>NC_087468.1:4297438-7102438 GCF_036321535.1 Camelus dromedarius
CATGTAGACTACTGTCTTGTTATAATGTATAATGTAATCTTGTCTTGGTATAATGTAATCTGTATTTGTGTACCTTTGTTTAACTTTAAAATCTTTGAATGAAATGTTTAATACTCATTAGAAAAAAATTCAAAACCTTTTCACCAAACCCTCAGGGAAAACTGCCACTTCAGGAAGGTGCCCTACGTTACAGCACAGCCCCTGCACACCTGCTCCCGGCCCCCCGCACAGCAGCTGGAGAAGTGTAAATGCGGAGAGCGAACGGTGCCCTTTGGAGTCAGGTCAGCCAGGGCCTGACTCCCAGGGATGCTATTTATTCTGCCTCTAAAGTGGGGGTAATCATGCCCACAGTTTGTGATCGCTGTGGGGAAAGTGTCTGGCATCACACCCAGCACGTAGCAAGAGCTCAGTATCACCATCACCCGTCACTGTCGTATTATTGGTCGGCATTGTTCATTACTCTTCCTCCTTATAAACAATGGAATAAATCACGAGAACGCTAGTTTCTCTATGAAGTTGGGTTTCCTAAAATCCCTTGGAGAGGCTGTGCAATTAAACTCAGTGAATGAAAAGCTTCAGCTTCAGAGATTCTTTTCTGCTCTGACACTTTTCCATGTTGGTGTTGGGAAATTTTTTTCCACTCTTAACTCTGTTTTTTTTTCTATCATCAGCATACTTCTACCCTCCTCTTTTGCCCAAGTTTCCTTCTCTCTCCCCTCCCCCTGCATATTCACGTTTGTCGCAGGGATCTCTAGGAGGCTCACTCAGGGGCTGTGCTTTGGGGTGAACTCAGCGGTGAGAACTGGGGCCCGCGGCAGCCCCAGCGAGGACAGGCCGCACTCAGCAGGAGCAGAGCTCAGGAGCCCCACACCGAGTCCAAGGACGTGACTCTGCCCTTCAGCGGGGGCAGCGGATCCCCATGAGATCAGCTTTGGATTTGGAGCTCACCGCCTCGGTGGGTTCTCGGGAACCAGCACAAAGTTTCAGCTCCTACACTCCCCGAGGAAGGGGTTTCGGAAGCTTCTGTGGGTGCGGTCATCACAGTGAGTCTCTGCTGCTTGACCTGCTCAAACAACCCTGCTTACAGATTTTCTTCCTAATCATTGTTTGGGGGAAGAAAAAGGCACTACTTTAATGTAACTGATTGTCAGACTCCTAGACTTAACTTGATTGCTGGCTATGATCACAAAGGATCAATTTTTTTCTTTTGAAAAGAATGTTTTTCACACATACTGAGTAGAAAATGTAAACACTCATGTGCCTTCATTGACCTGAATTGTTTGTGAGAAATAAAGAATGTAAGAAAAAAGTCAGTGTAGGAATTTTTTTTTATTTTAAAAGTAAAAAGGCGTTTCCAGAAGACATCTCATATTGACTTCATAATTTTAGTGGGGGAGAGTCCTTCAACCCCATACCACTCAGCTTCAATTTTTAGAAACCCCAGTAGGCAGGGCCAGGAACTTATAAACTAGGTCCTACTCGCCTGCAGTGCCCTGGGGGTGGGTCCCTCGGCTCAAATAACGTGTTCCTGCTCTTCTTCTGAGACGTGGAAATAACATAGCTTCAGCTTACACCACAGGTTTGCAGGGGAGGTCAAATCCCACAATGCGGAGACTTCTCGAAGGAGTAGGTGAGGATGTTTGGGGAGGTTATGGGGGGCTTTGCCTCCGGCGTTGGTCTGGTTTTAGTTATGCTATTTATTTGGAAGTTTAAAGCATCATTAAGGGAGCTCATAAATTGTGCCATTTGTCACAGTGGGGCATGGTTTGAGAAACTCTGAGTCGGAGTATGTGCTTTGTATAAATGTTCTTATGCCAAAAGCATTGTAAGCATTCTCTTAAATGAGTAAAACTAATTTTTTTGCAGTAATCAAACAGAAGTTCAAATATAGTTTATTAACTAAAGTAAAGAAACAGTTAAGTAAATGTTTTAAGATTTTGTTTGGACGAAAAAGGCTTTCTGGGTTCCCTGAGTTAAACCAAGAGCTCCTTCAGATTCCTGCTAGTTTAGACTGTCGGTGTAAATGACCCTATTGACCTGTAACCTGGGTGGCTTGGGGTGGTCTGGGGTGAGGGGGTGAGTACACTGTGGGTAAGAGGGCAGAGGGCTCATTACTGGAGCAGGGAGGGCGCACTTGTGACAGGGAGTTAAGGAGTCATGGGCCTGGGGAGGGAAGAACCTGCAACCCTTGTTCTCCAGAACATTTGCTCATGATTAGCTCTCACCTTTGAGGACCCACATCCCCACCCCCTCAGACCCACGTTCCCATCCTCTCAGACCCAGGTTATCACTTTGCTTATTTTGGTTGAATATATAGTGTTATTTGCCCCAGTCCTGTACCTCTTCAGGAGAGACTCAACTAAAGGAGAACCTGAGAAGACATGAAAGGCTCTCTCCTCCATCGTACTGCCTTTCCACGCCAGACCGTCCCCCTGTCCACACCAGACCCTCCCCATCCACACCAGACCCTCCCCCTGGGCTTTGTGTCCAGTTTCTCATCCAAGGACGGTCTGTGGGGCAGCCATTACATTCCAGCACCTGTGTGGGCTTGGGGACCACAGAACTGACCAGAGCAAATGAAGCTTACAATTTGCTGGGAGATACAATCAGTTATAAAGCTAATTTTAAATACAGTGTGACAGATTTATTTGGGCCTCAAGACAAGAGGAAAGACATTGTGTTTCCCTGTTTCACCTGAGCTGTCAGAGCCACGGGGGCTCCCACCTGCTCATTCCCCCCACGCCGCTCCCAGCCCTCACCCCAGCCCTCTCTCCCATGCACTTAGCACAGCTGAGACTAGGGGATAAACAGCTGCTAAGCCCATAAGTATTGTCCAAGATGACTTCAGAAGTCATGTCCATAAGTGACCGTGGGAGACCAGATTCTCTGCCAAATTACCCGTTCCTCAGTCACAGCCTAGACTCTGTCAGACCTGTGTTGTTTATTAATCACTTACTTAATATTTGGCAAGACTCAGTTTTCCTGATGAACTTGGACACAGCCATCGTGAGATCATCTGACATCTTTTCTTCTCCCTCTGCAACAGTTTTGAGATGCTGTCCCCTCCTTAGCTTGTGGGTGATGCCTCGAAGTGTCGCCGAGGTCTCACGCCATCTGCTTCTTTCAGCATCATCAGAGAACGGGGAGGACTGTGTGATCGTGTTCAACTCGGACACACGTTCGGGCGCGACAGGTCCTGCAGCTTCTCTGCAGTGGGAACCTCTGTGTGAATTTCCCAGCCAAGTGACCTTTCCGCTTTTTAGCACTTGTTCTCAATTAAGGAGCCACAATTACTTTTTAAGCGCCCAGTTCCTGGAATTAGCCTATTGATTTGTACATGCAAGAGGCAGCAGCGCTCCAGAGAGACGTGTGCTGTACAAGCTGAGGCCGGACGAGCCCGCCCGGCACGAGACAGAAGAGACCTGGTGATTTTTTGAACACAAAGTATCTTCCAGCTTGAAGGACTGAATTCACCACGTCCCCTGCAGGGCTGCGGTCAGCACCTCACGAGCCACCTCCCGTCACTAGGGTGTTGGCATCTTAGGGCCTAGAGGTTTACTGTGAGCATACTATACTTTCACTTTAATCCATATCTAGAAATTTTTAAGACCCATAAGAATGAGGCTAGAAGGGTGGAATTTCAGATACCAAGCCAGACAATGCACCTGGTGAGTAATCTGACTTCTGCCATCAGTTCTTGGGCACAAGACAGGTGGCCATTCCCCTCTACAAACAGCAGCTAAAGTCATTTATGGAGCCTCATGGCGCTGAGGGAGTCATGATAGGGTCTAGCAAAATCAGCCCTAATTGCCCTCAAATGTGCAGGTACGTTACTCAGCCAAATGGAGTTAAGGTGATGAGCGAGAGCAGCACGTAACAGAAAGGTGCTCCTGGTGACTGCTGCAAAGGAGAGTCACGTGACAGCTGGGGCGCTGCCCTAGAATCCAGCAGGAAGTGAGAAGGTCTGTGGAGGTTGCAGGTTGTAAACAGTGATGGAAGATGGCACCGTTATGGTCATGACTTGGTTCCACAACCTGATTCTTCTGAAATCTTAGAATCAGGGTCACTCTTAACTAATACCAAAGCACAGGAAGCTTCTCTGGGCTGCTTCTGCTTTCTGGAGACCCACACCCTCATTCCTTGGCCTCTCAGCTATCTTTCAATCAATCTATTAAAATGGAAGTTGATAAATAGCATATTATCCCTCCTTAGAGTTCGTGGATTTGAAATATAAATGTCTGAACACAAAGTATCTTACACTTTGAAGGACTGAATTCACAACAATCTATAATGACATAATTTCAGAATGTGTGTCAGTAGCAGATACATTTGGAGGAGGGCTGGGGACGATTTCTGAGACACACTTCAGTCAGTGCCCTCACCGCGTACAGACTTCACCACGGACATAGCAGAAGCCCTTCAAAAGAGGCCAACTTGCTAGGAAACACAAGACTCTGTGACAAAGAAATGCGGACTGTGGGTACCTGATCCTCCCAAAGTCACCCACAGCCGCTGTGAACACCTAAATTCACACCCCAAGGTATCAGTATCTGGACCTTAAGGAGGGAGAAGGCATAACAGGAGGAAAGGTCCGAAGAATGGAAAGTTTACGATCATCAAAAAAATTTTTCTCTCATTGAGGAAGATTTGCCTTTATATTGTTTGAGATTTTATAAAATATAGTATTCATCTGTTATTTGTATGCTTAAAAGTAAATAATTAATGAAAGAAAGATAACACAGCTGAGGGCTGATCTTCTATTTGCACATAAGCATATAAATCATAAATATGCTTATAAATAATATATACGAAATATGTATGGTTTTCAGTTTCAGCATTTCTTAGATTAGCAATGCATACTCCAGTGAATATGAAAATGCTAGTTTACTATACTTGAATTTTTCTTACTAGTTATTTACAAATCATAATCCATTACACATTTTGAAATTTAATTTCTAATTCTCAATTTGCCTTCATGCTTACTTAAATATCAGGAAGGAATTTCCAAAATTGGTAAAAATCCCCTAAAAAAAATTAAAGGCCCTTCAAATTTTTTCTTTTAACCAGTTTGAATTAGGCTTTCAGGGTTGAGAAATATTTGTTCCTTGGATGACATTACCACTTGTGGTCCCAGTGAAATGGCAGTCAGTCTGGGCCCTGCTTTGACTGAAGCTTTGGCCTGAGAGTGGAAGACCTTAGAGGTGAGAGACATACCCATCAACACAGCTACACGGAATTACACAGCCTAACGCTGCACTAACCGCCGTTTAAAAATGAAACTTTAGATTTACTCCTAGGTATTGTATTACTCTGGGTGCTATTTTAAAGGGGATTGATCCTTTACTTTCTTTATCTATTGATTCATCATTAGTGTAAAGAAATGCAGCTGATTTTTGAACGTTAATTTTGTAACCTGCTACCTTGCTGAATTCTTCCATCAGCTCTAGTAGTTATTGTGTGGACATTTTAGGGTTTTCTATATATAGTAACATGTCACCGGTATATAGTGACACTTTTACCTCTTCTTTTCCAATTTGGATCCCTTTTATTTCTCTCTCTTGCCTGATTGCTGTGGCTACGACTTCCAGGACTATGTTGAATAGGAGTGGTGACAGTGGGCAGCCTTGTCTTGTCCCAGGTTTTAGTGGGAAGCTTTTGAGTTTTTCACCTTAACGTTAAGTGCTATGCTGGCTGTAGGTTTGTCATATATAGCGTTTATTACGTTGAGGTATGTTCCCTCTATACCCACTTTGGTGAGAGTTTTTATCATAAATGGGTGTTGAACTTTATCAAATGCCTTTTCTGCATCTATTGAGATGATCATGTGGCTTTTGTCCTTTCTCTTGTTGATGTGATGTATCACATTGATTGATTTGCATATGTTGAACCACCCTTGTGTCCCTGGGATGAACCCCACTTGATCATGATGTATAATCTTTCTTATGTGCTGTTGGATTCTATTTGCTAATATTTTGGTAAGGATTTTTGCATCTGTGTTCATCAGTGATGTTGGTCTGTAATTCTCTTTTTTGGTGGTGTCTTTGCCTGGTTTTGGTATCAGGGTGATGGTGGCTTCATAGAATGAGTTTGGGGGTATTCCCTCCTTTTCAATCTTCTGGAAGAGTTTGAGAAGGACTGGTATGAGTTCTTCTTTGTATGTTTGGTAGAATTCCCCGGTGAAGCCATCCGGTCCTGGACTTTTGTTTGCAGGGAAGTTTTTTATTCCTAATTCAATTTCATTTCTAGCGATTCATTTGTTCAAGTGGTCACTTTCTTCTTGGTTCAGTCTTGGTGGACTGTATGTTTCCAGAAACTTGTCCATCTCCTTTAGGTTGTCCATTTTGTTTCCATATAGTTGTTCATAATATTCTCATATGATATTCTGTATTTCTATGTTATTGGTTGTAATTTCTCCATTTTCATTTCTTATTTTGCTTATTTGTGCTCTCTCTTTTCTCTTCTTTGTGAGCTTGGCCAGAAGTTTGTCGATTTTACTTACTCTTTCAAAAAACCAGCTCTTGGTTTGATTGTTTTTTTCTATATTTTTTAAAATCTGTATTTTACTTATTTCCTCCCTGATCTTTATCATTTCCTTCCTTCTGCTGCCTTTTGGGGATTTTTTGCTCTTTTTTTTCTAATTCTTTTAGCTGGTGGATTAGATTGTTTATTTGAGGTTGGTGGGTTTTTGTTTGTTTGTTTTGAGGAAGGCCCGTATTGCTATAAACTTCCCTCTTAGCACTGCCTTTGCTGCATCCCATAAATTTTGTGTGGTTGTGTTTTCATTGTCATTTGTCTCAAGGTATTTTTTAATTTCAACATTGATTTCATCATTGACCCACTGGATTTTTAGTAGCATGTTGCTTAATCGTTATGCTGTCATTAATTCTCCTTTGTTTTTCTGTAGTTGATTCCTGGTTTCATGGCATTGTGGTCAGAAAAGATGCTTGAGATAGTTTCTATCTTCTTAAATTTGTTGAGGCTTCTTTTGTGCCCAAGTACATGATCAATCCTAGAAAATGTTCCATGTGCACTTGAAAAGAATGTTTATCCTATTTTGGGGGGGTGTAAAGTTCTGAAAATATCCACCAAGTCTGATTTTTCTATTGTTTCATATAATTTCTCTGTTACCTTATTTATTTTCTGTCTGGAAGATCTGTCTAGTGATGTTAATGTGGTGCTAAGTCTCCGGCAATGATTGCATTCCCATCAATTTCCCCCTTTATCTTTGTTAGTAATTGTTTTATGTACTTAGGGGCTCCTATATTGGGTGCATATATATTAATGAGTGTAATATCCTCATCTTTTATTAATCCTTTAATCATTATAAAACGTCCTTCTTTATATTTCTTTATGACCTTTGTTTTAAAGTCTAGTTTGTCTGAAATCAGTAATGCTACTCCTGCTTTCTTGTCATTTCCATTTGCATGGAATATCCTTTTCCATCCTCTCTCTCTCTCTAGCTATGTGTGTCCTTCTCCTTAAAGTGGGTCTCTTGTATGCAGCATATTGAAGGTTCTTGCTTTATTATACAGTCTGCCACTCTATGTCTTTTGATTGGAGCATTTAGTCCATTGACATTTACAGTAATTAGTGATAGGTGTGTGTTTATTGCCATTTTGAACTAATTTTTGCAGTTGATTTGGTATTTCCTCTTTGTTCCTTTCTTCTTCCTTTTGTGGTTTGGTAATTTTCCTTTGTATTATCATGGATTTTATTTAGTTTTTGTGACTCCCTTGTAAGGTTTTGGCTTGTGGTTACCGTTTTTTTGTAAGTCTGTTAACCCATTAGTATAACTGTTTGTATTAAACAGATAGTAGTATAAGCTCAAACCCATCCTACTGAGAACAAAATATTTTAAAAAGAAGAAAAAAACTCTATATTTTCTTGCTTCCCTCTCCCACACCTAATGATTTAGATGTCTTCATTTACAATTTCGTGTTTATTCTATTTGTAATTCATGGTAGTTATCAACTTTCCAGTTACAGTTGTCTCATTTCTGTAGCATCCTGCTTCTTCTCTATTTAGAGTAGACCTTCCAATATTTCGTTCAGCTTGGGTTTAGTGTTGCTAAACTCTTCTAGGTTTTGCTTGTCTGTGAAATTCTTTATCTCTCCTTCTATTCTAAAGGATAACTTTGCTGGATAAAGTATCCTAGGCTGCTTTTTTTTTTTTTTTTTTTTTTTTTTTTTTCATTCAGGACTTTGAGTGTATCTTGCCACTCCCTTCTGGCTTGTAGTGTTTGTGTAGAGAAATCAGCTGAGAGCCTTATGAGGGTTCCCTTGTAACTCACTCTTTTTCTCTTTATGACATAAGATTTTGAATGCTTTTTTCCCTAGAAGGTGTTTCATGTACAGCATATATGTGAGCTGATACTGGTTGTGGTATTTTAATGGGAAAGAATTTCCCTGCTGTTCTAGTTTAGAGGGAGGGAGGACAGTGACCCCTCCTGCTGTGTGGGTCACAGAAATGACTAGACAACAGGAGGTGGCCCACCTGTGTGCCCGATCTGTCTTTTTGAATACTTTCCCTGGAGTACAGCCACGTCTGTTTGTCATTGTCAATGACTGCTTTTGTACTATGCACAGCAGAAATGTGCAGTGGTTGCCTCAGAGGGAGACCATGTAGACAGTGGAACTGGGAATCTTTGTACCTGGCCCTTTTCAGAAAATCCATGCCAGTCTCTGCTGCAGAATATGGGGAGCTTTCAGATAACCCAGAGATGCATGGAGGCAAGGAGGGAGGCTTGGTGGTCTGAGGAGTTGATGTGAGCATCTGCTGGCGGCTACATGCAGGAATACTTTAGCCTTCACCTTCAGCATTTGACAGGACGTATGAATCACGTAGAGAGAAAGAGAAAGAGAGAGAGAGAGAGAGAGAGAGAGAAAGGAGACACTGGATCTATGAAATTACCAAATTATGAGTCGACAGGCAAATCATTTCCTCATGAGCCTAAGTCAGCTTTGAATGTGCAGCTTGAGAAAAACTTGGCTCAGAGGTGACTAAAAGGTCCCTAAAGGGATGCGTCAACCAGGCCAGCAAGTGCTGAGCAAGTCCAGTGAACTCCCCACCCTCACTCCCTGGGCGGGGCACCTCCCCAGGGATCTACACTGGGCTGGACCTACTCCCTGAGCCCCCGGCCTGAGGCATGTGGCCGTGGCGGTCGGTGCGGGGTGTCCAGCTCATCTCAGGCATTGCTCCGGACATCTGGGCCGGCTCGGTGGGAAGGCAGTGGAGGAGATGGGTCAGCAGGGCTCCGCCTGAGTCAGGGCCTCTCTGCCTCCTGGCTTGGTGGGGTCCTGGGGTGGCGTGGTTGGGGGGAGAGGAGAAGGAACCTTGGCTGCAGAGGAGGCATGTTGGGGAGCACACCTTTCCCAGGAAATCCCCCAAACACCTGTGAGGTGTCCCTAGACAGTAGCTCCCAAATCCAAAAGCAGCTTTGTTTTCATATTTTAGAGCCGAGAAAGGGCTTTTCAGGCCTGTGATTAAACAGTGAGCAGACAGGGAGCTTCATGGGATTGAAGTGTCTAAATATCACCTACTCTTGCCCGATGCCTCCCAGCTCGGCCTCTGTCCCTTTGTGTCTCATGGGCCCAGGCCCTGCTTGTCCCCGCTGCCCTGCCTGGTCATGGACTTCACCCTATGGTAAATATTGGGATGGCTGGCTTTCTTTTTAAGACATTCAGATGGTAAAGTACAGCCTCTGAGCGCAGTTACCAAGTGTTAATTAACATCTTCCCCAGGCTGCCAGCTCACTGGTCAGAGCCTGGAGCTGTGAGCCTGAATGGTGGGCCCTGCAGGGCTGGGTCCCCACAGCTTGGGACCCTGTTTCTGGGACTGCCTGAGAAAGACCTTTGAGCAACACAAACTTTATTTGGCAAGATCAGACTCCAGGCTGCGCAGCCACAGGGGTGAGAGCAGGCGGTCGTGGTGACAACCTGAGCCGGGGCACTGAGTGTCCCCCCGCTGTGTCCACACCCCTTTCCTCCCTGTCATCTGTTTCTCCGCTGTTTCCAGACTGCTGAATCCTCAACTGTCCACGTCAGGCTGACCACTCACCAGGTGGGCCTTATCCTTGAATCCCAGGGACTGCTCGATTGCCGCCCCAAAGCCCACAATTTAAGTTCAGAACCTTTATCACGAGGGTCTACAAAGCACTGGCTATTCTGTGCCAACTTGCTAATGCACAGAAGGAAGAAAATTCAGGATGTGGAGAGAGCTCTCCCCAAAAGCTTCCTCTGTGAGATGGACACCTGCCACAGCCAGTCACCCCTCCTCATCCCCCCGGGATCCCTCTGAAGAGGTGCACAAACCAGCCTGTCTCTGGGGAGGAAGAGCCCATGTTGGGCCCTGTGCTGGGCATTTGACAAGTCCTGGGCATCTTGCTTGATCCTCCAATCATACCCATTTTACAGATGAAGAAATAGGCACAGAGAGGTTGGGGAACTTGGCCAATGCCAGACAGCGGCGAACGGATAGCACAGAAGCCACAAGAGGCGGGACAGACCCAGCAGGGCAAGCATGGCGTCCTGTGCAGACAGGCCGCTGGCTCCTGCCCAAGGGCTGTGAGGTAACAGGAAGGTGCCCAGCCTGCCCAGAGGGGCCAAGCTGGGTGACATGGGTGGGCAAGACCAGGATGACGTTGACAAGACCCTGCTCGTGACCCCTCCCCGACTGTAACCGCCCCCTCTCCAGCTTGTGCTTCCACTAAAGCTACCAGCCGCCCCGAGGAGGCCGGGCCAGGCAGCTGGGGGACAGAACCCGCCTGCTGGGCCAGCGCGCCTGCAGCGTGGGCAGAGGTGTGATATGGCCGGCCCCGAGGGCTGTGATGGGCGGGGTGCACCCCAGTCTTCTCGAGCGGAGTCACACGCTGGCCCCAGGAAGCCTGGCCACATGACCTCCAGAATGAGGCGATTTGGACTTGCTGTTGAATGTGAGCCAAGTCACTGCTGCTTCTGGAAGCAGAAGGGAGCTGAGCTTAACTGAGCATCCCCTCCCAAGAAGGGGCACCACCTCTGGGGCACATCCCGGGTCAGCGGGGGTGGTGCCCTGATGTCACACGAAGGGCGGGGCATCGCCTGCAGACGCTGCGCGGGGAAACGGCTTGGCCCTGTCTTGTGGGTGCATTTGTGAGAGAACTTCTCTGAGGATCTTAGGCTGAGGAAGAGACCGTAACAGGCTCAGATAGACCCAGAAACCCCCCACACGCTCAGATACACACACATGCACCTCAAGACACACCACAATCAAACACTCACAGACACTCAACAGCACTACACGAGCCTTCAGCCTGGTGGACGGCCTGAAGCCCAACAGCCCCAGGCAGACCTGCGACCCCAGGACTTGGGGAAGAAATGGCAGGAACCACCCAGTACAAGGCCCTGCAGGGCCCATGCTGACTGCCCACCTCAGCCCCTGCCTCACCTAGTCCTGCCTTATCCTGGGCCTGCCCTTTCCTGGACTTGCCTTCACATGGTCCTGCCCTCTCCTGGGCCTGCCCTCTCCTGAGCCTTCCCTCACCTAGGCCTGCCCTCTCCTGGGCCTGCCCTCTCCTGGTCCAGCCCTCTCCTGGTCCTAACCTCTCCTGGGCCTGCCCGCACCTAGGCCTGCCCTCACGTTGGCCTTCACTATCCCGATATGCCCTCTCCTTAGCCTGCCCTCGGCTGGGCCTGCCAAAAGCTCCAAAGTGCTGGGTTTTATTCCCTCTGCTTAAAACTTAATGAGATGCAGAGAATTGTGGTTTAGAATACTACATCAATTTTAATCATGCACATATAATATAAAAATATTTTCCTTTAATAAACAGTGTCAATATCTTGACGGGAAGTAACTAAAATGTGAGGCAAACAGCCCAGCAGGTAAATGTTTACTTTTCATCTTGTAGATCAGACACTTTTTCTTCATCATCTCCACATGTTCTTCACGTGCTTTCGAAACCAGATCTTGACTTAGACTTGACTTGTCCATTAAGCCTACAAGAGAGTCTGTAGGACTTAGATTCAAGTTCAATAGCAGCTGGAAAGAAAGTGAAAGAATTAGATTCTTAAAATACTTCATAGGTAACTAAATGTCAGTTTATTTTTTAAGAAAAGCTGAGACTTTTCTAAGTTTTAAGAAGAATGAAAAATACCTATATATGATTACAACACAAAACCCAAGATTACTACTCTAGACTTTGCCCAGGGCTGCATGTTGAATTAACTGCTCCTGTGGCTAAGGATCAGAGCGCCTGGTTTTCTCACTCTTCATTCATTTACTCAGCAACCATGTGCTAAGGCACTGTGTCAAGCACTGGAACCACAAGATGAAGATGACAGAGTCCACCCTGAAAGATCTTGTACTGTAAACTGGAGAAACAGATGAACAGGCAGTTTCGGTACAGAGACATAAATGCCATGACAGGTATAAAAGAGGGCAGAGTTGGAACACTCAGAAGGGACGTCCAGCTTTGTGTCAATATTGTCCCCTCTTTGGTGGCCGTGATGTGTAAGCAGATACCTGAAGGAGGAGGAGAAAGTGTGGGAGGGAGAGGCAGGAAGGGCGCCCGCAGAGCTGGGAGCAGTCTGACCAGCCGCTGGAGCACAGGGGCAGAGCAGGGGAGTAAAGAGATACGGCTGAAGACTTTGGCAAGAGCCAAATCGATGTGGGTGTTTTTCTTCCAAGCTAAGGAATTTGGAATTTTTCCTGAGGGCAAAATGTTAACCAGTGACAAAGTGAATGACAGGAAATTAATTGTCATCCACCAGGGGACAGGTACATGAACTGTGATTGCTTGAGTCTGGGTTTTTTGCCTCAGTCACTACCAGAAACTCGAGAAGCTGATGACCTCCATGCTTTCTGAGAAGAGGTCTGTGCACAGGTGACAGGCCCACGGGGACAGCAGGAGAGGAAGGACACAGCCAAAAACATAGAACACAGACTTCTTGAGATTTTTTTAAAGCTATGGATCACGAGGAATAAATGAGGAATCAGTGTATTTATCATTATGAATGAAATTAAGCTTTGACAGTTTTCATTAGCTATGTGTAAGGAAAAAATTTAACATAGTATGTTATTCAAACAATAGGAACAGGTGCCATTTACTGTTTACAGTGTAGATCGGAAATCAATGTCTAAATTTAATTCAGAAATGTTGGCAACATACCTTCTTTTAATTCTCTAGCTATATTATTCTCCAACTTCTTCCGCATCTGAAATAAGTCAAATATGATTTTTAATGTTTAAGTTAAACAAGAAACACTATCACAGGAATGACAGCTAGCTTATGAAATGTGGCCTTTAAATAATACTTTGAGACTTGACCTAACTTGGGGGTTGCTTAAATAGAAAAACAATCACAGGAATAAAATAAATTCCTACTTACTTTCATTTTAGATAATAGAGAACATATATCTGTAAGGTTATTTAGATTCCCCTGATGGAAAGCACAGTAAACACTGCCCTGTTGGATACACATAATCTCAGAGGGCGATGCCTGATCTTATTAGCACAAACGTTTAAACAATTCAAGTCATGTTCTACACTGAATGCATTACTTTGCAGCTCTCAGAAAAACTGCCCTTTATAAAAGTTTAGTTTTTTTAAAGTTAATGGATTTTTCCTTAAAGTGAGCTTTCCATTCCTGCACTTTTAGAAAACTAAAATTTTAAGGTCTGTTCTATGCTAATGTTTTTAGCACAGAATCGTAGATGCATAAAATGAAAAAAGGGTTCTGTTATAATGTCAAGTGAAAGTTCTACTGGCAAACAAGTTAAACAAATGTATTTTGCTCTCTGTACATGACTAAAATATTTATATCAGAAAATCTGCTTGAAGAAAAGAAAAGGAGAGGCTAGTGCCAGTTTTCAAAGTTGGTTTCTGATTCACAACTTCCTAGAGTCAGAAACAAGGAAAACAATACATAATTCTTTAACTGTAAATTTGTTTCCATTCTAGAAATTAGGGCCAACTTTTTGAAACTCGACTTAATTAGTTACGTATTTAGTTATGAAATGTGTGGGGACATTTCAAACTACAAGTGTCCCCATCTAGAGTGTTCTTTTAAAATCTGTCTTATAAAAGTCACCCGCTCACTAAACAGGGTCTAAAATAGTACATGAACATAATAAACACTGTGGTGATAACAGCGACACGAGAGCTGAGGCCTTTGTAAATGTTAGGTGCAAAGACAAGATTTTGGACTACCATTTGCCAGTATTTTCAGGGACTGTTTTCCATAACTGTCTGACAAGAGCATTCTGGAGAGGCCTTATGCCATCAACAACGTGACAACAGTGCCAGGCGGGTCCTGTGAAATGAAAAACGCCTAACAGATGAAGGGAGAAGCCTTTACCAAAATAATTTCATATAAACATTAATGTAGATCACACTTTTACATGAGTTGAATGTAAGATTACTACCTTTTCCTCTGCAAAGCTATTTTCCTAAATAGGTACTTCTGAGACCCTTATGTTTATTTCTAGGCGAGGACCCCCATGTCCAGATGGTGGAAGTGGGCTGAAGTCCAACATTAATAAGGAGAAGGCACCTGCAGTTTTACTTAAACTTTTCCATTTAACAAAAACACAGAAAGGTGAGAAAATCATACACAGGAAGACAATGTATCAGCCAGTTTCAACTCTAATGGTTTTTAATTAGGAGGATTCTCTCATAACTGGCAGTTTGCAGTCTATGTCCCATAGAAATGGAAGGTCCCACTGGGGACACTGCAGGATTGAGGTCAAAACTGAGGTCACAGGCTGGAAGATAATGCTGCCCTCTCTTTCCGAGATCAATTAGATAACAACACACTGGCCGCACACATATACACAGACGTTCATTTCCAAAGTGAATATATCTTCAGATTACTGATAATTTTAAGTTAAAATTTGGTATCATTCTTATTTTAAATGTTATAAAAATAAGTACAATTCCAGAAATGTAATAAAATCAAGTCATTTAACCACTTTGATTCATTATCCTGTTGTAAATAGGTTAATGTATGAAGGAAATGACACTTGTCAGTTTGTAACTATTAAATACATGTATTTTGCTGCAGAGAAAAGAAATGAGAAAGAATTTGTTGATCAAGGAGCTAAAAAATTAAGTACAGAGAAAAAAGTGAATGAAAGAAAAAGAACTGGAAGAAGTTGAGTGATTGTCTTTCAAAAGATAACACGCTTCCTCATTTGTCCATTCAGACAAAATGAAATGAGGGCAGGAGGGATTCCACAGAGCAGAGAACTGATACCAGAAACAAGGTTACTGAACTCTATCTCCACCTTATGAGAAGTGAGCTTAACTAATGTGATAGTTTGATTCGAATTAAAATTCAGAGTGGACGTGCCCTGCCTTGGAAGCCTACTTTTAAAAGAAATGTGACCAGATTCTGCTGAGACGCAGTGCTGTGTCATGTAAAAAGTTAAAGTCTTAGGAATATTAATCGTTTTAGCTCTGGTGCACTGGTATAGTCCCATTTAGAAAAAGGGCTGCTAAACTGAATGGACATTTGAGAAGTTTAAAAATTACTTAAAATAAATCATTAGAAAAGCTTGAAAGTATCAGTAATGCACCAAAAGTCCAAAATCAGTGTAAAATTTAGTCTTCCAATTTAAAATAGATTTGAAGGACATTTATTAACTATTGTGGCCATGCTTCATGTTAGGCACACCAATACTTAAAAACTCTTGAACATAAAAAATCTTTAAAACAGAAATTTTGCCTGTTATAATATTGTCTGGAATCCATTTTTAAGTTTTCAGTTCTCAGAAAAAAATTCTATGTGCAAGAAAATCTAACAGTGATGTATCTGCTCAGGCTAATTTTAACTTTTTGTATTTTATAGTAATATAATTAAATAACACAATTGAGTAAAACTGTAAAATTGCTTCTGACATGTTGGACAAAACATCCCAGAAATAAACTAGAATGTGAAATCTGAGGGTAAAAGTTAGCAAAACAGATACGGGGTCCATCTGTTACCACTACAACGATATCAAGGGACAAGGCTGTACTTCATGCAGCAGTAAGAGAGGCAATAAACCCAAGTGTTATGAGCTGGAAAAAACTTGCTTCGACAACCAGCACGACTGAAATCACAGACTTAGAGCAACACTTCTGTCAAGTTAGAAAAAAATGCGGAGTAAGCTGGAACTTCACAGTAAGTAACAGTCCAAAATGTTAAAACCTTGCAAATAAAGGAGAATGTTAAAGTCAATCCCAATGCCATTTTTAACATTTTGCTTTCTAGAACCATAGCTGAAAAGCTGTGCAAGTCTGTTCTTTTGTTAATCCCCATGCAAAAACCCATCCCTTCCTGTCATTTTAAACAGTATGTTCACACCTCTCATAACATTACTTTATGTTTTCCCAGCAGAAATAATTACATCCCTAGCAATTCCAGAAGGCACCTTCTTTCTCTAAGTCTGACTAAGAAATCTGTAAACAGTAACTGTACAATAGCTCCTGTGAGGCGCCCGGTAGTGCTGAGGAAGCCGTGTCTCTGCACCCAGACAGAGCGGGGCTTGTTAACCTCCCTGCTAAACCTAGCATGATTCGGCCCCACGGCCCCACAGAAGAACTACATGTACCTCGGAACTACAACACTGAGTTTAAAATAAATCATTTTCCAGTGTACCTAGAAGTACTGAAAAATAGACACCTCTTTCCTCCAAAAACATCAAATGAAAAAACTGTCCTCAGGAGTCTTCTCCTGCATTGCTTTTGCACTCACACTCTTCCACCATCATCCTGTAAAGTGACCCACTGTCGACTTTTTGGTGACAACTAATGAAAACATTTCGAGTTTGCATCATGCTTAGCCGCTGACAGAAGTGTTAGCCATGCATTTTTTTTTAACACCACGCAGTCTGGTTTCATGACTCTGAAGCACTTAGACTCAATTTACCCACAACACTGTCTACGGAACCTGAGCTTTTTTCTTCTTTGATTTATTATGACATGAAGCCAAGTGAGAAGAAACAGGTTGAGACCTCACTTAACAAGGGCCCGTGCTACCCTTCTCTGCATCAGGAAGATCATGAAAACACCATCAAACCATAAACCAACGCGCACCGATTTAAATGGCTATTTTAACAACGATACACAATGAAAACTACTTGTAATTTAAAGACTCCCTATCATTGCCACCTCGGTATTCCTAACAGGTGAGGGAAAGACAGAGACATAAGTGAACTTCATTTTAAAAATTTAAATATTTGCTTTACTTGACTACATATTTAGAAATATTCTACAATTGCTCAGTAAGACATTTTATAACAATTAAAATAACTGCTATAAGTAAAATAGCAATTAAGGATGTACTCTTACAGAAGAAAATGATAAAAGTTTTAAACTTAAAAACAGAACTTAATGTTTTTAGTGTTACAAATTTATTGAATTCATAAAAAGAATTCATCTTGGATTCCTTTAAATAAAAAACATCCGTATGTGGTTAAGTATCTCAATGCCAATTATTTACTTATGCTTAGGGGTAGAAAAACTGGGGTGTAACAAAACTTGAAAATGACTATGAACTAATGCCAAACCGAAATCAATCAGAAACTAAGCCAAACATTGGAAAGTGTATCTCTAGTCATTAGGCAATAATACTTAACTTCTAAAATAGAATTTAAAGTGGAGCTTTTTAAGAAATCTAAAATTTGTCAGGTTAGTTGCATTTATTGAATAAAGTTAATGACAGGTGTCTCCTGAAAATTACAAGTCCAGGGACTTTAAAAATAAAATTTCTGTCTCCTTTCTTTATTAGCACAATTAATTATGGCTTTTACTTAGTGTGCAGAAGTCAAATAAACAACTCAGAATTTCATCAAATTAAAAACAAGAATTGTATCAGAAATCTGAAACCCAAGGGAAAAAAGATAATATAACTAACCCTGAACAGATCGCTCATGCTAGTTGAAGGATCTGAAAAATTCCTTAAGTTCCTTCTTCGAGTAAGACTCCTTTCGGGCTCCAGGCTAGTACTAGAACTTTCATCAGAAGGCGGTCCGTCAACAGGCCGTGCGGGAACAGAGCCGAGGAGGGAGCTCTGGTGCTGCTGCTCCAGCTGAAGCTCAGTGCTCACTGCTGCCAGCCTCTCATTAGCCCTGCGAGGATCGCAAAGCACAGATTTCATTCGTTTCATTTTCTTCCTAAGTGATATGTATTTCTAAAGTTGCTATAATAGTAAACAGATTCTCCCATTAAACTGTTTTGACACCAAAAATACATCAGCGCAGACCTACTGTAAACAATTACAGTTTAAAACTGTCCTAAAGAAGGACGTATATGCCTGGGGGGCCCTTAACTAACAAGTACTTCAAAGTGGGGAGAGTCAGAGATGGAGACGCCCCCCCAGAGGATCCCCGCTGCCTTCTGCACTGGCTGCATCTAGACATGTTCACCCTCAGGAAACCAGTTTAGAAATAAAAACTACACCATCCCTCAAAGCCATTTTCAAGCATTTGCTTTCACTCCCTCTTATATACACATTTCACTCACTACCTGGGAGACATTAAGCACGCGGCACTGAGGAACAGTTTAGAGCCACCACCTCTGGGGGGCACCAGGCGGCAGAGTTGATGGTGGGAAAGTACTACGACAGCGCCAGGGGCAATTTCAAGTGTCCCCCAATGTCCCAAAGCTCACTTTGTTACTTTGCTTTTACCAGAGATCTACATCAGCACCTGTTTTCCATAACCAAAAAAAACCTCAAGTGGATTTTCACTTTTATAAAAAAAAAAGCAAAAAGCCAGAATAGCACTGGGTGCTTGTTTTAGCCCGAGCCATCAGAGGGGCAATGAGCACCCCGAGCAGCGAGAGGCCCCACCGAGCTCCTTCCCCAGAACCACACTCAGTATTCTGGCATCACGCCGCCACGGCTTTGGACTGTGTCTGTGAGCGCCTGTGCTTTATGCATATTTATTTCATGCATCCACCAGCAAGATGTGTCCTAAGGTAACTGCCCCTTTGCTTTACACCGACAACTTTCATAGGAACACTCTACTTTTGGATAGCGGGGACACCTGTAGCTTGTAACACTGTTACTCAGTCACCGGAGGTGGGACCTGCCCTTTCTGTCAACCACACACCCCCTCGGGCAGGCCACCATATTCTTTTTAGCCACTTTGTGAACCACTATACTGCCCTTCACCCCGATGTTAATTTCCCTGTTTCCCAAGCACGCCTTGACGTAGCGGAGACAAACTTAGAAGGATACAGCACTTCATCTCAGTGCCCACGAGCGGTGACACCAAATATCACAATCAAGAAAGTAAATTCACCAAACACCAGAATGGGGCCCCTTGGGTTTAAGTTGTACTCTTCCAAAATACAGTTAATTCTAAACTCATTAACATTTCTATTTATGGGAATTTCAGCTAGAAATTTTGTGATAATATGGCTGTCTAAATTACAAAGTTTGCAAAACCCCTAGCTTAAAGACTAGATCAGGATAAATATATGCAAATATAAAACATAAAGTCATGTAAAAGCAACCAAAGGCAGCGAGATGCAAACTGCCCTGGACTGACATTTTAAAGGGGAGTTCATTTACTAACATTTTCCAAAATCACACTATCTATCTAGTCAGCTCTCACTTGCTGCTCACCTCATGAACCTGGCTCAACAAGAATGATGCCTTAGAGGCAAATTAGTGACCTAAGTTATTTCCTATAATTCTACGTTTTGACTTACAAGTTTAGTTGACTTTCCAATGACATTCTATTTTCTAGCTCTGCCAGGTACAGCTGCCTGTATTTTTCCAATTCTTTTTCATTAGCACTTTTCAGTTCAGGCTCCAGACCTTTAACTTTGTGTTCCACTTGACTTACTGAAGCACGTTTATACTCTCTTAAGATTTCTTGAGAAACTGCTTGTGCCTACAGAGAATTAAAAGGACACAATTTTAAAAATAATTATAACCTGAGTAATTACACTATATTTCTTCCCTTTAGTTTTGAGTCAATGATTCAGAGAGCAATTTTAAGTGTGAAAAAAGCGCTGAACATTAAAATACCTATCATCAATGTCAAGTGAATTAAATCTGAATTATGAAATTAAAGTTGAATCACTCATATTACTACTCATGTAATGTGATAGTTCAAAGAATAATAGGATCAATCTAAACTTTTAAAAATTGAACAATACAACCTAAGAGTAATCCAAGAGTGTGGTACAGTATTTGAATCACAATATATTCTTTTCCTCCTAGTCATCTTGATTTACACCAATTGGTCTTAAAAGTGATTCTCTAGTGAGAGATGTTCTGAAAGATAAATTTAGTGATAGTAATGATGGAAACTGAATTTAAAGGGAGTAACAAATGCGGCCTTCCTTCCAGAAATCTACAAAACAAACTGATATCTGGGAAGTAGAGGAAACACATAAAATGTACACATCAGAACTGTAATTCTCAGCGAAGTGACTTAGAGCACGTTACAGATCAATGATTCACCTGTAAGAACTGGCTGATTTCTTCCAATTTTTCTGCAATATCCTGTCTTGCTTGCTTTTCAGTCTCCTGTTTGTACCGCAAGACTTGACTGAGTTCTTTCAGTTTTTCTACTACATCCCGTCTTGCTCGCTCCTCAGTCTCCCGTTTGTACTGCTCCACTGGACTGCGTTCCACTGTGTTCACTTTTAGGTGATGTCTGAGGTGCACTACTTCTTCTTCCAACTTCTTTTTCTCCTCCTCTAGTGTGTCAGATTTCTTTTGCAATTCTTTTGTAGATAGTAACTCCTTTAGAAAAAGTTGAGTTTCTGCACTCAGATGGAGAAGTACTGAAGATGTAGATTTCACTTCTGCTGGAAGATCAGCATTCTGCATGAAGATAAAATTGTTTGGTAATGAGGTTAGCAGACTGAGAACAGCCTAACTCCAACCCAGCATCAAAGGTTGAAATAAATTCAGTTACAATAAAATGGTATCTGCCTTGTGGAATGGAGAAACTCAAATTACTCAGAAAATCAAGAAAAAAGTTCAAACCACCAAGAGTCACAAAACAATACTGTTTACTGTCATCGTCTTTGTTATACATTTGTACTTGATTTCACACTCTGCACTGTAATCGGTTCACGTCTTTCCTACATAAAATGACACAAGGCACCTCTTAGTAGAAAGTCTTACCCCTTCCTCCCCCAAGTCTTAACTCTCCATGATTTTTAAAGTTTTAGGGAGATCATATTGAGTTACTTAGGGCTGAATTAATAAATGCCTCCCAAAACAAGCCTTTGAAAAAACGACTGCAATTAATACATCTTACAAATATGGGTTCTCATGCCATAAGCCTTTCTCTGAACCACAGATATTTTATGCTTGTTTGAATTGCATTCCAAGCAGCAATGAATGATTTGCAGAGTTAAGAAGTCCATCTCCTAGTATAGTGGTTTAGTAAGGTGATCCATACATTTTTCTAAACAAACAAAACAGCCTTAATTCTTGTAATCCTTTGTGGCTCTCCACAAAACAAGAGAACATACACAAAAATAAACAAAAAAAAATTTGCTGGAATTTCAGTGACACTGACTTGGGAAGAACTACTTTCCTTCAGATAGAAGGATTATTTGGTAAGACAAGGCAGGCGGAGTTGGTGGTTGTAAAACATCTCTGAAACTTCCCCTGTGAAATTCCCTCCCCTGAACTATGTACTGGCCTCAGTCAACTGGTTCCTAGGGGACAGAATGTGGGGGCACTGCTGTGTGATTTCTAAGACTAAATAGCTTCTGACTTTCACTCTGTAGGGACGCTCACCCTTAGAACCCAGTCACCACGTTGTGAAGCCCAGGCCACCTACTGAGTCCCTGTACACGCAGCTGTCCCAGCTGATGACCCCAGGGAATGTCCTTAACCAAAGCCAGCTCCAACTTCCAGATATGAGCATGAACAAGCCTTTAGATTATTCTAGTGCCCGCTTGATGCCAAGTGGAGAAGAAATGAGCTGGCTCCACTGAGCCTTCTCTAAACACAGATTTGTGAACCAAGCAGATGCTGTTTTGAGTCACCAGGTTTTGAGGCAGTTTATTATATAAATTATTAGCAATAAATAACTGGCACAGACACTGATACTAAAAATGGGGCACAGCCATTAAAAAAGAACCCAAAATGTGGGGATGCCTTTGCACCTGGAGGTAGGTGAAACCTGAACAGATGTACAGAAGAGTAAGAGTGAAAACCCAAAGTGTCCCCGAGACTGTGAGTGGAAGCCTGAGGGCCCTTGAAGGGCTGAGAGCGACGGCTTCTAGGCCAGGGAAGAAAATGACGCTGAAACCGGAGGAAACGGGACTCTTGCTACCGAACAGCTGAAAGTAAAATTGATGAGAGAGAGAAGCTAAAACAAACAAACAAAAAGATTATTAAATAGAAAGGAACCAGGACTCACAGGGTTCAAATATCTGTATCCCATTTAAAGCATCTCCACATGCCCAACTGTCACATAATGGGTAAGCAGAGAAATGGCTTCCGGGCTAAGATCAAATCTAGGCTGCTGCCAGGAAAACAATCTAAAGATGAAGCCAAGACTTTGTTAAGACCTTGGAAAGATTTAAGGTGCCGCCTCAAATTCCTTTAAAGATCTTAAAAGCATAAGAATTTCAAAGGCATGGTCCCACAACAGCTTCACAGGAAGCCCAAGGTGAAGTTTATCTCAAAAAGACATGAGAGTAGCTTTTCCAATGGCATGAACCCCAATAAAATTCACAGGAAACTCAAAAGTTTTAAAGAGAACTGTGGTAGCAAAAACACTGCTTGCTAGCTTGGACTGAAAGAGACAAAGACAGTGCAAAACAGGAAGAGGCCTTTGGGTTTTTCTTAGAAGGTCTACAAGGAGGAAGCTGGCTTGAGAGAACTACTCAGCTGCAAACACAGGTCACTGCTCATGAAAGGGACAGAACAAAGAGCTCAGAGAGGGCAGCGAAGGAGAACCCCTCCCAGGGTTAGGACTAAGTCCTAATCAAAGAGCCAGCATCAGGCTGCATTTCAGAACTGCTACGGACCAGTGTGCCTCCCATCTTGCATCTGTGAGTGAGGGAGTCCTTAGCAGTTTAGCAGAATGTTGGGTGTGTGGTGGCGAATAACCCGTGTCTCCTTATCCTCAAGCCTCAGCACTGAGAGGAGTGTACCCAAGGGGCTGTACTCCAGAAACCATGCCCAGGAACCTCACCCCACCTGAATCCGGTGAAGATGGGAAAGTAAGACCTTGGACTGGAGCCTGAGCCTACCACCACAGCGACCGAGACCTGCTCAGGGACTGAGTGGGGTAAACGGATTTCTCGTATGGAAGCAATAAGAAAACATTGTGGCTAGTGAGCAGATTATGCTGGTTTTTGAATGTCTCCATAAATTTTCAGTTAATTCCATAAAAAAGGTAGAATGGGGGCCAACCTTAAGTGCCCTCCTCGTAAAGAACAGCAAACGGTGAAAGGGGCACCGAGTGAACTGCAGGGCAGGTCTGAAAAGGCAGTTCAGCTTCTGCCTCGCTCTTAACCCCGGAACCCAGTCTCATGAGGGCAAGCTCAGGCCACAGAGACAGCTTAGGTGTTCCAGGGGAGGTGGTCTACCTGCCCGCCCCACCAAAGCCACAGTCCACCGCCAACATCAACCATCAGACATCAATGGATGAAACTGCACGCGATTCCAGCCCCCCGCCTTCGAGCTGCCCCACCTGAAGCTGAGAGGATTAGAGGCCAGCTGTCTTGGCCACACTTTTCCTAAGTGTAGGTTGTGAACAAAATAAATGCTTACTTAAGCCACTGAACTTTGGGGAGTTTGTTAGGCAAAAACAGATGAACAGAAAAGTGGATGAAAAACGATAGTAAGAAATGTAACTTGAACATAGTAGAAATTGGTCTCCCATAAACTGGAATATAACAAACGTTGAGATTAACTTACTAATGACAAAGTGCTGATAAGAAACAGCAGATAGCTGAAAGAAAGACCTCAGAACTAGTGAGAAGGAAGGTACTTCAGAGTTCCCCCCAATCACAGTTTCTTACAAATTGACATGTATTTCACAATTTTCCCTCAACTTTGAGAGTAAGGAAGACTGGTAAGCAAGGAGACATAGGATTTGAAGTCTAATAACTGAAAAATAACTAGAAACAGTCAGTTTACCAAAATCAGACTTTTTACCTCATTTCAATTAACTGAACTTCTAAGAGACAGGCAGCTTTGAGAATTTATTAATCTAGCACTCACTCTTCATTTTCCTTTCCTCAGAGAGAAAATAAAATATTATGGAACCGTAAGTATAGTGTCCTTTGGCAGTATTTAAATTAAATACAATTTTTCCTTTACCTGACTTCAAAGCTGGTTGGTAAGGGAAGGTAGGACTGTCTCAGCTTCATGTTGTAGCACAATGCTTCTCCGTATCACACAGAGTGGCTTTGAACTTTTGAAATTCAAACTACTAGTCTGTTATCTGTTTCTGATAAACTAATTGAATATTATCTAATTTTTAACAGCTGTACTCTTGAAAAATTTTCCTTCGATGGGATGAAATACTTATTTCATTAATTATGCATTCAGCTATAGATTACAGCTAGGCATCTCTCTTTTTAAGTAAAAGGAGGTAGACACAGGGAGCTGAGAGTGCAGGATCTACACCAAGAACAAGATCGGCACCAGTGTTACACACAAGAACCAAGCCAAAAGAGGACTTGATCGTGAACCGCAAGATGATGGATTAGAGAGGCTTCCAAAGAGGAAAGTTGAATTAATCTTTTCCAGGCTTAATCTTTTGCCTCTAGATAGTGAAACCTATGGATGAGTCTATGAATTATAATGAGTGCAACATAATGAAGTATATTGCAGACTGAGTCAGCAGATCCTGTGACCATGATTTGATGGAAACTGGAGTGAAGTGGGAGGCAAGGGTGAGAAACAAAAGGTCTGAATGGGGGCGAGGGATGGACTTTATCTTTGCAAGCCTACTTTCTGTCACAGAGTCATGTCAGAGTCAGCAAGGCATAAGCTGGCCACAGGCCCCTTCAGGAAGCAGCAGATCTCCACAGAAGTAGTTACAGATACCCCATGACACTGACTTTTTGTTATTATGTAAAACAACTGGTACTATGCAAGATGACTCGGAAAGAGTTCTCGTAACATCTGACTTGGTACCGGCATAGGACAGACATAGATCAAGGCATCACCACTGAGAATCTAAAAGAAACCCTCACATTTACGATCAACTGATTTTCAATACGAGTGTCAAAATAACTGAATGAGACAATAATAGTCTTTTTAACAAATGGTACTGGGACAACTGGATACCCACAAGCCAAAGAACAAAATTCGACCTCTACCTCATACAATACATACAAAATTAACTCAAAATGAAAGAGCTAAAACTACAAAATTCTTAGAAGAAAACACAGGTGTGTGTCTTCATGACTGGATCTGGCACTTGTTTCTTAGGTAGGACAGTAAAAGACAGAAATAGGTTAACTGAACTTCATCAGTATTAAAAACTTCTAGTCTTCAAAAGACACCATCAAGAAGGTAAAAAGGCAATCTCCTGAATAGGAGGAAATACTCGAAAATCCTACATCTGATCAAAGATTTGCACCCAGGATACAAAAAGAACTCTTACAATTCAATCATAAAAAGACAATCCAATTTTAAAATGAGCAAAAACCTGGACAGGCCTTCAAAGAAGATACACAAATGGATAAGCGCATGGAAAGATCCCCAACATTCTCAGTCATCAGAAAAATGCAAATCAAAACACAATGAGATGCCAGTTCACACCCACCAGGAGAGCTAATCACCAGTGTTGACAGGGATGCATAGAAACTGGGAGAATTACACACTGTGGATAAAAATGTTAAATGGTGCAGCCACCCTGGGAAACAGTATGGCAGTTCCTCAAAAGGTTAAACACAGTTACCGTATGACCCATATGACAGCATTTCCATTCTTAAGTCTATTCCCCAAAGAAATGAAAACATGTTTACATCAAAACTTGGACAGAAATGTTCGCAGCAGCATTATTAACAATAGGCAAAAAGCAGAGGCAACCCAAAGGTCCATCAACTGATAAATAGATAAACGGTTTAGCCCCACAACCGAGTAATGTTTGACAATAAACAGAAATGGAAATACTGACAAGCGCTGTAACATGGATGAACCTTGAAGACGTTTTGTCAAATGAAAAAAGCTAATCATGAAGGACCACACAGCATGTGATTCCATCCATGGGAAACACCCAGAACAGGCACATCTATAGAGACAGAAGTCAGCCTGGTGGCTGCCGGGGGCTGAGGGGGATGGCGGGCTGGGGGTGATGGCCAAGGGATGCAGGCTTTCTTTTTAGGGTGATGGGAATGTTCTAAAATTGACTGTGGTGACAGCTGCACATCTCTGGATATACTAGGAGATACTAACTATGCATCCTAAATGGGTGACTTATATGATACGTGATTTTTTTTTTTTTTTTGGTGCAGGAAAGTAATCAGGTTTTACTTCTTTATTTTTAGAGGAGGTACAGGGGATCGAACTCAGGACCTTGTGTATGCTAAGCATTCACTCTACCACTTGAGTTATGCAATCCCCCCTATAATATGTGAATTATATCTCAATAAAGTTAAAAAAAATCCAAAGGCAGGATCTAGACAATTTTCTTAATTGTCTATTTTGGGTGTACATTCATGATCTGAACTCCTCCATGCTTTGACAACATGTCTAAAACGAAGAGAAAATGAAGGCAATGTCTAACTTCAACTGGTTAGTATAATGACCTTTCTGCACAAGGTATTCTGAAATCCATGAAGTAAATACACACAGATTCTATATCCATTCACAAAAGTGAAGATGCGTTATGACAATTTTCTGGAACATGCCATGAAACATTATCCTCTGATTTTATCTACCTTGCCTCGTGGTGAGAGATCACTAAAAAATACTGTTTAGTAGGGAAAAAAAGTTAACTTCTGTGGGGAAAGGTGTGTAATTTTCAACTTCTCTAAGGGTAAATATCATAAGAAAAAATATATAAAGAAATGGCAGAATGAAAGTCAAAGTTTAAGAAACAAGTGCATTATAAAGATAATAAAAGTGTAATTATAATGAAGATACAAAAGAAAGCTGTCCCTGAGAAGCTAGTGTCCTGCAATGCTCTGCGCTGCACTCACGGCTGACGTGCTAGATTTCACACGTACTGGGTTCGCAGCTTGATGTGACCTCCTCTCTGAGTCCTGTGTCTCATTTTCTGAGTTAGTGTGATGATGTGCTGTCACCTCCAGGGAAGCTTCCAACATGGACACTTTCTTTCGGGTGTCAGTCAGCTCTTGCTGAAGCTGTCTCATACAGGCCTAAAGAGAGAACTCTGTTACTGATTTTTAAGTCACCTTATCATTAAGTTACATTAATAATATATAACTCCAACATATGGACTTTGAGAACTATCCCCACAGACATCAATTCACCTTCTTTTCCTCACAGGCACACATTCCTGTTTACTAAATTTCATTAAAGACACACAAGGCATGACCCTCCTGCCTTACTGACAGTAAGTTAACTTAGACAATGGATGCAGCCCCACCAGCCATTCCCTGCCCCTCCCAGGAAGTGGCCAAGCTTTACCCCCACTGAAGTCTCAAACAGAAATGGGCGTGTGGGTGGGATGAGTGGTGGTAAGTTCCACACTGTGGAACACTCTCCCTCTTTCTCATTAGAGGCTAAGTTCAGAGTCCTTCACATGTTCAATCTGGTGTTTAAATCCTTCCAACAGACTCCTATCTCACAATAAAAATGAGGTTATTCCAATGGCCTCTGGGGACCCGCGACAACCTGGCCTCCCCTGCCTCCTGGACTGCAGCTCCTACAGCTCCCCCCACCCCTCCCACTCACTCCCTTCCTGCCACTCAGGACTCTTAGCTGCTCCTCAGTCTGAAAATGGGACCCCGATGCCAAACTCGTACATCACAGAGCGCTCCAGTTCCTCTGTACTGGACAAACTTACATCCAAATGACAGTAACTGAGACTTGAAGTGAGAATTGTGAGCAGACTATTTAAAAAAAGTGTTCAAAGTAAATTATAAATAGAACAGGGGAGACTGTCAAACAGTTTTGCTAAAATTTACATTTGTCTCAAATTATGACTGAATGAAAAGTAGATGCCTTTAAGGAGTGGCGAGGTCGTAACAATACATAATTTGAGATGGAAATATTTCAATTTAATTCCAGTTGACATGAATACAAATAAAATTATATCAACTAAAAATATATGAAAAGCTACTGAACGAAAAGTACTGCAAGATACAGTGTTTACACATCAGTTCATCTGGGAAATCTGGATTTGACTGTCAAGGTAATCCACACAATTGAATCTTTTCTCTTTTTTTTTCTTTTACTTTTTTTGTTCACCCAACTGAATCTTAATTTCAAAATACTCATTTTAGGTCTGAGCATTTCATTTATCTGCTTCATCACGACACTAAAATGTGGTGACAGGAAGATTAAAATGATTTGGGCAGTATAAGAGGAAATTACTAAGACCTGCCTGTATCTGTCAACAACTTACAGCTTAATCTCTTAGAATTTCAGGTGACACGGCATCTTTACTCAAAGTAAAGCACCTCTCAGGCCTAACTTTTGCTTGCTGGATACAAGGCATGCTTTTAGGCTGCTTTACAATGTACATATTTACAGCCCACACATTTTTTATATTCAACTAGTTTCAACACTCAGCTTTCATTGGATACTGCTTTGAACTTTCTTTGAGGAAGTCTGAAAGTCAGTTCCCTTTCTGGGTACTTACTTCCATTTCTGCTCTGTCCGTTACATACTGATACAGTCTGTCCTTTAAACATCTGGATTCATCGATTAACTCCTTGTTTCCTTCCTCCAGCATCAGAACTCGTCTGCTCATGGCTTCAAGTTTTCCCAGGTGATCCAGAAACGGCGCTGGGATATTAAGTATTGTCTTTTTACTTGTGGCCTCACTTTGAGCAGCTTCCAGTTGCTGTCGAAGCAACACGTTTTCGCTTTTTAGTTCACATACTCTCTCCTCCAAGAATGCCTGCTTTCCAATGTATCTGTTGACTTCCCCTTGTTTGCTCTGAGACAAGGATTCAGTTTCCTTGTTTGAACGCTGGGCTTGGCCTCGGTCTCTATGCACACATTCAAATACCAACGTCGTTGGTCTAAGAGCATCTCTCCTGGGATGGAGCTCAATTTCTTGGCCACGGAATTGACGTTCAGCTTCAGGAAGTTGCTGAGGAAGCACCTCGCTGTTATCTTCTGGGTCAGACAGCTCAAAATCCTTTGTGTCCTGTAAGTGAAACCCCTTATCTCTTACTCTTTGAACTGTACTCAATAAACTGACATATCATAATTTCCTTTGAAGTGAAAGACTAATCTCTAAGTTTATACAACAAAAAGTTTGCAATATCTGGGTATCCAACTGGAAGAACTTAAGGTGGATACAAATCTCAAACTTTAAACAAGCAGAAATCCCCAAAAGTTCAAAAATTTAATTAAAGACAGTGAATCCATGAAAGTAAAAAAGAAACCACAAAAGGATGTTTAAGAAGCTCAGAACTGGGAAGGCCTTTCTTTCTCTGAAATACAACAAACCCAAAAGGCTTAAAATAAACAATGAATAAATCTGACTACACTTAAAAATTATGTCTGACATCTAACCTTTACAGCTACCCCCAAAGTAAGAGCCTTAGCTCTGTATATATTTGGACAGGTTAAATTTCCTAAAAAAAATTTTCCTGAGAATACTCCATAAATATTCTCCCTTTCTAACATTTTTAGAGCGAGTTATAAGAATTACATCTACGGATAAGTGATAAATCTAAGCACTGTACTAAGCACGTCTACAAACATCAGTTAACTCAGTTAGCTGTGACAATTCTGGAATAAAGGGTTAAAAACACAAGCAAGCTGCAGGGTTTCCCCCAGGTCTTCTGACTCTCTGACTCTTACACCAAACCAACACTACTTCTCTAGGACAAATATAGAAACACAAGAGAAGCCTTCTACTTCCCTAATGGTGAATACACTAAAGGTCAAGAAGCTCAAATTTACAGAGCTCTTCTTAGAAAACCAGGAGACTATTTGCTTCTGCAATAATTTTTATTTCTTCTTCATGGTGTTTATAACAGTAATGGATGTGAAGTAGCAGGGAAATACAGTGAACTGTTTTATTAAAAATAAAATACTGATCAATAAATTATCACTAAGTATAGATTATGGTATGTCACTATATTCAAAAGCTCCTTGTACTGAAATCGCATACCACATGGAGCAGAGCATTACTTTTTATCACACGTAGGAGAACGACACCCAGACTATGGTTTCTGAACCGGCTATACTTTTTCCTCCTTACCATCAGTGGAAATGATAAAGTAACCTCTCCATTCATCTATCAAAGGAGTGAGATCACTGCCAGAAACTAGAATGCCTGCTGTTAGTAGCAACAGTTTTGAGATCATGGAAAGTTCATCAATTCCTATAGGAAATATGAACAGCCTCTCCTCGGATGAGGCCATCGTGAATGTCACTATGTCACTTTTGCAGGCAAATGGATTTGAATTCAAAATATTGCTTTATCCAATGAACCAGAAATGAAACCCCCAGAAAATATATTTACATATATAGGCTTTTAAAACCCTCTATACTTTCTATACCTATAGTATTGGTTTTTAAACTATGTAAGTATACAAATTCATACACACACATGTTTGAAGATGACTAAAGAAAATACCTCAGCATTCATTTTCTTGTTAGTCTTTTCTGCCTCCTTTTGTTGGGAAAGATGACGGGCCAGGATTTCATCTTGTATTACTCTGGCATTCTGCTCTCGAGAAAGTTGTCTCTGAGCATCATTTTGCTCTTCTAAAACCTGGAGACATATTTCATTAGGTTTGGGGTTTTATACCATGAAAAAAAGTCAAAAAAAGCTCAGGAGGGGAATCTTAAACAAAAAATTTTTTAAACTGTTAAAAAGAAGTAGCCTTTTTAAGCACAGGGATATTTACTGCACATAAATAACTCAAATTCTAATATATATGACAGCTAAATTTATCACAGAGCAAAAACACAAGGGATGCAGTATCATGAAAGAAAAAATTTTTTAACACTTTTTAAATTGAGTTATAGTCATTTTACAATGTGTCAAATTCCAGTGGAGAGCACAATTTTTCAGTTGTACATGAACATATATATATTCATTGTGACTTTTTTTTTGTTGTGAGCTACCACAAGATCTTGTATATATTTCCCTGTGCTATACAGTAAAATCTTGTTTATCTATTCTGCATATTCCTGTCGGTATCTACAAATTTTGAAATCCCAGTGAAAGAAAATTTCTTTATAAGGCATTTAACCAATTCCATCACAGTCTCAAGGCAATTCAGCCTGGATTTTAACTTCAAAAAGCCAGAATTAACACATGGATTTGAATTAGACTTGTTACTCTGTTGAATGGACCAAAACCGTCAATCCTTATGTTAATGATTAAGCTCAATTTAACTTCCATTCCTTCATTCAGAAAAGACACAGAGCATCTATTAGATGCCAAGAACATCAAGAAATTAGTAAGTTAAGCTCTAAATGTCATAGTTCATGTTTAGGATGAGATAACTTTTATTTGTTTTAAATGAAAATACAGATAAATTCAAAAGAATATTATAAATAATATTGATGAAACAGTGTTAGAGATACGCAATTTTCACCTAAGACTAATTTACCTGGTTTGGTTTATTCCTTATGCTCTTCCGTTTGCATTCTAGTGCCCGGGCAGTGCTTTCAAGTTCTTGGTTCGCGGAAACTTGCTCATTGCATTCTTCCTCTTTTCTTTTTAAGTCATCCTTAGTGTTTTCATATAATATATAAGCATTTTTCTTCTTCTTTGTTTCTTGTTCTAATGTTAATCTGCAGTGAAATATGCTTACCTTAAAATTTATTTTGTTAGAAAATAAAAAGTTCATTTTATGATCTGGTTCTTCACATGCTGATTTATTACCCCAATGGAATTTCTATGTTCTCAATTTTTTTTTTCATTTTTAAGTCTCACATTTTAAATTCCTCACTTCAATCTCTTCATAGACTATATATATGTGTATATATATATATATATATATTTGAAAAGTAGCAATGAAAAGACATAATGCTACTGAGTTTCAGTCAAGAGTAACTCTGGTCAATAGTGTAGGAAAGAAAATTTGCAATTATTCAGTAAGGTTTGAATTGAAAATTACCCTTTCCCCCCACATAGTCATAAATTACTCCTTCATTAGGACAGAGAATTTAGTTATTAATTAAAAGAGAAGTTGCTATTTAGAAACAGGTTTATAATTTCATAAGAAATAAAATTTCAACTTCATGAGATATTACAGGGACTCCTACATGATCTCCAGGGGAAGGTAACATCCGCAGATGTCTTTTCCAGAACACTGACCCACTAATTAGCATAATCCAAGGCGAGGCTGGGGAGTCTACTCCCTGATGCCCTACACTTTATGTTTCTTCTTTTGCAGCACTTTGAACTTACCTTGTTGAATATTATTTATTTTAGTAAATCATTTTTAAATCCCTTTTGGTACAAGGCAGGATCCCTATTAAGTAATTAAGAAATAAAGAGTAACCCATGCTTTCAGCACAGACCTTTGAACTAATCTTATCTCTGTATGAGAGAGATGCTGAATAAACTAAACAGTAATCACTTTCCACTTCACTTTTTAGTCCATCCATTCATATGTTAAGAGTCAAACTGCATAAATTTTTTTAAAGTTTCTGCCTTGAGAAAAATGGTCATTTCATAATTCTGCAAGTGGGAATGTAAAGTAATATAAACTTTCTGGAGGACAATTGAGAGATAAGGACCAAAGATTTTTTTAAAGAAATATAGAATGAGTGTGTGTGTATATATATATAGCTGTTATTTCCAAGAGTCTCATATTCCACAATATTAATGAAATTTTCTCCCCTGTAAAATCCCAAAAGGTAAGTTAGCAATCTTAAGACTTTTCCTACATACCTACAGTATTAAAGTAAATATAGAGTTCAAATATTTCTTTAAAACCAAGAAATTCAGTACCTCATGCTGCAGAGCTGTCGTTCCCACTCCACATTTTGAAGTTTTAACTGTGATTTTGCTTCTCTTGTTTTCAACAGCTCTGCTTGTAGCCAGTTCACCTTATTTTCCATTTCTTTAATTTTTCCTGTAAGTAGTGCACAGTCAGATTCTTTCAGTTCTATTGATCTGAATGAATGAACTGGATCCTCAATTTTCAATAACCTATCAGAATCTGCATTAGGAAGAAAACAAACATAGAAACAAAATATATGAGCAATTTTTGTGTATAAAGGACTGTGCATTTTCACATTCATTCATCCATATATTGAACAAATGGATATTGAGCATCTATAACATGGAAGACATTCTTCTAAGCTCTGCAGATATTAAAAGAATGACAAAATAATATTATGAACATTATGCAAATAAATTTGACAATTCAGATGAAGTGGGTAAAATTCCTTGAAAGAGAGAAATTACAAAAGCTCAATTAAGAAAGAACAAATAAGCTAAAAAGCCCTATATCTTAAAAACCAAAACAAAAGTCCTATTTAAAGACCTTACGACAAAGAAAATTCCAGTCCCAATGGTTACACTGGTGAATTCTACCATATATTTTACGAAAATTTAATACCAATTCCACACAAAGTCTCCTCGAAAAACGAAGAGGAAGAACTATGTCCTCGTTCTATAAAACTAACATTACCCTGAATCCAAAACCAGACAAAGGTATTACAAGAAAGAAAACTAATGTCATGAAAATGGAGGTAAAAATTCTAAACAAAACGTTAGCAAATTAAATCCAACAATACAGGAAAATTCATCACGACCAAGTGGGGTGTATCCCAAGAACGCAGGGCTGTTTTAACACGTAAAAATCAATGTTATTCATCATATTAACAAACTAAAAAAGAAACCATATGATCATGTCAGTGGATAAAAAGAGGCACTTGCCAAACCTCAGCATCTATTCCTGATAAAAACTTCCAGCAAACTAGGAACCAAGGGAACGTCTTCACTATGACAAAGATCCGTGCTAACCCTACAGCTGACACCATACGCAATGGTGAAAAACGGAACGCTTTTCCCAGAAGGTGAGGAACCGGACAGGAATGGCTTCTCTTACTCCTTCTATTCAGCACTGTACTGGAGCCAGTGCAATCAGGCAAAATAAAGAACCAAAAGGCATCTAGATGGGAAATGAAGAGGTAAAAGTGTCTGCTAATCAGCGGGGAATACGATTACATGATGCGAGTCAGCTAACTCCAACCTGTGGGCTGGGTTGCTTGCTTTGGTAAATAAAGTTTTACTGAAATACAGCCATGTCCATTAACTTGTGTATTGTCTATGGCTACACTTGTTGCAACACTGACAGAGCTGATTAGCTGTGACAGAGAATGTATTTATTGGCTGCAAGTCTTAAATGTGAACTCTCTTTAGTAAGACAATAGTTTAAGAAAAATCTTGACCACCTTTGGTTATGTAGAAAATCTGAGAGAATCCATAAAAAGGCTACTAGAACTAATAAATGTGTTCAGCCAGGTTGGAGGGCACAGAGTCAGTATACAGAAATCAGCTATATTTCTATCATCAGAAACTAAAATTTAAAATATAGTATTTTGAAACAAACAAATAAGTAAAAATACACTATTTACAGCTGCACTGAAAAATAAGAAATACAGGTAAACATAAAAGATGGAAAGACCCAGACACTAAAAACTCTTAAAATATTACTGAGAAAATCAAGGAAGACCTATGTAAATGGAGAAATGAACTTTGTTCAGGGTTAAAAATTCCATTTTGTTAAGAAGTCAATTCTCCCCAAATTAATCTACAGATTCAACATGATCTACATCTCATTTCCAGGACACTAGCAGACTTTTTTTTTTTCACATTGACAAGATGATTCTAAAATTCATGTGGAAAGAAGGGTAATAAAAGGAAACAAGATGAAGCCAGAGGACTGTGGCCTTTAACCATGGAGCTACGAGAAGCAGGAGCTGGATTTTAGGCAAGGAGGTTAACAAAGACCTGAATTTTAAAAACTATCTAGTAATCATGCTGGCGGCGTAGACCAAGGTTCCAGGAGGTGGAACGGCGGAGAAGAAAATCCTGAGGTGATTTCAGCGTTCTAGGAGGGAAGCAGTGATACCCTGACCTTGGGTGAAGGCGTAGGAGCAGCAGAGTCAACAGAAAGCACAGGGAGTGGGAACGGTCACAGCCCCCGGCTGGCAGCGCACAACACGTCTGCTTCTGCTTGGACACAAAGCAGGTTTCTGAGACGCAGCGGACTGTAACGGAGCTGTGCTCCCTGGGGCAGTACTAGGTGTGCAAAGGTTACCACGAGATACTTAAAAAGGCTGTGTAGTCATATGGGGGTCCTACCTTTACTCTCCGGGCCAAGTTGTTCGATTAGCCTCAGGGTACTCTTACAATTAGGGGAAAGCGACTTGTGATCCTCAGAAGCTGTTTCCGGTGCCAGAGTTAAGTCATCGAGGTCATCCACAGAATTCACCTGCTCTGTGACCTACAAATAAATAATGCTATTTCACAGTGTCTCCAACATAGTTGTAAAATACGCTCAGTGTACAGAGGTGATAAATATCCATCTTTTTATGAGAGCAAAAACACAGACAATTCTCCAAACAACTGATTTTCGTCAGAAGGCTAACTTTATCAATAATGTTTCTAAATTATTTTTAAGTAAATGTCTCTACAACAAAGGAGGATTTTCTGTTTTTCCACTCTATCTTTTATAAATTTTTTTTACTACAGGAAAATATTTTTGATTAATATCTTACTATACCTTGTCCTTTTTAGTAGACATTTTCTTTGAAGACCTGAAAAAAGAAAAAAGCAATTCCTTTAAGCCAAATACTAAATATTGAAAATACAAGAAGTATGTAAATCTATTTTTTTATATAAAACCTTTGCATTGATAATTTTCAATAAAAGGGATTAAACAAAAAATGGAAACAGTAACATTAAAGGACAAAGAAAGCATATCAATTATATTATTAACAAAGTATTAAATTTAAATCAAGCAGACAAGGAAAGGAAAAGGAAGAACATAAAATTACTTGTATTATTTGATAGGAAAAAATATACCAGGATTTTCTTGTTGTTGTCCTTTTCAATAAAAACTGGCTTTCATGGCAATAAAACCTATTTGGAAAGTATTACTTAAGTCCTTATATGAAAGAAACCGTTTTCTAATAACCATGACATCAGCTTTTTTGAGGACTTAGTGTGCAACTGCTGTGCATTATTATCAGCACTTTACGTGTCTTAAAGACATTTTAATCCTCACAACAATCCTGGGAGGTAGGTAATACATCAGGTACTTTACCCAGGAAGAAAATGAGGCACAGAAAGGCTAAGTCATTTGTCGAAGCCCCTATGTCTGCCCAGAATTCCAATCCAGGCAATCGGGCTTCAATACTTGCATTTCACAGTATGCTAAGAAAGTAATATTTACTTTTAAGCATTTTTAACTAATGTAGTAAATGAATCTCTATTATTATTCTATGTCTAGGTATAATTATAAGTAATAATTTCTGGGGCATATGTCCAGAAGGAACCCTACTTCAAAATGACACCTGCACCCCAATGTTCATAGCAGCACTATTTACAATAGCCAAGACATGGAAACAGCCTAAATGTCCATCAACAGATGACTCGATAAAGAAGAGGTGGTAGGTGTATTTATACAATGGAATACTATTCAGCCATAAAAACCAACAACATAACGCCATTTGCAGCAACATGGATGCTCCTGGAGAATGTCATTCTAAGTGAAGTAAGCCAGAAAGAGAAAGAAAAAAACCATATGAGATCACTCATATGTGGAATCTAAAAACAAAAGCAAAACAAAACAAATACAAAACAGAAACAGACTTATAGACATAGAATACAAACTTGTGGTTGCCAAGGGGGAGGAGGGTGGGAAGGGACAGACTGGGATTTCAAAATGTAGAACAGATAAACAAGATTATACTCTACAGAACAGGGAAATATACACAAGACCTTGTGGTAGCTCGCAGTGAAAAACATATGTGACAATGAATCTATGTATGTTCATATATAACTGAAAAATTGTGCTCTACACTGGAATTTGACACAACATTGCAAAACGACTATGATTCAATAAAAAAATGTTAAAATAATAATAATAATTTCTGAATCTTAACACCTATTTTTTAAAAATAAAAAGACTTTAGACCTAGGCAATACTGGAAATCTACTTTTAATAAAGATTTGCTTTTGCTAAAGACATTAATCAGCGGGCATTCATTATCCATTCAGCTGTTTGTTCATGCATTTGACAGGTCCTTATGGAGCATGATGGCTTTTTTAATTTAGAACTTAGTAATCCAAAAGTAATCATCTGTGATAGATTGTTAACAGTTTATTATTCTATCGTATATAAACAAAATCTTCCCCTTCTTCCTAGAATCTAAACAAATATTAAGTTAATATAATCTGGTATTTTGTAATAGCATACAAAATCATAGCCACTCATGATGATACTGTCAAGGACACTATAAAATCTAGAATCATCAAGGAATGATTAAACCCTATTCAGTATGGCCTAAGTGTTTGTATAGTCATTATGAGTATACAATTTTTAAAAAATCTATGGACAATGGTGTAACTTTGAAGTCATTATCTGCATATTCAATTGTGTAAGAATATTACGCTTCAGAACTAATGAATAAGCCTTACAACAATACCATACATGAATACTTTACTACAGTATTTTAAAGATAACAGTACAATCAATACACTTTCTAGTATCAGAAATTCAAACAAAGTTAAATTGAAAAACACGTCTTCTATGGAATCACACCCAACAGCACAGAGACATCCCCTACAAACTATCATCTCATCATTAAAAAAAGAAAGGGAACCCCCACGAGCCCCACGTTCCCCTTCACTTATCACCCAGTCCTCTCCTGCCTTCCCAGGGAATGTCCTCTGAGGGGCTGTTCACACTGATTCCCTGCAGCCCGGCTTCCCTGGGGACGTATTACTGAAACTACTTCCGGTCAAAGGCACTTGTCCTCATCTTAGCCTTTCGGCAGAGTTCCTCCGACACAGGTGAGAATCCTCTTGCTTTGGCCTGTGCACTATATGCTGCTGTTCTATTTCCAGAGAAGGTAATCACTGCTAATACGTCTTCAGCTAGAAATAAAGAATTTGTAGGTTTTACCTGCCATAACCTTGATCTCCTTCACTTAAACTGCTGTTGTCATTCCTGTGTAGGAGACCACCAGCCAGCGAGGCAGTCTTCGCAAATACACGTGAAGTCACAGATGCTTTTAATGTCCGTTTTCCACTTTCATTCTTTACTCCCTTCATGTGCAAGCCAGGACAGCTACTTTAAAACAATCCATAAAAAAGCCTATTTTTAAAATATAATTCTACTGACAAATTAAAAAAAAACCAATTTTTGTAAAATTCCAACTCTTACCCATCTTCAATCATTTATTAATTCACAAAATGGTTAACAAGTGCCAACCATATGCAAGGAAACACAAATTCTTGCTTCAAAGACAGATTTACAATTATGATACAATGTGATACGCAAGAGCTGACATATGAAAGTAAAGTGAGCATGAGGAAGGCTTTACAGAAGAGGGGAAATAAACAGGAATCATGAGCAAAAGAGACAGGAGGAAATTATTCTACTTAAGAGATTAAGAGATTAGAATGTGAGCACAAAGATTAGGCACATGGCATTTAGGTGTGTCCTAGGAACCTGGAAGGAAGAGTACAAAATATATGGAAGCAAGTAGAGAGATGAGTCTGGGAAGAAATTCTGAACAACATCTAGGAAAAGAATACCTACTGCTGAATACTGATACAGGCTTACCTATCAGAATCTCCTTTCTGCAGAGCAGGAAACCGCTGGTCATCAGTTTTTCCCCTCTTCCTCTGCTGAGTTAATCCTTCATGATAGCTGCCATCACATATGGTTTCTGATCCTTTCAGTTCACCACTTTTGCTCCTGTTCTCTTCTACTTCAACCTTCAGTGAAAGTTTGATACAAAGGGTAATTATTACTTTATTCATTATAAAGACTTTGTTATCATTCACTTTATCATTTGACTCAGAGTTTGCCCTGATTTCAATTGATTAAGATATTTTTGTGCTTATTTTAATTTTTATCATTTCAAGTCATTGGAATGTTTGTAAATTCTGCTTCTTTCTGTTTGAGGAAAAGAAACAGAATTTCCAAAATTTCAAAAAGGACTTTCTGAATGTTGTGCTCTTACATCCACTCTTCCCCATGTGAATGGCAGAGACAGAGAAATAGAAAGACAAAGGCATAAAATTTGTCCTCTTCTGTCTACCACCAAGATTTTGTATTAAACAGCCAGATTTAGAAGATGTCGAACCTTGGTGCTTCAGTAACAGAAAGGAAACATTCTTCTTTCTGTGCTAAAGCTATCCTTTCCCCACTACTTTTTATAATTCTTGTTTCATTTGGATCCTGGGGTATCAAAATGTGGTGTTTAATAAAACATATAAACCCATGTTTACCGAAAGGAGCAGAGTGAAACTGATGAATTGCCAGTTAGTGTGGAATTCTGCAGAAGGAATAATGCTTCCCAATTTCACATTCAATAACCATGGCCATTTTATAGCTAGACGGCATAGGAGTAATGAGAGATCTACCTTAGCCCCACTGTTTACTGAAAACAGGAACACAACCAAGAAAGGTTAAGTGATTTGTCCAAGTTCCCTAAAGCAGTATTCCCCAGCATTTTACGGTGTCAAAAGAGATGATACAATTCTGTAACACTAAATCTAATAAGCTACCAAATAAATACATCAAATTGATCAGATAAGTGTGACTTCGGCAAAGTTGGGGGCAGGGCTCATCTCCTTTTTCTATTAAAGGGGAACACCTTCAGATTTCCATCTTTAACACTCTTTGCACCTCACACAAAAGAACACACACATTTTAAAAATCTATTACTAGAACTAAAAAAAATTCAGTGCATCTCAAAACTCAAGTTTCTCAAAACTCAAGTTTTCTCCTTTGGAGATAAATACTGAATTTTTTTTGCTGAGGGTTCATACTACCTATATGATAGAATCATACATGTCAAAACTTCCTACATTTTATTAAATAATATAATGTAAGTGTCTGCCTCAACAGAAACACCCGGAAGTGGTGACTCAAGAGTATGTGGGAGCACATGTATTCTTAAGAATATCTCAAAGTGGCCATGATGGAATTCTAAGTGTCCAGTGATCAGTAAAACAGAGAAGCCTGCACTCACTAACGCACAACACACGGATCAGTTTAGTGAGAGCACGTGCTTATATATCCCTTCTCTCAGTCACTGCTTCCTTCCCATTCTATGGATGTGCAACTTACATTTAAGCCAATAGATTAAAACAAAAAAACAAAACCCTTGAGCTTATTATATTTCTTAAGCTATTTCACTCGCATTTATTCCGGCTCAGAAGGTCACGTGGCACACAGCTGAATTACTTTCCCACTTCATACGAAAGACTGGCACAGAGACTTAGGTTGATTAAGGAACAAAACCCAGGAAAATGCTTCCCTGAGTTCCTGTTATTTAGATGGCAGAAATAGTCTGTTTCTACACAATTACATATTTAGATGACCCCGTTTTATACATAGGCTATTTTCCTAAGTGGAAAATCAGATCAAGTATGGATCAGAATGGAAGAGATTATTGATATAGAGAAAAAAAACAAGAGCAGTAGCAAAGGAACCTCTACCTCTTTTTGAAGCTGAATTTTCTTTTTCCAAAGCCAGGAATTCTACTTGTAACATGCCTACCTCATTGTTAAGCCTTTCCATATCTTGGTGTAACTCTTTTAGATATACTTTGGATGTTCTGTTACCATTTGATGGAGAAGAACTCACATTTCCTAATTCAGGGTCCAAGATTTTAGAATTACTAGCACCGCAGTTATCTGCAAGCAATGGCTTCTGGAGCTGGTCTTGTATTGGTTTCGTTTTCTTACAAGTATTTGAAACAGCAGACATATTGTGACTTTCTATTTGAATCATGTGTTTCATCTCACTGGAGAGGTCAAGCCACAAACCAAAAAGGCTTTTTGGGTCACTTACCTGAGGTGCACGTCCAATGTCTGATTTCCAGTGAGTATTTTGGCTCCTTTTTGGTTTTCTTTTTGTAGCAAATTCTTGGTCTTCATTCACTGTAAATGGAACTCGGTTCCTTACTTCATTTTCTCTGTCATTACGAAAACTCTCCTTGGTTTTGTTAAAAACGTGTTCAGTGTCTGGCTTATCGTTTTCATCCAACTTATTTTCATTTAAATAAAGTTTTGAAGATGACTGGCAACCATACTTTCTTGACTCAGACTTGGAATAAGATGCAAAAACATTTTCAAGACTGGGCTCTTTGTGTTCAGAGACTGCCTGGAATCCTATAGCGACAGAGGCTCCAGGTGCATCCTTTTCCTCAAAATCAAATGTATTATCTGTCACGTTGGAAGGTAGTTCCTTTAAGTCACCATGTAGTTCAGAGTTGTCAGGTAGCGGCACTCCCTTACGATGAAAAGTAATTTTGCCTTTTTCATGGATTTTACTCATTTTCTGGTTTGACTTCTTTGTGATAAATTCTGAATTATGTTTCCAGTCGAATTTGCCTTGTTTGACCCACATGTCCTCATGCTTCTCCACACAAGAATGTTTTGAAGATACAGGTACGTCCTTTCTGTCATTTTCCTTATTCACTTCTGGTTCTCTAGGCGTTTTTTGCAGATGCACAAGTGAAAGATTAATCTGGTTGATTTGATCTTCAGATTTCTTTTCTTTCACAGTACGTGCTTGTGAAACACATTTATCCTTAAGTAGTCAAGTACAGATAAAGAAAAATTAGAAAATAATTAAAATTTAACAAACTTCGTAATCTACGTTGGGCTACTCACAAACTAAGAAGTGAAACATAACTTGCCTTACCCTTGAAATAGGAGAAAAACAGGAACTCAGAAACCTAACTTTGTCACTGTTTGTTTGAACTAAACAATTCACACGTGTTAAATCTACCAAGAATTATTAGAGATTAGATTTTTAACATTACAAAGATTTCCTCACTAAAAAATATTTCACCTCTCGTACTTTAAATAGTGAGCCCCTCCAGTGCATGTAAAGATTTTTTTAAAGGACTAATAACTGGAGAATAAGCAAACTGTAAATTATTAGGTGCCAAAATCAATTAACATCAATCAGAAAGAGGAACAAATTCCTGAATTTTAATGCAAACGATATACTATGATAGTGATCTATCTCAATATGTATTCTCTGCATCCACTGAGTTATATTATACTCTAACATTCACTAGTGAGAGTGAATGAAAGCATTTTTAATAATATTTACTGGTTTCCTACCCTGAAATGAAATAAATTAGAAAGTTTTTGTTTCTTCCCTAACAATAAAGGTCCAACCCTGGAAGGTTTGATTCTCTTACTAGGCAGTTGGGTTGACTCTATGACCCCTATTCTCTCCGTGATTGTAGATTCTGAAATCGATTACATAGAGATCACAAGACAGAAGAAATCTTTCATCTTGGCATCAATGACTTGCAATTTGAAACTGCAAATTTTGGACCACTGGGAATGACTGTTCCTTACATGAAACTAACTCGGTGGCCATCACTGCTATATTAGTTACAATTTCAACTGCTTATATCACATGATTTAATATTTGATATCACCTTCTTTATCATGTGTGGAAGTTATAAAAATGGAAGAAGTAAACAATACTCAGGAAGGTTTTTTGCCTCAATTCCAAGGATAAAGTTTAACTATAAATTGCTATAGATCCTAACAATACTTTAAGTTTTGTAATTAGATAAAATGCTATTCAAAACTAAACATTAAATAATTATTTATTGACTCTAAAAGTCTAGTCTGAAAGGCAATTTCTTTTGAATTTGAATAACTGTGTTATTAAAGCACGGAAAACAATACAAACCAGAAGCTTAAATTTACATTTTCACATACCTGTGAGAGGTTGTTTTCACTCCCATCAAGTCTTTCTTGCTCTTCCTCAGCTGCCCTTTGGAAGTCTGGGTCTGCTGAAAAATGAATATGCTTAGTTAAACTTCACTACTTAGAACGGCTAGATAAAAGGCATCATCTTTATAAAAACATAAACGTTTCATCAATTGACAGTTTAAATTAAGCTTAATCTTTAGCTGGATATTTACTTCTTTAAGAACTACTTCTAACTATCTAAAACTTCAACAAACTATTTGGGAAATACTAGATGTTACCAGATAAAGGCATACAAACATCTCAAAGTTTCACTCACAAATTGATTCACCAGACATGAACAAAACAAAGAGAAATAAAACAAAATTTAAAAATACAGTAGAAATATACAAAGTCACGATAGACTCTATTCTCCCCTCCTAACAGTACCTTTTCAACAACATACCAAGCTTCAAGAGCAATGTTATTCGTGGTTTCCAAAATTACGGTTACTTTTTATGCTTTTATCTTTCCTTAACCTGAAATGTTTCCCTCTATTGTTCTGACAAGTTCCTTTTCCTCTTTGAAGACTCAGCTGCTCTGTGAAGTCCTCCTTGATTGCAGCTGTCTTTCCACAGAGACACAGGGATCTCTTTCCTTGGAGCTACCTTGGTACCTCACAGATTTTTCTAGTGTGTCTTCACCAGCTGAACTGTAAACTATTTCTTTACATGTCTATCCTCTTTGCTCCCATGCTGTAGAGGACAAACTCTTAAAAGTATCTGTGTATAAACAGTATTTATTAGAAAAACTTTGAGTTTAGAGCTTGTAGTCACTACTATAGGAGATAACTGAGAATCTTTTGTAAATACAACATTAATTCTGCAGGTAAGGAAAGAAAAGATAAAACTATAGGAGCAGAAAAAATATTGTATGACATTACTACAGCTCTGATTACATCACTGATTAAGGCACTAAATTCACTGGTATATAAAGTAGAACACATATTAGATATGGTTAATCAACAGACTGGGTATCCTAGAAGAATTAGAATTGATATCCCATATATTATTTTTAAGTGATAAAGCACTCCTTAAAAACCAATATCCTTTTCGACCCATCAATCCATTAAAAATAATAAAACAAGCTGATATACTGTGTGGACACAGTTAAGAAGGAGGTCCTGTGTAGCAAAATCCAATGACTGCCACTACTGCTGGGAAAGCCACTTCTAAAATACAGAAAGGCAGAGAATATACTAGAAATACTTTGATATTTAGTTGCAGAGGTGCTTTTTCAGTTACACTGACTATAGCTATAACAAATATTTATAAATTCAGAGCTAGATAAAAATAAAGCTAAGAAACCATACTTTGAGAAGGGAATCTTTGGATGTCCACCTAGGTTTCCCAACTACTCACAAAGCTCTAGACATCATCCTCCTACCCACTCTCAGGAGTGTGCTAAATACTACTCTGAACGAACTTACTTTCACCTAATTCTCTTTGCTATTTAATATGTTGCTTTGGTCAGAGGATGAATGTAAATGTCATGCCAAAAGGTATTGTCTGGTTGTAGGTTGCATAAAAGGAGTAAACACAAAGGAGATCCTGCCACAAAATGATTTCTGCAAAGTCGGAGTGTGGTGAAGCCACGCACAGGTAGACTATGGCTAGTTCTCTATGCTGCTTTATTACCTTCTTTGCTGCTTCTCTTCTCTGGCAGCTGTGACTCACACAGGCCACGGAGCGCTGCATTTTCTGACAGAGACACGGCTCCAATATTCACCCGGTCTTTATCTACCAGGGCCGTCTGCCTCAGTTCTGTGGGTGCTGACTGGTTTGTGGTCACTGATTGTGATACCAACGGACATTTGTCAACTTTCAAATGCTTGGCTCTTTGACCAGCCTTATTATTGAGGCTCAGACTAGTAGAATCCCAGTCTGAAGAACCTGAAAACAAAGTTTCCACTTATTAGAATGTGAATAACAATACAAACTTTTACAAATTCTCTTCCCAGAGCAGCAGCCCCACGTCCGCAGCCCCACGCCCTCCTCTCCCCCAAACACACTGCTCCTTCCCAGCTGGTTGTACTTTACATGTCATTGCTGTTCATATAGGGAACCACTGTCTCTTGTTTCTAAGTTTAATTTTCTAGTATTACTAATTTGGATTCACTCATCACTCTCTATAAAACAGTCAATATTCCATAAGAGCTTTAGGAATAATTATGATTCTTCAACATATGAATTTTTTCATTAACAAAATGTATGTCTAACCAGCCATTTACTGGACGTTTAAATATGCATGACAGTATTGAGTCCTAGAGACGTGGGCTTTAAGGAAACTTTTACTGAATGGTACTACTTAAATTACAATGAGACAGTCTTTCCTCAATGTACCAATATCTTCAGAATTCTTACCTTAAGCCGTGGATAAACATCATAAATTTATATAAGAAAGGATAGCCTTGAGTGACTAATTTTTTCCATATAAAAATAGGGTAAATCTAGGTACAAACTAGGTCCAAAGAGTACAGAGTGCCACGAGACAGGAAATATATAACAAAAAATGTTTTCCTTTTTTAAAAAGAATTAAGTTGTCAGATTCAAACTTTTTAAGACAAGTTAAAGAAAAAAAGGCAAGAAATGTATAAGTGAACTTTAAAGCCCACTTCATCACAAGGGCTCCTTTATTATTTCACACCCATGAACCCTGTTTAAAACAGCAGTTCTCAAGTGTCATCTGAGAAGCCCTGAAGCCCCATGTTCCCTCCATCTAGGGAGTCCAGGAGGTCAAAACTATTTTCACAATAATACTGAATGCTATTTTCATTCTCATTTTTTGTTAAGTGTGCAGTGGAGGTTTCCAGACACATGACATGTGGTAACATCATAGCTCTAATGGCTAATGGAATGTTTGTGTGTGCTTGTTTTTTAATTTTTCAGTTCTATTTTCTAATATACTAAACATCAATAGATACAACCCACTTAAAAGTTCTTCAGAATCCTCAATAATTTTTAATAGTATAAAAAATATCCTAAATCCAAAAACTTTTAGGATTATTGTTTTAAAAGATCGTATCTACCAAACATTAAGGTAGGACTAATTACTTCCATCATTTTTAATAATCAAAGACACCACTTAGAGAGAGAGAGAGAGAGAGAGAGGGAGGGAGAGAGAGGGAGAGGGAGAGGGAGAGAGAGAGAGAGAGCATGCTAATCAAAACATCCAGTTGGCTTAAGACCTTTGGGCTAGGGAAATAACTCTGTGGTAGAGCACATGCTTAGCATGCACAAGGTTCTGGGTTCAATCCCTAGGACCTTCATTAATAAATAAATACAGAAATAAATAAATATCATCAATGTGATAGCACTAGATGAAATAAAGTGAAATATGACTGACATGTTAGCAAGTGAAGCTTTACCCTACATAAAGTTCAGAATTCAATTAAGCATTTTAAAACTCTGGAAAAATCTTAGAACCTAATAATCAATCTCTCAGAATCCCTGAGAAGTATAGGGACTCCAAGCTGAGCACTTTAGTCTCCCAGCATCAATAGAAACATCCAAGTCAAAGCTGACATTTTAAAAGTCTATTTCTTAAGCTTATATATATTTTTCAAACATGGATACCAATAATAACATCTGCCGCATTTATGTCATCTTTCAATTAAATTTGAAGAAATAAAAGGAATTAGGAATAAGAAGACTGTACTTCTCTTCAGACTTAAATTTGTATTGCAAAATTTACCTGATTTGAATGTTTGTAAATTCTTCATTTCTCCTGTTTTATTAGGAACAGAATCTTTCACTCCAACTGCAGGCTGAATGGTTTTTGAAACAAACCGATTAATAATGTACATTTGATACAATCTGTAGTAATAATTCGGGGGGGGGGTCTAGCTCAGTGGTAGAGTGCCTGCTTAGCAGTGCATGAGGTCCTAAGCTAAATTCCCAGTACCCTCATTAAAAAAAAAAAATCAAGATAAAAGTATAAAAGTTTTTACCTTCAAGTGAGGATATTTTTCAGTAGAATCTAAAAGCCAAAAGGGACACATAATCAATTATATGTAAATATGAAAGCCAACTATCCATTCACACAGTTAGTACTGAGTGCAATCCTCATGCTTGCTTTGGAAATGGACACGTTAGGTTTCGGTGTCTTGTTTTTCAGGGGCAGTTAGGACAGCAACAAGACAGAAACATGAGTCCATTATAGACACTCAATGAAGAGCAGGAATACAGGCTTAACAGAACATGCAGTTAAGATCTCAAAAGCACGATTATGTTTCAAGTGACTTCTTTATAAAACAGAAACGTGCACATGTACCAGTGTGAACTTGCTGCCTGAGGAGGAGAAACGCGATCTCCAATCAGAGGAACAAGTCACGGCTCCAAGAAGACAAATGTGAAAGCTGACAGTAAAACGCAGCAGCACATCTTTCGTGCGCCTGACACCATGAATCTACAAGTACTTATCATACTCTTCAATTCGTTCTGCGATTTAGGAAGTCCACAGCTGTGACGGCAGTCCATTTGTATGTGCAATTCACTTCTCGTCAGAGAAAGTGATACGAATTGATCGGCTTGGATACACACTTGTAGAATAATAGTTCATAAAAATATTTTTCCCATACCCACATGGGCTGTTGGTATGCCTACATTTCTTGGATCCTCTAGCCATCCAAGTTTCTTGATCCACTCATGCAAGAAAGAATGTATACTGAGTTTTCAATATTGAAATCTGGTGATCAAAAAAAATTTTAATTGCCACAGAATTATTAGATACTAAAAGTCTTTTATATTTCAAAACCTGTGCCGTATTCACTGAAAATAACAATGTTAGCATTTATGGAATGAACCCTATTAATTTCTTTTGTTTCCAAAATTAGTTTGGTTTGGTAAATCAGGCTAATGTTTACAAGGATTTTTGTGAAACAACTATCTTATCAAAAAATTAGGTATCCTGAAATAAACAAAAAAAAAGCAGTCAATGCTTCATATTCAAGTTAATCTCATTTGAATAACAAATACCAATACAACATATATCTTCAAAGCCTGATAGGAGGAGTGGCTGTGGTTTACCCCAATTCTAGGCCCCCTCCTGATTCCAGTATTCTCTGGAGTGGCAATGATCTAATCTGGCTTCAGTGCAAATACACTGACGCCATCGAAAAGGAGTTCTCTCAAGTTTCCTCCTCAATTCCAAAATCACCTACCTGCTGCCTTTTTTTCCTCCTTCCTTCCTTTCACTTTCCTCTTCAAAGGTACCTCTACATCTGTGGTCTTAATTCTTCCCCTTTTCTATTCTTTTGATGGACGATCCCCACCACTTCTTTTTCCTCTCTGCTTAGCAGCACTATCTTACATCTCTAATTTCTACTTCAACTCTTTGCCTCCCTCTGGCTATGAACGTGCTCAGAAAGAAAAACAAAATCATGCTTTTCCTTGTTGCTGTTGTCTTTAACTCCCCAGTGGCTCTTCTTCCAGACTCCCGTAAACACAAGTCTACCCTCTGAGTGTGATCTGAAGACCAGAAACAAGGGCATCACCTAAGAGCTTGTTAGAAACGCAGACCCACTGCTCAGAATGTGCACTTTTCACTGGGTCCCCAGGTGACTAAAATTTCAGAAACTCCAGTCTATACCGAGTCTGCTTCTACAGCACTCGGACTTAACTCATCCCTCTGAAATCCAGCCGCATGCGTCTCACTGTAACACTTCCCCAAAAGCTGCATCAGGAGTTGCAGACTTTTCAGGGGACTCTTTACCAGGCTCCAGCTCCCCTGACCTCCCCGGAAGGCACCCTGCTCTCTTCCTCTTTCCCACTCTTCTGTTGGCCTATGAGACACCATCCTATAAGGCAGCAACACGCTGCATGACACAAAGGTCCAGACATTGACAGCTGACCACACACGCCTGTGCTCACCCACGGCAGGCACACCCAGCTCTGCGTGATCAGGTACCGCCGTCCTCGCCGCCTTCCTAATGGTCGGGGGGACGAGGGAGTGAGACATCCTGCTGTGCTTCCCGGACAAGCTTTGGTGCTGGAAGCAGCTCACTTCATACCCGTCTCATTTCAAACACTCTTCTCTTCCTTCTTCTAAAGAACTATTCTACATTACCAACTCCTGCCAGGGACACCCCCCCCTTTTTCCTTCATTTAGTCCCCTCCTCTCTACCTCCCTCATTCTTCACTCCCTCCTTCCCTCCTCCTGGTTTCCTGACTGTCCTCAGGTCACAGAGCATCTTGAAAAAAAGCTAACAACTGAGCTCCTTAAACAGCATTCTAGTTTAATCTGTTGCTGACACCTGGTAAGATATACAATTTACTTCCTTTTCTCCTCTTTTTTCTCACTATATGTTCAACAGGTGATTTTCTTTGGCTGAGAGAATAGATCCAAATCCATGTTTTAAATCAACGTTCTGTAAAATGAATTTTTTTAAATAAAATACAGTACTTACTTTCTATTTGTCCATTTAATGTATTTTTTTCTCCTCGACCTGCAGCTCCAGATAAATTATCAACACAGTTCAGAAGTTGAATCTCAGAGATACTCTGTTAAAATTAATATTAATAATGAATTACATGAAGATTTCCTGATCCCTTTCTAAGAAAATACCTGCGTTTCCTACCTTATTATTCTTTTTTTAATTTCCTACTTTAAAAGCAATTAGACTCGAAAACAAAATAAGCATATCCTGGAAACCCAAACATTTAAATAGAAAATTTCATATACACTCTTCAGATCAAGTCTATCTTTTATCTTCAGTTGGCTTTTGACTCTGTAAACTGAGCATGGAAATCTAGAGCAAATATTTTCACAGACAAAATACTGACTTACATGCAGATTTCAACAAAGAATTAACTTCAAAACACCTAATTCCATTTTGCATTCCTCGACAAAAGAAGAGGACGTTAGAAAAAAATATGTATTTTTATATGTGTAACTGAATTGCTTTGCAGTACACTTGAAGCTAACATTATAAACTGACTACACTTCAATAAAAAATACAATTAAAAATATAGATATTTAAATATTCTTTAATAAATGTGCTATAAATTTAAAATGTTTCTTAGTACACATATTGTGTTTAGTATTAAAATAACACACATGGCATGAAAAGAAGCCTTCGAGTCTGTCATGTTGAGTATTAACAGAACACTGTGGAAACTGCTACATTTCAGTAAACAAAGGCTTAGCAGAATCTATTATTTGATAAAACTTTTATTGACAGGGAAAATAGTTGAATAAAGTACCAAAGTAGAAAGAAAAACATTTGTTTAAATTAACAGCAGAAAAATTTTAAATGTAGCTATGCAGCTCTTCAAAAAAGTACCATAAGCTTTACTTTAACAAGGGAAGAATAAGAACACTGTTTAGCGACCACCCGCATGTGCCAGGCCCTTATGATGCACATTCTCTCTTCTCTACACACAGCAATAACAGTGATTCTAAGGACGGTTACCCACTCGCTGCTTCCTGGCCACTCCAAGATGCTGGAGCACCGTGATGAGCAGACGGGACCCGCTGTTCTGTCTGGAACATCCCTCCCCTGGACCTTTGTGTGACTGGCTCCTTCCTGTCCATCATCTGGCAGCTTTGGTCACACTCAGCTCTTTTCTGACTACCTAAATTCCACCCTTACTCCACCCCCGTCCTAACTACAAACTCCCCTACTGTTGCCTAACCTAACGCTCTCCACGTTCCTTATGTGAAGGACTTACTGTCCCTGATAAAGGGTTCCTGTTTATTTGTTCTTCTGTTCCTGCCACTACAGCCTAACCCCTCAACTGCTACATTCAGTGTCTAACTGCCTGGTGCATAGCTGGTGTTCAGGAACAGGAATTTATTTAAGGTCAAAACGTCTAAATTCCCCAGAGGGCTTCAAGTACCAAAGCACTATATACCTATCGGAGATGTCCGATAATAGTCTACCGACACTCAACATAGCCCAAATGAGAAATCCCCGCGCCCACTCTAACTTTCCCATTTTATTGTCCTTCAGATTTTAAAAAAGTGTCCTCAGCATTTCACTAGGTCCCTAGTGGCCACTGTGCTCATTCTCTTACATTTCTATAGCACCCTTTACAGTTGACAACGTGTTTTCACATTTGTTACCAGTTTTGTTCATGACACATAACCTGAGAGGTAGGTATCAGTACCATGTTTTTGAACGAGGTCACTGACATTCAAATAAGTCAGACAAGTTTTTCCAAGATGCCACAGTGGGTCAGAACCAGGATGCTACGTCTGCTGACTTCAAATACAGTGCTGTGCCACTAGGCAGGAGCTGCCGAGATCCAAGAGTTCAGGCTCTTCTTACCTCTTTCCATGGCTGTCACCTTGGAATAGGTCATCACTACCCTGCACTTAGCTTCCTTCAAGTCCGGTCGCCATAGAGGTACTCAGTGCACGCTATTTTCCCTACCCAAAATGCGCTGTCCTCAGTAAAACATCACTAAACCAAACTGCTGGTATTTTAACCCCACATATTTATTACTATTCCCCATGCTTTTGCTTCTCCTGAAATGTTCATTGCAGATCTACTTGACAATCCAAATATAATAGTACTTTCAAGTCACAGGCACTGGGCACTGTCTTTTCAAGGACAAAGTGGTTAAACAAACAAACAAAAACACCGTGTTTTTTTTTTTAGTACAACCTGTTTCTCTCTCAATCTCACTAGGAGTTTTACACATTCATTTATAACAAAGAAACAAACATCTGGTCACAGGCTGACCAAGAATTATTTTTAGTTTTTAGAAAAGGTAACTTCAAAACCCAAACCGATTCCCTGTGACTTCTAAGCCTTGGCTTTTGCACTACATACACCAGTTTCATTATGTGAGTCTGGAAAATTAACAGAAGTGCACTCTGCAGTGGTATGACATGTAGCACGGAATGACTTTACTAAGTGTGGGTTAAAATGAGGAAAAAATTTTGCTGGGAAAATGCAGAAGTGAGAAAGTGAAGTCAGAACATCCCTCCATTTATGTTTTAATATCACGCAATGCTTATATCTGAAAATAATAATAGAAGGCAGCACCTCAGAATCCAAGGGTGATTTGACATCTTCCTTTTCTTCTAATCCTAAAGCTGAAGTTGCGCCTACAAAATGCAGTCACGAATACATTAATGAGAACACATACCACTGGGAAGTTTAAATATATATATAAGTCTATCTTGATTCATGAATATGTCAATAAATTAAAGTGGCAGAAAAGAATTTCAGAAGGTTGAAGCATTTTCTGGAAGAAAACTTGGTCGTAGTTGGGGTATTTATGAAAGAAGACGGCAAAAGAAAAACACTTAAGAAATGGATATCATATTTGGATCTACACACTTTAGATTTTTAACACTAGCTTTTTTGTTTTTTTAATGGTGGCACTGGGAATTGAACCCAGGACCTCGTGCATGCTAGGCATGCGCTCTCCCATTGAGCTATACCCTCCCCCCTCCAACCACATTAGTTTTAAACAGAGAAGAAAATCCATAGATGCTCACTGACTTACCACCTCTGTCACTTTTGTGTACTCCATCAACAGAAATCAATTTGCTATGATCTGCTTGCTCCTTTACAACACTGTTGATAGTCCGAGTGCCGTTCTCTTTTCCCCCAGTTTTCGGCTTTGTTGTTTCTTCCTATAAAAACAAAACAAAATGTAACAAAAACCCAACTTCAGAAAACATCATATTCCTACACTTGGTCATTCAGTCAGGAAGACAACATATATTTACTGTATGCATCAGATCATAGGCATTACCCTGGGAGAAGCTGGCAATCTACATAAAAGACAGATTCTGCTCTATATTCTAGGGGAGGTAGAGACACATGAAAATGAATCAACACAGACAAGTATCATTCAACAGCTCTACACCTGCAGTGAACAGACACAGTAAGGGCACAAAGGAGAGAAGAGACTTGCTGCGTGTCAATAGCTCCGGGAACGCTGGGAAGACAAGACTGTGTCTTAAATGACAGACCCAGTGCAAAGAGCAGACGTGAAGGGGGTTCTAAAAAGGGCAGCCTGAGCCGAAGGTCGAGCATGAGAAGTCACATGGAAAACTAGAACTCAGTTACTGGGAACGGAATGGAGAGACAAAATTTGCTGGATTAAATATAAGACATCACTTCATCAATTTAAATGTGAGGATTTCTAAAAAAATAACTTCAAGTTAAAACTAACTTCCATTGGGAACTATATTCAATATCTCACAAACAACTACAATGGAAAAGAACGAAAAAGAATTAGATATATACATAGGTATGTATAACCAGATCACTTTACTGCACACCTGTAACTCATATAATACTGTACAACAACTACATTAGAATTAAAAAACAAACTTCTATAACCAAAAAGAAAAAAGGTGAGGATCAAATTTTCTTTCTGCTGTTCATAAAATCAGCTATATGTCCTTCAGAAGAGTCTGAGCACTTTTTTCCATGAGCTGACTTTTCCTTCTCTTAATTTGAATTTGAGATAATTTCTATCATAATTTGTACTATAGAGTTCCTGCTCTCACTTAACCCCACTATTTCTGCTGTTTTTTTTGTATAATCATCTCTCTCATTTTGACACTCATTTATCTTGTCCTTATTAGATGAATCTTTCCCCTTTGTACCCCTGCCCATCTTCATATTCATCCAGCCGTTCTTTCCTCCAGCCGTTCTTTCCAGTTGCTTTCTTATTCTTTCTTTTCTTAATGGAATATTTGAGAACTGTTTATTGCCACCAACCTTTACAAATCTCAGTCCTGCACGTGTACCTCTCTTGTTATCACACTGTTTTCTATTGTGATCTTGAGGACTTCCATTCCTGTGTAGGATCCTTTTCATCCCCATGAGAATCAGGGGGACGGTAAGTGAAAAAGCACAGGAAGGAAAAGTTAAAAACAAAACGACTTACCTCTGTAACACCAAGGACTGCTGAAGATCTGAGAGGTTCCGGTGCTGGGAAGGCAGGATGAGAAAAGCCTGAAACTTCACTTGATGGTTGGGAAAAGGTTCTAACCGCATCTTCATTTTCATTATTAGAATTATTGTCCTCAAAGAAGGTGCTAGTTCCTGGTTTCAAAACACCATCTTTTGCCTCTGCTGTAGTGAAAACAAGGTATGGTAGATGGAATTGTCAGTAATTTCTCATCAGTGAAAACACAAAAAGACAGTCTTCAAATAACTTACTGTTTATCATGGGTTCTTCCCAGGCCTGAATTAGCTTTGCGAATCTTGGATGCCGGACTTTCTAGAGAAGAAAATAGCAGCTTTAAGAACAACAAATACGAAATTGAAAAAAGTAACTAACATTCCCCATTCCTAGATGATCTAACACAAAGAGCGCTGGCTTTGGAGTCATTCAGATATGGATTCAAGTCCTGGGTCTGTCAGTTACCAACCTACATCTTCTCATGGGGTGAGGATGATGAGAGATGACCTCAGGGGTAACAAAATGTTACTTTCTTTACCCCTCATTGATTATTATACAAACACTATGGTATCCATTAGATGACTTTCTTGACCAAAATGATCTAGAACAAAAACTTATCCCTCATAGTTTACAGTCCTATTGAAAAAACTAACATTAAGAAATTTAAATTGTTATATTTTGAAATATGCTTGCATGATTTATATATGTGTGAATGATCTCTCATGGGGGAAATATGAGAGTTTACTTTTTAGCAGTATCTTATTTGGATGAGTTAGAACAACAAACAGTATAAGCTACTTTTATTCCATTCGCCAAAAAGCTAAAGACAAATGATTGTTCAAATTCAGTTACTTCTAAGAAAGAGGAATAAAAACAAAAGTAATTCTGAGGGGCAATGACTCATGAGTGAAAGCCACACACACAGTAAACAGAAAACTGTCACTAAATATGTTCACAGAGGCAGAGTGAGATGGACTGAAAGAACAGACACTGAAGAAGTGTTTTCTGCAAAGAAATATTAGGTTTGGGACAAACCATTAAAAAAAAAAAGTGGGGAGGAGGAAGAAAAGAAAAAATGAGACCTGACTAGTCAAGTACAAACTTAAGGCAAGAAAAAAAGGAAAATGTAAGTATAACAAGGCATGTGGAGAAATATATATATTTTAGCATCTATATATAATAGATCAGGGATGTATCAGTATTGTTAGGGATATACCATGAGTGAAAGCCTCTGTTTTACCTTTTTATTATATATATAAAAATATATGAATTATATATGCAAGTATATATATTCTTCAACAAATTTTATAAAAATATCAAAATACATGATATATGAAACATATATATAAAACAAAGGCCTTTGTTCATAGTATATCCCCAATAATGCTGACCTGTATTACTCTACAACTGTTTGTTTGTAAATACTACTGTAAGTGAGAGTTAAATTTTGTCACTCTCACTCAATTGAACATGGTCGTCTCTCACTACCTGAACGCTGCAAATTACTACTAGAGAGAGAGAAAAATAGATTTTAGAAAGTTCCTAACATATCAAATTTCCACCTAGACAAAGAACTGGTAATCAGGATTCTAAGGATAATATATAGCTTGAAAAGATATATTTAATGGAACATGAGAGGGGGCTAAAAGAAGGTTAAAAAGTTTTCATCTCAAATTCTAAGCTCACAGTTGGTGGATACTGAAAAACAGACTGTAACCTCTTCCTACTTATCACACACTTCTTATCTACTTCCTTGGCATTTATGACATACTTCCTCTCATAACAACTGAACTTTTACAGCCTAAATAAAGGGAATAGAAATTTAAGTCATATTTTTAGAATTTGAATAGATTTCACTATGACATAGTACGCATATTATATTACCTGTACCATCAAACAGATTTCATTATGATGGAGTGTGCATGTTACAGTACGTGCAGCATGATGCAGAATTCCATGTCTCTTCATGCATTCACATTCAAAAAATAATAAAATGCTTCTTACATTTAAGACCTCATTCTCGGTGCTCCAGGAAATGCACAATTATGTTCCCTAATCTCTAGCGGTGTATACTGATGCAGGGGCTATAAGATGAATATGTAAATAACTATACTACAAAATGTCTGAAACTTGAAATTTTAGAATGGGACACGAGAACTGGACATACTTTTTAAAACTGTAATACAAAAGAATTCTGAAATAGGTTTCATCATATGGTTGTTATTAAGAATCTACTTTTAAAGCTGGCTGTTATCTTAGGAAAAACATGTATTCTTCAGTTAGATGCAGAGTTTTGAATATACTTGTAATGGGATAATTTAGAAAACACAGAGGAATCTCTTTATAATACGGATTTTGAGAAACAGAATTTTAATTTCTAAATTTCTAGAATTTCAACTATTATTTTAGTCTTAATGCAGAACCAGAGATAGAAATAAAGTAAAAAAAAAAAACAAAAACAAAAAACAAAAAAAAACCCTCTTTCCTCACAACTCTCTGATACCAAAATAAAAAGTGTCCAAGGGGGAAAAAAAAAAAAAGATACATGCTATGTAAGTTTTGGAACTGAAAGGCCCCAGGAAGAGGCCATGATTATCACAGTACGTAGCTGTGTGCACTGAAGATGTCCCTGAGGCACGAGTATTATACAAGTGCTGTCAGTGTGGTTTGAAAGTCAAAGAATCCTTATCCTTGGCCAAGCTTCACACCTCCTCTGTTGTGGGAAACCTTTCCACAATACAATTTTCCTGTCACGATCTATTTTCTAGTCCATTTTGCTTCAGCCTCATCTTCAGTATTTATCAAAGTAAAAAAAAAAAAAAAAAAGAAAAGAAAAAATAAACCTGCCATATTTTCATAAAATGGTTTACTCTGACCAACTTTCTCATACAAATATAAAACAATGATAAGCAGAACACTGCTAAATTTTAAGAGTAAATACTACACAGAACTAAATTCAGAGCAGAAAAATTAATTTCACAAGAAAACACTTTACCTTGGGAGCAAGATCTAAGTTACCATCTGATGGAGGCCGTGAATCATCAATATCATGTTTGGGTGAAATACTTTGGAGAAAAATACACATCAAAAATGAGTGAGTTCATTTCTTTAAACAAACAAGTCACACAAGTCTATGCTGAGGGATGAGAAAGCAGATTTGGGAGCCAGGCTGCCTGATGGTTAAGTCACAGGTCAACTACTTGTTAACCATGGAATCATGGGTCAACTAGTCAACCTCCTTAAACTACAGTTGCCTAATTAACTAGAAGTAAGCTATAACAGCACAGCTACTCTGCAAAGCTGTTGTGGGGACTGTATGAGGTAACAAATGCTAAGTACATAATACGGTGTCTAACCCACAGTAGGACACTCAAGAAGCCTTGTTTCTTTTCTCTGTGTTCCCTTAGTCAACATGTAATTTTTAAAAATCCATAAAATCCTACCTGCTTACAGAGATGTCTTCAAACCTCGGTGCAACCTTAGTCACTGAAACCTCTATTAAAGAAGAAAGTAAAATAGTTTATACGGGCAATAGAAAAACACAGAATATTAAAAGTATAAGACCAACGTTTTTGTTAAAAAGCATTCCATTGGGACCACACCTGGAGACTACACACTTGAGTGAATACTGGTATACTCCTGGGTAGGTAATTAATGCATAAAAACCACTTCCCCTCCTTTATATTTATCAAAAAAAAGAGGGTGTTTATCCAAATTTGATATTTTAAAGTGAACTGCTGTTTTCAAGGACCAAAATCCCAACCAAACTTGATGAGACTCACAAAAGAATGATAATCATTAGTAGAATCAGTATCATAAACTGACAGTGTCAAGCTTACATAGCGTGGTGTTTCTGGACGACACCCACGGGACAAACCCACCCCACCATTTGGCTTTGTCAGCCTCGTGTTATCTGGGCACGGTCATCCCTATTCGCTCACATACGGTCTAGGGCTGCTTTCACACTGCAATGGCAGACATGAGTGGATGTGACAGACACCACATGGCCTAAAATATTGACTCTCTGGCCCTTTACAGAAAAAGCTTGTGCATCCCTGCTTTATGTCATAACAGGAAACCCTAAGACTCAAATCGAATCTTCTTACTCTTCTGCTCAACATTCTTCACTGAATCCATGCAGCTGCCATTGTTGGTTCCCAACTCGACAACCACTTCTTCTTTGTTGTCCTTGCTGGACAATTGCAACTTTTCTTGGATATTTTCTGCCCCAGGATGAGAAGAAGGTAAACTCTCCTTAGCTGCAGAAAGAGAAATGATTGTTTTACGGTCATCACAGTAACTGCATTTCCTTTCCCAGTGGCTGCTTTAGGAATGAGCATGTGATGTAGCCCAGCCAATAAGATGCTAGGGGAAGTCTACGGAAGCGTCTGTTTCCTTCCTAGTTACAGAAAACATGCAGAGAGAAGCAGCCCTCCTCGCCTGCGGATATTGTCATGTGAGAAGATGATGCTTGGAGCTGCTGCTAATCAGCAGACCAGGAAAGGCGACATCAAACACCAGCAGCCTCACAGCTGAAGGAGGGACAGCATCTGGGATCCTGATGACATCACCGAACCTTCTAAACAATCCTGACTCCTGTTGCTGTAGCCACTGTTACTTAGGGCTCCTATTATTATTTGCAGCTAAAAGCATTCTGACAAATTTCCCAAGGTCTACAGCAGACCTCCTCCTTTCTATACTACTAGAAAGGCTTTCAGAAGCCTGCCTGAGCTAGGTAGTCACCTCGTTCCCAACCATTCCTACAGCATCCTTTCTGCACCAACAAAATGAAACTCATAGATCCTGCAAAGTTCACTGGCACATCTTAGCCTTTGCACCGCTGTCCTTTCTGCCAAATGTAATCTTCAAAGATGTTCCACCCACCAAACACTGCCCTTCTGCCTCCTTCCCTGGCAAACTTCTACTCGCTCTGCATGGCTTACCTGACATCCTACACACTTTTAAAAAACTTCTTTCCTCACCATGGACTTGAAGTATTTGGCACATGTTAAATACCAATAAAAAATACATAAAGACAGTTACAAAGTCCTCGTGGGCTCTGGGACACAGTAAGCACAGAATAAAGTAAAGCCAATCATAAAAATGGTGATGACAGTAACAAGCTCCCGGAGGCCAGGAACTGTGCTTTTGACCTGTTTGCATTCTGTAATGTCAGAGTGGTGCTTACTACCTAAAACACACTTGATAGTCATCTGTTAAGTGGATGAATTAACAGATAAGAATGTTTTCTTTGAAAGTCCTGTTAAAAAAAACAGACATTAACCAGGGGCAACTCTGTTGTGTTATGAGCACCTTGAAGACCAAATCTCTGTCTTTTCCATCTTTGTATTTCCTACAACAGAAGTTCTTTGCTTGATCAAGGTCTACCAAGTTAAAGGTGCCCTCATACAGTTCAGACTGAACAGCACGCGAGGGGTCACACCTAGGCAACACAGTCGTCTTTTTTTTTTTTTATGTGAAGCACTTCTGTGCTTTTATTACAATTTGTTGAGTCCTGAGTTGTGCTATTTGAATACTTATTATGACAATCCTTCAACTAATGGCAATAGAAAATCTTGTTCTAACAAAATATAGTTTCATGACAAGTATCCCCAAAAAAGAAGAAAACATCTGACTCTCATGAAGGCAGCATATCTCATTGTTTGCACTTCTGAGGAATGAAACTGGTGAGAGAGCCCTTGTTCGTGTAATGATGTGAAAAGTAACCAGTGCTTCTCAACAAGGCACTGCTTTCCTGACTTCTGCCCTATCACTAGGTACCTTTAAAAAACAATCTCTTATTAGTATGCTGCACACTGGCCCAGCTGTGCAGTTCTAATTGTTGGCCATTTGTTTACAGCACCAGGAAGGTATTGCCGAGCTCCCAGTTTTAAAGACAATCACTTTTTAGTGAGACTAATCACTATGCAATAACTAGCATTCATTTACCCAATGTAATCCATTTGCTGTAAAAATTAAAGATCCAGTTCTGTAACAAGGCCAACTTGTTATAATGTTACAGGAAATGTACAACAAAGTAAAAAACCTATTTTTCTTACTTACACAAAGATATAATACGGGATTTCAGGGGCCATGATTAAACAAATGAATTTCTTTTAAGACAATATTGTCTCAGATTTTAAATTACCTACAATTAACTTCTTAAATACTTCTGAATACTAGACCATTAAGAAAAAACTAATTAAAAAAATGAAAACATACATGAAATTTACACACTGGCTTTCATCACTGCCCTTTCATTATCAAAATTTCCTCAATCTTACTTCCGTATCTACGGTGGGCCCAACAACAGTAACTTATTACCAGAACTCTGTCCTAGGTCGCTATTTTGAGGGGAAGTATTCGGTATCTTTCCGGCTCTGTAGTCGACAATCAGTTGGTAAAGGCTATGTATAAAGTGATAAATAAATATTAGTACTTGAATGCTAATATGAAAAACAATTACCAAATATATTAAGTTCTTAGATTATTTCAGACAATATCAGAGGTAATATCAAAACTTCAATTGTCCCATATATTTCAAATTTGTACAATCTACACTTTTAAATTTAGGATGTATACTTAAAAAGGAAAAAAAGTAAGGTGAAGTAGTCATGAACTGAGGGCAGTACAGCTCAGTAAAAGTTAACTAGAGCGACCCTGACATACGGAAAGTATCTCGAACTCAGAAGTCCCAGCTCTATAACCAACAGCTATTTGTTCCTGGACAAGGTGCTTCTCTTCAGCTCAAAGTCTCCCTTTATAAAACTGGGATCTTACTGTCAGGCAGTTAGTTATTAATACTCGTAAGAGTATTAGATTTAATATAAGATTTAATGAGATAATGTATCCCCCAGATGCTCAGAGAAACAGTGGAAGAATGGAATAATTTGTTCTTGAACTTTAATGCTGGAACTATTTGAGAATCCCAAATAAAACCCAATGTGTGTTTTTTTCATAGGTGTAACATCTAAATGTGGCAGTTTTCAGAAAATGTTACAAATTACGGTGACTAGCTGTTCTTCGTGGTTTATAATTCACGGCACCTCAGCTACTATATAACTTGTAGTTAAACTTATTTATAAATATATGACCTCATACAAGCATATGTATGAGAACTAAACAAGCTGTCACTCTTAAGTTTACGTGTCCATCGCCACGAAGACCGCGGAAACTGGATCAGCACAGGCATCCCGGGAGCAGAGGTCAATCATGACCCGACTGCAGGACCAGTTTCTTTTTCCTTTTCTTCTTTTAAAAATTTTATTAAAGGTCTTTAGAGAGCAACATCCAGACCCCAGACCCAGCTGCCGAAGAGATCCTGTTAAAACCAGTTTTAGTACCAATGCTGCAGCAACAGAATCAAGGGAAACAAGAGAACGATTAGAATGCCCTCGCCCTGCCCCAATGCCTTGTGGGAGAGGACTGTCACTGTGATCTTAGGCAATCCCTTAGGTTCTTGGAAAATTCAACAGCAAGATTACAGAAGAAAGTTCCCACAGGAAAATACAGGATTTTCTGCTCTACTAAACATTTTAAGACCCAAACAACTAGTTAGAAAAATCAGATATGTGACATTATTTGTACCCCATGCATTGGGGTTACACTGGAATGAAATGGAGAACAGCAGGACCCTAAGGATAAACACCTTACAAACCCTGAGATAAAGAACCCTGTGCCCACTGCTCCATCTCACTAGTCTGGCCTTTTGCTGGTTTCCAGCTGATGATGTGGAGGGTCTCACTGCCATCCCCAAAGTGCCTGCTCCCAACTAGGAACTCTCACCTGTCACGTAACAAGTAACAGTTAGGTCATTTTCAACAGTTTCGAGAGAACTGGCACTTTAATGTAAACACTTACTGTTCAAAACCATTACAATAAGCATATTCTTCAGCAGTCCGTCCGTGTGAATCTAGCGAATCGGCATTAACACGTTTCTCAAGAAGCAGCTTGACTATGTCCGGTGAGTCATGATACACAGCAAGTGTGAGTGCTGATCTAAAATAAAAGAGACAACTTCACCCTTAGGAACTTAGTTAGCTTAACTTAAACAGTTAATTTGATCTATTTTACCAAGTTAATATCCTGCCCACCCCTGGAGAACTGACCATTTACATGCTTGAGTGCTCATCTTTGCAAACTACCTCCAAGGCTAAAACAGAGGGACAAAAAAGAAGCCTCCTGTCCTACTTGGGTAGCACATAGTAGAAGTTGCTAATTTAAAGTCCTCTGATGGAGAAGGATGCTGAGGTCACTTATCTGAAGTAGGTAAAGATTTAAATAAAGGATTCCCCATTTCTTCCCTCGTCTGAAATACAATACTTTAAAATCAGCTAGAGGTCAGGTAAGGAGAAGCTGTTTGCAGGCTGAAAACAGTAATATGAATAAAAAAGGCAATAAAAATAGTCACGGCTGCAGTTAATCACGCTGAGAAGCATGTGCCCGGCACTAACCTGAACAGTCTACGCATGGACTTTCTTAGGCACAACCCTCCTTGAAGGATGTACTACGACCCTCCTTTACGTGACAGGAAACATACTGGTTGGTGATAAGTCATGTCCCCCAGGTAACACACCTGGCCAGCCGGAGAGCTGGGAATTCAACCTCGTCTGACTCTAAAGCCCAGCTCTTTCCTCTTTATCATCCACCTAAGACTTGTCTTCTTTAAAGGGAATGTTTATTCAATAATTAAAGCTATTTTTCTTCCTTCTACCATTATCAATTAAAAATAAAAACATCAAACTGTACTAGAAATGAAAAAGGATAAAAACTGACGAGCCCACAGTATCTGGTCATAGTTACTCTCTTAGTGATACTCACTCAGTGATAACCTAATAACATCAGTATCCTTCAAAGAAAGTAATTTAAAGCAGAGTCATCCAAAAAGCAAAACAAACTCCTCTTTGTTTAATATGCATCTTTTCAGAAAAAAATATATACCAAGAAGAGGTTAAAACAAATTATAAAAGAATGAAGAACTTCAACAGTCTCATAAAGTAAATAAAAACTAGAGTCCATACTAATAAAACTGAAATGAAACCCCTGAACTATTTTAAGACCGTATGACCAAAAAAATCAGGTTGCAAATTACATCAGTCACTATCATAAAGGAAGATGAATCCTGCTGCATACGGTTCTTTGTGACACCAGGCAGAATAATTGCTTTTCTACCTAACTGATGATGTGTTGATTCTAACTTAATCCTCTTCTTATTAGGTTAATCTTTCTGATTGGCTGTTACTATTCTAGAACAACATTAAGATTAAACAAAAAGAGAGAGAGAGAGAGAACAAACTATTGTACCTTTGCAGCTTGTCAACTGCATGTACATTTGCCCCGTTCTCCATCAAAAATTTGACCATTTCTTCTTTGTTCTTCCTGACGGCGAGTAAAAATGGTGTCATGTTATACTGTAAAATAGTAAAAACAGTTGACAATGTACAAAATTACATATAAATTTCAAAACTGAATTTAAAAACTTCACTCTTTCAACTTAAACATACAGTATAAAGTAAATAAAAAGTAGCCCCTTCCTCCTCGCCGCTCTGTGCTCCTTCTCTTTAAAAGGTTCCTCCTTGACCTCATCCAAAGTTTCCCTGTGAAGTCACTCTCTGAAACCCACTTCAGACATTTGCTGGTTCCAAGAACCTTCGCTTCTATTGCAGCGTGTGTCAGGCATTCTCTAGTTACCTTACTGCTCAACTACTACTCCCGACACTCTAAACACTGCTCCAGAGAGAGAACCATTTAGCTGCCGAATCAACTACATTTCTAAGGAGCCACGCTGAGGAGAAAGATACCATACTGTCTGCAACATGCATAACCTATCCAATTACAACTACGACTGATCTCATAAAGCTTGCAGACATTCCAATGGGAATATGACTACTTGCATGTAAAGAAAAAGTTTTTCTTAAACCAACTTATAAATTCTAATTTGAAAAATTCCATCCCACTCTTAGGGATTATTATAAAATATGAAGTAGACTATAAATTAATATAGACTATCTTTAAAATCTTGAAATATTTATCAAAATATACAACAGGAATTGTAAATTCAAATGCTTACAGAGGCAACATAGGTGGCCCGAGTAAGTGAAGGTCACAAGTGAGGACAGCAAACTGGAGAACACACGCCCCACCGAGAAGGGGCCACCTCTGCAGAGCAGACCACACAGGCCTGGGCTCAAGGGGGACCAGATTTGATTCTTTAGGAGAAGTTCTGAAGTGTAGATTTCTGCACAAGTCTCCTAAATTTTAAATGTTGACTCAATGTGTGGAGACAAACTGAACATATCCAGGGCCATGTTTAGTCTATAGCCCACTTGTGTTTTTATGTTTGCTGTGTTTCCAAATAGTTGGGTATAAATCAACTATTTGTATGTAAAACCTTGCCTTTCTTTATAATCATACGTCTTACACACAAAAACACTGGGCCCCAACGTAATAAAAATTGTGATTAAGACTCATAATACCCACTTCAAGAATGTTTCCAATGCCTACTAAAGCTACAATCTACCTGTATCTAATTCTCCCCGATTGTTAATCAAATGGATAATTAGTTCATGAGATGGCTGAAACTAAATTATTAGAACAATTCCAATTTGTTACTAATGTCATGGGTCTTGATGTTTAAAACTGCCATCTTGCATGGTATACTTATATATAATGCAATATAACTCAGCCATAAAAAAGAATGAAATAATGCCATTTGCAGCAACATGGAAGGACCTAGAGATTATCATACTGAGTGAGGTAAGTCAGAAAGTGAAAGAGAAATCCCATAGGATATCACTTAACGTGTGGATTCTAAAAATGCGATACAAATGAACTTATTTACAAAACAGAAATAGACTCACAGACATAGAAAACAAACTGATGGTTACCAAAGGGGAAAGGGGGTGGAAGAGGAATAAATTAGCAGTTTTGGACTAGCAGATACAAATTACTACATATAAAATAGATGAACAACAAAGTCCTACTGTATATACTACAGGGAACTATACTCAATATCCTGTAATAAACCATAATGGAAAAGAATATGTGTGTGTGTGTGTGTATATCTGACTAAGAATGTATATATAACTGAATAATATATATAACTGAGTAACTATATATATAACTGAATGAGAATATACATAACTGAGTAAGAATATATATATAACTGAACAACAATATATATATAACTAAGAATGTATATATAACTGAATAAGGATATATATAACTGAATAAGAATATATATATAACTGAATCACTTTGCTGTACACCAGAAACTATCACAACACTGTAAATCAATTAGACTTTAATTTAAAAAAAAAACTGTCATCTTGATTATGCTAGAGCTCAGTGAATCTAACAGATATATTGCAAGAGTCCGTTACACAGCTTTAACCAAAAGAAGGCTCATGATTTCTTATTGCAATCAGAAAAACCCTGTTGACCTAATGACCTGGATGGGAACAAAAGGTGCAAAATCTTTATAAAGGGTCCGACTCTACTTATTGAATCACTCACCACAAGCAAGTTTCTAAGACTGAGTGCCACTGAATGATCAGTGGTTAGAAAGGAAAAGGAGCTATTCTTCCAGGCAATAGATACTGCCAGTAATATTGCCAATAAACTCCTCAGTCACAGAGGAAGAGACGGGTAAAAGTCAGGCTAACATGGCTGGAAAGCAGAGCACTGAAAGCAGTAGCATCTATCAAACCCCCGCTCTTCCAGAGATGTCTTATTTTTGAGATCTGTGAATTTACATGCATTACACGAATCCATTCAATAGTCCTTAACCAAGGGTTGTATCAGAATCTCAGGGAAGTATTTCTAAATACCTGCGTCTAGACCTGAGTACATTTATTCAATCAAAATCTTCAGGGGAGAGCCAGGAGAAAAAGCAGGAGGACCAGCTGCGCCATCACTTGATCCCCACCTACAGCCACAGCCCCGCAGGGGAGCTGCACCAGGCTGAGCGTGGAAGACCCCAAGGTGAAGGTGTACGTACAGGGCCATGTGGCCACCAGCACAAGTGAATGCCCCTGCTGGCTGTCAAACAGGACCTGACCTCACTTGCCCAGATTCGAGAACCTGGGATCCTGGGGTGCTCAGGGCCTGTGGCTTGCTGCCTCCCCTGCCCAGGTGCAGTCACCCAGCTCCCCCTGCTGGGTACTGGGTTCCTTCCTCCTCCCACCCATCCCCAGGCAGGCACCCAGCCCCTGCCATCACTTCACTCCCCGCAAGCCTTCATCTTCTGTAGGCTCTGAGCCTACCACCCACTCCCAGGCACTTCCTAATGGGAAGTTGTTCCTTCTGGGGTACAAGTGTGGCTGGGAGACAGAGCTCTGCCCTTTCTGTGGGCACTACCTCTAGCCTCTGGCCTTGGCTTTGGAGTTGTTTCCATGATAACAGGGCCTGATGTATTGTATTCAATAAACATATTACTATAAATAAAACACCTATAGCTAGAAAAGACCCTGTATTTCAAATATCTTGTAAATAAAGTCAGTTGAGCTATACCTCGTTTATTGCCTCGATATTTGCATCATAGCGGAGCAGCTCTGCTGCAACTGATGTATTTCCAGCCAAGACGGCGTAATGCAGAGCAGTGTTTTGAAAGTCGTCCGCAAGATTTGGGTCAGCACCCTGTTCCAGCAGGATACTGACACACGCTTCTTTCCGGCATTGTACAGCCTGTTGGTATCGCAGCAAGAAACAGACTGTAAGTGCCAGGCATTCCAAGTTAACATTCCTCAAGTCCCAGCAGTTCATCATATTTAAAACAGGTAAATTCATTTTTATTCTAAGTAATTAAATCAAATCCATCTCACGTGGACACGGTTGGCTGCTACACACCTTGATGAGAGCTGTCTTGCCTTCCTTGTCACGAGCATTCAGATCACAACGCCACCCTATAAGGAGAGTCACCACTGGTGACTGGCCGCTCGTGCAGGCTAAGTGTAGGGCAGTCCTGCGAACGTAAGAGGACTGTTTAGGAAATTAGAGCATACTAGTTCAAAGATACAGTTACTCACGTAATTGTAAACATTCAACAGCATGCTATTCCTACCCCTTTAAAACTAACATTTAGTCTTCTTATCTTAGTTCTTTCTATGGGGAAAGAACAGTATTTATTAGCTCTTATTACTCACCACATTAATGGAAGAACTACCTGTTTGAATAGAAAGGGCATGCCGTTGAGATTCAGCTCAGCTTGGGTCTGACTTCTACTTTAACACTGTCACTTATTAGCTCTCAATTAGCCTGTCTGTGCCTCAATTTCCTCATCAACAAAATGGGCATGAAGTAGTAGTTATCTTACAGGACCCCACTGCGATGCTTAAATGAAAAGCTATGCAAAATGTCTGGCAGTTCCTTGCACAAAATAACAGCTCAATAATTGTTAGGTAATATTATAATTGTTACCATTACTATTTTACAAAGACAACATTTCAATTCAGTAAAATGACAGTATATCTACTTTGCTGCTGCAAGGATGCGAGAGTACACTGTACTTCAACGATTCTAACATGCTCATTGTCTCACACTTCAACATCTCTGACATGGGAAGGCAATTTAAAATTCATGTCTTACAACCTTATTTGGCAGCTCCTCCCAGGCCCGCCCCGCCCTGCCCCGCCGCTGTTACCTGTTGTTCCTGTCTCTGCTGTGCACGAAATTCTTCTTACGTAACAGCAACACCTCCACTGTGTCCAGATCGCCAAGATATGCGGCTTTGTGGAACTTCTTTAGTTCGTGCTTACGGATGGGATACCTAGGCACGGGGTGCTCATGATCCCTGCGCTCTCTCTGACGGGCGCTGAAGCCCACCCAGCTCACAAACTTAGCGAGTCTCTTCTTCATTTGGCTTATCGCCTTCCGACACCGCTCACTTCCCTCCTGGCCTCTTGCCGCCTCCCGATCTCAGCGCTGGCGCTACAGAAGAGCCACAGAGGTCTCGCTTCCACACCTTGGCTGCGAAGCTCAACGGCTTGGAATGTTTCGTCCGGAACAGTCGTAGCCTAGCAACAGCACTGACCCTCAACTGTCCCTCAACTGTCCCTCCAGAGCCAGTGTCCCTGTGAGTGCGCACAGAGGCCCAGAGGCCCGGTGCGCACGTGGGAGCCTAATGCATTTCAAATCTCTCCAATTGCTTGTGGGCCATTTTGGATTCCTTTCAAATGTTGGTGCTAGGTGGCTGAGTGTTTTGGGACATTTCCAGAAGTGAGGCTTGCCCCTGAGAAAGTCATGTTTGTATGCAACTGTGGTTAGAGTGGGGTGGAACCACAGGATGCTGAAGGCCTAGTCCCCCAGAGAGCTCCCCACCAAAAAATCTCTATATCTCCTTATCCCTCAGTTTATTCCTTTCCCCATCCCTCTGGGCCCCAGCCAGTCTCCAGGGAACTTAGCAGATGCAAACAGCGGAAAGCTGTTTTCATGGTTTCAGAGATTGTGGCAATATGTATCATTAAGTACAAACTTGAGAAACCAACACACGCTCTCGATGAAATGAGAACGTGTTTCCGCACGCCTGCTGACCCTGCTCTGTGGCTCAGCCTTATGTTTACATGCTTTCTTCACTTTATTTTATTTTTTGCTTTTATTTCCACCAATTAAATCTTGAATCAATCCAAGGCTTATTTGGGAGCATGGTATAACATTTGAGAACTTTTTAACCACATAACTATGAAAACACCATGTCAGTTACTCAGCGAGGCCATGCTGCTGGCTGACCACTGGCAGGAGGAGTGGAAGGCAGGGCAGGCCTCTTCTTCCTGCCTAACTCCATCCTTCCTCCCTCAGCTGGCTAATTATGATTTCTGGCCCTGCCAGGATCAAAACTGCAGGGGGCAGTAGAGTTCCTAAGTGGCTGACACTCCTGGGAGCTGGTCTTGAGTGGACTCAACCTGGCAAGTGTTTTGAAGCTGACTCTCTCAGGGGCATTTCTGGACCCACACCTGCCGTCACCTGCAACTCCCCTGACCTAAGTGAATGTGGTGTTACTAATTTACCCTTTTAATCTATCTTTTCTATTAACATACACTGTTATTTCCTTCGTCTTAAAAAAAAAAATGCGTTCACCCTCCAGCTGTGGCCCCATCTCTCTGCTCTCCGGCACACACGCCTCCTGCCCCTGCAAAGGAGCTGTTCCCATTTGCTTCCTCTGATTCCTCTCATTTTCCATCCAAGCAAGCATGTCCACTGACTGCAACTGCTCATGACAGGGTCACCCACCACCCACCAGGTGCTGACTCCACGGGGAACTCTGTCCTCTCCTTGCACGGCCCGGCAGCCACACTTCCCACCGCTGCTCTCCCCGACTTCCTCAAGCCCTTTCCTCACGGGGCTTCCCAGGCCTCAGGCTGCTCTGGTTTCCTCCCACGGCCCTGGCCAGTCTTCTCAGTCCCAGCCCCTGAATGCTGGCACACAGCACCCCTGAGGCTGTCTTCTGGCCTCTACTACTTTCTGCTGCTGCCCCCATCAGCCTTAGGGCTTTATGTATTCTCTAGAAGTTGACAACTTCCAAACTGCTATTTCCAATCTAGACCTCCCTCCTGTATTCCAGACTCAAATACCCATTGCCTCTCAACGTCATCTCTTGGAAGTTTAATAGGACTTCTCCTAGGCCGGCCCTCTCATGTTCCTGCCCTCATCAGGGCCTGCCCTCACCTGGTCCTCCCCACTATCTCCTGGGCTTCCCCTCACCTGGGCCTGCCCTTTCCTGGGCCTGCCCTCTCCTGGGCCTGCCCTTTCCTCGTCTTGCCCTCTTCCTCCTGGGGAAGTAAGCCAGAAAGAGAAAGAAAAATACAGTATGAGATCGCTCATTTGTGGAATCTTAAAAAAATAAGACAAAATAAATACGAAACAGTAACAGACTCATAGACATAGAGTACAAACTTGTGGTTGCCAAGGGGGTGGGGGGTGGGAAAGGACAGACTGGGAGTTTGAAATTTGCAGATACTGACAGGCATATGCAAAATAGATAAACAAGATTATAAAGCATAGCACAGGGAAATATATACAAGATCTTATGGTAGCTCAGGACGAAAAAGAATGTGACAATATATGTATGTTCATGTGTAAGTGAAAAATTGTGCTCTGCACTGGAAATTGACACAATACTGTAAACTGACTAACTCAATGAAAAAAAGGTTAAAAAAAAAAGTGCTCCATTCAGAGCTATGGTTACGTGCTGATCTTTCAGGGACAAAGACTAGGTTGGAACTAAATGTACAGACTGGGAGATAAAGGGATTTCAACTACTCTAACCACTTCCTGTTGAATGAAACAGAGAAGCCAAGCCCTCACATTTCAAAGGGTGACAGGGAGTCAGGGGCCCGGTACGCCCTCTCCCACCTAGGCCTGGGTGGGAACAGTGGGCAGCCCCGGCCAGGGCCACAGGCAACAGTAGCCTCAGCTGTGCCCATCTGGACAGACAGACTGGCATGGCCCCACGGGCTCTGGGACTGCAAGCCCCATGGTGGCCATGGGGGTCATTACCATTCTGGGCCTCTGTGGCCTCTCTGAACTCACCCCTCCCCAATCCCATCTTTCAGGGAAGGATCTACAAACCCAGCCAGAGGGGATGCAGGACAGTGGGGCAGAGGAGAAAAGTCATTCCAGGCATCTCCCAGCCTCCCTGCAGCCCCACTCTCTGAACCTGAGCCCATGTCAGTGCAGAGACCCCTCCCACCTCTGCCTCCTCACATCAAGAGTGACCTATTCTTTGGAGGATGAGGGTGGGGTCAGACCTCAGTCTCTGGCTGTGACTTTGACATCCAACTGCCTCCTCTCTGCCCCACCCACCCTGCTGCCTGTCACATGGCCCCTCAGGTGCCCCTTCAGTCTCCCACCTGCACTCCTGCCAGGAAGCTCCCTTCCTCCCTTAACCCCTCCAGACTCTCCTGGAGCTAAAGCCTGGACCCACCTCTGCCTCCTGCCTTGGCCAGGCCGGCACTGTTACCCTCCCCCCATTTCAAGGTGAAGAAACTGAGGCTCAGACAGGGTCACAGTGAGGAGGCGGGAGTACCCACCCCTGAACTCACAGACTGACCCCAATCTCATGACCCTGGGGTGACCTGCCCTGCTCAAGGAGAGGGTGCTGGCCGTGTGCCAACCGCTCACACAGGAAGGGGGGGCGCTCCTGGCCTGGGTGAGCGGGGATGCAGCAGAGCTGTCCTGGCCTCAGGAAGCCAGCACAGCCCACCCTGGACTCGCCCCCACGTGAACCCTGGGAAGTTCCTTCTGCCTCTAACTTCACTTTTTCCATCCTTCCTAAAGCCTCTGGCTGGCCATCGCCCCACGCAGAGCTAGGCCAGTGGGTGGAGAAGGGAGACTGAAGTCTGCACACCAGTGCCCACCCGGACTCCTGGTGCCAGCACCTCTGCTCTGCTGTCCGTGCACATGCCGGCCTCCTGCCCACAGGGACTCGTTGCTTCTTGTTGCCTGGGCCCAGCAGTGACCCAAGGTCGGTCACTGTTCTGCAGTCCCCTCCTGGTGTCCTTCCTGACAGGCCTTCTAGGCACAGCAGGAGCTGGGCATGGGTGGCCTCCTGGTTAAGAAGGCACCATGAACATCTCCTTTCTTTTCTAATAGAAAGGCAGTGACTTCAAGAAATTGATACTTCCGGGTAATCTAGGAAATAAAAGATAAACCTTCACAAATCCTGTTCCTGGAGTCTCAAGATCCTGGTTAAGATGGGGAAAAAAAGCTTGATAATAAACAATGAATTCAAACCCTAGTTGTACGCTACTTTACAGTATCATGTGCAAACATCTGACTTTCCAGTCTTGGAGTGGCCCATTTGGGACACTAACTGAACCAGGGTCACCATTTTTTTCCACTTTATAAGTTGTTATGCACCTGAATTATGTGTATCCACGACACAAAAGGTAACATGAACATGTAAACAATAATAGTATACTCCAGAAACTGACAAGCGTAACTATACACAAAATATTTAGAACAAAATGACAATGACACCACTACACATTAGCTTGTGGAACCTCAAACTGAGAATATCTAGTGAGTAAACAAGAAATATCAACTAAGCTACGATAAAACAAAGAAAAGTAGTACAGAAATGAATGTCGTAGAAAGAAACAGACAGAAGTTTTAAAAAATCCTCAATTCGTCTCTGAAAAATTAATAAAGTAGAATAATACTTTCCTACTAAGAAAAAAGAGAAGCACACATAACATATTAACAGGTTAACACTTTAAATCAGCCAGTTTATAAATCTCCGCCATCTGTGACGCCTTCCTGTCTGCCCCTCACCCGCACGTTCAGACAAACTGTTCATGCTGTTACTTCTACCACCGTGTTCTCATACGCCCACTCCTTTCACCCCGGGGGCCCTTCCACACCTCGACGGCACTCCAGCAGCCGCCCCTTCGTTACACTGTCCAAATCTTGCCTTCCTCATTCCCTTTTATACCAATACTAGAGCTCTCTTCAACACAAAGCCAAACACATCAGTCTCACTCACAAAAGCCATCAAAGACGCCTATTTTTTTAAAAGCAGAAAGTCAGCCAACCTCTGACCCTAAGTAAACACAGGAAACAGTCCGCTACACCTTCTCACCTCCCACTCCTGTATCACTGGGTCATCTCCTGCTCCCCGAGGGGACCAGCCAGGTGCTTTCACGATCATGTTCCCCCCAGCCTACAGGACACTTCCCTTGCTTCTGCCTCTCAAATTCCTATTCATAATTCCAGTCTTAGTTTCAATGCCACATCTTCCATGAAAGTACCTCTGATCCATCAGTTACAATAATTCCCTAATTCCCAACAATCCTTTGTCACTCTCACTGTACCTCTTTTGTAAAACACAATTCTACCTGCATTGGAACTTTTAATTTACATTATCTGTCTCCTTCAAGAGACTACAGTTCTTTGGGTGATGACTGTGTTTTAGCCATCTGTGCGTAACCTTTAGGAACTAGGACAGTGTCCTGTAATAAGCAAATACTCCAGAACTCTTAAGTGTACAGTCAGAATTGGATCTGACAGTAAATGGTAATTATGAGACTACTACTGAGAAATTTATCTTCTCTAGAATTCAACGAACTGACTTCTCCAGACACATCACCCACAAATCACTACAGTGACCTTGGGGAAGCATTCTTCCTACGTTTTCCTCAATCTTTCATGTAATGTCTGCAGAAATTACTTTCGTAACAATAAATTGAAAAATAAAAATGCAATAAATGCAACAAACCTAACAGTCAAATTGGCTGAACACATTCTGACACTACAAAAATAGTAGTAAAGGTTTAGCTGAACTAAATATGAAAAAGCCAATCAAGCATTTACAGAAGTTCCAAAAACAGATAATCTACACAGAATTAGGGTAAAGGTATTTAAAGGAATGTGTGGGCTAAGGAGTCCAAGAAATGCGTCAGTGTGTTAAAAGGGTAAAACAATCTAAAAATCACCTACCAAGTGATTCTCTGAACCTCAGAAGGGCTACTGGAAAACATCAAGTCATAGGAAAACAATCCAATTCAAAAGTGGGCAAAGGATTTTAATGGACCCTTCTCCAAAGACATACAAATGGCCAGTAAGGCCAAGAAAAGATGCTCAGCATCACTAATCATTAGGGAAATGCCTATCAAAACTACACTGAGATGCTACCGCACGCCCACTAGGCTGGGCACTATCAAGAAAACAGACTATGACAAGTGTCGGTGAAGACGTAGAGCCTTGCAACCCTTTGTGCACTGCTGGCGAGAATGTCAAATGATACACCACTATGGAAAATGATACGGCAGTTCCTTAAAAAATTAAAAATACAATTACCACTTAATCCAGCAATCCCACTTCTCGGTGTATACCCAGAATTGAAAGCAGGGACTCAAAACATATTTGCACACTCATGTTTCTAACAGTATTATTCATAATAGTCAAAAGGTGGAAGCAACCCACAGATGGATGAATGAATGGATAAACAAAATGTATATACATAAAACGGATTATTATTTAACCTTAAAAATGAATGAAATTCATTTACAAAAATGAACTTATTTACGAAACAGAAAAAGACACACAGACAGAAAACACATTTATGGTTGCCAAGGGGGAAAAGGGGTGGGAAGGGATAAGCTGGGAGTCTGAGACTTGCAGATACTAACTACTCGATAAATAGAATAAATACCAAGATTCTTCTGTAGAGCACAGGGAGCTATATTCGGTATCTTGTAGTCATGTATAATGAAAAAGTATGAAAAATAACCTACCTATGTATATGTATGACTGAAACATTACGCTATATACCAGAAATTGACACAATATTGTAAACTGGCTATCTTTCCACTTAAAACAACAAAAAGGATGAAATTCTGACATGTGCCACAACATGGACCAATCTTGAAGACGTAATACTAAATGTAGTAAGCTAGACAAAAAGGGACAAATGTGGCTTGATTCCACTTATACAAGATACACAGAATAATCAAATTCAGAAAGGAGAATGCTTAACGGGGCTGCGTCGGGAGGAGGGATGGGGAGTAACTGACTAACGGGCACAGAGTTTCAGTTTGGGAAGCTGACATGGTTCTGGAGATGGATGGTGGTGGATCGCACAACAATGTGAATGTACTTATCGCCACTGAACTGAATACTTAAAAATGGCTACAACAGTGAATTTTATGTTATGTATATTGTACCACAATTTTGTAAGTTCAGTAATTTTTTACTATCAAGGAATGTCATGGAAACTATGTATCTGTGACAAAGACTTAAAATTCTAAACTGTCAAACTTTGCTGCATTGTGCTAAAATTATATAAATTCAACACAGAAAAACTGGCTACTACTTACTGACTAGAAGCCCACTTTGCTGTTGTTCAGCACATTATAGTAATTTTTAGGGTGTTAGTAGGTAACTCATTTATAATAACCAAAACACAAGTACAAAAACATAGCCAAAAAATTCATCAGGATCAGTGAAGAGCACCTAAGTTCCTGTACAATGACCTCTCCTGACAATTAGCAGCACAAAATCACAACGGTTTCTCTCACTTCCTACTAGAAGCCCTTGAAAACTAAGACAAAATTGGGATCACTATTAAAGTGGACAAACTAATTATGCAGGTCAATGTAATTACTATTTAACAGATACAGTTATCATTCAACATTTTTTAAAACGTGGGGTCCACGGAAAAACAAATCGTCAATTATACTCAAGAACTGACGTTCATCTTGATGTGCTCTCTCTGGAAGCTTGCTTTGCAGTCTCTAGGAGGTGAAAGGAACACTTTATATCTCCCATCCATCAATATCTGAATTAACATATTTTAAAGATAAAACCCAAGAAACAACAAAGTTATTAAGAGTGATCTCTGTCATTTAGATGAGACTTGCTCTGTATACAGAAAGCATCACTAGTTGCACTGGAACAGATTCAAAATACCAAATATCACCAATTGTGCCCCACTTTCGCTTCCGTTGTGCCACCACAGTCAATCATGATGTTCTTTAGGCAAAGCAATCAAGTTTACGATTAATCCAAACTTACAGTAAGGGAGTAAAATTCATACTGGGTTATGAGAAAGAGGGATGGGTGGGAATAAAAAGGACATGACAGGTCTATCACGACAGCGTAGTGCACAGCCTCGGGTGTGGCCTCTCCTCAACACACAGCTGCAGGATCCCCTACTCTGCTGAATTCTGGATTCTTACACCCCCTTAACTGATGTTCCAAAGGCTTCTTAATACAAGCTGAAGCTGATCTTCATCTACCCCTTCTATCCAAATCTGCTCCTTTCCCTGAGGTTCCTCACAGGCTCATGTTAAGCTGAAGTTCAGAGTCATCATTAATCCCCTCTCCTTCACCCCGTACCACATTCAAATGATCAGTAAGTTCTCAAATCCACCTCCTCTCACTCCACGACCACTGCCACGCCCAGCTCACGTCCTCACTGAGTCACACCTGTACTACTGCAGTACCCCACAAGTGCTCTCTGCTTCCGGTGTTCCCTCCTCCTTCTCCACCCTCCTCTCATAGATCCTCCTTGGGTCCACAGAGCAGTCTTTATGAAACATAGTATCACATCAGCTCCTTGTTTAGAAACCTTCAGTTGATCCTGTGTGAAATCATAACCAGTCCCAATTCTTCATAGCACGTCTTACAAAATCTTTCCAAATCTGGACCTAACGTCTGTCTCTAGCCTCACCTGCCTATACATGGACAGTTGTGCCCCCGTAGGGCTGCCGGTTCCTCTCCTACAGGCTCGCATTCCTTCACATCCCTGTGCCTTTGCAAATGGCCATCTCACTCCCTGAGAAGACCTCCCGCTTCCCCACTCCCTATCCATGCCACGAGTACTTTTACTTACCCTTTAAAATTAGGTTCACGATATCATCAACAAAGAAATTGCAAGGGAAAAAAGAGATGTCGGGGTAATGCAGAGACTAAAAGAGGGTAAGAGCCTACACAAATGCTCTGTGGAATAGTGTTCCTGGCCTGTTTCACAATCATACGGCTAGAAAAAAACAAGAAGCCAATAGGAACCATTTTTTTAAATTAAAAATAGGACACCCCTAATCTATTCCTAGCTAGGTGACAGTGTTTAAAAGCTGATACGTAACATTTCACAACCACGACGATGGCTACCGTCAAGAAAACAGGAAACAACATATGTTGGTGAGGATGTGGAGAAGCTGAAACCCTGGTGCACTGCCGGTGAGAATGTAAAGTGATGCAGCCATTATGGAAAATGGTACGGTGGTCCCTGAGACAATTAAAAATACAATTACCATTTAACCCAGCAATATCATTTCTCAGTATATATCCCGAAAAATTGAAAGTAAAGACTCAAAAAGTATTTGCACTCATGTTCGTAACAGCGTTATTCACACGAGTCAAAAGGTGGGAGCAACCCAAGTGTCCATGGATGGATGAACGTAAAAACTAAATGTGGTGTATACATAAAATGGAGTGTTACTTAGCTTTAAAAAAATTAATGAAATTCTGTTATGTGCCACAACACGGATAAATCTTGAAGATCTTATGGTTTAAGTGCAGTAAGCTAGAAACAAAGAGGACAAATACTGGGGAGGGTATAGCCCAGTGGTAGAGCGCACGCCTAGCGTACACAAGGTCCTGGGTTCAATCCCCAGGAACTTCTCTAAAAATAAATAAACATACCTAATTACCTATCACCACCAAAAAAAAACAAAAAAACAAAAAAAAAAACCAAACACTGTTCGATTCCTCTTATATGAAGTATCCAGACTAATCAAATGCATAGAGTCTAAAGTAGAATGGTGGTTGCCAGGGGCAGGGAAGAATGGGAGTAATTACCTAATGAGTTTGGGAAGTTCAAAAAGATCTGGAGATGGAAGGTGGTGATGGCTGCAGAACAATGTGAATGTACTTAATGGTAATAAATTTTATTTTACAACAATTGAATAGAAAAAAATTTTTGAAAAACTGATAGGACAAACTGTTGGCGAGAATGAGGAACAACCACAACTCTCATACATCACTGGTGGAACGTGAAATGCCACAATCACTTTGGGAAAATGCCTGCTAATTGCTTACAAAACTGAACCGATGCCTACCCTGCGATATCCCAGCCCCACTCCTTGGCAGTGACTGCAGGGGAAGGAGAGCATTTCCGTACAAGCGTGGTCACAGCAACTGTGCTCGGAATAATCAGAAGCTGGAACTAACCCGGGTGTCAGTCACCAGGAGAACGGCGAAGCGGTGCTGTCTTCCTACAGTTAAACAGCGGGCAGCAGTAACAGGCACAAAGACTGACACGTGCAGTGACAGAGATAAGCCTCAAAACAATTACGCTGAGTGAAAGGAGAATTCTACTAGAGTAGCTACTGAATGATTCCACTGATATGAATGAATAAAACAGGCAAAACTCATCCACAATGGAAAAAAAATCGGAAGTGTGGTTATCTCTGGGGGATGGAAGTGGGGACTGACTGTGAAAGAAAGGACTTCCTGGGTTGAAGGTGATGTTCTCTATTTTGTTGGGGACTAGGGTTACACAGATGTATGCATTTGTTAAAACTCAATAAATGCCACAATTAACACTTGTGCATTGCATATGGTTATTTTACCTCCAAAAAATGCCACAAAGAAAGCAACTCTAGTTAATGACACATGTGATAGAAATACTTACAGATAAAATGTACCCTGTCTGCAACTTACTTTGAGACATAAGAAATTAAGATGGAATGATGAAAACTTACAGTTTTATACATCAAATAAAAAAAGATGGGACTGATGAAATGGATAGGGGGCTAGACAGAAACATGACAAAGCACACAGAGTAAAATCTTACCTCTAGCATTAAAAAAGGCACCATGAATATCTCCTTTCTTTTCAAATAGTTAGGCAGTGACTTCTTGAAGCTGATACTTCTGAGTAATCTAGGAAAAAGGAAATGACAAACCTTCACAGATCTTTTTCATGGAGTCAAGATTCTATTAAGAATGAAAAAAAAAACCCTGGATAATAAAAAATGAATTCAAACCCTAGAAGTATGTTACTTTACAGTATAACATGCAAATATTTGACTTTCTAGTCTTGGAGTGGCCCATTTGGGACTCTAACTGAACAAAGGTCATTCATTTTTTTCTACTTTTTATTTTAAAAGTTGTTTGTGAACCTGAATTATGCATATCCATGACACAAAAGGTAACATGAATATATAAATAGTAATATACACCAGAAATTGACCAGTGTAACTACACACAAAATACTTAGAACAAAATGACAATGAAACCACTACACATTCGCTTGTGGGATCTCAATAAAAATTCATAAACTAAGTTTCTAGGGAGTAAATGAAAAACAGCAATTAAGCTACGATAAAACAAAGAAAAGTAGTACAGAAGAGAATGTCACAGAATCAACAGAGAAACAACAGAGGTTTTTAAAAATCCCCAGTTAGTCTTTGGAAAGACTAATATAGTAGAATAATACTTTCTTACTAAGGAAAAAGAGAAGCACAAATAACACATTAACAGGTTAACAGATCAAAGAAGGAAAATATGTGATCATCTCAATAAATAGAGAAAAAAATCATTTGATAAAATGCAGCACAGCACCCGTTCCTGACAAAAATAAAAACAATATAAAACACTCTAATCCAAACTGGGAATGGAACTTTTGTAATTTAATAAAAAAAAAAAAAGCTGTTAAAATCCTACAATAAAAGCCATATTTAATATAAAATGGTAGACACATTCACTTTTAAATCAGGAACGACAGTGCACACTGTCATTGCCTCTTTTCAGTAAAACCCCAGAGCTCCTAGACCTCTGACAGGAGACTGAGAAAAGCATAAGATTGGAAAGGAAAAAAACTACCATGGTTCTCACAAAATATTACGGTCGTAATAAAAATCTAGACACTATTTGAATGAAAAAATACTTCAGCCTCGTTGCTAGATATAAAACAACATGCTAAACTTAGTAACATGCACCAAAAGTAATCAGTAAAAAATGTCATTTCAAAAAATTTTCTTTAGAATGTTAACAAGAAGTTTAAGTATCTGGGAACAAATTTAAGAAAATATGCAAGAGACAAGTAAGATGTTATATTAAGTGACAAAACCTCACCAAAGAGCACAAAGGGCATTTTTAAAAGGCAACCATGGTGCTGGATGTGAAAACAATACCATAAAATGTCAATTCTCCTGGAATGAATCTATAAATTCAATGCATTTCTTCATCAAAATCCTAGAAAAAGTATTATTTATAAAGGTATGTGACAATGTGATTCCTAAACTGATATGAAATAGTAAGAGGCCAAGAACAGCCAAAGGGTTTCAAAGAAAAAGAATGACGAGGGAAGAATTTTCTTTCAACTAGTAAATCTTATTCTAAAGCTGTTTTCATTAAAATCTGTGGTATTAGTATAAGGAAAGAAAAATGACCAAAAAAGAGAGAACAGAATCCGCAGAAACACCTACGTATATTTGGGAGTTTGGTGTATGGCATTAAAAATAAGGGAAGAAAGGACAAAATGACACGTGGATCATCAGTCATCCACATGGAAATAATATATAAATCCCTCTCTTGGTCTGTTTACAAAAATAAATTCCAGGTAAAATGTAAAAAACCAAACTATAAAACTCATGTAAGAGGATATCCTTTATGCCATTAAAGTAGGAATGGAAATAAAAGTCACACACACAAAAACTTAACTTTAAAGGAAAATACTGATAATTAAAATGGAAATCACTGAAAACGAATTTAAAAAATATGCCATAACAGCATGGAAGGAGGCACCTCCAACATAAAAGAGCACTTAGCATCAGAAACCCAGAAATAACAAGAACTTTGAGAAATCAGTACAAAGGGCAAATCCTCACTAGGAAAACGGGCCAGTGATGTGAACAGATAGTTCAGGGACAAGAAAACCCAAAGTGTCATTGAACACATGGAAAGCGACGAAGAGTCACGAGTGATCAATGAGAACCATCAGAACTGGCAGAAATTAAGAGTCTAAAACAACAAGGCTACGTGTCATGCTCTATCAAATAAAAAAAGACGTAAGACGTCTAAATATTAGGAACATGCAAGGATGTGGAAAAACAGCAAACTAAAAACACGGATGAGGAGAATGGAAACTAAGAAATCAACTTGGCAAAAACCAATGGAATTAAGCTACTCTATTGTCTAAAGAATCCCACTTCCGGGGATATTAAGGCACATTACTTAGAGAAACCTCACCTGAGTACCTAGGAGATACGCACAAAGATGTCCCATGGAGCAGTCTGTAACGGCCAAGGACTGCAGACAATCGGAACGTCCACGAATAGGGAAATACATGAACTGTGGCGGGTCAGTCAGTAGACTGCTTTTATTTATTTACTTTTTTTATTGAAGTATAGTCAGTGTACAATGTTGTGGTCAGTCAATAGACTACTGTATAAAGGTTAAAATGAATGAACTAGATCTATACATATAAAGATAGATAAAAATTAATAAAAAAAAATTTGCATTTGGATACATACAGTATATCATTAATACAAGTTTTTAAAATATATAAAACTGTATCTTGTGTTCCTTAGGTAAATGCACATATAGGAAAAATAAACATGGATGGGAAGGAGAAACTGCCCATCTTCACGTGGGTGATAAGCTCAGGGGGACATAACAGGTAATGGGTGCTTTATTTCTAAAACAAACAACAAAACAACAAACATAGAAGCCAGTACAGCAGAGTGTTCACATTTATAAAATTGGGTTGGTGGGTATACATGTACCTGATGTTCTGTACATTTCTATACATTTGAAATATTTCATAATTAAAAATTTTTAAGTGTGTGGGCAGTTCAGGAGGTGGATGTGGAAAACGCAGGTTACCGTTTCATGAGTACTGACAGCAGAGGAAAGGAGACCTGATGGAGGCTTAAAAACAAATTTTAAACAGGGAATGTGCTACCTCTTCTCCTAGACTAGAGTTCATGTGTATATGCGTATACACACAGGTACGCGCGTATGTGTGCGCACATTCATTTTCATTTGGAAACAGGAGAATACGAGGAAAAGAGGATCCAGGCAATGCCTGCGCTAAGGCTCCTGGCTGCCATTCAGCCTGTAGGTCCCAGCACAGCAGGACCATGTGACATCAGTGCCTGCAAGTTAGAGTGTGTTTTGTTCTTAGTATTTTTATGGTATTCCTTTTTCTACATTTATCAAGTTGGCTATAATGGCTGTGAACCTTGACTAATAACAATGATGGACACGTGCTGTTTCTGATTTTACTGGAATAAACAAAGAAGAACTTTATCACAGCAATGGAGCCCATGCACCATGGAGTCAGACTGTCTGGGTTTAATCTCAGGTGCTAGCACTTACCAGGTATAAACTTAAGCAGATAATTTAATATGAGTCTCCCTTTGCTCATTTATACAATGGTGAATGATTAAGGGAAGTTGACTCTTGCCTCCTCTACACCATTGGTCTCACCTGAATGCTTTCTTCCAGGTGGCAGCACTCCAGGCCTGGCAGCATCTCTATAACCCGGTTGGGGCTGAACGGACACAACAGCTCAGTGAACTGCTCTGCGACACACGGAGACGTTTGCAGCAATTCTTGATTTACAACGACATCTTCTCTAAAACAAAAAGCATTATGTAATCACATCTATAATTAAAGCTACAGGTAAAAAGTACGTTACCAAGACTGCTTTTTGGCCAGGTAAAACTGCAAATTACATCAGAGACCTTCTAAAGCATGGTATTTCTCATTTAAGTGGAAAAACAATCTTCAGTAACAATATTCAGCGGTGGCGCCTCTAAGTCATACTCACACTACAGGGTTAACTTTCTATAAATTGAATCTAATGGTATAGTTCCCTTGCGTAAAACACTTAGTAATTCTCCAGCACACAGAGGATTCAGTATATTATTTCTTAGCTTTACATATTAAACTGTTCACTGTAAGCCCCCAAACCCTATTTTCCAGTCTCTATACTTCTAACTCTTCCCCCCGACATATTTATAGCTTCATCTTCTGCTGTCGCCCCCACGTCATCCTCTGAAAATGCATGACGCTTTGTGCCTTTAAGTCTCTGCACACCCAGGACCCTTTATCTAGAACTCCTGCCCAATTCTCTGCCTAGACAACTGATACCAATTATTTAAGCCCAGTTCGTGCGTATCTAGGAACTCCTGTCTGACTCTCTCACACAGTCGATCCCTCTCTCCTCTTGTTCCTGCAGCACTTTTTTACTATGTCTGGTGTAGAGCTTTTAACACTGTACTGTGCTTATACAAGTGCTTCTCAGCTCCTATGAAAAAATTAAAGAAAACAATGTACACTTATCTGTGCCCCCCAGAGACTACCATACTGTGGGAGGTGGGGGGTGGGGGGCACAGTAGTGGGAAAATGAAGCGTGTCAGTGAATGAACTCCGCATCTCTGTCTCTTATGCCAGCTGCCTCCCACTCACTGCTGTGGTTTCCATCCTGTGTACGTGTCTCCTACTACTATTACTGCCACGTGGGGACCCTGGGTTGTGCTACATGTCCCTGTCACCGTCCTGTTCCCTATCTCTACCACTCAGTGGCCATAAAGGTAGTGAGCAAAGCACTCTCCCAGCAGTGCCGTGGTGGTGACGAGTGGAATACTAGCTGCATGATACATACAGTACTTCCAACTGAGCATCTCAGTATTCAACATTAATACAGCTATATTCCAATTAAGATTTTCCAAGAAAAATTCTAGTCATCATTAACACAATGTGAGGATGACAGAAGTCTGAATAAATTACATGAAACCCAAAGAGAATACCGTTGCAGCTACTACAGCAGAAGATATGGGGTGGGGGCTTCTGTGGTTATGATGTCTAGGGTGAGTGCAAAATTTACCTGAAGTTTTTTAAGGACTGTTTCAATCTGTTTAGAAAAGTGAGTAGCAACCAGCTCTGCAGCTTTACCAGGCTTCAGGGACACAAGTTCCTGGAATGAAAGGCAAAGATAAAATGCTCTTTAACATTAAATTTAAATAGAATTTCCACAGATGTGAAGCATGATCACCTCCTTCAAAATTTTCATGGGCTTCTACACTGCCTTTCAGGAGACCTCAACACAGGGCCTCAATTTTAATTAAAGGCATATTTAGCAAAATTTTAAAAGTACCATGTGAAAAACCTGATTTTGACATAAAAGGTATAATTCAGAATTCTTAGAAAATGAAAGCACTAAACATTCAGGACTTAGGTGACGACACCTACAGGATGAAAAGGAAAAAACACCTCCCCAAACTCCCCTCAGGGAATTTCATCCTTGATCTTAGAGCCCTAACTTTAAAGAAATGAAAAAAAGGAATATAGCTGCAATTTCTCTGGCTAAGAATTCTGAAATTTTACTTCTGATGCCTGGTGGATTTTGAAATCAGAAGTGTCTTAAGAAAGGAACTTAAGGTCATAACTCTAAGAGGTTGACCGCTCTTGGTAAGGCCAATTTCTGTTGAATCTAAGACCTCCAATCTGCCCTCTCTTTGAACCTTCCTCAGTACCACTGGCTCTTCTTTTCTTCTTGAAACTCTTTTCGTGCTTGGTTTCTGTGACCCTGTTACACCTTTTCAATTGCATTTTCTATTGCTAAAATGCAAAGATTGGCTACAGATCAACATATTATATTGCCAAATAAAAATAAGTTATTATGACTGCAAAATTTATGATATATCTAGTAATTTTATGATAGTATTTGTAGATGAATAATAATTAGCTGATAGAAATAACTAGTTTATACCACTTTATACATCTCAAAACAGAGAAGGTAGTATCACAAATAAAAAAGAAAATGTTACTACTGATCTTCAGACATTAAGAAGAAACTATTATGAATTAATGTTGAGAATCTGAATGGGTAAATTCCTGGAAAAGTATAATTTACTAAGCTGATGTAAGAAATGGAAAAGCTGCGCTGATTTTTAACCACTAAAGAAGTTGAATAAATAGTCAAAAATCTTCCCATATGGAACACTCTAGGCCCAAATAGCTTCACTCTAAGTCCTAGCAATCATTTAAGGGAGAACTATTCCCAACATTAAATCTCATAAAGAACAGAAAAGAGGGAAACTTCCTCAGCTCACTGTATAAGGCTAACAAAATTCTGATACCTAAACCCAACAGAAGATAAGAAAGAAAAGGAAAATCACAGATCAATCTTATCGTGAACACTGATACAAACAAACATCCTAAATAAAAACAAAACACAAAATGTATAAAAAGGATAATATACTAGGATCAAGTTACGGTTATCCAGAGTTCAAGGGTGCTTTAACATCAATAAAATTTATAACGACAACATAACGCCATTTGCAGCAACATGGATGCTCCTGGAGAATGTCATTCTAAGTGAAGTAAGCCAGAAAGAGAAAGAAAAATACCATATGAGATTGCTCATATGTGGAATCTAAAAAACAAAAACAAAAACGAACAAACAAACAAAAGCAAAGCGTAAATACAGGACAGAAATAGACTCATAGACAGAGAATACAGACTTGTGGTTGCCAGGGGGGTGGAGGGTGGGAAGGGATAGACTGGGATTTCAAAATTGTACAATAGATAAACAAGATTACACTGTATAGCACAGGGAAATATACACAAAATGTTATGATAATTCAGAGAAAAAAAGGAGACAATGAGTGTGTATATGTCCATGAATGACTGAAAAATTGTGAACACTGGAATTTGACACATTGTAAAATGATTATGAATCAATAAAAAATGTTTAAAAAAATTTATAACGAAAATATAAGGGAGAAAAGGTAATAAAATTTATTGAGAAAAACTGTTAGCATACTAGAAATAAAAGCCTTCCATAAAAATTTTATTGTAAATATTGCACACGTTAGAAATAAATAATTTTTAATTATTAACAATAGCACTACTGTGCTAAAAAATATACAGTTGTGACAGTAAATCTAACAATCTAGAGATGAAAAATCTCTACAGAGAAAATTTAAAAACTTTATAGAAAGACAACTGAATAAAGGGTTATGCCAAATGGTCACTAAAAAGAAGACTCATGATGTAAAGATGTCAATTTAAACTGACACTGAATGACAGATTCAGTGCAACCCCTATTAGAATCAGAAGGTTAAAAACGTTTTGGGGTGGAATTTGACAAGTTGATTCTAAAGTGTATTTGGAAGTATCAAAGGTCAAGAATAGTCAATACTCTCTTAAAGATATCAATAAAGTAACAATATTTAGGACAGTGTGGTACTGATGTAGAGACGAAGATCAATCAAACAGAAGAGGGCCCAAAAAAACAGACCAAGCATATAGACCCTTGCTACACTCATGGTAAGGCCACACTGCTGAGCATGGGGAAAGGCAACCTTTCAAAATAACTGCTGCTGGGAGAGCTAGGCATCCATATTTTTTAAAATTAGATGACTCTCCACCTCAAACCATATACAAAAACTGCTTTCAGATGGATGTAAGATTTAAAGATGGAAAAAAAAAAACTTCTAGATAATAATATAGGAGTACTTTTCCTTTGATATGGAAAGAAAAAATTATTTTGACTACTTGAGAAAAAAAAAGTTTTTATTAAAAAAGAACCATAGAAAAAAGCCAGAGAGAATATTTACAACAGGTATCACTGACAAAAAGACTTAACATCCAGCTACATAAAGAACTCCTACAGATCAGTTAAGACAAGAGACATTCCACCAGAAAAATGAGCAGAAGACTTGAACAAGCACAGAAAGGAAATTTAAATGGCCAACAAACATAACAAGGCTACCAATCTCATGAATAATTAAGAATACATAAACTTAAAAGATAATGAAATATTACACATACACTAGATTGACAAAATTTTAAAATCCAGCAAGAATACACAGCTAATGGCAAGGGGAGGAGGGTTGCCCTGGGGAAGCCTTTGGATTTGCCCCAGGCTTCCCTGTCTCCCCAACACCTGGCTTGTGGGCACCCTTTGCTGTCCCCGGTGGCAGGACACATATTTCCCAGTTTACTTAGTGGGGGTTGGTAAGATGAGGTCAGCTGGTACTGGTCAGGTGACCCCCGCCCCCCCGCCCACCTGTGGCAGCAGAGGCCACCCCCAAGCCAGGCCGCAAGGGAGACTGGAGCAAATAGGCCAGCTTCTCCAAACCAGGCCCCCTCCCCCAGCTGCCCCCTGCTCCCTGACTACACCACACCCACCTCCTGGGAGCTGGCTGACCTGGGGACCTGCCTAGAGTGAACCTGGGGTAGCAGAGGCCGCTCCCAGGCCAGGCCAGGCCAGGCCACAGGGAGATGGGAGCAAATGACTGGCTTGGAAGGGGCAGCCCCCCTCCTCCTGTCGCTGCTGCCTCCGCTGCTACCATCCTCCCAGCCCCCTGACTGCACTGAGCCCATGGTATTACCAAAGTGGGTCCAGAGGGAACATATCTCAACATAGTAAAAGCTATTTGTAACAAACCTATAGCCAGCATAATACTCTACGGTGAAAAGCTGAAAGCCTTTCCACTAAAACCTGGAACAAGACAAGGATGCTCACTCTCACCAGCTCTATTCAATACAGTATCAAAAATCCTAGCATAGCAATTAGACAACAAAAAGAAAGAAAAGGGATCCAAGTTGGAAGACAAGAGGTAAAATTGTCATTCTATGCGGATGACATGGTACTATACACAGAAAACCCTAAAGGCTCCGCACGAAAACTGTAAGAGCTACTGAAAGAATTCAGCAAGGTAGCAGGACACAGCATCAACATACAGAAATGAGTGGCATTTCTCTACACGAAAGTAATAATCCCTTTTAAAACCACCCAAAAACATAAAATACGTAGGAATAAATCTGACCAAGGAAGTGAAAGACATCTGCAAAGGCCTACAAAACACTGACTAAGGAAATTAGAAAGGACTTAAAGAAATGGAAATATATCCCATGTTCTTGCATTGGAAGAATTAATATTGCTAAAATGGCCATACTACCCAAAGCAATCTACAGATTTAATCAGATTCCTATCAAATTACCCAGGACATTTTTCACAGAATTAGAACAAATCATCCTAAAATTTATATGGAATAATAAAAGATTCAGAATTACCAAAGCATTATGGAAGAAAAAGAATGAAGCTGGAGGAGTAACCCTACCAGACTGCACACAATACTACAGAGCTACAATCAAAACAGCACGGTATTCATACAAAAACAGACATACGGATCAATGGAACCGAATGGAGAGCCCAAAAGTAAACCCACAAACTTCTGGTCAATTAATCTTTGACAAAGGAGGCAAGAATATACAATGGAGTAAAGACAGTCTCTTCAACAAACGGTGTAGGGAAAACTGGACAGCTGCATGCAAATCAATGAAGTTAGACTACTCCCTCACACCATACACAAATATAAATTCAAAAATGGCTAAAAGACTTAAACATATAGACAAGATACTATAAACCTCTTAGAAAAACACATAGGCAAAACATTACCTGATATATAATATCTCAGCAACATTCTCCTATGGCAGTCTACCCAAGCAACAGAAAAAAAAAAAAAAAAAAGCAAAAATAAGCAAATGAGACCTAACTAAACTTATAAGCTTTTGCATACCAAAGGAAACTATAAGCAAAACAAAACGACAGTCTATAGAACGGGAGAAAATAATTATAAATAATTCAACTGGCAAAGCCTAAATTTCCAGAATATATAAACAGCTCATAAAACTTAGTAACAAAACACAAACAGCCCAATCCAAAAATGGGCAGAAGACCTAAACAAGCAATTCTCCAAGGAAGAACTACAAATGATCAATAGACACATGAAAAAATGCTTAATATCACTAATTATCATAGAAATGCAAATCAAAACTACAAAACCCCAGTCCGAACAGCCATCATGCAAAAGTTCATGAATGATAAATGCTGGAGAGGGTGTGGAGAAAAGGGAACCCTCTTATACTGCTGCTGGGAATGCAGTTTGGTGTAACCATTACGGAAAACAGTATGGAAATTCCTCAAAACACTAAAAATAGACTTACCCTGTGATCCAACAATCCCACTTCTGGGTATATATCTGGACAGAACTCCAATGCGAAAAGATACCTGCACCCCAGTATTCATAACCCCACTATAATATAACAGCCAAGACATGGAAGCAACCTGAATGAAGCAACAGATGACTGTATAAAGAAATCGTGGTATATTTATACAATAGACTACTACTCTGCCATAAAAAAGGATAAAATGATGCCATTTGCAGCAACATGAATGGACCCAGAGATCATTATTCTAAATGAAGTGAGCCAGAAAGAGAAAGAAAACTATCACATGATATCACTTATATGTGCAACTTAAAAAAAAAAAAACAAACCACTATGAGCTCATCTACAAAACATGAACAGACTTGCAGACTTAGTAAACAATCTAATGGTTACCAGGGAAATGGGGTGGGAAGGGAGATTTAAAAATGTTTGCCACTATATGTAAAAGATTTTTTTTTTAATTTCTTCTGTATAGCACAGAAACCTATGTTCAATACCTGGTAATAACCTAAAATGGAAAAGTCGCTACAGCCACCAACTGAGGAAGAAAGAGAAGAAAGGAGATGTAGTTATCCTGGGCTAGAGCCCAGTCCTGGGAAAAACTCATGCACCCCAATGTTCACAGCAGCACTATTTACGATAGCCAAGATACGGAAACAACCCAACTGTCCGTCAACAGATGACTGGATAAGGAACATGTACATATACACAACGGAACACTACTCAAACACACAAGAAGAATAAAACAATACCACTTGCAGAAATACGGATGGATCCGAAGACTGTCATTCTAAGTGAAGTGGGCCAGAAAGACGAAAAAAAAAAAAAAAAGCCATATGACATCACTCATATGAGGAATCTAAAAAATAGTAACAGTAATAATAAGGCCACAAATGGACTTAATTATCATTTTGACTTCTTGAATATGTGTAAGCACATCGGACTGTCCATGATTAGATCACCACATTCTGTTGATTCTTACTTTGTAGTTGGCTTTATTCCTTTAATAACTGTAAGTTTAAAAATCTAACCTCTTCCTAACAATGATAAATAGTACATGTACGTAAACTAAAAAATAGTGCAGTATAGCGTATGGACGTATCTACATGCAATATAATGTGTACGTGTGGTTGAACTGTAGTAATTCTACCTAATAAAACTGGAAAAGGGGGTGGGGGGGAAACAGACATACGGAACAATGGAACAGAATAGAGCGCCCAGAATTAAACCCACAAACTTCTGGTCAATCAATCTTCGACGAAGAACACGCAGTGAGTAAAGACAGTCTCTTCAGCAAAAGATGTAGCAAAAATTGGACAGTTGCATGCAAATCAACGAAGTCAGGCTACTCCCTCAGCCCATATACAAAAATAAATTCAAAGTGGCTTAAAGACTTAAACATGCAGACAAGACACTATAAATCTCTTAGAAGAAAATCAACGGCAAAACATTACCTGGCATAAGCTCTCAGCCATGTTCTCCTAGGGCAGTCTACCCAAGCAACAGAAATAAAAGCAAAAATAAAGAAGCAAACAGGACCTAACTGAACTTACAAGCTTTTGCACAGCAAAGGAAACCATAAGCAAAGCAAAATGACAACCTACAGGATGGAAGAAAATATCTGTAAATGATTCGACTGACAAAAGGCTTAATTTCCAGAATATATTAAAAGCTCATAAAACTTAGTAACAAAAAACAAACAACTCAATCCAAAAATGGGCAGAAAACCTGAACAAGCATTTCTCCAATGAAGACCACAAATGGCCAACGGGCACACAAAAAAATGCTCGAGTATCGCTAATTATCAGAGAAATGCAGATCAAAACTACAAAACCCCAGTCAGAATGGCCCTCACTCAAAAGTTCATGAATGATAAATGCTGGGGGAGGGTGTGGAGAAAACGGAACCCTCTTACACTGCTGGTGGGAATGTAGTCTGGTGTAGCCATTATGGAAAACAGGATAGAAATCCCTCAAAAAACTAAAAATAGACTTACCCTATGATCCAGCAATCCCACTTCTGGGTATGTATTCAGAGGGAACTCCAATGCAGAAAGATAACCTACGCCTCACAGCCCCACTATACAGATTAGCTAAGACGTGGAAGCAACTGAAATGAAGCAATAGGTGACTATAAGTTCTGGTATTATTTATACAACGGAATACTACTCTGCCGTAAAAAGGATAAAACAATGCCATTTGCAACAGTATGGATGAACCTAGAGACTGTCATTCTAAGAGAAGTGAGCCAGAAAGAGAAAAATGCCATATGGTATCACTAATACGCGCCATCTTAAACAAAAAAGAAGACACTGTGAACTCCTCTGCAAAACAGAGTAAGATTCAGACTTGGTAAACAATCTTACGGTTACAAGGGAAAGTGGGTGGGAAGGGATAAATTTGGGAGATGGAGATTTACAGATGTTAGCCACTGTATAAAAACGGATTTTTTTTTAAAGTTTCTTCTGTATAGCACACAAGCCTACGTTCAATACCTGGTGATAACCTAAAATGGAGAAGTCGCTACGGCCACCAACTGAGGAAGCAAGAGAAAAAAGGTGAGTCAGTTATACTGGACTAGAGCCCAGTCCTGGGAAAGTCCTGGCCAGCCACTGAGGCTGTCCACTGACCGCACTGCGCCCTCCTCCCAGGAGCAGGCTGACACGAAGACAGGCTTCCTATGTGAATTTCGGGCAGCAAAGGCCGCCCCAGGACAGGCCCCTGGGGAAATGGGAGCAAGTCCCTCCCCCTCCCATCGGAGCGCAGCAACCCCTCCCCGCCGCCTCCCCCTAACCGCACCACGCCTGCCTTCCTGGAACCCACTGACTTGGAAACAAGTGTCCAGCGAACCTGGGGTAGCAGCGAGAGGGGCGCTGCCCCCGGCGAGCTGATCAATTTGCCCTTATCTCCCCCCGCGGCACGGCCTGAGGACTGCCTCTGCTGCCCAAGGCACTTCCCGAGGTCAGCCTGCCCCTGGGAGGCGGGCGCGGTGTGGTCGGCAGCACCGGCAGCGGCAGGTTTAGGGGTCCGCCTCTGCGAGCCTGTGGATTGCTTCAAACTGCCCACCGGCGTGTCCTGGCCTTGACCTCTGCTGCCCCAGGTTCGCAGGGCTCAAGTTTCAGGTCACCCTGCTCCTGGAAGGCGAGACCTGTGCTTGTGCTGTCAGGGGGCAGCGGCGGTGGCGGGAATGGGGCTGCCACATGCTAGCGCGGGGATTTGCTCCCATTTCCCGCTGTCGCTGCCGCCGACCCCGCACCCTGACAGCACCTCCTGGTCTCCCAGGGGCAGAAATGACCTGCAACATAGGCCCTGCAAATCTGGACAGCAAAAGCTGCCCCCAGGACAGGACGCAGCAGAGGGGAGCAAATTCACAGGCTCCCAAGGGTAGACCCCTCTCGCCGCCGCCGCCGCCGCCACCCCCGCCCCCGGACAGCACCGCACCCGCCTCCTGGGAACAGGCCATGGCCTGAGGGCCACTCGGACGTGCTCCCTGGCCGTCCGGTGCCCTCCCACCTCCTGGGCCGGCGGCATCCGCTATCCCCCGGGTATAAGCGGCAACGAAGAGGCGCCCGTACTACTAATGAGCGGGAAGGACAAGTGGGCACCACGAACCACGCGGCGGCCCCCGACCCACCTCAGGGTCCTAACGGGTCGCGAGGCCCGGGCCTCACCTACGCACCGCTACCCGCGAGCGCAGCCCAGGCTTCACCCGCCGGCTCCCGACCTGCGCGCCCCCACCAAGCGCCCCCTTACCGGCTCGGCGGCGGCAGCGGAGGCGGCAGCAAGCGGCGGCCCAGACCCCAGGCCGCGTTCCTCCTCCAGGAGCTGGTCCGCCCGGCTTTCACACGCTCCGGGCGGGTCCGGTCGGCGCAGCTCTGCGTCCACGCGCATGTGCGCCCCTCCTCCCGCCCGCAGCACGGATGCTCGTGCTGGAACTCCTGTTGTTCGGGAGGTGGGGACTGGTGCCAGGCTGGGGGCAAGGGCCTGGCAGTGGGGCGGGGGGCCCATCCCTTTACCCGCCCCACCGGGTCTCCATCCTTAACACCTCCATCCCGTCACCTACTGGTCCTGGCACCCAACCAAAACCACGACCAGCTCAGGGCCAGGCCACATCCCCTAGCCCCCACTCCCCCTGCTCGCCTTCCCTCCCAAACCCTGTGACTGCCGCCCCCACCTACAGCCAAGCCCCCAAGTCTCCCACCGGACCCCCGAAATGGGACTTCCTCTCACACCGAGGTCCCCGCCCCGACACTCCACCACGCTAGTAACCTATGGCCCCCACGCCACAAGCTCACCCCTCATGCCTCACTGCAGGACCCCCAACATCCCAAGATGATCCCCCTCACCCCTCAGCGGGGTCAGTTCCTCTCTGAGCGGCCCCTCACCCCTCAGCGTGTCCCCCCTCACCGTGGGATCCCCCCTCACTCCTAGTGCATCCCTCCCCCAGGTGACCCCTTTACCCATCACCTTGCGTGTGGGGCGTGGAGGTCTGGGCTCTGGTCCCCATGGGGACTGCCACCAGCGGGGATCCAGCCTAGTGTGCTGCTGCACAGCTAGTGTTGGAGGCTACAGGGTGTGGCGGGTGAGGCTGGAGGCGGTTCCAATACCTGCCCCTGCACCCTGACCCCTGCTCTGTGCTCTGTGCCTCCTCTGAGCCAGCGGGTCAGGGTGGTCCTAGGCTGCCCACCACTGGCAGGTGGGCCATGGTTCGTTGATGGCCCTGATGATCATCAGGACCCCTAGGGCGGAGACATTGGGCACGTGGATCTGCAGGGGTGAGGGTGGTGCGGAGGGTGCAGCTGAACCTGGGGACAGGTAGCAGGCAGGTGGGCTATGTGCATGGCCTGGGCTCAATCCTGGTGGGTTCAGGGACCCTGTTTATTCACGCCAGGGCAGAGGGAAGAGGGATGGGAGCTTCGAAAGTGTCCAAGCCAAGGCTAGAGAGCAAAGCAGGCAACTGCACTGGCCAGGCCACCTTGGAACCCTCCACAACCCTGGTCTTTGCCTACGGAGAGACTGACCTTCACCCGCCAATGAGACGTTGCCTCCCCCTCCCCCCATATAGTTTACAGGCAATTGAAGGGACTTTGATAGGTAATTATAATAGGAGATCAGGTCCACAGTTATGGTGAACCTGGCAGGGCTCCTGCGTGAACCCCAACCTGAGGCAGAGGAAGCCCCACTCAGAAATATCCTCTTACCTCTTACCAAGGCACTACGTAGTAGAAAAAATCTGACTCCGTATTAGATCTGTTCCTTTTATTTTAACACTCTGTCCTGTTTTCTAGGCTCAGTCTTGCCAGCTCTGCACCTTGTGTAAAACAATGTTGCCTTTAGCCTGAAATACACAGGAGAGCCTATTCTCAAGGCTCTGACCTTTAAGGATATTAACACTTTTGCACTCCTATAAAGATAACAAGTTGCAAAATAGAAAATAACCTTTGTTTTGTTGGAGGTTTTACAGGGGCACCGTGACCTGACCCATGTGGACAGCTGCAAAGGATTCCAAGAACATGAAAAGTCCTACACCAAGAAGTTTGCAACAACCAACCACATCCCCTCCCCCTTTTACTAGAAAAGGAGCCTGCAGTCTGACTTGGGGAAGATGGTTCTCCAGGACGTAAGTCTGCCATTAACTTGGTCTGCAGCTGTCCACGTTGGTCAGGTCATGCTGGCCCTGTAAAACCTCTAACAAAATAAATGTTATTTTCTATTCTGCAAATGGTTGTCTTTATGTTAGTGCAAAAGGGTTAATATCCTTCAAGGTCAGAGCCTTGAGAATAGGCTCTCCTGTCTATTTCAGGCTAAAGGCAACATTGTTTTACAAAAGGTGCAGAGCTAGCAAGACTAAGCCTAGAAAACAAGGCAGTGTTTAAGCCAAAAGAGCATATCTAATATGGAGTCAATTTCTTATTTTCTTTTACAGTATATTCTATTTTTATGGTTTAAGTTTACAATTATGAAGTTCAGCCTTTTTCCATTTTAAATTGTGCAATTCAAGAGCATTAAATGCATTTACAATGCTGTGAGACCAACACCACTGTCTGGTTTCAGACTACTTCCTTCCTCAACGTAAAAGCTTGTATCCAAAGCACAACCCATGTCCTCCCTCCCCCAGCCCAAGACAAGGCCTAATCCCCATTCTCTTTCTCTCTCTCTCCACCCATCCTGGAGATTCCCTATCAAAGAATTCATACAAAAGGTGGCTTTTTGTGTCTGCCTACATATCTGAAGCAGGGACTGGTGAATTATTTTTTACATGAATTCGCATTTTTGTATTGAGAGGAAAATCCAGATGGATTAAAGATGAGATGCACAAAATGAAGCCCTTTTAGTAACTATACTAACTCTGTGCATAATCTTGGGGTAGGCACTGCTGTTCTAAGTGTGAAGCCACAGCCAGAAGGGAGACGCTTAGCTCTTCCTATGTCAAAACAAAACCAAAAGCAATGTTACAGAGGCCACAGGGAGGTAGGCACCGTGCAGTCAGAGGGCGGCTACAGGGAGGGGTGCTGCCCTCCCTCAGCAGGTGGACTAGCTCCCATCTGTCCTAGGGCCTGTCCTGGGGGCGGCCTCTGCTACCCCAGGTTCACAGGATGCATGTCTTCATGTCAGCCTGCTCCTGGGAGGAGGGCGCAGTGCATTGAGGGGGCAGCATCAGCAGCAGTCAAGGACTTTCCCAGGACTGGGCTCTAGCCCGGGATAACTACCTCTCCTTTCTTTTCTTGCTTCCTCAGTTGGTGGTTGTAGCAGCTTTTCCATTACAGGTTACTACCAGATACTGAACATATGTTTCTGTGCTATACATAAGAAGCATTTTTTTAATCTATTTTTATATATAGTGGTTAACATGTGTAAATGTTAGCCACCATATATAAAAACTCCCAAATTTATCCCTTCCCACCTCCTTTCCCTGGTGACCATACAACCATACAATTATTTACTAAGTCTGCAAGTCTCTTTCTGTTTTGTAGATGAATTCCTAGTGTCTTTTTTTTTTAACATTGCACATATCAGTAGTATCATACAGTATTTTTCTTTCTCTTTATGGCTCACTTCACTTAGAATGACGATCTCTATGTCCATCCATGTTGCTGCAAATGGCATTATTTTATCCCTTTTTATGGCAGAGTAGTATTCCATTGTAGAAATACGCCACATCTTCTTTATCCAGTCATCTGTTGCTTCTATAGGTTGCTTCCATGTCTTGACTGTTGTATATAGTGGTGCTATGAATACTGGGATGCAGGTATCTTTTCGCACTGGAGTTTCCTACGGATACATATCCAGAAGTGGGATTGCTGGATCATAGGGTAAGTCTATTTTTAGTTTTCTGATGAATTTCCATACTATTTTCCATAATGGCTACACCAAACTACATACCCCCAACAGTGTAGGAGAGTTCCCTTTTCTCCACACCCTCTCCAGCATTTATCATTCATGAACTTTTGAGTGATGGCCATTCTGACTGGTGTGAGCTGATACCTCATTGTACTTTTGATTTGCATTTCTCTGATAATTAGTGATATTGAACATTTTTTCATGTGTCTATTGGCCATTTATAGTCTTCATTGGAGAAATGCTTGTTTAGGTTTTCTGCCCATTTTTGGATTGGGTTTTTTTTTTGTTATTAAATTTTATGAGCTGTTTGTATTTTCTGTAAATTAAGCCTTTGTCAGTCAAATCATTTACAGGTATTTTCTCCCATTCCATAGGGTGTCGTTTTACTTTGCTTATTGTTTCCTTTGCTGTGCAAAAGCTCGTAAGTTCAGTTAGGTCCCATTTGTGCATTTATTTGTGCTTTTATTTCTAATGTGTGGGTAGACTGCCCTAGGAAAACATGGCTGAGGTGTATGTCAGGTAATGTTTTGCCTATGTTTTCTTCTAAAAGGTTTATAGTGTCTTGTCTACATGTTTAAGTCTTTAAGCTGGCCATCAGCGTGGCCATTTTACACAAAAGCACAAGAGCAGCAGAAGCACTTTGCACCCTCAGAGCATGGGATGCACCAAGCTCTACTTACGCAACCCTCAGTGTCTCCAGCCTCCACAGGGCACGTGCGTGAACAGATACAGCACCAACTTCGTAGTGAACACTTCTGTTAAAACAAAACAAAACAAAATGTTAACTTTTCATTCTTGGACTCTATTTATTCAAGCCAATTAAAGAGAGGAACAAATGGGAAGTCTTTGGATAAACAGTAAAAGCTATACTTTTTGGTAGGAGAGAATATAACTGGAAATAAAAATAGCAAAATAATAACAGTGATCTGAATACACATTTGATTTAAACACATCCTCTCCTCTTTTATTCCCTCTAATCCCGTTCATTCCCTCTCCCTCCCCCTGGCCTTCTCTCCCTCCCCTCTCCTCTCCCTCCCTGCCTCCCCCCTCCCTCACTCTCTTTCTCTCCCTCTCCCCTCCCTCCAGTGAACACATTCACCTTACCCATCTAATTTCAGTCCACAGAAGCACTCAGCTATGAGTTCAGGTGTAGTTTAATATATTATATTTCAACACATGCATATGGTTATTTGAAGTTCTAAATTCTATTCCAGATATTTAAAACATTTAGAAGAAATGTAAGAACCCATTAATTTTAATGTTTTAATATAACAATCTGCTAAATGGTGAGACAGAAAAATATAAATATCAACAGAACAGTCTCACACACACAAAGAGAAACTTCTCTGGATGTGCATCACACACACCCAAGTTCCAAAGCTCTCATTACAACAGGCTGTTAATATGCCAGACGTGATGCTAAGTAATGTACATACTTAAATCTAAACTGGTCTCTGTACCAATCCCTTAAGGTTGCTTTAAGGAAACCAAAGCTTGTGCATGTACCGCTTACTTCCCGAGGACCCACTGCCTCCCTCTCCACTGGGCCTCACACTTCATCCTCTTCACAGGGGCTTTTACAGAACAAAACTTTCTCATTTTGATGAGATCCAGCTTATCAATATTTTCCTTTCATGGACATGTTTTTTATGTCAAGTTTTAAAACTGTGATCGCCAAGAGTTTTTCTAAATGTTCTATAGTTTTGTGTTTTACATTTACACAAATGACCCATCTGAATTAGGGTTTGTATAAAGTGTGAGGCTTAGGCTGCAGTTCTTTTGATCTTTTCTCCCCCTATGGGCATCCATTTGCTCCATAAGAATGTCTTTTAAGTCTGGGGGAAAAAATCTCTTCTTATCTTCTTTTTCAGTCACTTTGTGCACTTTCCCCCATGATCCAGACCCCTGCAGTCTTGGTCCAATGCCAAATGAGATTAACATGAGAGAGGAATTAAAATCACATAAACTACTAGGGACAGTGGTCAATTTTATCTTCTATGTCAGTAAATAGAAGACAACATAAAAAGGACCTGAACCTCTGGGCCATTTGAGAACTCTGATTTTGAAACTGAGTATGAGACTGAACATTCCAGAAAGAAGACTAATTGAAACTAATGAACATTTAATGAGGTTTTAAGTAGCTGAATGTTTCACTCCTCCCACTTAGTTTACTTCATTCAATGCTTCTTACCATGTTTTAACTGGACAAAAATTTTCATCAATTCTATTGACAGGGAATCAAAACATAACATGAGTAAAAACTTCAGAGGAGGCCAGCAAATGGATCACTTTAGTGGACAGATAACGTTAGTGGCCCACTTTCTATTATGCAAATGGCCTGACGAGACACATCCTGAACTTAAGGAACTGTGTCAAGGCAAGAAGGTGCGAGGCTCCAGGCTCTGGGCTCAGGTACCAACCTCCGCTGCTCTTCGCCATGTACTCCTGAGGGGACAGTGAGGCACTCGTCCATGTGTCCATGAAGCAACCTGAGGATGTCACTGCCGATGAGATACCCTGGAAAGATCGAAACCAGTCACACTGGAACAGTCATGGTCAGATGCTGACAGATGGACAGATCACCTGGTTCAGCCTTCTATTTTCATAGTCAAAGATCCAGAAGCCTAGTGAGGCTTAGGTAACTGGGAAAAATCACAGACACAGGTGCTGCCACCTGCCTTCTATCTCTGAGCCCTGGGCTCCCAAGTCTAGAATCCATGACTGTAGCCTCAAAAGACCCTCCACTGAACAGACAAGCCTGGATAGGCTCAATTCTGGACCATCTAAGTGAGAATGATCAGAACAGAGCTATTTCCCTGGAAACCCTGAAGCGCAGGCACTACTGTGCTCCGGGTCTAAGTCCCGCACCCCGGAGGATGAGACATCTCGACATTAGCCTAAATGAGCATATCCTGAGGCCAGAACATTGGAGAAAATAACCCCTAGAAAGCTCACGTGTAAAATACACACAAATAAACAGAAATGTAAAAATAAGGAAGGACAGATCTTAACACAAACTTCACTTTTAAGTAACAATTTACATGAGAGTCTTTAATGTCACGCATCTGTGTTACAGGCTACTTTGACACAAAGAGCTCTAATGCATTTGCTCGTTATCATCATCCCTATCATCATTAGGGATGACTGTCAACTCTGCATCAAGGGAACAGCCTCCTCACTGCTGTGGCGTCTTTACCTTGGCTGCTTCGCTTCCTGAGCTGATGGGGGCCACGCTCCAGAGGGTCTGCTGGAAGGCGGCATCCACGTGCAAGCTGCTATTGCCGTAGGACAAAGTGCTGCATTGGAGGCAAAACGAGGCATCACTTCAGGCTCAGGGTGACTCTTCACACGTAAGTGCTCCTGGCAACTCTAACCGAACATCACAGATTTGCAAATGTCCATAGACAACATCTATTTCAATCCCGTCCCTCAAAAATTAAGAGACTGGTCAAAAAAAATTAGAGTTTATATTTGATATTATGTATTTTTCAGCTTCATTCTAAGAGTTACTACTTAAGCCACTAACAGAAAACACACAAATGAATCACCTCACACCATTCAGAATGACCATGATTAAAAAGTTCACAAAGGAGAAATGCTGAAGAGAGTGTGGAGAAAAGGGAACCCCCTTATGCTGTAGGTGGGAATACAGTTTGGTGTAGCCACTATGGAAAACAGTGTGGAGATTACTTAAAAAAATAAAAATAGAGTTACCATACGATCTAGCAATCCCACTCCTGAGCATATGTCTGGAAAAAACTCTAATCTGAGAAGATACATGTACCCCAATGTTCACAGCAGCACTATTTACGATAGCCAAGACATGGAAACAACCTAAATGTCCACTGACAGATGACTGGATAAGGAAACTGTGGTGTATTTATACAATGGAATCCTACTCAGCAATAAAAAAAGAAAAAAATAATGCCATTTGCAGGAACACAGATGAACCTGGAAACTGTCATACTAAGTGAAGTAAGCCAGACAAAGTAAGCAAAATACTATATGATATCACTTATATGTGGAATCCAGAAAAAGTGATACAAATGAACTTATTTACAAAACAGAAATAGACTCACAGACAAAGAGAACGAACTTAAGGTTCCCAAAGGGGAAAGGTGGGGAGGGATAAATTAGGAGTTCACGATTTGTAGATACACACTACTATACATAAAATAGATAAACAGCAAGGTCCTACTATATACAGCCCAGGGAACTACATTCAGTATCTTATAATTCCCTATAATGAAAAAGAATGCATATTTATAATTGAATCACTATGCCATATGACACTGCAAATCAATACTTCAAGTAAAAAAGAAAACACATAAATGAATGTACTATCATACATTTATTTGTTAAAACAGACTATTTTGTTTTAGAGGCTTAAGTTTTCTACATATCACGGTGTGACACTGTTTTGACAATGAAATAGGTAAAATCTTCTGGACTGATGTCTTAATTTTATAGGGTTCTTTGGGAACTTTTATCTACAATTTGATGTAACAGTCATTAGATGGCAATACTGCCCAAGAGGTATCAAAACTGAGGCCAATAAATTTCCTTCAAAATTCAGATATTGCCAATTTCAGATGTTCCTTCTTAAAAACAAATGTATTAAAAGAATATCATATTTTGTATCTTTGAGAGCCATAATACAGGAGTTCTGAAATGATAAGTAAAGAAAAACAAAACGATGAGTAACACCAAACGCTGTGCTTATTTCACTATTACCTGACCACTGCAAGACTTTCAGACACTCTGAGCACAACCACCTGTTTCCTTGGAGTCATCTCAGTAAACATCACCACCACTCCTACAGTGTTCCTACAACACTTTCCAATGCCGATGGTTGCCTAAGCTCTTAAAGACTAACTGCGCCAGAACCTTCCCAGAAATCCGACTTCCTAGTTAGATGAAGGGCAGTCACAGCATGAAGAGTCATCCTGGTTCCCGCTACAGGCCTTTCAACTCCAACGGTCTCTTCTGCCTAAATATGCTAACCTCAAGGCACCAGCAAATATGGGGGTTTCATTTTCTTTCTCTTAAAAACAAGACCAAAGAAGTTTCTGACAGTTGACATACATACCATTATCTTATCAATAATTTTTCCAATCAATAAGATTGAAAGTTTGCCAGTGGATGCATGAGATTTAGCAACAACCGGCTCTTCCACCTCCTCCTCTCAACCAGCTCTCTGCCTCTTCACAACATCCCCTTCACCTCGGCCTGTCAATCCTGTGCAAATCCCGGCTGAGATGCCTTTATTGAATTAATTTCTTTCCAATATGCTAAAACTCTTTAACTACTTACAAGTTAATCATATGCCATCTGCTTCCACAAATAACAAAACACATTCTCCTTCATGGCCCTCATTACACAATGTGATTGTTGAGTGTCTTTTTCTTGCTGCCTCTTGTAAGTTATCTGACACAGGCTCACAACTGAACTCCCAGCACCAAGCAGGGTACTCAATAAACAAGGATGTGGAGGAGTTAACACAACCTTTAAAATCAAAGGAGCATAAGCTTTAAAAATGTATTTTAAGTTATTCCATAAATATTCCTATTTCAATGACCTAACACAAGCGCACACACATACAAACCTGTAAAACCATATGGATTTCACTAAACCATCAGAAGATGACTCAAAATACCAGCGTTTATATTTTTACTACTGAATTCAGGTGAAAGCTCATGCCATGTTATGATAAACAGATTTGTTAATTCATCCTGGTTCCCTGAATATACTACGTGTAAAGCATGTGCTGAATATTAATAGAGCACAATCCCCATCCCAAGGGGGCTTGTTATCAAGAAAGGTAAAATACATCCACAAAATGCTGTGAGTCAGTATTTTGGAAACGCCAGCTGAACTGTAATCAAAGTGCTGTAAGAACTGGGAGAACAGATCACTTCAGCCAGCCTAACTGGAACAGAGTTCCCTGTTTTGGGCCGTGAGGACAGGTGGTAGTTCCCCAGCAGATGTGGGATTCCTGTGGGGTGAGGCATGCGAGAAGCCAGTAGGACCCTTTGGCCTGGGCCTCACAGTTACATACTCAGAGATGCTGTCTCCAAGTAAATCTGTATGTACATTGGGTTTGAGGTTAACAATATTAATGATGTTAAGGGGCTAAGTGTAAGTATTTAAGACATATCAAAACTTTTAGAAACTAGGTTGGAGATTTTCATTTTTAATATACCAGAAACCTCATAACTGGAAGTGGCCTGGGCCTCCCTGGCCCTCTAAGAGGGAATGGTCCCCCTAATTAAGGGAATGGTACCCAAAGGGGCAGAGATATGGGAACATCAAGTACAGCAGAGAGTTTCCTCTTTGAGGCTTATAGCATAAACTCAGAAAGAGAGTGAGAGACAGGCCCTCAGACAAGAGAGGTGTCAGACCAAGGACTGTATACTTCAGGCAATAAGGAGCTACTGCAGTGAGAACATAATAGGAGGAGAAGGAGGGTTAAAATGCAATTTTCAAATCATATCTAAGCTTAAAGATAAATAATAAATATAGAACTGTAAAAGTAGGAAAACTTCAGTCTGTTGCAGAAAGTAAAAAAAAAAGTCCTTAAGATCATATTACACCATTTAAAGTTATCTACACCATGTCCACTCTTCTCAAGAAAACATCCTCTGGGCAAAACTATTTTGGATGCTTCTACCGAATTTTGCCACTTAAACAACAAAGGAAATCTGAAGAATCTCATTACTGTCATTGTTTTGACCTCATAATGCAGCTGGCAAATAGTTTGGGGAAATAAAAATATCAGCTATTTTAATTTCTTCTTTTTTTCATTTGTACTTACATTACTAGCACAGTTACTGATCTGCATGTCTCTGAAGAACATCTTAATGCCAGCTGTTCACTTTTTGAGTTAATTTAGATAGAGCTAGAGTATTTATAGTAGTAGTAATAATAATAATATATATGGTATTAAACCATATTTAGCACTTGGAGGAATATTTATCAAGATTTGGATAAATATAAGAAATAGAACAGACTCCAGGGTTAAAGTACTGAGTATTTCAGGAGCCATGAAATTCGACAGTATGCTAGTAAATATGGAAAACAAGAACAAAGTTCAAATGAGTTTAACAAATAAGATAAGTGGCAAAGCTCAATAAGGAAATAAACCAACAAATATTCATAAAAACTAAAATCATACTAAATATATTCATGATAGTGATTTCATAATTACTGTAGAAGTTCTACTTCTGTTCTTTAAAACATTCTCACTAGAGTACTATGAAAATCTGGACCAGCATTTTCTGATGCCTTTCAGTTTAAGAACACCTGAAAATTCGCTACAGTCAAATGCTTAGTTCATGCTAAGGATGGTTTATCACATCTTTAGAAAGAACTGGGTAGAATCCTGGCCCTGTTTACTCAGCTGTTGTGTGATCTTGGGTAAATCACCTAAACTCTCTGAACTTCAGATCCTCCTAAGGATGAAAAGATTAAGTGAAAGAAAGCGTGTGTGATATCTAGCAGCATCTCTATGTGAATATTAAAAAGTGGTAATGATGTTACTATTCTAAAGCTTTAAGGTAGAAAAGAAAATACTGGCTTGATTCAAGTACAGTAGACAAAATGGTATATTATGATGGGGAACATACAGTAAAGGAAAGAGACTGAATGTGACTCACAGTATTGCTATTTTCTTGGCTAGAGGTTACTGAAAGTGTTGGGATATAAGTGCATCTCATAAGGGTTAGGTGATTAAACTATTATTTCTATTGTAATGAGTTATCATATTAAGGCAGAATGGATACAAAAGAAATGATAGCCAAATTTTAGTCTTGACTTCATCAATAAAAGGACCAACTTTTGTTAAGTTACTGAGCCCGAATGCCCCAAATTCCTCAAGAGGAACCAAGCAGAAGGGGTAAAATCACTTCTAAAGTGTCTCCAAGTTCATTTTCTAAACAGTATCCATGGTGACCACCTTGCTTGCTTTGATCACATCCATAACACGTGTTTCTGCAGTTTTTAATGCAACAAAAACAATTTAAGTCATGGAAACAAAAAGCCACACAGGAAAGCCAAAGCATTAGAGGAAAGAAAAGAGTGGAAATTCTTATTGCTCCACACTCTTACCGATTATAATACTCCCAATCTGTGAAATAATAACTTTACTGTGCTTTTAGTTTTCATTTCCCCAATTAATAATCAGGGTTGACAATGTTTTACTTCTATAATGGCCCATTTGTATTTCCTCTTTTATGAAAAGCCTATTCTTGGGTATCTCTCTTTTTTCTCTTTGGTTGTCATTCTCATGTTGATTGATAGCAATACACTATGTATTCAGGATACTTCTAGGTCTTAAATTTTATGTTTTGGTGTGCAATAATCCAAGTAATAAAATTTGGTTTTCCTTTGATGGTCTATACTTTTTAATTTGTCGTTAAAATACATTTTCATAAAGTACATGGCTCTTTAATGACATTATTCCCCTTTTTGGTTTTATTTATATATATATGAATAATACATATATAAGTAAATACCAAGAGAAACTCTTCAACGCTTTTATTTTGAAACTTGATCCCAAGTTCCCCACATCTAGAAGTGGAAGATGGCATAAGATAACAGCCAGGTAAACTTAAGGGTGCATAGAAACGTCTATTAATAAGTAGCCTTTGAAATAGGAAGCCCAAGTGGCAGAGCACATATACATTCTTCTGGACACTGAGTTATGCACAGAGGTTAAGAATAATCAGAACAGAGATTTTTCTCTTTTCTTAACAGCAACTTACATTTGTGTAGCATATTAGATACTTTCACTGTACTTTACACACTTTATATGATGCTCAACACAACTATAATGAACAGGGAAAAGAAAATATTATTGTCACTTCAGAACTAAAAAAATATAGGAGGTGCAAGATTTGCCTAAATTGAGAAAAGCTTGGAGGCAAGCCCAGGTCTCCTGCCCTCTAGTCTGGGACGCCTTCCTCAACATCACACTACTTTCAAAGATAAGGAATAAACACTGCCAAAACTGAGAAGATGGCATTTTTTAAAACTGTGACTCATGGATGTAGTCATGTACTTACTGCTTATAAAAGAACTGTATTATATTCAGGAAGAATTCTATTGAAGAGTGAGGGCCATGACAGGCACAGAGACAGAACTAGAGTACAGTAATCTGCGTCCCCCCCACACTACTCATTTTCTTCTAAGTCAAGATTATCCCTAAGCACAGATCTCTTACCCTCACAGAAGACTTGCACAAAAGAGAAAAGCATGGCTATGGTGATGGGAATTACTGGATTACCTGATAACTAGGAATATCTACTCAGGTAAAAGATGCTTAGATTTGGGCTCGTAAATCTATATTCCCAAGCGATACAATAACCATATAAAGTAGAGTACACTCAAGTGTATCTGAATCACCGCCAAAACAGTTCTTAAAACTTGTGACAAAGAATGTCACCTGACACATCAGTAGACAAAGGTTGTTGTAGTCATCAAGCCCTCAGCCACTGCAGCCACCCACTAACTCTGATGGTGCACCCTGAGGATGGAGAAAACAACATACTGGCCCTAGACAGCTAACGTGCACATCAAAGGAATGACTTCAATGAGCCCAGACTCTTGCATCTTCCCATACCTAGATTTGCAAAGCGCTAAATCCCATAACTTGAGATATCTGGTTTTTAATTAACAGTAATCTTCTGCTGTTCCAACTACCTGATTTTTGTTGCCAAAACTCCTACATATCCCGACTCCTCCCCTACCTCTTCCCTCAGAGCTATCTGAGAAGCTGTCACCCAGGCTTAAGTCCTCAGCAGGTCGGCTGAATAAAACGTAATTCTCAATTTTAGATTGTGCATTTTTTTTCAGTTGACAAACTGGAGAAAATCTTTATACTTGATATGGTTGCAAAAACTATCATAATTTACATGATGGGCAGGAAAAAGTAAGAAGTAGATACATATGTATTTAATATCACTAATGCGTAAGGCTTTCAGGTAATATAAACAATAGCTTTTATTATTTAAAAATAAAATTTAAAAGGACAACCACAGGGCTATTTTCGTACTAGTACATACAAGAAAATGTTTAATTATTAATGAAGTAAACTCTTTGGAACTTTAATATAGCTTTGTTTGTATTAGTCAGGGTTAGGAGGAAGACTCTAACTGTATCTTTCGAATTTTGCCACACGTAAATGTATCACCTATTCAAAAAATATATATAATTCAAAACCCCTATGTTTTATATCAAAATTAACTCCATAAAGATTAAGAACACAAGAAAACTATGAAAGTACTAGAAGAAAACATCAATAGATATTTTTATAATTACGTGGTAGGATTTTCTAAAGACATTCCAAAAGGCAGAAATACAAAGAACAAAAATAAATAGCTTCCTAAATACATTTTTTAAGCTTCAACATAACAAAAACACTTTAACCAAAGCAAATGTTAACAAGAAAACTGGGAATTCTATTTATTTTTTTAAATTTATTTCTTATTTTACTTAATTTTTGAGGGGGGAGGTAACTAGGCTTATTCACTTATTTACATTTAGAGGAGGTACTGGGGATTGAACCCAGAGCCTTGTGCATGCTAAGCATGCACTCTATCACTTGAGCTATATATACCCTCCCCACTGGAAATTTTAATATATACATGATAGTCTGTGTTTGTGTATATGTGTTTAAATGACAGCTATATGTCAAAAAAGACAAATATTCTACTAGAAAAGAGGGCCACGGATATAAACAAGGAATTCACACAAACACAGTAAACATGAGAAATGGTCATCCTCATCAGTAATCAAAGAAGTACAATTTTTCCAAAACAAAGAACTTTGCCTTTCAGAATAGCAGGCTTCTTATTTTAAATAAAAATGCCTGGTGTGGATGAGAGAATGGGAAAATGACTCTCAAAAACATGGCTCATGGGATTGTAAACTATTCTAGAGGGTAATACGGCAGTAAATATCAAAAGCCCTAAAAATTATATGCCTTTAGCTTAGAAGTTCCATTTGTAGTAGTTTATTCGAAGGAAATAACTGAACACTGCTCAGAAAGAGCTGCACGTAGATGTTCACTCCAGTGCTGCTTATAACAGAAAAAATTACTGAAAACTAACAAACACATAAATAACAGAGCTGGGATTTTAACTGCAGGCCTTTCTGCCTTCAGTGTCTGTGCCCCTGATGAATCTAGAGTGAATGTTCTTAGCCTAACAGTCTTCCTGTTAACCTCCTAACCCTGTAGCAACCAATGTACGATGCAAGTACATTCTGAGGGAGACTTGAGCTGACCACCCTGTAGCAGGAAACAAGCTGCACAACCAAGGGACACCAGTTAACCAACACAACTAATGTTCATGATTCTAAGCAAGACTTAGAATCTGTTAGTGTAATAAATGCACCTGGATCCAAATTTCTGTTAAAGGATATGCTTTATGTATTTCTTACCATAACTGCGAGTCACTGACACATTTTCTATCACATCAAAAAGTTATGTTAAGCTATTAAATTGGTGATAAAGGAAAGTCAAATATATGAAAGTTTCTGATTCTTAATTCTGTATTTACTAGCTTGACAGCAGATAAACTTATCAGTTGGTAAAATAAGAGAAAAGCTTTTGAGCAGAAGCTTGAGGCCTGGTATTTTTAAAGATGTACTACCAATTATCACTAAAAATTTCATGAATCAAGTAAAAACATAAAGCAATAATACATTTATATTTCCATTAAATTAAGCCTGGGTTACAATGGTATGAGTCAGTTTGTTTTTCAGAAAGCAGCTTCAAAGGATGGAATAACAACATTACCAACAACTAGATAATCCCACTCTAGTTTAAGACATTCTTTAGATGGATAGGCCTTAACAGGTGAGGTTACTGGTTTTATCAGGATCATCTTATCTCTTGAGAAACTCTTTCTCTAAGGTAATAATTAGATTGCTTTTGTCTTTTGTCATTGGAAAGATACAAAAGTCATCAGACTAGCCTATGTTTTATGAACTTCATTACTAAGAAATTTATTAATACCAAGACAGAAAAAACCTAAATAAAATTTCTAGTTGTAACTGGAAGCTCTGTTTTTAGTAAAGAGGACTATTTAACATTTTAAAACACGTTGACTTGGAGAGCTCTGGAATTAACTGGATTACCAATTCTTTCAGTGAATTAAAACCCTTTCTACCATCTTTATTAAATGGAGTTTCTGCACTCTGCGCCTCACAACTTTTTTGTCTTCAATTCTTCAACAGGTAGTATGCTACAAACAGTATTTACATCTTTCATGAAAACACAAGAAACTACGTATTCTAGCTTTTGCAACCGTGCATCTTACAGAGATGAGAAGTGATTCAATGAGGAAGATCTTGAGTGAGGCTAAGGTGGAGAATAGGTATTTCTTCAGTTTCCAAGCAGAATTTTAATTATATATTTAAAAATTTTAAATTTTATTATAATTTTATAATATTCTAACTATAAAACAATATTATATTATAATTTTTTAAACCTGCTAATTAAATATTTATTTCAATTTACTGGTGTTTAAAGAACAGATGCAATTGGCTGGTTACTACAAAGTTAGTGAGTAACTGTTCGGTGCCAGGAGCTCTACTTTTCCACTAAATTTACTGCAATTATTATAAAACAGTTACAAAGACCTGGTTACACCTCGGACGGATTGGCAGGAAACTCAACAGATTTCACTGGTGCCATTATGTCTTCAGCATGGAAGGAATCTCTCCAAAAACTGGGTCTCTCTAGCAACTGCATGAGTATTTATCAAAAATGTGGAAAAGTCACATGTATCCCTGCTAGCATCAAGTCACTCTCTACCATCACTGTAACTACTATCTAATAACAAACTGTAGGAGCATTATCAGGCAAATTAGGAGAGAAGTGCTTTGCCCACCTCAGCACTGAAGATCTCATTTTGTTTTGTGAATTTCCAGCAACTCATGGCAGTCAGTGAACACACAGGATCACTTAAAAGTTTACAGTGGATCAGGCCACACTCAGTATGTCAGCAACAAGAGTATCCTTCAAGCCTCTCCCATTTTCAGAACAGATCAGACAAATACCAAAATGAACATATACCTACATGTCAACTGGGAAACAAAAGGAAGTACAGCTAACCCCAGGTAGCCATGTTAACAGACTAAGGGACTGCAGAAAATTAAATGAGTAGGACAGTAACCAGAGGGGGAAAACATTAGCTAAAGTAACCAGATTGCCAACTGGGCAGAGAGCTCCTACTGCAGGGAAGAGATCGCTCAAATATTCACTGCCCGTATACCATCTTATTATGACCTCTCAGTAATCCTCAGGAGGCCTCCCGTATGGGATGGCTCTCCCCTACTTTACAGCTAAGGCAAATGAAGTGCTTCTTGTCAGGTGACTTGTTCAAATCCCAACAGAGGAAGTGAAAACCCTCACCTAGAATCTGGGTCACCCAAAGTCAAGAGCGACACTTCCTCTGTTTCCACCACGTGGATGTGAACGCCACCAGTCAACTGTACTCTTCAACTTGAGAAACAAAACTGAGAGGTGGCATCTTAGCAAAGGAAATTACTTTCCAGACATGATTCCAGGTGAAACCTTTGGTTTGTGCTCTTCCTCCCAGCAATTTAAAACACATTATGAATTTGTCAGCAGCGCCAAGGCCCACCACCCTTAGCATAATTAAAACCCACTAGGTTGGCTCACTGTGTAATGGCACCACGTGTGCTGTGAGAACATATTCACCTAAAAGCCCCCTGGAGGACACTAAACATTCACAAGCCACAATAAAACTTAGCAGAACATGTCAAATGATAAAACTTTTTATTAGCAGACGTTGTAACTCACCACTCAGGAATACTGTACTTAGATTCAGCCCCTACTGCTTTATGACTTTGAATTCTTAGAGATGAGGAAAGTATCTACGGGGCATCAGAAAATCTCTTCTGGCTCAGAAGCCCATCACCCCAAAAGTGTCATTCCAGCCCTGAGGATTTTCTACTGCAGAATTCTGAGAGAAGCTGCATGTTCAAAGCCCCCGCCCCCAACCTAATAATCTTATTTTGCATGCTTCTCCTTATTGTTAACCTTTTAAGACTCAAATCCTATGTTTCTTCTTCTCTCCTGAAATACGGTAAGTTTGCTCCCCTCTTCAGCTTCTTCCCTCCAGCAGGTCACCTGCTGAAAGCCACATGCGGGCAAAAACTATCTGGTCAACGATAACTCAATTCCACCAGCAGAATAAAGAGGAGGAAATAGAAAAGGAAAAAAATAAAAAAAAGTCAGAATTTACGACGAACTCCGAGCTGAGAGCAAAACCTATGTAGATCCAGGCAACCAAAATCAGAACTCTAAGAACTCTAAGGTAACACTTGTTTAAATGTTGCCTATTTTGCCCACGAGAAGTGTCTCCGAGGCCCTCATACCCGTACTGACCAGTCCGTCAGAGTCGCACACATGACACAAAACGAGCTCGCAGTGCTCTTACCAAACCGTCCTCCGTCCTCCGAACAGAAAGCTGGCCCCGCTCACCCCGAGCGCGCCGGCGGCACCTCCTCCGAGGCTAACGCAGGCCCGGGGGGCCAGCGGAACGAAGCCGGCCAGGCCCGGGTCAGGAAGGCCGCGCCCTCTGGGACCCGAAGACTGGAGAGGAGGTCCCAAGACGGGGTGGGGGGGGACCTGAAGATGCGGGAGGACCAAAGACTGGAGAGGGGACCCGAAGACGGGGGAGGAGGACCGAAGACGGGGGAGGGGACCCGAAGACGGGGGAGGAGGACCGAAGACGGGGGAGGGGACCCGAAGACGGGGGAGGAGGACCGAAGACAGCGGAGGGGACCCAAAGATGGGGGAGGAGGATGGAAGCTGGAGCCACAGCAGCCCCACGGCGCTTCCGCTCACCACATCTGTAGAGACCAGAACACCGCTCCTCGCCTCCGGCACCGCCCTTACCTTTAACATGAGGGAAATGCGTATCCACATATCCACGACTGCGGCAACACCTCCAGCGCCGGCGACAGTCCTGTCAGAATCCGCACGCTCCCCAGGTCGGGACGCGCCTTCTCGGTCTTTCCACATCTGAGGCGAGCACCGCGCCGGCGGCCAGAAGGCGGCAGAGTCCCCCCCGATGAGAACGCGTGTCCGCTGTCAGGTGACCGCAAGGACTCATCTGATTGGTTAAGGGAAGGGCCGCCTTTCTTCTGAAGGAGCGGAGGACTCAAATGCTTCAGAAGTAGCGCTGTTACTTGTGTTAAAACCTGTAAAGAAAAATGGTTTCTTTTCTGGCCTTTTAAAGGAAGCCAACTACAAAGTTAATACTTGAGGGCTTCCAAGGTATTATGAATACTCTCTCACAGTGAAATTCTCAATAGGAGTTCCAGAATACTTTTTTTAAACTAAGAAACAAATGAGTTTACATGATAGAGCATTTGAAGATCTGTCCCTACCTGGAAAAGTGCAATAGTCTAGATGGACAAAACTTTTTCCTCAAATGCTCTTGCATTCTCTAAGCATACTCAGAATTACCCTAATAGTCATAAATAGAATTGAGTCAGTGCTTAGTACAGTGATTTGTTATGCTTAATATAATGCAGGTCATTCTGTAACTAACTGTTGCCTTCTCCCCTAGTAAATGAAAAATAATTTGAATGTAAAGACCCAAAGAGAAGCTAGCATTCACAATGAAAACCAAACTTTAGGTTTTAATAAATCTTTAATAAACATTCAGGTAAGTAAAGAAGATGAAGTCTACCTAAGTAGAAAAAATCTGAAAGAAGTTAATTAATGATATTGCCCTGGCTCTTTTGAAAGATACATATTCAATTAGGAAAAAACAAAAATGAACTACAACATCTTATTCTGTGGAGAACTTAATAATATGCAATTTAGCTCCTAAATCTAGATTTTATTCCAAACTAAAAAGATTTTATTCCCAATTTAACTTTATCATCTAAGATATCTGAGAGAAACATGCAAAGGTTTCAGTGCTGTCCTTGAATTTTCCATTTTTCTTAAATTCAAGAAAAGAAAGCAACATATAAATAGATAAAATAATCTTAACTGTTATATATAACTCTATATAACTCCCATAATTGTGACCATTTTGTTTTCAATGTATTTCAATCTAAATGAGAGCCTCTCATGTAGATTCAAATAATATTTTGTTTCCTAATATTCTAGCTGAAATTATTCACAAATATAATTTCAAAAAATATTCTTGGTTAACCAGCAATTTTTATTCCATATATTTTCTTGGGTAATACTTTCTCAAGAATATTATGAAAATATATAATTTTGTTAATATTTACCCTAACTTCAAAATTTTAGCTAAGATAAGTTTAAAGTTTTTAGTTTCTTAAAGATTCTCCAAGAGATTTAGATGGAAAAATAAATCCTTTTTGATATAGTATGTTTTTTGTGGTAATTAATGTTTATAAATGCAATGACCACCTCACCTCCAAAAAAGGTGTTTTATGTTTTTTTTTTAATCAAAGATTTCCTGTGTCTGGTAATAATATAGCTCATTTTTCTATTTTTTCCTTTCTTATCCTCATTAATAAAAAACTAGTAAGTTTTGGACCCCATGCCATTTTGACATGTAGTTACAGCTTGTCCTTTTATAAAAGAAAATTAGAAACCGCTGAGTGTTGTAGATATTAATGGTTGTTAGAAATGTATAATAAAAGACTCTCTTTCCAGAGCATAGCTAAGCTTTTATGTCACTATTCATGAATGACCAACGCATTCAAAGGAGAAGAGCACTGATCTCCAAGGCTAGGATGATGGACAGCGAAGAGGGAAAGAGAGGCTAAAAGAAAGCTGTTTGTCATACGTGAAGATCTAGTAACAGGCTTGCCGATAATGAGGTATTTTAGCTGATTTTAGAAAAAGAAACTTTTACTACGTGTGAGGTTATCATTCATGGCATCTCCAATCACCAAGGACAAATCTGCTGGATACCTTTAGACAACTGAATATTTTAAAAGCCCATTAACAATCCAAATTCCAGAAGGTAATAAATAGGATCTTAGGTAATGCCACAAAACTACACTTTTATTATTTCCTTTCTCCTACCTGCTCATATATATGTTACTCAAGTTGCAGGCACTAAAAGAATCATAGGTCTCTGCATTTGTTTTCGTCCTTTAACTACAAGTAAAGGAATCAAGCTCTGTGTTTAATAAAATATAGCATGAGCTTATTACAAGCATATGGAGTAGCTTCCAGAAACCCAGGGAAGACTGAAAATCAAGACTGACAAGATCCAAGAGTTTCTGGTATTGTGATAGGAGGAACTAACGGGCAGTCTCATTAAGATAACCTCGTAAGTAAGAATCAGTTCCTGATATTTTTGTTTAAATGTTTTTCAGTTCAAAATTCAAGTTCTGGAGAGAAAAAGCCATGTGATTATCAGAGGAAAGTGTGTGCATGACCTTATTTGTAAGGTTGCATGAAAAGGTGGACAGGTGTAATTACCCAAGGGGAATATGGAAGTAGTATTATCGAAAAAAAAAGAAAAAAAAATGAATCTTGGGAAGAAAAAAAGAAAGTTATGAGCATCCTTCAGATCTCTTTGAGTGTGTGTGTGTAATAATTTCAAATGCACAATGACTATTTACATACCGTCCCTGAAGCTGTGCATCTCAAACTGATACTGATTTGAACATGGCCTTTATAGAATATTTGTACCATCTTTGATCTAGCAGTACCTTAATATCATGTAGAAATATACTAATTTACCAGGATAGACTGTATGCTTTTCAGATTGAGATGATCTATCAATACATTAATCCCAAGCATATCATTGCTGAACTAAGATGAGTGTGGAATTTGGACACAAATTAATTACCAAGTAAATGCTTGAGGAATCTTTGCTGTCACTAGGCTGGCTTAGAGATACAGCCTAAGTATAGAAAGATTATAAAAGAAAGCAATTTTGTTCTTTGGGACTAAAATTATAGTTCTGCTTCTTTAGAATAATTTAAGAATTTGTATTATGACTGGAGAATCAAATTTTGCTTTTTTAAAATAGATTTGTAATTTACAGAGGGAATGAGATTCTCCAAACAATATTGCTTAAAATGTAAATAAATAAGAGTCCATAAAATAATCACCCTACAAGCCTGTTAGATGTATCAGTCATTCATCTATGCATTTAAGAATTAATGAGTCTTTTTTATGTTCCAAGTAGTGTTCTAAAAACAGGGGATATATTTGGTGGTGGTGGTGGGAGGGCACTCTGCCTTCATGAAACTTTAGTTCTACTGGAGGAAATAAGAAATAAGTGCACCCAGGAATATATGGTATAGTGCCAGCTAGTTGTATGTACCACGAAATAAAAAGAAGGTAAGGAGATAGGAAAAAAATAGGGTTGGAGGTGATAATGTGGAGGACAGATATTCTAGATGGAGTGATTAGGAAAGTCATCTCTAATTATCATTTGAATAGAGAGTACAATAAAGAGAACAGACAAGCACCTAAATCACAAAGATATTACCTAAACTGAAAGAATTGGTCAATTAGCATCTGATATGGCTTTGTTATTCTTTAAGAATTCTATCACCCAGGATCCTATTGGCTTATTTCTTTTGTTACCCTATAAGCTTTTCCTGGGATTTCTTATCCACTCAGATATTAATGATGATAAAGACAATGATGTGCAAATCCCTATCTGGTATCCTGAACTTCCTTCCGAAACTTCAGACTTTATATTCAACTAACTGATAGCTCAACAGGAATGTTCCAGAGACACCTGTTACACATCCTATTAATGCTAAAATAGACTATTCTCAACATCCTTCTCATACTCCTCTATGCAGTAACCAAATAAACCTGTAGCCATCCATGACTGTTTTTCTTCATGGAACTCTAAGCCTCTATTTATTTGCTCTTAAATATTTCTTAAATAAAAGAGTAAATTCTGTCCACTCCTACTTACCTTAAGTCTTTTTAATGTCTTACTTGAACTTTTGCAACAGCTTCCAAAATGGTTAATACGCTTCAATTGAATATCCTCGAGTGCGTTCTTACACTGCCCTCATTGAGGTAATTAGCCATGTGACATTGTTATGCTCCTTCTTAAAACCATTCAGTGGCTTCTTATTGTCTAAAGGATAAAGTCCAAGCTTCTTATATGACATGTTCATATAAGCAAGCCTAAATTTAGGCATGCTATTTTGATCAAATCTAATAAATACCTATTTTTTCAGAGTTCATCTTAAACTCTCAAAGACTTGTAGCAAAATCTGCCATGTCTTGAGACTTCCTTTTTGGATTCTATGATTTCGTATTTAGCAGACACTTAGAAGTGCTATATCCAGATTCCTTCTGATGGCTTTTATCATTTCTGTATACCATGCCTCCCTCCCCCATTATTCTTGCTGCTAACTTCCTTCACGTGCAATTATAATTTTAGACTTGCTTGCAGTCAATTGCAGCTTTGACAGAGAACAGGAAGTACCTAGGAGTCAATAACCTCGGGGAGCAGAGTTTGGTGAATACCGTGGGGAAGTATAAATGTCAAACTTATTTGCATTGAGTAGGGAACAATTCTGAGGAGCAATTCACCTTCAGATCTTTCCTAAGGAGTCAGGCTATAGTAAGACTGCCTGAAATTGCACACTTGCTTGATTTCTTCCCTACTTCCTCACCAGTTTCTCCAGGAGCACTTTTCTAATAAATTACTAGCACATGAATCATTATCTAAGGTTGGCTTCTGAAGACATAACCTATGACACCATCTTCTCCTGTTTTCCCTCACATCGCCTGGCTCTTCTTCGTTGTTCTCTATTGCCAGCTTTCCCTTCTCCATCCAACATATAAAGGCTGAGCTCCTCAGCACTTAATCTCAGATGCTTTTCTCACTGCACAATATGTCCTCTCCCTAGGCAATTTCATCTACCCCTACAGCTAATACTATGAGCAATTTTTTTTTTCCTTTTTCAACTTATACTTTCCTCTGAGCTTTAGACAATGTATTTAGCGCTCCCTTCAATATTCCCACTTGGATGTCTCATAGGCAACTCAAATACACATTGGAATGAAAAAATAATCAATCTCAACTCCCACATATAGGGGATCACACTGTGGAAGAAAATCAACCAGAGAATTGCTAGCATAAGAATCTATTAACAAAAATGATAGGCATGAGAAGGCTCCACAGGGGCAGTCAAACCTCGGGGAACAGGGTGGAAAGTTTTATGGGGCTAGTTTCAAGAACAGACAAACTTTTTTCATGAATGAGCAGCCATTGAACAATCTGGTTTACATCAAGAGGGGTGGAAAGAAATGGGTAGAAGCTAATTTATGTGTGAGAGGACACGAAAGAAGAGCTGAATGATCAAATATATGCAAAGGCCACAACGGGAAAGTCTCAGTGTTTCAGTCTCCCACAGCATCCTCCCTCCTCGGTCCTCATGACTTCCCTCCATCGTGTTTGCCTCAGTCTAGAGCTGTTAGAGCAGGCAGATAGCTAGATGTGAGCAGAGAAAGGGGGATGCAGGCCAAATGGCAGGAACTGGGCAAAAAGGCGGGGAACAGGCCAAATGAAGAAAATCATACATCATGTAAACAACAGGGTTCCCTGAGCAGAATCCCTCCTCCCTTCAGGAAGGTGGGGCTGGGATGAAAACCAGGGAATATGACCATCAAACCCTTCCCTCCCCAATTAATATTCTGCTCATTCATTTTTACACTCTGTGTAACCAACTTGCCAAGGAAACTCAGGGCAGCTGCTCACCTAAGCCTGCCCGCTCTCCCCTTGAGAGCGAACTATCCATCCCTTAATAGATCCTCACTTTACTTTCTGATAATCTCCATGTCTCGTCTCTGAATCCTTTCTGCAATGGGACAAGAACCTAGGCAGTAGAGCAATCCGCTGTATTTCTCCTGATTTACACTAATAATCTTCAGACGGGTCTATACATACTCTGAATCTTCTATGATTTATTTTTATAATGTTTTATTAAGTATTTAGTAATTATAAGATATTATAAAAGGCTAAGAAACAGATAAAGCTGAAATACTAAACCACTCATTTCTCCATCAGCTAGCTTAAGGAACCTCGATGTGCTTCTTCCTGATCCTATTCAATTTTATCTTCAGCTCGACATGACCATTATCTTGACTTTTAGTTTTAACATTTATTCCCATGCTGTCCTTAAAACATCATCATTTATGTCTGTATCTCTAAAGTATATTGTTTATTTTTCCTATGCTTATCTATAAAATAACACTTTGAGTATTATTCTATGACTTGCCTTTTTCAATCAAAATAGTATTCCTGATATGCATATATGTCATGCAAAACTGTTGTATAATATCCCATTGTACATAAATATAACATAACTTACCTATCTATTTTAATGTTGGCAGATTTGGGGGCATTGTTCCTTTTTAAAAATTAACTAATAAATTAATGAATTACTATTTAAAGATGTCATTTCAAAGAACATTTCTACATATGTCTTCTGATATGCACATGTAAGGGTTTCTTCAAATACAAGAGTAGAAACACTAGGTTGTTGGGGATCTAAGTCTTCAGCTTTACTAGTGATGTCAAATCCAAAGCACGTTACCAATTTCATATTTATAATCGTACCAATAATGCATGAGAAATTCAGCTGCTCTCATTTTCTTCAAGATTTGATAGTGTGATCTAATCCATTCCTCATCTAGCAGCTACTATGACCTTTTTACAAATGTAAATCTGATTAAGTCACCCAAACCCTGCCTAAAATCCTTTAATGGTTTTTCATTGACCCTAGAATAAACTCCAAAAGTTTAACATGTCAAAGGATTCTTTTTGTTCTGTCCTCTCCATCATTCAGTATTTTATAACACTCCCCATGCCTTTTATCACCACACTGGTCTTAAGTTTCTTTTTATTGCCCCAAGACCTTCAAACATAATACTGTTTCCTGGAATTCTTTTTCTCTACCTCTTTACTTTGCTCCTTTAGTCTTATGTTAAATGTCACTCTCTCAAGGAAGCTTTTCTTGACTTCTTAGAATTTATTAGGCCCTCTCATCAACTGCCATTATTATTCACTGTGCTGTCAAAATACAGTATTTATCACAAAAATAATTAAGAAATGTCATGTGTATTTTTTTAATGTGCCTGCTAATAACCTTTAGGATCAAATGAGGTCAATTAAAGTCTCTGGTTCTGTGGTTCACAAAATTATTTGGAGCAACCAGCAAATGCTTTCAATAGTCACTGCCCACTATACATGGTGAATGGGAACGACTATTCTCTACACACACACACACACACACACACACACACACACACATTATACTTCATGTGAATTTTCATTCCAGAGTGTTGGGTTATTATTCAGCAAATATGCATGTCCTCTTTACATTCTCGATTCCCCTAACGTATACATGAGGAGGATATTCTTCTGTGCCATTGATATTGATGTTGGTCATGATCCACTTTGACCCATGGAGTGTGAAAGGTATGATGGAAGCTGAAACATGAAATGTGCTTGCCCTTTTAGGCATGCTGTCTTGCCTTCTACCATCACCATGAAAAGGATATGCTTTAGCTAGCTTGCTAGTCCCTTAAGAATATGCTTGTCACACAAGGCAGAACTGAGGCAAGTGCAGATCAGGCAAATACTATCTGATTCAAAGCCTGAGATATGAGTGATTCTTTTTTGTAAGCCACTGAGATTTGGTGGTTAACTGCAGGCAGCAAATGTTAACAGATGTACTAGATAAATTCTTAAAAGAGATGAAACTCTTGAAAGGACATAAAATTAACAGATTTAAGTTTTCTCAAGTAATTATCAATAACATAAAATAAATCCAATTTAAGTTGAGATAGAAATAACTGCTCAGACCCTTTTCCCCAAAATAACTTAGATGAGAATAAAACACAAATTTAAACATTAGAAAATTTAAGTGGAGGACTTCTTTTAGACTCTGATTATCCTTTTACCTTATAAATCCTTTCATGCACGTGAGTATAAAACAATGAACCACAGCCATTGTGAGCTAGCTATAACTGACAATTTCTCTTAACATTTTAAGGGCTCGCTTTAAACTGAACATTTTCCATTAGATGTACAGAAAAGGTTATATAACCTTTTTTTGTGATGACCCTTACTTTTCAGAACGGAAATATAAAATACTTTTAACCAATTACCAGCTATTCCTAATGTCCAGATTTAGCTTTTTAGTCATAAAGAAAAAATGTCATTTAAATTTCACAGGTAGTCAGTATATCATAACTAAAAGCATATAGTTTAGGTCATGCAGATGACACAATTCAAATGCAAGATATATCTGCTAAGACTATTTCTGGTTAAAGTAACTTCTGCAGTCTGAAAGCTCCAAACTCTTAGGCCAAGGAGAGTAAGATTAGAAAAAGCAGTCTTTCTACCTCATCACAATATTAGGTTTATGCCAAAATTTGCCTGCTTTATTAGGAGAGTCAGCATCCCCTTTTCACAGGGTGGTGGTCTTCTGCTAGGATCCAAACAACCCTCACATGCAGAAATAGGGGATTTAACGAACCCTCATAAATGTTATGACCAGTCCTCCTGGCTATACTCAGTCCTTCTAGGAACAAACTTTTTACTCATGCCAGGCTGATTCTGTAATCTGATTCCAAATTAGGATTGGAATTCAGGGACAGATAATTAGATCTACTGTCTACACCTAGAAGTCAAGTGATGCAAACATGAGCAGTTTAAGGTGGTCATGTGGATTCTGAAGATGGAAAATGAGGTCATGTGCACAGAAGAAAGTCAAGGCAGTAAAGCAGATATGCAGAGACTGCAGATGGAGCTTCCGAAAGGCTTCTCAGGTCCTTTCACACCTTTACTAAGAAGCCTATGCACATGTATTTCTTTTCATATAATGGAAGGAGGAGAGATTCCAATACTAGGTTGTCCATTTGTCCATCTAACTTACCTGTGATCAAGTGAGCTATTTCACATCTAAACCTAACATCTGCCATCTTAACAACAGTCCATGAGAAAATGCCTCTAAGGATTCCAATTCTGGTTTTTTTCCTCCAAGCTGACATTCCCATGCAAAAACCTCACCTTTCTCAGCTGAATGTGCATTAGGAGATTGTGTACTGATGGTTATAACTATGTTGGTAGAGATGGAGAGAAGCATTGTAGTACATTCTATTGTGGATGTATACTGGGGGGGGGGGTAATTATTAAAACTAAAGATGTTTTTTATTTCTTTTTATAACCAGAAGATATTGCTATTGGACTGAACTGTATCCCTCTCCCACCCACCCAATCCATATATTGAAGGTCTAACTCCCATTGTGATGGTATTTATGGTGTTTGGAGATAAGGCCTATCAGGAGATAATGAAGGAAATAGGGTCTATAGGAGATCATATGGGCAGGGCACTGATCCTACAGAATTAGTGTCCTTATAACGAAAGACAGCAGGAAGCGCTCTCTCTCCATATATCCAAGAATAAAGGCCATGTGAAGATGCAAGCAAGAAGATGGCCATCAGAAACCCAGGAAGACAGTTCTCCCATCAGAAACCAGATTTACAGTCTCCTGGATCATAGACTTTCCAACCCCCAGGATTGTGAGAAAATAAATTTCTCTTGTCTAAGCCACCCACTATCTGATATTTTGTTGAGGCAGCCCACACTGACTGATACAGATATTTAACAAATTCCATGTGTAATAAAGGCTTATTTCTACCTGCTAGTCCCAATATTCACAGTGAAGCTGGATAACTGAACAACTTGTAAGTTGCTATAGCTCATGGCACATCTCCACTGAGATACATATTTTCCATGAAAAAACACACTGCTTCCATGGCATGCTTAAGGATGACATTTTTCTTGGACAAAGTCAACTTACACTGAATATATTACTGTGCAGAATTATGTCTGCCATTCTAACCTGGAAGGTACTGTCATGCAGAAAGAGAGAGAAACTCACAGACAGCAAGGTATAACAGCATAATGGGTGTGCTAATAGAGATATGGGTAACTTCCTATGGGAAGACAAAAAAGCAATTGATTAGAAATAAAGGGAAACTTTAAAGAGTTTTGTTTTTAATTTAACCTCCCTTGTCTGAAAAATAGGATTTGATGGCATTTAAAGTCCTCTGCTATTCTGAGATTTGTATTTTATTTATTACATCAGTGTTCATTTGCTAGAGAGAAGAACCAAAGAACAAATTAAGATACCCAGTAAAAAGCACATCTGAAAACCTGGGCAGAAGAAAACAGAGGTAAGAAGAAAAGGAAGAAACAAAGTATCTTTAACAGAAATTTTAATCACTAAATATGCTGTTACAGCATATTGTAGGTTGTAGACCCCAGCACATGAAGGCAGCAGGAACAAGTAGGGGGAGGGGGAAGAAATTGAAAAAAGTCATAGAGAAAGGATCTCTTGTGATAGTAAGTGGTTTATGTGTCTTGTTCCCATGGCGGCCTTTTCCAGGATGGAAACCATGTTGAATTCTTTTTTATGATCTCTGCCCCTAGGATAGTACCTGGCACATAATACGTATTAAATAAAATTCCAGTGACAAAATAATGAGTATAATAAAGTCCAACTACAGGGTTAGCTGAAGAGGGAGCCACTAAGATGAACTGTGCATCCAGATGAGACCATCAGGGGATGTAGATAGGAAAGCCCTTGCATGTACTTACTCTAAAGTCTACTCTACATAGTGATGATGGTCTGGTCCACATTATGCTTAGAATTCATGGTTTTAATTTCAGCTTTAATATACAGTCTTTGTAGGTCATGCTAATGAGTGTTCTTTTATTTCAACAAGTGAAATGTTTCTTTTACCAGGAAACCTATGTGCAGGAAAATGTTGATAGCTTCCTCTAATCGAAATTACATTGCTGGTTACACACTGAAGTACAGGTCTTACATCTACTTTTTCTATGATGCTAAGAATCATGACACTATTATTAAAATAGAGACAAAAGATTCTTCAGGTCAGAAAAAAACTGGTGTATGTGACTGAGGCAATTATGTATTACATTTCATCACCGAGTTGTCACTCTTGTAATATACTGGAGAGCACTAAAAGCTATTGTTCCCATGAATTATAACCCCAAATACCTCCACTCTGAAGATTCATTTTATCAGGGATCACAGTATTATACATCACCACTGTAATGCGTAACATATTTTCAGTGACATATCTTTATGGTATGCTATAGGCTAAAGTAGAGTAATTATCATTATAGGAAGGTTTTACAAGAGCTTTTATATTTTAGTTCCTATGTTCAAAGTTATCTAAGTTGTCTCTGTAATGAGAACGTTAAAAATGCTCATAGGTTATATTGAAAAATCAGTCCCTAGGGATTTTAAGCTATTTTCAAATTTTAAGGTCTTTCATGAGAAAAAAAAAATCATCAATAAAACAGTAAAAACTTTCAATGGATGCTCTTCACTTTATGTTGTTGCTTCAGCTTGGGCCAAGTGGCTATATAACAGAAAACAAAATAAAGGAAGAAAAATCTTAAAGATTCAGTTTTGCTACACTAAAGTAAATCATAAGCAACTGCAGAAGCAGCTGTTTAAATGCAAAAAAACTTATTAAATTCTCTATCAGGCCATACAACATTTAAACAGTGTCTAAATATTTTAAACATAGTAAGAAATAGATTTCAATAACTTATATGGATGGGCATCTCTAGCTTCTGAGTTAAATTCTGGCCTGGCTAGCCGTTAGTGGTTAATGAGAAGCGACGTGAGAGAGCCAACGTTCAGCACAGACTTGCTGTTTGGGGCTCAAGAGCCCAGTCACTTTATGCAGGTTGGTAGGAGACCATTATTATGCAGCCCTGGCAATCAGTGTTTAATCTGTTGATAGCCTTGACAGTTGTGGCCGAAGTATAATTGGCATGGGCCCTGGTGCAAAAAATAAATAAACTGGGTTGTGCACAAAACTAAACAACATAATTACCAACAATTAGACATTAATTATGAGGTAGCAGATTCTCAAACCTTTCTGAATCTGGCCAAAGCTAGACTTCATTATATTTTAATGTTGTGAACGCATCCATGTTCCTGAGATAATCAGGTATTCAGAAGGTGCTTCCTGTAGGTTTTGTGTTTCATAACGGATTATCATATCAGGAAATTAAATGTTTATATTTGGCAATGATCTAATAATTACAAAAAAGTGAGTGAGGTGGGATTCATGTTAATTTGGTAGTAATTTATCTACTTGATTTTATTGATCACTTATTAAACCACTGGTATACAAAGAAATTAAAAATTATTTTAGGAGTATATAAAACAAATCAAGTCTCATTGATGATTACGTTAAGAAGACAGGAACAGGTAGAGAAGCTCAGGACAAAAACAAGAGTTCAAGCCACGAGGAAACAGAAAATATGAATAGGACAACTACCAATACTGAAACTGAATCAATGAACTCTCAACAAACAGAAGTCCAGGACCAGACAGCTTCACAGGTGAATTCTACCAAACACTTAGAGAAGAGTTAACACCTATCCTTTTGAAACCATTCCAAAAAATTGCAGAGGAAGGAACACTTTCAGACTATGAGGCCACCATCACCCTGATACCAAAATTAGACAAAGATATCACAAAGAAAGAAAATTACAGGCCAATGTCACTTGAATATAGATGCAAAATCTTCAACAAAATACTAGCAAACCAACTCCAACAAGGCATTAAAATGATCACACACCATGAGCAAGTGGGATTTATCCTAGGGATGCAAGGATTTTTCACTGTCCACCAATCAGTCAATGTGCTATATATACCACATTACCAAATTGAAGAATAAAAACCATACGATCATCTCAATAGATGCAGAAAAGCTTGTGATAAAATTCAATACTGACTTATGATAAAAACTCTCCAGAAAGTGGGCATAGAGGGAACATACCTACAGAATGGGAAAAAATATTTGCAAATGATGCAACTGACAAGGGGACTAATTTCCAAAATATACAAACAGCTCATACAGCTTAATATCAAAAAAACAAGGAGCTCAATCAAAAAATAGGCAGAAGACCTAAACAGACATCTCTCCAAAGAACACATACAGATGGCCAACAGCCACATGAAAGGATGCTCCACATCACTAATTATTAGAGAAATGCAAATTAAAACTACGATGAGGAATCACCTCACACCAGTCTGAATGGCCGTCATTAAAAAGTCCACAAATAATAAACATTGGAGAGGGTGTGGAGAAAAAGGAACCCTCCTACAATGTTGGTGAAAATATAAATTGATGCAGCCACTATGGAGGACAGTATGGAGGTTCCTTATAAAACTGAAAATAGACTTACCATATGATCCAGCAATCCCACTCCTGGGCATATATCTGGAGAAAACTATAACTCAAAAAGACACATGCACCCCAATGTTCACAGCAGCAATATTTACAATTGCCAAGACATGGAAACAACCTAAATGCCCATTGACAGATGACTGGATAAAGAAATTGTGGTATATTTACACAATGGAATACTACTCAGCCGTAAGAAAGAATAAGGTAATGCCATTTGCAGCAACAATGGATGGACCTGGAGGTCATCATTCTAAGTGAAGCCAGAAAGAGAAAGAAAAATAGTGTATGATATTGCTTATATGTGGAATCTAAAAATAAAAAAGACACAAATGAGCTTAGTTACAAAACAGAAACAGACTCACAGACATGGAGAACAAACTTAAGGTTACTAGGTGATTAAAAAGGGTAGGAAGGGATAAATTGGGAGTTTGAGATTTGTAGATACTAATTAACCACATACAAAACAGATAAACAAGTTTATACTGTATAGCACATGGAACTATATTCAATATCTTACAGTAACCTATAATGAAAAAGAATATGAAAATTAATATATGTATGTGTATGTATGACTGAAACATTCTGTACATCAGAATTTGATACAACATTGTAAACCAACTATACATTAAATAAGTAAATAAATAGGACTAATGGGTCACCCTTTCGATTGCCATTTGTGATAATGGAGTCTGGAATTTACTCAAGAAATATTCAACATTGTAAAAGGGCTACACTTCAGTAAAACTTAGAAGGCAAAAAATATTGATTATCAATTCTCTATGGATTGCCTTTATACATTTTATTATTGATTTCTAATTTATTTGACTTGTGGTCAGAGAATATACTCCGTGTGATTTCAGTTTTTGAAATTCACTGAGATTTATTTTATTGCTTAGCATACAGTCTTTCTTGATGAATGTTCTGTAAATGCTTGAAAAGAATATGTATTCTTCATTTTGGGGATATAGTGTTCTATAAACATCTGCTAAATAAAAAAAATAGAGTTCGAGTACCTTCTACCATAACCAAGAAACCCTGCCTACATTAGACCCCAGAGAACTGTCACAGCACACTGCCAGCCACAGCCTTGATACTAAGTTTATACTATTAGATGGGCATGAAAAAGTATTCACATGAAAAATATTTTTACATATGAAATATTTCATTATTAATTTTAAATGTCCACAGCATCCCTTTGGGACATGAAGTGTGTTAACAGACTTTCCTCCTGCTTAGAAAACACAGCAGAAAAACATTAGCAAATTTCCACAGCTTAGCTGTATATGAATAAACATTTCCTTATCCTATTTCCTCTGATCTGAAGACCTGAGACAGTGATCTGTGAGTTCTCCCATCAGCCAGTCATGGTACAACCCACCTGTTCTATTGGCGTGTATTCTAACTACTTGTGACTACAGGTTATTCTGTGCAGAAGACCACAGGTAAAACGAACATCCATGCTTGCCTGAAGGAACCCACCTGTTCTATTTTATTTTTCACTTCAGTGCATATTAATTTGTTCAATTACCTAGGGAGTGTGCACCCTATTCTCTGAGGGAAATAAGATACACTTTTTAAAATATCTTAGTCCTTCTGATTTCTCCACCTCACATTCACTCTTCTGGATTGATAATTAGTAATTACATTTATCTATTTACTGAAGCTATTTTTAAAAGTATTTGAAGTGGAATATTATTTTCTGACTTCTGTTTCAGGTTCTCTTATTCTATTTAAGTCTCACAGAACTTGCAAGTTATATAACATAACGTCCCTATTTGAGTCCTCATCCTAGACAAGGCAGCACTGGATATTTGTGAGCATTTCCCATTCCTTGGAAGCTTCTCTTCCCATGAATTCCACAACACTATATTATTCATTGGATAAAAATTGGGTGACTTATCAATAGTTACCAGCATAACTGATGGGTCGTTATCATTAGATTCAGAGCCTTTCAATTTGACAATAATCTACCTTATTTGATACTTTCTTTGTGCATTCTAATCTTATTTTTTCCAGATTGTTGCATGCACTTTTATATTCGTTTGCCTTTAACCTTGCTGTTTCCAAATCTGGCAATATCTTACTTATCTTAAACTTTATTTACTCTGTTAAAGTCTACTCCATACCTACTATACAGCACTCAGCAGACAGACTAAGCCACTGGCCCATGGAAACAACAGAGAATGGATTCTTTGTCTCTATAATGCCTAGCAAAAAAGTTTTGGCATACTAGAAATTATGAAATGTGTGTGTGTTTGTATAGTTTTTTAATTTGATTTCAACTTAAAGTGCATATGTGTCTCGGATCTAGAGAAAAGTGGGTCTAAATACTGAGGTGTCTGAGGCTGAGTAAGATACAGGTAAAAGAAGCAAGATAGCAGAAACAGACAACAAAAATCATGTCTCCCTATTGTTTAAGATGGTTTTTTCCTCATAAATAGCATATACCTGGGTTAAGGACAATCCTCATTTGAATGGGGTATCCAAGGTGTTTACAGAAGGAAACCTGCCTCTCCTTCAAAGTTAGAGAAACTACTAAATCACAGTGAATCACCAGAGAAGGGGAAAGATGCAGATCATCTTGAGTGAAACTGTTCATACTTAAGGGTTTAAGCCACTAGTACAATTTCACATGATTACACTGAAATTAGTGACGCAGGGAGGAAACGGTGTGCATTAGAATATACAGGCAGGCTACCCATTATTAGGACAGTGTAGAAGCAGGTACAGAAAACTAAATTGGTTCTTATAAGACAATATCTGAGAGACAAAACTAAGGCTAAATCTCAAGTCTCCGGATTTCACAGCCTTATTTCCCAACAGAATAGTTATTGGGTTCCAGTGAGAGCAAAACAAAGGAAAGAGAAATATTTGAAGAACTGAGCTAAAAAATATATAGTAAACAATGACAACAAAATTCATTTTGAAGCCTTTCATGTGTATTCATACCAATTTAAGAGAATGATAAAGTGAATGACTAATTAAACAGTATGCTTTTCAAAGGCTTATTGGAAACACTCCTTTTTTGGCATTAAAAAATTGTGCTCTCCTGAAAATGTATAGAAACAAATTATATATGCAAATCAGTGTCTCAGTGACTGCTTAAAATCAGCAGCACTGACCACTTGTGTTCCCAGAAGGAAAGGCACAGAGCTAATTCACTCTGCCTGAGACTGAGTGCACCTACTGCGTTTCAATTTGGGGTGCAATTATATGTCTGTGCAAGTCTTCACATGCCAATTATTGCACTTCAAAAGATCTGCATGTTACTAGCAACTCTGAAACTGAAGAGGAAAAGGACAGTACTCTCTAAACAATGCAATTAGAACAGTATAGGCAATCAACTTTGCTATTTAGTATAAAGTTGAAAGCACTAAAGACTGAAGTAATAAATATTCACAAACACTTCATCATCATACAGAATTGCAGAACAGCGACACATTTTTAATACACAATGCAGGCAGTCATATCATTAAACTTAATGGCATCTGAGAAATGATGAAACGCTCATAGCCTTGAGCTTGTAATGAGATAAGCTTGTAGCCTGATCAGCTTGCATACAAATCATCTCATCTGAATAAAATTAATGTTCAATTTTTATATCTTTCCTCAAGCACTGCTGAGCCCCCCTTTTTATTTTATGAACAATTATAGAAAGGAAAATAAAAGTGTAGCCATGATATGATTTATCAGTGGGAGGGTCTATAATACGTGACATTTTAAGTTCTTATATCTGCTGCTAAATGTAAGATTTCTTAGGTACTAAAAAAATAATGAATTCCTTATGTTAAATATAATGTGAGAAATCTTTTAAAGCTTCCATGTTAATATAAAAATGTTTATGCTTTAAAGTATGTTTTCACATTCCAAAATAATAACATACTAATATTTAATGTTAAAATGATTGACATTCATAAATTTAATTGGATTTTTCTGAAAATTGATATTCCCTCAAATCCTAATTTTAAAATTATAACATTAAAGGAGATATGCCCTTTCAAATCAGTCAAAATAGGAATACTTGATTTTCATTTTGTGACTAAAATTTGCATTCAGTATTTTCAATTCCAAAGTAAGTCATTTCCTTACATGCTTTTTGAAGTGAATTAACTGTTACAGGTTTTACTTAAAACAGCTTGCAGGACACTGCTCTCTTCCCTGAACATTTCCTACTAGTAACATTTAGCATCCCATAGCTATGAAAGTGCAAAAAGCACAAAATCTCAATTTCCATTTCAAACCTGTACTGGGAAAGAAAACTGCAAAAAGCTAAAGTAGAAACTCCTTGTGGGATAATTATCTTAGACCATAATTCTTGAACAGGGGCCTCAAATTGTGTTACGTTCCCTCAATACATGACTTGTAGTTATTTACAACATCAATATCAAATTGTATCTCCAAAAGTAAAATTATCAAGAACTACCACAGTTCTCAATAAAATGGAGATTTAAAGCATTCATAAATTGAGAGTATTCAGGAAAAATATTTAGTTAGTAAGCTAAGTTAAAAACTCAACACTTCTTTCTCAAATCCTCCTACTTACTAACAGATATTCACCTCATTTTCTCCACGCAGACGTCTCCTAAATGACAAACTTGAGGACTGAGGTAAAACATAAACTGTACACAATAAGGCCTGGCAAATAATACATGTTCAGTAAGTGCTGGTTATTACTCAGAAGTATCCCTGCACTTCAACTCCCTCTTGCCAACCAAGAGTCTACGTGTTACTTTTCATACGTGTTTTTCCAAGTGGAATTCCTTTAATTCACAAATCATAAAATTTACAAAGATTTGCAGTCAGAATTCCAATGTTATTCGGCCCCCCTTCTTCTTCAGAGAAATTCCAGAAATCATAGATATGGCTTAGGTAGGTTGTGGCTTATATAGGTTGTGTCAGAGGTCCCCAAGACAGCCTGATAATTGTCTAACAGGACTCACAGGACTATTCAAAGCTGTTATTCTCCTGGTTATGGTGTATTACAGAGAAGGGATGCAGCTTAAAACCAGCAAAGGGAAAAGGCATATGGGGCAAGGTCCAGGAGAAATCAGATGGATCTCCAGGCGCCCCTCTTAGTTCAGTCACAGTCTCCCACCAGTGATGTGTGACAGCACGGACAAAATGCTACCACTCTGGGAAGCTCACCCGGGCAGTTGGGAGGGGGGTGGTATCTATACTTTTAATGGGGGTCAGTAATGCAGCATGTGGTACCTACAAGACTGATACAGAGTGGCCCAAGGCCTCAGACATATAAAAACATTCTTATCAAATAGATTTTCCAAGGGTTCAGAGTTACGTCTCAAGAGCCAGCCAAAGGCCAATGCTGAAGATTTCTTTGTAATGTACAGGTTTTGCGAAATCCAGGCCTGCTGAGTTAACCCTATTCTGCCCTGAAATATCAAATGGAATTCAAATCAGGGGACCAGGACACAGAGAAAAAAATTTTGGCACCATATGAAAAGACTGGTGAATGAATACATCTATGCATTTTATTAAAATAAAACCGTGTTTTACCTAATTATAACTTTTTCATAATATTGTTTTAATTTGCTTTTCTGATTAATTGACCAATTTTCATGATTCAGTTGCCTTGTTCAATAGTAGGCATAACTGATAGTTCTGGCTTATGCCCTGGTTTATGAGTTGATGCTCTGGTTCCCTGAATGGAGCCTCACTTTGTTCCTGCCACTAAGACTATTCTGTAACCTTTTCTCCAAATTCCTGCGTGAAAATCATGAAAATTCTAGGCCACCCCAGCTCTGTGCCCTGACTAACAGGATCCTGCCTGTTTCCTAGGCTCACGGCTCCTAACAGGTTCACACAGGTCAGGTTCAGCAATCCTGCTAACACCGACCTCCTGCTTGGACTCCCGAGAGCCCGCCTGCACTGCCTCTCCAACTTAAGCCTCTCCATCTCCTGCCACATCAGATGGGACTTTTTTCAACTCCATGTATCTTTCCCTGAAGCATATGCCCTACAATAGTAAGTTTATTTTGTTTCTAGGTCTTTCCATGGCTTCTGTCATGGTAGATCTCACAGGGTTACTCTGTTGAGAAAGAAATTTATTTCTTATTCACATAACATCCATTCAAGAAGTATTTAGGGATTTAGTGAGTGGTCAGGTGCTCTTCTAGTGCCAGGAAATATGTGAATATGTAGTTCTTGAGCAGTTGAATGTCTATGTTGACATATACATTTGCATTAAGACGTATGCACACACAAGCAGTCCCAGTCTTTTTTCAGTTAAGAGAAAAAAAAATCAGTATGTTAGAATTGACTTTCTCATTAGCACTTCAGCCATTGTCATTGCCATCATTCGTCTTTTTACAGTCTCCCATGGGTCTTACAGTGCTTTGCCAGCTCAGATCACGTTTCAGTCCTGTTAAAGATACCATACCCTGATTCTGACAGTACAAACTGTTACATTTCCTACCTACAGTTTCTAATCTGCACCAGTGACTGTAGAACTAATACTTTTTGCCCCTGCAAGCTCCTAAGTATGGTGGAGAATACCATATGGTTCTAGCTTCTCTGACACTAAAAACAAAGAATAAAAAAAAATGAATTGTCCTCTCTCAATACAAACAGCTTAAATGCAACAAGTACAGGACCTTTAGTTCTCCTACTCCTGGAGGGAATCTCATGAATTCACTGATATTTAGATCACTAGAGAAAAAAAAAAATCCAACCTTGAATTAATATATCAGCACACACTAGACAAATATAACCCCAAAAAGCATTTAATAGATTGTCCATGAAGTAAATCATGGAAGTATAAAGCTAAAAATTACGAAACATAGTACTAAATCTTCTGAAGACTCAGTTTACATTCTACCTTCCATGTTTAATTAAAAGTCACAAAGGTAGTTATTTCTAAAATCATTGCTAAAGAGTCAAAACACTCAGGGACATTGTGCTGTAAATCAGAAACTGACACATTGTAACTGACTGGACGTCAATAAAAAAAAAACTCAACATGCTGTGTTTTCAGTATGAGCGTTCTTCCTTTTTCTGAGAATAAACATTATAGACTAGAACAGATTCTGATGCAGGTTAAAACATTTTATTGATATAGAATAACATCCATGTATGTTGAAAAGAAAAATGTCTTAAATAATAGGGATTCATATTTTAAATTTAAAAAATTTTTTTTAATTCAGCACATTTACTACCATGAAGAAGTACTTATTGATGTTGAGTATTTCTTGAGTAAATTTCAAACTCCATTATCACAAATGGTAATTGAGAGAGTGACCCATTAATTCTGACAATACATTTAAATGTAATTGCAATTGTAGTCACAGCCAGAGAACTAGGAAAAATAAATGAATTGAGTATTTTAGTGGACCCAGCTATTTCTGCAAGAAATTCACTTTTTTGAGAGCTTAGCTTATCTAGCATTTCTTCTGTGTCACTCATTCATTCTTTCTGTAAATGTATGTTGAGTATTTACCATGTGCCTGGTCCTTTTCTGGACACTGAGGACACTGATAGATTAGACAGATAAAACAACTGTTCTTATGGAGCCTGTATTTCAGTAGAAGCAGGACCAACTAGTTAAAAAAGTGTGTTGAGTTCTGAAGAAAATAAAGTGGAATGGTGGTGATGGAGAGTAATTAAAGAGTGCTAATTTAAACTGAGTGGTCAGGGAAGGCTTCAAAGATCCAAATAAAAGATGATCCTGGGATGGATATTATGGGAAGAGGGATGAACTATTGTCAAGGTGGGGAAGATTTTAGGGAATTCAGGGAACAGAAAGATCAATGTGACTCAAGGGCAGTGAGTGTGTAGCAGAGATTGTATGAGGTGAACTTGGCAAGTTAGTCCCGAGCCAGATCACAGAGCCTTCTAGACAGGAGTGAGGATTTTGTATCTAAGTGTAATGGGTAGCAACTGGATGGTTTCGTGGGATGTGTGTAGAAATGGGATGGTAAGGAGTTAATGCTGGAAGCAACGGTGACTAGTTAGGCAGTCATATCAGTGATATAGGTGGGAGGTGATGGTACCACGGAATAGAGGTAGTATTAGAAATAGTGTGAAATGGAGTCATTTATAATATTGTTTAACTACTCTAAACAGAAAATGATGGTGGTAGTATGTTAATACAGAGGAAAAGGAATAATCAAAGGATCAATAATGCCTAGATCTGAGGCTTGAATATATGAAGAAATGATTAGCATTATTTACTGATGTAGAAAGCCAGGAAGGAACAGGTTAAGTGCACATGTGTGTGTTTCAGATAGGTTAACTCTGATGAAACTACTAGACAGTCAACTGGAAATGCTAACTTGGTTAAAAAAAATGTATTTAAATAATTATATATTATCATGTTAAATAATAAAAATTACTTATACTACATATGTGAATGTGTATGTGTGTGTGCATTCCAAATTTGGTGAAAAAGGTGACAGGAAAATTGTCCCAGACATAAAACAGACAAAAGAGATTATTTTGTTTTCTCAGTGTGGTACAGACTTTATCTTCCTATTAATTAGCCTATTTTCCAACTCTGTAGGGACAGAGATTAACATGCAGATTTGTTGTTATTGCTGTTGTTGAGTATATATGAATATAATTTCTGTCTAGTGGAATAGAAAAAAATAATTTTTTGCCTTTTAAGACATTTATCAGTTTTGACTCTAATTCAGAAATATGATCCTAACATTCCTCTATTAAATTGCATATTATATATACATTCATATACACATACTTAAACATAAGCATTCAGCTATTTTTCATATGCTCTTTGGACCAACTTTAACATCCTGTCATTAGTTAATACGCAAATAGAATCTTTGGCATGTGTTTATTTTATATTTGCATGAGGTTATTAAATTTATCTTTTTGAAAATTATAATTAATAGATGTAGTGGTTAAGGTTACATAGCTGGAAACCATTGGCATATAGATGATCACTATAAAATGGGTGAGACTATGCAGAAATAATAAAGAAAAATATGTGAGAATGGTTCTGATTCCAGAGTATAGGGGGAATACATAGATATGTGTGTGTGTATATATATACACATCTCATTAAATGCTCAAAAAAAGCTATGAGATTTTGATATCTTCATTTTTAACTGAGTAAATTATGGTTCCAAAAAGCTTGAGTTAACACTCTCAGAATTTCACAACTAAAAATGTTAGCAAATGTAGCCCTGGTTAGTATGACTTAAAATTTCATTATTTTTTTTCCCCACAAGAGCAAGATAATTCACCAGACAAAAATAGCTTAATTTGTTATAGAGCTAATGGGCAATTTAGTCAATATCCCTTTTCTTTATTCCCATCCCCCTCCTGGTGTGTATGATTGCTGTAATTTTGGCTCTGCATACTGCAAAACTATCTCTTAACCTATATTATCTTATCCAAAGGAGTTCCTTCAAAACTGGTTTAAATACAGATCATGTTGGAAATGCAAATACTATCATGGCATGAGGTAATTTAGTCCAGGCAAAATATGAAAAACAAGCTTACGTATATTGCAAGATTTTTAACATGTATAACTAAGTTTTTTTTTAACTAAAATAATATTCATGAACTAAGTAGGATGATTAAATTGCCCTCCTTATGATTTATGACTTTTCTTTATATAAGTATATGCATCATAACCACTGATTAATACTAAATCTAAAATTATAATTAATTATATCCATGTAGGATTTAAAACATGATAATTTTAAAGTGTTACTTCTTCAAATGAAAAAAATCAATTCACAATGAGATTAAAGGCAATGAATAAAGAATATACTATATAATACAAATTAAATAAATGTCACTATTGCTTTCATATTCACTATGCTCTTTAATATGCATGCTCCTGTTACGCAGGTAGACAAAAATGATTTAAGAAGCTTAGGAAAATTATAAATCTACTTAAATGGCTTTAATAATTCAGTGATAAAGAATATCAAACAGAGGAAAAAATTTTTGAAGGGGCAAGAATAGTTAAAGGTGATTGAAAATGATAATGAACTCATCACTCATATTGCTCAAATGAAAGTTTAAAATATAATATAAATTTTACTGACAGTGGTACATTTATGGTATCTGCTGGATCACTGAGCATACATAAATATCTCCTTCTGGTAAACCACAACTGCTTGAGGGCGAGGATCATGATATTATTCAACTATGCATTTCCAGAGCATATGGTGAGCCCCTCAAACACACATTAATGTATTATTTTCAGTATCTGTGTCTTATACATCATGACCATCACCTTCTAAATCTTATTAGAATTAAAAAAAATATAAAATTCTTAACAGGATAAAATGAGAATTTTGACCATTTTTACCTGCTAGAGATATCTACTAAATGATATTTGAAACAGTTCTGTAATAGGAAAATAAAGCAACTTCATGGAGGAATTTGGCTGCTCTAAACTAAGAATAAAATATTAAAATGTATTCATTGAAAGTATTGAAAAAGTGAATGTTTAAAACAAATAAATAAAATGGAAAAAATTATATAACTTATATTTCTTGGTACAATTATTTTACAATTATTTTATTTTAAAATAATCAACAACATAGAACCAGATACTGAGGGTCTGCAATCCTTTATGCCCATTTAAGAGAATCGTAAACAGCTACATAAAATGTAAAAAAATAAAAATTCAGCAAATTTTATGGAAACAATGAATGCAATATGTAAACCGTATCATTAAAGAATACTAAATATTTTAAATTTATTACATTCATTCACAAAAATATAATGGAAGATTTTAAGGTTTTTAATGTAAGATGCTAGGTCAATTAATATTATGGACAGCGAATCGTGTTATTTTAATGCTATGAACTGGAAAAGTAATTATTGGTAAAAAATAAATTAAAATTGCATAAAGGCTAAATGAATTATTTGTCTAAATGGCTTTTTCACACTAACAATAATTACCTGTCCTACATGTTTCATAATTTTTGGGATAGTCTACTCGGATTTCCCACAAATGTAGAAATCAAACTTCCTATTTTGTTCTTAAACATCGTGTTCTTAATCCTTAGGGAAAGTGTTTTATAGCTATCTAAAATGGCTTCATGTCTGCCATTCATCCTGAGGTTCTGATTCAGCAGATAGGCCCTGACTGAGATAGGCCCTAGTAATCTTCATTTTAATAAACATCTCAGACAAATTTGATTCAGAATTTGTGTGGCACCCTCTGTAAGATCTCTACAATTAGTGCCTAAATCCTGCCAATCGCCCTTTGTAATACTTTTTCATCTCTAGCTCATAGTCAATATCTTCATAATGTAACTCCATTTCAATGCAGTAACTGTCAACTCTTACCAGAATTTCTGCAGCCTTTCCCTATGACATTCTAGACTGAAAATTAATATTACCTTTAAGATTGACCATTCTTAGAGATCCAAACACTGTCACAACTTCACAATCTTTCACACCCTTAGCATTGATCCTTTGAATGGAACATAACATTTGCTTATTGAATTATTAAAGCAATCCATGTTATCAATGTATCAATCCTGAAAAATCACTGTTTTTAATCAGATCACCCTCCACATAAGAATGGTTAATGGCTGTCGATCAGAAAAATGAAAACTTCCTGAAGGCCTAACTTGATAATATGAAATGCCTTTGATATAGATGGACTAAGACAGCATACCAAACCACTGACCTGGCATTTGTACCAAGACTATATTACATAATCTATTAATTTCAATCCTTACTTCCTGAATTTCAATTCATCAATTAATTAATTAATCAATAAGGTTTCTGCAAATCCTTATTAGGATACAGTTTTTTATAAAAAAGACTCTTGCTCATATGTTATTTTCAAAAGTAACTGCAAGAGACATATACACACATAAAACAGGAACGTGTACATGACAGTAAATAGCAAATACAATATATACACACAGCAGAAAACAATTAACATTCCCCTTAGGTAACACTTTGTAGAGCTGAAGGGCCTTGAGTAGGTTTTAATGGATATTTAGGAATTAGATAAGCAAAGAGGTAAGAAGGGGTTTTTTAGACATGAAATAGAAGAATGTGGGATGCCTCTGAAAGATAAAGAGTGTATCAACTTGGCAAAAGCAGAGCAGTTAGAGACAGTTAAAGTATGAAATAACTTTTAAAGTATAGCTTTAAAGGATAGCTATGTTTCAAGAGACTTAAGTCTGTCAGGCCAAAGGATTTGTAGTTTATCCTGTAGGCTCTGTGTTAACATGATGATTCTGGTGAAGGTAAGTGGCCAGCAGAGTGATACGAATTAGATGATATCCAATGTCTTTAAAATCGAAAATAAAATACTTTGGAAAACTGAGATGCCTATATCTTGCTATTCAATCATTTATTCAATCAATGAGTAATTAACTCTATGCCAGGCACTCTGATAGGTAGTGGGAATACAATGTTGAGCAAAAACACATGGATCAGGTGGTTTAAATTCTAAAGGGAGAGATACACACTAATCAAATAGTAACACAACAGTTTATGACTGAAAACTGTGACAACTTCTGTGCAAAAGTGCATGATGTTTTATGAATGTATATTAGGATTCCAGAGATGGTTTGGCTGAGTAAGTGGAAATGTAGGGTTGGGGAGAGAGTTTTACAGACCAAATAAGAACATGTGCATTTCTAGGGAGCAGAATACTTTTGGGAATATGAAAGAAAGCTAGTGTAGCAGAGAGGGAGAGAATAAGATACGTAAGCCACGTAGCTAGAGAGGGAGGCAGGAGCTAGATTAAGCAGGGCTGGTTGGGATCTTGTAATGGCTTTATCTTAAAAAGAGCAATAGTGGTGAGTCATTGCAGAATGTTAACAGAAGATTGACACTGAACTTAAAACAGTTCAATTAGGCTACCACATGGCAAGGGCATATTGAATGTCTGGGACATGTAATTACCAAAATGAGTTATCCATCCAGGTAAAAATATTAAATTTAGGATTATGATTTGGTAGATAGGAGGAAAAGGGCAGATTTAAGGGGTATTTAGAATAAAACTTAGCCAGACTGGATACTGAAAGTAAGAAAAAAAGATTTAAATTACGACAAGTAGATTTTTAGACACACTGATTAGATGGATGAAGGCTCCTTCATTAAGACAGCTCTCTCTCTATATATATATATTCAATATGCATTAATAAGTATCTATCTCAATTATAATTATACATATCTTAATGTCTCTCTATACAGCAATACACAAAGATTTAAACATAAATATAAAGAATATATTATTGCAAATATCACATATATAGTTAATATACTTAAAAAATTAAAATGCCATAGATTCATAAATTATGGGTTCTGTTTTTTTATTATATATACTCTAAGCATAATTTTAGAACAGTCCTTTTTTTCACATATTTTTATTGACCTATTATCCTGCAATGAATAAATATTAAATGAACTGAAAATGAAAGGCTATCGGTGTCAAAAGACCAAATATTTTGCTCCTTTAAAAGTATTTCTACATGTGGATTAGCTCACAAAGTGAACTGTTTAATTGAAGCTTTATAATGTTTTTATATATGTGGTAGAGCAATTCTTTTTTCACTATTTGTCCTTCTCAAAATATTTTGTTTTCTTAAGCTCTTTCATTATTTGAATCACTTGAAACATTTTAGAATTATATCGTCAAGTGCTGTAAAATTCTAAGATTTGATTCAAATCAAATTAAAACTATGATACAAATCTGGGACATTTATTCCTTTTTAATATTCCATTTTATAAACTCATTTTGATAGCAAGAATACTATAATTACAAAATGTAACGATGAAGTCATATCCATTATTTAATTAAAACGATAGATAGCCACTTCATCTAGTTTTCTAAGTGTCTCACATTGGCCATAGTTGAGTTGATTCTGGCCTCATAAATATCAGGGTTTGAAAAAACAAAGCTCAGTGCTTACAGATTATTGCATATGTCAAAGTTAGTCATTTCAAAAGTTCAGTAATATCTAAATTAAACAGTTTAATTTGAAGGCGCACTATGTATGCAAGGAAAAATAATATGCTTAAAAGACCTATATGCTGCTTTGCTGTCTGCAGCTTCCTTATTTTTATTACCTTTGTACCACAGCCAAAATTATCTAAATGTATTGGAGGTTGAGAAGCAAGGGCACATAGACATAGAATTACAGTCAACAATCATGGATTAGGTACTCAACTGAGCAAAAGTATATCTTTTGACAGGCTGCAAACCTTTACAAAATTATTAAAGTACTAAAATGCAACTTAAACCCAAACATGATATAACATTTTCAAGGATGAGTTTTGTTTTTGAGGGGAAAAAAAACAACTATGTACTTGGAATAAAATTTGACTACGGAACCTTAATTCAAAAAGATACATGCACCCCAATATTCACAGCAGCACTATTTACAATAGCCAAGACATGGAAACAACGTCAACGTCCATTGACAGATGACTGGATAAAGTTGTGGCATACTTATATAATGGAATACTATTCAGCCATAAAAAAATAATAAAATGATGCCATTTGCAGCAACATGGATGGACCTAGAGATGGTCATTTTAAGTTAAGCAAGCCAGAAAGAGAAAGAAAAATACCACATGATATCACTTACATGTGGAATCTAAAAAACAAAAAAAATGACAAACTTATTTACAAAACAGAAACAGACTCACAGACATAGAAAACAAACATGGTTACCAGGCGGGGAAGGTGGGAAGAAGGGATACATTGGGAGTTCAAGATTTATTTAGAAACACTTATCAGCTAAGTCTTGATAAAACAGTGTATAAGGTGTATTATCTGCCCTCAATGAGCTTACAATCTTTTCCAAATATGTTTAGTGTTTTGGTGAAGCATTGCATAGGAAGCTGTCAGAACCAGTGTGGCTGTTTATGTGATACAATTGTAATTGAATTTAGTCAAAACTTAGTGGTATCTTTAATAAATATCATTTCAGGTAATGAATTTGGAGGTTATTCAAGAAATGTTCATCCTCATACTAGTGCTGCTTCATGGTTGTAAATACATTTTAAGTATAAATGCCTATGAGTTATCTCTTCTTTCTAATGTGTGCATGAAAAGTACAAATTAATCCAAATTTAGTCTTATTAACTGAAAAATTTAAACTTATCAGCCATAGCTTTACCATGCTAAATTATTTTGTTGGCTTATTTAATTCCTTTTTTAACAATTATCATCAGTAATGAAACAAATCCACAATGTGTGTCTTCCTATACAATGCACAACATCCTTATGAAGTATTTGTCAAAAGACAGAAACTTATTGTGAGGTAACAAAACATCACACAAACCCCAACTGAGGGATATTTTACAAAATAACTCTGAACTCTGTGAACTCTTTAAAAATAACAGCATCAAATAACCAAAAAGAGAGAGAGAGAAAGACAAAGTCAGGAAGTATGCCAGATTAAAGGATGTCTGACAACTGAATGCAATGCGTAATTCTGGATTTTCTTTTGCAAAAAAAGGACATTATTGAGACAACTGAGGATACGAATAAAATCTACAGATTAGATAACAATGCTGTAAAGTGTTAATTTCCTGACACTCACAGTTGTACAGTGATTAGTGTTTTCCACTGTTCCTGCTGCTTGGATCACGAGAGGAATGAAATCACATGTGGAAGTGGTAAACACAAACACCCTGAAATGCAGTGTTTGATGTAATGGCTTCTTAATGTAAGCCTTTTTTTTTCCCTGCTACTGCCCAGGCCCTGTATCACTATGGCTTCGCTCTCAGTGCCTTCTCCTTGTTGAGCGCAATCCTGTACAATCGAAGCAGCATCCAGAACACCTCAACTCAGGATCTTTGGCACTACTTTTTTCTATTCTGCTTTATTTTGTTTTTAAACTAATTTTATGATATAGATTAGATTGCAAAAAGATATGAAAAAGTTCAGAAATATGTTAGTCAAAGAATAAACATAGCTGCCAGCAGTTTTCACCATTTTTTTTTTACTACCTGTGTCATAATTATTGATTCTTAGTGATGACAGGAAAAAAACAGTGCATCACTTTCTTCTAATTCCACTCAACTTTTAAACTTGAAGGCCACAAATGAATAAGCAGATAAGCACAGTAAAGAGGCAAACAGAGAAGAGAGTACTGCTGTCCATGCCTTGGGTTTTCATAGAAGACCCTTGACCCAGCCTAATTTCTAGCTTACTATCTGGTTGAGTCTTACTTTTCCCCTTATTCTATTCTCCGTTTTGAACCACTTGCTCTGAACACACCAAAATGTTTTATAACTTCCATATGGTTCTCTCTACCTAGAGATAATCATTTCTACTCCCTAAACTTCTTCTAATTGAAGAACAGTTATTCTTTTTCCAAATCAAGCTCAAGCTTCACCTCTATGTAAAGCCTCTCTTACTCTTTTTCCCGCACAGGAAGACTCAACCATAATAAATTATTCTACCATTTCTTACTTGCTGATTGGCAGTCTCATTACCAACGTTCCATTAGTTGCTCATATCTACACCACCTACACCTAACAAAGAGGTGAGCACACAGTCGATGCTCAATGAATAGTTCAGTAAATGAAGTAGGGATAAAAATACACATAAGTAATTCAGGTCAAATTTTTCTGATCTACTCTTACCTTTGGGGAGAAAAACTGGAGTGTATTTCACGTTCAAAAAACACCAAAGCTAAGAAATAAAAAGGATATAGAGAAGCAGAATGAACAAATAGTTCACAGAATGAAAACATCCAAAAGAGAAATAAAAGAAGTTGCAGACCTAATGATCTCCCCACTTTGCAACCTTTTCTCCTGCCAGAACCCAGCCAAGGATATGTAGACAGCAAAACCTGGTGCAGTTATTAACTAGGCCAGAAGTGTTCCACGTGAACTTAATTCTTCCAACACCAACACGTGATTTAGAAGTGAAGAAGAGATGGGAGATGTTTTTACTCTCTGATGTGTTACAGAAAGCAGAAGAGACAGTATCATCAGTTGCTAGGCTAGAGGATTCCTGTTTGACTAGATTTCTTTGAACATTGGTGACTAAATGTAAATAAATAGTTAAGATATTACTGAAAATTTCCATAGCATTATGCTGTGCAGAGCCCTTTCCACAATTAAGTCAATCAACTATTCTAATAGATCATTGAAGCAAGCATATCAAGTTTATAAACCATACTTAACGGATCAAGAGTCTGAGGTTTGGATTAACTAAATGACCACGCAGTGCCTATTGTTATTGTATCTGATACAACCCAAGGCACTTTTTCTCATAGCCTAGTCTTCATTTTACTTTACTGTGCCACTTCAAACAATTACCTTGTAATAACTACATTACAAGAATTTCCCTTGGGACTGTGAATTTCAGTAATCTTTGTTATCTGCTAACCCCAGTCCCACTGTGTGGTTTAAACTTCATAAATGTTTGCTGGACAAATGAATTTGCATTTCTAGAGTATTTACTTATTTACTCCACATCCAATAATTATTTGGATTCACACAGGGACAAAAGTGTTTCATAAACAGAAATGGTCATCCCGAAAAACTGTAAAGCTTAAGTGTCTAAAAGAAAGACTCTCAGACCAGACAGACTTTGCAATCCCAGCTGCTGAACTCACTCCCTAACTGCAGACTATGTGGAGATTACTTATCATAACACCCTTTTGGGCCTCACTTTCCCCTCTGGTAAATAAGACCTATATCCTCCCTATCTCAAGGATGTTAGATGGATTAAGTGAGTTGATACAGATAAGACCTTAGAACAGAATCTAGCATTTAGTAAGCATTACATGTTTTAGCCCCTGTTATTATCATGGTATTATTACTATTATTTTACTTAGAAAATTTTGACTGCATACAGACTCAGCCACTTGATCTTGAACATACTGTTTTATAACACTACGCTCAAGTTTTTCATCTGTAATATTGGATCACATTTTCCAAATAACACACTGAAAATACTTAGAATTTAACATGTGTCCAATGAAATTTATATTTTTTATTTCATTTTATTTAATAAATATTGAATAACTATAGTGTATCAGGTCCTTTGTTGTTCTCTTAGGATGAAAGATTTTAAAACAGGTAAAATGATTGTCTTATATTTTAATGGGGAATAGAGACATAATAAACTATTTTCACAAATACATAGTTACACATAGTGAATTCATACTTAGCCAGAAAAACACTCAGAGCTAATATCTGCAACACATAATTTACCATCCACTTAACTTTTGATTTATGTAGTTTATCAGTTTTCTGTATATTCTTTAAGTTTGTTAAGGGCATGCCTTAAGATTTTCAGCTCCAGGCAAAATGACCATCCTCCATATATACTACCAATCATATTTTTTTAAATAATTAGGATTTATTTGATTTTCTTCTTAGATTAGTGGTGATAAAACAAATGAAAATGAGATCATCTCTAATGAAGCTGACGGAATTCTAAACCCAGGTGTTCTAACTCAATGTACTCTACATATCTTTCAATAATTAATATTAATGATTCAATTTATTAAAGTTATTAGAATCATTGATGACTTTTCCAGGTATAAAATTACAGAGTCATTACACTTTAAACCATAACCGTAAAATTATATGCCTAGATGGCCATGCATATACAATTTTGAATATGAAACTGTCACAGACAAAAATGTTAGCTAGCAAAATCTACATTAATGCAAGCATTAATGTTCTGCGGGAGACTTCCAGTTTAGGCTGGGATAAATTGTGATCATGGTGGTTGCTTACTATAGGAGAGAGAATAACCTAAATAGGATTCTACAGTATTTCTTAGGAAAGCTGCCTGTTACCCCTCACCTAATCGTGATTTTTATTGCTATGAACACTTAGTTTAACTCTGTATCAGCAACTTTCATATTGAGCAACTCTATTATATGCGAATATTTATATATTCAAAAGATCACTAAAACAATGACTTTCTTATCAATTTACTAAATTAGGAGAATATATTTTTAGAAATGCAAATTTGTGTTTTGTAATTATTATCAATCGCAAGCAGTGATGCCCATAATGGGACAATTATTTAAGGATATCTTAATTAGCTATTTTATTTTTGTTCAAAATGTTGTTTTGTTTTAAAAATAACATGCATCAGATCAGCAGAAATTGGTCACAATGAGCTACAGTGTTTTACATAATTATGAGCGTATCGTATTTGCACCTCCAAAAACACATTTTTGTTCAAAATAGTGATCCAATACTTAGTTTGACCTTCCATGGTGTTATTTCTAAACAGTGTTATTAGATAGAGAAAAGTTAACATATAATTTAATGATACTTTATGTATGTGTGTAGGGAGATGTGGACACTAGGATAAATTTTTCTTAAATATAATCAGCCTGAGAAAAAGCAAAAAAAAAAGAGGGAGTTTCACTGATATTTCTTCTTTGAGCCCCTTTCCTATTTATGACTTCTCTACATTTTATTTTTGAAGGCTGAATTGTATTTTATGATCTATAATACTGTATTAGTTTTTCCCCTTCTTTCTCCTTTTTTGTGTTTATGCTTGCTTGTACTGTGATATAATTTTTTTGCCTCCAATAAACAATGTTGTCATTGTGTCTTCAGCTAGAGAAATACTGTCACATTCATATATGGAAAGAAAAATAGCCTACGGTACAGTATTTAATAGATATTCCAATGCCATGATCTATGTTTTTCACAATAAAATTAGAAGTTGGTTATTTTCACCAAGTAACACACACACACACACATAGCTGAGTAAGTTCACCTTCATTTGGGATATTTCTATTTCTTTGTTTTCATTATTACACTGAATTTACCTTGATCTTTATGTACCTTCCTAGTCATTTCTTTCCCATCTTCTTTTTCACATGGTAGTAAAGCATAGTTCTTAAGGACCCATAAGAAGACACAGCTGGATATAAATTCTGTCTTTTTTATTTTATCAGTTGTATGAATTGAGTAAGTTACTTAAATCCTAATTTTGTCATCTGCAAAATTTAGATAATATTGTCTCCTAATTGGTAGTCCACTGGAATTTTAAGTGAGATGACGCATATGACACTTTAACAGTGCTCGGCAAGATGTCACTAGATATATGTATTATCATTGAAGTGTGACTCTCCTTCCACTGTTGAAAACCAAGCTTTCCTTAAAATTCTATCCTTTATTACACTTTTCCATTTCCATGTCTCAGGTGTGTGGTTCCACTTATTGTGAAAGTGTTAGTGATTCCTATAATTTAAACGTTCTGGATGGAGTGATATAAAAACAAGCTTTATAAAGCTTCATCGTAGGATAAAAATAACATTATTGAGTTTAAAGGGTTGGGAAGTAATAATGAATTTATTATTTTGGAAATAAAAAATAAAGGAAAAGAAAATGCATTGCCCAGTCCTAACTCTCATTGACATTTTCTGTAATAATCTTAGAACTCGTATTAGTACAGTTACTTTAAAAGCATGTTAACAGTAGATTACTCGGTACTTGGAATTAGCAGCATATTAATGCTTTTATATTGCCACAAAACACATTCCAAGGTATTTCATCTGTTAAGTACAATTTACTATATATAAGTTCCTGTAAATAGCAAACTCAGTTGTCACTTAAATTTTTGTAGATGTATTTGGCTCAAACCAAAAAAAAAAAAAAAGAATGTGCACAAATTTAGGTAGAATGTAATCAAGCATTTAAAGAAAGATCTTGTAAACTGATGATACATACCAATAATACCTGGCAGTATATTAAATAACTGGATATATAATATGTTTGGTTTACTTAGTTCACAAAGCTAGAAAATGAGAAATCAATCAAAACTTACCCCTTTACCTTATGCTTCTATGTGCTGTTGTTCGTCAAATCCCAGTTTTCCACTTCAAATTTCTCTTAAATGTGTTCCATCTTCTATATCACCATATTCAGTATGTTATTTCAGAACCTCCTCAGTTCTCACCTGACCTGCCAAAATGTTCTTGAATTTCATCTTCTTGCTTTCATTACTGTCTCCTTCCAATGAATCTGCCAATGGAGTATTCTAAAGTACTTATCCAGGCTTCTCCCTCACCTTTGTAAGTGCATGGCTTTGCAATGCCAGACGATTAGCAAATGTTCTAGTGCAGTGGTTCTCAAACTTTGAAGTGCACAGGATCACCTGAAGGGCTTGTTAAAACTAAGTTTCCCAGGACTCTACCTCAGTTTCTGCTTCAGCAGTTTTGAGTGGGACTTGACAAGTCACATCTCTAACAAATTGTTAAGTGATGCTGATATAGCTGGTCTTGGGATCATGCTTTAAGATCTTTATTATGACCTAAAATGTTTTCATAATGCTTTATTCTCGGAACTGATCTCTCACCCTATTCTCTAACATTCATCTTCCGCAGAGGCCTAAACACTGTGAGCTCTCATACATTTCCATGCAAGATCATGTGCCCATTCCTCTGGAGCATCCTTTATTTCTCTACTTCATTTTTCTGAAATCTTGTTTACTTGGCTTCCTGACGATCACCATTCAAGACTCAACTCAAACAGTTTTTTGGCTGGGAAGCATTGCCAAGCTCTTTTCTTGCATAGGTCAGATAGTACCCATGTGTCACACAGTAACTTTGCATTCCTTTCCATACACTCACCCACATGTAATTGTTTTTTTCTCTTTGGCATCCTATTCTTGTGAGCACTTCATCTCATTTCTCTATCTATTCAGAAACATGTCTGGGTTTTAGCTCCATAAATGTTTATCATAAAGTGAAAAATGCACATGCCAATCATTGGAAAAAAATAGGAAAAACAACAAATAAAAATATGTCTATTAGGTTAATAGTACTTTTGAGAGCTTCTATTCTAAAGCTCCTTTAAAGTTACTGTTTCCATAAATAAGAATACTGTACTGTGTGCTGTGAATCTTAACAATTACATAAAATATTGGTAAAATTATATATTATATTCTACACAATTCTTTTGTAAGAATGAATCACAATCCATGTTTCCTATTTTTATTTTATCTAGAATGTACTGAAAGGGTAAGAAGAGATAATGTTTATAATACATTAAGTGATTGCTCATGATTTAATTAAATTAAGGAGTATGTATGGAGAGCTTACTATGAGCAAGCACTGTTCCAGTTTATGCAATTTCCCCAAACTCAGAGATAACAGTGAAGTAGAAGGTACAGTTGTCTGACCCATTTACTATTCCATCATCTGTTCTACATTCCATGTAGTGTGGCTGGTTAAAATTGTGTGAAAATATCAGCTTACTAGTCAACCAAATTGACCTGAGCTCTCCCAAGATATATTTGTGCCAACTGTAGGTTCTAGCAAGGGAATGAAGCTACTGAGGAATTCTCATCAATGCTGAAGGTACGATGGAAGACACAATTGGGCAGCCTAATTAGCAAAGTAACCATGATATTCAGCATGATGATCAATATTATGGTGGAATTACCTTCACTGGGATATTCCCTGAGACTAGTCCATGAGATTTCTTTCTATCCCCCGGTTTTGTTGAGGTGTAAGTGCCAAATAAAAATTGTGTCTATTTAAGGTGTGCAACGTGATGATTTGATATAATGTATACATTGTAAAATGACCGCCACAATCAGGCTAATTGTAACACCTATTATCTTGTACAGTTATCTTTTTCTGTGTGTGTGGTGGCAACACTTAAGATCTATTCTTTCAGTAAGTTTCAAGTACACAATACAGTATTATTAACTATAGTCACCATGCTGTGCATCAGATTCCTGTAACTTACCAATCTTTTAACTGAGAATTTGTACCCTTTGACTGGCATCTCCCTATTTTCCCTACCCCTAGCCTCTGGTAACCACCATTCTACACTTTGTGACCATTAGCTCAACATTTTTAGATATTTTAGATCACATATAAATGAGATCATGCTATATTTGTTTTTCTCTAACTGGCTTATTTCACTTTGATTAATGTCCTTCAGTTTCATCTATGTTGTAAATGGCAGGATTTTCTACTATTTAAGGCTGAAGATTTTCCCATTGTATATGCATGTTACACATTCTTTATTCATTCATCAAGTGATAAACAGGTGGTTTCTATACCTTGGCTATTGTGAATAAAGCTGCAATGAACACGTGAGTGCAAATATCACTTTAACACACTGATTTCACTCCCTTCATATGTAAACTTAGAAGGGGGATTGCTGGATCTATGGTATCTCTATTTTTAACTATTTTCAGGAAACTCCATACTGTTTCCCATAATGGCTATATTAATTTACATTGCCAAAATAATGCACAAGCAACCCTTGATATTTCAAAAGATTAATAGGTTTTTGTTTTAGCTTTCTTTAACCAGAACTGATGCACAAACTTTTATTTACAAAAACAGAAAAATCTTCAATGTATACATTTAAAAAACATGTTGATTCCATGTCTTGGCTACTGTAAATACTGCTGCTCTGAACACTGGGGTGTATGTATCTTTTTGTATTAAGGTTCCCTCTGGATATATGCCCAGGAGTGGGATTGTTGGATCTTATGGTAAGTCAAAGTTTAGTCTTTTGATGAATCTCCATACCGTTTTCCATAATGGCTGCACCAAACTACATTCCCCCCAACAGTGTAGAAGGGTTCCCTTTTCACTATACCCTTTCCAGCATTTAAACGTACATCAACAAATGACTGCATAAAGAAGCTGTGGTATATTTATACAGTGGAATACTACTCAGCCATAAAAAAAGAATAGAATAATGCCATTTGCAGCAACATGGATGGACCTGAAGTTCATCATACTAAGTGAAGTAAGCCAGAAAGAGAAAGAAAAATACCATTTGATATCACTTATATGTGGAATCTTAAAAAAAAAAAAAGGCAAACGATCTTATTTACAAAACAGAAACAGACTCACAGGCATAGAAAACAAACTTATGGTTATCAGTGGAGGAAGAGGGTGGAAAGGAGTAAATTGGGGGTTCAAGATAAGCAGATACTAATATATATAAAATAAACAATTTCATACTACATAGCACAGGAACTATATTCAGTATCTTATAGTAACTTATGGTGAAAAAGAATATGAAAATGAATATATATACATATGTTCATGTATGACTGAAGCATTATGCTCTACACCAGAAACTGACACATTGTAAACTGACTATATTTCAATTATATATATATATATACACACATACACAAAAAATGCTGAAACAGGAACCATTTTAAAACATGCAAATAAATTCTTTCCAGTACACCTGCAAACTAGAACCAAATTATCTTAATAATTATTAGATTTTCCCCAATATCTGATAAACAGAGGTGGGACATGAACTATGTATTGAAAATTCATAAAAATAATTTATTCACTATGTCACCAACACCCTAATATATAACAGATATAGAGGTAAAAATGATTTTTTGAGAAAAAGAAAGTATTATTTACAAAATAATCAATATTCTGGGGAAGAATCTACAAAGGAAGTTACTCTGTGATTACAGTGTCCAGTACAATCTATTTTGGGATGTATCCTTCTTACTAATCATTTGCATCTGAATCTTAGTCTTCCACTGTTAGGCTTACAAGAACAGATTCTTATTACATTCGGCTGAATCCACTAGACTGAGTCATTCTATTTATAACATTGAGTAAGAATTCTAGTTTATTAGGAGCAGTCATATTTAAAACATTTAATTTCCACTAATGATGTAGAAGGCAGTTTCCTTCTACTTATCATTTAGTATTTAAGATGATTTGAGAATGTGAAAATCGAATGTAAATACAGTAAATATATTGACAGAAAGAAGATGAACTTGACAATCTGCACAGAGCATACTCGCTGGGTAGAGCATTTGTACTTCCTGGTTGAAGGCATGGATGTTCACAGTTATGCTGAGAATTTAATTAAGAGCAGAATGTTGGCTTTTTAATCCTTCTTGCTTTTATTATTCTCAGAAGATTAAAATGACATTTCTTGCCCTACCACACCTTGTCATTCAACATTTTTTTGTTCCTGTCTTTGTTTATAGTTAAACAACTTTGTCAGAAATTTCCCTCCCAGACTGGTCTCCCTTAATCGGAAATGCCTGTTCATTTTCATTGCGGTGATTAGTTAAGCCAATGGCAGTCTTTCACTAGATCTGGACCCAGAGATAAACCCATGGGAAACACTAGTTTCAAAATCATTACATTAATATTAAGATGCTTACATTAGTATTAGGACTAGCTTGTCACTTCATTGCTTAGTCATAGTCTGAGCTTTTTCTTTCTAGCCAGATTGTCCCTCAATAATGCCTAGCTTACCCGACTCATAGATCCCTACATGTTTTGGATCAATACCCTTGAATTCTGCTCTGACCTTTATGATCTCACCTCTGTTATGAGCCTGCTCTCTGACTTTCTCCAGAATTCTTAGATCTGACCTGTTCCCTTGTTACTTGCTCTTTCCCATCCAGTACTCTTCACATTTTAGGATTACACTTGTTTCTAGACTGAAGGCTGTATTGACAGTTACTTAAAACTTACCCTGCCTCACCAGAAGTAGCTACCCAATTCTGACACTGATACTGATATCAGTTTAAGGTTTGGAGGAGACAGAGTTATGGTAATACTTTGCGATGAGGAATGACAACACTTGGAAAGAATTCAACAGATAAGTAGTCAATTAGCACATTTAACTACAGTAGTTCCCCTCTACCCCACCCAACTTTATCTGTAGTTTCCATTTTCTTGGTTTCAGTTACCCACTGTCAATTATGGTCCAGAAATATTAAATGGAAAATTTCAGAAATAAATACATCATAAATTTTAAATTGAACACCCTTCAGAGGAGCATGATGAAACCCAGCACCGTTCCTCTCTGGTTAGCCCAGGACATAAGTCATCCCTTTGTCCGGCATGTCCACTCTATATACACCACCTGCCCACTAGTCACTTAGTACCTGTCTCAGTTACGAGGTAGACTATAGGGTGTCCAGTGTTTGTGTTCAAGTAACCTTTATTTTACTTAATAATACTCCAAAGTGCAAAAGAAGTAATGCTGGAAATTGGAATATCCTTTCACTGTGTGTAATTCATAAACTAACTTTATGATAAGTGTGTCTGTACAGGAAAAAACATAGTATATATAGGGTTTGGTACTATCTGAAATTTCAGGCATCTACTGCATGTCTTGGAACAGATCGCCTGCAGATAAGGGAGGACTACAGATCACGGATGTAATTATTTATATTAATTAATATGTTTTGTTATTAATTTTTCAATGAAATCTTGCAGATAATAAATGCTTCATGAATCCTAAATCATTAACTTATGCAAATCTGAACAACTGATCTGAACAATTCTCCTAATCATCAGGAACTTCTATCACGACGAATAACTCTTCTACGATGAACACTAGAGTTAGCTAAACTCTGATTAATCGAGAACTAGATTGTGGAAGAATTTTTATAACAAAAGCAATTTGAGGGAATTTTTGCTCCTACATTTTTGGTAGCAAATGAAAGCAATGTGTCTTCTTTTTTCTTTTCAGTGTTCAGTGTTTTTCATTGACTTTTATTTACTTGTGAGTTATTTTTCTAATAAAAAATTTCTTAAACTGTTGTCAATATTCCAACTGTACTTCTATATTCTTTTAATCCATGATACTCAACATTAGCTTAGTTCATCCACTTCTAGTTCAACCACTATTTGAACATCTTTAAAAATGGGAATAACATTCTTCCTACTGCATTGTATGACAATGGATTTCATGTTGACAATTTTAATGCACAAGATAGCCTAATTCATACAACTGAATTCTTCTAAAGATTCTCCCTGATGTTGCTCTACTTTAATTCCATATGGCTGGAGCCTTCCATTAATATGAGCTTAATGTTTTAATTTTTATTTTTTGCTTATTGAAGTAATATTTCTGTATATTAAAAATCATCCTTTTTGGGTGTACAATTCAGTGAATTTTGACAAACTTATAAAGTGGTATAACCATCACCACAATAAAGATAAAAAATATTTCCATTGTCCAAAAAGATGTTTTCATTACCTTGTATTGTCTCCTTTTTCCTTATCCCTGCAAACCCTGGTAACCACTAATATGATTACCAACAGACTTCCCTTTTCTAGAATGTCATATAATAAAATCTTTCCTTTATAGGAATGACTTCACCTGTTATTTAATGAGAACCTATAATTGGTCACACACATAAAAATTATTGTAATGAGATAGAGTATTACTACTTTGACCCTAGATTTTGTGTCTTCCTGCCTTTCAACTGCAAAGAACATGCCATTTCTCAGGGCTTCTCCAGAAATGAAAATGTTTAAAAAAAAAAAAGAAGTTATTTATTTAAGTTATATCTCATTAAGAATACTTCACACAATTTGAGAATGAGGGATCTCCAGAAATCCAAAGATATTCTTGAATTAGGAGAAAACTACCTTGGCAAATCAAATGGCAATTTTATCTGATGGTTCCCAAGTGAGATACCCAGTGCATTCACGTCCACAGCGTACTGCTGTGGAAGACGAGGCATATGTCCTGCTGAGATGAGGACTTGTTAAGCCTTTGCCTGTCTAAAATACTGTTACTTCAGTGAGCAGAGACTGGATTTCCTCTTTTATGCTCAGTTTTATGCTGGAGAAGTATTTTTCAAAGAGGAGCATGAAACAACTAAATAGAATGACAACAAGAAATGACTGAAAATTCCAGTGATTTTAGGGGAATGGAGTTTACGTTGCCTAGTCAAGCACAGTGATGATTTTCTAGTGGGAAAATAGAACTGGAAATTGCATACGTTGTAATAGCTTGGTGGCAGAACAAAAGAAATTCTTTGAAGCAGCATTTAAAATTTTCCCAGGTATATAAACATTATATCTTCCTTACTTGTGGGCAACCAGGTGTAGCATATAGAACATAAGTACAATATGAAGGAAACCTGCCAAATAGGTGAAAACAGACTAATTCCCTCTCTGTGATCCCAATTTCATCTGTAGAGTTTTAGGCACCATCCCTACACTATACAAGCTGAAGATAGATTTTGAATGCATAAACATATACAGTAGAGGAACACCCCCAGAAGAATCTGAAAGCTCACAAGAAATGAGAAGTCATGCAACCTCAAATTCTACAGAGAAGGAAAAATAATTCTCTCTACAATTTGTTTCAGATATGACATTTAGGAAGTTGGAGGTAATTAGTTTGTATATTGTCATTTATAGTTATATTCCTATGGAGAACTAATTAACTACCATAACTTTAAAATCCCATTACCAGTGTAAAAGAGCAAGGGACACTGAAGACTTTACATTCACTTGAATTTACTGAAGGAAAAAAAGTCACTAAAAGTTCATTATAATAAAATTATTGGATGACTATTGAATATCATAATAATACATTCTAAATTTTATAAATTCTAAGTTTTAAATGTAAGTAAGTAAATTTATAAATAAATAACTTTAAATAAATTTGAAAGAATATGATTTGAAAGAAGTCAGGTTAGGATGGCTGTACAGGATTTGATAGGTTTTATGTGGAGAAAGAGGAACACATTTTAGAAACCAGTGACTTAACTCTTTAAATGTGAGTCCAGTGACAACTTCAACTTTTTCTTCTTTCGATGAAGATCCATACTTTTCTACTTCTAGAATTAGGGGTGATTTTAGCTGTCTTTTCTATTTGAAAAATAGCACTCCAAAGAGAACTTCCAACTCCCCAATCCATTTTAGAGAGAAGAATTGGTATGGCAAAATTGTTTGGTTTCTCATAAAGTTATTTTTCACATTTTGTTAGTGTTGGAATCTCATCAACAATATTTTAAATGTAAACAATTTATTAAAGTAACTCAAATTTCCAAGAGTGTAATATATTCATTTCCAACCTGCAGCTTTTCATATGTTGCATATGTAATAACATACTACAGTAGCCACCCACCTAAAAATATATCACAACCAGCTGTACAAAAAGTACACAGGGAAGTTAGTCTTGTGACAGTGAGAGCAAGGAATATTAGGAAAAACATGAAGTCAAAAGATGCTCAAAAATATCACAATGATTCTTTTTAATTAAAAACTGTTTTTCTTTTAGCCCTTCTTAGCATAAGTAGAAATTAAAATGTGAAAATGAATATATGTATGTATATGCATGACTGGAACACTGTGCTGTACACCAGAAATTGACACATTGTAACTGACTGCGCTTCAATAAAAAATAAATAAATAAAATTGAAAAGAAATTAACATCATTGATTTCTTATTAAAAGGTAACAAAAATAGTCTTTTCTAAGGGCTCTTGCCAACTGAAAAAATTTTTATTTCCTGAAAGCTTATCATCCTTGAATACATCTTTCTATGCAAGCATGTAAATCCCATATTTCAAATCATAAATCCAGTTCCTTCCTTTGAAAGCAAAAAACCAAACAGAGTAGTGAAGTTGTGGAAAACACTTGCAGTTCACTTTTTAAGCCCTTTTGTATTCTCTCCAAAGCCATTCTTTGTGTTCATGGAAAGATAGTTAAGTACACTCAGGCAGCCAATCATGTGCTCCTTTTGATGGTGCAAAGTAGCAGATCTCTAAAAGAATTTCAGCTCTCTCTTTTTCATATTTGCATTTATGCAATTACCTGGACCTTTAAATGCTCGACACATTTATTTCAAAGAAAAGACTAAATGTTTAATTCTCAGGGGATTTCACTTGGTTGTAATTCTGACTCTGAGGGACACTGATGACAACTTTTCTTTTCACATCCAAATTGCAGTTTATCAATGAATTCTATTTAGCTCTCATTATATTTGGAGAAAATGCAGAAACAGGGCCAAAATTAAAGATATTAAAAGTCCTAAAAGTTTTATACGGAGGGAGGTGGGGGAAGGGGAGAAATAGGTGAGGGAGATTAAGAGGTACAAACTTCTAGTTATGAAGAAAATGAGTCACAGGTATGAAATGTACAGTGTGGGGAATATAGTCAATTACTATGTAGTATCTTTGTATGGTAACAGATGACAACTAGACTTATTATGGTGATCATTCTAAAACGTATAGAAACAGCAAGTCACTATGTTGTATACCAGGAACTAACTCAGTATCATAGGTCAATTTTATTTCCAAAAAACAAACAAACGTGGAGAAAAAGACATCAGGTTTGTGGCTACCAGAGGCACAAGGTTGGGGCAGAGAAGCCAGATAAAGGTTGTCAAAAATTACAAACTTTCAGTTATAAGATAAATAGGTACTAGAGATGTACCACATGATAAAGATAATTAACACTGCTGAATATTATGTATGAAAGTTAAAATAGGGTATCCTAAGAGTTCTCATCACTAGGAAAAGAATTGTTTTCTATTTCTTTAATGTTGTATCCATATGAGATGATGGATGTTCACTAAACCTATTGTGGTAACTATTTCATGAGGTATGTAAGTCAGTTCATCACACTGTATCTCAAAGTTATACAGTGTTGTATGTCAATTATATCTGAATAAAATGGGGAAAAAATTAATAGTCACTTATTTGTTACAACAGGAATTATTGAAAGAAGGCACTTCTTTTCTCCATTTTCTAAGTCTTTACTTGCTGCTGTGGTTTAAGGAGGTTTACTCTTAGAAAATATAATATACTTTCTTGACAATATATTTAGTATAGTAAATAATTTTAGTATACTTTTACCATCTTAAACATCATAAGGATTTTAGAATCCCTATCTACACTTACCCCTACTACTTATCTTTTCTGCTTCCCTCTAGCTTTAGGGACGCCTTGTTATGCATTTTAATCCTCTGTAGATTTACCCTTCTCATTGGTACTTACTCCCCCCCATACTTCTGTGCTTCCAACTGTAATTATTTCCCTCTGCATGAAAAACTCACATTAGTGGGAACAGCTGATAAAAAATTCCCTGTTTTTCCTTTCATAAAAAGCCTTTATTATATTTTCATTTTTGAAGAATATTTCACTGGATATAGAATTCTAGGTTGGCAGTAATCTTTTGCAGGTTTTAAATAACATACTATTATAGTTTCCATTATTTGTTATGAAGTCCACTATAAGTGATATAGCTTGTCATTTGAAGAAAAATTTCTTTTTAAAAATGAGAATTTCTTTTTTTTTGTTTGGTTTTTTTGTTTGTTTTGCATTTTTTTTAGCAATTTGAGGTTTTATTTGTATATATTCCACTTGCGGTACGTAGCCTTTCTTAACTCTGGAGGGTTTTGTTTTCTCATTTGTTTGGGGTAATTCTCAGCTTCTGTAGCTTTTGTTTTGTATCTTCTCTTCCCTCATATTTCCTCATATCACCTCACCTTTTCTTGCCTCCTTTCTTGCTCTCTTTTATTCTGAAGATCTAGAATATATGCTAGAACTTCTCATCACATATGCATCTTATATGCTCTTTACTGTATTTTCAATGTATGTTTCTCTTTGTGGTTCAGACTATATCTTAATGATGTTTCTGTCTCCCTATTCACTAACCCTTACTGTAGCTGTATCTTAAACTGGTTCTTAATGTTAATTTTAGAATTACTACATGATTCATTTCATAAATTCCAATTATCTGCTGAAATTATCTATCTTACAATACATATAATATACATTTTTGTGCGTATTAATCATTGTTATTTAAATATCCACATCTAATAATTCCAACAATTATTGTCTTTTAATCTCTTGGTTTTCAATCATTTAGTTCTTCTTCCTATAAGTCTGCTAATTTTTGACAGAATGTTGAATGCTGTGTTTGAAAAATTAAAGATAATTTGAGATTCTGCATGTAGTTATATTCAGCCAGAGAGATTTTTTTGTTGTTTTTTTAATTTCTGGCAGGCAATAGAGTAGGGACAGATTGATTTAATCAGGCTGGGATAGAACTGATTCAAATCTGATTTTCTGCCTTTAGGAGAGGGTTTATTTGGATTTGCTCTCACTACACTTGAAGCTGACATATTTACCAGAGACCATCTTCTTCGGCAAGTTCTGAACTAAACACTTGTCTCCCTTGCCCATGAAGTTGGCAAACGCTCCCTTTAGCTTCTTAGCATTTTGACTAAAGTTTGAAAATCAGCAAATGCTTAGGAAGGGGCCAAGTGTGAGGCTCCGCTCTCTGCATTCTTCCTTCTTTCTGTGATCTTGGCACCTCAAGTTCTGGCTACCCTGAGAGACATCAATCCTGGTTTTCACCTTTCTAGTCCTAAGAGACTGTCCAAAGCTCTGAGCAACACCTTGATGTTTTGCACAAACCAGTAAGAAAAAATTGGACAGGAATTTGGTCTTTGCCCAGTGCAGTTCCCTTCTCTGCAGGATCTTGGTTCAAGCGTTGGCTGCTAATATCTTTTAAAGTATTTTTTAAGTAGTGTTTTATAAGGGGAATATTGGATACTACAAATTATATATAAAAGGAATTCTTCTGATTAATTTCTTGTGAATTAATATATTTCAGCTCTTAGCACAATAGTCATCTTAGAATATAATAGGTATTTTAGAAATGAAAAGACTGAAGTATTTATGATTTATTGGTTCTATCTTCTGAAAGGATATCATCTAGTCTACTCTACCTAGATATAGGTACCTATCTTCACTGATACATGAGAAGGTTGACAATAATAACAGAAAACAAATAACTGAAATTGTTCTAATTTCTGTCTAATGTGTATTACAGGAACTAGAAAGCTATGGCCAGGTGCAAATCTTTATGCTATTTCAGTTGTCTCCCATCTTATTCTCACCTCTGTCTGTCTGTCTGTCTATGCGTATATGTATATGCATATGCATACAAAACCCATATATAGCAATAGTATGTAAGTGTGTACACTGACTACGCACACACATACATACACATACATACCAACAAGATTAATATAAAGGATAAAAAAGCAATTATGTGCAACAAGCATTTTCATCTGAATAAAGACCATTTTTGTAATGGCTCCTCAAACCAATATTGCCTGTTCTTTTGTCTCTTTACTCTAGACTACCTGCTTAATTTAAGGAGTTTTTTTGAATGCCTGATGCCATGTTCTTACACATTGTGTGTTGATATTGTGCATTGATTTTACCTGTATCATCAAGCACCCTAATTTCACATTATTTAAATAGCTCCATTGTTAACTCTATTTATATGACCTGAAACAGTTTACAAGCTCAAGGAAGCCAAAAGATAAAAATGAAACTGAGAAAATATGAGAATATATAACATTTTCAAATATATGGGCATTAGAGAAGAAAGATAGCAAAATGGTTTTAGGTGTTTAAATAATTTGGGCATGCAAAATCTGATCATATATCTTTATTGACCATGATCTTGTCTAACACAGGAATTGGAAGAAATTTGGAGATAACATATTGACTAAGTTACACACAATTCAGTGAAAAGTGCACTGAGAAAGTCTACCAATTATTGTATTAGACAAGTTCTCTGACAGATTATGGACAGCTTCTGATAAGTTGAAATTGTTCTATCCATGCAATTGTTTCCAATTATTTCAAACAATTGAACATTTGGTTAATTTTTAACATGACTCAAGATGTGCAAACTTCAGCACTTTGTACACATGAATGTTTAGTAAAAAAGAAAATACTAAAATGATGTTTTGAATAAACTGTCTAATCAAAACATTCAGTAAAGTAGGTTTAATGAATTTCGTTAGTACAAACTGCTGTTTAAGGAAATTGTCAATTATGAGTGTTGTCATCATTCAAACAATTGTGAACTGATATAACTTGAAACAAAAACCTATTACATAGAAAATCAGTGTGTTTAATTCAGTTATTAACATGATCTAGGACCTAAAGAGTGAGACAATGTTTTATGAGCTTTTTCCTAAATAATAAAGTTGTGACTTATACCATTCACTGATATTGACAATAATCTTTTTTTGGTAACTGAAAGTTTTATATAAAGTTAGCTAAATTATTCTAGACTACAACTTTCTATATATCACACACAAATACACATACACTCATTAAAAAGCAACCCATACTTTATAATTCATAAGGAATTGTTACGAATTTACATCTCCTTACTTTGCAAATCAAGTATTTTTAACCCCCAAGAATATATAATGGGCATATATTCACAATGCCTATGTAAATACAAAATATATGTTGGATGGGATATTTGGTTCTTCTCTTTTTGTAAAGTAGAGGTGATAGATGATGCTACATTTTTTAGTAGAAATATTATAACCTATTTTGACTGAAAAAAGATGATGGCATCTTAGAATTACTGTTAAGCATAGGCAGGACACCTTGTTGTATTAATTGAAATGTGTAAGCATTGAGAAAAATCTGGTAAACATTAAACATAATTTATTGTTTGAGAAATATACCTTTTTTGTTGACGTTGACCAGAAATAAAGATCAAAAATAGGTAAATTAAAATATTGTTAGAATAGGTAGCTCAAGTAAGTAGGAATTATGAAGCTCAGAGTATGACTCCATGTTTCATTTAAATAGGATCAGAATTTTATAGGAAACTTTGTGTCAAATGATGCATATTCAGAACAGTGGCTAATGCAATTAGGTTTGGTGAAACATTTTTAAACATGAAATTCCCAGCATGTTGTCACGGTGAGACATTCAAAATCAATCAACAAGCATTTAATTGGATTACATAGTCTAAGTGGATGTATAAATACTTAACCAATCACAAAATTCAGCAGCCAACATTGTTTCCTTTTGTCAGTAGGGTCTAAAGTCCATTAAGGCACTTTTTTTTTCTTTTACAGCGCCTTCTTTATCATAAAAATCCCAAATGAATATTTTCCATGGTCTAACTTTCTGTTTACCATGACTATGGTGTTTGACTTTCTGATTTGTCCTTTTTTTTTGTTTGTTTATAAACTTCTCTACAGTTAGAAAGAATTATGCTTTTAAATGAGTTTATTATGAAAATTGATGAATATGTGTGATGTGCCTTTCTCACATTTTTACTGTTCATGTGCACAGAAAGGAGGACCTTTTCCATCAATTCTTCTCATTTTACTGCAATATTTGAGTCAGTCTTAGTAACAGCTTATAAACTTTTCTATCAGTTGTGACACTCACGGGTAGAATTTATTCTTTGATTATGAATGGTGGTTCACCATGGACTGATGCTTTTCTGATGCTTTCATAGTTATGATTTGAGAGCATTTCTCTGCATATTAGCTTTAACTCCACCCATTTGTCTCTCTGTAATACTCAAGATCGAAATTTCCTGTTTCCAAGGGATCAGGGATATACTACAGAATATGCCACAAAGAACATTGGACTTTTGTAAGCCTGGCTATCACAAATGTGTAGCAAATTCTCAATTCTGTGCCAGAATCTGCTCATTTTACTTCACTGGGACTTTCAAAGAACAAATGCCAGCTGTGTGAAATGAACCACTACTGAGGGATTTAAGAGCATAACTCGTAATGGTTATATCTTAATGATCATGCCAAATTGATCTGTTCCAAAATTTATTCAAGATTAAAACATGCTGATAGACTGCTGCTGTTGCTGCGTTTCCAGATATTTCCTTCATGTGCTATTATTTTTGATATGCCAATAGAAACCATATCATTAACAGAAGAGTGAGAATGCTCATGGGAACTTCAGGGATAAAGGAGAAATGAGTGGCAGTTGGAGCATCAAGGCTTATGACAGAAGCAGCAGGGAGTGGACGCAGAGAGAAAAGGAAGGATCCAGGAGAGGAATTAATCAGTGGTAGAGATGATAGTGTTAAGGGACAGGTTAGAAAGGAAGATGGAATTTTACTCTGAATGAGCTGCATGTTCTGAATTCAGTGCAGAAGCCACTGTAATTTTGTAAAAAGATTTAAGAAATTTTCAAAGTTATATTTCATTTCATCATTCATCCTGTCATTCATTCAGCATGTATTTAATGTGTGTTTATTATATCACTTGGTCCATTGTAGACATTGGAGATACACTGGTAAAAACTAAATGCATGTATTTTTAAATAGCTTCCTTTATGGAGTTGCCTTCTGGTCTGTAAAATTAGTATGTTATACAACAGGTTTCTGATCTGTCATAATTACTAATAGGATGCATGCAAAATACTAAAAGTACAAAAGATATAAATGTTAATTTCTAAATAAATATAACATTGGTGTTTTTGGAAAACAGATATCATTAGTGCTATATCAGAAAGCTACAAACTCAAACTCAGATATGACCTGATAAAACTTACTGCTGAATATTAAAACAAAGTTTTAAAATTGAAGTTAAAGTTTACATACAGTAAAATGTATAGCTCATAAGTGTTTTTGAAGATAAGTTTTTTCATATTTATACATCACACAACTAATCACCAAATCAGGGTATAGAAATTTTCCATCACAGAGTTTCATTATGGTCCCTTCCTATCAAACTCTTCTCTGTATAGATTTGTTTTTATTTCTAGCTCATAAATTAATCTGGCCGGTTTCTAAACCTCATAAAAATGGTATTTATAGTACATACTCTTCTATATCTGGCTTCCTATGCTCACATAGTACAATGGATATCCACTGTTGACATATGCATAGTTCACTGCTGCAAATACTGCAGTGTTAAATTTCATGAATATATTACAATTTATCCATTATCCCTGTTAATGGACATTTGGTAGTTTCCAGTTTTTTGTTATTAACTATAAACCTCTCTAAACATCCTTATACAAGTAATTTTGCAGACTTTTTTTTATTCATTTCTCTCTGGTAAAAATTTAGCTACACTGTGGTGTCTATAAGAAACACTAAATACTTTTCCAAAATAGTTGAAAATTTTATACACCACCAGCAAATTATGACAGTTTCTATCCACAATTTTGCCTGTTGTCAGTCATTTTAATTTTAGACATTCTAGTAGACATGAAGTCATATCTCATTGTAATTTCAATTGTATTTCCTAGTGACAAAGTTGAGCACTACACAAATTTATTCAAGATTTGTGTAGATTTCACCCATTTTTCATCACATTTGACATTTCTTTATGTGTTTTAGATACAATTTTCTTTGTCAAGAGAGATGCATATCAAATATTTTCTTTGAGGCTGTGGTTTGTATTTTCAAGGAGGTAAAGTTCTTTTTTTCTATATTTTCTCTTAGAAACTTTAAGAGTTTAAAAACTTTACATTTACATATAATTTAGTTCAAAATAATTTTTGTGTGTAAAGTAAGATTTTGTGTGTCCCACTGAACTGTCTTGGCACCTTTGTAGAAAACCACTTGGCTACGTAGTGTGTATCTACTATAGTCTCCTATGTGTAGACTCTGTTCCATTGTTTTATTTGCTAATTTTTATGTCAATAACACATTTACTTGATGAATGAAGCCATATAATAAGTCTTGAAATCAGGCAGTGTATGACATTCAAATTTATGTTAGGTTTTAGTATGGTTCTGACTATTCTAGGTCCTTTCCAATTTCAGAGTAATTTGAGAATCAGTCAATTTGTAACAATTCTTAAAAAGTGAAAAAAAAAAAAAAAAGAACAACAAAAGGGAGTGGTATGCCAGTAAACTGAAATAAATACTGATGACATAAGGCAATACACATCGTATCTTTTGGAGTTTAAGAAAAAGAAAGAATAAAATAGAATTAAGATAAAAATAGTCATTGCAAATAAGTTGTGGAAGTGAATGATGTTAAAATGTTCTAATATACTAAATTATGCAGGAGGAGGAAAAATGATAGACATTGGACTTTAAAATTAAGCATGTGTATTTAAATTACTAGAGTAATATCTAAACTATTTGAAACAGAGCATATAACTTTCCAACTCATTGAAGGGAATTACTAGTGGATCCATTTCAATGAGCTATAGTTCCTGCTGCATCCTGTTCAAGACATTTTATTTCCTGTATGCTGAGTACTTTAACTTTGAACTGTTCATTTTTCTTGTGATTTTACTTGTATAAATATTTAAGGTTCAGGATGTTGGTAGGTGTCTCCAGGGAGGATGTGTAAATGTTTCTGCCATTTGCCATTGTAATTACAGGATATGTGGACATACGTAAAATGCCAGCAAAATAAATATATGCCATATGTGAGATCTTTTAAGTAAAAAATTATTGAGAGCTAGAGAACAAATAAAAACACATGTTACTCAAGGAAGACAACTATAATTCAAAACACAGCCTTTACAGTAAGAGTTACTACATTTATAAAGTTACTTATGTGTTAGGTATTATATATAACAAAAAATAATTGAAAAGCTGTTATATAATGGCACAGAGACAAATAAAAATGTTAATCTTTGTACATATAGTGTAGTAACTCTATTTTAAAAGTATATAAAAATCAAAATATAAAAATCTGTATTTAAAATTTTTCATTAAAGCTATAAATAAAATTCTCAAAGCAGGAAGTTAAAAAAATCAACACTTTGTATAACCCACGGTAAAATTTTAATCAAACAGTAATGTTTCATTATGAAACCCTGAGATGCTAGAAATTAAAAGTGATTAAAATATTTCAGATAAAGTCAAAATTTATTTTCATAAAGGCACTGAAAAATTAGTCTTTTTTCTAAGTTTGATTATTGAGGATTATAATTAGTGGTATTTTAAACTATTTTAGAGTAATTTTCTTATATTAAAAATCCTCCCTTAAGAATGTTCTCTTGAAGCGCAATATTTAAGTATAAAATGTGAAGAGTAATATATAATTCATCTTTTGATCAGTGATAAAATATACAGTAGCCGACATTTCCTTAGTGTCCACATGTATTTTAATCATCTAAAGGCAGTATTTCCATTCTCACTAAAAATCAAATATTCATAAGGCTAATATATTTTATATTGTACAGTTATAAATGCACATGACTATTTGAGTAATATTTTAAGTGTATGAGAGTACCTATGAAATTGATTCTTAAACTCTTTAAATACCAGAAGCATTTACTATGTACCAATAAATTTGTATTTAACCTAATTAATAATAACCATCATATAATAAGCACATTTTTTACTTAACTATCTTTAAAATGTTAATTTGGTTTTCATCTGAATGAGAAAATTATTTACTTCCACAATAAAATTAATTTGAAATTTCCTAGTTTTCCCTTGAACTTCACACTTTGATTTATTTCAGTTTTTTACAGTTGTGTACCTGTATTTTAAAGGTAGATTATTTCCTTCCATCTGTGCTGTTTAGTTCAGCACATGTCTATAAAAACATATTTAGACAATTACTGCTTTCTTTCCCTTAGAAAAAGTGGACAGGTCCATGAGATAGTAAAAGTTATGTCTTCCTTGGTCCCTTCTCTCAAACATAAATAGGAGGCTAGTCCTAGATAACTATGGTGGAAGAGTCATTGAATACTGTAAATTCCGTGACTCCATGTAGTGTCTACAGAGAGCATAATATGTATCAAAGTGCCCAAAAAACATCTGTGTTTAATATGGAAAGAAGGAAAGTGAGAGTAGAGAATATAATGAATTGTTCAGTTAATCATAAGATATTTAAATTGAACTGTACTAACCATTCACTGTAATCATCAAAATATCTATAATCTTGTCTTATTTAGTTTTGGCTGTTATAACAAAATATACTCTGGGTAACTTAAACGAGCAGATATTTATTTCTCACAGTTCTGGAAGCTGGGAAGTCCTAAATCAAAGTACCAGCAGATTCAGTTTCTCATGAGAACAGTTTTCCTGGCATACAGAAAGCCACCTTCTCATTATGTCCTCCCATGGCAGAGAGAAAGAGTTCTGGTCTAGCTTCTTCTTATTATATGAACACTAATCCCATGGTGGGTAAGGGTCACCCTCATGACCTCATCTAAACCTAATTACTTCCCAGAGGCCCCACTGCCAAATAACATCACACTGGCAGTTAGGCTTTCAACATATATATTTGGGGCGACATAAACATTCAGTCTATCATGCTACTAATTTTTAAATTATCTACAAAATATTCATTCTATTTGGACAATGTAGAAATAAACTAGATTATGCAAAAGTAACCAAATAGACTGATTTCTCTCAGTCAAAAAGAGATTATTAAATTGTAAAATTCTCAAAATTATTATGGTTTAGTAGTGTTTAATTCAAGTCATATTCAGGACAATCTTGAGACAAACATTTAGTAGATTTGGAAATTTATTTTAAACACTGGAAGTCGAATTTATCAATGAGAAGTTTTTAATTTAAATGCACTTGTGTCTCTTATATGTAAAATACACATTGTATATAAAAATATACATACCAAATGACAATTACAATTGTTTGCATGTGACATTGTGTGTATTAACTGGTTAATTAATTAAAAGTCTAGGAGGGTGCACATACTTATTGGTACCAACCATTAAAATTACAACTATTTATATGAATAATTATAATTTTTATTTTATGTTACATTTTTGAAAGAATGACAGGGTATGGGACAGGCAGAGGAAAGACACAATGTGTTTAAGAGATTCACAAAAGTGTATTTAGATTATAAAAATTTTACAATAGCTTGAGAAACTTCTGAAAAAAAGGTTGGTCAGAAAGAGATGTGTTAAAAAAGCAGACATAAGAATATTTGATAACTAACAAGAAAGAACTAAGTTAGACAAGTAAGAAAAATAATAGTTACCAAATGGGTGCTTTATCTTGAACTGTAATTCTACACTGGACCATTGTTAACAGCAAGCTAAAGGCTGACTAGGCTGAACAGCTAACAGATGGCAGGCGTCAGTCTTTTGGGGCAGAAGTCTTGACAGGTGCACTGAGTTTATCATAGAGGAAGGTAATAAATTTAAGTGGAAAAGTCCTGATTTTTCTTCTTTTTCTCTTCTTCCTTTCCTCTCCCCTCCCCTTCCTTCTCTTTTACTCTCCTCATCTTGTCTTTGGACTTTCTTCTCTTTCTTTTATTCCTTATCTTTTCTTCTCTCTCTTCTCTTGCTTCTCTGTCTCTTTCCATTCTACATTCCCTCTCTCCCTTACCCCATCCCCTTTGGAAATCTTTATTAACATTACATTACGTGAAAGGTATAAGTAATTCACGAATACCATATTTTAAGCTCCATATTGGCATATCCAATGTTCGTATCAAGAAATGGGCAGAGTGCTCCTAAAATACATGTTCAAAGCATAAATTAAAAAGTAAATGATTCCTTTTAAATCCTCTAGCCCTGTTTCAGCAGAGCTGATTTCATACTGCATTCTAACTGTATCCCCACTGTAACAGCCTAGAATAAAGTCTTCCTTACATATTTAACTTTGCTTAGTGAAATTTTTGATTTGGCATAAATTTCCTCAAACTCTGAAGGTAGTTAATATTTTGGAGTGCAAACCCCTAGATTCAATTTAATCAAAAAAAAAAAATCAAAATTTCAACTATGTAGTTAAAGCTCTTAAGTGACACCCCACTAGGTCAAGTAGCTAATAAAAGGCTATGCAAATAGAAAATAACTTGATAAGGACCTATTGAAGATTCACTATTTGCTTGATAAAGACCTATATGTTCACTATTTGCTTCTTTAACAAACTTCATGTGCTAACCTCAAAATTATGTTCCATTTTTCATTTGTATGGATCTTTTAAATCTATATTTTGCATTAAAATGACATTATGTTATTCCAGTGAGAGTATTACTATTGGCATGCATGACAACTTTGCATTAATAGATTTAGTAGACCCCACCTAAAATTAAAGAAAATATAGCTTAGTAAGAAATGATGACATTCTGTGCATATAATTCTTAGATATCTTTCAGAAAAAACAAATTTACAAAGCTTAATAAGATAATTCTACATTATCATTTATCATTAGTAATACTTTCTAAGTCATAATCTTATCAGTGTTCCTTAGACTTTGGAATTATTTTCTTCTAGGGAAAAGATGAGTTAAAAGATATTATAAACGTTGACAGTTACTTTACATATGACTGTTGTATTTTGTTCTAAATCACAATACTTTTAGCAACTTTAAACATTCTTAATATGCTTAGCATCAGCATCAGATTTTAGGAAACAGGAAATTCTTCCCACCCTCATGCTTAATTTAACTGATCTTAAGCAAATCAATCTTTATTTCTCAACTTGACTGTAATAAAAATGGTCTATATTTTCCATCTTCCTCTGGCAGAAGATTCAGAAGCAAGACTAGACATTAGAAGGGAGAAAGGCATGAGAATAAGGACTCTAGCTTGACTGACACAAATGAGAAGGTGAAGTTTCTTTTTCACTGTACCATACGTAACTCCCGCCATTTCTCAGTTCTCTATTCCACAGTCACCAGAGATGAAGGTGAGAAAGAGCTTTATCATTCTACAAACAACAAAAAAATTCTCTTGGGTAAAAATTTTGGAATATCATTTCTATGCTAAGATAGACATTCTAATACTCTCACTCATCTGCCTTCTGTTTTGCCTTTTAATAGTAATACAGATTGGGATTCTGTTATTCTCTTAAAGGTGAAGTCCAAAAACTTAAGCTCAACTTTCTCACTTTTCTGTTTTCTTGAAACTCTTTTCACTTCCCACTTAATCTACCTAGCCCATTAATTGCCATCTCCTCTAGATTTCAGAATATTTATTTGAATCAAGGATTTTATACACAGATAAATATACTTAAGATAAATATAGCAATTGGTTTAACTTAGGTGTCTCTACTTTTCTTCAATGGATACTTCCTAATCAAGTTGTGACGTTAATCTTTACCTTCAGTATAAGCCTCTTTCAAATGTCCGGATTCACCTTGGGGCAAACACTGATTTGTGGGTGTGATGTTCCCCAACTCTCCTTAGTGCTTTCCCTTGCAACTATGTAAAAAGAATGGTCAGTAATAAATCAGTTAACTTTAAAGAACTGTGATGTGAGATGGCAGCCTGTCGTTTTCCAAGGTTGGCAGATTTCCTGTCTTGAGAGAGGATCATCTAATATTCATCCATAAACTCAGCTTTAGTCTAGGTCCAGAAACACTCCAGACCTCAGCTCTCCTGGATTTCTTGAGTTCTAGCTCACTAGAGTCCAACTAGGGATCAATTAATAAACAGAAGCATTAACAAACTATTTTCAATATTTTAAAATTCCTAAAGTACAATTAACATTTGTCTATAAATCATTATTTACATATAGGCTAAACAGTATTAAGTGTCTTTGCATGTAATTGGAACTGTATCAACTGTGTGTGCTTCCATATCATTTCAGATTTTACTCTAGAGTAATACTTATTTTGGTTTTGGATGTTTACTTGATTATTTTGTGTCTCTCAGGATCATAGTACTAAATCTGGCTCACTCATTTGACAGATAGTTGATAAACAGTATATTCCAGATCTTGTGCTAAGCACTGAGGATAAAGAAGTAACAGACTTCATGTTGCTTTCAGTCTGCTCCTAATTTGACTGGAGAGGGAGGTAAGCCAATAACATGATGTGAAGTGGAAAGTACACCAACATAGTTCTATTAGAACATAGAGGACAGGCACCTAACTCAGAAGGAGCAGAGAGACTGTCATTTTGGTGACCATCGGTATTGGTAATGGTGTTTGAAATTTCTTAACTGAATAATGGTTTAAAGGGCTCTTCTCATTCTTTTGCTGACCAGGGTTAGGCTGGAGAGGAGGGAGGGACTTGGGTGATATGCCCATTCCCCTCATTTTGCTCCCGATACCTCAGAAACAGCAGTTGAGTGTTTTGTGAACCTTGTTGACCATAACTCGCCCCAACTGTGCATGTCTGCAGCTATTTTTAGCTTCTTGTAGTTTCTTTGTATTCTGTTTTTCCAGGTGCAATCCCAGCCTATGCAAACACCACAGCAAGAGGTCCCAAGCCTCAGCCTGCCCAAAATAACAGAAGCATGTATCAACCTGACTTTAAACTGCCCAAGTTTTTCTCTAGAGCACTTTTCCACAGACCCCTTTCCTAAGCACTCTTTGTTCTAGGCACAAGAATATTAGAAGAGTTCCAAAGTTGGAGGTGAACATCACACCCAGCAGAAGAAAAGGGATCACTGCCAACTGCAAAAATAAGGACAACACAACAAATTGTTACCCTGAATGTGATCTCTATGGAAACCAGTGCCACCTCTTGAACCCTTACTATGAAGCCCTCTACCTTCTCTCCCCCGCAGGTTCACAGTCTTGGAGGTATTAGCCCACTGTGACCTCCTTTGCCTGGCAAAGAAATAAAGCTGCCTTTTCTACTTCATCCAAAACTCTGTCCTTGAGTCTCAATGTGGTAAGTGGGGTATGGAAGCCAAGTTTCAGCAACAAGACTGGGAATAACATGTGGCAATATGCCTCTTTGCTTCCACTGTCTTTGTAAGAAAAATGTTTTGTAGCTAATTTTTATCTTAACTTGATCTTCAACTGCTTGTCTCTTCAACATCTTTCCAACTCCTTCTACTAGTTTCTTTTGTCTAGGTCAGCTCCTCTGGAGGGAGGATATGAATAGCAAGAGTTTCTTCTCTTACCTGACTTTATTTTTTTTGCCTGTTGAAGTGAATCCTGTTGCTGTGATCTTGTAACAGAAGAGAACAAATCTGACTCCATATTGATCTGTTCCTTTGGCTCTAACCCTGTGCTCTGTTTCCTGGGCTTAGTCATGCTGGTTCTGCACCTTTTATAAAAGAATGTTGTCTATAGCTTGAAATATAGCCTATTCTCAAGGCTCTGACCTCAAGGGTATTAACACTTTTCCATTTATATAAAGATAAAAAGTTGCAGAATAGAAAATAACATTTGGTGGTTTACAGGGACACCATGACCTGACCCATGCTGACAGCTGTAAGAACAAAGGATTCCAACATCAACAAGTTTGCAACACCCACGCCACCTCTCCTTTTTAGTATAAAAGGAGCCTGAATTCTGATGTGGGGAAGACGATTCTCAAGGACTTTAGTCTGCCAAGTCAGCCAGCTTTCCCAATAGTCATTATTCCTTGCCCCAACACCTTTGTCTCCCGATTTATTGGCCTGTTGTGCAGCAAGCAGAATGAGTTTGGACTCAGTAACAATCTCAGTCATTTTCTTAGGTTACCAAGGTAGAATTATTTCAGAGATTATCCTCAACTCCATATTTATTCCTTGAATTTTTGAGCTGTTGTCTGGTTTACGGGTTAATAGTCCAGATACCTTTTCAGAGCTTTGGTCTTCCCCAAAGAGAAAAAAATCTTATGCTACCTCCTAACATTCCCATTAAAGAAAGATGCTAACTGACTTCACAAATTCAAAGACTGTAGCTGTAGCATTCTAATTTCTTTATGGCTAGTATGGAGGTGAGGAAGTAAAAGGATGAATAGCTATCTCATTTGCATATGCACGAAACCATCGTTTTCTAATAAGTATAGGTTTTCCTCTAATGAAATACCATTTCATCAAATTACCCAAGAAATAACTCTACTCCACCCAAGGATAGGGAGTATTATATTAAATTTCTTATAAAATAATTCTTTTGTTATCACAGTTTTTGAATGCAGGGCATGTATTTCTTTGAACAAAGCAGAATCATTGAAAAGTAAGTATAGCCATTCTCTTATGTAAGAGAAAAAGTTACTATGACATTATTATACGAGAACCAAAGATTTTTTTAAAAATGGGGACAGCAGAAATTTTAATAATTGTATTTGTTTATTGAATTTTACTTTCCTCACCTAATTACCGTTTGATATTTTAATATCAACTCACATTGCAGATAATTACATGAAATCTTCAGTTACCAAAAAAGAAAGGCAAAGATAGACAAGTATTAGTACAGTGAGATTATTACTTTTATAAATTGCAGTAAAAGTTCCTTCCATGCACTGTGTCTTTAAAAGTAAGTATAAAATAGTGTGTTCTGTGGATTCAGCTTGACATGGTTCCCCATGGACTTCAGGGTGTGACAATCTCCTTTACCAGCTCAATAGCTAAACTCCTGGAACATTAGCTTTGTGTGCTGAAGGATAAGAGAATTTGTGGCTGGAGGATATCCTTCTAATTTACTTGAGATTTTCTGATAACTTTGCCTTTCTGGTTTTTGGCATCAGTGATCTAAACTGACACATCAACTGGGGGCAGAAACATGCAGTTGTCAGGTTCTTTCCAAAAGTGAGTCTGAGACCTAATGCTGCTTCCCAAGAGCTGCTGCTGCTCTTCCTATTCGAGGCCACCCTCCCTGAGATTGCTGCAGTAGACTGAAGGGTTCACAGATGGGGGGAGAAAGGATTCTGTAGTGGTAAAGTCATGGCAGGACCATACGGTAAGTCAAAAATGTAAATACCTTTTTTTTCCACTTCATAAAACAGTCTTAAATCTCACAGTGAACAGAAGTAATGGATAATACCATATTCACCATGAAATTTAACGTATTAAACAAGCCTACTTAGTTTGATATTTTTCTTTTAAAAGGAGAGAGAACACATTTTTTGAGATGTTTCAGGGGCCCTCTGGAAAATTCTAGTTAGTTTAAGGTTCAGAATTTGATTTGGGGGAATTTTGTTAAAAATATTAAAAGGTTTTACAATACTTGATTAAATAGTACCATAATTTACTATGAAACAATATTTAGTTATCCATTTAACCAGAGACAACTGAAGATTTCAAAGGCAAAAGTAGGGAGTTATATAGTTGCAAAAAACAAACAAACCAACCATAGCTCTTTTACTAGAGAAGGCTTGGTTTTCTTAAGTAGTAAAAGATCTGATAAAAAAAAAAATGAAGCACAGGAAATTATTTTGATAAAACACGGAATCTTTGTTTTCTAGGCAGATTACTTGTTAAGTAAAGAAAAACCTTTTATATTCCTATCAAGAACAAACCAACAATCCAAGAAAACCTCACCTTTTTAGCATATGAAAGAACGTTCAGTTCAGTTTTACATAAATACAGTACTGATAGTAAAGCTTAGTGCGCTCTTTAAGTCAATGAATTAGAGCTCTTTTATAAATTAATTTTGGCAAAACCCTCTGAAAGTAGAAAAACATTGAATGTCCATAATATATATCCATAGACATATACAGAGAGACAGACACAAACAGAAACCCCATGGCTTTTATTTCAAAACTTTAGCCCTTGGTCACTGCAAACTAGATTTTGGACAAGAGAGCTTTTAGAGCAGTCTGTATTTTAAAAAACCTCTCCTCTCCTTTTTTTTTTTTTTTTTTTTTTTTTTTCCCTCAAGCAATGGTAGGTAGTGTTTACAATTTATAGATGTGATAAGATTTACAACTTCAAGGGACAGAGAAAGTGCAAGTTTTCTCATAGGAGTTTTGGGGTATATTTTTCTATTATCAGAAATCTAGGATAATCACTATTTAAATTTTTCCTTTGTATTAAGGGTTGGATGGAATGGGACACTCTGTTTATTTCATTATCAATCTCACAGCCTCTTCCCTTTTGCTCTCCTCACTCCCCCAGAGTCTACCTCTTAATGTCCTAAGCAGGTTTGGTCATAAGCACTTGAACGTTAATTTGCAGTAGTCCGTAAACTTCCAGGTCTCTAACTTATTATTCTATTCTCCCATCTTGCCTGCTAGCCGCGAAGCTAACAGAATGGTGGGAAACCACATGTCCCCCTATAACTTCAGCTCTTCTTCCAACTTTCCAACTCAAGCTTCAGCCTTAAACTGGGCATTGGTGGCTGGCCAAACTGTCCATAGTAGCGGCCAGACCCCTGCAGAAGTCATTTGTTTTCCTTTTTTGCCACAGTGCAAACGTGCAGTTACTCAAAAAAGCATATCAAAGCAGCCAGAGTTTTGGGGGCATCCCTGTACCCATGCAGCTGCCCACAAACATCTAACATATGGGCCACCCTCCTCACAACATAGAGCTCAAAGGCCAGCTCAGAATTTTCCCCATGGATGCCTCTTTCCCAAGACTCATTACTTTGCTCTCCAGGATGGCCCTCCAATTGTTGGTTTAAAAATTGGCCCCACACACAGAGGGCAGGGAGAGACCAAAGAAAGAGGTGGACAACTCTTTCTTGCTTTAATAAGCAAGAAAATTTACTTGCAAGGCTTGTCTTGGGCAGCCAAAAGATGAGTAGATCTCTACACCCACTCACCAGCATGTTAGACGTTTATACAGAGGCCCTAACTATCTGGCTTCAGTCATGTATACCATCCAGGTGGCATCAAAACTACATTATGCACAGGGAGTACAAGCAAACATACTCCAAAGACAGAAGAGGGGATGAAGAGCTCTGATTATCTGGTACAGTTCATGGGTCAACCAGCAGACATGTCCTCTTGATTACCTCTTCCAACAGTAAGATGATTACCTCTTCCAACAGTAAGATGAGGTTATCTCACTTTCTACTTAAAATAATTCTATTTAAATTTATTATTTTCAGATGTTCTTTAGAATTCATATATATAAATATATAAACATATTTCATATGTATACAATGTAATTCATAAATGTACATATATTTTTATGAAAACTAAACTAGATGATTTTTCAAAGTGAATTGTATGTGCTAAACAAGAAATTTCTGTATTAGTCAACTTTCATGCCTTTTTACTGTTACTGCTTTTGCTACAAAGATGACATACATTAGTTTGAATACTTGGTAATAATTACTTGAATACAGCAAATAATTATTATTAAGTATCAAGTGATAGTAACATGTCCAGGCTCAGGTAAGAGTGCTTCATCAATTATAAAATATGTCTGATAAACCTGCATATATTAGAAAATAAATCACAAACTGTTAAAGCCATAACAGAATCAAAAACATAGCCGAGTTGCCTTTAAATGATAGTAATAAATGCTAGTTATAGAATTTATACATATACTTACTAAAATTTTATTTCACAGAGAAAATTTGTTATAAAAGATTATATGAAGTTCCAAAGGAAAAAAATAAAGTTTTTTTCTTGTTATTTAAATCAAATTTATGAATATTGTTAGATACTCATACCATACATGCTTAGAGAGACAATTCCTAATCACAACAAAAAGGACAAACTATAAAGTAAATGAAATTGTAGTTCTGCCTTGCCATTATCAAGAATACTTGATTTACCCTTCGCTCTAGTCATAGTGGAAATAAATTGTCCTGGAATTGAGCAAAAAAACTTCAAGGCCGTGGTGATACAACTGTGAAACCTAACAACTTGGAGGGAGATTAGAAGTTCCACTCCTTGAAACACAGCAAGACTGTCACCTATCAAAGGCTGCACCTTTGGAGTCCTGGTAATAAAAGTCTGAGGAGTAATCTAATGTGCCATTAACATCAAAGTGTCTGCCAGCCTACAATATTGCTTTTGCTTTAAATGTGTTGAGTACTAACCACCTGGCTTGCTTCCAGATTCCTAGTTGCTTATGGGGTAAGCACTGAAACTTCATCATAGAAATTCAGCTCTTTGAAAACAGACTTGCATATAAGCAGCTCATGGAGAAAACTGTTTCCTGTAACATATCGCTTTCTTTTCTAAAGCATATTTAATTCACATTGGGCATCAAAGGCATTAGCTGTGCAAAATTCTGAAGATTGTACCACCTATGATAGAACAGAGTAAATCTAGATCTAAAAATCTAAAATAGAGTAACCTGGATTCCTCGGTCATTTCAGAGTCCCTACTCCATGGCTGGCTGATTAGAGCTGTTTGTCCAGAGTTTATTAGATCCTTATCTATCATTTACCATAATAGTTAAGTCCACATGTTGATTGCTGTGTGGCATCAGGGAATGTTTCTCTACGTAACATCAAAGAACATTCCACAGGGGTCAGTCAAGGGTGTTCTGTATCGGTGAATGATGACATTCCAAAAAAAAAAAAAAACCCCTCAAATCCTCGCCTTCTCACTTTGAAACACACTATCTCCTCTTATCCAGCTGCCAATCATTTATTTTGCTTTCCTCTTTGATGCACATAAGTGTGCACACACATATTCACTGACTGAATACCAGACAGGCAGGGGATTACTCTTTATTTGGCCTATTTTTCCCCACTAGATTAAAATATCAAATAGGTAGGCACTCATCTAAACTTTGTTCATGTTTTATTTCACTCATTCACACCACAGCCCCCTGAAGGTATAATTTTTCCCATATTTGTAATGAAAAAAACTGAAGAGCGGAGAGAATAAATAGTCCAAGAACATACTATTAGTAGCTTAGTCAGGGTTCAGTCCAAGACACACTAGACTCAGATCCTGCGCGCTCAAATACTCTGCCTCACTGCCTTCCTTCCAAATCTGACCACACTTTAGGCACTTGGTGATACTTCTCGCGTTAATTTACTTGAGAAGAAACTTCTTGAACCTATTTGTGAATTCTGTCTTAGTCGAGCATCAAAAAAAGAATGGATACTCACCTAATACTGATTTGTTAAAAAAAACATGCAGAATTCTTAACTTTAAAAATTTTCCACAAAGAGAACTAATCAGAGAAGTGGGTTTGTCTTGTTCAAACTGGCAAACTTTAGCAAGTCATTTAATTTAACCTCTTTAAGCTTTAACTTCCTAACTTCTCACATTTGTCTTTGTTAGAAGGTTTTTGTTTGGGATTAAATCATATAACTGATGTGCACACTCAATGTCAACTAAAAATTCCCACACAAATGCAAAAAAGTACTGTTATTATGTTACTAAGATGAAAACGAGAAATTCTACAGTTTATGTGAGTTGAATAAATCTAACAGAATTTTAAATAAGAAATATATAAATACCCTTTCAATCACTTATCACATGTTCAGAAGTCAAATATTTGGATTCTGAGGTTTTTCATTTAATAACATAAAGGCATTACTTATCAACATTTAGATTATATTGATTTGAGTATACATATGATTTCCAGAATTAGATTCTTCTTTGGTTAGTTAAAACTTTGCTTCACAATAACCCAGTTCCGTTCTAAATGTTACATAGGTGATTAGATAGGCAGAAAGGGAAATGTAACCCACCTGTTAGGTACACCTATGATAACCAAGCAGGAGTTTTGCATATAATCCAAGTCTATGAGAATTCACACAGACACAAAAAAATCAAAATATTTTTAATGGAACTTGCTTAAAGATAAATTACATCTTTTAGCTTAAAAATTGCTTGGAGCCAGAAAAATTCTCTTTTCAACTGGGTGGAAAATATCATCTCTGTCTCTTATTAAGCAAATATTTTGCTTAAAGAGGATGTTTTAGAAGTTTCTATTAGTGGGAAAAATCTGATTTACAATCTCTGTAGATTTCTAGCACGTTATATCTGATTACCAGGGCCATGAATGATACGGGAACTGCAGGCGTGCATTTTCAGATAGGGGTTTATTTCTATTTGAAAGGCTCTTCTAACTCTTCACCCACAGTAGACACCCATTACTGCTCATGATTGTGTTGACCCTGAGAAAATGCAGTAAGGGAGGGGATGACCTGTTCAAAATGTAACGGAAATTACTTTTCCCATTTGGCACATAAATTAGGAAGAAAGTAAGGAAAGAAGAGTGTTTGAAGTAGATAGTCATCTGCTAAAGGTCAAATTTCCAGAGACATCTTTGCTATAAATCTGGGGAGAGAAATTCTTCAAAATCCTTTGCTTCATCCTGCAGATGGCAAAGGTGAAATTCTTTTTGTGTTGCTCAGAATTTTTTCTTTTGAAGTGTTCCCAAATAAACACATAAAAGGGAAGTTTACTGTGTTTTCCTGTCTTTTCTTGATCAAATTTTGTGACAAATTCTGATTTTCTACTACATAATTACATCAACTGACACGGGATACGTTTTGTTTTCTCCCAAAGTTAACTAGTTCAACTGAAATTCATTTACACAAGCATTGTAATTTAAGTCTAATAATGCCTTTGTGTTAAAGGATGGGTGAAATTGAAAAGGTCAAAACCTATTTGACTTCCTTTAAATGTTTGATAGCTTGTTTACTTAAATTAATTCTATTCAAAATGCCAAGATATTTGCCCTTTTCATGTAGCTTGTGGGGCTCTTCATTAATATTTTTTTGACATCCAATCATTCCAAAACATTAAACATTTTCCAGTACATCTACATGCTTATAAAATTCAATTAAGAAGTAGTTTCTACCTTCAAAGAGTAGGCAGTCTGACAGATGAAAACCACCACTTAAAAACATACCATAGTCACCATTTTTAGTGCCTTTTCATCCATTCAACACATTTATAAGTACCTATTAGATACCAGGCACTGTTGTAGGGTTTAGACACACATCAGTAAATACAACCTACAGAATCCCTGCCCTCGTGAGGAGCTTTCATCCTAATGAGGAGTAATTAAAATGTTTTACATCCTGATCATAAAATTAACATCTTCCCTCCCCATAGGAATTTTTCAGGGCATGGATAGGCAGAGATGGAGGTAAAAGAGTGGAAGTGTTCTCTCATCTCTATGAGAAGAACAATATTTTGTATTGCTTATCTTGAAAATACTTCTACATGATCATACTATGCTTATTTAATACCACAGTATTTCTTTTCTACAAATTATATATAAGCTGATATTTTTCTTACAGAAGTAAAGCATAATCTATTTCCTACTGTATAAAATAAGTTGTCCTGAATTCTCTCAAGTACATAAACTGAACTATAAAAATTATGAACATTACATTAAAATACACACCTATGAAAGATACTAATTATGTAATGCTAAGTAAAAACAATCAGGATAATATACTATGATCATAACTATATTTAGCAAGAACCTAGATTTTAAATCTATTCCATATACATGTTAAAAAACTGAAATCTGATGTACGACAGAAGAACTGCCATCTTGGACCTATTAAGAATTCTTGTACACGAGAGGCTAAGTCACTTAATATATGAACTATTTTATCCTGAAGAAACCTGTGCCTGAGTCCAAATGGAAAGATACTACCATAAAGCAGGAACATTTATGAAATCTTCTAATGAGGCACTGGGTGCACAGGATACGTTAACATTTAGAAGAGTGTGGCTGTGGTGGGGATGACCAGAACATCACGTCTCGACCTAGAGTTACTATTAGTGCTCACTGGGATACGAAATAGGCACTCTCTGAGCTGTGAGAGGGAATTGTTCCTAGGAGAGGTGTATTTAGAGGATATCACAGCAGGATCTCAGCTTTATTAGTGCCTAAGGCAGGCTTCAGAAGCCACGGGAATGAAAACAACAGTGGCAGAGGCAAATTCAGAAAGTATCAAAATTATCAGCCAGTACTGGGAAGGGAGAAAATGACAGAAGCCCAATGGCAGCAAGAAGACTACTTCATACATACATTTCCTGAGGAAAACAGAACAGGATAGGAAGGGATTTGAGGAGACCAGAGGTCCTAAATGAGTAGTCAGAGGTGATCCACAGAAAAGTATTTTGATACATCATTCTAACATTAGCACAAAACAAACAAACAAACAAACATAACTTATACATGTTTTTAAAATGCATGGGAAATGAAGACAATTTGGAATTAATTACCTAAAACAATAACAGTATATATATGTCATGGTGTTAAATTTACATTTCTTTTTTCTGTTTTTCAAATTTCTCTGTCCTGTAATGGATTTTGTCATTTTAAGAAATGTACATTCCTGCCTGTATTCTATTTTTTAAAGGAAACCAAGAAAGGTAGTCAAAATTTCTCTGGTCCAGATAATTTATTCCCACCACTTCTGCATCTCATTTCTATTTATTTGTCTCTCCTTAGCCTTAAAGGATGATTCCTGAGCATATGATGGCTTTGAAATCCTAAATGTGAACTTTGGAACAGATTCAAGATACAAAGTATACATTCATTTTTTTGATTGATGGTAGGGAAATGATCACTGTCTGGTAGTCAAACTTCTATCCAAAAACTAAACATGCCCTGGGCTCCAGTCAGAGCATAGATATCTCTTTTAGATCCCTTTTTGAACTTCCTCTGCCCTCTCTACATATTAGCCATCATCCTGTTTGGGCCTACAAGGATGGATTTAGTTTTTAATATTTATACTGAGTCTGCTCATTCCACTTTTAATTTTTAAATGCAAGGTCTGAAATTAATTTGAGTTGTTTTAACACATATGAAGTTATGCAAATGACACTTTCTTTTAATACAAAGGAAGCAATGCCTGTCTGGTTAAAGTAAAGATGCAGGAGATTTATTTATTTGTTTGGGGTTTTTTTGGGGGGGAGAAGTAATTAGGTTTATTTATTTGTTTATTCATTTATTATTTTTTTTAATGGAAGCACTGAAGAAGGATTCAGGAGACTTAATATGAGTGCATGAACCTTGTCATCAAGTGATTCAGAACATTTAAAACAACTATGTGTGTGTGTATATGTCAGAGGGGTGAGGTTATGTCTGTGTGGGTGGGGGGAAAGGATGAGAAGTTAGAGAAATAGATATTGAAGATGTTACATGTTGTGCCTAAAACACTTCCCCATCAAGAATGTATTTTCAAAACTAGGAAGGTCCCAACTGCCATCCTTGTTGTAGTTAAAGAAAAATTCAGTTTAGCAAAAGAAAAATAGGTAAATCCAACATAATTTCTGAGGACTGTGGATTTTTTAATAATTTATTAGAATCTCAACACAGTAAATTCAACTACATGCAAAAGCTGTTTCATTTTCAGTTTTATGCTCCAGGATTTTTTTCCCACCTCTTTTGGAGTACCAAATCATCTTCCTCACTCCTGAATCAAATTTTGTGAGACTTAGGGGATAATTTAATCAGAAATTTTCAGTAGCAACTCTGTTCTAGGCAGAATTTAAATCTCTGGGGATATATCAGAAAACAAAAGCAAGACTGCTCCTGTGGTGCTTTGCAATCTCGTGAGTACAGGTGGGAAATAAATGAATAACTACATCAAGTCATGACAAGTGCTAGAAAGAAAATAAAGCAGCATAAGGGGAGAGAATGGTAATTTTAGGTAGTATGTTATATCAAGATCTCTCTGCCATGGTGACTTTTGATCAGAGATGTGAAAGAATACCCAAGCATCAAGGTAAAAATATTTTAGGTACAGAGAGCTAATTGTCTTGATGTAGGCACATGCTGAACTAGAAGGCCATAGTGAATGTAGTGAGAAGAGTAAGGGCAAAAGTAGTTGATCAGGTGAAAGGTGACCATGGCTTGGAGTAAGATTAGAGAAACGGAAGTGACGTGAAGGACCTGAATTCTAGATGTAGTGCGTAGGTCCCGGTTCTAGCTGAAGACTTAGCACTGGGCCACTCCATTATTCAGAGGTTGGGGAAATGAGGAAGAATCAGAAAAAGGAGACTAAAAATTAGTATTCATTGAGAGAGGAAGAAAATGACATCTTTGATGCTGAGTAAAGAAAACAAGAAGGAAGTAGCGATCAAATGTATCAAAAGCTGAAGAGTTTATCAAAGATTGGAAAAGTAGACCTGGAGACCACTAGATGCTTTGACAAAAGAGCTTTCACTGGAGCAACAGGAACAAAGCTGATTTTCAAGGAGTTTTAAAAAGAGTATGAGAAGATGATGGAAAGTGATGATAGAAGATAAGGAATATAGACCACCTTGTGAAAGAGAGCTGAGAGAGAGAGGGTGTGTGTGTGTGTGTATGTAAATGAGAGCAGAAATGGAGCACTAGTTAGTGGATTGTGGAGTCAAAAGAGGTTTCCTTTTGAGGCTGGAGACATTACATAATATTTACATTCTTTTGTGAACATTACAGTGGAAATGGAAAAAAATCACCAACAACCTTGGAAAGAGCAAAGCCAATTACAAAATAAATGTCCAGAAGTGTGTGTAAGGGGATGAAACCCAGACCATTAAGTAGTAGGTCTTGGGCATATATGATCCCTTCACCTTAACAGGAGGAAAGACAGATATGTGGTTGAGTATGTAGGTAGGCTGGTAGATCTGGTGGTTGGGGTTGAGGTGGGAGAGTGGTAATCTAAAAGTTCTCATCTGATTTCTCCTATTTTCTCAGTGAAATAAAGAACAAAGATAGCAGGTGAGTCTGACAGGAAAGAGGAAATTTTGGATGCTTAAGGAGATAGAATTATAGCTTTTACCAGAATTGAATTATTTCCAGGTGTTAGGAAGGAAGGAAATTGAGCAAAGGAGTTGACACAGTTCCTCGCCAGTAAATACAGATTCCCAGAAAGGGCTCTTCAAGTCCTGTATTCCAGCCATACAGAATTTTTTTCTTACTCTTCAAATATATCTCATATTCAAGGTCTTTGAAAATTCTGTTGTTCTGATGTGAGAACTATATAACTTTTAATCATTCTTTAAATCTCAATTTAAATTTCAGGAAGTCATCCTGTACAAACCCTAACTTGTTTCTTCCATAGCACTTATCATAGCCAGTTGTGTACACTTCTTTCCTTCCTGTCAACAGACTGTGTATTCCTCATAAGATGGTGTTATATCTCCAGTAGCTATGCGGAAATACTGCATATTATAAAAAATACATATATCTATTGTTAACGCATGTGCTTTTGTTTTGTTTTGTTTTCTCCCTCCGACCAAAATTTAATTCAGTGAGTACCTAAAGGTTTGCATCGTAAAGCTGTATTTAGAATTATATATTGTATTTAGAATTGAAAACTATTAGAAGCACTTTAATTTTATTTCAGCCCCATGTTAACATCTGCACAAAGGAGAGTACAAGTAGAAATAGCCAGTTTAAAAATGCCACTCTCCACTGTGGCATATACAGATTTTAGAAAACAGTAAGAACAATAATAACAACTAAAACTAGGACGTAAGAACGGAATAATAACGGTAATTTCATTCCAAAATCTTAAAAGTTCCTTTTGTTTTTAATTATTTCTGAAGAGATTAAAATTGAGTACAATTCATCTTCTATCTACCTGAGGTTTTTTTTAAGTGTTGCATAATGAACTCAAGCATGTTATTCAAACTTTGACTTCCATACAAATATAAGACTATAATTTAGATGGATAGAAACAGGCTTTGCAGTAGAACAATGCAACAATAAGAGACACTTTTTCTTCCTTCATTCAATGTCAGAAAAATAGAACAGAAAAATCTGTCACTTTTGATGGAGAATGGAGTGTAGTTAAATTTAGTCTTACTTGAGTACTTTGTTTCAATTTGATTTGCAGTTAACCAAAGCTCATTGTTCAGTTTAAAAGCTTGTAAATTTGGTTGTCTTATCTGCACAAAGGGATACATTTGAAGTACCACACCTGATTTTTAAATATATTTTCAGTTCTCTGTGACCTAAATTACATTTTTTGTTAAATTAGAGCTGATTCTCTTTTTAAAAGGAGAATTATATTTCTGATCTGTTACGTTCTTTTCTCCTATATTTTGGGTTTTTATACTGTGGGTTTTGCCTGTATGACAAGAGTTTTTTTGAAGATTCCTATTTCTAACTTATACATTCTTTATTACAAATTTGTATCCAACAACAGTCTCTAATGAACTAAGTTTATTGCAAATACTCTTTGCAGGTGTGTGTATGTGTGTGCGTATTGTTGAACAAGAGGGAGGATGCTGAGATATGCCATTTGTTGTTGAAGGATCTTGCTTTTTTCATTATGAGACAAACCATAAATGGGCCAGAAATTGATTTAAAAAAAAAAACACATGGAATTAAGTCATACAAACTTACATATACAAAATGCAGTTTTCAGGAAAAGGAATGACAGAGATGACACCCATATTTCTATGGATTATTTATAATTTGAAATATATTTATACCTTAACTTACTCCAGAATGCATTGTAGGGGAACCTTATAAATCAGCATTCTCATGAAAAACAACCCCTATCCCATTATTCAAAATCTAGTATGGAGTTCTTCCTGGTTTAGGAAATCAAGGTAAATCATGAAGACCCTTTGAAGTCACAGAATCTAGTCACAACAAACCAATATGATGCAATTTGATCCAACATTAGAATCAGACACCACTGGGTTCAAATGAAAGAAACGTGCATTTGTCACTTAGCAAATATTCACTGTGCATATACTGTGTTTCAAATATTGCTCTAGACACTGGGAATAAAGCAATGAACAAGACAGACAAGGTTCCTACTCTCATAAAACTTTCAAAAGGTGGATAGAGATGGACTATAAATAAAAATCAGATAGTGACAAGTATTTTGAAGAAAATAATACAGGATAATGTGATAAGAACTGACTAGAATAGGGGATCTAGATGGGGGTTGCTAGGGGAAGGCTTCTCTGGTATTTGATGTGAACAGAGAATGACAAATGCAACGCAGAAGGAAAAGGGTCTATGGCAAAGGATACAAGAAATGCAAAGATACAGAGATGAGAGAGAACTTGGAGAGTTACAGAAACAGAGAGAAATTCCATATATTTGGAATAGAGAGAGTAATTGGAAGATGAGTCAGAAATGAGATCACAGAAGTGGGGCCAAGAGTAGAGGATGTAGATCCTGGGAGCCTGTGGAAGACTGGGTTACAACACAGGATGCAACGGGAACATAAGAAGGGATGCAACACAACCTGATTAATTTCTGCAAGGATCACTCAAACCCCTAGGAGGGGAATGGCTTACATGGGCAGGTAATAAAGGCAGGAAAACTATTTAGAGTAGTCAACTGAAGGAGTGACGGGAATTTGATTTTAGGCAGCCACAGAGAGATGCAAAGAAACTTGAAACATGCTTTTAAAAAATTTCTTTATCACCACATAATCTTATTTCTCTTATTTTCAAACTGCTACTATGGGTCTATCTCTTCCACTTTTAACTTTGATTTGGATAGGCAAAAGGTCTTGTCTAATATATACTATACAATCCAACGTATGTATGAATATATGCATACTGATGCATGTAACTTGTGAATAAGAAATGCTTAGTGTCTCAGTGCAATTTTGGGTTGATATACTGGTTTCTTTTAATTAATCTGTGCTAGGGGACCCTTAAACATAAACTCTTCTGATGGCTGTTCTTTTAAGTTTGGAGAATAATGACATAACTATTAACATATAACAGTGAAATTACATGATGAATATTGTTAAATAAGAATAATGCTAAACTTTCTTTAGAATATGTTTATATAAAATTCCTAAAAATCTGGTATATCCTGGTATTATGTTATCAGTCATAATTTTAAAATGTAGGTCATAGGAAAAAAATCAGATTCCCTGGTCAATTGCATTATAATGAACCTTCAGGAGATCTTTAACCATGGCCATTTTTAAGTCTTTTGTCATTTACAGACAGTTAGTGTTTTACTCTGATACTTTTGAAAAGCATTCCTACAAAAGTGCTTCATCTTCAAGGAGACTCAAGGAAAAGATTCTGGCAAGTTTAAGTCTCTAAAATCTAAGATCATGTGACAGAGACAGCAATGGACCTTTCAATCACTTCCCCAGGGCTACCTACACAGTCTCACGGTAAGTCATGGGATGGGTACCCAAGATCTCACCCTGTTCTTCTCCATATCCAACAAAAGGGCCCATAACACTGATGATATAATGCTAACAGGTGAAGACTTGCCTCTGCTGCAGGTCATGCTGCAGACTTTGCTGGAATATCTTTGTTTGATGTGTCTGTGACTCTGGAAGGTATGGATTGGACACTGTGACAGAGACAACGAAAGGAGAGGGCACCCCTAAGATTCTGCTTTCAGCTTTGGTAGGTGACAAAACCCCAACATACCCCATACAGCAACAGCTCCTAGCAGGGTACACAGTGCTCCTCCAGGTAGAGTCTCTCCCAAAGGAGCAGCGTATCATGGTAAGAACTTCCCTTCTCATCATTTAAGAATATATTCCATTGACTCACTTCTGCCATGGCCCAAACTCCCAGTTTGACTAAGCGGCATGCCAACTTGCAGCAAAGGAGTATTTTGTCCACCAGCTCATTCTCTCTAAAACTGTGGGTGCTACTAGGCCCTGAAGAGTATGTAGAGCCTCCAAATGCCCCCATCCTTATTCCTGTGGCAGCCCCTATGGCCTATAGAGAGAGAATGGGAGAAATCCTCACTGATGCCTGATATATAGATGCCTGGAAGAAAGAAGGAACCACAACAGCCAACGGGCTGAACTCAGAGCAGTTTAGCTGGTGATCACTCATGAGCCCTGGCCATTAACCCCTAGCACTGATGAGCTGTTCTAAAAGGATTAATCCTATGGCCTAGACAATGAAAAGGTGAAGGGTGGATAATCATGAATAAGCCCTGGTGGGGTCAGGATATATGTAAAGGCATTTGGGTTCACCTGCAAGAGCCTAAAGCAGTCCTCACTGTCTTCAACATACTGGCTCATAAGGCAATGACAGCCCCTGGCAATCAGGAAGCTGATGCCCTCGCCTGGCTATGAACCCTAGCAACCGACTCTCCACTAGATACAGCAGATTGGGAGCACAGGCCAAATGGCCACTCTAGTGCCTGGATAGAATCGTGAATTCGAAGGTGGACAGATTGCCCTTAAAACACAGTATCTTGGTTAATGCAGTAACAGCATGCCCTGTGTGTTCTAAACAACATACAAGATAACTGCCAAAGGAGTATGGCTATTCATTGGAGTTCCCAACTGGAGAGGGACTGGCATATTGAATAGATGGTCCTCTGTTCTCTGATGGAGGGTTCTAAACATGCCCTGGTTTGTGTGCAAAGTTTAGGGTGAGCCGCCGTATCTGACTTAACGCAAACTTTCCCCTGCTGTCACACAAACCAGGCTACCACTACTACAAGACTAGACTTGCTAAGTACTATGTACAGAAAACTTCATCAAATAGACAATAATCTGGGGTCACGTTTCAAAGGTCATAATACGCAAGATAGGGCAGAAAAACATGACACTGAATGGAGGTTCCATCTCTCCTGTAATTTGCAAGCAGTAGGGTTAGTGCAAAGAAAAATGGACTCTTAAAGCAGCAGACTGAATTAATAACAGGTACAGGCACTTTGGCCAAGTAGACTAAAGTACTGTCCCAGGCTTTAGTATATCTGAATGATCAGCCAGTGGGACCTGTTGAACCATATGCCAGACTGGGGGCCCCTGCCAAAACATCCACTGCCATAAAGGTATGGAAATCATCCAAAAACAGACATTGCCCCAACTCTGACCATGGATCAACGTGCTACGCTGCTGAAAACACCAAGCCCCACCCTGCCTGAGAGACATTATCCACTGGAATTTATGACGAGACATCCCAATAAGATGAGTGAGTTACTTTGCACCCCCGGGTGAGAGGAAACCACTCATTCTTCACTGGTATCCCATTGTCCTGCTGCAAGCCAGACCAGTTAAAATGCATTACACTGGAAACTTGGAACATGCACTACTGAAAGAGAGGAGAAAATGAAGGTCCCGGCCTGATCAACAGTCCTGCCTCCACCGGCCAACATTTATAATATGCACAACCAAGTCAAGTTCCTAAAGCTGCCAACCGCCCTCTCCTCAAGGACAGGTGGACATATTCAGTTCTCCACTGGTACAATCATTTGGCTGCTGTTTTGGTCCCCTCCGTTGGCCTGCAGGACAATTCCGACCACAAGCAAGCCTTTACTAACCTCCCTCAGCAAGCCTCAAGTGACAGCCAACAAAGCCTGCTCACACTGCACATTGAGATGTCACTAATTAAAAAAAAAAAAAAAAAGCTTTCCTCCTAAATAAAATGGCCTTGGACATTATTACTACCTCACAAGGGGGCACCTGTGCCATTATCCAAAGAGAATATTATCTGTTCATGCCTGATAAGTCTGCTAATGTATCATCTTTATAAACCACATGAAAATCCAAATAAATGCCATGAGTGGTCTGACCCCCAGCCTAAGAGACTTAGTAAGTCAGCGGTTTGGGTCGTGGGGCTCTTGGAGGAACAATGTCGGTGCTTAGTCTGACAGTCATTACCTAGATGTGCTTCCTCTTAGTGTGTCTACACTGTTGCCGTGACGTCTGCCTCCAAGACAGCCAGACAGTTCTACAAACTGAGCCACCTCCGTGCTAGCAAAAGCCCCTGCTGACAGCTCAGGGCACACGGCGGAAGAGGGGGCCATACACAAGTGTAAGAGCCGATCGTGAGGGGTAAAGTGTTGGAGGAGGTCATCGAGAGGACATGACTGCCAGCTGACCCTCAAGCGGGACCCAGACCATCAGAGGCTCCTCATCGCCTCCCCTGTCCTTGGAGTGTGCATTCACTTGCCTTCCCTAGTTAGCACCGGCCCAAAGATGCAGCCTTGAGAGCACTGTGGTGCTGAGTCCATTCAGACGATATACAAGACTCAGCCCAGTTAAGGCTTTTATACAAACGCGTAAGATTCTGGCAGGTGAGAACGGAGATCTACGTGTCTTATGGCCACCCAAGACAAGCCGTGTAAGTAAGTTCCCTTGCTTATTAAAACTGCCACTACCAATCTGGAGTGGTCTGACTCTTTCTTCACTCTCTCCCGTTCCTCTGTGTAAGAGAGCAGTTTACAAACCAACACTTACACGGCTAGAGACACATCATTTGGGAAAAAAAATTACAAGCAAAGAAAACCAAAGATGCGAATTGATTTTCACAAAGCGATAGGCAACCTAAGATGAATAGACCCGGTCCTTTAACCGTGTCAGGTGAATGTTTATTGAAGAATGACTGGGCGCCTAATGTGGCACTTTGCGTGCACACTTGAGGGCAACTCTCCATCGAGTATGAATCACTTTGCTGAGTCAGCACGCTGCTGTGGTTTAAGTATCACTCTAAATGCAAAATAGGCACCAATCTGTGTCTGGTAAACAGTATATGTAAGCATAAGTCCCAGTTCGTGCTGACAGTTCTTGGGTACACAGTCAGAGCTCTTGACAGCACATACATCAGTCCAGAGCTCTTGGCAGACACCAGTTGTCCCCTCTACTTAACTCCCTCTCTTTCTCCCTTCACATTAGTTGCTTCAGTTTTGTCTCCCCTAATTTACTTCTAATTCATTCCTAAACCCCTGCTAATCTGTATTCTTCCCACAAGACTCCACTAAAACTGCTATTCCCAAGGTCACCAATGACCTCCTTTTTGCTAAAACTGACAGGCACTTCCCAGTTTGCGTGTTTATTTTTTTCCTCTCACATGAACGGGTACTACACTGACACCATCGCCTCCTCCCACCTTCATGAACTATTCTTTTCTCTTAACTCCAATTATATGACTCTTCTCTTAGGTTTTTTTTTTTTTCCTATCTCCTCATTTGGGCTGTCTGTTTATTTCCTTCTGCCTTTCCTAAGTGTTGATATTTTTCAAAAACCAGTCCTTAGTTCTTTTCTCAAATTGCTGTGGTATATAATCCATTTCCAGAGGTTTATTAATATCCTTTTGACTCCCAGGACAGCTCTTTCTCATGCACTCCAGTTCATGTGAATAGTGCATATCCTTCTGACCCTTCTTGCTAGAATTTACCTACTTCTCTACTCCTTCCGGCCCCACACCACATGCCATAAAGGTTCAGACCACATCACCTGTTTCCTCCGTAACTCTGAACATACACTTGACTGGCATCTCTGTTCTAAACTTGTCTACTTGTATTGCAGTAACAGTGAATCAAACAGGATTTTTCCCCTAAAATCTAAACATCTCTCACTCCTTTAATAAAACTAAAACTCTTCAGTGACTTCTTCCTTCATATGGATGACAACACATAGTTCATACAGGGCTTTACAAGGTGCATTTTGTAGTATTTTCTCTCCTCCTTGCCAAAGCTCCAGCCTCATCTTTCCCCTGCCGCCTTGTTCCCAGCCTCTGTCACTGAACGATACGATGTGCTGGCAGAAGATGAGCAAGCCTCTTCATTGGGAAGCTAGCAATTCTTTATCAGGATAACCATACTTCTTAGACTCATGCCTCCAGGATAAATTTGCTCCTATTAAACTGACCACTTCTGTTACCTCTGACATTCAACCTTCACGTTCAAGTAACTAGTTAAGTAATTACTTACGTGATTAAGTAATACAAAAGTCTGGACACAGAAGAGATGCTTTGAGCTATTTGAAAAGAATAATCCATGATTGAAAGAATTTAGTTGTCTTGAGTTACTGTTACCTTGTGTTATTTTATACATCTTCATAATTTCCCTGTTTATTTTGCTACAGTATTGGGTGTTTTCTATTCCAATCTTCAAATTTTCCAAAACATAAAAAAGGCAAATATGGACGCATGCATTTTACACTGTTACAGAGTTTATTTGAGGTCAGCTTATGCGGTTTCAGGGTCAGTAGTTACAAAGCTATTGCTGAAGGGACAGCTCTAATTGTGAGGGAAAACCTGGACAGCATAGATACAGCTTGGTAGTAGATCTATATTTGTATCATATGCCATCTTTGAATTTTTAAGCCTTTATGCTCAATAATCAATATTCTATCTAGCACAATAATAACACATAGAATTATTTATGGTTACAATTAAGGTGTACTTTTCAGTCACAAGAGGAATGAAAAAGTTATTAGAGAGATGATGTGATTTAATGAAAAGGCCATTGAACAAGCAGCAAAGGCTCTCAAATGAGGTAATAAATGTGAAAGTCTTTGAGAAAAAAAAGTATTATGCAAGCATAGTGTTAATAGTAAAAGTCTAAAATATTCATTTCTAGTAGACCTCATGCTTTCTGGGGCTATCAGAATAACATTAAAAAATTGATCCAGAAGGAAATCTACTTCAGGATGACACCTGCACCCCAGTGTTCATAGCAGCACTATTTACAATAGCCAAAACATGGAAACAGCCTACATGTCCATCAACAGGTGACTGGATAAAGAAGATGTGGTATATTTATACAATGGAAAACTACTCAGCCATAAAAACTGACAACATAATGCCATTTGCAACAACATGGATGCTCCTGGAGAATGTCATTCTAAGTGAAGTAAGCCAGAAAGAGAAAGAAAAATACCATATGAGATCGCTCATATGTGGAATCTAAAAAACAAAAACAAAAACAAACAAACAAAAACAAAGCATAAATAAAGGACAGAAATAGACTCACAGACAGAGAACACAGACTTGTGGTTACCAGGGGGGTGGAGGGTGGGAAGGGATAGACTGGGATTTCAAAATTGTAGAATAGACTACACTGTATAGCACAGGCAAATATACACAAAAGGTTATGATAACTCACAGAGAAAAAAATGTGACAATGAGTGTGTATATGTCCATGAATAACTGAAAAATTGTGCTGAACACTGGAATTTGACACAACATTGTAAAATGATTATAAATCAATAAAAAATGTTAAAAAAAAAAAGCACGAAATGTAAAAAAAAAAAAAAAAAAAAAAAAACAACCATGTTTCAACACTCAACTAAAAAACAAATTATTACATACATAAGTGAATTCAACCAGGTGGGTGCCCAGCCCTGATTTTATTCTGTTTGCTTCCCCAAAACAGTAGTAACCATTCTGCTGAATTTACAATTTCTCATTCAAGGGCACTTTTTCACAACAATATTACATGTCTATATTCTAATACTAATTACAGAATTGCTTTTCATATTGTAAAATGATATAAATGGTATCATAATACATATGTTTGTAATTTTTAACTTTTGCCCAAAACTATGTTCTTGGAATTTATTCTTGTTGATATGTATGTTTATATTTTCACTGTGTGCAGTATAACCTTGTTTGAATATAGTACAATTTGATTATTAATTTCCCTACTGACAAAATTTTGAGATCCTTTTTTGTTTGTATGTGTTTTAAATAGAGTTTACTTTTTAGAACGGTTTTAGGTTCAAAGCAAAATGGAGTGGAAAGTACAGAGAGTTCCCATATACCCCCTACCACACACACATACACACACACTCACACCCACACAGAGCCTTCCACACCAGAGTGGTACATTTGTTACAATCAGTGAACCTACACTGAAACATTATTATTACCACCCAAAGCCCATAGCTTACGTTAGAGTTCACTCTTGGTGCTGTCCATTCTACGGGTTTCACCAAATGTACAATGATGCGTATCCACCATTATAGTATTACACAGAATAGTTTCACTGCCCTAAAAATCTCTGTGCTCCACCTCTTCATCCCACCTTCCCTGTAACACCTGGTAACCACTGATCTTTTTACTGTCTCCATAGTTTTGCCTTTTCCAGAATGTCAGAGTTGGAATTCTATAGTAGGTAGCCTTTTCATATTGCCTTTATTCTTAACATAAAGTAGTAAATTAACTATCACTGAAAATGCATGGGACCAATTCCACCTTCAATCTGTATAGGATTAAGCATTATTACAGTCACAAATATGAATACTTACTCTGGAACATTAAAGACATTAAATTAATTTCTTGAAGCAGGAAGACAATGCCTGTGCATTCATTGGAAGACACAGTAGGGAATTTTTTAAAGCCAAATTAATTAGCGCACTATCAAAACTGACACATCAATATTAATTAGGTCATCATTCCAAAGGAGGAAAATCAGTCAAAAGTCAACCAACATTTATTAATCATCTACTTCCCTCGAAAGTGTTATTATGCACTTGAGATACAAGACAGATGAGATGCCGCCTCTGCCTGCAGGTGCTTTCCTGCTTATTATTTCATAATAGTTTCAGAAAGTAAATTTAAAGGGTCATGCGATTTAGCAACAAGAGATGCAGTAGAAAAAGCAATTCATTATGCTTGAATGGGGGGAAGGGAGGAGGGGGAGGCAAATAAATGCAGGAGGGCCTCGCAAAGGAAGAGGTATTTGACAGCTGCCTAGAGGGTGAGCAGGCTTCCCTCAGGAGCAAAAACTATACAAGGGCGTTTCAGGAAGGGAGAGAACAGTGCACACCCAAAAGCAGGCTATCTCTCAGTAAACTCAATCAGGCTGGACTGACTGTACTCCCAGGGAAGTTTATGCATGTCCAAATACACAAACCAGCATGGGAGGACAAAGATTCACTCCCTGATCAAATTCTCACCAGGCTCCTCCAAATCCTCTTCTCCACGAGGCCTCAACCTTGGCCTAAAAAAACCCACAGACTCTCAACAAAAATGATTTTGCCCATCCCTGACCCCTACCCAATTCACATTAAAAGACTTAAACACTAACATGTTTTCTAATAGCTGAAGGCCACATCCTTAGAATAACTCTAACCAATCCCCAACCAGAAAGGGCCTGTATGAGAAAGCTGAAGGCTGCCAAGAGAATTTCATTTGCCTTAGCATTTACTAAAAAGGCCTGACAACTGTGACTCCTTCCTCTGTCCCTTTCAGATAGACTAGTATCTCCTACAACTCAAGAGTGTCTTTCCTAAGTACCTGAAAGCCATGCCTTTGAAATGTGATCACCAGGAAGGATGGAGCCCCTGTCTCCAACTCCCTTCAATACTTGCCAGCCAGCAGACCCAGCTGGCCTCATCAGCATTTACACTGAGGACCCCTTTGTAATGTTCCACTTCTTGGATGCTGACAATTGTTTCTGAGTTCAGTTTATGCTGGGCTCTCTTCCCCACTGCAATAGTATAGTACTGATTAAAATCTGTCCTGACCATTTTAACTGGTGTCTGGCTTTGCTTACCTTTGATAGTAACAGAACAGGAAATAATGCAATCCATAGTCCTAAAGCCTTCAGTAGCGCTCTTTGCCTTTCAAATACAGTCCTGCTGATTGCTTGGCATTTGAAGCCCTGTCTGAGCTCAGCAGAACAATTGGGAATTCCCAGAGGCTGCTTCTTCTCTGTCCTTTGTCCTCATCCTCCTTATGACATGAGTCCTTCCACATCACACTCTATTCACCTATTTTTATACTGAACTCATTTATTCTCCCCTTCATTCATATGTCAAACACATTCATTAACTGATTAACTACCGTCTGTCAAGACTTCCCAAAGTCCATGCCTCTACTTTCATAAATCTTCACTAATAGCTCCAGCCAGAGTATCTTCTTTCCCAACTGAGGATAGGGTAAGTACATTTAACCTACAGGCAGATTTTTTTTCTCCTATTATATCTTTGACTATTGCTCCTATAGTATGCATTCTAGCAATTTCATCAGGAACATATTTTCCATATATTATGGATAGACCACATGATAGTCCACAGGCCAAATCTGGCCCACTGCCTGTTTCTGTACAGCATGAACCAAGAGTGTCTTTTACATATTTTAATGGTTGAAAAAATCATAAGAAGAATATTTTATAAACATAAAAATCAAGAAATTCAAATTTCAGTGTCCATAAATAACACTTTTTTTGGAACACAGCCATGCTCATTCGTTTACATACTAGCTATAGCTGTTTTCATGCTACAATGTTTCAAGAGTAACTAGCTCTAACAAAAAAATGTATTACCCACAAAGCTGAAAGTATTTGCTATTTGGCTCTTTACAAAGCATGACAACCCCTGTATTAGATAACTATTTGCTGCAGTGTGTTCATTCCAGTGATGGTTAAATAAGAAAAGTATCATATGATATCACTCATATGTGTAATCTGAAAAAAAAAAGAAAGAAAGAAAGGAAAAAGAAGACACTATTGAACTCATCTATAAAACAGAACTAGACTCGCACACAGGTAAACAAATCTTATGGTTACCGGGGGAAAGGGGGCAGAAAGGATAATTTGAGAGTTTGAGATTTGTAAATGTTAACCACTATATATAAAAAGAGATAAAAAAGATTTCCAGTCAAGATGGTAGAGTGGTAGGACCACGAGCTCGCCTCTCCTCGCGACTACAACGAATCCACGATGGAATGCTAAACAACCATCAAAAAAAAAGACTGGAACCTAGCAAAAAAGATCTTCTGCAACTGGAAACATAAAGAGAGAACCACAGCAGGAAGGTAGGAGGGGTGTGCTCACCATATAATCAGTCTCCATGCACCCTGGGTGGGGTGACCCACAAGCTGAAGATTTGTGAAGTCCCAGAGGCCCTCCCACAGGAGTGAGAGCTCTAAGCCTCACGTCAAGCTCCCCAGTCTAGGTCTTGTATTGGGAAGACGAGGAGACCCCAGGACATCTGGTTTCAAAGGCCAGTGGAGCTTGGCTCCAGAAGCCCCACGAGACTCAGGAAAATGGAAACTCCATTCACTTATGAAGTGTACACGAAAACTCACGTGCGCCAGGTCCAAGGGCAGTGGCAGTGATTTCGTAAGAACCTGGGCCAGGCCTGCCTGCTGGATTTGGAGGGTCTCCTGGGGATGTGGGGAATGGCTGTGGCTCACCCAGAGGACATAAAAGCTGGTGATGGACATTATGGGAGTGTTCATCTACATGAGCTTTCCTGGAGGCTGACATCTTGATCGGATCCTTAGCACCAAGACCTGGCCCCACCCAACAGCCTGGAGGGAAGCCTCAGGCCAAGCAACATATAGGGTGGGAACACAGGCCCACCCATCAGCAGACTTCCTGAGCTGCAAAGGCCTCTAGACATAGTCCTACCCACCAGAGGCCCAGGACCAGGCTTCACTCAGCAGTGGGCAGGCACCAGCTCCTCCTGCCAGGAAACCTGCATAAGCCTCTAGTCCAGCATCACCCACCAGGGGCAGATACTAAAAATAAGAAAACAACAATCCCAAAGCCTGTGGAAGGAGCCCACAAACACACAGAAAAATAGATGATGGGGTGGCAGAGGAACATCTCCCAGGCCAAGGCACAAGATAAAATCCCAGTAGGAGAAATAAGTGATGAGGAGATAGGCAATTTATCTGAGAAACAGTTTAAAGTAATGATGGCCAAGATGTTCAGAGAACTCAAGAGGAGTACAGATGCACAGAGCAAAGTTTTTAGTAGAGTTGGAAAACATAAAGAATACCCAAACAGAGTTGAAGAATAAAATCACTGAAATGAACAATATACTAGAAGGAACCAAGAATAGACTAAATGAAGCAGAAGAACGGATCAGTGAATTGGAAGACAGATTAGTGGAAATCGCTACTTCAGAACAGAAAAAAGAAAAAAGAATGAAAAGAAATGAAGATAGTTTAAGAGAACTCTGGGACAACATGAAGTGCTCTAATATTTGCATTATAGGGGTCCTAGGAAGAGAACAGAGAGAAAGGACCTGAGAAAATTTTTGGAGAGATAATCACTGAAAACTTTCCCAACTTGGGAAAGGAAACAGTCACCCAAGTCCAGGAAGCACAGAGAGGACCACATAGGGTCAACACAAAGAGGAACACACCAAGGCACATAGTCATCAAATTGACAACAATTAAGGATAAGAAGAAAATATTAAAATCAGCAAGAGAAAAGCAACAAATAACATACAAGGGAATTCCCATAAGTTTATCAGCTGATTTTTCAGCAGAAACTCTACAGAACAGAAAGAAGTGGCATAATATATTTAATGTGATGAAAGGGGTAAACTTACAACCAAGAACACTCTATCCAGCAAGGCTCTGGTTCAGACTTGATGGAGAAGTCAAAAGGTTCACAGATAAACAAAAGCTACAAGAATTCAGCACCACAAAACCAGCTTTACAACAGATGTTACAACTTCTCTCGTCATCAAACCATAAGAAAAGAGAACAAAAAGAAGAAAGAGGGGAAAAAAAAAAAAAAAAGACCTACAAAAAATTGCCTTGGTTGTTCGGGGTCTTTTGTGGCTCTTTATAAATTCTGGAATTATTTGTTCTAGTTCTGTGAGGAATGTTGTGAGTATTCTGATGGGGGTTGCATTGGATCTATGAATTGCTTTCGGTACTGTGGCCATTTTGATAGTGTTGATTCTTCCAATCCAGGAGCACAAGAAATCTTTTCATTTCTTTGTGTCATTTTGGTGTTTGGAGTATAGGGAACCTCCTTCCTTAAGTTTATTTTTAGGTATTTTGATGTTTTTGATGTAATGGAAATGTTCATGCTGGTTATAAAATTCTCGCTTTTGAAGTGAAAAAAAAAAAAAACGTGAATGAAGTGCTGCAAATGACAAAATATCCTTCTTTTCTATGGGTGACTTGTATTCCATTACATACATACATACATATATATACAAATTTCTTACATTACATTCATCATATAGATATAGATATATATACATGCTGCATCTTCATTATCAATTCAACTACTCATGTGCACTTACGATGCTTCCATATCTTGGCAATCATAAATAATGTTGCTGCTAATAGCAAGGTGTGTGTATCTTTTTTAATTAATTCTTATTTTGTGGTTGTCTTTATTCCTTTGATAACTATATAAATTTAAAAAGCTAAAGCTCTAAACATCCTTAGAAATAATGAACAGCACATATATGTAAATTTAAAACATATATGTGCAGTAAAAAAAAAAAAGAAATGAGCTATCAAGCCATGAAAGACATGGAAGAAACTTAAAAACCCTATTACTAAATGAAAAAAGTGAGTCTGAAAAGGCTACAAACTGTACGAGTCCAACCAAATGACATTCTAAAAAAGGCACAGCTACAGAAACAATAAAAATATCGTGGTTTCCAGGAGTTTAGTGAGAGGGAGGGAGGGAGGAATGAACAGATGGAGCACAAGGGATTTTTAGGGTGATTAAACTCTTCTATGTGATACTATAGTGGCTACATGTCATTATGCATTTGTCAAATGTACAACATCAAGAGTGAACCTTAATGTAAACTACGGACTTTGGTTGATAATAGTGTGTCCATGTTGGTTCATCGCTTGTACCAAATATGCCACACTGATGAGGGATGTTGAGGGTAGGGGAGTATATATATGTGGGTGGAGAGGGTTATGTGTGAACTCTGTATTTTCTGCTCAACTCTGCTGTGAAAATGAAACTCCTCTAAATAAATTGTCAATTAATTTAGGAAAAGATATTAAAAAAAACCCAAATTGCTTCTGGATACCACATGGAACTATATTCAATGTTCTGTAATAACATTTAATGAAGAAGAATATAAAAATGAATATATGTACATACACGCATGACTGGGACATTAAGCTGTAGACCACAGACTGACACACTGTAACTGACTATCTTCAATAAAAATAAATCACATTCTCAGATCTACAAAGGAAAGTGGTGTTCAGTTTTCAATTTTTTACAGGTATTCACTTAATTCAGCTCTGACCCACCTCAGGGTCCTAACGGGTCGCGAGGCCCGGGCCTCACCTACGCACCGCTACCCACGAGCGCAGCCGAGGCTTCAACCGCCGGCTCCCGACCTGCGCGCCCCCACCAAGCGCCCCCTCACCGGCTCAGCGGCGGCAGCGGAGGCGGCAGCAAGCAGCGGCGGCAGCAAGCGGCGGCCCAGACCCCAGGCCGCGTTCCTCCTCCAGGAGCTGGTCCGCGAGCACTAGGCTCCCACCCAGCTTTCACACGCTCCGGGCGGGTCCGGTCGGCGCGTCTGTGCGTCCACGCGCATGCGCGCCCCTCCTCCTCCGCCCGCAGCGCAGACGCTCGGGCTGCAACTCCTGTTCTTCGGGAGGTGGGGACTGGTGCCGGGCTGGGGGCTGGGGGCAAGGGCCTGGCAGTGGGGCGGAGGGCCCATCCCTTTATTCGCCCCACCGGGTCTCCATCCTTAACACCCCCATCCCATCACCTACCGGTCCTGAAACAACCAAAACCTCGAACAGCTCAGGGCCAGGCCACACACCCTAGCCCCACTCCCCTGCTCGCCTTCCCTCCCAAACCCTGTGAATGCCCCCCCCCACCTACAGCCAAGCCCCCAAGTCTCCCACAGGACCCCCGAAATGGGACTTCCTCTCACACCGAGGTACCCGCCCCGACACTCCACCACGCTAGTAACCTATGGCCCCCACGCCACAAGCTCACCCCTCATGCCTCACTGCAGGACCCCCAACATCGCAAGATGGTCCCCCTCACCCCTCAGCCGGGTCAATTCCACTCCCAGCGATTCCTCACCCCTCAGCCTGTGCCCACTCACCGCGGGATCCTCCCTCACCCGGAGTGCAACCTTACCCCCAGCTGACCCCCTCACCCCTCAACCAGCGAGGGGGCAGGATGGTCTGGGCTCCCATCACCATGGCGACAGCCAGCCAGCCAGGAATCCCGGGCAGAGTGCTGGCACACAGCCCTGTGTCCCAGGCTCCTGGGCCCGGGCGGGGGTTGGACGCAGTTCCAATTCTCGCCCGGGCGCCCTGCCCCACCCCTACTCCCCCCAATTCTCCCCCCACCACCCAGTGCCTCGTCTGAGCTGATGGGGCAGGGTGGTACCAGGGTGCACACCACTCGCCAGGGGGCCTTGGATGGTTGATGGTGCTGCCGGCAGGGAGGGGCAGCCCCGCCGAGAATGGACAGCAGGCAGCAGCAGACGCAGAGGCAGAGGCGGGGAGGGGGGCTGCCCTGGGAGAGCCAGTCAACTTCCTCCCAACTCCCCCGCTGCCTGGCTCGGGGGGCAGCCTCTGCTGCCCTGGCTTCCTGGAAAGAATCTCTCCCTGTCAGCCTGCTCCTGGGAGGTAGGCAGGGTGTGGTCCGGGCGAGAGGGGGGGGGGCTCAGCAGCAGCAGCAGAAGCAGCAATGGCAGTATTGGGACTACCTATGCTAGAGCAGGGATTTGCTCCCATTTCCCGCTGTCGCTGCCGCCGCCCCCGCACCCTGACAGCACCTCCTCATCTCCCAGGGGCAGAAATGACCTGCAACATAGGCCCTGCAAATCTGGACAGCAAAAGCTGCCCCCAGGACAGGAAGCAGGAGAGATGGGAGCAAATTCACAGGCTCCCAAGGGTAGACCCCTCTCCCCGCTGCCGCCGCCGCCGCCGCCCCCGCACCCTGACAGCACCGCACCCGCCTCCTGGGAACAGGCCATGGCCTGAGGGCCAGTCGGACGTGCTCCCTAGCCGTCCGGTGCCCTCCCACCTCCTGGGGCGGAAGTATCCCCTACCGCCCCCCCTCCCCCGGTATAAGCGGCAACGAAGAGGCGCCCGTATTACTGATGAGCGGGAATGAGAAGTGGGCACCACGAACCACGCGGTGGCCCCCGACCCACCTCAGGGTCCTGACGGGTGGCGAGGCCCGACCTCACCTACGCACCGCTACCCGCGAGCGCAGCCCAGGCTTCACCCGCCGGCTCCCGACCTGCGCGCCCCCACCAAGCGCCCCCTCACCGGCTCGGCGGCGGCAGCGGCGGCGGCAGCAAGCGGCGGCCCAGACCCCAGGCCGCGTTCCTCCTCCAGGAGCTGGTCCGCGAGCACTAGGCTCCCACCCAGCTTTCACACGCTCCGGGCGGGTCCGGTCGGCGCGTCTGTGCGTCCACGCGCATGCGCGCCCCTCCTCCTCCGCCCGCAGCGCAGACGCTCGGGCTGCAACTCCTGTTCTTCGGGAGGTGGGGACTGGTGCCGGGCTGGGGGCTGGGGGCAAGGGCCTGGCAGTGGGGCGGAGGGCCCATCCCTTTACCCGCCCCACCGGGTCTCCATCCTTAACACCCCCATCACCTACCGGTCCTGACAAAACCAAAACCACGACCAGCTCAGGGCCAGACCACACCCCCTAGCCCCACTCCCCCTGCTCGCCTTCCCTCCCAAACCCTGTGAATGCCCCCCCCCCACCTACAGCCAAGCCCCCACGTCTCCCACAGGACCCCCGAAATGGGACTTCCTCTCACACCGAGGTACCCGCCCCGACACTCCACCACGCTAGTAACCTATGGCCCCCACGCCACAAGCTCACCCCTCATGCCTCACTGCAGGACCCCCAACATCCCAAGATGGTCCCCCTCACTCGTCAGCCGGGTCAATTCCACTCCCAGCGATTCCTCACCCCTCAGCCTGTGCCCACTCACCGCGGGATCCTCCCACACCCGGAGTGCAACCTTACCCCCAGCTGACCCCCTCACCCCTCAACCAGCGAGGGGGCAGGATGGTCTGGGCTCCCATCACCATGGCGACAGCCAGCCAGCCAGGGATCCCGGGCAGAGTGCTGGCACACAGCCCTGTGTCCCAGGCTCCTGGGCCCGGGCGGGGATTGGACGCAGTTCCAATTCTCGCCCGGGCGCCCAGCCCCCACCCCTACTCCACCCCACTTCTCCCCCCTACTTCTCCCCCCACCACACAGTGCCTCGTCTGAGCTGATGGGGCAGGGTGGTACCAGGGTGCACACCACTCGCCAGTGGGCCTTGGGTGGTTGATGGTGCTGCCGGCAGGGAGGGGGCAGCCCCGCCCAGAATGGACAGCAGGCAGCAGCAGAGGCAGAGGCAGAGGCGGGGAGGGGGGCTGCCCTGGGAGAGCCAGACAACTTCCTCCCAACTCCCCCGCTGCCTGGCCCGGGGGGCAGCCTCTGCTGCCCTGGCTTCCTGGAAAGAATCTCTCCCTGTCAGCCTGCTCCTGGGAGGTAGGCAGGGTGTGGTCCGGGCGAGAGGGGGGGGGGCTCAGCAGCAGCAGCAGCAGCAGCAGCAGCAATGGCAAGATTGGGACTGCCTATGCTAGAGCAGAGATTTGCTCCCATTTCCCGCTGTCGCTGCCGCCGCCCCCGCACCCTGACAGCACCTCCTCATCTCCCAGGGGCAGAAATGACCTGCAACATAGGCCCTGCAAATCTGGAGAGCAAAAGCTGCCCCCAGGACAGGACGCAGGAGAGATGGGAGCAAATTCACAGGCTCCCAAGGGTAGACCCCTCTCCCCGCTGCCGCCGCCGCCGCCGCCCCCGCACCCTGACAGCACCGCACCCGCCTCCTGGGGACAGGCCATGGCCTGAGGGCCAGTCGGACGTGCTCCCTGGCCGTCCGGTGCCCTCCCACCTCCTGGGGCGGCGGCATCCGCTACCCCCCAACCGGGTATAAGCGGCAACGAACAGGCGCCCGTATTACTAATGAGCGGGAAGGAGAAGTGGGCACCACGAACCACCCGGTGGCCCCCGACCCACCTCAGGGTCCTAACGGGTCGCGAGGCCCGGGCCTCACCTACGCACCGCTACCCGCGAGCGCAGCCAAGGCTTCACCCGCCGGCTCCCGACCTGCGCGCCCCCACCAAGCGCCCCCTTACCGGCTCGGCGGCGGCAGCGGCGGCGGCAGCAAGCGGCGGCCCAAACCCCACGTCGCGTTACTCCTCCGGGAGCTGGTGCGGGGGCAGTTGGCTCCCGCCCGGCTTCTTCAAGCTTCGGGCAGTTCCGCGTCTGCGCAGGCGCATCGGCGCGTGCGTGCACGCCCCTCCTCCTCCCGCCGGAAGTGCGGACCCTCGTGCTCCTGCTGCTCGGGTTGTGGCGAGTGGGGCCGAGCGGTCGGATCGGGGCCTGGCGTGGGGCGTGCCGTTGGGTCATTAGCCCTGGGACAGAGAGAACAGGAATGGAAGAGTTAAAAATAAATCTCTTATTTCAGGATTTCTTGAAAAGTTATCTTGGTGTTAGTCAGTGCACAGCGAATAAAAACCAAATAATTGTTCGAAACTTTCTATCTACAAGTTGGCCACTTTACAGACAGTAAGTTCAAATCATCAAGATCAGGGAAACTCAAGCGATGCATTTAACTCAGCCTACTGATAAATGAAGAGGTACAGAGTGTGAGGTTTCAACCATCTAGTCAGAGTTCCAGAAGGAGAAGGGGAGAGAGAGAATGGAGGCCATTGTTTGAGGTTATAATATTTCAAATATTAGTGGCGATAACAGTTAAGAATTGTACAGAATTCTATTTAGAGACTATCATCTGGGTGTTTGGGGTGCTTGTCTTTCTCAGTTGCCATTGCTTGTAGGACACTTCAATGAACAAAGTTGGAGATATGCATTTTTTAGAGAACCTTGAAATTCAACATTGTAAAATTTATTTGACCACTTAGATTTTATAATTGTACCTCTTTTCCACTTGAAAACTTAATTCCTAAGACTTTAAAAGGAACACAGTAACTAATTCATTTTATTTCAATTTACTGATATCTACGTACCCACACATGAATACTTATACTTCAACATAGCCATATTCATAATACTTAAATAATGAGTTTAATATGTGAAACTTAAGATTTATCTAAAGGTTTGTTTTTTAACTGCAGGCTATACATTACTAGCAACAGAGCCAAAATATTGTAGGTTTACTGCACAAATATGATTCCTCGTAGTGGGATTATGCCACCAAGTTTATACATAGATAGGTTTCATTTCATTATTTTCAATTTTAATAATTGTTATATTAGGTTATTTTATTTATTTCACTTTGAATTATGTAAAATATATACATGATTCCAAGTTCAAAAGTATAAAGCAGAATTTTTACTTGCATCTACATGCTTTTTTTTAATTTTTTTGTATATTAAAGATGAAATATAACATTTTATGTTCATGCCATTGTATCTTTGGACAGATTATTAGAAATAGGATTCCTGAATTTATAAGATGACCGTGTGTATACTTTCATTAAGTATTGCAAAATCCCCTCCATAGCGTTGTACCATTTTTCATTCCCATCAGCAATGCTTGAGAATGCATCATTATTTAGAGGCTGGCCAACAGAATATGTTGTCAGACATTTCATTTGTTGATAATTTGGTAGCTGAATAATGTTTTTGCAGTATATTATTTTGAAATCCTTTATTATAAGGATTTATATATAATAAAGGATTTCAAAATAGGTTTAAGCTTTTTTCATATATTTAAGGGTCACATTTATTTATTTTTATGTGAAAATACTACATAAATATCATTAATGTTTCTATTAATTTGTTGGCCATTTTCTTCTCAATTTTTGGAAGTTTAAACAGAATTGTAAAGGAATTAACTTTAGGCCGAAGGAATGTTATTCTAGCTAGGGAGTCTGAAATAGAACAAAAAAAGGATATTAAAGAAAGACATCCATGAACAAAGCAAGTAAACACTATATTCAAGTCACACTTCATAGTAATAAAATGTCTTGTGATTAAATAAAATATAATTTTAAAACATGAAAACAGCAAAAAGGTTGGAGTGGTAAATGCATTGACATTGATCGAAGGTCTTTGTTAGCTAAAAGGAAAGCAAAAGATTGAATTAAATTTATATGTTGAAATGTTAACAATGCTTAATATAAATTATAGGTTAACCATTAAACAAACAGAGTGTATAATTTTGAATTTAGTGGAAGGGAATATAAAACTGGGTTCAATCCCCAGTACCTCCATTAACAAAACAAACAAAACTCTTTTTTAAAAGTCCATAAAAAATAGATATATTTGAACAAGTAAAACTTGATAATATTTACTGCCCAAATGCCCTCACTGATGGAATTCTAAAGGTTATACTTCACAAAAATAAACTGATCTTAGCTGAAGATTTGAGGGAAGCAAGGAATCAAGGATAAAAACAAACATCTGTTTATAAAACAGGAATGACAGTGTCAACTTTCTCGACGTTAAAAATTCAAGATAAAACTAAAATATGCAATCGGTTGTGAAGTAACAAAATGATCATTAAAACTATATTGAAATACATTCATATCAATGAATTTTATATTTAAATTAAAATATAAATTAAATCTTAAGATAGAAAATATAATAAAGTACTAATAAGTGGTTGGCAAAATTGTATCTGTCAAATATAAAGAAAAATAATATTGAAAATGCAAAAGTAATATCAAGACAAAGGAGATATTTACCAAATTAAAGGGAAACGTGCATGACGATGAAAGGCACACCTTTATAAGAAATAAACTTGTATGAACAAACAATATAGCAGATAAATAATGCAGAAGCAATGAACATGAAAGAACAGATAAAAAATGAAGTTATAAAGAAATATCAATGCATTAAATTTGTACTCATACATATCTAAAACAAAGTATAATTATGGATATAGACTAATTGATTAATATAACCAACATACTGAATTATTTATGTGTTTACTCAAAATCTATAGCTGTTTCAAGAAGTATTTTTCCCCAGTTCAATCTTCTGCTTCAAATCTCAACTATACAACTCAGATATATAAATTAATCACAAAGTTGCAAAAAATGAGTATCTTGGGCAAAGATTTGAATTGTGTTATTAAGATACCATGTTGTCCCTCCAGCAGTTAAAATGTGTATTTCAGTTGTTTTCTTTGCTTTGAATCTTATATTTAAGTACCTATCTCATTCCTTTTTATTTTTTACATTAATTGGATAGCTGTCAAATTCTTAACTAGATTTTTAATAAGGTATGTTAAAAATTTGAGCATTTTCAAAGGCAATTTACCTTTTTTGACCTGTTTTATATTATTAATTTAATTCTTCTGTGATTCTCTTCTAAACCCCATCTACATATACCTGTAGCAATATGCTTATTACATGTTTCCTTTTTCACTAATCTTCATGGTGTCATGAATCAATGTAAAATACACTCTGATGCTCATAATTAAAAGCATTCACTTTATATTAAATTGATCATTCCCTGTGCCCCTCAAAAGAACACACTTTTAATAAAATATTTATTATATTTGTTGCTTTGTTAAGAGTAAATATTAAAAGAATATGGTTGGGGTGAAGGGTTAGTGTTTAGGATATAAGGAGTTTAGTGGTGAAAATACAAGCAAAAGAAGTAAAACTTCATCCGGCTCATTAGATATATACATAATATTCTTGGCCCATGTATGTATATGTTTATGGGCCAGGAGTTTGCAGACTATCATGGTAACTATGAGGAAAGTTAAAAATGAAAGAAAGAAAGAAAGAAAGAAAGAAAGAAAGAAAGAAAGAAAGAAAGAAAGAAAGAAAGAAAGAAAGAAAGAAAGAAAGAAAGAAAGGAAGGAAGGAAGGAAGGAAGGAAGGAAGGAAGGAAGGAAGGAAGGAAGGAAGGAAGAAAGAAAGGAAGGAAGGAAGAAAGAAAACGAAAGAAAGAAAGAAAGAGAGAGAGAGAAAGAGAGAAAGAGAGAAAGGAAGAAAGGAAGGAAGGAAGAAAGGAAGGAAGGAAGGAAGAAATGAAGGAAGGAAGGAAGGAAGGAAGGAAGGAAGGAAGGAAGGAAGGAAGAAAGAAAGAAAGAAAGAAAGAAAGAAAGAAAGAAAGAAAGAAAGAAAGAAAGAAAGAAAGAAAGAGAGAAAGGAAGAAAGAAAGAAAGAAAGAAGGAAAGAAAGAAAAGCATAAAGGTGTACCTAATGATGACTGGGCTTCCTTAGAAAGGGAACAGAGAACTGGAGACAGCGACAGTCTCCAAAAACACATGAGAAAACTGGAGACAGCGACAGTCTCCAAAAACACATGAGAAAACGTTTACTCTTGTTTTGTACATGTTGTTTCCTTCTGTACCTGTACTGTATGTAAAATTAAGGAAGAAAAGAAGCAGAAATAAAAGGGAAAAAAAGGAAGGAGAAAAGAAAGGAACCTGGCCATTTATTCTTTAAATATATAGCTAGTATTATCTCCTGTGAGCCAGAGATCTTTCAGAACCCCTCTTAGGACTCAAAGACACATAAATGGCAGTTCTCTTCCAAATGCTCCTAATCCTGTATCTCTGTAGCTTTATAACAGTAAAGATGGTCTCAAGCAGATACAAATCAACTCCAAAATCTAAATGTATACAAGGTATACCTGTAACAAATTATATATTTTCATATATATTATATACATATATAACATATATAAGCATACATGTAGATATATACTCAGACATAATGTATATGTAGATATTTTTTAAAGAGATATATCCCCTAAAGTTTCTTCAGAACACTGTATTCCTTTAGTATGATTATCTTGGAAAAGACCTCCAGGCTCTAATAAAATAACCAGGGCATTCCCAGGACAACTCCAGTACAAACTTCAATCTAAAGGGTAAGAGATCCTAAGCCACACTTTTCCTAGGATTTCTGGTACTAGGGTGAGAACAAACTGATAAGTCAGCCACCAAAGCTTTTTTAGAATTGCCTTGAATGTAACCCAAAGAGCCCATAGATCTATTCACTCCACTGTCTAACTGTAATTTATTTTGTGTCTGTTATGTGCCAGGTTCTCGGTGAACAGCTGATCTGCCTAACTGAATAGTACAACAAACTTGCCTTCTGTCAACGTATGCACTACAGTCAAATGGACTCAAAGTCTATCTTTCCTGAGACTCAGGTGTCATAGCAAGGAAAAAACAAGAGCAAAAATCCATCTACTCCCACTTTTCAGCACTCCTGGCACTATATACGGAAGAACTCAATATTAAGAGACCTTGTTTCATATAATCCATTATTGTCAATATCTTCTTCTAATGAAAGATGGAAAGTTGATACCAGAAACATTTCTATAACTTTATACATTTGCGATTTTTAAGCTTTATTGATTGTATCCTATTTTCAAGATTGTAAAATGACCTGAACCTTTCAAAAGATTCAAAATAAAAAAGCAACTATAGATATCTCATTTATTTTTCATTTAAAAGTATCTTTTCTTCTTCAACTTAAGATTTCCTTCCTTTATGCTTTATTAGCTAAACACACACACAAACACACAAATACAAATATTTTGAAGCAATATCTGTGTGTATGTTTTGTAATAATGAGAGCAATTTAATTACCCACAGTAATTGAATGAAAATGTTTAATTCTTAAAAAATTGTATTAACTCAAAAGGCAACTCTTTTTCTTTTACATTATATCTTTTTGACCCAGGGAATGTCATTTAATCATTATTACTCAAGCATATTAGTAATTTATTCTTTGACTTTTAAAATCATATTAATAAAATAATTATTTATTAACTCATGAAAGTGTTTTAAATACTATGAAGTTTCAAATAATATAGTTTTCCTGGAAAGAATATACATTTTAAAGATAAAATCCCTGTCCAAAGAGGTATTTTGATATTTGATACACAATCAATAGCACATAAAGTTACTTGGATGTTTAAGCATTTTTAAAATGATATTTTAAGTGGAAACATTGCAGAAACTTGCAGAAGCATTTTCCTTGTTTCTCATTTTAAGAATTTTGAAAATTTTCTATCTAGAGGTAGATGCTTAATTACTGATTATTATTCAATCAATATGTTCTTTATACAACCACACACAAAAGTTCACTTTTCCAATTTTCTATCATATGAACCCAGGTATGAATTTCTTTAGCTGGAAATAATTTTATAAAGCATCAGAAAATTGTTTAAGATCATTTAATGTTACATTAAGGTTGGACCACATATCTAAATAAGATGCTGGTGGAAATTAATTCGATCTAAGTTTTACATGCTATTAATTAAGTAAATAAAGCACCATGGTAGAGTCTTTTATACATTGTGTATTGTTGTCTATTGTGCTGCACAAAATTTAAGTTGTGGATTCAGTCCACTTTCTTCTATTATTTAAAAGTTCAAGAATGTCATAAAAATACATATGCCATTCTTTCTAATTAACAACTATGCATATTTCATTAAGACGTTCTTATGACTTGCCTAGATTGCATATTATGACACTCTTAACTGAGAAGGAAAGGCCAAGCAGATGACACAGCACACTTAAACATTATCCTCTGTGGATTTGCCCACATTAATCATGCTCTTTATGAACCAAGAAGACATTCGATAATATTAGGTATTGTGGCAGTTTGAGAATACTATTAAAAAAGTGAATTATTAGGCTTGCCTATCTTTGGAGAAAAATTATTTTATTCCAATAGGAAGCATAAACACAAAATGATACTGACTTTCCTGTCTGCAGTAACCCCACCCCCACCATCTTAGCAGGCCCTCTCTTTTGGAGGAAGGATTAAATTATCTTATTAGTGCATTTATTATTATCTTTTTACACATTCAATTCACCAAACAGTGAAAAGTTGTTCATTGAGACTGACTACACTTAAAAAGCACAAATAGAAATATATTATAGTTAATCAGTCTATCTACCCACCTGTCTATTTTTTCTCCCTATCTCATCTTTCCTTCTCTCCCCCCACACCCTTTCTCTCTCTCTCACACACACACACACACACACACACACACACACAAACCACATTGCCTGTGGGCAGTTTCATGTCCTTCCCTGGGCCCCTGGAATCATGGGTTGTTCCAGTTCCCTAGTCTTGCTCTGTAACATTACCCGTTCTTCTATCTGTGAAATCTATTCTCTCTGCACTTGTCTCTTTTACTTAAGGGCATTAAAACTCCCTCTTTGTAGGTATACAGATCTTGTCTATTTCTCTGCTGAACCAAAAAAAGAAAAAAAAAGAAATATAAAATATTAAAAGTCATATAATACCTAGAGCAAAAAAAGTATCTTAAAACAGGAGAAAGTGAATAAAACATTGATGAATATAATATTTGGGAAACTTGAAAGCTGAGAGGTTGGAGAACTGTACAGCTAACAATGTTAAGATAGATTTCATGTCAATAGGGTAAAGATTAAATGATTTTATGAATAATAGTTAATCTGGAAATGGTTAATAGGATTATGTAAGCAAAATCAGAAAGGACTGTAAGCCTAACTCATTAGAATAATAAGACAATTTATCCTGGAATTTGTTAGATCAAAGAATAGAGACATGGCTGATGATTAAAATATTACAGCAGAGGATTTCATTATGAATATGGTATTAGACTTGCAGCAAAAATACTCCTAGAATAAAATCTTAATGGCTTCCAAAATAATATTTTTTTCTCCTAACTTTCCACATTTGCCCCTTTAGACCTCTTCTCACAGGCAGATTGTGTTTGCATGGAGTTTATGATTTGCTAATCATTCTTTTTTTTTTTAATCAAGTTCTTGTCAGTCTTTAGCGAAAATGATTTAATTTGGTCATTTTCATGTTCAGATGTACCTGAAAAGGACTGGCTTACATTCAACTCATTTAAATAGAAGTTGTGAAAACTCTGTGGAATAGGAGAACTGTTTTCCAAGCAAAATAATTTAGAACATACTTGTGATAACTGGCAGCTTATTTTTTCCATCTAAATTTATAGACCTAAATCCGAGTATTAGGCAGACTTTCATTTATTTCACATCCAGCTATGCTTCAAGGACTTGGAATCAATTCTGCATAGTGTGGATCTGAAGGAAAACGTGATCCCTGAGATGCAAGACACAGCAATGACAGTCAATTTAGATTTATAAAGTGAGCAGAACAAGAAACATCACAAAATACTATCATGTAAAATTGGTAATTTTTGCTAATTTTTCAAACACAAAAGTGTTACATACATTGATTTAAAGTGAAGACATACAAACAAATTAAAATATACCAGAAAGTTTTGATGTATGAGCTGGTGACTATCAGACAAATATTAATAATTTGCATATGGACAATTAAGAATTGACTGGTTGGTAAATTTTATAAAATACTGGAAAAATCACAGGATTTAGAGTCTGTATTTAGAGACCTGGATTTCAAATTCACTGTCATCACTTACTACCTATGCAACTTCAAGCATTTTGCATCAATTATCTCAACTATCAAAAACCACACCAAAAGTATACCTACCTCATGAAATAGTTGAATGGGTTAACTAACCTACAATGCATGGCAGCACATTATAATTCCTAAAGCTTGGTGTAGTTGTGTCTGGGCTTAAGTGTGCTTTTCATGCTTCCTCTACGTTTACCACAATGACATGTCCCCACGTGCACAGGTTTATGTCTCTCTTACTATACAGAACTACAGAGGAAATTGATGTACTGTTTATTTATTATGTATATGTATATATATCTATACTTGTATCTTTAAATTCACCTTATGTTTAGCTGTTATAAATAAACATATATGCACACATGTACACACACAGACATGTATACACACACATGCATTCACACACACATATATAGTCATAATAAACTGAAGAGGTCAATTGTTATCCCTAACACAACCACTAATAAAATACACACAAAAAAAAAACAGAAATGGAAATTTTAAAAGAACAAAAATGGCACATTGCAAAATAAAATTAAACACAAAAAGGGAGTAATAGAAAATTTGAGAATCAAAAAAGGTACAATATTTGGAAAACAATTAGAAAAATGACAGAAGTAAATCCTTTCATTTGTGTAATTACTTTAAATATAAATGGACTAACTGCTCTAAAAAAAAAACTTAGACAACATGGACACCCAAGATGGAGGTTATTCATGAACATGAGAAATGAACATCAGCCGAAGATACGTAAGATGGACAATGGGAGTTCAACCCTTTCCTGGAGGAGGGTTGGCAGTTTTATATTGTATCTGAGACAATTTCCCTGCACTAGGTGGAGACACAAAGTGTATTGCTGTCTTTAATCGGGAAGCTTAACGCGGTCCACGGTGGCCGACAAGCAGTGGGTTGTGCTGTTCTTGTTCTACGTCAGGTTAGCTAAGCCATAAGCAGCTTTCTTAGCGTTCCCTTCCCTTTGTGTGTCTCTAGGTTAGGGTTGTTCAGAAGAGAAGTTTACACCTGTTGGAGAGCAAACTGAAGGAGCAGTCCTTTGGCTGGGGGGCTGTGCCACAGCCGTGCACGTTGTCACTGACCTGCACCCTCACGCCCTCAGTGTGGAGAAGCTGCTCCTCCGGCGCCCGCCGGCCTCCGCAGGGGGTCCAGCCCTGGGCCAGGCAGGTGTGCAGCTCCATCCTGCTGCCACCGGTTTCTTCCACAGGGAGAGACACAGGCTCCAGGTCTTCCTGAAGGTGTTCAGATTTTATTCAATGGGTTAGATTTCTCCTGCTTAAAAGTTCTTTTTTTATTGTGTTAAAATAATAGGATTTGCCCCTAAGGAAGTGTACCATGTTAAACCTCTCTCCGGGTTTTGGGGACATTAAATACATTCATACAGTGCAATCACGACCACCTGTGTCTCCATAACTCTCCCCGTCTTTACGTGTGAAACCCTATGCCCGTAAACAACAACCCCCCGTTCTCCCCCGGCTGCAGCCACTTCTGTGTTTTCTCTTTCTGGGAATGCGGCCACTCCTAATCGCTCACACAAGTGGAATCGCACACGATTCACCGTCTTGCCCCTGGCTCACGGTACGCATTCCGATGTCCCCCAGGTGCCCCCGTGCTGTCACACACGTCACAATGTTCTTCTTTCTTCAGGGGCAGTACTGTTCCATTGTACGCTCAGCCCACATCGAGCTCATCTGTCCATCCATGGAAGGACGCTCGAGTTCCTGCCTCGTGGTAGGTAGTGTCAACGGAGCTGCTGTGAAGTGGGTGTTCAAGTGCCTCTTTAAGACCTGTTGTATGTTCGCTCGGGTTTATTCTAAGCAGTGAGATTGCTGCAAGTGTGGTAGTTGTTTCTGAAATTTCTCTGAGGGGCTTCCAAAGTGTTTTGCACAATGGCAATGCCATTTTATGTTCTCACCAACAGTGCACAAGGGGTTCTTTTCTCCACATCCATGGACACCACACACGGACAGCAATCCAGGTATTCAAAGCTCAGACTGGCAGATGTTCCCCTTGGAGGGCGGGAGGAGGGGGGACCTGGTGGGGGCCCAGGAGTGCAGTGGGGTGGCAGCCCACGATGTGTGTGTGTGTGTGTTTGTGTGTGTGTGTGTGTGTGAAGATGTGGATGGGGGTGCGGGCAGGAGAGGTGAGACACGGACAGGAGTGTGTCGGAGGTCTTGCCCGGGGCAGGGCCCCGAGGGGTCAGGAGCAGCAGGAGGCTGACCTCAGGCTCACACCGGTGCTGACACAGGGGCTCAAGGGAAGGCGTCGGCCACTTCGCTTCCAGGGGCCCAGGAGGGGTTGTGCATGGGGGACGTGCTGTGGCCTGGTGTTGCCCCAGGGTCAGGACGGGGCCCTCAGGCCTGGTGGGGGCAGCTGTTCTGGGACTGGTGTTCCTCAAGGACCCGTGGGGCCAGCCTGGTATCGACCATCCTGGTGTCCCCATGGGAATGTCTGGCTGGAGGCAGATCTGTGGTCCAGGGGATGGAGGTGAGGGGCAGGGCCTGGGGCCGGGCAGGCTGCAGGGATCATTAGCAGGTTCAGCTTGTTGGTTAGGTGTTCCGTGTGAGGGAGATTGCGAGTGGGGGAGACCCCCAGGATGGTTTCCGGAGCCCCGATAGAGCCCTGGAGGCAGAGGGTGCCCAGTGTCCTCATGCCTGGAAGGGTCCCTGAGGGCCGGCGATGCCCCTGGACCCAGCTGCCTGCCCCATGGCCTCACCCTCTTTTGTGTAGAGCCCACTGGAGAGAGCTGTCCCTTTCCTACATAAAATTCTCTTGTCTTCCTCTGTCTCTCTGTCTGTCTGTCTGTCTGCCTGTCCCCCACAGGAAGCTGGAATGGCCATTTCCAACAGCCCTAGGGTGCTGTGGCTTTACTGATAGACACTCAGTGCTGGTCCCAGCTCCCCTCCAGGAGCCTGTCCTTTCGGCCTCCCCTGGGGCCGTGGAGCCACAGACTCGGCACATTGATTTCGCCCCCTCTGCCCTGACTCACTGAAAAGCTCACACAGACACTTGGACAATGTCCAGCCGCCCAGGGCCGCGTCCCGTGGGTGACTGAGCTCCCCTGAAGTGCTGGCCTCGATCGCCCAGCAGAGCCAGCCCCAACCAGGCGCTGGCCTCCGTTTCCTGGAGCGTTTCCTGTGAAGGGCAGACAGCTGTGGCTCCTGTGTCTGCCCTCTGGGAAGTGCTGTGTCTCCTACAACCCGGGACCTGAGACTGTTCCTTTGAGATGGAACCACCAGGAGGGACTGGAGCTCAGGGTCTGGCCTCCCGGGAGGACCGAGTCCTGACTCCGTCCCTGCACCCTTGGCAGCCGGTGGGCACAGTGGCCTTCACGCTCCTCGACCTGGGACGTGCTGCTCCAGGACGGGAGGCAATCATTTCTGTGGTTCCAACCCGACTGTGCTGCGTGTTACAGCAGCCGTGCTGACCAGGCGTCCGACTCCTGAGACTTGCTGCTGACTCCGCGCCCCCAGGGAACCCCAGGGATGGGTGTGGTGGGGGGAGAGCAGGGGCCTGGGGCTGGGAGGGTGTGGAGGGCGGCCAGGCTGTGGAGTCACCAGGGGAGGGGCTGCAACATAGAGCGATTCCCAGAGAGCTATGGAATGGTAAAGGATGCTTTATTTTCTCCACAACCCAAAACATGACAAGCCAGAGTCTCCCAACAAAAAACCCAAACCAAAGATAAACAGCGCAGAAAGTTCATGGGCGCCAGACGTTTAGAAAGGATGCACAGCTTCCCAAGCCAGGCCTGGCATGACCTCTGGCTGTAGCGCGCCCCCCCTCCCCTGCCACCACCCGGCAGTGGGGCCTGCCCCTCCCCATCCAGGGACAAGACAGGAGAGGCCCAGGGGTCTCGGGCCGGGACGCCAGGCTGTCGGGCTCCCTCCTCCCGGGGCTCGCCTCTCACCCCACCGCCCAGTGCAGGGGAGCTCCTGCTGAAGGTGTCTCAGGCTGCTGGCCACAGGACAGGCTGGCTGTGGCCACTGTCCTGTTTTGCCAGTGTCCCTCTTGCTCTGTCCAGCGAGGCCGTGTCCTGCCCTTGGGGGACCCGGTCACCAGGCTCGTCTCTGGGAAGCTGGAGTGGGGAGACCTCACCCCCTTCCTGGCAGGCCTGGCTCCTGTAGGGGCCATGGGCCCTGGCCCTTCTCAGAGCTGAGTACTTGGCTGACCGTTGGTGGCACATCCAGAAGCTACCCTCCTGCGAGAGGTCGGCCGGGGCAGCACTGTTCCACCAAACATCTCACACAGTGTGCCTCCTTTTTGGAACCGTCCTTGGTCACCAGGCCTGATGGTGTCCACAGAGAGCGGGCTGTGCAACTGCCCCGGGATGCCAGTTTCTTTCTCGTCCAGATGAACCCTAGGGTGCCCCAGGCACTCCCGTTGAGGACAGGCAGACCCCTCGCCTCAGGTTGGTGGTAGCACCTGAAGGTGGGCAGGGTGCAGGGTGTGGTAGGTGGTTGTGTCTTTCTTTCCCCCAAACACAACCATCTAGTCAGAGTTCCAGAAGGAGAAGGGGAGGGAGAGAATGGAGGCCATTCTTTGAGATTATAATATAATATTTGAATAATATTTCAAATATTTGTGGGGATAACAGTTAAGAATTGTACAGAATTCTATTTAGAGACTATCATCTGGTTTTGTTGGATTTAAGATTCTTGGTTGAGAGTTTTTACTTTCATTTTATTAATGCCATGTATCACATTTATTATTTTGCACATAGTGGATGACCCTTGTACGATTGGAATAAATCCAACATGCTCATGGTGTATGATCATTTTAATGTACTGATGAATTCAGTTTGCCAACATTTTGTTGAGGATTTTTGAGTCAATGTTTAGCAGGATCTTGGTCTATAATTTTCTTTTCTTGTCTGATTTTGGTATCAAAGTAATGCTGGCCTCATAAAATAAATTGCGAAGTGCTCCCACCTCTTCTACTTCTTAGAAGATTTTGTAAAGGATTGATATGAATTCTTCTTTAACTGTTTTGTAGAATTCAACAGTGAAGTCATTTGGTCCTGGACTTTTCTTTGTTATGAGGTTTTTGATTAATAATTAAATCTTCTTGCTACTATTCGATCTGTTCAAATTTTCTATTTGTTCATGATTCAGTCAGGTAGGTTGTACATTTCTAAGAATTTACCCTTTTCTACTAGGTTATTAACTTGTTGGTGTATAATTCTTTATAGCAGCTTTTTAATGATCCTTAGTATTTCTGTGACATCAGTTGTGATATCTGATTTTATTACTGATTTGTATAATTTATTTTATCTTTCTTTTTTTCTTAATGTGTAGAAGTTTAATATGAAGTCCAGGAGAACAGGTTCTTCTTTAGTTCAAGGATATATTTTCAATGTGTAGAAGAATGCTTGGTACCTAGTAGATTACATATAATAAATATACACATCATATATTATACAAATGTTTACTATAAAAAAGAGAAACTGAGTGAGTTCTAACTCAGATGATAATTATCTTTTCTGCAAAGCAAGCTATGCAAGCTATAACAATAGGTACATTGTAGAGTCTTGGGTTAGAGATCTGAAAATATTAAAACAATATGTTTATCAATATCCCCAACTGGAAGAAAGGGACAGTAGCTTTGATCCCTATTGCCAGCTAACATCTAGCCCATGGTAGTGGTTCTCACAATATTTGCTGATGGTACAGTCATGGAAAGAAACTGGAGCATGACTATTTACATTCCCATTTATTCTTGTCCTATTTAATCTATTCTCTATAGTACAAACAGAGTGATCTTTTCAATTGTAATTCTTATTTTATTTCCTTACTTAAAACTATTTCATTATTTCTCACTTTTCTTAAGCAAAGGCAGTACCCCCTCAGATTGCTGACGAGAACCTACATAGTCTGGCTTTTATGCATCTTGCTTAAATTATCTCCTTCCATACTCAACATTTTATTTATTTTATTTATTGTGTCCTCTTTCTTTTCTTCTTGGTGGGCCTGGCCAGCGGTTTGTCAATTTTGTTTACTCTTTCAAAAAACCAGCTTCTTGTTTGATTAATTTTTTTCTATTTTTTAATCTGTTTTCTTTCTTTCCTCCCTGATAGTTATTATTTATTTTCTCTGCTGACTTTGGGTTTTGTTTGATTGTTCTTTTTCTAATTCTTTGAGGTGGTAGGTTTGAGCTTGTTCTTGTTTTTTGTGTAAGAACCCTATTGCTATGAACATCTTAGGGCTGATTTTGCTGCATCCCATGCAATTTTAGTGGTTGTGTTTTCATTCTCATTTATCTCAAGGTATTTTTTTAAATTTCCTTTTTGATTTCATCATTGACTTAATTTTTTTTTTTTTTTAGTAACATGTTGTTTAGTCTCCATGTAGTCTTTTTTCCCCTCGTTTTTCATTCTGTGGTTGATTTTTATTTTCATGCCATTGTGGTCAGAAAATATGCTTGAAATAATATCTATCCTCTTAAATTTGTTGAGGCTTCTTTTGTGTCCAAGTATGTGATCTATCCCAGAGAATGTTCCATGTGCATTTGAAAAGAATGTATATTTTGTTTTGGGGGGATGTAATGTCCTGAAAATATCCATTTAGTCTAACTGCTCTATTGTGTAATTTAGTATCTCAATTGCCTTATTGATTTTATGTCTGGAATATCTGTCCAATGATGTGAATGGGGTGTTAAAGTCTCCTACTATCATTGCATTCCCATCAATTTCTCCGTTTGTCTGTTAGTATCTGTTTTATACATTTCGGCGTTCCTATATTGGGTGCAAATATGTTAATAAGTGTAATATCCTCACTTTGTATTGCTCCTTTGATCATTATATAGTGTCCTTTATCTTTTTTTATGGCCTTTGTTTTAAAGTCTATTTTGTCTGGTATGAGTAGTGCTACCCTCACTTTCTTGTCTTTTCCATTTTGCAGGAAATGTCTTTTTCCATCCTCTCACTTTCACTCTATGAATGTCCTTTACTTTAAAGTAGGTTTCTTGTAGGGAGCACGTTGTTAGTTCTTGTTTCATTATCCAGTCTGCCATTCTGTGTCTTTTCATTGGAACATTTAGTCCATTGACATTTAAAGTGATGATTGATAGACGTGTGTTCATACTCAGTATTTTCGAATAATGCTGATAGTCATCTTTAAAAATCATATTGGACTTTTACTAAAATTTTATTAAACTTGTTTCATAAGTTCTTGTTATATGAATAAATGGTTTCATTCTCCTCTTTCCCCTCCTGTTAAGGGAACAATTATTTTGACATAAATACACTGAATAATTAACCAGCCAATCAATTTTAAAAAAGAAGAAGAAAGAGGAGACAAGATCAAAGACTTGGGGAAAGAAAGGACTATAGTTACATTCACAGAAGAATTCAAGTAAGAGCGAGCTCTGTCACCCACTTTATTTCTTCTTCCCTTTGTCTCCTGTGAGGAAGAGGAAAATACAGATGCTGCCATAATGTTCAAGACTTTCAAAAATCTCATCAGTTTGATATTTTCTGAAATAAAAATTTTCATTGGAAAAGTAAATTATTTTGTATTATAAAGAAGGCGACTTTGAAAACCATTTATATACTAATTAGAACTATAATGATTTTTCTATAATAACAAATATGTGATGAAAATTTTATTTCTCCAAGGATTGTCTAAGAATATCAGTAAGAAGTTAGTTTAGAAGCAACAGTCAATTAAGACTCTTACTTTGGATAGAAAAATAAGCATAAAAAGCATTTTGCATAGCTATCTCTTTTGAAATAAAACTAAAGACAGATGATTGTGAGAAAAAAAAAAGAAATACCTCTGCAGTGATTTTCACTTTTTTCTAATTTAGAATATAGCACCAAGAAATGAGGATGATACGGTTTTTCTGCTACCAGATTAAGCCCATTTTTCCTACATATATTTAACCCACAACCCTCTCCCAACTTTTTTTTTTTAATACTAATTGCTTCCCTAGGTTCTCATCTATTTTTGATCCACCTACAGGCTACAGTTGAATTTGTATTCCATATGGGGGAAACCCCATTCAGATTAACAGTTCACACATCATTAGACAAAGGAGGCAGTGGGAAAACATATGCAAAACTTTAAAAACTCTCAACCAAGAATCTTAAATCCAACAAAACCATATTTCAAAAATAAAAAAAAATAAATACATTCCAAACTTATAAAACAAACAAAAAGTAGAATTTATTGCTAGCAGACTTATCTTAAAAGAAATGCTAATGGAAGCGCTTCAGTCTAAAAGCAAGTGATCTCAGAAACTACTGTTAGAAATCTTGGAAGAGTTTGGAAAGCATGAATGATACCAAAGTCCTGTGGAAAAATAAATAAAACTGCTAACTTAAAAAGAGGAAAGGGGAACTCGGTGGAGCCCGGGAGCCCGGGAGGGAGGCAGGCGGTGGCGCCTGTGAGCAGCAAGCGCGCGGCGGCGGCGGAGGCGGCGGGCGAGAGCGAGAGCCGAGCGGCCGGGGGCTCCCGTCCCTGCTGCCAGGTGGCGATCTGCCGGGCTTGCCGCGCCCCCCCCCGCCCCCCCCCGCCCCCCCCCCCCGACCTCAGCCTCCGCCTCGCCGCTTCCCCTCGTCCAAGCGGCCGCTTGTCTGCCCGCTAGCCGGCTCCAGGCCGGCGGGGAGCGCGGCGCAGTCCGCGGACGAGGTGGGGGGAGGCGGGGAGAGACGGGGGTGGGGGGACTCCCAGCATCTTCGCGGCTCCCAAAGACGACCCAGAAGGGGAGCGGCCGGGGTAGCGCGTCCGCGGCCCCGCGAGGAAGAGGCGTGCGACCTGGTCTTCACCAAGATGAAGGGCTACCCGCACTGGCCGCCCGGATTGATGAACTCCCAGAGGGAGCTGTGAGGCCTCCGGCAAATAAGTATCCTCTTATTTTTTTGGCACCCATGAAACTCCATTTCTAGATCCCAAAGACCTTTTCCCTTATAAGAAAAACTAAGGCAAGTTTGGAAAGTCAAACAAATGGAAAGGGTTTAATGAGGGGTTATGGGAAATAGAAAATAGCCCAGGAGTAGAGTTTCCTGCACATCAGGCAGTTCAGCACCAGAGCTCTTCAGAAACTGAGGAGAAGGCGGGATCCCGCAGCTGCAGGCCGTGAGGAAGAAGGTGATAGAGTAGAAGATGGACAAAACAAAAGAAAGAGTGAAAAACCAGGGTCAAAACGGAAGAAGTCATATACTTCAAAGAAATTCTCTAAACAATCCTGGAAATCTCCAGCATATGAAGATGACAAGGACTGCAAAGACGAAAATAAAAGCAGCTCTGAGGGTGGAGATGCTGGCGATGACACGAGAAACACTTTAGACTTGCAGAAAACCAGTGAAGGGACCTAACTACCACAAGGAATGCTGCATGTAAAGAAAGCCACAAGAAGGTTATACGTTTGGTTGTCTAATATTCTTGGATTTGCTATGAAGCAACACATAGTCTTCGTTGTCATTGACAGAACCCCAGTTTGTATGTCATTATTCACATTCCTCTCCGTTGTGTTTGGGGGAAAGAAAGACATTTTAGCCTTTTTTAAAAGTTATTGATTTAATTTCATATTATTTGGTTGCATGAAGTTGCCCTTAACTATTAAGTATTATCAAGATTTTTGCACAAGCTTGTACATGTCTAGGACTCTTTATCAAGGCAGTTACATTCATCAGCCCTGCCTTTATTCCGCCATCACCAAACACTCAGTTAAATACGAATTAGCATTTTTTTTGAAATGACCACTCAACATCATGCTTAAGGGATTTATTCTCTGTGACAGAACCCAGGAACCAATTCCTAGATATATAACGTTGGCATATTGAAGATAAACTTAAAATTGTCCTTCAGTTTTGAGGCCATGTGTAAAGTTTAATCATACTGTAAAATATCTACTCCGTATTAGAAATAGCTAGTTGACCGCTCATACTTCTCCAAACACATGTCCTTACGCACACAGACTCAGTTTCTATATGTGAAGTTAGTGAGTCATTTTGTGTCACTCCAAAATAAAGGTGATGTTTTTTTTCCCCATGCCAAGACAAGCTGAGCTAATCACTCAAGGTGGATACTTTACATTTTGAAGCTGGAATCAGCAGTAGCCCTATGGGAAATCAGACAGAGTGTTGACTTTTAAAATAGACTTTTAAATGAACTGTTTTCTTTTGGAATTAGAGTTAGAATAGTTAATATTCACCCACAAACCATTATTCTGTGTACATTACTGTTGCTATTGTGATAATAGAGAATTTTACTTATTTTTATGCCAGTTCATATTGTGAGAACACGTTTAGTCAGTTGGGTTTTATCAGTCCTGTCATGCTTGTCCTTGGATTATCTTTCATGTATTCGAGGTTTGTAGTTGAAAAGTTTACTGTAATAAAACACAATCAAAAACAAAAAAAAAGTATTGCTTTTACAGAATAAATTTATTGGAATGTGTACTGGGAGTAAGATTTGAGGCTGTAAACAACTAAGTTAGTGTAATTTGGCTTCATATATATCATGCGAGGTATTAATGTATTCCATATATTAAAGCAAAAATTGCTAACAGAAAGTTTACAATAGAAAATAAATAAATAAATAAATAAATAAATAAATAAATAAATAAAGGACAGAGATTTCCAGTCAAGATGGTGGAATAGTAGGACCACCAGCTCACCTGTCCTCACAACTACAACAAAAGCACAACTGACTACTAAACAACCATCAGGGAAGAAAAAGACTAAAACCTAGCAAAAAAAACCCCTCTTCAACTGGAAGCATAAAGAGGGACTCTTAGTGGGATGGTAGGAGGGGTGTGCTCATGATACAATCAGGCCCCATAGCCCCTGGGTAGGCTGCCCATGAGCTGAAGAATAATTAAGTTACAGAGGCCCTTCCACAGGAGTGAGAGTTCTGAGCCCCACATAAGGCTCCCCAGTCCAGGGTTTTGGCATTGGAAGACGGAAACACCAGAGTATCTGGTTTTCAAGGCTAGCAGAGCTCATCTCCAGGAGCTCCACAGGAATGGGGGAAAAAAGAGACTTCACTCTCTTGAGACACGAACAAAGAATTTCACATGGACCATGTCCAAGGGCACAGGCAGTGACTTCGTAGGAAACTGGGCCAGACCTGCCTGCTCAATTTGAAAGGTCTTCTGAGAAAAGGGGTGGCTATGGCTCACCTTGGGGACACAAAAGCTGGTGGCAGATATTTGGGGAGTGTTCAACTACACGAATTTTCTAGAAGACTGACATCTTGCTTAAATCATTAACACCAAGACCTAGCCCCAACCAACAGCTGGAAGGCTTAAGTGTTCCGAAGCCTCAGGCCCAACAACAAACTGGGTAGGAACTCAGCCCCACCTATCAGCAGTATTCCTGAGTGCACAGCCACCTTTAGACATGCAACTAAGCATGGCCCTATCCATCCAAAAGCCAGAACTAAACTCCACCTAGCAGTGAGCAGACACCATGTCCTCCTGCCAGGAAACCTACAGAAGCCTGTAGTTCAGCTTTATCCACCAGGGAACACATACCAGAAATAAGAAAACAACAATCCCAAATTTGTGGGAGAAATCTGCAAACACAAGCCAGACTCTACCTAGGGCCCAGCTGGACCCTGGTCCTTGGATGACAAGAGAGACGTGTACTGCTGGGATGCATAGGGTTTCTCCCAAAAAGGGCCACTTCTCCAAGGTCAAGAAATGAAACTGACTTACCTAAAAATACAAATAGAAAGTTAGACAATATGAGGCAGCAGAGGAATATTTCCCAGGCCAAGGCACAAGATAAAATCCCAGAAGAAAAAATAAGTGTTAAAGAGACAGGCAATCTAGCCAAGTAAGAGTTTAGAATAATGATGGAGAAGATGTTCAGGGAACTCAGGAGGAGTATAGATGCACAGAGGGTAGTTTTTAGTAAAGAGTTAGAAAACATAAAGAATATCCAAACAGAGTTGAAGAATACAACTGCTGAAGTGAAAAATAGACTAGAAGGAACCAAGAAAAGACTAAAAATGAGGGAGAAGAGCAGATCAATAAGCTAGAATACAGATTAGTGGAAATCACTACAACAGAACAGAACAAAAAAAAAAAAAAAGAGAGAGAGAAAGAAAAAATGAATAGTTTAAGAGAACTCTGGGACAACATGAAGTACACTAATATTTACATTATAAGGGTACCAGGAAAAGAAGAGAGAAAGGACCTGAGAAAATATTTGATGAGATAATAGCTGAAAACTTCTCTAACTTGTGGGGAAAAAATGTCACCCAAGTCCAGGAAGCTCAGAGAATTCCACACAAGATTAACCCAAATTGACATAGATTAAGGATAAGGAGAAAATACTATACTCAGCAAGAGAAAAGCAACACATAACATACAAGGGAACTCCCTTAAGGTTCTCAGCTGATTACTCAGCAGAAACTCCACAGGCTAGAAGGAAGTGGTGTGAAACATTTAAAATGATGAAAGGGAAAAACTTACAACCAACAATGCTCTATCCAGCAAGGCTCTCCTACAGATTTGATGGAGAAATCAAAATTGAATCGGTAATTTAAAAACTCCCAACAAACAAAAGTCCAGGACCAGATGACTTCACAGGTGAATTCTACCAAATATTTAGGGAAGAAGTAACTCCTATCCCTCTGAAACTATTCCAAAAAATTGCAGAGGAAGGAGCACTTCCAAACCCATTCTATGAGGTAAACATCACCCTTACAACAAAACCAAATATATCACGCACACAAAAAGAAAATTGCAGGCCAATATCACTTATGAATATAAATTTAAAAATCCTCAACAAAATGCTGGCAAATTGACACCAGCAATGCATTAAAAGCATCCTACCCCATGGTCAAATAGGGTTTATCCCGGGGGTGCAAGGAGTTTTCCTCACATTAATGTGACACACCATGTTAACAAACTGACGAACAGAAAACATATGATCATTTCAATAGATGTGGAAAAAGCATTTGATAAAATTCAACATCGATTTATGATGAAAACTCTCCAGAAAGTGGGATAGAGGTAATATACCCCAATATAATAAAGGCCATATATGACAGACCCATAGCTAACATCATAATGGTCAAAAGCTGAAAGTGTTTCCTCTAAGGTCAGGAAAAAGACAACGATGCTCACTCTTGCTACTTTTATTCAACATAGTTTTGGAAGTCCTAGCCATAGCAATCAGAGGAGAAAAAGAAATAAAAGGAATCCAGATCTGAAAAAGAAAAAAATAAAATAAAACTGTCACTGTTCAAGGCTGACATGATACTATGCATGGAAGACCTTAAAGAAGCAACCAGAAAACTACTAGAGCTCATCAATGAATTTGGTAAAGTTGCAGAATACAAAATTAATACACAGAAATCAGTTGCATTTTTATACACTAACAAGACAGCAGAAAAAGAAATTAAGGAAACAATCCTATTTATCATCACACCAAAAAGAATGAAATACCTAGGAATAAGCCTATCCAAGGAGGCATAGTTCTGACAACTATAAGACACTGAAGAAAGAAATTGAAGATGACATCAAAAGATGAAAAGATATACAGTGTTCTTGGATTGGAAGAATCAATATTGCTAACATAAGCATACTACCCAAGGCAATATATAGATTCAATGCAATCACTATCATATTATTAATGACATTTTTCACACAGTTGGAGCAAAAATGTTCAGAATTGTCCAGAAACACAAATGACTCCAAATAGCCAAAACAGTCTTGAAAAAGGAGAACAGAGCTGGAGAAATTATGCTCTTTGACTTCAAACTATATTACAAAGCTACAGTAATCAAAACAGTATGGTATGGCACAAAACAGACACATAGATCAATGGAACAGGATAGAAAGGCCAGAAATAAACCCACGCACCTATGGTCAATTAATCTATGACAAAGGAGGCAAGAATATACAATGGAGAAAAGACAGTCTCTTCAATAAGTCGTGCTGGGAAAGCTGGACAGCTGCATGTAAAAGACTGAAATTAGAACATTCCCTAACCATGTACAAAAATAAACTCAAAATGGATTAAAGACTTAAATTTGAGACCAGATACTAAAAATTTCCTAGAGAAAAACAGGCAGAACACTCCTTGACATAAATCACAGCAATAGGTTTTTAGAATCAGATTCTAGAGGAATGGACATAAAAGGAAAAGTAAACAAAGAGCATCTAATTAAACTTAAAAGCTTTTGCACATTTAAGGATACCATCAGCAAAATGAAAAAAGACCCACAGAATGGGAGAAGATATTTGTGACAAGGGACTAATTTTCAGATATGCAAACAGGTCATACACCTTAATATCAAAAAAAGAAGCAACCCAATGGAAAAATGAGTAGAAGACCTAAATAGACATCTTTCCACAGAAGACACACAGATGGCCATACAAATGGTTGAGCATGAAAAGATGCTCAGCGTCACTAACTGCTAGAGAAATGCAAATCAAAACTACAATGAGATATCACCTCACACCAGTCACAATGGCCATCATTAAAAAGTCCACAAATGATAAATGCTGGAGAGGCTGTGGAGGAAAAGGAACCCTCTTACACTGCTGATGGAAATGCAGATTGGTGCAGCCAGTATGGGGGACAGTGTGAAGATTCCTCAAAAAACTAAAAATAGACTTACTATAGAATCCAGCAATCTCACTTTTGGACATATAGCTGGAGGAAAATACAACCTGAAAAGACACATGCTCCCCAGTGTTCACAGCAGCTCTATTTACTAAAGCCCCAACACGGGAACAACCCCAATGTCCATCAACAGATGACTGGATAAAGAAGATGTGATTATATATATATTACACACACACACACAATGGAATACTACTCAGACATAAAAAGTGATCAATGCCATTTGCAGCAATATGAATGGACCTGGAGATTGTCATTCTAAGTGAAGTAAATCAGAATGAGGAAGAAAAATACCACATGTGATACTGCTTATATGTGAAAGCAAAACAAAAAACAAAAAATAAAAAAACACAAATGAACTTATCTACCAAATAGAAACAGAGTCACAGATATAGAGAAACAAATACTTATGGTTATCAGGGGATAAAGGGTTGGGAAGGGAAAAATTGGGAATTCAAAATGTGCACCCCTTTGGGAGTGATGGAAATGTTAGCTGTCTTGATTGTATTGTTAGTTTCACTGCTATATATTTATCAACATTCATCAAATTGTACATCTGAAATATGTATAGTTTACTGTATAGTAGCCATACCACAATAAAGGTGGTTAAAAAGTAAAAATAGGGAAAAAATTAAAAAGTAAAAGCAAGTGACAATAATTCAAGCCACAAAAGGAAAGAGTGCCAATAAAATTAAGCATGTATGTAATTACAAAATGCCATATAATTGCGTATTTCTTCTTCTTACTTCTCCTGACACTTCTCCTGATTTCAAAAATGAATTGCCTAAAATGATAGACACAAAATTGCATTAATAATTCTATAGTATATTTGACAACAAGACAAAGGAGATGGGTGGGGGAAAATTGGATGGGAGTAAGAAAACAAAATCAGTTGTTAACATAGATCCACAGGGATAAATGAAGAGAATCAGAATGGGGGAATAAGAACTTTAATGTAACAAACTCCACAAAACTAACTTGGCTTCATTTATTCTCTCAGCATTATTAAAAGATACATAAGGGAAACTGGACAGCTATATGTTAAATAATAAAATTAGAACACTCTCTAACACCATATACAAAAATAAACTCAAATTGGGTTAGAGACCTAAGTGTAAGACTTTTCAAAAGGAAAACATAGGCAGAACACTCTTTCACACAAATCACAGCACTATTTTTTGGATCTGTCTCCTAAATCAAAGGAAATAAGAGTAAAAATAAACAAATGAGACCTAATTATTCTTAAAAGTTTTTGTACAGTGAAGGAAACCACATAAAAAGACAAGCTACACAATGGGAAACAATGTCTGCAAGTGATGTGACTGGTAAGGGTGTAATACCCAAAATATGTAAAGAGCTCATATAATTCAACATCAAAAGCAAGAGTACAACCTAATTTAAAAATAGGCAGTAAAACTGAATAAACATTTTTTCCCAAAGAATACATACAGATGGTGAAGAGGCACATGAAAATATGCTAAAACATCAATAATCATCACATAAATGCAAATAAAAACCACAATGAGGTATTACTTCACACTCGTCAGAATGCTTATCATCAAAAAGAAACACAAATAACAAATGTTGGCAAGGATGTAGAGACAAGGGAACCCTCATATGCTGTTGGTGAGAATCAAAATTGTTGCAGCCACTGTGGAAAACAGTATGGAGGGTTCTCAAGAAAACCAAAAATAGAATTATCATATGAGCCAGCAATTCCACTCTTGGATATATATCAAAAATAAACAAACCAACATAATATGAAAAAGTACATTTACCCAATGTTCATAGCAGTATTATTTACATTTACCATGATATGGAAGCCACCTAAGTGCCTATCAACAAATAAATGGATAAAGAAGATGTATGTATCTTTACATATATGTATATCACAATAATATATATGTGTGTGTCTCTCTGTGTGTGTATACACACACACACACACACACACACATTACAATGGAATACTACTCAGCCATAAAAAGAATGACATTTTTATCATTTGCAGCAATGTGGAAAAACTTGGAGGGCATTATGCTAAATGAAATAAGTCAGATAAAGAAAGAGAATTATTGTATTACAACACCTACGTGTAGAATCTAAAAAATACAACAAACTAGTGAATATACCAAAAAAAGAAGCATACTTACAGATATAGAGAACAAACGAGTGGTTATCAGTGGGGAGAAGGAAGGTGGGAGGGGGAAATACAGGGGCAGAGAACTAAAAGGTACAAATGATTAGGTATAAAATAAGTTACAAAAATATACTGTACAACACAGGAAATATAGCCAATATATTACAATAACTATAAATGCAGTGTGACCTATAAGAATTATGAATGATTATATTGTACTCTTGTAACTTATATAATAAAAATGATACATGATTATTATTTTAGTTGGTTTGGACTATTGTAACAAATTGCTATAGACTGAGTTACTTAAAAGCCAAATATTTATTTCTCATATTTCAGGGGACAAAGAAGTCCAAAATTAAAATGCTAGTATATCTGGTGTCTAGTGAGAGCCTGCTTCCTGGCTTGCAGATGGAAATCTCATTGTATCTTCACATGGCAGAAAACAGAGAAAAAGTAAGCAAGCTCTTTTGTGTCTCTTATATTAATTCAATCACGAGGACTCCATCCTCAAAATCTAATTACCTCCAAAATGCCTCATATCCAAATATCATCACATTGAGGATTAAGATTTCAACACGTGAATTTGGGGGGGGGGGTGGATAAAATCATTCAATCTATAGCAAGTATATAAATTAATAATTTTAACAATGCATTATTGGGTTTAAATTTTATAAATTTTGTATATATAATTGGCCCTTGAAAAATGCAGCAGTTAACTGTGCCAAGCCCCCAAGCAGTTGAAAATCCATCTATAAATTTGGATCCCAATAACTTAACTATGAAAAGCCTACTGTTCACCGGAAGTCTTACTGATAACATACATAGTTGATTAACACGTATTTTGTAAGTTGTGTATTTTGTATTGTATTTATGCAATAAAGTAAGCTTGAGAAAAGAATGTAGTAAGAAAATCATAAGGAGGAGAAAATACATTTATAGCACTGTACTGTGTTTATCAATACTGTATGTTTATGTCTGTTTACAAGATGAGTCTTTGTCAGTACTCGAGTCAATGTTGCCTTATATGATATAAAGCACTATAAATAGTATACATATTACTAACACTAGACATGAAAAATGAAAAGATAATGTGTAGAGGAAGTTCATAAATACTTACAGGTATATGAAGTTTATGCATCGATAATGAAGAAACAGCAATATGGTTGCTTTATAGTTGCTTAGTGTAGTCAATTGGATTTCTTCACGTAGCTTGCCTATAGACTAATGAAAGAATTATAAACTTTTTTATGGCATACAGAATTACACTTATATTTGTAATACACTATTAAAAATACATTTTAAAATAAACATTTACCTGTGATAATAGACTCACAGCTTCTCCAATTATAAGAAAGACATACTATATGATAATCTAATTCTTTGGAGACAAAGATATAAGAAGAAAATTAACACATAATTAATTTTATATTATATATCACTTACCTGATGCCTATGTTAATATATACTAATATCTACATGTATTTTATACACTCATGACATCTAAATTAAACAATATTTTAAATATTTCTAGGCCATTGTGGTTCATCTGTGAATTTTCTCAAACTGTTGCAAATCTGTAAAAAAGTTTCCAGTATACTTTTTGAAAAAAAAATGTATTAATGGACCCATGCAATTCAAACCTGTGCTATTCAAGAGTCATTGAGCTAATATATGTATTATATATAGTATATTTATTGTATATAAATATAATTCTATTTTTAATATTTAATATAATATATATAAAATAATAGTACCAAAAAGAGGGGAAAGGGACTGGAGATCTATGGAATTAAACTTCTTATTTTTACAAGAATTAATTCAGTATAAATTTGAGGTTGACTCTGATTAGTTAAGATATATATTGTAAGCCATACAACACCCACTAAGAATAAAGAAAACTTAAAAAATAAATTTTAATAAATTATGGAAAAAATTGAACGTTATACTAGAGAATATCCACTTAATAAAAAGAAGGCAATAGAAGAGAAATAGAGCAACAGAAATGCCATGAAACATGTAGAAAACAAACAAACAAAAAGTGTTAGATGTAAATCCAACCTTATCAGCAATATTAAATGTTGATGGATTAAACAACTCAACTGAAGACAAAAATAGATTGGATAACTGGCCCTCCTCCCATTAAAAAAAGAAATCCAACATTATGCTATCTATAAGAGACATATTTTACATTAAAAATACTAATAGGTTGAAAGTAAAATAATGGAAAATGATATGCCATACAACCAGTAATTATAAAGGAGAGCTAGAGTGGCCAGGTAAATATCGAAATAAAACAGATTTTAAAACAAAAAGTTACTAAAGATAAAGAGGCATATCTCTAAATGGTAAAAGGATCAATCTGCCAAGAAGATACAACATTTGTAAATCTACATATATCTATAAGAAGAACTCCAGAATCCATGAAGGAAAAATGGGTGTAATTGAAGGGAATAATAGATAACTTAACAATAACAAAGATTTTAATATTTCTCTTTCATTAATGGAAAGAAACAACTAGGTAGAAGATCAACAAAACACTTGAGCAGCACCATAAAATAGCTAGACTTCACAGGAGTCTATCAAACACTCTACTCAACAGCAGCAGAATGTATATTCTTACCAAGCACACAAGGAGCCTCTCCAAGACAGGTTGTATGCTAGGCTATAAAAAAACTAACAATAATTTTTAAAGAATTGAAGTATAAAATATGTCCCTTGACCATAATGCAATTACAAATAGAAATTCTTTAAAACATGTGTTATTTCATAAATTCATAAATATGAAGAAATTAAAAGACACACTATTAAATAACCAATGTGCCAAAAAAGAAATCACAAAGGAAATAAGAAAATACTTTGAAGTAAATAAAAATAAAACATATGAAATCATATTGGATGAAGCTAAAGCAGCATTCAGAGGCATATTTTTAGCTGTAAATATCTGTATTCAAAAAGAAGAAAGATGTCAAATCAATAACACTCTTACTTAAAAAAAAAAAAAAACAAGAAAAAGAGGAAACTAAGCCCAAAGAAAGCAGAAAGAAAGTAATACTAATGCATAAAGTGGAAATAAATATTGATAAAGAATATTAGCAGATCTTTAGTTCAGTTGACCAAGGGAAACAAGAGAGAGAAATGAGGTGAAATTCTTAAAATTAAGCTGAAGATAGGGGCATAGGTACGAACTTTACAGAAATTATAAAGATCGTTAGCGAATGCTGTTGACAACAGTATGTATGCAAAAAACAAGATAATAGTTAAAATGGACAAATTCTATAAAGAAATGAATTAAGGAAAATTATTTAAAAAGAACTAGAAAATATAGATAGATCTATAGCAAGTAAAGAAATTAAATTCATAATTAAAAGTTTCTCACAAAGAAAAATCCAGATTTAGAAGGCTTTACTGTTGAATTCTACCAGACTTTCAAAGAATAATACCAATCTTTTACCAAATCATCCAAAAAAAAAAGATAGGGAATATTTCCCAACTCACTCTATGGAGTCAGAAATTCTCTAATACTAAAAACAGACAATAATGTCTCAGAAAAAAAAAAGCTGGAGTCTAAGATTTTTTATGCATACAGACACAAAATTTCTCAGTGAAATACTAGCAAACTGATATATCAACATATAAAAAGGATTATACACTATGACCCACTGGGATTTGGAAGGCACGTATCTTGATTTCAAAACTTACAACAAAGCTCCAATAATCAAGACACTGCTGTACTGACATAAACATAATATACATATTTAAGAATATAATTGAGAGTCTATAAATAAACTCTTACATTTATGGCTAATAATTTTAACAAGAATCTCAAGACAATTTATTTGGGGAAAGTGCAGTCTTTGCAACAATGGTGCTGAGACAAGTCAATGTACACATGGAAAAGAATGATGTTTGATCTCTATCTCACACTATGCATAAAAAAGTATCTCAAAATGAATCATAAACTCACATATAATAGATAAACCCCATGAAACTATTAGAAGAAAATATGGGCATAAATATTTACTGGCTTGCAGTAGTCACAAAATCTTAGATAATCATATCAAAAATACAAGTGACAAATGAACATTTTACTGTATCCAACTTTAAATTTTTACTTTGTTGAAAATACTGTAAGTAAGTGAAAAGACAACCTGTAGAATTAGAGAATATATTTGAGTATCATTTTTCAGATAAGAGACTTGTGTCCAGAATATATAAAGAATCCACACAACTCATAAACAAAAAGACAATTAACTCAATTTAAGAAGGTACAAAGCATTTGAGTATACAGTTCTTCAAAGAAGATATTCAAATGGCCAGTAACACAAGAAAAACTGTTCAACGTCATTAGTCATAGGAAAATTCAATCAAATTACAATGAGACTTCACTTCACTAGGATGTGGACAAAACGTACTATGAAGCGCTGACAAAGATTTGGAGAAATCAGAGCTTTTATGCCCTGTTATTGGGAATGTAAAATGGTGAAGCCACTTCGGAAAACAGTGTAACAGATCTTCAAGATGTTAAACAGGGTTACCACATGATGTGTGAATTCCACTACTAGGTGTATATCCAAGATAACTAAAAATATGTGTCTAAAAATACTGTACATAAATATTCATAAGAGCCTTTTTCACAGTAACCAAAAAATGAAAACAACCTAAATGCCCATCAACTGGTGAGTGGATTAAAAAAATGTGTCATGTACATACAACAATGCTGAATAATATTCTGAGTAACATTCAGCAGTAAAAAGGGACAAAACTGATACATGCAACAACCTGGACAGAACTTGAGAGAGCTACGCTAAGTGAAAAAAGCAAATCCATAGAAACAGAGGGTTGATGGTTGCTAAGGACTTGGAGAGAGGAAAGCAGAGAAAGGGGCAATGAGTGACTGCGAATGTTTTCTTTTTCTGAAAACAAAAATTCTATAAAATTAGATTGTGCTGATGGTTGTGCAACCCTATAATAATTTAAAAATCATTAAATTGTGCGTTTTAAATGGGTGAATTGTATGGTGTATTATTTACTTCAACAACACTTAAACGTTCACATCATGTTATGCTTTTGCTTCAAATTTTTCAATAACATCTTATTTTATTAAAAGTAAAATCAAAGTGCTTACATTTATCAGTAGGACCCCCCCATAATATGGTCTCCATGTTACCTTCTCTGTCATCATCTGCCATTACTCTCCTTGTTTGCTCAGCTTTGCTCACCACCTTGCAGGTTCTCAGCATGCCAGCCTACTCTTGTTTCGGGGACAACGGGCTTGCTGCTTTCCCCACCTAGGACATTATGTTCCCCAGATACCGTGCGCTGTGTTAGAGAGCACTTCTGAGCTCAACCTGCATCTTTGCTCAGCAAAGCCGTTATGAGACCGGTTGAATTTAAAGCTCCCTCCACTAAAATTCTCATCTCCTTTTCTATGTCTTTTTTTTTTTTATGTTGTTTATTATGGTTAGGCCTCCTCTGTTTTGTGTTTTACTAACTTCATTCACTAAAATGTAAATTCAAAAAAGACATGATGTCATCTGTTGTGTTCACTGTGGTTTCTCCAACACTTAGAAGAGTAGATTATTACATGGTAGGCATAAAATAAGTATTTGCTTAATATATTATTTACAGTGTATGGCAAATACCTTTAATTTTATAACTCAAGAAATGTAACCTCATAGAGCTTAAAGATTTTGCATGAAAATAAAAGTATTTAACCTTTTTAAAATGAGTATTTGAAATATATTGAATTTAAAAAGTCACACAACGTATTTTCCCAGTGGAAGTTAAGGCATGAACATCTAATAAGTCATATCAAATGTGTAAAGTAAGGTTCAAATAATTGACTTTTGTAGCAAATACAAATTATAATTTAGTCTCATATCGCAGGTCTGACATCATCATTTAATTTTTGGCTGCCATTTCTGGAAATATCTGCTCTGGGTTGAAGAGATTTAATCAGTTTTGGCCTGACCACAGCGACATCAGGGGGTGACGGTCCATAAGAGAGACAGGATGATGGGAATAAGCCTTTTCCTCCACAGACCTCTAGAGTAACCAGAGGAATAGTGCTTCGCCTCATTGACATTGCAGATAATGAGGTTCAAAGATTTGTTGGGGGACCCATGAGGGACTGGCATCATGGGTGGTGTGGATGCTGTATATTGCCTCTCTCGTGAATATTTTGGATTTTCGTGCACATGCTACAGGACAGAAATCTTTCAGAAGTGTTTTGACAAGCTGTTTTGAAGACATCAATATAATGTATTATTTAGGATTTTAATTTAGGTTCTCTAACTTATGTAATGTGTATAGAAAGAATTATATGTATCTGGGCTATTAAGCTATAGATCTCTTTTTTTAAAGCATTTCTTATCATGTAGAAAGAAACCTATTAGTAGGCTTGGAATTAACTTAGAGTCAAATAAAACTGATTATTTTACCCCCTTCACTTTTTTTCCTGCCAGTAGCATTAAATTTTAGTGATAGTGTATTGAATAGCGTTGGTTAAAACAAAATTGAATTGACCCCCAAGAAAGAATTAATGAGGTATTTTGTCAAGAACTAGTTCTAAGAATTGAAGTATGTCCCAGTTAAATTCCCAGATTTTAAATTAACTTAAAATTTTCTAGGAGTCTTCTTTCTGAAAGATGTTGTAGGCTATTTTTCATCGCGGTTACGAGTGAACACACAGTGCACAGTGCTCAGTGCCCTGTAGCCTGTGGCTGACAGAGGCTAATAACCAACCTCAGAGGAGGACTTGGGTGTTTCATTTTTGTAGCTCCTTCTGTCCTGGAATCTAAGTGGTTTGCAAACACTGCCCTGAGCATAAACTCAGTGAAGTGTAGCCATTTGTGAGGTAGAACATGGCTACTGTTTTGTGCCAGCGTCCCCCACACATGAGCTACCCTGTTAACCACCAACAAAAGGGTATTTGCCTGTCTGACAGCTGGGGAGAGAGCACGTCTCAAAGTCACACTGCCTGAGACTCTCTGCTGTCTTTCACTATGAATTTTTTGGTTGGATGTTTGCCAACTTATAACTGATTGTACTTACAGACCTCGCTTGCATTAGTCTTCCTTCTTACAGATTGCACTTACACAGCAAAGTATATGTTATTATGGTTATTATATAGCTTTATGATTTAATTCATTTCTGTATGTAATTAAAAACTAAAGAAGATTATTGTACAAATCGGGGGGAAATATCTGCATTTTGGAAATAGGGAACCTCTCATTTTGGGGGAAGGTTAATTCTGTGTAGTGTATCTGTTAAATTTAAGAACTAAATTTGTGAAATACCTTATACTATGGTTCTGTTGTCACACTGTTTGTTCCTTCAAGACTGCTATCAGTTATTCCTTTGAAAATGGTATCCATTTGATTTACTGACTCATGCTTATTAGATATGGTGATAAGTTAAATAGATGAAAATAAAGTACTACATAATATTATGTAAAATTTATTAAAAGTCTTGGGGCTTATAGGCAGAAGAGGTATCATCTTGGAATTACAGGGGGGAAAGTGAAATTAAGGCATAGAAAATAGAGGCAGCTTTTAATGAAGAATTTGAGGATATAGAAGGACTTATTAAACTTGAAGTCTGATTTCCACAAGTCATGGCAAAAAGATTTAGGAAGAAGAGAAGCAGTTGGAGAATAAATTAGGAAGAGGAAGCACAGGGCAGTATGGGGGTGAAGACATAGGAGAAGGACAAATGGTGGACAGATCGGTGATGAAGAGGGTATCAGAGACATGAGACACGGTGATGGGTGTAGACGGCCACCGGACTGCCAAGAGACAATCATGTCTAGCGGTTTCCAGTAGATTCTTCTCAGACTTCAGTCGTTGCCAACATGTGTTGCATTTCTGAGGGAGTTATACTTTCTGACAGTTTTCTGGAAGGAGTCAAGAGGTCTGGATTGACTGATGCTTTGAGGGCACTTAAGTTACAGTCTCCCAAAGAGGTGAGCACTTAGAGGTCTGGCTTCGGTGTGCTGGAGCTGGGGAGTCGAGGCCCTGGGAGTTGGTGGCTGCTTGTATGAGTTTTGGTAGTTTGTGTGTGTTTCAAAGAATTGATTCATCTGTGTTCTCAAATTTTTGGCTGTAGAGTTGTTCATATTATTCCTTTCCTATCCTTTTATTGTCTATGGAATCAGTAGTCATGACCTGTTATTAATTTGTACCTTCTCTTTCTCTCTCTCTCTCTGTCTCTGACTCTGACTCTTGTCTCTGTCTTTGACCGTCCCGATCTCTCTCCCTCTCCCTGTCTCTTGTCTCTCTCTCTTTTTTTGGTTAACCCGGCTAGAGCTTTGCCAGCTTTTGGTTTTGCTAATTTTCTCTGTTGTTTTCCTCTTTTCAATTTCATTGATCTCTGCTCTAATTACTTTTTCTTCTGCTTGCACCAAGTTTCAATTGCTCTTCTTCCTCAGTTTCCTAAAGCAGAAATTTAGATTAGTGATGTTTCTTCTCTTCTAATGTATTTGTTCGATGTTATACATTTTTCTCTAAGCTCTGTTTTTGCTGTATCCTCAAGTTTTGATAGATTGTATTTTTATTTGCTTAAGATATTTTAAACTTTTCTTGAGACTTCTTTTTTGATCCATGTGTTATTTAGAAGTATGTTGTTTAATCTCCAAATATTTTGAGCTTTTCCAACTGTCTTTCTATTATTGATTTCTAGTTTAATCCCATTGTAATCTAAGAATAAGCTTGATATGATTTCTATTCTTATAAATTTGTTAACATATGTTTTATGGCCCAGAATGTAGTCTATCATAGCGAATGTTTTGTATTAGCTTGAGAAGAGTGTAAATTTTCGTGCTGTTGGAGGGACTGTTTTATAAATGTCAGTTAGATGAAGCTGATTGTTACTGTTAGCCAGGTCAGCTTACTGATTTTCTGCTTGCTTGATGTATCAATTAATGAAAAAGCTGTTGAAATCTCCATCTATACTGGTGGACCTGTGGATTTTGAATTCCTTACAGTTCTATCAATTTTAGCACCACATATTTTGATACTCTGTTGTTAAGTGTGTAGACACAAAGGATTGTTATGTCTTCTTAGAGAATTAACCCCTTTATCATTATGCTAATCTTGATATCTCATGATTTCCCTTATTCTGAAGTCTGCTTTGTCTGGAATATGGCTACTGTAGCTTTCTTTTCATTAGTGTTAGCATGATATTTCTCTATCCCTTGATGTTCAACCCATGTCTTTATATATAAAAGGTGTTACCTGTAGAAAACATATAGTTGAGTCTTGGTTTTTCATTCATTCTGACAATGTCTTTTAGTTGGTACATTTAGACCATTCACATTTAAAGTGATTATTGATATAGTTGGTTTCTTTGTTTTCTGTTCTTTGTGCTTCCCAGCCCCTTTCTCTTTCCCATGGTTTTAGCCTGTAAATTATACTTAAAACATTTTTTAAGTAATTGCTCTAGAGTTTTCAATACACATTTTAAACTAATCTAAGTTCACCTTCATATGATACTGTATTACTTCCTGTGTAGATCTTAAAATATTTAATGAAAGAATGTTCTCAGTTCATTCCTCCTGCCCCTGATGGCACCACTGTCAATTATTTCACTTATTTGTATGCTATAATCACTCAGTACATTGTTACTTTTATGAAATAATTATATTTAGGTTAATTAAGAATAAGAAAAATGATTTTATTTTATCTTTACTGGTTCCTTCTCTGATATGCTTCCTTTCTTTATGTAGAACTGAGTTTCTGAACTTTATCATTTCCTTCTCCTTGAAGAATCTCTTTTAACATTTCTTCTAGGGCAGGTCTTCTAGCTATGAATTTTCTCAGTTTTTGTTTATCTGAGAAAGTCTTATTTCTTCTTATTCATGAAAGATAATTTTACATATAGAATTTTAGATTGGCCCTTTTCTTCCTTTCAACACTTTAAATATTTCACTCCATTATTCTCTTAATTGCATGGTTTCTGATGAGACATTATCTATAATTCTTAACCCTTGTTCCTCTTACATAGGATATTCCTTCCCTCCTTTTGGCTTCCACCCCTTGCCTTTGCTCCAGATTTTCTCTTTGTGTTTTGTTTTGTGCAGTCCAAATTCTAAGTACATGACGTTCCTAAGTGTAGATGTTCCGGTATTTATCCTACTTGATACTCTCTGAGATTCTTGGATCTGTGGTTTGGTGTCTTAATTTTGTCAGTTTCTTGGCTATTATTACTTCAAGTATTTCTTAAGTTCCATTCTCTCATCTCCTTCTGGTATTCCGGTTCCATGTATGACACACCATTCAGAATTGTCCCATAATCCTTCGATGTTTTGTTTTCTTTTTTCTTTTTTCTCTTTGCATTTCAGTTTTGGAAGTTTGCATTGTCTTATCTTTAAGCTCAGTGATTCTTTTCTAGGTTGTGTCCAGTCTACTGATGAGCCTCAATGATGTTCTTTATTTCTGTTATAGTATATTTTTGATGTCTTGTGTTTCCTTTTATTATTCCTTAAAGTGTCCGTCTCTTTGTGTCTGTTGCCCACCTGCTGTTTCATGTTGTCTGCCTTTTCCATTAGAGTCACTGAAATATTAATCACAGTTATTTTAAATTCCTGGTCTGATCATTCTAAAATCTGTCTCATATTTGAATGTGGTTCTAATGCTTATTTTCTTGTTGAAAACTAGACATGATGTATCAAGCAATATGCATTCAAATAGATAGGTCTTTAGTGTGAAGTGTGCCATTAATTTGAACAGGAATTGGTTTATGTTTAATGTTTGCTGAAGCTTTAGATGTTAGAGGCATCAGACCCCTCTAGCGTGCTTGTTTTCTCTTTCCTCCCTTGTGTTTTTGACCATCACAGAGAGCTCTTCCTTAGTTGCAGTTTGTGTCTTGCAGCTCTCTCACATGTAATCTGCTGCTATTATACTGGAGCCTTATGGTGTGTGGTGAAGCATGGAGGAGGGGGAACAGTCTACACGCTAATGATTAAATCATAGCCTTTCAGTGCATATGTGTCCCTAGGCTGTGACCTTCACAGATATTTCTTGTCTTTTCCCACTTAAGTGAGACAGGATGGCTAGAAGGGGCTGGAGTTTGGAACTGCCCTTCTCCCATGTGATAGAAGACTCTAACTAGGCTTTTTTCTTGGAGAGTATGCCTTTTTATGAATAATGCTTGGGTGTATTTTACAGTGGTTACTTTCTCCCTCCCCATGGCCAGAGCCGTGAGGGGATTTTTCTTGACTCTTTACCAGGAGGATCTTGTAGGTTCCTAAAGGTAAAGCCCATGAAAGTATGTCCAAAGGCCCTCTCCCCTCGGAGTTTCTCACTCTCAAACTAGACCACACTCAGCCTCCAGCAGTTCACCAAAATTACCATTTAAATATTTCTATTTACTGACTCTAGTGTCTTTTGTTTCAAGTAAGCAGATATTGGTTATGACTCTGGATTCACCTGTCTCTCCAGATTTCAGGGTAGCAATTTGCTACGCAAACTTAATTCTCTGTTGTGTCCAAGAAAAGTCATTGATTTTCAGTTTGTCCAGCTTCTTTCTTACTATAAGGACAGATGTGATGACTTTTGAGCTCTCTACATGAAACCAAAAGTCCTAGTACTTCTTTTGTATTTTAAGGTCTTCGGTTTTCTCATTTTCCCTTCTCAGATTTTCACCACATTGATCAAAACTGGTGCAAAATTGTCATGTTAGGAGCAAAGATAAAATCATAATTTTTACATTAGACAGTACTGAGAAAGGGATATATAAACTGATAGGTGTTCGGGTTGGTAGATAGACAGATTTATGAAAAGATGTTATCCTTCTTTCTTATGAGTCCTGGACAACTTCTAAGTGTCACTGACTGAAGAGTATTGGGACACATTGGTTTAGATCAAAAATTGGCCAACTTTTCCTTAAAGAGTCAAATAGAAAATATTTTAGGTTTTGCAAGTCAGACTGTCTCTGCTATCATAGTGCAAAAGCAGTCATTAATAATACTTAAGCAAGTGACTATGACTATATTTCAACAAAAGTTTATTTATAAATACAGGCTATGAGCTGGATTTGACCTGGGGGCCACAGTTTACCAACTCCTGGTCTAGATCAGCGGTATGTAATTTTTATTGTATAGCTCTTGTCTAGTACTGATTATCAAGAGATGCTGGCTTTGTTTTATTTGCATACATTTCATTACATTCAGATATTAACCCATGTTTTGTTGATGGATATTTTAATATGTTGGTAGAAGGGTTCTAAAATTTTTAAGCTTTAAGAGGCACCATCAAGGCTCAATTTATGACAGTAAAAACTACCTCAAAGTTGCCTTGAAATGTGATTCATATTCATTCAGAATAATCTGAAAAGTTCTCAGCAATTGTGTAGCATGTTAAGTTTTAAAATAAGTCTATTTTTATTACTTTACTTAATCATTTAGGCATGACAGGTATTATAATAGTGGATGACAGAGGCGTGGCCCAAGATCAGTGATCTGACTTCCAGGGCAGAGCTCTTTTAACATAATATATTGTACCACTCATGTCAACTGGAGGTCGAGTCAATAGATTAAATATTAGCTTTGTTCAGAGGCCAATTCGGGTGTGTTACTCTTAATGAGAAAAGTGGGATTATGCTCATTATTTCAAATAATTCTGTACTGAGCATTATTGCAAAGCATTTAGGAAGACACACAGAAATAGATGTATAAGTTACTGAAATAAGCCAGACAAGCGATTTTGCTATAAATTATAGAATAATTATACTGCCAGGGATCTTAGAGACTGTTTAATTCAACAGGCAAACAACCTGAGATCCAGAGGGGCTAAGTGGCTTAGGATTCAGTGTAATTAGTAACAAAAGACTGTGCAATATATGTAAATTAAACCATCATGCTGTATGACTTAAACTTGTCCAGTGATGTATGTCAGTTATTTCTCAATAAAACTGGAGGAAAAAAAAAAGCATAGTACTGGAAGGTCATAATGGTAGTAAGCTAGAGCCAGACTGGGAGAGTCAACTGTGAAATTTTGAGGAATTTTTGTGAGCGTGTTGTTGAATACATTCATGAATAAAAATTACATGTAAACTCAAATTATATTAAAAACAAAGATTTATATAAGCAAAATGCTTCACTTACTAATTATTTTACTGTGTATTTCTGTTCTCTGTGCTCTTGCTACGTATAGTGGTGTCCTCCACAACTCAGTTGAGTAAAGTGACATGAATAGCTTGAAAATGGCCACAGAGGAGCATTTGCACTACAGAAACTGACAAATGTTACAGACAACACTCTCTTCCCTACCCCTGACATGCTGGAGCTGGTTGACTAATATTTACCTGCATGTGATTAGCCATGACTTCTGTGTTACATACTTGTCTGTTTATGTGCCTGGCTTTGCTGCAAGACTGTGAGTTCCCTGAGGTTGGGATTTTTATCCTTAGTACCCAGCACAATGCTTGGCTTCCAGTTGACAGACAAATGTTTTTAGAATGAATGAGTGGGCTTTATATTCATGCAGTCCTTGATTCAAACCCTGGCTCTATGTTACTTTGTGTTTTGACCACTATGTATTAGTAAAATGAGGGTAGTAATACCAGTCTTGCATGACTTTTGTGAAGATTAATATGTGTCTGGTACATAGTAGGTGTAAAATAGTAGTCAGAAGGAGACTAAATGCTATTAGGGTCCGGACATACTATATGCAGGGTTTTGTATTAAGTGTTTAACCACAAATTGGATGAGAATCAAGAATGTGGCACTGTTATTTGTGTGTGTGTACACACTTCTCCTTCCCACACAAAATAATGGCAAATATATGCCATAATATTAAAAGGAATATGATATATAAGAGGCAGGAAGCAATTCCTCTGTTACGTTTGGCTTTGTTCAGGCTCTTAGTACAGTATCATGCCCAGTTTTACTTTGCTCACTTTAAAGAGGATGTCAAAAAGCTGTATGTAGCATGCCCTGGGAAGAACCAACAATTATGATCGAAGGGAGAGAAAATAGGTCCTTTGAGGCAAGTTTAAGGAATTGAGATGGTTTATTCTGGAGAGGAGATGGTAAAGGAGTCACTTAGCTCTTCAAGTACATGAAGGGTTATTATAAGGAGGACACTCTCACGCTGTTCTCCAGATGCACTGAGGACCAAAAGAGGAAGTTGACTTATTTCATTTAAAGAAAATTGTGTCAAACACTGAAATTGACTATCAAGGGATGTCATGGAATCTCCATTTTTGAAAATATTTAAAAAGAGAGCAGAGCCGATGGTTATTTATCGGAAAGTTGAAATGTTTGACCTCATGAAAGTGACAGGCAGACTTGTGGACCTTACAGTTTTTTTCCACCTTTGTGATATGATCCACCTTTTCTTATATTTATTGTAACTTACCAAACATGTCCCAGACATTTCATTGGGAAGCCACTTACAGAGAGATAAAATTATTATTTAGCTTGCATTGTATTTTAATTGCTGGATTTATCTTAAATGAAAATATTTAGTGTTATCTGTCTGCTAAGAACTAAACTGAAGTCAGATACAAACAGTCCACGTTTGTATTTTGACACTCTGCTAGACGACTAGTAGTATGTATTGCTTAAGCACATTTGGTATTAATATTTTTTCAAGTATTGTGTTACAAATATTCTGTACCTCTTTTGTGACAGGGAATCCTCTTGGTAAATGATTCTACAAATTATCAAAGCTTTGAGAACTTAGAAGATTGGTGACCTGTCGTGAAGAAAGTGAGTGAGGAGTCAGAAACTCAGCCTCTGGTTGCCTTGGTGGGCAATAAAAGTAAGTTATTAATGTTTATTTACCTATAGTAAAGTTTATTTGCCTATCTTATAGTTTTATTCCTAAAAAAAATTCACGTTTGGAAACATAAATAGATACCACTTTCCCGGAGTGAGCAAGTTGCTTGAGGAGAAGATTCCTAAAGATGCGCAGTCTTTTCAGTAACAGTTTTGACGCTTGATCTGTCGTAACTCCTCTCCTGCTTTGGCCAATTCCTTGATAAGGTGAGTTCTGTTCTGTGTGTTTCAGCTTCCTGTGGTCTAAGGAAGCAGTGTGGACTGTTAACAACAGCAACACAGCTGCAGATACTGCACAACAGCTTCCGCCCTGCCCCCAGGGTTCTGAGAGACACATTTCATTAAATGATGCCCTGTCCTAGGGAAGAGAGCAGCGTCCGTGTGGAGTTCTGTGTGCATTGTTCCTTGCTCTTCTCTCATAAGCCTTCCTTTCTAAATTTCTGAAGTTTGTTCTTAAAGATTTTTTTTCTTTTTGAGAAAGAGTGTATTATATTGGGTGAGGAGTGGTGCTTGGTAAAAATGATGGATGAGTAATTTTTGAGATCTGTCTCTTGGGCTATGATATGCAGCACATAAAAATTCTACGACTGAATTCAGTACAGGATTCTTATTTGGTTCATAGTTCTACAATGCAGTTACCCTGGAAAAGGAGACCTTAATAAGGGTTTTCAAATACATAAAATATTATGATATGACCTAATCTTCTACAACTTATTTGAGGTCAGAAAAAGAGAAAATGAATTAAATTGTACCATGGAGAATTCAGGTCAGGAACTGTTTCCTGGCTATAAACATTGTTAAATCAATACCCAAGTATACTACCAAGAGAATTACCTTCTCCAAAAGTCTTTAAAATTATAGTGCATTTTTTGTCTGTAATTGTTTAGGAAATAGTACTTCCTGAAGGACTAAACCACGATTTTTTCATGATGTGGTTTTTCACATTTAGTTGAACATTTAATAAATCCAAGGCTTACGTTAAAACCATTACAAAACAGGTGTGAATATAATTCCTCTGAAGAGTTAAAAATATGAATTTTATAATACTTCCTAGAAAACAGTATTACATTTCACAAAATAGATGGCTTGGGTACAAGATGCACTTTTTTTTTTTTAGCTTTAGTTAAATTTTGCTCATCTCTTGTATGGATCTAATTGAGTGAATCAGAAGTTTTCAATTCATTGACATCCCCCTTTACAAATCACAAGTTTTGATGAGCTTAGGTTCTATTTTCTGAGTGCAGCTTTTCATTTTAGGAGATCATTTCTTGGTCATTTGTCATGTCACCAAAGCACTGGCTTATATTATATGCTTTACTGGAGGTTTCCCATCACCTTTTGGGAAATTGTAGAATAGGAATGGGGGTTGGGATTTGCTTTCATTTTTTTTTAGAATATAATCTTACTACCATCTGGAGCACTTGTGCATAATTATATACATTATGTTATGTGTTTGTGCTATCCTGTGAGGCAGCCACCATTGGTCCCTGTCTAAGACAGGATGTCAGACTAGGTGGGCTATTGAACTATACTGGTGATGCCATTCTTAGGTTTTAAAAACAAACATTTATATAAGTTATATGAATTTATGCAAAAAAATGAATACAGTGTTATGTTTAAGACTTAACAGCATGAAAGTCAAAAGAACTTTTTTGCTTTTGGCTTAGCCCTAACCCCTTTCTCATATTTATAATACTCTCTTTCAGAATGAGATCATATAACAGAGTTTGCAGTGACACAGAATGTTATATATATATATATATAAAATTAAGTGATTATAGATGAACATTTTCTTGGATATTATTTACCATAATGTCAGTGGCCCAATTTCATATAATCAATACGATCATGTAGTGTTGTGTTTCTTACTTTCTTTCTTTAATTTCTTACTTTTCTTACTTTACTTACTTTCTTACAATTTGTGTTTCCAACTTGATGTTACATTAGTATAGTAGTATGCATTCATTTTCTTTTTGAGGGATATAATTATATTAAAAGGCAAAGACTTTACATACTGGTTAAAGGCAAAGCAAAAGAAACATTGTGGAAAAACATTTGAAATTAGATTATGATGATCATTATCTATACAGAGTCATCTTCTGCCTAAATATGCTTTTAAAAATTCATCATTGTGTACTATTCTTTGCAACTTAAATAGAAAGCATATGTTGAACAGAAATATGTGTAGGCTGTGAAAATACTGGCAGCAATAGCCAACTTTTAGCCCAAAGTTTAGCAAAAGGATGAGATAGAAAGTTTCTATACAAAGAGTGTGTGTGTGTGAATTTGTTACACAGCACGAGCTTATAATGAGTAAGTTATAAAATCGTTTGCTTTTTATTAAAATACAGCAAACTCTCAGAAATTGGGTTGAGTCTTAGATAAAGATGAATTATGGGTTTATTTTTATGAAAATTATATATTATTACAGCTAAATACAGAGATCAACTAGAGAAGGTAAAAGATATAGCCAGCAGAGGAGGCAACTTGCTTTAATGAAAGAGAATTGGTAATTAGTAAGTTAATTATTTCAGCATTAATACTTAAAAACATGTAATACATTTGACCCTTGAATAACACAGGAGTTAGGAGCAAGTTTCCTTTCCGCAATCAAAAATCTGTGTATAACTTACAGTCAGTCCTTGTAAACCCAGTTCCTCTTTATCCACGATTCTGTAGCCGTGGGTCGGATCAGTTTGGGGTCACGTACTGCTGCAGGGTCACTATTGCAAGGATCATGATGTAAGTGGACCTGCGCAGTTCTAACCCGTGTTGTTCGAGGGCCAGCTGTGCTTACAACAGATTAGTTTAGTTACTTCTATACTCTACTCTAAAGGCTATAAAGTGCTAGTCAGTGTTCTTAGTTGGTGCTATTTAAGGTTTTAAATGAAGCACTGCGTTGTGGTTAACATCACTGGGCCTTAACTTTAGACAGACTTTGCTTACAAGCCCAAGCAGGGTGATAGCTGACAAGTTACTTTATGCCCTTAAGCCTCAATTTCTTCATTTGAAAATAAGGATAATAGTTTATGTCTGATAAAGTTGCTTTAAAGATTAAATGAAGTATTACATGCAAAATACTTAGTATGTGGTCTTATACACCATAAGTGCTCAATAAACTATTAGTTATTATTAATCATAATAGCCTTTTAAAAGCACTGACTATAGATTCAGTTTGAAAGGTCACAAATTAGAAATGAGTAGAGCTGAACTAGTTATTTTACAAAAGTAGCCTGAAGGGAATGGTTCCTAGAGAATTCCTTTGTCTTGGTCTTATTCCTTATTTATTTATTTATTTATTTATTTATTTATTTATTTATTTATTTATTTATTTATTTATTTGCCATGGGAAGGGCAACTCATTCAGCAAATATTCTTGAGTGCCAACTATGTATATTCAGTTAGCCATTGTCAGTTTGTGCACAGGTTGAACCAAAAGGAGTGCTTAAGGAGTAATTGGGACCTGCTAACCTAAGTCTTAATTTTATTGTTTTTCTCTACCATCTTCAAGTTTTCTGAAATTTTAGCTTTCTTTGGCTTTGTCTGGTTGTTGGGATTAAGAAATACAATTATGTTCAAATCTCTACGGAAGGCCCTACTTTTCCCTGGCGAGGTTAAAAACAAAATTCCTGGTAGGTAATTTTCAAGACGGGAAAGAGAGTAGGTCATCTACTTACTCTGTGTTCCAGGGAAGTTCTGTTGAAGTTTGATGAGATCTGTAGCCCAAGCGCAGTGCGACGTCTGACAGGCTACGGTCCCGGCTTCCTGGCCGTGAGGGTCTTGCTCCCCCAGCAGTGGGCCCCTCTCACTTGATCAGAGCCTGCCCTGCAGCGCCTGTGGGTTTTCACCTTATGTCCACTTACTATGGGCTTATTACGGGGTGGACCTAACCACAGCCTGACACGCTGTCATCATCCCTCATGTGAGCTATGGCACTAGCTTCCTAACTGCTCCTCCTGCTCCGAGCTTTGCTCTCCTACAATCCAGTTCCCAGATGGTAAGTCATATTGTACGACTTTTATTCTTAAAATCCTCTAGTGCGTTCTCATTATATTTAGAATAAGATCCAAACTCCTCATCCAAGTTTATCAAGCACTAGGTGATCTGGCTCCTACCTTCCTCTCAGATCGCATGTTCTACTAAATGTTCTCTTGTCCATAATGTATGTAAGGCACATTTGTTTTTTTTTCTATTCCTAAAACATTCCAAGTTAATTTGGAATTTAGGGTTTCTTCTGCTCAAAATGGGTTTCCCTCCAGTCTTACTTGGCTGGATCTACTTTGTCATCTGGGCAAATGTTATCTTCTCAGATTTGGGGTCCTGGACCACTCAAATCTAAATAAGTCATCAAGTCCCTTTCTGTCAGGATGTTCTGTTTCAGATATCTGCATAGTCTCATTGTCATCTGATACTGTTTTTTGTTTCTTGTACGTCTTCCCCACTAAAATCTAAGCTCTGTGAAAGCGAAGGACCTCATCGCTTAGAGCAGTGCCTGAAAGAATGACTACTGAATGAATGAATAAAAGCCTTTTCATGAAGACTGTTGAAATTAGAAGTGTTTATGGCCTGGGATGTGTTATTCAGGGAAAACGGTTTTCTTAATGAGGAAAAATACATGTGTAGATACAGGGAACCTATTAGATGGCCTTTGGGCCCTACTAGCCTACTGAATTCCACTCTGGTGAATGGCGTCAGAGTTTCTTAGGAAACAAATCGAAGATATTTTATGCTGGATCATGTTTGAGATTAAATGTTATAGATTTTATGTTACGATTTTAGGTTAAATAAATCTAAAAAAGTTAAGAATTTTGCTTCATTTTCTTAACTTGTGACTTTTATAATTGTAGAAACCTATACTTTCAACTTTTTATTTACAAAATTTTAATTTCTCTGTTTAATTTAACAAATCATAATCTGTAGTCGAATATCATTTTAATTTTTCTTTTAGTGTTTCACAGAAGGTTCAAATTAAAATGAAGTGAACATTCAGGAATATTAATTTTTAAAGGTTAATTTTGTATTCAACCCGTGTTTTATAACAACATGGTGTTTTAATTTGTCATTGTGTTATTTTCTGTCTTTAAGCTGTTACATTTTCCTACTATCTGACCCGTCACCTGGTTTCTCCCCTGACTGGCTAACGTTCTCAGCTGGATAGGTTGTAAACAGAAATCAACAGGGTTGCACGGGAGCTGCCCGCTTCCTGATTTATAGCCTTTAAGTTCGTGGAGGTTATCAGTAACTTGCATGGGGAGTAGGAATTATCACGCTCCAGTGTAGAGTGTATGGATGAATGATTTCTACTCTTAAAGATATTAAACAGATCCTTTCCCAAATAAAGACTAATAACTCAGATTTTTAAACAATCTTCAGGACAGATGAGGGCATGAAGAGTGCGCCAACACTAATGAGCAATGTCGAGTGTGTGTTCTCTTTAACAGTGACTGACTATTCCTGGAGTGCCATCTCTGCCCAGGAAGTGATGTTTCACACTGTTACGTTCGAAGGTTACATTTTAATGTGCCCTGTTAGTTGTGTTCCCTGAACTCAGAGGAAATGGAGTAGTAAAACAAGTAAATTTTAAGTTGAAAATTTTACTGATGTTCTCAGTAAAACTATCACAAGCCTTTTAAAGACTATTCTTTATTCTTAGTAACAGAGGAGCATGAGATGCTTGTATGTCCAGCTCCAAGAATGTCATGGAAATTTACATGGAAGTACTTGCCTACACTGTGCCTCTTCTGAGTCTTCAAAAATTCTTATTTCATCTGGAGAGTGGACATGTGACATGTAGGTAACATTTACTTTGATTCCCTCTTGGAAGGATTCACATCAGCTTCTATAAAATCTATCATCTACAATATTATAACAAAGTGAACAAGTGAGTCATAATACCAATTTGCTTAAGAGAGGTTACAGTTTATAAAGCATAAGCAAAGACTTGCAGATTTGAAAAGTTCATTCTGTTTATACATTCTAAATTAAAATATTCTACCCTTTACCCATTTGTTTTAATACTTTAGTTCTTTATGTTCTGGAAATAGTAAACCAAATATCAGATCCAAGCGTCTTTTTCAGATTGACCTAATATTTGTTTCTGTTGCTTCATTTTCCCCTTCCCCTCCACCCCTTTGAATGTAAATTTGCCAAATAGAGCTGTGACTATTTCCTTACTGGTGGATGCTGATCGTCCTACTCTGATACTGATAGCGTCAGTACTCCTTATACTTGGAGAGTGTTTAATATATACACTTAAAGCTCTTCTTGTGTGTGATGCTTCACACACCTATCATGCTATAAGAATATCTTGCTAGTATTTCAAGTTGAATTGGCTGAGTAGTTTCCTCAAATTAAATGCATAAGCTTGCATTCAGACTGGTGTTGTGACTGACATTGGGGAAGAAAATGTCAAACGAGTGCTTTTTTCACAATACTAATCAAAAACCATTTTTCACCTGATGGCTGTTGCAGTGATGTTACTGTGTCATTTCAGGCTTACTTTTTTTAGATGACCTACTGCAAACCATTTTGACAGTATTACAATTTACTTAGCTTGAGAAGTATTATGGCTTTTGTGGTTTGGTTTTGTTTGTTTTGGAGGAATTGTGCAAGCATTTCAATCATAGCAATCTGTTTATATGATTTCAGTCTATCTTTTCATTGTCTTGATAGAGAAGGTTTATTAAATGATAAAGAAAGCATAATCCACCTTTTGTTTCTTTTATGATGAATCTCTGATTTTAAATTTTAGAAGAAATTAATTATTAAATATAATATTAAATAGAATGCTAAATAAAATAACACAGCTATCAGGTTTTTTTGTGAAAAGGTTTGAAATTTTCATTAATGTAATTTAAGCCCCTTAAATAGTTTATTTTAATTCTACTGGCAGTGATTGTGGAATAAATCCAATATTAGATTAAAAGAACACTACAGTGGGGATCAGAAAACTTTGTCCTGCTACTGTCATTTTATCTAGCTATGTTACCTCAGCAATTTGTTCAAGCAATTGATATGATCCTCGTGTATAAAATGAGGGCAATCTGTACTGGGCAATCATAAGCACCTTCTACTCCTAAAACATGATGACCCAAACTATGTTTAGTTAAAGTTGTGCTTAATTGAACATATTTATTGCCATGCAATTTTAAGAGAGTTTTTCATTTTAGCTTTATGTGTAATTGAAATTCTGTCTAATCTTCAGAGATGGTTTCTTAGGCTCACTTTATCATTCATTTGTTAGGTTATTTGGAGACCATTTTCTGTGTACAAGGGTTCCCTTTTCTCCACATCCTTGCCAACATTTATTTGTAGACTTTTTTCATAATGGCCATTCTGACCAGTGATAGCTCATTGAGGTTTTCATTTGCATTTCCTTGATGATTAGCAGTGTTGAACATCTTTTCATGTGTCTTCTTTGGAAAATTGTCTATTCAGGTCTTCTGCCCATTTTTAAATCAGATCTTTGCTTTTTTGATATTGAGTTGTATGAGCTGATTATATATTTTGGCTATTAATCCTTTTATTGGTCTTATCATTTGGAAATATCTTGCATTCAGTGTTTTGTTTTGTTTTGTTTTGTTTTGTTTTGTTGGTTTTGTCTGTGGTTTCCTTTGCCGTGCAAAAACTTTTAAGTTTAATTAGGTACCATTTGTTTATTTTTGCCTTTATTTCCTTTGATGTAGGAGACAAACCCCTCAAAATATTGTTGTGATTTATGTCAAAAAGTGTTCTGCCTATGTTTTCTTCTAGGAGTTTTATGGTTTTAGGTCTTACATTTAGGTCTTTAATCCATTTTGAGTTTATCTTTGTGTGTGGTGTGAGAAAATGTTCTAATTTCATCTGTTACAGTTTTTCCAGTGCCACTTATTGAAGAGACTATTCTCTCCACTGTATATTCTTGCTGCATTTGTCATAGATTAACTGACCATAGGTGTATGGGTTTATTTGGGGGCTCTCTCTTCTGTTCGATTGATCTAGGTGTCTTTTTTTTTTTTTTTGGTGCCAATACCATGCTGTTTTGATTACTGTAGCTTTGTAGTATAATCTGAAGTCAGGGCACATGATAAAAATAGCATTTTTTTAACTTAAATTTGTTCTTGACTTCAGAATTCAGTTAGTTTTCCTTTTCTGTGACATTATTTTCTAAAATACCAGATGAATGTCTAGTTTTGCAGTATAAATAAAGCAATTCAGCAAGCATTTTCTTTGTTTGCTTTCTTATGTCATGTCTTACTCATTTATTTCATTCATTCAACAAATAGTCATTAAGCACCTACCTACCTAGGTATTTCACTAGAGAAATATAGGCAATAAATAAATAAGCAAACATGTAAAATGTTAAATAGTGATGTGTTGTATAGATAGATTAAGCAGGAAAGGAGAAAAGGGAAGTCTGAGAGGAGAGTGTCAAGAATTTAGATATAAAAGGGAAAGTCTGGGAAGATATCATTTGAGCAGAGACATAAAGGAGATGAGAGAAAGTGCCACACAGGTATCTGGAAGAAGAGTTATCCGAGTAGGAGGCGGAGAGCAGGTGCAAGGGTCTCCATCTAGTATTTAGAAATATATGAAACCACGAGGAGGCGTACGTGTGTTTGTGTGTAGTGAGAGAGAGGGAGAGGGAGCATGTTCGTAGCTGTGTGTGCAGCTGCGTGTGGGGAAGAGTGACTAAATGAATAGTGTCAGAGCTGAAGAAATAAAGAGAGAAGGATCTAGGAAGAGGAGAGAACAGGAAAGACTCTGTAGGCCATCGTAAGGGCTTTGACTTTTACTCTGTGTGAGATGTGAAGCCACCAAGGGATCTGAGCAGAGTGAAGTGACTTAACTTGAAGGGATCACTGCAGTTCCTGTTTTGAGAATATACCATAGTGGGTAAAGTGGAAGCAAGGTAAACAGACAGGACACTTTTGGCAATCTGGGTGAGAAATAATGGTGATGTGATCCATGGTGATAATAGTGAAGTGGTGAGAAGTGGCTGGATATATTTTGAAGGTGGGGGTGATGGATTTTCTCATAGGTTGGTTGTAGAGTAGAGATGAGAAGAAGCAAGATAATGCCAGGAGTTTTGGTCTCAGTGTCCGGAAGGCTGACGCTCAGTTTACTGAGGTCAGGAAGGGTGTGGGAAGAACAGATTTTGGATAAGTGTCAAAAGTTTGGTTTTGGACATGTTCGGTTTGAGATACTAAGCCTCTAGGTGGAGATGTCTAGTAGGAAGTTGGATATATGAGTTTATAATTCAGGGGCAAGATGAAGTCTAGAGATAAAATTCTGGGAGTCAACAGCCCATTGCTAATATTTAGGTCTTTGAGACTGAGTGAGCTTTACATAGGAATGAGTAGAAGAAGAGAAGCAAGAGGTCCAAAGATTAATCCTTGGGTTATGGCCATGTTTTAAAGTTTGGGGAAGTGAAGAGAGATCAGCAGAGGAATTAAAACATGGCCAGTGGCGGAAAATCAGGAGAGTGAAGTATCCTGGAAGCCAAATGTATAGGAGTTTTAAGGAGAAGGGTGTGATCAGCAGAGGAGTCTGAGAATGGTTAGATTAAGCAGTACAGAGACAACTGGTGGTGACCTTGGTGAGTGGGCTCACCAGAGCGCTGGGGGTGAAAGCTTAGTAGAATGAGTTCAAGGGAGAAGGTGAATTGTAGACAATGAATAGAGGCAACACGTATACATGACGCTGCTGAACAAGGGAGTCCATAAGTGGGGTAGCAGCTGGAGGGAATCTGAGTCAGAGCTCTTGGTGTTTTTAAAGGAGAGATATTGCAGCGTGCTTTATGTTAACTGGAAAAGAGAGAGAGAGACATGGGATGGGTGGGTGTTGTGCAAACCCCTGATGATGTAAGATGCATGTCTTTTTAAATGTTTTGAACTGGTTCTGTTTTTAGACATAGTTTTGAATGAGTCATCTCCATTCTTCACTCTTTAGTTTATTGTATTGATTCTAATTAAGTAAAAAGGTAGAACTTGGGGGGGTCTGTGAGAACTTCCCCAATTCCTAAACTCCTCCTTAGAGGGTTGAGGGGAATAAACAAGTAGAAAAGGACCAGGACAGAATACTGGATAGTTTCTCACTTGATTTTAATATTTACTAGCTATTTTTTGCTTTTTAAATTGTCTGATTCTTCCAGAAAAGTCACCCTTTTTAAAGCAAAGTGCTTCATTTTGTTTTTGATGTTGATTTGGAATCATGCGTGTGTGCTGTAACTGCAGCTCCATGCAGGCAGGGGCCTGCTGCCTTGGCCGCTGCTGTCTCTCTAGCACCCAGCTCGGTCCCTGGCACACAGAAGGTACTCAATAAATCCTTGTTACTAGTGACCAGAAGGTTATTAATTCTCTACTCAGTAAAAGATGGAACTGTGGAAGTTTTGAGATAATAAAGTGAAAATAATTTTTTGAAGCTTCTGTAATACACTGAAGCCAGGTTTTTCATCTGGAAAAGGAATCTAATAGCAGCCTCACGTGGTGCTCATGAGTTACTGCCACATAAGGTCATGTCAAAAGCCTTTCATATTGCACACGTATTTATTGTGAGAACTAAACTTTTAGCCCTGATCTCTTAATTTTTATTCAAAACTTTAATTTTACAAAGATGAGAAGTTGTGTTTCCCCTGTAGGCATTTATTTCACGGTGTATTCTAGCACTCTAATATTTTTAATGTAGAGTCAGAAACACAAACTTCTAAGTAAGACCACTTAGGTTCAGATATGGGCTCACTTATTTAAATGTATGACCTCGTTCAGGTGCTCAGCCACTTTGTACCTTAGTTTTGTCATCTGTAAAATGGGAATAATCATAGTACCTACCTTATAAGGAGGTTGTTACAGGAATTAAATGCATATAACATTCCTAGAACCATGCCTGGTACGTAATAGGCGCTATATGTGTTAGTCGATGTTATTATATTTCCCACTCTCTCTCCAAATCCTGTCTTCTAGTTACGGGTAGTGAGAGGAGCAATTGCTAAGTCTATGTATGTTTCAAATCTAAGGATTTAAAGATTGAAAACATTAAAAGCTTTGTGAAATATCTTTAGAATACCTAAATAATGATTAAACTTTGGGTTATAATTATTTGGAAGCCAACCTTCACTTGTAGTTTAGAAGTATATTTCTCTGGAAAATAATTAAATTCAATTAATTGATGGAGGTAATTTAATTTTGATATTCAGTCTGAGTGGTGTACAGTTGCCATGAATTTTTATCCCAAGTTTATTTTGCTATGTACATGTGTCTAGTGAAAAAAAGATGCTGCATAAATCATCATTTGAGTTTGAATGTGCTTCTGTTTTTGGCTGAGGTATAAATGTTATTTCTGGCTGTGTCCTTCATACTTAGCTCTTCTTACAACAAATGGAAAGGCCTTAATTGTACCTAAGGGAATAGTTAATCCACAGTGGATGGATGTGGACAGAAGCCGAGTCTAGTAGATGAAATAAAGTTATAAATGGTAAACCTGTGAATGCTTACAAAGTCTGGCAGCTATAAAAGATAGCGTATAGTTTCAGATTAGCAAATTCTGTGTGCAGCACAATAATAATAATTCTTTTCTTGGCACGTTTGTGTTGTATATGTATATGTAAATTAAATTAAAAGGCGTACTCTGAACTATGTATGAAGTGAATTTGTCTTTTTTTATTGTTCATTAAGCTTTGTGATGTGCTTTTGACGTCAACAATAGAAGCTGAAGATCTCACATTTTTGGAAAGTTGCCTCTCTTTGATTGGGGGCAGTTAATCAGCATTAACCCAGAACAGTGCCTGGGCTTTGTGGATTTGAGCGTTCTATGCGGTTGCACTGCTCCAGCAAAAGGTTAAGTATTAATGGAAAATGGCCACAGCCCTTTCACTTAGAGAAAACGTGTTACTTGTAAGCTTTCTTTTGATTTTACTTTTACAGTTACATTGAATGTCTTCATTCATTTAGCCACCCATAAAGCAAATACTGCTGCACACGTGGTGGGTACTAAGCCTTCTAAGGACTGTGTGGCGTGCCACAGATCATTAACTGCAAGTAACCACCTGACCTGAGGGAAGCCTGGAAGCATCATTATAGTGAAATAAGCTTTTATTTAGGTGTCACTGCAGTACACTGATTTATTGAAATGCCACCAACTGCTACTGGGAAAATATATTCTCATTATTATTCAGGGAATGGAAAGATTAACCACTATATACTGTAAAAGAGATATATTTCTAACAGTGGAAAAAATAAGAAGAAATATTAGTGTGGTTGGTATTTTGCTAATAATCACTCTTTTAGAATTAATTAGGTGATTAATTAGGCTAAATTAGGTGATTCCTTTAGGATGCTTTCAAATCTGTGTGTGATTCTATATATGTGTTAAATTAAGGGCATGTTCTGAGTTCTCTCTAATTTGAAAAACCTTAAACTTAAGCAGCATAGAAAGACAATAGCAGACTTACTATAAATGTTTAACATAGTCAATTCAGAAAGTAGTAAGTTCTTTCTGTGAGCACATGGCTGCTTCCAGGCACATGTAAGTAAATCCAGCCTCTTTGAAACTTGTTGTGGAAGCAAGATTGACATAGTGGACAAAAAGCACAGAAGAAAGACAACCTATGCGCTACTGCATCAATGGGAGGGAGAAACTGTCAGCTAAGGATTAAGAGGAATGTGTGACTCCAACTGAGTCTTTGCAAAATTAGTAGGGTTTGGGTATATAAATTCAAAGACTGAATTTCAGGCAAAATGTAGCATTTTAAGGTGAAGTATTTTTAGAGAGAAGTTGACAGAAATCTTGAGTCCTTTTTAAGTATTTGATTCATTAGAGTCTGTACCATCTATTTACTATTTTTTAAAGCAATATAAGCTGTTGTGTGAATTTAGATTTTATTTGTGCTTTATCAGGTAAATTATAATAAGATAGTAAAAATTATATAATAGCACTTGGGCACATTGGTGCTGTTTTTTTTTTTTTTGTTTGTTTGTTTGTTTTTTTCTTTCTGTTGTGCTTAGGTGGATAGATTGCTGTTTCTCTTGGGCCAGTACTGAGTTCTTTAAATATGGTAATAAAATGATGTCCCTTTTATACGGCATCTGTCATGTGCCAGGCTTCATGCTAAGTGACCTCCTTTTGCAAGAATGAGAACATTGAGTCTCAGAGAGTGACTTGCCAGTTGTTAAACAGCTAGTAGGAGACAGATCCAGATTTGAACCCAGCTGCTTTCTGCCAAAGCACCTCCACTTCTTTTCATCTTGTTATAGATATGTCTTAAGCCTATTCAAGGATAACTTTCCATTTGGAATTTAATGTTAGCTTTTGTTTTTGCAATTAAAAAAATCTCTTAATAACTCATTTTAACATTTCTTGAAATATGAGTTCCACTCCCATATTTTGGTGTTTCTTTCCACGCTGAGATGATCTAAATAACAGAAAAATATTAGAGCTGTATTAGCTTGCCAGGGCTACCAAAACAAGGTGCCTCAGACTTGGTGGTTTAAACTATGGAAATTCATTTTCTCACCTTTCTAGAGGCTAGAAGTCTGAGATCAAGGTGCCCGCAGAGTTGATTCATGGATGCCTGCCTTCTCCCTTCGTCTTCACATGGTCTTTCCTTCGTGCAGGTCAGTCTGAATCTCCTCTTAGAAGGACACCCTTCATACCGGATTAGGGCCCATCCATATGACCTCAGTTTGACCTTAATTGCTTCTTTAAAGATAATTGCTGTCTTCAAGTCAAGTTACATTCTGAGCAACTGGGGGTTAGAACTTCAACATATAAATTTGAGGGTGGCAGGGTTGACACAGTTCAGCCCAGAGCAGAACCATTATGGTTTAAGACATTAGAAGTAAATCTCAAAGAATCATTGAAGTCAGAGCTAGAATAATCTAGAAATCTTCTAATTTTTTAATTTACTAATGAAGAAACAGAAATAAGAGCTCTTTTGAATACATTATGAAACTCAGTGGGAATTAAATTTGTAGACCATCTTTAAATATTTACTGTATAAAAATGTGGATTACTGTGTGTCAGATAATATACTTGAATGATTTTTTTTTGTTATTGGAAGCAGCAAATACACATACTATGCAAATTAGGGAAGAATGCTTCTAAAAGTAAATGATGTCCTTATTTCTGTTCTCTTCTAGTACTTCTAAAGTTACAATGGAAGCCAAAGGAAGGGTGAAAGTGAGTTGATTTACACAAATAGAATATCACGGGTGACTTTTAGAGCCATACGGGCTGTACGTTGGAGATACTGTGGGCTCTGTTCCAGACCACCACAATAAAACGAGTCATACAAATTTTTTAGTTTCCCAGTGCATATCAAAGTTATGTTTATACTACACTGTAGTCTGTTAAGTGTGCAATAGTATTATGCCTAAAAAAAATGTACATACCTTAATTAAAATATTGTATTGCTAAAAATGCTAATTATCATCTGAGCCTTCAGGAAGTCACAACCTTTTTGCTACTGGAAGACCTTGCCTCATAGCTGATGGCTGCTGACTAATCAGAGTGGTGGTTGCTGAAGGCTGGGGTGCCTGTGGCAATTTCTTAAAATAAGGCAAGAATGAAGTTTGCCTCATTGATTGACTCTTCTTTTCAAAAAGGATCTCTCTGTTGTATGCAATGCTGTTTGATAGGATTTTACCAACAGTAGAACTTCTTTCCTCAGCCACAAACAAAGAATGAGATGCTGTCATTTGCAGCAACATGGATGGAGAATATTATGCTTAGTGAAATAAGTCAGACAGAGAAAGACAAATAAATACTATATGATATCACTTACATAGGGAGGGAATGTTAAAAATAATACAAATAAATGTATATGTGAAACATAAACAGACTCACAGATACAGAAAACAAACTTGTGTTTAACAAAGGGGAGAGGGAAGGGAGGAGTGACAAATTAAGGATATGGGGTTAACAGATACAAATTACTATATATAAAATAAAGAAGCAACAAGGATTTACTGTATAGCACTGGGAATTATACCCATTATCTTATAATAACCTATGATGGAATATAATCTGTCTGCAAAAATACTGAATTACTGGGCTTACACATGAAACTTATACAATATTGTAAATCAGCTGTATATCAATAAAAACAATAACAACAACAACATAAAGTTAGTTACCTGACCCCCCCCCCCAAAAAAAATGAAGTCAATTCTCTCAAACCTGGCTTTATCAACTCGGTTTGTGTAATGTTGTAAATCCTTTGTTACCATTTCAACGGTCTTCACAGCATCTTTCCCAGGGGTACATTATATCTTAGTTTTATGAAGAGAGTTTCAAATATTAGAAATAATTAGAAAAACTCAATAATGGATCAGTTCATTCAGAATATCAGATCTATGGGGAATTCTGATCATTTGGATCATGAGGCTGAGCCATTTCCTTACACCATGCACATCTTTTTTTTTTTAATTAAAGTATAGTCAGTTTATAATGTTATTTTATAGTGTCCTTTCCTGGTGTACAGCATAATAGTTCAGTCATACATACATATATTTGTTTTCAAATCCTTTTCATTATAGGTTACTACAAGATATTGACTATAGTTCCCTGTGCAACACAGTATGAACTTGTTGTTTATCTAGTTTATATATAGTAATTAGTATCAGCAAATCTCGAACTCCCAATTTATCCCTTCTCACCTTCTTCTCCCCAGTAACCAGAAGTTTATTTTCTATGTCTGTGAGTCCCTTTCTGTTTTGTAAATAAGTAGTTTGTCTTTTTTTTTTTTGGTTCCACATATAAGTGATATCATATGGTACTTTTCTTTCTCTTTCTGGCTTACTTCACTTAGAATGACAATCTCCAGGTCCATCTGTGTTGCTGCAAATGGCATTATTTTGTTCTTTTTTTAAGGCAAAGTAGTATTGCATTGTATAAATACACCACAACTTCTTTATCCAGTTATCTGTCGGTGGACATTTAAGTTGTTTCCGTGTTTCGGCTACCATAAATAGTGCTGCTGTGAACACTGGGGTGCATGTGTCTCTCTGAATTAAAGTTCCCTCAGGAGTGGGATTGTCGATCATATGGTAAGTTTATTTTTAGTGTTTTGAGGAATCTCCATACTGTTTTCCATAACGCCTGCACCAAACTGCCTTCCCACTCACAGTGCAGGAGGGATCCCTTTTCTCCACACTCTCTCCAGCATTTATTATTTGTGGCCTTTTTCATGATGGCCATTCTGACTGGTGTGAGCTGATACCTCATGGTAGTTTAGATTTGCATTTCTCTGATAATTAGTGATATTGGGCATTTTTTCACGTCCCTATTCGCCATTTGTACACCGTCCATATCACTTCATGCAAAGCAATGAAGATAAGGACAATGTTGATTAAAAAACACACAAACTGAAATTTTCTCTTTAGAGACTGGTCTTGAAAATCCAAATGTCTGCAGTACGTGTTTTGCCCATAGGTTGAAAACATTCTCATTAGTCATAATCTTGAGAGTAAAGGTTACCAAGACTAAAACTAACACTAAAATATTTTAAAGGTCAGCCAAATGTTTTGATTAATGCTGTTGAATACCATGAGCATAATCTCATCAATGCAAGTAAAGTAGTGTGTTTATTTAGCAAACATGTATTGAGGGCCTGTTTTGTCCGGGAATGGTGCTAACTACTAGGAATACAAAAATAATGACAAGGTCCCTACCCTTAAAGACCAGATAGTTTTCAAGATAAAGCCATTAAATTATGCGGTAGGTTGGATATATGAAATTAAAAATGGATAGTGGCCGTTTTATGCACAGGCACGGGAAGGTAAGGTATTAAATGGGAATCAAGTTCAAGGAGCAGCACCACGTGCAGATATGTGGAATAAAAGTCAGCGTCATAGATGTGGGTGAAGCATCATCATGTGGGGTCTTATGAAAGCATTTAATTTTCATCCTCATGATTCTCATTGTATTATGGTCTCAATTCACATTCCCCTCCTTAGAGATTCTTTCCCAAGGCTGCATCCTCATTTGTGCACAGAGCCTATCAGATTGGGTGAGACTAGGTGGTAACCTGAGGTGAAGAAGAGGATGAATTCTATTCTGCTCCTCTCTTCCCCAGTAAGATGTTTTTCATTGAATCTTTGTGCAAGTCTTACAGGATTTTTTCTTCAAAAGATGGGAATATCAGAGGGGTTCTCTAGGTTGGAGCTAAGCAATCAGACACATGTGTGTCCTCTTCAGTTTGAATATTATCTCAAGTTTAAATCACCAGAGAGAATAAATTTGAAAATAATATGATGGTTATAAAACTTGAGTTAAAGTTGTCAGTGTGACATTTTAAATCAAATCTCTCCTTTAACCCAAGCTTTAATTTCATTTTCTTTTATGTTTCACTGTTATAATACAGGCAGGTGTTGAGAGGGAATGGAAGGGGAAAGTAGTGCCTCAGAGTGATAATCCTATGAGGGTAAACATTTGTGTATTGTTAAGAACTGATGCTGCTCCAAAGTATGACTGTCAAGTTTTTCTTGCCACAGAACTCTGTGTACATGTGTTAAGTTTAAACAAACAAACAAACAAAATGTCCTTAACTACCAGGAGCTATATAAAAGCCAAGGACTTTGCCAGAGGTTAAAAGTTTCTATTAATTCTCCTAAAAATGCCAAATTCATCATTGAGAAAGATATAGAGAGACCAAATTTGGCTTTGTCCAAGAATTCCTCCAGCTCATTTGCAGACAAACACACGCATGCACTCTGCTCTAAAGTAGGGTCTTGAGCGCTTTTCGTGATGCTAGAGATTGAATTTGCTAATGTCGGAGTTTCTGAAATATAAAAGTCTGTATTAAGTTACTGTTAAGGATTGAAGGATTTGAGGAAAACATCATTTGTTGACATAGTTTTATACAGGATTTAGTCCTTAATTTTAGTAATAGCCAAAGGAGCTTAATTCTGGGACCAGCTGCCTGCTTGTTGATATTCTTTAAAAAAATTTTTCATTGGAACTGTAATTGTTTTTAGAGCAGTTTAATGCTCACTACAAAATCGAGGTGGAGGTACAGAGATTTCCTGTGTACTTCTGCCCTCACAGATGCATAGCCCTCTCCCCTAATTAGTAACAACCCCCCACCACCAGGATGGTACAATTGTTACAATTGTGAACCTTTAGTGGTTCATCGTGATCACCCAGGGTCCATAGTTTACATTAGGATTCACTCTTGTTGTTACACATTCTAAACATTTGGGTAAATATATAATAGTGTGTATCCACCATTGTGATGTCATATGGAGTATTTTTACCGCCCTAGAAATCCTGTGTTCCCACCTATCCATCCCCTCATCATGGCTTAATGGCTCTTTTTTTAGTGCAGTTTATTTATCTACTCACCTACTGAAGGACATCTTGGTTGCTTCTAAGTTTTGGCAGTTATAAATAAAGCTGCTATAAACATCGGTGTGTAGGTTTTTGTGTGGATGTACATTTTCAGGTCACTTAGGTAACTGATGAAGAGTGCAATTGCTGCATCCTATGGTAAGAGTATATTTAGTTTTCTAAGAAACTGCCTAACTGTCTTCCAAAAGGGCTACACCAGTTTGCATTTCCACCAACATTGTATGAGAGTTCCTGGCACTCTGCAGTCTTGCTGGCATTTGCTGTTATCAGTGTTCCAGATTTTGGCCATTCTGGTAGGCTGTGGTGGCATGTCATTGTTGTTTTCATTCCCATTTCTCTGATGACAGGGAACATCTTTTCATATGCTGTTTGCCATCTGTAAATCTTTGATAAGATCTGGCTTGTCTTCTCATTCTCTTGACCTTGTCTTTCCCAGAGCAAAAGTTAATTTTTAACAAAGTCTAGCTTATCAACTTTTTTCTCTCATGGATTGGGCCTTTGGTGTTATACCTAAAAAGGTATCACCATATCCAAGGTTATCTAGGTTTTCTCCTATGTTATCTTCCAAGAGTTTTATATTTTTGCATTTTACATTCAGTTCCACAATCCATTTTGAGTTAATTTTTGTGAAAGTTGTAAAGATCTGTGTCTAGATTCATTTTTTCTTTTCTTTTCTTTTCTTTTTTTGCATATAAATGTCTAGTTTTTCCATCACCAATAATTGAAAAGACTATCTTTGCTCCATTGTATTATCTTTGCTCCATTGTCAAAGATCAGTTGATGGTATTTATTTGGGTCTATTTCTGGTCTCTACATTCTGTTCCGTTCATCTATTTGCTGTTATGCAGCACCACATGATCTTGATTACTGGAGTTTTTATAGTAAGACTTGAGGTTGGTTAGTGCCAGTTCTCTTTGTTTTTCTCTTTCTGTATTGTTTTGGCTATTCTGAGTTTCTTGCTTCTCTATATACACTTTAGAATAAGTTTGTCAATATCCACAAAATAACATGTTGGGATTTGGGGATTGCATTGAATCTATAGCTCACGCTGGATAGAACTGATGTCTTGACAATATTGAGTCTTCTTATCCATGAACATGGAATAGCTCATCATTTACTTAGTTCTTTCCATTTATTTAGTTATTCTTTGATTTTGTTTATCAGAGTTTTGTAGTTTTTCTCTACGTGTATATTTCCTTAAAGATGTAGATCTTGCACATATTTTGTTAGATTTATACCATGGCATTTCATTTTTTTGATGTATTCATGTAAATGGCTTAATGTTTTTAATTTCAAATTTTAATTGTTCATTGCTAGTATATAGGAATAGATTGTTTTTTATATATTAATTTTGTATCCTGTGACCTTGCTGATATTCTTGATGATGAAATTGAAGTAATTTCAAAGAATGTCTTGAAAGTAATTTATCTTATTGTACCTATAAACATTTCATAGAATATTACTCGCCTGGCTTTAGCACTGAGTATGATATTCTGGAAGCTAGTTGAAGAGAATGTTCCAAGGAGAGAGGAACTCAACTATGTCAAATGCTGCTGGTAGGTAAGTAGAAAGAGGAACAATACTTATTATTGGCTTTAGCAACAATTCATTGTTTATCTTTATAAGATCAATTCTGGTGAAGTTGTGAGGACCAAAGTGAGATTAGGATTAATAAGGATAGATGATTCTTCTGAGGAATGTGCTATAAAGAAAGCAGAGAAATGGAAGGGGGAGTGGGGTCAAGAGTTTTTAAATTGTTTTTACTTTTTACTTGTATGATGGGAGAAATATGTTCGTATGCTGATAGAAATGAAATAGTAGCATGAGCAAAATTGATGATATAGGAGAGAGATGTTAGAATAGCTGGAGTGACATCATTAAGTAGTTGAGAGAGGACAGGATTTTGTATACAAATAAATGGTTTGACTTGAAGTAGGAACATGGATTCATACTAACAGGAGTATAGACAACTGCCTGCACTATGTTTGATGCATAGATCTGGTGACATGTAGAAGGTCTTTTGACTGTTTCTAGTTTCTCAGTGAAATGGGAAGCACAGTCTTTGTGTAGGTTAAGTTGTTTCCCCCTAAAATGTATGTTGAAATCCTAACCTCCAGTACCTGTGAGTGTGACCTTATCTGGAAACAGAGTCTTTGCTGATGTAATCAAGTTAAGATAAGTCATACTTAATTAGGGTTGACTGATATCTGTATTAGGAGAGAGAAATTTGGACAGAGACACAGACACTTAAAAAAGAAAGCCATTGAGAATGGAGGCAGAGATCGGAGTGATGGAGCTACAAGCCAAGGAATGCCAAGGTTTGCTGGCAGCCGTAAGAAACTAAGAGGCAAAAAAGGATTCTTTTCAAGAGCCTTCAGAGGGCACATGGCCCTGCCAACACTTTGATTTCTGGCTTCCAGCCTCCAGAACTGAGAGAGAATAAATTTCTATTGTTTTAAGCCACCTATCTTGTGGTACTTTGAGAAGCCCTTGGAAACTAATACCAGTCTTCAACTAGGAGTGAGAATGGGGGAAGGCTTGATGTTTTGATTTCTCATGGATGTTTCTTAAACTTTTCTTTCTTTGACTTAAGACTTCTTATAATATCAGGCTTCCTTGACACTTCTATTGGCTGGTGGGTAGAATGTTTCTAGGCTGTCTTTTAATGGACAGAGCATTTCTTGTTTCTAGTTTTCTGACCTTGCAATTCCTGCCAGCAGGACTTAGAAAAGCTGGTTGCAGCACTCAGAGCTGATGGACCCTCCCCTCCCCTACCATGGGCCACTGTAGGATCAGTTTATGATTATTGCTCCTTTTTTTAAAGCATTCTTATAAAAATTGTTTAACGTACAGAAAAGTTGAAAGAATTTTATAGTAAACACCTGTGTATACTGTCTGAAGCAGAAGTTCAACAAACTTTTCTGAAAAGAGCCAGATAGTAAGTATTTCATGACTTACAAGACATACAGCATCTGTTGTAACTATTTACCTGTCCCATTGCAGTAATCAGTCCAGCCATGGACAGTATGTAAATAAAGGAATGTGGTTGTGTTCCAATAAAACTGTATTTATAGATAATGAAATTTGAATTTTGTATTTCATATGTCATGATTTATTCTTCTTTTCATTTAGTTTCAACTTTTTAAAAATGTAAAAACTATTCTTAGCTCATGGGATGTAAGAAGGTGACACACCAGATCTGGCCCACAGGCTGTAGTTTGCTGACCTCTGATCTAGAGATTACAGTGGACATTCTGCTATGTTTGCATTATCACATATCTGTCCATTTATCTATCCCTCTGTTGTCTAACAGTTCACCTACATTTTGATGCATTTCAAAGTTATTTGCAGACAGTACACTCTACACCTAAATTCTTCATTGTACGTATCATTACTTAGAGTTCAATTTTTGTGTGTGTGGTAAAATTTACTTACAGTGAAATTAAAAAAAAATATTAAGTGTACCTTTTGTTGATTTTGACAAGTCATGCACCTATATAACCTGTATCCTTATCAAGATATTGAATATCACCATCCCAGAGGAGCCCAGTCTTCCTCAGTGCCCTCCAAAGCCTACCGCAGCCTCCGCCGCAGCCACGAGGCTGAAATGAAACAGAATGAGGAGCAGCTGTTGCCCCCACCGCAGCCCCCACCGCCGGTGTGGGAAGAGATCGGAGACGCCATGAATGGGATGCTTGCGCTTTCTTCCTTGTCCTTGATCGTCTTTATTGACTATTTTCTTGAGGGTTAACAGCTCTATGGCCTCACAGTCATGTTTTTGATTTCTTAAGATCTATAGACTCTTATTCCTCTTTAGATGTAAAGACAGAATTTAATAGTATTAGTAACTGATCTAGATTTTAAAATTTATGAGAAAGGTTGTTGTTGGATTTTCTTAGCCACTCTTACCTTGAATTTGAGGACAAACGTCACGTTTGCAGTAGGTTTCACCCTGGCCGTAGTGTTGGTAGCAAACTGACCATCAGTCTTCCCACATGGTACACAGACCAGCAGTAACTGAGACCCCGTCCGTGGTAGAAGCTGGGAAGGAGTTTATCACTGTACACCTGCTCATTCTTCTTCTCTTTCTACCTTTACGACAGCTTAAGGTTATAGGAGGGCACTGACCTGTTTCTCTCTGTGGTGACATTGTGCCGGGTCAGCGTGGCTAACCAGAAATACGCTGCCCAGAGTTTCCTTCCCTGTATTGTTCAGGTAGCATTGGCCACAAAAGGCATTTTGTGGAAGACTGTTAAGAGGGAAGTGAGGGGGCCAGCAGGCTTTTTGACTCTCTGAGGGGCAGTGCTGAGTGCCAGGCACTGTGGCAGCTCTCACGCCGCGCCACTGATTTGCTGGCTCACTTGGTAGGTGTTGGGCAGCACGTGGACTGCAGTTCCTTCAGCTCCTCCCAGCTTCCCCCCTTCGGCATCTCTGAATGCTTGCCCTGCGTGTACAGCTCCCAGGTGAAGGGTGCATGCTTCTCCTGTAGGTCACCCTTGGTGTCAGGGTTGGGTTGGTGATAGACAGGTGCCAAGTTCGGTTTGTCGTTGCCAGTTCCTGTCATCCGCACAGGTTCCAGTCTGCCCTTGCTCTTCTCCTCATCCAGTTCCCTTGCTGCCTGCTGGCCTGGCTGACCTGTAGTGACTTCAGGCTCAAGACTAGATGCAGAGGCAACAGCCTGCACCTGCCACCCCTGGGACGCTCACAGCTGAGTGAGGTCTGACCGCTGTGATAAATCTCTCTTCTTTATCACCCATACTGGTTCTGCCTCTTAGAACTGAACCCTAATTGATACACCCTACCTATTCCAGGGTTCATACTAGAAACTTTTCATATTTGATCATGTATTTAGAAAGTTATTTCTACCAGCTCATTTTATCTTCCAGAAATTTTTATTTCTCTTCTAATCTTGGCACCTTTTTCTTATTTATTTTTTTTTAATGCTGCTGTGTATGCTCATGTTTAGTATTTGATCTGACACATCAGTGGTATTTTGAACCTTTAATAGTTTGGATTAAAAATCCTAACTGTGCTTAAATACTAGTTTTAAAAACATTTAAGTAGACATAGCAATCTTTTAAAAATAGTTGAACTCTTTTTACCATAAAGACCTACCTAACAAAACAGTGAGCTGGGAGTATACAGAAAACCCAAAGAAGTTTTTGCATCCAAATGGCCTAGAGTGAGATAGAAGTGTCAGAAATTGGCATTGTGACAGAAGCACCGTGAGACATGTGTGACAACCAACAGTGAGACGTATTTTCACGTTATGCTCTAGTTGTGTAATGTAATATGATGTGATCAGTTATAAAGTAAGGTCCTGAACTTTTCTTTTCAGCAACTTTAAAGTTTGAACACCTGTTTCAGTGGCATGCATTTTTTTCCATTGAAATTGGTTTGTGTATGTTTTGTTTTTAGCATGTTTATTTAGTATCAAAGGTAGCATATTTTTTACTTTTGCTATTGACTTTTTTGTTGGCAATAGACAGGATTACTTAACCATTCAGGTTAACTGATGCCACTTTTGGCTGTACATGAGATTTTGTTATAATGTTTTATTTTCTCCTGAGACACTTATATATAAAAGACAGCATAATAAAAAATTGTTGAATGAATTGTGCCAAATAAAGAAGTCCAAAACTATTATTACCTTTTAGCAAAATAGATTTTAAATATTAGTGAAGTAATTTCATAACTTTGTAAAGTACAAAATTATCATCGATATGGTTGTTTAAAAAAAAACACTTTTATTTCCATGCATTTGTACTGTGTATTGAAGTCTCAGCACAGGGAACTGCTTCAACTATGTCACTTGTGTCACGCATCGTAAGACACTGGTTTAAAGCCGAATACCAAAGGTGGTTGTGTAATCATGCTTCTTTCTGTATTCCATCGTCTTCCCTACCCCTGCCATTTGTACCCATAGAGTTATAATTTGATATGTTAATATATTGAGACTATGAGCTGAATTCTTTGGTAGTGGAAATTAATGTTTTCTAGGTTTGCAATTAAGCTCATTCTTAGGGTCTCTTTTTTAACCATTAAAGATTATTGATTGCTATTCTATATTTTAATAAGAATTGGTAAAATTGATTAAACTTTGTGTTTTTAGTCTTAGGTTCATGAATGAAGTTTTCCTCTTTCAAAAGAAGGTTTTTGTCAGGAATTATCTGCACTTGTGCCTTTTCCTTAAGACGTTTCATTTTTTTTTTTAGAGGAAGATTTTTGGGGGGTCAGTTGCCTTATTATTTATTTTTTGGCTTATTGACATATTGGGCTAGCACCATCTTCTGAGAGTTTGTTACATTACAGTTTAATATTAAAGTCTAAGTGATATTTTATAATTAAGAAAATGCTTTTAGTTTTTATGAGAATTTTAAAAAATGTCTATAATCAGTTTGGTTAAAATGTCTTTTGATAACCAAAAAAGCAAAACTACCTGTTAGAACTTGACTTTGTTCTTACTATTGTAAACATTTGCACACATTCCGTTTCCTCTTATATTTGAAGTATTCATTCATTCATGCATGCATGCATGTGTGAGTGCCTTTGATGTACCAAGCACAGTGCTAGGAGAGACAGTGTGACGGTGTTGTCCTAGAGTAATGTACTTGGTATACAGGAGGACTTTACAGTAGAAGTAAATGCTTAAACAGACTCTTAGTGTGCAGAAATGTGCCATGCAGAGAAGGACAAGACATAACAGTTCAGAAAGAAGTAAAAAAGAATCAATAATGCCTCAGAAGCTAGGAAATAGTCTAAAATATAAGAGAAACTTATATTTGTCACAGCTGGAGCATAGGGTACAAGGCAGAAGGAGTTGAGAAACAGAGACAATATTCCAAGGAGTTTGGACTTTCTCTTAAGAGCTATACAGAAAGCGGCTAAGGGACTTTAAACAGAAGAACCATTTGAGCAGTGCTGTAGACCAAGGGTCAGCAGACTACAAGCTGCTTGTTTTGAGTGGCCAACTGCCTAAGAAAGGTTTTTACATTTTTAAATGGTTAGAAGAAAATCAAAAGAAGGATAATATTTCCTGACACCTGAAAATTATATGAAAATCAAATTTTAGTGTCCATAAATGGTTTTATTGCAACAGAGCCACACTCATCTGTTTGCATCTTGTCTGTAGCTGCTTTTTCACTACAGCGGCAGAGCTGAGCAGCTGCTGTGAAGAATCTGACCTGCAAAGCCTGAAATATTTCCTCTCGGGCCCTTTACAGAGAACGTTTGCCAACGCCTGGTTTAAATACACCAATTAAAATGCAGAGATAGAATGGCTAGAAAAGCAAGAGTCTACTCTATGCTGCCTATAAGAAACTCACTTTACTTTTTTAATTTCTAAATTTTTATTATTTTTAATTGAAATATAGTCGATTTACAATGTGTTAGTTTCTGGTGTGCAGCATAGTGATTCAGTTCGTACATATATAAGTTATTTTTCATATTAGGACCTTATTATTTATTCTGTATATAGCAGCTTCCCTCTGCTAATCCCACATTCCCAATTTATGCCTCCCCTTGCCCTCTCCCCTCTGGTGATCGTAAGTTTGTTTTCTATGTCTGTGAGTCTGTTTCTGTTTTGTAAGGAAGTTCATTTGTGCCATTTTTTTCAGATTTGACATGCGATACGGTACTTGTCTTTCTCGGTCTGGCTTAACTGCCCTTTCACTTAGTATGATGACCTCTAGGTCTGTCCAGGTTTCTGCAAATGGCATTACTTCACCCTTTTTAATGGCTGAGTAGCATCTCACTGTATATACATATACCACAGCTTCTTTAGAAACTCACTTTAAAAATGAAGATACAGATAGGTTAAAAGTAAAAGGATGGAAAAAGATACATTCTGCAAATACTAATCAAAAGAAAGTTGAAGTACCTGTATTATTACCAGAAACAAGGAATTTATCAGGGATAAAGAAAGACATTAAGTAATGATCAAAGGGTCAATTCACAAAAAAGGCATCACAATCCTAAATGTATATAAACTCAGCAGCAGAACTTTAAACTACTTAGAGCAGAAACTGATAGAACAGAGAAGAGAAATAGACAAATTTACCATTGCAGTTGAGACTTCAAGACTCCCCTCAGTACTGGCAGGACATGTAGAAACTAATGAATAAGGATATAGAGACAGCAACCAATGGGACCTAGCTGGCATTCACAGTACATTTAATCTGATGACAGCAGAATATTCATCACTTGCAGGTGCACGTGGAACAAGAGAGACCATATTCTGGCCTTAAAAAGAAGCCTTAACAAAGTTAAAAGAATTGAATATGTTCTCTGACGATAATGGAATTAAACTAGACATCAATAACATAAAGATACTTGTAATATCCCCAGTTAGTTGAAAATTAAACAGCTCACTTCTAAATAACCTGTGGCTCACTAAGGAAGTCACAAAAATTAAATATTTTGAATTGAACAAAAATGAAAATGCTACATGTCAAAATTTGTGAGAAGCAGCTAAGCAGTGTTTAGAGAGAAATGTTTAGCATTATTAAATGCTTATGTTCAAAAAGAAAAAAATTCTCAAAATCAGTGACCTAAATAAGCTTTCACCTCAAGAAAATAGAAGATGAAGGGCAAATTAAACCTAAAGCAAGCAGAAGAAAAGGGAAAGGAAAGCTAAAAGTAGAACGAAAAATCAGCAGAGAAATCAGTGAGATCAAAAGCGAGTCCTTTGAAAAGATAAATAAAATTGATAAACTTCTAGCCAAACTGACTGAAAAAAAGAAGATTCAAATTACAGTATCAGGAACGAAAGAGGGGAATTTACAGCAAATCCTGTCGGCATTGAAAGGAGAATAGGGAACATAATGAAAAGTTTTACTTCCATAAGTCTAAACTGATTAAATGAACAAATTCCTTTAATGATGAAACTGCCAGAGTTTACTCAAAAAGAAATAGATAACCTGAATACTGCTGTATTTATGAGAAAAAAAACCCTGAATCTATTATTTTAAATGTTCCCACAAAGAAAACTACAGGCCCAGATGATGTTCCTGGTGAATTCTACCAAACATGCATGGGAGGAATAACATCAATTGTATACATATCCTCCCAGAACATGAAAGAGGAAGGAACACTTCTCAACTCATTTTATAACAGCAGCATTAATCTGATACTAAACCCAGAAAAAGACACTGGGAGGAAAGAATACTGCAGACTAACATTTCTCATGAACATAGACAGAAAATCCTTAATGAAACATTACCAACTTGAATTTAGCAAGATATGAAAAGGATACTACATTGTGATCAACTGGGGTCTATCCTAGAAATATAAGGCTGGTTCAGTATTCAAAATCAATTAATAGAATTTACTCTATCAATAGGCTGAAGAAGAAAAGCCATGTGATGGTCTCAATAAATACATGAAAACATTTGATAAAGTTTAACATTCATTCATGGCATTAAAAAAAATCCTCTGAGCAAACTAGAAATAAGAAGTAACTTCTTCAACCTGATGAATGGCATCTATGAAAAACCTACAGTTAACATCATACTTGATAGTGAATTAGTGAATTCTTTCCTGTGAACATCAGATACAAGGCAAGGATGTTCACTCGCAGCACTCCTGTATTCAGCATCATTCTTGAAGTCCTAGCTATTGTAAAAAAGTAAGAAAAAAGCTATATAAGACATACATATTAAAAAGAAAGAAATAAAACTACTACCAGATTCTCAGATGGCATGAATAGCTACATTGAAAGTCCCTGTGTGAGAAAATGACATAATTTTAACATAAGACCCAAATAAAAGAAGACAACTTCCGTGCTCAGGGACACAGTGGCTCAGTATTGTAGAGATGGCAGCTCATCTCTAGCTGATTTACCAGTTCAGCGTAATTTCCATCAAAGCCCAGTGCTATTTGTGTCTGGTATTTAAGCAAACTGGGTCTAACATGTATATGGATGGATAAAGGGCCAAGGACAGTCAGTATGTTCCTAATGTACAATGTGAGGAGCATGTGCCAGGCCAGTGATCAGATCTGTATATAAATAGCTTGTAATAAAGACAATGTGGAATTTCCTCAAGGAAACAGAACAGAGATGCTGGAAACAAACCCTCACGTAAGGGAACTTTGATGTTATAGCGAAAATCCTGTTGAGATCTTCAAGAAGGAAGAGAATGTTTGGTAAGTAGCTCTGGGATAGTTGCTTATATTTACAGAGAAAAAGAAAATAGTGCCTGTATTACTGCCACACACAGAAGTTAGTTCCAAATGGATTAAAGGCTGAAATGTTAATGGTACAACTTTTTTAGAAGGAAAAAATGAAAAATGACTTTCCTACCTTGGGATGTGGAAGGATTTCTTAAGCAAGATGTAATGGCTGAATTTTAATGTTGAATATATCAACCACTTAAGAGAAACACTTTTGTTTCTATCAAGTGATGTATTAAATGATTCAAAAAGATAAACCACAAACTGGGAGAAGGTATGTGTAACACAGATAACTGACAAAAGACTAGTGCACTTTCACAAATCTGCAAGAAAGACCATTCAGTAGAAAAAAAGGACATAAAACATGAATAGGAATTTCACAGAAGAAGAACAAATAGCCCAGAGATGTGTGAAAATAAGTGCAGGCTCATCACGGGTCAAGGAAATGTGAAATAAGGCCACAGGTAAGTAGTAAGATGCAAATCAAGAAACCTGAGAAGGGATAAGAGACACAGTGTGAATCTACAGTAATTCATATCCACTGCTGGATGGGTTACAAATTGGTACAACCACTTTGAAAATAATCTGACATTATTCTGTAAAATTGAACATTCATAGACCCTATGATTCAACAGTTTTCCTCCGCTGAATGTCAGACTCCTACGCATAGGTATCAGGTGACAGGGCGTGTATAAGGACGTCACGGTGCTTCCCTGAGGGTAATGGCTAACCGCAGGGGACAATTCAAATGTGCCAGTTGGAGAACAGATGTATAAAATGTGATCTGTTCGTATAAAGGTATGTTATATGGCAACGCAAGTGAGTGAACTGTTCCACTTGGGATGACATGAGTGACACAATGTTGTGTGAAAAAAAGTCAGTCCCAAACACTGCATAACGAGGAGACAGCTGTGTGAGAGCTACGATGCAGACTCCGGAGCTGGAGGGCCCGGGGCTTGAGTTCTGGCTCCGCCCTCACTAGGTGTGTGTCCTTGTGTAAGTCACTTCTCCTGTCTATGCTTTAGTTTCTCACCTGTCAGTGATGGTGGTTGTGAGGGTTAAAAGATTTAATACGTATAAAGTGCCTATAAAATAGTGTGGTGCTACATACACGTTAGCTATTCTTGCCCCTCTGAATTCCACTGCTATTAGGCAGTTTTGTCTTTATTATTTGCTTTTTGTTGTTATTTTAAATTATGTGTTATTATTTGCCATCCCCCACTGGATCTAATATATGGTTTCCAATTGAGGGCAATTGGAAAATAGAGAGAAATATAAAAAAAAATTAAATAACTGTAATACAATTGCTGATTGAAGCAATCCTTACTACGGATTCCGTTCCTTGCAAGATCCTAGGATATACTAGTCTCTAAGGAAGGCAAATACACTTTTTTTCCCCCATACAATTCTACGTATAGAAGGCATAACTGAACTTGGACCTTATTATGCTATCTATCTATCATGGACAACTTTGCAAATAAACCTGTGTAGTCCTGTGCCAGTATGAAACCTCTAGGAAGAATTCCTATGGAGACTGCCTGAAACATGATTTAAAAAAAGAAGTCAGTAAGCAATGAAAGTTAATAGACAGACTCAAATATAGAAAGATTTACTTACTTACTCCTTGGTGTTATGTCCTCATTTAGACCTATAATTACATTTTATCCTGAAGTTAGAGAAGTTAATTATCCATTATCTATCACCCGAGGGAATTTAGGGAATCCAGTGAATGGTACTAAATAAGTGGAAATAATATGAATTTTACATACTCCCCTTCCTGCCCTCTTGCTACCGTCTGCTGTTAACGTTGTTCTGTGACTCCACAGAGTTAACAGTATTCAACTATCCCCTAAGAATGCTTGTAGGTCTGTTTGTAGATATGTATGTGACTGTGTAATTTAAGTGCAATTCACATGAGAAATTGACACACTGTAAACTGTACTTCAATAAAATATATATATACAAAAAATACAATTCAAAGTGATCAGGCAAATCTTATAGCAATATAGAGAATCTATAAAAGTGTTGCAGAATTACTAGAAGCAAAAGTGACAAATGAAGATCTGGTGGAGTCAGGTGATAAATAATTGAAGAAAAAATCCACAAGATTCATGACATAGGTAGGTCAAAGGAGTGTGATTTGATAATTAAGGGACTATTAGAGGTCCTTGGGGAAAATTATGGAAAAATGTTTTTGCAACAGTTACCCTTCTTTATGATAATATGAAAAATTCACTTTGAAGACTGTCATAATTTTGCTAGTAATTTTTAATACAGTGAGATATACATACAGAAGAGTATATAAAATATCTGTATAGTTTACAGAATAGCTATTCCTGGGTCAGTAAACAGTACTGCCAAGCACCCCAGAGGCCAGCCGGTGACTTCATCAATCCTCTCTGTACCTTCAGAGATAACTCCTGTCCTCTGTCCTGATCTTTTTCCCTTGGTCTTCTATTTTGGTTTCATCATCTGTGTATGCTTCATTGAGTAATGTTTAATTTTGTGATTTTATGATGTGAATGCTATTTTTTATGTGTATTCCTTTCGGTCTTTCTTCTTTTGCTCAACGTGTTTGTGATACTCATTCTTACGTGGTGTGAGGCTCCAGTTCATTATTTTTTTCAGTCCTGTATAGTATTCCCTGTAAAAATGAAGGAAAATACATGGTGTTAGACACAGCTGATATTTTGTATTTCTTTTAAGAGCCTAAAAATGTTTCTTTTTATTTGACAAATACTTTGCATCTGGCTATTGTGTTATGTGCTTTTTTATTTGTTTTTGTTTTTAGCTGCATATAAAAAAAGAACAACGTAAGTGCAGGTTATAAAATGATAAGCTTATTTTTTCAGTGTATTTGATTTCATAAAATCTTAATTTCATTGTTTCTAAAGCATCATGAAATATTTAAAAGGAAAATACTAACCTGAGGGAAACAAATGTTGGAACAAAGGTAGCAAATGTTCTTATGGTAGAAGACAGTATACACATTGGTAAGATAAACACTAAAAACAGTAGAAAATGGGAAAAGGAAGGAAAAGGCATTTCACAAAGAAATAGATGAACTGTATACAGGAAAAATGCTAAACTGCACTGAGGGTTTTAGATTATACTAGAAATTAAAGTAGTTTCTTTGATGACACTTTTTTCTTTACATTTGTGGAACCTCATGATTTTCAGGCATTTATGTTTTTTAAGAAGTTTGGTGTAAGAATCTATAAAGTCAAAGTCAAGTTCTGGTAATGTTTTATTTCCCTGCATTAGCAATTCTTCTAAGACAGCATGACTTACTATGTCCTCATAGAAAGACAGCATGAGAGCATGTACATGGCAGGGCAAAACTAAACATATGCTCACAATCAAATTATTGTATTTCATCTGTCTTCAACTAATAACAACCTGTCATGTTATCTATCTGAGTAGGGGCATAGACAGTTTATTTTGTGTTTGGAGTAACTTCTTGGAGGTAGTTAATGTGACAAGTAGTTTGTCTGAATTGAGTATAACCAGATCAACAATCTAGATGTTTCCTTGATAAGCTAAAACTTACTGTGAAAATCCGTACGAGTACTATATTTGTATTTTGCTTCTTTAAGTTAGGCAGAGATGTATTTTACAATAATTTCACAGAGATTATCTGTTTCTGCCATTGTATATGGACTAAGATGCATTAAAAAGTTTATACTTTTAGTGATTTCCTTCCACTGACAGGGATTAGACAATAATATAGTTAGCGTCACACAATACTTTCCCTTTTTTTAAAAAACATGAAGTAATGCATTCTGGTTTGAATAAAAAAGTCATATTCATTGTAGAATATGTTCTTATAGCATGTTAAAAAGTGGATTTTTAGGAAAATAAGAATATTGTAAACTTTTAGGCCAATATAAAAAAATAATAAACCAACTATTGTAATGTTTTTCAGAATTTAAAAATTTTACTTAAAATTTTATATTCTTTAGTTTGATCAGTAACTCTGATTATTATACATTTGATTTACAGTTTTTAAACTACTTATTACACTCAATACTGTATCTTTGAAAACTATTCTGTTTGTTATATCAACAATCCTATAAGTAGATACAATGGAGATCCTGACTATGGATGCCTGAATGCCAGGAAACAAACAGGACTTACAAACAAATAAGACTTAAAAAGAGAAGTTGTCATATACTTGGCTTATTAGCATTAGTGTGTGTATTTTAGAAGTCAAAATATATACATAATTTTAAGCATAAGGAAATCAAATTTAATAAATTATTAAGGGTATTTAATTTGTCGTGTGTGGATTAATCATGATGGATCATTTTTAAGCATTATGTAATTCCCCGATTTGTATGTACAACAGCAAGTACTTTGTAAAGAACTTTATATAATCAAGTGCTAGGCACAGAGCATCTTATTTTATAATGCCGATGGGCTCAGTTTTATGATTTTTTGATGAATACTTAAAGTACTAATAAGCAATAACCAGGTTTATAATAGTTCACTTTTTTATAATAACGAGCATTTAAAGTTTGTATGTCTTTATTCTTTTAATTAAAACTCTAAATAAAAGACTTTAAAATGACCATTCCAAAGGCTAATGTTCCTTCTTTGTGAGACACTGAATCTGGAACCAGAGGGCTTGATTCTGATTCTGGTGCTAGCAATGGGGCTTTCCTTAAATCACTCTGAGCCTCAGGCTTTTTGTGTGTGAAATTAGATTAATGCTTTACCTGTTTGTCAAGATTGTTATGGGGCCACAAAGTTTTGTAAATTTTGAAACAGACTTTAGGTTGCTCCAGAAGTCTCTTAAAGTGGTTTCTCTGTGTCTGTCTTGCCCTCCTGTTTCCTTTCTCCTCATAGTAGCCCGAGTCATGTTCTCAGATGCAAAGGCCACGCTGTGCCACTGCTTACAGCCCTCCACTGGCTTTGCGTCGCTGTATTTGAGCGATAGCCTCACGTTAGACTGCACGTCCCCACTCCTGCTCATCACGCGTCTTTGTTCTCCTCAACTGTACTCAGTCATTTTCCTCTTCCAGGGTTTGTCCTGGTTGTTCCGGTGACTGAAATATTTTTCTCCTCCAGCCTCCACTTAGCTTGATTGGGTTATTCTCATCTTTCAGACTCAGATCAAAGAGGTTCTCCATAGCTACCGTGTAAAATTGTCAGAATCGCTAGCTTGCTTCCGGTCACTCTGTTACTCTTTATCTGCTCAGCAACGCCTCTCCCCCTCCTGCAATTTCTGGTTAGCCTTGTCACACTGACTTGTTTGTCTACGTGTTTACTTGTCTATCAGCCCTCCTCCCTCCTTGACGTGAGGGTAACACCAGCCTTGCCCTCTCACTTACTGCTTGTGCCTTGCGTAGTGCTAGACACGTAACAGGTGTGCGTGTTTAGTAAATGAATTTTAAGGTGTTGCTTTACTTCTCTTAAAGGAGCACATGAACTTTTTTTGGATAGCCTGTGAGTTTTGTAACTACACTGTTAATCTGAATCATCTTTAGATTAATTAATATGCACTGGAATGACTAATTACTTTTGGGAGAAAGAATAATCAGCTGCATGTGTGTGAGGATAAAACTCGCCATCTTCTATTTTTAAAGTTATGATATAGATAATGGCAATTATTTACAATTTGTAAAGGACCTTACATGTTTACAAGATAACTGAACAGAAAAAGAAGTCATAGTCCTGAATCTGTAGGAATGCAACATTTTTAATCATTTGTAATTTTCTTTTGAATAGTCTCTGAATTTAGAAATAAAAGTTGTCACTGTGTAGTTAATGGAAGTGCTTTGAATCCAGCTTGGGAAAGTCTCATATATGTCACCCACAAGAACTTCCTTTTGGGGTTATATTTTTGCGCAGATGGGCTGGACTGTGTGAGGTGAGATGGGTGAAAAGCAGAGCGGTATAGATGTTACCCATGTGCATGTGAACTTCTTAGCATCCCATAGTGACAACATGTCTTCCTGATGCTAAAGCTGCTTGCAGATTCATTCTGATGTAAAATCCTTGCCTCTTGTTTTTCTCTTTTCTCTGACAAACCTCCATCTCTACTTCACTTGCTCAACTGCATTTGTGCTGAACAGCCCCCAGCCCTTCCATCACCCTCCCCACTCCCTAGACATTCTCTACCCAGAATATCTTATCCTTTAACACAGAAGCCGTGTTCCAGAAAGGCGGTAATGGGCTGACAGCCTCAGAAAAATGAACAGACCCTCTAGTGCTTCTCCATATCACAGGCGGATTTGTCAGGATTAAGAGAAATACAGTACCCCAGAAAATGCCCTGATTGTTGCCACCTTTCTGTTCTATCCAGTTCTACTGTAAAACAAATATTCTGCAAAAACAAAATTAGGTAGGTAAGGACCCTCAAACACTGCAATCAAGCTAAAGTTAGGTAACCAGAGACCCTCAAATAATACAGTCAAGCTAAAACTATGTGGTCATATAGATTAGAGCTAGCCAGGGCTTTCTGTTCCTTCAAAGTGGCTTTTTAATTTTAAACTTTTAAAGAAATCTCGAGTTAATGGGCCTGAGTTTCAGTTTTCTAGCTTCCTGCCTCCCTCAAATCCACACCATCTTCCCGCCTCAGCCTATATGAAGATTAGAGTACTGGTCAACTCAAGTAAGTTAAAAAAATGATAATAACTCGAGTGGTTTGCTCCAATGTAGACAACAATGAAATCAACAGGGCTGTGCGCCTACCTCCCTGAGCGTTCCTATTTTCCTTATGTGCCAAGCAGAGGGATCACAATGACCAGCATCACTGCTAATTTTAGCACTGCCCAGTCTCAGGTTATCCAGCAAGTGACCATTCCAGAGTGATCTCCATTCCATAAACAGCTGCCTTCCCACATCTCCAAAACTTTGGAGGGAAAATAAAAAACAACCCTGAGTTAGTAGTTAACATTAGAATTCCAAGAATTCTCATTTCTCCTGAGGTCTTTTCCATTTCATTCATTCTCTCTTCCTATTTTGTACCATCTCCAGCAGGCGCTCCAATCCCCTTTCTTCAAAATAAATTCCTACTCATCTTCCAATAAATTTGCTTCATTCACTTGAGCCCATCATGGCTTCTCCCTAATTTTATCACCCATGTTATACAGTCCCATGAATCTTTCTATTTTTAAGAGAATTTAATACTTGCAAAACAAGTGGATTCTATAACCACAGTGTGTCTGCATATAAGCAACATACTTATTGAATAGGAACAAAAAGAAACTGTCTCACTTTTAAGATTTTTAAAGCAGAGCAAAAGTACATAGTAGGGTAAATGGACCAAAGCTTGGTTGAGTTAAATCATCAATAAAATTAAGTACATGGATAATATCACTTATATGTAAAATCTAAGAAAAATAATAATGAAACAAATGAACTATTATTTGATGGGTTATTATTTATAACTTAAATGATTGCATTCTGGAATGTGTGTGAGCACACCTGACTGTCCTTTATGACTGGATCACCACATCCTGTTGATTCTTATTTTGTGGCTGGCTTTATTCCTTTGGTAATGATGTAAGTTTAAAACCTAAAGCTCTAATCTGTTCTTCAAAACAATGATCAGCACATATACAGAATGTGCAGTATTTTGTATACATGTGTCTACATGCACTATAATGTGTATGTGCAGTCAAACTGTAATAATTCTACCTGCTAAAACTGGAAGAAATAATTAAGTACATGGATAAAGCTGATAAACCAGAGAATTCTACCTTTGGCTTGAGAAGTATTAAACTGAAGAGAACAGGAAACCATTCTTTTTGGCATCAATGTTACTGTCTTCAGAAAACTCACTACAATGAACATCGAGGAATGGGGGTTCAGCAGAGAGAGGAATGTCCGGCTTGTAAAATCCCTCAGAATGATGTCATATGACAAAGAGGCAACTGAAAGGAGGATTCGAAGGACACAAGAAAAGACCTAGTAGAGGCCAGTTGGGTAAGATCACATTTTAAAATATTCCATGGATGTCTTAGAGGTAGACAATATGAAACTAATGAGAATCACAACCAAGGCCAGTCCAGATACATGAATGGAGACCGGTTCCATAGAGAGTGGAACTTTGTAAGTTTTAGGATGGTACAAATAGAATGTATTGCCCTAAAAATGTAAGAATTGGTGAATTTCCTGTCATGGGTTGTGACTAAGGAGAAAGTGAGAATTTCAGAAATATTGCAGAAGAGAGTAACTCAGTAGTTAGAATAGATTTTAATTAGTGTTATTTCTTAATTCTAAGGTTTCATTTTATTTTTATCTTTAAAGTGAGTGTCTGAACCCAATATACTTTTCCAATTTTCTTCAAATTTGCCTCAAAATTGTCCATATGGCTATTTGAATTAAGTGTTGGAAACTTCTAGACACTCAGGCTTATCTTCCTTCTTCACTTTCTGTCTACTGATCAGCGTGTCCATTAGGAACATGTTTTCATCACTCAGCTGTAACTTCACGGCCCAGCCCTCGCAGCAGCTGGCCTTTTGGAGTGAGGCTGAGATGGAATCTTTCACTATTTTGCTTTGCTCTTGAAGCCTCCACTTACAAGAAACTGTGTCCAGAATGATTTATTTTAATTAGTGGCTGGTCAACTCAGGGAGGCCTACTTAAAACAAGTCATTCTAGATGTGCACTTGATAATTTAAAGCCACGTGTGTATCCAATGTCCTGAGACAGGAAGAGAAAATAATTTCTAATAATGAAATCATTGATGGTTAGAACGATTCTAGCAGCGGACGGCCTCTCCTCATAGTGTCTCCTGGGATTCTTTGTTTTCTACTTTTGACAATCAGAAAACGTCATGTTTCTTCTTCAAAAGAAGCTGTAGAGCTGTTTAACTTCTGCTTCTTGAGTCTGCTTGTCTAGTTGGTTACAAACAGGTGTAGGTGTGACATTTGTTTGACTCCTGTGTGCATTGAGAAGTCTGAAATAGTGTAAGAACAAAGTTTCTATTCACTGAGATTAGCTTTTTTAAACTTTTTAATTAGGTAGGTTATTCTTTTTTAAATACTGCCTCTTTGGTGAAGCAGTTCCTTTGAGCAGCAGTAGGGCACGCAAAGTGCCTGGCTGGCCTGTCCTTTTACAGAGTAAGGGGCGGAGAAGAGCAAGCTTAGAACTGTCATCAGACTTCTGAGTAAATATCGTAAGAATGAAGACAGTCTGATGATCAGAATGACGACGATGACAGCAGGGCTGACCATTGTTAAGTACAGATCTGAGACAAAAGAGAACCCCCCACCCCTTTTTTGGTTTAGTGCTGCATTTGGTTGTAGGACAAAGAAAAATGTAAAACTGAGTAAGAAGTAGGATCTAGAAGGTAACAACATGATGGCCCCAATTAAAAATAAAATCCGTTCTATACTTTCTGCTCAATTTTTCTGTAAACTTTAAAGTCTCTAAAAATAATTTCAGAAAACTACAGTAACATTAGATTCACCATTAGATCTTGTCATTTAATGGTTTAATAAAGAAATATTACCAATTTTTAAAGATCCAAGCCCTTAGTGTTAGCTGCTGATGTACAAAACTATGCAAAATGAATTATAGACTTAAATAAAGTGCCCAAGAAAATCTTCCTTAAATGTGGCACAGACACAGAATGATATATATACAGCGTATTATATTATAAGAGATGTTAACAAATTAACCTGTCAGACCGGCAGATGGCATTAATAAAGCTTTCTGTTTCTAAGAACTTTTTTAAGTTTATGACCCACAGTTTCCTAAAGTAAGCCAAACAAGCTTTTTAGTAAACTTAAGTGATTCTCAATCTAAGAGGCACAGTAGGTTGCTCTGGCATAGATTTTCAAAATGCTACTGTCTAACCTTTAACTTCCCTTATCTGCTTTTGTCAGATTTTTCGGCAGAGCTGATAAAGCTCCCGTACCAGACAATGCTAAATAAAATGCAACAGAAAAATGGACTCACATTGCGCCAGTTCAGTCCTCTGATGAAAGACCCTTGAGAAGAAATGACACATGATAGAAATGGAGTAAGTTGTTCTCATTTTGGATCAGAATCCACCATGAAGGTACAGTCAGGTTTAAGTGTGTTTGAGCAGCTGGAGGGGCAGCTTAGCAGAAATCTGTCCACATCAAGAGCTAAGCCGTTTCCAGGAAAAAGAGGGGTAGAAACAAGCAAACTTAACTTTGTAACAAAGTTGGCTTCTTATAGAGAAGTCCTCCTTCTGAACACACAGAGTTGAGTCTGAAAAAAAGGAATGAATGCATTCTTGACCTGCTCCACTGTGATTTATTGGGGTGAGAGAGAGAAACCACAGTAACAATTAAAAGATGTGCTTTTTAACCAAACCTAAGACATAGATTCTCAAATTTTAACATGAATGTGAATTACCTGAGGAACTTGTTAAAAGGTAGGTTCTGATTCAGTTCTCATGTTGGACCAGGTGAGGCCAATGATACTGTGTCCCAGAGAACAATGCAAGGTCTCTGATATTAGGGTCTAAGCAAATATCTGAGAAATTAAGGTCCAATGTGGTAATGTTCTAATAGTCCTGTTTCACAGTGTGGTCAATCAAAAAGAGTAAATTCCCATTCTTGGTCACTAGACACTGAATAGGTTTGTATTATTACAGGTTTCAGCCTCCACCAAGATATCTGCATGAGCCAGTAATGGCATTAGAACAAGAAGATACTGAGAGCAGTTTCCAGAAGCAGCAGCAATATATCGTTTGGTGGCCATAGGATAATAGAATATTGCAAAAGTTAAGGCATTGAGGAGTTCAAGACCATGGGGATGCTCTAGCAAAAACACTCTTAGAAGAGGGAAACCAAGGAGAAGAGGAGAGAAGTGACAGAGGCATAAGAGTGGTTACTGGACTATTTGTTGAGGACTTCAAAGAACCATGCTGGAACGTAACACATGAGAGTTTGGGTTGCACTTGGAGATTGTGGGAGTCTGCTGTATCTATCAGTATAAGAAACGGAATAAACATGAATAAATATGGAAACCACAACAATTCTAATGTTTATAAAAATGTCAGAAGGCCGTTCGTCGAATTTCATAATTTCAAAGGTGCATAAAAAAATCATCTTAAAAATTCACATTTTTTAGATTGAATAGATGTTAATGTAAAGTGAACAGGAAGAAGATAAAAGAGGCTTCTGAAGGAGAGAAGACTCGTTTTTCATAGACAGGCTCTGAACTGACTTTTTTTTTTTACAAACTGAATTTGCTCAGAGTAAGCTAAGCAAGCATTTTAAAAAACTTTAAAAGTGATTCTTGACTAGGAGGCACATCAAAATGTTCTGGTATAGAGTTTAGAAACACTTTTCTCTAACCTTAACCTTGAAGCTCCCCCCATACACTAAAATATACTAACTTATACTAAGGGTGTACTATATCTTTAAATCCCTGGATAAGACAACAGTGTAGTCAGCGCTCACATGTGTTGATGCACAGCACCAAAGAGCTGGCAGTTCACTGCATAACTCAGTATAGCAATTCCCCAATTGTTAACTCATCAAGAGGGGGTTCCTTATACTAGAATTATAAAAGCAAGACAATACTGTTTTAATATTGCCATCATCTGATATTCTATAAATAGCAATAACATTAACTATGCATACATTTAACTTCCCATTGATTATACAACATGGACAAGTACTTTTACATCCATATGCTGGCATCTAAATTAATAAGTGATCTAATCGCAGCTTTTCAGGTAAAAGCTGGCATCGGGATAATTCACTTATCTGGTTTATGGTCATGTACTTTTACAAAGACAACCTAGTGTATTGGAAAGAATACTGGCCATAGAGGCAAGCAACGTAGATTTTAATCTTTATTCTGTAATTTACTAGCATTATGACCATGAGAAAGTCACATAACCACTTTTAAGACCCAATTACCCTACCTATAACATCAGAATAGCTAACTTACTTATTGACTAGTGAGGATTAAATGGAAAAGCATGGACTATCAAGCTGATAGATAATAGAATGTAAATTCCACACCTCCTCTCTGGGCTGGCATGCCTTCTTCTGTAACGTGGGGACAGTATTATGATGGGTGCCTATTTCACAGATTTATGGTGAGGATCAAATTAACTAATGAATAGGACATTTCTGATGTTTTTGGACACTATACTCACATTTTGGCAGTCTCCTAAGGTAGAAAACAGAGATCTCATTTAGAGTCACTCTTGCAGCTCGGATTTTCTGCCAAAAATTAGTTAAACTGGGTACTTGGTTACCGATAAGGACTCTGAGCAGCACAGCTTTTAGCCTTTGCTTTGTAAATAGTCTACACTTGCAGTTGTTCTTTCTTTCTTTCTTTCTTTTTTTTTTTTTTTGGAAGCTATACTTTGTGACAAAATGACTGTCCTAGACAAATGTTTGACAAGATTTTGGGTATATTTACCAGAGTCTTGCTCAATTAAATCTGTTCATCAACTTCCCACAAATAGGAAAGTAATATTATACATCTGAGAGGGACTCAAGATAGTTTAATAATTTGTGATGACTGAGTAATCATAGAGAAAAACAAAAAGTGAGATATCTGTCTTCTCTTTACACCAATATAAATTCTATAACCAAGACTTAAATGTAAAAATCAAATTAATAAAAATGTCTTAGAATATGTTAATTTAAAAATAAGTCCTACCTTTAAAAAAATAAAATAAACCCTACTTCAAAATGACACCTGCATCCCAATGTTCATAGCAGCACTATTTACAATAGCCAAGACATGGAAACAGCCTAAATGTCCATCAACAGATGACTGGATAAAGAAGAGGTGGTATACTTATACAATGGAATACTACTCTGCCATAAAACAGGATACAATAATGCCATTTGCAGCAACATGGTTTGACCTAGAGATTGTTATTCTAAGTGAAGTGAGCCAGAAACAGGAAGAAAAATACCATATGATATATCACTCATATGTGCAATCTAAAAAAAAGACACTATGAACTCATCTACAAAATAGAAATATACTTGCAGACTTAGTAAACAATCTTATGGTTACCAGGGAAAGGGGGTGAGAAGGGATAAATTTGGGAGTTTGAGATTTACAAATGCTAGCCACTGTATGTAAAAATAGATTTTACATATAGTGGTTTCTGTATAGCATAGAAATCTATGTTCAGTATCTGGTCATAACCTCTAAAGGAAAAGCGGCTACAGCCACCAACTGACGGAAACAAGATCAGAAAGGAGAGCTGTCACCCTAGAGCCCAGTCCTCCTAAAGTCCCTGTCTGCCGCTGACGCTGCCCCCTGACCGCACTGCGCCCTCCTCCCAGGAGCAGACTGCCATGAAGACGTGGGCCCTGCGAGGCAGAGGCGGAGGCTGCTCCCAGGATAGGCCTGGGGGAAGACGGGAGCAAGTCCACCTGCTCCCCCTGGGGCAGCACCCCTCCCCGCAGCCGCCCCCCCTGAACACGCTGCGCCTGTCTCCCGGGAGCCCACTGACCTGCAAACAAGTGTCCTGCGAACCTGGGGCAGCGGCGAGAAGAGGGGAGCTGCCCCTAGTGAACTGGTCAATTTCTCCCCGTCATCCCCGCGGCAGGGCCTGGGGTCGGCCTCTGCTGCCCCAGGTTCGTGGGACGCAGGTGACAGGTCAGCCTGCTCCCGGGAGGTGTGCGCCATGGGGTCAGAGGCGGCGGCGGCGGCGGTGGGTTTAGGGATCTGCCTATGGAGCCTATGGATTTCCTTCTAACTCCCCGCGCAGCCTGCCCTAGGCTCGTCCTGTGCTACCCCAGGTTCTCGGGACTCAGGTGACAGGTCATCCTGCTCCTGGAAGGCGGGCGCTGTGCCGTCAGGGGGCTGCGGAAGCGATGGCGGGATTGGGGCTGCCCTGAGCGGGCGCGGGGATTTGCTCCCCTTTCCCGCTGTCGCTGCCGCGGCCCCCGCACACTGGCCGCACCGCGCCCGCCTCCCAGGAGCAGACTGACCTGTCACCTGCGTCCCACGAACCTGGGGCAGAAGAGGCCGCACCCAGGACAGGACGCAGGGGAGATGGGAGCAAACCCACAGGATCAACAGGGGCAGACCCCTCTCCCCGCCGCCGCCTCCGATGCCGTGGGCTCCGCACCCTGACGGCACCGCGTCTGCCTCCCGGGGCAGGCTGACTGCCAGACGTGCACCCCGCGAATATGTGAAAGCAGAGGCCGCCCTAGTCCAGGCCGCGGGTGAATAGGGAACAAATCCAGGGGCTTGCACGGGGCAGCCCCCATCCCACCGCGGCGCCCCCTGCGGCCCCGTGACCGCAACGCATCCGCCTCCCAAGAGCTGGCCATGGCCTGAAGGCCGGTCGGAGCTGCTCCCTGGCCGTCCAGCGCCCTCCCACCTCCCGGAGCTGCACCCGCTTTCTCAAACCCGGGTATACCCGGCAGGGAAGACACGGGGTTCAGGGACTACCAATGTGGGGGAGGGGCACCGCGAACCAGGGCGGCGCCCGGCACCCGCCTCAGGGCCCTAAGGAGCTGCGCGGCCCGGGCCTCACCCGCCGGCTCCCCGACCTGCGCCCCCTTACCTGCCCGGCGATGGCAGCAGAGACGACGGCAAGCGGCGGCGCAGACCCCAGGCCGCGTTCCTCCTCGGGGACCTGGTCCAGGGGGACCTGGTCCAGGAGCACCTGGCTCCCGCCCAGCTTCCACACGGTCTGGGCGGGTTCCGGCGTCCGCGCCCCTCCTCCTCCCGCCCGCAGCGCGGACGCTCGGGCTGGGGCTCCTGCTGTGCGGGGCCCGGCGACTGGGGCCGGCGGGGCGGCGGGGCGGCGGGGCGGCGGGGCGGCGGGGCGGGCCCACCCCACGACCGCCCTGCAAGGTCTCCATCCCGCCACTGACTGGTCCTGGCACCCAACCAGCACCACCGCCGGCCAGGGCCAGGCAACACCCCCAGCCCCGCTCCCCCTGCTCGCCTCCCCTTCCCACCCCGTTGCTGTCCCTGTAGCCCCAGCCAGGCCCGGTCTCTGACAGGACCTCCAAAATGGGGCTCCTCCTCACACCGAGGTGCCCGCCCTCACACCGCTCGCCCCTCTTGCCTCACCGAAGGACCCCCACCGCAACATCCCGAAATGGTCCGCCTCAGCCCTCAGCCGGGTCAGTTCCACTCGGAGCGGCCCCTCACCGCTCAGCCTGTCCCCCCTCACTCCAAGCGCACCACTACCCCCAGCTGACCCCGTCACCCATCACCCCGTGGTTGGGGCGGGGAAGTCTGGGCTCTGGTCTCCATGGCGACTGCCAGGAGCAGGGGATCTGGCCTAGTGTCTGGCCACACAGCTAGTGTCCAAGGCTACAGGCTGCGGCGGGTCGGGCTGGAGGCGGTTCCAATTCCTGCACTCTGCTCTGTGCCTCGTCTGAGCCAGCGGGTCAGGGTCGTTCAGGGCTGCCCGCCACTGGCCTGTGGGCCATCCGTTGTTGATATCCCTGATGGTGATCGGGCCTCCTAGTGTGGAGGCGCTGGGCTTGCGGACCCTTGGGGGGTGGTGCAGCTGAGCTTGGGGTATGGACAAGCAGGCGGGTGGGCTGTGTGCATGGCCTGGGCTCAGCCCAGTGGTTACAGGGACCCTGTCCATTAGCGCCAGGGCAGAGGAAGAGGGACTGGAGCTTTGAAAGTGTCCACATTAGGAAGCCAAGGCTGGAGAGCAAAGCAGGCAGCTGTGCTGGCCAGGCCACCTTGGAGCCTGCCATGACACTGGTCCTTTGCATACAGGGAGACTGACCATTGACCAGCCAACGAGACGTTTCATACCCCCCAACCTTGGTATAGTTTACAGGCAATTGAAGGTACTTTAAGAGGTAATTTTAATCACCAGTAATTATTATTTTCTCTGCGGGAGAGCAGGTCCACAGTCATGGTGAACCTGGCAGGGCTCCTGCCTGAACCCCAGCCTGGGCAGAGGAGGACCTGCCCAGAAACATCCTCTTACCTCTCACCAAAAGGCACTGTAGTAGAGAAGAACAAATCTGACTCCATTAGATCTGTTTCTTTTCCTTTAAACCTGTGCCCTGTTTTCTAGGCTCAGTCTTGCCAGCTCTGCACTTTCTGTAAAACAATGTTGCCTTTAGCCTGAAATGTACCAGAGAGCCTATTCTCAGTGCTCTGACCTTTAAGGATATTGACACTTCTGCACTCCTATAAAAATAACAAGTTCCAGAATAGAAAATAACCTTTGCTTTGTTGGAGGTTTTACAAGGGCACCGGGACCTGACCCACCTGGGCCTCATTTTGAGAAACACTGCCTGAGTTTTTTTTTTATTTTGTCCTTAGCTACACACTAGAGTGTTCATGATAAAAACGTTTTGCAAAGGGGGAGACAGCGAGTTACTATCTTATCTACAACTTTAAATAAATTTTGAATGAATGACATTTTCAAGTTAGATATCTTCTCAAAAAAAAAAATCAATTTTCTGTCCATAATGTTACAAATGATGGGCATTTTTCTGTGATGAGGTTTTAACCATTATTCAGAGTGGCTTTTTGTTTTTAAATCTCTTTTTAACTAATAACATTTTCTGTGTATTTTAATTTACTTCAGTATTTTAAACAGAATTGCATTACAAATATGTTTTTAATTGTATTGTTTTTTGTAGTCTTTATGTGCCATTGCCAATTATTTTTATATTACATAGAAGTTTTCTCAAATTACTCGCCAGGGGACTAAGGCAGTTGACAGTCAGAATGGTTGGAATTGTGGTCTAAGAAAAATTTCTTTCGCATAAGCATGTATGTAGTCAGGGCATTTTGTGTGTATGCAGCCTGAAGTGGGTATCGGGTATTATGCGTGTTTAGTACCTGTATATTTACTTTTTAATTGTTTTATTTTGATTTTTGTCATGTAGACTACTGTCTTGTTATAATGTATAATGTAATCTTGTCTTGGTATAATGTAATCTGTATTTGTGTACCTTTGTTTAACTTTAAAATCTTTGAATGAAATGTTTAATACTCATTAGAAAAAAATTCAAAACCTTTTCACCAAACCCTCAGGGAAAACTGCCACTTCAGGAAGGTGCCCTACGTTACAGCACAGCCCCTGCACACCTGCTCCCGGCCCCCCGCACAGCAGCTGGAGAAGTGTAAATGCGGAGAGCGAACGGTGCCCTTTGGAGTCAGGTCAGCCAGGGCCTGACTCCCAGGGATGCTATTTATTCTGCCTCTAAAGTGGGGGTAATCATGCCCACAGTTTGTGATCGCTGTGGGGAAAGTGTCTGGCATCACACCCAGCACGTAGCAAGAGCTCAGTATCACCATCACCCGTCACTGTCGTATTATTGGTCGGCATTGTTCATTACTCTTCCTCCTTATAAACAATGGAATAAATCACGAGAACGCTAGTTTCTCTATGAAGTTGGGTTTCCTAAAATCCCTTGGAGAGGCTGTGCAATTAAACTCAGTGAATGAAAAGCTTCAGCTTCAGAGATTCTTTTCTGCTCTGACACTTTTCCATGTTGGTGTTGGGAAATTTTTTTCCACTCTTAACTCTGTTTTTTTTTCTATCATCAGCATACTTCTACCCTCCTCTTTTGCCCAAGTTTCCTTCTCCCTCCCCTCCCCCTGCATATTCACGTTTGTCGCAGGGATCTCTAGGAGGCTCACTCAGGGGCTGTGCTTTGGGGTGAACTCAGCGGTGAGAACTGGGGCCCGCGGCAGCCCCAGCGAGGACAGGCCGCACTCAGCAGGAGCAGAGCTCAGGAGCCCCACACCGAGTCCAAGGACGTGACTCTGCCCTTCAGCGGGGGCAGCGGATCCCCGCGAGATCAGCTTTGGATTTGGAGCTCACCGCCTCGGTGGGTTCTCGGGAACCAGCACAAAGTTTCAGCTCCTACACTCCCCGAGGAAGGGGTTTCGGAAGCTTCCGTGGGTGCGGTCATCACAGTGAGTCTCTGCTGCTTGACCTGCTCAAACAACCCTGTTTACAGATTTTCCTCCTAATCATTGTTTGGGGGAAGAAAAAGGCACTACTTTAATGTAACTGATTGTCAGACTCCTAGACTTAACTTGATTGCTGGCTATGATCACAAAGGATCAATTTTTTTCTTTTGAAAAGAATGTTTTTCACACATACTGAGTAGAAAATGTAAACACTCATGTGCCTTCATTGACCTGAATTGTTTGTGAGAAATAAAGAATGTAAGAAAAAAGTCAGTGTAGGAATTTTTTTTTATTTTAAAAGTAAAAAGGCGTTTCCAGAAGACATCTCATATTGACTTCATAATTTTAGTGGGGGAGAGTCCTTCAACCCCATACCACTCAGCTTCAATTTTTAGAAACCCCAGTAGGCAGGGCCAGGAACTTATAAACTAGGTCCTACTCGCCTGCAGTGCCCTGGGGGTGGGTCCCTCGGCTCAAATAACGTGTTCCTGCTCTTCTTCTGAGACGTGGAAATAACATAGCTTCAGCTTACACCACAGGTTTGCAGGGGAGGACAAATCCCACAATGCGGAGACTTCTCGAAGGAGTAGGTGAGGATGTTTGGGGAGGTTATGGGGGGCTTTGCCTCCGGCGTTGGTCTGGTTTTAGTTATGCTATTTATTTGGAAGTTTAAAGCATCATTAAGGGAGCTCATAAATTGTGCCATTTGTCACAGTGGGGCATGGTTTGAGAAACTCTGAGTCGGAGTATGTGCTTTGTATAAATGTTCTTATGCCAAAAGCATTGTAAGCATTCTCTTAAATGAGTAAAACTAATTTTTTTGCAGTAATCAAACAGAAGTTCAAATATAGTTTATTAACTAAAGTAAAGAAACAGTTAAGTAAATGTTTTAAGATTTTGTTTGGACGAAAAAGGCTTTCTGGGTTCCCTGAGTTAAACCAAGAGCTCCTTCAGATTCCTGCTGGTTTAGACTGTCGGTGTAAATGACCCTATTGACCTGTAACCTGGGTGGCTTGGGGTGGTCTGGGGTGAGGGGGTGAGTACACTGTGGGTAAGAGGGCAGAGGGCTCATTACTGGAGCAGGGAGGGTGCACTTGTGACAGGGAGTTAAGGAGTCATGGGCCTGGGGAGGGAAGAACCTGCAACCCTTGTTCTCCAGAACATTTGCTCATGATTAGCTCTCACCTTTGAGGACCCACATCCCCACCCCCTCAGACCCACGTTCCCATCCTCTCAGACCCAGGTTATCACTTTGCTTATTTTGGTTGAATATATAGTGTTATTTGCCCCAGTCCTGTACCTCTTCAGGAGAGACTCAACTAAAGGAGAACCTGAGAAGACATGAAAGGCTCTCTCCTCCATCGTACTGCCTTTCCACGCCAGACCGTCCCCCTGTCCACACCAGACCCTCTCCATCCACGCCAGACCCTCCCCCTGGGCTTTGTGTCCAGTTTCTCATCCAAGGACGGTCTGTGGGGCAGCCATTACATTCCAGCACCTGTGTGGGCTTGGGGACCACAGAACTGACCAGAGCAAATGAAGCTTACAATTTGCTGGCAGATACAATCAGTTATAAAGCTAATTTTAAATACAGTGTGACAGATTTATTTGGGCCTCAAGACAAGAGGAAAGACATTGTGTTTCCCTGTTTCACCTGAGCTGTCAGAGCCACGGGGGCTCCCACCTGCTCATTCCCCCCACGCCGCTCCCAGCCCTCACCCCAGCCCTCTCTCCCATGCACTTAGCACAGCTGAGACTAGGGGATAAACAGCTGCTAAGCCCATAAGTATTGTCCAAGATGACTTCAGAAGTCATGTCCATAAGTGACCGTGGGAGACCAGATTCTCTGCCAAATTACCCGTTCCTCAGTCACAGCCTAGACTCTGTCAGACCTGTGTTGTTTATTAATCACTTACTTAATATTTGGCAAGACTCAGTTTTCCTGATGAACTTGGACACAGCCATCGTGAGATCATCTGACATCTTTTCTTCTCCCTCTGCAACAGTTTTGAGATGCTGTCCCCTCCTTAGCTTGTGGGTGATGCCTCGAAGTGTCGCCGAGGTCTCACGCCATCTGCTTCTTTTAGCATCATCAGAGAACGGGGAGGACTGTGTGATCGTGTTCAACTCGGACACACGTTCGGGCGCGACAGGTCCTGCAGCTTCTCTGCAGTGGGAACCTCTGTGTGAATTTCCCAGCCAAGTGACCTTTCCGCTTTTTAGCACTTGTTCTCAATTAAGGAGCCACAATTACTTTTTAAGCGCCCAGTTCCTGGAATTAGCCTATTGATTTGTACATGCAAGAGGCAGCAGCGCTCCAGAGAGACGTGTGCTGTACAAGCTGAGGCCGGACGAGCCCGCCCGGCACGAGACAGAAGAGACCTGGTGATTTTTTGAACACAAAGTATCTTCCAGCTCGAAGGACTGAATTCACCACGTCCCCTGCAGGGCTGCGGTCAGCACCTCACGAGCCACCTCCCGTCACTAGGGTGTTGGCATCTTAGGGCCTAGAGGTTTACTGTGAGCATACTATACTTTCACTTTAATCCATATCTAGAAATTTTTAAGACCCATAAGAATGAGGCTAGAAGGGTGGAATTTCAGATACCAAGCCAGACAATGCACCTGGTGAGTAATCTGACTTCTGCCATCAGTTCTTGGGCACAAGACAGGTGGCCATTCCCCTCTACAAACAGCAGCTAAAGTCATTTATGGAGCCTCATGGCGCTGAGGGAGTCATGATAGGGTCTGGCAAAATCAGCCCTAATTGCCCTCAAATGTGCAGGTACGTTACTCAGCCAAATGGAGTTAAGGTGATGAGCGAGAGCAGCACGTAACAGAAAGGTGCTCCTGGTGACTGCTGCAAAGGAGAGTCACGTGACAGCTGGGGCGCTGCCCTAGAATCCAGCAGGAAGTGAGAAGGTCTGTGGAGGTCGCAGGTTGTAAACAGTGATGGAAGATGGCACCGTTATGGTCATGACTTGGTTCCACAACCTGATTCTTCTGAAATCTTAGAATCAGGGTCACTCTTAACTAATACCAAAGCACAGGAAGCTTCTCTGGGCTGCTTCTGCTTTCTGGAGACCCACACCCTCATTCCTTGGCCTCTCAGCTATCTTTCAATCAATCTATTAAAATGGAAGTTGATAAATAGCGTATTATCCCTCCTTAGAGTTCGTGGATTTGAAATATAAATGTCTGAACACAAAGTATCTTACACTTTGAAGGACTGAATTCACAACAATCTATAATGACATAATTTCAGAATGTGTGTCAGTAGCAGATACATTTGGAGGAGGGCTGGGGACGATTTCTGAGACACACTTCAGTCAGTGCCCTCACCGTGTACAGACTTCACCACGGACATAGCAGAAGCCCTTCAAAAGAGGCCAACTTGCTAGGAAACACAAGACTCTGTGACAAAGAAATGCGGACTGTGGGTACCTGATCCTCCCAAAGTCACCCACAGCCGCTGTGAACACCTAAATTCACACCCCAAGGTATCAGTATCTGGACCTTAAGGAGGGAGAAGGCATAACAGGAGGAAAGGTCCGAAGAATGGAAAGTTTACGATCATCAAAAAAATTTTTCTCTCATTGAGGAAGATTTGCCTTTATATTGTTTGAGATTTTATAAAATATAGTATTCACCTGTTATTTGTATGCTTAAAAGTAAATAATTAATGAAAGAAAGATAACACAGCTGAGGGCTGATCTTCTATTTGCACATAAGCATATAAATCATAAATATGCTTATAAATAATATATACGAAATATGTATGGTTTTCAGTTTCAGCATTTCTTAGATTAGCAATGCATACTCCAGTGAATATGAAAATGCTAGTTTACTATACTTGAATTTTTCTTACTAGTTATTTACAAATCATAATCCATTACACATTTTGAAATTTAATTTCTAATTCTCAATTTGCCTTCATGCTTACTTAAATATCAGGAAGGAATTTCCAAAATTGGTAAAAATCCCCTAAAAAAAATTAAAGGCCCTTCAAATTTTTTCTTTTAACCAGTTTGAATTAGGCTTTCAGGGTTGAGAAATATTTGTTCCTTGGATGACATTACCACTTGTGGTCCCAGTGAAATGGCAGTCAGTCTGGGCCCTGCTTTGACTGAAGCTTTGGCCTGAGAGTGGAAGACCTTAGAGGTGAGAGACATACCCATCAACACAGCTACACGGAATTACACAGCCTAACGCTGCAATAACCGCCGTTTAAAAATGAAACTTTAGATTTACTCCTAGGTATTGTATTACTCTGGGTGCTATTTTAAAGGGGATTGATCCTTTACTTTCTTTATCTATTGATTCATCATTAGTGTAAAGAAATGCAGCTGATTTTTGAACGTTAATTTTGTAACCTGCTACCTTGCTGAATTCTTCCATCAGCTCTAGTAGTTATTGTGTGGACATTTTAGGGTTTTCTATATATAGTAACATGTCACCGGTATATAGTGACACTTTTACCTCTTCTTTTCCAATTTGGATCCCTTTTATTTCTCTCTCTTGCCTGATTGCTGTGGCTACGACTTCCAGGACTATGTTGAATAGGAGTGGTGACAGTGGGCAGCCTTGTCTTGTCCCAGGTTTTAGTGGGAAGCTTTTGAGTTTTTCACCTTAACGTTAAGTGCTATGCTGGCTGTAGGTTTGTCATATATAGCGTTTATTACGTTGAGGTATGTTCCCTCTATACCCACTTTGGTGAGAGTTTTTATCATAAATGGGTGTTGAACTTTATCAAATGCCTTTTCTGCATCTATTGAGATGATCATGTGGCTTTTGTCCTTTCTCTTGTTGATGTGATGTATCACATTGATTGATTTGCATATGTTGAACCACCCTTGTGTCCCTGGGATGAACCCCACTTGATCATGATGTATAATCTTTCTTATGTGCTGTTGGATTCTATTTGCTAATATTTTGGTAAGGATTTTTGCATCTGTGTTCATCAGTGATGTTGGTCTGTAATTCTCTTTTTTGGTGGTGTCTTTGCCTGGTTTTGGTATCAGGGTGATGGTGGCTTCATAGAATGAGTTTGGGGGTATTCCCTCCTTTTCAATCTTCTGGAAGAGTTTGAGAAGGACTGGTATGAGTTCTTCTTTGTATGTTTGGTAGAATTCCCCGGTGAAGCCATCCGGTCCTGGACTTTTGTTTGCAGGGAAGTTTTTTATTCCTAATTCAATTTCATTTCTAGCGATTCATTTGTTCAAGTGGTCACTTTCTTCTTGGTTCAGTCTTGGTGGACTGTATGTTTCCAGAAACTTGTCCATCTCCTTTAGGTTGTCCATTTTGTTTCCATATAGTTGTTCATAATATTCTCATATGATATTCTGTATTTCTATGTTATTGGTTGTAATTTCTCCATTTTCATTTCTTATTTTGCTTATTTGTGCTCTCTCTTTTCTCTTCTTTGTGAGCTTGGCCAGAAGTTTGTCGATTTTACTTACTCTTTCAAAAAACCAGCTCTTGGTTTGATTGTTTTTTTCTATATTTTTTAAAATCTGTATTTTACTTATTTCCTCCCTGATCTTTATCATTTCCTTCCTTCTGCTGCCTTTTGGGGATTTTTTGCTCTTTTTTTTCTAATTCTTTTAGCTGGTGGATTAGATTGTTTATTTGAGGTTGGTGGGTTTTTGTTTGTTTGTTTTGAGGAAGGCCCGTATTGCTATAAACTTCCCTCTTAGCACTGCCTTTGCTGCATCCCATAAATTTTGTGTGGTTGTGTTTTCATTGTCATTTGTCTCAAGGTATTTTTTAATTTCAACATTGATTTCATCATTGACCCACTGGATTTTTAGTAGCATGTTGCTTAATCGTTATGCTGTCATTAATTCTCCTTTGTTTTTCTGTAGTTGATTCCTGGTTTCATGGCATTGTGGTCAGAAAAGATGCTTGAGATAGTTTCTATCTTCTTAAATTTGTTGAGGCTTCTTTTGTGCCCAAGTACATGATCAATCCTAGAAAATGTTCCATGTGCACTTGAAAAGAATGTTTATCCTATTTTGGGGGGGTGTAAAGTTCTGAAAATATCCACCAAGTCTGATTTTTCTATTGTTTCATATAATTTCTCTGTTACCTTATTTATTTTCTGTCTGGAAGATCTGTCTAGTGATGTTAATGTGGTGCTAAGTCTCCGGCAATGATTGCATTCCCATCAATTTCCCCCTTTATCTTTGTTAGTAATTGTTTTATGTACTTAGGGGCTCCTATATTGGGTGCATATATATTAATGAGTGTAATATCCTCATCTTTTATTAATCCTTTAATCATTATAAAACGTCCTTCTTTATATTTCTTTATGACCTTTGTTTTAAAGTCTAGTTTGTCTGAAATCAGTAATGCTACTCCTGCTTTCTTGTCATTTCCATTTGCATGGAATATCCTTTTCCATCCTCTCTCTCTCTCTAGCTATGTGTGTCCTTCTCCTTAAAGTGGGTCTCTTGTATGCAGCATATTGAAGGTTCTTGCTTTATTATACAGTCTGCCACTCTATGTCTTTTGATTGGAGCATTTAGTCCATTGACATTTACAGTAATTAGTGATAGGTGTGTGTTTATTGCCATTTTGAACTAATTTTTGCAGTTGATTTGGTATTTCCTCTTTGTTCCTTTCTTCTTCCTTTTGTGGTTTGGTAATTTTCCTTTGTATTATCATGGATTTTATTTAGTTTTTGTGACTCCCTTGTAAGGTTTTGGCTTGTGGTTACCGTTTTTTTGTAAGTCTGTTAACCCATTAGTATAACTGTTTGTATTAAACAGATAGTAGTATAAGCTCAAACCCATCCTACTGAGAACAAAATATTTTAAAAAGAAGAAAAAAACTCTATATTTTCTTGCTTCCCTCTCCCACACCTAATGATTTAGATGTCTTCATTTACAATTTCGTGTTTATTCTATTTGTAATTCATGGTAGTTATCAACTTTCCAGTTACAGTTGTCTCATTTCTGTAGCATCCTGCTTCTTCTCTATTTAGAGTAGACCTTCCAATATTTCTTTCAGCTTGGGTTTAGTGTTGCTAAACTCTTCTAGGTTTTGCTTGTCTGTGAAATTCTTTATCTCTCCTTCTATTCTAAAGGATAACTTTGCTGGATAAAGTATCCTAGGCTGCTTTTTTTTTTTTTTTTTTTTTTTTTTTTTTCATTCAGGACTTTGAGTGTATCTTGCCACTCCCTTCTGGCTTGTAGTGTTTGTGTAGAGAAATCAGCTGAGAGCCTTATGAGGGTTCCCTTGTAACTCACTCTTTTTCTCTTTATGACATAAGATTTTGAATGCTTTTTTCCCTAGAAGGTGTTTCATGTACAGCATATATGTGAGCTGATACTGGTTGTGGTATTTTAATGGGAAAGAATTTCCCTGCTGTTCTAGTTTAGAGGGAGGGAGGACAGTGACCCCTCCTGCTGTGTGGGTCACAGAAATGACTAGACAACAGGAGGTGGCCCACCTGTGTGCCCGATCTGTCTTTTTGAATACTTTCCCTGGAGTACAGCCACGTCTGTTTGTCATTGTCAATGACTGCTTTTGTACTATGCACAGCAGAAATGTGCAGTGGTTGCCTCAGAGGGAGACCATGTAGACAGTGGAACTGGGAATCTTTGTACCTGGCCCTTTTCAGAAAATCCATGCCAGTCTCTGCTGCAGAATATGGGGAGCTTTCAGATAACCCAGAGATGCATGGAGGCAAGGAGGGAGGCTTGGTGGTCTGAGGAGTTGATGTGAGCATCTGCTGGCGGCTACATGCAGGAATACTTTAGCCTTCACCTTCAGCATTTGACAGGACGTATGAATCACGTAGAGAGAAAGAGAAAGAGAGAGAGAGAGAGAGAGAGAGAGAAAGGAGACACTGGATCTATGAAATTACCAAATTATGAGTCGACAGGCAAATCATTTCCTCATGAGCCTAAGTCAGCTTTGAATGTGCAGCTTGAGAAAAACTTGGCTCAGAGGTGACTAAAAGGTCCCTAAAGGGATGCGTCAACCAGGCCAGCAAGTGCTGAGCAAGTCCAGTGAACTCCCCACCCTCACTCCCTGGGCGGGGCACCTCCCCAGGGATCTACACTGGGCTGGACCTACTCCCTGAGCCCCCGGCCTGAGGCATGTGGCCGTGGCGGTCGGTGCGGGGTGTCCAGCTCATCTCAGGCATTGCTCCGGACATCTGGGCCGGCTCGGTGGGAAGGCAGTGGAGGAGATGGGTCAGCAGGGCTCCGCCTGAGTCAGGGCCTCTCTGCCTCCTGGCTTGGTGGGGTCCTGGGGTGGCGTGGTTGGGGGGAGAGGAGAAGGAACCTTGGCTGCAGAGGAGGCATGTTGGGGAGCACACCTTTCCCAGGAAATCCCCCAAACACCTGTGAGGTGTCCCTAGACAGTAGCTCCCAAATCCAAAAGCAGCTTTGTTTTCATATTTTAGAGCCGAGAAAGGGCTTTTCAGGCCTGTGATTAAACAGTGAGCAGACAGGGAGCTTCATGGGATTGAAGTGTCTAAATATCACCTACTCTTGCCCGATGCCTCCCAGCTCGGCCTCTGTCCCTTTGTGTCTCATGGGCCCAGGCCCTGCTTGTCCCCGCTGCCCTGCCTGGTCATGGACTTCACCCTATGGTAAATATTGGGATGGCTGGCTTTCTTTTTAAGACATTCAGATGGTAAAGTACAGCCTCTGAGCGCAGTTACCAAGTGTTAATTAACATCTTCCCCAGGCTGCCAGCTCACTGGTCAGAGCCTGGAGCTGTGAGCCTGAATGGTGGGCCCTGCAGGGCTGGGTCCCCACAGCTTGGGACCCTGTTTCTGGGACTGCCTGAGAAAGACCTTTGAGCAACACAAACTTTATTTGGCAAGATCAGACTCCAGGCTGCGCAGCCACAGGGGTGAGAGCAGGCGGTCGTGGTGACAACCTGAGCCGGGGCACTGAGTGTCCCCCCGCTGTGTCCACACCCCTTTCCTCCCTGTCATCTGTTTCTCCGCTGTTTCCAGACTGCTGAATCCTCAACTGTCCACGTCAGGCTGACCACTCACCAGGTGGGCCTTATCCTTGAATCCCAGGGACTGCTCGATTGCCGCCCCAAAGCCCACAATTTAAGTTCAGAACCTTTATCACGAGGGTCTACAAAGCACTGGCTATTCTGTGCCAACTTGCTAATGCACAGAAGGAAGAAAATTCAGGATGTGGAGAGAGCTCTCCCCAAAAGCTTCCTCTGTGAGATGGACACCTGCCACAGCCAGTCACCCCTCCTCATCCCCCCGGGATCCCTCTGAAGAGGTGCACAAACCAGCCTGTCTCTGGGGAGGAAGAGCCCATGTTGGGCCCTGTGCTGGGCATTTGACAAGTCCTGGGCATCTTGCTTGATCCTCCAATCATACCCATTTTACAGATGAAGAAATAGGCACAGAGAGGTTGGGGAACTTGGCCAATGCCAGACAGCGGCGAACGGATAGCACAGAAGCCACAAGAGGCGGGACAGACCCAGCAGGGCAAGCATGGCGTCCTGTGCAGACAGGCCGCTGGCTCCTGCCCAAGGGCTGTGAGGTAACAGGAAGGTGCCCAGCCTGCCCAGAGGGGCCAAGCTGGGTGACATGGGTGGGCAAGACCAGGATGACGTTGACAAGACCCTGCTCGTGACCCCTCCCCGACTGTAACCGCCCCCTCTCCAGCTTGTGCTTCCACTAAAGCTACCAGCCGCCCCGAGGAGGCCGGGCCAGGCAGCTGGGGGACAGAACCCGCCTGCTGGGCCAGCGCGCCTGCAGCGTGGGCAGAGGTGTGATATGGCCGGCCCCGAGGGCTGTGATGGGCGGGGTGCACCCCAGTCTTCTCGAGCGGAGTCACACGCTGGCCCCAGGAAGCCTGGCCACATGACCTCCAGAATGAGGCGATTTGGACTTGCTGTTGAATGTGAGCCAAGTCACTGCTGCTTCTGGAAGCAGAAGGGAGCTGAGCTTAACTGAGCATCCCCTCCCAAGAAGGGGCACCACCTCTGGGGCACATCCCGGGTCAGCGGGGGTGGTGCCCTGATGTCACACGAAGGGCGGGGCATCGCCTGCAGACGCTGCGCGGGGAAACGGCTTGGCCCTGTCTTGTGGGTGCATTTGTGAGAACTTCTCTGAGGATCTTAGGCTGAGGAAGAGATCGTAACAGGCTCAGATAGACCCAGAAACCCCCCACACGCTCAGATACACACACATGCACCTCAAGACACACCACAATCAAACACTCACAGACACTCAACAGCACTACACGAGCCTTCAGCCTGGTGGACGGCCTGAAGCCCAACAGCCCCAGGCAGACCTGCGACCCCAGGACTTGGGGAAGAAATGGCAGGAACCACCCAGTACAAGGCCCTGCAGGGCCCATGCTGACTGCCCACCTCAGCCCCTGCCTCACCTAGTCCTGCTTTATCCTGGGCCTGCCCTTTCCTGGACTTGCCTTCACATGGTCCTGCCCTCTCCTGGGCCTGCCCTCTCCTGAGCCTTCCCTCACCTAGGCCTGCCCTCTCCTGGGCCTGCCCTCTCCTGGTCCAGCCCTCTCCTGGTCCTAACCTCTCCTGGGCCTGCCCGCACCTAGGCCTGCCCTCACGTTGGCCTTCACTATCCCGATATGCCCTCTCCTTAGCCTGCCCTCGGCTGGGCCTGCCAAAAGCTCCAAAGTGCTGGGTTTTATTCCCTCTGCTTAAAACTTAATGAGATGCAGAGAATTGTGGTTTAGAATACTACATCAATTTTAATCATGCACATATAATATAAAAATATTTTCCTTTAATAAACAGTGTCAATATCTTGACGGGAAGTAACTAAAATGTGAGGCAAACAGCCCAGCAGGTAAATGTTTACTTTTCATCTTGTAGATCAGACACTTTTTCTTCATCATCTCCACATGTTCTTCACGTGCTTTCGAAACCAGATCTTGACTTAGACTTGACTTGTCCATTAAGCCTACAAGAGAGTCTGTAGGACTTAGATTCAAGTTCAATAGCAGCTGGAAAGAAAGTGAAAGAATTAGATTCTTAAAATACTTCATAGGTAACTAAATGTCAGTTTATTTTTTAAGAAAAGCTGAGACTTTTCTAAGTTTTAAGAAGAATGAAAAATACCTATATATGATTACAACACAAAACCCAAGATTACTACTCTAGACTTTGCCCAGGGCTGCATGTTGAATTAACTGCTCCTGTGGCTAAGGATCAGAGCGCCTGGTTTTCTCACTCTTCATTCATTTACTCAGCAACCATGTGCTAAGGCACTGTGTCAAGCACTGGAACCACAAGATGAAGATGACAGAGTCCACCCTGAAAGATCTTGTACTGTAAACTGGAGAAACAGATGAACAGGCAGTTTCGGTACAGAGACATAAATGCCATGACAGGTATAAAAGAGGGCAGAGTTGGAACACTCAGAAGGGACGTCCAGCTTTGTGTCAATATTGTCCCCTCTTTGGTGGCCGTGATGTGTAAGCAGATACCTGAAGGAGGAGGAGAAAGTGTGGGAGGGAGAGGCAGGAAGGGCGCCCGCAGAGCTGGGAGCAGTCTGACCAGCCGCTGGAGCACAGGGGCAGAGCAGGGGAGTAAAGAGATATGGCTGAAGACTTTGGCAAGAGCCAAATCGATGTGGGTGTTTTTCTTCCAAGCTAAGGAATTTGGAATTTTTCCTGAGGGCAAAATGTTAACCAGTGACAAAGTGAATGACAGGAAATTAATTGTCATCCACCAGGGGACAGGTACATGAACTGTGATTGCTTGAGTCTGGGTTTTTTGCCTCAGTCACTACCAGAAACTCGAGAAGCTGATGACCTCCATGCTTTCTGAGAAGAGGTCTGTGCACAGGTGACAGGCCCACGGGGACAGCAGGAGAGGAAGGACACAGCCAAAAACATAGAACACAGACTTCTTGAGATTTTTTTAAAGCTATGGATCACGAGGAATAAATGAGGAATCAGTGTATTTATCATTATGAATGAAATTAAGCTTTGACAGTTTTCATTAGCTATGTGTAAGGAAAAAATTTAACATAGTATGTTATTCAAACAATAGGAACAGGTGCCATTTACTGTTTACAGTGTAGATCGGAAATCAATGTCTAAATTTAATTCAGAAATGTTGGCAACATACCTTCTTTTAATTCTCTAGCTATATTATTCTCCAACTTCTTCCGCATCTGAAATAAGTCAAATATGATTTTTAATGTTTAAGTTAAACAAGAAACACTATCACAGGAATGACAGCTAGCTTATGAAATGTGGCCTTTAAATAATACTTTGAGACTTGACCTAACTTGGGGGTTGCTTAAATAGAAAAACAATCACAGGAATAAAATAAATTCCTACTTACTTTCATTTTAGATAATAGAGAACATATATCTGTAAGGTTATTTAGATTCCCCTGATGGAAAGCACAGTAAACACTGCCCTGTTGGATACACATAATCTCAGAGGGCGATGCCTGATCTTATTAGCACAAACGTTTAAACAATTCAAGTCATGTTCTACACTGAATGCATTACTTTGCAGCTCTCAGAAAAACTGCCCTTTATAAAAGTTTAGTTTTTTTAACGTTAATGGATTTTTCCTTAAAGTGAGCTTTCCATTCCTGCACTTTTAGAAAACTAAAATTTTAAGGTCTGTTCTATGCTAATGTTTTTAGCACAGAATCGTAGATGCATAAAATGAAAAAAGGGTTCTGTTATAATGTCAAGTGAAAGTTCTACTGGCAAACAAGTTAAACAAATGTATTTTGCTCTCTGTACATGACTAAAATATTTATATCAGAAAATCTGCTTGAAGAAAAGAAAAGGAGAGGCTAGTGCCAGTTTTCAAAGTTGGTTTCTGATTCACAACTTCCTAGAGTCAGAAACAAGGAAAACAATACATAATTCTTTAACTGTAAATTTGTTTCCATTCTAGAAATTAGGGCCAACTTTTTGAAACTCGACTTAATTAGTTACGTATTTAGTTATGAAATGTGTGGGGACATTTCAAACTACAAGTGTCCCCATCTAGAGTGTTCTTTTAAAATCTGTCTTATAAAAGTCACCCGCTCACTAAACAGGGTCTAAAATAGTACATGAACATAATAAACACTGTGGTGATAACAGCGACACGAGAGCTGAGGCCTTTGTAAATGTTAGGTGCAAAGACAAGATTTTGGACTACCATTTGCCAGTATTTTCAGGGACTGTTTTCCATAACTGTCTGACAAGAGCATTCTGGAGAGGCCTTATGCCATCAACAACGTGACAACAGTGCCAGGCGGGTCCTGTGAAATGAAAAACGCCTAACAGATGAAGGGAGAAGCCTTTACCAAAATAATTTCATATAAACATTAATGTAGATCACACTTTTACATGAGTTGAATGTAAGATTACTACCTTTTCCTCTGCAAAGCTATTTTCCTAAATAGGTACTTCTGAGACCCTTATGTTTATTTCTAGGCGAGGACCCCCATGTCCAGATGGTGGAAGTGGGCTGAAGTCCAACATTAATAAGGAGAAGGCACCTGCAGTTTTACTTAAACTTTTCCATTTAACAAAAACACAGAAAGGTGAGAAAATCATACACAGGAAGACAATGTATCAGCCAGTTTCAACTCTAATGGTTTTTAATTAGGAGGATTCTCTCATAACTGGCAGTTTGCAGTCTATGTCCCATAGAAATGGAAGGTCCCACTGGGGACACTGCAGGATTGAGGTCAAAACTGAGGTCACAGGCTGGAAGATAATGCTGCCCTCTCTTTCCGAGATCAATTAGATAACAACACACTGGCCGCACACATATACACAGACGTTCATTTCCAAAGTGAATATATCTTCAGATTACTGATAATTTTAAGTTAAAATTTGGTATCATTCTTATTTTAAATGTTATAAAAATAAGTACAATTCCAGAAATGTAATAAAATCAAGTCATTTAACCACTCTGATTCATTATCCTGTTGTAAATAGGTTAATGTATGAAGGAAATGACACTTGTCAGTTTGTAACTATTAAATACATGTATTTTGCTGCAGAGAAAAGAAATGAGAAAGAATTTGTTGATCAAGGAGCTAAAAAATTAAGTACAGAGAAAAAAGTGAATGAAAGAAAAAGAACTGGAAGAAGTTGAGTGATTGTCTTTCAAAAGATAACACGCTTCCTCATTTGTCCATTCAGACAAAATGAAATGAGGGCAGGAGGGATTCCACAGAGCAGAGAACTGATACCAGAAACAAGGTTACTGAACTCTATCTCCACCTTATGAGAAGTGAGCTTAACTAATGTGATAGTTTGATTCGAATTAAAATTCAGAGTGGACGTGCCCTGCCTTGGAAGCCTACTTTTAAAAGAAATGTGACCAGATTCTGCTGAGACGCAGTGCTGTGTCATGTAAAAAGTTAAAGTCTTAGGAATATTAATCGTTTTAGCTCTGGTGCACTGGTATAGTCCCATTTAGAAAAAGGGCTGCTAAACTGAATGGACATTTGAGAAGTTTAAAAATTACTTAAAATAAATCATTAGAAAAGCTTGAAAGTATCAGTAATGCACCAAAAGTCCAAAATCAGTGTAAAATTTAGTCTTCCAATTTAAAATAGATTTGAAGGACATTTATTAACTATTGTGGCCATGCTTCATGTTAGGCACACCAATACTTAAAAACTCTTGAACATAAAAAATCTTTAAAACAGAAATTTTGCCTGTTATAATATTGTCTGGAATCCATTTTTAAGTTTTCAGTTCTCAGAAAAAAATTCTATGTGCAAGAAAATCTAACAGTGATGTATCTGCTCAGGCTAATTTTAACTTTTTGTATTTTATAGTAATATAATTAAATAACACAATTGAGTAAAACTGTAAAATTGCTTCTGACATGTTGGACAAAACATCCCAGAAATAAACTAGAATGTGAAATCTGAGGGTAAAAGTTAGCAAAACAGATACGGGGTCCATCTGTTACCACTACAACGATATCAAGGGACAAGGCTGTACTTCATGCAGCAGTAAGAGAGGCAATAAACCCAAGTGTTATGAGCTGGAAAAAACTTGCTTCGACAACCAGCACGACTGAAATCACAGACTTAGAGCAACACTTCTGTCAAGTTAGAAAAAAATGCGGAGTAAGCTGGAACTTCACAGTAAGTAACAGTCCAAAATGTTAAAACCTTGCAAATAAAGGAGAATGTTAAAGTCAATCCCAATGCCATTTTTAACATTTTGCTTTCTAGAACCATAGCTGAAAAGCTGTGCAAGTCTGTTCTTTTGTTAATCCCCATGCAAAAACCCATCCCTTCCTGTCATTTTAAACAGTATGTTCACACCTCTCATAACATTACTTTATGTTTTCCCAGCAGAAATAATTACATCCCTAGCAATTCCAGAAGGCACCTTCTTTCTCTAAGTCTGACTAAGAAATCTGTAAACAGTAACTGTACAATAGCTCCTGTGAGGCGCCCGGTAGTGCTGAGGAAGCCGTGTCTCTGCACCCAGACAGAGCGGGGCTTGTTAACCTCCCTGCTAAACCTAGCATGATTCGGCCCCACGGCCCCACAGAAGAACTACATGTACCTCGGAACTACAACACTGAGTTTAAAATAAATCATTTTCCAGTGTACCTAGAAGTACTGAAAAATAGACACCTCTTTCCTCCAAAAACATCAAATGAAAAAACTGTCCTCAGGAGTCTTCTCCTGCATTGCTTTTGCACTCACACTCTTCCACCATCATCCTGTAAAGTGACCCACTGTCGACTTTTTGGTGACAACTAATGAAAACATTTCGAGTTTGCATCATGCTTAGCCGCTGACAGAAGTGTTAGCCATGCATTTTTTTTTAACACCACGCAGTCTGGTTTCATGACTCTGAAGCACTTAGACTCAATTTACCCACAACACTGTCTACGGAACCTGAGCTTTTTTCTTCTTTGATTTATTATGACATGAAGCCAAGTGAGAAGAAACAGGTTGAGACCTCACTTAACAAGGGCCCGTGCTACCCTTCTCTGCATCAGGAAGATCATGAAAACACCATCAAACCATAAACCAACGCGCACCGATTTAAATGGCTATTTTAACAACGATACACAATGAAAACTACTTGTAATTTAAAGACTCCCTATCATTGCCACCTCGGTATTCCTAACAGGTGAGGGAAAGACAGAGACATAAGTGAACTTCATTTTAAAAATTTAAATATTTGCTTTACTTGACTACATATTTAGAAATATTCTACAATTGCTCAGTAAGACATTTTATAACAATTAAAATAACTGCTATAAGTAAAATAGCAATTAAGGATGTACTCTTACAGAAGAAAATGATAAAAGTTTTAAACTTAAAAACAGAACTTAATGTTTTTAGTGTTACAAATTTATTGAATTCATAAAAAGAATTCATCTTGGATTCCTTTAAATAAAAAACATCCGTATGTGGTTAAGTATCTCAATGCCAATTATTTACTTATGCTTAGGGGTAGAAAAACTGGGGTGTAACAAAACTTGAAAATGACTATGAACTAATGCCAAACCGAAATCAATCAGAAACTAAGCCAAACATTGGAAAGTGTATCTCTAGTCATTAGGCAATAATACTTAACTTCTAAAATAGAATTTAAAGTGGAGCTTTTTAAGAAATCTAAAATTTGTCAGGTTAGTTGCATTTATTGAATAAAGTTAATGACAGGTGTCTCCTGAAAATTACAAGTCCAGGGACTTTAAAAATAAAATTTCTGTCTCCTTTCTTTATTAGCACAATTAATTATGGCTTTTACTTAGTGTGCAGAAGTCAAATAAACAACTCAGAATTTCATCAAATTAAAAACAAGAATTGTATCAGAAATCTGAAACCCAAGGGAAAAAAGATAATATAACTAACCCTGAACAGATCGCTCATGCTAGTTGAAGGATCTGAAAAATTCCTTAAGTTCCTTCTTCGAGTAAGACTCCTTTCGGGCTCCAGGCTAGTACTAGAACTTTCATCAGAAGGCGGTCCGTCAACAGGCCGTGCGGGAACAGAGCCGAGGAGGGAGCTCTGGTGCTGCTGCTCCAGCTGAAGCTCAGTGCTCACTGCTGCCAGCCTCTCATTAGCCCTGCGAGGATCGCAAAGCACAGATTTCATTCGTTTCATTTTCTTCCTAAGTGATATGTATTTCTAAAGTTGCTATAATAGTAAACAGATTCTCCCATTAAACTGTTTTGACACCAAAAATACATCAGCGCAGACCTACTGTAAACAATTACAGTTTAAAACTGTCCTAAAGAAGGACGTATATGCCTGGGGGGCCCTTAACTAACAAGTACTTCAAAGTGGGGAGAGTCAGAGATGGAGACGCCCCCCCAGAGGATCCCCGCTGCCTTCTGCACTGGCTGCATCTAGACATGTTCACCCTCAGGAAACCAGTTTAGAAATAAAAACTACACCATCCCTCAAAGCCATTTTCAAGCATTTGCTTTCACTCCCTCTTATATACACATTTCACTCACTACCTGGGAGACATTAAGCACGCGGCACTGAGGAACAGTTTAGAGCCACCACCTCTGGGGGGCACCAGGCGGCAGAGTTGATGGTGGGAAAGTACTACGACAGCGCCAGGGGCAATTTCAAGTGTCCCCCAATGTCCCAAAGCTCACTTTGTTACTTTGCTTTTACCAGAGGTCTACATCAGCACCTGTTTTCCATAACCAAAAAAAACCTCAAGTGGATTTTCACTTTTATAAAAAAAAAAGCAAAAAGCCAGAATAGCACTGGGTGCTTGTTTTAGCCCGAGCCATCAGAGGGGCAATGAGCACCCCGAGCAGCGAGAGGCCCCACCGAGCTCCTTCCCCAGAACCACACTCAGTATTCTGGCATCACGCCGCCACGGCTTTGGACTGTGTCTGTGAGCGCCTGTGCTTTATGCATATTTATTTCATGCATCCACCAGCAAGATGTGTCCTAAGGTAACTGCCCCTTTGCTTTACACCGACAACTTTCATAGGAACACTCTACTTTTGGATAGCGGGGACACCTGTAGCTTGTAACACTGTTACTCAGTCACCGGAGGTGGGACCTGCCCTTTCTGTCAACCACACACCCCCTCGGGCAGGCCACCATATTCTTTTTAGCCACTTTGTGAACCACTATACTGCCCTTCACCCCGATGTTAATTTCCCTGTTTCCCAAGCACGCCTTGACGTAGCGGAGACAAACTTAGAAGGATACAGCACTTCATCTCAGTGCCCACGAGCGGTGACACCAAATATCACAATCAAGAAAGTAAATTCACCAAACACCAGAATGGGGCCCCTTGGGTTTAAGTTGTACTCTTCCAAAATACAGTTAATTCTAAACTCATTAACATTTCTATTTATGGGAATTTCAGCTAGAAATTTTGTGATAATATGGCTGTCTAAATTACAAAGTTTGCAAAACCCCTAGCTTAAAGACTAGATCAGGATAAATATATGCAAATATAAAACATAAAGTCATGTAAAAGCAACCAAAGGCAGCGAGATGCAAACTGCCCTGGACTGACATTTTAAAGGGGAGTTCATTTACTAACATTTTCCAAAATCACACTATCTATCTAGTCAGCTCTCACTTGCTGCTCACCTCATGAACCTGGCTCAACAAGAATGATGCCTTAGAGGCAAATTAGTGACCTAAGTTATTTCCTATAATTCTACGTTTTGACTTACAAGTTTAGTTGACTTTCCAATGACATTCTATTTTCTAGCTCTGCCAGGTACAGCTGCCTGTATTTTTCCAATTCTTTTTCATTAGCACTTTTCAGTTCAGGCTCCAGACCTTTAACTTTGTGTTCCACTTGACTTACTGAAGCACGTTTATACTCTCTTAAGATTTCTTGAGAAACTGCTTGTGCCTACAGAGAATTAAAAGGACACAATTTTAAAAATAATTATAACCTGAGTAATTACACTATATTTCTTCCCTTTAGTTTTGAGTCAATGATTCAGAGAGCAATTTTAAGTGTGAAAAAAGCGCTGAACATTAAAATACCTATCATCAATGTCAAGTGAATTAAATCTGAATTACGAAATTAAAGTTGAATCACTCATATTACTACTCATGTAATGTGATAGTTCAAAGAATAATAGGATCAATCTAAACTTTTAAAAATTGAACAATACAACCTAAGAGTAATCCAAGAGTGTGGTACAGTATTTGAATCACAATATATTCTTTTCCTCCTAGTCATCTTGATTTACACCAATTGGTCTTAAAAGTGATTCTCTAGTGAGAGATGTTCTGAAAGATAAATTTAGTGATAGTAATGATGGAAACTGAATTTAAAGGGAGTAACAAATGCGGCCTTCCTTCCAGAAATCTACAAAACAAACTGATATCTGGGAAGTAGAGGAAACACATAAAATGTACACATCAGAACTGTAATTCTCAGCGAAGTGACTTAGAGCACGTTACAGATCAATGATTCACCTGTAAGAACTGGCTGATTTCTTCCAATTTTTCTGCAATATCCTGTCTTGCTTGCTTTTCAGTCTCCTGTTTGTACCGCAAGACTTGACTGAGTTCTTTCAGTTTTTCTACTACATCCCGTCTTGCTCGCTCCTCAGTCTCCCGTTTGTACTGCTCCACTGGACTGCGTTCCACTGTGTTCACTTTTAGGTGATGTCTGAGGTGCACTACTTCTTCTTCCAACTGCTTTTTCTCCTCCTCTAGTGTGTCAGATTTCTTTTGCAATTCTTTCGTAGATAGTAACTCCTTTAGAAAAAGTTGAGTTTCTGCACTCAGATGGAGAAGTACTGAAGATGTAGATTTCACTTCTGCTGGAAGATCAGCATTCTGCATGAAGATAAAATTGTTTGGTAATGAGGTTAGCAGACTGAGAACAGCCTAACTCCAACCCAGCATCAAAGGTTGAAATAAATTCAGTTACAATAAAATGGTATCTGCCTTGTGGAATGGAGAAACTCAAATTACTCAGAAAATCAAGAAAAAAGTTCAAACCACCAAGAGTCACAAAACAATACTGTTTACTGTCATCGTCTTTGTTATACATTTGTACTTGATTTCACACTCTGCACTGTAATCGGTTCACGTCTTTCCTACATAAAATGACACAAGGCACCTCTTAGTAGAAAGTCTTACCCCTTCCTCCCCCAAGTCTTAACTCTCCATGATTTTTAAAGTTTTAGGGAGATCATATTGAGTTACTTAGGGCTGAATTAATAAATGCCTCCCAAAACAAGCCTTTGAAAAAACGACTGCAATTAATACATCTTACAAATATGGGTTCTCATGCCATAAGCCTTTCTCTGAACCACAGATATTTTATGCTTGTTTGAATTGCATTCCAAGCAGCAATGAATGATTTGCAGAGTTAAGAAGTCCATCTCCTAGTATAGTGGTTTAGTAAGGTGATCCATACATTTTTCTAAACAAACAAAACAGCCTTAATTCTTGTAATCCTTTGTGGCTCTCCACAAAACAAGAGAACATACACAAAAATAAACAAAAAAAAATTTGCTGGAATTTCAGTGACACTGACTTGGGAAGAACTACTTTCCTTCAGATAGAAGGATTATTTGGTAAGACAAGGCAGGCGGAGTTGGTGGTTGTAAAACATCTCTGACACTTCCCCTGTGAAATTCCCTCCCCTGAACTATGTACTGGCCTCAGTCAACTGGTTTCTAGGGGACAGAATGTGGGGGCACTGCTGTGTGATTTCTAAGACTAAATAGCTTCTGACTTTTACTCTGTAGGGACGCTCACCCTTAGAACCCAGTCACCACGTTGTGAAGCCCAGGCCACCTACTGAGTCCCTGTACACGCAGCTGTCCCAGCTGATGACCCCAGGGAATGTCCTTAACCAAAGCCAGCTCCAACTTCCAGATATGAGCATGAACAAGCCTTTAGATTATTCTAGTGCCCGCTTGATGCCAAGTGGAGAAGAAATGAGCTGGCTCCACTGAGCCTTCTCTAAACACAGATTTGTGAACCAAGCAGATGCTGTTTTGAGTCACCAGGTTTTGAGGCAGTTTATTATATAAATTATTAGCAATAAATAACTGGCACAGATATTAAAAATGGGGCACAGCCATTAAAAAGGAACCCAAAATGTGGGGATGCCTTTGCACCTGGAGGTAGGTGAAACCTGAACAGATGTAGAGAAGAGTAAGAGTGAAAACCCAAAGTGTCCCCGAGACTGTGAGTGGAAGCCTGAGGGCCCTTGAAGGGCTGAGAGCGACGGCTTCTAGGCCAGGGAAGAAAATGACACTGAAACCGGAGGAAACGGGACTCTTGCTACCGAACAGCTGAAAGTAAAATTGATGAGAGAGATAAGCTAAAACAAACAAACAAAAAGATTATTAAATAGAAAGGAACCAGGACTCACAGGGTTCAAATATCTGTATCCCATTTAAAGCATCTCCACATGCCCAACTGTCACATAATGGGTAAGCAGAGAAATGGCTTCCGGGCTAAGATCAAATCTAGGCTGCTGCCAGGAAAACAATCTAAAGATGAAGCCAAGACTTTGTTAAGACCTTGGAAAGATTTAAGGTGCCGCCTCAAATTCCTTTAAAGATCTTAAAAGCATAAGAATTTCAAAGGCATGGTCCCACAACAGCTTCACAGGAAGCCCAAGGTGAAGTTTATCTCAAAAAGACATGAGAGTAGCTTTTCCAATGGCATGAACCCCAATAAAATTCACAGGAAACTCAAAAGTTTTAAAGAGAACTGTGGTAGCAAAAACACTGCTTGCTAGCTTGGACTGAAAGAGACAAAGACAGTGCAAAACAGGAAGAGGCCTTTGGGTTTTTCTTAGAAGGTCTACAAGGAGGAAGCTGGCTTGAGAGAACTACTCAGCTGCAAACACAGGTCACTGCTCATGAAAGGGACAGAACAAAGAGCTCAGAGAGGGCAGCGAAGGAGAACCCCTCCCAGGGTTAGGACTAAGTCCTAATCAAAGAGCCAGCATCAGGCTGCATTTCAGAACTGCTACGGACCAGTGTGCCTCCCATCTTGCATCTGTGAGTGAGGGAGTCCTTAGCAGTTTAGCAGAATGTTGGGTGTGTGGTGGCGAATAACCCGTGTCTCCTTATCCTCAAGCCTCAGCACTGAGAGGAGTGTACCCAAGGGGCTGTACTCCAGAAACCATGCCCAGGAACCTCACCCCACCTGAATCCGGTGAAGATGGGAAAGTAAGACCTTGGACTGGAGCCTGAGCCTACCACCACAGCGACCGAGACCTGCTCAGGGACTGAGTGGGGTAAACGGATTTCTCGTATGGAAGCAATAAGAAAACATTGTGGCTAGTGAGCAGATTATGCTGGTTTTTGAATGTCTCCATAAATTTTCAAAGTTAATTCCATAAAAAAGGTAGAATGGGGGCCAACCTTAAGTGCCCTCCTCGTAAAGAACAGCAAACGGTGAAAGGGGCACTGAGTTAACTGCAGGGCAGGTCTGAAAAGGCAGTTCAGCTTCTGCCTCGCTCTTAACCCTGGAACCCAGTCTCATGAGGGCAAGCTCAGGCCACAGAGACAGCTTAGGTGTTCCAGGGGAGGTGGTCCACCTGCCCGCCCCACCAAAGCCACAGTCCACCGCCAACATCAACCATCAGACAGCAATGGATGAAACTGCACGCGATTCCAGCCCCCCGCCTTCGAGCTGCCCCACCTGAAGCTGAGAGGAATAGAGGCCAGCTGTCTTGGCCACACTTTTCCTAAGTGTAGGTTGTGAACAAAATAAATGCTTACTTAAGCCACTGAACTTTGGGGAGTTTGTTAGGCAAAAACAGATGAACAGAAAAGTGGATGAAAAACGATAGTAAGAAATGTAACTTGAATATAGTAGAAATTGGTCTCCCATAAACTGGAACATAACAAACGTTGAGATTAACTTACTAATGACAAAGTGCTGATAAGAAACAGCAGGTAGCTGAAAGAAAGACCTCAGAACTAGTGAGAAGGAAGGTACTTCAGAGTTCCCCCCAATCACAGTTTCTTACAAATTGACATGTATTTCACAATTTTCCCTCAACTTTGAGGGTACGGAAGACTGGTAAGCAAGGAGACATAGGATTTGAAGTCTAATAACTGAAAAATAACTAGAAACAGTCAGTTTACCAAAATCAGACTTTTTACCTCATTTCAATTAACTGAACTTCTAAGAGACAGGCAGCTTTGAGAATTTATTAATCTAGCACTCACTCTTCATTTTCCTTTCCTCAGAGAGAAAATAAAATATTATGGAACCGTAAGTATAGTGTCCTTTGGCAGTATTTAAATTAAATACAATTTTTCCTTTACCTGACTTCAAAGCTGGTTGGTAAGGGAAGGTAGGACTGTCTCAGCTTCATGTTGTAGCACAATGCTTCTCCGTATCACACAGAGTGGCTTTGAACTTTTGAAATTCAGACTACTAGTCTGTTATCCGTTTCTGATAAACTGATTGAATATTATCTAATTTTTAACAGCTGTACTCTTGAAAAATTTTCCTTGGATGGGATGAAATACTTATTTCATTAATTATGCATTCAGCTATAGATTACAGCTAGGCATCTCTCTTTTTAAGTAAAAGGAGGTAGACACAGGGAGCTGAGAGTGCAGGATCTACACCAAGAACAAGATCGGCACCAGTGTTACACACAAGAACCAAGCCAAAAGAGGACTTGATCGTGAACCGCAAGATGATGGATTAGAGAGGCTTCCAAAGAGGAAAGTTGAATTAATCTTTTCCAGGCTTAATCTTTTGCCTCTAGATAGTGAAACCTATGGATGAGTCTATGAATTATAATGAGTGCAACATAATGAAGTATATTGCAGACTGAGTGAGCAGATCCTGTGACCATGATTTGATGGAAACTGGAGTGAAGTGGGAGGCAAGGGTGAGAAACAAAAGGTCTGAATGGGGGCGAGGGATGGACTTTATCTTTGCAAGCCTACTTTCTGTCACAGAGTCATGTCAGAGTCAGCAAGGCATAAGCTGGCCACAGGCCCCTTCAGGAAGCAGCAGATCTCCACAGAAGTAGTTACAGATACCCCATGACACTGACTTTTTGTTATTATGTAAAACAACTGGTACTATGCAAGATGACTCGGAAAGAGTTCTCGTAACATCTGACTTGGTACCGGCATAGGACAGACATAGATCAAGGCATCACCACTGAGAATCTAAAAGAAACCCTCACATTTACGATCAACTGATTTTCAATACGAGTGTCAAAATAACTGAATGAGACAATAATAGTCTTTTTAACAAATGGTACTGGGACAACTGGATACCCACAAGCCAAAGAACAAAATTCGACCTCTACCTCATACAATACATACAAAATTAACTCAAAATGAAAGAGCTAAAACTACAAAATTCTTAGAAGAAAACACAGGTGTGTGTCTTCATGACTGGATCTGGCACTTGTTTCTTAGGTAGGACAGTAAAAGACAGAAATAGGTTAACTGAACTTCATCAGTATTAAAAACTTCTAGTCTTCAAAAGACACCATCAAGAAGGTAAAAAGGCAATCTCCTGAATAGGAGGAAATACTCGAAAATCCTACATCTGATCAAAGATTTGCACCCAGGATACAAAAAGAACTCTTACAATTCAATCATAAAAAGACAATCCAATTTTAAAATGAGCAAAAACCTGGACAGGCCTTCAAAGAAGATACACAAATGGATAAGCGCATGGAAAGATCCCCAACATTCTCAGTCATCAGAAAAATGCAAATCAAAACACAATGAGATGCCAGTTCACACCCACCAGGAGAGCTAATCACCAGTGTTGACAGGGATGCATAGAAACTGGGAGAATTACACACTGTGGATAAAAATGTTAAATGGTGCAGCCACCCTGGGAAACAGTATGGCAGTTCCTCAAAAGGTTAAACACAGTTACCGTATGACCCATATGACAGCATTTCCATTCTTAAGTCTATTCCCCAAAGAAATGAAAACATGTTTACATCAAAACTTGGACAGAAATGTTCGCAGCAGCATTATTAACAATAGGCAAAAAGCAGAGGCAACCCAAAGGTCCATCAACTGATAAATAGATAAACGGTTTAGCCCCACAACCGAGTAATGTTTGACAATAAACAGAAATGGAAATACTGACAAGCGCTGTAACATGGATGAACCTTGAAGACGTTTTGTCAAATGAAAAAAGCTAATCATGAAGGACCACACAGCATGTGATTCCATCCATGGGAAACACCCAGAACAGGCACATCTATAGAGACAGAAGTCAGCCTGGTGGCTGCCGGGGGCTGAGGGGGATGGCGGGCTGGGGGTGATGGCCAAGGGATGCAGGCTTTCTTTTTAGGGTGATGGGAATGTTCTAAAATTGACTGTGGTGACAGCTGCACATCTCTGGATATACTAGGAGATACTAACTATGCATCCTAAATGGGTGACTTATATGATACGTGATTTTTTTTTTTTTTTTGGTGCAGGAAAGTAATCAGGTTTTACTTCTTTATTTTTAGAGGAGGTACAGGGGATCGAACTCAGGACCTTGTGTACGCTAAGCATTCACTCTACCACTTGAGTTATGCAATCCCCCCTATAATATGTGAATTATATCTCAATAAAGTTAAAAAAAATCCAAAGGCAGGATCTAGACAATTTTCTTAATTGTCTATTTTGGGTGTACATTCATGATCTGAACTCCTCCATGCTTTGACAACATGTCTAAAACGAAGAGAAAATGAAGGCAATGTCTAACTTCAACTGGTTAGTATAATGACCTTTCTGCACAAGGTATTCTGAAATCCATGAAGTAAATACACACAGATTCTATATCCATTCACAAAAGTGAAGATGCGTTATGACAATTTTCTGGAACATGCCATGAAACATTATCCTCTGATTTTATCTACCTTGCCTCGTGGTGAGAGATCACTAAAAAATACTGTTTAGTAGGGAAAAAAAGTTAACTTCTGTGGGGAAAGGTGTGTAATTTTCAACTTCTCTAAGGGTAAATATCATAAGAAAAAATATATAAAGAAATGGCAGAATGAAAGTCAAAGTTTAAGAAACAAGTGCATTATAAAGATAATAAAAGTGTAATTATAATGAAGATACAAAAGAAAGCTGTCCCTGAGAAGCTAGTGTCCTGCAATGCTCTGCGCTGCACTCACGGCTGACGTGCTAGATTTCACACGTACTGGGTTCGCAGCTTGATGTGACCTCCTCTCTGAGTCCTGTGTCTCATTTTCTGAGTTAGTGTGATGATGTGCTGTCACCTCCAGGGAAGCTTCCAACATGGACACTTTCTTTCGGGTGTCAGTCAGCTCTTGCTGAAGCTGTCTCATACAGGCCTAAAGAGAGAACTCTGTTACTGATTTTTAAGTCACCTTATCATTAAGTTACATTAATAATATATAACTCCAACATATGGACTTTGAGAACTATCCCCACAGACATCAATTCACCTTCTTTTCCTCACAGGCACACATTCCTGTTTACTAAATTTCATTGAAGACACACAAGGCATGACCCTCCTGCCTTACTGACAGTAAGTTAACTTAGACAATGGATGCAGCCCCACCAGCCATTCCCTGCCCCTCCCAGGAAGTGGCCAAGCTTTACCCCCACTGAAGTCTCAAACAGAAATGGGCGTGTGGGTGGGATGAGTGGTGGTAAGTTCCACACTGTGGAACACTCTCCCTCTTTCTCATTAGAGGCTAAGTTCAGAGTCCTTCACATGTTCAATCTGGTGTTTAAATCCTTCCAACAGACTCCTATCTCACAATAAAAATGAGGTTATTCCAATGGCCTCTGGGGACCCGCGACAACCTGGCCTCCCCTGCCTCCTGGACTGCAGCTCCTACAGCTCCCCCCACCCCTCCCACTCACTCCCTTCCTGCCACTCAGGACTCTTAGCTGCTCCTCAGTCTGAAAATGGGACCCCGATGCCAAACTCGTACATCACAGAGCGCTCCAGTTCCTCTGTACTGGACAAACTTACATCCAAATGACAGTAACTGAGCCTTGAAGTGAGAATTGTGAGCAGACTATTTAAAAAAATGTTCAAAGTAAATTATAAATAGAACAGGGGAGACTAAGTCAAACAGTTTTGCTAAAATTTACATTTGTCTCAAATTATGACTGAATGAAAAGTAGATGCCTTTAAGGAGTGGCGAGGTCGTAACAATACATAATTTGAGATGGAAATATTTCAATTTAATTCCAGTTGACATGAATACAAATAAAATTATATCAACTAAAAATATATGAAAAGCTACTGAACGAAAAGTACTGCAAGATACAGTGTTTACACATCAGTTCATCTGGGAAATCTGGATTTGACTGTCAAGGTAATCCACACAATTGAATCTTTTCTCTTTTTTTTTCTTTTACTTTTTTTGTTCACCCAACTGAATCTTAATTTCAAAATACTCATTTTAGGTCTGAGCATTTCATTTATCTGCTTCATCACGACACTAAAATGTGGTGACAGGAAGATTAAAATGATTTGGGCAGTATAAGAGGAAATTACTAAGACCTGCCTGTATCTGTCAACAACTTACAGCTTAATCTCTTAGAATTTCAGGTGACACGGCATCTTTACTCAAAGTAAAGCACCTCTCAGGCCTAACTTTTGCTTGCTGGATACAAGGCATGCTTTTAGGCTGCTTTACAATGTACATATTTACAGCCCACACATTTTTTATATTCAACTAGTTTCAACACTCAGCTTTCATTGGATACTGCTTTGAACTTTCTTTGAGGAAGTCTGAAAATCAGTTCCCTTTCTGGGTACTTACTTCCATTTCTGCTCTGTCCGTTACATACTGATACAGTCTGTCCTTTAAACATCTGGATTCATCGATTAACTCCTTGTTTCCTTCCTCCAGCATCAGAACTCGTCTGCTCATGGCTTCAAGTTTTCCCAGGTGATCCAGAAACGGCGCTGGGATATTAAGTATTGTCTTTTTACTTGTGGCCTCACTTTGAGCAGCTTCCAGTTGCTGTCGAAGCAACACGTTTTCGCTTTTTAGTTCACATACTCTCTCCTCCAAGAATGCCTGCTTTCCAATGTATCTGTTGACTTCCCCTTGTTTGCTCTGAGACAAGGATTCAGTTTCCTTGTTTGAACGCTGGGCTTGGCCTCGGTCTCTATGCACACATTCAAATACCAACGTCGTTGGTCTAAGAGCATCTCTCCTGGGATGGAGCTCAATTTCTTGGCCACGGAATTGACGTTCAGCTTCAGGAAGTTGCTGAGGAAGCACCTCGCTGTTATCTTCTGGGTCAGACAGCTCAAAATCCTTTGTGTCCTGTAAGTGAAACCCCTTATCTCTTACTCTTTGAACTGTACTCAATAAACTGACATATCATAATTTCCTTTGAAGTGAAAGACTAATCTCTAAGTTTATACAACAAAAAGTTTGCAATATCTGGGTATCCAACTGGAAGAACTTAAGGTGGATACAAATCTCAAACTTTAAACAAGCAGAAATCCCCAAAAGTTCAAAAATTTAATTAAAGACAGTGAATCCATGAAAGTAAAAAAGAAACCACAAAAGGATGTTTAAGAAGCTCAGAACTGGGAAGGCCTTTCTTTCTCTGAAATACAACAAACCCAAAAGGCTTAAAATAAACAATGAATAAATCTGACTACACTTAAAAATTATGTCTGACATCTAACCTTTACAGCTACCCCCAAAGTAAGAGCCTTAGCTCTGTATATATTTGGACAGGTTAAATTTCCTAAAAAAATTTTTCCTGAGAATACTCCATAAATATTCTCCCTTTCTAACATTTTTAGAGCGAGTTATAAGAATTACATCTACGGATAAGTGATAAATCTAAGCACTGTACTAAGCACGTCTACAAACATCAGTTAACTCAGTTAGCTGTGACAATTCTGGAATAAAGGGTTAAAAACACAAGCAAGCTGCAGGGTTTCCCCCAGGTCTTCTGACTCTCTGACTCTTACACCAAACCAACACTACTTCTCTAGGACAAATATAGAAACACAAGAGAAGCCTTCTACTTCCCTAATGGTGAATACACTAAAGGTCAAGAAGCTCAAATTTACAGAGCTCTTCTTAGAAAACCAGGAGACTATTTGCTTCTGCAATAATTTTTATTTCTTCTTCATGGTGTTTATAACAGTAATGGATGTGAAGTAGCAGGGAAATACAGTGAACTGTTTTATTAAAAATAAAATACTGATCAATAAATTATCACTAAGTATAGATTATGGTATGTCACTATATTCAAAAGCTCCTTGTACTGAAATCGCATACCACATGGAGCAGAGCATTACTTTTTATCACACGTAGGAGAACGACACCCAGACTATGGTTTCTGAACCGGCTATACTTTTTCCTCCTTACCATCAGTGGAAATGATAAAGTAACCTCTCCATTCATCTATCAAAGGAGTGAGATCACTGCCAGAAACTAGAATGCCTGCTGTTAGTAGCAACAGTTTTGAGATCATGGAAAGTTCATCAATTCCTATAGGAAATATGAACAGCCTCTCCTCGGATGAGGCCATCGTGAATGTCACTATGTCACTTTTGCAGGCAAATGGATTTGAATTCAAAATATTGCTTTATCCAATGAACCAGAAATGAAACCCCCAGAAAATATATTTACATATATAGGCTTTTAAAACCCTCTATACTTTCTATACCTATAGTATTGGTTTTTAAACTATGTAAGTATACAAATTCATACACACACATGTTTGAAGATGACTAAAGAAAATACCTCAGCATTCATTTTCTTGTTAGTCTTTTCTGCCTCCTTTTGTTGGGAAAGATGACGGGCCAGGATTTCATCTTGTATTACTCTGGCATTCTGCTCTCGAGAAAGTTGTCTCTGAGCATCATTTTGCTCTTCTAAAACCTGGAGACATATTTCATTAGGTTTGGGGTTTTATACCATGAAAAGAAGTCAAAAAAAGCTCAGGAGGGGAATGTTAAACAAAAAATTTTTTAAACTGTTAAAAAGAAGTAGCCTTTTTAAGCACAGGGATCTTTACTGCACATAAATAACTCAAATTCTAATATATATGACAGCTAAATTTATCACAGAGCAAAAACACAAGGGATGCAGTATCATGAAAGAAAAAATTTTTTAACACTTTTTAAATTGAGTTATAGTCATTTTACAATGTGTCAAATTCCAGTGGAGAGCACAATTTTTCAGTTGTACATGAACATATATATATTCATTGTGACTTTTTTTTTGTTGTGAGCTACCACAAGATCTTGTATATATTTCCCTGTGCTATACAGTAAAATCTTGTTTATCTATTCTGCATATTCCTGTCGGTATCTACAAATTTTGAAATCCCAGTGAAAGAAAATTTCTTTATAAGGCATTTAACCAATTCCATCACAGTCTCAAGGCAATTCAGCCTGGATTTTAACTTCAAAAAGCCAGAATTAACACATGGATTTGAATTAGACTTGTTACTCTGTTGAATGGACCAAAACCGTCAATCCTTATGTTAATGATTAAGCTCAATTTAACTTCCATTCCTTCATTCAGAAAAGACACAGAGCATCTATTAGATGCCAAGAACATCAAGAAATTAGTAAGTTAAGCTCTAAATGTCATAGTTCATGTTTAGGATGAGATAACTTTTATTTGTTTTAAATGAAAATACAGATAAATTCAAAAGAATATTATAAATAATATTGATGAAACAGTGTTAGAGATACGCAATTTTCACCTAAGACTAATTTACCTGGTTTGGTTTATTCCTTATGCTCTTCCGTTTGCATTCTAGTGCCCGGGCAGTGCTTTCAAGTTCTTGGTTCGCGGAAACTTGCTCATTGCATTCTTCCTCTTTTCTTTTTAAGTCATCCTTAGTGTTTTCATATAATATATAAGCATTTTTCTTCTTCTTTGTTTCTTGTTCTAATGTTAATCTGCAGTGAAATATGCTTACCTTAAAATTTATTTTGTTAGAAAATAAAAAGTTCATTTTATGATCTGGTTCTTCACATGCTGATTTATTACCCCAATGGAATTTCTATGTTCTCAATTTTTTTTTTCATTTTTAAGTCTCACATTTTAAATTCCTCACTTCAATCTCTTCATAGACTATATATATGTATATATATATATATATATATATATATATTTGAAAAGTAGCAATGAAAAGACATAATGCTACTGAGTTTCAGTCAAGAGTAACTCTGGTCAATAGTGTAGGAAAGAAAATTTGCAATTATTCAGTAAGGTTTGAATTGAAAATTACCCTTTCCCCCCACATAGTCATAAATTACTCCTTCATTAGGACAGAGAATTTAGTTATTAATTAAAAGAGAAGTTGCTATTTAGAAACAGGTTTATAATTTCATGAGAAATAAAATTTCAACTTCATGAGATATTACAGGGACTCCTACATGATCTCCAGGGGAAGGTAACATCCGCAGATGTCTTTTCCAGAACACTGACCCACTAATTAGCATAATCCAAGGCGAGGCTGGGGAGTCTACTCCCTGATGCCCTACACTTTATGTTTCTTCTTTTGCAGCACTTTGAACTTACCTTGTTGAATATTATTTATTTTAGTAAATCATTTTTAAATCCCTTTTGGTACAAGGCAGGATCCCTATTAAGTAATTAAGAAATAAAGAGTAACCCATGCTTTCAGCACAGACCTTTGAACTAATCTTATCTCTGTATGAGAGAGATGCTGAATAAACTAACCAGTAATCACTTTCCACTTCACTTTTTAGTCCATCCATTCATATGTTAAGAGTCAAACTGCATAAATTTTTTTAAAGTTTCTGCCTTGAGAAAAATGGTCATTTCATAATTCTGCAAGTGGGAATGTAAAGTAATATAAACTTTCTGGAGGACAATTGAGAGATAAGGACCAAAGATTTTTTTAAAGAAATATAGAATGAGTGTGTGTGTATATATATATATATAGCTGTTATTTCCAAGAGTCTCATATTCCACAATATTAATGAAATTTTCTCCCCTGTAAAATCCCAAAAGGTAAGTTAGCAATCTTAAGACTTTTCCTACATACCTACAGTATTAAAGTAAATATAGAGTTCAAATATTTCTTTAAAACCAAGAAATTCAGTACCTCATGCTGCAGAGCTGTCGTTCCCACTCCACATTTTGAAGTTTTAACTGTGATTTTGCTTCTCTTGTTTTCAACAGCTCTGCTTGTAGCCAGTTCACCTTATTTTCCATTTCTTTAATTTTTCCTGTAAGTAGTGCACAGTCAGATTCTTTCAGTTCTATTGATCTGAATGAATGAACTGGATCCTCAATTTTCAATAACCTATCAGAATCTGCATTAGGAAGAAAACAAACATAGAAACAAAATATATGAGCAATTTTTGTGTATAAAGGACTGTGCATTTTCACATTCATTCATCCATATATTGAACAAATGGATATTGAGCATCTATAACATGGAAGACATTCTTCTAAGCTCTGCAGATATTAAAAGAATGACAAAATAATATTATGAACATTATGCAAATAAATTTGACAATTCAGATGAAGTGGGTAAAATTCCTTGAAAGAGAGAAATTACAAAAGCTCAATTAAGAAAGAACAAATAAGCTAAAAAGCCCTATATCTTAAAAACCAAAACAAAAGTCCTATTTAAAGACCTTACGACAAAGAAAATTCCAGTCCCAATGGTTACACTGGTGAATTCTACCATATATTTTACGAAAATTTAATACCAATTCCACACAAAGTCTCCTCGAAAAACGAAGAGGAAGAACTATGTCCTCGTTCTATAAAACTAACATTACCCTGAATCCAAAACCAGACAAAGGTATTACAAGAAAGAAAACTAATGTCATGAAAATGGAGGTAAAAATTCTAAACAAAACGTTAGCAAATTAAATCCAACAATACAGGAAAATTCATCACGACCAAGTGGGGTGTATCCCAAGAACGCAGGGCTGTTTTAACACGTAAAAATCAATGTTATTCATCATATTAACAAACTAAAAAAGAAACCATATGATCATGTCAGTGGATAAAAAGAGGCACTTGCCAAACCTCAGCATCTATTCCTGATAAAAACTTCCAGCAAACTAGGAACCAAGGGAACGTCTTCACTATGACAAAGATCCGTGCTAACCCTACAGCTGACACCATACGCAATGGTGAAAAACGGAACGCTTTTCCCAGAAGGTGAGGAACCGGACAGGAATGGCTTCTCTTACTCCTTCTATTCAGCACTGTACTGGAGCCAGTGCAATCAGGCAAAATAAAGAACCAAAAGGCATCTAGATGGGAAATGAAGAGGTAAAAGTGTCTGCTAATCAGCGGGGAATACGATTACATGATGCGAGTCAGCTAACTCCAACCTGTGGGCTGGGTTGCTTGCTTTGGTAAATAAAGTTTTACTGAAATACAGCCATGTCCATTAACTTGTGTATTGTCTATGGCTACACTTGTTGCAACACTGACAGAGCTGATTAGCTGTGACAGAGAATGTATTTATTGGCTGCAAGTCTTAAATGTGAACTCTCTTTAGTAAGACAATAGTTTAAGAAAAATCTTGACCACCTTTGGTTATGTAGAAAATCTGAGAGAATCCATAAAAAGGCTACTAGAACTAATAAATGTGTTCAGCCAGGTTGGAGGGCACAGAGTCAGTATACAGAAATCAGCTATATTTCTATCATCAGAAACTAAAATTTAAAATATAGTATTTTGAAACAAACAAATAAGTAAAAATACACTATTTACAGCTGCACTGAAAAATAAGAAATACAGGTAAACATAAAAGATGGAAAGACCCAGACACTAAAAACTCTTAAAATATTACTGAGAAAATCAAGGAAGACCTATGTAAATGGAGAAATGAACTTTGTTCAGGGTTAAAAATTCCATTTTGTTAAGAAGTCAATTCTCCCCAAATTAATCTACAGATTCAACATGATCTACATCTCATTTCCAGGACACTAGCAGACTTTTTTTTTTTCACATTGACAAGATGATTCTAAAATTCATGTGGAAAGAAGGGTAATAAAAGGAAACAAGATGAAGCCAGAGGACTGTGGCCTTTAACCATGGAGCTACGAGAAGCAGGAGCTGGATTTTAGGCAAGGAGGTTAACAAAGACCTGAATTTTAAAAACTATCTAGTAATCATGCTGGCGGCGTAGACCAAGGTTCCAGGAGGTGGAACGGCGGAGAAGAAAATCCTGAGGTGATTTCAGCGTTCTAGGAGGGAAGCAGTGATACCCTGACCTTGGGTGAAGGCGTAGGAGCAGCAGAGTCAACAGAAAGCACAGGGAGTGGGAACGGTCACAGCCCCCGGCTGGCAGCGCACAACACGTCTGCTTCTGCTTGGACACAAAGCAGGTTTCTGAGACGCAGCGGACTGTAACGGAGCTGTGCTCCCTGGGGCAGTACTAGGTGTGCAAAGGTTACCACGAGATACTTAAAAAGGCTGTGTAGTCATATGGGGGTCCTACCTTTACTCTCCGGGCCAAGTTGTTCGATTAGCCTCAGGGTACTCTTACAATTAGGGGAAAGCGACTTGTGATCCTCAGAAGCTGTTTCCGGTGCCAGAGTTAAGTCATCGAGGTCATCCACAGAATTCACCTGCTCTGTGACCTACAAATAAATAATGCTATTTCACAGTGTCTCCAACATAGTTGTAAAATACGCTCAGTGTACAGAGGTGATAAATATCCATCTTTTTATGAGAGCAAAAACACAGACAATTCTCCAAACAACTGATTTTCGTCAGAAGGCTAACTTTATCAATAATGTTTCTAAATTATTTTTAAGTAAATGTCTCTACAACAAAGGAGGATTTTCTGTTTTTCCACTCTATCTTTTATAAATTTTTTTTACTACAGGAAAATATTTTTGATTAATATCTTACTATACCTTGTCCTTTTTAGTAGACATTTTCTTTGAAGACCTGAAAAAAGAAAAAAGCAATTCCTTTAAGCCAAATACTAAATATTGAAAATACAAGAAGTATGTAAATCTATTTTTTTATATAAAACCTTTGCATTGATAATTTTCAATAAAAGGGATTAAACAAAAAATGGAAACAGTAACATTAAAGGACAAAGAAAGCATATCAATTATATTATTAACAAAGTATTAAATTTAAATCAAGCAGACAAGGAAAGGAAAAGGAAGAACATAAAATTACTTGTATTATTTGATAGGAAAAAATATACCAGGATTTTCTTGTTGTTGTCCTTTTCAATAAAAACTGGCTTTCATGGCAATAAAACCTATTTGGAAAGTATTACTTAAGTCCTTATATGAAAGAAACCGTTTTCTAATAACCATGACATCAGCTTTTTTGAGGACTTAGTGTGCAACTGCTGTGCATTATTATCAGCACTTTACGTGTCTTAAAGACATTTTAATCCTCACAACAATCCTGGGAGGTAGGTAATACATCAGGTACTTTACCCAGGAAGAAAATGAGGCACAGAAAGGCTAAGTCATTTGTCGAAGCCCCTATGTCTGCCCAGAATTCCAATCCAGGCAATCGGGCTTCAATACTTGCATTTCACAGTATGCTAAGAAAGTAATATTTACTTTTAAGCATTTTTAACTAATGTAGTAAATGAATCTCTATTATTATTCTATGTCTAGGTATAATTATAAGTAATAATTTCTGGGGCATATGTCCAGAAGGAACCCTACTTCAAAATGACACCTGCACCCCAATGTTCATAGCAGCACTATTTACAATAGCCAAGACATGGAAACAGCCTAAATGTCCATCAACAGATGACTCGATAAAGAAGAGGTGGTAGGTGTATTTATACAATGGAATACTATTCAGCCATAAAAACCAACAACATAACGCCATTTGCAGCAACATGGATGCTCCTGGAGAATGTCATTCTAAGTGAAGTAAGCCAGAAAGAGAAAGAAAAAAACCATATGAGATCACTCATATGTGGAATCTAAAAACAAAAGCAAAACAAAACAAATACAAAACAGAAACAGACTTATAGACATAGAATACAAACTTGTGGTTGCCAAGGGGGAGGAGGGTGGGAAGGGACAGACTGGGATTTCAAAATGTAGAACAGATAAACAAGATTATACTCTACAGAACAGGGAAATATACACAAGACCTTGTGGTAGCTCGCAGTGAAAAACATATGTGACAATGAATCTATGTATGTTCATATATAACTGAAAAATTGTGCTCTACACTGGAATTTGACACAACATTGCAAAACGACTATGATTCAATAAAAAAATGTTAAAATAATAATAATAATTTCTGAATCTTAACACCTATTTTTTAAAAATAAAAAGACTTTAGACCTAGGCAATACTGGAAATCTACTTTTAATAAAGATTTGCTTTTGCTAAAGACATTAATCAGCGGGCATTCATTATCCATTCAGCTGTTTGTTCATGCATTTGACAGGTCCTTATGGAGCATGATGGCTTTTTTAATTTAGAACTTAGTAATCCAAAAGTAATCATCTGTGATAGATTGTTAACAGTTTATTATTCTATCGTATATAAACAAAATCTTCCCCTTCTTCCTAGAATCTAAACAAATATTAAGTTAATATAATCTGGTATTTTGTAATAGCATACAAAATCATAGCCACTCATGATGATACTGTCAAGGACACTATAAAATCTAGAATCATCAAGGAATGATTAAACCCTATTCAGTATGGCCTAAGTGTTTGTATAGTCATTATGAGTATACAATTTTTAAAAAATCTATGGACAATGGTGTAACTTTGAAGTCATTATCTGCATATTCAATTGTGTAAGAATATTACGCTTCAGAACTAATGAATAAGCCTTACAACAATACCATACATGAATACTTTACTACAGTATTTTAAAGATAACAGTACAATCAATACACTTTCTAGTATCAGAAATTCAAACAAAGTTAAATTGAAAAACACGTCTTCTATGGAATCACACCCAACAGCACAGAGACATCCCCTACAAACTATCATCTCATCATTAAAAAAAGAAAGGGAACCCCCACGAGCCCCACGTTCCCCTTCACTTATCACCCAGTCCTCTCCTGCCTTCCCAGGGAATGTCCTCTGAGGGGCTGTTCACACTGATTCCCTGCAGCCCGGCTTCCCTGGGGACGTATTACTGAAACTACTTCCGGTCAAAGGCACTTGTCCTCATCTTAGCCTTTCGGCAGAGTTCCTCCGACACAGGTGAGAATCCTCTTGCTTTGGCCTGTGCACTATATGCTGCTGTTCTATTTCCAGAGAAGGTAATCACTGCTAATACGTCTTCAGCTAGAAATAAAGAATTTGTAGGTTTTACCTGCCATAACCTTGATCTCCTTCACTTAAACTGCTGTTGTCATTCCTGTGTAGGAGACCACCAGCCAGCGAGGCAGTCTTCGCAAATACACGTGAAGTCACAGATGCTTTTAATGTCCGTTTTCCACTTTCATTCTTTACTCCCTTCATGTGCAAGCCAGGACAGCTACTTTAAAACAATCCATAAAAAAGCCTATTTTTAAAATATAATTCTACTGACAAATTAAAAAAAAACCAATTTTTGTAAAATTCCAACTCTTACCCATCTTCAATCATTTATTAATTCACAAAATGGTTAACAAGTGCCAACCATATGCAAGGAAACACAAATTCTTGCTTCAAAGACAGATTTACAATTATGATACAATGTGATACGCAAGAGCTGACATATGAAAGTAAAGTGAGCATGAGGAAGGCTTTACAGAAGAGGGGAAATAAACAGGAATCATGAGCAAAAGAGACAGGAGGAAATTATTCTACTTAAGAGATTAAGAGATTAGAATGTGAGCACAAAGATTAGGCACATGGCATTTAGGTGTGTCCTAGGAACCTGGAAGGAAGAGTACAAAATATATGGAAGCAAGTAGAGAGATGAGTCTGGGAAGAAATTCTGAACAACATCTAGGAAAAGAATACCTACTGCTGAATACTGATATAGGCTTACCTATCAGAATCTCCTTTCTGCAGAGCAGGAAACCGCTGGTCATCAGTTTTTCCCCTCTTCCTCTGCTGAGTTAATCCTTCATGATAGCTGCCATCACATATGGTTTCTGATCCTTTCAGTTCACCACTTTTGCTCCTGTTCTCTTCTACTTCAACCTTCAGTGAAAGTTTGATACAAAGGGTAATTATTACTTTATTCATTATAAAGACTTTGTTATCATTCACTTTATCATTTGACTCAGAGTTTGCCCTGATTTCAATTGATTAAGATATTTTTGTGCTTATTTTAATTTTTATCATTTCAAGTCATTGGAATGTTTGTAAATTCTGCTTCTTTCTGTTTGAGGAAAAGAAACAGAATTTCCAAAATTTCAAAAAGGACTTTCTGAATGTTGTGCTCTTACATCCACTCTTCCCCATGTGAATGGCAGAGACAGAGAAATAGAAAGACAAAGGCATAAAATTTGTCCTCTTCTGTCTACCACCAAGATTTTGTATTAAACAGCCAGATTTAGAAGATGTCGAACCTTGGTGCTTCAGTAACAGAAAGGAAACATTCTTCTTTCTGTGCTAAAGCTATCCTTTCCCCACTACTTTTTATAATTCTTGTTTCATTTGGATCCTGGGGTATCAAAATGTGGTGTTTAATAAAACATATAAACCCATGTTTACCGAAAGGAGCAGAGTGAAACTGATGAATTGCCAGTTAGTGTGGAATTCTGCAGAAGGAATAATGCTTCCCAATTTCACATTCAATAACCATGGCCATTTTATAGCTAGACGGCATAGGAGTAATGAGAGATCTACCTTAGCCCCACTGTTTACTGAAAACAGGAACACAACCAAGAAAGGTTAAGTGATTTGTCCAAGTTCCCTAAAGCAGTATTCCCCAGCATTTTACGGTGTCAAAAGAGATGATACAATTCTGTAACACTAAATCTAATAAGCTACCAAATAAATACATCAAATTGATCAGATAAGTGTGACTTCGGCAAAGTTGGGGGCAGGGCTCATCTCCTTTTTCTATTAAAGGGGAACACCTTCAGATTTCCATCTTTAACACTCTTTGCACCTCACACAAAAGAACACACACATTTTAAAAATCTATTACTAGAACTAAAAAAAATTCAGTGCATCTCAAAACTCAAGTTTCTCAAAACTCAAGTTTTCTCCTTTGGAGATAAATACTGAATTTTTTTTGCTGAGGGTTCATACTACCTATATGATAGAATCATACATGTCAAAACTTCCTACATTTTATTAAATAATATAATGTAAGTGTCTGCCTCAACAGAAACACCCGGAAGTGGTGACTCAAGAGTATGTGGGAGCACATGTATTCTTAAGAATATCTCAAAGTGGCCATGATGGAATTCTAAGTGTCCAGTGATCAGTAAAACAGAGAAGCCTGCACTCACTAACGCACAACACACGGATCAGTTTAGTGAGAGCACGTGCTTATATATCCCTTCTCTCAGTCACTGCTTCCTTCCCATTCTATGGATGTGCAACTTACATTTAAGCCAATAGATTAAAACAAAAAAACAAAACCCTTGAGCTTATTATATTTCTTAAGCTATTTCACTCGCATTTATTCCGGCTCAGAAGGTCACGTGGCACACAGCTGAATTACTTTCCCACTTCATACGAAAGACTGGCACAGAGACTTAGGTTGATTAAGGAACAAAACCCAGGAAAATGCTTCCCTGAGTTCCTGTTATTTAGATGGCAGAAATAGTCTGTTTCTACACAATTACATATTTAGATGACCCCGTTTTATACATAGGCTATTTTCCTAAGTGGAAAATCAGATCAAGTATGGATCAGAATGGAAGAGATTATTGATATAGAGAAAAAAAACAAGAGCAGTAGCAAAGGAACCTCTACCTCTTTTTGAAGCTGAATTTTCTTTTTCCAAAGCCAGGAATTCTACTTGTAACATGCCTACCTCATTGTTAAGCCTTTCCATATCTTGGTGTAACTCTTTTAGATATACTTTGGATGTTCTGTTACCATTTGATGGAGAAGAACTCACATTTCCTAATTCAGGGTCCAAGATTTTAGAATTACTAGCACCGCAGTTATCTGCAAGCAATGGCTTCTGGAGCTGGTCTTGTATTGGTTTCGTTTTCTTACAAGTATTTGAAACAGCAGACATATTGTGACTTTCTATTTGAATCATGTGTTTCATCTCACTGGAGAGGTCAAGCCACAAACCAAAAAGGCTTTTTGGGTCACTTACCTGAGGTGCACGTCCAATGTCTGATTTCCAGTGAGTATTTTGGCTCCTTTTTGGTTTTCTTTTTGTAGCAAATTCTTGGTCTTCATTCACTGTAAATGGAACTCGGTTCCTTACTTCATTTTCTCTGTCATTACGAAAACTCTCCTTGGTTTTGTTAAAAACGTGTTCAGTGTCTGGCTTATCGTTTTCATCCAACTTATTTTCATTTAAATAAAGTTTTGAAGATGACTGGCAACCATACTTTCTTGACTCAGACTTGGAATAAGATGCAAAAACATTTTCAAGACTGGGCTCTTTGTGTTCAGAGACTGCCTGGAATCCTATAGAGACAGAGGCTCCAGGTGCATCCTTTTCCTCAAAATCAAATGTATTATCTGTCACGTTGGAAGGTAGTTCCTTTAAGTCACCATGTAGTTCAGAGTTGTCAGGTAGCGGCACTCCCTTACGATGAAAAGTAATTTTGCCTTTTTCATGGATTTTACTCATTTTCTGGTTTGACTTCTTTGTGATAAATTCTGAATTATGTTTCCAGTCGAATTTGCCTTGTTTGACCCACATGTCCTCATGCTTCTCCACACAAGAATGTTTTGAAGATACAGGTACGTCCTTTCTGTCATTTTCCTTATTCACTTCTGGTTCTCTAGGCGTTTTTTGCAGATGCACAAGTGAAAGATTAATCTGGTTGATTTGATCTTCAGATTTCTTTTCTTTCACAGTACGTGCTTGTGAAACACATTTATCCTTAAGTAGTCAAGTACAGATAAAGAAAAATTAGAAAATAATTAAAATTTAACAAACTTCGTAATCTACGTTGGGCTACTCACAAACTAAGAAGTGAAACATAACTTGCCTTAGCCTTGAAATAGGAGAAAAACAGGAACTCAGAAACCTAACTTTGTCACTGTTTGTTTGAACTAAACAATTCACACGTGTTAAATCTACCAAGAATTATTAGAGATTAGATTTTTAACATTACAAAGATTTCCTCACTAAAAAATATTTCACCTCTCGTACTTTAAATAGTGAGCCCCTCCAGTGCATGTAAAGATTTTTTTAAAGGACTAATAACTGGAGAATAAGCAAACTGTAAATTATTAGGTGCCAAAATCAATTAACATCAATCAGAAAGAGGAACAAATTCCTGAATTTTAATGCAAACGATATACTATGATAGTGATCTATCTCAATATGTATTCTCTGCATCCACTGAGTTATATTATACTCTAACATTCACTAGTGAGAGTGAATGAAAGCATTTTTAATAATATTTACTGGTTTCCTACCCTGAAATGAAATAAATTAGAAAGTTTTTGTTTCTACCCTAACAATAAAGGTCCAACCCTGGAAGGTTTGATTCTCTTACTAGGCAGTTGGGTTGACTCTATGACCCCTATTCTCTCCCTGATTGTAGATTCTGAAATCGATTACATAGAGATCACAAGACAGAAGAAATCTTTCATCTTGGCATCAATGACTTGCAATTTGAAACTGCAAATTTTGGACCACTGGGAATGACTGTTCCTTACATGAAACTAACTCGGTGGCCATCACTGCTATATTAGTTACAATTTCAACTGCTTATATCACATGATTTAATATTTGATATCACCTTCTTTATCATGTGTGGAAGTTATAAAAATGGAAGAAGTAAACAATACTCAGGAAGGTTTTTTGCCTCAATTCCAAGGATAAAGTTTAACTATAAATTGCTATCGATCCTAACAATACTTTTAAGTTTTGTAATTAGATAAAATGCTATTCAAAACTAAACATTAAATAATTATTTATTGACTCTAAAAGTCTAGTCTGAAAGGCAATTTCTTTTGAATTTGAATAACTGTGTTATTAAAGCACAGAAAACAATACAAACCAGAAGCTTAAACTTACATTTTCACATACCTGTGAGAGGTTGTTTTCACTCCCATCAAGTCTTTCTTGCTCTTCCTCAGCTGCCCTTTGGAAGTCTGGGTCTGCTGAAAAATGAATATGCTTAGTTAAACTTCACTACTTAGAACGGCTAGATAAAAGGCATCATCTTTATAAAAACATAAACGTTTCATCAATTGACAGTTTAAATTAAGCTTAATCTTTAGCTGGATATTTACTTCTTTAAGAACTACTTCTAACTATCTAAAACTTCAACAAACTATTTGGGAAATACTAGATGTTACCAGATAAAGGCATACAAACATCTCAAAGTTTCACTCACAAATTGATTCACCAGACATGAACAAAACAAAGAGAAATAAAACAAAATTTAAAAATACAGTAGAAATATACAAAGTCACGATAGACTCTATTCTCCCCTCCTAACAGTACCTTTTCAACAACATACCAAGCTTCAAGAGCAATGTTATTCATGGTTTCCAAAATTACTGTTACTTTTTATGCTTTTATCTTTCCTTAACCTGAAATGTTTCCCTCTATTCTGACAAGTTCCTTTTCCTCTTTGAAGACTCAGCTGCTCTGTGAAGTCCTCCTTGATTGCAGCTGTCTTTCCACAGAGACACAGGGATCTCTTTCCTTGGAGCTACCTTGGTACCTCACAGATTTTTCTAGTGTGTCTTCACCAGCTGAACTGTAAACTATTTCTTTACATGTCTATCCTCTTTGCTCCCATGCTGTAGAGGACAAACTCTTAAAAGTATCTGTGTATAAACAGTATTTATTAGAAAAACTTTGAGTTTAGAGCTTGTAGTCACTACTATAGGAGATAACTGAGAATCTTTTGTAAATACAACATTAATTCTGCAGGTAAGGAAAGAAAAGATAAAACTATAGGAGCAGAAAAAATATTGTATGACATTACTACAGCTCTGATTACATCACTGATTAAGGCACTAAATTCACTGGTATATAAAGTAGAACACATATTAGATATGGTTAATCAACAGACTGGGTATCCTAGAAGAATTAGAATTGATATCCCATATATTATTTTTAAGTGATAAAGCACTCCTTAAAAACCAATATCCTTTTCGACCCATCAATCCATTAAAAATAATAAAACAAGCTGATATACTGTGTGGACACAGTTAAGAAGGAGGTCCTGTGTAGCAAAATCCAATGACTGCCACTACTGCTGGGAAAGCCACTTCTAAAATACAGAAAGGCAGAGAATATACTAGAAATACTTTGATATTTAGTTGCAGAGGTGCTTTTTCAGTTACACTGACTATAGCTATAACAAATATTTATAAATTCAGAGCTAGATAAAAATAAAGCTAAGAAACCATACTTTGAGAAGGGAATCTTTGGATGTCCACCTAGGTTTCCCAACTACTCACAAAGCTCTAGACATCATCCTCCTACCCACTCTCAGGAGTGTGCTAAATACTACTCTGAACGAACTTACTTTCACCTAATTCTCTTTGCTATTTAATATGTTGCTTTGGTCAGAGGATGAATGTAAATGTCATGCCAAAAGGTATTGTCTGGTTGTAGGTTGCATAAAAGGAGTAAACACAAAGGAGATCCTGCCACAAAATGATTTCTGCAAAGTCGGAGTGTGGTGAAGCCACGCACAGGTAGACTATGGCTAGTTCTCTATGCTGCTTTATTACCTTCTTTGCTGCTTCTCTTCTCTGGCAGCTGTGACTCACACAGGCCACGGAGCGCTGCATTTTCTGACAGAGACACGGCTCCAATATTCACCCGGTCTTTATCTACCAGGGCCGTCTGCCTCAGTTCTGTGGGTGCTGACTGGTTTGTGGTCACTGATTGTGATACCAACGGACATTTGTCAACTTTCAAATGCTTGGCTCTTTGACCAGCCTTATTATTGAGGCTCAGACTAGTAGAATCCCAGTCTGAAGAACCTGAAAACAAAGTTTCCACTTATTAGAATGTGAATAACAATACAAACTTTTACAAATTCTCTTCCCAGAGCAGCAGCCCCACGTCCGCAGCCCCACGCCCTCCTCTCCCCCAAACACACTGCTCCTTCCCAGCTGGTTGTACTTTACATGTCATTGCTGTTCATATAGGGAACCACTGTCTCTTGTTTCTAAGTTTAATTTTCTAGTATTACTAATTTGGATTCACTCATCACTCTCTATAAAACAGTCAATATTCCATAAGAGCTTTAGGAATAATTATGATTCTTCAACATATGAATTTTTTCATTAACAAAATGTATGTCTAACCAGCCATTTACTGGACGTTTAAATATGCATGACAGTATTGAGTCCTAGAGACGTGGGCTTTAAGGAAACTTTTACTGAATGGTACTACTTAAATTACAATGAGACAGTCTTTCCTCAATGTACCAATATCTTCAGAATTCTTACCTTAAGCCGTGGATAAACATCATAAATTTATATAAGAAAGGATAGCCTTGAGTGACTAATTTTTTCCATATAAAAATAGGGTAAATCTAGGTACAAACTAGGTCCAAAGAGTACAGAGTGCCACGAGACAGGAAATATATAACAAAAAATGTTTTCCTTTTTTAAAAAGAATTAAGTTGTCAGATTCAAACTTTTTAAGACAAGTTAAAGAAAAAAAGGCAAGAAATGTATAAGTGAACTTTAAAGCCCACTTCATCACAAGGGCTCCTTTATTATTTCACACCCATGAACCCTGTTTAAAACAGCAGTTCTCAAGTGTCATCTGAGAAGCCCTGAAGCCCCATGTTCCCTCCATCTAGGGAGTCCAGGAGGTCAAAACTATTTTCACAATAATACTGAATGCTATTTTCATTCTCATTTTTTGTTAAGTGTGCAGTGGAGGTTTCCAGACACATGACATGTGGTAACATCATAGCTCTAATGGCTAATGGAATGTTTGTGTGTGCTTGTTTTTTAATTTTTCAGTTCTATTTTCTAATATACTAAACATCAATAGATACAACCCACTTAAAAGTTCTTCAGAATCCTCAATAATTTTTAATAGTATAAAAAATATCCTAAATCCAAAAACTTTTAGGATTATTGTTTTAAAAGATCGTATCTACCAAACATTAAGGTAGGACTAATTACTTCCATCATTTTTAATAATCAAAGACACCACTTAGAGAGAGAGAGAGAGAGAGAGAGGGAGGGAGAGAGAGGGAGAGGGAGAGGGAGAGAGAGAGAGAGAGCATGCTAATCAAAACATCCAGTTGGCTTAAGACCTTTGGGCTAGGGAAATAACTCTGTGGTAGAGCACATGCTTAGCATGCACAAGGTTCTGGGTTCAATCCCTAGGACCTTCATTAATAAATAAATACAGAAATAAATAAATATCATCAATGTGATAGCACTAGATGAAATAAAGTGAAATATGACTGACATGTTAGCAAGTGAAGCTTTACCCTACATAAAGTTCAGAATTCAATTAAGCATTTTAAAACTCTGGAAAAATCTTAGAACCTAATAATCAATCTCTCAGAATCCCTGAGAAGTATAGGGACTCCAAGCTGAGCACTTTAGTCTCCCAGCATCAATAGAAACATCCAAGTCAAAGCTGACATTTTAAAAGTCTATTTCTTAAGCTTATATATATTTTTCAAACATGGATACCAATAATAACATCTGCCGCATTTATGTCATCTTTCAATTAAATTTGAAGAAATAAAAGGAATTAGGAATAAGAAGACTGTACTTCTCTTCAGACTTAAATTTGTATTGCAAAATTTACCTGATTTGAATGTTTGTAAATTCTTCATTTCTCCTGTTTTATTAGGAACAGAATCTTTCACTCCAACTGCAGGCTGAATGGTTTTTGAAACAAACCGATTAATAATGTACATTTGATACAATCTGTAGTAATAATTCGGGGGGGGGTCTAGCTCAGTGGTAGAGTGCCTGCTTAGCAGTGCATGAGGTCCTAAGCTAAATTCCCAGTACCCTCATTAAAAAAAAAAAATCAAGATAAAAGTATAAAAGTTTTTACCTTCAAGTGAGGATATTTTTCAGTAGAATCTAAAAGCCAAAAGGGACACATAATCAATTATATGTAAATATGAAAGCCAACTATCCATTCACACAGTTAGTACTGAGTGCAATCCTCATGCTTGCTTTGGAAATGGACACGTTAGGTTTCGGTGTCTTGTTTTTCAGGGGCAGTTAGGACAGCAACAAGACAGAAACATGAGTCCATTATAGACACTCAATGAAGAGCAGGAATACAGGCTTAACAGAACATGCAGTTAAGATCTCAAAAGCACGATTATGTTTCAAGTGACTTCTTTATAAAACAGAAACGTGCACATGTACCAGTGTGAACTTGCTGCCTGAGGAGGAGAAACGCGATCTCCAATCAGAGGAACAAGTCACGGCTCCAAGAAGACAAATGTGAAAGCTGACAGTAAAACGCAGCAGCACATCTTTCGTGCGCCTGACACCATGAATCTACAAGTACTTATCATACTCTTCAATTCGTTCTGCGATTTAGGAAGTCCACAGCTGTGACGGCAGTCCATTTGTATGTGCAATTCACTTCTCGTCAGAGAAAGTGATACGAATTGATCGGCTTGGATACACACTTGTAGAATAATAGTTCATAAAAATATTTTTCCCATACCCACATGGGCTGTTGGTATGCCTACATTTCTTGGATCCTCTAGCCATCCAAGTTTCTTGATCCACTCATGCAAGAAAGAATGTATACTGAGTTTTCAATATTGAAATCTGGTGATCAAAAAAAATTTTAATTGCCACAGAATTATTAGATACTAAAAGTCTTTTATATTTCAAAACCTGTGCCGTATTCACTGAAAATAACAATGTTAGCATTTATGGAATGAACCCTATTAATTTCTTTTGTTTCCAAAATTAGTTTGGTTTGGTAAATCAGGCTAATGTTTACAAGGATTTTTGTGAAACAACTATCTTATCAAAAAATTAGGTATCCTGAAATAAACAAAAAAAAAGCAGTCAATGCTTCATATTCAAGTTAATCTCATTTGAATAACAAATACCAATACAACATATATCTTCAAAGCCTGATAGGAGGAGTGGCTGTGGTTTACCCCAATTCTAGGCCCCCTCCTGATTCCAGTATTCTCTGGAGTGGCAATGATCTAATCTGGCTTCAGTGCAAATACACTGACGCCATCGAAAAGGAGTTCTCTCAAGTTTCCTCCTTAATTCCAAAATCACCTACCTGCTGCCTTTTTTTCCTCCTTCCTTCCTTTCACTTTCCTCTTCAAAGGTACCTCTACATCTGTGGTCTTAATTCTTCCCCTTTTCTATTCTTTTGATGGACGATCCCCACCACTTCTTTTTCCTCTCTGCTTAGCAGCACTATCTTACATCTCTAATTTCTACTTCAACTCTTTGCCTCCCTCTGGCTATGAACGTGCTCAGAAAGAAAAACAAAATCATGCTTTTCCTTGTTGCTGTTGTCTTTAACTCCCCAGTGGCTCTTCTTCCAGACTCCCGTAAACACAAGTCTACCCTCTGAGTGTGATCTGAAGACCAGAAACAAGGGCATCACCTAAGAGCTTGTTAGAAACGCAGACCCACTGCTCAGAATGTGCACTTTTCACTGGGTCCCCAGGTGACTAAAATTTCAGAAACTCCAGTCTATACCGAGTCTGCTTCTACAGCACTCGGACTTAACTCATCCCTCTGAAATCCAGCCGCATGCGTCTCACTGTAACACTTCCCCAAAAGCTGCATCAGGAGTTGCAGACTTTTCAGGGGACTCTTTACCAGGCTCCAGCTCCCCTGACCTCCCCGGAAGGCACCCTGCTCTCTTCCTCTTTCCCACTCTTCTGTTGGCCTATGAGACACCATCCTATAAGGCAGCAACACGCTGCATGACACAAAGGTCCAGACATTGACAGCTGACCACACACGCCTGTGCTCACCCACGGCAGGCACACCCAGCTCTGCGTGATCAGGTACCGCCGTCCTCGCCGCCTTCCTAATGGTCGGGGGGACGAGGGAGTGAGACATCCTGCTGTGCTTCCCGGACAAGCTTTGGTGCTGGAAGCAGCTCACTTCATACCCGTCTCATTTCAAACACTCTTCTCTTCCTTCTTCTAAAGAACTATTCTACATTACCAACTCCTGCCAGGGACACCCCCCCCTTTTTCCTTCATTTAGTCCCCTCCTCTCTACCTCCCTCATTCTTCACTCCCTCCTTCCCTCCTCCTGGTTTCCTGACTGTCCTCAGGTCACAGAGCATCTTGAAAAAAAGCTAACAACTGAGCTCCTTAAACAGCATTCTAGTTTAATCTGTTGCTGACACCTGGTAAGATATACAATTTACTTCCTTTTCTCCTCTTTTTTCTCACTATATGTTCAACAGGTGATTTTCTTTGGCTGAGAGAATAGATCCAAATCCATGTTTTAAATCAACGTTCTGTAAAATGAATTTTTTTAAATAAAATACAGTACTTACTTTCTATTTGTCCATTTAATGTATTTTTTTCTCCTCGACCTGCAGCTCCAGATAAATTATCAACACAGTTCAGAAGTTGAATCTCAGAGATACTCTGTTAAAATTAATATTAATAATGAATTACATGAAGATTTCCTGATCCCTTTCTAAGAAAATACCTGCGTTTCCTACCTTATTATTCTTTTTTTAATTTCCTACTTTAAAAGCAATTAGACTCGAAAACAAAATAAGCATATCCTGGAAACCCAAACATTTAAATAGAAAATTTCATATACACTCTTCAGATCAAGTCTATCTTTTATCTTCAGTTGGCTTTTGACTCTGTAAACTGAGCATGGAAATCTAGAGCAAATATTTTCACAGACAAAATACTGACTTACATGCAGATTTCAACAAAGAATTAACTTCAAAACACCTAATTCCATTTTGCATTCCTCGACAAAAGAAGAGGACGTTAGAAAAAAATATGTATTTTTATATGTGTAACTGAATTGCTTTGCAGTACACTTGAAGCTAACATTATAAACTGACTACACTTCAATAAAAAATACAATTAAAAATATAGATATTTAAATATTCTTTAATAAATGTGCTATAAATTTAAAATGTTTCTTAGTACACATATTGTGTTTAGTATTAAAATAACACACATGGCATGAAAAGAAGCCTTCGAGTCTGTCATGTTGAGTATTAACAGAACACTGTGGAAACTGCTACATTTCAGTAAACAAAGGCTTAGCAGAATCTATTATTTGATAAAACTTTTATTGACAGGGAAAATAGTTGAATAAAGTACCAAAGTAGAAAGAAAAACATTTGTTTAAATTAACAGCAGAAAAATTTTAAATGTAGCTATGCAGCTCTTCAAAAAAGTACCATAAGCTTTACTTTAACAAGGGAAGAATAAGAACACTGTTTAGCGACCACCCGCATGTGCCAGGCCCTTATGATGCACATTCTCTCTTCTCTACACACAGCAATAACAGTGATTCTAAGGACGGTTACCCACTCGCTGCTTCCTGGCCACTCCAAGATGCTGGAGCACCGTGATGAGCAGACGGGACCCGCTGTTCTGTCTGGAACATCCCTCCCCTGGACCTTTGTGTGACTGGCTCCTTCCTGTCCATCATCTGGCAGCTTTGGTCACACTCAGCTCTTTTCTGACTACCTAAATTCCACCCTTACTCCACCCCCGTCCTAACTACAAACTCCCCTACTGTTGCCTAACCTAACGCTCTCCACGTTCCTTATGTGAAGGACTTACTGTCCCTGATAAAGGGTTCCTGTTTATTTGTTCTTCTGTTCCTGCCACTACAGCCTAACCCCTCAACTGCTACATTCAGTGTCTAACTGCCTGGTGCATAGCTGGTGTTCAGGAACAGGAATTTATTTAAGGTCAAAACGTCTAAATTCCCCAGAGGGCTTCAAGTACCAAAGCACTATATACCTATCGGAGATGTCCGATAATAGTCTACCGACACTCAACATAGCCCAAATGAGAAATCCCCGCGCCCACTCTAACTTTCCCATTTTATTGTCCTTCAGATTTTAAAAAAGTGTCCTCAGCATTTCACTAGGTCCCTAGTGGCCACTGTGCTCATTCTCTTACATTTCTATAGCACCCTTTACAGTTGACAACGTGTTTTCACATTTGTTACCAGTTTTGTTCATGACACATAACCTGAGAGGTAGGTATCAGTACCATGTTTTTGAACGAGGTCACTGACATTCAAATAAGTCAGACAAGTTTTTCCAAGATGCCACAGTGGGTCAGAACCAGGATGCTACGTCTGCTGACTTCAAATACAGTGCTGTGCCACTAGGCAGGAGCTGCCGAGATCCAAGAGTTCAGGCTCTTCTTACCTCTTTCCATGGCTGTCACCTTGGAATAGGTCATCACTACCCTGCACTTAGCTTCCTTCAAGTCCGGTCGCCATAGAGGTACTCAGTGCACGCTATTTTCCCTACCCAAAATGCGCTGTCCTCAGTAAAACATCACTAAACCAAACTGCTGGTATTTTAACCCCACATATTTATTACTATTCCCCATGCTTTTGCTTCTCCTGAAATGTTCATTGCAGATCTACTTGACAATCCAAATATAATAGTACTTTCAAGTCACAGGCACTGGGCACTGTCTTTTCAAGGACAAAGTGGTTAAACAAACAAACAAAAACACCGTGTTTTTTTTTTTAGTACAACCTGTTTCTCTCTCAATCTCACTAGGAGTTTTACACATTCATTTATAACAAAGAAACAAACATCTGGTCACAGGCTGACCAAGAATTATTTTTAGTTTTTAGAAAAGGTAACTTCAAAACCCAAACCGATTCCCTGTGACTTCTAAGCCTTGGCTTTTGCACTACATACACCAGTTTCATTATGTGAGTCTGGAAAATTAACAGAAGTGCACTCTGCAGTGGTATGACATGTAGCACGGAATGACTTTACTAAGTGTGGGTTAAAATGAGGAAAAAATTTTGCTGGGAAAATGCAGAAGTGAGAAAGTGAAGTCAGAACATCCCTCCATTTATGTTTTAATATCACGCAATGCTTATATCTGAAAATAATAATAGAAGGCAGCACCTCAGAATCCAAGGGTGATTTGACATCTTCCTTTTCTTCTAATCCTAAAGCTGAAGTTGCGCCTACAAAATGCAGTCACGAATACATTAATGAGAACACATACCACTGGGAAGTTTAAATATATATATAAGTCTATCTTGATTCATGAATATGTCAATAAATTAAAGTGGCAGAAAAGAATTTCAGAAGGTTGAAGCATTTTCTGGAAGAAAACTTGGTCGTAGTTGGGGTATTTATGAAAGAAGACGGCAAAAGAAAAACACTTAAGAAATGGATATCATATTTGGATCTACACACTTTAGATTTTTAACACTAGCTTTTTTGTTTTTTTAATGGTGGCACTGGGAATTGAACCCAGGACCTCGTGCATGCTAGGCATGCGCTCTCCCATTGAGCTATACCCTCCCCCCTCCAACCACATTAGTTTTAAACAGAGAAGAAAATCCATAGATGCTCACTGACTTACCACCTCTGTCACTTTTGTGTACTCCATCAACAGAAATCAATTTGCTATGATCTGCTTGCTCCTTTACAACACTGTTGATAGTCCGAGTGCCGTTCTCTTTTCCCCCAGTTTTCGGCTTTGTTGTTTCTTCCTATAAAAACAAAACAAAATGTAACAAAAACCCAACTTCAGAAAACATCATATTCCTACACTTGGTCATTCAGTCAGGAAGACAACATATATTTACTGTATGCATCAGATCATAGGCATTACCCTGGGAGAAGCTGGCAATCTACATAAAAGACAGATTCTGCTCTATATTCTAGGGGAGGTAGAGACACATGAAAATGAATCAACACAGACAAGTATCATTCAACAGCTCTACACCTGCAGTGAACAGACACAGTAAGGGCACAAAGGAGAGAAGAGACTTGCTGCGTGTCAATAGCTCCGGGAACGCTGGGAAGACAAGACTGTGTCTTAAATGACAGACCCAGTGCAAAGAGCAGACGTGAAGGGGGTTCTAAAAAGGGCAGCCTGAGCCGAAGGTCGAGCATGAGAAGTCACATGGAAAACTAGAACTCAGTTACTGGGAACGGAATGGAGAGACAAAATTTGCTGGATTAAATATAAGACATCACTTCATCAATTTAAATGTGAGGATTTCTAAAAAAATAACTTCAAGTTAAAACTAACTTCCATTGGGAACTATATTCAATATCTCACAAACAACTACAATGGAAAAGAACGAAAAAGAATTAGATATATACATAGGTATGTATAACCAGATCACTTTACTGCACACCTGTAACTCATATAATACTGTACAACAACTACATTAGAATTAAAAAACAAACTTCTATAACCAAAAAGAAAAAAGGTGAGGATCAAATTTTCTTTCTGCTGTTCATAAAATCAGCTATATGTCCTTCAGAAGAGTCTGAGCACTTTTTTCCATGAGCTGACTTTTCCTTCTCTTAATTTGAATTTGAGATAATTTCTATCATAATTTGTACTATAGAGTTCCTGCTCTCACTTAACCCCACTATTTCTGCTGTTTTTTTTGTATAATCATCTCTCTCATTTTGACACTCATTTATCTTGTCCTTATTAGATGAATCTTTCCCCTTTGTACCCCTGCCCATCTTCATATTCATCCAGCCGTTCTTTCCTCCAGCCGTTCTTTCCAGTTGCTTTCTTATTCTTTCTTTTCTTAATGGAATATTTGAGAACTGTTTATTGCCACCAACCTTTACAAATCTCAGTCCTGCACGTGTACCTCTCTTGTTATCACACTGTTTTCTATTGTGATCTTGAGGACTTCCATTCCTGTGTAGGATCCTTTTCATCCCCATGAGAATCAGGGGGACGGTAAGTGAAAAAGCACAGGAAGGAAAAGTTAAAAACAAAACGACTTACCTCTGTAACACCAAGGACTGCTGAAGATCTGAGAGGTTCCGGTGCTGGGAAGGCAGGATGAGAAAAGCCTGAAACTTCACTTGATGGTTGGGAAAAGGTTCTAACCGCATCTTCATTTTCATTATTAGAATTATTGTCCTCAAAGAAGGTGCTAGTTCCTGGTTTCAAAACACCATCTTTTGCCTCTGCTGTAGTGAAAACAAGGTATGGTAGATGGAATTGTCAGTAATTTCTCATCAGTGAAAACACAAAAAGACAGTCTTCAAATAACTTACTGTTTATCATGGGTTCTTCCCAGGCCTGAATTAGCTTTGCGAATCTTGGATGCCGGACTTTCTAGAGAAGAAAATAGCAGCTTTAAGAACAACAAATACGAAATTGAAAAAAGTAACTAACATTCCCCATTCCTAGATGATCTAACACAAAGAGCGCTGGCTTTGGAGTCATTCAGATATGGATTCAAGTCCTGGGTCTGTCAGTTACCAACCTACATCTTCTCATGGGGTGAGGATGATGAGAGATGACCTCAGGGGTAACAAAATGTTACTTTCTTTACCCCTCATTGATTATTATACAAACACTATGGTATCCATTAGATGACTTTCTTGACCAAAATGATCTAGAACAAAAACTTATCCCTCATAGTTTACAGTCCTATTGAAAAAACTAACATTAAGAAATTTAAATTGTTATATTTTGAAATATGCTTGCATGATTTATATATGTGTGAATGATCTCTCATGGGGGAAATATGAGAGTTTACTTTTTAGCAGTATCTTATTTGGATGAGTTAGAACAACAAACAGTATAAGCTACTTTTATTCCATTCGCCAAAAAGCTAAAGACAAATGATTGTTCAAATTCAGTTACTTCTAAGAAAGAGGAATAAAAACAAAAGTAATTCTGAGGGGCAATGACTCATGAGTGAAAGCCACACACACAGTAAACAGAAAACTGTCACTAAATATGTTCACAGAGGCAGAGTGAGATGGACTGAAAGAACAGACACTGAAGAAGTGTTTTCTGCAAAGAAATATTAGGTTTGGGACAAACCATTAAAAAAAAAAAGTGGGGAGGAGGAAGAAAAGAAAAAATGAGACCTGACTAGTCAAGTACAAACTTAAGGCAAGAAAAAAAGGAAAATGTAAGTATAACAAGGCATGTGGAGAAATATATATATTTTAGCATCTATATATAATAGATCAGGGATGTATCAGTATTGTTAGGGATATACCATGAGTGAAAGCCTCTGTTTTACCTTTTTATTATATATATAAAAATATATGAATTATATATGCAAGTATATATATTCTTCAACAAATTTTATAAAAATATCAAAATACATGATATATGAAACATATATATAAAACAAAGGCCTTTGTTCATAGTATATCCCCAATAATGCTGACCTGTATTACTCTACAACTGTTTGTTTGTAAATACTACTGTAAGTGAGAGTTAAATTTTGTCACTCTCACTCAATTGAACATGGTCGTCTCTCACTACCTGAACGCTGCAAATTACTACTAGAGAGAGAGAAAAATAGATTTTAGAAAGTTCCTAACATATCAAATTTCCACCTAGACAAAGAACTGGTAATCAGGATTCTAAGGATAATATATAGCTTGAAAAGATATATTTAATGGAACATGAGAGGGGGCTAAAAGAAGGTTAAAAAGTTTTCATCTCAAATTCTAAGCTCACAGTTGGTGGATACTGAAAAACAGACTGTAACCTCTTCCTACTTATCACACACTTCTTATCTACTTCCTTGGCATTTATGACATACTTCCTCTCATAACAACTGAACTTTTACAGCCTAAATAAAGGGAATAGAAATTTAAGTCATATTTTTAGAATTTGAATAGATTTCACTATGACATAGTACGCATATTATATTACCTGTACCATCAAACAGATTTCATTATGATGGAGTGTGCATGTTACAGTACGTGCAGCATGATGCAGAATTCCATGTCTCTTCATGCATTCACATTCAAAAAATAATAAAATGCTTCTTACATTTAAGACCTCATTCTCGGTGCTCCAGGAAATGCACAATTATGTTCCCTAATCTCTAGCGGTGTATACTGATGCAGGGGCTATAAGATGAATATGTAAATAACTATACTACAAAATGTCTGAAACTTGAAATTTTAGAATGGGACACGAGAACTGGACATACTTTTTAAAACTGTAATACAAAAGAATTCTGAAATAGGTTTCATCATATGGTTGTTATTAAGAATCTACTTTTAAAGCTGGCTGTTATCTTAGGAAAAACATGTATTCTTCAGTTAGATGCAGAGTTTTGAATATACTTGTAATGGGATAATTTAGAAAACACAGAGGAATCTCTTTATAATACGGATTTTGAGAAACAGAATTTTAATTTCTAAATTTCTAGAATTTCAACTATTATTTTAGTCTTAATGCAGAACCAGAGATAGAAATAAAGTAAAAAAAAAAAACAAAAACAAAAAACAAAAAAAAACCCTCTTTCCTCACAACTCTCTGATACCAAAATAAAAAGTGTCCAAGGGGGAAAAAAAAAAAAAGATACATGCTATGTAAGTTTTGGAACTGAAAGGCCCCAGGAAGAGGCCATGATTATCACAGTACGTAGCTGTGTGCACTGAAGATGTCCCTGAGGCACGAGTATTATACAAGTGCTGTCAGTGTGGTTTGAAAGTCAAAGAATCCTTATCCTTGGCCAAGCTTCACACCTCCTCTGTTGTGGGAAACCTTTCCACAATACAATTTTCCTGTCACGATCTATTTTCTAGTCCATTTTGCTTCAGCCTCATCTTCAGTATTTATCAAAGTAAAAAAAAAAAAAAAAAGAAAAGAAAAAATAAACCTGCCATATTTTCATAAAATGGTTTACTCTGACCAACTTTCTCATACAAATATAAAACAATGATAAGCAGAACACTGCTAAATTTTAAGAGTAAATACTACACAGAACTAAATTCAGAGCAGAAAAATTAATTTCACAAGAAAACACTTTACCTTGGGAGCAAGATCTAAGTTACCATCTGATGGAGGCCGTGAATCATCAATATCATGTTTGGGTGAAATACTTTGGAGAAAAATACACATCAAAAATGAGTGAGTTCATTTCTTTAAACAAACAAGTCACACAAGTCTATGCTGAGGGATGAGAAAGCAGATTTGGGAGCCAGGCTGCCTGATGGTTAAGTCACAGGTCAACTACTTGTTAACCATGGAATCATGGGTCAACTAGTCAACCTCCTTAAACTACAGTTGCCTAATTAACTAGAAGTAAGCTATAACAGCACAGCTACTCTGCAAAGCTGTTGTGGGGACTGTATGAGGTAACAAATGCTAAGTACATAATACGGTGTCTAACCCACAGTAGGACACTCAAGAAGCCTTGTTTCTTTTCTCTGTGTTCCCTTAGTCAACATGTAATTTTTAAAAATCCATAAAATCCTACCTGCTTACAGAGATGTCTTCAAACCTCGGTGCAACCTTAGTCACTGAAACCTCTATTAAAGAAGAAAGTAAAATAGTTTATACGGGCAATAGAAAAACACAGAATATTAAAAGTATAAGACCAATGTTTTTGTTAAAAAGCATTCCATTGGGACCACACCTGGAGACTACACACTTGAGTGAATACTGGTATACTCCTGGGTAGGTAATTAATGCATAAAAACCACTTCCCCTCCTTTATATTTATCAAAAAAAAGAGGGTGTTTATCCAAATTTGATATTTTAAAGTGAACTGCTGTTTTCAAGGACCAAAATCCCAACCAAACTTGATGAGACTCACAAAAGAATGATAATCATTAGTAGAATCAGTATCATAAACTGACAGTGTCAAGCTTACATAGCGTGGTGTTTCTGGACGACACCCACGGGACAAACCCACCCCACCATTTGGCTTTGTCAGCCTCGTGTTATCTGGGCACGGTCATCCCTATTCGCTCACATACGGTCTAGGGCTGCTTTCACACTGCAATGGCAGACATGAGTGGATGTGACAGACATCACGTGGCCTAAAATATTGACTCTCTGGCCCTTTACAGAAAAAGCTTGTGCATCCCTGCTTTATGTCATAACAGGAAACCCTAAGACTCAAATCGAATCTTCTTACTCTTCTGCTCAACATTCTTCACTGAATCCATGCAGCTGCCATTGTTGGTTCCCAACTCGACAACCACTTCTTCTTTGTTGTCCTTGCTGGACAATTGCAACTTTTCTTGGATATTTTCTGCCCCAGGATGAGAAGAAGGTAAACTCTCCTTAGCTGCAGAAAGAGAAATGATTGTTTTACGGTCATCACAGTAACTGCATTTCCTTTCCCAGTGGCTGCTTTAGGAATGAGCATGTGATGTAGCCCAGCCAATAAGATGCTAGGGGAAGTCTACGGAAGCGTCTGTTTCCTTCCTAGTTACAGAAAACATGCAGAGAGAAGCAGCCCTCCTCGCCTGCGGATATTGTCATGTGAGAAGATGATGCTTGGAGCTGCTGCTAATCAGCAGACCAGGAAAGGCGACATCAAACACCAGCAGCCTCACAGCTGAAGGAGGGACAGCATCTGGGATCCTGATGACATCACCGAACCTTCTAAACAATCCTGACTCCTGTTGCTGTAGCCACTGTTACTTAGGGCTCCTATTATTATTTGCAGCTAAAAGCATTCTGACAAATTTCCCAAGGTCTACAGCAGACCTCCTCCTTTCTATACTACTAGAAAGGCTTTCAGAAGCCTGCCTGAGCTAGGTAGTCACCTCGTTCCCAACCATTCCTACAGCATCCTTTCTGCACCAACAAAATGAAACTCATAGATCCTGCAAAGTTCACTGGCACATCTTAGCCTTTGCACCGCTGTCCTTTCTGCCAAATGTAATCTTCAAAGATGTTCCACCCACCAAACACTGCCCTTCTGCCTCCTTCCCTGGCAAACTTCTACTCGCTCTGCATGGCTTACCTGACATCCTACACACTTTTAAAAAACTTCTTTCCTCACCATGGACTTGAAGTATTTGGCACATGTTAAATACCAATAAAAAATACATAAAGACAGTTACAAAGTCCTCGTGGGCTCTGGGACACAGTAAGCACAGAATAAAGTAAAGCCAATCATAAAAATGGTGATGACAGTAACAAGCTCCCGGAGGCCAGGAACTGTGCTTTTGACCTGTTTGCATTCTGTAATGTCAGAGTGGTGCTTACTACCTAAAACACACTTGATAGTCATCTGTTAAGTGGATGAATTAACAGATAAGAATGTTTTCTTTGAAAGTCCTGTTAAAAAAAACAGACATTAACCAGGGGCAACTCTGTTGTGTTATGAGCACCTTGAAGACCAAATCTCTGTCTTTTCCATCTTTGTATTTCCTACAACAGAAGTTCTTTGCTTGATCAAGGTCTACCAAGTTAAAGGTGCCCTCATACAGTTCAGACTGAACAGCACGCGAGGGGTCACACCTAGGCAACACAGTCGTCTTTTTTTTTTTTTATGTGAAGCACTTCTGTGCTTTTATTACAATTTGTTGAGTCCTGAGTTGTGCTATTTGAATACTTATTATGACAATCCTTCAACTAATGGCAATAGAAAATCTTGTTCTAACAAAATATAGTTTCATGACAAGTATCCCCAAAAAAGAAGAAAACATCTGACTCTCATGAAGGCAGCATATCTCATTGTTTGCACTTCTGAGGAATGAAACTGGTGAGAGAGCCCTTGTTCGTGTAATGATGTGAAAAGTAACCAGTGCTTCTCAACAAGGCACTGCTTTCCTGACTTCTGCCCTATCACTAGGTACCTTTAAAAAACAATCTCTTATTAGTATGCTGCACACTGGCCCAGCTGTGCAGTTCTAATTGTTGGCCATTTGTTTACAGCACCAGGAAGGTATTGCCGAGCTCCCAGTTTTAAAGACAATCACTGTTTAGTGAGACTAATCACTATGCAATAACTAGCATTCATTTACCCAATGTAATCCATTTGCTGTAAAAATTAAAGATCCAGTTCTGTAACAAGGCCAACTTGTTATAATGTTACAGGAAATGTACAACAAAGTAAAAAACCTATTTTTCTTACTTACACAAAGATATAATACGGGATTTCAGGGGCCATGATTAAACAAATGAATTTCTTTTAAGACAATATTGTCTCAGATTTTAAATTACCTACAATTAACTTCTTAAATACTTCTGAATACTAGACCATTAAGAAAAAACTAATTAAAAAAATAAAAACATACATGAAATTTACACACTGGCTTTCATCACTGCCCTTTCATTATCAAAATTTCCTCAATCTTACTTCCGTATCTACGGTGGGCCCAACAACAGTAACTTATTACCAGAACTCTGTCCTAGGTCGCTATTTTGAGGGGAAGTATTCGGTATCTTTCCGGCTCTGTAGTCGACAATCAGTTGGTAAAGGCTATGTATAAAGTGATAAATAAATATTAGTACTTGAATGCTAATATGAAAAACAATTACCAAATATATTAAGTTCTTAGATTATTTCAGACAATATCAGAGGTAATATCAAAACTTCAATTGTCCCATATATTTCAAATTTGTACAATCTACACTTTTAAATTTAGGATGTATACTTAAAAAGGAAAAAAAGTAAGGTGAAGTAGTCATGAACTGAGGGCAGTACAGCTCAGTAAAAGTTAACTAGAGCGACCCTGACATACGGAAAGTATCTCGAACTCAGAAGTCCCAGCTCTATAACCAACAGCTATTTGTTCCTGGACAAGGTGCTTCTCTTCAGCTCAAAGTCTCCCTTTATAAAACTGGGATCTTACTGTCAGGCAGTTAGTTATTAATACTCGTAAGAGTATTAGATTTAATATAAGATTTAATGAGATAATGTATCCCCCAGATGCTCAGAGAAACAGTGGAAGAATGGAATAATTTGTTCTTGAACTTTAATGCTGGAACTATTTGAGAATCCCAAATAAAACCCAATGTGTGTTTTTTTCATAGGTGTAACATCTAAATGTGGCAGTTTTCAGAAAATGTTACAAATTACGGTGACTAGCTGTTCTTCGTGGTTTATAATTCACGGCACCTCAGCTACTATATAACTTGTAGTTAAACTTATTTATAAATATATGACCTCATACAAGCATATGTATGAGAACTAAACAAGCTGTCACTCTTAAGTTTACGTGTCCATCGCCACGAAGACCGCGGAAACTGGATCAGCACAGGCATCCCGGGAGCAGAGGTCAATCATGACCCGACTGCAGGACCAGTTTCTTTTTCCTTTTCTTCTTTTAAAAATTTTATTAAAGGTCTTTAGAGAGCAACATCCAGACCCCAGACCCAGCTGCCGAAGAGATCCTGTTAAAACCAGTTTTAGTACCAATGCTGCAGCAACAGAATCAAGGGAAACAAGAGAACGATTAGAATGCCCTCGCCCTGCCCCAATGCCTTGTGGGAGAGGACTGTCACTGTGATCTTAGGCAATCCCTTAGGTTCTTGGAAAATTCAACAGCAAGATTACAGAAGAAAGTTCCCACAGGAAAATACAGGATTTTCTGCTCTACTAAACATTTTAAGACCCAAACAACTAGTTAGAAAAATCAGATATGTGACATTATTTGTACCCCATGCATTGGGGTTACACTGGAATGAAATGGAGAACAGCAGGACCCTAAGGATAAACACCTTACAAACCCTGAGATAAAGAACCCTGTGCCCACTGCTCCATCTCACTAGTCTGGCCTTTTGCTGGTTTCCAGCTGATGATGTGGAGGGTCTCACTGCCATCCCCAAAGTGCCTGCTCCCAACTAGGAACTCTCACCTGTCACGTAACAAGTAACAGTTAGGTCATTTTCAACAGTTTAGAGAGAACTGGCACTTTAATGTAAACACTTACTGTTCAAAACCATTACAATAAGCATATTCTTCAGCAGTCCGTCCGTGTGAATCTAGCGAATCGGCATTAACACGTTTCTCAAGAAGCAGCTTGACTATGTCCGGTGAGTCATGATACACAGCAAGTGTGAGTGCTGATCTAAAATAAAAGAGACAACTTCACCCTTAGGAACTTAGTTAGCTTAACTTAAACAGTTAATTTGATCTATTTTACCAAGTTAATATCCTGCCCACCCCTGGAGAACTGACCATTTACATGCTTGAGTGCTCATCTTTGCAAACTACCTCCAAGGCTAAAACAGAGGGACAAAAAAGAAGCCTCCTGTCCTACTTGGGTAGCACATAGTAGAAGTTGCTAATTTAAAGTCCTCTGATGGAGAAGGATGCTGAGGTCACTTATCTGAAGTAGGTAAAGATTTAAATAAAGGATTCCCCATTTCTTCCCTCGTCTGAAATACAATACTTTAAAATCAGCTAGAGGTCAGGTAAGGAGAAGCTGTTTGCAGGCTGAAAACAGTAATATGAATAAAAAAGGCAATAAAAATAGTCACGGCTGCAGTTAATCACGCTGAGAAGCATGTGCCCGGCACTAACCTGAACAGTCTACGCATGGACTTTCTTAGGCACAACCCTCCTTGAAGGATGTACTACGACCCTCCTTTACGTGACAGGAAACATACTGGTTGGTGATAAGTCATGTCCCCCAGGTAACACACCTGGCCAGCCGGAGAGCTGGGAATTCAACCTCGTCTGACTCTAAAGCCCAGCTCTTTCCTCTTTATCATCCACCTAAGACTTGTCTTCTTTAAAGGGAATGTTTATTCAATAATTAAAGCTATTTTTCTTCCTTCTACCATTATCAATTAAAAATAAAAACATCAAACTGTACTAGAAATGAAAAAGGATAAAAACTGACGAGCCCACAGTATCTGGTCATAGTTACTCTCTTAGTGATACTCACTCAGTGATAACCTAATAACATCAGTATCCTTCAAAGAAAGTAATTTAAAGCAGAGTCATCCAAAAAGCAAAACAAACTCCTCTTTGTTTAATATGCATCTTTTCAGAAAAAAATATATACCAAGAAGAGGTTAAAACAAATTATAAAAGAATGAAGAACTTCAACAGTCTCATAAAGTAAATAAAAACTAGAGTCCATACTAATAAAACTGAAATGAAACCCCTGAACTATTTTAAGACCGTATGACCAAAAAAATCAGGTTGCAAATTACATCAGTCACTATCATAAAGGAAGATGAATCCTGCTGCATACGGTTCTTTGTGACACCAGGCAGAATAATTGCTTTTCTACCTAACTGATGATGTGTTGATTCTAACTTAATCCTCTTCTTATTAGGTTAATCTTTCTGATTGGCTGTTACTATTCTAGAACAACATTAAGATTAAACAAAAAGAGAGAGAGAGAGAGAACAAACTATTGTACCTTTGCAGCTTGTCAACTGCATGTACATTTGCCCCGTTCTCCATCAAAAATTTGACCATTTCTTCTTTGTTCTTCCTGACGGCGAGTAAAAATGGTGTCATGTTATACTGTAAAATAGTAAAAACAGTTGACAATGTACAAAATTACATATAAATTTCAAAACTGAATTTAAAAACTTCACTCTTTCAACTTAAACATACAGTATAAAGTAAATAAAAAGTAGCCCCTTCCTCCTCGCCGCTCTGTGCTCCTTCTCTTTAAAAGGTTCCTCCTTGACCTCATCCAAAGTTTCCCTGTGAAGTCACTCTCTGAAACCCACTTCAGACATTTGCTGGTTCCAAGAACCTTCGCTTCTATTGCAGCGTGTGTCAGGCATTCTCTAGTTACCTTACTGCTCAACTACTACTCCCGACACTCTAAACACTGCTCCAGAGAGAGAACCATTTAGCTGCCGAATCAACTACATTTCTAAGGAGCCACGCTGAGGAGAAAGATACCATACTGTCTGCAACATGCATAACCTATCCAATTACAACTACGACTGATCTCATAAAGCTTGCAGACATTCCAATGGGAATATGACTACTTGCATGTAAAGAAAAAGTTTTTCTTAAACCAACTTATAAATTCTAATTTGAAAAATTCCATCCCACTCTTAGGGATTATTATAAAATATGAAGTAGACTATAAATTAATATAGACTATCTTTAAAATCTTGAAATATTTATCAAAATATACAACAGGAATTGTAAATTCAAATGCTTACAGAGGCAACATAGGTGGCCCGAGTAAGTGAAGGTCACAAGTGAGGACAGCAAACTGGAGAACACACGCCCCACCGAGAAGGGGCCACCTCTGCAGAGCAGACCACACAGGCCTGGGCTCAAGGGGGACCAGATTTGATTCTTTAGGAGAAGTTCTGAAGTGTAGATTTCTGCACAAGTCTCCTAAATTTTAAATGTTGACTCAATGTGTGGAGACAAACTGAACATATCCAGGGCCATGTTTAGTCTATAGCCCACTTGTGTTTTTATGTTTGCTGTGTTTCCAAATAGTTGGGTATAAATCAACTATTTGTATGTAAAACCTTGCCTTTCTTTATAATCATACGTCTTACACACAAAAACACTGGGCCCCAACGTAATAAAAATTGTGATTAAGACTCATAATACCCACTTCAAGAATGTTTCCAATGCCTACTAAAGCTACAATCTACCTGTATCTAATTCTCCCCGATTGTTAATCAAATGGATAATTAGTTCATGAGATGGCTGAAACTAAATTATTAGAACAATTCCAATTTGTTACTAATGTCATGGGTCTTGATGTTTAAAACTGCCATCTTGCATGGTATACTTATATATAATGCAATATAACTCAGCCATAAAAAAGAATGAAATAATGCCATTTGCAGCAACATGGAAGGACCTAGAGATTATCATACTGAGTGAGGTAAGTCAGAAAGTGAAAGAGAAATCCCATAGGATATCACTTAACGTGTGGATTCTAAAAATGCGATACAAATGAACTTATTTACAAAACAGAAATAGACTCACAGACATAGAAAACAAACTGATGGTTACCAAAGGGGAAAGGGGGTGGAAGAGGAATAAATTAGCAGTTTTGGACTAGCAGATACAAATTACTACATATAAAATAGATGAACAACAAAGTCCTACTGTATATACTACAGGGAACTATACTCAATATCCTGTAATAAACCATAATGGAAAAGAATATGTGTGTGTGTGTGTGTGTATATCTGACTAAGAATGTATATATAACTGAATAATATATATAACTGAGTAACTATATATATAACTGAATGAGAATATACATAACTGAGTAAGAATATATATATAACTGAACAACAATATATATATAACTAAGAATGTATATATAACTGAATAAGGATATATATAACTGAATAAGAATATATATATAACTGAATCACTTTGCTGTACACCAGAAACTATCACAACACTGTAAATCAATTAGACTTTAATTTAAAAAAAAAACTGTCATCTTGATTATGCTAGAGCTCAGTGAATCTAACAGATATATTGCAAGAGTCCGTTACACAGCTTTAACCAAAAGAAGGCTCATGATTTCTTATTGCAATCAGAAAAACCCTGTTGACCTAATGACCTGGATGGGAACAAAAGGTGCAAAATCTTTATAAAGGGTCCGACTCTACTTATTGAATCACTCACCACAAGCAAGTTTCTAAGACTGAGTGCCACTGAATGATCAGTGGTTAGAAAGGAAAAGGAGCTATTCTTCCAGGCAATAGATACTGCCAGTAATATTGCCAATAAACTCCTCAGTCACAGAGGAAGAGACGGGTAAAAGTCAGGCTAACATGGCTGGAAAGCAGAGCACTGAAAGCAGTAGCATCTATCAAACCCCCGCTCTTCCAGAGATGTCTTATTTTTGAGATCTGTGAATTTACATGCATTACACGAATCCATTCAATAGTCCTTAACCAAGGGTTGTATCAGAATCTCAGGGAAGTATTTCTAAATACCTGCGTCTAGACCTGAGTACATTTATTCAATCAAAATCTTCAGGGGAGAGCCAGGAGAAAAAGCAGGAGGACCAGCTGCGCCATCACTTGATCCCCACCTACAGCCACAGCCCCGCAGGGGAGCTGCACCAGGCTGAGCGTGGAAGACCCCAAGGTGAAGGTGTACGTGCAGGGCCATGTGGCCACCAGCACAAGTGAATGCCCCTGCTGGCTGTCAAACAGGACCTGACCTCACTTGCCCAGATTCGAGAACCTGGGATCCTGGGGTGCTCAGGGCCTGTGGCTTGCTGCCTCCCCTGCCCAGGTGCAGTCACCCAGCTCCCCCTGCTGGGTACTGGGTTCCTTCCTCCTCCCACCCATCCCCAGGCAGGCACCCAGCCCCTGCCATCACTTCACTCCCCGCAAGCCTTCATCTTCTGTAGGCTCTGAGCCTACCACCCACTCCCAGGCACTTCCTAATGGGAAGTTGTTCCTTCTGGGGTACAAGTGTGGCTGGGAGACAGAGCTCTGCCCTTTCTGTGGGCACTACCTCTAGCCTCTGGCCTTGGCTTTGGAGTTGTTTCCATGATAACAGGGCCTGATGTATTGTATTCAATAAACATATTACTATAAATAAAACACCTATAGCTAGAAAAGACCCTGTATTTCAAATATCTTGTAAATAAAGTCAGTTGAGCTATACCTCGTTTATCGCCTCGATATTTGCATCATAGCGGAGCAGCTCTGCTGCAACTGATGTATTTCCAGCCAAGACGGCGTAATGCAGAGCAGTGTTTTGAAAGTCGTCCGCAAGATTTGGGTCAGCACCCTGTTCCAGCAGGATACTGACACACGCTTCTTTCCGGCATTGTACAGCCTGTTGGTATCGCAGCAAGAAACAGACTGTAAGTGCCAGGCATTCCAAGTTAACATTCCTCAAGTCCCAGCAGTTCATCATATTTAAAACAGGTAAATTCATTTTTATTCTAAGTAATTAAATCAAATCCATCTCACGTGGACACGGTTGGCTGCTACACACCTTGATGAGAGCTGTCTTGCCTTCCTTGTCACGAGCATTCAGATCACAACGCCACCCTATAAGGAGAGTCACCACTGGTGACTGGCCGCTCGTGCAGGCTAAGTGTAGGGCAGTCCTGCGAACGTAAGAGGACTGTTTAGGAAATTAGAGCATACTAGTTCAAAGATACAGTTACTCACGTAATTGTAAACATTCAACAGCATGCTATTCCTACCCCTTTAAAACTAACATTTAGTCTTCTTATCTTAGTTCTTTCTATGGGGAAAGAACAGTATTTATTAGCTCTTATTACTCACCACATTAATGGAAGAACTACCTGTTTGAATAGAAAGGGCATGCCGTTGAGATTCAGCTCAGCTTGGGTCTGACTTCTACTTTAACACTGTCACTTATTAGCTCTCAATTAGCCTGTCTGTGCCTCAATTTCCTCATCAACAAAATGGGCATGAAGTAGTAGTTATCTTACAGGACCCCACTGCGATGCTTAAATGAAAAGCTATGCAAAATGTCTGGCAGTTCCTTGCACAAAATAACAGCTCAATAATTGTTAGGTAATATTATAATTGTTACCATTACTATTTTACAAAGACAACATTTCAATTCAGTAAAATGACAGTATATCTACTTTGCTGCTGCAAGGATGCGAGAGTACACTGTACTTCAACGATTCTAACATGCTCATTGTCTCACACTTCAACATCTCTGACATGGGAAGGCAATTTAAAATTCATGTCTTACAACCTTATTTGGCAGCTCCTCCCAGGCCCGCCCCGCCCTGCCCCGCCGCTGTTACCTGTTGTTCCTGTCTCTGCTGTGCACGAAATTCTTCTTACGTAACAGCAACACCTCCACTGTGTCCAGATCGCCAAGATATGCGGCTTTGTGGAACTTCTTTAGTTCGTGCTTACGGATGGGATACCTAGGCACGGGGTGCTCATGATCCCTGCGCTCTCTCTGACGGGCGCTGAAGCCCACCCAGCTCACAAACTTAGCGAGTCTCTTCTTCATTTGGCTTATCGCCTTCCGACACCGCTCACTTCCCTCCTGGCCTCTTGCCGCCTCCCGATCTCAGCGCTGGCGCTACAGAAGAGCCACAGAGGTCTCGCTTCCACACCTTGGCTGCGAAGCTCAACGGCTTGGAATGTTTCGTCCGGAACAGTCGTAGCCTAGCAACAGCACTGTCCCTCAACTGTCCCTCCAGAGCCAGTGTCCCTGTGAGTGCGCACAGAGGCCCAGAGGCCCGGTGCGCACGTGGGAGCCTAATGCATTTCAAATCTCTCCAATTGCTTGTGGGCCATTTTGGATTCCTTTCAAATGTTGGTGCTAGGTGGCTGAGTGTTTTGGGACATTTCCAGAAGTGAGGCTTGCCCCTGAGAAAGTCATGTTTGTATGCAACTGTGGTTAGAGTGGGGTGGAACCACAGGATGCTGAAGGCCTAGTCCCCCAGAGAGCTCCCCACCAAAAATCTCTATATCTCCTTATCCCTCAGTTTATTCCTTTCCCCATCCCTCTGGGCCCCAGCCAGTCTCCAGGGAACTTAGCAGATGCAAACAGCGGAAAGCTGTTTTCATGGTTTCAGAGACTGTGGCAATATGTATCATTAAGTACAAACTTGAGAAACCAACACACGCTCTCGATGAAATGAGAACGTGTTTCCGCACGCCTGCTGACCCTGCTCTGTGGCTCAGCCTTATGTTTACATGCTTTCTTCACTTTATTTTATTTTTTGCTTTTATTTCCACCAATTAAATCTTGAATCAATCCAAGGCTTATTTGGGAGCATGGTATAACATTTGAGAACTTTTTAACCACATAACTATGAAAACACCATGTCAGTTACTCAGCGAGGCCATGCTGCTGGCTGACCACTGGCAGGAGGAGTGGAAGGCAGGGCAGGCCTCTTCTTCCTGCCTAACTCCATCCTTCCTCCCTCAGCTGGCTAATTATGATTTCTGGCCCTGCCAGGATCAAAACTGCAGGGGGCAGTAGAGTTCCTAAGTGGCTGACACTCCTGGGAGCTGGTCTTGAGTGGACTCAACCTGGCAAGTGTTTTGAAGCTGACTCTCTCAGGGGCATTTCTGGACCCACACCTGCCGTCACCTGCAACTCCCCTGACCTAAGTGAATGTGGTGTTACTAATTTACCCTTTTAATCTATCTTTTCTATTAACATACACTGTTATTTCCTTCGTCTTAAAAAAAAAAAATGCGTTCACCCTCCAGCTGTGGCCCCATCTCTCTGCTCTCCGGCACACACGCCTCCTGCCCCTGCAAAGGAGCTGTTCCCATTTGCTTCCTCTGATTCCTCTCATTTTCCATCCAAGCAAGCATGTCCACTGACTGCAACTGCTCATGACAGGGTCACCCACCACCCACCAGGTGCTGACTCCACGGGGAACTCTGTCCTCTCCTTGCACGGCCCGGCAGCCACACTTCCCACCGCTGCTCTCCCCGACTTCCTCAAGCCCTTTCCTCACGGGGCTTCCCAGGCCTCAGGCTGCTCTGGTTTCCTCCCACGGCCCTGGCCAGTCTTCTCAGTCCCAGCCCCTGAATGCTGGCACACAGCACCCCTGAGGCTGTCTTCTGGCCTCTACTACTTTCTGCTGCTGCCCCCATCAGCCTTAGGGCTTTATGTATTCTCTAGAAGTTGACAACTTCCAAACTGCTATTTCCAATCTAGACCTCCCTCCTGTATTCCAGACTCAAATACCCATTGCCTCTCAACGTCATCTCTTGGAAGTTTAATAGGACTTCTCCTAGGCCGGCCCTCTCATGTTCCTGCCCTCATCAGGGCCTGCCCTCACCTGGTCCTCCCCACTATCTCCTGGGCTTCCCCTCACCTGGGCCTGCCCTTTCCTGGGCCTGCCCTCTCCTGGGCCTGCCCTTTCCTGGGCCTGCCCTCTCCTGGGCCTGCCCTTTCCTCGTCTTGCCCTCTTCCTCCTGGGGAAGTAAGCCAGAAAGAGAAAGAAAAATACAGTATGAGATCGCTCATTTGTGGAATCTTAAAAAAATAAGACAAAATAAATACGAAACAGTAACAGACTCATAGACATAGAGTACAAACTTGTGGTTGCCAAGGGGGTGGGGGGTGGGAAAGGACAGACTGGGAGTTTGAAATTTGCAGATACTGACAGGCATATGCAAAATAGATAAACAAGATTATAAAGCATAGCACAGGGAAATATATACAATATCTTATGGTAGGCTCAGGATGAAAAAGAATGTGACAATATATGTATGTTCATGTGTAAGTGAAAAATTGTGCTCTGCACTGGAAATTGACACAATACTGTAAACTAACTAACTCAATGAAAAAAAGGTTAAAAAAAAAAAAGAGTGCTCCATTCAGAGCTATGGTTACGTGCTGATCTTTCAGGGACAAAGACTAGGTTGGAACTAAATGTACAGACTGGGAGACAAAGGGATTTCAACTACTCTAACCACTTCCTGTTGAATGAAACAGAGAAGCCAAGCCCTCACATTTCAAAGGGTGACAGGGAGTCAGGGGCCCGGTACGCCCTCTCCCACCTAGGCCTGGGTGGGAACAGTGGGCAGCCCCGGCCAAGGCCACAGGCAACAGTAGCCTCGGCTGTGCCCATCTGGACAGACTGGCATGGCCCCACGGGCTCTGGGACTGCAAGCCCCATGGTGGCCATGGGGGTCATTACCATTCTGGGCCTCTGTGACCTCTCTGAACTCACCCCTCCCCAATCCCATCTTTCAGGGAAGGATCTACAAACCCAGCCAGAGGGGATGCAGGACAGTGGGGCAGAGGAGAAAAGTCATTCCAGGCATCTCCCAGCCTCCCTGCAGCCCCACTCTCTGAACCTGAGCCCATGTCAGTGCAGAGACCCCTCCCACCTCTGCCTCCTCACATCAAGAGTGACCTATTCTTTGGAGGATGAGGGTGGGGTCAGACCTCAGTCTCTGGCTGTGACTTTGACATCCAACTGCCTCCTCTCTGCCCCACCCACCCTGCTGCCTGTCACATGGCCCCTCAGGTGCCCCTTCAGTCTCCCACCTGCACTCCTGCCAGGAAGCTCCCTTCCTCCCTTAACCCCTCCAGACTCTCCTGGAGCTAAAGCCTGGACCCACCTCTGCCTCCTGCCTTGGCCAGGCCGGCACTGTTACCCTCCCCCCATTTCAAGGTGAAGAAACTGAGGCTCAGACAGGGTCACAGTGAGGAGGCGGGGGTACCCACCCCTGAACTCACAGACTGACCCCAATCTCATGACCCTGGGGTGACCTGCCCTGCTCAAGGAGAGGGTGCTGGTCGTGTGCCAACCGCTCACACCGGGAGGGGGGGCGCTCCTGGCCCGGGTGAGCGGGGATGCAGCAGAGCTGTCCTGGCCTCAGGAAGCCAGCACCGCCCACCCTGGACTCGCCCCCACGTGAATCCTGGGAAGTTCCTTCTGCCTCTAACTTCAGTTTCCCCATCCCTCCTAAAGCCTCTGGCTGGCCATCGCCCCACGCAGAGCTAGGCCAGCAGGTGGAGAAGGGAGACGGAAGTCTGCACCCCAGTGTCCACCTGGCCTCCTGGTGCCAGCACCTCTGCTCTGCTGTCCGTGCACATGCCGACCTCCTGCCCACAGGGACTCGTTGCTTCTTGTTGCCTGGGCCCAGCAGTGACCCAAGGTCGGTCACTGTTCTGCAGTCCCCTCCTGGTGTTCTTCCTGACAGGCCTTCTAGGCACAGCAGGAGCTGGGCATGGGTGGCCTCCTGGTTAAGAAGGCACCATGAATATCTCCTTTCTTTTCTAATAGAAAGGCAGTGACTTCAAGAAATTGATACTTCCGGGTAATCTAGGAAATAAAAGATAAACCTTCACAAATCCTGTTCCTGGAGTCTCAAGATCCTGGTTAAGATGGGGAAAAAAAGCTTGATAATAAACAATGAATTCAAACCCTAGTTGTACGCTACTTTACAGTATCATGTGCAAACATCTGACTTTCCAGTCTTGGAGTGGCCCATTTGGGACACTAACTGAACCAGGGTCACCATTTTTTTCCACTTTATAAGTTGTTATGCACCTGAATTATGTGTATCCACGACACAAAAGGTAACATGAACATGTAAACAATAATAGTATACTCCAGAAACTGACAAGCGTAACTATACACAAAATATTCAGAACAAAATGACAATGACACCACTACACATTAGCTTGTGGAACCTCAAACTGAGAATATCTAGTGAGTAAACAAATATCAACTAAGCTACGATAAAACAAAGAAAAGTAGTACAGAAATGAATGTCGTAGAAAGAAACAAGAGACAGAAGTTTTAAAAAATCCTCAATTCGTCTCTGAAAAGATTAATAAAGTAGAATAATACTTTCCTACTAAGAAAAAAGAGAAGCACACATAACATATTAACAGGTTAACACTTTAAATCAGCCAGTTTATAAATCTCCGCCATCTGTGACGCCTTCCTGTCTGCCCCTCACCCGCACGTTCAGACAAACTGTTCATGCTGTTACTTCTACCACCGTGTTCTCATACGCCCACTCCTTTCACCCCGGGGGCCCTTCCACACCTCGACTGCACTCCAGCAGCCGCCCCTTCGTTACACTGTCCAAATCTTGCCTTCCTCATTCCCTTTTATACCAATACTAGAGCTCTCTTCAACACAAAGCCAAACACATCAGTCTCACTCACAAAAGCCATCAAAGACGCCTATTTTTTTAAAAGCAGAAAGTCAGCCAACCTCTGACCCTAAGTAAACACAGGAAACAGTCCGCTACACCTTCTCACCTCCCACTCCTGTATCACTGGGTCATCTCCTGCTCCCCGAGGGGACCAGCCAGGTGCTTTCACGATCATGTTCCCCCCAGCCTACAGGACACTTCCCTTGCTTCTGCCTCTCAAATTCCTATTCATAATTCCAGTCTTAGTTTCAATGCCACATCTTCCATGAAAGTACCTCTGATCCATCAGTTACAATAATTCCCTAATTCCCAACAATCCTTTGTCACTCTCACTGTACCTCTTTTGTAAAACACAATTCTACCTGCATTGGAACTTTTAATTTACATTATCTGTCTCCTTCAAGAGACTACAGTTCTTTGGGTGATGACTGTGTTTTAGCCATCTGTGCGTAACCTTTAGGAACTAGGACAGTGTCCTGTAATAAGCAAATACTCCAGAACTCTTAAGTGTACAGTCAGAATTGGATCTGACAGTAAATGGTAATTATGAGACTACTACTGAGAAATTTATCTTCTCTAGAATTCAACGAACTGACTTCTCCAGACACATCACCCACAAATCACTACAGTGACCTTGGGGAAGCATTCTTCCTACGTTTTCCTCAATCTTTCATGTAATGTCTGCAGAAATTACTTTCGTAACAATAAATTGAAAAATAAAAATGCAATAAATGCAACAAACCTAACAGTCAAATTGGCTGAACACATTCTGACACTACAAAAATAGTAGTAAAGGTTTAGCTGAACTAAATATGAAAAAGCCAATCAAGCATTTACAGAAGTTCCAAAAACAGATAATCTACACAGAATTAGGGTAAAGGTATTTAAAGGAATGTGTGGGCTAAGGAGTCCAAGAAATGCGTCAGTGTGTTAAAAGGGTAAAACAATCTAAAAATCACCTACCAAGTGATTCTCTGAACCTCAGAAGGGCTACTGGAAAACATCAAGTCATAGGAAAACAATCCAATTCAAAAGTGGGCAAAGGATTTTAATGGACCCTTCTCCAAAGACATACAAATGGCCAGTAAGGCCAAGAAAAGATGCTCAGCATCACTAATCATTAGGGAAATGCCTATCAAAACTACACTGAGATGCTACCGCACGCCCACTAGGCTGGGCACTATCAAGAAAACAGACTATGACAAGTGTCGGTGAAGACGTAGAGCCTTGCAACCCTTTGTGCACTGCTGGCGAGAATGTCAAATGATACACCACTATGGAAAATGATACGGCAGTTCCTTAAAAAATTAAAAATACAATTACCACTTAATCCAGCAATCCCACTTCTCGGTGTATACCCAGAATTGAAAGCAGGGACTCAAAACATATTTGCACACTCATGTTTCTAACAGTATTATTCATAATAGTCAAAAGGTGGAAGCAACCCACAGATGGATGAATGAATGGATAAACAAAATGTGGTATATACATAAAACGGATTATTATTTAACCTTAAAAATGAATGAAATTCATTTACAAAAATGAACTTATTTACGAAACAGAAAAAGACACACAGACAGAAAACACATTTATGGTTGCCAAGGGGGAAAAGGGGTGGGAAGGGATAAGCTGGGAGTCTGAGACTTGCAGATACTAACTACTCGATAAATAGAATAAATACCAAGATTCTTCTGTAGAGCACAGGGAGCTATATTCGGTATCTTGTAGTCATGTATAATGAAAAAGTATGAAAAATAACCTACCTATGTATATGTATGACTGAAACATTACGCTATATACCAGAAATTGACACAATATTGTAAACTGGCTATCTTTCCATTTAAAACAACAAAAAGGATGAAATTCTGACATGTGCCACAACATGGACCAATCTTGAAGACGTAATACTAAATGTAGTAAGCTAGACAAAAAGGGACAAATGTGGCTTGATTCCACTTATACAAGATACACAGAATAATCAAATTCAGAAAGGAGAATGCTTAACGGGGCTGCGTCGGGAGGAGGGATGGGGAGTAACTGTCTAATGGGCACAGAGTTTCAGTTTGGGAAGCTGACATGGTTCTGGAGATGGATGGTGGTGGATCGCACAACAATGTGAATGTACTTATCGCCACTGAACTGAATACTTAAAAATGGCTACAACAGTGAATTTTATGTTATGTATATTGTACCACAATTTTGTAAGTTCAGTAATTTTTTACTATCAAGGAATGTCATGGAAACTATGTATCTGTGACAAAGACTTAAAATTCTAAACTGTCAAACTTTGCTGCATTGTGCTAAAATTATATAAATTCAACACAGAAAAACTGGCTACTACTTACTGACTAGAAGCCCACTTTGCTGTTGTTCAGCACATTATAGTAATTTTTAGGGTGTTAGTAGGTAACTCATTTATAATAACCAAAACACAAGTACAAAAACATAGCCAAAAAATTCATCAGGATCAGTGAAGAGCACCTAAGTTCCTGTACAATGACCTCTCCTGACAATTAGCAGCACAAAATCACAACGGTTTCTCTCACTTCCTACTAGAAGCCCTTGAAAACTAAGACAAAATTGGGATCACTATTAAAGTGGACAAACTAATTATGCAGGTCAATGTAATTACTATTTAACAGATACAGTTATCATTCAACATTTTTTAAAACGTGGGGTCCACGGAAAAACAAATCGTCAATTATACTCAAGAACTGACGTTCATCTTGATGTGCTCTCTCTGGAAGCTTGCTTTGCAGTCTCTAGGAGGTGAAAGGAACACTTTATATCTCCCATCCATCAATATCTGAATTAACATATTTTAAAGATAAAACCCAAGAAACAACAAAGTTATTAAGAGTGATCTCTGTCATTTAGATGAGACTTGCTCTGTATACAGAAAGCATCACTAGTTGCACTGGAACAGATTCAAAATACCAAATATCACCAATTGTGCCCCACTTTCGCTTCCGTTGTGCCACCACAGTCAATCATGATGTTCTTTAGGCAAAGCAATCAAGTTTACGATTAATCCAAACTTACAGTAAGGGAGTAAAATTCATACTGGGTTATGAGAAAGAGGGATGGGTGGGAATAAAAAGGACATGACAGGTCTATCACGACAGCGTAGTGCACAGCCTCGGGTGTGGCCTCTCCTCAACACACAGCTGCAGGATCCCCTACTCTGCTGAATTCTGGATTCTTACACCCCCTTAACTGATGTTCCAAAGGCTTCTTAATACAAGCTGAAGCTGATCTTCATCTACCCCTTCTATCCAAATCTGCTCCTTTCCCTGAGGTTCCTCACAGGCTCATGTTAAGCTGAAGTTCAGAGTCATCATTAATCCCCTCTCCTTCACCCCGTACCACATTCAAATGATCAGTAAGTTCTCAAATCCACCTCCTCTCACTCCACGACCACTGCCACGCCCAGCTCACGTCCTCACTGAGTCACACCTGTACTACTGCAGTACCCCACAAGTGCTCTCTGCTTCCGGTGTTCCCTCCTCCTTCTCCACCCTCCTCTCATAGATCCTCCTTGGGTCCACAGAGCAGTCTTTATGAAACATAGTATCACATCAGCTCCTTGTTTAGAAACCTTCAGTTGATCCTGTGTGAAATCATAACCAGTCCCAATTCTTCATAGCACGTCTTACAAAATCTTTCCAAATCTGGACCTAACGTCTGTCTCTAGCCTCACCTGCCTATACATGGACAGTTGTGCCCCCGTAGGGCTGCCGGTTCCTCTCCTACAGGCTCGCATTCCTTCACATCCCTGTGCCTTTGCAAATGGCCATCTCACTCCCTGAGAAGACCTCCCGCTTCCCCACTCCCTATCCATGCCACGAGTACTTTTACTTACCCTTTAAAATTAGGTTCACGATATCATCAACAAAGAAATTGCAAGGGAAAAAAGAGATGTCGGGGTAATGCAGAGACTAAAAGAGGGTAAGAGCCTACACAAATGCTCTGTGGAATAGTGTTCCTGGCCTGTTTCACAATCATACGGCTAGAAAAAAACAAGAAGCCAATAGGAACCATTTTTTTAAATTAAAAATAGGACACCCCTAATCTATTCCTAGCTAGGTGACAGTGTTTAAAAGCTGATACGTAACATTTCACAACCACGACGATGGCTACCGTCAAGAAAACAGGAAACAACATATGTTGGTGAGGATGTGGAGAAGCTGAAACCCTGGTGCACTGCCGGTGAGAATGTAAAGTGATGCAGCCATTATGGAAAATGGTACGGTGGTCCCTGAGACAATTAAAAATACAATTACCATTTAACCCAGCAATATCATTTCTCAGTATATATCCCGAAAAATTGAAAGTAAAGACTCAAAAAGTATTTGCACTCATGTTCGTAACAGCGTTATTCACACGAGTCAAAAGGTGGGAGCAACCCAAGTGTCCATGGATGGATGAACGTAAAAACTAAATGTGGTGTATACATAAAATGGAGTGTTACTTAGCTTTAAAAAAATTAATGAAATTCTGTTATGTGCCACAACACGGATAAATCTTGAAGATCTTATGGTTTAAGTGCAGTAAGCTAGAAACAAAGAGGACAAATACTGGGGAGGGTATAGCCCAGTGGTAGAGCGCACGCCTAGCGTACACAAGGTCCTGGGTTCAATCCCCAGGAACTTCTCTAAAAATAAATAAACATACCTAATTACCTATCACCACCAAAAAAAAACAAAAAAACAAAAAAAAAAACCAAACACTGTTCGATTCCTCTTATATGAAGTATCCAGACTAATCAAATGCATAGAGTCTAAAGTAGAATGGTGGTTGCCAGGGGCAGGGAAGAATGGGAGTAATTACCTAATGAGTTTGGGAAGTTCAAAAAGATCTGGAGATGGAAGGTGGTGATGGCTGCAGAACAATGTGAATGTACTTAATGGTAATAAATTTTATTTTACAACAATTGAATAGAAAAAAATTTTTGAAAAACTGATAGGACAAACTGTTGGCGAGAATGAGGAACAACCACAACTCTCATACATCACTGGTGGAACGTGAAATGCCACAATCACTTTGGGAAAATGCCTGCTAATTGCTTACAAAACTGAACCGATGCCTACCCTGCGATATCCCAGCCCCACTCCTTGGCAGTGACTGCAGGGGAAGGAGAGCATTTCCGTACAAGCGTGGTCACAGCAACTGTGCTCGGAATAATCAGAAGCTGGAACTAACCCGGGTGTCAGTCACCAGGAGAACGGCGAAGCGGTGCTGTCTTCCTACAGTTAAACAGCGGGCAGCAGTAACAGGCACAAAGACTGACACGTGCAGTGACAGAGATAAGCCTCAAAACAATTACGCTGAGTGAAAGGAGAATTCTACTAGAGTAGCTACTGAATGATTCCACTGATATGAATGAATAAAACAGGCAAAACTCATCCACAATGGAAAAAAAATCGGAAGTGTGGTTATCTCTGGGGGATGGAAGTGGGGACTGACTGTGAAAGAAAGGACTTCCTGGGTTGAAGGTGATGTTCTCTATTTTGTTGGGGACTAGGGTTACACAGATGTATGCATTTGTTAAAACTCAATAAATGCCACAATTAACACTTGTGCATTGCATATGGTTATTTTACCTCCAAAAAATGCCACAAAGAAAGCAACTCTAGTTAATGACACATGTGATAGAAATACTTACAGATAAAATGTACCCTGTCTGCAACTTACTTTGAGACATAAGAAATTAAGATGGAATGATGAAAACTTACAGTTTTATACATCAAATAAAAAAAGATGGGACTGATGAAATGGATAGGGGGCTAGACAGAAACATGACAAAGCACACAGAGTAAAATCTTACCTCTAGCATTAAAAAAGGCACCATGAATATCTCCTTTCTTTTCAAATAGTTAGGCAGTGACTTCTTGAAGCTGATACTTCTGAGTAATCTAGGAAAAAGGAAATGACAAACCTTCACAGATCTTTTTCATGGAGTCAAGATTCTATTAAGAATGAAAAAAAAAACCCTGGATAATAAAAAATGAATTCAAACCCTAGAAGTATGTTACTTTACAGTATAACATGCAAATATTTGACTTTCTAGTCTTGGAGTGGCCCATTTGGGACTCTAACTGAACAAAGGTCATTCATTTTTTTCTACTTTTTATTTTAAAAGTTGTTTGTGAACCTGAATTATGCATATCCATGACACAAAAGGTAACATGAATATATAAATAGTAATATACACCAGAAATTGACCAGTGTAACTACACACAAAATACTTAGAACAAAATGACAATGAAACCACTACACATTCGCTTGTGGGATCTCAATAAAAATTCATAAACTAAGTTTCTAGGGAGTAAATGAAAAACAGCAATTAAGCTACGATAAAACAAAGAAAAGTAGTACAGAAGAGAATGTCACAGAATCAACAGAGAAACAACAGAGGTTTTTAAAAATCCCCAGTTAGTCTTTGGAAAGACTAATATAGTAGAATAATACTTTCTTACTAAGGAAAAAGAGAAGCACAAATAACACATTAACAGGTTAACAGATCAAAGAAGGAAAATATGTGATCATCTCAATAAATAGAGAAAAAAATCATTTGATAAAATGCAGCACAGCACCCGTTCCTGACAAAAATAAAAACAATATAAAACACTCTAATCCAAACTGGGAATGGAACTTTTGTAATTTAATAAAAAAAAAAAAAGCTGTTAAAATCCTACAATAAAAGCCATATTTAATATAAAATGGTAGACACATTCACTTTTAAATCAGGAACGACAGTGCACACTGTCATTGCCTCTTTTCAGTAAAACCCCAGAGCTCCTAGACCTCTGACAGGAGACTGAGAAAAGCATAAGATTGGAAAGGAAAAAAACTACCATGGTTCTCACAAAATATTACGGTCGTAATAAAAATCTAGACACTATTTGAATGAAAAAATACTTCAGCCTCGTTGCTAGATATAAAACAACATGCTAAACTTAGTAACATGCACCAAAAGTAATCAGTAAAAAATGTCATTTCAAAAAATTTTCTTTAGAATGTTAACAAGAAGTTTAAGTATCTGGGAACAAATTTAAGAAAATATGCAAGAGACAAGTAAGATGTTATATTAAGTGACAAAACCTCACCAAAGAGCACAAAGGGCATTTTTAAAAGGCAACCATGGTGCTGGATGTGAAAACAATACCATAAAATGTCAATTCTCCTGGAATGAATCTATAAATTCAATGCATTTCTTCATCAAAATCCTAGAAAAAGTATTATTTATAAAGGTATGTGACAATGTGATTCCTAAACTGATATGAAATAGTAAGAGGCCAAGAACAGCCAAAGGGTTTCAAAGAAAAAGAATGACGAGGGAAGAATTTTCTTTCAACTAGTAAATCTTATTCTAAAGCTGTTTTCATTAAAATCTGTGGTATTAGTATAAGGAAAGAAAAATGACCAAAAAAGAGAGAACAGAATCCGCAGAAACACCTACGTATATTTGGGAGTTTGGTGTATGGCATTAAAAATAAGGGAAGAAAGGACAAAATGACACGTGGATCATCAGTCATCCACATGGAAATAATATATAAATCCCTCTCTTGGTCTGTTTACAAAAATAAATTCCAGGTAAAATGTAAAAAACCAAACTATAAAACTCATGTAAGAGGATATCCTTTATGCCATTAAAGTAGGAATGGAAATAAAAGTCACACACACAAAAACTTAACTTTAAAGGAAAATACTGATAATTAAAATGGAAATCACTGAAAACGAATTTAAAAAATATGCCATAACAGCATGGAAGGAGGCACCTCCAACATAAAAGAGCACTTAGCATCAGAAACCCAGAAATAACAAGAACTTTGAGAAATCAGTACAAAGGGCAAATCCTCACTAGGAAAACGGGCCAGTGATGTGAACAGATAGTTCAGGGACAAGAAAACCCAAAGTGTCATTGAACACATGGAAAGCGACGAAGAGTCACGAGTGATCAATGAGAACCATCAGAACTGGCAGAAATTAAGAGTCTAAAACAACAAGGCTACGTGTCATGCTCTATCAAATAAAAAAAGACGTAAGACGTCTAAATATTAGGAACATGCAAGGATGTGGAAAAACAGCAAACTAAAAACACGGATGAGGAGAATGGAAACTAAGAAATCAACTTGGCAAAAACCAATGGAATTAAGCTACTCTATTGTCTAAAGAATCCCACTTCCCGGGGATATTAAGGCACATTACTTAGAGAAACCTCACCTGAGTACCTAGGAGATACGCACAAAGATGTCCCATGGAGCAGTCTGTAACGGCCAAGGACTGCAGACAATCGGAACGTCCACGAATAGGGAAATACATGAACTGTGGCGGGTCAGTCAGTAGACTGCTTTTATTTATTTACTTTTTTTATTGAAGTATAGTCAGTGTACAATGTTGTGGTCAGTCAATAGACTACTGTATAAAGGTTAAAATGAATGAACTAGATCTATACATATAAAGATAGATAAAAATTAATAAAAAAACAATTTGCATTTGGATACATACAGTATATCATTAATACAAGTTTTTAAAATATATAAAACTGTATCTTGTGTTCCTTAGGTAAATGCACATATAGGAAAAATAAACATGGATGGGAAGGAGAAACTGCCCATCTTCACGTGGGTGATAAGCTCAGGGGGACATAACAGGTAATGGGTGCTTTATTTCTAAAACAAACAACAAAACAACAAACATAGAAGCCAGTACAGCAGAGTGTTCACATTTATAAAATTGGGTTGGTGGGTATACATGTACCTGATGTTCTGTACATTTCTATACATTTGAAATATTTCATAATTAAAAATTTTTAAGTGTGTGGGCAGTTCAGGAGGTGGATGTGGAAAACGCAGGTTACCGTTTCATGAGTACTGACAGCAGAGGAAAGGAGACCTGATGGAGGCTTAAAAACAAATTTTAAACAGGGAATGTGCTACCTCTTCTCCTAGACTAGAGTTCATGTGTATATGCGTATACACACAGGTACGCGCGTATGTGTGCGCACATTCATTTTCATTTGGAAACAGGAGAATACGAGGAAAAGAGGATCCAGGCAATGCCTGCGCTAAGGCTCCTGGCTGCCATTCAGCCTGTAGGTCCCAGCACAGCAGGACCATGTGACATCAGTGCCTGCAAGTTAGAGTGTGTTTTGTTCTTAGTATTTTTATGGTATTCCTTTTTCTACATTTATCAAGTTGGCTATAATGGCTGTGAACCTTGACTAATAACAATGATGGACACGTGCTGTTTCTGATTTTACTGGAATAAACAAAGAAGAACTTTATCACAGCAATGGAGCCCATGCACCATGGAGTCAGACTGTCTGGGTTTAATCTCAGGTGCTAGCACTTACCAGGTATAAACTTAAGCAGATAATTTAATATGAGTCTCCCTTTGCTCATTTATACAATGGTGAATGATTAAGGGAAGTTGACTCTTGCCTCCTCTACACCATTGGTCTCACCTGAATGCTTTCTTCCAGGTGGCAGCACTCCAGGCCTGGCAGCATCTCTATAACCCGGTTGGGGCTGAACGGACACAACAGCTCAGTGAACTGCTCTGCGACACACGGAGACGTTTGCAGCAATTCTTGATTTACAACGACATCTTCTCTAAAACAAAAAGCATTATGTAATCACATCTATAATTAAAGCTACAGGTAAAAAGTACGTTACCAAGACTGCTTTTTGGCCAGGTAAAACTGCAAATTACATCAGAGACCTTCTAAAGCATGGTATTTCTCATTTAAGTGGAAAAACAATCTTCAGTAACAATATTCAGCGGTGGCGCCTCTAAGTCATACTCACACTACAGGGTTAACTTTCTATAAATTGAATCTAATGGTATAGTTCCCTTGCGTAAAACACTTAGTAATTCTCCAGCACACAGAAGATTCAGTATATTATTTCTTAGCTTTACATATTAAACTGTTCACTGTAAGCCCCCAAACCCTATTTTCCAGTCTCTATACTTCTAACTCTTCCCCCCGACATATTTATAGCTTCATCTTCTGCTGTCGCCCCCACGTCATCCTCTGAAAATGCATGACGCTTTGTGCCTTTAAGTCTCTGCACACCCAGGACCCTTTATCTAGAACTCCTGCCCAATTCTCTGCCTAGACAACTGATACCAATTATTTAAGCCCAGTTCGTGCGTATCTAGGAACTCCTGTCTGACTCTCTCACACAGTCGATCCCTCTCTCCTCTTGTTCCTGCAGCACTTTTTTACTATGTCTGGTGTAGAGCTTTTAACACTGTACTGTGCTTATACAAGTGCTTCTCAGCTCCTATGAAAAAATTAAAGAAAACAATGTACACTTATCTGTGCCCCCCAGAGACTACCATACTGTGGGAGGTGGGGGGTGGGGGGCACAGTAGTGGGAAAATGAAGCGTGTCAGTGAATGAACTCCGCATCTCTGTCTCTTATGCCAGCTGCCTCCCACTCACTGCTGTGGTTTCCATCCTGTGTACGTGTCTCCTACTACTATTACTGCCACGTGGGGACCCTGGGTTGTGCTACATGTCCCTGTCACCGTCCTGTTCCCTATCTCTACCACTCAGTGGCCATAAAGGTAGTGAGCAAAGCACTCTCCCAGCAGTGCCGTGGTGGTGACGAGTGGAATACTAGCTGCATGATACATACAGTACTTCCAACTGAGCATCTCAGTATTCAACATTAATACAGCTATATTCCAATTAAGATTTTCCAAGAAAAATTCTAGTCATCATTAACACAATGTGAGGATGACAGAAGTCTGAATAAATTACATGAAACCCAAAGAGAATACCGTTGCAGCTACTACAGCAGAAGATATGGGGTGGGGGCTTCTGTGGTTATGATGTCTAGGGTGAGTGCAAAATTTACCTGAAGTTTTTTAAGGACTGTTTCAATCTGTTTAGAAAAGTGAGTAGCAACCAGCTCTGCAGCTTTACCAGGCTTCAGGGACACAAGTTCCTGGAATGAAAGGCAAAGATAAAATGCTCTTTAACATTAAATTTAAATAGAATTTCCACAGATGTGAAGCATGATCACCTCCTTCAAAATTTTCATGGGCTTCTACACTGCCTTTCAGGAGACCTCAACACAGGGCCTCAATTTTAATTAAAGGCATATTTAGCAAAATTTTAAAAGTACCATGTGAAAAACCTGATTTTGATATAAAAGGTATAATTCAGAATTCGTAGAAAATGAAAGCACTAAACATTCAGGACTTAGGTGACGACACCTACAGGATGAAAAGGAAAAAACACCTCCCCAAACTCCCCTCAGGGAATTTCATCCTTGATCTTAGAGCCCTAACTTTAAAGAAATGAAAAAAAGGAATATAGCTGCAATTTCTCTGGCTAAGAATTCTGAAATTTTACTTCTGATGCCTGGTGGATTTTGAAATCAGAAGTGTCTTAAGAAAGGAACTTAAGGTCATAACTCTAAGAGGTTGACCGCTCTTGGTAAGGCCAATTTCTGTTGAATCTAAGACCTCCAATCTGCCCTCTCTTTGAACCTTCCTCAGTACCACTGGCTCTTCTTTTCTTCTTGAAACTCTTTTCGTGCTTGGTTTCTGTGACCCTGTTACACCTTTTCAATTGCATTTTCTATTGCTAAAATGCAAAGATTGGCTACAGATCAACATATTATATTGCCAAATAAAAATAAGTTATTATGACTGCAAAATTTATGATATATCTAGTAATTTTATGATAGTATTTGTAGATGAATAATAATTAGCTGATAGAAATAACTAGTTTATACCACTTTATACATCTCAAAACAGAGAAGGTAGTATCACAAATAAAAAAGAAAATGTTACTACTGATCTTCAGACATTAAGAAGAAACTATTATGAATTAATGTTGAGAATCTGAATGGGTAAATTCCTGGAAAAGTATAATTTACTAAGCTGATGTAAGAAATGGAAAAGCTGCGCTGATTTTTAACCACTAAAGAAGTTGAATAAATAGTCAAAAATCTTCCCATATGGAACACTCTAGGCCCAAATAGCTTCACTCTAAGTCCTAGCAATCATTTAAGGGAGAACTATTCCCAACATTAAATCTCATAAAGAACAGAAAAGAGGGAAACTTCCTCAGCTCACTGTATAAGGCTAACAAAATTCTGATACCTAAACCCAACAGAAGATAAGAAAGAAAAGGAAAATCACAGATCAATCTTATCGTGAACACTGATACAAACAAACATCCTAAATAAAAACAAAACACAAAATGTATAAAAAGGATAATATACTAGGATCAAGTTACGGTTATCCAGAGTTCAAGGGTGCTTTAACATCAATAAAATTTATAACGACAACATAACGCCATTTGCAGCAACATGGATGCTCCTGGAGAATGTCATTCTAAGTGAAGTAAGCCAGAAAGAGAAAGAAAAATACCATATGAGATTGCTCATATGTGGAATCTAAAAAACAAAAACAAAAACGAACAAACAAACAAAAGCAAAGCGTAAATACAGGACAGAAATAGACTCATAGACAGAGAATACAGACTTGTGGTTGCCAGGGGGGTGGAGGGTGGGAAGGGATAGACTGGGATTTCAAAATTGTACAATAGATAAACAAGATTACACTGTATAGCACAGGGAAATATACACAAAATGTTACGATAATTCACAGAGAAAAAAATGAGACAATGAGTGTGTATATGTCCATGAATGACTGAAAAATTGTGAACACTGGAATTTGACACATTGTAAAATGATTATGAATCAATAAAAAATGTTTAAAAAAATTTATAACGAAAATATAAGGGAGAAAAGGTAATAAAATTTATTCTTGAGAAAAACTGTTAGCATACTAGAAATAAAAGCCTTCCATAAAAATTTTATTGTAAATATTGCACACGTTAGAAATAAAAAATTTTTAATTAACAATAGCACTACTGTGCTAAAAAAATATACAGTTGTGACAGTAAATCTAACAATCTAGAGATGAAAAATCTCTACAGAGAAAATTTAAAAACTTTATAGAAAGACAACTGAATAAAGGGTTATGCCAAATGGTCACTAAAAAGAAGACTCATGATGTAAAGATGTCAATTTAAACTGACATTGAATGACAGATTCAGTGCAACCCCTATTAGAATCAGAAGGTTAAAAACGTTTGGGGTGGAATTTGACAAGTTGATTCTAAAGTGTATTTGGAAGTATCAAAGGTCAAGAATAGTCAATACTCTCTTAAAGATATCAATAAAGTAACAATATTTAGGACAGTGTGGTACTGATGTAGAGACGAAGATCAATCAAACAGAAGAGGGCCCAGAAAAACAGACCAAGCATATAGACCCTTGCTACACTCATGGTAAGGCCACACTGCTGAGCATGGGGAAAGGCAACCTTTCAAAATAACTGCTGCTGGGAGAGCTAGGCATCCATATTTTTTAAAATTAGATGACTCTCCACCTCAAACCATACACAAAAACTGCTTTCAGATGGATGTAAGATTTAAAGATGGAAAAAAAAAACTTCTAGATAATAATATAGGAGTACTTTTCCTTTGATATGGAAAGAAAAAATTATTTTGACTACTTGAGAAAAAAAAAAGTTTTTATTAAAAAAGAACCATAGAAAAAAGCCAGAGAGAATATTTACAACAGGTATCACTGACAAAAAGACTTAACATCCAGCTACATAAAGAACTCCTACAGATCAGTTAAGACAAGAGACATTCTACCAGAAAAATGAGCAGAAGACTTGAACAAGCACAGAAAGGAAATTTAAATGGCCAACAAACATAACAAGGCCACCAATCTCATGAATAATTAAGAATACATAAACTTAAAACATAATGAAATATTACACATACACTAGATTGACAAAATTTTAAAATCCAGCAAGAATACACAGCTAATGGCAAGGGGAGGAGGGTTGCCCTGGGGAAGCCTTTGGATTTGCCCCAGGCTTCCCTGTCTCCCCAACACCTGGCTTGTGGGCACCCTTTGCTGTCCCCGGTGGCAGGACACATATTTCCCAGTTTACTTAGTGGGGGTTGGTAAGATGAGGTCAGCTGGTACTGGTCAGGTGACCCCCGCCCCCCCGCCCACCTGTGGCAGCAGAGGCCACCCCCAAGCCAGGCCGCAAGGGAGACTGGAGCAAATAGGCCAGCTTCTCCAAAGCAGGCCCCCTCCCCCAGCTGCCCCCTGCTCCCTGACTACACCACACCCACCTCCTGGGAGCTGGCTGACCTGGGGACCTGCCTAGAGTGAACCTGGGGTAGCAGAGGCCGCTCCCAGGCCAGGCCAGGCCAGGCCACAGGGAGATGGGAGCAAATGACTGGCTTGGAAGGGGCAGCCCCCCTCCTCCCGTCGCTGCTGCCTCCGCTGCTACCATCCTCCCAGCCCCCTGACTGCACTGAGCCCATGGTATTACCAAAGTGGGTCCAGAGGGAACATATCTCAACATAGTAAAAGCTATTTGTAACACACCTATAGCCAGCATAATACTCTACGGTGAAAAGCTGAAAGCTTTTCCACTAAAACCTGGAACAAGACAAGGATGCTCACTCTCACCAGCTCTATTCAATACAGTATCAAAAATCCTAGCATAGCAATTAGACAACAAAAAGAAAGAAAAGGGATCCAAGTTGGAAGACAAGAGGTAAAATTGTCATTCTATGCGGATGACATGGTACTATACACAGAAAACCCTAAAGGCTCCGCACGAAAACTGTAAGAGCTACTGAAAGAATTCAGCAAGGTAGCAGGACACAGCAACAACATACAGAAATGAGTGGCATTTCTCTACACGAAAGTAATAATCCCTTTTAAAACCACCCAAAAACATAAAATACGTAGGAATAAATCTGACCAAGGAAGTGAAAGACATCTGCAAAGGCCTACAAAACACTGACTAAGGAAATTAGAAAGGACTTAAAGAAATGGAAATATATCCCATGTTCTTGCATTGGAAGAATTAATATTGCTAAAATGGCCATACTACCCAAAGCAATCTACAGATTTACTCAGATTCCTATCAAATTACCCAGGACATTTTTCACAGAATTAGAACAAATCATCCTAAAATTTATATGGAATAATAAAAGATTCAGAATTACCAAAGCATTATGGAAGAAAAAGAATGAAGCTGGAGGAGTAACCCTCCCAGACTGCACACAATACTACAGAGCTACAATCAAAACAGCATGGTATTCATACAAAAACAGACATACGGATCAATGGAACCAAATGGAGAGCCCAAAAGTAAACCCACAAACTTCTGGTCAATTAATCTTTGACAAAGGAGGCAAGAATATACAATGGAGTAAAGACAGTCTCTTCAACAAACGGTGTAGGGAAAACTGGACAGCTGCATGCAAATCAATGAAGTTAGACTACTCCCTCACACCATACACAAATATAAATTCAAAAATGGCTAAAAGACTTAAACATATAGACAAGATACTATAAGCCTCTTAGAAAAAAACATAGGCAAAACATTACCTGATATATAATATCTCAGCAACATTCTCCTATGGCAGTCTACCCAAGCAACAGAAAAAAAAAAAAAAATAAGCAAAAATAAGCAAATGAGACCTAACTAAACTTATAAGCTTTTGCATACCAAAGGAAACTATAAGCAAAACAAAACGACAGTCTATGGAACGGGAGAAAATAATTATAAATAATTCAACTGGCAAAGCCTAAATTTCCAGAATATATAAACAGCTCATAAAACTTAGTAACAAAACACAAACAGCCCAATCCAAAAATGGGCAGAAGACCTAAACAAGCAATTCTCCAAGGAAGAACTACAAATGATCAATAGACACATGAAAAAATGCTTAATATCACTAATTATCATAGAAATGCAAATCAAAACTACAAAACCCCAGTCCGAACAGCCATCATGCAAAAGTTCATGAATGATAAATGCTGGAGAGGGTGTGGAGAAAAGGGAACCCTCTTATACTGCTGCTGGGAATGCAGTTTGGTGTAACCATTACGGAAAACAGTATGGAAATTCCTCAAAACACTAAAAATAGACTTACCCTGTGATCCAACAATCCCACTTCTGGGTATATATCTGGACAGAACTCCAATGCGAAAAGATACCTGCACCCCAGTATTCATAACCCCACTATAATATAACAGCCAAGACATGGAAGCAACCTGAATGAAGCAACAGATGACTGTATAAAGAAATCGTGGTATATTTATACAATAGACTACTACTCTGCCATAAAAAAGGATAAAATGATGCCATTTGCAGCAACATGAATGGACCCAGAGATCATTATTCTAAATGAAGTGAGCCAGAAAGAGAAAGAAAACTATCACATGATATCACTTATATGTGCAACTTAAAAAAAAAAAAACCAACCACTATGAGCTCATCTACAAAACATGAACAGACTTGCAGACTTAGTAAACAATCTAATGGTTACCAGGGAAATGGGGTGGGAAGGGAGATTTAAAAATGTTTGCCACTATATGTAAAATATTTTTTTTTTAATTTCTTCTGTATAGCACAGAAACCTATGTTCAATACCTGGTAATAACCTAAAATGGAAAAGTCGCTACAGCCACCAACTGAGGAAGAAAGAGAAGAAAGGAGATGTAGTTATCCTGGGCTAGAGCCCAGTCCTGGGAAAAACTCATGCACCCCAATGTTCACAGCAGCACTATTTACGATAGCCAAGATACGGAAACAACCCAACTGTCCGTCAACAGATGACTGGATAAGGAACATGTACATATACACAACGGAACACTACTCAAACACACAAGAAGAATAAAACAATACCACTTGCAGAAATACGGATGGATCCGAAGACTGTCATTCTAAGTGAAGTGGGCCAGAAAGACGAAAAAAAAAAAAAAAGCCATATGACATCACTCATATGAGGAATCTAAAAAATAGTAACAGTAATAATAAGGCCACAAATGGACTTAATTATCATTTTGACTTCTTGAATATGTGTAAGCACATCGGACTGTCCATGATTAGATCACCACATTCTGTTGATTCTTACTTTGTAGTTGGCTTTATTCCTTTAATAACTGTAAGTTTAAAAATCTAACCTCTTCCTAACAATGATAAATAGTACATGTACGTAAACTAAAAAATAGTGCAGTATAGCGTATGGACGTATCTACATGCAATATAATGTGTACGTGTGGTTGAACTGTAGTAATTCTACCTAATAAAACTGGAAAAGGGGGTGGGGGGGAAACAGACATACGGAACAATGGAACAGAATAGAGCGCCCAGAATTAAACCCACAAACTTCTGGTCAATCAATCTTCGACGAAGAACACGCAGTGAGTAAAGACAGTCTCTTCAGCAAAAGATGTAGCAAAAATTGGACAGTTGCATGCAAATCAACGAAGTCAGGCTACTCCCTCAGCCCATATACAAAAATAAATTCAAAGTGGCTTAAAGACTTAAACATGCAGACAAGACACTATAAATCTCTTAGAAGAAAATCAACGGCAAAACATTACCTGGCATAAGCTCTCAGCCATGTTCTCCTAGGGCAGTCTACCCAAGCAACAGAAATAAAAGCAAAAATAAAGAAGCAAACAGGACCTAACTGAACTTACAAGCTTTTGCACAGCAAAGGAAACCATAAGCAAAGCAAAATGACAACCTACAGGATGGAAGAAAATATCTGTAAATGATTCGACTGACAAAAGGCTTAATTTCCAGAATATATTAAAAGCTCATAAAACTTAGTAACAAAAAACAAACAACTCAATCCAAAAATGGGCAGAAAACCTGAACAAGCATTTCTCCAATGAAGACCACAAATGGCCAACGGGCACACAAAAAAATGCTCGAGTATCGCTAATTATCAGAGAAATGCAGATCAAAACTACAAAACCCCAGTCAGAATGGCCCTCACTCAAAAGTTCATGAATGATAAATGCTGGGGGAGGGTGTGGAGAAAACGGAACCCTCTTACACTGCTGGTGGGAATGTAGTCTGGTGTAGCCATTATGGAAAACAGGATAGAAATCCCTCAAAAAACTAAAAATAGACTTACCCTATGATCCAGCAATCCCACTTCTGGGTATGTATTCAGAGGGAACTCCAATGCAGAAAGATAACCTACGCCTCAGTATATACAGCCCCACTATACAGATTAGCTAAGACGTGGAAGCAACTGAAATGAAGCAATAGGTGACTATAAGTTCTGGTATTATTTATACAACGGAATACTACTCTGCCGTAAAAAGGATAAAACAATGCCATTTGCAACAGTATGGATGAACCTAGAGACTGTCATTCTAAGAGAAGTGAGCCAGAAAGAGAAAAATGCCATATGGTATCACTAATACGCGCCATCTTAAACAAAAAAGAAGACACTGTGAACTCCTCTGCAAAACAGAGTAAGATTCAGACTTGGTAAACAATCTTACGGTTACAAGGGAAAGTGGGTGGGAAGGGATAAATTTGGGAGATGGAGATTTACAGATGTTAGCCACTGTATAAAAACGGATTTTTTTTTAAAGTTTCTTCTGTATAGCACACAAGCCTACGTTCAATACCTGGTGATAACCTAAAATGGAGAAGTCGCTACGGCCACCAACTGAGGAAGCAAGAGAAAAAAGGTGAGTCAGTTATACTGGACTAGAGCCCAGTCCTGGGAAAGTCCTTGCCAGCCACTGAGGCTGTCCACTGACCGCACTGCGCCCTCCTCCCAGGAGCAGGCTGACACGAAGACAGGCTTCCTATGTGAATTTCGGGCAGCAAAGGCCGCCCCAGGACAGGCCCCTGGGGAAATGGGAGCAAGTCCCTCCCCCTCCCATCGGAGCGCAGCAACCCCTCCCCGCCGCCTCCCCCTAACCGCACCACGCCTGCCTCCCTGGAACCCACTGACTTGGAAACAAGTGTCCAGCGAACCTGGGGTAGCAGCGAGAGGGGCGCTGCCCCCGGCGAGCTGATCAACTTGCCCTTATCTCCCCCCGCGGCACGGCCTGAGGACTGCCTCTGCTGCCCAAGGCACTTCCCGAGGTCAGCCTGCCCCTGGGAGGCGGGCGCGGTGTGGTCGGCAGCAGCGGCAGCGGCAGCGGCAGGTTTAGGGGTCCGCCTCTGCGAGCCTGTGGATTGCTTCAAACTGCCCACCGGCGTGTCCTGGCCTTAACCTCTGCTGCCCCAGGTTCGCAGGGCTCAAGTTTCAGGTCACCCTGCTCCTGGAAGGCGAGACCTGTGCTTGTGCTGTCAGGGGGCAGCGGCGGTGGCGGGAATGGGGCTGCCACATGCTAGCGCGGGGATTTGCTCCCATTTCCCGCTGTCGCTGCCGCCGACCCCGCACCCTGACAGCACCTCCTGGTCTCCCAGGGGCAGAAATGACCTGCAACATAGGCCCTGCAAATCTGGACAGCAAAAGCTACCCCCAGGACAGAACGCAGCAGAGGGGAGCAAATTCACAGGCTCCCAAGGGTAGACCCCTCTCGCCGCCGCCGCCGCCGCCGCCGCCACCCCCGCCCCCGGACAGCACCGCACCCGCCTCCTGGGAACAGGCCATGGCCTGAGGGCCAGTCGGACGTGCTCCCTGGCCGTCCGGTGCCCTCCCACCTCCTGGGCCGGCGGCATCCGCTATCCCCCGGGTATAAGCGGCAACGAAGAGGCGCCCGTACTACTAATGAGCGGGAAGGACAAGTGGGCACCACGAACCACGCGGCGGCCCCCGACCCACCTCAGGGTCCTAACGGGTCGCGAGGCCCGGGCCTCACCTACGCACCGCTACCCGCGAGCACAGCCCAGGCTTCACCCGCCGGCTCCCGACCTGCGCGCCCCCACCAAGCGCCCCCTTACCGGCTCGGCGGCGGCAGCGGAGGCGGCAGCAAGCGGCGGCCCAGACCCCAGGCCGCGTTCCTCCTCCAGGAGCTGGTCCGCCCGGCTTTCACACGCTCCGGGCGGGTCCGGTCGGCGCAGCTCTGTGTCCACGCGCATGTGCGCCCCTCCTCCCGCCCGCAGCACGGATGCTCGTGCTGGAACTCCTGTTGTTCGGGAGGTGGGGACTGGTGCCAGGCTGGGGGCAAGGGCCTGGCAGTGGGGCGGGGGGCCCATCCCTTTACCCGCCCCACCGGGTCTCCATCCTTAACACCTCCATCCCGTCACCTACTGGTCCTGGCACCCAACCAAAACCACGACCAGCTCAGGGCCAGGCCACATCCCCTAGCCCCCACTCCCCCTGCTCGCCTTCCCTCCCAAACCCTGTGACTGCCGTCCCCACCTACAGCCAAGCCCCCAAGTCTCCCACCGGACCCCCGAAATGGGACTTCCTCTCACACCGAGGTCCCCGCCCCGACACTCCACCACGCTAGTAACCTATGGCCCCCACGCCACAAGCTCACCCCTCATGCCTCACTGCAGGACCCCCAACATCCCAAGATGATCCCCCTCACCCCTCAGCGGGGTCAGTTCCTCTCTGAGCGGCCCCTCACCCCTCAGCGTGTCCCCCCTCACCGTGGGATCCCCCCTCACTCCTAGTGCATCCCTCCCCCAGGTGACCCCTTCACCCATCACCTTGCGTGTGGGGCGTGGAGGTCTGGGCTCTGGTCCCCATGGGGACTGCCACCAGCGGGGATCCAGCCTAGTGTGCTGCTGCACAGCTAGTGTTGGAGGCTACAGGGTGTGGCGGGTGAGGCTGGAGGCGGTTCCAATACCTGCCCCTGCACCCTGACCCCTGCTCTGTGCTCTGTGCCTCCTCTGAGCCAGCGGGTCAGGGTGGTCCTAGGCTGCCCACCACTGGCAGGTGGGCCATGGTTCGTTGATGGCCCTGATGATCATCAGGACCCCTAGGGCGGAGACATTGGGCACGTGGATCTGCAGGGGTGAGGGTGGTGCGGAGGGTGCAGCTGAACCTGGGGACAGGTAGCAGGCAGGTGGGCTATGTGCATGGCCTGGGCTCAATCCTGGTGGGTTCAGGGACCCTGTTTATTCACGCCAGGGCAGAGGGAAGAGGGATGGGAGCTTCGAAAGTGTCCAAGCCAAGGCTAGAGAGCAAAGCAGGCAACTGCACTGGCCAGGCCACCTTGGAACCCTCCACAACCCTGGTCTTTGCCCACGGAGAGACTGACCTTCACCCGCCAATGAGACATTGCCTCCCCCTCCCCCCATATAGTTTACAGGCAATTGAAGGGACTTTGATAGGTAATTATAATAGGAGATCAGGTCCACAGTTATGGTGAACCTGGCAGGGCTCCTGCGTGAACCCCAACCTGAGGCAGAGGAAGCCCCACTCAGAAATATCCTCTTACCTCTTACCAAGGCACTACGTAGTAGAAAAAATCTGACTCCGTATTAGATCTGTTCCTTTTATTTTAACACTCTGTCCTGTTTTCTAGGCTCAGTCTTGCCAGCTCTGCACCTTGTGTAAAACAATGTTGCCTTTAGCCTGAAATACACAGGAGAGCCTATTCTCAAGGCTCTGACCTTTAAGGATATTAACACTTTTGCACTCCTATAAAGATAACAAGTTGCAAAATAGAAAATAACCTTTGTTTTGTTGGAGGTTTTACAGGGGCACCGTGACCTGACCCATGTGGACAGCTGCAAAGGATTCCAAGAACATGAAAAGTCCTACACCAAGAAGTTTGCAACAACCAACCACATCCCCTCCCCCTTTTACTAGAAAAGGAGCCTGCAGTCTGACTTGGGGAAGATGGTTCTCCAGGACGTAAGTCTGCCATTAACTTGGTCTGCAGCTGTCCACGTTGGTCAGGTCATGCTGGCCCTGTAAAACCTCTAACAAAATAAATGTTATTTTCTATTCTGCAAATGGTTGTCTTTATGTTAGTGCAAAAGGGTTAATATCCTTCAAGGTCAGAGCCTTGAGAATAGGCTCTCCTGTCTATTTCAGGCTAAAGGCAACATTGTTTTACAAAAGGTGCAGAGCTAGCAAGACTAAGCCTAGAAAACAAGGCAGTGTTTAAGCCAAAAGAGCATATCTAATATGGAGTCAATTTCTTATTTTCTTTTACAGTATATTCTATTTTTATGGTTTAAGTTTACAATTATGAAGTTCAGCCTTTTTCCATTTTAAATTGTGCAATTCAAGAGCATTAAATGCATTTACAATGCTGTGAGACCAACACCACTGTCTGGTTTCAGACTACTTCCTTCCTCAACGTAAAAGCTTGTATCCAAAGCACAACCCATGTCCTCCCTCCCCCAGCCCAAGACAAGGCCTAATCCCCATTCTCTTTCTCTCTCTCTCCACCCATCCTGGAGATTCCCTATCAAAGAATTCATACAAAAGGTGGCTTTTTGTGTCTGCCTACATATCTGAAGCAGGGACTGGTGAATTATTTTTTACATGAATTCGCATTTTTGTATTGAGAGGGAAAATCCAGATGGATTAAAGATGAGATGCACAAAATGAAGCCCTTTTAGTAACTATACTAACTCTGTGCATAATCTTGGGGTAGGCACTGCTGTTCTAAGTGTGAAGCCACAGCCAGAAGGGAGACGCTTAGCTCTTCCTATGTCAAAACAAAACCAAAAGCAATGTTACAGAGGCCACAGGGAGGTAGGCACCGTGCAGTCAGAGGGCGGCTACAGGGAGGGGTGCTGCCCTCCCTCAGCAGGTGGACTAGCTCCCATCTGTCCTAGGGCCTGTCCTGGGGGCGGCCTCTGCTACCCCAGGTTCACAGGATGCATGTCTTCATGTCAGCCTGCTCCTGGGAGGAGGGCGCAGTGCATTGAGGGGGCAGCATCAGCAGCAGTCAAGGACTTTCCCAGGACTGGGCTCTAGCCCGGGATAACTACCTCTCCTTTCTTTTCTTGCTTCCTCAGTTGGTGGTTGTAGCAGCTTTTCCATTACAGGTTACTACCAGATACTGAACATATGTTTCTGTGCTATACATAAGAAGCATTTTTTTAATCTATTTTTATATATAGTGGTTAACATGTGTAAATGTTAGCCACCATATATAAAAACTCCCAAATTTATCCCTTCCCACCTCCTTTCCCTGGTGACCATACAACCATACAATTATTTACTAAGTCTGCAAGTCTCTTTCTGTTTTGTAGATGAATTCCTAGTGTCTTTTTTTTTTAACATTGCACATATCAGTAGTATCATACAGTATTTTTCTTTCTCTTTATGGCTCACTTCACTTAGAATGACGATCTCTATGTCCATTCATGTTGCTGCAAATGGCATTATTTTATCCCTTTTTATGGCAGAGTAGTATTCCATTGTAGAAATACGCCACATCTTCTTTATCCAGTCATCTGTTGCTTCTATAGGTTGCTTCCATGTCTTGACTGTTGTATATAGTGGTGCTATGAATACTGGGATGCAGGTATCTTTTCGCACTGGAGTTTCCTACGGATACATATCCAGAAGTGGGATTGCTGGATCATAGGGTAAGTCTATTTTTAGTTTTCTGATGAATTTCCATACTATTTTCCATAATGGCTACACCAAACTACATACCCCCAACAGTGTAGGAGAGTTCCCTTTTCTCCACACCCTCTCCAGCATTTATCATTCATGAACTTTTGAGTGATGGCCATTCTGACTGGTGTGAGCTGATACCTCATTGTACTTTTGATTTGCATTTCTCTGATAATTAGTGATATTGAACATTTTTTCATGTGTCTATTGGCCATTTATAGTCTTCATTGGAGAAATGCTTGTTTAGGTTTTCTGCCCATTTTTGGATTGGGTTTTTTTTTTGTTATTAAATTTTATGAGCTGTTTGTATTTTCTGTAAATTAAGCCTTTGTCAGTCAAATCATTTACAGGTATTTTCTCCCATTCCATAGGGTGTCGTTTTACTTTGCTTATTGTTTCCTTTGCTGTGCAAAAGCTCGTAAGTTCAGTTAGGTCCCATTTGTGCATTTATTTGTGCTTTTATTTCTAATGTGTGGGTAGACTGCCCTAGGAAAACATGGCTGAGGTGTATGTCAGGTAATGTTTTGCCTATGTTTTCTTCTAAAAGGTTTATAGTGTCTTGTCTACATGTTTAAGTCTTTAAGCTGGCCATCAGCGTGGCCATTTTACACAAAAGCACAAGAGCAGCAGAAGCACTTTGCACCCTCAGAGCATGGGATGCACCAAGCTCTACTTACGCAACCCTCAGTGTCTCCAGCCTCCACAGGGCACGTGCGTGAACAGATACAGCACCAACTTCGTAGTGAACACTTCTGTTAAAACAAAACAAAACAAAATGTTAACTTTTCATTCTTGGACTCTATTTATTCAAGCCAATTAAAGAGAGGAACAAATGGGAAGTCTTTGGATAAACAGTAAAAGCTATACTTTTTGGTAGGAGAGAATATAACTGGAAATAAAAATAGCAAAATAATAACAGTGATCTGAATACACATTTGATTTAAACACATCCTCTCCTCTTTTATTCCCTCTAATCCCGTTCATTCCCTCTCCCTCCCCCTGGCCTTCTCTCCCTCCCCTCTCCTCTCCCTCCCTGCCTCCCCCCTCCCTCACTCTCTTTCTCTCCCTCTCCCCTCCATCCAGTGAACACATTCACCTTACCCATCTAATTTCAGTCCACAGAAGCACTCAGCTATGAGTTCAGGTGTAGTTTAATATATTATATTTCAACACATGCATATGGTTATTTGAAGTTCTAAATTCTATTCCAGATATTTAAAACATTTAGAAGAAATGTAAGAACCCATTAATTTTAATGTTTTAATATAACAATCTGCTAAATGGTGAGACAGAAAAATATAAATATCAACAGAACAGTCTCACACACACAAAGAGAAACTTCTCTGGATGTGCATCACACACACCCAAGTTCCAAAGCTCTCATTACAACAGGCTGTTAATATGCCAGACGTGATGCTAAGTAATGTACATACTTAAACCTAAACTGGTCTCTGTACCAATCCCTTAAGGTTGCTTTAAGGAAACCAAAGCTTGTGCATGTACTGCTTACTTCCCGAGGACCCACTGCCTCCCTCTCCACTGGGCCTCACACTTCATCCTCTTCACAGGGGCTTTTACAGAACAAAACTTTCTCATTTTGATGAGATCCAGCTTATCAATATTTTCCTTTCATGGACATGTTTTTTATGTCAAGTTTTAAAACTGTGATCTCCAAGAGTTTTTCTAAATGTTCTATAGTTTTGTGTTTTACATTTACACAAATGACCCATCTGAATTAGGGTTTGTATAAAGTGTGAGGCTTAGGCTGCAGTTCTTTTGATCTTTTCTCCCCCTATGGGCATCCATTTGCTCCATAAGAATGTCTTTTAAGTCTGGGGGAAAAAATCTCTTCTTATCTTCTTTTTCAGTCACTTTGTGCACTTTCCCCCATGATCCAGACCCCTGCAGTCTTGGTCCAATGCCAAATGAGATTAACATGAGAGAGGAATTAAAATCACATAAACTACTAGGGACAGTGGTCAATTTTATCTTCTATGTCAGTAAATAGAAGACAACATAAAAAGGACCTGAACCTCTGGGCCATTTGAGAACTCTGATTTTGAAACTGAGTATGAGACTGAACATTCCAGAAAGAAGACTAATTGAAACTAATGAACATTTAATGAGGTTTTAAGTAGCTGAATGTTTCACTCCTCCCACTTAGTTTACTTCATTCAATGCTTCTTACCATGTTTTAATTGGACAAAAATTTTCATCAATTCTATTGACAGGGAATCAAAACATAACATGAGTAAAAACTTCAGAGGAGGCCAGCAAATGGATCACTTTAGTGGACAGATAACGTTAGTGGCCCACTTTCTATTATGCAAATGGCCTGACGAGACACATCCTGAACTTAAGGAACTGTGTCAAGGCAAGAAGGTGCGAGGCTCCAGGCTCTGGGCTCAGGTACCAACCTCCGCTGCTCTTCGCCATGTACTCCTGAGGGGACAGTGAGGCACTCGTCCATGTGTCCATGAAGCAACCTGAGGATGTCACTGCCGATGAGATACCCTGGAAAGATCGAAACCAGTCACACTGGAACAGTCATGGTCAGATGCTGACAGATGGACAGATCACCTGGTTCAGCCTTCTATTTTCATAGTCAAAGATCCAGAAGCCTAGTGAGGCTTAGGTAACTGGGAAAAATCACAGACACAGGTGCTGCCACCTGCCTTCTATCTCTGAGCCCTGGGCTCCCAAGTCTAGAATCCATGACTGTAGCCTCAAAAGACCCTCCACTGAACAGACAAGCCTGGATAGGCTCAATTCTGGACCATCTAAGTGAGAATGATCAGAACAGAGCTATTTCCCTGGAAACCCTGAAGCGCAGGCACTACTGTGCTCCGGGTCTAAGTCCCGCACCCCGGAGGATGAGACATCTCGACATTAGCCTAAATGAGCAATATCCTGAGGCCAGAACATTGGAGAAAATAACCCCTAGAAAGCTCACGTGTAAAATACACACAAATAAACAGAAATGTAAAAATAAGGAAGGACAGATCTTAACACAAACTTCACTTTTAAGTAACAATTTACATGAGAGTCTTTAATGTCACGCATCTGTGTTACAGGCTACTTTGACACAAAGAGCTCTAATGCATTTGCTCGTTATCATCATCCCTATCATCATTAGGGATGACTGTCAACTCTGCATCAAGGGAACAGCCTCCTCACTGCTGTGGCGTCTTTACCTTGGCTGCTTCGCTTCCTGAGCTGATGGGGGCCACGCTCCAGAGGGTCTGCTGGAAGGCGGCATCCACGTGCAAGCTGCTATTGCCGTAGGACAAAGTGCTGCATTGGAGGCAAAACGAGGCATCACTTCAGGCTCAGGGTGACTCTTCACACGTAAGTGCTCCTGGCAACTCTAACCGAACATCACAGATTTGCAAATGTCCATAGACAACATCTATTTCAATCCCGTCCCTCAAAAATTAAGAGACTGGTCAAAAAAAATTAGAGTTTATATTTGATATTATGTATTTTTCAGCTTCATTCTAAGAGTTACTACTTAAGCCACTAACAGAAAACACACAAATGAATCACCTCACACCATTCAGAATGACCATGATTAAAAAGTTCACAAAGGAGAAATGCTGAAGAGAGTGTGGAGAAAAGGGAACCCCCTTATGCTGTAGGTGGGAATACAGTTTGGTGTAGCCACTATGGAAAACAATGTGGAGATTACTTAAAAAAATAAAAATAGAGTTACCATACGATCTAGCAATCCCACTCCTGAGCATATGTCTGGAAAAAACTCTAATCTGAAAAGATACATGTACCCCAATGTTCACAGCAGCACTATTTACGATAGCCAAGACATGGAAACAACCTAAATGTCCACTGACAGATGACTGGATAAGGAAACTGTGGTGTATTTATACAATGGAATCCTACTCAGCAATAAAAAAAGAAAAAAATAATGCCATTTGCAGGAACACAGATGAACCTGGAAACTGTCATACTAAGTGAAGTAAGCCAGACAAAGTAAGCAAAATACTATATGATATCACTTATATGTGGAATCCAGAAAAAGTGATACAAATGAACTTATTTACAAAACAGAAATAGACTCACAGACAAAGAGAACGAACTTAAGGTTCCCAAAGGGGAAAGGTGGGGAGGGATAAATTAGGAGTTCACGATTTGTAGATACACACTACTATACATAAAATAGATAAACAGCAAGGTCCTACTATATACAGCCCAGGGAACTACATTCAGTATCTTATAATTCCCTATAATGAAAAAGAATGCATATTTATAATTGAATCACTATGCCATATGACACTGCAAATCAATACTTCAAGTAAAAAAGAAAACACATAAATGAATGTACTATCATACATTTATTTGTTAAAACAGACTATTTTGTTTTAGAGGCTTAAGTTTTCTACATATCACGGTGTGACACTGTTTTGACAATGAAATAGGTAAAATCTTCTGGACTGATGTCTTAATTTTATAGGGTTCTTTGGGAACTTTTATCTACAATTTGATGTAACAGTCATTAGATGGCAATACTGCCCAAGAGGTATCAAAACTGAGGCCAATAAATTTCCTTCAAAATTCAGATATTGCCAATTTCAGATGTTCCTTCTTAAAAACAAATGTATTAAAAGAATATCATATTTTGTATCTTTGAGAGCCATAATACAGGAGTTCTGAAATGATAAGTAAAGAAAAACAAAACGATGAGTAACACCAAACGCTGTGCTTATTTCACTATTACCTGACCACTGCAAGACTTTCAGACACTCTGAGCACAACCACCTGTTTCCTTGGAGTCATCTCAGTAAACATCACCACCACTCCTACAGTGTTCCTACAACACTTTCCAATGCCGATGGTTGCCTAAGCTCTTAAAGACTAACTGCGCCAGAACCTTCCCAGAAATCCGACTTCCTAGTTAGATGAAGGGCAGTCACAGCATGAAGAGTCATCCTGGTTCCCGCTACAGGCCTTTCAACTCCAACGGTCTCTTCTGCCTAAATATGCTAACCTCAAGGCACCAGCAAATATGGGGGTTTCATTTTCTTTCTCTTAAAAACAAGACCAAAGAAGTTTCTGACAGTTGACATACATACCATTATCTTATCAATAATTTTTCCAATCAATAAGATTGAAAGTTTGCCAGTGGATGCATGAGATTTAGCAACAACCGGCTCTTCCACCTCCTCCTCTCAACCAGCTCTCTGCCTCTTCACAACATCCCCTTCACCTCGGCCTGTCAATCCTGTGCAAATCCCGGCTGAGATGCCTTTATTGAATTAATTTCTTTCCAATATGCTAAAACTCTTTAACTACTTACAAGTTAATCATATGCCATCTGCTTCCACAAATAACAAAACACATTCTCCTTCATGGCCCTCATTACACAATGTGATTGTTGAGTGTCTTTTTCTTGCTGCCTCTTGTAAGTTATCTGACACAGGCTCACAACTGAACTCCCAGCACCAAGCAGGGTACTCAATAAACAAGGATGTGGAGGAGTTAACACAACCTTTAAAATCAAAGGAGCATAAGCTTTAAAAATGTATTTTAAGTTATTCCATAAATATTCCTATTTCAATGACCTAACACAAGCGCACACACATACAAACCTGTAAAACCATATGGATTTCACTAAACCATCAGAAGATGACTCAAAATACCAGCGTTTATATTTTTACTACTGAATTCAGGTGAAAGCTCATGCCATGTTATGATAAACAGATTTGTTAATTCATCCTGGTTCCCTGAATATACTACGTGTAAAGCATGTGCTGAATATTAATAGAGCACAATCCCCATCCCAAGGGGGCTTGTTATCAAGAAAGGTAAAATACATCCACAAAATGCTGTGAGTCAGTATTTTGGAAACGCCAGCTGAACTGTAATCAAAGTGCTGTAAGAACTGGGAGAACAGATCACTTCAGCCAGCCTAACTGGAACAGAGTTCCCTGTTTTGGGCCGTGAGGACAGGTGGTAGTTCCCCAGCAGATGTGGGATTCCTGTGGGGTGAGGCATGCGAGAAGCCAGTAGGACCCTTTGGCCTGGGCCTCACAGTTACATACTCAGAGATGCTGTCTCCAAGTAAATCTGTATGTACATTGGGTTTGAGGTTAACAATATTAATGATGTTAAGGGGCTAAGTGTAAGTATTTAAGACATATCAAAACTTTTAGAAACTAGGTTGGAGATTTTCATTTTTAATATACCAGAAACCTCATAACTGGAAGTGGCCTGGGCCTCCCTGGCCCTCTAAGAGGGAATGGTCCCCCTAATTAAGGGAATGGTACCCAAAGGGGCAGAGATATGGGAACATCAAGTACAGCAGAGAGTTTCCTCTTTGAGGCTTATAGCATAAACTCAGAAAGAGAGTGAGAGACAGGCCCTCAGACAAGAGAGGTGTCAGACCAAGGACTGTATACTTCAGGCAATAAGGAGCTACTGCAGTGAGAACATAATAGGAGGAGAAGGAGGGTTAAAATGCAATTTTCAAATCATATCTAAGCTTAAAGATAAATAATAAATATAGAACTGTAAAAGTAGGAAAACTTCAGTCTGTTGGAGAAAGTAAAAAAAAAAGTCCTTAAGATCATATTACACCATTTAAAGTTATCTACACCATGTCCACTCTTCTCAAGAAAACATCCTCTGGGCAAAACTATTTTGGATGCTTCTACCGAATTTTGCCACTTAAACAACAAAGGAAATCTGAAGAATCTCATTACTGTCATTGTTTTGACCTCATAATGCAGCTGGCAAATAGTTTGGGGAAATAAAAATATCAGCTATTTTAATTTCTTCTTTTTTTCATTTGTACTTACATTACTAGCACAGTTACTGATCTGCATGTCTCTGAAGAACATCTTAATGCCAGCTGTTCACTTTTTGAGTTAATTTAGATAGAGCTAGAGTATTTATAGTAGTAGTAATAATAATAATATATATGGTATTAAACCATATTTAGCACTTGGAGGAATATTTATCAAGATTTGGATAAATATAAGAAATAGAACAGACTCCAGGGTTAAAGTACTGAGTATTTCAGGAGCCATGAAATTCGACAGTATGCTAGTAAATATGGAAAACAAGAACAAAGTTCAAATGAGTTTAACAAATAAGATAAGTGGCAAAGCTCAATAAGGAAATAAACCAACAAATATTCATAAAAACTAAAATCATACTAAATATATTCATGATAGTGATTTCATAATTACTGTAGAAGTTCTACTTCTGTTCTTTAAAACATTCTCACTAGAGTACTATGAAAATCTGGACCAGCATTTTCTGATGCCTTTCAGTTTAAGAACACCTGAAAATTCGCTACAGTCAAATGCTTAGTTCATGCTAAGGATGGTTTATCACATCTTTAGAAAGAACTGGGTAGAATCCTGGCCCTGTTTACTCAGCTGTTGTGTGATCTTGGGTAAATCACCTAAACTCTCTGAACTTCAGATCCTCCTAAGGATGAAAAGATTAAGTGAAAGAAAGCGTGTGTGATATCTAGCAGCATCTCTATGTGAATATTAAAAAGTGGTAATGATGTTACTATTCTAAAGCTTTAAGGTAGAAAAGAAAATACTGGCTTGATTCAAGTACAGTAGACAAAATGGTATATTATGATGGGGAACATACAGTAAAGGAAAGAGACTGAATGTGACTCACAGTATTGCTATTTTCTTGGCTAGAGGTTACTGAAAGTGTTGGGATATAAGTGCATCTCATAAGGGTTAGGTGATTAAACTATTATTTCTATTGTAATGAGTTATCATATTAAGGCAGAATGGATACAAAAGAAATGATAGCCAAATTTTAGTCTTGACTTCATCAATAAAAGGACCAACTTTTGTTAAGTTACTGAGCCCGAATGCCCCAAATTCCTCAAGAGGAACCAAGCAGAAGGGGTAAAATCACTTCTAAAGTGTCTCCAAGTTCATTTTCTAAACAGTATCCATGGTGACCACCTTGCTTGCTTTGATCACATCCATAACACGTGTTTCTGCAGTTTTTAATGCAACAAAAACAATTTAAGTCATGGAAACAAAAAGCCACACAGGAAAGCCAAAGCATTAGAGGAAAGAAAAGAGTGGAAATTCTTATTGCTCCACACTCTTACCGATTATAATACTCCCAATCTGTGAAATAATAACTTTACTGTGCTTTTAGTTTTCATTTCCCCAATTAATAATCAGGGTTGACAATGTTTTACTTCTATAATGGCCCATTTGTATTTCCTCTTTTATGAAAAGCCTATTCTTGGGTATCTCTCTTTTTTCTCTTTGGTTGTCATTCTCATGTTGATTGATAGCAATACACTATGTATTCAGGATACTTCTAGGTCTTAAATTTTATATTTTGGTGTGCAATAATCCAAGTAATAAAATTTGGTTTTCCTTTGATGGTCTATACTTTTTAATTTGTCGTTAAAATACATTTTCATAAAGTACATGGCTCTTTAATGACATTATTCCCCTTTTTGGTTTTATTTATATATATATGAATAATACATATATAAGTAAATACCAAGAGAAACTCTTCAACGCTTTTATTTTGAAACTTGATCCCAAGTTCCCCACATCTAGAAGTGGAAGATGGCATAAGATAACAGCCAGGTAAACTTAAGGGTGCATAGAAACGTCTATTAATAAGTAGCCTTTGAAATAGGAAGCCCAAGTGGCAGAGCACATATACATTCTTCTGGACACTGAGTTATGCACAGAGGTTAAGAATAATCAGAACAGAGATTTTTCTCTTTTCTTAACAGCAACTTACATTTGTGTAGCATATTAGATACTTTCACTGTACTTTACACACTTTATATGATGCTCAACACAACTATAATGAACAGGGAAAAGAAAATATTATTGTCACTTCAGAACTAAAAAAATATAGGAGGTGCAAGATTTGCCTAAATTGAGAAAAGCTTGGAGGCAAGCCCAGGTCTCCTGCCCTCTAGTCTGGGACGCCTTCCTCAACATCACACTACTTTCAAAGATAAGGAATAAACACTGCCAAAACTGAGAAGATGGCATTTTTTAAAACTGTGACTCATGGATGTAGTCATGTACTTACTGCTTATAAAAGAACTGTATTATATTCAGGAAGAATTCTATTGAAGAGTGAGGGCCATGACAGGCACAGAGACAGAACTAGAGTACAGTAATCTGCGTCCCCCCCACACTACTCATTTTCTTCTAAGTCAAGATTATCCCTAAGCACAGATCTCTTACCCTCACAGAAGACTTGCACAAAAGAGAAAAGCATGGCTATGGTGATGGGAATTACTGGATTACCTGATAACTAGGAATATCTACTCAGGTAAAAGATGCTTAGATTTGGGCTCGTAAATCTATATTCCCAAGCGATACAATAACCATATAAAGTAGAGTACACTCAAGTGTATCTGAATCACCGCCAAAACAGTTCTTAAAACTTGTGACAAAGAATGTCACCTGACACATCAGTAGACAAAGGTTGTTGTAGTCATCAAGCCCTCAGCCACTGCAGCCACCCACTAACTCTGATGGTGCACCCTGAGGATGGAGAAAACAACATACTGGCCCTAGACAGCTAACGTGCACATCAAAGGAATGACTTCAATGAGCCCAGACTCTTGCATCTTCCCATACCTAGATTTGCAAAGCGCTAAATCCCATAACTTGAGATATCTGGTTTTTAATTAACAGTAATCTTCTGCTGTTCCAACTACCTGATTTTTGTTGCCAAAACTCCTACATATCCCGACTCCTCCCCTACCTCTTCCCTCAGAGCTATCTGAGAAGCTGTCACCCAGGCTTAAGTCCTCAGCAGGTCGGCTGAATAAAACGTAATTCTCAATTTTAGATTGTGCATTTTTTTTCAGTTGACAAACTGGAGAAAATCTTTATACTTGATATGGTTGCAAAAACTATCATAATTTACATGATGGGCAGGAAAAAGTAAGAAGTAGATACATATGTATTTAATATCACTAATGCGTAAGGCTTTCAGGTAATATAAACAATAGCTTTTATTATTTAAAAATAAAATTTAAAAGGACAACCACAGGGCTATTTTCGTACTAGTACATACAAGAAAATGTTTAATTATTAATGAAGTAAACTCTTTGGAACTTTAATATAGCTTTGTTTGTATTAGTCAGGGTTAGGAGGAAGACTCTAACTGTATCTTTCGAATTTTGCCACACGTAAATGTATCACCTATTCAAAAAATATATATAATTCAAAACCCCTATGTTTTATATCAAAATTAACTCCATAAAGATTAAGAACACAAGAAAACTATGAAAGTACTAGAAGAAAACATCAATAGATATTTTTATAATTACGTGGTAGGATTTTCTAAAGACATTCCAAAAGGCAGAAATACAAAGAACAAAAATAAATAGCTTACTAAATACATTTTTTAAGCTTCAACATAACAAAAACACTTTAACCAAAGCAAATGTTAACAAGAAAACTGGGAATTCTATTTATTTTTTTAAATTTATTTCTTATTTTACTTAATTTTTGAGGGGGGAGGTAACTAGGCTTATTCACTTATTTACATTTAGAGGAGGTACTGGGGATTGAACCCAGAGCCTTGTGCATGCTAAGCATGCACTCTATCACTTGAGCTATATATACCCTCCCCACTGGAAATTTTAATATATACATGATAGTCTGTGTTTGTGTATATGTGTTTAAATGACAGCTATATGTCAAAAAAGACAAATATTCTACTAGAAAAGAGGGCCACGGATATAAACAAGGAATTCACACAAACACAGTAAACATGAGAAATGGTCATCCTCTCAGTAATCAAAGAAGTACAATTTTTCCAAAACAAAGAACTTTGCCTTTCAGAATAGCAGGCTTCTTATTTTAAATAAAAATGCCTGGTGTGGATGAGAGAATGGGAAAATGACTCTCAAAAACATGGCTCATGGGATTGTAAACTATTCTAGAGGGTAATACGGCAGTAAATATCAAAAGCCCTAAAAATTATATGCCTTTAGCTTAGAAGTTCCATTTGTAGTAGTTTATTCGAAGGAAATAACTGAACACTGCTCAGAAAGAGCTGCACGTAGATGTTCACTCCAGTGCTGCTTATAACAGAAAAAATTACTGAAAACTAACAAACACATAAATAACAGAGCTGGGATTTTAACTGCAGGCCTTTCTGCCTTCAGTGTCTGTGCCCCTGATGAATCTAGAGTGAATGTTCTTAGCCTAACAGTCTTCCTGTTAACCTCCTAACCCTGTAGCAACCAATGTACGATGCAAGTACATTCTGAGGGAGACTTGAGCTGACCACCCTGTAGCAGGAAACAAGCTGCACAACCAAGGGACACCAGTTAACCAACACAACTAATGTTCATGATTCTAAGCAAGACTTAGAATCTGTTAGTGTAATAAATGCACCTGGATCCAAATTTCTGTTAAAGGATATGCTTTATGTATTTCTTACCATAACTGCGAGTCACTGACACATTTTCTATCACATCAAAAAGTTATGTTAAGCTATTAAATTGGTGATAAAGGAAAGTCAAATATATGAAAGTTTCTGATTCTTAATTCTGTATTTACTAGCTTGACAGCAGATAAACTTATCAGTTGGTAAAATAAGAGAAAAGCTTTTGAGCAGAAGCTTGAGGCCTGGTATTTTTAAAGATGTACTACCAATTATCACTAAAAATTTCATGAATCAAGTAAAAACATAAAGCAATAATACATTTATATTTCCATTAAATTAAGCCTGGGTTACAATGGTATGAGTCAGTTTGTTTTTCAGAAAGCAGCTTCAAAGGATGGAATAACAACATTACCAACAACTAGATAATCCCACTCTAGTTTAAGACATTCTTTAGATGGATAGGCCTTAACAGGTGAGGTTACTGGTTTTATCAGGATCATCTTATCTCTTGAGAAACTCTTTCTCTAAGGTAATAATTAGATTGCTTTTGTCTTTTGTCATTGGAAAGATACAAAAGTCATCAGACTAGCCTATGTTTTATGAACTTCATTACTAAGAAATTTATTAATACCAAGACAGAAAAAACCTAAATAAAATTTCTAGTTGTAACTGGAAGCTCTGTTTTTAGTAAAGAGGACTATTTAACATTTTAAAACACGTTGACTTGGAGAGCTCTGGAATTAACTGGATTACCAATTCTTTCAGTGAATTAAAACCCTTTCTACCACCTTTATTAAATGGAGTTTCTGCACTCTGCGCCTCACAACTTTTTTGTCTTCAATTCTTCAACAGGTAGTATGCTACTTAAATGGAGTTTCTGCACTCTGCGCCTCACAACTTTTTTGTCTTCAATTCTTCAACAGGTAGTATGCTACAAACAGTATTTACATCTTTCATGAAAACACAAGAAACTACGTATTCTAGCTTTTGCAACCGTGCATCTTACAGAGATGAGAAGTGATTCAATGAGGAAGATCTTGAGTGAGGCTAAGGTGGAGAATAGGTATTTCTTCAGTTTCCAAGCAGAATTTTAATTATATATTTAAAAATTTTAAATTTTATTATAATTTTATAATATTCTAACTATAAAACAATATTATATTATAATTTTTTAAACCTGCTAATTAAATATTTATTTCAATTTACTGGTGTTTAAAGAACAGATGCAATTGGCTGGTTACTACAAAGTTAGTGAGTAACTGTTCGGTGCCAGGAGCTCTACTTTTCCACTAAATTTACTGCAATTATTATAAAACAGTTACAAAGACCTGGTTACACCTCGGACGGATTGGCAGGAAACTCAACAGATTTCACTGGTGCCATTATGTCTTCAGCATGGAAGGAATCTCTCCAAAAACTGGGTCTCTCTAGCAACTGCATGAGTATTTATCAAAAATGTGGAAAAGTCACATGTATCCCTGCTAGCATCAAGTCACTCTCTACCATCACTGTAACTACTATCTAATAACAAACTGTAGGAGCATTATCAGGCAAATTAGGAGAGAAGTGCTTTGCCCACCTCAGCACTGAAGATCTCATTTTGTTTTGTGAATTTCCAGCAACTCATGGCAGTCAGTGAACACACAGGATCACTTAAAAGTTTACAGTGGATCAGGCCACACTCAGTATGTCAGCAACAAGAGTATCCTTCAAGCCTCTCCCATTTTCAGAACAGATCAGACAAATACCAAAATGAACATATACCTACATGTCAACTGGGAAACAAAAGGAAGTACAGCTAACCCCAGGTAGCCATGTTAACAGACTAAGGGACTGCAGAAAATTAAATGAGTAGGACAGTAACCAGAGGGGGAAAACATTAGCTAAAGTAACCAGAATGCCAACTGGGCAGAGAGCTCCTACTGCAGGGAAGAGATCGCTCAAATATTCACTGCCCGTATACCATCTTATTATGACCTCTCAGTAATCCTCAGGAGGCCTCCCGTATGGGATGGCTCTCCCCTACTTTACAGCTAAGGCAAATGAAGTGCTTCTTGTCAGGTGACTTGTTCAAATCCCAACAGAGGAAGTGAAAACCCTCACCTAGAATCTGGGTCACCCAAAGTCAAGAGCGACACTTCCTCTGTTTCCACCACGTGGATGTGAACGCCACCAGTCAACTGTACTCTTCAACTTGAGAAACAAAACTGAGAGGTGGCATCTTAGCAAAGGAAATTACTTTCCAGACATGATTCCAGGTGAAACCTTTGGTTTGTGCTCTTCCTCCCAGCAATTTAAAACACATTATGAATTTGTCAGCAGCGCCAAGGCCCACCACCCTTAGCATAATTAAAACCCACTAGGTTGGCTCACTGTGTAATGGCACCACGTGTGCTGTGAGAACATATTCACCTAAAAGCCCCCTGGAGGACACTAAACATTCACAAGCCACAATAAAACTTAGCAGAACATGTCAAATGATAAAACTTTTTATTAGCAGACGTTGTAACTCACCACTCAGGAATACTGTACTTAGATTCAGCCCCTACTGCTTTATGACTTTGAATTCTTAGAGGTGAGGAAAGTATCTACGGTGCATCAGAAAATCTCTTCTGGCTCAGAAGCCCATCACCCCAAAAGTGTCATTCCAGCCCTGAGGATTTTCTACTGCAGAATTCTGAGAGAAGCTGCATGTTCAAAGCCCCCGCCCCCAACCTAATAATCTTATTTTGCATGCTTCTCCTTATTGTTAACCTTTTAAGACTCAAATCCTATGTTTCTTCTTCTCTCCTGAAATACGGTAAGTTTGCTCCCCTCTTCAGCTTCTTCCCTCCAGCAGGTCACCTGCTGAAAGCCACATGCGGGCAAAAACTATCTGGTCAACGATAACTCAATTCCACCAGCAGAATAAAGAGGAGGAAATAGAAAAGGAAAAAAATAAAAAATAAAAAGTCAGAATTTACGACGAACTCCGAGCTGAGAGCAAAACCTATGTAGATCCAGGCAACCAAAATCAGAACTCTAAGAACTCTAAGGTAACACTTGTTTAAATGTTGCCCATTTTGCCCACGAGAAGTGTCTCCGAGGCCCTCATACCCGTACTGACCAGTCCGTCAGAGTCGCACACATGACACAAAACGAGCTCGCAGTGCTCTTACCAAACCGTCCTCCGTCCTCCGAACAGAAAGCTGGCCCCGCTCACCCCGAGCGCGCCGGCGGCACCTCCTCCGAGGCTAACGCAGGCCCGGGGGGCCAGCGGAACGAAGCCGGCCAGGCCCGGGTCAGGAAGGCCGCGCCCTCTGGGACCCGAAGACTGGAGAGGAGGTCCCAAGACAGGGGTTGGGGGGGACCTGAAGATGCGGGAGGACCAAAGACTGGGGAGGGGACCCGAAGACGGGGGAGGGAACCCGAAGACGGGGGAGGAGGATGGAAGCCGGAGCCACAGCAGCCCCACGGCGCTTCCGCTCACCACATCTGTAGAGACCAGAACACCGCTCCTCGCCTCTGCCCCCGGTACCGCCCTCGCTTCCGGCACCGCCCTTACCTTTAACATGAGGGAAATGCGTATCCACATATCCACGACTGCGGCAACACCTCCAGCGCCGGCGACAGTCCTGTCAGAATCCGCACGCTCCCCAGGTCGGGACGCGACTTCTCGGTCTTTCCACATCTGAGGCGAGCACCGCGCCAGCGGCCAGAAGGCGGCAGAGTCCCCCCCCCCACGATGAGAACGCGTGTCCGCTGTCAGGTGACCGCAAGGACTCGTCTGATTGGTTAAGGGAAGGGCCGCCTTTCTTCTGAAGGAGCGGAGGACTCAAATGCGTCAGAAGTAGCGCTGTTACTTGTGTTAAAACCTGTAAAGAAAAATGGTTTCTTTTCTGGCCTTTAAAGGAAGCCAACTACAAAGTTAATACTTGAGGGCTTCCAAGGTATTATGAATACTCTCTCACAGTGAAATTCTCAATAGGAGTTCCAGAATACTTTTTTTAAACTAAGAAACAAATGAGTTTACATGATAGAGCATTTGAAGATCTGTCCCTACCTGGAAAAGTGCAATAGTCTAGATGGACAAAACTTTTTCCTCAAATGCTCTTGCATTCTCTAAGCATACTCAGAATTACCCTAATAGTCATAAATAGAATTGAGTCAGTGCTTAGTACAGTGATTTGTTATGCTTAATATAATGCAGGTCATTCTGTAACTAACTGTTGCCTTCTCCCCTAGTAAATGAAAAATAATTTGAATGTAAAGACCCAAAGAGAAGCTAGCATTCACAATGAAAACCAAACTTTAGGTTTTAATAAATCTTTAATAAACATTCAGGTAAGTAAAGAAGATGAAGTCTACCTAAGTAGAAAAAATCTGAAAGAAGTTAATTAATGATATTGCCCTGGCTCTTTTGAAAGATACATATTCAATTAGGAAAAAACAAAAATGAACTACAACATCTTATTCTGTGGAGAACTTAATGATATGCAATTTAGCTCCTAAATCTAGATTTTATTCCAAACTAAAAAGATTTTATTCCCAATTTAACTTTATCATCTAAGATATCTGAGAGAAACATGCAAAGGTTTCAGTGCTGTCCTTGAATTTTCCATTTTTCTTAAATTCAAGAAAAGAAAGCAACATATAAATAGATAAAATAATCCTAATTGTTATATATAACTCTATATAACTCCCATAATTGTGACCATTTTGTTTTCAATGTATTTCAATCTAAATGAGAGCCTCTCATGTAGACTCAAATAACATTTTGTTTCCTAATATTCTAGCTGAAGTTATTCACAAATATAATTTCAAAAAATATTCTTGGTTAACCAGCAATTTTTATTCCATATATTTTCTTGGGTAATACTTTCTCAAGAATATTATGAAAATATATAATTTTGTTAATATTTACCCTAACTTCAAAATTTTAGCTAAGATAAGTTTAAAGTTTTTAGTTTCTTAAAGATTCTCCAAGAGATTTAGATGGAAAAATAAATCCTTTTTGATATAGTATGTTTTTTGTGGTAATTAATGTTTATAAATGCAATGACCACCTCACCTCCAAAAAAGGTGTTTTATGTTTTTTTTTTAATCAAAGATTTCCTGTGTCTGGTAATAATATAGCTCATTTTTCTATTTTTTCCTTTCTTATCCTCATTAATAAAAAACTAGTAAGTTTTGGACCCCATGCCATTTTGACATGTAGTTACAGCTTGTCCTTTTATAAAAGAAAATTAGAAACCGCTGAGTGTTGTAGATATTAATGGTTGTTAGAAATGTATAATAAAAGACTCTCTTTCCAGAGCATAGCTAAGCTTTTATGTCACTATTCATGAAATGACCAACGCATTCAAAGGAGAAGAGCACTGATCTCCAAGGCTAGGATGATGGACAGCGAAGAGGGAAAGAGAGGCTAAAAGAAAGCTGTTTGTCATACGTGAAGATCTAGTAACAGGCTTGCCGATAATGAGGTATTTTAGCTGATTTTAGAAAAAGAAACTTTTACTACGTGTGAGGTTATCATTCATGGCATCTCCAATCACCAAGGACAAATCTGCTGGATACCTTTAGACAACTGAATATTTTAAAAGCCCATTAACAATCCAAATTCCAGAAGGTAATAAATAGGATCTTAGGTAATGCCACAAAACTACACTTTTATTATTTCCTTTCTCCTACCTGCTCATATATATGTTACTCAAGTTGCAGGCACTAAAAGAATCATAGGTCTCTGCATTTGTTTTTGTCCTTTAACTACAAGTAAAGGAATCAAGCTCTGTGTTTAATAAAATATAGCATGAGCTTATTACAAGCATATGGAGTAGCTTCCAGAAACCCAGGGAAGACTGAAAATCAAGACTGACAAGATCCAAGAGTTTCTGGTATTGTGATAGGAGGAACTAACGGGCAGTCTCATTAAGATAACCTCGTAAGTAAGAATCAGTTCCTGATATTTTTGTTTAAATGTTTTTCAGTTCAAAATTCAAGTTCTGGAGAGAAAAAGCCATGTGATTATCAGAGGAAAGTGTGTGCATGACCTTATTTGTAAGGTTGCATGAAAAGGTGGACAGGTGTAATTACCCAAGGGGAATATGGAAGTAGTATTATCGAAAAAAAAAGAAAAAAAAATGAATCTTGGGAAGAAAAAAAGAAAGTTATGAGCATCCTTCAGATCTCTTTGAGTGTGTGTGTGTAATAATTTCAAATGCACAATGACTATTTACATACCGTCCCTGAAGCTGTGCATCTCAAACTGATACTGATTTGAACATGGCCTTTATAGAATATTTGTACCATCTTTGATCTAGCAGTACCTTAATATCATGTAGAAATATACTAATTTACCAGGATAGACTGTATGCTTTTCAGATTGAGATGATCTATCAATACATTAATCCCAAGCATATCATTGCTGAACTAAGATGAGTGTGGAATTTGGACACAAATTAATTACCAAGTAAATGCTTGAGGAATCTTTGCTGTCACTAGGCTGGCTTAGAGATACAGCCTAAGTATAGAAAGATTATAAAAGAAAGCAATTTTGTTCTTTGGGACTAAAATTATAGTTCTGCTTCTTTAGAATAATTTAAGAATTTGTATTATGACTGGAGAATCAAATTTTGCTTTTTTAAAATAGATTTGTAATTTACAGAGGGAATGAGATTCTCCAAACAATATTGCTTAAAATGTAAATAAATAAGAGTCCATAAAATAATCACCCTACAAGCCTGTTAGATGTATCAGTCATTCATCTATGCATTTAAGAATTAATGAGTCTTTTTTATGTTCCAAGTAGTGTTCTAAAAACAGGGGATATATTTGGTGGTGGTGGTGGGAGGGCACTCTGCCTTCATGAAACTTTAGTTCTACTGGAGGAAATAAGAAATAAGTGCACCCAGGAATATATGGTATAGTGCCAGCTAGTTGTATGTACCACGAAATAAAAAGAAGGTAAGGAGATAGGAAAAAAATAGGGTTGGAGGTGATAATGTGGAGGACAGATATTCTAGATGGAGTGATTAGGAAAGTCATCTCTAATTATCATTTGAATAGAGAGTACAATAAAGAGAACAGACAAGCACCTAAATCACAAAGATATTACCTAAACTGAAAGAATTGGTCAATTAGCATCTGATATGGCTTTGTTATTCTTTAAGAATTCTATCACCCAGGATCCTATTGGCTTATTTCTTTTGTTACCCTATAAGCTTTTCCTGGGATTTCTTATCCACTCAGATATTAATGATGATAAAGACAATGATGTGCAAATCCCTATCTGGTATCCTGAACTTCCTTCCGAAACTTCAGACTTTATATTCAACTAACTGATAGCTCAACAGGAATGTTCCAGAGACACCTGTTACACATCCTATTAATGCTAAAATAGACTATTCTCAACATCCTTCTCATACTCCTCTATGCAGTAACCAAATAAACCTGTAGCCATCCATGACTGTTTTTCTTCATGCAACTCTAAGCCTCTATTTATTTGCTCTTAAATATTTCTTAAATAAAAGAGTAAATTCTGTCCACTCCTACTTACCTTAAGTCTTTTTAATGTCTTACTTGAACTTTTGCAACAGCTTCCAAAATGGTTAATACGCTTCAATTGAATATCCTCGAGTGCGTTCTTACACTGCCCTCATTGAGGTAATTAGCCATGTGACATTGTTATGCTCCTTCTTAAAACCATTCAGTGGCTTCTTATTGTCTAAAGGATAAAGTCCAAGCTTCTTATATGACATGTTCATATAAGCAAGCCTAAATTTAGGCATGCTATTTTGATCAAATCTAATAAATACCTATTTTTTCAGAGTTCATCTTAAACTCTCAAAGACTTGTAGCAAAATCTGCCATGTCTTGAGACTTCCTTTTTGGATTCTATGATTTCGTATTTAGCAGACACTTAGAAGTGCTATATCCAGATTCCTTCTGATGGCTTTTATCATTTCTGTATACCATGCCTCCCTCCCCCATTATTCTTGCTGCTAACTTCCTTCACGTGCAATTATAATTTTAGACTTGCTTGCAGTCAATTGCAGCTTTGACAGAGAACAGGAAGTACCTAGGAGTCAATAACCTCGGGGAGCAGAGTTTGGTGAATACCGTGGGGAAGTATAAATGTCAAACTTATTTGCATTGAGTAGGGAACAATTCTGAGGAGCAATTCACCTTCAGATCTTTCCTAAGGAGTCAGGCTATAGTAAGACTGCCTGAAATTGCACACTTGCTTGATTTCTTCCCTACTTCCTCACCAGTTTCTCCAGGAGCACTTTTCTAATAAATTACTAGAACATGAATCATTATCTAAGGTTGGCTTCTGAAGACATAACCTATGACACCATCTTCTCCTGTTTTCCCTCACATCGCCTGGCTCTTCTTCGTTGTTCTCTATTGCCAGCTTTCCCTTCTCCATCCAACATATAAAGGCTGAGCTCCTCAGCACTTAATCTCAGATGCTTTTCTCACTGCACAATATGTCCTCTCCCTAGGCAATTTCATCTACCCCTACAGCTAATACTATGAGCAATTTTTTTTTTCCTTTTTCAACTTATACTTTCCTCTGAGCTTTAGACAATGTATTTAGCGCTCCCTTCAATATTCCCACTTGGATGTCTCATAGGCAACTCAAATACACATTGGAATGAAAAAATAATCAATCTCAACTCCCACATATAGGGGATCACACTGTGGAAGAAAATCAACCAGAGAATTGCTAGCATAAGAATCTATTAACAAAAATGATAGGCATGAGAAGGCTCCACAGGGGCAGTCAAACCTCGGGGAACAGGGCGGAAAGTTTTATGGGGCTAGTTTCAAGAACAGACAAACTTTTTACATGAATGAGCAGCCATTGAACAATCTGGTTTATATCAAGAGGGGTGGAAAGAAATGGGTAGAAGCTAATTTATGTGTGAGAGGACACGAAAGAAGAGCTGAATGATCAAATATATGCAAAGGCCACAACGGGAAAGTCTCAGTGTTTCAGTCTCCCACAGCATCCTCCCTCCTCGGTCCTCATGACTTCCCTCCACCGTGTTTGCCTCAGTCTAGAGCTGTTAGAGCAGGCAGATAGCTAGATGTGAGCAGAGAAAGGGGGATGCAGGCCAAATGGCAGGAACTGGGCAAAAAGGCGGGGAACAGGCCAAATGAAGAAAATCATACATCATGTAAACAACAGGGTTCCCTGAGCAGAATCCCTCCTCCCTTCAGGAAGGTGGGGCTGGGATGAAAACCAGGGAATATGACCCCCAAACCCTTCCCTCCCCAATTAATATTCTGCTCATTCATTTTTACACTCTGTGTAACCAACTTGCCAAGGAAACTCAGGGCAGCTGCTCACCTAAGCCTGCCCGCTCTCCCCTTGAGAGCGAACTATCCATCCCTTAATAGATCCTCACTTTACTTTCTGATAATCTCCATGTCTCGTCTCTGAATCCTTTCTGCAATGGGACAAGAACCTAGGCAGTAGAGCAATCCGCTGTATTTCTCCTGATTTACACTAATAATCTTCAGACGGGTCTATACATACTCTGAATCTTCTATGATTTATTTTTATAATGTTTTATTAAGTATTTAGTAATTATAAGATATTATAAAAGGCTAAGAAACAGATAAAGCTGAAATACTAAACCACTCATTTCTCCATCAGCTAGCTTAAGGAACCTCGATGTGCTTCTTCCTGATCCTATTCAATTTTATCTTCAGCTCGACATGACCATTATCTTGACTTTTAGTTTTAACATTTATTCCCATGCTGTCCTTAAAACATCATCATTTATGTCTGTATCTCTAAAGTATATTGTTTATTTTTCCTATGCTTATCTATAAAATAACACTTTGAGTATTATTCTATGACTTGCCTTTTTCAATCAAAATAGTATTCCTGATATGCATATATGTCATGCAAAACTGTTGTATAATATCCCATTGTACATAAATATAACATAACTTACCTATCTATTTTAATGTTGGCAGATTTGGGGGCATTGTTCCTTTTTAAAAATTAACTAATAAATTAATGAATTACTATTTAAAGATGTCATTTCAAAGAACATTTCTACATATGTCTTCTGATATGCACATGTAAGGGTTTCTTCAAATACAAGAGTAGAAACACTAGGTTGTTGGGGATCTAAGTCTTCAGCTTTACTAGTGATGTCAAATCCAAAGCACGTTACCAATTTCATATTTATAATCGTACCAATAATGCATGAGAAATTCAGCTGCTCTCATTTTCTTCAAGATTTGATAGTGTGATCTAATCCATTCCTCATCTAGCAGCTACTATGACCTTTTTACAAATGCAAATCTGATTAAGTCACCCAAACCCTGCCTAAAATCCTTTAATGGTTTTTCATTGACCCTAGAATAAACTCCAAAAGTTTAACATGTCAAAGGATTCTTTTTGTTCTGTCCTCTCCATCATTCAGTATTTTATAACACTCCCCATGCCTTTTATCACCACACTGGTCTTAAGTTTCTTTTTATTGCCCCAAGACCTTCAAACATAATACTGTTTCCTGGAATTCTTTTTCTCTACCTCTTTACTTTGCTCCTTTAGTCTTATGTTAAATGTCACTCTCTCAAGGAAGCTTTTCTTCACTTCTTAGAATTTATTAGGCCCTCTCATCAACTGCCATTATTATTCACTGTGCTGTCAAAATACAGTATTTATCACAAAAATAATTAAGAAATGTCATGTGTATTTTTTTAATGTGCCTGCTAATAACCTTTAGGATCAAATGAGGTCAATTAAAGTCTCTGGTTCTGTGGTTCACAAAATTATTTGGAGCAACCAGCAAATGCTTTCAATAGTCACTGCCCACTATACATGGTGAATGGGAACGACTATTCTCTACACACACACACACACACACACACACACACACACACACACACATTATACTTCATGTGAATTTTCATTCCAGAGTGTTGGGTTATTATTCAGCAAATATGCATGTCCTCTTTACATTCTCGATTCCCCTAACGTATACATGAGGAGGATATTCTTCTGTGCCATTGATATTGATGTTGGTCATGATCCACTTTGACCCATGGAGTGTGAAAGGTATGATGGAAGCTGAAACATGAAATGTGCTTGCCCTTTTAGGCATGCTGTCTTGCCTTCTACCATCACCATGAAAAGGATATGCTTTAGCTAGCTTGCTAGTCCCTTAAGAATATGCTTGTCACACAAGGCAGAACTGAGGCAAGTGCAGATCAGGCAAATACTATCTGATTCAAAGCCTGAGATATGAGTGATTCTTTTTTGTAAGCCACTGAGATTTGGTGGTTAACTGCAGGCAGCAAATGTTAACAGATGTACTAGATAAATTCTTAAAAGAGATGAAACTCTTGAAAGGACATAAAATTAACAGATTTAAGTTTTCTCAAGTAATTATCAATAACATAAAATAAATCCAATTTAAGTTGAGATAGAAATAGCTGCTCAGACCCTTTTCCCCAAAATAACTTAGATGAGAATAAAACACAAATTTAAACATTAGAAAATTTAAGCGGAGGACTTCTTTTAGACTCTGATTATCCTTTTACCTTATAAATCCTTTCATGCACGTGAGTATAAAACAATGAACCACAGCCATTGTGAGCTAGCTATAACTGACAATTTCTCTTAACATTTTAAGGGCTCGCTTTAAACTGAACATTTTCCATTAGATGTACAGAAAAGGTTATATAACCTTTTTTTGTGATGACCCTTACTTTTCAGAACGGAAATATAAAATACTTTTAACCAATTACCAGCTATTCCTAATGTCCAGATTTAGCTTTTTAGTCATAAAGAAAAAATGTCATTTAAATTTCACAGGTAGTCAGTATATCATAACTAAAAGCATATAGTTTAGGTCATGCAGATGACACAATTCAAATGCAAGATATATCTGCTAAGACTATTCCTGGTTAAAGTAACTTCTGCAGTCTGAAAGCTCCAAACTCTTAGGCCAAGGAGAGTAAGATTAGAAAAAGCAGTCTTTCTACCTCATCACAATATTAGGTTTATGCCAAAATTTGCCTGCTTTATTAGGAGAGTCAGCATCCCCTTTTCACAGGGTGGTGGTCTTCTGCTAGGATCCAAACAACCCTCACATGCAGAAATAGGGGATTTAACGAACCCTCATAAATGTTATGACCAGTCCTCCTGGCTATACTCAGTCCTTCTAGGAACAAACTTTTTACTCATGCCAGGCTGATTCTGTAATCTGATTCCAAATTAGGATTGGAATTCAGGGACAGATAATTAGATCTACTGTCTACACCTAGAAGTCAAGTGATGCAAACATGAGCAGTTTAAGGTGGTCATGTGGATTCTGAAGATGGAAAATGAGGTCATGTGCACAGAAGAAAGTCAAGGCAGTAAAGCAGATATGCAGAGACTGCAGATGGAGCTTCCGAAAGGCTTCTCAGGTCCTTTCACACCTTTACTAAGAAGCCTATGCACACGTATTTCTTTTCATATAATGGAAGGAGGAGAGATTCCAATACTAGGTTGTCCATTTGTCCATCTAACTTACCTGTGATCAAGTGAGCTATTTCACATCTAAACCTAACATCTGCCATCTCAACAACAGTCCATGAGAAAATGCCTCTAAGGATTCCAATTCTGGTTTTTTTCCTCCAAGCTGACATTCCCATGCAAAAACCTCACCTTTCTCAGCTGAATGTGCATTAGGAGATTGTGTACTGATGGTTATAACTATGTTGGTAGAGATGGAGAGAAGCATTGTAGTACATTCTATTGTGGATGTATACTGGGGGGGGGTAATTATTAAAACTAAAGATGTTTTTTATTTCTTTTTATAACCAGAAGATATTGCTATTGGACTGAACTGTATCCCTCTCCCACCCACCCAATCCATATATTGAAGGTCTAACTCCCATTGTGATGGTATTTATGGTGTTTGGAGATAAGGCCTATCAGGAGATAATGAAGGAAATAGGGTCTATAGGAGATCATATGGGCAGGGCACTGATCCTACAGAATTAGTGTCCTTATAACGAAAGACAGCAGGAAGCGCTCTCTCTCCATATATCCAAGAATAAAGGCCATGTGAAGATGCAAGCAAGAAGATGGCCATCAGAAACCCAGGAAGACAGTTCTCCCATCAGAAACCAGATTTACAGTCTCCTGGATCATAGACTTTCCAACCCCCAGGATTGTGAGAAAATAAATTTCTCTTGTCTAAGCCACCCACTATCTGATATTTTGTTGAGGCAGCCCACACTGACTGATACAGATATTTAACAAATTCCATGTGTAATAAAGGCTTATTTCTACCTGCTAGTCCCAATATTCACAGTGAAGCTGGATAACTGAACAACTTGTAAGTTGCTATAGCTCATGGCACATCTCCACTGAGATACATATTTTCCATGAAAAAACACACTGCTTCCATGGCATGCTTAAGGATGACATTTTTCTTGGACAAAGTCAACTTACACTGAATATATTACTGTGCAGAATTATGTCTGCCATTCTAACCTGGAAGGTACTGTCATGCAGAAAGAGAGAGAAACTCACAGACAGCAAGGTATAACAGCATAATGGGTGTGCTAATAGAGATATGGGTAACTTCCTATGGGAAGACAAAAAAGCAATTGATTAGAAATAAAGGGAAACTTTAAAGAGTTTTGTTTTTAATTTAACCTCCCTTGTCTGAAAAATAGGATTTGATGGCATTTAAAGTCCTCTGCTATTCTGAGATTTGTATTTTATTTATTACATCAGTGTTCATTTGCTAGAGAGAAGAACCAAAGAACAAATTAAGATACCCAGTAAAAAGCACATCTGAAAACCTGGGCAGAAGAAAACAGAGGTAAGAAGAAAAGGAAGAAACAAAGTATCTTTAACAGAAATTTTAATCACTAAATATGCTGTTACAGCATATTGTAGGTTGTAGACCCCAGCACATGAAGGCAGCAGGAACAAGTAGGGGGAGGGGGAAGAAATTGAAAAAAGTCATAGAGAAAGGATCTCTTGTGATAGTAAGTGGTTTATGTGTCTTGTTCCCATGGCGGCCTTTTCCAGGATGGAAACCATGTTGACTTCTTTTTTATGATCTCTGCCCCTAGGATAGTACCTGGCACATAATACGTATTAAATAAAATTCCAGTGACAAAATAATGAGTATAATAAAGTCCAACTACAGGGTTAGCTGAAGAGGGAGCCACTAAGATGAACTGTGCATCCAGATGAGACCATCAGGGGATGTAGATAGGAAAGCCCTTGCATGTACTTACTCTAAAGTCTACTCTACATAGTGATGATGGTCTGGTCCACATTATGCTTAGAATTCATGGTTTTAATTTCAGCTTTAATATACAGTCTTTGTAGGTCATGCTAATGAGTGTTCTTTTATTTCAACAAGTGAAATGTTTCTTTTACCAGGAAACCTATGTGCAGGAAAATGTTGATAGCTTCCTCTAATCGAAATTACATTGCTGGTTACACACTGAAGTACAGGTCTTACATCTACTTTTTCTATGATGCTAAGAATCATGACACTATTATTAAAATAGAGACAAAAGATTCTTCAGGTCAGAAAAAAACTGGTGTATGTGACTGAGGCAATTATGTATTACATTTCATCACCGAGTTGTCACTCTTGTAATATACTGGAGAGCACTAAAAGCTATTGTTCCCATGAATTATAACCCCAAATACCTCCACTCTGAAGATTCATTTTATCAGGGATCACAGTATTATACATCACCACTGTAATGCGTAACATATTTTCAGTGACATATCTTTATGGTATGCTATAGGCTAAAGTAGAGTAATTATCATTATAGGAAGGTTTTACAAGAGCTTTTATATTTTAGTTCCTATGTTCAAAGTTATCTAAGTTGTCTCTGTAATGAGAACGTTAAAAATGCTCATAGGTTATATTGAAAAATCAGTCCCTAGGGATTTTAAGCTATTTTCAAATTTTAAGGTCTTTCATGAGAAAAAAAAAATCATCAATAAAACAGTAAAAACTTTCAATGGATGCTCTTCACTTTATGTTGTTGCTTCAGCTTGGGCCAAGTGGCTATATAACAGAAAACAAAATAAAGGAAGAAAAATCTTAAAGATTCAGTTTTGCTACACTAAAGTAAATCATAAGCAACTGCAGAAGCAGCTGTTTAAATGCAAAAAAACTTATTAAATTCTCTATCAGGCCATACAACATTTAAACAGTGTCTAAATATTTTAAACATAGTAAGAAATAGATTTCAATAACTTATATGGATGGGCATCTCTAGCTTCTGAGTTAAATTCTGGCCTGGCTAGCCGTTAGTGGTTAATGAGAAGCGACGTGAGAGAGCCAACGTTCAGCACAGACTTGCTGTTTGGGGCTCAAGAGCCCAGTCACTTTATGCAGGTTGGTAGGAGACCATTATTATGCAGCCCTGGCAATCAGTGTTTAATCTGTTGATAGCCTTGACAGTTGTGGCCGAAGTATAATTGGCATGGGCCCTGGTGCAAAAAATAAATAAACTGGGTTGTGCACAAAACTAAACAACATAATTACCAACAATTAGACATTAATTATGAGGTAGCAGATTCTCAAACCTTTCTGAATCTGGCCAAAGCTAGACTTCATTATATTTTAATGTTGTGAACGCATCCATGTTCCTGAGATAATCAGGTATTCAGAAGGTGCTTCCTGTAGGTTTTGTGTTTCATAACGGATTATCATATCAGGAAATTAAATGTTTATATTTGGCAATGATCTAATAATTACAAAAAAGTGAGTGAGGTGGGATTCATGTTAATTTGGTAGTAATTTATCTACTTGATTTTATTGATCACTTATTAAACCACTGGTATACAAAGAAATTAAAAATTATTTTAGGAGTATATAAAACAAATCAAGTCTCATTGATGATTACGTTAAGAAGACAGGAACAGGTAGAGAAGCTCAGGACAAAAACAAGAGTTCAAGCCACGAGGAAACAGAAAATATGAATAGGACAACTACCAATACTGAAACTGAATCAATGAACTCTCAACAAACAGAAGTCCAGGACCAGACAGCTTCACAGGTGAATTCTACCAAACACTTAGAGAAGAGTTAACACCTATCCTTTTGAAACCATTCCAAAAAATTGCAGAGGAAGGAACACTTTCAGACTATGAGGCCACCATCACCCTGATACCAAAATTAGACAAAGATATCACAAAGAAAGAAAATTACAGGCCAATGTCACTTGAATATAGATGCAAAATCTTCAACAAAATACTAGCAAACCAACTCCAACAAGGCATTAAAATGATCACACACCATGAGCAAGTGGGATTTATCCTAGGGATGCAAGGATTTTTCACTGTCCACCAATCAGTCAATGTGCTATATATACCACATTACCAAATTGAAGAATAAAAACCATACGATCATCTCAATAGATGCAGAAAAGCTTGTGATAAAATTCAATACTGACTTATGATAAAAACTCTCCAGAAAGTGGGCATAGAGGGAACATACCTACAGAATGGGAAAAAATATTTGCAAATGATGCAACTGACAAGGGGACTAATTTCCAAAATATACAAACAGCTCATACAGCTTAATATCAAAAAAACAAGGAGCTCAATCAAAAAATAGGCAGAAGACCTAAACAGACATCTCTCCAAAGAACACATACAGATGGCCAACAGCCACATGAAAGGATGCTCCACATCACTAATTATTAGAGAAATGCAAATTAAAACTACGATGAGGAATCACCTCACACCAGTCTGAATGGCCGTCATTAAAAAGTCCACAAATAATAAACATTGGAGAGGGTGTGGAGAAAAAGGAACCCTCCTACAATGTTGGTGAAAATATAAATTGATGCAGCCACTATGGAGGACAGTATGGAGGTTCCTTATAAAACTGAAAATAGACTTACCATATGATCCAGCAATCCCACTCCTGGGCATATATCTGGAGAAAACTATAACTCAAAAAGACACATGCACCCCAATGTTCACAGCAGCAATATTTACAATTGCCAAGACATGGAAACAACCTAAATGCCCATTGACAGATGACTGGATAAAGAAATTGTGGTATATTTACACAATGGAATACTACTCAGCCGTAAGAAAGAATAAGGTAATGCCATTTGCAGCAACAATGGATGGACCTGGAGGTCATCATTCTAAGTGAAGCCAGAAAGAGAAAGAAAAATAGTGTATGATATTGCTTATATGTGGAATCTAAAAATAAAAAAGACACAAATGAGCTTAGTTACAAAACAGAAACAGACTCACAGACATGGAGAACAAACTTAAGGTTACTAGGTGATTAAAAAGGGTAGGAAGGGATAAATTGGGAGTTTGAGATTTGTAGATACTAATTAACCACATACAAAACAGATAAACAAGTTTATACTGTATAGCACATGGAACTATATTCAATATCTTACAGTAACCTATAATGAAAAAGAATATGAAAATTAATATATGTATGTGTATGTATGACTGAAACATTCTGTACATCAGAATTTGATACAACATTGTAAACCAACTATACATTAAATAAATAAATAAATAGGACTAATGGGTCACCCTTTCGATTGCCATTTGTGATAATGGAGTCTGGAATTTACTCAAGAAATATTCAACATTGTAAAAGGGCTACACTTCAGTAAAACTTAGAAGGCAAAAAATATTGATTATCAATTCTCTATGGATTGCCTTTATACATTTTATTATTGATTTCTAATTTATTTGACTTGTGGTCAGAGAATATACTCCGTGTGATTTCAGTTTTTGAAATTCACTGAGATTTATTTTATTGCTTAGCATACAGTCTTTCTTGATGAATGTTCTGTAAATGCTTGAAAAGAATATGTATTCTTCATTTTGGGGATATAGTGTTCTATAAACATCTGCTAAATAAAAAAAATAGAGTTCGAGTACCTTCTACCATAACCAAGAAACCTTGCCTACATTAGACCCCAGAGAACTGTCACAGCACACTGCCAGCCACAGCCTTGATACTAAGTTTATACTATTAGATGGGCATGAAAAAGTATTCACATGAAAAATATTTTTACATATGAAATATTTCATTATTAATTTTAAATGTCCACAGCATCCCTTTGGGACATGAAGTGTGTTAACAGACTTTCCTCCTGCTTAGAAAACACAGCAGAAAAACATTAGCAAATTTCCACAGCTTAGCTGTATATGAATAAACATTTCCTTATCCTATTTCCTCTGATCTGAAGACCTGAGACAGTGATCTGTGAGTTCTCCCATCAGCCAGTCATGGTACAACCCACCTGTTCTATTGGCGTGTATTCTAACTACTTGTGACTACAGGTTATTCTGTGCAGAAGACCACAGGTAAAACGAACATCCATGCTTGCCTGAAGGAACCCACCTGTTCTATTTTATTTTTCACTTCAGTGCATATTAATTTGTTCAATTACCTAGGGAGTGTGCACCCTATTCTCTGAGGGAAATAAGATACACTTTTTAAAATATCTTAGTCCTTCTGATTTCTCCACCTCACATTCACTCTTCTGGATTGATAATTAGTAATTACATTTATCTATTTACTGAAGCTATTTTTAAAAGTATTTGAAGTGGAATATTATTTTCTGACTTCTGTTTCAGGTTCTCTTATTCTATTTAAGTCTCACAGAACTTGCAAGTTATATAACATAACGTCCCTATTTGAGTCCTCATCCTAGACAAGGCAGCACTGGATATTTGTGAGCATTTCCCATTCCTTGGAAGCTTCTCTTCCCATGAATTCCACAACACTATATTATTCATTGGATAAAAATTGGGTGACTTATCAATAGTTACCAGCATAACTGATGGGTCGTTATCATTAGATTCAGAGCCTTTCAATTTGACAATAATCTACCTTATTTGATACTTTCTTTGTGCATTCTAATCTTATTTTTTCCAGATTGTTGCATGCACTTTTATATTCGTTTGCCTTTAACCTTGCTGTTTCCAAATCTGGCAATATCTTACTTATCTTAAACTTTATTTACTCTGTTAAAGTCTACTCCATACCTACTATACAGCACTCAGCAGACAGACTAAGCCACTGGCCCATGGAAACAACAGAGAATGGATTCTTTGTCTCTATAATGCCTAGCAAAAAAGTTTTGGCATACTAGAAATTATGGAATGTGTGTGTGTTTGTATAGTTTTTTAATTTGATTTCAACTTAAAGTGCATATGTGTCTCGGATCTAGAGAAAAGTGGGTCTAAATACTGAGGTGTCTGAGGCTGAGTAAGATACAGGTAAAAGAAGCAAGATAGCAGAAACAGACAACAAAAATCATGTCTCCCTATTGTTTAAGATGGTTTTTTCCTCATAAATAGCATATACCTGGGTTAAGGACAATCCTCATTTGAATGGGGTATCCAAGGTGTTTACAGAAGGAAACCTGCCTCTCCTTCAAAGTTAGAGAAACTACTAAATCACAGTGAATCACCAGAGAAGGGGAAAGATGCAGATCATCTTGAGTGAAACTGTTCATACTTAAGGGTTTAAGCCACTAGTACAATTTCATATGATTACACTGAAATTAGTGACGCAGGGAGGAAACGGTGTGGATTATAATATACAGGCAGGCTACCCATTATTAGGACAGTGTAGAAGCAGGTACAGAAAACTAAATTGGTTCTTATAAGACAATATCTGAGAGACAAAACTAAGGCTAAATCTCAAGTCTCCGGATTTCACAGCCTTATTTCCCAACAGAATAGTTATTGGGTTCCAGTGAGAGCAAAACAAAGGAAAGAGAAATATTTGAAGAACTGAGCTAAAAAATATATAGTAAACAATGACAACAAAATTCATTTTGAAGCCTTTCATGTGTATTCATACCAATTTAAGAGAATGATAAAGTGAATGACTAATTAAACAGTATGCTTTTCAAAGGCTTATTGGAAACACTCCTTTTTTGGCATTAAAAAATTGTGCTCTCCTGAAAATGTATAGAAACAAATTATATATGCAAATCAGTGTCTCAGTGACTGCTTAAAATCAGCAGCACTGACCACTTGTGTTCCCAGAAGGAAAGGCACAGAGCTAATTCACTCTGCCTGAGACTGAGTGCACCTACTGCGTTTCAATTTGGGGTGCAATTATATGTCTGTGCAAGTCTTCACATGCCAATTATTGCACTTCAAAAGATCTGCATGTTACTAGCAACTCTGAAACTGAAGAGGAAAAGGACAGTACTCTCTAAACAATGCAATTAGAACAGTATAGGCAATCAACTTTGCTATTTAGTATAAAGTTGAAAGCACTAAAGACTGAAGTAATAAATATTCACAAACACTTCATCATCATACAGAATTGCAGAACAGCGACACATTTTTAATACACAATGCAGGCAGTCATATCATTAAACTTAATGGCATCTGAGAAATGATGAAACGCTCATAGCCTTGAGCTTGTAATGAGATAAGCTTGTAGCCTGATCAGCTTGCATACAAATCATCTCATCTGAATAAAATTAATGTTCAATTTTTATATCTTTCCTCAAGCACTGCTGAGCCCCCCTTTTTATTTTATGAACAATTATAGAAAGGAAAATAAAAGTGTAGCCATGATATGATTTATCAGTGGGAGGGTCTATAATACGTGACATTTTAAGTTCTTATATCTGCTGCTAAATGTAAGATTTCTTAGGTACTAAAAAAATAAATAATGAATTCCTTATGTTAAATATAATGTGAGAAATCTTTTAAAGCTTCCATGTTAATATAAAAATGTTTATGCTTTAAAGTATGTTTTCACATTCCAAAATAATAACATACTAATATTTAATGTTAAAATGATTGACATTCATAAATTTAATTGGATTTTTCTGAAAATTGATATTCCCTCAAATCCTAATTTTAAAATTATAACATTAAAGGAGATATGCCCTTTCAAATCAGTCAAAATAGGAATACTTGATTTTCATTTTGTGACTAAAATTTGCATTCAGTATTTTCAATTCCAAAGTAAGTCATTTCCTTACATGCTTTTTGAAGTGAATTAACTGTTACAGGTTTTACTTAAAACAGCTTGCAGGACACTGCTCTCTTCCCTGAACATTTCCTACTAGTAACATTTAGCATCCCATAGCTATGAAAGTGCAAAAAGCACAAAATCTCAATTTCCATTTCAAACCTGTACTGGGAAAGAAAACTGCAAAAAGCTAAAGTAGAAACTCCTTGTGGGATAATTATCTTAGACCATAATTCTTGAACAGGGGCCTCAAATTGTGTTACGTTCCCTCAATACATGACTTGTAGTTATTTACAACATCAATATCAAATTGTATCTCCAAAAGTAAAATTATCAAGAACTACCACAGTTCTCAATAAAATGGAGATTTAAAGCATTCATAAATTGAGAGTATTCAGGAAAAATATTTAGTTAGTAAGCTAAGTTAAAAACTCAACACTTCTTTCTCAAATCCTCCTACTTACTAACAGATATTCACCTCATTTTCTCCACGCAGACGTCTCCTAAATGACAAACTTGAGGACTGAGGTAAAACATAAACTGTACACAATAAGGCCTGGCAAATAATACATGTTCAGTAAGTGCTGGTTATTACTCAGAAGTATCCCTGCACTTCAACTCCCTCTTGCCAACCAAGAGTCTACGTGTTACTTTTCATACGTGTTTTTGCAAGTGGAATTCCTTTAATTCACAAATCATAAAATTTACAGATTTGCAGTCAGAATTCCAATGTTATTCGGCCCCCCTTCTTCTTCAGAGAAATTCCAGAAATCATAGATATGGCTTAGGTAGGTTGTGGCTTATATAGGTTGTGTCAGAGGTCCCCAAGACAGCCTGATAATTGTCTAACAGGACTCACAGGACTATTCAAAGCTGTTATTCTCCTGGTTATGGTGTATTACAGAGAAGGGATGCAGCTTAAAACCAGCAAAGGGAAAAGGCATATGGGGCAAGGTCCAGGAGAAATCAGATGGATCTCCAGGCGCCCCTCTTAGTTCAGTCACAGTCTCCCACCAGTGATGTGTGACAGCACGGACAAAATGCTACCACTCTGGGAAGCTCACCCGGGCAGTTGGGAGGGGGGTGGTATCTATACTTTTAATGGGGGTCAGTAATGCAGCATGTGGTACCTACAAGACTGATACAGAGTGGCCCAAGGCCTCAGACATATAAAAACATTCTTATCAAATAGATTTTCCAAGGGTTCAGAGTTACGTCTCAAGAGCCAGCCAAAGGCCAATGCTGAAGATTTCTTTGTAATGTACAGGTTTTGCGAAATCCAGGCCTGCTGAGTTAACCCTATTCTGCCCTGAAATATCAAATGGAATTCAAATCAGGGGACCAGGACACAGAGAAAAAAATTTTGGCACCATATGAAAAGACTGGTGAATGAATACATCTATGCATTTTATTAAAATAAAACCGTGTTTTACCTAATTATAACTTTTTCATAATATTGTTTTAATTTGCTTTTCTGATTAATTGACCAATTTTCATGATTCAGTTGCCTTGTTCAATAGTAGGCATAACTGATAGTTCTGGCTTATGCCCTGGTTTATGAGTTGATGCTCTGGTTCCCTGAATGGAGCCTCACTTTGTTCCTGCCACTAAGACTATTCTGTAACCTTTTCTCCAAATTCCTGCGTGAAAATCATGAAAATTCTAGGCCGCCCCAGCTCTGTGCCCTGACTAACAGGATCCTGCCTGTTTCCTAGGCTCACGGCTCCTAACAGGTTCACACAGGTCAGGTTCAGCAATCCTGCTAACACCGACCTCCTGCTTGGACTCCCGAGAGCCCGCCTGCACTGCCTCTCCAACTTAAGCCTCTCCATCTCCTGCCACATCAGATGGGACTTTTTTCAACTCCATGTATCTTTCCCTGAAGCATATGCCCTACAATAGTAAGTTTATTTTGTTTCTAGGTCTTTCCATGGCTTCTGTCATGGTAGATCTCACAGGGTTACTCTGTTGAGAAAGAAATTTATTTCTTATTCACATAACATCCATTCAAGAAGTATTTAGGGATTTAGTGAGTGGTCAGGTGCTCTTCTAGTGCCAGGAAATATGTGAATATGTAGTTCTTGAGCAGTTGAATGTCTATGTTGACATATACATTTGCATTAAGACGTATGCACACACAAGCAGTCCCAGTCTTTTTTCAGTTAAGAGAAAAAAAAATCAGTATGTTAGAATTGACTTTCTCATTAGCACTTCAGCCATTGTCATTGCCATCATTCGTCTTTTTACAGTCTCCCATGGGTCTTACAGTGCTTTGCCAGCTCAGATCACGTTTCAGTCCTGTTAAAGATACCATACCCTGATTCTGACAGTACAAACTGTTACATTTCCTACCTACAGTTTCTAATCTGCACCAGTGACTGTAGAACTAATACTTTTTGCCCCTGCAAGCTCCTAAGTATGGTGGAGAATACCATATGGTTCTAGCTTCTCTGACACTAAAAACAAAGAATAAAAAAAAATGAATTGTCCTCTCTCAATACAAACAGCTTAAATGCAACAAGTACAGGACCTTTAGTTCTCCTACTCCTGGAGGGAATCTCATGAATTCACTGATATTTAGATCACTAGAGAAAAAAAAAAATCCAACCTTGAATTAATATATCAGCACACACTAGACAAATATAACCCCAAAAAGCATTTAATAGATTGTCCATGAAGTAAATCATGGAAGTATAAAGCTAAAAATTACGAAACATAGTACTAAATCTTCTGAAGACTCAGTTTACATTCTACCTTCCATGTTTAATTAAAAGTCACAAAGGTAGTTATTTCTAAAATCATTGCTAAAGAGTCAAAACACTCAGGGACATTGTGCTGTAAATCAGAAACTGACACATTGTAACTGACTGGACGTCAATAAAAAAAAAACTCAACATGCTGTGTTTTCAGTATGAGCGTTCTTCCTTTTTCTGAGAATAAACATTATAGACTAGAACAGATTCTGATGCAGGTTAAAACATTTTATTGATGTAGAATAACATCCATGTATGTTGAAAAGAAAAATGTCTTAAATAATAGGGATTCATATTTTAAATTTAAAAAATTTTTTTTAATTCAGCACATTTACTACCATGAAGAAGTACTTATTGATGTTGAGTATTTCTTGAGTAAATTTCAAACTCCATTATCACAAATGGTAATTGAGAGAGTGACCCATTAATTCTGACAATACATTTAAATGTAATTGCAATTGTAGTCACAGCCAGAGAACTAGGAAAAATAAATGAATTGAGTATTTTAGTGGACCCAGCTATTTCTGCAAGAAATTCACTTTTTTGAGAGCTTAGCTTATCTAGCATTTCTTCTGTGTCACTCATTCATTCTTTCTGTAAATGTATGTTGAGTATTTACCATGTGCCTGGTCCTTTTCTGGACACTGAGGACACTGATAGATTAGACAGATAAAACAACTGTTCTTATGGAGCCTGTATTTCAGTAGAAGCAGGACCAACTAGTTAAAAAAGTGTGTTGAGTTCTGAAGAAAATAAAGTGGAATGGTGGTGATGGAGAGTAATTAAAGAGTGCTAATTTAAACTGAGTGGTCAGGGAAGGCTTCAAAGATCCAAATAAAAGATGATCCTGGGATGGATATTATGGGAAGAGGGATGAACTATTGTCAAGGTGGGGAAGATTTTAGGGAATTCAGGGAACAGAAAGATCAATGTGACTCAAGGGCAGTGAGTGTGTAGCAGAGATTGTATGAGGTGAACTTGGCAAGTTAGTCCCGAGCCAGATCACAGAGCCTTCTAGACAGGAGTGAGGATTTTGTATCTAAGTGTAATGGGTAGCAACTGGATGGTTTCGTGGGATGTGTGTAGAAATGGGATGGTAAGGAGTTAATGCTGGAAGCAACGGTGACTAGTTAGGCAGTCATATCAGTGATATAGGTGGGAGGTGATGGTACCACGGAATAGAGGTAGTATTAGAAATAGTGTGAAATGGAGTCATTTATAATATTGTTTAACTACTCTAAACAGAAAATGATGGTGGTAGTATGTTAATACAGAGGAAAAGGAATAATCAAAGGATCAATAATGCCTAGATCTGAGGCTTGAATATATGAAGAAATGATTAGCATTATTTACTGATGTAGAAAGCCAGGAAGGAACAGGTTAAGTGCACATGTGTGTGTTTCAGATAGGTTAACTCTGATGAAACTACTAGACAGTCAACTGGAAATGCTAACTTGGTTAAAAAAAATGTATTTAAATAATTATATATTATCATGTTAAATAATAAAAATTACTTATACTACATATGTGAATGTGTATGTGTGTGTGCATTCCAAATTTGGTGAAAAAGGTGACAGGAAAATTGTCCCAGACATAAAACAGACAAAAGAGATTATTTTGTTTTCTCAGTGTGGTACAGACTTTATCTTCCTATTAATTAGCCTATTTTCCAACTCTGTAGGGACAGAGATTAACATGCAGATTTGTTGTTATTGCTGTTGTTGAGTATATATGAATATAATTTCTGTCTAGTGGAATAGAAAAAAATAATTTTTTGCCTTTTAAGACATTTATCAGTTTTGACTCTAATTCAGAAATATGATCCTAACATTCCTCTATTAAATTGCATATTATATATACATTCATATACACATACTTAAACATAAGCATTCAGCTATTTTTCATATGCTCTTTGGACCAACTTTAACATCCTGTCATTAGTTAATACGCAAATAGAATCTTTCGCATGTGTTTATTTTATATTTGCATGAGGTTATTAAATTTATCTTTTTGAAAATTATAATTAATAGATGTAGTGGTTAAGGTTACATAGCTGGAAACCATTGGCATATAGATGATCACTATAAAATGGGTGAGACTATGCAGAAATAATAAAGAAAAATATGTGAGAATGGTTCTGATTCCAGAGTATAGGGGGAATACATAGATATGTGTGTGTGTATATATATACACATCTCATTAAATGCTCAAAAAAAGCTATGAGATTTTGATATCTTCATTTTTAACTGAGTAAATTATGGTTCCAAAAAGCTTGAGTTAACACTCTCAGAATTTCACAACTAAAAATGTTAGCAAATGTAGCCCTGGTTAGTATGACTTAAAATTTCATTATTTTTTTTCCCCACAAGAGCAAGATAATTCACCAGACGAAAATAGCTTAATTTGTTATAGAGCTAATGGGCAATTTAGTCAATATCCCTTTTCTTTATTCCCATCCCCCTCCTGGTGTGTATGATTGCTGTAATTTTGGCTCTGCATACTGCAAAACTATCTCTTAACCTATATTATCTTATCCAAAGGAGTTCCTTCAAAACTGGTTTAAATACAGATCATGTTGGAAATGCAAATACTATCATGGCATGAGGTAATTTAGTCCAGGCAAAATATGAAAAACAAGCTTACGTATATTGCAAGATTTTTAACATGTATAACTAAGTTTTTTTTTAACTAAAATAATATTCATGAACTAAGTAGGATGATTAAATTGCCCTCCTTATGATTTATGACTTTTCTTTATATAAGTATATGCATCATAACCACTGATTAATACTAAATCTAAAATTATAATTAATTATATCCATGTAGGATTTAAAACATGATAATTTTAAAGTGTTACTTCTTCAAATGAAAAAAATCAATTCACAATGAGATTAAAGGCAATGAATAAAGAATATACTATATAATACAAATTAAATAAATGTCACTATTGCTTTCATATTCACTATGCTCTTTAATATGCATGCTCCTGTTACGCAGGTAGACAAAAATGATTTAAGAAGCTTAGGAAAATTATAAATCTACTTAAATGGCTTTAATAATTCAGTGATAAAGAATATCAAACAGAGGAAAAAATTTTTGAAGGGGCAAGAATAGTTAAAGGTGATTGAAAATGATAATGAACTCATCACTCATATTGCTCAAATGAAAGTTTAAAATATAATATAAATTTTACTGACAGTGGTACATTTATGGTATCTGCTGGATCACTGAGCATACATAAATATCTCCTTCTGGTAAACCACAACTGCTTGAGGGCGAGGATCATGATATTATTCAACTATGCATTTCCAGAGCATATGGTGAGCCCCTCAAACACACATTAATGTATTATTTTCAGTATCTGTGTCTTATACATCATGACCATCACCTTCTAAATCTTATTAGAATTAAAAAAAATATAAAATTCTTAACAGGATAAAATGAGAATTTTGACCATTTTTACCTGCTAGAGATATCTACTAAATGATATTTGAAACAGTTCTGTAATAGGAAAATAAAGCAACTTCATGGAGAAATTTGGCTGCTCTAAACTAAGAATAAAATATTAAAATGTATTCATTGAAAGTATTGAAAAAGAATGTTTAAAACAAATAAATAAAATGGAAAAAATTATATAACTTATATTTCTTGGTACAATTATTTTACAATTATTTTATTTTAAAATAATCAACAACATAGAACCAGATACTGAGGGTCTGCAATCCTTTATGCCCATTTAAGAGAATCGTAAACAGCTACATAAAATGTAAAAAAATAAAAATTCAGCAAATTTTATGGAAACAATGAATGCAATATGTAAACCGTATCATTAAAGAATACTAAATATTTTAAATTTATTACATTCATTCACAAAAATATAATGGAAGATTTTAAGGTTTTTAATGTAAGATGCTAGGTCAATTAATATTATGGACAGCGAATCGTGTTATTTTAATGCTATGAACTGGAAAAGTAATTATTGGTAAAAAATAAATTAAAATTGCATAAAGGCTAAATGAATTATTTGTCTAAATGGCTTTTTCACACTAACAATAATTACCTGTCCTACATGTTTCATAATTTTTGGGATAGTCTACTCGGATTTCCCACAAATGTAGAAATCAAACTTCCTATTTTGTTCTTAAACATCGTGTTCTTAATCCTTAGGGAAAGTGTTTTATAGCTATCTAAAATGGCTTCATGTCTGCCATTCATCCTGAGGTTCTGATTCAGCAGATAGGCCCTGACTGAGATAGGCCCTAGTAATCTTCATTTTAATAAACATCTCAGACAAATTTGATTCAGAATTTGTGTGGCACCCTCTGTAAGATCTCTACAATTAGTGCCTAAATCCTGCCAATCGCCCTTTGTAATACTTTTTCATCTCTAGCTCATAGTCAATATCTTCATAATGTAACTCCATTTCAATGCAGTAACTGTCAACTCTTACCAGAATTTCTGCAGCCTTTCCCTATGACATTCTAGACTGAAAATTAATATTACCTTTAAGATTGACCATTCTTAGAGATCCAAACACTGTCACAACTTCACAATCTTTCACACCCTTAGCATTGATCCTTTGAATGGAACATAACATTTGCTTATTGAATTATTAAAGCAATCCATGTTATCAATGTATCAATCCTGAAAAATCACTGTTTTTAATCAGATCACCCTCCACATAAGAATGGTTAATGGCTGTCGATCAGAAAAATGAAAACTTCCTGAAGGCCTAACTTGATAATATGAAATGCCTTTGATATAGATGGACTAAGACAGCATACCAAACCACTGACCTGGCATTTGTACCAAGACTATATTACATAATCTATTAATTTCAATCCTTACTTCCTGAATTTCAATTCATCAATTAATTAATTAATCAATAAGGTTTCTGCAAATCCTTATTAGGATACAGTTTTTTATAAAAAAGACTCTTGCTCATATGTTATTTTCAAAAGTAACTGCAAGAGACATATACACACATAAAACAGGAACGTGTACATGACAGTAAATAGCAAATACAATATATACACACAGCAGAAAACAATTAACATTCCCCTTAGGTAACACTTTGTAGAGCTGAAGGGCCTTGAGTAGGTTTTAATGGATATTTAGGAATTAGATAAGCAAAGAGGTAAGAAGGGGTTTTTTAGACATGAAATAGAAGAATGTGGGATGCCTCTGAAAGATAAAGAGTGTATCAAGTTGGCAAAAGCAGAGCAGTTAGAGACAGTTAAAGTATGAAATAACTTTTAAAGTATAGCTTTAAAGGATAGCTATGTTTCAAGAGACTTAAGTCTGTCAGGCCAAAGGATTTGTAGTTTATCCTGTAGGCTCTGTGTTAACATGATGATTCTGGTGAAGGTAAGTGGCCAGCAGAGTGATACGAATTAGATGATATCCAATGTCTTTAAAATCGAAAATAAAATACTTTGGAAAACTGAGATGCCTATATCTTGCTATTCAATCATTTATTCAATCAATGAGTAATTAACTCTATGCCAGGCACTCTGATAGGTAGTGGGAATACAATGTTGAGCAAAAACACATGGATCAGGTGGTTTAAATTCTAAAGGGAGAGATAGACACTAATCAAACAGTAACACAACAGTTTATGACTGAAAACTGTGACAACTTCTGTGCAAAAGTGCATGATGTTTTATGAATGTATATTAGGATTCCAGAGATGGTTTGGCTGAGTAAGTGGAAATGTAGGGTTGGGGAGAGAGTTTTACAGACCAAATAAGAACATGTGCATTTCTAGGGAGCAGAATACTTTTGGGAATATGAAAGAAAGCTAGTGTAGCAGAGAGGGAGAGAATAAGATACGTAAGCCACGTAGCTAGAGAGGGAGGCAGGAGCTAGATTAAGCAGGGCTGGTTGGGATCTTGTAATGGCTTTATCTTAAAAAGAGCAATAGTGGTGAGTCATTGCAGAATGTTAACAGAAGATTGACACTGAACTTAAAACAGTTCAATTAGGCTACCACATGGCAAGGGCATATTGAATGTCTGGGACATGTAATTACCAAAATGAGTTATCCATCCAGGTAAAAATATTAAATTTAGGATTATGATTTGGTAGATAGGAGGAAAAGGGCAGATTTAAGGGGTATTTAGAATAAAACTTAGCCAGACTGGATACTGAAAGTAAGAAAAAAAGATTTAAATTACGACAAGTAGATTTTTAGACAGACTGATTAGATGGATGAAGGCTCCTTCATTAAGACAGCTCTCTCTCTATATATATATATTCAATATGCATTAATAAGTATCTATCTCAATTATAATTATACATATCTTAATGTCTCTCTATACAGCAATACACAAAGATTTAAACATAAATATAAAGAATATATTATTGCAAATATCACATATATAGTTAATATACTTAAAAAATTAAAATGCCATAGATTCATAAATTATGGGTTCTGTTTTTTTATTATATATACTCTAAGCATAATTTTAGAACAGTCCTTTTTTTCACATATTTTTATTGACCTATTATCCTGCAATGAATAAATATTAAATGAACTGAAAATGAAAGGCTATCGGTGTCAAAAGACCAAATATTTTGCTCCTTTAAAAGTATTTCTACATGTGGATTAGCTCACAAAGTGAACTGTTTAATTGAAGCTTTATAATGTTTTTATATATGTGGTAGAGCAATTCTTTTTTCACTATTTGTCCTTCTCAAAATATTTTGTTTTCTTAAGCTCTTTCATTATTTGAATCACTTGAAACATTTTAGAATTATATCGTCAAGTGCTGTAAAATTCTAAGATTTGATTCAAATCAAATTAAAACTATGATACAAATCTGGGACATTTATTCCTTTTTAATATTCCATTTTATAAACTCATTTTGATAGCAAGAATACTATAATTACAAAATGTAACGATGAAGTCATATCCATTATTTAATTAAAACGATAGATAGCCACTTCATCTAGTTTTCTAAGTGTCTCACATTGGCCATAGTTGAGTTGATTCTGGCCTCATAAATATCAGGGTTTGAAAAAACAAAGCTCAGTGCTTACAGATTATTGCATATGTCAAAGTTAGTCATTTCAAAAGTTCAGTAATATCTAAATTAAACAGTTTAATTTGAAGGCGCACTATGTATGCAAGGAAAAATAATATGCTTAAAAGACCTATATGCTGCTTTGCTGTCTGCAGCTTCCTTATTTTTATTACCTTTGTACCACAGCCAAAATTATCTAAATGTATTGGAGGTTGAGAAGCAAGGGCACATAGACATAGAATTACAGTCAACAATCATGGATTAGGTACTCAACTGAGCAAAAGTATATCTTTTGACAGGCTGCAAACCTTTACAAAATTATTAAAGTACTAAAATGCAACTTAAACCCAAACATGATATAACATTTTCAAGGATGAGTTTTGTTTTTGAGGGGAAAAAAAACAACTATGTACTTGGAATAAAATTTGACTACGGAACCTTAATTCAAAAAGATACATGCACCCCAATATTCACAGCAGCACTATTTACAATAGCCAAGACATGGAAACAACGTCAACGTCCATTGACAGATGACTGGATAAAGTTGTGGCATACTTATATAATGGAATACTATTCAGCCATAAAAAATAATAAAATGATGCCATTTGCAGCAACATGGATGGACCTAGAGATGGTCATTTTAAGTTAAGCAAGCCAGAAAGAGAAAGAAAAATACCACATGATATCACTTACATGTGGAATCTAAAAAACAAAAAAAATGACAAACTTATTTACAAAACAGAAACAGACTCACAGACATAGAAAACAAACATGGTTACCAGGCGGGGAAGGTGGGAAGAAGGGATACATTGGGAGTTCAAGATTTATTTAGAAACACTTATCAGCTAAGTCTTGATAAAACAGTGTATAAGGTGTATTATCTGCCCTCAATGAGCTTACAATCTTTTCCAAATATGTTTAGTGTTTTGGTGAAGCATTGCATAGGAAGCTGTCAGAACCAGTGTGGCTGTTTATGTGATACAATTGTAATTGAATTTAGTCAAAACTTAGTGGTATCTTTAATAAATATCATTTCAGGTAATGAATTTGGAGGTTATTCAAGAAATGTTCATCCTCATACTAGTGCTGCTTCATGGTTGTAAATACATTTTAAGTATAAATGCCTATGAGTTATCTCTTCTTTCTAATGTGTGCATGAAAAGTACAAATTAATCCAAATTTAGTCTTATTAACTGAAAAATTTAAACTTATCAGCCATAGCTTTACCATGCTAAATTATTTTGTTGGCTTATTTAATTCCTTTTTTAACAATTATCATCAGTAATGAAACAAATCCACAATGTGTGTCTTCCTATACAATGCACAACATCCTTATGAAGTATTTGTCAAAAGACAGAAACTTATTGTGAGGTAACAAAACATCACACAAACCCCAACTGAGGGATATTTTACAAAATAACTCTGAACTCTGTGAACTCTTTAAAAATAACAGCATCAAATAACCAAAAAGAGAGAGAGAGAAAGACAAAGTCAGGAAGTATGCCAGATTAAAGGATGTCTGACAACTGAATGCAATGCGTAATTCTGGATTTTCTTTTGCAAAAAAAGGACATTATTGAGACAACTGAGGATACGAATAAAATCTACAGATTAGATAACAATGCTGTAAAGTGTTAATTTCCTGACACTCACAGTTGTACAGTGATTAGTGTTTTCCACTGTTCCTGCTGCTTGGATCACGAGAGGAATGAAATCACATGTGGAAGTGGTAAACACAAACACCCTGAAATGCAGTGTTTGATGTAATGGCTTCTTAATGTAAGCCTTTTTTTTTCCCTGCTACTGCCCAGGCCCTGTATCACTATGGCTTCGCTCTCAGTGCCTTCTCCTTGTTGAGCGCAATCCTGTACAATCGAAGCAGCATCCAGAACACCTCAACTCAGGATCTTTGGCACTACTTTTTTCTATTCTGCTTTATTTTGTTTTTAAACTAATTTTATGATATAGATTAGATTGCAAAAAGATATGAAAAAGTTCAGAAATATGTTAGTCAAAGAATAAACATAGCTGCCAGCAGTTTTCACCATTTTTTTTTTACTACCTGTGTCATAATTATTGATTCTTAGTGATGACAGGAAAAAAACAGTGCATCACTTTCTTCTAATTCCACTCAACTTTTAAACTTGAAGGCCACAAATGAATAAGCAGATAAGCACAGTAAAGAGGCAAACAGAGAAGAGAGTACTGCTGTCCATGCCTTGGGTTTTCATAGAAGACCCTTGACCCAGCCTAATTTCTAGCTTACTATCTGGTTGAGTCTTACTTTTCCCCTTATTCTATTCTCCGTTTTGAACCACTTGCTCTGAACACACCAAAATGTTTTATAACTTCCATATGGTTCTCTCTACCTAGAGATAATCATTTCTACTCCCTAAACTTCTTCTAATTGAAGAACAGTTATTCTTTTTCCAAATCAAGCTCAAGCTTCACCTCTATGTAAAGCCTCTCTTACTCTTTTTCCCGCACAGGAAGACTCAACCATAATAAATTATTCTACCATTTCTTACTTGCTGATTGGCAGTCTCATTACCAACGTTCCATTAGTTGCTCATATCTACACCACCTACACCTAACAAAGAGGTGAGCACACAGTCGATGCTCAATGAATAGTTCAGTAAATGAAGTAGGGATAAAAATACACATAAGTAATTCAGGTCAAATTTTTCTGATCTACTCTTACCTTTGGGGAGAAAAACTGGAGTGTATTTCACATTCAAAAAACACCAAAGCTAAGAAATAAAAAGGATATAGAGAAGCAGAATGAACAAATAGTTCACAGAATGAAAACATCCAAAAGAGAAATAAAAGAAGTTGCAGACCTAATCATCTCCCCACTTTGCAACCTTTTCTCCTGCCAGAACCCAGCCAAGGATATGTAGACAGCAAAACCTGGTGCAGTTATTAACTAGGCCAGAAGTGTTCCACGTGAACTTAATTCTTCCAACACCAACACGTGATTTAGAAGTGAAGAAGAGATGGGAGATGTTTTTACTCTCTGATGTGTTACAGAAAGCAGAAGAGACAGTATCATCAGTTGCTAGGCTAGAGGATTCCTGTTTGACTAGATTTCTTTGAACATTGGTGACTAAATGTAAATAAATAGTTAAGATATTACTGAAAATTTCCATAGCATTATGCTGTGCAGAGCCCTTTCCACAATTAAGTCAATCAACTATTCTAATAGATCATTGAAGCAAGCATATCAAGTTTATAAACCATACTTAACGGATCAAGAGTCTGAGGTTTGGATTAACTAAATGACCATGCAGTGCCTATTGTTATTGTATCTGATACAACCCAAGGCACTTTTTCTCATAGCCTAGTCTTCATTTTACTTTACTGTGCCACTTCAAACAATTACCTTGTAATAACTACATTACAAGAATTTCCCTTGGGACTGTGAATTTCAGTAATCTTTGTTATCTGCTAACCCCAGTCCCACTGTGTGGTTTAAACTTCATAAATGTTTGCTGGACAAATGAATTTGCATTTCTAGAGTATTTACTTATTTACTCCACATCCAATAATTATTTGGATTCACACAGGGACAAAAGTGTTTCATAAACAGAAATGGTCATCCCGAAAAACTGTAAAGCTTAAGTGTCTAAAAGAAAGACTCTCAGACCAGACAGACTTTGCAATCCCAGCTGCTGAACTCACTCCCTAACTGCAGACTATGTGGAGATTACTTATCATAACACCCTTTTGGGCCTCACTTTCCCCTCTGGTAAATAAGACCTATATCCTCCCTATCTCAAGGATGTTAGATGGATTAAGTGAGTTGATACAGATAAGACCTTAGAACAGAATCTAGCATTTAGTAAGCATTACATGTTTTAGCCCCTGTTATTATCATGGTATTATTACTATTATTTTACTTAGAAAATTTTGACTGCATACAGACTCAGCCACTTGATCTTGAAAATACTGTTTTATAACACTACGCTCAAGTTTTTCATCTGTAATATTGGATCACATTTTCCAAATAACACACTGAAAATACTTAGAATTTAACATGTGTCCAATGAAATTTATATTTTTTATTTCATTTTATTTAATAAATATTGAATAACTATAGTGTATCAGGTCCTTTGTTGTTCTCTTAGGATGAAAGATTTTAAAACAGGTAAAATGATTGTCTTATATTTTAATGGGGAATAGAGACATAATAAACTATTTTCACAAATACATAGTTACACATAGTGAATTCATACTTAGCCAGAAAAACACTCAGAGCTAATATCTGCAACACATAATTTACCATCCACTTAACTTTTGATTTATGTAGTTTATCAGTTTTCTGTATATTCTTTAAGTTTGTTAAGGGCATGCCTTAAGATTTTCAGCTCCAGGCAAAATGACCATCCTCCATATATACTACCAATCATATTTTTTTAAATAATTAGGATTTATTTGATTTTCTTCTTAGATTAGTGGTGATAAAACAAATGAAAATGAGATCATCTCTAATGAAGCTGACGGAATTCTAAACCCAGGTGTTCTAACTCAATGTACTCTACATATCTTTCAATAATTAATATTAATGATTCAATTTATTAAAGTTATTAGAATCATTGATGACTTTTCCAGGTATAAAATTACAGAGTCATTACACTTTAAACCATAACCGTAAAATTATATGCCTAGATGGCCATGCATATACAATTTTGAATATGAAACTGTCACAGACAAAAATGTTAGCTAGCAAAATCTACATTAATGCAAGCATTAATGTTCTGCGGGAGACTTCCAGTTTAGGCTGGGATAAATTGTGATCATGGTGGTTGCTTACTATAGGAGAGAGAATAACCTAAATAGGATTCTACAGTATTTCTTAGGAAAGCTGCCTGTTACCCCTCACCTAATCGTGATTTTTATTGCTATGAACACTTAGTTTAACTCTGTATCAGCAACTTTCATATTGAGCAACTCTATTATATGCGAATATTTATATATTCAAAAGATCACTAAAACAATGACTTTCTTATCAATTTACTAAATTAGGAGAATATATTTTTAGAAATGCAAATTTGTGTTTTGTAATTATTATCAATCGCAAGCAGTGATGCCCATAATGGGACAATTATTTAAGGATATCTTAATTAGCTATTTTATTTTTGTTCAAAATGTTGTTTTGTTTTAAAAATAACATGCATCAGATCAGCAGAAATTGGTCACAATGAGCTACAGTGTTTTACATAATTATGAGCGTATCGTATTTGCACCTCCAAAAACACATTTTTGTTCAAAATAGTGATCCAATACTTAGTTTGACCTTCCATGGTGTTATTTCTAAACAGTGTTATTAGATAGAGAAAAGTTAACATATAATTTAATGATACTTTATGTATGTGTGTAGGGAGATGTGGACACTAGGATAAATTTTTCTTAAATATAATCAGCCTGAGAAAAAGCAAAAAAAACAGAGGGAGTTTCACTGATATTTCTTCTTTGAGCCCCTTTCCTATTTATGACTTCTCTACATTTTATTTTTGAAGGCTGAATTGTATTTTATGATCTATAATACTGTATTAGTTTTTCCCCTTCTTTCTCCTTTTTTGTGTTTATGCTTGCTTGTACTGTGATATAATTTTTTTGCCTCCAATAAACAATGTTGTCATTGTGTCTTCAGCTAGAGAAATACTGTCACATTCATATATGGAAAGAAAAATAGCCTACGGTACAGTATTTAATAGATATTCCAATGCCATGATCTATGTTTTTCACAATAAAATTAGAAGTTGGTTATTTTCACCAAGTAACACACACACACACACATAGCTGAGTAAGTTCACCTTCATTTGGGATATTTCTATTTCTTTGTTTTCATTATTACACTGAATTTACCTTGATCTTTATGTACCTTCCTAGTCATTTCTTTCCCATCTTCTTTTTCACATGGTAGTAAAGCATAGTTCTTAAGGACCCATAAGAAGACACAGCTGGATATAAATTCTGTCTTTTTTATTTTATCAGTTGTATGAATTGAGTAAGTTACTTAAATCCTAATTTTGTCATCTGCAAAATTTAGATAATATTGTCTCCTAATTGGTAGTCCACTGGAATTTTAAGTGAGATGACGCATATGACACTTTAACAGTGCTCGGCAAGATGTCACTAGATATATGTATTATCATTGAAGTGTGACTCTCCTTCCACTGTTGAAAACCAAGCTTTCCTTAAAATTCTATCCTTTATTACACTTTTCCATTTCCATGTCTCAGGTGTGTGGTTCCACTTATTGTGAAAGTGTTAGTGATTCCTATAATTTAAACGTTCTGGATGGAGTGATATAAAAACAAGCTTTATAAAGCTTCATCGTAGGATAAAAATAACATTATTGAGTTTAAAGGGTTGGGAAGTAATAATGAATTTATTATTTTGGAAATAAAAAATAAAGGAAAAGAAAATGCATTGCCCAGTCCTAACTCTCATTGACATTTTCTGTAATAATCTTAGAACTCGTATTAGTACAGTTACTTTAAAAGCATGTTAACAGTAGATTACTCGGTACTTGGAATTAGCAGCATATTAATGCTTTTATATTGCCACAAAACACATTCCAAGGTATTTCAGCTGGTAAGTACAATTTACTATATATAAGTTCCTGTAAATAGCAAACTCAGTTGTCACTTAAATTTTTGTAGATGTATTTGGCTCAAACCAAAAAAAAAAAAAAAGAATGTGCACAAATTTAGGTAGAATGTAATCAAGCATTTAAAGAAAGATCTTGTAAACTGATGATACATACCAACAATACCTGGCAGTATATTAAATAACTGGATATATAATATGTTTGGTTTACTTAGTTCACAAAGCTAGAAAATGAGAAATCAATCAAAACTTACCCCTTTACCTTATGCTTCTATGTGCTGTTGTTCGTCAAATCCCAGTTTTCCACTTCAAATTTCTCTTAAATGTGTTCCATCTTCTATATCACCATATTCAGTATGTTATTTCAGAACCTCCTCAGTTCTCACCTGACCTGCCAAAATGTTCTTGAATTTCATCTTCTTGCTTTCATTACTGTCTCCTTCCAATGAATCTGCCAATGGAGTATTCTAAAGTACTTATCCAGGCTTCTCCCTCACCTTTGTAAGTGCATGGCTTTGCAATGCCAGACGATTAGCAAATGTTCTAGTGCAGTGGTTCTCAAACTTTGAAGTGCACAGGATCACCTGAAGGGCTTGTTAAAACTAAGTTTCCCAGGACTCTACCTCAGTTTCTGCTTCAGCAGTTTTGAGTGGGACTTGACAAGTCACATCTCTAACAAATTGTTAAGTGATGCTGATATAGCTGGTCTTGGGATCATGCTTTAAGATCTTTATTATGACCTAAAATGTTTTCATAATGCTTTATTCTCGGAACTGATCTCTCACCCTATTCTCTAACATTCATCTTCCGCAGAGGCCTAAACACTGTGAGCTCTCGTACATTTCCATGCAAGATCATGTGCCCATTCCTCTGGAGCATCCTTTATTTCTCTACTTCATTTTTCTGAAATCTTGTTTACTTGGCTTCCTGACGATCACCATTCAAGACTCAACTCAAACAGTTTTTTGGCTGGGAAGCATTGCCAAGCTCTTTTCTTGCATAGGTCAGATAGTACCCATGTGTCACACAGTAACTTTGCATTCCTTTCCATACACTCACCCACATGTAATTGTTTTTTTCTCTTTGGCATCCTATTCTTGTGAGCACTTCATCTCATTTCTCTATCTATTCAGAAACATGTCTGGGTTTTAGCTCCATAAATGTTTATCATAAAGTGAAAAATGCACATGCCAATCATTGGAAAAAAATAGGAAAAACAACAAATAAAAATATGTCTATTAGGTTAATAGTACTTTTGAGAGCTTCTATTCTAAAGCTCCTTTAAAGTTACTGTTTCCATAAATAAGAATACTGTACTGTGTGCTGTGAATCTTAACAATTACATAAAATATTGGTAAAATTATATATTATATTCTACACAATTCTTTTGTAAGAATGAATCACAATCCATGTTTCCTATTTTTATTTTATCTAGAATGTACTGAAAGGGTAAGAAGAGATAATGTTTATAATACATTAAGTGATTGCTCATGATTTAATTAAATTAAGGAGTATGTATGGAGAGCTTACTATGAGCAAGCACTGTTCCAGTTTATGCAATTTCCCCAAACTCAGAGATAACAGTGAAGTAGAAGGTACAGTTGTCTGACCCATTTACTATTCCATCATCTGTTCTACATTCCATGTAGTGTGGCTGGTTAAAATTGTGTGAAAATATCAGCTTACTAGTCAACCAAATTGACCTGAGCTCTCCCAAGATACATTTGTGCCAACTGTAGGTTCTAGCAAGGGAATGAAGCTACTGAGGAATTCTCATCAATGCTGAAGGTACGATGGAAGACACAATTGGGCAGCCTAATTAGCAAAGTAACCATGATATTCAGCATGATGATCAATATTATGGTGGAATTACCTTCACTGGGATATTCCCTGAGACTAGTCCATGAGATTTCTTTCTATCCCCCGGTTTTGTTGAGGTGTAAGTGCCAAATAAAAATTGTGTCTATTTAAGGTGTGCAACGTGATGATTTGATATAATGTATACATTGTAAAATGACCGCCACAATCAGGCTAATTGTAACACCTATTATCTTGTACAGTTATCTTTTTCTGTGTGTGTGGTGGCAACACTTAAGATCTATTCTTTCAGTAAGTTTCAAGTACACAATACAGTATTATTAACTATAGTCACCATGCTGTGCATCAGATTCCTGTAACTTACCAATCTTTTAACTGAGAATTTGTACCCTTTGACTGGCATCTCCCTATTTTCCCTACCCCTAGCCTCTGGTAACCACCATTCTACACTTTGTGACCATTAGCTCAACATTTTTAGATATTTTAGATCACATATAAATGAGATCATGCTATATTTGTTTTTCTCTAACTGGCTTATTTCACTTTGATTAATGTCCTTCAGTTTCATCTATGTTGTAAATGGCAGGATTTTCTACTATTTAAGGCTGAAGATTTTCCCATTGTATATGCATGTTACACATTCTTTATTCATTCATCAAGTGATAAACAGGTGGTTTCTATACCTTGGCTATTGTGAATAAAGCTGCAATGAACACGTGAGTGCAAATATCACTTTAACACACTGATTTCACTCCCTTCATATGTAAACTTAGAAGGGGGATTGCTGGATCTATGGTATCTCTATTTTTAACTATTTTCAGGAAACTCCATACTGTTTCCCATAATGGCTATATTAATTTACATTGCCAAAATAATGCACAAGCAACCCTTGATATTTCAAAAGATTAATAGGTTTTTGTTTTAGCTTTCTTTAACCAGAACTGATGCACAAACTTTTATTTACAAAAACAGAAAAATCTTCAATGTATACATTTAAAAAACATGTTGATTCCATGTCTTGGCTACTGTAAATACTGCTGCTCTGAACACTGGGGTGTATGTATCTTTTTGTATTAAGGTTCCCTCTGGATATATGCCCAGGAGTGGGATTGTTGGATCTTATGGTAAGTCAAAGTTTAGTCTTTTGATGAATCTCCATACCGTTTTCCATAATGGCTGCACCAAACTACATTCCCCCCAACAGTGTAGAAGGGTTCCCTTTTCACTATACCCTTTCCAGCATTTAAACGTACATCAACAAATGACTGCATAAAGAAGCTGTGGTATATTTATACAGTGGAATACTACTCAGCCATAAAAAAAGAATAGAATAATGCCATTTGCAGCAACATGGATGGACCTGAAGTTCATCATACTAAGTGAAGTAAGCCAGAAAGAGAAAGAAAAATACCATTTGATATCACTTATATGTGGAATCTTAAAAAAAAAAAAAAAGGCAAACGATCTTATTTACAAAACAGAAACAGACTCACAGGCATAGAAAACAAACTTATGGTTATCAGTGGAGGAAGAGGGTGGAAAGGAGTAAATTGGGGGTTCAAGATAAGCAGATACTAATATATATAAAATAAACAATTTCATACTACATAGCACAGGAACTATATTCAGTATCTTATAGTAACTTATGGTGAAAAAGAATATGAAAATGAATATATATACATATGTTCATGTATGACTGAAGCATTATGCTCTACACCAGAAACTGACACATTGTAAACTGACTATATTTCAATTATATATATATATATATATATATATGTATATACACATACACAAAAAATGCTGAAACAGGAACCATTTTAAAACATGCAAATAAATTCTTTCCAGTACACCTGCAAACTAGAACCAAATTATCTTAATGATTATTAGATTTTCCCCAATATCTGATAAACAGAGGTGGGACATGAACTATGTATTGAAAATTCATAAAAATAATTTATTCACTATGTCACCAACACCCTAATATATAACAGATATAGAGGTAAAAATGATTTTTTGAGAAAAAGAAAGTATTATTTACAAAATAATCAATATTCTGGGGAAGAATCTACAAAGGAAGTTACTCTGTGATTACAGTGTCCAGTACAATCTATTTTGGGATGTATCCTTCTTACTAATCATTTGCATCTGAATCTTAGTCTTCCACTGTTAGGCTTACAAGAACAGATTCTTATTACATTGGGCTGAATCCACTAGACTGAGTCATTCTATTTATAACATTGAGTAAGAATTCTAGTTTATTAGGAGCAGTCATATTTAAAACATTTAATTTCCACTAATGATGTAGAAGGCAGTTTCCTTCTACTTATCATTTAGTATTTAAGATGATTTGAGAATGTGAAAATCGAATGTAAATACAGTAAATATATTGACAGAAAGAAGATGAACTTGACAATCTGCACAGAGCATACTCGCTGGGTAGAGCATTTGTACTTCCTGGTTGAAGGCATGGATGTTCACAGTTATGCTGAGAATTTAATTAAGAGCAGAATGTTGGCTTTTTAATCCTTCTTGCTTTTATTATTCTCAGAAGATTAAAATGACATTTCTTGCCCTACCACACCTTGTCATTCAACATTTTTTTGTTCCTGTCTTTGTTTATAGTTAAACAACTTTGTCAGAAATTTCCCTCCCAGACTGCTCTCCCTTAATCGGAAATGCCTGTTCATTTTCATTGCGGTGATTAGTTAAGCCAATGGCAGTCTTTCACTAGATCTGGACCCAGAGATAAACCCATGGGAAACACTAGTTTCAAAATCATTACATTAATATTAAGATGCTTACATTAGTATTAGGACTAGCTTGTCACTTCATTGCTTAGTCATAGTCTGAGCTTTTTCTTTCTAGCCAGATTGTCCCTCAATAATGCCTAGCTTACCCGACTCATAGATCCCTACATGTTTTGGATCAATACCCTTGAATTCTGCTCTGACCTTTATGATCTCACCTCTGTTATGAGCCTGCTCTCTGACTTTCTCCAGAATTCTTAGATCTGACCTGTTCCCTTGTTACTTGCTCTTTCCCATCCAGTACTCTTCACATTTTAGGATTACACTTGTTTCTAGACTGAAGGCTGTATTGACAGTTACTTAAAACTTACCCTGCCTCACCAGAAGTAGCTACCCAATTCTGACACTGATACTGATATCAGTTTAAGGTTTGGAGGAGACAGAGTTATGGTAATACTTTGCGATGAGGAATGACAACACTTGGAAAGAATTCAACAGATAAGTAGTCAATTAGCACATTTAACTACAGTAGTTCCCCTCTACCCCACCCAACTTTATCTGTAGTTTCCATTTTCTTGGTTTCAGTTACCCACTGTCAATTATGGTCCAGAAATATTAAATGGAAAATTTCAGAAATAAATACATCATAAATTTTAAATTGAACACCCTTCAGAGGAGCATGATGAAACCCAGCACCGTTCCTCTCTGGTTAGCCCAGGACATAAGTCATCCCTTTGTCCGGCATGTCCACTCTATATACACCACCTGCCCACTAGTCACTTAGTACCTGTCTCAGTTACGAGGTAGACTATAGGGTGTCCAGTGTTTGTGTTCAAGTAACCTTTATTTTACTTAATAATACTCCAAAGTGCAAAAGAAGTAATGCTGGAAATTGGAATATCCTTTCACTGTGTGTAATTCATAAACTAACTTTATGATAAGTGTGTCTGTACAGGAAAAAACATAGTATATATAGGGTTTGGTACTATCTGAAATTTCAGGCATCTACTGCATGTCTTGGAACAGATCGCCTGCAGATAAGGGAGGACTACAGATCACGGATGTAATTATTTATATTAATTAATATGTTTTGTTATTAATTAATTTTTCAATGAAATCTTGCAGATAATAAATGCTTCATGAATCCTAAATCATTAACTTATGCAAATCTGAACAACTGATCTGAACAATTCTCCTAATCATCAGGAACTTCTATCACGACGAATAACTCTTCTACGATGAACACTAGAGTTAGCTAAACTCTGATTAATCGAGAACTAGATTGTGGAAGAATTTTTATAACAAAAGCAATTTGAGGGAATTTTTGCTCCTACATTTTTGGTAGCAAATGAAAGCAATGTGTCTTCTTTTTTCTTTTCAGTGTTCAGTGTTTTTCATTGACTTTTATTTACTTGTGAGTTATTTTTCTAATAAAAAATTTCTTAAACTGTTGTCAATATTCCAACTGTACTTCTATATTCTTTTAATCCATGATACTCAACATTAGCTTAGTTCATCCACTTCTAGTTCAACCACTATTTGAACATCTTTAAAAATGGGAATAACATTCTTCCTACTGCATTGTATGACAATGGATTTCATGTTGACAATTTTAATGCACAAGATAGCCTAATTCATACAACTGAATTCTTCTAAAGATTCTCCCTGATGTTGCTCTACTTTAATTCCATACGGCTGGAGCCTTCCATTAATATGAGCTTCATGTTTTAATTTTTATTTTTTGCTTATTGAAGTAATATTTCTGTATATTAAAAATCATCCTTTTTGGGTGTACAATTCAGTGAATTTTGACAAACTTATAAAGTGGTATAACCATCACCACAATAAAGATAAAAAATATTTCCATTGTCCAAAAAGATGTTTTCATTACCTTGTATTGTCTCCTTTTTCCTTATCCCTGCAAACCCTGGTAACCACTAATATGATTACCAACAGACTTCCCTTTTCTAGAATGTCATATAATAAAATCTTTCCCTTTTTATAGGAATGACTTCACCTGTTATTTAATGAGAACCTATAATTGGTCACACACATAAAAATTATTGTAATGAGATAGAGTATTACTACTTTGACCCTAGATTTTGTGTCTTCCTGCCTTTCAACTGCAAAGAACATGCCATTTCTCAGGGCTTCTCCAGAAATGAAAATGTTTAAAAAAAAAAAAGAAGTTATTTATTTAAGTTATATCTCATTAAGAATACTTCACACAATTTGAGAATGAGGGATCTCCAGAAATCCAAAGATATTCTTGAATTAGGAGAAAACTACCTTGGCAAATCAAATGGCAATTTTATCTGATGGTTCCCAAGTGAGATACCCAGTGCATTCACGTCCACAGCGTACTGCTGTGGAAGACGAGGCATATGTCCTGCTGAGATGAGGACTTGTTAAGCCTTTGCCTGTCTAAAATACTGTTACTTCAGTGAGCAGAGACTGGATTTCCTCTTTTATGCTCAGTTTTATGCTGGAGAAGTATTTTTCAAAGAGGAGCATGAAACAACTAAATAGAATGACAACAAGAAATGACTGAAAATTCCAGTGATTTTAGGGGAATGGAGTTTACGTTGCCTAGTCAAGCACAGTGATGATTTTCTAGTGGGAAAATAGAACTGGAAATTGCATACGTTGTAATAGCTTGGTGGCAGAACAAAAGAAATTCTTTGAAGCAGCATTTAAAATTTTCCCAGGTATATAAACATTATATCTTCCTTACTTGTGGGCAACCAGGTGTAGCATATAGAACATAAGTACAATATGAAGGAAACCTGCCAAATAGGTGAAAACAGACTAATTCCCTCTCTGTGATCCCAATTTCATCTGTAGAGTTTTAGGCACCATCCCTACACTATACAAGCTGAAGATAGATTTTGAATGCATAAACATATACAGTAGAGGAACACCCCCAGAAGAATCTGAAAGCTCACAAGAAATGAGAAGTCATGCAACCTCAAATTCTACAGAGAAGGAAAAATAATTCTCTCTACAATTTGTTTCAGATATGACATTTAGGAAGTTGGAGGTAATTAGTTTGTATATTGTCATTTATAGTTATATTCCTATGGAGAACTAATTAACTACCATAACTTTAAAATCCCATTACCAGTGTAAAAGAGCAAGGGACACTGAAGACTTTACATTCACTTGAATTTACTGAAGGAAAAAAAGTCACTAAAAGTTCATTATAATAAAATTATTGGATGACTATTGAATATCATAATAATACATTCTAAATTTTATAAATTCTAAGTTTTAAATGTAAGTAAGTAAATTTATAAATAAATAACTTTAAATAAATTTGAAAGAATATGATTTGAAAGAAGTCAGGTTAGGATGGCTGTACAGGATTTGATAGGTTTTATGTGGAGAAAGAGGAACACATTTTAGAAACCAGTGACTTAACTCTTTAAATGTGAGTCCAGTGACAACTTCAACTTTTTCTTCTTTCGATGAAGATCCATACTTTTCTACTTCTAGAATTAGGGGTGATTTTAGCTGTCTTTTCTATTTGAAAAATAGCACTCCAAAGAGAACTTCCAACTCCCCAATCCATTTTAGAGAGAAGAATTGGTATGGCAAAATTGTTTGGTTTCTCATAAAGTTATTTTTCACATTTTGTTAGTGTTGGAATCTCATCAACAATATTTTAAATGTAAACAATTTATTAAAGTAACTCAAATTTCCAAGAGTGTAATATATTCATTTCCAACCTGCAGCTTTTCATATGTTGCATATGTAATAACATACTACAGTAGCCACCCACCTAAAAATATATCACAACCAGCTGTACAAAAAGTACACAGGGAAGTTAGTCTTGTGACAGTGAGAGCAAGGAATATTAGGAAAAACATGAAGTCAAAAGATGCTCAAAAATATCACAATGATTCTTTTTAATTAAAAGTTGTTTTTCTTTTAGCCCTTCTTAGCATAAGTAGAAATTAAAATGTGAAAATGAATATATGTATGTATATGCATGACTGGAACACTGTGCTGTACACCAGAAATTGACACATTGTAACTGACTGCGCTTCAATAAAAAACAAATAAATAAAATTGAAAAGAAATTAACATCATTGATTTCTTATTAAAAGGTAACAAAAATAGTCTTTTCTAAGGGCTCTTGCCAACTGAAAAAATTTTTATTTCCTGAAAGCTTATCATCCTTGAATACATCTTTCTATGCAAGCATGTAAATCCCATATTTCAAATCATAAATCCAGTTCCTTCCTTTGAAAGCAAAAAACCAAACAGAGTAGTGAAGTTGTGGAAAACACTTGCAGTTCACTTTTTAAGCCCTTTTGTATTCTCTCCAAAGCCATTCTTTGTGTTCATGGAAAGATAGTTAAGTACACTCAGGCAGCCAATCATGTGCTCCTTTTGATGGTGCAAAGTAGCAGATCTCTAAAAGAATTTCAGCTCTCTCTTTTTCATATTTGCATTTATGCAATTACCTGGACCTTTAAATGCTCGACACATTTATTTCAAAGAAAAGACTAAATGTTTAATTCTCAGGGGATTTCACTTGGTTGTAATTCTGACTCTGAGGGACACTGATGACAACTTTTCTTTTCACATCCAAATTGCAGTTTATCAATGAATTCTATTTAGCTCTCATTATATTTGGAGAAAATGCAGAAACAGGGCCAAAATTAAAGATATTAAAAGTCCTAAAAGTTTTATACGGAGGGAGGTGGGGGAAGGGGAGAAATAGGTGAGGGAGATTAAGAGGTACAAACTTCTAGTTATGAAGAAAATGAGTCACAGGTATGAAATGTACAGTGTGGGGAATATAGTCAATTACTATGTAGTATCTTTGTATGGTAACAGATGACAACTAGACTTATTATGGTGATCATTCTAAAACGTATAGAAACAGCAAGTCACTATGTTGTATACCAGGAACTAACTCAGTATCATAGGTCAATTTTATTTCCAAAAAACAAACAAACGTGGAGAAAAAGACATCAGGTTTGTGGCTACCAGAGGCACAAGGTTGGGGCAGAGAAGCCAGATAAAGGTTGTCAAAAATTACAAACTTTCAGTTATAAGATAAATAGGTACTAGAGATGTACCACATGATAAAGATAATTAACACTGCTGAATATTATGTATGAAAGTTAAAATAGGGTATCCTAAGAGTTCTCATCACTAGGAAAAGAATTGTTTTCTATTTCTTTAATGTTGTATCCATATGAGATGATGGATGTTCACTAAACCTATTGTGGTAACTATTTCATGAGGTATGTAAGTCAGTTCATCACACTGTATCTCAAAGTTATACAGTGTTGTATGTCAATTATATCTGAATAAAATGGGGAAAAAATTAATAGTCACTTATTTGTTACAACAGGAATTATTGAAAGAAGGCACTTCTTTTCTCCATTTTCTAAGTCTTTACTTGCTGCTGTGGTTTAAGGAGGTTTACTCTTAGAAAATATAATATACTTTCTTGACAATATATTTAGTATAGTAAATAATTTTAGTATACTTTTGCCATCTTAAACATCATAAGGATTTTAGAATCCCTATCTACACTTACCCCTACTACTTATCTTTTCTGCTTCCCTCTAGCTTTAGGGACGCCTTGTTATGCATTTTAATCCTCTGTAGATTTACCCTTCTCATTGGTACTTACTCCCCCCCATACTTCTGTGCTTCCAACTGTAATTATTTCCCTCTGCATGAAAAACTCACATTAGTGGGAACAGCTGATAAAAAATTCCCTGTTTTTCCTTTCATAAAAAGCCTTTATTATATTTTCATTTTTGAAGAATATTTCACTGGATATAGAATTCTAGGTTGGCAGTAATCTTTTGCAGGTTTTAAATAACATACTATTATAGTTTCCATTATTTGTTATGAAGTCCACTATAAGTGATATAGCTTGTCATTTGAAGAAAAATTTCTTTTTAAAAATGAGAATTTCTTTTTGTTTGTTTGGTTTTTTTGTTTGTTTTGCATTTTTTTTAGCAATTTGAGGTTTTATTTGTATATATTCCACTTGCGGTACGTAGCCTTTCTTAACTCTGGAGGGTTTTGTTTTCTCATTTGTTTGGGGTAATTCTCAGCTTCTGGGGTAGCTTTTGTTTTGTATCTTCTCTTCCCTCATATTTCCTCATATCACCTCACCTTTTCTTGCCTCCTTTCTTGCTCTCTTTTATTCTGAAGATCTAGAATATATGCTAGAACTTCTCATCACATATGCATCTTATATGCTCTTTACTGTATTTTCAATGTATGTTTCTCTTTGTGGTTCAGACTATATCTTAATGATGTTTCTGTCTCCCTATTCACTAACCCTTACTGTAGCTGTATCTTAAACTGGTTCTTAATGTTAATTTTAGAATTACTACATGATTCATTTCATAAATTCCAATTATCTGCTGAAATTATCTATCTTACAATACATATAATATACATTTTTGTGCATATTAATCATTGTTATTTAAATATCCACATCTAATAATTCCAACAATTATTGTCTTTTAATCTCTTGGTTTTCAATCATTTAGTTCTTCTTCCTATAAGTCTGCTAATTTTTGACAGAATGTTGAATGCTGTGTTTGAAAAATTAAAGATAATTTGAGATTCTGCATGTAGTTATATTCAGCCAGAGAGATTTTTTTGTTGTTTTTTTAATTTCTGGCAGGCAGTAGAGTAGGGACAGATTGATTTAATCAGGCTGGGATAGAACTGATTCAAATCTGATTTTCTGCCTTTAGGAGAGGGTTTATTTGGATTTGCTCTCACTACACTTGAAGCTGACATATTTACCAGAGACCATCTTCTTCGGCAAGTTCTGAACTAAACACTTGTCTCCCTTGCCCATGAAGTTGGCAAACGCTCCCTTTAGCTTCTTAGCATTTTGACTAAAGTTTGAAAATCAGCAAATGCTTACGAAGGGGCCAAGTGTGAGGCTCCGCTCTCTGCATTCTTCCTTCTTTCTGTGATCTTGGCACCTCAAGTTCTGGCTACCCTGAGAGACATCAATCCTGGTTTTCACCTTTCTAGTCCTAAGAGACTGTCCAAAGCTCTGAGCAACACCTTGATGTTTTGCACAAACCAGTAAGAAAAAATTGGACAGGAATTTGGTCTTTGCCCAGTGCAGTTCCCTTCTCTGCAGGATCTTGGTTCAAGCGTTGGCTGCTAATATCTTTTAAAGTATTTTTTAAGTAGTGTTTTATAAGGGGAATATTGGATACTACAAATTATATATAAAAGGAATTCTTCTGATTAATTTCTTGTGAATTAATATATTTCAGCTCTTAGCACAATAGTCATCTTAGAATATAATAGGTATTTTAGAAATGAAAAGACTGAAGTATTTATGATTTATTGGTTCTATCTTCTGAAAGGATATCATCTAGTCTACTCTACCTAGATATAGGTACCTATCTTCACTGATACATGAGAAGATTGACAATAATAACAGAAAACAAATAACTGAAATTGTTCTAATTTCTGTCTAATGTGTATTACAGGAACTAGAAAGCTATGGCCAGGTGCAAATCTTTATGCTATTTCAGTTGTCTCCCATCTTATTCTCACCTCTGTCTGTCTGTCTGTCTATGCGTATATGTATATGCATATGCATACAAAACCCATATATAGCAATAGTATGTAAGTGTGTACACTGACTACGCACACACATACATACACATACATACCAACAAGATTAATATAAAGGATAAAAAAGCAATTATGTGCAACAAGCATTTTCATCTGAATAAAGACCATTTTTGTAATGGCTCCTCAAACCAATATTGCCTGTTCTTTTGTCTCTTTACTCTAGACTACCTGCTTAATTTAAGGAGTTTTTTTGAATGCCTGATGCCATGTTCTTACACATTGTGTGTTGATATTGTGCATTGATTTTACCTGTATCATCAAGCACCCTAATTTCACATTATTTAAATAGCTCCATTGTTAACTCTATTTATATGACCTGAAACAGTTTACAAGCTCAAGGAAGCCAAAAGATAAAAATGAAACTGAGAAAATATGAGAATATATAACATTTTCAAATATATGGGCATTAGAGAAGAAAGATAGCAAAATGGTTTTAGGTGTTTAAATAATTTGGGCATGCAAAATCTGATCATATATCTTTATTGACCATGATCTTGTCTAACACAGGAATTGGAAGAAATTTGGAGATAACATATTGACTAAGTTACACACAATTCAGTGAAAAGTGCACTGAGAAAGTCTACCAATTATTGTATTAGACAAGTTCTCTGACAGATTATGGACAGCTTCTGATAAGTTGAAATTGTTCTATCCATGCAATTGTTTCCAATTATTTCAAACAATTGAACATTTGGTTAATTTTTAACATGACTCAAGATGTGCAAACTTCAGCACTTTGTACACATGAATGTTTAGTAAAAAAGAAAATACTAAAATGATGTTTTGAATAAACTGTCTAATCAAAACATTCAGTAAAGTAGGTTTAATGAATTTCGTTAGTACAAACTGCTGTTTAAGGAAATTGTCAATTATGAGTGTTGTCATCATTCAAACAATTGTGAACTGATATAACTTGAAACAAAAACCTATTACATAGAAAATCAGTGTGTTTAATTCAGTTATTAACATGATCTAGGACCTAAAGAGTGAGACAATGTTTTATGAGCTTTTTCCTAAATAATAAAGTTGTGACTTATACCATTCACTGATATTGACAATAATCTTTTTTTGGTAACTGAAAGTTTTATATAAAGTTAGCTAAATTATTCTAGACTACAACTTTCTATATATCACACACAAATACACATACACTCATTAAAAAGCAACCCATACTTTATAATTCATAAGGAATTGTTACGAATTTACATCTCCTTACTTTGCAAATCAAGTATTTTTAACCCCCAAGAATATATAATGGGCATATATTCACAATGCCTATGTAAATACAAAATATATGTTGGATGGGATATTTGGTTCTTCTCTTTTTGTAAAGTAGAGGTGATAGATGATGCTACATTTTTTAGTAGAAATATTATAACCTATTTTGACTGAAAAAAGATGATGGCATCTTAGAATTACTGTTAAGCATAGGCAGGACACCTTGTTGTATTAATTGAAATGTGTAAGCATTGAGAAAAATCTGGTAAACATTAAACATAATTTATTGTTTGAGAAATATACCTTTTTTGTTGACAGTTGACCAGAAATAAAGATCAAAAATAGGTAAATTAAAATATTGTTAGAATAGGTAGCTCAAGTAAGTAGGAATTATGAAGCTCAGAGTATGACTCCATGTTTCATTTAAATAGGATCAGAATTTTATAGGAAACTTTGTGTCAAATGATGCATATTCAGAACAGTGGCTAATGCAATTAGGTTTGGTGAAACATTTTTAAACATGAAATTCCCAGCATGTTGTCACGGTGAGACATTCAAAATCAATCAACAAGCATTTAATTGGATTACATAGTCTAAGTGGATGTATAAATACTTAACCAATCACAAAATTCAGCAGCCAACATTGTTTCCTTTTGTCAGTAGGGTCTAAAGTCCATTAAGGCACTTTTTTTTTCTTTTACAGCGCCTTCTTTATCATAAAAATCCCAAATGAATATTTTCCATGGTCTAACTTTCTGTTTACCATGACTATGGTGTTTGACTTTCTGATTTGTCCTTTTTTTTGTTTGTTTATAAACTTCTCTACAGTTAGAAAGAATTATGCTTTTAAATGAGTTTATTATGAAAATTACTTTGATGAATATGTGTGATGTGCCTTTCTCACATTTTTACTGTTCATGTGCACAGAAAGGAGGACCTTTTCCATCAATTCTTCTCATTTTACTGCAATATTTGAGTCAGTCTTAGTAACAGCTTATAAACTTTTCTATCAGTTGTGACACTCACGGGTAGAATTTATTCTTTGATTATGAATGGTGGTTCACCATGGACTGATGCTTTTCTGATGCTTTCATAGTTATGATTTGAGAGCATTTCTCTGCATATTAGCTTTAACTCCACCCATTTGTCTCTCTGTAATACTCAAGATCGAAATTTCCTGTTTCCAAGGGATCAGGGATATACTACAGAATATGCCACAAAGAACATTGGACTTTTGTAAGCCTGGCTATCACAAATGTGTAGCAAATTCTCAATTCTGTGCCAGAATCTGCTCATTTTACTTCACTGGGACTTTCAAAGAACAAATGCCAGCTGTGTGAAATGAACCACTACTGAGGGATTTAAGAGCATAACTCGTAATGGTTATATCTTAATGATCATGCCAAATTGATCTGTTCCAAAATTTATTCAAGATTAAAACATGCTGATAGACTGCTGCTGTTGCTGCGTTTCCAGATATTTCCTTCATGTGCTATTATTTTTGATATGCCAATAGAAACCATATCATTAACAGAAGAGTGAGAATGCTCATGGGAACTTCAGGGATAAAGGAGAAATGAGTGGCAGTTGGAGCATCAAGGCTTATGACAGAAGCAGCAGGGAGTGGACGCAGAGAGAAAAGGAAGGATCCAGGAGAGGAATTAATCAGTGGTAGAGATGATAGTGTTAAGGGACAGGTTAGAAAGGAAGATGGAATTTTACTCTGAATGAGCTGCATGTTCTGAATTCAGTGCAGAAGCCACTGTAATTTTGTAAAAAGATTTAAGAAATTTTCAAAGTTATATTTCATTTCATCATTCATCCTGTCATTCATTCAGCATGTATTTAATGTGTGTTTATTATATCACTTGGTCCATTGTAGACATTGGAGATACACTGGTAAAAACTAAATGCATGTATTTTTAAATAGCTTCCTTTATGGAGTTGCCTTCTGGTCTGTAAAATTAGTATGTTATACAACAGGTTTCTGATCTGTCATAATTACTAATAGGATGCATGCAAAATACTAAAAGTACAAAAGATATAAATGTTAATTTCTAAATAAATATAACATTGGTGTTTTTGGAAAACAGATATCATTAGTGTTATATCAGAAAGCTACAAACTCAAACTCAGATATGACCTGATAAAACTTACTGCTGAATATTAAAACAAAGTTTTAAAATTGAAGTTAAAGTTTACATACAGTAAAATGTATAGCTCATAAGTGTTTTTGAAGATAAGTTTTTTCATATTTATACATCACACAACTAATCACCAAATCAGGGTATAGAAATTTTCCATCACAGAGTTTCATTATGGTCCCTTCCTATCAAACTCTTCTCTGTATAGATTTGTTTTTATTTCTAGCTCATAAATTAATCTGGCCTGTTTCTAAACCTCATAAAAATGGTATTTATAGTACATACTCTTCTATATCTGGCTTCCTATGCTCACATAGTACAATGGATATCCACTGTTGACATATGCATAGTTCACTGCTGCAAATACTGCAGTGTTAAATTTCATGAATATATTACAATTTATCCATTATCCCTGTTAATGGACATTTGGTAGTTTCCAGTTTTTTGTTATTAACTATAAACCTCTCTAAACATCCTTATACAAGTAATTTTGCAGACTTTTTTTTATTCATTTCTCTCTGGTAAAAATTTAGCTACACTGTGGTGTCTATAAGAAACACTAAATACTTTTCCAAAATAGTTGAAAATTTTATACACCACCAGCAAATTATGACAGTTTCTATCCACAATTTTGCCTGTTGTCAGTCATTTTAATTTTAGACATTCTAGTAGACATGAAGTCATATCTCATTGTAATTTCAATTGTATTTCCTAGTGACAAAGTTGAGCACTACACAAATTTATTCAAGATTTGTGTAGATTTCACCCATTTTTCATCACATTTGACATTTCTTTATGTGTTTTAGATACAATTTTCTTTGTCAAGAGAGATGCATATCAAATATTTTCTTTGAGGCTGTGGTTTGTATTTTCAAGGAGGTAAAGTTCTTTTTTTCTATATTTTCTCTTAGAAACTTTAAGAGTTTAAAAACTTTACATTTACATATAATTTAGTTCAAAATAATTTTTGTGTGTAAAGTAAGATTTTGTGTGTCCCACTGAACTGTCTTGGCACCTTTGTAGAAAACCACTTGGCTACGTAGTGTGTATCTACTATAGTCTCCTATGTGTAGACTCTGTTCCATTGTTTTATTTGCTAATTTTTATGTCAATAACACATTTACTTGATGAATGAAGCCATATAATAAGTCTTGAAATCAGGCAGTGTATGACATTCAAATTTATGTTAGGTTTTAGTATGGTTCTGACTATTCTAGGTCCTTTCCAATTTCAGAGTAATTTGAGAATCAGTCAATTTGTAACAATTCTTAAAAAGTGAAAAAAAAAAAAAAAAGAACAACAAAAGGGAGTGGTATGCCAGTAAACTGAAATAAATACTGATGACATAAGGCAATACACATCGTATCTTTTGGAGTTTAAGAAAAAGAAAGAATAAAATAGAATTAAGATAAAAATAGTCATTGCAAATAAGTTGTGGAAGTGAATGATGTTAAAATGTTCTAATATACTAAATTATGCAGGAGGAGGAAAAATGATAGACATTGGACTTTAAAATTAAGCATGTGTATTTAAATTACTAGAGTAATATCTAAACTATTTGAAACAGAGCATATAACTTTCCAACTCATTGAAGGGAATTACTAGTGGATCCATTTCAATGAGCTATAGTTCCTGCTGCATCCTGTTCAAGACATTTTATTTCCTGTATGCTGAGTACTTTAACTTTGAACTGTTCATTTTTCTTGTGATTTTACTTGTATAAATATTTAAGGTTCAGGATGTTGGTAGGTGTCTCCAGGGAGGATGTGTAAATGTTTCTGCCATTTGCCATTGTAATTACAGGATATGTGGACATACGTAAAATGCCAGCAAAATAAATATATGCCATATGTGAGATCTTTTAAGTAAAAAATTATTGAGAGCTAGAGAACAAATAAAAACACATCTTACTCAAGGAAGACAACTATAATTCAAAACACAGCCTTTACAGTAAGAGTTACTACATTTATAAAGTTACTTATGTGTTAGGTATTATATATAACAAAAAATAATTGAAAAGCTGTTATATAATGGCACAGAGACAAATAAAAATGTTAATCTTTGTACATATAGTGTAGTAACTCTATTTTAAAAGTATATAAAAATCAAAATATAAAAATCTGTATTTAAAATTTTTCATTAAAGCTATAAATAAAATTCTCAAAGCAGGAAGTTAAAAAAATCAACACTTTGTATAACCCACGGTAAAATTTTAATCAAACAGTAATGTTTCATTATGAAACCCTGAGATGCTAGAAATTAAAAGTGATTAAAATATTTCAGATAAAGTCAAAATTTATTTTCATAAAGGCACTGAAAAATTAGTCTTTTTTCTAAGTTTGATTATTGAGGATTATAATTAGTGGTATTTTAAACTATTTTAGAGTAATTTTCTTATATTAAAAATCCTCCCTTAAGAATGTTCTCTTCAAGCGCAATATTTAAGTATAAAATGTGAAGAGTAATATATAATTCATCTTTTGATCAGTGATAAAATATACAGTAGCCGACATTTCCTTAGTGTCCACATGTATTTTAATCATCTAAAGGCAGTATTTCCATTCTCACTAAAAATTAAATATTCGTAAGGCTAATATATTTTATATTGTACAGTTATAAATGCACATGACTATTTGAGTAATATTTTAAGTGTATGAGAGTACCTATGAAATTGATTCTTAAACTCTTTAAATACCAGAAGCATTTACTATGTACCAATAAATTTGTATTTAACCTAATTAATAATAACCATCATATAATAAGCACATTTTTTACTTAACTATCTTTAATTTCCTAGTTTTCCCTTGAACTTCACACTTTGATTTATTTCAGTTTTTTACAGTTGTGTACCTGTATTTTAAAGGTAGATTATTTCCTTCCATCTGTGCTGTTTAGTTCAGCACATGTCTATAAAAACATATTTAGACAATTACTGCTTTCTTTCCCTTAGAAAAAGTGGACAGGTCCATGAGATAGTAAAAGTTATGTCTTCCTTGGTCCCTTCTCTCAAACATAAATAGGAGGCTAGTCCTAGATAACTATGGTGGAAGAGTCATTGAATACTGTAAATTCCGTGACTCCATGTAGTGTCTACAGAGAGCATAATATGTATCAAAGTGCCCAAAAAACATCTGTGTTTAATATGGAAAGAAGGAAAGTCAGAGTAGAGAATATAATGAATTGTTCAGTTAATCATAAGATATTTAAATTGAACTGTACTAACCATTCACTGTAATCATCAAAATATCTATAATCTTGTCTTATTTAGTTTTGGCTGTTATAACAAAATATACTCTGGGTAACTTAAACGAGCAGATATTTATTTCTCACAGTTCTGGAAGCTGGGAAGTCCTAAATCAAAGTACCAGCAGATTCAGTTTCTCATGAGAACAGTTTTCCTGGCATACAGAAAGCCACCTTCTCATTATGTCCTCCCATGGCACAGAGAAAGAGTTCTGGTCTAGCTTCTTCTTATTATATGAACACTAATCCCATGGTGGGTAAGGGTCACCCTCATGACCTCATCTAAACCTAATTACTTCCCAGAGGCCCCACTGCCAAATAACATCACACTGGCAGTTAGGCTTTCAACATATATATTTGGGGCGACATAAACATTCAGTCTATCATGCTACTAATTTTTAAATTATCTACAAAATATTCATTCTATTTGGACAATGTAGAAATAAACTAGATTATGCAAAAGTAACCAAATAGACTGATTTCTCTCAGTCAAAAAGAGATTATTAAATTGTAAAATTCTCAAAATTATTATGGTTTAGTAGTGTTTAATTCAAGTCATATTCAGGACAATCTTGAGACAAACATTTAGTAGATTTGGAAATTTATTTTAAACACTGGAAGTCGAATTTATCAATGAGAAGTTTTTAATTTAAATGCACTTGTGTCTCTTATATGTAAAATACACATTGTATATAAAAATATACATACCAAATGACAATTACAATTGTTTGCATGTGACATTGTGTGTATTAACTGGTTAATTAATTAAAAGTCTAGGAGGGTGCACATACTTATTGGTACCAACCATTAAAATTACAACTATTTATATGAATAATTATAATTTTTATTTTATGTTACATTTTTGAAAGAATGACAGGGTATGGGACAGGCAGAGGAAAGACACAATGTGTTTAAGAGATCCACAAAAGTGTATTTGGATTATAAAAATTTTACAATAGCTTGAGAAACTTCTGAAAAAAAGGTTGGTCAGAAAGAGATGTGTTAAAAAAGCAGACATAAGAATATTTGATAACTAACAAGAAAGAACTAAGTTAGACAAGTAAGAAAAATAATAGTTACCAAATGGGTGCTTTATCTTGAACTGTAATTCTACACTGGACCATTGTTAACAGCAAGCTAAAGGCTGACTAGGCTGAACAGCTAACAGATGGCAGGCGTCAGTCTTTTGGGGCAGAAGTCTTGACAGGTGCACTGAGTTTATCATAGAGGAAGGTAATAAATTTAAGTGGAAAAGTCCTGATTTTTCTTCTTTTTCTCTTCTTCCTTTCCTCTCCCCTCCCCTTCCTTCTCTTTTACTCTCCTCATCTTGTCTTTGGACTTTCTTCTCTTTCTTTTATTCCTTATCTTTTCTTCTCTCTCTTCTCTTGCTTCTCTGTCTCTTTCCATTCTACATTCCCTCTCTCCCTTACCCCATCCCCTTTGGAAATCTTTATTAACATTACATTACGTGAAAGGTATAAGTAATTCACAAATACCATATTTTAAGCTCCATATTGGCATATCCAATGTTCGTATCAAGAAATGGGCAGAGTGCTCCTAAAATACATGTTCAAAGCATAAATTAAAAAGTAAATGATTCCTTTTAAATCCTCTAGCCCTGTTTCAGCAGAGCTGATTTCATACTGCATTCTAACTGTATCCCCACTGTAACAGCCTAGAATAAAGTCTTCCTTACATATTTAACTTTGCTTAGTGAAATTTTTGATTTGGCATAAATTTCCTCAAACTCTGAAGGTAGTTAATATTTTGGAGTGCAAACCCCTAGATTCAATTTAATCAAAAAAAAAAAAAGATCAAAATTTCAACTATGTAGTTAAAGCTCTTAAGTGACACCCCACTAGGTCAAGTAGCTAATAAGAGGCTATGCAAATAGAAAATAACTTGATAAGGACCTATTGAAGATTCACTATTTGCTTGATAAAGACCTATATGTTCACTATTTGCTTCTTTAACAAACTTCATGTGCTAACCTCAAAATTATGTTCCATTTTTCATTTGTATGGATCTTTTAAATCTATATTTTGCATTAAAATGACATTATGTTATTCCAGTGAGAGTATTACTATTGGCATGCATGACAACTTTGCATTAATAGATTTAGTAGACCCCACCTAAAATTAAAGAAAATATAGCTTAGTAAGAAATGATGACATTCTGTGCATATAATTCTTAGATATCTTTCAGAAAAAACAAATTTACAAAGCTTAATAAGATAATTCTACATTATCATTTATCATTAGTAATACTTTCTAAGTCATAATCTTATCAGTGTTCCTTAGACTTTGGAATTATTTTCTTCTAGGGAAAAGATGAGTTAAAAGATATTATAAACGTTGACAGTTACTTTACATATGACTGTTGTATTTTGTTCTAAATCACAATACTTTTAGCAACTTTAAACATTCTTAATATGCTTAGCATCAGCATCAGATTTTAGGAAACAGGAAATTCTTCCCACCCTCATGCTTAATTTAACTGATCTTAAGCAAATCAATCTTTATTTCTCAACTTGACTGTAATAAAAATGGTCTATATTTTCCATCTTCCTCTGGCAGAAGATTCAGAAGCAAGACTAGACATTAGAAGGGAGAAAGGCATGAGAATAAGGACTCTAGCTTGACTGACACAAATGAGAAGGTGAAGTTTCTTTTTCACTGTACCATACGTAACTCCCGCCATTTCTCAGTTCTCTATTCCACAGTCACCAGAGATGAAGGTGAGAAAGAGCTTTATCATTCTACAAACAACAAAAAAATTCTCTTGGGTAAAAATTTTGGAATATCATTTCTATGCTAAGATAGACATTCTAATACTCTCACTCATCTGCCTTCTGTTTTGCCTTTTAATAGTAATACAGATTGGGATTCTGTTATTCTCTTAAAGGTGAAGTCCAAAAACTTAAGCTCAACTTTCTCACTTTTCTGTTTTCTTGAAACTCTTTTCACTTCCCACTTAATCTACCTAGCCCATTAATTGCCATCTCCTCTAGATTTCAGAATATTTATTTGAATCAAGGATTTTATACACAGATAAATATACTTAAGATAAATATAGCAATTGGTTTAACTTAGGTGTCTCTACTTTTCTTCAATGGATACTTCCTAATCAAGTTGTGACGTTAATCTTTACCTTCAGTATAAGCCTCTTTCAAATGTCCGGATTCACCTTGGGGCAAACACTGATTTGTGGGTGTGATGTTCCCCAACTCTCCTTAGTGCTTTCCCTTGCAACTATGTAAAAAGAATGGTCAGTAATAAATCAGTTAACTTTAAAGAACTGTGATGTGAGATGGCAGCCTGTCGTTTTCCAAGGTTGGCAGATTTCCTATCTTGAGAGAGGATCATCTAATATTCATCCATAAACTCAGCTTTAGTCTAGGTCCAGAAACACTCCAGACCTCAGCTCTCCTGGATTTCTTGAGTTCTAGCTCACTAGAGTCCAACTAGGGATCAATTAATAAACAGAAGCATTAACAAACTATTTTCAATATTTTAAAATTCCTAAAGTACAATTAACATTTGTCTATAAATCATTATTTACATATAGGCTAAACAGTATTAAGTGTCTTTGCATGTAATTGGAACTGTATCAACTGTGTGTGCTTCCATATCATTTCAGATTTTACTCTAGAGTAATACTTATTTTGGTTTTGGATGTTTACTTGATTATTTTGTGTCTCTCAGGATCATAGTACTAAATCTGGCTCACTCATTTGACAGATAGTTGATAAACAGTATATTCCAGATCTTGTGCTAAGCACTGAGGATAAAGAAGTAACAGACTTCATGTTGCTTTCAGTCTGCTCCTAATTTGACTGGAGAGGGAGGTAAGCCAATAACATGATGTGAAGTGGAAAGTACACCAACATAGTTCTATTAGAACATAGAGGACAGGCACCTAACTCAGAAGGAGCAGAGAGACTGTCATTTTGGTGACCATCGGTATTGGTAATGGTGTTTGAAATTTCTTAACTGAATAATGGTTTAAAGGGCTCTTCTCATTCTTTTGCTGACCAGGGTTAGGCTGGAGAGGAGGGAGGGACTTGGGTGATATGCCCATTCCCCTCATTTTGCTCCCGATACCTCAGAAACAGCAGTTGAGTGTTTTGTGAACCTTGTTGACCATAACTCCCCCCAACTGTACATGTCTGCAGCTATTTTTAGCTTCTTGTAGTTTCTTTGTATTCTGTTTTTCCAGGTGCAATCCCAGCCTATGCAAACACCACAGCAAGAGGTCCCAAGCCTCAGCCTGCCCAAAATAACAGAAGCATGTATCAACCTGACTTTAAACTGCCCAAGTTTTTCTCTAGAGCACTTTTCCACAGACCCCTTTCCTAAGCACTCTTTGTTCTAGGCACAAGAATATTAGAAGAGTTCCAAAGTTGGAGGTGAACATCACACCCAGCAGAAGAAAAGGGATCACTGCCAACTGCAAAAATAAGGACAACACAACAAATTGTTACCCTGAATGTGATCTCTATGGAAACCAGTGCCACCTCTTGAACCCTTACTATGAAGCCCTCTACCTTCTCTCCCCCGCAGGTTCACAGTCTTGGAGGTATTAGCCCACTGTGACCTCCTTTGCCTGGCAAAGAAATAAAGCTGCCTTTTCTACTTCATCCAAAACTCTGTCCTTGAGTCTCAATGTGGTAAGTGGGGTATGGAAGCCAAGTTTCAGCAACAAGACTGGGAATAACATGTGGCAATATGCCTCTTTGCTTCCACTGTCTTTGTAAGAAAAATGTTTTGTAGCTAATTTTTATCTTAACTTGATCTTCAACTGCTTGTCTCTTCAACATCTTTCCAACTCCTTCTACTAGTTTCTTTTGTCTAGGTCAGCTCCTCTGGAGGGAGGATATGAATAGCAAGAGTTTCTTCTCTTACCTGACTTTATTTTTTTTGCCTGTTGAAGTGAATCCTGTTGCTGTGATCTTGTAACAGAAGAGAACAAATCTGACTCCATATTGATCTGTTCCTTTGGCTCTAACCCTGTGCTCTGTTTCCTGGGCTTAGTCATGCTGGTTCTGCACCTTTTATAAAAGAATGTTGTCTATAGCTTGAAATATAGCCTATTCTCAAGGCTCTGACCTCAAGGGTATTAACACTTTTCCATTTATATAAAGATAAAAAGTTGCAGAATAGAAAATAACATTTGGTGGTTTACAGGGACACCATGACCTGACCCATGCTGACAGCTGTAAGAACAAAGGATTCCAACATCAACAAGTTTGCAACACCCACGCCACCTCTCCTTTTTAGTATAAAAGGAGCCTGAATTCTGATGTGGGGAAGACGATTCTCAAGGACTTTAGTCTGCCAAGTCAGCCAGCTTTCCCAATAGTCATTATTCCTTGCCCCAACACCTTTGTCTCCCGATTTATTGGCCTGTTGTGCAGCAAGCAGAATGAGTTTGGACTCAGTAACAATCTCAGTCATTTTCTTAGGTTACCAAGGTAGAATTATTTCAGAGATTATCCTCAACTCCATATTTATTCCTTGAATTTTTGAGCTGTTGTCTGGTTTACGGGTTAATAGTCCAGATACCTTTTCAGAGCTTTGGTCTTCCCCAAAGAGAAAAAAATCTTATGCTACCTCCTAACATTCCCATTAAAGAAAGATGCTAACTGACTTCACAAATTCAAAGACTGTAGCTGTAGCATTCTAATTTCTTTATGGCTAGTATGGAGGTGAGGAAGTAAAAGGATGAATAGCTATCTCATTTGCATATGCACGAAACCATCGTTTTCTAATAAGTATAGGTTTTCCTCTAATGAAATACCATTTCATCAAATTACCCAAGAAATAACTCTACTCCACCCAAGGATAGGGAGTATTATATTAAATTTCTTATAAAATAATTCTTTTGTTATCACAGTTTTTGAATGCAGGGCATGTATTTCTTTGAACAAAGCAGAATCATTGAAAAGTAAGTATAGCCATTCTCTTATGTAAGAGAAAAAGTTACTATGACATTATTATACGAGAACCAAAGATTTTTTTAAAAATGGGGACAGCAGAAATTTTAATAATTGTATTTGTTTATTGAATTTTACTTTCCTCACCTAATTACCGTTTGATATTTTAATATCAACTCACATTGCAGATAATTACATGAAATCTTCAGTTACCAAAAAAGAAAGGCAAAGATAGACAAGTATTAGTACAGTGAGATTATTACTTTTATAAATTGCAGTAAAAGTTCCTTCCATGCACTGTGTCTTTAAAAGTAAGTATAAAATAGTGTGTTCTGTGGATTCAGCTTGACATGGTTCCCCATGGACTTCAGGGTGTGACAATCTCCTTTACCAGCTCAATAGCTAAACTCCTGGAACATTAGCTTTGTGTGCTGAAGGATAAGAGAATTTGTGGCTGGAGGATATCCTTCTAATTTACTTGAGATTTTCTGATAACTTTGCCTTTCTGGTTTTTGGCATCAGTGATCTAAACTGACACATCAACTGGGGGCAGAAACATGCAGTTGTCAGGTTCTTTCCAAAAGTGAGTCTGAGACCTAATGCTGCTTCCCAAGAGCTGCTGCTGCTCTTCCTATTCGAGGCCACCCTCCCTGAGATTGCTGCAGTAGACTGAAGGGTTCACAGATGGGGGGAGAAAGGATTCTGTAGTGGTAAAGTCATGGCAGGACCATACGGTAAGTCAAAAATGTAAATACCTTTTTTTTCCACTTCATAAAACAGTCTTAAATCTCACAGTGAACAGAAGTAATGGATAATACCATATTCACCATGAAATTTAACGTATTAAACAAGCCTACTTAGTTTGATATTTTTCTTTTAAAAGGAGAGAGAACACATTTTTTGAGATGTTTCAGGGGCCCTCTGGAAAATTCTAGTTAGTTTAAGGTTCAGAATTTGATTTGGGGGAATTTTGTTAAAAATATTAAAAGGTTTTACAATACTTGATTAAATAGTACCATAATTTACTATGAAACAATATTTAGTTATCCATTTAACCAGAGACAACTGAAGATTTCAAAGGCAAAAGTAGGGAGTTATATAGTTGCAAAAAACAAACAAACCAACCATAGCTCTTTTACTAGAGAAGGCTTGGTTTTCTTAAGTAGTAAAAGATCTGATAAAAAAAAAAATGAAGCACAGGAAATTATTTTGATAAAACACGGAATCTTTGTTTTCTAGGCAGATTACTTGTTAAGTAAAGAAAAACCTTTTATATTCCTATCAAGAACAAACCAACAATCCAAGAAAACCTCACCTTTTTAGCATATGAAAGAACGTTCAGTTCAGTTTTACATAAATACAGTACTGATAGTAAAGCTTAGTGCGCTCTTTAAGTCAATGAATTAGAGCTCTTTTATAAATTAATTTTGGCAAAACCCTCTGAAAGTAGAAAAACATTGAATGTCCATAATATATATCCATAGACATATACAGAGAGACAGACACAAACAGAAACCCCATGGCTTTTATTTCAAAACTTTAGCCCTTGGTCACTGCAAACTAGATTTTGGACAAGAGAGCTTTTAGAGCAGTCTGTATTTTAAAAAACCTCTCCTCTCCTTTTTTTTTTTTTTTTTTTTTTTTTTTCCCTCAAGCAATGGTAGGTAGTGTTTACAATTTATAGATGTGATAAGATTTACAACTTCAAGGGACAGAGAAAGTGCAAGTTTTCTCATAGGAGTTTTGGGGTATATTTTTCTATTATCAGAAATCTAGGATAATCACTATTTAAATTTTTCCTTTGTATTAAGGGTTGGATGGAATGGGACACTCTGTTTATTTCATTATCAATCTCACAGCCTCTTCCCTTTTGCTCTCCTCACTCCCCCAGAGTCTACCTCTTAATGTCCTAAGCAGGTTTGGTCATAAGCACTTGAACGTTAATTTGCAGTAGTCCGTAAACTTCCAGGTCTCTAACTTATTATTCTATTCTCCCATCTTGCCTGCTAGCCGCGAAGCTAACAGAATGGTGGGAAACCACATGTCCCCCTATAACTTCAGCTCTTCTTCCAACTTTCCAACTCAAGCTTCAGCCTTAAACTGGGCATTGGTGGCTGGCCAAACTGTCCATAGTAGCGGCCAGACCCCTGCAGAAGTCATTTGTTTTCCTTTTTTGCCACAGTGCAAACGTGCAGTTACTCAAAAAAGCATATCAAAGCAGCCAGAGTTTTGGGGGCATCCCTGTACCCATGCAGCTGCCCACAAACATCTAACATATGGGCCACCCTCCTCACAACATAGAGCTCAAAGGCCAGCTCAGAATTTTCCCCATGGATGCCTCTTTCCCAAGACTCATTACTTTGCTCTCCAGGATGGCCCTCCAATTGTTGGTTTAAAAATTGGCCCCACACACAGAGGGCAGGGAGAGACCAAAGAAAGAGGTGGACAACTCTTTCTTGCTTTAATAAGCAAGAAAATTTACTTGCAAGGCTTGTCTTGGGCAGCCAAAAGATGAGTAGATCTCTACACCCACTCACCAGCATGTTAGACGTTTATACAGAGGCCCTAACTATCTGGCTTCAGTCATGTATACCATCCAGGTGGCATCAAAACTACATTATGCTCTCAAAGCTGTGTCCTTGGGCAGCTTCCAGTACAGGGAGTACAAGCAAACATACTCCAAAGACAGAAGAGGGGATGAAGAGCTCTGATTATCTGGTACAGTTCATGGGTCAACCAGCAGACATGTCCTCTTGATTACCTCTTCCAACAGTAAGATGAGGTTATCTCACTTTCTACTTAAAATAATTCTATTTAAATTTATTATTTTCAGATGTTCTTTAGAATTCATATATATAAATATATAAACATATTTCATATGTATACAATGTAATTCATAAATGTACATATATTTTTATGAAAACTAAACTAGATGATTTTTCAAAGTGAATTGTATGTGCTAAACAAGAAATTTCTGTATTAGTCAACTTTCATGCCTTTTTACTGTTACTGCTTTTGCTACAAAGATGACATACATTAGTTTGAATACTTGATAATAATTACTTGAATACAGCAAATAATTATTATTAAGTATCAAGTGATAGTAACATGTCCAGGCTCAGATAAGAGTGCTTCATCAACTATAAAATATGTCTGATAAACCTGCATATATTAGAAAATAAATCACAAACTGTTAAAGCCATAACAGAATCAAAAACATAGCCGAGTTGCCTTTAAATGATAGTAATAAATGCTAGTTATAGAATTTATACATATACTTACTAAAATTTTATTTCAGAGAAAATTTGTTATAAAAGATTATATGAAGTTCCAAAGGAAAAAAATAAAGTTTTTTTCTTGTTATTTAAATCAAATTTATGAATATTGTTAGATACTCATACCATACATGCTTAGAGAGACAATTCCTAATCACAACAAAAAGGACAAACTATAAAGTAAATGAAATTGTAGTTCTGCCTTGCCATTATCAAGAATACTTGATTTACCCTTCGCTCTAGTCATAGTGGAAACAAATTGTCCTGGAATTGAGCAAAAAAACTTCAAGGCCGTGGTGATACAACTGTGAAACCTAACAACTTGGAGGGAGATTAGAAGTTCCACTCCTTGAAACACAGCAAGACTGTCACCTATCAAAGGCTGCACCTTTGGAGTCCTGGTAATAAAAGTCTGAGGAGTAATCTAATGTGCCATTAACATCAAAGTGTCTGCCAGCCTACAATATTGCTTTTGCTTTAAATGTGTTGAGTACTAACCACCTGGCTTGCTTCCAGATTCCTAGTTGCTTATGGGGTAAGCACTGAAACTTCATCATAGAAATTCAGCTCTTTGAAAACAGACTTGCATATAAGCAGCTCATGGAGAAAACTGTTTCCTGTAACATATCGCTTTCTTTTCTAAAGCATATTTAATTCACATTGGGCATCAAAGGCATTAGCTGTGCAAAATTCTGAAGATTGTACCACCTATGATAGAACAGAGTAAATCTAGATCTAAAAATCTAAAATAGAGTAACCTGGATTCCTCGGTCATTTCAGAGTCCCTACTCCATGGCTGGCTGATTAGAGCTGTTTGTCCAGAGTTTATTAGATCCTTATCTATCATTTACCATAATAGTTAAGTCCACATGTTGATTGCTGTGTGGCATCAGGGAATGTTTCTCTACGTAACATCAAAGAACATTCCACAGGGGTCAGTCAAGGGTGTTCTGTATCAGTGAATGATGACATTCCAAAAAAAAAAAAAAAAACCCCTCAAATCCTCGCCTTCTCACTTTGAAACACACTATCTCCTCTTATCCAGCTGCCAATCATTTATTTTGCTTTCCTCTTTGATGCACATAAGTGTGCACACACATATTCACTGACTGAATACCAGACAGGCAGGGGATTACTCTTTATTTGGCCTATTTTTCCCCACTAGATTAAAATATCAAATAGGTAGGCACTCATCTAAACTTTGTTCATGTTTTATTTCACTCATTCACACCATAGCCCCCTGAAGGTATAATTTTTCCCATATTTGTAATGAAAAAAACTGAAGAGCGGAGAGAATAAATAGTCCAAGAACATACTATTAGTAGCTTAGTCAGGGTTCAGTCCAAGACACACTAGACTCAGATCCTGCGCGCTCAAATACTCTGCCTCACTGCCTTCCTTCCAAATCTGACCACACTTTAGGCACTTGGTGATACTTCTCGCGTTAATTTACTTGAGAAGAAACTTCTTGAACCTATTTGTGAATTCTGTCTTAGTCGAGCATCAAAAAAAGAATGGATACTCACCTAATACTGATTTGTTAAAAAAACATGCAGAATTCTTAACTTTAAAAATTTTCCACAAAGAGAACTAATCAGAGAAGTGGGTTTGTCTTGTTCAAACTGGCAAACTTTAGCAAGTCATTTAATTTAACCTCTTTAAGCTTTAACTTCCTAACTTCTCACATTTGTCTTTGTTAGAAGGTTTTTGTTTGGGATTAAATCATATAACTGATGTGCACACTCAATGTCAACTAAAAATTCCCACACAAATGCAAAAAAGTACTGTTATTATGTTACTAAGATGAAAACGAGAAATTCTACAGTTTATGTGAGTTGAATAAATCTAACAGAATTTTAAATAAGAAATATATAAATACCCTTTCAATCACTTATCACATGTTCAGAAGTCAAATATTTGGATTCTGAGGTTTTTCATTTAATAACATAAAGGCATTACTTATCAACATTTAGATTATATTGATTTGAGTATACATATGATTTCCAGAATTAGATTCTTCTTTGGTTAGTTAAAACTTTGCTTCACAATAACCCAGTTCCGTTCTAAATGTTACATAGGTGATTAGATAGGCAGAAAGGGAAATGTAACCCACCTGTTAGGTACACCTATGATAACCAAGCAGGAGTTTTGCATATAATCCAAGTCTATGAGAATTCACACAGACACAAAAAAATCAAAATATTTTTAATGGAACTTGCTTAAAGATAAATTACATCTTTTAGCTTAAAAATTGCTTGGAGCCAGAAAAATTCTCTTTTCAACTGGGTGGAAAATATCATCTCTGTCTCTTATTAAGCAAATATTTTGCTTAAAGAGGATGTTTTAGAAGTTTCTATTAGTGGGAAAAATCTGATTTACAATCTCTGTAGATTTCTAGCACGTTATATCTGATTACCAGGGCCATGAATGATACGGGAACTGCAGGCGTGCATTTTCAGATAGGGGTTTATTTCTATTTGAAAGGCTCTTCTAACTCTTCACCCACAGTAGACACCCATTACTGCTCATGATTGTGTTGACCCTGAGAAAATGCAGTAAGGGAGGGGATGACCTGTTCAAACTGTAACGGAAATTACTTTTCCCATTTGGCACATAAATTAGGAAGAAAGTAAGGAAAGAAGAGTGTTTGAAGTAGATAGTCATCTGCTAAAGGTCAAATTTCCAGAGACATCTTTGCTATAAATCTGGGGAGAGAAATTCTTCAAAATCCTTTGCTTCATCCTGTAGATGGCAAAGGTGAAATTCTTTTTGTGTTGCTCAGAATTTTTTCTTTTGAAGTGTTCCCAAATAAACACATAAAAGGGAAGTTTACTGTGTTTTCCTGTCTTTTCTTGATCAAATTTTGTGACAAATTCTGATTTTCTACTACATAATTACATCAACTGACACGGGATACGTTTTGTTTTCTCCCAAAGTTAACTAGTTCAACTGAAATTCATTTACACAAGCATTGTAATTTAAGTCTAATAATGCCTTTGTGTTAAAGGATGGGTGAAATTGAAAAGGTCAAAACCTATTTGACTTCCTTTAAATGTTTGATAGCTTGTTTACTTAAATTAATTCTATTCAAAATGCCAAGATATTTGCCCTTTTCATGTAGCTTGTGGGGCTCTTCATTAATATTTTTTTGACATCCAATCATTCCAAAACATTAAACATTTTCCAGTACATCTACATGCTTATAAAATTCAATTAAGAAGTAGTTTCTACCTTCAAAGAGTAGGCAGTCTGACAGATGAAAACCACCACTTAAAAACATACCATAGTCACCATTTTTAGTGCCTTTTCATCCATTCAACACACATTTATAAGTACCTATTAGATACCAGGCACTGTTGTAGGGTTTAGACACACATCAGTAAATACAACCTACAGAATCCCTGCCCTCGTGAGGAGCTTTCATCCTAATGAGGAGTAATTAAAATGTTTTACATCCTGATCATAAAATTAACATCTTCCCTCCCCATAGGAATTTTTCAGGGCATGGATAGGCAGAGATGGAGGTAAAAGAGTGGAAGTGTTCTCTCATCTCTATAAGAAGAACAATATTTTGTATTGCTTATCTTGAAAATACTTCTACATGATCATACTATGCTTATTTAATACCACAGTATTTCTTTTCTACAAATTATATATAAGCTGATGTTTTTCTTACAGAAGTAAAGCATAATCTATTTCCTACTGTATAAAATAAGTTGTCCTGAATTCTCTCAAGTACATAAACTGAACTATAAAAATTATGAACATTACATTAAAATACACACCTATGAAAGATACTAATTATGTAATGCTAAGTAAAAACAATCAGGATAATATATACTATGATCATAACTATATTTAGCAAGAACCTAGATTTTAAATCTATTCCATATACATGTTAAAAAACTGAAATCTGATGTACGACAGAAGAACTGCCATCTTGGACCTATTAAGAATTCTTGTACACGAGAGGCTAAGTCACTTGATATATGAACTATTTTATCCTGAAGAAACCTGTGCCTGAGTCCAAATGGAAAGATACTACCATAAAGCAGGAACATTTATGAAATCTTCTAATGAGGCACTGGGTGCACAGGATACGTTAACATTTAGAAGAGTGTGGCTGTGGTGGGGATGACCAGAACATCACGTCTCGACCTAGAGTTACTATTAGTGCTCACTGGGATACGAAATAGGCACTCTCTGAGCTGTGAGAGGGAATTGTTCCTAGGAGAGGTGTATTTAGAGGATATCACAGCAGGATCTCAGCTTTATTAGTGCCTAAGGCAGGCTTCAGAAGCCACGGGAATGAAAACAACAGTGGCAGAGGCAAATTCAGAAAGTATCAAAATTATCAGCCAGTACTGGGAAGGGAGAAAATGACAGAAGCCCAATGGCAGCAAGAAGACTACTTCATACATACATTTCCTGAGGAAAACAGAACAGGATAGGAAGGGATTTGAGGAGACCAGAGGTCCTAAATGAGTAGTCAGAGGTGATCCACAGAAAAGTATTTTGATACATCATTCTAACATTAGCACAAAACAAACAAACAAACAAACATAACTTATACATGTTTTTAAAATGCATGGGAAATGAAGACAATTTGGAATTAATTACCTAAAACAATAACAGTATATATATGTCATGGTGTTAAATTTACATTTCTTTTTTCTGTTTTTCAAATTTCTCTGTCCTGTAATGGATTTTGTCATTTTAAGAAATGTACATTCCTGCCTGTATTCTATTTTTTAAAGGAAACCAAGAAAGGTAGTCAAAATTTCTCTGGTCCAGATAATTTATTCCCACCACTTCTGCATCTCATTTCTATTTATTTGTCTCTCCTTAGCCTTAAAGGATGATTCCTGAGCATATGATGGCTTTGAAATCCTAAATGTGAACTTTGGAACAGATTCAAGATACAAAGTATACATTCATTTTTTTGATTGATGGTAGGGAAATGATCACTGTCTGGTAGTCAAACTTCTATCCAAAAACTAAACATGCCCTGGGCTCCAGTCAGAGCATAGATATCTCTTTTAGATCCCTTTTTGAACTTCCTCTGCCCTCTCTACATATTAGCCATCATCCTGTTTGGGCCTACAAGGATGGATTTAGTTTTTAATATTTATACTGAGTCTGCTCATTCCACTTTTAATTTTTAAATGCAAGGTCTGAAATTAATTTGAGTTGTTTTAACACATATGAAGTTATGCAAATGACACTTTCTTTTAATACAAAGGAAGCAATGCCTGTCTGGTTAAAGTAAAGATGCAGGAGATTTATTTATTTGTTTGGGGTTTTTTTTGGGGGGAGAGGTAATTAGGTTTATTTATTTGTTTATTCATTTATTATTTTTTTTAATGGAAGCACTGAAGAAGGATTCAGGAGACTTAATATGAGTGCATGAACCTTGTCATCAAGTGATTCAGAACATTTAAAACAACTATGTGTGTGTGTATATGTCAGAGGGGTGAGGTTATGTCTGTGTGGGTGGGGGGAAAGGATGAGAAGTTAGAGAAATAGATATTGAAGATGTTACATGTTGTGCCTAAAACACTTCCCCATCAAGAATGTATTTTCAAAACTAGGAAGGTCCCAACTGCCATCCTTGTTGTAGTTAAAGAAAAATTCAGTTTAGCAAAAGAAAAATAGGTAAATCCAACATAATTTCTGAGGACTGTGGATTTTTTAATAATTTATTAGAATCTCAACACAGTAAATTCAACTACATGCAAAAGCTGTTTCATTTTCAGTTTTATGCTCCAGGATTTTTTTCCCACCTCTTTTGGAGTACCAAATCATCTTCCTCACTCCTGAATCAAATTTTGTGAGACTTAGGGGATAATTTAATCAGAAATTTTCAGTAGCAACTCTGTTCTAGGCAGAATTTAAATCTCTGGGGATATATCAGAAAACAAAAGCAAGACTGCTCCTGTGGTGCTTTGCAATCTCGTGAGTACAGGTGGGAAATAAATGAATAACTACATCAAGTCATGACAAGTGCTAGAAAGAAAATAAAGCAGCATAAGGGGAGAGAATGGTAATTTTAGGTAGTATGTTATATCAAGATCTCTCTGCCATGGTGACTTTTGATCAGAGATGTGAAAGAAGTAATACCCAAGCATCAAGGTAAAAATATTTTAGGTACAGAGAGCTAATTGTCTTGATGTAGGCACATGCTGAACTAGAAGGCCATAGTGAATGTAGTGAGAAGAGTAAGGGCAAAAGTAGTTGATCAGGTGAAAGGTGACCATGGCTTGGAGTAAGATTAGAGAAATGGAAGTGACGTGAAGGACCTGAATTCTAGATGTAGTGCGTAGGTCCCGGTTCTAGCTGAAGACTTAGCACTGGGCCACTCCATTATTCAGAGGTTGGGGAAATGAGGAAGAATCAGAAAAAGGAGACTAAAAATTAGTATTCATTGAGAGAGGAAGAAAATGACATCTTTGATGCTGAGTAAAGAAAACAAGAAGGAGGTAGCGATCAAATGTATCAAAAGCTGAAGAGTTTATCAAAGATTGGAAAAGTAGACCTGGAGACCACTAGATGCTTTGACAAAAGAGCTTTCACTGGAGCAACAGGAACAAAGCTGATTTTCAAGGAGTTTTAAAAAGAGTATGAGAAGATGATGGAAAGTGATGATAGAAGATAAGGAATATAGACCACCTTGTGAAAGAGAGCTGAGAGAGAGAGGGTGTGTGTGTGTGTGTATGTAAATGAGAGCAGAAATGGAGCACTAGTTAGTGGATTGTGGAGTCAAAAGAGGTTTCCTTTTGAGGCTGGAGACATTACATAATATTTACATTCTTTTGTGAACATTACAGTGGAAATGGAAAAAAATCACCAACAACCTTGGAAAGAGCAAAGCCAATTACAAAATAAATGTCCAGAAGTGTGTGTAAGGGGATGAAACCCAGACCATTAAGTAGTAGGTCTTGGGCATATATGATCCCTTCACCTTAACAGGAGGAAAGACAGATATGTGGTTGAGTATGTAGGTAGGCTGGTAGATCTGGTGGTTGGGGTTGAGGTGGGAGAGTGGTAATCTAAAAGTTCTCATCTGATTTCTCCTATTTTCTCAGTGAAATAAAGAACAAAGATAGCAGGTGAGTCTGACAGGAAAGAGGAAATTTTGGATGCTTAAGGAGATAGAATTATAGCTTTTACCAGAATTGAATTATTTCCAGGTGTTAGGAAGGAAGGAAATTGAGCAAAGGAGTTGACACAGTTCCTCGCCAGTAAATACAGATTCCCAGAAAGGGCTCTTCAAGTCCTGTATTCCAGCCATACAGAATTTTTTTCTTACTCTTCAAATATATCTCATATTCAAGGTCTTTGAAAATTCTGTTGTTCTGATGTGAGAACTATATAACTTTTAATCATTCTTTAAATCTCAATTTAAATTTCAGGAAGTCATCCTGTACAAACCCTAACTTGCTTCTTCCATAGCACTTATCATAGCTATTGTGTACACTTCTTTCCTTCCTGTCAACAGACTGTGTATTCCTCATAAGATGGTGTTATATCTCCAGAAGCTATGCGGAAATACTGCATATTATAAAAAATACATATATCTATTGTTGACGCATGTGCTTTTGTTTTGTTTTGTTTTCTCCCTCCGACCAAAATTTAATTCAGTGAGTACCTAAAGGTTTGCATCGTAAAGCTGTATTTAGAATTATATATTGTATTTAGAATTGAAAACTATTAGAAGCACTTTAATTTTATTTCAGCCCCATGTTAACATCTGCACAAAGGAGAGTACAAGTAGAAATAGCCAGTTTAAAAATGCCACTCTCCACTGTGGCATATACAGATTTTAGAAAACAGTAAGAACAATAATAACAACTAAAACTAGGACGTAAGAACGGAATAATAACGGTAATTTCATTCCAAAATCTTAAAAGTTCCTTTTGTTTTTAATTATTTCTGAAGAGATTAAAATTGAGTACAATTCATCTTCTATCTATCTGAGGTTTTTTTTAAGTGTTGCATAATGAACTCAAGCATGTTATTCAAACTTTGACTTCCATACAAATATAAGGGTATAATTTAGATGGATAGAAACAGGCTTTGCAGTAGAACAATGCAACAATAAGAGACACTTTTTCTTCCTTCATTCAATGTCAGAAAAATAGAACAGAAAAATCTGTCACTTTTGATGGAGAATGGAGTGTAGTTAAATTTAGTCTTACTTGAGTACTTTGTTTCAATTTGATTTGCAGTTAACCAAAGCTCATTGTTCAGTTTAAAAGCTTGTAAATTTGGTTGTCTTATCTGCACAAAGGGATACATTTGAAGTACCACACCTGATTTTTAAATATATTTTCAGTTCTCTGTGACCTAAATTACATTTTTTGTGAAATTAGAGCTGATTCTCTTTTTAAAAGGAGAATTATATTTCTGATCTGTTACGTTCTTTTCTCCTATATTTTGGGTTTTTATACTGTGGGTTTTGCCTGTATGACAAGAGTTTTTTGAAGATTCCTATTTCTAACTTATACATTCTTTATTACAAATTTGTATCCAACAACAGTCTCTAATGAACTAAGTTTATTGCAAATACTCTTTGCAGGTGTGTGTGTGTGTGTGTGTATTGTTGAACAAGAGGGAGGATGCTGAGATATGCCATTTGTTGTTGAAGGATCTTGCTTTTTTCATTATGAGACAAACCATAAATGGGCCAGAAATTGATTTAAAAAAAAAAACACATGGAATTAAGTCATACAAACTTACATATACAAAATGTAGTTTTCAGGAAAAGGAATGACAGAGATGACACCCATATTTCTATGGATTATTTATAATTTGAAATATATTTATACCTTAACTTACTCCAGAATGCATTGTAGGGGAACCTTATAAATCAGCATTCTCATGAAAAACCACCCCTATCCCATTATTCAAAATCTAGTATGGAGTTCTTCCTGGTTTAGGAAATCAAGGTAAATCATGAAGACCATTTGAAGTCACAGAATCTAGTCACAACAAACCAATATGATGCAATTTGATCCAACATTAGAATCAGACACCACTGGGTTCAAATGAAAGAAATGTGCATTTGTCACTTAGCAAATATTCACTGTGCATATACTGTGTTTCAAATATTGCTCTAGACACTGGGAATAAAGCAATGAACAAGACAGACAAGGTTCCTACTCTCATAAAACTTTCAAAAGGTGGATAGAGATGGACTATAAATAAAAATCAGATAGTGACAAGTATTTTGAAGAAAATAATACAGGATAATGTGATAAGAACTGACTAGAATAGGGGATCTAGATGGGGGTTGCTAGGGGAAGGCTTCTCTGGTATTTGATGTGAACAGAGAATGACAAATGCAACGCAGAAGGAAAAGGGTCTATGGCAAAGGATACAAGAAATGCAAAGATACAGAGATGAGAGAGAACTTGGAGAGTTACAGAAACAGAGAGAAATTCCATATATTTGGAATAGAGAGAGTAATTGGAAGATGAGTCAGAAATGAGATCACAGAAGTGGGGCCAAGAGTAGAGGATGTAGATCCTGGGAGCCTGTGGAAGACTGGGTTACAACACAGGATGCAACGGGAACATAAGAAGGGATGCAACACAACCTGATTAATTTCTGCAAGGATCACTCAAACCCCTAGGAGGGGAATGGCTTACATGGGCAGGTAATAAAGGCAGGAAAACTATTTAGAGTAGTCAACTGAAGGAGTGACGGGAATTTGATTTTAGGCAGCCACAGAGAGATGCAAAGAAACTTGAAACATGCTTTTAAAGAATTTCTTTATCACCACATAATCTTATTTCTCTTATTTTCAAACTGCTACTATGGGTCTATCTCTTCCACTTTTAACTTTGATTTGGATAGGCAAAAGGTCTTGTCTAATATATACTATACAATCCAACGTATGTATGAATATATGCATACTGATGCATGTAACTTGTGAATAAGAAATGCTTAGTGTCTCAGTGCAATTTTGGGTTGATATACTGGTTTCTTTTAATTAATCTGTGCTAGGGGACCCTTAAACATAAACTCTTCTGATGGCTGTTCTTTTAAGTTTGGAGAATAATGACATAACTATTAACATATAACAGTGAAATTACATGATGAATATTGTTAAATAAGAATAATGCTAAACTTTCTTTAGAATATGTTTATATAAAATTCCTAAAAATCTGGTATATCCTGGTATTATGTTATCAGTCATAATTTTAAAATGTAGGTCATAGGAAAAAAATCAGATTCCCTGGTCAATTGCATTATAATGAACCTTCAGGAGATCTTTAACCATGGCCATTTTTAAGTCTTTTGTCATTTACAGACAGTTAGTGTTTTACTCTGATACTTTTGAAAAGCATTCCTACAAAAGTGCTTCATCTTCAAGGAGACTCAAGGAAAAGATTCTGGCAAGTTTAAGTCTCTAAAATCTAAGATCATGTGACAGAGACAGCAATGGACCTTTCAATCACTTCCCCAGGGCTACCTACACAGTCTCACGGTAAGTCATGGGATGGGTACCCAAGATCTCACCCTGTTCTTCTCCATATCCAACAAAAGGGCCCATAACACTGATGATATAATGCTAACAGGTGAAGACTTGCCTCTGCTGCAGGTCATGCTGCAGACTTTGCTGGAATATCTTTGTTTGATGTGTCTGTGACTCTGGAAGGTATGGATTGGACACTGTGACAGAGACAACGAAAGGAGAGGGCACCCCTAAGATTCTGCTTTCAGCTTTGGTAGGTGACAAAACCCCAACATACCCCATACAGCAACAGCTCCTAGCAGGGTACACAGTGCTCCTCCAGGTAGAGTCTCTCCCAAAGGAGCAGCGTATCATGGTAAGAACTTCCCTTCTCATCATTTAAGAATATATTCCATTGACTCACTTCTGCCATGGCCCAAACTCCCAGTTTGACTAAGCGGCATGCCAACTTGCAGCAAAGGAGTATTCTGTCCACCAGCTCATTCTCTCTAAAACTGTGGGTGCTACTAGGCCCTGAAGAGTATGTAGAGCCTCCAAATGCCCCCATCCTTATTCCTGTGGCAGCCCCTATGGCCTATAGAGAGAGAATGGGAGAAATCCTCACTGATGCCTGATATATAGATGCCTGGAAGAAAGAAGGAACCACAACAGCCAACGGGCTGAACTCAGAGCAGTTTAGCTGGTGATCACTCATGAGCCCTGGCCATTAACCCCTAGCACTGATGAGCTGTTCTAAAAGGATTAATCCTATGGCCTAGACAATGAAAAGGTGAAGGGTGGATAATCATGAATAAGCCCTGGTGGGGTCAGGATATATGTAAAGGCATTTGGGTTCACCTGCAAGAGCCTAAAGCAGTCCTCACTGTCTTCAACATACTGGCTCATAAGGCAATGACAGCCCCTGGCAATCAGGAAGCTGATGCCCTCGCCTGGCTATGAACCCTAGCAACCGACTCTCCACTAGATACAGCAGATTGGGAGCACAGGCCAAATGGCCACTCTAGTGCCTGGATAGAATCGTGAATTCGAAGGTGGACAGATTGCCCTTAAAACACAGTATCTTGGTTAATGCAGTAACAGCATGCCCTGTGTGTTCTAAACAACATACAAGATAACTGCCAAAGGAGTATGGCTATTCATTGGAGTTCCCAACTGGAGAGGGACTGGCATATTGAATAGATGGTCCTCTGTTCTCTGATGGAGGGTTCTAAACATGCCCTGGTTTGTGTGCAAAGTTTAGGGTGAGCCGCCGTATCTGACTTAACGCAAACTTTCCCCTGCTGCCACACAAACCAGGCTACCACTACTACAAGACTAGACTTGCTAAGTACTATGTACAGAAAACTTCATCAAATAGACAATAATCTGGGGTCACGTTTCAAAGGTCATAATACGCAAGATAGGGCAGAAAAACATGACACTGAATGGAGGTTCCATCTCTCCTGTAATTTGCAAGCAGTAGGGTTAGTGCAAAGAAAAATGGACTCTTAAAGCAGCAGACTGAATTAATAACAGGTACAGGCACTTTGGCCAAGTAGACTAAAGTACTGTCCCAGGCTTTAGTATATCTGAATGATCAGCCAGTAGGACCTGTTGAACCATATGCCAGACTGGGGGCCCCTGCCAAAACATCCACTGCCATAAAGGTATGGAAATCATCCAAAAACAGACATTGCCCCAACTCTGACCATGGATCAACGTGCTACGCTGCTGAAAACACCAAGCCCCACCCTGCCTGAGAGACATTATCCACTGGAATTTATGATGAGACATCCCAATAAGATGAGTGAGTTACTTTGCACCCCCGGGTGAGAGGAAACCACTCATTCTTCACTGGTATCCCATTGTCCTGCTGCAAGCCAGACCAGTTAAAATGCATTACACTGGAAACTTGGAACATGCACTACTGAAAGAGAGGAGAAAATGAAGGTCCCGGCCTGATCAACAGTCCTGCCTCCACCGGCCAACATTTATAATATGCACAACCAAGTCAAGTTCCTAAAGCTGCCAACCGCCCTCTCCTCAAGGACAGGTGGACATATTCAGTTCTCCACTGGTACAATCATTTGGCTGCTGTTTTGGTCCCCTCCGTTGGCCTGCAGGACAATTCCGACCACAAGCAAGCCTTTACTAACCTCCCTCAGCAAGCCTCAAGTGACAGCCAACAAAGCCTGCTCACACTGCACATTGAGATGTCACTAATTAAAAAAAAAAAAAAAGCTTTCCTCCTAAATAAAATGGCCTTGGACATTATTACTACCTCACAAGGGGGCACCTGTGCCATTATCCAAAGAGAATATTATCTGTTCATGCCTGATAAGTCTGCTAATGTATCATCTTTATAAACCACATGAAAATCCAAATAAATGCCATGAGTGGTCTGACCCCCAGCCTAAGAGACTTAGTAAGTCAGCGGTTTGGGTCGTGGGGCTCTTGGAGGAACAATGTCGGTGCTTAGTCTGACAGTCATTACCTAGATGTGCTTCCTCTTAGTGTGTCTACACTGTTGCCGTGACGTCTGCCTCCAAGACAGCCAGACAGTTCTACAAACTGAGCCACCTCCGTGCTAGCAAAAGCCCCTGCTGACAGCTCAGGGCACACGGCGGAAGAGGGGGCCATACACAAGTGTAAGAGCCGATCGTGAGGGGTAAAGTGTTGGAGGAAGTCATCGAGAGGACATGACTGCCAGCTGACCCTCAAGCGGGACCCAGACCATCAGAGGCTCCTCATCGCCTCCCCTGTCCTTGGAGTGTGCATTCACTTGCCTTCCCTAGTTAGCACCGGCCCAAAGATGCAGCCTTGAGAGCACTGTGGTGCTGAGTCCATTCAGACGATATACAAGACTCAGCCCAGTTAAGGCTTTTATACAAACGCGTAAGATTCTGGCAGGTGAGAACGGAGATCTACGTGTCTTATGGCCACCCAAGACAAGCCGTGTAAGTAAGTTCCCTTGCTTATTAAAACTGCCACTACCAATCTGGAGTGGTCTGACTCTTTCTTCACTCTCTCCCGTTCCTCTGTGTAAGAGAGCAGTTTACAAACCAACACTTACACGGCTAGAGACACATCATTTGGGAAAAAAAATTACAAGCAAAGAAAACCAAAGATGCGAATTGATTTTCACAAAGCGATAGGCAACCTAAGATGAATAGACCCGGTCCTTTAACCGTGTCAGGTGAATGTTTATTGAAGAATGACTGGGCGCCTAATGTGGCACTTTGCGTGCACACTTGAGGGCAACTCTCCATCAAGTATGAATCACTTTGCTGAGTCAGCACGCTGCTGTGGTTTAAGTATCACTCTAAATGCAAAATAGGCACCAATCTGTGTCTGGTAAACAGTATATGTAAGCATAAGTCCCAGTTCGTGCTGACAGTTCTTGGGTACACAGTCAGAGCTCTTGACAGCACATACATCAGTCCAGAGCTCTTGGCAGACACCAGTTGTCCCCTCTACTTAACTCCCTCTCTTTCTCCCTTCACATTAGTTGCTTCAGTTTTGTCTCCCCTAATTTACTTCTAATTCATTCCTAAACCCCTGCTAATCTGTATTCTTCCCACAAGACTCCACTAAAACTGCTATTCCCAAGGTCACCAATGACCTCCTTTTTGCTAAAACTGACAGGCACTTCCCAGTTTGCGTGTTTGTTATTTTTTTCCTCTCACATGAACGGGTACTACACTGACACCATCGCCTCCTCCCACCTTCATGAACTATTCTTTTCTCTTAACTCCAATTATATGACTCTTCTCTTAGGTTTTTTTTTTTTTCCTATCTCCTCATTTGGGCTGTCTGTTTATTTCCTTCTGCCTTTCCTAAGTGTTGATATTTTTCAAAAACCAGTCCTTAGTTCTTTTCTCAAATTGCTGTGGTATATAATCCATTTCCAGAGGTTTATTAATATCCTTTTGACTCCCAGGACAGCTCTTTCTCATGCACTCCAGTTCATGTGAATAGTGCATATCCTTCTGACCCTTCTTGCTAGAATTTACCTACTTCTCTACTCCTTCCGGCCCCACACCACATGCCATAAAGGTTCAGACCACATCACCTGTTTCCTCCGTAACTCTGAACATACACTTGACTGGCATCTCTGTTCTAAACTTGTCTACTTGTATTGCAGTAACAGTGAATCAAACAGGATTTTTCCCCTAAAATCTAAACATCTCTCACTCCTTTAATAAAACTAAAACTCTCCAGTGACTTCTTCCTTCATATGGATGACAACACATAGTTCATACAGGGCTTTACAAGGTGCATTTTGTAATATTTTCTCTCCTCCTTGCCAAAGCTCCAGCCTCATCTTTCCCCTGCCGCCTTGTTCCCAGCCTCTGTCACTGAACGATACGATGTGCTGGCAGAAGATGAGCAAGCCTCTTCATTGGGAAGCTAGCAATTCTTTATCAGGATAACCATACTTCTTAGACTCATGCCTCCAGGATAAATTTGCTCCTATTAAACTGACCACTTCTGTTACCTCTGACATTCAACCTTCACGTTCAAGTAACTAGTTAAGTAATTACTTACGTGATTAAGTAATACAAAAGTCTGGACACAGAAGAGATGCTTTGAGCTATTTGAAAAGAATAATCCATGATTGAAAGAATTTAGTTGTCTTGAGTTACTGTTACCTTGTGTTATTTTATACATCTTCATAATTTCCCTGTTTATTTTGCTACAGTATTGGGTGTTTTCTATTCCAATCTTCAAATTTTCCAAAACATAAAAAAGGCAAATATGGACGCATGCATTTTACACTGTTACAGAGTTTATTTGAGGTCAGCTTATGCGGTTTCAGGGTCAGTAGTTACAAAGCTATTGCTGAAGGGACAGCTCTAATTGTGAGGGAAAACCTGGACAGCATAGATACAGCTTGGTAGTAGATCTATATTTGTATCATATGCCATCTTTGAATTTTTAAGCCTTTATGCTCAATAATCAATATTCTATCTAGCACAATAATAACACATAGAACTATTTATGGTTACAATTAAGGTGTACTTTTCAGTCACAAGAGGAATGAAAAAGTTATTAGAGAGATGATGTGATTTAATGAAAAGGCCATTGAACAAGCAGCAAAGGCTCTCAAATGAGGTAATAAATGTGAAAGTCTTTGAGAAAAAAAAAGTATTATGCAAGCATAGTGTTAATAGTAAAAGTCTAAAATATTCATTTCTAGTAGACCTCATGCTTTCTGGGGCTATCAGAATAACATTAAAAAATTGATCCAGAAGGAAATCTACTTCAGGATGACACCTGCACCCCAGTGTTCATAGCAGCACTATTTACAATAGCCAAAACATGGAAACAGCCTACATGTCCATCAACAGGTGACTGGATAAAGAAGATGTGGTATATTTATACAATGGAAAACTACTCAGCCATAAAAACTGACAACATAATGCCATTTGCAACAACATGGATGCTCCTGGAGAATGTCATTCTAAGTGAAGTAAGCCAGAAAGAGAAAGAAAAATACCATATGAGATCGCTCATATGTGGAATCTAAAAAACAAAAACAAAAACAAACAAACAAAAACAAAGCATAAATAAAGGACAGAAATAGACTCACAGACAGAGAACACAGACTTGTGGTTACCAGGGGGGTGGAGGGTGGGAAGGGATAGACTGGGATTTCAAAATTGTAGAATAGACTACACTGTATAGCACAGGCAAATATACACAAAAGGTTATGATAACTCACAGAGAAAAAAATGTGACAATGAGTGTGTATATGTCCATGAATAACTGAAAAATTGTGCTGAACACTGGAATTTGACACAACATTGTAAAATGATTATAAATCAATAAAAAATGTTAAAAAAAAAAAAAAGAAAGCTTGAGAAACAAAATATAAGATCTGAGAAATCATAATTAAACACTTTGCTAAAGAATTTCCAAAAAAAAAAAATTGTTCAATACAGGCAGTAGTATACGGTACACTGGGAAGCTCTTAAGACCCAGATTTCAACTTCAAACTTGGAATTTATTCTTTTTGTGATCTTAAAGGTCGACCCTTAACACCCTTTCTACACACAATCTTTTAACTTTGTTTTTATATAGTGGTATTCTGTTGATGTTCTTGTCTTTCTTTTTCCTTTAGGAAGTGTTTCACACCAACTGTGTTATTAAAACTGGATGTGTTCCAAAAGGGTTGTCAGAGACACCAGCGAACTTTGATTCAATCTCAGGGGAATAACTGCAAGGTTATTGTCCCAAAGTCATCACTTTTTGGATGTCTCAATAAATCTGGCCTTGATAACACAAAAATATGCCTTCTTGGAAGCCCACAGAGGAAGGAACATGACTGCATTTTCTGTAAAGTGCCAAATTACACAGATATTCCAGAGAGCAGGTGAAAGTCTTAAGAAGTTAATACAAGAAGGTTTATATCTTTTTTCTTTTTTCTCTTCTTTCTTTCATCCTTTCTTTCATTGGCACTTGAGCTTATTTCAAAGAAGTATGTTTTATAGCTGACATTAATAATATTATTTATTTATATTTCATACCCTTTCCAACTGAAGTTCAAGAATCTCCATAAAAATGATCTCATTAATCCTTAGAACACCCTTATACGGACAGGAGAGGGGAAAATATTACTCAATCTCTTACTAAGTGAGAAAAATAAAGTACAAATGCTTTAATTGAGGTGCAATTAAAACAGTGGGAGATCCAGATGTACAACTAAGGTTTTGTACTTCTGTTCTCTTTATTTCATTTTAATAACAGCATCATATTTCTCTTACCTTTCTTCATTGATTAGAAGATCTTATCCTTTTTCTTTCCAAGTAGAATATGATTTACTTGAGGGCATTAGATTCAAAATAAATCTTTTTCATTATATTTTTAGGGCCAAGACTAAGGTACACAAAACAATTCTGTATTATTATGTATGAAACTGGATTAAATTAAACCATTATTGTTTTTCATTTTAAAAGTACTTGCTTTATTTTTTTGTAACGCAGACATTACAAAAAGGTTGTATAGTGAAAAGTAGGTCTCTCGCCCATCCATTATACAGTCCCTGACCCAGAGGCAAATGTCAATAACATTTTCTTGTTTTATGTATCATTCTGGACACTCTCATGCATATTAATAAGTATGTGTGTGTCTTAGTGTTTGTACTTACTTTTTAACAAGTGAGACAGCAAGTGAACACATTGTACTAGATTTTTTTAAAAACTTAATAATATATATTATGTAACTCTTTCTGTAAATTTCACTTGGAAATAATTTCAAATGTATATAAAAATTAGAAAGAATAAAAATAGTATAAAGAACATCCATACATTCTTAACCTAGATTCAAACAGTACTAACATTCTATCGTAATTATTATTTGTTTAATCTCTCTCCCTTTCCTTTCCTCCTTCTCTCTCTTTCATCATTTAAAGGAAATTGCACACATCATGGCCTTTTACTCCTAAATATGTTGGTCTTTAATTCCTCGGTGATTTGATGGGCCAGGAAGAAAACGAGGTAGGCAGTGAAGTGGGGAGAACTTCGGAGACACTGGGAGACCACCATCAGTACCATGAATAATCTCAATTTCCCCTCAGTCTCAGATGAAAGGAGGGCTGGGTTGGCCAAGCAGGTTCAGGTGAGACTCAGGTGGGATCAAGCAGACAACAGGTCAGACTGAAGCAAAAGGCTTGTTAGCACTGTCAGGACAGGCTGCTTGAGCATGTGCTGCCCTGCTGCAGTTAGGACCGGGAGAGGTTCACCTGGCATTTGGGTGACACTTTGTAGACTGCTTGCTCACTGATGGCAGTCTAGCTGGTCTAGGATCACAGGCCAGCTCTGGTTCAACTGCCACTGAAGCTTCATTGCTGATTAGGGCTGCCTTTTCCTCTTGAGAAGGCCAGCTCTGCCCTGGAGGGTAGTCTGCCTAGACTTTCAAGAGTAAAATCTTGAATCAATCTGGGAAAATATGAGGATCAAAATAACTAAGCAGAGTAATGAATTATAAGCTATTGAACAAAGTTATAATTCATGAGTCTATATCAATAATAAATAGATAGTAAACAGGGGAGAAGATCTAGTCCTTATTTATATTAGGATGCAGAGAACCAAACAGTAAATTTTTGTAGAAAGAGTGGGAGTTGGAAAATTATCATTTTGCTTACAAGACAGTAAAGATTGGATCAAGTAAATCACAAATAGACGCTAAATCTAGGAGAGGGTTTTTGATGTGGAGCAAGATACTTGCATGGTTGTAAAATGGCTCTCAGAGACTGCTTATTACTTGCAAGGGAACAAAAAGAATCATTACAGTGGAAAATCGAGCAACATCTTGACTGCTGTTTTAATTTTCAAAATTAACATCACCAGTGAAAGACAGATGGCTATTAGATATCCCCAGATTTGATTCCCAGAGAGAAAAAAATTCACCTATGTGTTATTTTTACCTGGGATCATTAATCTAAAACTAATCAGGAAACATCAGGCAAATCCAAAAAGAGGAACATTCAATTAAAGAAAGGACAAGGAGGTTTGTGTTCTTCAAAATTACCAATATCCTGGAAGACAAAAAGAGGCTCTGATATGATTCCGACTGAAGGAGTCTCAAGAGATATAACCAAATGCAATCCTCATCCTAGAACTGACGCTGTACTGGAGAGGTACAAGTGCTCCAAAGAATACCTTCTGGTCAGGAGGCAAAGTTGAAATGTGGACATGCATTATTTTAAAGTATTATATCAATGGTATAATATCAATATTAACTGAATTTGAGAATTTACTGCGGTTATATAAGAGAATATCATTACTCTTAGGAATTAAAGATCTACATATTTACAAGTAAAAGGCCATGAAATGTGCAACTTTCTTCAAATGATGAAAGAGAGGGAGGAAGAGAGATTAAACAAATGATATTTAGGGTGAAATGTTATTAATATCCCATTTGATTGCCAAGGAAAGTACTTAAAATAAAATACTAGGATATTTTGAGGCATATAGAAAGGATAAAAAGGAAAAGTGGGGAGACAGGGGCTTCTCGAAAGCTAACTGTGCCAACAAAACCCTTCTGTATACAGTCCCTCAGCAACGGCTTGTGAAAGGCAGTAACCCTCACTCTCCACCTTCACACACACACACACCCCTCCCAGCCCCTTAGGGGTTTTGCTGGCCCCTAAGAGCTTTTAGCAATGCAGAGGGAGAACTGAGTCTAGCTGCTAAAGGAGTCCAGAAGCGGGAACTCTCTCGGGTATTTGCCTTATTTAGCAGACGAACAACAATGGCGGTCCCAAGTGACATTATCAACAAGGTGACTCTCAATGGCTCTCTTCTTGATAATGGGTTGAAAATAGGGGACCCTAATCCAAAATGCCTGATGACAGTCAAACCACAGTCCTTGTCCTAGCTCTCCCAATCCACAATTTGTACATGTGACTACAGCTTTTTCTTGTTGAGTAGTTAGGAGGAAGCAGCTGGCCATCTTTCTGGCTCCAGTGATCACTTTCTCTTGGTGATGATCCACTTTCCTCGCACAAAATTAGCTCTTTGCTATGAGCTCTGGCTCTGGCCAGTTTAGAGAGTTTTATGGCAAGTCCCTACAAGTGGTTAGACAGTGGGAGCTGATAAGTCACTTAGTGGTCCCAGAATATCCTGTGATGGCTCCCAGTGGTAGACACATCCTAAGGTGAGAGTCACATCTTTGTATAAATCCCTCCCTTTGAGTATGGGCAGAACCTGTGACTGATCTACAGCCAACAGAATATGGCAAAAGTAATGGAATGTTACTCCCATGATTATATTATTCTTTAATAATCCATTTTAGCAGACTGGAGCAAAGACTCCCCTGCTGGCTTTGAAGAAGTAAGCAGCCATGTTGAGAGAGAGCCTACGAGAAACCCCCTGGCAGGAACTGAGGCAGCTTGTAGAGCTGAGAGCAGCCCCCAGCTGATGGCCAGCAAGAAAACTGCATCCTCAGTCCTACAGCCGCAAGGAACAAAATTCTGCCAACCAACACCCGGGCCTGAAAAAGAACCCAAACTCCAGACTTTACTGCAACCTCTTGAGACTCTGAGCAAAAGATCTACCGAAGCTGTGCTTGCATCAGTGGCCCACTGAAACTGTGAGATGATGTCCATTGTTTTAGGCGCCTAAGTTTGCGGTAATTTGTCACACAGCAATAGAGAACTCATACATCCCCCAGGCAGTAAGAACATCTCCCAGGAGGAAAAAAGAGGGGCTGTACCCTAGCTCAGCCCCTGTGGCTTCTTTGTGCAGCTCTTCAGGCCCCTGCATTCTCCAAGCTCCCAACCTGCTTCCAGCAGGTAGCACTGCTGGTGGAGTTTATTTCTCATTTTTCTCACAAAGACAAATGAGTCAATTAAAATAAAAAGAAATGTAAAGGAAGAGCTTGTGAATACTCAGAAGAGCAGTGGCTTGCATAAGGCATGCCCACATGCCCACAAGCAGAAGCACCCATGTGGTTACTTCCCAGAATGCTTTGCTCTGCTTGATGCGGAGCTGCCCTTCAGTGACCAGCCCTCAGGGATGTTTACACCAGCTAGAATGGGGAAGATGGTGACGGACACAGTGGCTTGCAGGCCACAAGATACTTCAAAATGAAAGCTGTTCCTACCAATACTGTTGTGTCAGAAGAGGGACAGGGATTAACAGAAGAGTGGGTCCCACTGCCACCTTCTGAAAGGGACCACAGAACTTATAGTTCTGCTCTCCAATTACCAGCCCCCAAATTAAGCTGTAACAGAAAAATCCTTTCAGATTATGGCTCTCCAAAGGGATCTAAGTCTGGGGTCTCTCACCGTCTATTCATTTAATCACCATTTAATGACCTTCTACTCTATGCCAGCACTGCTGACATAGCAGCAGATAAAACATATGAAATCCCCAAACATAGGGAGCTTTGAGTCTAATGGGAGATACAGAGAAGGAAATGGCAATTAAAATATATGATAGGGAAAGTGCAAGTGCTGACACAGCACAAAGGAGGGACACCTCCCCACTGCAAAATGGTCTAGGAAGGAATCCGATACTCCACCAGTGATGACATCTGAACTGAGACATGAAGGATGAAAAGGAATAGACAACACGGAGTGCTCTAAGCAGAGGGAAAATGTGACTCACACCTGAAGCTGAGTTTGAAGAGCAGTGGAATTGAAGCATAGAGTTTGCAGGTTAGTTGATGATAAGGTACAGCAGTTATCCAGCAGGTACTGGGTACCAGTGTAGTGTGAGGACCACTGTTCCTAGACAGTCCACCGTCATTTCTCTCGCAGTCTCTGCGAGGGCTTTCTGGCTGTTTGAATTTTTAATTTTCATAAGGTGCTTTCAAACAGAGGCCAGAGGGCCAGTAGGGCAGAATAAACATTAAACATATCGCTTTGTTTGGCGCACTGTGTGTAAAATGTCACATCTTTATGGGAGTGTTCATCTACATGAGCTTTCCTGGAGGCTGACATCTTGATCGGATCCTTAGCACCAAGACCTGGCCCCACCCAACAGCCTGGAGGGAAGCCTCAGGCCAAGCAACATACTGGGTGGGAACACAGGCCCACCCATCAGCAGACTTCCTGAGCCACAAAGGCCTCTAGACATAGTCCTACCCACCAGAGGCCCAGGACCAGGCTTCACTCAGCAGTGGGCAGGCACCAGCTCCTCCTGCCAGGAAACCTGCATAAGCCTCTAGTCCAGCATCACCCACCAGGGGCAGATACTAAAAATAAGAAAACAACAATCCCAAAGCCTGTGGAAGGAGCCCACAAACACACAGAAAAATAGATGATGGGGTGGCAGAGGAACATCTCCCAGGCCAAGGCACAAGGTAAAATCCCAGTAGGAGAAATAAGTGATGAGGAGATAGGCAATTTGTCTGAGAAAGAGTTTAAAGTAATGATGGCCAAGCTGTTCAGAGAACTCAAGAGGAGTACAGAAGCACAGAGCAAAGTTTTTAGAGAGCTGGAAAAGATAAAGAATACCCAAACAGAGGTGAAGAATAAAATCACTGAAATGAACAATATACTAGAAGGAACCAAGAATAGACTAAATGAAGCAGAAGAACGGATCAGTGAACTGGAAGACAGATTAGTGGAAATCGCTACTTCAGAACAGAAAAAAGAAAAAAGAATGAAAAGAAATGAGGATAGTTTAAGAGAACTCTGGGACAACATGAAGTGCTCTAATATTTGCATTATAGGGGTCCCAGAAAGAGAAGAGAGAGAGAAAGGACCTGAGAAAATTTTTGGAGAGATAATCACTGAAAACTTTCCCAACTTGGGAAAGGAAACAGTCACCCAAGTCCAGGAAGCACAGAGAGGACCACATAGGGTCAACACAAAAAGGGACACACCAAGGCACATAGTCATCAAATTGACAACAATTAAGGATAAGGAGAAAATACTACAATCAGCAAGAGAGAAGCAACAAATAACATACAAGGGAACTCCCATAAGTTTATCAGCTGATTTTTCAGCAGAAATTCTACAGGACAGAAAGAAGTCGCATGATATATTTAATGTAATGAAAGGGGAAAACTTACAACCAAGAACACTCTATCCAGCAAGGCTCTGGTTCAGACTTGATGGAGAAGTCAAAAGGTTCACAGATAAACAAAAGCTACAAGAATTCAGCACCACAAAACCAGCTTTACAACAGATGTTACAACTTCTCTCGTCATCAAACCCTAAGAAAAGAGAACAAAAAGAAGAAAGAGGGAAAAAAAAAAAAGACCTACAAAAAATTGCCTTGGTTGTTCGGGGTCTTTTGTGGCTCCTTATAAATTCTGGAATTTTTTGTTCTAGTTCTGTGAGGAATGTTGTGAGTATTTTGATGGGGGTTGCATTGGATCTATGGATTGCTTTGGGTAGTGTGGCCATTTTGATAGTGTTGATTCTTCCAATCCAGGAGCACAAGAAATCTTTTCATTTCTTTGTGTCATTTTGGTGTTTGGAGTATAGGGAACCTCCTTCTTTAAGTTTATTTCTAGGTATTTTGATGTTTCTGATGTAATGGAAATGTTCATGCCGGTTATAAAATTCTGGTTTTTGAAGTGAAAAAAAAAAAAAAGGTGAATGAAGGGCTGCAAATGACAAAATATCCTTCTTTTCTATGGGTGAGTTGTATTCCATTACATACATACATACATATATATACATATTTCTTACATTACATTCATCATATAGATATAGATATATATACATGCTGCATCTTCATTATCAACTACTGATGTGCACTTACGATGCTTCCATATCTTGGCAATCATAAATAATGTTGCTAATAGCAAGGTGTGTGTATCTTTTTTACTTAATTCTTATTTTGTGGTTGGCTTTATTCCTTTGATAACTATATAAATTTAAAAAGCTAAAGCTCTAAACATCCTTAGAAATAATGAACAGCACATGTATGTAAACTTAAAAAACTATATCTGCAGTAAAAAAAAAATGAGCTATAAAGCCATGAAAGACATGGAAGAAACTTAAAAAACCTATTACTACATGAAAAAAGTGAGTCTCAAAAGGCTACAAACTGTACGAGTCCAACCAAATGACATTCTAGAAAAGGCACAGCTACAGAAACAATAAAAAGATCGTGGTTTCCAGGAGTTTAAGGAGAGGGAGGGAGGAATGAACAGATGGAGCACAAGGGATTTTTAGGGTGATTAAACTCTTCTATGTGATACTATAGTGGCTACATGTCATTATGCATTTGTCAAATGTACATCAAGAGTGAACCTTAATGTAAACTATGCACTTTGGTTGATAATAGCGTGTCCATGTTGGTTCATCGCTTGTACCAAATACGCCACACTGATGAGGGATGTTGAGGATAGGGGAGTATATATATGTGGGTGGAGAGGGTTATGTGTGAACTCTGTATTTTCTGCTCAACTCTGCTGTGAACCTGAAACTACTCTAAAAAAATTAAGTCTATTAATTTAGGAAAGGATATAAAACAAAACCCCAAATTTCTCCTGGATAGCACATGGAACTATATTCAATATCCTGTAATAACCTTTAATGAACAAGAATATGAAAATGAATATATGTACATATATGCATGACTGGGACATTAAGCTGTACACCAGAGACTGACAGACTGTAACTGACTATCTTCAATAAAAATAAATCACATTCTCAGATCTAGAAAGGAAAGTGGTGTTCAGTTTTCAGTTTTTTACAGGTATTCTTTTAATTCAGCTCTGATCCACCTCAGGGTCCTAACGGGTCGCGAGGCCCGGGCCTCACCTACGCACCGCTACCCGCGAGCACAGCCCAGGCTTCACCCGCCGGCTCCCGACCTGCGCGCCCCCACCAAGCGCCCCCTTACCGGCTCGGCGGCGGCAGCGGAGGCGGCAGCGGAGGCGGCAGCAAGCGGCGGCCCAGACCCCAGGCGGCGTTCCTCCTCCAGGAGCTGGTCCGGGAGCACTCTGCTCCCGCCCGGCTTTCACACGCTCCGGGCGGGTCCGGTCGGCGCGGCTCTGCGTCCACGCGCATGCGCGCCCCTCCTCCTCCCGCCCGCAGCGCGGACGCTCGGGCTGGAACTCCTGTTGCTCGGGAGGTGGGGACTGGTGCCAGGCTGGGGGCTGGGGGCAAGGGCCTGGCAGTGGGGCGGGGGGCCCATCCCTTTACCCGCCCCACCGGGTCTCCATCCTTAACACCTCCATCCCGTCACCTACCGGTCCTGGCACCCAACCGAAACCACGACCAGCTCAGGGCCAGGCCACACCCCCTAGCCCCACTCCCCCTGCTCGCCTTCCCTCCCAAACCCCGTGACTGGCCCCCCTACCTACAGCCAAGCCCCCAAGTCTCCCACAGGACCCCCGAAATGGGACTTCCTCTCACACCGAGGTCCCCGCCCCGACACTCCACCACGCTAGTAACCTATGGCCCCCACGCCACAAGCTCACCCCTCATGCCTCACTGCAGGACCCCCAACATCGCAAGATGGTCCCCCTCACCCCTCAGCCGGGTCAATTCCACTCCCAGCGATTCCTCACCCCTCAGTCTGTGCCCACTCACCACGGGATCCCCCCACACCCGGAGTGCAACCTTACCCCAGCTGACCCCCTCACCCCTCAACCAGCGGGGGCAGGATGGTCGGGGCTCCCATCACCATTGCGACAGCCAGCCAGCCAGGGATCCCGGGCAGAGTGCTGGCACACAGCCCTGTGTCCCAGGCTCCTGGGCCCGGGCGGGGGTTGGACGCAGTGCCAATTCTCGCCCGGGCGCCCTGCCCCCACCCCTACTCCACCCCACTTCTCCCCCCCCCCAACCAGTGCCTCGTCTGAGCTGATGGGTCAGGGTGGTACCAGGGTGCACACCACTCGCCAGTGGGCCTTGGGTGGTTGACAGTGCTGCCGGCAGGGAGGGGGCAGCCCCGCCCAGAATGGACAGCAGGCAGCAGCAGAGGCAGAGGCGGGGAGGGGGGCTGCCCTGGGAGAGCCAGTCAACTTCCTCCCAGCTCCCCCGCTGCCTGGCCCCGGGGGCAGCCTCTGCTGCCCTGGCTTCCTGGAAAGCATCTCTCCCTGTCAGCCTGCTCCTGGGAGGTAGGCGGGGTGGGGGGGGGCGCAGAGCAGCAGCAGCAGCAATGGCAGGATTGGGGCTGCCCCATGCTGGCGCGGGGATTTGCTCCCATTTCCCGCTGTCGCTGCCGCCGCCCCCGCACCCTGACAGCACCTCCTGGTCTCCCAGGGGCAGAAATGACCTGCAACATAGGCCCTGCAAATCTGGACAGCAAAAGCTGCCCCCAGGACAGAACGCAGCAGAGGGGAGCAAATTCACAGGCTCCCAAGGTTAGACCCCTCTGGCCGCCGCCGCCGCCACCCCCGCCCCCGCACCCTGACAGCACCGCACCCGCCTCCTGGGAACAGGCCATGGCCTGAGGGCCAGTCGGACGTGCTCCCTGGCCGTCCGGTGCCCTCCCACCTCCTGGGGCGGCGGCATCCGCTATCCCCCGGGTACAAGCGGCAACGAAGAGGCGCCCGTACTACTAATGAGCGGGAAGGACAAGTGGGCACCACGAACCACGCGGTGGCCCCCGACCCACCTCAGGGTCCTAACGGGGCGCGAGGCCCGGGCCTCACCTACGCACCGCTACCCGCGAGCGCAGCCCAGGCTTCACCCGCCGGCTCCCGACCTGCGCGCCCCCACCAAGCGCCCCTTACCGGCTCGGCGGCGGCAGCGGAGGCGGCAGCAAGCGGCGGCCCAGACCCCAGGCCGCGTTCCTCCTCCAGGAGCTGGTCCGGGAGCACTCGGCTCCCGCCCGGCTTTCACACGCTCCGGGCGGGTCCGGTCGGCGCGGCTCTGCGTCCACGCGCATGCGCGCCCCTCCTCCTCCCGCCCGCAGCGCGGACGCTCGGGCTGGAACTCCTGTTGCTCGGGAGGTGGGGACTGGTGCCAGGCTGGGGGCTGGGGGCAAGGGCCTGGCAGTGGGGCGGCGGGCCCATCCCTTTACCCGCCCCACCGGGTCTCCATCCTTAACACCTCCATCCCGTCACCTACCGGTCCTGGCACCCAACCGAAACCACGACCAGCTCAGGGCCAGGCCACACCCCCTAGCCCCACTCCCCCTGCTTGCCTTCCCTCCCAAACCCCGTGACTTGACCCCCCACCTACAGCCAAGCCCCCAAGTCTCCCACCGGACCCCCGAAATGGGACTTAAACATATACACATGTGCATAAGGATATCTGAATACACACACACACACACACACACACACACACACACACACACACACACACACCATGAAATCTATCTTCTATTCCAAAAAGAAAGACTAAACACTGCCTAATACTGATGGGACCCAGAGAGTGAGTGAGCAGTGCTCGGGTAACAGAACAATAAGGACACATTAAAGTACGACTTTTGGGGTCATACAGCTTCCTCTGAGTTAGTCTTTGCCTCCCAGGCCCTGAGGTCCAGGCTCCTAACTCTCACTTCCTGCCTTTGTGTTTTGGTTGCACATGCCATCAGTGTACCTTATCCTTTCAATATTCACCAGCTTTTGGTATACTTTGTTTTTTTTGAGCTCCTATGTCTTCTATCTAGTACCTAGGGCAACAAATTTTGATGCAACTCACAAGAAATAATATTCCATAACCAAAATGCTACAAAGATGGAATGTGCTTATGTTCTGTTCTTTCATTTTTTAAATTTCAAAGTCTGTTAATTAATTAACCATGAATGACCAGCATGATGATAAAGATACTAATATCTTGCTGTTTCTGGAAAACCCTGAACCCACACCAATCCCTATTGTATAAAAACACACTTGAGGAAATAAAATTACTCATCTTTCTTTATAAAATTCTGAAAATAATAAATTATAAAAAGGAAATATTTTAGAAGAAATTTCATGAACAATTAGATAAATGGCGATATTTAAGTTAAAAGAGTGATGTCCAGCTTAGAGTCACCAAACCCTATGACATCTACTCCATCAGTATCTTTCAAATCCATCCATTTTTCATTACCCTAGCTACCATCATCTCTCATTTAGACATCTTCAAAATCAAATGAGTAGTTTTCCACTGCAAACTCCTTTCCAACAGTGCTTCACCTTGAGGTCACACCATCAGCCTGACTCTACCATTTCCTGGCTTACAACCTTCTACTGGCTTCTCATTGCTCTAAGGAATAAGACCCAAAAAATCCTCTAGCCTACAAAACCCTGCATTGCATGGTCTTTGCCAGCCCAACATTTCCTCCAACCAACCTTCCTCCATTCCTTTGCTCCTACAGGACTTTTGCACATGGCATTGAACCAATTCTCCAACCTCTAGCTGAGACATTATCATCTTTCAAATCTCAATTCAAGCATCCTTTCCAGAGGGGAGCCTTCCCTACCCCCAGGCTGTGGCAGTTTCTTTGTTTTGTGTTCCTAGAGCACTATTTTTCCTTCCTTCGGTTTCCTCAGTTGTCACTATGCATTCATTTAAGTAATTACAAGAGTGTGCAGTGTCTAACACTGTGCCCGGCAAGTACAACACATGCAATAATTGATCATTTATCATAATCCACTTTATGATTACTTGTAAACATGCACTGCCATGCTGACAAATGGAGTTGCTTCTTAGAATTGCCAAGGCAAGACCTTATTTAATTTCCAATTGAAGCGACTATTGTACAACCTCATTAAGTGATTTCATGGTTATGTGCGCCAGGAAACAGAGCAATATTGGAGGAAATCACCAATCCTATCTATTACATCCATGACAAATTTTAGTGAATCATGAGTATCCGTAGCATCATTATAAAATTCAATTGGAAATCCCGAATCCCAATTTTTTCGGAATTTGCGGACGCTAACCACTATATATAAAATAGATAAAGAGCAAGGTCCTACTGTATAGTACTGGGAACTATATTCAATACCTTGTAATAGCCCATAATGAAAAAGAATATGAAAAGAATATATATGTTTGTGTATAACTGAATCACTATGCTGTACATCAGAAATTAACACAACATTGTAAACCAACTATATACTTCAATTAAAAAAACTCAATTGGAACACCGGGGAAAAAAGCAATCTAGTCCATTTTTCTCCTATTTTCACATAAACATAATAAAACTCGGATTACAACCCTTCCCACATACAATCTAAGCTATTCAAGCATACTGTACTCTCGAAAAGTCAAAAAATGCTCCTAATGACTGGTCATTAAAAAGCCCCTCCCATCACACCAGTTACCTCCCTTAAACTTTTTTTTAAACACTTTTTTATTGATTTATAATCATTTTACAATGTTGTGTCACTTAAACTCTTATTAGGCTTGTCTTTCAAAATATTTCTCCAGGTTAGACTTTCTGTAACTGGCCCTCTCCCTCAGCAACATCCTGATAATTTTCCACAGCTAGCTTCAACTCAAAAAGTTCACCGTCTGAGCTGTATCCGACGCTATCCGTCAAGCAGGTCAGATTAGAGTCCCCAGAAACCAGGTGTTCAATGAAAATAGGCATTTTAGTTAAAACTGGAGGGAATCATACCCCTGTCCAATTTAGGCCACTGAACGTAGTAAACGCCCCATAAGTACATATTGGATTGAATTCCTTTTCTTAAATGCTCCTGTACTTCTCCTGTGACTTTCCAGCTCTTTAGCACAGAGATAATTATTTACATGGGGAAAGCCTGAACCACCATGCTGCAATCCATGCAGTTTTGTGCTGAGTCAATAAGGCCTGGTTTCCATAACAAATGCTGCCAAGTCCGCTGGAATAGTACAAGGTAGGAAAGAATTTTCACACAGCAGCAGCAACAGTTTCTTCCCCACATTCACGTATCACAAATATTTCCTGAGGACGTATGTGCTAGGAAGTGTCCTAAGCCTTTGAGATGCGTTGCTGAATAAGTCAAAGGTCCCTGAGCTCACTAGGCTTACTCTAAATAAATAAAAACCTGAAAAATGTGTAAATTATGTGAAAGGTGAGAAGTTTTACATATTAAAAAAGGAACAGGACAAGGAAGATCAGTAGTACTGCTGTGGTCGGGGAGGCTGGAATTGTGGCTGGAATTGCGGCTGGAATTGCCAGGCCTCATGGAGGGAATGCTTTCTGAGCAAAGGCCTGAAGCAGGGAAGGGAATTAGCCCCGTGAGTATCTGCAGAAGGGACACTCCAGGCAGAAGGCAGGCCAGAGAAGGTCCCTCGGGCAGAAGTGTTCCTGCCTGTTTGAGAAACACAAAGGATGTCATGGCAGCTGGAGGGGGAGAAGCCAGGGGAAAGATGGTGGGAGAGGAGGTCAGAGAGAACCCAGGGGAAGGCCCCACCTGGGGGAGTGGGGAGCCACTGACTCAGGTATCAAATGCAGCTGTGAGGAGGCAAGGAAGAAGCGGGGGACCTCATGGGGGCCACGGCAACCATTCAGGGGATGTGATGGGGACTCAGACCATATACAATCCTGGATTTACTTTGCTTTTATCGAGGGCCTGCTACGTTCCAGAAACTGTGACACATGCTCACACGTTTATCTCACTGATTCCACCAGTGTGTCTAAGTCTTTGGGCATATGGCCAAATAAAACGTTCTATTTTATTTTATTTTATTTTATTGAAGTGTAGTTGATTTGTAAGGTTAGTTCCAGGTGTACAGCAAAGCGATTCAGTTGTACACATACATACATATATATACACACACGTATTTTCATATTCTTTTTCATTATAGTTTATTACAAGGAATTGAATATAGTTCCTTATGTTGTACAGTAGGGTCTTGTTGTTTATCTATCTTATATATAGTAGTTTGTATCTGTTTATCCCAAACTCCTTATTTATCCCTTCCCCCTTTTCCCCTTTGGTAACCACAAGTTTGTTTTCTCTGTCCGTGAGTCTCTCTCAGGTTTGCAAATAAAATTTGTATCTTTTTTTAGATCCCACATGTAAGTGATATCCTATGACGTTTGTCTGAAATGTCAATGGACAGTTGACTGGATAAAGAAGATGCGGCCTGTGTATACACTGCAGGCACACACGCAGTGGGCCTGGTGGCAGCACCAGGGGGGACTCAGTGTGGCCGCCAAGCACAGAACTAAGCTGTCAGAGGACCTACTGCACATGAAGGTCATGCAGAGAGGGCTGGACTCAGAAACCAAGAAACAACTGGAAGAGAAAGAAACGGAAACCACTAGCAAAGAGCACTGGTACTGGATGTGCCTGAGCTCAAGGGGAAAGAGTAGATTTCTTATGACAATTTGGGAGTTCAAAGGGAAACCTCTGTAAATGTGGTTTGTCATTCCAGTGACATAAACCCCATGAAATAGTATCTGTTCAGGTTCTTGAGTTAGCCTTGCAAATAATTTTTTAAAAATTATTAAGCCTATAAAAGTTCTACTTGGATTTGTAGATTTTTATTGGTCCTCGGCCTTCATTTATAACGTTGTACTTTTCACATTGAATAAAGGAATCTAGCCCATAAAAAAAAAAAGCAGTATTATTCAGCCATAAAAAAGAATGAAATAATGCCATTTGCAGCAACATGGATAGACCTAGAGATTATCATACTAAGTGAAGCAAGTCAGACAGAGAAAAGACAAATAAAATGTTACCTATACTATATTTATACAATATTATGTTTTCTTACAGTAAATATATAGTAATCAGGGCAAATGAACTGAGACAATTAAAGGAAAGCAACCCATATTTGCGGTCTCACACTGGGTCTATAGCTATTCATTTAAAAATACAGGCAGTGTTCAGTTTGCTCATGAGCACAGAACTATAAAAACGACCATGCAAAGCAGCCTTTGGGAATATCAGTTATGAATTGTTCCTTGACTTTTAAAAATTCTTGTTCAAACATTAAAAACTCTTCTTATTATCAGTTATAAGAGGAGAGAGAAATGAAAATAAGTGAAACTAATATCTCTTTAGTATGCTATCAATTAGTACATTAGAAACACTGAGAATTAAAGTGTCTTGTTTCTTCATAAAACACTTATCAAGAGTAGTTTGAACCTCAGTTTGTTTTCTGTGTCTGTGAGTCTCTTTCAGTTCTGTAAATAAGTTCATTTAAGTCATTTTTTTAGATTCCACATATAAGCAACATCATGATATTTGTCTTTCTCTGTTATGGTTACCAAAGGGGACAGAGGGGGAGGGATAAATTGGGAGTGTGGGATTAGCAGATACACAGTACTGTATGTAAAAGAGATGAACAACAAGGTCCTACTGTACAGCACAGGGAACTATATTCAATACCTTGTAACCATCTATAAGGAAAAAGAACATGAAAAGAAATATATATATATGTATAACTGAATCACTATGCTGCACACCAGGAACTAACACAACACTGGAAATCAACTCTACCTCGATAAAAAAGAGTAGTTTGAACAGCACATGCCTTATCCTTCTCAGTATAACTCTCCCTGAGCAAAGAGCATCCCTTCAAATGCCTTGGCAAATTGTGATCCTCTTACATTTGGATAATTTTCCAGCATTGTCAATGTTATGAAATATCTCCAAGAGTTCTTTATCGTCAGTTCTTTGCCACTGTCACTTCCTCTGGGATGTCTTCCTCCTTTTGTCACAACTGCTCTCCTCATTTATGTCTGGAAGCTCACCTCACTCTGTCTTCTGGGTGCATGTCTACATTTTCTCAGGCAGCCACAGTGTCCATGTTCCCACACTCAGAAATTGCTTCTACAACTCCATTTATGTTCAGTTGAAATTTCATTTCCAGCATCATCACTTTTTGTTTCTTTAGCACCAATTCCCATTTATCTATTTGTGTAAAATGTCACGTGTCTTGGTCACAGGGGTGGGGGTGGGAACAGAGAGGAGACACAGTGCCACCCCTGCTGCCTGTGCATAAAATGAAGGACAGACGTGACGTGACCAATCAGCACAGGTTCTGAACGAAGCCATGTGCTTGGTCACGGACCACAAGGTGCGCCGTGACCAGGAGTCACAGCTTAAAGAGCCAGCAGTGAAGTGTGGACTTCACGTAAGTACAGCGAATAAATCACAGTCAGCGACACTGGAACCATTATGTTGGGGAACTTGGGCTCTTCAACTCAACCACACTGACGTTGTGCATATCACAACCATGCCAAGCCCAGGCTGCCTGTATTTACTGAGAACCTGCCAAAGACCCAGTGATTTGAACATAATTTATCTTCAAGGTAGAAGTTAGCAGGATTTACTGAAAAATTACATGAAAGTAAAAAAGACCAGAAAGTTTTCTTTAATAAATTGCAGTTGTTCAACTGGAAAAAAATATAGTTGTCACAACACTGCAAACTGACATTATTTCAACAGGAATATAGATATGCAAAAAAATGACAGCTGTCACTGGAGAGAGACCCTATGAATGGAATGAATGGGGAAGAGCCTGTAAGAACACCTTTAACCTTTACCCCCACCCGAAGCTGCACAAAGGGAGACACTCTACGACTGTGTTCTCTGCGGAAGAGCCTTCAGTCATCACGCAGTCCTTTAGGTATGTGAGCAGATTCGTGCTGGTGAGAAAACATAAGAATGTCCTTTCTGTAGAAAAGCCTTTAATGCATGTTCTGTGCTTAGGCAACGTCAGACCCTTCACATTAGAGAGAAGCCCTAGGAATGCAGTGCACACACGAGCGTCCTCACCCAGAGCATACGCCTGTGCAGACACCGGGGAGTCCACACAGAGGGGGAGGCGGCATGAACACAGGAATGACGTCGGGAGAGGCTTCAGTCACAACGCCAGCCGTTACTCACACCAAAGAACTCATGTGGTAGAGAAACTGTGCCCGTCATCAGTGCAGAAAGGCCTTCACTGAGAAGTAAGAAACATGAGTGATTTGCACTGCAGAGCAGGACCGACTCTGAAATCACTGTGGAGGGCCTTCCAGAGAACCCCAGCCTTGGTGTGCACAAGACAGCTGCAAACAGTGGTCATCGCTAAGCTAGGAAAGAAGGCAAGACAATCTTTACCAGGAGGCAGAAGATTCTTGGAGGATACCAGATAATTCCTGCTAGAAAAGTATGTCCATGAAGTAACCACCTGAAATCCTCACTCACCGAGCAACACTTGAAAGACAAGTGTGGATTCACACTGCACAGATCAACCTTGGTGTCCTGAATGAAGGCACAACTTCAATGACCACCCATGCCTTGGTCAACATCAAAGATCTCACCTAAGGAGACACCAATCCTCACATCAAGGTGCAAAGCCTTCAGTGGCAACTCACGTCAGAAAACTCATGCAGGGAAGACATTCTGTAAAGAACCCTTTGGCACCCAACTCTGCAAACAATTCATACTCTTGCTGAATGACCTACTATGGAAAAGATGTCGGATAAAAATGTAGTGTTCTGAGAATGCTGTGTGAGAAATTTGGTAACAAGTAATGGTCAGTTAGACATGCGGTCCTCAATAAATTTATTCTTGTGAAAATCTCTGGAGGAAAGTTGTTGAAAACTCTACGATGCTGCTATCTGTCTTGACAGAACCATGAAAATTAGGCTGACTAAAACGGGCCACTTCTTTCCATTAGTAATCTCCCCTTTTTGATCAGTTAGATGGCTTCTGCCACTTACACAGCACTAAACATAAGTACAAATACTTAGGTCAATCAGAAAAGAACTCTGAAAGCAAATGAAAATGTAGAATACAAAACAGTGCACCTTAACTACTATGTAAGTGATAAAATATGTACGAACACAACAAGAATGACTGGAAACACAGATAAATAAATAGATAATTTTGTTAATAAATAAATGAAATTAATTCTTTTATCATGTCATACACAAAAAAATCAACTCTAAGGTTTAAAGATTTAAATGTGAAAGGCAAACTTACAGACTTCTAGAATATGAATGGACATCAGTATGAGCTTATAAGAAAAAGGATTTCTCAACCAAGACTCAACACAAAGAAAAGATTGATAAATTAAACTTCATTAAAATTAAGAACCTCTGTTCAATAAAAGCCTCCATTAAGTAAACTGACAAACCAGAAAACTATGAGAAGATGTTTGAAATGCATATACTAGACAAATGATTGCATTAAAAAATTATAGAAATCATTGAGAAAAAATAAAATAATAGGCAAAAGGCATTTATAATATGCATAAATGGCATTTCACAGTAGGAGAAATATAAATGGTGAATTATCACATGCGAAGAGGTTATTAGGAATTAGAGTAGCAGTAATTAAAGTAATAGAGGTATTAATAATTAGAGAAATGAAAACTAAAATCAAAATAATATCCATTTTGGACTCTCTAGATTGGCAAAAAAAAAAAAAAAAAGACTGGCAGTACCTAGGGTGGACAAGAATGAGGAAAAATGGGAATGCTTCTGGACTGCTGATGGGAGAGTAAATTGTCAAAGAAATAACTTTAGAAAACAATCTGACATGGAAGTTGAAAATGTTCATGCCCCTTAACCTGGCAGTTCCATTCCTAGACAGATTCACTAAGAAAATCTTGTTCACTTGTATGAAAAGCACGTGTAAGAATGTTCATTATGGCACCGAAACCACGAATGAGACAATGGTGCTAACCAGCAAATTCAGCAGAAAGGGCAAGAAGAAGAAGAAAATCAGCGATAAGGCTGATCACAGCTGCAACGAACGGGCTGGGGTGAGCCCTTCAGAGCTGAGGCCATGGTCCGTGTGCACTGACGGGAAGAGCTCTCATTGGTGGTGCCTAGGTGTGATGTAAGGGGCAGACATGGCCCACCTCAAGGACCCAAGCAGAGCTGGGCATCTGTAAAAATGGTCACAAGTCTTGGAAAAAGACGAGAACCATGACATCAAGGTCTCCTGTAGCACACCAGATTCCACAAGTGATTAGTTAGTACTCCTGGCCAGAAGACATAGCTTTGCAATGAAACTAAAGACACTGAAGGCAAAAAGAAAGACTTACAGCATCTCACTCAGGAGTAACGAGGAGGAAGGTGAGAGCCTGCTGAACATGGGAGAGAATCATGCATTGACACTACAGAAGCTTCAGGAAAGATGTATTCTTCTGAGTCTTATTTTTATTTGTTTGTTTTTGTTTTGGGTTTTTTTGGGGGGGTAATTAGGTTTATTTACTTATTTATTTATATTGGAGGTACTGGGGATTGAAGCCACACACTCCACCACTGAGCTATGCCCTCCCCCACTTGGAGTCACAGTTTTATTTTTATGTGCAGTCGCATGATCCCATGCGGACTACAGTGTGACGGTCCAGCCCTCAGTTCCTCACAGCAAATGAACCGAATGTCCTTCAGGGTCGCAGAACTCACATTTTATGGTTCTGTGGGAAAAGTCAAAAGGTGAGAAGAAACTCTCTCTCCTGTACAAGTTCAAAGAGAGAAATTAAATGCACCTTTCCCACTTCGACTGTATAAGTCTATCTCTAGCCACCACCCTTTTTTGGTAGAAGGAGCTAGAGGCTATTTCTCTAGTATCCTTAAGTTTTCATGTTGTGTATGTGGTTTTACATACACAAGATCATAGCAATGTCTTTTTTATGCCATCAAGGGACATAGCTACAGAAGTGATCTGTTGCCCTGTGCCGATGACTGCCAAGCAGAAGCACATAATCAAAGCGGACAAAGGGACAGCATTAGCCGCGTGCCCGGTGAAGGCCAGCTGAAGGGGCGCCAGACAGACACACTTGAAGCTCAACGATGATGAAAGCATCAGCCCTCTCACTTCGTTTCCCACGGTCACAAGAGGCAGCTATCCGAACAGCAGGGGGAAGGCGTAAGTGCCACCTCAGAACATGCAAACCCTTCATCAGGGCCTTTCTATTTCCCGTTTAGTAGAAACGATCCTTCTAGAAGAAGGGGACTTGACCTTTTCACCTTTAACACATTAACTTGGGAAGTCCATCAGTGTGGAGCAACTTCCCGCCCCCGTGAGCTCTCAGGAGAACGTCCCGTGTTCCCTAACAGTTCCACCAGCGCCAGCCACCGGATCCCAAGTCAGACTCTGCTGGTCTCAGGCTTTAGTGACTTGAGTTTTTAGCTTCCTGCCAACTACAACTTAGCAAGAATAGAGGCTAGAAACTTCTACAGAAGTCTTAAATGCCTTTCTTAACTATCACAGAAACAAACAGAAACATAAAACAAAATGTAAATAAGCCTTTTTCTTACAAAGAGCCACAAATGATGATCACATTTGAATAGGTCTGCCTTCTCCTTGGAATTTAACGTGCCCAAAATGTAAATCATTCTGTAATTCCTCCAGATTTGCCGCCCCCCGCGGTTCCTTCTCTCCATAAGCAGCACCACCAGTTAAAGTAGCGAACACCAGACACTTGGGCTCCATCTTTAACATCGCCTACCAACTGCCCGTATTCCTTCTTCCCCCGTCCATCGTCCAGGCCACGTGACACTCAGCCTTCTCATGGTCCTTCAGGCCCTGTACCATCTGCTTCCTCCGACCTCTACAGTGACTTCTCACGCCTTTCTCACTTTGCTTGTCACAGTCCAGCTCTACGGCACCCCTCAGGTTCTCCAATGCAGAAAGCCCTTTTCTGTCTTAAGGCCTTTGCTCGTTTTCCCCTTGGCCAGAATGTTCCTCCCTGGGACCTCTGCAAAGCCCCTCGTTCCGTTCTCCAGGTGGTACCTTGCAGTCCTCTCCTCGGCTTATACCCCCCTTGCCTCTCTCTCTCGCTCCTTTGTAACACGAATCACACGTGTAACTGCCTTATTTAACTGTCTTCTGACCCGCTGTCTTCCCCGCTAAGGATGTATGTTCCTTAGCAAGGGGACCGTGCCTACCTTGTTCATACTGCATCCCTAGTCCCCGCGCAGAGGAGGCATCCGTAAAGGACATCTGAAGGGGAAAAGAATAAGGGAATTCTTTCTTTGCCTTTCAATGGGAAGGGAGTGGCCGTCTATTCTCGGTAGAACTACCTCCTCCCTCGGGGCAGCTAACAGCCACTAGGCACCTGTGTCCCATGTACTGTGCATTTTCTCAATGGCCCTGAAGGGAAGGTCCACAACAGTTTTGTTTATCAACTTCTACCCAACACGAGAGCGCAGCGTCTGGCACAGCAGACAGTCAGGGCATGAGCAGATGAAGAAATCCATGAGCTAAGTACTACCGTTGTGCTGTGAGGATGAAGAAGGGCTACTATGACGGCTCCCTTACAGAGGAGAAAAAGGCATCGTAAGAGTAAACCATTTACTCTTGGTTACCCAGCTGATAAGCGGTTGAACATGACTCAGATCTGGGTCCACCTGACTCGACAACCAGACTCCTAACCTCTGTGCTGTCCTGCCTCCTGCAACATTAGAAGAGTCACTGCATGAACAGTCTAGCTGGAGAAACTGAGGACCCTGCCCAGGCACCGTCCCGAGAATAACCTCTGATCTCCTTCCACCAAATAAGGTTTAATGACATGGCTACAGGTAAAGTCAATACAGTGTGGTATGCAGATTGAACTGTATTAAAATGGAAATCAAATGAAAAACCCATCGCACGAAAAACAAACTGACATAAAATAACAAGCTCCTTTCCTTGAACGGAGGAGCAGCAGGCAATGGTGAGATGAGAGACGGAAGGCTGGCTGTGTCCGCAGCAGGAAATCAAAATGTAGTCAACAGGGACCTTTCTAACTTTCATTTGAGAGATGGAAACATGCTAATTTAAACCTATTTTTCTGGGCTGTTATAGACAGAATGACGGTATTAACCTCCATATCCCTCAGAACTCATTAAAAAACTTGATAAAATCACCTCGTTGGCTTAGAACTCAGCAGACCACCTTCCTCTTCAATGACTGCTTCCCCACATTTCCTTGTTCCCCTAAAACTGGGAAACAGGAGTGGCAGTGAGCCAAGATAAGGAGGGGCATGGCCCCAGGGGCAGGCAGGAAGGTGGCACTCTCTGCAAGGAGCTTCAAAACTACAATGAAACCCACAAAATGGTGGCCTTCTTTTTATCATCACCTTGTACAAGAAATCCTACAGACTGTGAGGGACGACTCCCCTTCACCACACCCCTTCCTCTGCACGAAGACCACACGTCAGGCCACACATCTCCCGCTAGGGCACCACGGGAGAGCGAAACACACACACACACACACACACACACACAGAGGCTGGTGTATTAACAGTACAACTAGATATCACACAAATAATTTACAGATGCAGATACAACCCTGGGATCCCGTCCCAGCTACAGAAGGACTGAGGCAGGTCAGGACTGATGCACCCACATGACTATGTGCAAAAGCCACTTCAGAACACGGTACGATGGAGCTCATGACAGGTGATGTGTCCCATCTATTCTCTACCAACTTCAAAATGTGTGAAAAATACACTGAAGCTGCCCTCAGGAATAGCACTTGAGGTTTCATGATGGAAAGCTGTATTTCTTTTCTTTTTTTTTTTTTAATTTTTTTGGGGGGGAGGTAATTAGGTTTGTTTGTTTGTTTGTTTTTTAACTTTTCTTTTTTTAATGGAAGCACTGGGGATTGAACCCAAGACCTTGTGCATGCTACACACATACTCTACCACTGAGCTACACCCTCCCTTCTATATTTCTTAATAAGTGAGGAAGAAAAAAGTTTCCCAGGAATCAAGACATGAAGAAAATTTCTTTACTCTTATGTTGTAAATCCTTGAAAATAAGTAAGTTTTTGAACAATTTTAATAGCTGTGACTTTTTTAAATTGAAATTTTAAAAAGATACAGAAATGTGAACAGCCTAAAATGGCTTGGAAAATATATGAGGTCACATATGTAGAATCGTAACGAGGAAAGCAGCTTACAAAAATCAAGCATTCAGTTTGGACTTTGTCATAAGAAAACTGACGTGCAAGTATAAAATCAGACCTAGAAAGACTGAACATATTTCAGACAGTCTAACTCAGTGTCTGTCTTGTGAGACAGAGATTAAGGTTGACAGATACAGTCACCAACAATAACCTCACCGGAAATGCATCTTTTTCTCTTTTCCACTTAGAAAGTAACACGCGTAGCACTTATGGCTATGCTCCCATCCCTGAAACGATCTGAACTTCCCACTTGGCACAGAAGATTGCTTCATGTATGAAAGACAAACATGTTAAAATTCATCTTAATACTAACACGCGTAATACGTATGGCTATGCTCCCAGCCCGGAAACGATCTGAATTTCCCACTTGGCACGGAAGATCGCTTCATGTATGAAAGACAAACTTGTTAAAATTCATCTTAATACATGTGCTGAGTATGAGGCTGTTATTCTGACTCTCTCACGCCTATGTGTGGAGTACAGCCACCGAAACAGCTGCTAAAGGAGATGAGAGCTCAGGGACCATTACCACCAGGCTTGGAGGCCAGCACTCAGCAGCGTCTCCCTGCCGCCCGGTCGATGCTCAAGCACAAAGGATTGAGAGGCCAAGGGAGGGTGGAATGAGCAGGCCCCTTAGGAGACATTCTGCCGTTACACCAGCGTCACCTACTCTACAAACTGTTTTGAGATATTATCCTTATTCAAAATGAGATGTACTTATTCCTGTTACTTGGAAATCTTTAGCAGCTAGGCAGAGCAGACGAGACCCATATTGAGCATAAATATATGTATGTATTATACACAATCTATTGGTTGAGACTGCATGCCTATCCTAGAACGTTCAAAGTACTCCTCCTCTCTGCACAATGACGGAGACCAAGGGGAGGAAGTGGTAGATTCCCCAAGGTCCACGCCACCCTCGGACGGCACGGGCCACTTAAAAGGCCTGAAGACAAAGCAACTGTGTATGAATTATCACAACATTTTAAGGAAGGTTAATGAAAAGATTATATGTTACCAAAGGATGATGAAAAGACAGGAAGGGATGGAATTTTAAAATAATAAATATAACAATATATAAATATAAAAATACGTATTATTTATACATTATGCTTATGAATTATAATGTTACTATATATTATATATTATTATAAATTACTTATGAAATAATATTTAATAATAAAATAATAAATATGTTTATTAATATAAGATAATTCATTGCTTATAAATTTTTATTATTATTAATTTTAGTGTATTGTTATAAATTTTTATAAAACAGTAACTATTGATATAAAATAATTTATTATTTATAAATTATAATTATTATAAATTAATTATACTTAGTATATAATATATAACTATATTATTTATAAAATAATGTTTATTGATAAAAAATAACAACATAATAAAAGAAGTAAGTTTAGAGGCAACCTCAAGATCTGAATCTATGTATAAAAGTCTCTTTATTTCAAGAGAAGGGAATTTCAGACTCTTGAGGGCACTATACTGTCTTGTATTACATGTATATATAGGACCCCCCCTTTCTCTCTCTTATACATAGGAGTCTATGACCTCCAGTTAGTGTATTTTTCCTGTCTCTGCACAATACAAGGATAAACTTTTAAGACTAATGAAAAATTTGATAAATAACAGCCATTGGGACAGACAAATAGTATACCACCCATAAGAGAATAAAACCCAAGGAGTTTTTAGCAAAAACAAGGACCATGGAAGGATGTCATTCATAGAAACTATTTTAATCTTGTTTCTGGGATGTTTTGATGCATTATCTCCCATGTTTATGCACGGGTTTCATAGCTCAAAATGTATGGACGTAACATTTATCTATAAATCCACAGATCTGCTTTTGCAAAACACAGTGAAATATGAGTTTGCAATTTTAGTCTCCAATTTATTTCTGTAATTGACAGACTATTAAAGTCTGTTCTTGCTAATTATAAACATAATTCTTTAATTAAAATGGAGATTACCATCCAGTGCACCAGACACCAAAACCTCCATGTTTCTATAGGCTTTCAGGAAATTACCTCACTTTTCTTACAATCCATAAATATTTCAGCTGAGAGCTTTTCTCTGACCTGGGAATGAATCAACAAGCCAGCAAACTGTACCTAAGCATTAAACTATTTCTCAGAAGAGTCAGGTTGTACAGTGCGCTACAGAAAGTTAAGTACAAGCGAAATAGTGAACTTCAGCTTGTCTGTTTTCACTCAGCTTAACACAAGTGTGCTAAAGGTCAGCAAAAGGTTACTTTGTGCAAGAAATAAAATCATGACACCAGTATTAGGACCAGCTTTTGTAAAGCTTAGAGTTGACCTCACAAATGCCAGGTTACAAGCGGTCAAGCATCACAGGTGGAAAACATAAAAGTTACCCAGATAAAGTGAGACACACAGCATATCAGATACAGAAGTCTTGTGCTTGTGCAGAAGGAGCCCCTGGAGCCCAATCAGAAAGCCAGGTCCGAAGCCCGTGTGCAACACTGTAATCCTGGGCACTTCACTAATCACCTTGTCCCCAGAGTTTTCATCTATCAGATGGGAGTTACGTGATAATGTTATATAGTAATTAATATGGTAAGTTATGTAATAAGAAGTAGCATAATAAGTTATATAATAATAATTAAGAATAACTTATCCAGGGTACATAACTATCATTTAATAATGTGTAATACTAAATCGTATGAATTAAGTGGAAAGCATTACTTTGAGGCTAGACTCACTTAGAGTTTGAATCCCAGTTCCCCAGTTCTCCTTTTACTAGTCACTGTGATTGTTGCCAATCTCACAGGATTATTGCCAGGGATTAAATTAATCAGGAATATAATATCTACAAAGTTGCTGGGAAAGGGTGCCCAGGATATAAAATATTATTTATAAGTGTTACTTCATCATTCCCATTTTTGTAAGGATTAAATTCACTCATTCCAGACATGACCATCACCAAGTTCCTGCACCCATGGAGCTTATACTCAAGGCAGAGGTAAATAACAAGCACATGAATAGTTATAAAGCTTTGTATTAAATAGTGGGAAGAGCCAGGTCTACAGAAGGACAGGGTGGAGGGTATCAAAAGTAATGAAAAGTAATGAAGGGGCTTCTAATGATGGGGCGGGTCAGAATCAGCCTCTCCGAGGAGAGGACACTGAACAAAGATCAGGATAAACTTGGGAGTGAGCCTATGGGATATCCCAGCAGAGCCCCACACTACAAAAAGGTCTGGTGAGCTCCAGGAAGAGCAAGGGGCTGGGGTGGGGGTGAGTGGAAGAAAGGAGGGCAGGGACTTAGTGAGACTTGATTCAGAGGGCCTTGTAGGCCACGGGAAAGACTCTGGAGTTGACTCCAGTATGATGGTAGCAATCTACAGATTCAGTGCAATCCCCATCAAAACACCCAGGACATTTTTCACCATACTAGAACAGATAATCCTAAAATTTATACGGAACCACAAAAGACGCAGGATAGCCAAAACAAACCTGAGGAAAAAGAATAAAGCTGGAGGCATAACCCTCCTAGACGTCAGACAATACTACAGAGCTACAGTCATCAAAACAGCATGGTATTGGCACAAAAACAGGCATATGGATCAATGGAACAGAATAGAGAGCCCAGAGATAAACCCTCACACCTATGGTCGATTAATCTATGACCAAAAAAGGCTAGAATATACAATGAAGAAAAGACAGTCTCATCAGCGGGACAGTGGTGTTGGGAAAGCTGGACAGCAGCATGCAGATCAGTGAAGTTAGAACATTCCCTCACACCACACACAGAAATAAACTTAAAATGGCCTAAAGACTTAAACACAAGACAGGACACCATAAAGCTTCTAGAAGAAAACAGAGGCAAAACATTCTCTGACATAAATTGTACAATGTTTTCTTAGATTGGTCTCCCAAGGCAAAGAGATAAAAGCAAAAATAAGCATGAGGGACGCAATCAAACTTAAAAGCTTTTGCACAGCAAAGGAAATCATCAAGAGAACAAAAAGACAATGGGAGAAAACATTTGCAAACGATGTGACCGACAAGCTGTTAACATTCAAAGTATACAAACAGCTTCTACAACTTGGTATCAAAAAACAAACAACCCAATTAAGAAGTGAGCAGAAGACCTAAATAGACATTTTCCAAAGAAGACTCCATGCTCACAGGCACATGAAAAGATGCTCTCAGCATTGCTAAGTATTAGAGAAAAGCAAATCAAAACCACAATGAGATTTCGCCTCACACCTGTCAGAATGGCTATCCTCAAAAAGTCTACAAATAATAAAAGCTGGAAATGATGTGGACAGGGAACCCTCATTCACTGTTGGTGGGACTCTAATTTGGTTCAGTCACTATGGAAAACACTATGGAGGTTCCTTAAAAAACTAAAAACAGAATTACCATATGATCCAGCAATTCCACTCTTGGGTCTATCTCTGGAAAAACAAAAACTCTAATTCAAAAAGATACATGCACCCCAATGTTCATAGCAGCACTATTTACAACAGCCAAGACAGGGAAACAACCTAAATGTCCATCGACAGATGACTGGATAAAGAAGTTGTGGTGTATATATACAATGGAATACTACTCACCTATAAAAAAGAGTAAAACAATGCCATTTGCCGCAACATGAATGGACCTAGGTAATATTATGTTTAGTGAGATTAAGACAGACAGAGAGTCAAATACTATATGATAGCACTTATATATGGAATCAAAAATAACACAAATGAATCTATATATAAAACATACTCAGAGGCATAGAAAACAAACTTACGGTTACAAGGGGAGAGAGAGTAGGGAAGGGATAAATTAGGAGTATGGGATTAACAGATACAAACTACCATACACAAATAGATAAGCAATAAAGATTCATTGTTCGCACAGAGAATTATACCCAATGTCTTGTAGCAACCAATAGAATATAATCTGAAAAAAAATTCACTATGCTATACACCTGAAACTAATACTATATTGTAAATCAACTATACTTCAGTAATAAACACATTAAGTAAGTAAGTAAGATGGGAACCATGGCGGGTTGTGGGCAGAGAAGTGTTGTGACATTTCCACGTGAAAAGAATCACTCTGCCATGTTGGGAGCGCAAATACTGTTGGAAAGGTTATCACTTTTGCCAAAGCAAAAGATGATGTTGGTTTCCATTAGGGGCATTGTCTCGGCAGTGCTGGGAAGTGTCAGAGTCTGGCTATAATTTAAAAGCAGAGTTGACAGGATACAGGATGGAGATGGAGAAAGAATGATTTTAAGTTTTCAGGCCTGAACACCCGGTTACATGCTGGTACCATGTCCTGAGACGGGGAACACAGAGGGAAAGCAGTTTGCAGTGGGGGAGGGGGTGGGAAGGCAAGTTTGTACACGTGAGGTTTGTGACAACTTTCATCCAAAGGAGACCTCAAGTAGGCAGCCAGAGCTGTTAACTCTGGAATTCAGGGAAAATGCCACGGCTGAAGACAAACACGTAGGAGTCACCAGTATGAAGGTGAATTTAAAGACCATGAGACTACTGGAGAGGATGAACGGGTAAATTACAGCTAGAGAATCTAAAAGGGAGCCCTGAACGTGGTGCGCACCAACACTGGAGGTCCCAAGGAGAATTCGACAAAGGAAAACCAGCGTGAATTATAGTGAGTGGGCTTGGGGGGTGGGGATCAAGGGTCAAGAGAGATAAACAGGTTACAAAGGAAGAACAGTCAACCGTGGGGAATCGGTGCACAAGCTGAGCGAGGAGGCTTAGAAGCAGCGCTACAGTTGGCAACGTGGTGCCACTGGTGGTCATGTGGGACGTCCTTCCGGGGGAGTCGTGGGGATCAGATCCAGAATAGGGGATTCAGGACAGCATGAGGGGAGAGGAGGAACAGACTGCTCCTGAACTGTGCTATGGGGAGGAGCAGAGAAATGCTCCAGTAGCTGCAGGGGAACATGGAGTTAAGGAAGGAAATACAGGGTTGTGGCGGGGGGTTTCTGTACTATTTCAGGTATTCTGGGAACTATGGAGAAAGGTGATCAGAACAGACAAAACTGCTCCCCTGGGGTGGTGTCGTAGGAGAAACAGATGATAAAATACACACACACACACACACACACACACACACAATTGGGAAACTATATGAATAAATAGAGCAGCTAGGACAAAGAGATGATAAGAGTGGATATTTAAAAGGCCCTGCAGGGAGGCCCTCCTATGCAATGCCATTTGTCTGAATGAAGGAAGAAAGCAAGCCATGAAGGGACCTAAGAGAGGAAAGGTTTTCCTGATACATTTGAAAAGTATATTGTCACATGTTGATAGACTGATAGGAATAGTCCTGAAAAGACCCCCCCCCCAAAAAAGTCTTGTGATTCAGGGAGAGATGGGGTAGGGGCATCTCCACCTGGGCTGGAGGGCACAGGGAGAGGCAGTGGCCTCTGGTAGGTGCAAAGGTGGAGCTGCCGATTGAGCCGGTGAGCCGGCCGATTGCATGAGTTCTCTTCCAGCAGCTCCTGTCTCTCAGGGAGAAGACAAGTGAGGTCGGCAGCAGCTGGGCATGAGATGGAAGAGCGAGTCTGAGGAATGCCTAGGGAGATGCAGGAGGGCTGCCAGGAACCCCTGGAGATCAGAGTCCTCAACGTTAGATGATGCACAGCTAAATGAGAGAACACCTGTGCTCTCTAAAATACTACAGAAATGTGTGGTCTTGTCATCAAAAACAGAGGAAGAGAGGTGAGGGCTGAGTAGAGAGGATAAAATGCACTCCTCATGTGGACCCAGCTTGCACGGGGCAAGCCAGGAATTCTGAAAGCGCCTGGGACAAGGCCCCTCAAAGCACTTAAAGAGTCCGCTGGGGAGGGCGAGCAGGCAGGTAAGGTACTATAATTCAGCACGCAGGCAGGGAGAAGAGCGGGACCGCGGCAGCGGACAGAAGTCGGGACGAGCCGCGCCTTGTGGGCATCCGGCTGGGGGCGTCTGCGCAGGCCCTGCTTGCCTTGTCTCTGCGTGTAAGGAACAGACTCCATAGAGCGCTTTCCCATCTGCCACCAGCTCAGTTCCTCCCAGAACAACTTGAGCCATGTTAGGAAAGCCTGTTAAGAGTCACCTACAGAAAATGTGCTTGCACAGGGTCAAAATAGAAATGCTTCTGTGAATCTTGATGCAGACTGATGGAATTCCTTATTGGGACCGTGATTCATACATCCATCACACTTCTCACTTATGGCTCTCTTTCCCTAGACCACCCTATTCAAGGACAAGGACCGTGTCTTATTCTTGCCACACCTGTGTCAGCCATCATGTCCAGAATATAATAGATGTTCAACAACTGTTTGATGGATGACTGGATGAATTAAAAGGTGCAAATAAAAACAAACAAACAAAACTCTAGCCAAGGTAAAAGAGCAACTCTCTCACTTTCTTGCTGGTTAACCTTGGAATAATCCACTTCAATGAGACTCAATGATCTTATTCATTAAAAAAAAAAACTACCCTTACCTGCATCGTATGATTATTATAAAGATTAAATTAAATTAAACATATGAAGTCCTTTGCAAACTGTGAAGGACCATAGAATAGTGGCCGGTTACTACCATCCACATAAGTGGTAACTTGGTCTGGCAACAGAGGTCATGAGCAAGGTCATACGCAGCTTCAGCAGCATGGCCGCCATCCAAGATCCAGTTACCCATGAGAAATGGAAAAGACATCACTAAAAGAAATGAAATAAAACCTTAAAAAAGAAAAAGAAGACATCGCATGTTGATAACAAAACTAAATATGGCAGGAGTGTCCAAAGCGATCTAGGGAGTCAATATAATTTCTATGACAATTTTGGAATAAACACAGAAGTTGAACCCCAAAAAGACAAAACACACTTGAAAAAAGAAAACCAAAGATAGACATTCGTGTTTTCAAATTTCATGTTAATACAAAGCAATATAAAAAGATGATATCGCCATAAAAATACAAATATATAAATGACAATCCTCAAGAAGCCGAAACATAATCCTATTCACCTAGGATCAATAAATTTTTGACAAACACAAATATTTAGCTGTGTTTTTTTTAATGGTCTTTTCCACAAATGGTGCTGGGTAACTGGCTATCCACATGCAGGGGAATAAAACTGGACCCTTACCTCTCACCATATATACAATTAACTCAAATTACATAAATTGTGATATGGCTGATGCTTTTATATTACTGATTGTAGTTTAAAAAATTAATATCACCAAGAATGAAAGAGATACCTACTAAATACATGGAGGACATGTCTAGGTTGGCAGAGGGTTCTATGTGGCCAGATTGCCACCTAGAGGTGAATGCATGTATGGTTAAACAAGTGCTGGCACCAGCTTCTACTTTTTACGATGTGAATAGGATTAAGAATGATGGGAGATGTGTTGTCCATTTTTATGGCTGAATACTATTCCATTGTATAAATATGCCACGTCTTCTTTATCCAGTCATCTGTTGATGGACATTTAGGCTGTTTCCATGTCTTGGCTATTGTAAATAGTGCTGCTATGAACATTGGGGTGCAGGTGTCTTTTTGAAGTAGGCTTCCTTCTCGATATATGCCCAGGAGCAGGATTCCTGGGTCATATGGTAAGTCTATTCCTAGTCTTTTGAGGAATCTCCATACTGTTTTCCACAGTGGCTATACCAAACTGCATTTCCACCAGCAGTGTAGGAGGGCTCCCTTTTCTCCACAACCTTTCCAGCATTTGTCATTTGTGGATTTTTGAAGGATGGCCATTCTGACTGGTGTGAGGTGATAACTCATTGTAGTTTTGATTTGTATTTCTCTAATAATTAGTGATATTGAGCATTTTTTCATGTGTGTATCGACAACATAACGTCATTTGCAGCAACATGGATGCTCCTGGAGAATGTCATTCTAAGTGAAGTAAGCCAGAAAGAGAAAGAAAAATACCATATGAGATCGCTCATATGTGGAATCTAAAAACAAAACAAAACAAAACATAAATACAAAACAGAAACAGACTCATAGACATAGAATACAAACTTGTGGTTGCCAAGGGGGCGGAGGGTTGGAGGGGACAGATTGGGATTTCAAAATGTAGAATAGATGGACGTGATTATACTGTATAGCACAGGGAAATATATACAAGATCTTATGGTAGCTCACAGAGAAGAAAATGTGACAATGAAAATATATATGTTCCTGTATGTTCATGGTAGCTCACAGAGAAGAAAATGTGACAATGAAAATATATATATTCATATGTTCATGTATGACTGAAAAATTGTGCTCTACACTGGGATTTGACACAGCACTGTAAAATAATTATAACTCAATAAAAAATGTTAAAAAAATAAAAATAAAGTGTTCTATATAGAAATAAAAAAAAAATGATGGGAGAAATTGTGAGAAGCTGATATCATTCAGTCAGAGCAATGCTATATTGAATGCCCCAATTATCAGTGGGACAAGTCAGTTTCTGGGTCCTCCAATTGTTCTTAGTATAACTAAAAACAAATGTGCAGGATATACATACTAAATGCATACGATATTATGACTACATCGTAGGTTAGGTCATCTCCGAGGAGCGCTCCAGGTTTCTCTACCTCAGCTGGGATTAATGAATTTACAGCAGTGCCTATTATTCTAGTTCAAATAATAATATAGTGATATAAAATGACAATCCTTGTGATTTGTTGAAAATTATCAGTGGTTTGTGAACATAAGTGAAGTGGTTGAGCAAGCCTTAGACTATAAATCTAGAGATAGAGGTTTTGCCCCTTTTGAAAGGTCAAGCCCTGTGGTGAATCAACATATTGAAATACAAATTCTAAAAAAAGCAGCTTCAATTTTGCTAGCTGCAAATTTTTTCTAGATGGCTGGAGAAATAACTAGAAGCCAATTTACTGGAAGATTTACCTGTTAACTAAAATTTCCTGTGGTGGAAGCCCACCAATCTACTAAGTATTTACCTTAATTAAAGTGTTTGATTTGCATTCAGTTGATGTAGTACAATCTCTTGTAATCCATAATTTCAGAAATTAAATTGTACTTCCTTAAACATTTGAAAGCCCTTGGTGGATACTAAGCTAAATTTCTACTCCAGCACTGATAGAATGGATGTTAAGGGCAGTAATAGTGTGACTACTAGGATTAGTAATCATCACATGGTTGTTTTCTATATTTAAAATCTCATTTTTTAATTTATTCATAAAAATAGAGGTAGTGTCGTGGAGAATTTTAGCCAGATATACAAATATATGTTGAACAGTGCTGTGAGGATGATTGGTGTTGGTAGGTTACTGTTACTGTTTTTTGTTATATCTCTAATTATTACTCATTTGAGGAAAAACCCTTATACTGGTGGGAGACCTCCTAATAAAATATGATGATGGGGATGAGGATTGTGATTGGAAGTGTTTTATTTCACATGTGTGATAATGATACCATTGCAGCCCATGAGCGGGGCATAAATAGTAATATGACAGTGTTGTTTGATATAAATTAGTACATTCAGGGTTGTCATGGTTGGATTATACATTGTAATAGCTGTCATTCATCCTACATGGGCAATTGAAGAGCAGTGTGTAAATTCTGTAGCTGAGTTTTGTTAGTCCGCCTCAGCTGCTGCTGATAATTCATAACACACCTATGAATAATAGTATGTTTAGGGGGACAGGTGTTGTGATTTGGTCTAACACATGGGGGTGCACATTTATCACGTTAATAGGATTGACCCTGCCGTATGAGGGATACCCTGTGTAGCTTCATTCACTCAGAAAAGAAATGTGAGAAGTCCAATTTTATGACTAGGGCTATTGTTTAAATGGTGGATGCTGTTAGATTAAAAAATTTTGTACTTGTTCATTGACTACAATATATTAGATTAAAAGTAAAATCCCATATAAATAGTATGGAGGTGGTGGATTGTGTTAGAGAACATTTATTGGGTGCTTCTATAACTTGTGCATTTAATTTTCTTAGAATGGAAATACTAGTACAATGTGAACTTGTTATTAAAATCATGGAATGGTCAGTAGAATGATAGTAAAAATAGGGTTTATTAGTATAGTAAGGATTTAAAACAACACTAGTAGCTTACTTGGTGGATCATCCATCACCACAGAATGTGGTATAATGTGGTTGCATAAACACTTTTAAGTTCTCAAGGGAACAATGAATTCCTATGATTTCTAGGAATAAGAGTGTTTAAACCTCTTTTATTTACTTTTAAGATAACTCTTTTGTCAAACATATCAATGTTTTGGGATGGATGCCTTACGCACTTATGGGGTAGTGAAACATACATAGGGCTACTGTTAGTGTTAAATTTTTTTTCCATAAGAGATGTATAAGTTGATCATCTCAAAATTGTGGGTAGGATATTCAAAGTCCTAGGAAGGAGATTGTTAGAAGAAGTATTTGAATGATAACCTGTAGTTTGCCTGTATATAATTCTGTTACCTAGGGATTTTGAAATGCTCCTAAAAATAGAATCATCATGAAAATATCTATTATAATCATATAGACATAACCTGCTATAATCATACAGACATAACCTGCAGAGAAAATAGACCTGCTACATGCTCCACATTGAAGCTAGATACAACTTTTGAGTCTCCTTCTGTTAAATCAAATGGAGCTCTGTTGATTTCTGCTATAGTAGAGGTAAATAAAAATCCAACTAGGAGTTGGGAGGGGAAAATTAATCATAGGTATTCTTGTACAATAACTGAGAGTATAAATGATCTATTTATCAGTAGGAATGATAAACCAATAATTGCTAGTTTACTTCACATGAGATTGTCTGTGCTGCTGCCCACAGAGCTCTGGTTAGTGTGCATTTTTAATATGAAAGTAATCCAGATCAGAGGATGGAATACATGGCTAGGCTTCTACAGCCAGTGTAAGAAGTATGCCAAGGTTTACACGAGCAGATAGTGGATAAGGTATGGGAAGAGGCGCTCCTAATGTGAAAGCCATGGTTAAGACCAGCATTGGTGCAATTATATATATAGACACATACATACACATACACACACACACACACACACACACACACATATATGTATATATATGTATTATATATATAATTTAACACTATATATATGATGTATTATATAAATATATATATATATGTAAATTGATGATGTTTGGGCCTCTGCAAATTTCCAGAACCTAGGACTTCCCTTCAATTAATGTGAGAAATGATACACTGGATTAAAACTGTAATAACTAGTAAAGGAATGTAGATTATAAACCTGTTCTTAGGAAGAGGACTTAGACTCCAGGAAATAAAGGTTTTGGTTTGATGCAATTGCTGAGTTCTGCTACACTAACAAACCATGTTCCACAGTAGGGTATGTATAAATTATTTAAATTATATTGTATCACCAATTAATTTGAAGGTGCTTTTATAAAGTGACCCTTAATTCTCTTGTCCTCTCATACTGCGACAAATGTATAATAAATAGAAACCAATAGGGATTACTCCAGTCTGAACTCACATCTCACAGAACTTTAATCATTGAATGAACCATTTACAGCAGTTACAATATTGGGATCCAATTTCGAGGCTATAAACCCTATTGTCGAAATGAACTCTAAACTTGAACTGAACTGTTATCCCTAGAGTGCCTTGTTCTGTTAATCAATGTATTGGATCAATACATGCTGCAGCATTTTCAATAGCTGTCTAAGTTTTAATCACTTGGAGTTTGGAGTTTGTTTTATTCACTGGGGCCACCACAACCAATTTTTTAAGCCATTAAAAATTGTGTTATCCCTTAATAGTCAGTTATTTACTTTATAGGTTAAATGCTTAAAGCACCATAGGGTCTTCTCATTTTATACGGCTCCCACCTCTTATTGGGAAGGTCGATTTCACTGATGAAGAGATACTAAAACCTTCCCCCAACTCCTTATTTGGAAAATGAATGATTATGCCACCTTGGCAGGGTCAGGAAACCATGGCCATTAAATACGTCCATGGTCAGGCAGTGCCTCTAAGACTAGAAGTGCCAGAGGCAATCTTCCTGGTAAACAGGCAGGACTTGTGGTTGCCAAGTTCCTTTTACTTTTTAAAAAATCTTTCCTAGAAATTCATACCTGTGTTAGATTAAGAATTGTTTTTATAAATAATTAAATATTGATTAGGGTTTATTTTACTGTAAACTGTCAGTAACTTATTCATTCTGATATAAGTTTATGCAAGGACAAATATTTCTTGCTGCCCATGTGAAGAGTATTGCTTTTACTAATTAATAGATTAGTCTGGTAATAAATCATGAGGGTTTTCTTTGTTTTGGGGGGGGGTTGTTTGTTTGTTTGTTTTCGCTATTGGTATTGTGATGAATGAGTTCTTGACCTTGAATACTTGCCCTTTTTGGTGGGGGGTGGCAAGTGTAGGTTTATTTATTTATTTAATGGAGGTCCTGGGGATTGAACCCAGGACCTTGTGCATGCCACACACACACTCTACCACTGAGCTATACCTTCCCCAACCTTGAATACTTTCTTAATGAGTGGCTGTTTTTAAGCCAACTACAACATTGTTTATACTTGTTCTCTAGAGTTTTTACCCTGTATTTAAAAACCAGTACCTTTTTTAAAAACATTAAACATTATATTAAAAGTTATATTCTTAATTAATAATTAAAACTCAACTAAAATTCTTTTCTGAACAACCTGCTATCAGCAGCCTTGTTAGGTTTACTACGTCTACTCATAAGTCTTCTATTTTACATATACATGAGTTTGTTCCACTAAACTGTTCATAAGTACCTCATCTGGGTTCAAGGTATTTAACTTATTTCATCATTCCCTAATGGTAATTTATACTACCAGATTTAAATGTCTATCTTCTATACATTAGATGTTAAACGAATCTTTAGTTTACTTACGACAGTTAAATTTGGTAGGAAGCCTGGGCTAGTTTTAGCTCAAATTTTTCATGAAGTATGGAATCTACTGGGTATAAACTAGGGTGCTTTTCTTTAAACTATACTTTGATATATCCAAGCACACTTTCCAGGTGCCCAACTTGTAATGATTCCTCCCCTGATTCCTCCCCTCTTTAATATCTACTACTTGTTAATGGGTTATGAAAAGTTACCACTATTTGAGGAGGGTCATGAGCTGAGTGTGCCTGCTTCATGGCCTGATTGTATTAGGCACTCTTAATTTACAACTAAGTTCTCTTTGGTATTTCATCACAATTTTGTATATATTATTTTGTACTCAAGGTAGAAAATAAAACCCTTGTCTTCTCACCTCATAGGTTACACCTAGACCTAACATTTTTATATCTGATTATTATGATTACTATTGCTCCTTTTGGGGGTTTGCTGAAGATGCTGGTACATAGACATACAGACTGTGTTCATGGTGAGAGTGGTGAGGTTTATCAGAGTTTATGGATTATAAACACCATAGGAAGCGCCACAAATTCTTTTAGTTTTTTGTATTATGCTAGTATTCATCTGGCCAATAATTTTGTTATAATTATTTTATTTTTATTTAAAGATAAGTATAGTTGGATATCTACCTCCATACTAACACATGGACACTACTTTGAATCTTTACTAACCTGCAATAAGGAATGTTAAAGTCATTTTAGTAGCTTATTTTCACTTTAGCTATGGCTTTGCACACCTTAGCTAGGACTTAACTTTATCTTGCAATACTCTTAGCACCTGTCACAATGACTTTCTATTATTTGAGGTTCATGTTATGACAGTGGTGTCTGGCATGAAAATTTACCAACCATAATTACTTATGATAACCTAGTTAAGCTCAATTTTTATCATTGCCATTTCCCATAGGGGCATGGTTCAGTGAGGCATTGAAAGATACTTCTAGGCTGCTTGATATTTGCTCATTTTATTCTTTTAAAAGATTTAGAGGGCATTCTCACAGGAATGCAGAAACTTGCATGTGTAATTTTATTACAAGTTATTAGAAAGGCTGGAACAAAATCTATATGTTTATGGAGTTAGTAAACTCATTGAGGCATTTTCAGTGCCTTGCTTTAATTATTAAGCTACATCAGCAGGTTGAGTAGGATTTTCTACATATAAGATTTATGTATTTAACTGATATCTTGGTATTTGGTATAGTAGTCCACATTGTGTGAAAATTAGTATTAAAATATATAATATTGCTTTTGGAGGCTATTACAATGTACTGTATTTTTTATTTTGCTCAAAGTAAATAGCAGATCTAGGGGTATGCCTATCGATATAAGCATTATATATATAAACAGTTGACTGACAGAGTTAAAAGGCTACTTTGTAGTCATACTAACTGGATTGATGAAGTAAGGGCAGTATGTTTGTTAGATGAGTTAGTTGAATCTTACATAGTTATATCCTTTGCCTTTTTTGGGGGTGTTGGCAAGGTAATAAGGACAAAGTATGAGATTAAGCAGTAGGTAGGGGGTTGATAAAGCAAGCTATTTACTGATTTTCATGTGGACATGTATGTATAATTTTTCAATGTCCTGTGACCACTGACTCAATTACACATTATGATGGTCAATGATGTTGGTAAATAGTATTCAATTTAAACAGCTACAGGTTACTTGACTGTGTTAAGGTCTCTGATGACCATAACTGAATCACAGCATTCCCCCAACAACTATCACTTGGTTCAGCAACTTCCCTCATATATATGCATATATGACAAAAAATTTAGAACAGGTGTTCAAATAAAAAAAAATGGTACACTACACTAATAGTAATGGCAGCATTATTTGAAATAGCCCAAAGGTAGAAACTATTCAAATGTCCATCAGTGGATGAATGGATATGCAAAATACTGTGGATCCATAAACTTTCATATAATTCTGCCAATGAAAGAAATACTGTAAAATGGTGCAGCCACTGTGGAAAACAGTATGGCGGTTCCTCAAAAACTTAAACATAGAGCTAACGTATCATCTGTTAATTCAACTTCAGGGTATAAACCCAAAAGGTTTGAAAGCAGGGACTGAAAAACATACTTCTACAGTCATGTTCATACCAGCACTACTCACACTGGCCAAAAGATGTAAGCAACCCAAGTGTCCACAGATGGATGATTCCATATACAAAATGTAGTATATACACAATTAAGTAGGATTCAGCCTTTAAAACTAAGGTAATTCTGACACATACTACAATGTGGATGAAACTTGATGTCATTCAAGGGAAACAAACCAAACCAAAAAAGGACAAACACTCTATGATTCTACTAAGATGAGGTTTCTGTATAAGTCTAATTCAATAACAAAAACTACAATGTACTTGCCAGGGAGTTAGGAGTTAGTGTCTAATGGATAAAGTTTCACTTGGGGAAACTGAAAAAGTAATGGAGATGAATGCTGAGAATATTTCTACAACAATGCAAATGTAGTTAATATCCCAAAACTATATGACATAAATGTTATGAGACTATATAATTAAAGCAGTTTAAATGGTAAATGTTATAGGAATAGATTTAATCACAATGAAAAATATTATGTACTGATATTTGTTACAACATGGATGAACAATGAAAACATCCTAAGAAAAAGAAGCCATACAGAAAAGGCCACCTATATCATACACATCTTGTGCCCTTTAATTTGATCAAAGTTGTGAAAATAAGGGAAAGTCTCAAGAACAGTTCCAGGGGAAAAAAAAACAAAACAAAACACTGTATCGGAATGGGAAAACCCATTGCCATACAGCTGGAGCAGGTGCTGACAGTGGAACTGAGTCTGTGGTCTGCATTATGAAGTGAAAACCATAATGAATCCTCATTTGGATGTTACATGGTGACTCACTGAGATTGTCTCTACTTGAGGTAAAAACACACATGAGAAGTGGCATATGTGCTACATCAATGATGAGTGAGAAACCTGAGCACACTGCAATGCTACTGCACATTTTCTGTAAGTTTAAAATTATTGGAAAGTAAGTAATTTTAAATCAACCATGTCAAAATCATTACAGAAAAGCAGAGAAAATATCAAACTTCACTATAGCGCCCAAGCCTTCTCCAGTTCCAGTTGATCCAAAATGGTTAAGCTAATCACTCTTGCAGAAATCTACAAATTATTAAGAGGCACCATAAGATAACATCATAAGCCACTGTGTCTTGGGTGTTGTAAATGACTTGGATATGATAAAAAAAAAAAACAGTGGCAATTTTGAATTCTACTTTTCCACATCAAAATACCAACAAAAAAAACCTTTTAAAAAGTAATAAATAACTTCAGTAAAGCTGCATGATACAATATCAATACACAAAAGTCAACTTACTTTCTGTACACTAATAAAGACGTTTCAGAAAGAGAAATTAATAAAGCAATCCCATTTAACAATTGCTCCAAAAATTTTTTAAAAAATACCTAGGAATAAAATCAACCAAAGATGTGAAAGGCCTGCACATGGAAAGTTATAAAACACTGAAAAGAAATTGAAGAGGACACACACAAAATAAAAGTTGTGCTCATGCACTAGAAGAACACTACTATAACATTCATGAAGCCTAAGCAGTGTACACATTAATTGCAAACTGTACAAAATTCAAATGGCTTTTTTTCCCACAGAAACAAAAAACAAGAAATACTACCATTTGTATGGAACAAAAAAGAACCTGGAATAGCCTAAGCAATCTTGAGAAGGGAGAACACAGTTGGAGGTGTCTCCCTCCCTGACTTCATACTACGTTAGGAAACTACAGTCTCCAGTAGAGATACAGCAAGATATTGGCACAAAAATAGGTATACGGACCAGAGGAACAGAATAGGGAGCACAGAAATAAACCCATCTTTATGTTGTCAGTTAATTCATGGCAAAAGAGCCAAGAACACAAAATGGGAAAAGGACAGTCTCCTCAATAAATGGTGCCAATAACATTGGGCACCATACCCCCAAAAATGACACTAGACACTCTCAATACTAAACACAAAATTAAGTAAATTCCAAATTTTTCCACATCAAGCCCCTCCTCTGCTGGGTCCTCTGAAAATGGAAACCCTTAGCTGTAACCTCACACAGGAAGCCTCTGCCCACTTTCCTCACCTTTTATTCCCACAGTGATGCCTCCTGGTGATTCCTGAAGACATCTGCCTCCTGTCTGTGTGGACTTGGTTGGTCAAGTGTTGTCCTGAAGCTGAAACCACGGTGGGTCCTGAAGAGACCCAGCCTCCACCAGCCCAGCAAGGAGCCAAGTTCCCACAGGAGCCAAGCCCCTCAGCGAGACACATGCACCCTGAGGGTCACAGAACAGGTGTGGTGCCACCTGCTGGCCAGCTGGGAGCTGCAGGCCACAACAACTCAGTTTTTACCACTTACACCAAAATGTACTCTAAATTGTCCATAGATAATTATGAAATGCACATCTGTAAATATTCTAAAAGAAACATGTAAGAAAATCTACATAACCTTGTCTAGGTGATGAACTTTTACAAAAATCCCCAAGTCTATCCACAGAAGTAAAATATATATCATGGAATTTAAAAAATTAAAAATTTAACTCGTTTATGACCTTATTCAGAAAATCTAAAGACAAGACACATACTGAGAACAATAAATTTACAAAACACATAACTGATTGAGGGTTTAGACTCAAATTACACCAAGAACTTTACAACAAACAACCCCAATAAAAATAGGTAAAGATCTTAACAAACATCTCTCCAAAGAAAATACACAGATAGTAAATAAGCATATAAAAATATTCTAAAAATCATATACCATTCGGGAGTTGCAAATTAAAACAATGATGATATAACACTGCACGCTTATTAGAACCACTAAACTCAAAAAAAAAAAAATACATTACTTGTGATTGATGGAAGATGAAAAACAAAACAAAACAGGAACTCACCCTCACTGCAGGTGGAATGCATGTGTGGCTACTTTGAAAGAAAGTTTGGCAGTTTTTTCCAAAGCTAGCCAATGCTCACTTGAGAATCCAACATTGTGCCTCTAGTATTTAGACAATTGCTTTGAAAAAGTCTCCAAACAAAAACTAGCATGCAATTATGCACAGCAACTCTACTCATAATGACTAAAAACTAAAATATGAGGATATCCTTCCATGCATGAATACATAAGCAAGTTGGGGTACACCCATGTGAAGCAAGGCAAATGATACCCTGAAATACATCTTTGGCATGAAGATTACAATGGGCAGGTTTCTTAAAAAGTAAGACAAATGAGACTCTATGAAACCCAAGTCAAGATTGCCTTTTGTGAGGCAAACTTACATTTATAAGGAAAATCTCCATTTGAAAAGTAATCTTCCCTTCTGTACCAGGAATAAAAGGAAGACTAAATAAACCTCAAAAAACTTATCAATAGAGAAGGCTAAGATTTAACTCTACATAATAAACATAACCTTCCTTTCTTCTGGTATTAGATAAAGATGGTATTGCAGGTGCTGTCTTGTCTTGGGCTTCAGGGAATTACTCAATTTCCTGGGCACCTCCCAGGCTTAAAGTAGGTACACAAGTTATTGAACTTGTTTGTACAATTATGTAAAAGCAGCTAATACAACAAAAATGTGTACTTGAAATGATTTCAATTAAAAGTGTCATATTACATATTTTTAATCACAATGAAAATAATGTTGGAATGTAGGACTGATACAATTTACATTAATAAGCACTGAAAAGATCCCTAGTGAAAAAAGCCATAAAGAAAAGTTCTCCCAGATCACATGGTCATCATGTATCCTTTAAATCCATCAAGGTTGTCAAAATCAGAGTCTCAGTAACAAATCCAGAAAAAGAAAGCAAGCAGCTAGACAAAGTGGTGACAGTTGAAGTGGGCAAGTGGATTACGTAATAATGTGGAAGCCATACGACTTCTTCATCTGTGGGCTCCTCAGGAGACTATCCCTGTTTTGGGTAAAACACCCTACAGTATTTTGTATAAAGTGGCAACTATGAGTAGTTTCTATCATCATAGAAATTACTGGAAAGTTCATTACTTTTCAAAACAACATATCAGTACCGCAGCAGAGAAGTCGATAACTCAGACATTAAACCTTGTTATAGAGGCCAAAACTTACCCAGACCGAGGCCAACCAAAGTTGTGATGCTCATCGCCCTTGTAGGAGTCCACTTGTTATTAAGAGGCACCGTGGGATGAGTATACCAGTAGCCACCAAGTCTTGGATCCTCTGCATGACCTGGGATGCAGGAGAAATGGTGAGATTTTAAAATTACAATTTTCCACAACACTTAACAAACAGTTGTTAAAATAAATAAATTCAGTAAAGTTCAATATGAAATTAATGTACAAAAATCAATTGCATTTCTATACACTAATAATAACCCATTAGAAGGAAAATTTAAGGAAACAATCACATTTATAACTGTATCAAAAAGAACAAAATATCTAGGAACAAATTTAACCAAGGATGTGAAAGACCTGTGCTCAAAAAACTATAAACCATTGAAAAAGAAGTTAAAGAAGACAAAAATAAACAGAAAAATATTCTGTACTCCTAAATTGGGAGAATTACTATTACTAAATTAATGATTCTACCCAAAGATATCAACAAATTCACTGCAACATCAATATAATACTCAATTCATTGAAATAGAAATAACAATCTTATTATTAATATAGAACAACTAAGGACCCTGAATAGCCAAAGAAGTGCTGAGAAAGAAGGACACAACTGGAGACATCTCCCTACCTAGCATCAAACTGTATCACGGAGCTGTAGTAACCACAACAGTGAGGAACTGGCACAAACACAGACACACGGACGAGGGTAACAGCATAAAGAGCCCAGAAATAAATCCACATGGCTGTGGTCAGTTAATTCATGAAAATGGGACCAAGAACATACAAAAAGGGAAGGACACTCCCCAAAATAAACATTGCCAGGAAAATGGGACACCATGCACCAAAGAACATCAATAGTCGCCACCTGCATTGCACACAAAACTACCTAAAACCCACAGTTTTCCACATCAACTCTTTCTGAGGTTCCTCTGAAGACAGAACTCCCCTGAGCAGTCAGCTGCACACAGGAAGCTTCTCCCCACTTTGTCTTTTTTTCCTTACGGTGCCTTTTCACAGCAATGCCCAAGAAAACTCAGCTCATGACAGCATGGATACAGTCCCTCTGTCTAGAAGATGAAGCCCTGACAGTCCTGAAGAGTCCAAGCCCCTGCTGGCTGTACAAGGGGCCAAGTCCATGGGCAGAATGCACCTGTGCCCTGTGGGTCAGAGGTGGATTTGGCACCCCACTGTGGACCATCAGAAAAGTTCAGGGAACGCTGAGCTCACAAAGCCCAGAGACCTCATCCTGAATGCAGTTCTGCTCTACATAGTGCCTTTGGAAATTCAAACTGAAACACAGCCAAATAACTCACTATGTTGTCTCAAAAGCTGGTTAAGGAGCAATTAATTTTAAAAAAAAACATATAGAATGAAAAGAACATAGACACAAACTACAACTCATAGCAAAATTCACTCATGATTGCCCATAGACAAATTTAAATGGCAAAACTATAAAAGTCTTAAAAGGAAAAGGGAGAAAATCTGTAAGACCTTGAGTCTGGTGATGAGTTTTAACTCACAACAACAAATGCCTATCAACAAATCAACACAAAATTAATAACATGGACTTTATAGAACTATAAACTTCTACTCTTTGAAAGGTCTTATTCATAAAGGCAAAAGAGAAACCACAAACTAGGAGAAAGTATTTGCAAAATGCATATCTGATAAAGGATTTGTACTCAAATTATACCAATAAAATCTAGAACAAACAACTCCATTAAAAATGGGTAAAGATAGAAACAAACATCAAGCTAAAGAAGGTATACAGATAGTAAATAATCATACAAAAATATATTCAAGATCCTAGTGGAATACAAGTATAGCCAACTTTGAAAGACAGTTTGGCAGTTTCTTCCAAAGTTAACATTCTCAACTTCGAATCAAAAAAAAAAAAAAGCTCTTAAATTTAGACATCTGCTTTGAAGAACTGTTCAAACAAAAACTAACATCAAGTAATGCACAGGAGGTCTATTCATAATGGCTTAGACATTCATGTGATCAGTGTGTCCGCCTGTAGATGAACTCCTAAGTGAAGCGGTGCGCATTCATGTCATGGGGAGCGGAATGTGCCACCCCCCAAATAGGTCTCTAGCCTAATGACTACTACAATCTGAGTAATTTAAAAAAAAAAAAAAAGACTCTCAGAAAACTGAGTAGAGGTTGCCATTTTGAGGGACATTTTCATTTCTTACAGAAATATTACAGAAACAAGTCAATTAAGTGATCAAGTAAGCAGAAGTGTCACAGGATGGAATACAGGCTGTAACAAAGAATCTGTATTAGAAATAAATGAAAACACTCACTGATGCTGGTGGAGCAAAAGATGCTGGCCTCAGCAACTGCAGGAATGAACGGAATGTGTAGGCTAAAGGGAAAACATACTGCACATAAACAGTGGAATCTATGAGATCCATCCACCCCACAGAGGTAGGAGCTAAGACTGCTGAAACCGCTCCTCTGGAGTACAACGAGAAATGAACTGAATGAATGGAAGAGGGTGGGAACCAGGATTCTACTGTCTGACTGGGAGTTACAGATAAGCAGGAGGGGAGATGTACACTGTCCATATGATAATGGATCAAGTTGGAGGCATCACTATAAACCCGTCTTCTGCTTAATATGAATACAGACAGTTCCACATAGAAATCTTTATAATTAGGAGTGTATACTATTAGGAAGGGGGAAATTTCAATCTCTCTCCCTCTTGACTTCTTGTGGCTGGACTAATAATAAAACTAACACAAGACAGAGCCACAGGAGAAAAAGAAATTTTAATTCCTACACACAAAAGTCTCATAGAAATGCAAAGTAAGAGGTAGTGAAAACAGGCAGATTTTATACATCTAGAAAACTAAAAATTTGTTAGGACTTGACAGCCCAAAGAAATGTAGCTTTTGGGTACTCAATTAATGAGGAGTCTAAACAGAGTTAGGGCTTGGGGTGGTAAATTGCAGAAGTCACAAGTTGTGTTTATATGTGCTTCTAAACCTTTCATGTGACAGACTTATTTCCTGCTTTTAGGGAGATGGGGGGGGTCAGAGTGTCCCTCTTGCTTTGGCCATTTCTAAGTAACTTCAATTTAAAACACTATGTGGTTGTGGCAGATTGGGGGGGGGGGGGGACAGTGTTCCCTGAGCAACAATACACTAAGGTGGGAACACATGCACACACTTCCTTGCATTGTCAGCTGAGAGCATTTTCCTCCCATATGTAAGTTCTTAATGCCATTCTCTAATAAAAGGAATCAGGACTCTGAAGAAATGACTTATACTAGGACTGAGACAGTCAGTAAATGAGCCAGGATAATGTTGAATATTGTATCAGAAAGTAAGGAAGAACCAGGGGGGAAGAAAACCCAAAATATGGAATAATCTCAAAGGAAACAGGAGCCAATGAAAAGAGGTCACTCTCAATAGCCAAAGCAGGAATAAACTGAGCAACCAAAATCTGCAGTGCTGGATTATAACCAAAAGATTAAAATAACTGTCCAGATGTCCACAATGGTGAAGTTAAATGATGATATAGGGGTTTTTTTAATAAATGAGATTGAATAGAAAATTCCTATGCAGAAGAATTCCTAATAATCCATGACATCCATCAAGGAGGTGGAGTTAAGCCCCCTCTCCTGAAGTGTAGGTTCTATACAGTGACCTCCAGTTTAGATCAGAAGCAAGAAAAGTCTGAGATCCCACTGCTGGGCATGTATCCAGAGCAACGCTCTAAAGTGAAAAAACACATGCACTAACTGATTTTTTTTTTTTACAACAGTGAGCAACACTAAATTGGGGAAAAAATTGTTTTCAACAAATGCTGCCAGGCAATTGTCTATCCAGTGAAAATTTTTCATTTCCAAGAGAAATGAAATTGGATCCTTGCTTCATACCACAAGCAAAATTAACTCAAGATACATTAAAAACCTTTAATTTAAAGAGTGGTAAAGTGACAATCAGCCCTTTTCTGCTGATACCACATTTGCAGAATCAGCCAACTTCAGATAAAAAATAATAATAATTTGAGAAAGTTCCATAAAGAAAAACTTGAATTTGTGGCATGCCAGAAGCTATTGAAATAACATTATATTTTCTTCACAATTATTTACATATCATTTACATTGTATTAGGTATTATAAGTGATCTAGAGATGATTTCAAGTATACAGGAAGATTTGCGTAGATTATTTGCCAATACTACACCATTTTATATGATGGATTTGATCACCGACAGATATTTAGTATCCACAGGGTGTCCTGGAACTAATACCTCACAAACAGGGAGGGAAGCTGTATAAACTCTCAAAGAAACAATGGGGATAAGTCTTCATGACCTTGGATTTAATCATTTTCTTAGATCTGATAGCAAACACAAGCAAGGAAAGAAAAAAGCTCACAGCAAAAAAAAAAAAAAAAAGTGACAATGAATATACGTATGTTCATGTATAACTGAAAAACTGTGCTCTACACTGGAATTTGACACAACATTGTAAAATGACTATAACTCAATATAAAAATGTTTAAAAAAATAAATTGTCTTTCCTCAACATTAAAGGCCTTTGTACATCAAAGATGCATCCAGAAACTGAAAACACAGCACACAAAATCAAAGAAAATATTTGCACATTATATACTTGAAAAAAATTTTGTCAAGAACATATCAAGAACTTTCACAGCTCATAAATAGACAAAACAACTCAATTTTTAACATGGTAAAAGGTCTTAAATAGACCCTTCTCTATATGTAAACTAAAAAAATAAAAAATACTGTATATATGTATTTACATGCAATATTATGTATATGTGCAGTCAAACAGTAATATTTCTACCTAATAAAAATGAAAAAGGAAAAAACACCAATAAATAAAATTAGATAAAAAAAGTTTTTAAATAGGCCCTTCTCCAGACAACACAAATGGTCAACAAGCACATGAAAAGATGTTAAAAATCAGTCGTGATGGAAATGCAAATTAATATGAAATGCCGTATCCTTTCAAGTACACTAGAATCCCTACAATCAAGAAAACTAAAAGCAACAAATACTGACAAAAATGTAGAGAAATTGAAACCTTTAAACATTACTTGAAAAACTGGAAAATGGTACAGCCCATGTGTCCAGTTTGTCATTTCCTCAAAAAGAAAAAAATACAGTTACCTTATGGTTCAACAACTTCACTCCTAGATATAGACCCTGACGTATTAAAAACAGGTTTTTGAATGAAAGTAATTATATACAAATATTCATAGCAGCACTATTCACAATGGCCCAAAAGGTAGAACAATTGAAATGTCCATCAAAGACTCTGGGGAATGCCTGGAGCCACACACTGTGAGCACACGCAAGCAAACTCATGCAGGAAACCAGGAGGAACTGCCCTCCACCAGCAATAATGTACCAGGCAAAGAAGTAACACTCATCTTGGAGGCAGATCCTCCAGCACTAGATGATAATGATGATGACTTAGCTGCAACCTCATGAGAGGCTGTGAGTCAGAACCACCCAGATAACCCCCTCCTGGACACCGAACCCATGGAAACTGTGGGAGAACATACGTATTTGCTAAGTTGATAAACCGATGGTAATTTGTTAAGCAACATTACATAATTCATACAAATTTTGGTACCTATAGCAGTGGGTTGTTATAACAAAAACCTAAAATGTGGGAGTGGCTTTGAAATCAGGCAGCGGGAGAAAGGAAAAAGGATTTCAGAAGTGTTAGTGAAAGCTTGACTTGGTGTGAACATACTGTTAATAGAAGCCCATATTTTGAAGAGGCTGTTGGTGAGGATAATATCAAAAAATCTGACTACAAACTAGAGGAAAGAGGATCTTTGTAACACCGTTCCTACAGTAACGTGGAAAGTTCAAAATGAGGCCAAGCATTGGGTGAACTAGCTAAGATTTCCAGAAAGTACCAAGTGTCTCCTAGCTGCTTCTTCCTTGCTGCTTAAACTGAATGGCAAAAAGGAGAGAGAGCTAAAGCAAGGACTATTGAACAAAAAGGGGCCAGGGGATGCTTTGGGGAATTCCCTGTCTCTCCAGATAACATAAAATGCTAAAACTTAGAAACAGACTATAAGCACTTCTCTCTGAGAACCACCTGTAAGGGAGCCCTCCTGGGAGCAAGATGAGTTCACAGATTGACACCTCATTGTAGAACTCAGGGTCAGCACTGGCTAAGCCCTGGGTGGTTGTGGCTCCTTATTCACATCAAAGCTGTCTGTGAATGCCCTAAATTTTACCCTCCAATTTGTTCCTCTAATTATACAGAATCCTTTGAGGATGGTTGTGAGGATTATCCCACTCTATACGAATATGTCCAGGAATTTTTGAATCATCTTACAAACCATTTCATAGGTTTGGAAAATGAAACTGAGTGGTTTGCAGAGACAGTGAATGGCTGTGTTACAATAGATGATGTTTTGCAAGAACACGGAGAAGTCATGTATCAACAGGCCATGTCTATCTCAAATCCTCTTATATGAGAGCTAGCAATTGGCAACTTCCAGAGAGTGGAAGTTTCCACCAATTGCTACTTTAAAGATACCAGAATTAATATGAAGTTAAGGAACAAGCTGCAAAAAGAATGAAGTGACTTGAAAATGATTCCATGCATTTGTACTCTTCCTGGAAGAACTTTATTTTAACCTGGAGATCAAGGAAACAAATGGGCAAGGTTATGAGAGCAGGTCTTCTTCAGGAGTTGTTGGATGTCCTTTTTTCTAACCCTCTGGCCAACAACTTAATGTGTGTAGTACTGATACTGAAGTTGACAGGGTCAGTTTGGAAGATGCTGGAAAGAAAAAGGAAAGACTGGTATCCAAGAAATTATTCAGAGAATTGAAAATGTCATCCTAGATGCAAATGGCCAGAGATATAAATCAGATGCTCATGAAACTTGTAGAACTCCGGTCAAGTAACTGGTTTAGAATCCATACAACCTCAACAGAGAAGCGGCACCTGAACGTGAGACTATTTTATGAATGAACCAATATTCTACATCTGATGGCACTCCTTTCCTGGCAGTTCATCCAGATTATCAAAAGAAATACTGAGAATTGCTTCAAAGAGATGGCTTTTTTCCAGATTATGAAGAAAATGGAACAGATTTATCAGAGGCTGGTGATCCACAATTGGATGATATTGATGATGAGATGGACTCAGAGATCAAAGAAACTTATGAAAAGTTGGCTTGGCATCAGAGCATAAGCAAAAATAGTAAAGCTAAATATCAGCGTATCAGTTTTATAAAGCTATTTAGCTTATGGTGATTTAACAGAACACAGGAAAGCAAGAAAATGTGTTACTCTTATACCAAGTTAAGGATGTTGAGTTATGTTGCTAATGTACACAACTTTAATTTTGTTTAACAGTATCTCCCCAAATAACCTTTATTACCTCCCCCTGAAAAAAGAATTCTGAACAAAGATTAAAATGCAGGGCATAGGAAAACACATTTGAATGGAAAATCCTTTGTTAAGACAGCAGAAATATCAAAGTGGTGCCTCTGAGGACATTACACAATGCAATCAGACAAAAACCTCATTAAAAAGACCCACTCATATCAAATAAGGAGTCCTAAGTAGCTAGTGAATATTTGTAAAGACTGTAGACTGTCAACTTTCATTTTAAAAACACAAGCAATTCTGATTCTTTCCACAATTATACACCTTCAGAATTTTTCATACAACAGAAAAGATGCAAGATACATCCTCTGTTGCCCCAGGTTCATACCCCTGCCCCTCCCTTGAGTGGAACCCAATTACTGTTTTCTAAGTTTCAGGAGGAAGCTGCATTGAGAAAAATACAAAAACTGATTAGAACCAACTAGGCCCAAGACTGCAGAGGATTTGACTTCCAGTCAACCTTGAGCCTTATTATACATTCATTGTAATATATTAGCATGCTAAATGACACACCCACCAGCACCATGACAGTTGACAATTGCCATGACAACAACCAAAAACTCCCACACAAGGATTGAAAAGGAGTTGCATCAGTGTCGGGTCCAACCACATCCCTGTTAAGTCATTAATATTCCTACCACTCTTTCCAATCTCCAGCCACACAACACTGACCTGACACTCAACCATGCCCCTTCACTTTGACCCTTCTATATATTTGGTGTCTGCAACTGAATTGGGTTGAGAAGCTGATCTGTGAGCTAGGTTACCACTTTGCCAGTCTTTGGCCACTGAGTAAAGCTTGTGATGCTCCAGTCTCAGCATCTGTCTCATTATTGGCACCATGAATCTCATCAGAAGAAGAACCTCCCTGGCTGAGGCAAGGGGTCCTGTCCCCAGCTAAGACCCAGGCACAGGTCTAGTCTACCAATTCAGTGACAAACTGGAGAGAGAAGCAAGAAGGTGCCAGGCTGGACAGGCCTTCCCACCAGGTGGAATGGTTCTCAAGCCCTGGGGCTGGCAGGGAAGTCACAGAGGTGCAAAGATTGGGCTGGGCAGAAACTTGGGGTTGAGGCACAGATGCCTCTGGAGCCAAGCTGACCATCACTGACATGAGAATCCAGATGCCATGGAAAAGGACTCAGGGCCCCACAGGAGCACACAGAGATGTAGTCTAGCAGGCAACTGGGGGAGTCCCCCGGCCTCAGTCCACCCTGTGAAAACTGAGGACGGGCCCGTGGCTCCCAGTTTGCCCAGGTCACTGCAGGCCCACGCTCAAGGGTCCTGACTGCCCACCTTTGAGGGGGAAAATGAGAGCAGGAAAGGGTGGCACCAGAGTGGCCACCAACCAGGTAACAAACGGCAGGCTCGGGAAAGACGCCTCTGTTGCCAGTGAACCAGGTTGGATTCCTGTGGTTCCTGGCATTGCAGTCCAGGGCTGCCTGGAGGATTCTGGGTGCTGACGTCCCACTGTGGTGGCACGCTGAGGATTCTGGGTGCTGTAGTCCCAGGATGGGGTGGCGAGAGTGGGAACATACCAAAGGTTCTAGGTGCTGTAGTCCCAGAATGGGCCGAGGTGGGGAGTGGATAACATACCGAGACCAATGGGTACTGTAGCCCCAGGATGGGTGCACACCAAGGATTCTGGGTACTGCAATCCCAGGCCACACAGGGGATTCTGGGTGCTATGGTCTGGGCCCCTCCAGGCGCTTTGGTCGCTGTCCCTGTCTTCCATCTGTCGTGCTGACAAGCAGGACTCCCCACTCCTCTCTCCTGCATGCTTTTCCCGCGGAGAACGAGGGCTGTGCAAGGCTGACCCTGTGGGAGGCCTGGTGGGGTGGAGCACTTGCAGGCCTCAGGCCCAGTAGTTCTGCTGCGGGGAGGGGAGGAGACTCCAAAAGCACAGGGAAAGGCGATGGGGTGTGGCGCTGCCAAGGACCCGAGGTCAGGGTGCTACCTGGTTTATTATCTCTCTTGGCAAGCTAAAAGCTTTCAAGGCTGAAGGCCCTTTTGTCAACCCTATGGTTGTAGAGAATTTAAACTTCCCAAAGTGCTCTCTACACTGCCCAGGGGGCTGTTGAATTGCCCAGCAGCATGGTCAGCTTAGTAACTGGCAACAGGGGCTTGACAGGCCCAAGCTGGCCTGAGCTGGAGGACCATGAATGCCTGTCCAGATGGTCAGAAGTCAAGGGCTGCCCTGCCTGACTTGACTATCCCTTGATGCCCGCTCAGGTGGGACAAAAGATCCAGCCAGTTCCAGGAGGGGCCCATCAGCACTCATGAAGGGAGCACCTGGGGGCTGGCAGGTCCCTCCACCCGGTCCTGTGTACATCCACACTTGTTTACTGAGTGTTCTGGGTGCCACTACTGTGCTAGAACCCGGGGCTGTGCAGTCAGAGTTGGGACAGCAATGCCTTGCCCAGGTGAGAGGGCAGAGGAAAACAATGTGTGACTTCTGAGGCCCCACAAGCCTTGACTGATGTTGAGTTGGATTTAAAACAGTCAGTGACAAGAACAAACATTTCACTCTTCTCTCAGAGCCCAGGACTAGGGGGCAGGAAAACAGTGGTAGAGTCAACTCCCTGACTCATGTGTGCCCCTGGGCTAATCCTGCCCATCCTGGAGACCTCAAAGAGATGGAGAGGAAAAAGGAGGAAGTGGGCCAGTGATGCTTAAATCTAACTTTTCTAACCCTAATGCTCTAAACCTAACACACTCATCTATACTCTAATCACCTAACCTATAACCCTATACCCTAACCCCAGGCCCCTAGACCCTTGGCCCTGACCCATAAACTCAAAACACTGACCCTTACCCTCAATCTGACCCTCCAACCTTGACTCTACAACCCCTACAATAACTCTAAATGCTGACACTGACCCTGACCCAGGACTACACACTAGCCTTAGTCTAGCCCTGCCTCTCACCCATGCCTTACCTTAAACCAATAACTTAACCCTAACTTTAACCCACAGCCCTTAACCATAACAAGTGGGAAAAAAAAAAAAAGATTATGTACTACAAGTAAGTTTCTCTACACCAGAAATCCAGGTTTTCAACATATTAAAACCAAGCAATGTAATATACCACAGTCACTATGTGACACAAAAACACATGGTTATCTCAATTGATACAGAAAAAAAACTTTACACAAAATCCAGTGCTGTTTCATATTCATAAACACTCAAGAAAGTAAAAGGAAATTTGTTCAACATGATAAAATGTGTTATGCAAGACCCAAAGCAAACTTCATGCTCAATGCTGAAGAACAACAAGGTTTACTCCTGAAATCAAGATTAAGGCCATGATGCTGGCTTTCCCCACTGTTACTCAGTATTGTACTGGAATCTCTACACTGAGCAATGAGGAAAGAAGGAAAATGCACACATGAAAGGGAAAAGTAAAATTGCTTTTATTCAAAGACACAATTCACATCATCCTATATATAGACTCTCCTAAAGAATTAACTAAAGATTATTTGAGCTGCTAAACTAATTCAGCAAAAGAGTAGAACAAAACATCGATCAACAAAAATCAACTTTATTTGTAGACACTAGCAATGAATGATCTGTAAAAGATTTTAAGAAAACAATTTCCTTTTTAAATAACTTCAACATTAATAAATACTTTGGAGCAGGTTTAATAAGGATGCAAAACTGGTACACTGAAAGTTATAAAGCATTGGTGAAAGAAATGCTAAGTAAATATGCAGACATCCCATGATGACGGAAATACTTAATTTTGTTAAGATGGAAAGATGACAACAGTACATAATGCAATCTACAGATTCAATGTGATTCCTGTGAAAAATCCCAAGGCCTAAGGGAAGAAATACACAAGCCTACCCTACCTTACACATGGAATCACAAGGGACTCCAAAGTGCCAAAACAATCTAGAAAAAGAAAATCAAAGTCGGAGGCTCACATTTCCCAATTTCAAATCTTAGTACAAAGCAACAGTAAATAAAACAATGTGATACTGGCATAAATATATGTTTATAGATCTATAGAATTGAATGGTGAGCCCAGAAATAAATCCATCCATCTAGGATCAACTGATTTTTGACAACAATGGGCAACATTAAACTGGGAAAAAATCGTATTTTCAACAAATGGTGCTGGGCAATTGGCTACCCAAGTGTAGAGGAATAAAATTGGGTCCTTACTTCACACCACACATAAAACTAACTCAAGATAGATTTAAAAGCTTAAATTTAAAAAGAAATAAAATTACAGTCAACCCTCCTTATCTGCAGGTTCCACATCCACAGAATCAACCAACTTCAGATGGGAAAAAAAAAACATATTTTTGAGAAAGTTCATACAGAAAAACTTGAATTTGCTGCATGCCAGCAGCTATTTCACATACTGTTTTTCAGAACTATTTCCACATCATTTACATTGTATTAGGTATTATAACTGATCTAGAAATGATTTACAACAAACAGGAAGTTGTGTTTAGATTATTTGCAAATACTACACCATTTTATATAACGGACTTGAGCACTGGAACCAATACCTCACAGATAGGGAAGGACAGCTATATAAACTGTCAAAAAAAATGGGGATAAATCATCTTACCTTGGATTTAGCAATCTTCTTAAATCTGACACCAAAATACAAGCAAAGAAAGAAAAAAGATAAATTGCATTTCCTCAAAATTAAAATGTGTGCATGAAAGATGCTATCCAGGAAGTGAAGAGACAGCCCAAAAAATCAAAGAAAATATCTGCACATTATATATCGGAAAAGAATCTTTATCAAGAATATACCAAGAACTTTTACAACTCATAAACAGAAAGGCAAACAAGCCAATTTTTAAAACAGTAAAAAAACTTGAACTGACCCTTCTCCAGACAAGACAGTCAACAAGCACATGACAATATCATCAGTCATAATGGAAATGCAAATTAGCATAATGCCATTCCCCTTCAAACACAGTAGAATGCTTACAATTAAAAAACTAAATAAAAATAACACATATTGGCAAACCTGTAGAGAAACTGAAACTCTTAAACATTACTTGTGGAGTTGGAAAATGGCACAGACTATGTGGACAACAGTTTGCCATTTCCTCAAAAAGATTAAAATACCGTTACCTTATGGTTCAACAACTTCACTTCTAGTTATACACATCAAAGCATTAAAAAGAGGTGTTCAAAAAAACTGTACATGAATGTTCATAGCAGCAATATTCACAATGGCCAAAAAGGTAGAACAATTGAAACATTCATCATAGGCTGAATAGATAAACAAATGAGTTCTGTCCATAAACTGCCCTCTGAGCCTGCCAGATAAAGGAATAAAGTAAAACGGTGCAATCACTCTGGAAAATGACATGGCAGTTCCTCAAAATCTTACACACGGGGTTAACATGTGATCCCATCAATTCCACTCCAGGGTATATGTTCAAAATACTTGAAAGCAGGGACTGGAACAGACATGGGTACACCCATGGTCATAGTAGCATTAATCACAATAGCAAAAGATGGAAGCAACTCGTGTCCATCAACAGATGAATGGATAAACTAAATGTGGTGTATACACAATGGAACACTACACAGCCTTAACAACTAAGGAATTATGACACATGCTACGACATGGATAAATCTTCAAGTCACTGTGCTACATGAAATAAGCGAGACACAGAAGGACAAATGCTACATGATTCCACTTATACAAGGTATCCAGAGAAGCTAAATTCAGAGAGAGAAAGCGGATCATTGCCAGGGGGTGAGGGGAGTCAGCATTTAATGGATACAGAGTGTCACTTGGGAAAAATGAGTGAATTCTGGAAATGGATGTTGAGAATATTTGTATAACCATGTAAATGTAGTTCATGTGATAGTACTGTGTATTTTATTTTATTTTTTTTAACATTTTTATTGATTTATAATCATTTTACAATGTTGTGTACTGTGTATTTTAAATGGTTTAAACAGTAAATGTTCTGTTATGAATTTCTAATCACAATGGGGAAAAATGAATGATGCACTGATGACTCATGTTACAACTTGGATGAACACTGAGAACACTCTAAGTGTAAGAAGTCAGAGGCCCAGATTGTACTATCTCGTGTGCTTTAAATCCATTAAGATTTTGAAAATGAGGGAAATTGCCATAATGGTTTCAGAAAAAGAAAACTGGATCAGAATGGAAAAACACATTTCCATAACTTGGGGTAACAGTGAAGGCTTAAGTGGGCTTGTGGATGGGATTGCCAGGTGGAACCATAAAATTTCTTCATTTGGGGTTTATCTGCTGGTTCCTTGAGAGAGTATCCCAGTTTTAGTAAAACCCACTGGAGTATTTTATGTCAGGTAGCAAATGTGAGTACTGTTAAATGCTATTTAAAGTATTTTTTACGTTTGAAATTACTAGAAACTAAATCACTTTTCAACACAATCATGTCAATACCACATGAAAAAAGCAGAGGAGACATCCGATTTCCTTATAGGAGGCCCACCCTTAACCAGATCCAGTTCACCCAAAGTGCTGATGCTAATCGCCCTTGTAGAAGTCCACAGGTAATTTAGAGGCACTGTGGGAAGATTAGGAGCCACTGTGTTTTAGGTGCTGTGGATGACCTGGATGGAGTCCAAACAGGGCGATTTCTGATTTCTAGTTTTCAAACCATCAAAAAACTGTCAGAACTAATGAATCATCTCAGTGAAGTGACAAGGTTCAAAAATCAATACACAAAAACCAGTTGTCTCTCTATACATTAATAATGAAATATCAGAAAAAGGAAAATTTTTTAAATCCCATTTACCATTGCGTCCCAAAAAAATACCTAGGAATAAATTTAATCAAGGGTGTGAAAGACCTGCACACTGAAAATTCTAAGGCACTGAGGAAAGAAACAACAGACACAGATAAATAGGAAGATACCCTGTGCTCACAGATGGAAAGAATTAATATTATTAAAATGTCCATTCTACCCAAAGTAATGTTCAAATTACTGGGCAACCCTGGTCAAATCACTGTGCCCTACACCAGAAAGTAACGGAACATTGTAAAGTGACCATACTTCAATAAAATAAGATAAGCTTCAGTGGCATTTTTCACAGGAACAGAACAAAGAATCCTAACATTCATGTGGAAACACAAAGGACCCTGAACCGCCAAAGGGATTCTGTGAAAGGAGGACAGGCTGGAGGCATCTGCTTCTCTGACTTCACACTGCATTACAAAACTACAGTCACCAAAAAAGTGTGGAATTGGCACAAAAGCAGGGACACGGACCAGAGGAACAGATAGCCCAGAAATCACCTATGGGTATGTGGTCAGTTAATTCACATGAAAGGAGCCCGGAACCTACACCAGGGAAAGGACATTCCCCTCAATGAATGGCACTGGGAAAACTGGACACCACAAACCAAAGAAGGACATGGCACTGTCTGCACACACACAAAAACTGACTAAAACAGGCATTCAGCTGGCAATGACAGGTAGGCAACATAATGGGTCTACAGCTGGAGCAGCTTGGAAGGGTCTGGTTGCAGCTGTAAAACTGAGAGCCCAGGCACAGACACAATAGGATGGTCAAACTGTGTCACAAGGCAACAATGGCAGAGCTTTGTGGAGTCCCAGTCAGAAGCCCAATATTCTAAGTCCTAAACTAGCTAGATTTAGAATCTAATTTATCTTATTCTACATGTTGACTGTAATAGTGTTAGCAATGTCTACCTTAAGCTAATACTTTTCTCTCTCTTTTTTTAACCATTCAAGGACTTCTCACTTTATACTAAGCATTTGTGGCTTTAGGCATCAGAACTCAAACACAAGATGATGAAAAAATAGGGACTAGGGAGGAAAGACTGAAAATAGGTACACTGCAAAACAACGTATTCTTACAGAGGCACAAATATGTGCTTTTGGAGCATAAGACCAAACTCCACTTCTGCTATAGCTGTCAGGTTAAAAATGGGAATCCTTTCCACCTATCCAGGCTGACATTTTTCAGTTCGCTCAAATCACTATTTTAGTTTTCTCTGCAACCTTTATTTGAGAACACTCCTACTTAGTGACTTGGTAACCTAATTCCGTTTCTACTCAGTCCGGGCACCTTCCCACTGTATTCCGTTTTAAATCTATTCTCCAAGAGCAGGGATACTTAATCGAGCTCCCTTATGGGGTCTAAAGGAGGGCGCTGCCTCCGGTTCTCAAAGTGAGGCGGAAAGGGGCAAGATTACCTGGCAACTTGTAGGAAATGCAAGCTCTCTGGACCCACTCCGGACCCTCGGAGTCCGAAACTCAGTCACCGGCCATAGCAAGTCCCACGGGGATTCCGATGTCTCTGAACTTGAAAATTCTTGCTCTGGATACTGACCCTCAGCTCTCAGGAGATGGGGAAGTAACACCCCTGCCTCCGGTTATCCAGGCTGCAACCATTCCCTAAGTTCCGACTGTTAAATTCATAGCCCACTTCGGCTAACATTTATTTTTATTAAGGCTGGACCTGCTTGACAGACCCCACGCGGGGCGCTCGCCCAGCAGCTCCCCGACCGGGAGGCGACGGCGGCGCTGTTGCCCGTCCAGGGAGCACTCTGCCGACCTTGGGCCCGGTCACAGGCAGACGGAGCAGCGCAGCACGACTCGCCCCACAGCTGGTGCCGGCGCCCGGCTCCCACCCCCGCACTGTGGGACAGTCCCAGATAGCGCGGAAAGCGGGAGAGCCACGCCCACCCCTGAGCGCCGGCCAATCGCAGCACGCGGCGCGGCGTCCTGGGGGGGCGGTGGTCCCGAAGAACCCCCGCCCCCCGCCCCAGCACCCGCCAATCGCGGCGCGCGGTGCTGCACGGCACGCCGAGTTGGTTCGGCAGCGCACAGCTTTCGGGCGCCCTGAGGAGGCGGCGCACCCGGAGATGCCTCGCGGGGGCCGCTGTGGCAGCGGGAAGGTAGGCTGTGGGCGCTGCCTCCTCGGTTTCTCCCTGTCGTTCCGGCCCGCGGGGCGCAGGGGGCGGGTGGCTGGCCCCGGGCAGGCAGCCGGGGCTCTGCGGCGTCTGTGGCGCGGACGCAGCTCGCGTCGGAGGCGGGGCGGGAGAAGCCGTCCCCTGGAGGGCGGGGGCGGCGGGGGCGGCGGCCGCCGGTCAGTCAGGCCGTGGGGTCCGCGCCTCGCGGGTGTTCGGCGGTGTCTGCGCCGCGTCGGGCGCGGGGTCCGAGTGGGGTGGCCGGGTGACGCGAGGGGGTGAGGGCATTTGCGTTCTGAGTCGCTGCGTGTGCCCTGCGTGTGTCCTTTACCTTTCACAGGTTATTTTTGAGCTTCTTGCCTACAAATGTACTCGTCTCATCATGCTAAAAGCGTGAACTCGTCGTCCTTTTACCAAAAAACTTCCGCAGAAAATAAATGGTGTCTGCTAGGTTTCTCCGATGTAAAGTTACTGTTTTCCCTTTTGGAATTAATAAGTAATTTGTGGGGCGGTGCTTTGTGACCGTGTGTGTATCCTCTTCAAACGTTCATCCACTAGTTTTAGCATTCACTGATGATTTTCTGAATCCATCATTTACTTACTTGTTTGTATCAATTTAGGCTCATTTTTATTTCATTCAGTAGGTTTTAATCCTTCAGTGTCATTATTTATTTGATGCTGAAATGCCCACATTTGGCCACAGTGAGAGCTCCTTCTTGCAGGTTCATGGGTCCTTCTGACATGTTTTCATTATTCCTTGAGCAGTTTTTGACTCTCTGACTTAAGAGGTTTCAGGCTCCTCTTGTCCTTTCCGGTCCCATCGCCAGTGTCACCTACGTCTTTAAAGACCTGCGCTGATTTAATGTGTTAAAGAGGTATTCTGGAGTGTTTTTTCTCTCTCTCTCTCTCTCTCTCTCTCTCTCTCTTTCTCATGATATTTCCACGTTCTTTACTGTTCAGATAACTAAGGGAGCGTCTTCAGAGCTGTCAGATAAACTGCACCCTGGTGGAGACAGCGCCTTCCTGGGGGTAGATGCTCTTCCTCTTGCAATCCTGCCCAACTGTAGGAATTTCTACTTATGAAGGAACATGCTTAGACCTATTAAGTACCATCTGTGTTATGGCTGAATTTATGAATTTGTTCCCTTCCTCCTAATTAAGGAAGTTTTCATGGTATATTTTAATCATTATTTTTTTTTCAAACTACAGTGGCATTGATGAAGGGTTTTATTTCTGATGAGGTGATTAGCTCGTAGTAGTTGACCTTAACTTGGTTCCTAATGTAAATCTAAAATTTTCCTTAAAATGCAAATTAAAAAACTTATGAAGTGAATACATGTCTGTTGTAGAGACTTTATACAAAACAAAAGATGTAATACTGTGCAGGACTTTGGAGGGTCCTTGTTTGTCCTCACACGTGTGCATTTTGGACTGTGTCTAGTTGTAAGTGTTGTCCAAACGTTTTTGGTTTTGCTGTCTAACAACTCTGTGGATTCAGACACATTTAAAAACTATGCCTTCACTGCTGCCATTCCTGGGTTTCCATGTTGTTAATTGTTAATGTGTATTTAATGAAGTTGATTTCATTTTTTTTTTCCTTTACAGACTATCTCTACAGAGAAAAAGAAATTGGGGTATAGACTACCCATCCTTTCCAGGAGAGACTCCACTACAGTGCAGAAGAGTGGGTCTCAGGACCGTAGGGGCAGCTGCTTCCCTCTCTGAAGCATGGCTCAGGTGTGGAGAAGGATTTCAGGAGACTGCTGGGACTCCGGTAAGATAGCTGTAATACTGTTTGCCCTGAATGCTGAAGGATAATCCTAGTTACTGAGTGTTCAGGCCACTGTAATATATTTCTTTGGCATTCCCTTCTTTATTTCCTTTCAGAACATTGTAGTTGGTGGATTACTTTTTTTCACTCATCCTTGAATTCCTTAAAAATTGTGGCATATTAGTATCCACCCCTTTCTGTCATGCAGAGCCTCTATACTTCTTTATAAGTAGAGGATACATACTGAAAATGTTCTCAGAGATGAAGCGGTTGAGCATTTACTCTATAAAAAGTACATTTATGAAATGCTGATATATTCAGAATCTTTTGGCATTGAGATATTCAGGTTAATTTTTGTTTATGTGGTAACTTTGAAGTATTCACCATAAAGAGGAGTACTGACCACTGTTAGAAACTTTAAAGGTGGGGTTGCTCTCTCTCTATTTAGATTGAGGAAAAATGTAAAAATACATTTATTAGGTATATGAGGAGTATGTGCTTTGGGAATACTTTTTGGTAAATATAAATAAAGGAAAACAGAAATATGTAAAGGTGATATAATCTAAGTTCTTGAATATTTTACATAATATTGTTGGGTTTTGGCCCCTGTCCCCTAAATTACTACATCATTATTAGTTATTATTGTTGTTATCATTATCTGCCTGCTGTCATTAACAGCTGAAAAGAAGACTACTGCAGAAAAGCACTTTGAGTTATCCTCTAGACCCAAGAAAGGTAATATATTCATGGTTTAAAAAACACCCAAACAATGTAAAAAGATACTTTTTTTGAAAAATCTCTTCCTCACCTTTGTCATCATCTACCCCATTTTTCCTGCCTCCTCTAGGTAATCATTAACAAATTCTATGTGTCCTTTCTGGGATCACTGTTATCAGCAGAGCCCAGTAGGAAAGCTCAAGCTCATAGCTCCAGGGTTTTTAAAAAATCTGATTTGGGAAATACAGTTATGGCCTATGGTATAAGGACTATACTGCTTGTTAATGAAATTCTTATTTGGCGAATTAGTTGGGAAAAGCTTTCAGCTACAAATGATAGGAAGCCCTATTGAGGTGTTTGAAGAAATGGGGTTGAATTTATCTCCTCAAGCAAGAAGTCCAGGGACCCAGACTTGTTCTGAGTTCTGCAGCCCTAATGTGGGGTTTGTTTTTGTGGTTGTTAGGTAGAAGCTGGATTCTCCAGACCCAGTTCTCAGGAAGAGTGTAGGGTTGGAGGATTTTCTCCAAATGAACTTTTCTTCTGGGAATAAGTACTCGCCCCAGGACCTCTACCTTTGGTCAGAATCTGTTACATAGGGTCACCTCCACTAAACAGATGTCAGAAATCAAGGATTTTTAAACATATATGTTGCTGATCAAATAAAATTAGGATTTTGTTGATGAGGAAGACGAGAATCGGTGGGTATCAAGGAGGCTGCTGGTTCTGCTGCCACACTCAGTTACCCTGTGGGAGGGGCAGGAGAAGTCAGGGCCTGAGACTTCAGAGATCTCATCTGACCCCACGGTGTTCTGACTGTGTCCTCCTGCCTGTGGGGTCTTGAGAAAGCAAGCTAAGCACGCTGAGCCTCAGTTTCTGCACTGGAAAATAGGCATAAGAATTGTGTGTCTCATTGGGTTATTGTGAGCTTTAAAAAAATTAATAAAAGTGCTTAGTTCAAAGGTTTACACTTAGTAGGTGCTTAATGGTACCAGTTACTGTTATGTTTGATGGCAAAAAGAGCTGTATGAGAGCCTACTCAGAGTCCGGGAGAGTGAGAAAACTTTCTGTGGATAAGACACTAAACATTCCTTTATGCTATATTATTATTTCGCTAACATTTAAGGGGGTTCTTTTTATGCGAATGAAAAATAAAATTCCCCTATTTTTTTTTAAATTCATGAAACACTGTATTAAATAAACTGGCACATGGTGTTTGTAATATCATAGTCTTCTAATGGTACTGCAGAATTTATTTATTATTATTAGTGCCAAATGCTGTGATTTGCAAAGATAATTTAATTCTGGTTTCGTAATTCACTATATAATGTGTGGAGAAAATAGTACAGTTGACCTTTGAACAGTGTGGAGGGGCTAGAGATGCTGGCCCTCTGTGCAGTATAAAATCTGCCTATAATAAACTTTACAAGTCAGCCCTCTTGCACCCATGGATTCACCTACTGCAGACTGTGCAGTAGTAGTACCTAGTTTTGAAAAAAATCCACGTGTAGGTGAACCCACACAGCTCGGACTTGTGTTGTTCAAGGGTAAACTAACTGTGTTTTCTTTTACAGACATAGCTTATATCTTTTCCTGGAGATTTAAAGTTGGTATAGTCAAGTTCAACTTGGAGAGAGAAAGAAATATTAAATAAGCTGCTACCTTGTATTTATTATTTGATTGATTGATTGATTGTCCTGGGGTTTGAATCCAGGACCTTGTGGATGCCAAGCATGTGCTCTACTACTGAGCCATACCCGCATCCCCTGCTACCTTGTATTTAATTTCAAGAGGATTTGGGGGGATCATTTCCCCATCCCAATATATAGTCAACCCATTCTTCTGTACTTTCTGTTCTGTAGAATGATCAATACATGCTGATAGGCTGTAAGAGCTTATGTCTGTGTATAATTTATTTACAGCATAAGTAGCTTGTTAAGGCAAGAAAGAATGGTTAATAATTTAACAAAAGCTTACAAATAGACATTGAAAGAAAAGGGGCCCCAAGGCACGTCCTGTAACTGGCTCCTTTGTAAAATCGCAACGTCTAAAGTTTTAGTTCAGGACAGGCTATTAAATTTTTAGGACTTGGAAGTAATATTTTTTTGACAACCGGGAATCAGAAGTAGGGAAACATACTTCTGCAGAGTGTGTGAAAAGGGGGGAGACTCCATTTCCTTGTCTCTATGTCTCTGTTTCCTTACCTGTAAGGCACTGAAGAACAGAGGAGAAAGGGGAAGGAAATGGAGGAAGTGGGATGGGGTGAGAGAAGTGAGCAAATGCATGTTCCTCAGAAGGTGCGAGGGACAAGGAAGAAGGTAAAAACCTGAAAAGAGCCTGGAACCTTTGTAGATAGTGATTTTCTTTAAAAGGTGGAACTTTTAAAAAATGTATCAAAATGAAACTATGCAATGAAAAGGAAATAGTGTTTAATATTTTTCTTAAAATGCCCTGCGAAATATGTTCTCAAAATCTTTGTTATTGAGGTCTGAAATCTGCTTGAGAGGCATTAGTAAACTTCTAAATTATTATTTGTTGGCATGTTTTTCTCCCCATTCGAACGTAGGCTTTTAAGGGCAGACTCTCTTCTGTTGCTCTTCTTTGTATCCTGGGTGGCTAAGGCCAGGCTGGGCTAGGGCTGCCATGACGCCGTGCTACAGACTGGGTGGTTGGACCAACAGAAGCTTACAGCCTCACAGTTCTGGACGCTGGAAGTCCAAAGTGAAGGTATTGGCAGAGTTGGCTCCTAGGATGTGCTTCAGGCTTCTTTCCTTGACTTGCAGGTTGCTGTCTTCTCTGCATGTGTCTTGCTATTGTCTTCCCTCTGCATGTCTGGTTCTGTGTCCAGATTTCTTCTCTTATAAGAATATCTGTCATGTTGGATTAGGGCCCACCCTAATTATCTCAGTTTAATTCAGTTACTTCTGTAAAAACCCTAGCTCCAAATAAGGTTACATTCTGAGATGCTAGTGGTTAGAACTTTAACATATGAATGAATTCTGGGGGGCACACAATTCAAACTGTAACAACAGATGCCAGCACAATGCCTGGCACACATTGGGCACCCAGAAATGTTTGTAAATGCAAACTGTTCTCCCAGTCTGGCTGATGTCCTTCCTGGAATTTCATTGGAATGGGCCTTGATTTCAAGGGTACCTCTTTTCAGCAAATAAAATGGGTTACTAAGTGATAAATTCCTGGTAAAGGTTTTATCTGTATAAACTATATAGTTAAGTGCCTGTAATTTATGGGTTTATGAATCCATTATACAACCTGAAAATAGTGATAATTGTATTTCCTGTCCTAGTCTGTTCAGGCTGCTGTAACAAAAATACCATAGACTGGGTGGCTTGTAAACAGAAATTTATTTCTCACAGTTCTGGAGGTTGGAAGTCCATACACTTATTTGGTGTCTGGCGAGGACTTCTGGTTCATAGAACCTTCCTGCTGCATCCTCACATGATGGAAGGGGCCAGGGATCTCTCTGGGGCATCTTCTACAGGGCACTGGTTCCATTCATGAGAACTCCACCCGCATAGCCTAATCGCCTCCTAAAGACCCACCTCTTAGCACCATCACATTGAGGATTAGGCTTCAATATGTGAGTTTTAGAGGAACACAGATACTCTGTAGCATTCCATTTCTTTCATTCTGATTTACTTTTCTAGATGCATAATAATGAAAAAAGATCAGTAATGGTTTTTGCAAGTAAGTACACACCTTAGTTTTATTAGCTTTTTAAATGAATATGGGTTCTTAGGTTATTCTGAATGGCTTATATTTAATTTTACATTTTGAAGGATAGACAACTTTAGCAACACTAGATGTTCAGGGCACGAAGTGTTTAGTAAATGTTTACTGTTATTTCATGTTTTTGTGCATGTTGATTCTCCAGACATTTTGTCAGTGAGTCTTTCTTTCCTGATCAATTCAAAGCGGAGCATCTGTGTGTGTCTGTGTGTGTGTGTGTGTGTGTGTGTGTGCGCCATCAGTATACCATGACATACTTCTAATCTAGTGTTTAATTTTTCTTTTCATTATTAATTAATGTTGCCTTTCAGAGCACGCATTCCTTGAAAGCAGGAGTTTTCTTTTTGTTGTTGTTTGTTTCCTCAGGGTTTACTATATCAGAGGTGTTATATTAATATGTATTTAATGAAGCCATATAACTTCTTTTTTTAAATTTTATTTATTTTTAAATTTTGGGGGGTAATTAGGTTATTTATTTATTTATTTGTTTTTTAATGGAGGTACTGCTGATTTAACCCAGGACCTTGTGCATGCTAGGCATGAACTCTACCACTGAGCTATACCCATTCCCCACCATTTAACTTCTGAGCCTGTTTCCTCTTCTGGAAAACTTGAGTTGTAATGTCTAATCTCTTAATCTGTTAGTATATTGAAATGTAGCTGAGAGAGCTTTTTTTGGTTTTAGCATTATAAGTCAATTATCTACTCAATATGAGGAGAAAAATTGATTTTTATTAGCTATCTATTACTTTTCTGATCAGTGTCAGTAAAGTTTCCTGTTGGGACTTCTGGTTCCACCAAGGTGGAGTCACTCCATTCCTTCTAAGTTTCCTGTGTATCAGAATGGCTAAAATAAAAAATAGTGACCACACCAAATCATGTAGAGAAACTGGACCACTCACACATTGCTGGTGGGTCTGTAAAATGGCACAGCTACCCTGGAAAACAGTTTGGCAGTTTCTTATAAGACTAAACATGCAGTTACCATACAGCTTAGCAGTAGCACCCTTAGACATTTATCCTAGAGAATGAAAATTACATTCACGTAAGATCATGTGCACAGCGTTCATAGCGGCTTCTTTCGTAGTAGCCCCAGACTGAGAACAATGCAGATGTCCTTCAAGGGGTGACTGGTTAAACAAGCTGTGGTCTGTCCACAAAAATAAAAAGAACGTAACTGTTGATACACACCTGGTAAATGTCCAGGGAATTTAGCTGAGCACAAAAAGCCAGTCCTAAAAGGTGACATAGGTGATTACATGTATATATTATTCTTTAATTGACAAGGTTGTAGAAGTGCAAAACTGATTAGTGGTTGCCAGGGATCAGGAAATGAGGCGGGGCAGCGGCTGTGTTTTGCTTTAAAAAGGCAACATGGGATATACTCTCTGTGATGGAGTTCTTTCTCTCTCTCTCTTTCTCTCTGACAGTACCAGTATCAGCATTCTGGCTGTGATGCTGTACTGTAGTTCTGCAGAATGTTACCATTGGAGGAACTGGGTGAGGCATACAGGGCTGCTTCTGTTTCTGACAAATGTATACGAGGCAACTGTTACATCAAAATAACAAGCTTAAGTAAGTAAAAAGTTTTCTTAAGTGTTTTAAACAAATTGCTGCTAGCAGGGCTCCTAATGTGGCAGAGGAAGCACACAGTAGCATTCCTATCATAGATAAGTAGTGGCTTTGCAGTTTGTTTTATGCTTTTTTTTCCTATGGCTTGGTCAAATAGTCTACAAGTTAGAGCTTTATAATTATTTCAGGGTCATCTTTTGAGTTTTCATTTGTGCTCCAGTCATTTTCCTTGTCTTTTTTAACTTAATCAGTTCTAATTACTTCTTTTGCTTCTTGTCATTTGGCTTTAATTCAGAGAATCTTAGCAAGGTTGTGCATAGGCCTTTAGTCAGGAAGATTTGAAATAACGACATTTCTTTTATTATCTGAATTTTGTGTTATTCGTGACTTTGGAAAAGTAACATGCGTAAAACCTCATTTTGATAAATAACCACATTAAGTGACCATTTTTATATGTTTTTCTTTAACTGAACCTACTACATCTAAGAGTACCAATGGGATTACAGCTGTAACACGGAGTTCCAGTGGAAGTGATCTGTCAGATGAAGATAAAAATTTTAAACCACAGAGAGATAGCAGACATGGTTCTAGAATAGACAGATTTTATAACAGGAATATTTCATGTCCACAGGATGGGACCAGTAAAGGTAAATTGATAATTTTGTAAGAAATTTAGTTTCTGTTATAGATTGGATTTCAATATTGGGAAAAGCTTATACTCCTTTTCTAATACTTAGCATTGATTATGATCGTACTAGGTCCCAGCATCCCAGCCCTTTAGAAGTATTTTCTTATAATAATTCTCACAGTAACTCTAAGAGAGAGGTATTACCAGTATTATTTTTACAGTTAGTAGTTTAAGCTTGAACATGTTAGAACTGGTTGGATTCCACTTTGGGTCTCTTAGGTGACAAAGCCAGTTCTCTAAAGTACAGGCACACCTCTGAGATATTGTGGGTTTTGTTCAGACCACTGTAGTAAAGTGAATGTTGCAGTAAAAGAAGTTACATGAATTTCTTGGTGTTCCAGTGCACATTAATGTTGTTTATACACAACTGTAGTCTATTAAGTGTGCAATAGCATTATGTCTACAAAAGTCAAAGTACCATATCTTAATTAAAAAATGGCTTATTGCTGAAAAATGCTAACCATCATCTGAGCCTTCAGTGAGTTGTAGCTTTTTGTTGGTGGAGGGTCTTCCCTCAATGTTGATGGATGCTCACTGATCAGGGGGGTGGTTGCTGAAGTTTGGGGTTGGTGTGGCAGTTTCTTAAAATAAGGCAGCAGTGAAGTTTGCTGCATTGATTGACTCTTTGACAAATGGTTTCTCTGGACCGTGCAATGCTGTGTGATAGCATTTTACCAACAGTAGAACTTCTTTCAAAGTTGGAGTCAATCCTCTCAAACCCTGCTGCTGCTTTACCAACTAACTCTATGTAATATTCTAAATCCTTTATTATCATTTCAACAGTCCTCAGAGCGTCTTCACCAGGAGTAGATTCCATGTTAAGAAACCACTTTCTGGGAGAAGGGGCATTATAGCTCAGTGTGGAGTGTGTGCTTAGAATGCACAAGGCCCTGGGTTCAACCCCCAGTACCTCATTTAAAGGGAAAAAAAAAGCAAAATTAAAAAAAAAAAAAAAAAGAAAACACTTCCCTAACCCTACCCCAACCTAGCCCTCACCCTAGCCCTAAACTTAACCCTAACCCTCACCATAGCTTTATCCTAGCCTTCACCCTAACCTTAACCCTAACCCTAAACCTAGCCCTAGCCCTAACCCTAACCCTCACTATAGCCTCATCCTAGCCTTCACCCTAACACTAACCATAGCCCTAAGCCTTGCCCTAACGCAGGCCCTAACCCTGGCCCTATACTAGCCCTACCCTAGATCCAACCCAAGCCCTCACGTTATCCCTCAGCCTAGCCCTCATCATAGCTCTAACCCTAACCCTAGCCCTAAACTTAGCCCTAGCAATAACCCTAACCCTCAACTTAGCCCTCAACCTAGCCCTCAAACAAGCCCTCATCGTAGCTCTAACGCTAACCCAAATGCTAACCCTAACCCTAGCCCAAACCTTGGCCCTAAAATTAGCCCTAACAATAATCCTAACCTTAGCCCTCAACCTAGCCCTCATCATAGCTCTAACTCTGACCCTAACCCTAACCATAGTCTTAACCTTACCCCTAACCCTAGCCCAAACCTAGCTTTAACCCTAAACCTAACCCAGGCTATCACATTATCCCTCAGCCAAGCCCTCAACCAAGCCCTCATCATAGCTCCAACTCAAACGCTAACCCTAAACCAAGCCCTAACCCAACCCTAACCCTACCCATAACACTAGCCCTCACCTTAGCCCTCAGCCTAACCTCAACCAAACCCTAAACTTAGCCCTAACCCTAACAATAACCCTAGCCCTAAATTTAGCCCTCAACTTAGCCATCATCGTAGCTCTAACCCTAAACTTAGCCCTAACCCTAACAATAACCCTAGCCCTAAATTTAGCCTTCAACTTAGCCATCATCGTAGCTCTAGCCCTAACCCTAACCCTAGACCTAACCCAAGCCCTCGCCTTATCCCTCAACCTAGCCCTCAGACGAGCCCTCGTCATAGCACTAACCCTAACCCAATTGCTAACCCTAACCCGAGCCCTTAAGCTAGCCCTAACTAGCCCTACCCATATCCCTCACCCTAGCCGTAACCGTAGCCCTCAGTGTAGGCCTCTACCTAGCTCTCATCCAAGCCCTCATTGTAGCTCTAACCCTAACCCAGTCCAACTAACCCTAACCCTAACCCTAGCCCTCACCCTAGCCCAAACCCTAGTTCCTGCACACAGAGGTCTCACAGAAATGGGACCAAGAAGTAGCCCAGGCAGGCAGCTTTCATAATTTTTTTTAATGGAGATGTTGGGGATCGAACCCAGGACCTTGTGCTTAGTAAGCACATAGTGTACCACTAGGGGTGTACCCCACCCCTAGTTTTTATTGTTTTAAACAAACTATAAATTTATGAGGAATTGACAGACCAAAGAAATGTAGGTTTCGGTGCTCAATTAGTGAAAAATCAAAATAGAGTTTGAGCTTGGGGTAGTAAATTAAAGAAGTAACAAGGTTTGTTTATATAGGCTTCTGCACCTTTCATATAGTTTTATTTCCTGCTTTCAGGGAGATAGAGAGGAGGGTGAGAGTGTTCCTCTTGCATCAACCATTCATTAAGTAATTTTAATTCACAACAAACACCATGTCATTGTGGCATATTTTGGCGGGGCCCACGCTGAGTGACAATAATACAAGTGGGAAGGTTAGACCCCAAAATTGGGAGGTACACTAAAGTGTACCTTGCCACCAGCTGTGAAAGAATTCACGCAACAGAGGCAGAAGGACGAAGTGAACAGCCACTTTATCACTCAGAAGGGGAGATGGAAGGAAAGTACTCGAGCAGAGAGAAGGAAAGAAAAGCACTCAAGTGAGGAAGGGTTGCTCAAGTGAGGCAGGAAGGAAGGGGCAGAGCACAGCCATTCAAGGGATGACAGCAATTAACACCAAAATGGTGGATGATTCAACTCCCAGCAGGTCTTAAGGCTCAAGATGGCGGGAGAGTTGACTTCTGGTAGATCTTGAGCTTCATTGTATGCTCATTGCAATATGTTAACATGGTGAATGACACTCCCACAGGTGCCAGGACAGTTCTGAGGCTGACCATAAAAGGTCAGAGAGTGGGCAGTGGCTCAGTTCCTGAGAATCCCAGCCCCTTCCCCAGGGTAGTTGGAATGGCCCTCCCACTTGTTGGCATGTGAAGCTATTGAGCCCATAAAAACTGGCAACACCGTGCCTCGTGGCCTCTCTTGTTCCCTCATCTTTGGAGATGGCCCACACTCTGTCTATGGAGTGTGTATCTACTTTTACTTTAACCTGAGCACTCAACCCCCACACCTCGTGGTCTGTCTCTCACCTTCTGAAACAGCCTACACTCAATGTAGTATGTACTCTCTCTAAATAAATCTATCTTTACTCAACTGTGGCTCGCTCTTAAATTATTTCCTGCACAAAGCCAAGGACCCGCCCTTGGTGGGGCACATCTCAGGGACTCAACTGAGACCTGGGACGTGGCCCTCTTGCCCCATATTCGTTTTTCCTGTGTCAGGGCCATAAGTTGGACAGAGGCCGATGGATGCAGACCTGGACCAGCAATGGCCCCTGGCCAGCATGTGGGTGGGGCTGGTGTTTGCTCTCACCTCCACTTTTCCATCTTTGGCTTTAGTACCCTTAAACTCTTGAGTCTTCACGGCCTCCACGCTTGTCCCCTCTAGAGAACACTTCTCGTCCCAACGGTCACTCCTTTTTTCCTCCTACCCAGCGGATATTTCTCTGCCACCTGGTCAGAGGCACTTGTCAGGGGGAAAGCAAGCAGACATTACGTCTAATAGAGTGTGACCGCTGGGCCCTCTGGGAAGTCACCTTTCAGGCAGGTGATCCCTCAGGACCCTCAGATCAAACCCTTTCTGTGACTGTTTCCTTTGCTCCAGGAAGCCACTCAGGTGCATCATGAAGCAGCACAGAGCACAGCCTTTCGTGAAATGGAAGAATCAGAAGACACTCAGGGAACGACTGGCCTCGTGACTTGCACGCGTCTTGGTCAACTTGAGTAGAGGCGTAGAGTTAAAGCCCTTTTTCTACACTAAAGGCAAACTCCCTGTGAGAGAGTCATTTTCTTTACTAATTTACTTTAAACAGGAAGGTCCCCTGGGGTCGGGCTCATTTTGCTGTATCTCAGTTGCAGAAGGGACTGACTTTCCAGCCTAGCTGCCTCTGGTGATGTGAGCAGCCATGCACGCTGGGCCCCAGCTCCTGCAGGCTCGCATCCTGCGCTGAGCTCCACTGCTGCCCCTCCACCACAAAGGCTGGAGGCCAGTCCCACCTCCCTGATGGGCTTTGAAGTTTCTGAAGGAGGTTCACAAAATCTCTTCTGCCCTTGCCTTTCCCTAGACTCCCAGCTTTCCTCCCACGTCACCTTCTGATCGGATCTGTGCTCTGCCACTTCCTTAAAGGAACGTCCTCAAGCACCTGCCCTCCGCGCCCACTCCCCTGTAGCTCTGATGGGCCTTTCCTTATCTTTCCTACTTACCATGTCCTTATTAGTCACAGCAACATTTCAATACGGGAGTGTTTTGTTTTCACAGGCTGTACAAACAACGCTTAATCTTTCCAACATTCCCTGTAGATTTCCAAGTACAACCCCTACAGGTTGCAAGTATGATAATTACTGTTTTCATTTTGACCTTGAATTTATTACAAAATATTCTGGACAACAAATGCTGTTAAACTTTACAGGTACTTGGTATTTCATTTTGGTGAAGGCTTTTTAAAACAATATAATAGCAACAATAAAATAAAATTATCCAGACCATCTGCCTCCACCCATGAAAGAAATTCCTACTCTGGAAATTATCTTCCTGCCATAAAACCTAGATAACAAAGAAAATAAATGAAAGGCTATTTTTAGAGACTGAACAACAGGCAGTGTGTGAAAGGAATCCCTGAGAGAAGAGAGACAAGATAAGTTCTACGATTGCTCAGCTTACCTCCTGGAGGTGCATCCAGGCTGCAGCACAGGGAAGGGAGCCTGCGCGAACAAGAGGCCTGGCTGAGCAGGAAGAGATTACAGTCTAGGGAGGCCGAGGCAGCTGGGCTCTGGGCAGAGAACCTAGATGACAGGGCCTGCAGAGAAGGAGTGATTCTGAGATCTGCAGGAGCCCCGCTGTGTCTGGCAGACCTAAGTGCTGTGTGTATAGAATGAAATTCCATATGGCATATGAGGAACCACCAGAAGGTAGTAGATGGGCACAACTGCCAGAATTCACTCAGGCAGATGGAGGGACCTCATAGGACCCAGGACACGGGACCAAGTCCTAACACCTTAGTAATGGGGTTAAAGTAATCCTACAATAAAGGCTGCATTATACCCACCTAAATAAACCTTTAAAACCAATCCAAAAAACAAACAACCCAGTCCAAAAATGGGCAGATCTAAACAAGCAATTCTCCAGTGCAGCAGGTAGATTTGAGTTTGATAGGCAGAAGCTGAAAACTGATCACAGACTATCCAGGATGCTTAAAGTTGGGGGTGGATCTCTAACTGAGCAAGGACTCGTGTGCCTTCGGTGCAGAAAGCCAAACACACAGCAGATGTTGGCAGCAAAATAAGGGTATATTTGCAGGCGCCAAGGAGGGAGTGGGACACAAGCCTCAGAGTCATTCCAGCCTGGTCTTTGATTTGGGGGTGTTTTAAAGAGGAGAACAAAGAGGCTGGGATTAATCATTGTCCTGTGACATTTCTACATTTCTTAATCATGGTTTTGGGACGACTCTGGTGGCTCATGGCCCAGGGCCTGTTAGCTCATCATGCTCTACAGAAACCTGACCTTGTCTGTTAAGGACGGATCGACTGCTGAGTTGTCAGATTCTGGTTGGTTTGTGTTCATTTAGCACAAGATTGAGGTCAGAGGGGACAAGTAAGGAAACAAAAGTATAGGTAGAGAGGTTAATCATAAATGCAGTAAGGAAACTAGGTTTTAGGGGGACTCAGTTTCAGAAATAAGGCTGTTACCTAGGACCCCGCAAATCCTGAATTTCACTGGACAGACTTCCTCTCTGGCTGTTGTGGCCCCATCTCCACCCTGCCCCACAGGGCAAGGCGGCTGCAGAGGAGCCAGAACTGGGCCCCAGGGAAGCTCTTCTGGAGTCCCACCTCTGGGGCTGGCAGAACCCGCCAAGTGCTCTGAGAGGCCTGTTCCTGACGAGACTGGGCCTGGCTCAGCAGCCCTGCCAGGCGTTAGGTCACATGGAGCCTCCCCGCTTGGGTCAGGCTCAGAGCAGAGCTGGGACTGGCCCCTCCAGGCCCGGGTCTCACAGGAGCAGCTCTGCTGTCGGCTGTGGCTGATGAACCAGAGGGCTCCGTCTCCGGCTGGGTCTCCATCAGGTCCCCATGTTTACACTGAAACCACCATCATTATGTGTCGTTCAAGGGACATTTTTCTCCCAATCAAGCGCTGAGTCTGGCTGGGTCGGTTGCTGGAAAGTCGGTCTGTTTTTCTTTAAACACATCTGCTGGGCTTCTGGCAGAGCTGTTGTAAACACTTCCCGTCACTCCTGCCTAGTTTTAGCCCCGAGTTTTGCTGGGAAGGACCCCAGGCCTTTGCTTTGCCCTCTCAGCAGGGCATGAACATTGTAAAACCTCCAAAACCAGGTGCTGCCTGCCCTGGATGTGACGCCTCTGGTATGAGAGGAGACTGAAGCCAAGGCTGGCCTGGGATGGGGACAAGAAGGCACTGCTCAGGGCTGCTCAGGGCTGTTGTGTGTGCAAGAAGGAAGGAGGTGGCTGAGGGAGGAGCAGGGCAGGAGCCTGGCAAAGCTCCCACACAGCGACCGACCGTGCGGCCTTGCTGATGGTGAGCAGCAGAGGGCGGGAGGCGGGCCTGGCTTCACAGGGGCTTAGCCTCTCGCTCGCTGTGGGACCCTGAGCAGGTCGCTCGGCCTCCAGTGACCCTGAGGCTCCTCTGTCACGGAGCTGGGATCATACTCAGACTCAGTGAGTGTCACCGGCAGCATGTTTCCTTTCCGTTTATTAGACTAGTAACTCCTGCAGGATGGGAACCAGATGGCCTTTATCTTTGAACCCTGACATGAACCCAGTACATATTAGGAAATGTTATAAATGCTGGCTAAATTGAATGAAAGTCTGGGTAAGGGACAGAAAGTACAGATACTAATTTTGGGAGTTCAGCTATCACTTTTTCTTGGAAAAACATTCTATTGTTGTTCAGAGACACTTGGCTGTGGAATAGCTCTTACAAAGAGCAGTTTTTGTGAGTTAAGTGTAGATGATCCAACCCACATGGATCATATTTCCCTATAAGTCCTTGAATGTACTTTAGAAACAGAGCAGAGATGGGGGAGGGGGGAAGACAGCACTTTTGGAAGGAAGGAATTTGAGTTTACTGAGCCAGAGTGTAGGAGAGGAAAAAGGCAATTTCGCCTGGTCCAAGGTGTAGCTGGATTTTGCGACTACTAATGAGAAGCAGGTACTGAAAATACACTACAGCTCGTTAAAAATCTCTCCAAGAATGACCTCCTGCAGACCTTTTCCCCTTCCGTGCCTACTGACCCCAGATGCTAGCACTGCAAGATAAAGATGTACAAGTTCAATTTAAGTTCTAACCTGTTGTTTTGTCCTAAATGGATTTGAAAAGAAACGTTAGAGACATCTGGACGAAGGCACCTGGGCAGGGACACCTGGACAGAGGTCTGTGGAAGGCGGAGCTGCACCACGTGGCAGGCCTGCCCTCCCTCGGGCTCCATGGCGTCTCTCACTTTCAATGCTGTTCCCAACTTCCCACCAGATTGTGGATGGGGTGGTAGCAGATTCCTACAAAATGTTGGTCAGGAAAGGAAGCTGTGGACACAGCGTGGAGTAAGAGGAAGCCATTTCATGTTCACTGTAAAGGAGGAATGGGGACCCACCAAGATGTCTTCAGCTCAGAGGAGCCTGGCCCAGGGAACTGTAGGTTGTGCTGCTGACGGGTACAGGGTTCCCAGGGCCCACGGGAGCCCATCCTCCAGAGTCTGCTCAGAGCAGGATGGGAGGCCACCTGAGGGCCAGGGCGGCCTACAAGGAACTGGGCAGACTCCACGTGGCAGCTGGGCCCCGAACTGGCTACCCCTGTTCACCCGACCCCAGGGCTCCACGGGGTTTCAGGAGAAACTTTCCTGCAACTCCACCTCTGCACTGCAGTCCCAGCAGGGGTGGCCTGGCTGCCAGTTCGGAGCAGCTTCCCCGGCACCATCTCCTTCTGCGCACCATTACCTCCCACCGAGGCTCCAGACAGTGTGTTCTGGTCACCTGTCATCTGTAAAAACAAACATCCCCTGACCTAAGTGACTTGGGCAGACAGTGTTGTGATGGATGCTGTGAGGTACAGACTTTGTGATGTAGGCGGTCAGTCCGGAGTTGAACAATCAAAGAATGCGTCACAGACAGTGGGAGCCAGGTTTCTCGTTGTTGGGAAAAGAAGTGACAGATGAGGCTGGAAGGAACCATGCGCCAACCCCAGAGGCATTAGCGTGACCTCGTGATGAAAAACATGTATAAGGTGGACAGTTGCAGAAGTAAGCACAGACATGTGTTCACGGGCGCTTCCCAGTCCTGCTGACTGAGAAGGTCGCCATCCTCCCGACACCGACTGCCCTACCCCCAGACACCGTTCTCCAAGGAAAGGAGCCAAGGCTCTTGGGGAAGGGAGTGACTCCTGGGATGGGGGGAGGAAAATACAGGATAAGCCTAAATATCTTGTGCCGCTGGCACGTGTGGCTGCTGCTCTTGGGGCGGTCCTGCCAGCCCGTGACCCCAGGACAGCCCCCCAGGGTCAGCCAGTCCCTCAGCTGCCCCCCTGCCCGCCCCCCATTGCAGCCTGAGCAGAGCGCACTGCACCCACGAGGGCTCTGTGAGACTCAAACGCACGCTCTTTTCTGAGGGCGTGGGAAACACACATTGTGGATCGCTTGTGGGCAGGTAGCCGGTGTGTGTGTGTGGCCCTCAGAGGCAATTTGGCAACAACCGCGGACATTTGAAATACACACATCCTAAGACCCAGGTACTCTGTTCAGTAATGAGTCTAGTTTTACTGGTACCAGGACAAAATTGTGTTTTAAAGCCCATCCGTGGTAACACTGTCTGTCCCACAAGCTCACCAGTGGTTACCTGGTTAAGTGAGTGGTGTGTCCCCTGCACAAAGGGATACCACGCAGCTGTTAAACAGACACGGCAGGACTACTGTCCTGACACAGAAATGCCGCAGGGCGTCACGGTGACAGAGCAACATGCAGAGTCGTGAGAACAGCGCAGGGCCATTTGTGGAAGAATCTCTGTTCAGCAAAGCTCATAAACATCGTCTGTTTCTCGAGGGCTCCCAAGAAGCCCAGTAGTGGTTGCCTTGAGCTGATTAGATGGAAGGACAAGCCGAGGAGACAGGAAAACGTGCTTTTCCCTTTTGTAACTTTACAGTTCTGTTCAGGTGCATATTTACCTATTATGGAAGATACAATATTAAAATTATGTATAATTTTGCTCTAATAAACTTGGGGAAGTCAAAGTGTTATTGAATTTTAACCCACTGTGGGCTTGTCACTTCTCAAGAGACACAAGAGAAGAACATGAAGTGGTCTCTACTCAGAGTGAAAATGGAAAATGTGACCCCCAGCAATGGTCCCCCAGGGGTCAGGCATGCGGAAAGGAGCCAGAGGGCCCTGGGGGTGCCTGGCCGTATCAGCAGGACGCCGGCCAGCTGGGAGTTCTGCCCGGGAAGCCATGCGTCTATTGCTCAATACGCCAGCATTTTGGGAGGATGGTCACTGACCAAAGGGCTGGAGGCCAGCAGCTTAACAGGAATACAGAAGTGACCAGGTCCACGTCTGGAAGCAATGTTTATTCTGTCAGGTCACGCTGGGCCACTCCCAGCTCACTGCACAGCAGCTGGGACACAGCAGAGGGAGGGGCGGCCTTGACTCAGGGTGCGTGAGTCAGCGTCTGCCCCCTGCTTCCAGGCCTTGAGGTCTCCCTCATCCCGGCCACGCCCCCGTGCCCACCTCACTGCCCGTGGCCCTTCAGGCTGTCTGCCCGCTGTCCTCTCCTCAACTCCAGCTCACCCTCCCCACACCCCCGCCCCTGCCCCCGCCCCTGCCAAATCCCTGCACCTGCCGGCCTGCCTTGTTTAGGAAGGTGGTTCCCCCTCCAGCTCCCCCAGCTCAGGGGGTTTTGTTATGAGGTCACACAGTTTGACCTTTAATCACGTCTCATTTCCTTCCCATTTTAGTCTTCTTTCCCTAATAAGCTCTCTGAGGGCTGGGACTACTCTGTCCCACGCTGGTCTCTTCTCCAGCACCTACCAGATGCCCACTCAGTACTTTCTGAACAACTTTCTTAACCTCCACTCCCTGATCATCACCTTTCAAAAGTCAGAGTCGGCTGTCCTCACTGAGGCCATGCACTGAGGATTTTCAGGCATGTGAGTGCTGGGTAACCCTTAAAGGGAGGTTTAAAGGGAAAGCATTGTTTTCTTCTTATTTAACTAGGAGAATAAATGAAAGGGTGCTTTGTCGGCAGTCACATCCTTGGAGGGAACTCAGCCTAGGAAAATGAGATGGTGCAGACTCTCCCATGAGCACCGGGGCCCCGACCTCACAGGTCGGCCTCCGCCTGACAGTGGTGGCTGTTGTCTAGACTGACAGTGGGACCCCACTTGCACCACTCAGGCCGGGGTCCTCTGCCAAGAGCTGTGCTTCCGGGACTTTGATTTTCCTGTCCCTGAGGTCCCTTTGTGTGTCTCCATCCTCCTGCCAGCCTCCAGGAGTCTCAGGGTCAGCAGCAGAGCCCACCTCACTCCCAAGTTGGGAGACCACAGTGCACACACTACATAAGTGCAACCCACACCCGCCATGCTGGGGTTCCCCTCAGGGCAGGCTCACCCCACAGTCAGGCCTTCAGTCCCCGCTCGATTTTCTTCCTGGAAAGCCTGTGCTTCCCCAGACCCAAATAAAATGCAAGCTCCATTGCCCCACCACCAGCACACACACACGCACACAGGCGTGCGTGCAGCACACACACCGGCTCTTCTGCTGCAGGAGGAAACGAGGCCCCATCTACCAGGGCCCTGGGTCCACGCCTGTCCCAGGTAGCTCTCTGGCAGTGCCCTGTAGACTGCCCACCACAGGGGAAGAGCTGGCTGTGCTCGGCCCTGACGGGAGCCCAGAACAAGAGGCACGTGTCCAGCTCCTGCTTTGCCTCACCCTTGCTCAGCTTTCAGCTTGAGCTCTGAGGCAGCTTCTGTAGCCGGGCCACAGGAGTCTCCTAACGTTGGTGCCAGGGGTCTCAGCCTTGTCCCAGTGCCTTTACTTACTGAAGACGAAATAAATCAGGACCTCTGCATGTGGAACCCAGAAATCAGTGAGATTTCGTCCCGTTTTTTCGCACTACCAGGCAGGTGTCATCTTCAGCTGCTGTAATTGAGAACCGCTGCCTGGCAGGAATTCGCTGTGTCAGTTTTGTCCTGTCATCAGTTTAAACAGAAGAAATTTCCTGTGTTCTCTCACAGCAAGTGCAGAGGTGGAGCGGCCCTGGCGGCTGGTTTAGCTCCCTGACGTGCTGGCAGCACCATCTCTAGTCTCCCCTCGCCAGCCTCGTCCCTGGCAGGTCCACGGCAGAAATCCGGGCTCCGGAGCAATCTGGCTGGGTGGGGCTCCCTCACCTCCCTTCCGGGCCTTCTTGCCTGACTTGTCACTGGCCCAAGCTCTTTTCAGTGATAGCATTAGTTTATCTGAAACTCATTTATATTTTGATCACTCTGGCCTCAGGGAATTCAATCTGGTTACTCTGATTAAGAGCAAGCTTCACAGAGCTCCTCAAAGACAGAATTCCAAACTGGGAGGAGATGAAAAATGGGCTTAAAGTCGTCGTGAGGGGGTAGGTCATGGCTGTGGCCCCTCGACTCGGAGGCCACACCAAGCAGCGCCACCCAGGCTCTGACGGCTCCCTCGTGCTGGTGGCGAGGTGAGGTCGGCCACCGGCCTCTGGAGTCCCTTTCCTGCACCTCGTCACCCTGTCCACCTGCAGTCCTCAGCCTCAGATGAAAAACATTCATGTCGACCCTCAAAGATTCTGACTGAATTGCCCTAAAGTGGAGCTTGGACAGTGTTTGGGGCTGAATTGTGTCCCCTCAAAATTAATATGTCACAGTCCTAACCGCTGGAACCTCGGGACGGAGCCTTTGAAGAGGTGACTGAGTTAGATGAGGTCATTAGGGTGGACTGTGCGCCACTGAAACTGGCGTCCTTACAGGAGGAGATAGGCCATGGGCACACAGAGGAAAGACGACTTGAAGACGCAGGGAGAGGGTGGCCATCTCCAAGCCAAGGAGACAGGCCTCAGAAGGAACCCCCTAACCCAAAATACACCCTGACCTTCGACTTCCAGCCTCCAGAATTACGAGAAAATGGATTTCTGTTTTTAAGCCACCCAGTCTGTGGTATTTTGTTACAGTTATCGGAGCAGACTGACACAGACGTTAATATTCACTCCCTCAGTAATTCTAACTTGCAGTCGGTTGAGAACCACTGTAGAGAGTCAAGAGTTCAAAACAGTGACAACTGGGCCCCGCCCCCATGGCCTGGATTTACCTGATCAGGTGTGGCAACAGGTCATCAGTATTTCTGAAGGTCCCCAGGTAACCCCACCCTGCAGCCGGTGAGAACGTTTGGAGGCTCAGTGGGCACAGCCAGGTGACACCTGCACCCCAGGGCGGGGAGGGACACCCACATTCCTGAATTCCACCCCTTGTGATTCAGCACAGTTTAAGAGGGGGCTGGGGGCTATTAAAACTTTGCCTTTTATCTTGGATTCCTTGGATTCCTTTCATTAGAATTGCTTTCCTCTTCATACTTGGATGACATCAAACACCCTGAAAATTAGGAATTCAGGCTGAGGGAGGAAGGAGAGTGCTGACGTGTAACATAAGACAAATCACACGTCCCTTCCACCCACCAGCTCCCGCAGAGACAACAATAGTTACCACTATTAATAACCCTCGTGTCCTTCCAGAACACACTTTATGCATATAAATCATCTTATGAACAGTCTCCAAACTTCCACACAAATGAGGTTATACTGTGCACACTGTATCATGCTACATCGATATGCGTGTTGACACACACTTGTGGCTATAGTTTTGAACTTAATAGCGCATTGCATCTGAATTCTTCCCTTTGGCTTTTACATATTCAAGTTTCCCCCTTTCACAAATGGACCTCCTGGTCCCCTCACCCAGCTCCATCTGCCACCTCACTTCTGTTTTCCCGCAGTTCCCACCACAGGGCCACGACGCGGGGACCTCTCCTGACCTCCCCTGTTCTGCGGGCTCCCACTGCCCCATCTGCACCGAGGCTCTGGCACTGGACTGCTTCTTCCCCAGCACCGTGACCAGCACATTGTAATCACGGTGACTGAATTACTCAATGATAGATGAAGAGAAGAAGAAAGGTATCTTGGGTATCTTTCTAGCTCACTCTTTTCAATAGTTATGTGGAATTCAATCTTGCAGAGAAACTACAGACTATTTAATCATTTCTCCATTGAAGGACATTGAGGCTCATTGTTCCTGGGCTTTTTCACTGCTACGTCTAGTGCTGCAGTAAACATCCTTCTGCAAGTATTTGGGGGTACGCTGCATGGTGAATTCCTCCAGGGGACCTGGGTCAAAGGGTGTGTGCACTTTTAATTTTCATAGTTATTACCAAAGTGCACTCCAAAAAGAAATGTGTCCCAATATACTCTCTCCCAAAGGTGTATGAGGACACCTGTCTCCCCACCCCCGCACCAACACTGAGATGCAACTCAGCACCCTCTGGTCGTCCATCTGACACGTGAAAAACAGTCTCACAGTTTTGATTTACGTTTCCTTCATGATGATCCTGGTAATAGTGCTGTTTTAGGTGCTGTCATAAAAAGAACAGCAGCCTTCAATTGCTGTGGTGGGTAGGGGTGGGGGGCAGAGCGGGGGAGAGCAAAGAAAGACCAGTTTCTGTAAAGGCAGAGGGACAGCAGGTGGCCCACCAGCTCTGACACTCAGCCGTCCTTTGGATGGAAATGGGAAGACCACTGCCACTGGAAGGATGTCTTGGGTTACCAAAAAAGGTGGGAAATCTACCCAGGGATGGGCAGTCTCCTGGCTGGGCACCAAGTCCTCCCAGACACACCCGGTTCCCCCTCAGGTTCTATCTTGGACTGACGCCTACTCTGAGGTCTTCAGTGGATTCCAGGGACCCTCCTCAGTCCTCAGACTGTGCGGGGGCAGCTGGCCGATGCCTCTTACTTCCTGGACAAAGTGCTGCTTTGAGTCCTCAGGTCAGTGGCAAGAGCACAAGCGGCTGGAATGCAAAGCGATAAGACACAGTGGGAGCCACGGTGGGAGCGGCCAGCCCTGGGCAAGGCAGCTACAGGTTTGAGAAGAGAGAGGCGCCAGACCAGTGGGTCCTCACCTTCCCCGGAGGAGGGGACTTAAGGGCTCATCGGAACCTCTGACGGGAGTTCTGGAAACAATCCCTCTCCTCCTGCCACCGTGAGCTCCACACTGCAGGGCCTGGGCTGTTCTGTTCACATCCCACAAGCCCTGGTTCATATTTGCTGAACACATTACTGAGTGGGGCTAGGGGCAGGGACCACGCATAGTGGGTAAGAGCCCGTTTCCAAGAACCCTGACCTATGCTGGTGGTGGCCAGGCTGAGAGGTGGTCCAGGGACAGGGATCACACTGCCTGGGAGGAACCTGATCCTCCAGGTCCTCACTGCTGCGATTTTGGGCAAGTTACAGCTCTCTGCCCCATTTCCAATCTGTGAAGGGGGAATAAGGGTGTTGCCCACCTCACTGTGTGAGGTGCTTACAGCAGTACCTGGCCTTCCTAATAGTCAACCAGTGTTCCCACCATCATGCAACTGCCCCTATGACCGCCCAACCTGCCCGTTCCCATCTGCAGTCAGCCCCAGCCAGCGCCTGTGTCCTCACCCCTCCTGGACGGTGGTCAGATTCAGCTAATGACAATACAGAGCGCCCAGCTAAATGTGAGTCTTAGATAAACAGTCTAAGGACATCTCACGCAAAATATTTTTTGTTGTTTATCTGAACTTTAGTTTTACCTGGGCATCCTGTATTTTTATGTAGCAACTTTACTGCTGGATGCATTGTAAAATTTTTTGAAGATTTTGGACTATTTTCAAATCATCTCACTTTTACAGTAATGCATTTATTCTTTTCCAAAGACTGTCCTGTGCATTAGAGCACTGCTTCATAAACTTGTCTGACTGGAAGAAGAGTCTGGGGTCCCAGATCCCACCCCAGCCCAACCAAATCAGAATCCCCAGGAAACGCCCTGGAGAATGTGTTTCTGGCAAGCACTTGGGGTGATTCTGACAGACAGGCAGGTCTGGGAAAGACTGGGAGAGAAGCTCTTTCTGCTCAGAGAACGGAATAGACCCTTCCCTCTGCCTGGGGATGTTACTGTCTCCACTGGGCTTGGGGTGGATGGAAAACATGCGGAAGAGGAAGAGCTGGAGAGCCTCTGACAAAACAGACGGGGAGACTGGACACCTCCCTCGTGAAGCGGAACACGGCCCCGTGAGCACAAGGCAGGGACGGGTCCCTGCGAAGTGCCCCGCCCGGGCCCAGCTCTGCAGCCGGCCTCTGCGAATTCCAGGGTTTCTACTCTCAGTCTTTCTTTAATGCCACCCAGTTGTTCTCCATCTTTAACATCAGGCCTCACCTCTGTCGACTGAAATAAACGCACAGCCTAAAAGTTGAGAGTTATGTTTCACTTGGGGGGAGGACTCGAGCCCGGGTGACAGCCTCTCAAATCCCTCTGAGGGACTGCTCCCAAGAGGCAGGAGAGGGGCTGGGTTATACAGGAGCTTTACGGCAAAGACCAGGTAGTTGGAACAATAAAAGATTACGTGTTATCTAAAGAAAATCCGGCATCTCCAGTTAAAGAATTTAGCGCTTTTCTCTGTATGGGAGGAAGCAAGCATTTGGGCTCATTAAATTCATTCCTTTGACGAGCACCTAGCTATCTAGGGCCAGTATCCTGTCCTTTCTTATTCTGAGTCCCTTCAGGGTGCACCATTGTGAGTGGCTGCAGAGGCTGGGCTGCAGGCTTGTCCTCACTGGGGGGCGGCAGCAGCCGCTGATGACTTGGTGCTTCAGCATTCTTTGTTTACTGATACGATTTGCAATATTTTTCGTTCACACCTCCAACCACAGAATACTCAACCCTGCCTTTGATTTTTGAGTTAACTTTCACTAAAATGTAAGAAATTCAGTAAGGTGCCTAAGTAGGCACACAACCAAGGCAAGTCCTTACGGGTCCAGACACACGCCCAGCTGCACGAACACGACAGAATCCTGGACACCCTGCGGCCTCTCCGTTCGCGTCTCCTGTGCCCACGATCCAACACCATGCGTGTCTGCACCGGGCACAGGTGGATGCGCAGTGTGTCATCTCCCCGCTCCTGGGGGAGGTCGCAGTCCTCCAGCGAGGGGCCGAGTCTCCCCGCTGTGCAAGCACCTGGTTCCTGCACCCAGGCTGCTGCGGACAGAAGGCAGGTCACCCCGGCTGGGTCATTACTGACATTTCCTCGCACATGTGATGTCTTTTGGTGAATGAGCTGCAGGGTGAGGCGCAGGACTGGCGGCTTCTGCATAATGACTTTTTGGCCCTGAGGACCTTGAGAAACAGCAGATGCAGGAAAGTCTCTGACCTCCCCCTTTCCAGCTAGAAACGTAAAATTTCCCATGAAAAAGACGCCTTCCCTGAACCAGGAAGAGAAACACATTCTTATCATCAGAAACCGGGAATCTATTCCCTACAGCACCCTCCTAAACCATCCTCTTTCTGCCTGCCCCTGTGTATTTCCAGTCACTGTCCTGCAATTTACCACCAGGAAGCCTACACTTTTTCTTCTGTCTTGTCACTGCTCCACAAATTTATTTTTTGTTAAAAATGGTATATAAGTCTCAGGCCTACCCGCTTTTTGGGTCTTATTTTTCCTATGAAGGCTTCCACAGGCACATAAAAATACGATATAAAATTTGCAAACTTTTCTCCTGTTAATATGTCTATGACAGTTTAATTCTCAGGTCCAGTGACAGGACCTAAGAGGGTGGAGGAAAGGCTTTTCCTTCCCTCAGTCCCTGTGCTTTTAGAAGTGGGACTGTTGGGCGCCTTTGTGTCTCGGTGCTAACTCTGAAGGATGGTGTCAAAGAGGGGGTACCAGTTTACACTCCCAACAGCAAGGTTTGGAAAGCTCACTTTCTCCGTACTTTTACCAGAACTGGGTGTTGTCTTTTTCATTTTGGCTCAGATGGATGTGAATGTCTACTTCTCTTTGAAATACAGTTTTTAAAAAAGTAACCATCTAAAACAGAAACACCCAATCAACTATACTTCAGTTACAGAAAATTACCAACTAAATGAGAACAAACAAAGAAACAAACATACAGTCTGGAATCGGGAAGGTTTGGGATTCAGTGGCTGAAAAGTGAACTGAGGAGTGGGGTGGGATCTGGCTGTGGTCCAGGCGACGAGTTAATAACGATAAGAGTAATAACAGGTGGTGGTTGGGTAGTTCCACCTGTTCTCTGCGCGTTAAAACCTGTAGTTCTATGGCAGCCATCAGCGAGAACTGCTGTTGTCACCCTCACCTCCCAGATAAGATGGAGAAAGTGATAACCTCCCCAGGTCACCCAGCTTCAGACGGATCTGCCGCTGTGTCCCTGTCTTCCGACCTTCTCTCCTGGAGTCAGGTTCAGTCTGGCTTCATCTGCTCCCAGGTTAGGGGGTAGCGGAAAGGGCTGTGGTTTGCCTCTTGCCCTGGTCAAAATCTCAAGGCTGTGTCTCTAACCGTCTGGAAACCTCTTCATGGTGATTCTCAAACTTGAGCTGTGAGTTTTGTAAACTGTGTAAAACACGCCTTTACAGTCCCACCCTGGGCTCCAGCCCTCTGTCCCCGATTCTGCTGCCTTGAGTCAGGAGTGGGTGTGGTCCCTGGAACTTTACAAGCTGGGTTAGTCTGACTGGGATGGTGCCGGGTGGTTAGAGTCAGAAATTTCTACTCTGAAGAGTTGTAAACCAAGTAACCAGAAGATTGCTCCAGGAAACTGAGGGAGGTGAGCTTTAGGGTCACGGAGTGGCGGGTGTGATGAGTGTAAGTTTTACTTTTCAAGCATGGGAAACGTATGCGTGTGGGTGTCACATGTACGCACATGTGTGTGGGTGTCCCACTTTGACAGGTAACACCCCCCCACACACAGGGACACAGAGTAGATCCTCGGTAGTCAGGATTTGTGATCCACCCACTCTCTGAAACATAAAATTTATAACCCAGAGTCAATGCTTAGCCTGCTTCCACAGTCATGTGTGGAGATACTCAGAGCGAAGGGACATCTGCTGCCCATCCGTGCGGTCCCAGCTGAGGTCAAGCGAGCAAGGCCCCGCTTGCTATCTCATCTCACACTGTAAAACAAGTGTCCTTCCTGGTCTGTTTAGTTCTCACATTTCATGCTTTCTGTGGGTGACTATGCTGTTAAAATCAGCCCCAATGCTAAGAGTTCAATGCTAACGAATCAACGATTTATATTAAATAAAGTGTCTTTGTACAGAAGCACACAAACACAAGGCTCTGTGCTGATTTGCCGATGACAGTGCTGTGCTCACGACCCACTCTTGTGTTTCCCTCGGGGCATGGATCCAGTGCTCACCCAACTCTAGAAACCTCTGGGAGGCCATGGGGCCAGGCAGTCGAGACTCTGGGTGTGGCCGCATGTCTGTCTTGCTCTGGGGTGAGTGTGCAGTGGGCCAAGAGCTGAGTGACAGGTTTGTCCGCTGATGGATTTGTCTTAATAAGGCCTGGTTTCCCTCACTAATGGCTTTACACAGAGAACAAAATCTCTGGTCAAAAGGTGAATTGCAGGCATCACCCACCAGGGATCTGGCCAGAAGGGGCTGGGTGCTCACTCTGCAAATTCACAGACGACCTGCTGCTCCAAAAGGAGCTGAAACTGCTGTCTGAACTGGTGAGGATTTGCAGTGCAAGCCCCACCTCCTTCCTCCAATCCTTCTCTATGTCCTTTTCCTTGGAAGGTTGACCCTACATTCTTGGCAGTCAAGGGCCTGAGACAGCGGTCAAGGCCAAGCATCCGCAACTGGAGCTCTGAGGGAAGACTGAAGAGGAACCTGCTGCTGGCATTTGCTCTGACATTTAGGCCCCACTGGCTGGTAAATGCGGCTTTGTCCTTGGGCCACACAGTTGGACTCAAACAAAAGCTGCTCAGTTAGCACTGCCTCGCTCTGCAGGGGTGGGACCGGCAGGAACAAACAACTAGGGAAAAGTTTCCAAAGTTGACAGTTCGATCAGGGTGGTTTCTGCTGACTTCCACTTCTGTCTCAAGTGATGGGCTTGGGGTTTGGCAACGCAGGGGGTCCTGTGATCTGGGAATCAAATACTGACAAGCAGCCGAGAAGCAGGCAGGAGACAAGGCCGAGTTTGAATGACAGCTTCGCTTCTTTGGAAGGTGGAGTGCTGGCTGCAGGCCTACATTCCAGTCCAAGGCTGCGTCTTCCCAGCAACAGTTCCCAATGCCCTTGGGGATAAAGAGACAAACGGACAATTCACAGCTCCTGTGGCTTGAACGCTGTTACCACAAAAACCTAATTTCTTTTTTTGCCTCAGATTTCTTAGTGCTCATCTTAGATTTGGGAAAATTCTAGCTCTAATACAAACTACTTCTCTTCAACTACTCTCTCTCCTAGTGAACCAATTTGATCCCCTAGTTTTAATGCCATCCATTGGCTGGCGACTCCTAAATGTGTACCTTCCCTGAGCTCCAGGCTGCACATCCACCTGGGGCCTGAGACTGCTTGTCCTGTCTCAGACTCAGTGTGGCCCCGACTGAGGTCCTGCCCTCTGGCTGCTTCCTCCATCTCCCAGTGTTCTTCTCAGCAAGTTCATGGCCATCACTCACAGCTCTACATCTGGGATGGTAATTGATTCTCCCTGTCAACTGAAGAAAATGCACAATCTAACAGTTGAGAGTTATGTTCTGTTTGGCGGACTTCTGAGGACTCAATCCTGGGAGGCAGGCTCTCAGACTCTAAGGTGTGGCTCCAAAGAGGTGAGGGAGGAGCCAGAACATATGAGTTTCCGCAACAAAAAACGAGGTAGTCAGACCATCAAAAGATTACTGTTAATTAAAGAAAACCAGACACCTCATGTTAATGAATTTAGCACTTTTCTATGTGTGGGAAGGTGCAAGAGTCTAGGCTCACTGAGATCATTTCTTTGGTGTGCACCTTACTATCCATGGCCGTAAGCGAGCAGGACCCAGTGGGGCCTTCCAGGGTCAGACCCCTCCCCCACACCCGCTGCTGCAGCTCCTCTCAGAAGGACCCAGGTAATAGTATCTTGCATATATTTCCTGAGTTTTTAGATGCTAAAAACCACCACCAAAGGGAAGAAATTAACTACTTGTTAAGAGACTTAAGAGACATAATAACCTATTGAAATGCATGAACTTAATTTTTTTTAACAAATTATTTAGAAATATGAGAAAATTGGGCAAATTTGAGAACTCTGAGTATTTGATGACACTAAGGAGTTACTGCCAGTATTTTAGGTGTGATAACAATTTGTGATTGCGTGTGTGTGTGCACGTGCACACTTACCTTTCAGAGACAAAAACACATCTTTTTAATCTTGGTTTTAGTAGGAATTTAAAAATCCAAACATTTCATAGAGGACTGGGAACTTCCAAATTACACATATCCGCACATGCTGGTGACATGCAACTTGGCAGCACAGTGAGCTCTTTTAGTCTTACTATTTGTAGAAAACTGGCATTTAGATTTCAAACTTTATATTACAAAATCACCAGGAGCAATTTTAGACATTTCAACAATGCTTGAACTCCACTTTTTTTGATGTCTAGGTCTGCTTCACAATAACATGAGCCGGAGAAGATGGACAGTGAAACAGGGGATCAGACAACACAGCAACTGAGGACAAACTGGTTAGAACCAAGACTGCGGAAGATCCAGTAGACGTTGAGCCTCATGACATACCCACAGGCGCCGTGACAGTTCCTAGGCTGACCATAAGAGGACAAAAAGTGCGCAGGGGGTGTGCGTTTTCTGGAAATCCTTGCCTCTTCCCCAAAGTAGTTGGAATAACCCTCCTACCCATTAACATATGAAATTACCAAGCCCATAAAACCTAGCAGCTCCCCACCTCGTGGTCGCTCTCTCTCTTACCTTCAGAGATGGCCTGTGTTCTGTCTATGGAGTGTGTATCTGCTTTTACTTTAAACTAAACACCCCGCACCTCTCAGCTTCTCTCCCTCTCACCTTTCTGAGACGGCCCACATTCTGCCTAAGGAGTGTATAACCCCATCACAGGCTCTCCCAAGTCCTCACTTTCTCCCTTCTCCTTTCCTGCCCCAACCCCGCACTTACCAAACTTGTTATGGAGTGTTTTTAGGAGATTGATTTGGCTTTGAAGGTGGTATTAAGCTTTTTGATAATGGAATCCATGGTTTTCTAGTGGTGATTAAGGTTGAAAGCATTACTTCTCCTGGAAGGAACTTTCCCAGAACATGCAAACTGGATAAATGATTTTAAATCCAGGAGAGAATCCAGCCTGAATGAAAGAAACGTCAAATACCCAAAAGCATAGGAGGAACCACTAGCTGAAATTATGCTGGGGATGCAAATAGGAGGAGAAACTAGTAAGTTTTACTTTTCACCCTGTCTACTTCCAACTATCCATGAGCATACTTTTTTTTTTACTTTTTAAAGTATAGTCAGTTTACAATGTTGTGTGTGTTTTTTCTTACTTTTTTAAGTTGAAGTATCATGAGCATACATTTTTATATAAAAATGGTTAATAAAGCAAGGCGCTTTTATTCATTTGAAGTTCATGCGTAGTTAACTGAGTATCAAAGTTGTAGCAAGTGAGCAGTTTGCAAACAATGAGCAAATATTCTTAAAGATTCTGTTCTTAAAAGCCTTCAAATATCACCTTTTGTGTTAGAGCAAAGGTGAGCTTCTGCCTATTCCAAAATGAGTTTCCAAAATTCAGAATCAGTGAGTCACAAATTTATAATTTTAGGGTAAGTAAAATGGAGGCTGTGTGGCCGGTTTTTATCCGGGGCCAACTATAATCCAGGATTATGCGGGAGGGGCCCTTTCATTTATGCTCAAATGCTCAGATAGGTGGGTAGAGACCGGGGAGAGGGAAGAAGAGCCTAAAAAGAGAAACATAACTGCACCCACCTGGTAGCACCTCCACCATTCTAAGCTAAGGAGATGCTCTTCCCCAACCCAGATGAATTTTATCCCAGGTGAGACAGAAAAAGCCAAACACCAAAAAATCCAGTTCTCTTACTCATGTGCAGAAGCAACACCAGCGTGTACAAGTCAAATCTGTCTCACCCATTACTGCCTGTCTGTGGTTTGTCTGGTCTCTTACAGGGACAGCACACTCTCTGCAGCATGTACGTGTCGCTGGTGGTAGCCCTTCTCTGTGTTCCCGGAGAAGTGGCTTGGTTAGTGGTTCCCACGGGACCTGGGGACCAGCTGCCAGAGTTCAAGGCCAGGCTCTGCTGCCAACTGGCTTTGTGAACTGAGGCAAGCAGCCAGTTTCTGCCATAGACTTCTCATCCACACCATGGGCTGAGTAGGGAGGGAGGGGGGAGAATTAAACTGCTTGCTTTTTATAAAGTGCTTAAGATCTTGCCTGGCGCATGCAGGAAGCTTCCTGGGAGTATTAAGAGTTTTCACGCAGCTGAAGGACACCCTCAGGCGAGTGTAAAGCCCCTCAGTGTAGACCCAGTGAGCAGCAGTGGCACTGAGGTGCTGACTGCACCCAAGGAACTGCTTCTGGAATGCAAACTTGCTATGGACAAAGTGTTTGTGTCCCCAGAATTACGTTGAAAGCCAAACCCCAAGATGATGGTCTGAGGAGCTGGGGCCTTTTGGAGGGCTCCACCCTCATAATGGGATTAGTGCCCTCATCAGGGACTCCACAGAGACCCTCTGCCCCGACACCTTGTGCGGACTGACAGACGTCTGTGAACTAGGAAGCAAGACCTTGTTGGACACCAAATGTGCCAGCATCCTGATCTTGCACCCCCCCCCCCCGCCCCCAGCCTCCATCACTGTGAGAAATACATTTCTGTTGTTTGCAAGCCACCCAGTCCATGGTATTGTTAAAGTAGCCAGAGAGGACTAAGACAAAACTCACATTCATCAATGTTGGAAGCTTCTGGACAAATCTCAAGGATGTAGAATTATATTTCTAGAGTGTTTAACTCAAAGTCTCTTAGAGACCCAAAGGAATATTCTAAAAGGCACTTCAAGGTTCTTTGATCAGAACAGAATAAAGTTTGGTTTGGGGAAAAAAAAAAAACTTACATGATCCTACTTCACTTACTTGATTCTAAGTCAGCTAAATTTGGGCTGAAATTTTGTCAGAATGGATGGCCGACAGCAACGTTTCTCAAAACAGAATCAGTCACAAGAGTACTTGAAGAATACCTGTTTTACTTTCTCAGGTGCTCATATAACCCCTGAGAAACTATTTCCAAAGGATGAGTGTTCTACCTTACGTGACAGATGCAGCACGCTTAAAGTGATTATTAGAAAGTTCTCAAAGCTGAACTAAACTTCTCCCTATTCTTTTGCCCTGTGGGGTTTCACAGAATAAGTAGTCATTTGTATGCATAATACTTAGAATATTTAAAACCAGTTCAAATAGATTCTCCTAGGGATTATGTACTTGAATAAACTTGTAATACGTTCTTATAATCAAATTTCCTGTTGAAAATCTCTTAAATTGCTCACAAAGGAAAATCCTAATAAAGCCGATTTTACCTCCAGAATTGAAAGGTCGTTCTTTGGGCTGGGCGGCAGATGAAGTGGTTGGCTGGCAGGGCAGCCACGTTGTAGGAAAAATTCTTACCTTCATTCAGTTGGAATGAATGCATGTTGTTGAAATTACTCATATAACACAACATTATGGAATATTTCTTCAGTGTTTTCCATTAAAGCAACACTCACTGCATACCTTCAACACGCTGGGCAACACACAAGTGGGGCCACTTGTCACACGTTCCCCAATAAATATGGAAAAATACACAATTTATTGACTGAATGGGGAAAATACCTTCTGAGACATAACTGACATTTAAAGAGATTAAGAAGAAAAACGTTTGGTAACATGAAAGCAATATTCTTTGGAGGAAAAAAACCGGGTAGTGAGGCAAACAACTCTACTGCCCTATCTTGAAAAACAAGTTCAGTGTCCTCTCCCAGCCTTCTAATAGTATTTCAGGAAAATTTGACTGGTTGAGAAACAATGGTTTGCAGCAAATTCGGAGAACTTACTTTTAGGATTAACTTACAAGAAACTCTAAATAATGCCAGTTATTTGGCAAAATAAAAAATACTCTTCCAGTAGGGAAAATTAATTATCTTTAAGTGAACTCCTCAATGAATCCTTTTAAGTTACATGCCTCTAAGGAAATAAGTCATTCTAGACTTAGCTCTCTAAGTTGTCATAAATCAACAGCAACAAGAAACCCCAGCAGCCATCACAGCAGGATCTTCCCAAGAGGGAGGAATGACGAACAGCTACAAGGGTTCCCATGTCCTTTGCTGTCTGCTGAGTTTTATTCAAAGGTCAAAGGCAGCCTTGATGGGGAAACTAATTCATTAATGCCCACTGTTTGATAGATATTGAAAAAGGCATTCCCACATCTTTCTGAAGCTCCAGTCTGGGTAGGGAGAGTTTATGGCAGCTGGTGTGTACAAGGGCCATAAGGTTGTTTTTTTTCAAAAGGTAGTGGTAGAGGTACCCTCTCCCCAAGTTGTTCCTCCACTGCTGGTGCCCAACTATAGCAGCTTGCCCCAAATCTGGCGATTCAAGTGCAGAAGCGTTAATGTTGTAGAAAAGCACTGAGTCGTGAGTCCTTACTGCCATTTGCTTCATGACCCTGAACAGCACCAACCTTCATTTCTTCATCTGTAAATTTGGGATAGATGGCCAGTGATGTTAAGGGTTAGATAAGGGATCAAATAGATGGAACCTTCAAAAAGCATCGTCTGAAATGCAAAATACCACCCAGATGAAAATATACAGGACTGTAGAGACTTACACAATTCAGAGGAAAAGTCTAGTATCACCCTTTTATTTTGACAAAATAAACTACAAATTTTACATTCTAAACTCCCAAAGCCTTGCTTATTTGGAAAATAAGAGACTAGGCACTCTGGACTCTTAAGATTTCAGGCATGAATAAAATAGTACCAGATTTTCAAGTTTTATAAGCTAGCTGCACTTTATACGCCATGAAAGTGAAGAGAAGTGTGACACATTCACTAGTTTTCCAGTGCAACCGTAAGAAGCACAGACACACTTGGATTTTCTAACTGCAGTTTCAAGTCAACAGACAGCTGAGTAACTGATGTATATACTTCCACTAATGGTAGGCAGAACTCCACAAATATCAAATTACACAAATCACTTGCTTTTTGTAATCTCAATTTGGAAATGGAAAAATAAGAGGAATGGAGAATTAAGTAGCTGAAAATGCTACACTTGCTGCACACAATCACATAATGACAAGGAATGCTGGTATCTTCCCTCAGGAACGATTTTTGAAATTTTAAAGTATATTTCATCAAAAAAGTTAAAAATCTTTAGTGTGAAAAGCCAAGTTAAATGGAGTACTGACTCAATCTCTAAAGATCTAGCAAATTATTGATTTTGTGCAATTTATTACTGATACACATCGAAGAGATTAACACTGACCCTTCAGGAGAACATGGAGGTGGTTCTGAAGTGTTTTTATGGTTCGCTTCAGCTTCACCAGTCCATGAAACATGAGATTCCTCCGTGAGAAGCTACAGCTTATTCTGCACTAGATACAGGTAATACGTAACTGATTCAGAACAAACGACTGCTTTTCACCTTCAAGGAACCTATTCTAAATTTATAGAAAACTAGATTGTTTTTCACCCACATGTATGGATAAAAGTGCTTCTCAAATGTACAGAGCCCACTTCCATAACAGAGCCCACTTCCGTAATCCTAAAACAAAAGTAAAGGCACACAAATGGACAAGAGTTTATGTATTTTATGTGAATACTTTTCATTAATTGTTAAACAAATTCAATTGCTATCTAGACAGGTGTGACAAACTAGTTACAAACTGCTACCATTTGAGTAATTAAAGACCTAAGAACTTTCTAAACACTTCAGTCCTGTGCAGTTCACGTATTGGTTCATTCACTCCATAAGCTGTTAAATCAATCCCTATAGGGCTGCAGGGCTTCTGTTTCAGCAACTAGAAAGCCAAAAAGACCAAGGGAGAAAGGATTTTTTGGAATTTGTCTCCTACAAGTTGTTTTGAATCTTGTTACAAGTAAATCTAATACGGTTGTGAGTTAAATTTGGCAATGAAGACATTCACCCTAACATATATGAATGTATAGAATTAAGAACCACACTTTAACAAGTCTTTAATTTTAATGACTGACACTTTTTCATTTACATAAAAGGGATTCAACAGCCAGCAGCTTTTAAATATAGAAATAGTCCCACTTTTCTTTTCCCTGTTATAAAGTGCTATTTTTAAGTGGACAGATTTCTATTCAGCTTTTCAATATTTTCACTCTATGTCTTTAATAGATCCAAGGAACTTGGAAAATTGAAAGGATTTAGTATTTTCAACATTCACAAAACATTGCTACAAAGTATAGAGACTATGAATGTATTTTATTCATAAAATAAAAAGCGTACCTTATGTGAGAATCATTAAGTTGATTTAATAATTACTTCACAGAAGCATAGGCTAATACTAATGCCGATTTTTGCTAATCATCTCAAACAGAAACAGTTTCTGTAGGCAATTCCACTCTAAGCACCATCAAATAGGGTCATGTCAAGTGGAACCAGTGGTTATATGGTCCCTAGAATAAAAACTCTGACAAATTTAGACGTTCAGAATAGCAAAACAAGTTAGTGAGAATCTGAGCTACAGGCATTATTTGCTTAAAGGGACCCTAGGCTGTTAAAAGGGTTTTCTTTATTTTTTGTTTTGTGGGGAGGTAATTAGGTTTATTTACTTATTTATTTTAATGGAAGTACTGGGGATTGAACCCAGGACCTTGTGCATGCTAAGCACGTGCTCTACCACTGAGCTATACCCTCCCCCTAATAGAGTTTTCTTTAGATAAAAAATTGTGCAGTTATTTATAATGTACCTTAATACCGAGTGCAGTGGTATTAGAGATAGTTAAGAGGAAACTTCTCAACAGATTAACTCAGAAGTGAATGTTGCCCATTTCTTTAGTTCAATGATTAAAGCTGAAATTGCTTTTGAAAAAGAGTTGAACACTATTTACAAAACAAGTGGAGTACCAACAGGAGTCCCAACTGTATTCACATTATTCTCTAATTAGTGTTTGTGCATTTCAACTCTGACCTGACCTTCAGTAGTATCTTAAAAAGCAAATGCAGTTAGTAAAAAACAAAAACAAAAACAAAAACAGGGCAGTATGTACTTTCATTCACACAAAAACTACCAGTTTCATAACATTTTGCATTTCTTGTTGCTCTTGAAAGAGTAACCACTTTTTAAAAACAGATACATAAAAGTGCAACACCCTTTACTTTGCATGGCATCCAGCAATGTTTAAATCAAAGGAGCCATCATTTCTGTAACCTCGATTTAGATACATTTCTAGTTCTTAGAAACAGGGAATCCAGGGCAGAGAGCTGGCATGGGGAAAAAAGGTCTAGGTCAAGGTTTAAGGAATCACTTGGAAATCCATTGCAGGCAAACTGCGAGTATTTCTCGCCACCAGATCTAACCCCGCAAGTAAGAATGCAGCATTTACCTAAGACTTTTCTAGTCTCACTTCCTTGTCTACACCTAGTATCCTATTCCTGACGACAAACAAGCCTTAGGATTTTCTAAAAGAAATTATTTTTACCCAAATACATTGGACTTGGGTCTCAGTTTGAATGAGGATGAGTGGCCTTTAAGAGATCGATCCTCCTCTTCGTCCTCCCCTTCCTCCAGGGGCTGCTCTGGGTCTCTGAAAGACGGTGTGGTGTGGATGATCTGGGTTCGGAATCGGATTTTGTTGAGTCTGGGTTTCATCCGCCCACTAGAGCTGCCCGAGGCTTTGCGACCTGGCTCCTTTGCTTTCCCCGCAGCCGATCCCTCGGCCAGGTGATGATGGTGGTGATGGTGGTGATGGTGGTGGTGGTCCCCGCCGTCCTCCAGGGCGTGGGAGAGCCTGCCAGAGATGAGGTGCGCAGGCAGCACCCTAGAGAGCCTCCAGCGCCCGCCCCCGCTGCCCGCGGCGCTCTCGCCGTCGTCCTCGTCCAGGGCACCCACCAGGGTCCGGATCTCCTCGGCGGTGCTCGGGCTCAGGTACTGCGAGGCCTTCCTGCCGCTATAGTCGCGCACGTCCACGTCCGCGTCGTAGGCCCCGACCAGCAGCTTCACCACCTCCACGTGCCCATGCATGGCCGCCAGGTGCAGCGCGGTGTAGCCGCCGCTAGTGCGCGCGTTGATGTTCACCGGCAGCCGGTGCTGGCCCGCGAAGCGCACCAGCAGGGCCAGCAGCTCCTGCCGGCCGTGCTTGGCCGCCCAGTGCAGGCAGGTGAAGCCGGTGATGAAGTCGCGCTTGGCCAGCAGGCCGGGCTCGCAGGCCAGCAGCCCCTCCAGGCTGTCCCAGCGGCCGTCGGCGGCCGACAGCATCCACGCGTGCTCCAGCGGGTCCAGCGTCAGAGCTCCCGCGCCCTCCTCCTCGGCCGCCGCGCCGTCCGCGCCCGCCGGGCCGCGCCGCAGCTGGGGGGAGCCGCCCGCCGCCGGGTCCCGGGGCGCTGGGCGGCCAGACCGCGGCGCGGGGGGCGCATCTCTCGGCGCTTCGGGCCGCGCGCCTTCCTGCGCGGCGCCGCCGAGGGGCCGCCTCCCGAGGGGCGCGCTCGGGGCGCTGTCCGCAGGGTCTGAGGGGTCTGCGGAGTCGGCGGCCGCGTCCCCAGGCTCCCTGAGGGGGCCATGATCGCCTGCACGCTGGCCCGGCGACCCGCCCAGGGTGCCCCCGACGGGCCGCTCCAGCTCAGCCTGCCGGGCCTGAACCTCGCACTCCGCCAGACCCTCCATCCGCGCCCGCGCACCGTAGCGGATCCCAAACAACTCTGCCCGCCACCTCAGCCCCTCCGCGCGCGGCAGTCGCAGGACTAGCCGCCACCGCCCCCTAGCCGCACCCGCGGACACGCCCCCGCCGACAGGCCCCGCCCACTTCCGTCCTTCGCGCAGCCAGCTACCCTGCTCTCGCTGGCCCCGCCCCACCCCGCCCCCTTTCCGTCCGCAATCACTGCTTTCCTCGGAGGACACGCCCTGGCCCACCCACTTCCGGTCCCCGCCTGGGCCGCAATGGCCGCTCCCGCCAGAGGACACTCCCCGCCCCGCCCACTTCCGGCCCCCGCGCGGGCCGCAGTCTGTGCTCCTGCCCCGCCTCCGTAGTCTGAGGAGTCGTGGCCGCGTTTCCGCGCTTTTTCCTCAAATCCCGACTGCATTCCGTCCCCTCCCCTGCATTGACTGCCGTCCTCTGAAACGTCCGGCGCGTCTGTGACAGGCCCGCTTCACGCGCGCGGCTTCCGGGCTCAGAGGAGACGCGAGGCCCACCCTAGCCCCCAGTTCACTGAGGCCGCCGGACCGCTCCCCTCAGCTCCCCTCCCGGACCCCGCCCCGCGTTCCCCGCGCCGTCCCGCCGGGTCCTCACGTCACTGAGGCCTCTGGACCCCTCCCCTCCGCTCCTCCCTCCCTCCCTCCCGGACCCCCGCCGACCCGCCCCCTGCGCCCCTCCGCCGCCAGACGCGCCGCTCCGCCGGCTGTTGCCTCGCGGGCTCTCCGCCCGCCCAGCCCCGCCCGGACCATGGCCTCCGAGGTGGCGCGGCACCTGGTGAGTCCGCCGACCCCCTACCCACCCTAGACCCCCGCCCTCCCGCTCTGGCTCGCGGTCCCGGCCCCCTCGGCGCGCAGACCGCCCCTTCCGGGCGCCCCTCCCGGCTCCCGGAGGCCGGAGCTTCGCGGGGCCTCACGTCTTCCCCGAAGTTGAGTCTGAAACCAGGACGGGTCTGTAACGGTCCCGAGCGCACGAGCCGGGCGGTTCCCGGGTGGCCTCCCAGTTACCCAGTGTTGACCTCCTCGGGGTTGCAGCCTTTCTTCCCGCCTTGGCGTTCGTGCGGCCCCGTGCCTTTATACAGGGATACAGTCACCTCGGGGGAGGCCGGGGGCTGATCGGTTTCGCGCGTGGCGGTGCCGCGCGCGTTCTCCCGCGTGCGCGGAGCTTCCAGGCGCCCCGCCACGGGGAAGGACTCTCCGCGGTGCCGCAGGTGTTTTAACTTGTGAGACTGTGTCGGTGGTTGTAGCCGCGGGAACCAAAGCTCTCGGAGGGCCTGAGACCAAAAGTTTGAGAGCGGCTGGCCTTAGCAGCCTCCTGGAGTGGAAGTGTAGCGGTGGGGGCCGGAGAGGGCGGGCGCCGCGTCCAGTGTCTCTGCCGGAGCCCGGACCAGCATTTTCCGCCGCGCTGAGCCGGTCTTTTTCCTCTCTGTCCGGCATTTAGAGAAGCCTCAGCTTCTCTGTCTGCACTGCCTCCTCCCCTGGCTGAGTTTGTGTGCACGTGTTGGCAAGGAGAATGTGTTTTATAAACTCTGGTTCAGAATGAAGTTTAATCTTCAGAATTAAATTTGGGCTGAAGAGAGTTTAATCATTTAATTGATGTTGGATTTCTTGTCAGTTGCTGTGCTTATCTGGCAGTGAGGTTACCTTTAATTAAACTTTTTATTTTGAGATAATTGTAGATTCACGTGTAATTATGAGAAATAATAGAATTCCCCTGTATCCTTTACCCAGTTTTGGTCAATGTAACATACTGCAAAACTGCAGTAAAGACCGCAGCCAGGACATTGACACTAATTCCAGAACTTTCCTTCACCATAGGAAGCCCTCCCTTGTCCTTTCGTAGCCACACCCACTTCATTTCCCCTCCACCTCTTCCTTGACCCCTGACAACCACCAATCTGTTTTTATTCCTATGATTTTGTCATTTCAAGACTGTTATAGAATGAAATCACCCTGTATGTAACCTTTTGAGATTGGGTATCTTTCATTCAGCAGCATTCTCTGGAGATTGATCCAGGTTGTTGCAAATGTCATTAGTTGGTTCCTTTTAATTGCTGAGTAGTATTACATGGTGTGGATATACCACACTTTGTTTGAAGGACATCCAAGCTGTTTCCACTGTTGGCCTATTATGAATAAAGCTTCTATAAACATTCTTGTATGGTAACACGGAAGAACGAAGAAAATGTTAAGTCTTTAGTGCTGGGATTCACATGGCAGTGCCATGTTTAGTTTCATAAGAAACTGCTATATTTTCCCAGAGTTTCTGCACCATTTTCCATTCTCACGGCAATGTATGAGAGGTCGGTTTTCTCTACATCCTCACCAGTACTTGGCGATCCTGTTTTTTTATTTAGGCATTTTTTATTTTAGGCATTCTGATGTGTATGTGATATATTGCGGTTTTAATTAGCACTTTTCTAATGGCCAACGATGTTAAACATCTTTTTATGTGCTTACTTGCTGTCTGCATATTCCCCTCAGTAAAATGTCTCTTCATTTCTTTTGCCCATTTTCTAATTGGATTTTTTTTTTTTACTGTTGATTTCAGAGTTTTGTGTGTGTGGATTTATGTGTGTGTACATTTGAGGGGAGAGGTAATTATGTCCGTTTATTTATTTATTTTTTTAATGGAGGTACAAGGGATTGAACCCAGGACCTTGTGCATGCTAAGCATGCACTCTACCGCTGAGCTGCACCCTCATCTACCCCAGAGTTTTAAAAATACATTTCTAAATACTAGTCCTTGATCATGTGGTTTACAAATGTTTTCTCTCAGTCTTTTTTTTTAAATCCTCTTGAAGAGTCTTTTGCAGAGCAAACATTTTTAGTTTTGATAAAATCCATTTTATCAATTTTTCCTTCTATGAATTGTACTTTGGATGTCAAGAATACTTTGCCTAACCCAGAATACCAAAGATTTTCTCATTTTTTTCCTAAAAGTTTTATAGTTTGTTTTACATCTAAGCCGATGACCCATTCTGAGTTAATTTTGTATGAGGTGTGAGACTTAGGTCAAGGGTCATTTTTAGTCTGTGGATGCTCCAGCATTTGTTGGAAAGTCTATCTGTACTCTATTGAATTGCTTTTGTACTTCGGTCAAAAATCAGCCGAGCATATTTGTGTGGATCGCTATCTGGGTTCTCTGTTAGCTTCCAGTAGCTATATAATAAGTTTTGAAATAGAGTGGACTGATTCTTCTCACTTTATTCTTATATTTCAAGAATATTTTGGCTATTCTGGTTTCTTTGCTTTTCATTAGAAATTTGAGTAGTCTTGTCTATATCTACAAGAAATTTTGCTGGAATTTTGATAGGTATTACATTAAGTCTGTTTATTAAGTTAGGAAGAATTGATCTCTCTACTGTGTAGAGTCTTCCAACTAATGGACACAGTATTTCTCACTATGTCTTTATATTTTCTTAAATTTCTTTTACCAGCATACTATGGTTTTCAGCACGTAAGTCCTGCATATATTTTGTTAGATTTACACCTGTTTTCTTTTTCTTAGCAATTGTAAATGGTATTCTATTTTAATTTTATTGTCCACATGTTCTTTGTTAACATACAGAAATACAGTTGAGTTTTGTTATATTTATCCTGTGTACTTTGACCTTGCTGAATTCATTTATTCTAGGATTTGGGATTCCTAGTATATTCCTTAGGTTTTTCTACATAGAAAATTATGGGACAGTTTTGTTTCTTCCTTTCCAATGTGTATGCCTTTTCTTTCCTGACATATTGTGCTGGCTAGGACTTCTAGCATTGTTTGAGTAAGAGTGGTGGGAGCAGACATCCTTGCCTTGTTTGTGTTGTTGAGGGGAAAGAATTCAGTCTGTCATCGAAGTAGTAGGTTATGCTTTTTGTTTTTGTTTTTGTTTTTGTTTTTGTTTGGTAGATGCTCTTTATCAGGTTCAAGAGGGATATTGGTCCGTGGGTTTTTTGTACTATCTTTATCTGGTTTGGTATCAGGGTAGTATTAGCTTCATAAAACAAATTTGTAAGTGTCCCCTCCTCTTCTGTTTTCTGGAAAAGATTGTGTAAAATTGGCATTAATTCTTCTTCAGATGTTTGATAGGATTCTTCTGTGAAACCGTCTGGGGCTGGAGATTTCTCTTTTGGTATTTTAAACTTACACATTTAAATTCCTTAATAGTTACCCAGCTGCTCATGTTATTTCATGTTGGGTGAGTTGTGATGGTGTGTAGTTTTGTGATCCATTCCTTCCAGATTGTCAAATTTACGTGCACAGTGTTGTTCATAGTATTCTCTTATTATCATTTTGACATCTTCAGGGTCGGTAGTGATATTCCCTGTTTCATTCCTGATGTTGGTAATTTGCATCCTCTGCCTTTCTTTGTCAGTCTTGCTGAAGTCTGGCAATTTCATTGATCTTTTCAAAGAACCATTTCTCTGTTTCATTGGTTTTTCACTATTATTTTTTTTACTTTCAGTATAACTGATTACTGACCTTATCTTTATTTCATTTGTTTTGCTTGCTTTTGGTTTATTTTGCTCTTCTTTTTCTAAGTTCTTGAGGGGAGACCTTAGATCGTTGATTTGAGACTTTCCTTCCTTTCTGATGTGTGCACATTGTGGTATGGATTTTCCTCTCAGCATGACTTTATAGCTGTGTCCCACAAATTTTGGTATGTTGTATTTTCATTTTCATTCTACCTTTATTTTTTAAAGAGTTCTATGTTAAATCTCACTTAACAGGTTTTCAAACTTTTCCACAGAAGAAGATGTTAAGACTCAGGGAGGGTCAGTGTATTGCTCAAGGAATCATAGCTAGTTATGGTGAGATCTGCTTTTGGTGACACTGTGTCTGCCATTATCTCCTGCATGTCACCTATTAACAATTGCAATAAGTTTTATGATTCAGGAGATCTTGACTGTATAGTTATTTATTGCTCACTGTGATAGTGGATCCTGAGATAACGTTCACTACCTTTTCTTGTCTCCTGAGAAACACACTCATGATGTTCCGCTTCTTCAGACTATCCTGACCAAAACTCTAATGGTGTCCAAATCTTTCCAATTCCTAACTCCTTTTGTCATTTCTTGTTTCAGCAGCAATACTTCTGAATTCTTCTGTTTCTTTTTGAGTTTTTGTTCAGTGAGGATAATTTTTGTATCTTAGAAGCTTCCTTCATTTGTTTTACTTTCTACCTTGAGTTGTGACTTTTAATTCTTCTTTTTCATGTCCTGGAGTTAATTACCACCTCAGTGCCTTGTTGCTTCTCATCTGGAGAGACATCCCTTCACACTGGTCCAGGTCCTATAATCATAAGATGATGAAAGACCAGGTTCCTGTCCTACCTCCTCTGAAACTTTCCCAGAGCACTTTAACCCTTGGCCGTCAGTCATACTGCTCGTTTGCCACTTAGTCATGTGTGACCGTGCACTACCTCCTAATTTATGTTTTGTATTGTTACTTAACTTTTTGTATCATTTGAATTTTAGTGAACCTTTCATTCTTACCCCTCTCCCCATTAAATGACCTGTCTTCAGGAAAAGCAGCCTGTAATATTCTTTGTATCCTCCATAGTCATGATTATAAATCTTTGCGGACAGGTGTTGATTATTTTTTATATGGAAACCATATTCACCTTGAATTATTTTATTCTTATGGAACGTTACACACATAAGTGGTAGATTCTTACAGGCAGCCAGGGGCTGTTAGTCAGCATTTATGTTCTGATGAAGCTCCGCCTTTCACCAACCAAGCCTTTTAGGTTTTCTGAGGCTGATTTTGATCCTAACAGTTCCAGGCTGTAACTGCTTATATTGATTTTTATTTATTTATCTGACTTGGTGTGTGGGAAAGGAGGAAGAGGGTGTTCGAAATGTTTATATTTTCCTACAGAATAAGTTTTCTCTTTTCAAGAATGTTGGCCCTTCATTTTTAACCATACTAAATCTATTTTTTTCTGCTTAAGATATTAAGTATTTCTCATACAAAATACCAGACTCTCAAAGCTTTTTCACTGAAAACTTTAATTTTCACACTTTCTTTTGATCATATCTGGGAGGAAGTTTGATTTAGATGATGCTTTATTTTAAAAATGTATTTAACACCTTTTACAATTTGTATCTGCTACTGATTTGAAGATCATAGAAATAAGAAGCTCACAGTCTCAATGACATAACCACAAGATTAAAAACTCTCATCTTAAATACCTTTAAAGCAAATATCATGATTTAGTACACTTACATTTTGTTAGTATCAGTTTTAGTAGATATGCATATTTTGCTAGAGTATTCTGTCTTTGAAATTTTTTATTTGGCAGTTACACTTGAAACTAAGTACTTTTTTTGTATTTCTCAAAAAGTCTGGAAATTTCTTCATTGAGGATTTAGTTGAAGCAGCTTAGATACAATAGAACTCAAAGTTCGTTACGTTATGATTCTTTCTGGAACCTTTTATTGTAAAGGTGAACTTTTGTTTGCCTATCTTAAAGTTGTCCAGGACCTTTTCCCTTGTTTGTTTGATTAATTTAAATAATGTCACACAAATGTACAGGTCCCCTTTTGGCTACCTACAGACTTTCCTGTCATAGACGAATGGAAGTATGTGATCAGAGTTTTACCTGGTAGACAAGCTCCTAGCCCTGGATTTTCTGGAGGAGTGCCAGGTGACTCCACCTGTTTGGAGCATCTGTTTGAGAAGCATGGTGACTATATTCTCACAAGAACCGTGATTGACTGTATTGGGAATTCTAGAATTTTCAGATTTCTTTCAGTCTGTTTTTTCTGACACTAGAAAAATTTTAATTATGGAATAAATGAATTGTTGGGGTAAATTTTTTAAAAAATGAACTAATTGGGTATTGCGACTACAAAAGGAAGACAGAGTCAACAGCATGTGAAAGATTTTTGAAATGCAGCCTTGGTCAGAAATGAAGCTGATGAAATGAACCCAGGTGTGAGAATTTCTCTCTCACTTCGTTGTGTTACAGGGAAGGTGCTTGGAGACTCACTGAGAGGAAGTGGCAACCGTGTGCACGAACATGGGAGCTGAGGCTGTAGCACCTCTGTGGGGAAAGGGATAGAGATACACCCTCTCAACCACGTCTTGAATCTTTCTCCATTTAATGAACCCTAAATACTCTGACCTCTTGGCCTGAGACACCTGACAGATGTAAACTTACGCAGATGGCAGTTTACCAGAGGTTGCATAGTAATCGTCTGGTTCTTAAGGGATGTGTTTCAGAAATGCTTATTACTAGAAGTAGGAATTATGTAGGAGGCATAGGGTTGTTTTCTGGGATGTCTGACCTGAGTAATACAATTGCAGTAGGAATTAAAATAATGCCATATGTTGGAAAAGTAAAATATGCACCGTGAGGAGTAAGAAGGGGTTAAGATTGGGGGAAAGGAGGAGAGGCAATTTCTGTTTGCGATGTGGGTGTAGGGAGGGAAGGGCTGGCCCTGCAGGCCCTTGCCAAGTATGATGAGTTCCCGGCCCCTCCAAGCTAGTTTCCGGCAGCCTAGTGTCACACAACCAAGGGACTTCCAAAAAACAAAGCAGGACTGTGGGACGTCTTCTCTGTCTCCTTTTCCTCTCCTCTTAAGAACCAGATTGGGTTTATCCTACTGTGTTTGGGCTATGTTTATGGAGACAGCGAGGAGTCCTTTTGTTCTCGCTAGTGTGACATGTGTAGACAGAAGTCATAACTAGTGAAATACCAGGGAGCATATTGATGGATACCATAACTATTTTGTGAGTGATCTGTCCTCCAGTTTATTCAGGGACAAGTATAGTTGTGCAGTGTTATTTTCACTTAGTTGAGTGTGTACTCTTGAGCCGGGACATTATTCTGAGTTATTAATTAAGCCAGAATTTCTTGAATGATTTTCAAAAATTAAAAGATGTCTTTGTTCCAAAGGAGCTTTGTTTTAAGATAAGTAGTTAACTAGGGCTGTACTGTACGTGTGGGTGGGAAATTGGTAGGTAGTACGCCCAGTCTGTAGAGCAGTGATTCAGGGCATTAGAAACAAGGGCATTGAGTTGTCCCCACCACGTCTCCTCTTGTGAAAGTAGAGCTGGCTCAGGGAGAGTGGTCAGAGGTCACTTTCCTAGCAGCTGGAGAGATCTCGGAGTGGAGAGACGAGGAGTTTGATTAGGAGTGAAACAGGTGGGCAGCTGATTTAGGACCAACCTGGGTTAAGAGACTGGAGTGCAGGACAGAGTGGAGAGGCGGGTGGGAAAGTGCCACATGCAGACATGGCCTATTTCAGGGTTTATCCACAGCAGTGTCTCCACCTTTTGTTCATGATTGCCCTTTATGGAGAAAAATTTAAATCAAATTTAGTTAATAGTAGATTTAATTCGCCTTATTAAATTAGTTGATCCAAATAATTAAGTTCTTCATAATGAGAGAAATTTAATACTAAAGAATACATTTTTTTCACTTAGGGTTGATTGAGCTTTGGAGGGCCACAAACCATTGATGTTTTTTGTCCTCCAAGAACCAATTTCTACCCCCTTTGTGGTGGGGGCGGGTCATAATCCCCATTGAGAATATGTGATCTAGACTTAGTCTTTCTAGGGTTAGGGCAACAGATGTCTTTTTTCTTAGTCTGCTGCTGGGTTTGGAAACTTAGTCTAAGACTCAGTAGTTGGTACATTATGGGTTAACTAAGGCATTTGTGAACCTACTTGGACCTTAACTGTAGTATTGTTTCTATGGAAACTGTATTCTAAATCCAAGAAACTTACTTAAATGAACTTCTGGAAAATACAACCTATATGTGAATTTGTGATTTGTACTACCTATAAAGTATATGAAGAGTGAATACTTTTTGCGAAAGCTCAATATTGGGCTGAGTATTAAAGGAAGAGGTGGCCATAGGTTAGCAGAGAAGAAATATTTCAGGCAGGAAGAAGACTCACCTCAGGCTCAGTCTGCATACTCAATCTTAAAATATTGTGAGATGCTTTCAATTGTATTTACCAGTCATGAAGAAAAATAGCCTTAAAATTTAATGTATATTTTTTGAAAACTAAAGGGAACTTTGTATTTTCAACTTCTGTAGATGTATCTGTATTTTTTTAGTGCTCTAGTAATCTCTGAAGATCTTTGCAAACATTAACGTATTCAAGGTACCCTTTTGTATGGGGCACCACTGGGATAACTGAATGTTTCCATTGCTGACGATCATTCATACACTGTGGCACGTGCTTGACTTGCATTAGCACATTTACCTTCCCGACCCCGTGAGCCAAGTACTGTTATCTCTGCTTTTTTGGAGGAGGGTTAACTTTCTCAAAATTTGTTGAACAGACTCTATTTTTGCTCATGTCATGATGGTACCTCCTTGCCCTGGGCCCCCAACGTGGCTTGGGCAGTTCCATAGTGCTCCAGATGTTTCTGTCTCTTGCCACCGTAAGCAGTTAATTCCAGCACCCCTCTTAAGCCATACATTTATGCTGATGTCATGTTAACTCTTCTCTCTTGTAACATGGGTCATTGAGACAATTTCTGGGGACTCTCTGTTTTGGGGAAAGATAAGGCTGCTTGTCATAGAGTAACAGAGATTCTGTTGTGTGGGAAAGGATTATAGTTTACAGTTTCCCCATAGCTCTGAGAGCAAAAAAGAACCTAATACTGAATAGTAACTTGAACAGTAGGAGAAAATATTTTAATTGCATTTTTTATTTGCACATTTGCTTTATATTTTCTTTTTTATTGCTGCTGACAAATAATCATACATTTATTGTCTCAATCATTTAGTTTGTCTTCAGATAGTGTAAGTTTTTGTTAGCTACTGCTTTTTATATGTACAGTGAAATTTACTCCTTTTTAGTGTAAAATTCCATGAGTTTTGCATACAATTGTGTAACCACAACCACGGGGAAACATTTAGAACGGTTCCATCGCCCTCTACCGCACTTTCCCTGGTACTTCTTTGCAGTCCTGCTTCTGGTCTTTGACAGTCACTGATCAGTTTTCTGTCCCATCTCTGCCTTTACCAGAGATCGTATATACAGAGTTAGCGTAGCCTTTGAGCTGGCTTCTTTAGCTGAGAGCAGTGCCTATGAGATTCATCCAAGTTGTTGCATTTTCCTCTTTATTGCCAAGTAGTATTGCATTGTGTGGATGTGCCACAATTTAGTTTGTTCGTCATTTTTCCAGCTGAACATTTGGGTGGTTTCCAGTTTTTAACAGTTTTAAATAAAGTTATTATATGTATACATGCACATACAGGCTTTTATTTGAATATTAATTTTCATTTCACTTGGGTAGATAGCTGGAGTAGGTTTGCTAAGTGGTGTAGTAAGTGGGTTTTAACTTAAGAAACTGCTGAACTGTTTTCCAAAATGTTTGTACTGATGTGCATTCCCACTAACAGTTACTCTGTATCCTTGCCAGTATAGTCTCTTTTTTTAAGTCATTTTGATAGGTATGTATGATATCTTATGTTTTAATTTGCACTTATGTAATGGCTAATGATGTTGAGCATTTTGTCATGTGCTTATTTGCTATCTCTGTATCCTTGGTGAAGTATCTGTTCTAGTCTTTTCCCATTTTTTAAATTGAGCCATTGTCTTTTGAGTTGTACAAGTTTTAAAAAATACAGATATTTCTTACATAAGTCCCTTATAAGATAAATGATTTACAAATCTTTTATCCAAGTTATGTCTTGTTTTTTCATTCTCTTAACCATATGTTTTGAAGGGCAGAAGTTTTTTAGTTTATTAGGTCAATTTATCATTTTTTCTCCATGGATCATCTTCTGGTGTTGTAGCTAAGAAATCTTTGCCTAAGGCCACAAAGATTTTATACCTTTTCTTCTACAATCCATTTTGAATTAATTTTTGTATGTGGTACAAAGTTCATTTTTTTGCATGTGGGAGTCCAGTTCTTCTGGAAAAGACTGTCCTCTCTCCGTTGAGGGGCATTTGCACCTTGTTGAAAATCTGTTCCGCCTCCCCTCACCTGACTGCTCTGGACCACGTCCCTCTCCTGCCCTCAGAGCATTTCCCACACTTTGCTCCTTGACTTGGAGGAGGAGCCTCATGTGGGACTGAGGGTGAAGGGGCCAGTGGGGCTGTTCGCGAGCCTCCTGTCACTCATGGATGCCTGCAGCGCAGGCCCGGGTGGCAGTTACTCTGGCTACTCCTCTCTGCCACTCCCCATCCTTCACCTCCTCTTACCTGACCGTCTCACTCAGCTGTCCCCTGCATGCTCACTACCTCTCTCTGTTGAGTCGTTGCTTAAATGCCTCTTGCTGTGGGGCTCCATGGATCTCTAACGTCAGATCTGTGCAACTGCGGGCATCTCAGTGTCTTGTTCTCTGCCCCACTTTAGCCTCTCCTCTGGTAGTGAATCCCTGGACCTTGTCCTGGTAAGTAACGGCACCCCTCGTAATCGCATCTGCAGATTTCTGCTCTGACCACCCCTCCTCCCTTGCCTGTTCACTCCCTCAGCTTCTCCCACTCCTGCAGTCCTCCGATCCCGCCGCCTTTTCCCTTCCCTCCCACCCTCCGCGCCCTCTTGTCCCTTTGCGCCCGGCTCTAAGCCCATCCTGGTTGCGTGCAGTCTCAGCCGCCTGGCTTGCTGGCTTCATCACTCTCCCTGGCAAACACCAGCCACCTAAGTCAAGCTGTGCCTGGACTCTGCTCTTGCGCCCTCACAGCTGAGTGTGGTGGAGGGACATCCCTTCATGTCACAACCACGAAGCTCAGGAGGCCTTGATGCTGTCAAAAAAATTGTACCACCTGTTCCTCATTCATTCAGCCTCTCATCCTTCTGGGGCAAGGGTTGGCGAGCATTTTCTTTGAAGGGTCAAGTAGTAAACGTGTTTGGCTTTGTGAGCCATGTGGCTTCTGTCACAACTGTGCAGCTGTACACTATTGCCTGAAAGCAGCCACACACTGTAGGTCAAGGATGAGGAGTGACACCCCCTCTCTCCCGAATGCTTTCTTCACCTGCCTTCCAGGATGCCACACTCTTCTGGATTTCCTTTACTCTCTTTGGCTGTGCCTTCTCAGTCACTTGGACTGGTTGCTCATCAGTGCCCCAGACTTTAAATGCTGGTGTCCCCCCAGGGCTCAGATCTGGGTTCCCTTCTCTATTCTAAGTGCCATCTCCCCCTTGGTAATTCGTCTGGTCCCTGAGTACTTGCTGTATGTGAATGACTTCAGAGTTGTTACCTCCAGTCTGGGTACCTCTGCACTCTCGGCTTGTTTATCCAGTACCTACTCGGGACCTTCACTTGAGTATCCAATAGGCGTCTTCAATTTAACGTGTTCCAAAGAGAACTTCTATCTTCCCTAATCCCCCTCCTCCTACCGTCTTCCCACTTCCAGTAAATGGAAGCTCCTCCTCTCTGTTGCTCAAGCCGAAAACGTTAGAGCAAATCATTGTCTGTATTGCCCCACACTCCACACTGAGCCTTCAGCAAGTTCTCTTGGCCCTGCCTTTGAGGTGGGTCCAGAGTGTGACCACACCCGACCTCTCCCGCCTGCTCAGTACTGCTGGGATCTCTCTCCTGGATTAACGTCTTAGCCTCGTAGCTCGTCTCCTTGCTCTACCTAGCCTTTCTACAGTCTGCTCTCGACACAGTAGCTGGAGCGAACCTTTGAGTACAAAGATAACTTGTGCCCCTTTATGCTGAAAACCTTCAGAGCCAAGACTTAGACAAGCATCCTGCTTGGCCTGGCCCTGCTCTGCGCCCCCCACCCCCACCCTCCGCTCCTTAGCCTGCTCGCTGTTCCTCCAATACGAGAGCACATCCCTGGCTCAGGATCCTGCAGTTGTCATCCCTGCGCCCGGAGTGCTCTTCCCCCAGCTGCCGCTTCACCGGCTCTGCTCCCTGTGCTCCTTCTGGTCTTGGCTGCACTGCACCTTCCCTGACCACCCTGTTCACAACGGTTCCCTGACCACCCTGTTCACAAAGGTCCCCTCACCATGCTTCCTCCTCATTTCTGACCCCACCCTCCTTTCCTATTGCATTTATTATTCTCTACTACACATCCCAGCATTTGCTCTACTGGATTTCTGCCTGCCTCCGCCAACTGGAATGGAAGCCCCATGGTGGCTGTTTTTTAATTTTGTTGTTATTCAGCCCCAGTGCTTTGGACAGTCCCTGGAATATAGTAGGCACTTAGTACATATCTGTAGATTATGTGCATTTTTATAGAACTTAAGGAAGACGTTCTTTTTTCTACTTTAGTCTTTGTTAAATTCACATAGGTGATAATAATGGATATCAAGAAGAAAAGGAAATATTTATTTTCTTCCTTCCAGAATCAGACTGTATATGCTTGTTCATATGCATAATTTTTACTTGTAACCAGGGTTCAATAAAGTCTTCAATTTTTTTTTGCCATCATATAATTTCCCATTTTATTAATTAATATCCCATCATATAATTTCTCTCATTGTTCATAATTATTGATTCTAATCTTTGTAAAAATATTCCCCATGGCCAGTATTTCAGTATAGACTCTTAGTATATGAAACTTTTATCATTCCTTTTGAATATTTATCTTTTTCTGACTTTCAAAAATGGGACAATAACTTCTACACTGCAGCCTGTGACTAGGAGTATGGTATTAACTGTGTTCAGTCTGAAAAGTAAGCAGACTTGCTCAGTGAGTTGGGCTGCACTTTCATGGCTCCCAGTGTGAAAGGAGACGAGTCTTACGGAGTCAGTGGACACCTGAGAAGAAATGGGAATTAACACTGCATTTGTTTTTAATAACCGTGTAAAGATTACCCTAGATTAACTGTACACTTGACTAAGATTTGAGCAGCTAGGTGGAAGCCTCTTGAGGGATCCGGGGGCGCCTAGGAGCCTTAAACTCAAATTTTCTTTCCTGTTAGGCAGTGATATCTGTTGAGTTACTTTAAGTCTGGGATGCTTGACAGGGCTCCTGGCCTCATGCCGAGGCACAGGGGGTGCCCTGCCCCGTTGCCTTCTGCAGCCTGACCTCTCTCCTCTGCCATCCTCCTTGCTCATAAACCTCGGCCTCCTCGGCGTAAATGATACTGAAATGGCTGCAGCTTCCAACCACGCCAAGAGTGCTCACATGCTTTTGCACACACTGAATCCTCTACCTACTTTTCTTGTTTGCTAGGAGAATCCCTACGTCTCCTCCAAGTCTCACCTCAAGCCTCATCTTGGCAGTGCCTCTGCCCGGGCAGGGTCATTATGCTACGAGCCGCCGCTGTGTCCTGTCCATAGCCGTGTGCATGTCTCCCACCCGTGCACAAATCAGCTTGCGAAGACAGGACTTACTCACCTTCGAGCTTCAATGCCTGAGTTCCCGAAAATGCAGGCTGTTAGTAAATTTGTGGAATAAATGAAGAGCAATGTGTATTGATGGGCTTTACACTTACCCTCAGTATTCTTTTCTCCCCTAAATGTTCCTTGTCAATTTTAAGTCTTTTTAACAAGTTCTTCTGTTTTCCCCTCACCTGGCCTGCATGTAACATGCTCCCTCTCACAGGAATTCATCCACTTTTCATTTATAGAACCTTTCCATGTCCGCGAGGTGCGGCTGTGTGTCTCCTTCCTCAGCCCGCCTTGTCTGCACTTGCAGTTTCCATGACTCACTCTTCATTGTCTGTCACGTCACAGACTTGGCCGCACTGCTTGCTCAGGGCATTCAGTCATGTTGTCTGAGCTGGAGGTGCTCTTAGAAGAACGTTGTTTTTGCTTCCTGCTTAGTGCGGAAATTGCTTCCACAGTTTGCCCTGTTGACAGTTACTGTGTGACTGCTTCACCTCCAGGACCAACAGCTGAGCCCCAGTCTTGAGACCCCAGTCAGCGCATCCCACTCTTGTTAGACAGCTCTAGACCGTCAGGAATCTCTCTTTCCTGTGTCAGGTCTGCCTCCACAGTAGGATCATGGGTCCTGGTTTTTCCCGTGGGAGATTCATCTCCATAAGACAGACTACAGATGTTTGAATATACTTTGCTATCCCTTGATGGTGCCGTAGGCCAACAACATTGAGGAAAAGCAAGCTTTCTGTAACTCACACAGTACTAGAAAGTAAATTTTAGAAGGCTTAAAAACTTCAGTGTAACACATGAAGGAAGAAGCCATAACAGGAAATATCGATAGATTGGACTCTGAAAATCGAAAAGATCAGTGACAAATCAGGAAAAGACATTTGTTCTTCATATGACAAGCATGGAGTTATTTCCAACAGGTCTTGTTAATAAGACAGACAAAAAAGAAATACCCTGATAGGTAAATGTGGGGGAAACATGAACTGGTGATGTATGAAAATATACTATATACTTTTTAGGCCAGTAACCTGAAAAAAAATGTTCAAAATACCAGAAGTCAAATTAAGATTTCAGTGTTTGCCTAACAAATTGATGCTTAAAAATTGTTAACACCCTGTGTTGATGACTGTGTAGTGAAATGGACACTGTTTTTATGATTTTGGAAACGTAAGCAGTTTGGCAGTATGTTTGCACCTCTGATGGGTGATTACATTCTAGGGATCTATCGTGAGGGAACTATCAGATGCACACAGTGATTGATGTATGCTTGTACAGGTGTGTGTGGGGGTCCTCCCCGAAGCAGATGCTGAAGAGATTGAGTTGGGGTGGGAGGAGGGCAGGGGAGGTCATGCCCTGAAGGAGAGGGGAGGATTAGGACTGGAGAGTAGAGGCTGCAGCCCAGATGCAGATCCTGGCAGCCCTGGACGTAGAGAGGTTAGGAAGCAGAATCCTCAGGGAGGGCCTGAGGCCCAGGCCCTAACACCCCGCTGCCATGCCCCGCCCTTGGCTGGGACTGCCTGGGGAGGGAGTGGTCTGGGCTCCCGTCTCTGCAGGGAGGCTGCTGCTGACTGCAGTCTGTGTGACCAGAGGGGCCTTCTTGCTGAAGGGACATCCCAGGGCATACCTCTGGCTGCTGCAGAGGGATGTTCACTGCAGTGTTACTAAAGTGACACAGTTAGAAATGGTATTTTGTCCGATAATAAAATATGCCTTTTCTAATTAAGGAGGGGAAAGTAATTTCAAAACACGATTGCATTTGTACTTTAAGCAGCTACATATACATTACTGTAAGGTCTTTGTGGTTTTTGGTATTTTGTGGGTTTTTTTGAGCTTAAAACTCCTCTTGAACCCTGACCTCTTAAAACCCATAAAATAGGCCCAGATCACTATTTTGACCACTCTTTGCTATTTCAATCTCTCTTTTTTTTTGTCTTAAAGAGCTCTAAGAAACTCTAGAGGACAGTTTGAAAACTTTGGTTCTATTTCTTGGATTAGTTTTACAAAGATAAAAACTGGTAAAGTGAAGTTAAAATGAAAACCAAGTATTCAGGATTGTTTCCAAGAGGGTCAGGAAAGTTGTCAGGAAATCTAGGGTCCTGTTGTGGAAGAATCACTGAATGTTTTCCCGTAATTGACCAATAGGAGAAAGGTCACGTACCACCTGTCTCCTGGGGACCCCAGCACAGACTGTTGCCCATACTACCCACATTGAAGTTTTGAAGGAGGTGGAGAACCTGACCTTTCCCAAAATGTCCTGGCACTTTTCTGTGATTCGTCATGTATGACAACTTTAAAAAAATGTGTTAGACTTCCCAGAAGTTAAAAGGTATTCTATCAGTCTTTTCTTTCCAGGATGTAGGTGTGTAGATTTAAATACGTGTGTGTTTACAGATGATGTATGCATGTGTTTACAGATGATGTATGCATGTATTTACAATAAGAGCTGCTGACTGTTGTCAAGTGTAGGCAGTGATTTTCTTAGTCTCCCTTGTGCCCTGGAGTGAGATCTGATTGCCTGTTTTGACCTTGTGTTTCTCTAAGTTCTTAAGATCAAGGACTGTGTCTTTTCCGCCTGAGACCCATTCCCCAGCACAGTATTCGCACTAGGTGGTAGAGCAGACTGGAATTCCACTGTCAGATTTTTTTTAATTTAGGGTTTGCCACTAGAAGGACTGGGTCAACTCCTGTCCCCTTGTTATTTTACGTTTGATAATGTCATGTTAATTTATTAAAAACTGTTTTCATTCTAGAACCCGTTTTAGAAATTTGCCTAGTCAGGTAATACCAGTGGACAATATTAAAAACAACTATAATACTTTTATGTGACTCATTTGTACTTCCTGATCAAAACGCTTATCCATGGATATTTTAAGTAGGCTTTTTGGCAGGTGTTCAGAAACACAGGAAATGAATAAACAAAAGTAGATATTTGCTGTGAAGGTACATAAATGACAGAAGTGTAACCTTGGTTTTATTAGTCAAAGTTTAATGATAGAGTCCAAATCTATCATTTTTTTTTCTAAACAAATTTTACTTATCAATGAAACTGCTTCCTAAGCAGCATTTTACAAAAATCTAGCAATGCTATCCATTATATAAAAACCTGAAAACTACTTTGCTACTGTACTTTTTTAAAGATTAATTTTCATTAAAGCTCTGTGGTAGGTGAAGTTCAGTTAGACGAGTGGCACCTGATGTCCATCCCTGCCTTGGCAGACCCCGCGTGGAGGTCCTGCTCTCACTCAGTTGGTTCCGTCTGGGCGGCCTGTGCGGGGCCTCAGCTGTGGCCCTGATGCAGGGGCCTCTTCTAACTGGCCGGAGCCGTTTCATGCCGGAACGGTGTGCTCGGTTGGCTGCTCAGGGTTTGGACGCACTGTGCGTCCTGTTCAGTCCCAGGGCCCACCTTCCAAAGCTTGTGTTACCCAGAGATACCAGAGGAAGGTGGTGTAGAAAGCAGCCCTGAGGTGCCCCTGTGTCTGTGGGGTTGTGCTTGCAGCCCCAGGGGGTGTGCTGGGGTGGTTTGAGGTGTTGCTGCAGCACAGGGTTTCCCCTCACCCTCTGCATGGGCAGAGCTGCTCACTGCAGCGCGTTCGCTGTGGTTAAAGGCCAGGGGCTGCCTCGGCGCAGACAGTGCAACCACGTATCGCGTCGTGACAGGACAGGAGAGCGCCCTGCGGGTGGACTGAGGCAGCTTCCACGGTGGGACAGCCTTCACCATGAGGTAAGTGGGAAGGAAACCCACCGCAGAGGTGGGCGTGTGCCGTGTGCATAAACCAGAGGGAGTGCACGCTCACCAGTGCTGACACTGGCATCGTTCCCTCCAGGAGGTGCCTGCGCGTCTGGTGGCCTCTGAGGGCGAGAGCTGTGGGGGTTCTCAGGGCTCAAGGGAGGAAGGGAACTTACTCTGCTCTGTGTTTTCATTGGCGCTCTTTGCATTTTTCCTGACTACATCCATATTGATACCACTTTTTGGAAATGCTGCGTGTCCTCAGTGCCTTGTGCTGTGCTCTGAAGCAGGGTGGCAGTGCCTTTGAGGCAGCTCTGAAATCCCCACAACTCTGCCTTCCCTGCTCCTTGCGAACTCACTGACTGTGCGCTCTGTGTGCGCTCGGTTCCGTAGAGGGAACCCAGCTTTGCAGTCAGGTTAGACCTGTGTCTACAACTCTTTGGCTGGTAGGATTTAGGGTGAGTTACTTAACCTTCAGAATCCTAATTATATTTTAATTAGATAACTGAGAGACTTGTTCAGACTGAAATCCCTGCTGTCCCAGCTATACTGAAATTGGAACATTAATATTTCTGTTTCCCCTGGCACGCTGTAGTGAATATACCTAATTTTGAGGGCCTTCTTGGCTTCTAGAGTATTTTAAGTGAAATAGCTTATTCTCCCTTTTTAATCCCATAAAATCTAAGTAAAAGTAATGTTCTTTATCTTCCTGGATGTGAATGGGAGTTTACTATTTTTTTACTTTTTTTTGGTGTGTGTGTGTGGGTAAGTGCAATAATGTGTATCACGTGTGGGATATTCTGTGTTACTGACCGGCGCCAGTCTCCTTCCACAGGAAAACCAGCTTTAAACGTGTCATTTGTGTAGATTACAAGTCAAAACTTGGTGATAATGACAATATTGGAATTCCTTTTTGATGTAAAAATATTACTTAGATATTGGTGTTTTTTGAGTAAAAATCTATGTCTTCTATTTTTTTTTCTTTTTCAGCTCTTTCAGTCTCATATGGCAGCAAAAACAGCTGGTATGCCCTCCCAACTGCCTGACAGTGAACAGAACGTGAGTATATCTTCTCAGTGGGTCTGCCTTGTACTCTGGATGCCTCTTTGGTTTCTGGGTAACTACGGAGAGACCCGACGGGCTCTTGTTGGTACTTACCTTGAATATGAATTAACTTTTATATTGATTCAAGTTAAAAAATCAATGATGAATTGAATAATCGTTGAGTGTCTGCAGTGTCTCTGCCCCTCAACCCCCACCCCCCACATTAAGCAGATTCGAACCCCAGCTGCTGCCACAGCGTCCGTGGGGACTGGCGCGACTCTTGTCGGGGTGCTGGCAGCCCCTGGTAGTGACAGCGCAGGAGGCCACTGTCCGGCCTGTCAGACGCCTTCCTGAGTGCAAGGTCAGATCCTAGTGCTTCCAAGGGCTCCCAAGTGTGTCTGTACAGGAGGGGTGTGTTTTGGTAATTCATATTAAAAGTTACATTTAAAAAGGGGGAGTAAATTTAAATTGGTGAACGAGGTGAGTTGTCAATTTTTAAAAATCAAATTGAAGATACACGTGTGGATAATCAGTCAGATTAAATGGTTCCCTTCAGTCCTGGGTTCCAGTTTCTCCCTGTGTTTTCCTCCTCCACACGTGCTCAGGTCCCCACAGTTTTGATAAATGGTAATCTGGCCACCAAACTGCTATCCTTTTTATCTTTTTTCTCTCATTCCATCTTTGTTTGACCTCACAGACTTTGAAATCTTTTTGGATCTCTTTTTGAATCACAGACTTAATCTGCCTTCTGACATGTTGCTTTGCTGACACTACTGTAACCTCTCAGTGACTAGTGCGGAGTGCTCACTGCTTAGTCCTCATTTTCTCCAGCCCCTCTTCTTCATTAAATTATAGTGGCTACTCCCACATTTTTGAAAAGCCTCTTCTTTTTAAATCACAAAGATGGCACGCTTACCTCACTGAAAGGGGCTTGAGGGGCACAACTTGCTTGTGCGCTGGTTTTCTGTTGCTCTGTGACAGACGGCAGCGAGAGCTGCTTAAAGCCCCTTGTTTTATTAACTCAGAGCCTGTGGTCGGAAAGCTGGGCACGCTCCACTGGCTCTTCCTCCGCTCAGGTCTCCCGCCAGGTGTTCGCTGCTAGTTCCCATCCGGAGGCTCCCCTCCCAGAAGGTTTTTGGCAGAATTCAGTTCTTCGCTGGCTGGTTGCTGTCGGCTCCTGGAGGTCATTCTTAGGTCCTTGCCACCCATCAGCAGGGGAACTGGAAAGGCGAGTCCCTTACATTACATCTGCAAAACGCTTCACAGCAGCACCCGGATTTGTGTTTGATTGAACGGGTTGAAGGTGTGGGTACACTGGGGGCCATCGTCTTAGACTCTCCTGCCATATACAGTCAAAAGCACATCTTTCTCACCTCCATCTCCAAGTCCACTCCCCAGAGGTCACCGGTCTCCATAGTCTGTCACTACCCTTTGAGACATTTTTATTCATATTCATATATGAGAATATATGAAAAAAATGTACCTTTTGAAACTCAAATCATAGTAACTAAGTCACTGTTTATACACTTAGCTTAGGAAATTTACCCATGTGTGGAATGTGTCTGTGGTTCAGGATTCCACTGTGTGGCTACACTAATTTGTGCGCTCACCAGTTGTTGGACATTTGGTTGTTTCTAGTCTTTGCCTGTTTGCAGTAAATCTGCTGTGAACATTGGTGTGTGAGTCCTTGTGTGGATGGATGTTAGTTACCTCTGGTGCCTGGTTGCACAGTCTTTACCTTCGTAGGAAACCACCACCTGTCTTTCAGAGTGGCTGGGCTGGCTCATGTTTGCACCAGTAAATGCACTGGAGTTCCCATGTGCTTCGTCATCTCCACCACGTGACATTATCAGCCTTCTTACTTTTAGCCAGTCTAGTGGCTGTTCAGTGGTATCTGAGTGTAGTTTTAGTCCACATTTCCCTGATAACTAATAATGTTGAGCACTCTTTCATTTGCTTACTGCCTATTTATTTTGTTATCTTCTTTGTGAAGTGTCTATTCTAGGGTTTCACCCATTTTTTTTTAATAAAGTAGGTTGTCTTGTTACTGAATCTTACACATTCTTTATGTATTCTGAATACGAGTGCTTTGTCAGAAATGTTATGTTTTCTCCCAGTCTGACTTGCATATTCCTTGATGATTATAAGGTTTTAATTTTGATGAAGTAGGCAAATAGACAAATACCAGATTATCACAATACCACACGTGGTAATTATAGCTTTATTTTTATTTTAAAAATTTTTATTTTTTATAGTTGCTTTTTGGTTATTTTTTTTTTAAGTGATGGCTGAATTTGCAAGGAAAGTGGGGCCAGTAAGTCATTGGAGAGACAAATTCCATTACTCTTTATTTTAGCAACAGTGACAGCCACATGAGAGGGTTCAAGGATCCGCCTCAGACACCAGCAACCTCTTTATCAGCGTTTCTCTCCACCAGCGTCCTCTGCTTCTGTTTGCCAGGCACTTCCTGGCAGAGTGATGGGGCCCCAGGTTGTGACAGTGGTCCTGGTAGGCCTTGGCCACCTGGCTAAACTGCTCCAGCTCCTTGGCACAGTTCTGCCTGTAGCTCTCACCTTCCAGCCTTCAGCCTTTCCTGGATAATGCTGACAATTTCTTGGTCAGCTTTGCAGTCTCCATTGCATTTCTGCTTCAGACATGCACAAGACATCCTTTTCCTTGCACTCTGTGATGTCCGGCACCGACGCAACTCACGGTGGTAGTAGCAATACCTGCTCTTGGCGTGCTGCGCTCTGTAAACCTCCCCGGGGTCACAGGCTGGTGCATGAGGAGGTCGAACGCCTTCGTAAAGTGGGTGATGGGCTTGGGCGGTGAGGACACTGGTGCAGGGGCTTGGGGTGCTCGTCCTTGTCCCAGCTGTCCAGTGTGGTCGCTGTGCCGGGGGCTCCCCTCCTGGACTTGGTGCCCAGCCTCTGCCTCAGCCCCCAGCCTCGTGCACCCGCATAGAGGACACCTGAGGGTGGCCGCGCCTGCTGGTTGTAGCTTTACGGCAGTGAGTGTAAGTCCTTCAGCTTGTTCTTCTGTACAGTTATTTTAGCTATTCTAAACCTTCTGCCTTTCCACATGGATTTTATAATCAGCTTGTCAGTTGCTGCATTGACAGCATATAGTTGAGTTTTGCTCTTTTGTCCAGTTCTGACAGTTTCCTTCTTTTAACTGAAAAGTTTAGACCTGCCCTGTCCAGTATGGTGGCCACTAGTCACATGTGGTTATTTAAATTTAAATTAGTTAAAATTAAATAAAATTTGGAAGTTCCTTCCTCAGGTGCATGTGTCACGTCCAGGTGCTCAGTGTCTGCAGGTGGCTAGTAGCACCTGCTGCTGGCTCAGCTCTGGACACCCCGTCATCTCAGGAGGTTCTGCTGGAAAGCACTGGCTCAGGCCCCTTCTGTTTAGTTATGGACACGGCTGGTCTGAATCCACCAACTGGCTGTTAGTTTTCTGTTTGTCTCATTTGTTCTTTCATTTTTAGTCTTTTCCTGCCTTCTCTTGATTTAATATTTTTATCATGCATTTTATCTCTACCATTGGCTTACTAGCTAAAACTCTTTGGTGTTTTATTTTGTAAAATAGTAATTAATGTGGGCTTTAACTTACCCTCACTGCCTTCAAACAGTATCATAGCACTTGGTGTGTAATGTGGAACCCTTACAGCGGGGTGACTCCACCCCTCCCGTCTTCTGTGCTCTCACTGTCATACGTTCTACTTCTCCGTGTATTATAATCCTGTAATACATGGTGGTTATTGCTTTAAACAGTCAATTTATATTTTCAAGAAATTGAAACAAGCAAAAAATTCTCTTATGTTTGCCAATACTTTTACTTTTCTGATAGTCTTCATCCCTTCTCATAAACTTAATCAGTTGTATCTTGAGGGAGGTATAATGATCAAAGTCTTGAGTTTCTTTGGTAAATTATGTTTATCCTTTCTCATATGCCGACACCCTGTTTCAGTAAACCTTTTTTTTTTTCGTTGTTGCTGTTGTTTTGTTTTCTTTCAGCAAAAAAAAGATAATACTCGTTCTTTAACCATGTCTGGCCATGTGGGTTTTGAGAGTTTGCCTGATCAGCTGGTCAACAGGTCGATTCAGCAAGGCTTCTGCTTTAATATCCTCTGCGTGGGTAAGTGCCAGCCTCCCTCCAGACTATCCCTTCCTGCCCCTTGTGCTCCCCACCTTGTCATGAGCAGTGAGCTGCCGTGCTAGCAGCTTGAGATCATGGTCCCAGATTGTTTTCAGTAAAGCCTATCAGGTTTTCTCCTTAGCTGTCCTGCTTCAAGCTTCGTTTGTTCTTTAAACATTTCAGCTCTTTCTTCACAGTTCTGAGTGACTTAGCACACATGACTCATTTTTATGCTCTGCTGGTGACTCAGTGGACCAGCCTTTGAAATATTTGGGATCCTGGAAACCACTGTAAGAGTTTACTGTGCTGTTTTTCCTCATCCATCTTGTGCACCTGTGAAGATGTGCCTGCATTTCTTTCAGGGGAGACTGGAATTGGAAAATCAACGTTGATTGACACATTGTTTAATACTAACTTTGAAGACCATGAGTCCTCACATTTTTACCCACATGTTAGACTTAAAGCTCAGACATATGAACTCCAGGAAAGTAATGTTCGCCTGAAATTGACCATCGTGAATACAGTGGGCTTTGGTGACCAGATAAACAAAGAAGAGAGGTACGTGTTTTCCTCTTGTAATAAAACCGAGTTTTCTTATTTCAAGACCTCTGCCTTCTTGCCCCACGTGCTATGAATTGCTTTTCTGCTGATTTTCTGCTCATGCCTTTCCTCCCAGACTTTTAATTTTTCAGTACTTTAGCAGTATTTTGTTCTTGTTATCAAATTGACATTTTTCTATTCAGTTACCTAATTCCTTTATAATAATTTGAATCACATTATTAAAAGTGTGTATTTCAGCAAAAGTAGTTTTAATTATTTCCTGATATGAGAATTCAGTGAATATTAAATGATTTGTACTAATTTTCAGGTAGGATTTGTCTTGGTGAGGAGAAAATTTTTAAAAAAACAAGGCATTCATGGCAAATATATAATGGCCAAATCCATGGTGCATGGATTTTTTGGTGTAATTCTAACCAAATTAGCCAGGTACATTATTAAGCATTGCAGGAAAGGTTTGACAGTGAAATTTTAATTTATATTTTATCTTATGTTTATATTTTCTATTTCTTCATTTCTACCATGGTATTATAAAGATTGATTATAGATTCTATTTGAAATTTAAACTATGAGAAGAGAAAATAGACTGGGGTAAAGCAATGACTTTTTGTTCTTTTTCCTTTCTGAAATACATGTTTTCATTATAGGAGGTAGTTTCCTGGTTGCCTAAGGTTTGTTTTAGAGGGAAACACTGCACTCTCTTCATGTGCCAGCCTCTCTCTGTGTGTCAGCCTTTTCAGCACATGTGTGTGTCCTGCTTTAGATTTCAGAACACGATTTCTGTGGGCTTTCTGGAAGAAGCAGCTTGGTACAGGAGGCAAAGGCCTGTGACATGTTGCTTTTTAAATAGTCTTCTATAGAGAAGTTGGATATAGCTTTACTTAAATTTATTCTTAGATCTTTGGCATTTTTGATGGTCTCGTAAATGATATCTTAAAAATATTTCATTTGCTATTTGGTGTATGGAAATATAATTGATCTTGCATATAGCAACTTCTGTGAATTCTCTGATTAATTCCAATAATTCATCTCAAAATTTGTTTAGGTTTTCTATGTATGTAATAGTATAATTTGCAAATAAGGGCATATTCTTCCTTTCTAGTTTTTTGTTTCTTTTTAAATACATTTTATTGATGTGTAATTTACATAGAATAAATAAAATGCATTGGTTTTCTCAGTGTTCAGTTCATTTTGACAGTTGTGTAGTTTCTAACCACTGCCATGACTGTCATGTAGGAAACATCCACCTCTGGGCCTGTCCCCTTGTGCCCTGCAGGTGGGTGCTTCCTCCCGGCACGGCTGCAGCTCCAGCTCCCCAGCTCTCTCCCATGGGGTGCAGCGCCCTGGCCCCTGAGCCCCCGTCTCTGTGCTGCGCCTGGAGACTCGTCTATGGGCAGGAGGGAGGCTTCCCTGTTCGTTTCACTCCCCGTGATGACAGTTTTTATGTCAGTTGTCCTGTGTCTGAAACCCATTTCACGTGTTTTGTCCGGGTGTGTGTAGGGTAGATCCAGTCCCCTGCCTCTGTCATGGCTGAAGGCAGTGGTCTGTTTTTCCTTACTTCAGTTTAATACCTGACTGCACTGGTGGGACTGACAGGATTCCCTTGGGGTCAGTGGAGATTGCTGGCATTTTTTTCTTTCATTCTGTGGAGAAAATGTCATTTCTTTTCTTTAATCTTTAATAAAATGAATTACAGTAACTAATTTTTTGTTGGTAAATTAACCTTGCAATCTTTGATACCATTTTATATCTTTTTATATTGTGCTGTATTAATTTTTTTCCTTTTAGTATTTTTGCATCTTATGTCTATAAGTGAGGTTTTCAACCGATATTTTCTCTTACACTTTTTTTTTTTTTTTAATCAAGATATGTCAGCCTTCTAAAATGAGTTTGGGGAGTTTTTCACTCTTTTCTGGAAAATTTTGTGTAAGATTGCAGTTATTTTTCCCTAGCATAATTGGTGGAACTTGCCAATAAAACCTGTCTGGGCCTGGAGTTTCCTGAAAGATTCTGAGTTACTAATTAATTTTCTTTAATGATTATAGGAAAATTTAGAGGGCTTTTTTTTTGAGATAGTTGTGATAATTCACATTTTTCGAGGAATCTGTGTATTTGATCCAAATTCCCAAATATTGTTACTAAAGATGTGACTGTTACAGTGTCTTTTTATTGTCTTCGTCGTCTGTGCGGTGTCTGCTCCTCTTCCCTGGGGCTGGTTATCTGTGCTTATTTCTCTTCTCCTTGGTCAGTCTCGACAAAGTGTGGTCAGTTTACTTGGTCTTTTCAAATTTTGGCTTTATTGATCCTCAATTTTATACTTCTTGTTTTTCCTGTTTTATTAATTTCTGCTTTTATAATTTACCTTTCTTTCAGTTCTGATCTAATTTGCTTGAATTTCTCATTGATTCTCAGCCTAATGCATTTAAGGTTATAAATGACCTTCTAAGCATGGCTTTAGCTGCATCTCACAAATTTTGATATATAGTATGTCCACCCTCAATTAATTTTTAATTTCTACCTTTATTTCATCCTGAAAAAGAGACACTTTTATCATATACAGTGACCTTTTCCTGTTGAGAGACTTCTCACCTTGTCTGACCTCCCTTGTGGAGGTGTGTTCTGCTCCGCCCCGGCTTTGGGCACACGTGTGCCTTAGATGTGCTTCTGATCAGTCACATGGTTTTCTCTTTAAAATCCCCCCGACAGTGCTTGTCTTTTAATTGTGCACTGAGTCTATCCAAAGGTAATGAGGTTCCTGATGGATTTAGGCTTTAAATTTACCGTTTTATTTTGTGTTTTCTATTTGTATTGCTAGTTCCATGTTTCTTTTTCCTTTCTTGCTTGATATCTATTCTTAAAGTTGTTACTCTAGAAATTATAAAACATAATCTCTAACCTAATCAAAGTTTAAGATTATTATTTGTACTTGTCCTTGATGATACAAATAGACAATAAAATGGAATTTTGAACAGTTAAACTCCATTAACCTCCCCTGCCCCCAACTTATGTTTTCTCTCCTTTTCTTAATTGCACAAGACGTTATCATTTCATGTGGCCACTATTTACTACTCTTTTAATCAAAATTTCCTGTTTGACTCTCATACTTGTAGTTGGGTATACAGTTCTGGGTGGACGGTTATTTTCTTTACCTCCGTTGAAGAGACCATTTCACTATCTCCTGGCTTCTGCTTTTACTACTGAGAAGGCAGCTGTCAGTCTGTTTCCCCCTTAAGAAAATACCCTCCTGTTTTTCCTTCAGTGCTTTTTAAGATCTTTGTTTTTGTTGTTCTCGGTTTTACCATGATACATCTGGGTTTTTATTTATTTATAATTTATCCTGCTTGAGTCTGAGTCATCGTTCTTTTGAAAAATCTGAGACTTCATGTCTTCAGATACGATTCCTGCCCCTTTGCTCTGAAGTTGGTGACGTGTTAGCCCCTCTCGTTATATCTTCCGTGTCTCTTACTCTTAATCTCTCTTCCGTAGTTTTATCTGTTTTTTCTTTCTTTCATTTGCTTTCTAGATAATTAGTTTTGATTTATCCTCCAGTATACTAATTCTCTTTTTAGCTGTGTCTAACATACTGTTAAACTAATCCATGAATTTTTCATTCTGGTTATTGTAGTTTTCAAATCTGTGCATCCTGTGTGGTTCGTATTCATATCTGTAGGATCGCTTTTTATTACTTTACTATTCCCAGCACATACATTCAAGTTTGCCTTTTATTTTTATTTCTTTTGTCTCTTTTTGTAACTATTTTTTATAATTCAGGTACATTGAAATTTTGCAGTTATTGTACTAATACTTGTTTTTTCCTTTGGTTCTCATTCTGTATGCTTTTTTCCCTATGTGCTTGGTTATTTTTTAATTGTAGTTCTCACAGTCTTTGAAAAATTATTTGCAAGGATACAAATTTGCAGATTTGGATTTGCTTACGTTAGGTCCCTCTGGGCATTAATACTTAGGATCCTGTTTCATGGCTTGAGGTTCCCAGAATCAGAGGCCACGTGAACCTGGGCCGCAGATGTGTGTGAGGGTTGACCCTGTGTCCACAAGTTCTCGAGGCTGGTTTTCCCTTTCCGTGTATTTTGCCGACTTCCTTTAGTGCCAGGGCAACCTTGCTCAGATCCTTGGGGAGAGGGAAGGAACCACAGGTTACCCGTGGCTCATCCCACACTGAGGGTGTGGACTCTTAGCCCCTCAGTGCAGCGTGGGGAGGCAGTCTCTCGACAGAGGCCCACCCGTGCGGGCCTGGACTTTGCTTTCCTCCCTCTGTCCCATGAATCCTTTGGAAGCAAAGCCCAAGATGCACACTGACAAATTGGCCTCAGGATGAAACCAGCACAGGTGCTTGTAGAGCAGGGGCTGGTACAGTCTTTCTGTAAAGGCCAGAGTGAGACTGTCTCAAGCTTTGCAGCACATGGCCTCTGTCCAAACTGCCCTGCTTGTAGCACAAAAGCAGCCACCGACAACGAATAAGAAAGGAGCACGCCTGTGCTTCACAGAGTTCAGCTCTTTACCCACCAGAACAGCGCGCGGCTGCCTTTGGCCTGTTTGCCGAGCCGGCTCTGGTCCTCTGCTCACCTCCCTGCTTCTGCTCTCCTCACTGTCAACCTGGTTACCTCCTTTCCCTTCACGAGTACTTTGAAAAAGGAGGTGATTTTTATGTTTTAAGCCAGTGTCTTTCACTTCATTGAAGAGAGTCTGCAGTGTACCGGACACGGCAGCTGGGGTTTCTGGTGCAGAGTGCCTAGTGGTGCAGCGCTTACTTAACAAACAAGGGTTTTCAATGATGACAAGTGTTAAGCAAAGCATTTAGACAGAGGAACATTTATGGCTGTTTATTAATGATCTACTTTAAGTCAATAATAAAATCTTCTTTGGAAATTTTATGACAAATATGTACTTACTTACAGATTAGTTTTTACTGTTTCATTGTTCTGTGGAGGGAGCCGTGTTGGGTCACATTTAGGCCAGTTTCCCTAGGACGGTGTTCCTGATCGTGCATCTGGTGTGCTGGCGGTACGCTGGTTGCTGTGGAGGGCACGGAAGTGTGAGACAGTGTGTCCTCACATGCGTACCGTCTGTGTGGGGACAGCAGGGACTGTGAATGTGGAGGAAGGAGGTGACAGCCCTTGAGGACCAGGAGGCTGGCGTGCCCCCAGCACCACTTTGTTAGCACCCCAGCTGCACAGGTGCTTCTTCATTTGGGGCTTGCACGTACGAAAGTGTACACGGTCCAGGGATTTGACAGAGGATCTCTGCTGCTTTTCTCGCTTGGAAACCCAGATGTGCCTGATGAGGATGGTTAAGCGTAGCAAGTTGAGGTGAAGTGGACGGCTCACAGACTCTATGCGGCCCTGTGTGCACTGTGAGGTGAGTGCATCTTAGAGGATGAGTGTGGAGCAGCCGTGGGGCAGGCGAGCCAGGCAGGATGGAGCCGGGCAAGGGCTCTGCGTGCCAGGCGTGGTGTGCCATGTGCTTCCTGCGCTTGTCAGTGAGCGAGGAGAGTCGCCTGCCTCACCAGCTGTGTGTGCCTTCTCTCCTCACGACCTTAGGGCTGTCCGTGCCCCACACACCTGATTGAAGAAGCAGGCTGTCATGGAATTTGACCTTAATGTCTTGTGAGTTGTTGATTCTCATGCCTTTTCTCTCTCCAGTTTGGCTGCAGCTGGACACCTGCCTATCCTCCTTCAGAGTGTGAGGGAGGTGGGGACCCCTGCCGGCAGGGACCCAGTGTGAGGATGAGTGTGAGGGGCAGTCAGTGTACGTTCAGTGTTGTTTCTGTAACGTGATTTAAAGCTCGGTTGTCTTGATGGTTTCAGAGTAACTGCCTTTGTACCTGTGCATTCTGCACAGTATGTTTTGTTACTGAAGTTACCTGTTTAGCATAGATATCAGTGGTTTGTTCATTGCTGAAAATAGAGATCTCAGACTTAGATTTGAGCAAATACTTTATTAAGGAGTCATGAATACATTGTATCAAATATTTAATAATTTTTTTCCAGCTACCAACCGATAGTTGACTACATAGATGCTCAGTTTGAGGCCTATCTCCAAGAAGAACTGAAGATTAAGCGCTCTCTGTTTAACTACCATGACTCCCGCATCCACGTGTGCCTGTACTTCATCTCGCCGACGGGCCACTCCCTCAAGACCCTGGATCTACTGACCATGAAGAGCCTTGACAGCAAGGTAGGCTTGGGAAGGGGTGGCTCCTCATGCTCAGCGTTTACTCTCAACTATTAAGTGCCTTTCTGGTCTATACGTGTATCATAGCTGGTTTATTCTGTGCACTTTTGAAACATTTGATGTTTCAACTTTAGGTTATGTTCCAGAGAAACTGAGTTTGAGAGATGAGATGCAAAGAAAAATCATTAACATAAAATTTCAGTCCTTTTTTAGTGATTAAATTGCATGCCAGAGTATGGGTATTCATGTTCATTTTCTTAGATACAGAATTTATTTGATAAAAATTTTACTTTATGATACTATTGAGAAGAAGTTCACTGATGAAGATCAAGGTCTAATGTGTCATCATATATTATAGTAAATTATGTTTTAATTTGAACCTTATCCAGAAAACCTGTTTTTGAATTTCTGAGCCAACAAGCTATATATAAATTCGGGGAGCTATTTAAAAAAATAGTATCCACAAATTAACTCACTTTAGATTTTTTTATTTGTATGAAAGATAAAGACTACTGTCTTATACTAAAAAAATCTTGAGGGTTGCCCTGTGACCGCCAGAATCCTGGCTGAGCGTCCTGTGAGACAGGATTCTGTGCAGAAGTCATGTGGAGGCAGACGGCCAGCTGGGGTGGCCTTGGCGCAGAGGCTGATTCCCTGAAACCTTGATGAAGCTTGTGTGAGAGTCTATTCACCTGATGGTCTGGCCATTTAGCCGGTTACTGTCATAGTTGAGTCTAATTACACGGAAATCCGAACTCACTAGGGGAACGTAAACACAGGAGTGTGCAGCTTTGTCTCGGGGAGACAGAGGCAACACGGTGCAGTCTATCTGGTGTTGCTGGAGGCCATCTCTGTTCCTTAAGCGCCCTGTGTTCTTGGCAAGTTTCCTTACCCTTCCAAGCCTCTTTCCTCACCTCTAAAATAAAAACCAGGAGAGTACCTACCCAAGGGCAGGTGTGAGGATATATTAAAATGATAGTTTGTCTTCTTCTTGAACACTCCACTGCTCCATGTGGAGGTCACCCATCAGCGGGGACACCAGAAACGTCCCCGCCCCCATGCTTAAATGACCCTCACACTCAGCATTCAGTCTGTGATATCCTCCCGCCCACTGATGGTAACATGCTTGGCTGGGGACGCGAGGTGGTCCGTGCCTGTGTTTACTCACCACAAGCCCCACACGCCCTCCCCGACCACCAGGGCCACGGTCGCAGCTGAGCCAGCCTCCCTGGTCCTTAAGATCCCGGGACGCATCCAACAACAAGCATCAGGGGGCTTTGAGAAGCAAAGATTGTTCCTCACGGGTCCTGGAGGGTACACAGCATACTTGGGGCCACACAGCGGGTGGAGGGGAGAAAGGAGGGAGGAGGGGTGTTCGAAACTGGGCTCTGCCTGGATCAGGGTTGGAGGGGGCCCTCTGGGGTTTCAGTCTTTGTTGGCAAATGTAAAGCACCAACCAGAGTGGGAACTGGGGCATGGGAAGGGAGAAGCGTACACTGCCGGCTCGGTCATGTACGCTCTCTGCAAGGGGGGCCCCCGGGGTGGGGCTGCCTGGTTCCCTGCCTGACTGAGCTGGCAGCCGTGTACTCCAGCTGCGGTGCGCTCGTGCAGGAGGGATGTCATGGAAGCAGATGCCTCTGCAGGTGAAACTCAGTCTCCAGTGCTTACACCGCCTGCTGCTGCTGCTGACTTGGAATCAGTTATGAGCTGTTACTGAACTTTCTGAACGTCTGCGTGTAGGATACAGAAATCAAGAACTTGGCAGCAAGTTTTTATGTACTTTGACTAATTTAATGTGAAAGCTGTTTACCCACAGTTGCTGAAAAGTGCTTTTCATGGATAGTTGGAAAAACCTTTATCTCCTTTGGAACATACTTAAGACTAATAAATCCAAATAAACACAGCAAATCAGTGTGAATTTGGAGAAAAAAAGATATTTAAGAATAGAGTTGGAATTCTGATTTCTAGTTTTCACTTTCATTCTGGAAATTACATTGATAGCTCACTTTCTTGACATGACTACTTAGCCTGAAGCTTTTTACTAAAAATAAGCTAATAAATAACCAAAAAACAAAAACCCTACAGATGAGTTTGTGGAGACACCAATCTTTGGTTGGGACATTAATCTCATAGAACTAGCTTTGCAGGTTAGTTGTTCTTCATGACCCAGATCCCTTCTTCTCTGGCCAGTGATAGAACTTTCAAATAATGCTAAGAAAGTTACTCTTTTGAGCCATGAACACTCTCCCTTGGTATTTGTAAAATTTCCTCCTTTTGACGCCATGTTGGTAAGAATGAAGCCAAGTGATTCTACCTCAGGAGTCGGCAAGCTCTTCCTGTGAAGGGCCAGGTAGTGAATGCTGCGGGCCTCACAGGCCATGGGCCTCTGATGTAACCGCTGATTCTGCTGTTATGGAGTGAAAGTGGCCATGGGCAGTATGTGACATGTGTGAGTGAGCCTGTGTTCCAGTAAATCTTAGTTTATATAAATACGCAGTGAGCGGACCATGGTTTGCCCGTCCCCTGATCCAGGTCAGGGAGATCTGTCAGAGACTGAGTGGCTTTGAATGAAAAAACTACAGGATTAAAAAATAAGTCCTCAATCGTGAGATTTTTGTTTTTCTTTATTCTTAATAGGTGAACATTATACCAGTGATTGCCAAAGCAGATGCAATTTCTAAAACTGAATTACAGAAGTTTAAGATCAAGCTCATGAGTGAACTGGTCAGCAACGGTGTTCAGATATACCAGTTCCCAACAGATGATGAAACTATTGCCAAAATCAATGCTTCAATGAATGTAAGCTCCTAAGTGAATGTTCATTGTTTTACATTTGAAAAAAGTAACGTGTAAGTAACATCGCTACTAATATGTTTTCACTTGTGTCTTCCAAAACAAGGTGAACTCTGCAAAAGCGCAGTATAGGAAAATGTTTTATTTTCTAGAGCTGGAAAAGTATAATGAGAATACGTTTTTGAGCATTTTTTCTTTCCTCCTACTTTCACCTAAATAAAGTGGTGTACTTGTGAGACTGCGGTTCACCTTTTATGGAACCGTACTCAGCTGCCTTAGAGCAGTGCCTTTCTGTCCTGTCTGTGAGAACACGAGAAGACTTACAGCCTCCCTTGGGGTGCTTCAGGGTCTTAAAATCTTTGAGAGCTTTCTAATCGAGTATTTAAGCCTTACAGAGTCACACATAAATATGAATCATTCACATAACATTTTAATGTGACATATGCTTTAGTGTAGTTTATAATTACACAAAAGTTAATATGATCGAAGATGACTGAGTCCTTTGGGTCACTTTCTCCAGACTACTAGATTTCTTAAATACTAGGTTATTTTGAAGGATCATGGGTTTTGGAGTCAGATAGACTTAACCATACATTCTTGTGGGAGTTATTAGCCTCCCTAGACTGTTAACTTATCTATAAAATTGGGTTAATAACACCTGTCTTCAGGGTTGTTGTCAGGATACAACTTTGTTCACTGCCTGACATGGTGACAATCAGCACCTGTTCGTTCCAATTCTCCTCTTTTGCTTCTCTGATTTTTTCATACTTTGTTTACATTAGAAACTTAAACTAAATACATAAAAAGTTGACTAATGTAAGTGTAGTGATATTAATTCCCGTGTGTTAAATTGACTTTAGAACTAACTTTATTTTTTATGCTGACCTGGAATAAGCTTTCAGAAGGACACAATGAAGAGACTAAATATTGTGAATTATTATATATTAAACATAATACTTAAGACTTTTTCAAAAATGACATTAGACTTTTCCCTGACGTTAATCCTCAGCTTCAGGCAGGACGGTCTGCTCACTGCCGGCCAGTCGAGCTGCTGTGTCTCTTCAGAGTCGTCTCCTTACTGTTGCTGCTTCCTCCTCTGCTTGATGCATGCAGTTTGGGTTGTGTCTTCCCGCCCACAGGGATTGCTCACTCCTCTTAATTTCTGCATTTACTTTGCTTAGCATATATGTGTGCATACACGGAATACAGACACGTACTTGAGTCATAGAGTGTGTGTGCGATTGCCTCAACATTTTCTCTGTCTTTCAGGGCAGAGGTGACACGGAGGGAAATGACACCTGTGCTGGAATTCTTTCTGTTCTGTACTCTTGTGGCTAATAAGGGATCATGCAGGGCAGGCTCAGTAAAGATTTTCTCTGTAGGAGAGATGACTGAAAATGACTCTGTAGAACAGCTGGCATATATTCACAGGGCGAGTGTTAAAACCTGAGGCACAGCAGATCATTTGACTTTAGTAAATTTGTTATTTAATAAATTTTCTCTTCTCCGTTTTCATAAAACGTTGGGATGAGGTGTGATTGACATCCTGGCTCCTTTCCAGGGACATCTGCCATTTGCTGTGGTAGGAAGCATGGATGAGGTGAAAGTTGGAAATAAGATGGTCAAAGCCCGCCAGTACCCTTGGGGCATCGTACAAGGTAAAGGAGGCGAGCAGCAGCCCGCAGGTCATAGCTGCACTTCATGCCTTCCTGGAGGTGATGCTCATCTTGGGATCTGATTGGCTGTCAGAAGAGTTGGCTGTGTTCTGTTTTAGCCACGTGTATAAAGGCTAGGCAGAGCCTCCCCACTTCCTGTGTGACACCATGTTACCTGCCCAGGCGCGCCAAGACTTTCAGAAGATGGGAAGGGCTGGTTGGGTACTTTGAACAAAATCTGAGTGTAAATAGTATTGTTTAAACATAGTACATAAACTAATTACCAGATAATTCTGGGGCACAATAAACCACCCTGTAAATTTATATTTTTTTACTCATCAAAGTATTGCCAACTATTTCCCAAACGAGTCCACCAGCTAAAAATGTTAGAATTTATCTAGCTTTATAATGAGTAGATAACCAGCACTGCCTGGCTCATCCACTCACACTGCCAGCTAATGGGGAGTGGGCCACCCTGCTGGGGCTGGTCTCACAGTGCTGCTGCTTTTAAAATTGACAAATTTTGTAATTTAAAAATTGACAAAACTTAAGATTTTTAATGTAAAGTAATGATTGTGCTTAAAACTGCTGGTCACAGTACCGTATCTGACGCAGGCTCACGAATGTGGCATTGTGTGGCCAGAACTGGATAGGTACGGCACACACAGATGGTGTTCTTGGCTGTGCAGAATTTACCACCTAGAAGTTTTGGTGGAATATCATTACACACTCTCAGGTGCTGTGTGAAGTGTCCTGAGGATGGTTTGTAAACTGCTAACAAAACATTAGTGAAATCATTGGAGCAGATTGTACAGAGTGAATGTATTTCTCTCCTATTTCCTGTTTATCCTTGGCTACTGAATTTGAGCAAACCTGGTCTGTTAATCAGCAGTCCCTGTAACTTGGTGTGTGTGACATGAGTTGCTTCCTTGGTTACTTGTATGAAACAACGGTAGCTGTTAATCACACTGATCATTTTGCTGTCACTTCAGATGTGTTTTTGTTTGCTCACTGTGTGTCAGGATTATGAACTGGTGTTGTGTTTCTGTTCTCCTGGCTAGTGGAGAATGAGAACCACTGTGACTTTGTCAAGCTCCGGGAGATGCTGCTTTGCACAAACATGGAGGATCTGCGGGATCAGACCCACACCAGGCACTACGAGCTGTACAGGCGCTGCAAGCTGGAGGAGCTGGGCTTCACGGACGTGGGCCCAGAGCATGAGCCGCTCAGGTGAGGCCTCCAAGGAGCCCGCTGGGGAGGCAGGCGACAGGGCTGTGCCTCTGTGTACCCTGGGCGGGGGGATGTGTTCTCGACCCCTCCCACGCCGAGAAGCGGAGCCGTTTGACATGATTAGTTATTGTGCTGCTCGGATCACTTGAAGCCTTCTGCGTCCACTGGGCCCAGCTTAGGGCGTGTGCGCACGTCCTGGCTGTGGGTGGGCTCGGGCCTGATGAGTTGTCCCACCAGACTGCGTCCAGGGCAGAGGGAGCGCTCCACAGGTAACCAGGACAGTAGCGGAGAGGGAGAGAGATGGTGGGCAGTCAGAATCAAAGATTGCTTGGAATGTGCTTTTTTTTTTTTAAGCATTTCTTCAGTTTGGGAAGCGCCCGCCCACTGAACAGGTGAGGAAGGGAAAGTTAGGATGAGGTTCTTCACCTGCGCCGGGTTGTAGAGTGGACAGGGGCAGCGGCTGTGCTCGCAGAGGACAAGCAAGAAAGTGGGGGAGCTCGAGCGCAGTGTGAGGGAGGCCTCTGCCCTTCCCGGGCTGCTCTCCTGGTGAGAACAGCCCTTTCTCACGGGGCTCCTGGGTCAGGTGCGGCAGACTCTCCCCCTCTTGGCGCTCCCTCACTTGTGTATGAGTTGTCTGGTGCGGCTTTTATGCTTCCTTATAGCCTGAGGTCTTGGGAAGGTTTTACTAGCGTGGCTACATTGTGTTTTCTGGGGGGTCCTCCCATTTCATTTGGGGTGTACACAATAGTAGTTGCTGTCGTTTGGCTGGCAAATGGACTCTGGCGCTCAGTGTTGCCTGTCTGTCATCACACACACAGTCACGTGAGCCTCCCTCTGCCTGTCTTCCCCCAGCCTCTCCATCTCCACCTCACTGGACGGTCGTCCCGAATCAGGCCGAGGGTTAGGGTTAGGGATCCACAAGCACCGACCGCATGCTTGTCCTGAGGTCCGGAGAGCGGCACTGCATGTAGTCCTGTAGTCTCACCTAACTGGCCTGTGGATTATTTAAACTACACAAAACGTGCTTTTATAAACCGTAAATCCCCGAATTATTTTAGGTTAACGTAACCAGTCTAATCTACCAGCAACGAAGTGCTCTGGGCCCTATATTTTGGAAGGAGGATTTTTGTGGTATTTTAGAATTGCTTACGTGTTTGGCATAATTTTTTGTATCATAAATTCTGTGTCTTTGGAACGCTCAAAAATAGTTAATTTCTGCATTTGGTCGCAGCAGAAACAGGCAGGTTTCCCAGGGTTATTAGAGCTGAACCTGAAGCACAGAGAGGCCCCGGGGAAGGGCGTGCAGCCGCTTTCCTGGTGAGCAGGAGCCGCTGGGAATGTGTTTTTCATTCTCTTTGGTTTTCAGCTTTGCTTTAAATCAGTGATATTTGCAACTATCATACTACGCTGCATTAACTGCGACAGCAGCAGGCTACTTTTATACTACAAACGAGAGTAGTATAGCAGGAATGCTATTGTTCATTCTTGTCTATAAATAGACCCACGACAGTCACCACCTTTTGAAAGACAGTGCAGGTTTCCTTCCTTGGCACTGGCCCTGTAAGTTTACCTGTCGCAGTGGGCGAACATGAGGGCTGGAGGACACGCAGGAGCAGTGTTTCACTCTTCACCTTTGGCTGAGGCATCACGTTAGGGCAGGATTTACGGGGCTTAGGAATATGGACTTTGGTGCAAGTCTGATCAGGTTCCAGCCCCAGCCCTTTACCTACTAGCGCTGTCGCTTTGGGCAGACTGCCTTACCTCCCTGAGCATTAGTCATCTCGCCTGTGAGACGGCGCCAGTGCTTGCTCTTCCTGCTGCCGCGGGAACTCGGGTCCAGACCAGTCCCTGCCTGCAGCAGCTGTCTAGCTGCTGGTAGGTCTTCTCTCCTTGCCAGGCAGATTGATCTTCCTCCTGAACAATGAAGTGCTTGCATAAAGAAATTAATGAGAACTTTTTAAAACTTAGATTTTAATACAGCGTTGTAAATTAACTATACTTCAATCAAAATAAATAAAATATTTTAAAAACCACTTAGACTTGCTATGATCTAAATACATTAAACCAAATTTGTTATTAAAGACTATCAGTCCAGTGAAGGACCTGTGAAATGTAGGGAGGTTTCTGAAAATGGTGACGGCAGCCTAATAGATTTAAAGGCTTCTTTAAAATAAAAGCAAAACAAACCCAGAAAAACAAAAAATATAAAAAGTAGAATGCCTTGAGATTAGAGGCATTTATATGGTTACCTAGGGCACTTCGTACATTTTTAAACTTTGCTCTTAAAATGTGTAGAATTGTTCCTCCTTGGAACACATGCTCTGAGTTACTACATACTCACGGCCAGCTGTTAATGCTGTAAAGTATTTTTATAAGCAGTAGAATTTGTAATTGTGACATAGCTGGAAAGTGCATTTTTGACCCCGGGTAACCGCTGGGCTGTTCCCCGCGTGAGCTGAAGGGGAGGGCCGCTGCTCCTGAGATGCTGCAGGTGAGGGCAGCTGCGTGGGGCACCAGGACAGTCCTGCTCAGCTTGCTTAGACTTGCCTCTGCTTTCCTACAGTTTCTGTCACTAAATGAACACCTATGGGAAACGGCAGAATCTAGAGAGCTCTGCTGGAGTGCTGGGTCACGAAGACGAGGAGCTATTAGGAGAGAGAGGGTGGAAGGGGTGTAGACAGACGGGGAGTGCTTGGAAGGAGTGGCTAGTCCAACTGGGGAGAGCAAAGAAGGCTTTCTGAAAGAAGCTGCTTTTGAACTTGGCCTGGAGGGACAGAGGCTTAGTGGGTAGAGTGGAGGTGGGGACATGGGCAGTGACACTGGAGTGTGAAATGTGTGGCATGTTTTAGGAATGATGGAATAGGTTGGTGTGGCTGGAACCTTACAGGGATTGGGTCTGTTTGGCCAGATTGTGAAGTTTCTTCGAGGCCGTTTAAAGGAGGTAGGACCTTACCCTGTAGATAATATAACTAATGCAGAGGAAGAAGATAAGGAAATCTCTGTTTTTGGTGGAAAAAAATCTTAGAAATGGCAAGAAAAACAGAGTGAGAGAAAGAGGAATTAAAAGCCTAGTGACCAGTTAGGAGGTTGCTGCAGTAGTGAAGGCAGAAAAGCACAAAGTCAGGTTGGGCTCAACAGTGTGTCTGTAGAAATTGAAACAGGACTGGACTGAAACGATGTCGGGACCCCAGGCTGAACTCACAGGCCAGGGTGGTCAGATGTGGAGGTGAGGGTGGGGAAGAGGCAGCAGAGGTGGAAGGAGCCCTCTGGAAAGGGGACGGCGCGCAGGCTGTGACCCTCGCAGTTCAGTGAGGTGCGTGGGGCCCGCAAGTTCACAGCGTCTCTAACATGAGAGTACCACAAATAACTTTTCAGCCTCCAGGAGACCTATGAAGCCAAAAGACACGAATTTTATGGTGAACGCCAGAGGAAGGAGGAGGAAATGAAGCAGACGTTTGTGCAGCGCGTGAAGGAGAAGGAGGCCATGCTGAAAGAGGCGGAAAGAGAGGCAAGTGTGCTGCTTTGAAGGGATTTGCATTTGGGCGCCCTGCTAGCCTGGAGATTCATCTCAAGACCAGCTGAGATGCTTTTCAAGACTAGCTGTTCTCTAATTTTAGATGCGTAGTCTTCAGATGCAGACTTTATAAAAAATCACTGTCTGAAATCAAATAAAAATTTTTACGTTTTTGAACAAAATGTCTTCCTTTAGAAGTGCTTATCATGGGCTTGTAAGGGACTGGGTTCCTAAGAAGTGTTTTAAATACCTTAATTGGGAGCCAGAAATGTTTCAGCTGTGGCTTGATAAAGCCTTTTCTGAGAGCTTTTGAGCCTTGTTGGGATTGTTGTTTGCCGTGAAGCAGGTGACTGACTCTGAAAACTGTTAAGTAGCCTTTTGAGTTTGAAGCTAGGCTTCCTGGAGGTGGGTGGTCCGGTGGCCTTGGCACAAAGCCATCAGAAGTGAGCTTCCGCAGTTCTGTTCGCTTCTGGTTCTTCAAGCATCAGTTTTAGTTTTACTTGAGTTAAGCTATTTTCTGTAGACTTAACTGCAATGGCTGCTTTTAAGTAAACGGCCACATTTAAGATGAGGGTCACAAAGGATGAGCTGCAGAAAGGAATTTCTAAGAGAAGACAGAAATGTTAATACAAATCAACTTGATAATATAAGAGTTCCTGAAGAGTTACTTGTTAGGTAATTTCATTTTACAAATTTGTTATTTTAAGTACTCTCGGAGTACTTGCTATTTAAATGAACCCTATAGTAAGTGGTTTTGTAAAATTAATAATCTACTATATATCTTATTTATAATTTGAATGTTGATCTTTACTTTGAGAAAGTTGAAACAACAGGAAAGTGAAAGTACAGGGTAGCTGTATCCCTCCCCGCACGCAGATGCAGGGTGGACACTTCGCCGTGTCGAGTGTGTGCGCGGTGTTTCCCTGGATGCAGGCGTCACTGCACTTTATCATAGGCACTTTGTGCATCTCAGAAACTTAGGTGTATTTTCCTTCATAACCATGGTACCAGTGTCACGCCGAGGATGACTAATAGGAATGCCATAATCTCTCCTAATCCCCAGTCCACAACCAGATTTCCCAACCAGTTGTCCCAAGATTGTTTTTTATTGTTCCTTTTTTTTTGAACCAGAATTCAGTCTTAGGCTTCATATTGCCTTTGGGTGTTCTGTTTTGTTTAGTCTCTTATTTGAGACTAGCCCCTGGTTTGGAGTTGTTTTTAAATACAAATTTTGAGGAAGGAGCTGTGATAAGTAGGAAATAAGATGCTGGCTTTTCTTTTGAATAACAGACACTTCTCTTGTATGAGTTTCTTTCTCCCACATCACAGTTCTCAGTTTCTCCAGCGAGGAGAGAAGATGAAGTGGTTTACAGCTGAATTTTGATTTTTTAATGCCACATAAGAATATTTTGCTTAATGTATATTATTTAAAAGGAAACTGAAAATTGAGGGTGACCAAATGGTTGAAAGAAAAAGAGAAATACTATTTGTCAGTAGGTGCTTTATAGATTTTTACTTTTAGGTTCAAGCACTGTTTTGTGTTAAGAATATTATATTAAATGATGAAGTTAGTTTAATCCAAAGTTGTCACAAGAGTTCTAAACTTTTAATTGTATAGGTTTAGAAGCAGTAGATAGTAGGCCTGTTTTATTACCATTACAAGTTCCCTCATGGCCAGTTCTGTCCTGAACAGCTGGTGCCATCGGTTCGCTTGAGTCAGGATCAGTCTGGAGGTCATTATCACTCATGGGACAAAGAATCGTCTGCTGAAGGACCACGGAAGACTGACTGATATATCGTCTTTATTAGTGCAGTTTTAGAGGGACAGGAGGTTTATCAGTAATTACACTGGACTGCAGAGACTGTGAGCCAGGTCTTCAACTGGGTGGGCTGAGGCATTTAAAGCTAGTTGTATCAATAAGGTACTGGCAGGTAACCCAAAACATTATGTAAGTCTGTGTTAGAAAAAAAAAAAAGTCTGTGTTAGAGAAGTTTGTTATTAAAATATCCTTGCCAATACCGTTGTAAACAAGTACCTCTTAATTCACCTTCTGTATCAATGTGGGTGATTTTCACGTACAGTACAGGGTAAGCTGAGATGCTGTGGACGTCGGATACCTAGAGTAGGGAGGTGCACAGGACAAGTGTCATCTCAAACACCGTTCAGATGTTGTCTTGTCTGCGTCTTTGTTAACATCATTCTAGACGTAGAGCCTTCCTGCCACCACAAGAGAGAATGCACAGTTTATATGTACTCCTCATGTGAAGTACGTAACCTGCGTTAAAATATTACTACAACCCAATTTTATATGTAAGTCTATTTCTCGGTTAATTTTTTACTTAATATTTATGCCTCTTTTATTTCCAAAAGTATTGCAGATAATATTCAATAAACAAGTGCAGCTACATTAGAGCCCTGAAGTGGAGAGCCCCAGGCAGGAAGCAGGGTGTGCACGCAGACACAGGTGCAGCGGGAGCCCCGGTGCTGGGTGACTTCTTGGTGAACGGGCCCCAGTGAGGTACAGAGCACAGGTTAGAGACATTTACTAGCTCAACAAGAGAGGAATGCTGTCTCCAGTATTCACTTTTTTAAATGGATACTTTGAAAAGGATCACTGAACGACAGAAACGTATGAGACCTTTAGACACGGCGTTTACAAAAGATACAGCAGCTGATCACGTTGGCCATAGAGTCTTAAGAGCATTGGACAGTGGTTTCAACAGCACAGAAGAAGATCTTCTCTTTTTCACTTTGTTTTTACTTAAAAACTTTTAACTATTTGAAAATGTGTTTGATTTAAACACCTTGTAGTGAATAGTGGAGCCCTGAACGAGTGCTTCTTTTTTTCCCCCTGCCTCAGGTTTATTTGTACGAACAGCACAGGAGGACATGAGCCCCATGCAGACAGCAGCCCAGGGGTCACACCAGTCCTTCTGTCCTCGCATCAGTAGATGAAGGCCGCTTCTCTGGAGCCTCTGTGGGGCCTGGGCACCTTTGGGAGCCTGAGCCGGGGCTGGAGCTGCGGCCTTGGTCTGAGCCTTGGCCTTGGCCTTTGGCCAGCAGAGCCTGAGACCCTTAGCCCTGCTGCGGGCACGAGCATGTTTCCCGAGCTTGGGGTGAGCAGTGTAGGCAAGTTGACTGAGCTTGCGGCTGTTGCCCTTTGGGACCTTAGGCTTGACCTCCTTGGCCTTTAAGAGCCTTGATGGCTTCAGCACGTGCACTCGTGGCCTTGGCGTTGTTGGCCTGCATCTTCTTCAGGCCCTTCTTGTTGTGCTTCTTGGCAAAGCGCATGTTCCTTACGAAACTTGGAGTCCACCCCCTTAAGAGATCATATCGTTGTGATCAGGGTTTTTTGATGCCGTTTCTGTGCCATTTTCGAGATTGGTTGCGTGTGGTGTGGTCCTTCGACTTGGCCATGTCTGCCCCGGAGCCGGGAGAGAGCGAGTGCTTCTTAACGTGTGGAATAGATTGTTGATGTCAGAGCTGAGAACTCACAGTGTGAGTGACAGTCACACCCTCCCCCCTTTCTAAGACACTTTTCATTGTTTTTCTGGAGTCGATCTCATGAGTGACATACCAAGTGCTCTATAACCTTTCAGGGTATTTACAATGCATGTCAAGTATGCAGCTTCATTTAAATAACCAGAGGTACCTCTGCTCCACAGTGTAAATCTGTCCTATAGCCTCGTTTTCTAAGGGTTAGCCCCGTTCTCCTCTCCCTGGTCATGGGGTGCACATGGGCTAAGAGATCTGCTGCTCTGTACCTGCACCCTGATCTGAGGGACAGCTGGTGAGGCCCACCCTTTAAACACACACACAGACACTCTTACTATACATCTGTTTAGAAAAGCAGGGACCATTTGTTATTAATACAGCCTTTTGATAGGCCAGATTCTTTTCTTTTCTTTTTTTTAATTTAAGTACAGTCAGTTATAATGTGTCAATTTCTGGTGTACAGCACAGTGTCCTCATCATGTGTAGATACATACATATATTCATTTTCATTAAAGGTTATTACAAGATATTGAATGTAGTTCCCTGTGCCATAAAGAAGAAATTTTTTTTCTTTTTATATATAGTGGCTAACATTGCAAATCTCAGACTCCCAAATTTATCCTTTCCCACCTTCTTTCCCCTGTTAACGATAAGCTCGTTTACTATGTCTGCAAGTCTGTTTCTGTTTTGTTGATGAGTTTGTTAGTGTCCTTTTTTTCTTTCTTTAATATTCCACATATGAGTGCTATCATATGGTATTTTTCTTTCTCTTTCTGGCTTATTTCCTTAGAATGACGATCTCCAGGTCCATCCATGTTGCTGCAAATGGCATTATTTTATTTTTTATGGCCAAGTAGTATTCCATTGTATACATATACCACAGCTTCTTTATCCAGTCATCTGTTGATGGACATTTAGGTTGTTTCCATGTCTTGGCTATTATAAATAGTGCTGCTGTGTCTGGGGTGCATGTGTCTTTTTGAATTATATTTTCCTCCAGATATATGCCCAGGAGTGGGATTGCTGGATCATATGGTAAATCTAATTTTAATTTTTTAAGGAATCTCCACACTGTTTTCCATAATGGTACACCCAACTAACTACATTCCCACCAACAGTGTAGGAGGGTTCCCTGTTCTCTACACTCTCTCCACTATTTATTCTTTGTGGACTTTTGAATGATGGTCATTGTGACTGGTGTGAGGTGATATCTCATAGTTTTGATTTGCATTTCTCTGATCTTTAGTGATATTGAGCATTTTTTCATATGTCTATTGGCCATCCATATGTCTTCATTAGAGAAATGCTTGTTTAGTTAGGTCTTCTGGCCATTTTTTGACTGGGATTTTTGTCGTCGTCGTCATTAAGTTGTATGAGCTGTTTATATATTCTGGAAGTTAAACCTTTGTCAATCATTTGCAGACATTTTCTGCCAATCCATGGTTGTCGTTTTGTTTTGCTTATGGTTTCCTTTGCTGTGCACAAGTTTATTATAAGTTTGATTAGCTCACATTTGTTAATTTTTGCTTTTATTTCTATAGCCTTTGTAGACTGACCCAGGAAAACATTTCTACTATTTATGTCAGAGAATATTTTGCCTGTGTTTTCTTCTAGGAGTTTTATGGTGTCCTGTCTTATGTTTAAGTCTTTAAGCCATTTTGAGTTTTTGTGTGTGGTGTGAGGGAATGTTCTAACTTTATTGACTTACATGCTGCTGTCCAGCTTTCCCAACACCACTGTCCCGCTGATGAGACTGTCTTTTCTTCATTGTATATTCTTGCCTCTTTTGTTGAAGATTAATTGACCACAGGTGTGTGGGGTTTGTTTCTGGGCTCTCTGTTCTGTTCCATTGATCCATGTGTCTGTTTTTGTGCCAATACCACACGGAGTGTTTTGATTACTGTAGCTCTGCAGTACTGTCTGAGGTCTGAAAGGGTCATTCCTCCAGCTTTGCTCTTTTTCTTCAATATTGCTTTGGCAATTCTGGGTCTTTTGTGATTCTATATAAATTTTAGGATTATTTGTTCTAGTTCTGTGAAAATGTGATAGATAATTTAATAGGGATCACATTAAATCTGTAGATTGCCTTGGGCCGTATGGCCATTTTAGCGATATTGATTCTTCCAACCCAAGAACTAAATAAGTAAATACTAAGGAACTGCTACTTCTCGAGATGACATTCTTAGGAGCAAGAGAATCTTAGGGCCTTACTTAACCTGTTTCAGCCCTCTTCTGTGTCTGTTTAAGTACTTCTGTCAGGGGTTTCCTGGCTGACCGGACAGTCTGTTCCACTCCCGGACCCTGAATCAACAGGGTGCAGCTGCGTCTCTGCTGCTGCGGCTCTCACCCCCAGGCTATAGCACGGTGACAGCCTCTCGCCACCTTGTCTGGAAACCAAATCCTGACTTTCTATATGAATGTTAGGGTGCTGCCTAGAACTGAAAATACTAATTGAAAGTTTATCTAACCAGACCAGAAATTTTTTCTTAAGTTGTCTTTTTTGACCTAGCATCTAGATGCTGTGCTTGTGTTCTTGGCACATGACTGATCTGTAAGGAACCCGGTACAGTCCCTAGATTTTTTTTTCCCCCAGATAATTAAACCAGGGAAATCTCATGTTAAAAATTTTGGCAAAACTCATTTTAACAACTATACTGAATGTACTGAGCATAAATGAATTTTAAAATGTTATCTCTATTAGAGACAGGCAGTGTTTTCCCATTATGGTGTAAGTTCTACTTCAGTGGTGCAGCTGAGCCTTCAACAACATGGGTTTGAGCTGGGTGGGGCCACTTTATATGTGGGTTTTTCCACTAACCACGACCACAGGGCCTGCAGACGTGGAGCCGACTGTAACGTGCACTCGGATTTTCAGCTGGTGGGGCCGATGCCCTAACCCCTGTGTAGTTCAAGGGTCAACTGTACGTTTATGATACAACTTTCTCTGAATTTAAGATTTCTTGAATTTAGATTTTGAGAAGGTGAATGACTGGAAAAACTAATCAATTTTAAGGTTCTTGATTTAAATTGACAGTTGACACTTGCTTTGCTAGCAGGCTCACCAGTGTGATCCACAGCTGTTTCACTGCTACCTAGGTCGTTTATTTGGGAAATAAGGTCTTTATTTTCCTTTTCGATAACTTACTTCTCTAATTTGTGTCTCTCACTTTTATTAAGAATGGATTTTAGAAACTATCTGAAAAGGCTCCGTGGGGAAAATGTAGAGCAAGAAAATACAAACTCTAAGAAAAGGTCAGATGTTTCAAAAACTGAAGTTTGTTCTTGAGGCTGTTTCTAATGTTTTCCTCATGCATTTTGGGGGAGCACATTTAAAATTAGAGAGCAATCTAACATGTAAATTTTTACTGGAAGCATGAGCTTTCTAGTTGGCAGCAGGGTGGGGACGGGAATGGGGGGAGCGATTTGCTGTGCTGCCGTGTCGCAGGGTCCCCGAGCCGCACGGTTTCTGTGCACTGCCACAAGGGAATCCATTTTGTTTCACAGCTGCAGGCCAAATTTGAGCACCTTAAGAGGGTCCACCAAGAAGAGAGGATGAAGCTTGAAGAAAAGAGAAGACTTTTGGAAGAAGAAATAATTGCGTTCTCGAAGAAGAAAGCTACCTCTGAGATACACCAGAACCAGTCCTTCATGGTCCCGGGCAGCAGCCTGAGGAAGGACAAGGACCGGAAGAAGTAAGCCGCCCTCCCAGGCCCCCCGTCTGTCTCACTGCCCTGTGTCTTCACAGCTTCCCCGGCTCCTTATTCCCGTACGCCTCCCGGAGCGCGAGACCCTGTCCCTCTTGCTGTGCTGTTTCCCCCGCAGCTAGGAGGGCACCTGGCACGTGTTCTGTGCCCTGTAAACACCTGCTGAGTGAGTGATGACCTGACACAGAAACACGCCCCGACATGGGGGTCCGTGGCCGGGAGGCTGGCTGCTCCAGCACAGGCTGCGCGCCGCCCCGTGAGCCACGGGGACCTTCACGTCAGCTGCACCACTTGAGGGACGTGCTGACATGAAATACTTGGTAAAAAAAAAAAAATGAACTCTTAGGGTTACTTTTTTTTAAAGCAAATTCTATTGATAATGATTTTGTGAGAATTTTTATTTTAATAAGGGAACCAGGCTATCGATTCGAACTCCTGTGCTTTGATGTCAGAGCTTGTGAAACGAGTGATGGACGTACAGATACAGAGGAAGGTAGAGGGGCCCCCAGGCCTCGGGGCGGCCTTGGTAGCGTGTGGCGGAGATCCCAAGGCTTGTAGGTCTGGGGTACGTGTTAAAGTCAAAGTAACCAAGTTTTAGAAAATAAGTTTTCTAAAAAAAACCAAGTTTTTTTCCCACGTGCATTTTTTCACTTTATTTCTCCCACTTTAATGTCCTCGCCGATTGCCTACTTGACCGCTTGTTCTGTTAGATCGCTGCCCATCCATGAGTCCACCAGCCACTGCCACGTGGCCCTCACCGGGCAGTCCTCAGGTTCCTTTATCACCACATCCTGTTCCACCCCAGTATTTCCAGAATTCTTAAGTCTCCTTCAAAAAGTTAGGACAACATAACATTGCCTGTGATCGTCTTCCAATTTTGAACTATGGAGATGTGAATCCACAGGGGTGCTCATGGATTTAATTGGCCTGTGGATTTTATGGTTTGGCGGGAAGAAAGAAGGAATTCTCACGTATGCTCTCTTAACATAAGCTCTACCAGGGAGTGAATCTTTGTTTTAATAGCCACCCCCGGGGCCTAGGACAGTGCCTGGTATCTAGTGGGCATGCAGTTATCTGTGGAAAAAATAAAAACATTGAATTTCAAAAGATAAACCACCCTCAGTATCCATGGGGGACTGGTATCAGGTTGCCCAAGGAGACCAAAACCCACACAGATGCTCAAGTCCCTGCTAAAATGGCACAGCCTCCGCATGTAACCTACACACACTTCCCTGTACACATTAAACCATCCCTAGATGACTTCTACTCCCTAATGCAGTGTGAATGCCATGTAAGTAGAATATAAATGCCAGAAAGCAGCAAATTCAAGTCTTGTTTTTTGGAACTTTCTGGAATTGTTTTCCAAATATTTTTCAATCTGTAGTTGGTTGACTCCTCAGATGTGGAACCCTCGGACCCAGAGGACCAAATGTATACAAATAATTTATGACTCCTTTTCATTGTGCCTTGAATTACAAAGCTAAGGGGCCTTTTACCTTACCATCTCAACCTAGTCCAATGTTCCTAGATTTGGACGCCCCGATTTTATTATTCATGATGCAAAAGACAGTTTATAGTCACCTTGTGAAAGTAAGGTATGGACTGTTGTTTACAAAATCTGGCCCAGCCCGTAGTTTTTTGAGAGCTCAGAAGTCACCCTCAGGAAAGTTTGGTGTTTGTTTTTCTCTTCCAGGGTCCCATGGCTAGACATCCTATAATAGACTAGCTATACATTCACTCTTTATGTAAAAGCTTTGTAAAACAAATGATTCTAGTGATTTTTATTTCCTATATGGTTTTTTATTGTACCAATCAAAAGGTTTTTTTTTTCTCTTTTCAGCTCCAATTTTATGTAGAACAAAGGTTCCAGATCACAGGAGGTCATCACAAGCAAACGTTATTAAAATGTTAGCAGTGTGCTTTGATTTTCTTGCTGTTTTTATTTGCTGTATCACTTGTTCTGTATCTGGTAAATGGCTAGTCACTGCCATTCATGGAAAATACTTTCAAGTATGAGGTCAACACATAAGCCAGACTGGATGGTGTTCTTTAGATTTCACTGTTAGGAGTTTTTAAGTTGTTGGTTTGGGATGAATCGAGATCATTTCTCCTGCTGCCCAGTTACTGTCACTTTGCTGTGCTTTGTACCCAAGCAGCAGAGTGTGACTCATATGACAGCACAGGGCTCATTTGCAGTGCGGCTGTCTGACTGCATGCCTGTTCCAACATGAACCGTGTGTGTACATACTAAAGGCAGACTTTGGGGAATATGTTTTGAAATTACTATGTACCTGAAACTCTGTCCTCTCAGTAGTTTTATAGAACTTTTAAAATTTTGATACAATTATCCTAAGTTTTTTATCAAATTATATAATAAGGATGGCCGTCCAGGCTTCAGTATTGTGGTTGATGTGATGAAACAAAATATGTTTAAAGCAAAAACATTCAGGTACATAAACTCTTTTTTCTAGTGGTAAGTACCTTTGAAACTAGGTGTTCTCACACTGTATTACATACTTGTCGTTTAAAACTGTCTTCCAGGGGAAAAGTAATAAAGTTAAATCTTATTAAAAACATTTAAGAAAATAACTATGAGCATCTGAATATTAAAGATAAAATTTAGATAATTAAGGATTTCTGAATTCAGTGCCTTAGTATTTGCAGAACACTTTAATTGTTTCTAACTTTTTCTTAACAGTCATAAGTATATAATTTTTCATTTTTTTGTACTTGAGTATTCTAAATAAAACTGACATTTAATAAAATATATCTACATATTTACTAAGCAGTGTTTAAATTATCTTTTTGCAAACTGTTGTCTTAATTGAGCTAATGCTGATAAAATGTTTATGTGTTTGAATTATTTTAAGCCAAGATATATAACCAGTATTTTTCAGATTGTTTTACTTACCATGTCAGATTCTACATAATGTATTTTTTCATGAAGTTGTGTAAGTTGCAAATAAAACCTTTATTTCGTAGCACAGTTTGTGTGGACCAACACTTTAAAATTCCATTATTGCATTTAAATTTCATAAATGCCTCTTAACCCTTTAAAACTTTAGTAAAGTAAGTTGTAAGTATCACAGAAAAAGCTCTGAACTTTCTTCTCAGGCTCAGTAACGCCCAGGTTCTGGAAGGTGGGAGCGGAGTCGGAGAGGCCCTGCGGGCAGGCAGCCTGTCCTCCAGAGCCCGGCCAGTGCTTCAGCGCTGAGCACTAGCCGAGGAGGACAGCCCAGAAGCTCGTGACCGTGTCGCCTGCTAAATCAAACTGTGTGCAAACAGCTATCCTGAACTTTAATAAAGTTACTTTTAAAGGCCAGACCAATTGTTGGCATGTTAAAACAAAGTTCTTCAAGTTCCTAGTTGAAAGCACGATGGAAACCTGCCTCAGACTCTGACCTTGAGAGAAGGGCCGTCACTTGTGCTGCGAGTGACTCTGTTCTGAGGAAGGCTCCCTGCAAATGCACCACCGCAGTGTGACCCTTTGTCTCACGTCTCTGGGATTCCATGTAAGATTTTATTTAAAAGAGTTGCACTGCAAAGGAAAAAAATTTAAACAACTGTACTACAGGCAGACCTCAGGGCCAGGCCACCCAGTAAAGCAAATACCACAATAAACTGAGTCACACGGACTTTCTGGTTTCCCAGTGAATATAAAAATTATGTTTACACGATACTGTCGTCTGTCAAGTGTGCACCGCGTTATGTCTAAAAAAATACAAACACCTTAGTTAAAAGGTACTTAATTGCTAGAAAATGCTAACCATCCGGAGCCTTCAGTGAATCGGGGTGGTAACAAGATCACTGATCACAGACACCATAACAAATATAATAATGGAAAAGTCTGAAATACTGCAAGAATTACCAAAACGTGATCAGAGACAAGGTGAACAGACACTGCTGAAGTGGCGCCGACAGCCTTCCGTCTGTACACAGCACAGTGTCCACAGAAAAGTGAGTCCTGCCTGTCAAGTGCCACGTTCCTGACAGCTATTCACGCTCCACTATTCAGACACAGGCTACAGAGTGAGGTATTATCCACTGATGCTTAAATTAATTTCCTGGGAACAAAATAAAGCTCGACATGTTTTATCTTTTTTTCCATGAAGCATGTGAAACAGAATTGCCTTTCGCTGCCAACCATTAATCTCGGTGCCACCTCCTCTGAATTGCAAACCTATTTCACCACAGACTGATTTCACCTTCAAGCACTACAGGGAGGTTATTATTCCTTTTTAAAGAGAAACTCGTTTTGGCCCCATTCTCCCATCTGGCTAGGACATGAGGACACAAGCTGACAGGCCCCTGTGGAACGACCAGAGCTGTCACAAGACAAGCATGTGCAGAGCTCTCGCAGAAGGGTTCTTGCCGCCCACAGAGCAGAGGAAGGCATTGGAGGGGGGAGCTGGGACTCCAAGGCCTGAAGCGGCTTCAGATGCAGGAGGGGAGAAGGGTGATTCTGATGAAGGCCATGCCTTCTGGGAAGCAGCTCAGGGCAAACGAATATGGGTAAGGCTATAGAAGGGGAGGGAACAGACCAAGGAGGAGTCTATGCGCCTCGTCCAGCAGGAGCAGGAGCTACGGAATGGCGTGACCTCACGTGGTCAAGGGAAAGGTGTACAGGGGAGGCGGTGCTAGGCCAGGGAGGCCTACTCAACACAGACGACAGTTCCTAACGCTGAGTGCACAGCCCAACCACTGGGTCGTGTCTTAAGAACACTGGTGCAGGCGGAGACCAAGACGGCAGAACTGAAGGACACGGAGCGCCCTCCTCCCAGGCACATCAAAAGCACATCTACGTGCGGAACAGTTCTCAGAATGTCAACTGAACGCTCACAGATCTCACACAACCAAAGCTGCAAGGAAGATCACCACGTAACTGGGTGGGATCAAAGAAGACAAGGAAACAGGATGGGACCTGTGTCCCTGGCAGGAGCTGTGTAAGAGGAAAGGTTCCCTCACCCTGGGGACTCCTCACCAGCAGGGAGATGAGCCAGGACAGAAAGGAGCTTCTGCTCAGCAAGTGTGGCAGCCAGACTGGGACAGAACAGAGAGAGCAGCACAGACGGTCCTGCCCAACCCCCTGCATTCCCTACTCAGACGTGCGTCTGCTGGTGCGCATGGGGGCTGGGCGCTGGAACTTGGGCTTTAGTGGACAGACTGGGGGACAGAACTGGGGTTGGCTATGCAGAGACGGCCTGAAGGGGCTGGAGTGTGGTCCAGGCCACTGGGGGTGCACACAGGATGGGCCTGGTCTGCTGTAGAAGCCTCAGGTAACATGCTCATGAAGGGAGGGCGGGACCCGCCATAGCAGCCACACCTCAGTGAGCTCACAGTGGGCACGACCCCATCTCTGAGCTCCGGGAGTGGCCAAGCACCAGTGGGTTGCCCACCTCTGGAGGTGGGGCTGAAATCCAAGCAGTGTCCCCCGGGCTCTGTGATGTCTGGATTCACACGCTGCCAGTGACTTTGTAAGCTCAGTGCCTGCCTGCAGGACACCCAAGTGGATGACTGGTGCTCCCGTGGCTGGGGCAGGTCCGCCATTAGTGGTGTGACTTGACTCCACAGCTCCCACAGCGGATCCAGGTGTGCGACCATGGCAGTCCCGAAACCTGACTTAAGCAGCTCTGCACTGGTGCCTTTGAGAGCACAGTACCAGAGGGACACCTGGGCCAACTGCCTGCATCCCCATGGCTTGAGGGGGAGCACAGACAGTGCCAGCACCAGTGCGCTCTGTGAGCCCCAACATGGGTGACAGGTGACACCACAGCAGGAACACTCCAGTCCTGCCTGCCTCACACCACAGTACAGAAACGGAGGAGGGGGCTTCTACTCCAACAACAGGGGAGCAGACGGGGCCCCGACAGGGCTGTGACAACCACAGAGCAAAGCGGAGGCCCCGCTCGACAGCCAGTGTGGGCTCTGGGCCCCCCAACACCAGTCACACCCCCCGATCAAGGGGATAACAGCCAGCACACGTGGAGGAAAGACGTGGCAGCCATCCACACTAGAAACAGTCCCTGTGACAAAAATATTAGATGCACGCCGACTACACAGGGACTCCCATATAAAAGCATCCCCTTCAGGACCAGAGTAGTTAACTGTTACTCCCAAACTCATATAGAGAAATAAGTAAAATGAAGAAGAAGAGGAACTACTCCCAATCAATGGAAGAGAAATCCCTTGGAAGAACGAACAATGGAACAGAACTCTCCATCTACTAGAGACCAAATTCAAACAGGAGGCAATAAAATACTTCAGGAATGAAGAAAGTCTATCAGCAGAAATGCAGGTGGCCGTAAAAAGGAACCAGAAGCTATGAAGGGGGGCCAGACAAAATCAGAAAACTCATTTGCTGTGATAAAAGCTAAGCTACAGACAGCAGCAAACTAAATAGTGCAAAAGAACAAAAAAGTGATGTGAAAGATAAAATACTGGAAATCACCCAATCAGAACAGGAGACAGAAAGACAAATGAAAAAAAAAAAAATGAAAGCAAGACACAGGACCTACCAGATAACAGAAAGTGTGACAATCCAAGCATAATAGGGACCCCAGGAGAAAGAGAAAAGGGGACTGAAAATGTATTTAAAGAAATTGTGGCTGAGAACTTCCCAAACCTAAAGAAGGAAACAGACCCAGGTATGAGAAGCACAGAGGGTCCCTAAAGGAAGATGCACCCAAACAGACCCACAACAAGACATATTATAATTAAAACAGGGAAAGTTAATGAGAAGCTTCCAAAGGCAGCAGGAGAAAAACAGTCACATACAAGGGAACAGCCTTAACGCTTTGAGCTGATTTCTCAATAAACATTGCTGGCCAGAAGGGAGTGGTAAGATACAGTCAAAGTCTTGAAAAGGAAAACACTTGCAACATAGCATATTCTACCCAGAAAGATTATCATTTGAAACAGAAGGAGAGAGAAAGTTCTCAGACAAGCAAAAACTAAAAGAATACAGCAATACTAAACCTGTCCTAAAAGGTTTTTTTTTTTTTTAAATTTAGATCTTATTGAAAAGTCTTCTCTAAACAGAAAAGAAGTAAGAATCTACAGGAAAGAGAAAATCGACACACCGCGAAGTGTGGGAAGGCCCGTCCTACCGCGCGCAGGGCAGGTGCGGGTGCGCGGCAGCCAGCACAGCGCTGCCTCTTACGCAGCAGGTGCACGAGGTCTGAGCAGGCCCGGCAGGCTCCCCTACAGTTCGACTTACTTATCCTCAGAAGAACTGACCTGGGCCTTGGCCTCCCTCCTCTGAGCCAGGGTCTGCCTCTGACTCGGAGCTGGAGGGCCGCAAGTCCCTACAGGAGGCACTGAGCGTCCCTGGGGCCACAGGACAGACGTCACTCTGCAAGACCCCCATGCTTCACACAGCCCTCTCTCCCACCCCTGTGAAGGAGGGTCAGCCTTTTCTCCATTTAAATTTTTTTCCCAAAGAAAATTGGGATGTTATTGTAGACTGTGCAGCTGCTCAGCTGGACCTCGGTTCTTTGATTCTTTTCTCAAAAACCCTCCACATCGAGGTGCTTCTGACTGCAGGGCATCACGGCCCCCAGGAAGCTGGTTCTGGCCCTGACCCCATGGCCATGGAGCCCGAATCTTTCTTTCGTGTTTGGTGAGGAGGCAGCTGGATTCACAAACTTCTGGGCAAACACAGACTTGTAGGTGATACTACTCTCCAGTAAGTTCCTAACTGTCTACATGGCAGTCAAATAGTTCTTATCTCCATTTTCATCTCCATAAGCAGTTTGTTTCTGCAAAGAATCAGGCTCTGACTTCCTTTATAAGCCAGTAGGACCTCTGGAGCTCCCCTACACCTTCCCTTTTTGCTTTGGCTGCTAGGAAGCTCAGAGTTCAATTTAGTGTCCACTAAGAATAACTGGCTCATCCTTAATTCCTAGTACACATCTCTCCCTGCTCCCCCATAAGCCTTCTTATGGCTTGAGAAATTACCTGCCACAGCTTCTGTGAATGTGTTTTTACCAAAAAGCTTACAATGCTTGTTGTTTTTTAATTTGGCAGAGCACATATTTAAACAAGCACACATAGGAAACAGGTCCTATAATCATTTTTTCTTCTCCATGTCTGTGTGCAGACATCATTGTGGCTCTGCCCCACATCCAGGGTTCAGAGGTGGAGAAGCCCAGGGCACAGTGAAGTTCACAAATGGTTCACCCTGGACCTGACAGGGTCGGGGCACAGTCTCTCCAGAGGAACTGACACTGTATCAAGACCTTAAGGATGCTCGATCAGCCGGGAGAGAGGACGGATGTGCTGCCCAGACTGCTTCCTGACCTGCACAGGGTAGGGCCCGAGCCAGGGCTGGGGGAGATCCCACCGAGGGCAGTGGGAGGAGTCTGAGTGAGGGTGTGACTCCACCAGACCTGAGTGTTAGGAAGAAGTCCCTCTGCCTGAGTGAGAGGGGTGGACTGGACTGTAGGTGGAGTGGAGGGTGCAGCTTCAGGTGGTGGAGATGACAGGGGTGGGTGGAGTAGAGGGAAGAGAGCTGGGGGGAGGGTGAGGAGGGCGGTGGGGAGGTTCCAGGAGGCAGGAGTAGGGGTCGCCTGGCAGGACAAGAAATTGCTTCTGGCTCGGACCTGGACACTTGGTGGTGCTGTGACCAGGGACAGGGAAGCCAGGAGCAGATGCAGATCTGGGGAAGGAAATGGAGATGCCTGGAGGGCTAAGATAGGCCCAGAAGGCAGCAGGCTTCTGGGAGGGAAGTGGGGGAGAGGAGGGTCTGCAGATGGGGCTGGCGGTCTTGGGGTTGAGATCATGTGGGGACACATGTGGACAGAGATGAAAGGTGCCCCCAGATCCCAGAGCAGCACTAGGGCCAGGCCAGGACGGCAGCCAGAGAGAAGAGAGGCGCTTTCAAGTAAGGAGCGAAGCGCCCAGAGGGAAGCACGGATGGGGAACCTGGGTTTCTCAGCAGTGAGGTCGCTGGGTGCCCCAGATGACAGCAAGATATGGTCATAGGCAGACGGGAGGCGCACAGAAAACTTTTCTAGGTAGATCAACAGGCAGAGGGGCAGCAGTGCTGTTCCTGAGTAATAACTCCCCCCCAAATATGGCTTCAAGTAATTATTCCCCATGAGACTCCAGGTGGGCGAGACAGCTCTGTGGACCCAGGACAGGCGGCAAAGCTCGGTTGCTCCCCGTGCCCTGCCCCCGTCCTGGAGACCACGAGCCCGCTCTCGTGCAGTGGCAGGGGTCCCAGGAGCAGGTGGCAGGGAGCCAGGCTTCCGCAGGCCCAGGGCAGGTCAGGCTGCGGGGCCACCTCTCTGGGAGGAGCCACATCAGAGGACACAGGTACAGGGGAGCCGGGCTCAGTGGCCACTGTGTCCTCAGCCGGCCCTAGGCAGTGCACACCCCCTGGCTCCCCTCTGCCCTCGCTGACCCGTCCCCCTACAGAGGCCAGAGCGGCCTTTGGAGCACAGCCCCCAACTGTGGCGTCCCCAGCCCCACACCTCCCTGCCTTGGTCCCTCCCGCCCCGGGCTCATGAGGCTGCTCCTGCCCCGTCTCCCAGGAAACATCAGCTTCCTTCCTGCGGCTGCTCTGGTTGGAGCATCTGATGCCCTTCTGGAAGCAGCCGTGCAGGGCAGGGAGCTTGCTGGCCAGAGTCACCGCTGTATCCCAGGGCCAGACCTCGGGCTGGCCAGATACTGGAGCACACAGGAGCCCCGAGCATGGGCGAGGTCGGGGTTAGGCCTTTCGGGCCCTCGGCTGTGTGGAGTCAGGGGTGAGGCGGCCAGAGGAGCGGAGTCTTCACTGTGTCACTGCTAACGGCATCAGCAGTGGGGCTGCGAGGTCCTGAGGCGGACTCCACAGTCTGAGAGACTGGTTTTGTTTTTTCAGTCCGGAACTGGATCTGGATTTTGTCAAATGCTCTCTCTGCATCTATCGAAATGATCATATGGTTTTTCATTTTTAGTCTATTCTTTGAATTTACTTTTACTGAGATATGACATATTAAGCACATGTTTAATGGACACATGACACCACGTAAGTGTAAGGTACTCAGTGTGCTGATCTGATGGGCTGATGTATGACAGTTGCTGTCACTCCTATTACCTCCCATGACTGTCACCTCCTCTCTGTGGCAGGAACACCTGACGTCTCATCTCAGGGACTCTGAAGTCCATAACACAGTGCTGTCCTCTAACCACCATGCTGCACGCTGCTTCCAGGACTGATTCGTGTATTCATCTCAAGTTTGTGCCCTAAAACAGCGTCTCCCCAGTCCTCACAGCGCTGCAGCCCCTGGTGACCACCACTCTAATGTCTCCTGTTACAAGTTCAGCTTTTTATATAAGTGAGATCATACAGTATTTGTCTTTCTACGTCTGACTTACCTCCCTCAAGGTCAATCCATGTTGTTGCAAATGACAGGATTTCCTTCCTTCTCAAGGCTGCGTAATAGTCCACCGTGCACACACACACGTCTTTGTCCGTTTACACATGATGGACATGCAGGCTGTTCCCGTATCCTGGCTGCTGTCGGCAGTGCTGCGGTGAATATGTGGGTGCAGATGTCTCTTCAGTACCCTCTTTTCATCTCCTTTGTATTTATGCCCAGGCGTGGAATTGCTGGATCACTGAGAGTTCCATTTTCGCTGGATCATGTGACAGTTCTGTTTAAAATTTTTTGAGGAACCTCCAACACTGTTCTCCACAGGGACTGCACCATTCACATTCCCACCAAAAGTGCAGGAAGCGCCCTGCTCTCCACGTCCTTGCCAGCACTTGTCATTTCTTATCTTTTTGACGACAGCCCTTCTGGCAAGTGTGAGGTAACAGCTCACAGAGGGCATCTGTGGGTCTTCTTTGGAAAAATGTCTGTTTAGTTCTGCTCCCCATTTTTAAAGCCAAATTTTTTTGTTACTAAGTTATAGGAATTATTTATATATTTTTGGATATTAACACCTTATCAGATATACGGTTGTCAAATATTTTCTTCCATTCTGTAGGTTGTCTTTTCATTTTGTTGATTGGTTCCTTTGCTACACAGAAACTTTTTAGTTTGCTGTCGTCACACTAGCTAATTTTTTCTTTTGTTTCTGGTATTTTTGGTGTCATATCCAAGAATCACTGCAAGACCCACGTCAGGCAGCTTCTTCCCTACATTTCCTACTAGAAGCTTTATGGTATCAGGTCTCATGTTAAGTCTTTAATCCATCTCAAGTTAATTTTTGTGAGTCGCGTAGGACAGGGGTCCAGTTTCACTTTCCTGCATGAGGTCATCCAGTTTTCCCGACGGCGTGTGTCGGCGGACTGTCCTCTCCCTGCTGGGCTGAATGTCAGCCGAGTGTAAATGCAGCCGTTTGTTTCTGGGCTGTTTTGTTCCCCTGATCTATGTGTGTAATTGGCACACAGCACCGTGTACAGCATAATGATTTGACTTTCAAAGGAAATAATCACCACAGTGAGTTCAGTTAACATCCATAATCTCACAGAAATATAACAGAAAAAAAAAAAAGAAAGAAAAAGGGGGAAAACACTTTTTTCCCTTGTGACGAGAACTCTCAGGGTTTAATCTCCTAACAGCGCCCGTGTCTGACACTGCAGTGGGAACTATGTTAATCACAGCCAACGTCCTGGGTGTCTGTTTAACTCATAACTTGAAACTTGTACCTTTTGACCCCTTCTTCCAGCCCACCCCCCTTCACCTTCTTGGTCAGACTTGTTCCTGAGTGTCTCATTGTTTTGATGCTGCTGTGGGTGGGAGACTTTTTAAATTCCTTTTTCAAATGTTTCATTGTTAACACAGAGAAGTGCCACTGATTCCTGCAGGATTCCTGCAACTTCCCTGAGCTCACTGGTGAGTCCTAACAGTCCACACTGTGAAGAGCTGGCCGGCGGGGAGCGGACGCCATGCTCTCATGCGCACAAGGCAGGAAGCCACCTCCCAAAATGAGAGGCCTCAGTGACAAGACCGATTTAGCTCCGGGATAAAACTGTTTGGACAAAACTCAGAAACAGTCTCAAGGTAAGGCTGATTCCAAGGGATTTAACTGAGTCGAGAACAAAGCCAGAACCACCTGAAGGAAGACAAGCACCCAGCTCCCCATGTCCAGCTTCCCAGAACATCTGATACAGGGTTAGCAAGCACCCGGAGACGCCGGAGGTACGATCACAAGATTTAAAGTCAATCACCAGAGACAGACCCGAGAAAACACAGTGCATAGAGTTAGGACACAGAAACATTAAAACTACTGTTACAAACACTGTCCACACATGTGCAGGGAGAGAAAAGCAAGAACGTGATGGAAACAGAAACCGAGGGTTTGAAAAAGACACAAACTCACAGATGAGAACAACACACCCCACGCTCCCAGCAGCGGATCCGAGGGTCCATTAAAAAGAGCACGAACTTGACGACGGAGCAGTAGAAACTATGAAATGAAACACACAGGGAAAAAGGACTGGGAACAGATGTCAGGGAGCATCGGTGCGCTGTGGGACACCGACTGGCCACAGAAGCCCTAGAAAACAACGAGGGACAGGAAAAGACTGAAGAAATAATGACCCAAATTTTCCAGATTTGATGAAAACCACAAATACACCAAAACAAGAGGCTCAGCAGTCCCAAAGAGAAGGTGAAAAGCATGCATACAACACACATCAAACTCCCGAAAACCAGCGCAGAGGCAAGAGAGTAAAGAAGGCACACTTCAGAGAGAGGAACTGAGTTAGGATCAAGCAAAGACACGTCGTCAAGAACAGCGCAGACCATGAGACGACAACACCGCTTAAACCGCTGCACGAATAAAGTCACCCAGCACTCCACGCCAGGGCAAGTATCTTTCAAAACCACAGGCAAGATGAAGACACCGGGGCAGGCGAAATGCCACTGCGGAGGAACCCCCCACCCGCCAACACACCTGGACTGCAAGAAGCGTTGAAGGAAGTTCTCAGGCACAAGGAAGATGACACCAAAAGGAAATTCAAATCTAAATAAAGTAACTGGAAATGGTAAATATGTGAGTGATGAAAAGACTGTTTTTCTCTAGTTTAAAAATTGCTTTAAAGTAATCAATTGTTTAAAGCAAAAATAGTTTGTGGGCTTCATGACATGTGAAGAAGGAAAACGAATGACGACAGCAGCACAAAGGGTGCAGACGGTAACACTGCATACTTCATAACGAAACACTTACAAAATACATGAGGTGGCATAACGTGCACTTTTAACACCACGGTAACTTAATTACCAACGATAATTAAAGACACGTATTGCAGACTCTAAGGCAATCACAAAATCTGAAAACAAGGAAGTATGTCTTTTGAGCCAAAAAAGGCAATAAAACGGAAACATAAAAAATACTACATTAATCCAAAGGAGTCTGGAAAAGAGGGAGAAAAGAGAAAGGATGGATGAAGAAAAAATTACCAAGACTGTAGATTTAAACCCAATTCCATTACTGTAAATGTTCAAAACACTCCAATATTAACAGGTGGAGACTGTCAGACTGGACTTTAAAGGCATAAATATAAACTGTCTACTAAAACATCACTTTAAATATGAAGACAGAGAGAGATTAAAAGGATGGAAAAAAGACATCACGAAAAACAGATGCTACAGTTGCTGCATTAATGTGAGACACAGTTCAGAACAAGGAGCTCTGTCAGGGGCAAACGGGGTCATTTCTAAATGACAAAGGGGCCAGTTCCCCACGAGAACTTACCAATCTTACACATATCTGCACCTAATAACTGAGCCAAAAATCACGAGGCAAAAAACCAACAGAACTGAAAAGAGAAGAGCAGATACCACAGCCGTGAGAAGGACAAACCCACTACGGCAGCCAGAACCTCAACAGCGTTCTCAGTGACTGACAGAACAAGCAAACAGAAAACTGACACAGACACGGAAGACTGGGGCAGCACCATCGATCGATTTGATCTGACATTCAGAGAACATGCCAACCAACAGCAGCAGAACATCCACCAACACAGACCTATTCTGGCCCTAAAACCAGCCCCAGTAGATTTCAGAGGGCTGAAACTGTACTCAGCGTGTTCTCTGGCCACAATGAAATCAAACCAGCAATTGAAATTTCTAAATATTCAGAAATTAAACAACATAATTCTAAAAAACTGACAGCTCAAAAAACCCACCAAATTTACAAACTGTTTTGAACTTAAACACAAAAACACAAAAAATTCTGCACCATACAGCTGAGGTGTGTGAGTGCTCGGTGTGGGGCCTTTAAAGGGGTAGGGAAGGTTATACGAGGTCGAGTGGGTGGGTTCTAGTCCAACGGGACCAGGGTCCTGAAGAGAAGAGATCGGGACACAGATGCAGAGTGAGGCCTTGGGAGGACCAGCCCTGCTGACACCCTGACCTCAGACTGCCAGCCTCCAGGCCATGGGCAGTCAAACCGGGAGTTTAAGCCCTGCCGTGGTCCCGGTGGTGGTGGCCCTCGCTGACTCACACACCTCACTTGGCTCCTGTCGCCCAGGAATTGCTGTGCTCTGCCGCACAGGCCTCTACGAGAGCCGTGGTTGTGGGGGGCCCGGGGAAATGGGTTTCTGGGCCCCCACCCGTTTCAAGAACTGTCCTGCTCTCATCTGGTTTATAAGCTGGGCTTCCAGAGAAGATTTCACTTGATCAAAGGGCTTTCAGGTTTTGAAAACATACAGTTTAAAACAGTTTTTACAGTTTTACTTGGTTGATGCAACATGATTCTGCGTAATTGATAGATGTGATATTCATGCCTGGATGCCTTCACTTAAACTACAGAATGCTCTGCGGGGCTGAGCCCTGGGGTATGCCCCTAGAGACCTTCCTTTGGACTGACAGTGATTTGACTTGGCCCCACAGAAGATTCTGAAGCCTTTGATTAAACTCCAGGTCCTTTGATGAGTTCATTGAAAAAATATAAATCAGGGACGCACCAGGCGGCAGCTCAGACGGCATCCCAGGATGACTCGCCCTGATTAGGGCTCTGATGCATATTTATGAGGCACATTAAAGGGCTGTGTTCAGGGGAAGGTACTGAACGTGCCATGATTTTAATAACTCCGCGGCGCTGCAGAGCCTGTCTGCTTCTCCCCTGTACAAGTCAGTGCTCAGCGGCCAAGAAGGGAGGAGGGAGACAGGCCAGGGCAGCCTGGACCCCAAGGGCTGCTGAACTCTGACCCACCCGGGGGTGGGAGTTTTCCACATCAGAAAACCCGTCAGGACTGCAGCTCTGAACGTCAGAAAAGAGGAAAACCTCAGCAGCACTGATGTCCAAGGAAAAGTGCTGCGACCAAATTCTCAGAGGTCCGGGGTGAAGGGCCGCCTGGGTGCAAGGCCCCCAGAGGGAGGAAGGGTCCGGCCAGGCCCGGAGAGTGGCTCCGGGAGGCTCTGAATTCTTTCTCCCTCTTCCAGGGTCTCTTCTCCTGACTGTCCCTGTCCTGAAGCCTCCACCCTCCCTCCCCTTACTCACTCTCAGCCCAGAAGCTACTCCCCTCACCCCGCGCAGGGCCGGCCCAGGCCTCGTCCAAGCGACTCGGGGGCCGGACAAGCGCTGGACACGAGGCCCTATTCGTGGGACAGGAGAGGCAGCTTGTGTTCAGCTCCTGCTTTCAAAACAGGTCGCTTGATTTTTAAATTGAAAATTACTTTCTGAGTGTGTGAGGTATTTACAGACCAAAAAGTAAGCACCACGTGAAGAGGGCCATCCAGAGCCGCCCCACGCCCACGCCGCTCTGTCCTGTTTCCTTCCATCCTTCAGCCGTTCTCGTCAGAACTTCCGCACCAGCGCGGCCAGTGCTCATGCAAAAGCCAGCAATACAAGCACAAACATGTGTGCTGTTTACGGTGCTGCTCACTTGTTCCTTCAACAGTCCACGTGGAGACGCTGCAAATCCGTGTCACCTCCTGGGCCCCGTGCGCGGAACCAAGGAATAGATGTGCCCCAAGTGCGCGGGCTCCGTGCTCGTGCGCCCCGTGCTCGTGTGCCCTGTGCGTGTTCGCGGGTCTCCGGCTGGTGGCCTCTCGTTGTCTTCCATCCTTTCGTGTCGTGACAACCCTGCGCCTTGCGCTCTCATCCCTGAGACCCTCTTGCTCACGCACAAGGGCGGCTGCGCAGCTCGCCCTGCTTTCAGGCCCGCACCTGCGTCCCTGCAGCAGGTGGGGCCGCTTCCCCACGGCTTTGCGGGCAGAGCAGCTTCCCCCTGCAGGTCTCTGCCAGTCTGAAGGCGGGGAGGGAGTCGCAGTGTAATTTGGATTCATGTTTCTTTGATGAGGAGTGAGGCTAAACATCTTTTCGTACCCGGCCATTTGTGTTTCTTTTCTGGGAATTGTCTGTTCATCAGACTCTTGAAACCCAAAGCACAAACAGCGGTCTCGAATGTAAGGGCAAGGGCTGCTTATTTTTCTTTTTTAAAGAAAAGAGCAGTTTTGGTTGCCAGAAGGCTGAGGGCTGGGGGGACAGAGAACATGAGATTTATTCCACAAACAATAGAGCAGGAAGCACTGTCTTCAAGCCCACCCACCATCCTCATGTTGAGGCCCCTGGGTGTGGGAGAGGTGACAGGGCCTGACCGTCCTGCCTACGCTGCCCTGCCCACCTGACCCCTGACACCGCTTCCTGGGGACCCGCACACATGCACAGTTTCCCTTATCCTGCAAATACTCAAACCCCGCGAGTCTCTGCAGCAATGGCCAGTGTGCAGCTCCCATCTCTGCTGCTCCCCCTCCTCACAGGATTGGGGCTCTTCCTGCCTTGGCCCTGCTGAAACGCCCCTCTGCAGCCCGTCCTACGTGGGGGCCTCCGCCCATCTCCCCGCTCCTCCCCACTGGTCTGGAGCCTCCTACTCAGCAGTTCCTTCTGGTCCTGCAGCTTCCTCTGTCCCCCGGGGACACTGCCAGACACTCCCTGCCAGGAATCCTGTCCCCCTTTGCCTGCCTTGCCCTCACCTTTGTGTTCAGACAGACCCACCACATCCCTGCTGAGACTGGATTCCAGGCCCAGAGAGTCGCTGTGTCCATCCCTGCGGTCAGGATGGCCCTGCCTGCCGTGTTCCCACAGGTCGTGATGGCCCTACTTCCCCTCCCCCCACCCCAGCTCCCAGGCCCGACACACATCCCAGGGCCTGGCTCAGCACCCAGCTTTGAGACTTGGTGAGCAGACTCAGCTTTGAGTCTTGGTGATCCACTGGGCCACGAGATCTGGGCACTGCAGCTCTGACCTCGCTTGCTCGTCTGCTTGCTGGAGAGATGGGTGCACGCATCTTACTGCAGTGCTGGCCCCGGCCTCCCACCTGTTCCCTGGCTCTGTTACTCAGTCTCACAGGAGGTAATTTCAGTTGTGCAGAAGAACGAAGTAGCTCTTTGCTAAGCTGCCCTCCAGCTCAGGTGATAGATGGTCAAAGGCCGCCGGGGTGAACCCCGGCCAGGAGGTGGCAGGGCTCTTTCAGGAAACAGCCCCCCTGCGGCCTTGGGCTTCACTCTGGCTGACTGGGGACAGGACCCCTTCTATAGATCAGCAGCATGCTGACGCCCCCCCCTGCTTGGGGGTCCCGGGCACCCTCCACACTGTGTTCCAGAGAGCAGGGCTCCACAGCTCAGGCACCCCAGGTCGGACACACAAGGCGGGGTGGTGAGCACGCTCATCTAGGCGGTCAGTACAGGCCCTCCTGGCTGACAGGACTTGAATACTCCTGACATGAAGGCTTCCCACAAGAAACAAGGGGCGTTGTCTGCAGAAAGTCACTGCCCTTCCAGGCAAGCACGACCCTGCAGGGGACCTAGAGGCCGTGCACACCTGCCTGGCAGTGGCAGAGTTTCGGCGTGTGCTGGGTGAGGCCCTCTGGCATCCCCCAGTCCCCTCAGCACCTGCCACCAGATACAGACCCTGAGTCCCCCACACAGAAGCTTTTGGAGGCACTGGGCTGTGGCCCACCGGCTGGCCGCGGGGACATGGGAGGCGCCTGCCCAGCCCTGCCCCACCTCACTGCTACCCTCGTCCAGACACCAGACCTCTCTCCTTGTTCAGCTTTATTTAAAGACTTGGAAATACAGGCATCATGGTTTGTCATCACTGTCCATTCCTCAAAATCACACACTGACATTTGTGCATAACAGAAGCAAGGGTGTGTGTGTGGACTGCACAAAGTACAAAGAACTTCCCAGCCAGAGCCCGACTTGACCCGTGAGGCTGCGGGGAAGCGCTTGCCTGCTCCCACCCGACTCCGAGCCCGTGACCCTGTTGTGGCCTGGTGTCCTCTGACGTCACTGCGTGGTTTGTGGACTCTACCCTGCTCCTCAAAGCATGTCGCCTTGGCCCCAAATGCCATGTAAGGACCAAGGTGCATGAGGAACCGGGCAAAGGGTTGGTTCACTTCAGCAGCCAGAACAAGAGTGTCCTTCCAGGCAAGATGGCCTGATGGAAGGTTATTCTGCTCCTGCTGTCTGTGGTTACGTGGTTGTGGGGGCCTGATGGGACCACTGAGGGTCTGAAAACAGCCCAGAGCACGGGGGCTGGTCGTGCGTGACCTGTTCCCCGGAGCCCGGCCTGCGAGGGGGCCTCGGCCCTGGAGTCACTTTCCTTCCTAAGGCGGCCCCGGTGCCGGTCCCGTGTGCTCCTGCGGGGGCGGGGGGAGTGGGGGGGGGGCTAGGCCCCAAGCGCCTCCTCCACGGGCCTCTCAGCATCACAATGAGGGCCCAATCAGTCTGTTCTGTTGCTTGGTAACTGCCTTCGTTTGAAAAAAAGATGTTCCTATTATCTGGGGACTGACTCAGCCCTGGTTTCACTGGAGAACACGTGTCTCAGCAGTGTGAATCCACAAATGACTTTTGATGACGTAATTTTAGACATGCACACAGTTTTTGTGCAAATGGGCTGGTTCTCATAAACTCGGCACACAGCTCCATGTAGAAACTGGAGATTTTCCCCCTTTGATTCAGAACAAATTTCTCAACTCTATTAAATCTCTTATTCTCTGGAGAGAGGAAGAGAGGCTTTCCCAAGGGGTGACCCGCCAGCGTGGAGGCCACCTGGCTGCCACATCCGAACGCGGGAACTTGGAAGACAGACCTTCCTATGAGGCAGCACGCAAGCCACGGAGTGGGAGTCCAGCTGTCGGCGCAGTGATCCCACCGAAAGCTACTGTTTTCAGCCTGATTTACACCTGAGTGGCTTCGTAAAGAGAATTTAGGAGCTGTGACTCCGGGCTGATAAGAACGTGTTCCCAAGGGGGACCCCCGATGGGGAAGGTCCCAGGATCAGAGCTGCCCCCTCCTTTCCTTGCTCCCCGGACCCTGCAGGTCTGCACGACCCCTCAAAGCCCTGATTATCCCCATGTCTCTAGACCGAGGTCTGCACTACCTGATGGCAGAGCAGTTATTTATTTTAAGGAAAAATGGCAAAACCTTCACAAGGTGGTAACTCTGAACTGTGGTAAAACCCGTGCGTTTCGATAGTGAGAAGTCCTGAGTCAAGGAGGCAGAATGTGGTCCCTCCATGAGGAGCTCCGCCTCCGGGCCTGGGGTCGACCTCCTGTTCTTTTCACTGCCCCCCCCCCGCCCCCCCACAGGCACTCACGGTGAGCGCTCGTCAAAACGTCCAGTTCTTCAGCACTGACCGTCCCTGTCCAGACGGGGCAGGTGCTCTGGCGGAGCTTTCCAGAGACCGGCTTTCCCAAACTCCCTCCACACCCAGTGCCCCTCTGCCCCACAGGGCACCGTGGCCGTGAGGACCTAGCCCTCCTGGTTCCCGTGGTGCCTGTAAAATCCTGCCCATCTGATGTCTACCCAGACATTTTTTCTTTCAAGTTCAACCAAGACCTCACAGGTTTTACAAAAAGGCAGCACCAGATGTAAGAAAAATAGGCAGTGTACGTCCTGTTAGAAATTTGTGAAGTCTAACAGTTTTGCAGTAAAAAGACGTAAAAGAAGCACAAGAAAGAGGGGACAGCGGTGGCAAGGCAGGAAACACTGCTCACACCTGGCCCCGCGGGACCGGCCGGTGAAGACCTTGGGTGGCAGGTGACTGAGGTATAGACGGCGCGAGCAGCAACGGGACCCAGGTGACACCCAGAGCTCGCTGGGCCCCAATGCCCCACCCAGCCCCGCCTTGTAGACCAAACGAGCCCTGGCATCTGCTCCCTCAAGGCCACCCTAAAGTGACGCAGAGGCAGGGTCCCCGCTAGGCGTGAGCTCAGAAGCTCTCCACGAAGCTGCCGGGGAAGAGGCCGGTGCGGCCGTTCCTCTGCAGGGTCCCCTTGTACCAGCCGTCCTCTCGCTTCTTGTGCACGAAAACCACGTCCCCTTCTTTCAGTTCGATCTCTGCCTCGCTCTGGGGCGGGTACGAGACCACCACGCGGTACCTGGGGAGACAGACCTCGGTGAGCGCCCCGGGGCGGCCTGGGGTAGGGGCGCCCCAGGACCCGCTTCCTCTGAAACACCTGCGACGGGGTAGGGGGGCAGCCGCCACCTGCAGAGCTGCCCGTCTGCCCAGCCGGGGGTACCTCGCAGGGCCGCGTCCCCACCCTTTACACCCTTACGGGCGGGGGCGGCGTGCGAGGAGCTGGGCCCGGGCACATCCCAGGGAGGGGTGGAGAGGTCCTCCCTCCCCTACAACCCCTTCCTACCCGGTGCCCTCCTGCCCGGCCACCCGCGCCCCTGCCCTCCAGCCCGCCCTCCACCCCTGAGCGCTCCGCTCCACGCCACACTCCCGGGCTCCGAACCACATCCGGGGACTCCCGACACGCAGATGCAAGTCACGCAGACGCAACTCACAAAACGCAAGTCACGCAGACGCAAATCATGCAACGTATCACACGCAGACGCAAATCATGCAACGTATCACACGCAGACGCAAAGCGGGGAAAGGCTGGGTTCCCGTTGCCCACGAACCTCTCCCCAGAAGGGTGCTGGCCCGGTCCTCCTCCCGAGTCGCACGAGCTGGGGCGGCATCCTTGGGGAGGATGCAGACTGCGCCCCCAAGCTGCCTGGGCGCTCCCTGAGGACGGCTGCCCCTCCCCGCCTCCCTGGCACGCCTGGTGGGGTCCTGCCCCCTGGCTGGTTGGGGGAGGTGGCAGGTGGCTGTTCCCCAGGCCATGGCCACACCAGGGGCCCCCAAAGGAGGTCGCCCTGGTCTGGCAGGTGGCTGTCCCGAGGGTCCTCAAGGGGTTCTGCCTGCAGAGCCTCCAACCTGGTTTTTCTGGACCTGGAGCAGCCAGGACATTATAAAGCAAGAGATCCTGGGTCAGCTTTTCTCGAGTGATGTCCCCAGGCTTGGGCCTGGACCTACGTGACTAGACCCTGGGGGATGGGCCCCGGGAAGGAGGATTTTCAATCTGCGCGGACGTCTGAGAACCAAGGCGCTGAATGAAAACTCGTCACTCTCCTTCAGCCACCTGTGCAGGGCCCGGCCCGGTCTGTCCGGGACGGACAGGGAAGCACGGCCTCGGGGCAGCTGGGGCTGCTGCTGGGGCTTGGGGAGGACACTCACGCGGAGGAGATCCAAGCCCAGCCCTGGGGAGCTCCCAGCCTTGGGGTGGGGCAGAGAAGCGGGGCCCCGCCCTGGCTGGGTGGGTGAGCAGCCCCTGGTGCTGGGGGAGCTGGCTGTCCCGGCTCTTCTAGTGCCGTGAGGGGCTGCCAGCGTGCAGGCTGGGGCCGGTTTCCACCACTGTCCCTGGGTGCCAGATGCTAGCTTTCAGGGTGTGGACGAGGGGAGGAAGGGGAGGACAGCCCTGGCCTCCCTCCAGCCCAGCATCTCTGCAAACAGCTGCCCACCGACCACTCCCCAGAAGAGGACAGGTGGCCAAAGAGACATTGCAGCGCCTGTGAGATCAGTTGGCCCCACAGACTGTGGCTCCCACACCCCAGGTCCCGAGGCCACGTGGCCACCAGGACCAGCACTAACCCTATGGCTTCCTGCCTCTACAAACGCCTGTCCCCTTCCTTCAGCTCCCCGAGGAGAAAATGCAGAGTGAGATCACTTCTCACACTCTGAACACTCTGAGCAGTTTCGCCTCAACTGCTAGATGTCAAACAAGAAACTTTAAAGCATAATTTGCTAGAAAAAGCTAATTTGGTGTTTCTGAGCCGTCCTGTGATTTAATGAGCCCTGGTGGATGATGTGGGCTGGATGTCCACGGGACGAACATTAAGGTTTCTGTGCAGATCCTTCCTAGAAGCCAACAGTCACTGATCTGCCCCATTATGGACGCCCTGGTCGAAGTGAGCAGTGAGGATGGCAGCCACTCCGTGTTGGACGTCAGTGAGAGTGTCCCAAGGGGGCTGTGACCCAGGCGTGTCGAACATGGCTACTCTTCAGGCTAAGACTCAAGAGTCAAAGGCGCAGAATCCAGAGAGATTGCCACTACTGGCCTGTAGCCGCTGTGTGTGTGGGTTGGGAGCATCCTCCGTGTCACGTGAGGGGCCCCTTGAGAGCACCTGCCCACTGTCGGCCCAGGTGAGGACGGGGTCCTGGGGGCAGCAGGCTGTGGTCATCACAGCAGTGTCCCACCAGGACCTTGGGAATGGTAAGAGCACACCTGGACACTAAACGCTAAGCCCCGTGTGAGTCGGGTCCCTGCCGCTGCTGTAACGAACTCCCACAAACAGTGACAACACAACGTGCACGTCTTCTCTGCCAGCAGTTCTGTAAGTCGGATGTCCAGCACTGCCTCCAGGGCTGAGTCGAGGTGTGGCTGGGTGTGCAGGTGTGGAGGCCAGGGAGACGGTGTACCCTCCCCGTTTCCAGCCCCTAGAATCTTCTGGGGTTCCTGGCTGGAGGCCTCTTCCTCCATCTCCAAAGCTAGGAAAGCGGGCTGAGTTCTCCTCACACCTCATCACCGTGAGCTCCTTTTTTGCTGTGAGGACTCCGGCTGTCCCGCAGGGTCAGGGTAACCTCCCTACTTTAGGTACACCTGCGACCTCACGCTTGGTTTGGGAGATTAGGGCACAGACGTCTTTGGGAGCCATCAATCCACCTGCCATGACACATAATAGGTCAAAGCCAGAAATTTCTGAATCCCAACAGAGCCAAACAATTGACAGGCCAGCAGAAGTGAGGACGGATGGACGGACAGACAGACGGAGGGTGGGAATGTGAGAGAAAAGCCTGTCAATCAAAAAGGGAGGGGCGGGGGCAGCCCCCGAGGCCCCGCCAGCACCGCCACAGTGTTGTGTACGTGACATCCCGCACGTTGCTAGGGTTCTTGGGGCCCCGGCGCAGTCATACTTGCCTAGGTATTAATCTAGGCATTTGGCAAACATAACATCAGGTGTTACTGTCCGCATTTCACATGTGGAGTCTGGGACTACAAAAAATGGAGACACTCCTCTGGGTGAAATGGCTGTTAAGCGGCAAGTGTTCCTCCTGCTGCCTTATTGTGACCCACGGGAGGGCCAGGGCGGCGTGGCTGGACCCCAGCTGGACAGGGAGACAAGACTGTCTCCTGATCCCTTAGCAGCTTCCGGAAACAGGGCTCCTGGAGCACTGCCCACTGAAGGCTCTGAGTTCACACATGAGACCTGCCTCCCTGGACTGCAACCCATAGATCCCTCTTCTGAGGGCCGTCAGAGCAGCTCCCGTGTCCCCAGACCCTCAGGGAGAGGTGGTTGCCCACGCAGGTCTGCAGGCATGCCAAGTGGGGCCCCTCCTCCGCACGCTGGTGGTGGGAACCCTAAGTGAGCTCCGCCCGCCCTTCACCCCATCCCCCTCATGGCAGGCACCCCATGGATATTGGGGTGAGGGAGGGCATGGCCTCCACAGCAGGACTCTGCTCACAGCTGCGAAGTCAGTTCCATACACCAACCTGAGTCCAGGTGTTTGTGGGAGCTGCCCCAGCCTGAAGGTGACATTTCCATTGCCACAACTTCAGGCCACGGGATGCAGGCGTCCTCGGGCTGCGCAGAGTGAGGGGAAATGGCATTTGGGGCACACTGGGTGTAGACTGGTTTTAAAACTCTGATCACTAATGAGCTGTGCAGAGTGCAGGGGACAAGGAGGGAGCTGAGGGTCTCTGGGTCCAGTAACCCCCCAATGAGACAGAGTATCCAGAGAAAGGGAGTAATTCCCTGAATTTTCATGGGAATTTTCTAATCGTAGACTTCCATGATTTTTTAGAACAAGGTTTTTTAAGTCCTTTGACTGTGGAGCCTCGAATTTGAGAGGTCTGGGAAGACAAACCAGGAGAGGCCAGCCTTGACACATGCAGGAATCTGTCATTCCCAGGGGCCCCCAGCCTGTGGCCTGGAGGAGGGGCCAGGACCCACATTCAGAAATCACAGACAACTGGGTTAGTCCCATAGAATAAGGAAGGTTCCGACGTGGGAGAGCCGCCCAAAGGTGGAGGCTCCCCTGGGAGGGAAGTGGAGGAATTGAGAGAGAGAGGGTCTGTAGTGTCTGTGCTGTACATGGTGTGTGTGCATGTAATGTGTGTGGTGTCTCAGGCCACACGTCCTGAGACACATGGAAGGGCTGGCATTGGTCCGTGTGGCCGAGCAGGGGAAGGATTCTGACACCAAGATTGTGTTCTATGGAGATGCTCCCATTTTTACCATTTAAGCAGTTTTCCAAGCCAAAGTCACTTAGAAAGGAAAGCATTCCTCCCCATGGTGCAGTCAGCCCATATCTGAAGCTGTCTACGGACCCAACCCGCCCAGCTGGACGCCAGTCCCTGGCCCCTTCCTGCCAAGGCCTCTGTGGACTGTTTCCTGATCTGGCAAACTCTAGGCTGAACTCTACAAAACTGCTGGCTTTGGTAAAAAGCAGGCGAATGCCGGCAATTTCACAGGGTTTAGCCCTGAAGGCAGTTTTGCGTTGAGGTGTCAGAGTGGCTGGGCCTCAGGAAGAGCTGCTGGGACCCAGATGGCTCAACGTGAAGTGCCCTCCCACTGCACCTGAGCAGGTGTGGGTAGTGAGCGATGCCTGGATGGCTTAATCCTCAGAAAACCCCCGTCATCCTGCTCCTAAGTGGCTGCAGATGCAGAGAGCCCCCCACACCTGGGCCCACCCCTTACCTCTCTCTGGGCAGCGGCCTGGGCTCGGGGCGGACGGCCATGGAGAGGGGCGTCTGCCGGGAGGGGGACGTGAAGCTCAGATCCAAGGAGCCCGCCTTTCTGTGCAGTGGCTCCGCCCCCAGGGCCCCCTGCATCTCGGCCTCTACAGGGCAGGAGCCTGCTCGGCCATGGAGAGACCGTGAGCACACGTCGGGTCCCACTGCGCCCTGGAGCACGGCGTCCGCTGGCAGCTGGGGGTCGTGGGTCGGGGAGGTGGACGGTGGGGAGCGGGACTTCCTCCTGGTGGACGCCCCCGCCAGCAGCTTCCGCAGCCCGCTCTTCTTGTCCTTCTGGGGAGACACACGAACGGAGGCAAATGCGTTAATGCTCCTGGATGCCCCTGAGGTCGGCGAGGGGCAGTGGGGCCCATTAGGAAGCTGTAACACACCCGCGAAGTTGCTCGGAGGAGGAGACAGAAGACCGAGAGCTTCCCGCTCCTTTCCTTCCTCTCCCTGAACGTGCAGACGAGCCGCACAGGCCCAGACCCCTAGGGGCGACCCGACGACACCATCCCGCTGCAGGACCGCGTCCAGCCCAGAGCTCCGCCTCCGCCCGGGGTAGTTACTCCACGCTGAGCCCCATCCCTGGGTTCACGGAGTGCACGGGCAGCCCGGACCTGGCTCCACAGGGAGGCCCTGGCAGCACTATGTGTGGTTTGCGTGTGCACATGTGAGGGGGGAGTGTGACCACGCAGAAGTGCTTTTAGAACAGTGGGCTCAACTGGGACTGCGACAGTTCATGGCTCTCCTGGAGGCTGGTTTTCTAATGTTGGATGGAGATTAGCTGCAGGGGATGTGCTATGAGACAGGCAGCGTGTGGAGTCTGAAATCTACAGCCACCGGCCTGCGATGGCCACCAAAGGTGTGTTTTGGTGTGACCCCTCCTCTTCCCGCTGGAGTTGTGAGGGGAGTCGTGGTGCTGAAATCCCCTTAATGCACCTACACAGGGGTGTGCACATCCTCAAGGTAAGTCAGAGACATTTTAGTAGGAACGAGTCCAATGTCCTTCTCTACTCCCAGCACTGGCACTGGCAGAAAGGACAGAAGCCAACGTCCTGAATGCGGTCCACAGCTGGTATTGGCAAGCGCCAGGCCCAGAGGGGAGCAGGCATGCAGGGAACACAGCAGCCCCATTCCCACATCCACCAGAGCTGAGCATGGGGCACACTCAGGAGAGCGGCCATCATCTGGCCACCAGGGGGCGCCAAGCAACTGGTTCTAAGGGAGTCCCGTCCCCCAAGTAGCCAGGCTCCTGAGGCCGCCTAGCATAGGGAGCGGTTCCCATGACGACAGCCTCCTAACCTGAGACCAGCAGGGGGAGGATGCAGAGGGGAGAACCCGGAGTGGCTCAGGTGGCCTCTGATGGTCCCCAGCCCTTCCGGGGCTCTGGAAGGGGAGCCACACTGGTCACCAGACACACAAGCCTGCCCAGCCTCCAGTCAAAAGATACAGGCTATCAAGTGGTCACATAGTATCATAAGCTGAAAACGCTGAAAGTAGCTTAACTGGTGTGTATATGTATGTATGTGTATGTGTGTACGTGTACTGCATGTTTGTATGTAAGTGCATGTATGCGTGCATGTGTGTACATGTATGTATCTGTATGTGTATGTGTGTGTGTGTTGTAAGCACACACAGGTGCATAAAATTAAGAACCCTGTGAACAGGTCTCTAGTCTGCCAGTGGCCCTGTGGTGGGACCCCAACGGAGGGGAGGGGCCATCGCTCAAAAGCCTGCAGCACCCCAGAGCCGAGGGCCGACTGCCACTCCTGCGGCTCTGTTGGCCTGGCCAGGCTCTCAGACCACAGGTAGGCTGCGGGCTTCCAAGACCGGACGGTGAAGCCTGGACACTTCGGTCAGCAAAGCCCGAGGAGTCGCTGGACAGCCTGGGCACTGCGGCAGGGACGCCTCTGGGAGTGAGCTGCATCATGGGTGGCAGCACTGCCAGGGTCCTGCCAGGTGAGTGGCGGGATGTGCGACCCCGGGTGGAGAGGCTCCCAGGGAGACCAGCTGGTGTCCGGGGGGAAGGGGCTCCGTCCAGGCAAGGTCTTCAGTGACCTTGCCCACCGCCTGGTCTCCCCTGGGACAGAGCCTCGGCCCCGCCGCTCCTATGGATGAAATAAAGGTGGAGGAGACATGATTGGGACACGCCCAGGGCAAGGGGGTACCTGGCTTTTGGAGGTTTCGAGGTGAAACCACGGCCCATTCCTGGAGAGGAGGTCACCACATCGGGCCTCCACCACCCTGCCGGGGGCTGGGGCTTCTCCATCCCCTCCTGCACCTCGTCCCCCCACGGGTGCCCCCAGAACAAGACGTCAGCAGGGCCATACTGGCTCCATGCTCCAGGCCCCCAGGACACCGGGCGCAGCCGAGGAATGTGGCCCGGCCAGCAGCAGGGTCCTGTGGCCCAGTGGGGGCCCTTCTGCCTGAAGGGAGGGCAGAGGGCCACTCCACTGTGAGACAGTGTGGCTGCGGGTTTGGTGCCCACACTTGGGGGTAATTTCCTGTCAGTCTTACGATTAAATGCGACTGGTCACTCTCCTAACCAACTTCAGCAAAGGCAGATGTCATCACTGGACAACCTCCCCTGCGCCCACTGACCACAACAGAATCCTGCCAACGCCTTCAGCACCCGGTTACCAAACACAGTGGGATTCGGTGCACCCCCCGGGGGTCGTCCCGTCCCATGTGACGCAGGTAAGAATCAGCGATGGCACCTTGAGGGTGGTGGGGAAAGGCCCACTGGTCCATTTTAGGGGCAATAAGAGGTTGCAGAGAATGCACTTTAGGGTCGATCTAGACTAAAGTTTATGTTAAAGGAAGATGCATTTGCTGGGGTTTCTCCTGGGACCAGGACTGAACTAGGGACCTCTGAGAGCCCAGTGAGACGTGGGCAGTGGGGTCCCTGCTACGTTTTCGGGGCCATGGCTTTCCTACATAACTGGGCAGATGCTGGCAGATGCTGGCAGGTGGCCTGTACCCCAGGCCACCTCTCCCCATCCCACTCCCTCCCACCCTCGGCTCCATGACCTGGTGGCTCTGGTGCTGAGCTTGGAGCAGCTCTTGGAGGCTGGGGGCTGGTGGCTCCTTTCATGGGTTTACTTGGGGGGTGAGGAGGTGGAGAGCCACAGAGAACCTGGAAGGTGCTACTTTGCCTTCTGCGACCCGGGAAGGGGTGCTGCCCTCCCTGCCGGGCAGGCTGGTCTGGCTCTGGGATGGCTGCCTCATTCTCCAGCCATGAGTCAGAGCAGAGGGTCTGCCCCACCCCGAGCACTGGGGACCCGGGGTCTCCAGAGCCACCCACCGCCCGCTGTTTCCTGTGGCAGCACAGAAGCACCCGGGGCACTCTGCACCAAGGACAGGGCCTGGCCCGACGCTGCCCAGAGAGGGCTGTGTGTGCGTCTCCTGGGCTGGCTGCCTGCGGCTCTGAAGCTGATGACATGATATGCGTTTGAGCCCTCAGTTCAGTGCAGTTCAAACTGAATCCCACCCCAGGCTGGTGTTTGGTCATGCCCACGTTTTCTGTCAACCCCTCCCGGGCTCTGCTACGTCCTTGCCAAGCAAACATCCACGGTCCGCTCAGTTTCATAACCAAATGACTCCTAGAAACCAAGGACTTTCTTTTCTCAACCAGCCTGACCCACGACCATCAAACTCACAACCCAACCCCTTCCTCCTGCCTGGGAAGAATAGCCAGACAGCGTGCCTGTACCCACTGCCCCAGGGAGAGCCTGGGGTCCCAACCCACTGCCCCAGGGAGAGCCCGGGGTCCCGACCCACTGCCCCAGGGAGAGCCCGGGGTCCCACACCCTCTGCCCTGGGGACCATAGTTCTGGGATAAATGTCTGTTGGGCACTGGGAGCTCCAGTGCTTGAGGACTGTTCTGTGATGTGCATTTGTCTGATCTAGGTTTTGAAAGTCTGCAGTTGGAGACATCAGCACCCTCTGTCAGTGACCAGCAGGTCCAGCTGCAGAAAACCAGCCAGGACGTACCCGAACTCACGACACCCTGAATCAGCTGGACTAACTGGCAGCTACAGACCACTTCCTCCAGCAACAGCAGAACACACATTCTTCTCGGCTCACATGAACATCCACCCAGACAGACCACATTCTGGGCCATAAAACACACCCTAACAAATTTAAAAGAAAAATTATACAATGTCAGCTTTCAGATCACAGTGAAGTTAAACTAGAAATCACTAACAGAAAGTTCCAAAACACCTGGAGGGTAACCAACACAATCATAAATGGCACGTGAGCCAGAGAAGAAATCTCAAGGGAATTCTTCAATACCTCTGAGCTAAATGAACATTAAAGTATAACTTATCAAAAATCTGCGGGAGACAGTGAAAGCAGTGTTCTGCGGGAAATTTACAGCACTGGGTGCATATATAGCAGGAGAAAGCTGTAAAATTAATCATCTAAGCTTCCACCTTAAGAAACTAGAAAAGAAGAACAAATTAAACTCAAAGTAGAAGAGAAATAATAAAAATTAGAACAGAAAACAATGACATTGAAAACAGGAAATCAGTAGAGAAGAATCAAAGAAACCAAAAGCTGGTTCTTTAAAAAGACCAATGAGGTTGATCAGCCTCCAGGTGAGCAAACTGAGAAGGAAAAGAGAGAGGGTTACGATGTCAAATGAAAGAAGGGCATCAGCACAGGTCCTAGACAGCGTGGAGGCCGACAGGGAAATGCTGTCAATTATTTTATGCTCACAGATTTGATGAGGTGCATGAAATGGACCAATTCCTGAAAAAATACAGTGTGCCAAAACCTGCACAAGAACAAGCAGGCAATGTAAACAGGGCTGTATCTATTAAAGAAACTCAGTCAACAGTTAATAACCTTCCAAAGCAGCAGCCCAGATGGATTTGCTGGTGAGTTCCAGCAAACACCTGAGGAAAAATTATGCCAGTTCTCTACAATCACTTACAGAAGACGGACACAGAAGGAATGTTCCCTAATTCATTCTATGAGGCCAGCATCATCCTAACACCAAAACCAGACCCCCAAATGACAAAAAAACTACAGCTCAACACCTCTCATGATTATAAGTGCAAAAATCCGGAACAAACTATTAGCAAATAGGATCCAACAATGTTTAAAAAGAACTATATACCACGACTGAGTCAGCACACTGGAGACCAGACAGCCCGGAGACCAGAGCCCATAGGCTGGTTCCACTGCCAGTGCTGTGTGACCCCAGGCAAGTCTCCGGGCATCTCTGAGCCTCGGAGCATCATCAAAAATGAACAGTTTGTTGAAAACATCTTTAGAGGCTCTTTCCAGTTCCAATATTCTCTTATTTTGTGAAACGGAAACTAGCTCATCCATAAGCAGAAAGTTTATTTTCTCCCAGTCCGTAAAGTAAAGCATTTCTCAGAAGTCACGGAGTGAGGCTTCCCTGGCAGCAGTTTTTCCAGCTCTTGTTAGTTGACAGGTATCACCGGATGCCTTCTACATGTGAGGCACCTTCCAGGGTCTGCCAGCCAGGCTCTGAGACTCTTTGAAATAAGTTTTAAATCAGGACAGAGCACAAAATAACAACAGATTCCCCCCAACATGCCGGCCCTCCTGGTGCCGGGCCTGCTGCCCTTCTGCCACATGTCCTATTCCGTCTACACGCATGTTGGTTTGGTGACTCAGGACGGGTCATTTCACACAAAAGGAAGACCCTCGGCATGTTGGCACTGAGGAGGGCACTGCCCAGGGCCAGGATGCAGCAGAGGGTCGGCCTCAGAGTGGAAGACGGGCACCTCGGACGTCCTCGGCCAGGCCTGGCCTCCACCTTCCCTGCCTCGGCTCCTGTCCTCAGGCCTGTCATCTGGTCCAGGTCCCCTTCTCACTGTCGGCCCAGTGCCCAGCGCTCTGTCCCCTGGCACCTGCTGCTGCTCTGACCAGACGCGCAAGTTTGGGGAGTGACTTCCAGCTGCTTGGCTGGGGAGGCTCTAGGGTCAGGTGTTCACGGCTGCCAGGGGCACGAGCTGTGTCTGCCTTCCTGGGGACTCAGGCGTCCCCTTTCTGACGACTTTCCCCTGGAGTCACCCGACTACCTGGTGATGTGTGCACGAGGCCTCAGAAGCAGGAAGCAGCCACTGGTGGGTGGGACACGTGAAGTCTGGTGGTTGCGTCAAGCACAGACTAGATTTTTAAGTGCAGAAGGGTTAACTTAACACCCTGCAGAGCATCTTCTTAAAAGGCTTCCAAGATCTGGTTCCCACTCTGCTATTCATAGCTGCCACAAGATGACTCCAAAAGCCATGCCCTTCCCTCAGAAGCACTAGGTCCAAGTCCTTCGATGGGAGGACCACCAGTGACTCCCACCTGCTGCGCCTTCCAAAGACGTGACCTCCACGTCTCCGCACCCTGGGGCCCTCCCCACGCCCCCGACAGCTGAGGCTCCCCTCCGGTGCACGTGCTGAAGGGCTGGACCGAACTTCAGTGGAGCTGCTAGGAAAACAGGCCCTGAGGTCAGGGTCTCTGTGACAGTGGCGGGGAGCTCACTGTCTTTTCCTGAGGAAAAATCCAGTGACAGAAACAGCCTGGAGAATACCGGCAACTGCTGTAAAAAAAATCCATTTGCCATAATTAAACATGGGCACACCCACAACGGGATTACCCAGAAACAGGTCGGAAGCAGACGGCTCAGTTCTCACAGTTGGTGAAGTCGGCCTGGCTCTGGTCATGGCGGGACAGGGTCGGCCGAGGGCCCCGCTAGGCACACCTCCGCCACCAGGCTTGCTCCAACGCCACCGCCTGGCCCTTCTGCTACAAACGGAGCTGCGGCGTGTTGCGCTTTGCTCTAAATCAGGAAACCGTCATCTGGGGTGCGGAAGGGAAACACCAACAGGTGTCCTTTCCCACCAGTGCTGTTCCTGCTTTGTTCTCCAGGTGAGAAGTGAAAGCCACGCGGATGACACACTTCTCTCCCGGCTCTGACGCTGACCATCGTGGCTGCACCTGTGGACACTCTCCCACTCTGTCCCACCAGGTCCCCTTCGCCTTCCGCCCGGGAGCGCAGCACGAACCGCACCCCCACCCCACTGTGCGCCCTGCCCCTAGGCCAACCGGGGAGCCCTCTGGGCTAAGATGTCTCGTCTGCAGCATCCTCCGGAGGGGCCTCCAGGTGCCCCATGGACTCGGCCGTTCCTCGTGATGCGGGAGAGCTGTGAGCAGAGCGCGAACCTCGAGCAGAAGCAGGAGGCCCCGAGAGTCTCCTGGGCAGGAGTGGTGAGAGCTGGCCCAGCGACACCCATGGGCGGGAGGCAGGGTATCGCTCTCCACAAGGCCCCTGCACGCCTGGCCCCACAGACAGGAGCCCGACCTGCCTTCCGCACTGGGCAGAGGGAACTGGGGGCCAAGAACCAGGAATGCTTACAGAGCCACCCGGCTCCCCTCCAGGTCTGCCCTAGTTTCTGCTCAGCAGCCTCGAGGCCCAAGGGACCCTGTCCTCCAGGAAGGATGTGCAGCAATTGAGAGGGTGGGGCCCCAAGCCCTCCTCCGGCTCTGGGGGTGACAGGCTGCAGGTGTAGGGGACAGACCACAGCCACGTGGTCTTCAAGCAGATGTGGATGCAAAACGCCGAGCAAGGGGTCACTAGACGCTCAGGTGCCTGCCAGTCGCAGGAGAACACGGTGAGGAGACCGAGCATCTCTGTGAGGCACCTGGGCCCGAGGAGGCTGGTGTGAGGGGCGGGCATCCCTTGGGAGTGGTCCATACAAGACTGGGTGCCGTCCCCACGGGCAGGAGGGGGCACACTCTCGTCAAAGACTGGCTTTACATCGAAAGGTTTGAGAAGGTCCACGGACGGTGGCAAAGCCAAGGGAGCAGGGGAATGAGCCGAGAAAGACCGTGGCACAGCCTGGGCAGCCTGGTGGCCTGACCACTGGACCCAGCTCACTGGCCTTCAAAGACCAAGAAGGTAAAACAGCTCATCATTTTAAAATTCAGACCCCATGTTGAAATGGTAACATTTGTGGGTACTGGGTCTAGTAGATTACACCTTTAGAATGAATTTCACCTTTTACTTACAAATTGCTTTAACTTTTAAAAACATGGCTATTGGGAGATTCTAAATTACATACACGGCTTGAGTTACGGTTTTAGCAGACAGCACTGACTTAGAAATCTGGACCCTCACCCTGGCTCCTCTGATGTACGGCTGGTGGCAACTGGGTCCAGCTCACTGGACCAGATTTGTTTTGTGCAATGAACCCACCTTCCCTCCCTGCGGAAGAACCGCTGGAAGTGCTGTGCACGCCAGCTGCGAGGCTGCCGTCCTCCTCTGGCTTCTCCCCGGAAAGCAGGCCGCCCGCGGCGGTTGAGCGGGTTGTGTGCTGCACAGGGCGGCACTTCAGAGGGAGGAGGCGCTGCTCACGCTGCATGTGAGCAGACCCATAGGCTTATTATTAAATATCCTGACACACGGCAAAGTAAGTGTCTAATCCTAGCACAAGGAGTGTTTGACAATGGTTTTCCAACAGAAGGGACTACAGCATCCTGAAGAGGGGCACTCTGTGTGAAAACTGTCGCTGGGTTCGGGGCAGCCCTGCCGGCACCTGCGGCCTGAATGCCACTGCAAGGACGGGTGCTTGCTGCTTCGGCCTCCCTCTGTGCCCTGTGCTGGTGCCCACATTCCAGCCTCAATCGTATGAAATGTGATTGGTGTCTGGTGCCAAAGAGGCACCAGCCCCGGGGCGGGGGCCAGGGCTCGCCCAGTGGAGCCACTCACCTTCTCGTTCCTCCTCTCGTCTGGTCTGCCTCCCGTGCTGGTGGGGCTGGGTGTGGACGGGCCACTGATGGGGCCCCCTCCAACCTCCCCGCTGAGGTTGGCGGCGCTGACGTTGGGGGGAGTGATGGCCGAGGCTGCTGATGTGAGCTGGACGGCAGTCCGGGGGCCCGGGGCCCCGATGGCCATCTGCATCACGGGCTGGTGGCTGTGCTGCGGGGATCCCATGGAAGGGGGCCTGAGGCCGGTGGTGGGCAGGCGGGACGGGGAGCTCTGGGTACGCAAGGGTGACACGGTGGCGGTCGGCCGGTCCTGAGTCTGGGCTGGGTGGGCAGCTGGAGCACAGGGACGGAGAGAGCAGGATGGGAGGTTAGTCTGCAGACCAGGGTGGAGGGTGAGGCCGAGCAGCCCACCCTACCCCGGCCCCTGCACAAAACTGCCCCCACCAGAAGCTCGGTTGGACATCATTTCTGAGGTTGTCACGAATGTAGCAGTTCCTAGTTTTCTATAGTCTTCGAACTGGTGTTCTCTGCTGCGCTGAACCAATACAGACAGAAGGTTTGCACAAACCCTGTCAGACCGTTCACAGACCTGAAGCCTGTGGAGGAGCCTTGAAGAAGCCTGGAGATGCCCTGATGACTGGGCACCACTTCATGGAGGGTAACCTCTGTGGACAGCACGGCTCCGGTCAGGCTCGACCGGCGTGTGCCGGCCCAGCCTGGGTCTCACGCCCGGTGCCTGACGGTCATGTGAGCGGCCTCCCCCACTTCACACGCCCTCGGGTGCTCCCGCCGCCGCACATCGAAGGGCAGTGTCTGGATTTACAGACGAGGAGCCTCCCGACAAGGGACCCAGCCTCGCTGCCAGCAAAACGCCCCCTGAAGACGTAGGGGTCTGGGGCCCAGCCCTGGTGGAGCCTGGTGTCTGGAAAACAGAGCTCCCTCTAAATACAGCTCCGAGCCCAAACAAGCCCGCTCCTGCCTGTGTGAGCAATTCTCAAGAATTACGGACGGGAGCCAGTGAGCCCAGCAGAGGAGCAGTGACAGCAGCCTGGTGGCCTGACCCGGAGGGAGGACACGGGCGGTGGCAGCGACACCACGTCATATCGTGGGTCCCCCGGCATCCGGCGTGCAGATGCCATCGCTGTGCGTCGCCGCGGCAGAGAAGCTGCAGGGCACCCTGTCCTCGCCGCCTGCCGCCGTCACACGCGGACTCGTGGCTTCAGCAGAGCAGCGTCCTCAGCCCCAAGTAAGCCTGCGTAAGCAGAGGACGCACACGCCCTGCGGGACTCTGTCTGATGTTAATTTATGTTGGATTTTGTCAAAAGTTTCCCCACATGCATTGAAATGTCATATTATGTTTATTTTTTAGTTTGTTTTTGAATTATATTGTCAAACATTAAACAAACTTAAGTCCCTGGGATAAACCCTACTTGATCGTTGTTATCATTCTTTTAATTTACTGCTGTATTTGATTTGCAAAAGTTTTGCTTAGAATTTTTAACTCCATGTTTCTAGTGATATCGGTCTGTCGTTTTCCTTTTTAATGTGTAAGTGGGCTTTTGTTATGATAGTAATCCCAGCTTCACAGAAAGAGTTAGGGAGCATTCTTCCTTCTTTTCAATTTTCTGGAAGAATTTCCATAGAACTGTTATAACTTCTTCCTTCACCAACAGGTACAATTCATCAATGAAGCTGCTTGGGCCTGGAGTTAATCTTTGTGAAAGGTTTAAAACTAATTCAATTCCTTTAATAAATATAGTCCTATCCAGGTTATTTAGTTCATCTTAAGTTATCAATTTGTGTCTTTCAAGAAGTGTATCCATTCTGTCTAATTGAGTTTGTTAGCATTAAGATTTTTTATAATAATCCCTTACTATTGTGTAGAATCTGAAGTGATGTCACTTTTATTGTTCATGGTATTGATAACTGGTGTATTCTTTCTTTGTTCCTTACCCACCTGCCTAGGCTTATCAACTTGGAAGCAATCTGGATCCTGACTCTGTCAGAAGCAAGTCACTTAAATACCTCTGCACCTCATTTCCTCTTTTGTAAAATAAAGAAAACAGAATCTACCAGCATGAGTTGTTTTCAGTATTTGGGATTACAACCTATGTGAGACGCACACACATCTCACACACAGTTCAGGGTTCACTAACTCGGGTGTCCACGGAAGCCTTACAGAACACACCACCTGTGACTAATGCGATCGAGTGTGTATCTTGTTCCATCTTTTAAATTTTAACTCATTTTTTAGATTTATATTTAATATATTAAAGTCTGTTTTCATTCACAGCATATGGTTGAGTCTTGTCTTTTTTTATTTTTTATTTTTTTTAATAATCTCTGCATTCTACTTGATGCTATTTAGACCGTTTATGTTTAATGTGATTTTTTTAACTTTTTTTTTATTGAGTTATAGTCATTTTACAATGTTGTGTCGAATTCCAGTGTAGAGCACAATTTTTCAGTTATACACGAGCATACATATATTCATTGTCACATTTTTTTTTCGCTGTGAGCTACCACAAGATCTTGTATATATTTCCCTGTGCTATACAGTATAATCTTTGTTTATTTATTCTACATTTTGAAATCCCAGTCTGTCCCTTCTCACCCCCCATAATGTGTGATTTTTATATTAGGTTTAAACCTACATTTTACTACCAGTTTTCCATCTGACCCATGTATTCTTTGTTCTGTCCCCTCCTTTTTATATCTTCTTTTGGATTAATGGAAGTTTCTGTGATTCTGTTTCATCTTCTCTGGTAGCTTGTTTGCTGTAACTCTTTGACATTTAGTGGCTGCTCACATCTTTATCATCATCTACTGACAATTCCTCACACACAGCACACAGACTCAAGACTCCTGACAAAGGTGCTTCTGTGTCTCCTCCCAGGCTTTGTGCTTTTGCCATCACACACTTTACTTTTACATATATTTTTAATCCCAAACTTCACTGTTTCTCTTTCTGTTTAAAGAGTTACATTTTAAAGGTATTTAAATAGTAAGAAAAAACCTCATATATTTATCCATGTAGTTATCATTTCTAGTGCTTCTCATTCCTCTGTATAGATTCCCATTTCCAACTAGTATCATTTCCCTTCTTCCTAAAGAATATTGTTTGACAATTTTCATAGTGTGGGTCTATCAGTGATGAAATCTTTTTGCTTTGCTACATCTGAATGACTCTATTTTGCTTTCATTTATAAAAAATATTTTTGCTGGGTTTAGAATCCTAACTTGACAGATTCGGATTCCTTCAGGACTCTTTTAGTTTCCCACTGTCTTCTCACTTGCAGTGTTTCTGATGAGGAATCTACTGTCACCCTTATTCCTTCCCTACTTGATGGATCTTTTTTCTCTTGCTACTTTTATGAAGGGGAGGTAATTAGGTTCCTTCACTGATTTCTGCTTGGAGGAGGTACTGGGGGTTGAACCCCTGACCTCTTGGGAGCTGAGCATGCGCTCTACCACTTGAGCTATACCCCTCCCCCTTTCTTTTGCTACTTTTAAGGTTTACATCAACACAGAGTTTGAACAATTTGATCATAATTTGCCTTGGTGTAGTTTTCTCCATGTTCCTTGCATTTGGGACTCACCAACTGTCACTGATCTATGAGGTTATAGTTTTCATCAAATTTAGAACACTTTTGGTCATTATTTCTTAAAATAATTTTTCTCTCTCACCCTTTTGTCCTCCACTTTGGGGACTCCAGTTACAAATATAATAAGCTACTTTAAGTTGCCCCATTGCTCACTGATGGTCTGGTAATTTTAAAAAATTCTCTTTTATCTTTGTTTTACTTTTTCATAGTTTCTACTGTTATATCTTCAAGTTCACTAATATTTCTTCAGCAATGTCTAATCTGCCATTAATTCCATCCACTGTATATTGATCTCACAGTGTAGTTGTTTCTAGAAATTTGATTTGGAACTTTAAAATAGCTTCCATGTTTCTACTTAACTTTAGGAGCATATGAAATGCTATTATAACATTTGTTTCAATGCCTCTGTCCACCAATTCTAACATCTGTGTAGGTTCTGGGTCAGTGTTGACTGGTTGATCGAACTCATCTTGTGGGTCATATTTCCCACTCCTTTGCATGCCTAGTGCTTCTCTATTGCCATCAGACATCCCCTTGCAGGCCTCTACCACAGGGCTTTCCCACTTCCACCATAAGCATTGCTCCCTTGTCCTTTTCTCTGAGGTGGGGCAGAAACAGGTCTCCGGTTCTCTGCATCTCCAGACCCTGGCAGAGTAGCATACGCAGCTCTCCTCCAGGGCTCTGTGCAGAGGAACCAATGGCTGTTCAGGGCTCTTGGCCACGGGGTGGATGCCTTCGTCCAACTGCCTGATCTCAGCTCGGCTGAGAACACTGACGAAGGCCTCTCAGGGGCCTGGCTTGGGGTCTGCAGAGATGGGCAATCACTGCCGGGAGCAGTCCATGACCTGTGCTGTCAGCAGTATGTTCTCTCTCGAGAAGCACAATGAAGAGGAAGATGCCGGGGTAACTCCATGAGTTTAATTTACTGATGTGACAGGGGACATCTGGTAGCCTGGCTGCAGCAGCAACAACGTGGGGACAAGCCAGGGCTGGAAAGTGCTGGGGAAGCCGTCACACCCTCCTGCGCCTCACTCTTCCCACACGTGACATTAAATAGATGGGGGAGCACGCCTGTCTCCCTGTGGTGGTTACCATGGTGACTGAGGACAGAGATGCAATGCCGTTCTGTCCTGGCCGTGCCAGTTCTTTGATCCTGCTGTTACTCCAGGCCACGGATGAGACAGGCAGGTCATGTTTTGTCTTTGAACTGGGGGCGTCGCCAGCCTGGCACAGCACGGAAAGGCCATTGCAGGGCATCTGGTGCAGGCCCAGGGCGGCCGTGCTGGGCGTGCACACTGTGAGGGGCAAGCCCGCTGACCTCTCCATCGTGGAGCACAGAGACGTTCATGGCAGCCTGGGGTAAATGGACAGGAAGTTTATAAGCAGGCCTGGCCTGGGCCTTCAGCTGCCCAGGTGCTCCGAGGGCCAAGGAGATCAGTACCCTGGTGTCCTTCGGACCTGGTCACAGTACAGCAGCTGGGGGCTCTGTGTGGGGTCCTGTGGTCACCAGGTACCCAGTGGCTGCACCCCTAGCCAGAGACTGCCAGTGAACACCCTCAGATGCTCTAAGGCACAGCTGGCTGGAAGGTCGCGGTTGGGGCAAGAGGTCTGGTTGCCGCAGACTCTTTCAGTACAGAGACTCCTGCTTCTTCCCACGGCCCCACAGGCCACAGCTACAAAAGCAGACCTTTCCCTAACGCAAGTCTACGTACACAATCTGAACACAAAGACTGCAGGCGCGCAGAGTCCCTGTGCCGGCAGGTCCGCTTTGGAGGCCCTACACCAGGCCAGTGCCAAGCCCTCCCCTGAGGATTCCGTGGAACAGACCCCACCACTGCTGGAGGGGACAGCACTCAGCACGAGGCTGGACGCAGGCACCAGGAGGCCACCCAACTCCCACTAATGCCAGGGCACTGGGCCCCCGAAGGCCAGCCTCCTCCCCTGAACAGCTGGATGCTTTTATCACCACCTTCACCCCTGAAAGGGATCCATGGGCCTCTCATGTTTCGTCTTCTGAATGGAAGTCACATTCCAGAGTCAGTCCAGAGTCCAGGCCAGGTGGTGGGCCAGCATGTCTGCCTCCACTGTGGTGAGGTGGGATTTGCACACGGACGGGAGCTCCACATAAGGAGCCAAATGAGCTAGGGCCACAGTGGACTAGAGCCCACAACACCTCTCAAAGCCACAAGCCACTGCCTTCCCCAAGAACCAGCCCCTCTGTTTCCTCTTGGGCAGGGGGTGCCTTGTCATTCTCCAGGGCAGCCAGTCCAGACACCTGCAAACTGCAAATTTGGCCCCTGATCCTCCGAACACCTCCACCAGCCCACCTCCACGTCCCAGCCCATGTGCCTCCTGATATTTCATTATTTTGCCCCAATTCTGTGACCCCATTACTGTGTCCAGGCCTACTGCCATCTTTCAGCTGGACGGCAACACCTCCCCAGTCCCCAAGCCAGCTCTTCCTCCTGATGGTGCCCGGTGATGTGCGGGAAAATGTTGCCCTCTTATTCAGAATCCCCTGAGGGTCCCCATGGCCTGGACGAGAGTTCAGCCCCCGTATCATCAGTAACAAACTGCATTTACATTTTTGGCTCCATGCTTGAGTACTCCGGTGACATTCTCTGCAGAAAGAGTAAGGACAGCTGCAGCGTCCTCTCCTCACGTCCGGTCAGTCTGGCTGCTGGCAAAGTTCCAGGACGGTGAACAGCCATCACTCCTTCCAGCCTCAAAGCATTTCATAAAGGGACTTTGTGTCTTGTTACCAGCTCTGTCCTGGGGGCACTGCCTAACTGGGAGACCCCTTAGTGCCTGGCACACAGATGCAGCTGACCCACAGTCGCTCATGGGGGCGTCCAGAGGTGCCAAGGTAACCACACAGTCCTCTCGCTGCACAAGGTATGTAAATATCTGTGAAGGTCTCATCCATTCCAGCTGCCAGGACAGGCTATGTGGTGAGTCAGGACACCTCCACACTAGCAGAAGCTCATGACTACAATGACCCCTCTGTGGATTGCTCAAGACCTGGGCCAAAAGGACACTTGAGATTTGTGCCCCTGAGACCCCCTCCTCAAATTTTCCAGCAGAATGAAGCTCCTGTGAGCCTCCTACGTACCGGTGGGGGCGGCGCTCCGGGCTTGGCTGGCTGCCGGCTGGGCTGAGTGCCGCAGACAACTGCCCATCGGGGGAGAGGCTTCTTGGTGCTGGACCTGGTGTTGGACTGTGGCCGGGCTGCTCAGACTCCCACCGCATGGGTGGAGGGTTGTGGCCATCCCTTTGGCCAGTGGAGACCCTCCGACCACATTATTCCGGGGTAGCCCAGCCCCTCCTATGGGAACCCTGAGGAAACAAAGAGAATGAAGTCAGATGAGGACACAGGTAAAAGCCCCCCACTCAGGCCGCTGATAAAGCCCCGCCCATCCAAGGGGGCTCTGAGAGAGAGAGGCCACAACGTCCAGGGGTTAAACCCTGGGCTTGAGTCAAACCCTGGGTAAAATACCACCAAGGTGAGCCCTGCAAGCAAGTGGTGCCCAGAGCTCAGGTTGGGCAGCAGAGTTCCTTTACAGCCTTCACGGTCTCCAGAAGTGAATATTTAAGAAACAGCAAAAGAACTCCAAGAAACAGAGGAATGAAGCTATTTTGTTCTAGAGCTGCTGCCTTGATTCAGTCTAGCCAACAGCTGTGTGTCCCCAAACACACGCAGCAGGAGCAGTGTAGATGAATCTGGCATGACGCGGGAAGCAATGGTGAGGACTGGCCTCCCTCTGGACGCACCTTCTTGTTCCTGGGCCCCCAGGGAAGGGCGCAGACAAGCCCTACTCTTCTGAGGGATGCCAGGGAACTCCCGTTTGGTACTCAAAATAGATGCCTCTCACTCCAGACTTTCCAGGAAACACAAAGGAGCACAGGACCCGAACTGAGCTTCCAATGGCTTCTACATGTGCTGGCACTGAACTATGCACTGGCTCTGAGTGTGCAAGGTGTGGCCAGGTCCGGGCTGGGAAGCTCCGGGGTCCAGTCTCAGGGATCCCATTTGTCCAAAAGCCAGGAAAACTCCCCTTCTGTCCCCTCAGGGTTTCAGCTGTGAGTCCCTGGAGCCACACATAGAGGGGAGCAGGCACTGCCGCCTGTGGCTCCTGGACCAGGCTGGACGCCCTGCCTCCTGGTGGCTGGGTGCCGCTGCCAGTGGCCCCAGTCGGGGAAGTCAGGGCCTCTGCAGAGCTGCTGTGGGGAGAAGGGCCTCCTGGACAAGGCCTCTCCTTCCAGGGCCACAGGCAGCACCTTCCTTGGCCCTTAGGGCTGGGAAATCTGCTGGGAGGCGGGGAACACTGTCAGCTGGACAGCTCAAACTGTGAATTCCTTTTTCAACCACATCTGCTACTGCTGCCTGTTAAACTCACTTTTACCCCAGGAAACAATGTGTAAAATTTAAATGAACTAGGCTCACAAATTGTGGGCCTTTTTGGGAGGGGCCGTGGGTGACGTGGCTCCCTTCTCCCACGGCTCTGAATTACAAATCAGTCCAGCCATCAGTGCAGGTCTGAGCATTATTTGTTTGCACTGAAGTCTTGTTGCAAGGAGGGCAGAAGCCCCGGGGTGAGTCTCCGGTGGACCCGCGAGTCCTCTGAGGTTCCCAGCAGTGAGACTGACTCTGAACCCTGCAGTGCACCTCCTCTCTGTGGAAACATCTGACAACTCTGGGCCACCTCTAGCAAGTTTTTAAAGTTACTTTTTCTATTTTATAAAAACAACGGTAAATTTGTAAAACACAGGTAAGCACAAGGAGGAAGAAAAAGTTTAATTACCCATAATGCTCCACTCAATAACAGTTGTTAAATTTGGAGAATATGAACGGTTTCCATCAGGTACGTGAATGCCGTGTGTTTTGCGCACACACCCGCTGGACTCACGCGCACACGCACTGGAAGGGGCGCCCACTTGATCTCACTCTGTGACCTCCACCCGCGACTCGTCCCCGTCCCCGGCCCCGCCTTCTCCACCCACCCCAGGCCTTCTCCCCGCCACGGGGAAGGTGGGGCGCCCGGCTCCCGCGGCAGGGGTGCCCTGGCCGCCCCGGGCTGTGCGTGGGCAGCGCGGACGCCTCACCTGGACGCGGGGGTCACGTAGTTCCCGGGGAACACGCCCGACAGCCCGGTCCTCAGGGCGGTGCCCTTGAACCAGCCGTCGCGGCACTTCTCCAGGACGCGGTAGGCGTCGCCCTTGCGCAGCTCCAGCTCGTCGCTCTTCTGGGGCTTGTAGGCGTAGAGCGCCAGGTATCTGCGGGAAGAGGGGGTGCTGGGGCCGCGCCGGTGCCCACCGCCCGCGCGACCCCGCGGCGCAGGCCGGAGCCAGGTGCACAGGTGCGCAGGTGCACGCGTTGCGGGGAAGGGACGGCCTCCCCTGGTCATCCTGGAGCCGCGCTCCCGCACGGCCTGCGCCGACCCAGAGCCCAGTGGCCGGAGGCCCTGGGGGATGTGCCAGAAGCAGCACCACCCCCGCCCGCCCCCCCCCCCCCCCCACCCCCGCCGTCTTATTCCGTTCTCCTCTGCCGACACCGTACTCCGGGCAAGGGAAAGCTTTAGGGGAAACAGACGGGCTACGTGTGCAGCCCGGGGCTGGGTTTTCCTCACTTGGTCTCACCTGCCCTGCTCACCCGCTGAGCTGGAAGAGACTCAGAGGCCCTTTTAAAGAAAAAGCAGCCGGTTACGGACGCCATAGATCTGTGACTCATGATTTAAATTCTACTTTTAAGCCTTTTTGAACTATTTCGTGGCGTGAACCCCGGCCTGGGGCTTAGGAGCTGTGCCTCTGCCTCAGCCAGGACCCTGGGAGCTGCCCAGTGACCCCCGTCCCCACCCTTGGGTGCCACTCGTGAGTCCTTGCTACCTTGGGGGTTTGTGGAGCAGGTGGCTTTGACTGAAGAGAGAACAGTGTCACAGATCCCGGCAGGAAAGGGGGCGGGGGCTTCACTTCAGTGAGGAACAGAGACACGTTTAAGAGGCATGCCCCCCAGGCCTCCCACCAGGACCTGCCTGGTGCACACGCTGCCCCTGCCGGGTGGGCTTCTGGGGACTGGAGCTCCTGGACCCCCAGAGCACCCTCCTGACCCCGGAGGCCCTTCTTGGCAGGTGACACAGAAACAGGAGGGCCTCGCTGGGGTCAAGCGAGGAGAAGGGAGGCATCCTGGGTCAGAGGGACCTCGGAGGAAGAGGCTAGAACAGGATGAGAAGCCCGCAGGACACAGAAGTCCTGGCCATGAAATACTGTAAAACCAGATGCACAAAACCTGCCCCCACCCTAGCGTCCTGACCACCCCCCGCCCCGCCCCGCCCCGCCCCGCGCCTCTGCCTCTTCATGAAAGGCCTTGCCCCACCTCCTTTGCTCAGGCTCCTTCCCCTCCCCCTCTCCCCCTGGGTGAGAGACGGACTGAGTCTTAAAGACAAAAGTGACAGGAGGAAGGACTCAGGGCCTCAGGGAGGGTGAATGAGGCCCCACCAGGAGGACCTCATTGTCTGGGGTGAAGACCCACATGATCCAGCCGCCACCAGGTGACCAGGGGAGAGCTGGGCATGAAACTGCTTTCACGCTTGTGCCACTCAGGGGGCTCTTGGGGGGTGACCGGGAATCTCTACAAAGTCCCCTGAGAGCTCCAGATGTGGCTTGAGGCTGCCTCACGTGGGAGGCAGGTTGGAGAGAGGGGGCAGCTGGTGTGTGAGGGACTGTGACCCGCCTGCTCGCAAGGAAACAGTGAAACAGAAGACCCCTTTGTTTGCCTCATTCTGCCCCTTCATCGTGTGAGAATGGTCTTTCTGATTCTGTGGCTGGTGACGCACAGTGGCCAAGGGGACACCAAGCGGGGGTGATGACTCCCAAGGGTGCATGTGACATGAGGTCTCCAAACAATCTCAGTCCCTGGGGGTTGGGGGCAGAGGATGGCTGACATCGAGGAGACAGAGGACCCAGGCCTCGGTCCAGGAGGGACCTGGGCCAGGAGAGAGGGTGGTGGGGCTGGGGGAGGGAGAAGCCGGGACACGTGGACGGGTAAGCGGCTGGTCAGAGAGGCAGTGGAGACGGGGGAGGAAAGAGCTTCTTTTCACAGGTACCAACCAGCCTCCAGTCCTGGGGGCCAGGGTCCCTCCTCCAGGGCACGGCGGGCAGGACACGATGCAAAGGGGGCTTTGCCTGGGTCTCTCTCTCTCTCTGCCTCCCGTCCACCTACCCAGCCTCTGGGACCTGGGTGACTTAAGGGGCCACCCCACCATCCACTTGAGCGAAGCCGTGGACACAGGGATGCCTGCAGGAGGAGGCACTGTCCCTGTGGAGAGAGGACAGACCCTAGGCAACGAGCGTGAGGCTCATTTGGCTCCGTGGCCCAGGGTGGACCCACTCCCCAGCCCCCCACGTCCAGCTCAGTGTCCACCAGCACCCACTTCCCCAGGGCGGGGCTCAACCCAGATTTTAACAGTAGGGTAAGTGTGAGCAACTGCGGCAGACACCGGCCAAGCCATGCACGTAGCCTGACCCCGGGGAGGCGCTGTCCGATCACACGTGTGACTGTCTCTGGGGGTGAGCTGACTGCCTTCACTCGACGTGCTAGGTAGGGTCCCTGAGCCATTTAAGGAACAAGATAAAATCCCCATCACGGTAAGAATGAACCTTCTTCAGATTTTGAGCCTCAAGTTGTCTTGATTAACCTTTAAGTCAGAAAAGTCTTCTTTCAAAATTCCATTTTTACTTTAAATAAATACACCATGGCTCCTAATGATGTAATAAAGGCAGAAAACGGGCAACTGAGAGGTGAATTTGGCTGAAACCACTGCCCAGTGTGGACCCAATGTGGGTCCCTCGGGTTGGGGCACTAGCACCACCCCGCTTCTAGGACCCCAGGCTCTGCTGAGCCTTGTCATTAACTTATTTGCACACAGATTTGGATTTACTCCATGTCCGCCTCCTCACATGGGACGTCTAGGCTCTTAACAGTGGGAAGTGGTATTTCCTTCCCAGTTTCAGCTATTTATCAGATGCCCAGTGATTCTGGTGCCCCTCGGGTGGGCACTAACAACGGCAGGGAACCTGGGTGTCACTTCCAAGGATGCCTTGGTCCCCGGGAAATGAGCCATCCTCCTCTTCAAAGTCAGCAGAGTCAGAACTCGGTTTTACCTTATTTATGAGGAGCTGCCTGCCATGTGGGGCTTGCTGGACAGCATGCAGGGCTCCCCCCAACCTGGCTGCCCTGGGCAGAGGCAGGACGGGGGTGGAGGGTGGGGAGCTGACACTGGTCACGGTCTTGCCTTCGCCCCCTGTGAGCTCTGAGGCTGGGTTCCCCGCCCGCTTCACAGCTGAGCAAACAGAGGCTCAAAAAGATGGAGAGTCTGTGTTTATGCAGCAGCAGCGAGTTAGAGGCAGGCGGTATAGTACGCGGCTTCTGGGACCTGGGGGGAGAGGCGGGCCTGGAGCAGGGGCTCCGTGTGGGGCACAAATGCCCTTGCTATCTTCATCTTTATTTTAAATTTGTTCTCCAATGAGAAATCCCTCCTCGGGTCTCAGTGTTTCAAGTTGGACCTCTGGGTGTGCGTTGCTGGGATGACAGATGTAAATACACCTGCCTCACATGGAAAGGCTGTGCCCCTCCCGCCCAATTCCCTTCGGTGCCTCGGAGGAGAGCCAGAAGCACATGGGACTGTAGGCATCTGTTGCGCTCTGTACATCTGCCTGTGGCTAGTGCGGGGGTGGTGCTGCCCAGGGAACGTGTCCTTGGGCGTCCGCTCCTTCAGAGTGACTCAAGAAAATGCCGCAGGGGGACCACACTGGAGCAGAGGAGGGACTGGCTGGCTCCCAACCTGACGCCTGCAGCTCTCCATCCCTGCAACGGGCCTGGTCACTCTGTCCTGTTCCCAGTGCGGCCATGGGGTGCACCCCCGGCACCCCTTCCCACCACATCCCCTCGGCCGTGCCTGGCAGAGCCCCGTGTGCTGACGGTGCCCACAGTGTTGGAGCTGCAGCCTGTCCTCAGCAAGCCTGGGGGCTCCGGCCAGGCACAGGACGGGCCCGGGTGGCTCCTGGCACCCCCTCACTCTCCACCCCTCCTACAGGCCTCGAGCTCAGCACCGCCTCCACGGAGGGCTCAGGGCAGTCCTGCACAATCTGTAGGGCAGGCTCGCTGCCCCTCCAGGCCCGGATTCGCCTCTGTGGGCTCACCAGGTCAGTGCTTATACTCAGGTAAGAGTGGGAGCGTTTGATTCTGAAAGCCTCTTCCCCACCGCCCAGTAGCCTGCGTGGGGCTTTCCTGTCGATCAGAAAAGGTGCCCCTCCTCTAGGCAGACGCAGCCCTGCCAGTGCGAGTCGCTGGAAAGTCAGGCCTTTCCCAGCGCAGGTGCACCTGCTCAGCCGGGGTCAAGGCTGTGTCCCCAGGCAGCCTGCCCTCCGGGAACAGCCGGCACTCCCCTATCACTGGCTGACTTGGCAGGAGTGAGTTAACCACCTACAGATTCCCTTCCACTTGAATCGCCCTGCAGTGATTCATTAGCTTCACACCCTCCCTCCTCCAGACAGCTCGCTAGGTTCTTCCGAAATAAGTGAAAGAGTCTTTCCAACCCTCCTGCGAAGAGCCTGCGCCTCTCCTGGTTGCCAGGGGCCCCAGGGCTCAGGCCAGCGAGACACGCGCCCGCTTGCTGACTGTCCGGTTCAGCACCACCTACTGAGGAGCTCCCCTCCTCCCATGGACACAGCAAATCCACGACCGCCTGTGGGATAATTTCCTCGGAAAGGGACCTGGGAACTGCCGAACTGCCGAACAGCCTCCACAGCAGGGAAAAAGGACAACATGGAGACGGGAAGGGGAGGCAGAGACATACTTGCCAAGGAAACTGCCCCCAGCCGCAGCGATCCAGTCAGGAGGGACCACAAAGGATGGGTCTCTGCCCTGAGGAGCGAGGGATTCCAGCTCCTCATGAGGTGAGTAACCCCAACCCCCAGATTCTGCTCAAGAGAGATGAGCCCCCCAAAACCTGGCTTGGAAAACCAATAGGGAAAACGGCCAGGAAAACTACAAAACTGCAGGGATTGGAAAACCCACCCTCCAAGGGCCCAGGTGCAGGCTCTCTCAACTCAAAAACCAGGACAAAAGTACCAGATTGAAAAGCGCACTGACTATGAAGGAAGGGGACCTACTTACTAATGTGGAAGCATCTGCCAGAGAGGCAGGAACCAGGTGGGAAGCCTCCCAGGGACGGAGTCACTGCAGGAGCCCTTTCTGTGATCTCAGGCTACCTTGCTAATGCCCGCCAGGTAGGGGCCCTTTTGAAATTCTCCATCTAACCTGTGAGTGTCAGTAGGCGTGTCCTGATGAAGCCCCACCCACCCCTGCCCCTCGGCCAGACTTCTCAGCCCTCCAAGTGACAAGCCTGCCCACCAGTGCCTGGCAGCTACTGTGGCTGGGCCCACAGCTGATCCGAGGCCACCCCACCCACCAGCATGCCTCAGTCCCCCACCACAGGATGCACACAGCCTACGCAGGGGACACCCCTTGAGTGCCTGTCTGTGGCAGCCAGGCAAGATTGCCTCTCTGGGCCTCACCGGACATCTCCTAAGTAAAGACACTCCTTCAAGCCTGGGAGAGGTAGCTGATTTACCTACTACATAGAAACAAACACAGAACTAGGCAAAATGATGTTATATGTGAACCTCGTTGTAACCACAAGGGAAAAACCTACAGTAAATACACAAAAGAAAAAGAGAAAGGAATGTAAACATAATACTAAAGAAAACCACCAAAAGCAAGGAAAGATAGAAAGATAAGAAGAAAGGAACAGAGAGGAATCACAAAAACAGCCAGAAAACAATTATCAAAGTGGCAGTTAGTACATATCTATCAATAATTACTTTAAATGTAAATGGACTAAATTTGCCATTCACAAGAAAGAGTGGCTAAATGGATTAAAAAAAAAAACAAGGCCCATCTATATGCTGCCTACAAGAAACTCACTTCAGAAGTAAAGATACATACAGACTAAAAGCAAAGACATGGAAAAAGATATTCCATTAAAATGGAAATGAAAATAAAGCTGAAGTAGCTATATTCAAATCAGAGTATAAAACAAAGACTGTAATAAGAGAGACAGAAGGGCACTGCGTAATGATAAAGGGTTCAGTCCAGCAGGAAGATGTAATATTGATAAATGTGTAGGTGTGTATGGTCCCAACATAGAAGTACCCAGATACATAAAGCAAATATTAATGAACACGAAGGGGGAAATTAAAAGTGATACAATAGTAGCAGGGGACTTTAATACCCGAGTTACATCAACGGACAGATCATCCAGATAGAAAATAAATAGAAAAACATTGGCCTTCAATGACACATTAGACCAGATGGATATATACAGACCATTTCGTCCAAAAGCAGCAGAACACACATTCTTCTCAAGCACACATGAAACATTCTCCAGGATAAATCACATGCTAGTTTGCAAAACAGGTCTCAACAAACTTAACAGGGTGAAAGTCGTATCAGGCACCTTCTCCAACCGTAATTGTGTGAAACCAGAAATCAGTCACGGAGAAAAGTGGGGAAAACCACAACAACGTGGACATTAAACAACATGAATGGGTCACCGAAGAAATCAAAGAAGAAATTTTAAAAATCACTTGGAACCACCATGATCCAAAATCTATGGGTCACTGCAGGAGCAGTTCTGAGAGGGAAGTTCACAGGATGAAGAGGAAGCTTCGCTGAAGAATCTACAAAACAATCAGGAAGATTTAATTCCTGTCCTTCTCAAACTCCTGCACAAAACTGAACAGGAGGGAAACCAACCTCATTTTACAAGGCCAGTATTATCTTCATACCGAAACCAGATAAGGACACCACAAAAAAAAGAAAATTACGGGCCAATACATCGTTGCCAAACATAGATGCAAAAGTCTTCTGCAAAATACTAGCAAATAGAATTCATACACTGTGATCAAGTGGATTTATTCCAGGAAGGTAAGGATGGTTTAACATCTGCAAATCTATGATACACCACATTGAAAAACTGAAGAATAAAAACCACATGATCATCTCAATATATACTGAAAAAGCATCTGACAAAATTCAACATCCACTTAACAATTAAAAACTCCCAACAAAGTGGATATAGAGGGAACGTACGTCAACACAGTAAGAGCCTTACACGGTAAGCCCACAGCTGACATCGTACTTAACAGGGAAAAGCTGACAGCATCTTCTCTAAGATCAGGAATAAGACTATGATGCCCACTCTTGCCACTTTTTATTCAACATAGTATTGGAAGCCCTAGTCACAGCAATTAGACAGTAAGAATAAAAGGAATCTGAATTAGAAAGGAAGAAGTCAAACTGTCACTGTTTGTGGATGACATGATACTATACATAGAAAATCCTGAACCCACCACCAAACACCACTAGAACTCATCAATACATTTTGTAAAGTTGCAGTATATGAAGTTAATATACAGAAATCTATCAACAAACTATACAAAAGAGAAATGAAAAAAAAACAAAAAACCATTGACAATTGCATCAAAAAGAATAAAATACCTAGAAATAAATTTAACCCATCAGGTGAAAGACCTCTACACTGAAAACCGCGAGACACCGATGAAGGAAACTGAAGACACAAAAAATGGGAAGATACTCTGTGCTCATGGATTAGAAGAATTAGTTTGATAAAATGCCCATAATCCTCAAGGCAACCTACAGATTCAGTGCAATCCCTATCTAAATTTCAGTGGCACTTTTTTTTCACAGAACTAGAACAAACAATTCTAAAATTTGTATGGAATCACAAAAGACCTCAAACGCCAAGACAATCCGAGAGAGAAGAAAGCTGGAGGTCTGATCTCCCTGACGGCAAACTGTGCAGCCACAGAACACACACGTTAACTTGCAGGAGCCAGGGACACTCGTGCTGGCCACAGTCCATCTGATGACCACATGACCAGCAGACACATTCCTGCCAAAATGCTTATCATCCTTTGAATGATGTATCGGACTCCATTCTGTTACCTAAATGAAAAGCTCGACCCAAACAGGGACAGCCATGCTCTGGGGGTGAGGAAGAGGGAGGAGGCATGGGGCTGGGGGCCACACGGACCCCCTCATCCCCTCAGGACAGAGCGAGGGCAGGGGGAGTAAGAAGTCCCTCCAAACTCTGCACCAAACATGAACTCCCTCCGTGATGTGGAAGGTCTGTGTGTGGCCGAGGCCTCCAGGATTACTGATGACTCTCAGAGTGACATTCCTGGACCCGTACTACCTCCTGGGTCTCAAAGGCAGAGTGGCTGACCTGGGGGACCGGACCCTCAGTGCCCAGGAGGGAGGAGCTGGCTCTCTCTGAACAGGTGAACAGTTCAGCTGAGTGTCAGGCACTCAGCCACTTGCTGGGGACGCCTTGTCCTTTAAGAGCTCCCCTGTCCCTCCTCTCTCTTGGGGAACTACAGTAGGGCCCCCTGGTCTTCTGTGGACCAGGTCTGCTTCCTCAGGGATAGGGTCCCGCACTCAATTCTCAGCAAGTAAGACCACTGCCCATCCTTCCCGGGGGGCCGCCCAAGGTCTGAGTGGAGGCCACTGGAGCTTATCCGGAAACCTGGTCGGAAGAGAGTGCCTCCTGTCCCGTGTTGTGAGCCCTGAGTTTCTGCCTAAAGACACCTGGACAGCACTTACTAACCTCTGTCCCCTCAGGAGGCCACGTAAAAACAGGTAAGTCCCAATGTGCTTGGTTTAGTTGGCTGTGACAAGAACCCAGTCACACCAGACTGAGCAGTAAAGGGAGGGTGTTGGGGAGCCCCCATCCGCGCTAGATGCAGGCAGAGGAGGTGAGCCTGAACCGTGCACCAAGCACGGACTGCAGGAATCCCTCTGAGGACGGGTAGGCTGCATTCTCAACAGGCACCGTTCGCCTGAATTCCATCGTGTTCTGCAGCTACACAGGCTCTAAGTGTCCCTCTGGCCGTACTGGACCTGGGGGACTTTCTGCCACGTGGTTTGCCTAATTCATACTCTCCACCTTAAACGTTTGTTCAAGTAACTGAACTCATTGCCAAATGACAGAGCAGACGGCAGTGACTCTCCACAGCACGCTTTACGTGGCGGTTTGAAACTGCACGTCTTTCGGGAGCTGTCACTTAACAAGAGCAGACAGGCCCCTCGCGTCCCAGCAATGCTTCATCTGGCTCTCCCTGGGAGTGGCATGCAGCTGCTACACACGGGGGTGGCCGTGGGTGCTTCAAATACTGAGCCTCGCCTGAGCAGTTGGTGACGCCCACTGCGTGGGCATCCTCTGCCCTGCAGGGCCCATACTGACCTTCTCAGGGGCCTCTGGAGCCCTTTCCTGAGTGGCCAAAGTGCCATCAAATGTCCAGACCGCCCTCCTGCTTGTACTGAATGTCCGAGGAACAGTGATGGTAAAGGACCTGCTGGACTTGCTCTCAGGCTGCCCGTCAGCAGTCCTGTTAGAACCAAGGGGACCAGCTGGTGACACACTAGAAAGCCCCACACTGACATGCTCGCAGGGGTGGGGGACGTGCTGAAGGCTGGGACCCCAAAAACATAAATGGCAGCTCACACATTGAGGGGCAGCTGGACTTTGGGAGCCATGCCCTGCTGTTCAGCCGCTGGGGCAGGTCCGGCCGAGGAGGAGTCCTGGAAACAGACAAGAGGAGACAGTGAGTGGACGGGGGCTCCTACGGCGGGAGAAGGGCAGTAGGGGTGGAGTCCAGGGACATCTGGCCCCTCAGCTGCCTGACCCTTTGGCCTGCTAGGGTCCCAGGTTCTGCCTGCAGCCCAGTGGAGGGAGCCACCTACCTGAGCTTGGGCCGACTGGGGCATAGGCACTGCCTCTGACCATGGGGCTTACTCAGGGGGACAGGCGTCAGGCAGGTCCCTGCAGACACAGGGTCCCAGCGAGTGCAGGGCCCACGAGCACACGGCAGGGGCTTGCCTGTACGTGGCCAGAGGGGCTCCTGGGAGCATCAGGTGAAGGGCTAGGCTGAAAGAGAGGCTGGCAGACGAGGGGGTGTGTGAACCCCTGGAGCCCCTGGGCCACCTGCGGGTCCCGGTCCGCACCCTGAGGCCAAAGACACACCTGGTAGGGATGCTGGCAGCTGTGGAAGTTCAGCCCTGGATCAGGGGCAGGGTGAGGAGGGGGAGGGAGGCCTAGATAGGGCATGGATGTGACAGCCACTCCCCCACGCGGCGCTCACTGGGACCGTGCTCTGCTCTGAGCACCTCACCTGGGACGATGCATCTCACTCTCAGAGTAAGCGTGTAAAGTGGGAGCCACTGTCTGCCACCATTTCGCACCACGGGGGGGTCGAGGCCCAGAGCAGGGAGGCCAGTGGCTCAGTCACACTGCCAGGCTGGGCGTGAACTCAGCAGCCCGGTGCTGGGGCTGTGTGCTGCCCCACCACGCTGTCCACAGGAGCTTCCCGTGGCTGCGCAAGTGACCGCAAGCCAGTGCCTTGGTGTGACACAGACTTCCCGTCTCGGGTCAGCTCTGGGGGGGTCCTAAAAGCACGTGTGGCAGGGCTGCTCTTCTGGAGGCTCCAGGGAGAGTCCATCCCAGCCTTTCCCACCCCCAGGCACGGGCCCCTCCTGTGGCCTCACAGCCAGCAGAGCAGCAGGGTCAGCCCCTCACTTATCTCAGAAGGACCCCCTATGCTCACGCTGGGCCCAGGGGCCCAGGACTGTCTCCCGTCTCTAAGTTCCTTGTCCTTCTGCCAAGTGAGGTGACACATTCATGGGTTCTGGGGGTTAGGCATGGGCATGTCACCCCCCTGTACCAGCAGGACTAGTGGCTGACAGAATGAGGGCCAGAGGGAATGCTACCCTGCTCACAGTCAGGGAGAAACTGGGCAGGGAGGAGCCCCAGGCCCTTCCCATACACACTGCCCAAATCTAGTTACTGACAAAGCTTCTCTCAGTTCTGGAGAGAAGGGGGGCCCTGCTGACCCCTCACTTCCTGTTCAGAACGAATCCTAAAATATATGGACAAGGCAAGTGAAGGTTCAGACGAGGATTTCACGGCACCGTTTACAACACAAGGAACCAGGTGTTGAGGCCCCGTGCTCCCGGTGCAGGCTGGACGCCAGCAAGGCACGGCCCCCACGGCCGAGGGGAGGACATGCACGAGGCTGGGAGAGCTGAGGGCCGTGCATCGAAGGGATGGGCTAGGGAACTGGACACGGCGCCAGCTGCTTTCTCATTAGATGGGTGTGTTTCCTCTGGGGGAAAAGCATGGGCACTTATATAACACACGATGGCGCTGGTACTTAGGGACCTGGAATTTCAGTTAATTTTCCAAAGGCTGTATGTTCAAATTTTCCATCATTTTACTATCAACAGTGATTGGTTTCCCGTCAAGTTTTCAAAGTGAGATACACAGAATGACAGAGCCATCTGAGTCTGTTTCCAGATCAGGCCCTGGTTCAGATGATCCCACACTCGTGCCTTTGTGGGGGCCAGGAAGGGACTGGGGAGGACCGTGGAGTGACCCTGCTATTGGCCATCCTGCTGACCAGGCCTGGGCACTGCTGACCACAGTGTGGCTGAGGGTGTAGGCCGGGTGGCAGGACCCAGGAGACAGCTGGCTCAGACGGACCCAAACCCACGACCCTGCTCCTGTAACAGGGCCTCCTGCCCAAGCAAACTCTCCTGAAACAGCAGCCGGCCCAACAGCAAAGCTGCTGATGCTGACCGTGGGGTCTCTCCACGTCCCCGCTGCCCTCCAGCCACTCGGGCCGTGATTCAACAGGAGGCGGTCCACGCGGAGGAGACCAGTTTCCATCTCCCAGGCGGAGGCAGAGGCCGGCTGCGGGTGTGGGCTGGGCCACAGTGCTGGCCCTCCAGCCCCCCACACCTGTCAACTCCTCACGACAGGTGCTCAGGGCTGGAGGACTTGGGGAGCTCACCCGGCTCTGGGGTGACAAAGCTGCCCCGCAGGAGCACAGTGGGCAGTGCCGACGGCTGCTGGACACCTGGCCTCGGCTGAAACTCAACAGGACAAAGACCACAAAGCAAGTAACTGGGATCTCAGGGCAGACCCTCCATCAGAGCTGGAAAGGGGTCAGGAGAGGTCAAACCTGTGACAACTTCTTTTCCAAAAGTCAAGGTCGAGATGAAGACCATCTACAACTCCACCCACTGAGCCCGGGGCTCCGACTTGGCCCCCATGCAGCGCGGAGCCCAGATGAAGGCCCTTCGGGCATCATGTCCAGTGGTGGGAGCCCCCTGGCTCTGCTCGGAGGCGGGTGACCTCCCAGGGGTGCAGGGTCACCTCCCAGGGGTGCAGGGTCCCATCCGTCCTCCTCTGAGCCCGGTCTTCACCTCTGTTCCTGTCAACAGAGGTGGAGGGTGTCCCCGCTGGCAGCTGAGCTGTGAACAGCCGTGGACACAGGCCCAGCCGAGCCGGAGGCAGCCGTGTGCTGACAGTACAGGCGGGGGCTCCTCTTGGGGGTCTGATTAAGGGCTCCTAAGCACAAGGCATCACACGGGGCTCCAAGCTGTAGCAGCTGCCCCGCCCGGGGAGGACAGCACTGCCCGGAGCCCTACCACACCCTCGTGCACCACTTCTAGAAGGCGGGGATGGGAGAGTCTGGCCCCTGGCTCTGATCACATGGAACAGGCTTCCTGGGTCGGGACTGGGACCTGTTTCCTCCTCAGTGAGGGGCTCGTGGCTGACTCTGCTTTGATTTTTAATGGTTTACTTTTAAATGATTCTGGGCCCTAAGGGATCAGTGAAGGCTTGGCAGGAGTGAGGAAATCTGGCAGAGATGGAGGAAGGAGAGCGGCTCCAGCTGTTCCAGATGAAAAGCCCTGGGACAGACGTGCTCCCTGCCTCCTGGCGACACCTCGCCCCCTCCAGGCCCCTCGCCAGAGGGCTGACCACTGGGATAGGGTGGCTCACTGTACTCTTTCCAGGTGCCTGGTGATGGACACATGCTGGGGTTCAGGGCAGGCAGGCAAGCGCAGCCCGACTGGCAGGGAGCCGCCTGGCAGGGCGAGGACACGGGTGGCTCAGTCCTCAGGGCCACCGACCCCAACAGCACTGTCGTCGCCGCAAGGAGCCGTGAAATGTGCATGTTTTATTCATTACACGCTACCACTCCATGACACAGGGTGTAAATCAGACTCTTCGGAACATGCTTCCCACAGACAACTTTAGAATAAAATATTTATGGCCAACAGGTGGGCTCAGGCCCTGGGTGCCCACCCTGGCCTCCTCTCCTGCCGTCTCCTCCCACCGGCAGGTCTGCGGCCATTCCTTGTGCTGATCCACGGTGCCCCCTACCATCTGCTTCTGGGCCCTGGAGCTGTGTCCTTGTCTCCTGCTGGGCTGGCTGGTCCTAGAGGGTGTGGTCCACCAAGAGCCCTCCTGGACCTGCCATGGCTGCTCCTTTAGCCGAGAGCTTGCCAAACACGAGAGAGGACAGAGGGAAGGCAGCTCACAGGTCCCGGGGTCTAGATGGTCCCCCTTATCCACCAGCGACAGCCTGGGGCCCAGCAGAAACCTGCACACGATTCCTGTCTCATCACCACTGCAGAACAAACACGACTGGCACCTGACACTGTGGATGGAAAGCCGGGCCCAGGCGGCCAGCGTCTCTGCCCCGCTGGTGAGTCCTGGACAGCAGCCCCTATGTCTACGGAGAAAGCTCTTCTTGTGCGAAGTCCTTGGGGTGAGATTTTTTATTCTTCTTGTACTCACTTCGTATTTTTTTAAAATTATTTTTGCTCCTTATAAGGCACAGAATTAAATCTGTAACCTTCTGAAAATGTAAACACAAACTCAGGTTCTCCGCAGGCAGGAGCCTGGAGGCTCGGCTGAGAGCAGGGAGCCTGGTGTGATGGTCCCCTCTTCCTCCGCTGGAGGCCAACCTGCAGCACAGAGGAGAGGAGGCAGCAGGAGGAGGTGGCAGGTGGGCGCGTTTAAAGATGCCGGAGGCTCCCAGGAGGACCCTTCCTTTCCTCCTCAGACACTGAGGAAACGCTCCTTCTTGATGTTCTCGCTGATGAATTTCAAACACTCCCTGTTCCATCGATTTTAAAGGGCAATTCCCCCATCTCAAGGGCTTCCGTTTGCTTACTTTAAGCTGGTCCATTAGTCACGGTCACTCTGAAGCTGAGAAACATCGTGTCTGGTGAAAGCCGGTTGTTGGCTGGATGGGGTCAGGCTGGATGGGGTCAGCCTGCGTGGACCCGGCTACCCCACGGAGAGCACCAGGCGCACCCCACAGCCGTCCAAGGACAGGAGGCAGAGGAACACCGGCTTCGGTTTCTGTGGGTCGCTGCCTGCTCTCTGAGGTTGCTGGCCTCTGTGTGAAGCAGTTAAAATTCACAGAGAATCAGAGGCGCTGAGGAGATGGTGCCGTGGACTATTCTCCGACACCTGGGCTCCTCCCTGAGTGCCGTGGACTCCACTTCCCACCCCTTCAAGCAGAGCTGGGCTGGCAGACTTGCTTTGGCCACTGAACATGAGCGGAGGTGGCGTGTCACCTCCACGTGGGAGCCTGTGGAGGCCAGTGTACCGGCGGCCACATCCCACCTCTGCCACAGTGATGGGGATGCCACCGACCAGGGCTGGGCCAGTGTCCCCGCACAGGGCCAGGCGATACATATTTCAGCCTCTGCAGGTCACATGGTCTCTTCTCAACCACTGGCTCCTCTGCTGTGGCCTGAAAACAGCTGGGCAGATGATGTGGCAGCAGCAGGTGCGGCTGTCCCAGCAAGGCTTCATTTACCAGCAAGGGGGCACCCTTGGCAGCATCTCTTGGCTTCTGAGGTGAGGGCACCATGCAGCACCAGCCTATGGTGGATGAGCAGTCCGGGCAGGAAGCAGGCCTGGAGGGCTAACCAGCCCAGCTGACCGGCACGGGAGCCCTATGCCACCACCGAGGCTTGCCGGGCAGCCAGGAGACGGCCTGGGGCACCTGCTGGCTTCCAAAGGGGTTTACAGCAGGCAGCTCTGATATGCAGTTACCTCCCGCTCTGGCCTGATGACGTCCACAAGCAGACACTCACCAGCACGAAACAGCCTCCCTCCCCAGCAGCAAGGTGACCCAGATGCTCCATTATTCACGAGGACTCAGCTGACCTCTGACCTCCCCAAGTAGCAGGGAGGAACAGTTCGTAAGGGTCATGTGTGAGCAGGGCAGGCACCTGAGGCTCAGCCCCACCTCATTCCCCTGGGAGCCCTCAGGGGCTCACTTCCCAGCTGCGCCTTCTCTGCAGCTGTCCTCGTGGACCCCCATGCCCGTGGGACTGTAATGGCAGGGAGGTCATCGCTGGAGCCATGATGATTCACACGCAGCCCACCTGGAATCCAGCAAGCTGACTCAGATCCCAGGCCACCCGAGGACAGATGGCCTGGGGGGCCAGGGCCAGGACACAGGAGTAAACAACATCCAGTCCCTGCCAAGGGCCTCCAGGTCCAGGGGTGGGGGAGTCGATTATGAATACAAGCGACAAGGTGTGAGGGGAAGCGAGCATGCCCTCCGGTTCCTGCTGGGTGTCCCGCCTGGACTGTGTCTCGCCCTGGGAGGGGAGGGGGCGGGGAGGGGGGCGAGGTCAGGTAGGGGCAGGAACAGCAGCAGAGGAACCAGTGGCGCAGTCTTGGGAGGGGGAGCCAAGCCGGACCAGCGTGGGCGCACAAGTGAGGGTCTGTGTGGAGGGTGGAGTGACTGGTGGAAGTGGTGGAAAGACAAGAGCCCCAGTTTGGGGGGATTTTGAGGCCACATTAAGGAGATCGGGGCTTGTCTGAGGCAACGGGGCATCTCCAGGAGCACCCAGGTGGAGGTCAACGTTACTAGAGGACTCCAGGTGGTCCAGAGGCAGGAAGATGGCAGTGAATCTGAGGGCGCAGACCAGGAAGGAGGCCCCGCTGCAGCGCCAGGGCGGGGGCGGAGCCAGGTGGGGGTGGGGCCAGGGCAGGTGCGGAGCCGCTGCAGGGGCGGAGCCAGAGCAGAGCCTGAGTCGGGGTGGCGCCAGGACGGGGCAGGGCCAGGGCAGAGCCAGAGTGGGGTGGGGCCAAGGCAGGGGCGGGGCCAGGCGGGGGCAGAGCGGGGGTTTGGCCTCCTGGTTCGCAGCCCTTAACTCACAGCTCTCAGCACCACCCTTCCACCTCCTGTCAGTGTAGTTAAACCGGGTCAGAGACAGGTGCAAACTGCTGTGCTTGACCTCTCACCCTCTGACCACACTGGTCACGTGTACCTGCGGGAAAACAGGTCCCAGGACCTCAGTCATCTCCAGCACAAGCTATGTCATCAGGTAAATCCCGTGGACCAGAAGGTCTGACCCCTCCTGACCAGGCCGGCCTGTGGACAGTAGAACTGACGGCAGGGCCCCGACGGTCCCTCTGAGGATTAACTCAGCAGCCGTGGCAGCAAGGGCGGAGCGCAGGTGAGCTGAGGGAAAGGGGCCTCCTGCCCACGCCTGGGGCAGGAGGACGTTCCAGAGAGCTCTGCCAGTGTCCATTTCCTGCGAGTACAGGACTTAGAGATTGGGCACCGTGGGCGAGTCTGGCCTTGTAACAGGGAAGAACAAGTCTGGCCCCAGACTGGGTCAGTTTCTTTTACTTTAACCTTTGTATTCTATTTTTTTTTTCCCTACAAGTTAATCACTAAAGGGAGGTGGGCTACAGTTTAAAATGTACACATCATGGCCCATCTCCCGGGACCCTGCCTCCCAGGCCTGAGCATTAAGCTAAAATACTTTTGTTTAGCTCACAGGAAACATCCTGATGGGGCCCACCTGTGAATGACTGCGGGCAAGGAGAAATTAACACCTCCCCCTCGAAGTCTGGCTGGAACCAGGAAATGTCTGCAACAGCCTACGCCTGTTTTACTTTACCTCCTCACACCTCACCTCTCCCTCTTGTTCTATAAAAGAAACTAGCATCCAAACCCAGGCAAGATGGTCCTCCTTCAGACAAGAAGTCCACCATCTTCTCGGTCTGCTGGCTTTCCTAGTAAAGTTGCTATTCCTTGCCTCATCTCTCAATTTGCTGGCCTGCTGTGCGGTAAGCAGGACGAATCTGGACTCACTGACAGCCTGGTTCCAGGGCCGCCTGGTCTGGCTGGCTGAGAACAAGGTCCTCCCTTTGCTGCACTGGTGGACAGAGCCAGTGCCACATCCACACAGAAGGACTCTGCAAACATGCGGCCACTTCTGGGTCTGAGCTCCAGCCCTTTCTCTCTGTTGACAGGGAGGACGTCAGCAAGTGTCACCAAGATGCTGAAGACACAAGAGCACTAAACCAAGACTTTTTCCAACACGTCAGAGGGGCTGAAGGCAGACTGGGATAGGACCTTCAAAGGCTCAGCCGCAGGCCCTGAGAAGCACCTGACATTATTGGGCCGTCTGAATGCTGGTTGAGACCGAAACACACCTCCCACCAGGGCTTGGGTGACCCTGAGGCCAAGACCCCCAAATGCACCACTGCCTGGCCTCCCTCATGCCAGCCCAGGGGACCAACTCGGGGATGGAGAGCCAGGTGGAGCTGAGGAGGCACCACGACATTACCTGGGCAGGAGCACTGCAGGACAGGTGCGACAGGTCCCCGATCCTGGCCGCGGCTCGGGGGTCACTGGAGCTGATCAACACGGGCGCACTGATCTCCATGGAGCGCCTGTGGCTGGCAGCCTGCGCAGACTTGTGCGTCATGCTGAGTGCCGTGAAGGAGTGCCGCTTTTTGGCATTCTTCTTGCTGTCCACACGCCTCTGGAAGGCGCTCACCGCCCCTGTGCTGCCTGAAGTGGGACCCGGGGTGGCTCTGATGGCTGTGCTGGGGTCAGAGGGCAAGGAGGTGAGGCAGCCGGACGCCACGGCCAGGCCCGGCTTGTCCATCTCCATCAGCTGCTTGGCAGCATCGTTGAGCTGAGGAGAGAGGAGGTAGCAGTGAGTATTGGCCACCCGGCACACAGTGGGTTCAAACCTCCAATCCTTCCAACAGCACGTACAGTACGGATGCCACCCTGAAAACACGACAAAGGCTGGGGTGGTGTCAGAGGATTTTATTGCAGAGGTGTGTTTTCCAGGCACTACTGCCATGTCAGCCCAGTGTCACCCCAATCTTTCCCTGGGCCACCCATTTCTGGGGTGCAAGGTGCAGACCTGCAGGGACCAGGGGAGGGGAGAGAGGGGGCACCCAAAGGCGAGTCCCCCTTCTCCCCATTTTGGCTGAGCTGTGCTGCCTGGGAAATGCCCAGAGGGGGCACCAGAGTAGGAGCGGCACTCTATGGGCTCCCCACCTCCTGCACCAGCAGGACACAGCTTCGTCGGCACATAGCCCTGCCAGGCTGGACGGATTCCAGGTGGACAGTCCTCAGGCTGCTGGCAGAGCCTTGCCAGTGAGGTCAGGGAGGGGCAGAACACTGGGCCCTCCTGGAACTGGACACATGCAGATCGAGTGCGGACCATGGGTCCAAGGGAAGCACTAGCAGAGCCCAGGGCACAGAGTTCAGGCCCCAATCCAGGGGTCAGTTTGGAGAAGGGTTTGAAGCCTTCACGGGTGACGGATGGGGGATGGGGTGGGCCTGAAAGGATGCCCTGGGTTCCAGTGGGAACCAGAGAGGAAACATGTGAGTCAAGGGAACCCCTGAGGGCGCCAAGTCCTCAGCTGAGCCCCGGGGCTGGGCCAGGAAGGGCCACGTCCACACACAGGGTCTGACATCAGGCCAGGCAGTAAAGTCCCCTCAGCCCTGGGGTTTCTCATTCGCCGACTGAGCGGGGTTTGCAGCTGGTCACGTCTCAGTGAGTTACAACCAAACCAAAGAAAGCGCCGCGAGACCTGCGCAGCCAGGGGAGGGATGCGCGGTGCCCACGGGCCCAGCGGGGCACGGGCGCTGGACGGCCGCACACCCAGACGGCCCAGGCGCAGGGCTGTCAGCATTTCCACTACAAACGCCTGTCCTCCCTCCACAGGCTGGTTTTGAAAAATTCACTCCAGGCCCCAGAATCTGTGATCTAAATCCAGAATTATTTCCTTTGAAATGCTGCCTCCAACCAGGCTCAGCTGTTCTGCTCTAGTTTAAGGCTTTGTTCATCTGCTCCCTCACCAGAGCTGCTTGAAGAAGAACTGGTGCGGTCCCCCTCTCCCCCCGCCGCCTCCCAGGGCCCTCTGACCCCCGAGTGCCGGCCTCCTGCCCGCGTTCTGAGCCCACCGGCCAGGCTCACAGCAGAGCAGAAGCAGGACGCACCAGGCACAGAGCCTGGGCTCGGCGGCACCAAAACACAGTCTAAACCACCCGCCGCCTGCCTCCACGCAGAGGGTTTTGTGTAGGCAATGCCATTGGGCTCAAATAATCTCATTCTTCCCCAAAGCAGCAGCCCTGGAGTCGCATGCAGCCCCCTGGTGCGCACGGGGGGAGAGCCCGCCTGGGATGGGAGAGGATGCTGCGTCCCCAGGGCAGAGTGAACGCTCACTCCTGAAGGGTCCTCCCCAGTCCAGCACCACGACCTCTGCACTGCGGGGCCCAGTGGCCGCCTGCCGCGTGCCCGCCCGCCTGCCCTGCACGCTCTTAAGACCGCAGCCTCAGGGTCGGAGGAGGGCTCCTTGTGATTCCGTCCTGCGAGAAGCCCGGTTTAGGCAGGGCAACGTCTGTGGGGATAAACACCACACCGAACTGTCCTGTCTGCCGACACAGGCTCAGCTCGGGTCCCAAAGCTGCAAAGACCCAAGACCCCGCTCTGGTCTCAGATGCCTACTTGCCTCCCAGAGGGAAGACAGTCTGAACTTTGCAACCCATGGGGATGCCCCCAAGGTCACGTACAGGTGAGTCAAAAGACAACTGATACATAAACAGTAAATCAGTCTCAGGAAAATACCGGTTGGGCCTCCTTCCTCAGTGTTTGCTGAGGTCCAGGAACCTATTTCAGAGCACCTCGGGCTGTGGCTGGGACCCTAGGGCGATGGTGGGGGCCGGGGGCCGGGGGCCGTGAGCTGCAACCCTGTCCCAAAGGTGCAGGACAGGGGAGTGAGGCTGCTTGCCCTGCTCAGCCCCTGCTCCCAGGAGGACAGCCTAGCTGCCTGGTCTCTGAGGAACCGTGCAATTGAGGAGGCAGTGCTCAGAGCAGAGGGGCCTGCAGGGACACCCCTGCACCCTCCAGGGAGAGTATCTGGAAGACTGTCTCCAGGGTTCAGGCAGTCGAGCCTGGAGAAGCACTGAACAGAGACCCCCAGTGCCTCTGAGTGTGTCTGAGCCCTGAGAGTGTGAAGAGGCCCTGCTGACTGGCTTTCCAGCCAGAGCCCAAGCTCGCAGCCTCCCCGACAGTGCCTGTGCCCCTCCAGACAGGGAAGCTGGTGGGCCAGGCTTGGCCTCCCGCAGGGGGGCCCTGCTACCTGCCTCGGGCTCTCTGCAAGATTGGGTCTTAGCTTCTTAAACTGCATCTTAAGGAAAAGTGCATGGTTGTTACCTGTCCACTTGACAGCCACACAGCTATGCCCAAGGTCAAGGCAGGAGCCTCCCCTCCCCCAGGGCCTCCCCTGCCTCCTCCACCCAGTCTCCCCAGGCCCCCTACTCCACCACCCGGAGCAGGGGGAGTTCTGCTGCTCCTGAACTTCTAGAAGGAAAAGTCATAGAGCGTACGTACTCTCTTCTGCCTGGCTTCTTTCAAACATTTGTCTGTGAGATGCATCCATGCTTTTAAAGTAGTCTTTTCACCCTCTCTGCTGGGCAGCACCCTCACGTAGATGCCCCGGCTCCGGCACCTGTCCCACCGTGATGGGCATCTGAGTTGACTCCAGTTCAGGGCATCGTGGCCAGTTCCTAGGGACATCCCTGTCTGTCTTCAAGTGGCCCTGTAAGAGTCTGCCTGGGAAGACGTTCCACTGGCCAAAGACGTAGGGAGCTCAGACTCTCCACATCTGGTTTTGTGCATCGAGTTCTGGTGTCTAAAGCAGCAAGATGGAGATCACCCCCCAGAGTTGAAGCAAATGCACATATGAGGCTGGAGGTGCTGGGGACTGTGGTCCTCACAGGGGCCAGAGAGCAGTGTGTGTGCTTGCACATGTGTGCACTGTGTGCTCCTCACAGAGGCCAGAGTGCAGCGTGTGTGTGCACATGTGTGCACGTGTGTGTCCCTCACAGGGGAACCAGAGAGGAGTGTGTGTGCAGTGTGTGGACTCAGTGTTGTAGGAGAGTCTCAGAACTCCTGAGCTGTTTATCCTGAGGAAGTGTGAGAACCATTGGTGCAGAACATTTAGGGAAAGGGGAGGAAAGGGCCAGAAACTGGAAAAACAGAGGAGGCTAAACTGCAAAGAGCCTTGGATGCCACAACCAGCAGGTAACGGAACCCACCGGCCCACGGGGCTGAGCAGGGGCAGAGCCCGCCCAGTCCCTGCGTCAGGGGCAGCCCTGCCCTGAGCAGGGGGCTGAGTCCGGGGCAGTCCCCTGGGAATACATCTGGCTCCGCCCCTCATCAGCGGGGGCCCTTCTGTCAAGCGGGGGGCCCCTGGTGTTCACAGTGGGGCAGCTGAGAGGCTGAACGAACATCCCCAGAGGACACAGAGATGCATGGGTTGGGCGTGTGGTCAGTCTGTGGACGTGCACACGCGGACATGTGCTGACCAACAGCAGATGCACACACAGCCCACTACGACCAAGGGTTTAAAGGTCAAAGGTCTGAGTGCTGCCCGCTTGGTCACTGCCCATAACTGACTCGCTGGAAACCTGGTGCTTCTTGGTTACAGAGAAGAGGCGGGAAATCATCAGCCCTTAAATTGGCCCAAACTGTCTCCCCATCAGGGACCTGCAGCTGGATGAGCTGCCCCAAACCCGGAGTCCTGGAGGCCTCTACGCGCCCTTTAGCTGTCTGCAGAGTCACAGGGAAAGGCGGCCTCCCAGTATGAGCTCTTCTCCCCTGGGGTCTGGGGGCAAGAGCAGCAGAACCTGGGAGAGTCTTGGAAAAACAAGGCTGGGCCCAGGTCTGCACGGAGCCCTGCCTCGTGGCCCAGGCGCTAAGATGACGGACAGTCCGGCCCACACAGACCACTCCCAGGAGGCCGAGGCAAACCTCATAGGCCACAGGGTTTGAATAAAACCCAAAGGCCGCCGCCATCCGATCTCAGATTACTGTTCTCCTTAGAAGCAGGCTCCAAGGCCAGGGCACCCCCAGTCTGGCGAAACAAACAACAGAGGGCAAGAAGAGGGGTCTGGGAGCACAGACTCACCTCCACGTACAGCAGGGGGAAGATCCCAATCTTGTCCCCCAGCATCCCCTCCGCCCAGTTGTCATCCACTCTTCTGATCACAGTCAGGACTTCATCCTGGAACGGGGCCGAGTAGACACACACACACAGGTACAAAAACAGAACCAAGAGGTTTGTTAGTAGCCTTGAAGGAAAGATTCTAAGCGATACTGATCCTGAGATCGGACGTGAAAACCGTCTACCCGCGTCCTCACCCCGCGTCTCCCGCAGCAGACACCCTCCAGTGGAAGTGTGTGGCAGTTTACAATACAGTTAGTATTTTAAATTCATGTTCCTAATATTTATTTATGAATAAAGCTGTTTTCAGTAAATATAAATTCAACCAAGGTTTCTAAGTTTCTGGCTCCATCAAAGCACAAAATATGACCCAGTCCAACTCCATTTATTTGGAGTCATGGGAACACGGAGCTCTGAATAACGCTCTCAAGTCCCCATCATGCCAGACAGCACCAAGGACAGAGTCAGGATGCCAGGCGGCTGGGAGGGGGACACGGCCAGGTGCCACGGGGCCAAGGGCCACAGGGACAGACCGTGAGCATGGAGGGAGGATAAAGAGGGAAGCGCTGGCGGGCAACAGTGAAGGGGGGACCATGTGGGGCACATAGGGTGCAGTGGACACCCGCCCAGGGCTCTGCCAGGACTCAGGGCCCACCTGGGCTGAAGTGCACGCAGGGGCCGACCAGACCTGAGGGCACCACCTGCTTCCCCAGGGGCTTTCACCACCTTAGTGTGCAGAAGTCATGTGGGAACACGGGCCTCTCTCAAGGTCAGAGGGACGTTTCAGGCCGACGGACCTGCCAACACTGTCAGAGAAGCTGCGTGGCTCAGGGCGTGGCTCTAGGCGAGGTGGAACGAGGCTCCCAGAGCGAGGAGGGAGAGGCCCGGCTGCGGCTCTGTCCTGGGAGCTTCCCCACGGCCCTGCCACCCCTCCCGGGAGAGCAGGGAGCAGTGCAAGGCAAGAGCACCCTCGCTCTCCGTCCTCACCCCCAAGGTCCCAGCTTAAACATACAGCTGATGAGTAGAACATTTCTTTTTCCTATTGATACTATGCACACGACACATTACAGGGTGGCTGGCGCTCGGCTGCAGGACGACACCCGCTAGGGCTCCTTGTAGTCAGTCTTGGCCAGGAGGGCGGGAGGGCTTCCTGGTGACCTCAAGGGCCAGAGTGGCCAGCAGGCTTGAGGAGGGATGGACAGAGATGGCCCCGTAACCCTGCACCTTGCTTATCTCATACCAAGTTCCCAACCAAGAGAGCCCTGTGCCCGTGGTGAACTCCACTCAGACTCAGTCCAAGGGTGACCCCCGAGACTTTGCCAACAGTGCAGAGGGACAAATAATTGAAGGCAAGAGAAAAATAAAACAAAAAAGACATTTAATTCTGTAAAGTAAAAAGAAAAATACCAGATTAATTTTGGTAAAAGATAAAATACTATAATATCCACACTATTATTTGAGACTGGTCTAGAAATTAGAGTCAAATAAATGAAAGAAACTAGGAAGTATGAATATTGGAAAAAAATCATACAATTTTCTGCCTAGAAAAACAATAGCAACTAAAAATGAGAATAAGTAAGAATTTGAGAAAGGCTTCTAATTTTAAAATAAATACATGAAAATCATTGGTTTTCCCATCAACCAGCAATAATCAGTTATAAAATGTGATTAAAATTGGCTAATCATTAAAAAAATAAAGTTAGTTCTCTAATTCACTGTATTAAGTCCAAAATTAATTCCGTAAGTATTAAAGATTTAAATGTTAGGAGAAAAAAGTTGAATGTCCAAAAAAAAATACGAATAGGTATTTAATCTTGAGCTGAGGACGGTCTTAAGAAGTAAATAACAAAGATTTGGTTACAGAAAAATGAAATTCTCTAGTTAAAAACAGCAAGAACAAAACAGAAAGGCAAACACTCTAGAAAAATACTTGCAGGACACACTGGAGACAAAGACCTAATATCCTCACTACATAAGGACTTAGAGACACAGCAGGAAAAAGAGAAAAGACCTTAAAAGAGAAACAGGCCAAGTGGAAAAATCAGGCAACTCACAAAAAGGAAGAAAAGCAGCCTGCAGTTAAATACACTTAAAAATGTGATTCCTGACTAATATTAAAAAAATACAATTTTAGACAAGAAGATTCATTTTCTCCTTGTTCTTCAGTGTCTATCAGATTAGCAGGGATGAACACAAGCCAGCTCACAGCGTGGTCCCCACTTCTGGTGGGGAGGTAAGTTTCTGGTGGCAGTTTGGCAGTCCTATCAAACACGAGAGCCCTCACACCCACTGAGCTGACAAAAACACTCCTAGAGACTCTATCCTAAAAAGATCAAAGACATGCAAGAAGGTTTAGCTCTGGATGTGTTCATTACAGTGTTTGTTCAACTAGAGAGAAACTGGAGACAACCGCACAGCCAGAGGGTTAATTAGATAAATGGTGGTGAGTCCACCAGTGCCACGCCCCCTGCAGCCCACCCCTGCCACCCTGTCCCAGCCATGGAGGAGGGGGTGCGGAGATGCACAGGTGGAGCTCATTGCCTGGAGGTGCAGCTCCTTGGAAGACCGAGCTCTAACAACAGGGTCACAGGCTGCAGAGCACGTCTCCCCGCCCACCCCTCACCGCGGCGTCTCTGAAGGCCTACTTATAGCGGCTCCTCTTACCTGCTTCCTCCTGTCCAACCACCAAAACAAATGACTAGATGTCCTAAAAGGCAACAGACAGTTTGCAGAGACAGAGCAAGCATCAGAATCAGACTCAGATACGGCAGGAGTGCTGGAATTATCACACAGGGAATTTAAACCAGCTATGATTAATCTGTTAAGGGCTCTAATGGATTAAGTAGACAGCATGCGAGAACAGATGGGCAGTGTAAACTGGGAGATGGTAAGTCCAAGAAAGAACCAAAAAGAAATGCTAGAGATCAAAAGCTCTGTAACAAAAACAGAGTGCCTCTGATAGGCTTACTGGCAGATTTAACACGGCCGAGGAAAGAATCTCTGTGCCTAAGGATATCTTAACAGAAACCTCCAAAACTGCAAAGAGAACAAAGACTGAAAAATAAATAAACAAAAATCCAGAAAAGAACAGGATATACAAGAACTGTGGGATAACTACCGAAGGTGTTATATACACATAATGGGAACATAGGCAGGAGAAGAAAGAAAAAAAGGAACTAAAGAAATATTTGACAGAATAATGACTGAGAATTTTACACCCTGCAAAATTATCCTTCAACAGTGAGGGAGGAATAAAGAATTTCTGAGACAAACAAAAACTGAGGGAATTTGTTGCCAGTAGACTTGCTTTGCAAGAAATGTTAAAAGAAGTTCCTTAGAGAGAAGAAAAGTTTATACAGGTCAGAACCTTGAATCTACATAAAGAAAGAATACTGGCAAAGGAATAAGTGAAGGTAAAGTAAGAACTTATTTTCCTTATTCTTAATTGAGTTAGCAAGATAATAATTTGTTCAAAATAGTAATAGCAACAATGTACCTGATTACATACGCTGATGTACATATCATGTATGTATCTCACATATATAGTTTGTGTATATATACACTTACACATGTTTATATGTAAATTAAATGAACAACAATGACACAGTGGACAGGAGGAAGGAATTAGGATTATGTTGTTATTATAAGGTACCCACACTACCTGTGAAACAGTATAGTGTTATTTGAAAGTGGACTTAAATTAGTTATAAATATATATAGCAATCTCTAGGGCAACCAATAAAAAAATTTTTTAAAGGTACAACTGATATGCTAAGATAGGAGAGAAAATGCAATCATATAAATTGCTCAATTAAAACTGAAAAAGGCAAAAAAAAAGTGGAAAACAAAAACAGGAACAAAAATCAAGAACAAAATAGAAAACAGAAACAAATGTGGTAAATATTAATCCAACAATATCAATAATCACTTTGAATAGCAACAGTCTAAATGCACAAATTGAAAGACAGAGATTGTAAAGGTGGATCAAAAAACCAAACTCAACTGTATGTTTTCTACAAAAAACCCACTTTAAATATAAAGAGACACATAAATTAAAAGTAAAGGTATAAAGCAAGATACACTATGTTAACACTACTCAGAAGAAAGTAGGAGTAGCTATATTAATTTCAGATAAAGCAAACTTCAAAACAAGGAAAGTTCAGGGATAAAGAAGAGCATTACATAATGATGAAGGTGTCAATTCTCCAAGAAGATAACAAGTCTTAACATGTATGCATCCAACAACAGAGTGTCAAAATACGTGAAGCAAAAACTGATAGAACTACAAGGAGAAACAGATGAATCTACTATTAAAGATTGGAGACGTCAGTGCCCCACTGTCAGGCATGGACACATCCAGCAGGCAGAAAATCAGTAAAGACATAGTTGAACTCAGCACTACCAGTAATAGCAAAACACTCATCCTATTCAAGCTCACATGAACACTCACCAAGACAGTTCACATTTTGGGCCATGAAACACACCTTAACAAAGTTAAAAGACAGAAACCATACAAGGTCTACTCTCAGACCACAATGGAATTAAACTAGGAATCAATATCAGAAAGATACTTAGAAAATTTCAAAAGGCTTGGAAATTAACACAATTCTAATTATATTCAGTTCAAATAAGAAGTATCAAGAGAAAATTTTAAATATTTTAAAATAAATGAAAAAAACACAATTTGTTAAACTTTGTGGGCTGCAGTGCAAGTAGTGCTTAAGGGTAAATTTATAACTTTGAATATGTAAATCAGAAAAGAAGAAAACCTAAAATCAATAATCCAAGCTTCCACCTTAGGAAATTAAAAGAGAAGAGCAAATTAAATCCAAAGTAAGTAGAAGAAAAGACATAATAAAAATTAAAGCAGAAATCAATGAAGTTGAAAACATAGAATCAATTTTTAAAAATCAACAAAACTAAGATCAAAAGATCAATAAAACTGATTAGCTTCTAACCAAGATAAACAAGAAAAAAGACAGGCAGCACAAATTACTAATATCAGTAATGAAAGAGGGGACATTACCACAGATCCCATGGGCATTAAAAGGATAATAAAGAAATATTACGAACAATTCTATGCCCACAAATTGGATAAATAAAATGAACCAGTTCCTTTAAGAACACAATCTGTCAAAACTCACACAAGAAGAAACAGACAATCTGAATAGGCCTCTATCTGTTAAACAAATTGAATCAATAATTAATAAACTTCCAAAGTAAAAAAGCACCAGACCTAGATGGGTTCACTTGTGCACTCTACCAAACATTTAAGGAAGAAATTATACCAAATTCTCTAACACTCTCTTTCAAAAGAGAGAAGCATAGGGACTACTTCCTAACTCATTCCGAGGCCAGCAATATACTAATACAAACTAGACAAAGACACAGTAGGCAAAGAAGACTGCAATGTCTCTCGCAAACCTAATCGCAAAAATCCTCAACAAAATATTAGCAAGTTGAATCCAACAAAATTTAAAAAGAATTACACAGCATGACCAACTAGGGTTTATTCCAGGTATGCAAAGCTTGTTTAACATTAAAAAAATCAATGAATAGCTCACAGCGAAAAAAGATGTGACAACGAATATACGTATGTTCATGTATAACTGAAAAATTGTGCTCTACACTGGAATTTGACACAACATTGTAAAATGACTATAACTCAATAAAAAAATGTTTAAAAAAATCAGTGAATGTAATCCATCACATCAATGGGCTAAAGAAGAAAAATCACATCCTTACATTAATAGATGCAGAAAAAGCATGACAAAAATCAAACACCAATTCATGATTTTTAAATTAGAAATAGTAGTTAGTAAATTAGAAATAGAGTGAAACTTCCTCAATTTGAAAAAGAACATTTACAAAACCCTTCAGCTAACATCATTCTTAATGGTGAGAAATGTGAAGCTTTTCCTAAGACCAAAAACAAGGCAAGGATGTCCTCTTCAACCAAAGCCTTTCAATATTATAGTCAAAGTCCTAGCTAATGCAATAAGGCAAGAAAAGGAAACAAAAGGTATACAGATTGGGAAGAAATAAATAAAACTGTCTTTGTTTGCAGATGACATGATTGTCTGTGTGGAATATCTGAAAGAATCAACAGAAAACTACAACCAATAAGCAATTATAGCAAGGTTTCAGGATATAGATTAATACACAAAAATTAAATACTTTTCTATACACTAGCAATGAACAAGTGGAATTTGACATTAAAGGTACAATACCATTCACATTAGCACCTGAAAACATGAAACACACACCTAGATTATCTCTAGATTTAGGTATAAATCTAACAAAATAGTACAAGGCCTTTATGAGGAAAGTTACAAAACTCAGATGAACAAAATCGAATATGAACTAAATAAACAGATGTTCAATGTTCACGGGTAGGAGGGCTCGATATTGTCACAAGGTCAGTTTTTCTCAACTTCTAGATTCGGTGCAATCCCAATCAAAGTCTCAGCAAGCTTTTTTGTGGATACTGACAAACTGACTCTGAACTGTATCTGGAGAGGCGAAAGATCAGGAGAGCCAACTCAACACTCAAAGAAAAGAACAAAGACTGGCACTGTCTGACTTCGAGACTTACTGTAAAGCTACAGTGCTGAAGACAGTGTGGGACTGTGATAGAATATAAAAATAGATCAATGGAACAGAATGGAGAGCCTAGAAACCGACCCACATAAATGTGGTCCACTTGTCTTTGATGAAGGAGCGAAGGCACTACAATGAGCAAAGAGGCTCCTCAACAAATGGTGCCAGAACAACTGGACAACCACATGGGAAAAAAAAAAAAAGAATCTAGACACAGACCTTACATCTTTCACAAAAATTACAATGGACCACAGCTCTAAGTGTAAAATGCAAAACTGTAAAACTCTTAGAAGACGACAGGAGAAAATCCAGATGCCCTTGGGTTTGGTGATGACTTCTGAATACAACATCAAAGGCTGGTCCATGAAAAAAAGAATTGATAAGCTGGACTTCATTAAAATTAAAAATTCCTGCTCTGTGAAAGACACTGTGAAGAGAATGAAAAGACAAGCCATGGACTGGTGAAATATTTGCAAAAGACATATCTGATGAAGGACTGTTACCCAAAATATACAAGCAACTCTTTAAAATTCAACAATAAGAAAATAAACAGTTGAACTTTAAAATGGGCCAAAGACCTTAACACACACCTCACTAAAAGAGACACACAGATGGCAAATACTCCACATCATATGTCACCAGGGAGGTGCAAACTAAAACAACGAGACACCACTACACACCTTATTAGAATGGACAAGACCCAAACCCTGACAACACCAGGCGCTGGTGAGGATGTGGAGCACCAGGAACTCTCGTCACTGCTGGTGGAAAAGTGAAATGGCACAGCCACCTTGGAAGAAAATTCGGCGGCTTCTTACAAAACTAAATGTACTTTTGCCATGCAATCCAGCAGTCACACTCCCTGGTATTTACTGGAACGAGCTGAAAACATGTCCACATGAAAACCTGCACATGGGGGTTCACAGCAACTAATCTTGGAAGCAACAGAGTTGTCCTTTGGTAAGTGAATGGCTAAATAAACTGTGGTCCATCCAGACAATGGAATGTTACTCAGTGCTAAAAGGAAATGAGCTATCAAGTCATGAAAACACATGGAGGAACCTTAATGCACATGACTAAGTGAAAGAAGCCAATCTGAAAAGACTACTTACTGTACGATCCCAACAAAATGACGTTCTGAAAAAGGCAAAACTGTGGGGACACAGGGAAAGCATCAGCGATCGCTAGGAGCTGTGGGGAGGGAGGCAGGATTAGGTGGCGCACAGAGTTTTAGGGCATGAAACCATCTGTATGATACTCTAGAATGGTACGTACGTGTCGTTACACATTCGTCCAAACCCGTAGGATAGACAACACCCGGAGTGAACAGTAATGTAAACTACGTGCTTTGGGTGGTGATTACATGTCAACATGGGTTTATCAGCGGCAACAAATGCTCCATCTGCTGGGGATGCTGACGGCGGGGCAGGCTGTGCACGCCGGGGCAGGGTGTATGGAAAATCTTTGTACCTTCTGCTCAGTTCAGGCATGAACCTGAAACTGCTCTACAAATTAAGTCAATTTGAAAAATGGCTGAAAGTGCCACAGAGCGATGGACATGAACAGACTGCAGCACTCACACAACATAGGTGCAGCTCACACACACAACGTGCGGAGAAAACAAAGCTGGACACGGAGGTACATCCTGCATATTCTGTTCACCTGATGTTCAAGAGCAGACTCGCTCTCCATGGTGCCGGAAGACCCAGAGGGAAGGTGGAGGGCCGGGGGTCCCGGCACCCACCACTCCTCCGCTGGGTAGTGATTTGAGGACATTTTCTTTCCAACCACCAAGCTGCATCATTCTGACTAGTGGACTGGTCGGTATATTGTGCTGTACTTAGATAAAAAGCTCTTTTTTAAAAGTAACAATCTTTCCAGTGTGGACAAGCCATGGCGCGCCCTGAGTCCTGCCTGTGGTCCTGACACACCTCTAAAAGGGACATCACATCCTGAGGAAGCCAACATGAAGTGAAGAGTCTGAAATTGAGCACAGAAAACTGGAGAAGTGGGGCGTGGAGCCTGCATGTGGGGAGGTTTGGGGGCCTCCACTCTGGGCCCCCAGGTCCTGAGCAGCAGACGCAGCTCCACAGAAGGGAGAGCTGCCCCCTAAAGAGCCCCATCACTTAAGCGGGGGAGCTGGTCTTCCAAGGGCCACACGCAGCCAACCTGCTCCTCACCCAGTTCAGGGGCATCCCCTTGACACTCCCCAGGGGCTGGCAGAGGAGGCAAATGTCCCTCCCCAGGGAGAGCTTGGTGCCCACTCACAACACAGGGGCCTCATCCAACCCCATGAGTCTGGCACAGCCTAGCACGGGGCAGTCGTGTTAAAGTTCTGCTGCGAGGCCAGGACATCAGCAGGTGGGGCCTGCACAGCCCGCCTGCCCCTCACCTGAAAATCCAGGCCGTCCCAGCTGCATTTGGGGGCACCTGGTGGCAGGTGCCTGATCCGGCTCAGATATCAACAAAGCAGTTCTGGGTCCACGGCCGGGGCTGGAGGATGTGGGGGAGGCTGGGCTGTGCAGGGGGCCACCAGTCCCCGCACACAGGCAGGTGACTGACCTCCCTCCTTCCCCACTGCTCTGATGCCACCTCAGCGAGGACCACTGAGCGCCAGGCGGCACCTCAGAACTACGGCATAAGATCCCGCGTGCCCTGGAAACAGTCACGACTTCTCCCGCCACTGACCAGAACCAGGAAAGCAACACCGGATTCCCGTCAGGCCTCTGACTTGCTGCCGTGTTTCAGAAAGCTGGTCCCCTCGGGGAAGCCGCGCCCTCGGAGCCTGCAGCTGCTGCCCAGCTGTAAGGCAGTCCGGGAGCTGAACAGCCCGAGCAGAACACAGCACTGGGGAAGGAGAGGTGAGTCGGAGCCGCCCACTCCCCCAGGCTCACCTGTTTGGTCCCTGGTGCAAGATCTGAGTCTTCCCGCCCTGAGAGCATCCTGACTGCCCCTCAGGACAGAGGGCACACGGTGGGCCTCGGATGCCCAGCGATGGGCACAGCAGCCTTGACGTAGTAGCTGAGGAGGCTCCACACCCCCCGGCAGCCCCTCCAAGGTGTGGCCCAGGGTGATCGGGGACAGGGGACTGCCCGCAATCTCGGCTCCACAAAGCGAGTGTCTGTGGAGGCCCACCCTCCCGGGAGCGCCCTGGGCCAACACAAGAAGCGAGGTGCACCTGACAGAACAGGGAGCCAGCGAGGGCGGAAGCGAGAGCCGGCTGAGTGCCTGTTTCGAGGTCGGTTCCCTAAATGCCTTTGCCCATTGAGTCCTACTGTCAACCCCATTTTACAGTCAAAAAAAAAAAAGGACTCAAAGGTGAAACACATGTCCCAAAGTCACCGTACAAAAGTAAAGGTGTCACAATTGGAATCCTTGTCTCACCCTAGAGCCCAGTCTCTGAATCCATGTGCTCCGTCTCCACTATATCTGTCCCCCGATCAGAACACAGTTTGGGATCAATGCTGGGTGAATTCACAAAGAAGAGAATCCCACGTTTGGGAAGGATGATTAAACATTCAGCCGCGTAAGACACCACAGGGCAGGGTCTCGTGGCGAGGCCAGCAGGAGGGGAGCCTGCTGAAGTCAGGACAACCAGGGGTGTTTTAACAGTGCTCTCTGCTGACTCGGAGCTCACCTCGGGCCCTGCAGGGCTGGGTGGGGAGGGAGGACACGAGATGAGGATGAGCAGGGGCTGCGATGGTGGGCCTGGGTCCCACTGCGGCTCGGGTGCCGGTACCTCTGAGACGAGTCACACGTGGGCTCCTGACGCCACAGGGCTGAGCTCACACGGGGACCCCTAACTGTGAAGGCCCTGCACCCAGGGCTCCTGATGCCCGAGCCTCTCCCTGCCACGTGGAGGGCAGTGCCCCGGAGGCCTACGGAGAGCTCGAAAGAACCGCTGACAGAGGGGACGCTGCGCTGCTTCCTTCTGTCTTTTTGTTCGCACATGCTCAGCTTTTTTGAAGTGAGGCTGCTAAGAAATTATGAAACTTGCTTTTTATAGCTGCTTTACAAGAAGCAACTATTCTTTCTCCTCCTAAACGAAACGAAGACTGGTTTTCGAGTGGCTTCAATCAACGCAGTTTAATAGGACTGTTCGGAAGCTGCCACTAAGGGCGAGCCTTGCCTTGGTGCTCATGCCTCGTGCTGTCTTAAACCGAATCGATCCCATCACAGCAAGGCTCTTTAAAGGTACAGGCATCCTCCATGGACTTGAGACGCCCCCTCTTTCCTTGCTGAGGCCAGAACGGACATATCCGAACAACAAAACATTCCCTGGAAGCAAAACCGAGCTGCCTGAACCACGTGGCCACTTCAGGTGACAGGCTGTCAGAAGCAGCGTTCCAGCACGCGGAGGGAAACCTCAGCGGCCCCGCGGGCAGCAAACCCGCCAGGAGAGCCAGGAGGCCTCGCTCATGCCCCTTGGAGGCTGTCTGGAGGCATCTGGGGGTGAGAGATGAGAAAGAGCAGGTGCCTGGGTGCGGGAGCTGTGCCCTCATCTGAGCAGGGGGCCCAGGGGGTGCTGGTATAAAGCCTGGGTGAGCAAGGCAGGGAACATGTGGGGGAGTCACAGCACCGTCCCCACCGAAGTCTCACCCAGGGGTCTCCAACTCCCCACGTTCATCCACGGATTGAAGGAAAGAAAGCCCTGGAAGAGTGGCCTGAGGTCCGCGCACCGCCCCGCACCCTCGCCCGCACCGGGCGCCAATGGAGGAGCTGCCAAGTCTGCCCCTCCTGGCCACACCCCCGCCCCGCCCACGGGGTCGCCCCCATCACCGCCGGGTGCCAGGACCCAGACCCGCAGGATGCAGAGCTCAAGTGGTGCCACCACAGGACGAGTTCCCGCTTTTCCCACGAAGGCGGCTTTAAGACTTCTTTGGAAATACCAGACATTAAACACCATGTGACTGTGCAGTGCTTACGAGACCCCTGTCTGCCCCCGGGAGACCCGCAAGCCCTTCATGCTCGGGAACTGTCCTCCAGACACATGACCCTGGACTTGTGTCCCCATCTCTCCCGCCAGGCGTCAGGCGCCCGGGCAGGGTCAGGCCGGCACGTTTGGTTGACAAGTGGACACATGCCCCTCTGTCCTCTTGTCCAGTGGGCTCTGTTCTTCACCCCAGCGATGAGAGTCCCAAGCAGAGGCTCATACGTGGAGCAGGTGATGGCGGTGAAGGGAGGGAGGCTTTGCCAGGAGACACTGGAGGCCCTGGCTCTGCGGCCAGCTGCCTGCTCGGTGAGCTCTCCTGCCATGAAGGCTGTGAGGAGCGCCCTGCGTCTGTGCCTGGACCCATGACAGGTCTGTCTCCTTACAAGGGCCTGACCAGACCCCAAGGGGCAGTGGGAGTTTCTGCTCTTGGTCCCAAGTGATAGCACAGAGCGCCAGGGCCCAGGGGTCTCTCGGGGGGCTGGGCGGAGAAGTGAGCATGAGGGCCTCCTGTCGGGGGGGGGGGGGGGGAGTGGGGAGGGAGGGAGAGGGAGGCTGGTGCTGCTTCAGGGAGCTGCAGGGCCAGATGACAATGGGAATTATCACCAGAACCCCTTGATGGAAGGAAGGAGGAAAGAGCTGAATCCCTGAGTGAAAACAGACTATTCACCGTCAGGCTGAACAATGGGAACAAGACACAAACGGCAGCTGGCGCGGCCTGCACAGAACCAGCCAGTTTTGCTCAAAGCGGAGTGCTGGGGACTCACAGCCAAGTTCTGCTCTGAGCAGACGGGGAGAAGCACGATGAGCTGCCGTGGGCTCTAAAGTCGGAGATGGAGCTGGAGTCCAGCTCTGTTTACACCCGCGTGCCCACCCGCCTGAGAGGCAGGGAGATGGGAGCCAGGGAGAGGGGGAGGAGACAGGACTGGGAGGTGGGGGAGGGCGGGGCCCAACGAGCCTCAGGTGGCAACACAGCCTCTTAGAGCTTTGACAGCGGGCAGACAGGCTCCCACCTCTCCCTGGGGACCCTGGTGGTCCTAGAGGCAATTAACTAATCAATGAAGGTAACTTCATGGCTGCTGCCAGGCAGAAGCCTGGGGAGCAGGAGGAGGTGGGGAAGCCAGGGAGGAGGGACGTTCACCTCTGTCCCCTCTGCACTTTACGTCCCTGAGGCCGGGAGGCCAGAAACCAGGCCCCTCCACCTGACGCACCCCCAGGACAAGCACGCAGTAAATGCTACTGGTTTCTCACTAACCAGGTCCCGTGGCCTCACTGGCCACTTTGAATGACCCAAGCACAAGTGTCCACCCCTGTGCTCTCCAGGAGGGACCATGACAGGCTGGCTTCCGGGCCCAGCTCCCACCCCAGGACCTGACGGGGGTCGCTGCCGCAGTTTCCCCAGAGAGCCCCCTCCCAGGGCCCACGAGCCCTGGACACACTGTGACTCAGGTAACGAGGGTCCTGTCCCTGTTACCAGCAGGCGTCTGGCTGGCTGTGTGCCCTCTCCTTCCACCCAGCCGACCCTCAGGAAGAAGAAACCACTGCTGTCCCCTGAGGAGGCTCAGGGAGGGCTGGGAGTCACATCTGCTGGGACTGCGAGGCCCAGGCTCCCGGCTGGGCTGCGGTGGGGGGATGGCTGCTTTGGAGCCCACCTTACCTTGCTGAAGGTCAGACAGTCCTTGTCCTGGTCTCTGTCTTTCATCTCGAAATCATAGAGCGCTTTGCCCTGGGGTGGGGCCTGGGGCAGGGGCCGCAGGCCTGGGACGTAGCTGGTGGGCAGGAAGCCATGGTACCAGTGCTCATCCACCCGGTGCCGCAGGACAATGACGTCCCCCTTGCTGAACCTGAGGTCCCCGGGCTCCTTCCCCTCGTGACTGTGCGGGACTTTGCCGGAGGGCGGCTGGGGAAGGCTCTGAAAGCAGAACACGACTGGTTACTCAGCGGCTGCCCACCTGGCCTGCCTGGCGCCCGGACCGCGGGCCCGTGTCTGAGACCCCAGGAGGGGGCCCGTCACAGGAACACAGGGCCACAGCCCTGCGGGAGGAGGGCACTGCAGAGGGGCCCACCACGGTAACTCCCCTAGACCACCACCCCTGCCGCCTGCCCTCACCCCTCCCACCACGGCCCACGGCCCACGCTCTCCCATCTCCCAGGACCCTCTGGTCCATCAGTCCCCCGACCGCATGGCCACTGTTACATCGAGGCCCCAGAAGAGAGTGCTAGGTGCTTGCCCAACCACCCCTTGACATGGCAGGGGCCTGAGATGTGCCCATTAATTCCGTGTGCTCAGGTTATTTCTGAGACGGGGCCTGGGGCACGGCAGTGGGGAAGTGGCAACCGCTGTAAACCCACCCCCAGAGGTCCGGGAAAAGGCCATCCCCAGCTCCCACGAGTTCCAGCCTGGAGAGGGGACAGACGCCTTCTGAGCACAGGCAGGGGTGGACCGAGTGGGTGGCCAGGCCCCGACCCCGAGGTCAGAGCCTGACCCCAAGGTCCAAGTGCAGGGCTGGGAGCAAGCAACCAACCTCACTGGCTCCAGCCACATCTGGGAGGCAGCCACGCTTGTCTGCTCCCTTCGGTGGACAAGGAGGAGACGAGAGGAGGGAACGGGGAACAGGGCCAGGAGAGCGGGGTACACCCAGCTCACGAATCCCTCCCCAGACCTCCACCATCAGCTGCTCACAGAGCAAAACCGAGAGGGCAGTAACCTCTACGACCCAAGACGCAATTCTGGGGGCAAAGACGACACCGAGAGGGCAGCTGCCATGAGAACCCGGATCTCACTGCCAGGAAACGCCCAGAGCCAGTGTCTCTCAGCACCTCCACCCTTTCATCTTCAAGCCCTTTATGAGATTAACTAGTCCATGATGAGGGCCCAGGGCAGGCGAACACTCTTACGGGGAAAGACCCCCCTGGGATGATACAGCAGCAGTCAGAGGACCCCTGACCCCAGTCCCCAGCCCAGCCCAGGAGGCCTGCGGGGCCCTGCCTGTCCTCTGAGCGCTCACTGTGCGTGCGCCCCTTGCAGGGACTGCTGAGTCAAATGTTGCGCTGAGCCCCACTCTGCAGGCTCATGACGTTCAGGAGAAGAAATAAAAGGGAGACAAAACGGAAACACACAGGGATGCTGTGGGATAATTAACACAGGGCCCTGCAGGGCACTAGTAATAATTAAGACAATGTCAACCTCACGGTGCATGACTCAGACGTTGCACATTCTTGCCAGGGCAACCTCCTACTCGTGGAGCGCCGGGACCCCCTGCCAGCACCTCAGCCCCATCTCCATCACCTCCCAGTCGACGTGTAGGCCAGCTTCACAAATGCACTGCGTGCACTGGGCTGCCCACCAGGCTCCCGGGTGCCTTCCCCGCGACCAGGCCTCACTGCCCGACCCCTAGAAGGCTGGGCGAAGAGCATGGACAGAGGACTCACCGGTTCTCCTTACTCGGTGCTCCCCAGGTAGCACGTGCTGCCTGTGGAGCTCCCTGTAGACTCCCTGCCCCCTGCACAGACACTGGCCTGCTTTTGCTGGATGTTGCGTTTCCGACCCTGGCCTGGGCAGATTACATGCTCGAAACACCTACCGAATGGATGACTGCGTGGGCCGCCACGCCAGTCGCTGGCTTAGGGCCTGGCCAAGGGCCTCGCGCTGGAAGGACTGTTCCCAGGATGGGAGGTCCATGGTCCATGTAGCCCCAGATCCTATTGTATCCTGGGCCCAGAGGGCTGGAAATCTGTGATCGCTCAAACAGGAGCCAGGCTGAGTGAAGGCTTGGAGCTGGAGACACTGGGCCTGCCTCATGGGGGAGAAACATCCCGGGGAGTTCCCCAGACGGTGAGCAGCCCCCTGGGGAGAGCGCCCAGCGCAGTCAAGCAAAGAAAGGGCTGAGACGGCAGCAGAGACAGCCCGTCATCCCCAGAGTCCACCAGCTCCTCCTGCAGGGGAGAAGCTTCCAAGTTTCAACTGCGGCCAAGCTCAGCAGCTAACAACTTCACCTCCCAGCCTTGCTCACAAGGGCCTTGGCCATGTGTCAAAATCCCAGTCAATGCAGGCAAGCAAGAGGGCCTCGTGCCAATTCTGGGCTGTGTTTTGTAATGACATTTAGAAGGAAATTCCATTTCTTGTAACTCCCCTCCCATGCCCTGAACAGCATGATAGGGGCAGATTTTTCCACAAGGATTACACTCTGAGCAAAGGAGGGAAGGACCTGGGTCCTCAGATGACCTTGTGGAAAAGAGCCTGCATGTCATGTGAAAAAGCTGTATTTTATCCTGATGGAGCCGCTGCGTTTTCGGATCTTCTCATTGAGGCGGGAAGCCCCATAAAAAGACCTGCAGGACCCCTAGGCAGGGCCACTACTCTCCTCCCAGCACCGTCCCGTTCCCTGGCCCAGAGCCTCTATCTCACTTTTTGCCTCTGAAGTGGCTAACTTACACCTAGAATTCTATTGGTTCCCTGAGCTCACTTCTAATTGGTTATTTCCTTTACTTCTGATTGGTTATTACTCTCACTTCTGATTGGTCCACTTCCCTAACTTCTGATTGGTCCATTTGTAGTACTTCCTTTGCATGGAGCTCACTCCTGATTGGTCTATTTCTACAAAGCTTGTTCCTGGTTGGCCAACTTCTGTTATACTCTATTAGCATATGACGTTGCAAAGTGTAAAACTGGCAGCCTATAAAAGGCCTGTGTAACCCTACAAACGGGGTCCAGAGCTTGAAGTGTTAACTCGTCGGGGCCGCTGGCGTAATAAACCCTACGACTGCTGAGCGGACTCAGGTTGCTGTCACAACGGAGCTGTAACACATTTTTCCGCAACATCATTAGCAGCTTAGCCAACATTCTGACTAACTTGGGGGATCTGAGGTATGATTTACCATTTCTTTAATCATAGACAGTTTTCAAACCAAAGCACTTATCCTAACATTGCTGTGAAAGTTGCCACACACGTGCTTTTCTTCTAACGAGGACATTCTTCAAGTTTAGAATTACCTGAAAAGGCATGTGTTAATCATGTGTTTAACCAGAATGCGGCCTGTCTTCTAGTTTATGAACTTCATCTGCAGCGGAGCTGTCAGTATCTCACACTCCACGTTTACCATTGGTGTTCTATTTCAAGTTCCTTCTTCCCTTTTTCTCATTAAAAGCTACATTTAGGTCCTGGTTTTTCTTTCATTCTTTTGTTCTGATGGGTTTTTTTCTGCCTCATATTTGGACACCTGTTTCTCTAAGAATTTATGATACACCAGGTCCTGCACCAGGCCCTGTGCTGTGAGGAGCAGAACATCTCTCACTGAGAAGGTCATGGAAACACGCTACTGCCCACAGGTGCACGGTGTGTCCCCATGCAGGGGGGCGAGGACACTGCCAAGTCCTGTCGTGTGATGTGACTGTGAGGGTAGAAGCTGCCTTTGGCTGAGTCTCGTGTTTCACCAAGATTAAGAAGGATTAAAGAGTAAATGTACCTTTTTTTTTTTTCCTTTTTTTTAAGTTTTCCCAGACTTTGTCAAAGGCACTCTTCTCAAGTTCGCCGCTCCACTCTCTCGGCGGGAGACTCACTGATGTTCCTGGGATTCTGCTGGAAGGTGGTGGGGCTACCCCCACCCCACACTGACAGGGGAAGCGGGGTTTAAGCATGGCTGCCTCTGCTTCGGAGCCACCCCCACTCCTCCGACACCATCGGTTCTCAGGGCCTGCGGCCTGGCTTGCACTTCTGCCTGCCGCCGCCTCCACAGCCCCACGTGCCCCGGGGTCCCTGCCACACTCGGAACCGAACTTCACCACCTACCAACCCAACCCAGGTGAAGGGTCCTCGCTAAGGTCTCATTAACAACAGAAATCTGACCCGTGTGAAGACATGAGGGCGTCAGAACTGCCTGCAGGCGTCGAACCCTGGGGCAGGTGGTTTGACGTGGGTCATTTAAGTCCTGTGGGTGTGGGTCTGCAGACAGAGGCTAACAGCCTCCTGCGCCGTCTCCAGTAGCCCATCCAGAACAGGGTGTGTGTGGACAGTGCGCCTGCACATGCAGTGCCCAGCGCGACCCCCAGACAGCCTGCCCACCGCGTGCCCTGTTCCCTGCTCAGTCAGCGAGGACAGTGGAGCGGCGTGGATGTTCTGTCAGGTGCTGGGGAGCTCTGTCCTGCCCCCGTTCAGTCAGCTGAGCCTCCTGGAGATGCAGCCTCGTCCTGCAGAGCAGCAGAGCTGAGGAGCTGCAGTGGCGCCCATGTGGGCCACAACGCCAAAAACACCTACTGTCCGGCCCTTCCCAAGATGCCTGCCAAGCCCTGAATAGAAGGTCTAGGTGAGCAGAGACCAGGTCAGGCGGGCACAGTCTCCCGCAATGCAGGGACACGGGGCTGCGGCTCTGTCTCTGTAACAGGTGTGTGTGACACTCACGAGCGGCCCCGCCAGCCACGTGTCAGAGCAGCGGTTCTCTGGGCAGCCCCAGTTGGGGGCTGGCCTCTCCTCAGAGCACCAGTCCTCCCACTCGCTGGAGACAATCAACTCTGTCCTTCCATATTTCCTGGGAATGTCAGGAGAATAAAACCGATGATACGTAGCAAGCTTTTGGTCTCCTAATGAAAAAGCCTCTATAAAACGATTCGATTCTCATAGGCTGTTTGCTGAGGCAAACAAACATTCCAGAAGCTTGGACGCTCTTGGACAAGGCAGACACATCTAAGTACAGAAAATGGCCAATGGCAAACCCAGCTCTCCACGGGAAGTAAAGGCCAGGTGGACACCGTGCAGACACCACCCGGCCCGGCACCTACGCAGGCTGGATCAAGGTCACAGTGGATGGAAGTAAAATCAGAGAAGTGCAACCCTTGGGAGACACCCTGTCTCCCCTCTTGCATCTCCGTGCGCGCCGACGCAGGGTTCCAGGAGGGCTCACCCTTTGCTTCCAAAGGACATTCGTCACCCTTAGTCACTGTCGCCCCAGCGTCAGAAGGACTGGCTGCTCTCTCCTGAGCACCCCAGGTGCGTCCTGCACTCTCCTTATGTGACCCCCTGGGCGCTCACAGCAATCCAGAGAGGCCGGCCTTATGTGATGGACACTGCAGGCAGAGAAGTGAGGCACGATGGTGTTCGGTAACCTGCCCAAGTCCCAGAGCTGGTGCGAGTGGCAGGCAGCCTGCCTTCCGAGCCTGTGCACACACCCACCACCATGCTCCTGAAAACAAGAACACGACCGTTCACGTGCTGCTACTCTGAGCCACACACTGCGGGTATCTCGATTACTGCTCACAGGAACCCTGTGAAGTAGGAACCCTGCGACGCCGTAAGTGACAAAGATTAAGAGGCAGGTTAGCTCCTGAATGTCATGGGGCCCGTAAGAGGGGCCACCTTCCAGCTCTTAACCACCTAGAGCAGAGGGAGGGGCCCGGATGGAGCTCTGATAATTATCCATTTCCTGGGGAAGGGAAAGGGAAGGGGGGCTGTTGCCCGTTAGGCCAGGAGAGTCCAGGCCTGTGTTTGCACTCACCCAGTTTGGAGGAGAATTCTCCTTGCCTTCACGCTCAGTGACTTTGTGAGCCGTCTTGGAGATGTCTGGCCAGGGCCAGGGCTGCTTCCTGCAGCGCACCTGCCAGAACCAGACCCAGCGGAGGCGGCCACTCCAGCTGCCCAGGCTTGGCTGTGCTCACCTTGCAGAGGCCCAGGCCGCCCTCAGCCCGATCCCACTGCAGATGCGGCCAGAGAGGGAAGTGCCTCCCGCTCGCTCTCATGCCAAGGCCTGGCTTCACTGTTCACGCCCCCATCAGAAAGCTCAAAGGAACTCACTGGTTTCTGATCATTTATTATGTGCAGCAGGAAATGCTTCAGTACATTTGTTAAGGACACGATTAACCAACCCCATACATTCAAAAGTGTGATATTCCTCATGGCGCACACCGGCACTGAGCGGATGCCTACTGACCCCCCAGGAGTCCGTAAGAATCGCTCAGCAGAGACACCATCGCCCCCACCTCCCGCCGGCAGGTCAGAGCAGGTGCTGCCCACCACGGGCAGCCCAGTCTGCTCAGCAGGGTGGAGAGAGCCAAGAAGGGCATCCCAGCCCAACAAAGGCGTGAAGTCTCCATCCAGGAGGGCCTGCGCAGCGGGAGCTTGGGGCCCTGTGTTCGGCAGAGGCGGGGAGGTCCTGCCCTCGGTCCCTCACGGTCTTGGGAGCGGCAGGGTCAGAGGCAGCATTAAGAAACTTCCTGCCACACCTGCTAGAGGAGCTGCCCTCTGTCAGAGCTGAGCTGCCGGCGAGAGGGAGGCAGCCCCGGCCGGGGTCTCAGCCTTTGTAACACCTGCCGTGAGACTGGAATCTGCTTTCTAGGGTATGTGCTCTTGTAAGACGGCCATGGCAGCACAGGGACACAGCAGGCCGTTGGCTGCCCCTCCCGGAGCCCAGAGAGGCCACGAAGACCTGCCCGGGGGGCCTCAGGCAGGCCTGAGAGAGGCTCCAGGCTGAAGCCCTCTTGGGTGAAGACCTTCTGCTGCTGCTGCTGCAGTCAGACTTGGCCGACACTCAGGCCAGACGGCAGCACTCGGGAGATCGGCAGAAATCACGCTGCCTTCTCACCGTGGCCGGAGCGGGAGGTCACCAGCCTGGGCTGCTGCAGCTCAGTGCAGACGGGCTCCCCCCCAGAAGGAGCGCGAGGGGTTCCGGCCCAGTGCTGCTGGGCGGGCCAAGTCCTTCAGGTCCAGATCACCATGAGGCCGCAGGGAGGGCTGGGAGCCGCAAACGGGAAACTTTAAAGAACTGTCAGTAGTAGTCATTCATCTGCTGAGTGTGTAGTGGCCGCTAACACATGCCACACCCTCATTTGCTGACCCACCGACCATGCAGGCCTCGCAGGGCCCTGCCCTCCAAGCAGAGCCTTTCCCCAGAGCTTATCTCTCCCAGGAGCCTCCAGGGTGGACTGACTGAGCCAGTGACCCAGCCTGGACGCTGGGGCACCGAGTGGGGGTGAGCAAACGGATGTGGAGAGACACCATTGAAGCAGTGAAGCAGGAGGGGGGCGGCTTTCTGAACGAGAGCAACTCAACATAAAGAGGTAAGTCTCCCCTGGAGAAATGTGGGAAGCAGTCCAGGCTGCTCGCCCCGGGGGCATCTGACCAAACCCAAGAGGACAGGTCAGGCCGGCTGGGACCGGGAAGTGTGGCACAGCCACAACTCAATGTCCGAGGGAAGGCCTCGCTCACCACCCCAGCCGAGGGCAGAGGAGCGCCTGGGAGCTCGCGTCTGACTTCATGCCCACACGAGGCGCTGTCGCACCCCTGCCCTGCAGTGACTGTGAGTCTCCCTGGTTCTCATGAGGTCTGGGGATGAGAACGGCCATGCTGTGACAGTTTAATGGAACCGCCTCGGGGGCAGGACGATAGAGACACAGACACAGTCTGAGAAAATCCTCTGCAGCACTGACAGCTGCACTGAGCTCTTCATGACGCCTGCCTGCTCGTTAAACCCAGTCCAGCCAAGGAGCAGCCCCCTCTGGGCCCCGTGTTAACATCACAAGGTCTGTGTGCGCAGCCTTAACTGATGGTGGGAGGCTGTCTGCCCCAATCCGGATGCGTGAGCACGCAGACCCCAGAAGCGCCGGCCAAGCTGGGAGGGGCCTCACTGGAACCCTTGTCTGCCGAGAGCCGGAGCCTGAGCTGCTGTCTCTCCCTGATGGACTGGAAATCCCTTCCACGGACCCCCTTTGCACTCAGTGCCTTTTAAAGGTTATTTCGCACCAGGCTGTCCTTTCATGTCTGACTGGCAGCTGCTGCAGGTTTATTCATTCAGCAAATTTATTCTTGCAGCAGCTCTCAAAAATCAGCACACACTGCTACACAGCACAGGTCCCCACCGGGAGACCATGCACGGCCCTGAGCGGAAATCCGAGCCTCCTCGGGGCTGACGAGTCTCTTGGCTGACTTCAGCTCACGTCAAAGACACGGGGCAAAGGACCGCTCCTCTCGGTGCCCTGGGCTCCTGTCACAAGCCTGGCACGGCCTCTGCCCAGCCTGGCTGCTCCCAGACCCCAGGGTCTCCCGCAGGTCCGGACTCAGGACTTCAGCAGGTGCCAGGGACACAAGGTTCTGTCACCCAGGAGAAGGGGGTTCCAGGGTGTTAGAAGCAGTGCTAGGTGCCCTGGCTGGCTGGCTGTGCCCCCCCTCCCCCCCCCATCTCCTTGCTATGTCTGCCAGTTGTCAAGGTGATTTTTTTTAAGAGTCATCCACTCCTTGAAATGTGGTGTTTGCATTGGTTCTGAATGATCAGGACTGACCATATTCTGAGCTCCAACCTGCAGGAGATGGTCCCATGCCCACGTCACACAGTCCCCAAGTCCTGGCCACACCAGGGGAACCCCTGGAGTCTGGTCAGAACTGTGGGCTTCGGTGGCCGGCCTCTGATGTCACATGTGGATGGGCTCCCTTCCACGTCGTCCAGGGTTCATGTGGGCAACTGGAAGTAGACCCTCGCCCTCTCCCCTCCCAAAACCTGCCTATCCCCACGCTGCAGGGCGGGGACCAGGGCTGACGTCGCTACCCAGGAACTCACGTTCGCCAGACCCCTGCTGCACAGAGGGTTTCATCCCGGCGCTGCAGGATTTCGTCCTCTGCTGATCAGTCTCCTCTCCTGTGATCCATCCAGCCGCTGAAGAGTGTGAGTTACATCTCTATTTTAATAAAAATGCCACCAACGACACTTTCCTTCCTTTGTTAAATGGAAGCAAAGCATAATCTAGTTTTAAAATACAATAAGCAGATAATCAAGATTCAACAACTCTGTGCCCTGACTCAACAGATTTCTACTTCAGCTGCTGCTATTCGGGCAGCTCTGGCAGTGAAGGATGTTCTGGAGGAAGAGGCAATTTGCACGCCACGTCCCCTCTCCCAGTTTACTAAGTTCAGTGGCGAGAGAGAAGGGACAGTGTTTCAATGAGAACAGCCTAATTACTGTGAACCGGAGGCTGTCAGGTTTGCTCCGTTACTGCTGGCATAACCAAAGAGGGTGCGTGGAGCAGCGAAGTCCTCGACAGACGTGCCCCGGCGCCCTTCACGTCCGTGCTTCCCTCGGTGGTGCTCATCGGGAGTGACCAGGCTCCCATTCCTGTAACTTGTCCTCACCCGCAGCCACGTCTGGGCGCCTTGATTCTGGTTAAAACACTGCAAGATGCGAACTTACCCTCATTTCACGAGTGTGTGGTTCAGAGAGGGCACACGGACGGCGGAGCAGGGCTGGGACCTGACTCTGGGTCTAGCCCCGCCGTCCATGGCTGCTGGTCACCTGCTGGACGTCCCACCCTCCAAACACGTCCAGCAGAGCACGCGGGACACGGCTCAGCCGCTGGAAGCACCTGCCTCTGTGCGGATGTTCCACAGGAGAGTTTTAGGAAAGGCAGCCCCGAGTACTGCGTGTTAGAGGCAACTTCACACGGGCCCGGTGACCATGGAAGCAGAGGGCTGGGCAGGGTGGGAGGAGCCTGGACGGCTCCCTGATAACGAGCGTGGGTCCCACCGGATTGACCCCTGCGGAAGGAACCCGCACTCGGCTGTTCTCAGTGGGAAGGAGGCTTTTTCTCCTTGTGGTCACCCCTGGTGCCTCCTGGGCTGCCTTAGGGGGGTGGAGCCCAGGCCAAGAGCCTGGACCCTGCTCTCCAGACGGGGGCGGGGAGCAGGAGCTGCATTGGGACCCGGATGGCTCTCCTCCTGTTCCCCCAAGTCCCCCATGGACAGTCACGCAGGCAAGACAACAGTCACCCTCACCCTGTGCACACACCCTGGGTCACGGCCACATCCTTCCAGCCTCAGAAAACCCCACCCGAGAAGGACGCAGCACCTTCACGAAGTCAGGACTGAGACAAAAGCCCCGCGGGGCAGACAGCCAGGAGGGTCACGGTGGCCTCATGGGGTAGGGACGGTCCAGACTTCAGAAGATGAGGAGGAGGTTGCCAGGCAGAGCAGGGGGAGCAGAAGCAGCAGCTTGACCATCAGGCACAAGTCGGGGCAGAGCTGGGGGGATGGGCTGGCCCTCAGGTCTGAAGGACTCAGACCCTAGAGACCATGGCCATGTGGTTCGGATGGTGCAGAACAGCTCCCTTTCAAAGAGGCCGGGCCGAGGCTGTCACTGACTTGTGGGGGTGCAGAGGCCCTGCTGGGCCATCCCAGCCAGCCGCCTGTGGGACCCCACGGGCTGCCAGGTGCGGCTCTCCCCGCTGTCCCAGCCAGCCCTGGAGGCGGCAGCCAACTGAAATCCAAGTCAGCACTAAGCCCTCTCTCCCCCGCCGGGCCTGGTCACAGGCCAGGCTCAGAGCAGAAACTCCCTGAAGATTCAGAACGGAAGCCACCGGGACAGGGCCTCCAGGACGACGCGCCATCACTGCCTCCCACCGCATGTGTGTGCCGCCGGGGCGATCTCCAAACCCTAACTGCAGGGCAGATGCACCCACACTGACCTCACCGGGGCCTCGACCTCACCAGCCGGCGTCGGCACCATGTGGTTCCCTCCCTGGTCACATTCAGCCCGAGTTTGAAACAGGGCCGCACACAAGTGAACCGTTGTCTGATGGCCTTGACTCCACAGGCTGAAGAGCTCAGGGCACTGGGACACAATCGCTCTGACAAACAAGGCTGAGAGCAGCCCTGACCTGCCCCACACGGTCCTCTCAGTCATTCCCCGCGCGGGGTCACCTATGACTCAGACTCTAGGGCAGGGGGCTCGGCATCCGGGGCTGCGTGGCCGGCTCGCCAGAGGAACAGACCCGCGGCAGCACTCCGAACACCGGGGCTGCACTTCCGTCCTGACGGGACTCTGTGCTGCACAGCTCACAGGCCTGGCACCTGCCAAGTGCTTATGTTTTGCTTAAAGTGAAACTAGGCCGGGATTTCAGCCCCCGCTCTCAGCATCACTGGAGTGGGCTTTCCTGCATCGGAAATTCAGCTGCTCGTGGTGCAGTGAGACAGAGGGACAGTGGGGGTCAGGGCGCCCCTGCAGAGCGTCCCCTCCCTCATGTGCAGGTCTCCCCCTTTCCACTGCGGCAGAGCGGGACCCCGTGTCTCCCTGAGAAATCTAAACCCAGACAGACGGGGCTCCAGGCCAGGCCAGCGCCAGGGCACCAGGAAGGCACAGGCGGAGTTACAGCTGGTGAAACATTCCTCCTGAAAGGCAGGCATCCCGTTTATTTTAACGCCGTGACATAAAAATAACAGTAACTGACACTATGCATCTGAAGTCCCTTCAACACAGGGAGCTCCCTCTTCCCGGGGACAGCCATTCACAGGAAGTCCTACCTTAGACGGGGCGTCAGGGCAGCACTGAGTCCCCCCGCTGGCACAGTGCCCTCTGACCTGTGCGGTGGCGGGGGGGGGGTGCAGTCCCCAGGCCTCAGCCTCTTCCTCTTCTGCTCTGTCTCTCCTGGGATCAACTCCCAGTGCTGGTCAAGGGTGCTGACCACGGCCAGACCCTCTCTGGAACCTCCGTCAACTCCTGAACAAGAACTGCCCCCAGGAGCCACTCCTGCCACGGAAGTCATTCGAGTTGGGGGGTGCAGCTGTGACCTCATGAACCCAACACCGTAAAAACGGAGGATGAAAACCCAAGTCCACACAGAAACCCGCACGCGGATGTTCACCACAGCTTTATCACAATCACAACTCACAAAAGCACCTTCAGCAGGATAAACCAACGGAGGCCGGTCCACACAGCGGGGTGACGCTTGGGCCTGAGAAGACACGGAGGAGCCGTAGTGCACATGACTCAGTCAGCCAGAGAAGCCCAGACTGCGCCTCCAACAGTAGGGCATTCAGAAAAGACAGAACCATGAAGATGGAAAAAGGATCAGTGGTAGCAGAGCTGGGGGAGGAGGGGTGAACAGATGGAGCACGAGGATTGGGGGCTGCGGGCAGCTCCGTGTGACACAGTAGCAGTGGACGCTTGTCCTCATGTATGTGTCAAACCCCGCGGACTGTCCAGCACCAAGACTGAACCGCGACACAGGCTGTGGACTCGGGGTTGACTCTCTGCCTCCCCGCCTGGCCCCCGAGATGGCAGCCCCCTGCCCTCTGTCATGCTGGAGAGCAGGACCTTCTGAGATGTGTTTGAAGGATTTTTAGTCTGAGATTAGATCTCATGAGAATGTATCAGAGTTTTCCGTCCAAATTGCAAAGATTTCTGACAGCGCTGACGCCAGCACAGTTAACCCCACATCAAATAAAACCAAAACGGGGAAAGAACTTAGAGTAAGAAACTGGCTGGTGAAAGTCACTGCCTTTAATGAACACTCATCAGGTGATTCATTGGGGAGCAAGCTCGTATTACGCGTGTAAAGAAGGGTTCATTCACAAACTTACACAGCATCGGGCTGACGCGGAGTGGCAGATGCGTGTAAACTACCAGGGAGACGTGACTCACCAGGTGCCCCGACAGTACGGTGAGTGAGCGAATGGCTTTGTACCTACGGTGGGGACCCTGTTCCTGCAGGGAGGAGAGGTCATGGTCAGACCACCCAGCGCTGGGCCGCCTCCCCAGGGGCCCTGTCTCTGCCCTCCTGCCACTGTCATCATATCCTGAGCCTCTGGAAGGTGACTGAGGATTTATCAAGTCAACCATTTCAGGAAATAATTCTCCTAAACTGTGTTCCAAGCCCCACGTTCTCAAACAGACTGCATCACATATGTGGGCCAGGGTCGCCGGGGTACCTCCAACTCCTGGACCCCTCCTCTGCCTCTGCCTCCGCCCATGTCTGGGTGACCACCCAGGCCCGCCACTCTCTGCCCCTAGGTGTCCCACACCCACACTGCCCATTCCTCTGGACCCCTGCCCTCCCCACAGCCCCTTCCCTCTCTGGCTATCTTGGGGGAGGGGGTCCCCGGGCTCTGCTCCTCCCAAAGTCCCTCTCACGTCCAACAGAGCAGAGTCCGGACCTCAGCCCGCACACAGGCCTCAAGCCCCTCCCCACCCATGCCTTCCCCACCACTACTCTCCAGACCCCTCTGCTGCAGGTGAGCCGTCACCTGCTCGAGCCCACACGTGCCAAGAAGGCCCAGCCCGTCCCCTTGGCTCCCCTGCCACCTGTGCGAGGGCACAGACCTGCCATCTCCACAGGCAGACCGCCAGTCTTGCTCAGCTCTTAGGGCAAATACCACGGGGAAAGCTGTCCCTGCTTCAGCCAGCGATTCGAGCTCTCTGCCCACCAAACTCCAGAGTGCTCCTCACCCTCCTGTGCACGTTCAGCTCGAGGGAGGGGCAGCCGCACGCCAGCTGGAGCCCAGTCGTCCACTCACCGCTGTGTGGCCTTGGGCTAAGGGAGAATCTCTCTGGGCTTCAGTCTCCTCTTTTGCAAAACGTGGTGCTGGAGACACTGATCTCCCAGGTTATCACAGGCCCACCGGATGAGCGCGGGGGAGGGTGCAGGAGCATCGGCGCCCGGCAGGCCCCTGACGTGAGCGTCACTGCCCCACGCATCCGCCCTGAGAACCTGAGCTGTGGGTCCACCTCCGGCGGCTCCATGACTGCCTGTGTTAACAGCAAACAGCAGGAAACAGAGATGCCAGGCCCTCCCCCGAGACGTTCAGGGTGAGGTGTGGCCTCGTTCAGAGGAGGGCGGGTCCTGACATCAGGCCAAGGTCAACGATGCTGGTGCAGACATGGTTGCCAACCCGTCACCGTCCCTTCCCAGGCTGCGGACGGACCACCCATCAGTCTCTCCTGCTTCCACCTTAGCGGAGATGGAAACAAAACTCAAGAGCTGTGGGTGGTTCATCACAGGAAAAACACAGTTACCACATGGCCCAACAACGCACTCCCAAGAATACACCCCAAAGAACCGGAAACAGATATTTGAGCAAATCCCCACGCAGGAAGTGCAGTGCAGCCCTGCTCACAGCAGCCCAGGGGCCATCAGAGGACGGACGGACGAAGAAGATGAGCATGAACACAGGGAGTATCAGTCAGCCTTAAAGAAGGAAAGCCTGACACAGCCGCATCGCAGATGAAAGCAGCACACATCGTGCTGTGTCAGATAAGCTGGCACCGGGGACAGACCAGGCCCTGTAGGATGCCACCTACGTGAGGTCCCCAGAGAAGCTGAACTCAGAGACAGAAGGTAGGAGGCGGGAGCCAGGGCTGGGGGCGGGGTGGGGAACGGGTTCCCTTCTGGGCGATGGAAAGGTTCTGGACCCAGACAGAGGTGATGGTTGCACAAAACTGGGGGCATAAACCTGAAAATGGTTACAGTGGTACATTTTATATTTTATTTATTTTACCACAATAAAAAATAATAAAAATCCAAGAACTGAACTTGTCAGAACTCCGACACAGAGGAGCAGGCTGACTGAGTGAGGGCTCTGCCCACAGGAAAGGGAGAGAACTCGGACCTGAGCTGTGATGCACTTGGCCCATTAGGCCTCTGTGCTTCATTTATTAAACTCTGATTCTCTGGAAGATTTTGAGCTTTGACGTAACCAGGATGCCAGTTCTGGACAGCCGTCGGGTTTCTGAACCAGATGGCACCTCCCTACCCCACCCCCGACCCGAGTATTTCCCTGGCTGAGCTCCTGCGGGACCGGCCACGTGAGCCCAGGTCAGCGCCACAGATGGCCTGGACTCTCCATCGTGGAAAGTGTGGCCGAGACTCATGGAAAACACCAGCTCTGACGTCCGTGTGACTCCGTCCCACCTACTGGAAGCTCGTATAGCTCTGGGCAGAGAATGAGAAACATCCTCGAAGCTACAGTTGAAAATGGTAACAAAAAATGGGGCAAGTTCACCAACGGCCACATGGTTCTCCCTGATGCGCCTTGCTCATCACGTAAAATTAGAGCTGTTTCCAAAGTGAAACCAGAAAAGAAAAAGACACACACCACTGGGTCCCTCAATCAGAGAGGAGTTTCTGAAGACCAGTCTCTCAGCAGGTCTAAGTCACCCTTCAACCATCACGACTTTCAGGAAGAGCCTGAACCGAAGTACAAACGCACCTGCTCCAGGTGCAGCGCAGAGCACGGGCCGCAGAGTGGAGAAGCTCCGAGCCCCGCACCCCTGCCGGGCGCCCCCCCGCCCCGCAACCCCAGCAGGGTGTCTTCAGTGGCATCTGTCACAACACAGATTTAAGGACGACATCAGTTTGCCTGCACCGAAGTTCAATTTGTGAAAAGGTTCTTCTGTCTGTTTGATTTCCAAACAGGTGTCTCAGCAACGGAAACTGAAGATGAGTGTTGTCTGGTGAACAACAGGACGGGCGGGGAAGTCTCTATCTCAGGTCACTCTAAGAGAGAAATAAGGGCCTTGTGCTGATCACACAGCCAGGAAATACACGCGGAAAGTCCCCATCTACACACCACAGACATGCTTCCATGACCCAGAGCCTCCAATCCCTCCCTGGGTGCCCAGGCAGACAACTGAGCCCAGAGCGGCCCTGTGCTCGTCACCCACCCGTGTCCCCAACACTGACGATGCAGGACTGAGACCGCTGGGCCCCTTGCCTGTGTCTGCCCGTCGCCTCCCGGCTGCTCCCTTCTCCGAAAATCAGCCCCACCAAGGCCACCCGATGGTGACGGCCAGGCCTGGGGCACAGGGAGAGGATGGCTAGCCCTCTGGCTGGCCTGGGCCGAGCTCCTGGTGATGGGCTGGACCGCGTCTGCGCTGTGCCATCCAGGACAGCGGTCACCAGCTCTGACGCACTGGAAAAGCATCTTCTGCAACTGAGAAACTGAGTGTTACCTAATTTTCGCTGCTTTAAATCCCTTCCTGCGCTGGGCAGGGCCGCTGTCAACAGCAGGAACTCACAAGACGTCAGCTGTTCCACAGGGCGAGAACTCCAGGTACCTGTCCTTCGAGTCTTGGCTGGGACCACGCACAGGGGTTGGGGGGAGGGGACTCAGAGCCCCAGGATGGGGATGCATCAACTGCCTGGACGGCGTGGGCAGCCCCGAGCCTGACCACAGCTCTGCTTTCCCCACGTACCCTGGATGGGTGGGGCCCGACCTGTCTCACATGTGGCACCAGGCGGGCTCTGCCCCGATGCTCAGGGCGGAGCAGGAGCCCCTCTCCACCACCAAAAGCATCACCACCGCGTCCTAGGCCTGGGACGTTTCAGGGAAAAGCCAGCCCCCTCGTGCTCAGTGTCAGTAGGACGTGAGTCTCCACGCGAGCCTGGTGGTGGAAAGGGCAGCTCGAGCAGCAGAGGGAGAACCTGCCCAGGACGGAGTGCACCCTCTGTGCCACGTGGCTCCCCGCGGTCCCAAGGCAGGCCTGCACGCCCCACTGTCACCAGGACCCACACACCCAGACCCCTGCAGCCTCTGGGCAGGACCTGGATCAAGAGCTCAAGTCCTCAAGTGACAGGCTGACCCCCGGCCAGGGAGGCCGAGAGCTGGAAGGGGCAACACTCTCTGAGCAGCATTTTGGGGGCCCTGGACTCAGTCTCCCACTGTCTGGCCCGAGTGTGTCAAACCTTCTGAGAGGGAAACAGAGGTGCCCCGGGGAGGCTGCGTCTGCAGACACGCCTCAGTCAGGCCTGCGCAGGGTCACTCCCCTCCAGAAACAGCATGCTCGGCTGCACGCCAGGCGATGCCAGTGAGCAGCGTGGCCCTACTCAGCCCACGCGGGGGACGCTGGGTCCAGCAGTGTCCAGAAGTCCCCGCTGCAGCCCTCCCCCGGCCTCCCGGGGGCTGCCCCTGGGCGCTGGCCGAGCGAGCGGGGGCAGCAGCAGCCCAGGGTCAGGGAGGGGCGGCGTGCTCACACCCGTGCTCACACACACACACACAGGTGCCAGAGCTCCCGTGCGGCCCTGCGGCCTGGCCCGTGCAGAGGAACCAGGACGACCCCTCCGGCTTAGTTACCGTTGTCTTTAGACAGATTCAGGGTCTACTGCAGACTGGCCAGCATCTCGGGCCGAGGCAGCAGCTGTAAGTCCCTGAGAATTCAGGGTGCCGGGCACCCCACACACGGCCTTACTGCGTCACCCAACCAGGGGCTTTCATGGCGAGGAGGCTGAGATGGACACAGGGTCAGCAGGCCGCCAGCACCCCCGGGGGCCGGGGCAGAGCCAGGGCTCTTGTCCAATTTTGCAGGAAGGCGGGGGGCTGTGGGTCTGGGGTCACACTCTCATCCCCGAGGCAGAGGACACTGCCCTGCTGACATCTGCTCTCTGGACTGAGTCTGCTCCCTGCAGGGGGTGGGAGGGCTGACGGAGGGGACGTGGCTCCTGGAGCACCTGCGTGGGGGCCACACTCTTGTCCTTCCCTGGAGGCCTGGGGGTCGCCATCCCCCTCCTGTGGGCACCTGCCTCTGTGCCCACAGCCAAGCTCTTCCTAGTCCTGCAAACACAGGGCACGTCTCCCCTACTCCTGTGCTCAGGACGGTACTGAGGTCCACGGGCTTCAGGTCCAAGTTGTGGAGAAAAGGCAGAGTGAGTGGAGGGGCCCTGCACGCCCTACCGTCATCCAGCGGTTCCAAACTTTCATTTCAGGCTTTTTAATTGAATGTTCAGCCTGGCTGTGCGTGCTGGGTTCTGTAAGCATTTTAATCAATAAATAAATTAGCCTGCTCCATGGCCACATCCTCCATCTGGTGCTGACAACGGAGCAAGCGAGCAAAGAGAAGCCTTGCTTCAGGCTTCTTTTGTATTTTTTAATCCCAATTATTTAGAATATTCCAGGCAGAACCAGTTTCAGATTCATCAAGTGTAGGCAAGAGAGGAGCTGGGGACCCAATGGTTCCTGTGGCCTCCCCTGAGGTGCCTCCCCAGGGCCGCCCTCCTGCCCAAGGCCTAAGGGGGAGTCACGGGGTGTCCCCTACCCTCAGAGCCCCCACAGGCCAGCAGACCTTCCTTGGGTCCTGACGGTCAGCAGTCTGGTGTGGGGCGGACTCTGTGCAGGCCCCGTTCCTGACCACGTGGGCCCAGTGGGGCCCAGACGGAAAACCCCCCTGGTCTCCAGGACCTCAGGCCTCAGTAGGACAAGAGACACAGTAAAATACAGAGAAGGGTGATGGTGAGAAGTCCTCAGAGAACGTAACGGAGGGAAAGGGGCAGGGCCCATCCGAGGAGCAGGGCTACCCCGTGGGTGGGCACCGCCCGTGCTGGGCTGGGCACCGCCCTGAGCGCGAGGGACGCGGTGGTGGGGGGTGGGGCAGGGCAGGTCCTGATCTGTCTGGCTGTGACCGGGGGCCCAGGAGGTTTGTGTCCAGGACCTGGTGAGCTGACTTGTGTTTTAAGAGACAGCTCTGGCTGCAATAAGACAGCGGACGTGGGGCAGGGGAAGAGGCAGGAGGGTCAGGAGGAGGCTGGCGTCCAGGAAAAAAGACGTGGAGGCCAGTGAGTAGAGTGGGACCAGGGTGATTTGTGGGGGGAGCTGACAGGTGTGCCCATGAGCGTCAGGGATGGGGGCTTGTCCTCTGCCAGGCCTGTCAAAGTGCAGGGTCCACAGTGGGGGGGGGCTCCCCACCACCAAGGCCTCCTGAGCCCCCCACTGACCCTGTGGCAAGTACCCCCAACCATTTGCAGTGAACACGTGGCCCCACACGCCTTTAAGCAGATGGGCCTCGTCCAACCAAGGCTGGTGGGGGCAGCTGCACGCAGAACATTGAAAATCCACCAGCTTCCCTCCCCCTTGAGCAGAATGCAAAACCCAGAAACGTCTGTTTCTTTTTCCTCCCAACAGCCTTCTGTTGCTGCTTTTCTGGCATCTCTCCACAGTATCTTGACAGCATCTCCAAAGGAATCGTGTTCATCTGAACCCTCCCCCCTCCCCCAGGATCACGGGAACAAGACTCTCAGGTGGGTCCCATCTGACTGTTTCAGGGACGGTTCTGGCCACTTCCCAGGCCAGGGAACCGTGGGCTCCCGGGGGCGCCAGGCAGGCCCAGGAGACTGTGTTAGGTCACCACGACCGCACCCAGCCCTCTGCTGGGGGCCCCTGCCGGGAAATGGGACACAGCAGCAAAGGAAGGAGCCGCACACCCACCCCTACACCTAGCAAGTTCACCACGTGCCACAGAGGCAGAGAGCACGCACGCAGGGAACGAAGGTTGGATTTAAGCCTGAAGCCAGACGAGGAAGGAGCTTCAAGCAGCGGCCAGAGGCCCCAGAGCCCTGGGTTTGAAGGAATCTGAGCCCGAGAGGGTATACAAGCCACAGCGGGGCACAGCTGGGCAAGGCACAGCCAGCGGGGTCGGCATCCCTCCCTCCACCCACGGTCAGAGGAGCCAGGCAGCTGCGAGGAGGAGTCAGGGCCTGGGCTGATCTGGAAACAACAGCGGTGGGAGGGTGGGGGGGGTGGCGTCTGTGTAGAAGATGCTGAGGATGTGGCGGCTGTACTGCAGACTGAGGTTACAGGGTGGTGCTGGGGTCGAGGGGTGTATATGGGGGAGCTGGGGTGCACGTGTGTGCAGTGTGCATGTGCACATGTGTGCCTGTGCACATGTGTGTTCTCATGTGCAGGGAATACGTAAGTGTGTGAGGCCTGGATATACACTCACTTCTCCTGCTTGGTCGCCATAATAAACACTGAGTGGCTGGTGCAATACATCTGGTTTCTGGAAAGAAGTTCTCACTTTGCCTTCCTTGTTTCTCTCTGTTGTCAAATGAAAGGGGTGACGTGAGAGGCTCTGAAAATCTGAAGATGAAGAGAGAACCCGGCTCCCTGGGGCCTCATGGCTGGGTGTCTCTGTCAAGGATCAGAGCCAGAATCTGCCTGTCGCTGAGTCCCCCAGTGCTGGCAGCACCTGGATGAGGAGCACGGGTCCAGGTCGAAAAGCCCCGAAAGCCTCAGACCCAAGTCCCCTGGGAGGAGCTGGAAGGAAGCCAGTGGTCCCCTAGTTCACCCCCATGCGCCGGACAGACGAGCAACCCAGGGCCTGGAAGTGCCCAGGTCCCCGCTTCTTAAGATTTCATCATCACCCAGTTTGTGGCTAAAAAAACCAAACCCACACCAGGAAGGTGCCATTTCATGGCTGCACGGCCTCCCTCACACAGCTTCCCGGGGGTCAGGGACCCCGCTGTGACTCATCTTCCATGCAGTCACGGGAATTCACAGTGGGGCAGAAATCTGCACAACTCCCCATGCGCCTCAGAGCCGGACACACGACCTCAGGGTGCAGGGCGCCTCCCAGCGCTGCCTGTGGTCACTGCGGTCACCGAGCTCTGCGCCGGGTTCTGCTACGTCTGAGGTCCAGCCACCGAGACCCCTGCCGTCCAGAAAATCCCAACTCACACACTGACGTCAGTGGCTCTGCAGAACACACACACGACGCTTAGTCCAGGGACTCTGAGACGGCTGTCATTACGGCTCCTTTGTGTAGAAGCAGATTCGAAGTCCTGCTCCCGTCAGGAGTGAGCAGCGAGAAGGCTCCTCTGCAGCCGGCTGGTACCGCGGCACCAGGACCACCCCGTGCTGAGCGCCGCGTGCCAAGTCGCAGGGCAGCAGAGAAGGGCCCTCGGTGCCGGGAGCAGAGGAAGAATGGGGGAAGGGATCGTTAAGGATTCTTCTCATTTGACAGCTTGGAAAACCCCAGTTTGGCTTCACGACGCCATCTCCTCAGTTAAAATTTAACACCTACTCCAAGAGCAGTTGACAAACGAATGTCAGTGACAACACAAGGCCGGTTTCCTCCGCCAGCTAGAATGATTTCTTTCTGTCCTCAACGAGCCCACGTTTGTCAGTCTATTCACAGGGTCGGGTCAAGGCATGTCTCTGTGCTGGCAGACACTCGGCGCCTGCCTGTGGTCCTGCGTCTGCCTTCCCCCACGTGGGCAGGAAGAGTCCCAGAAGCCACTGAGCAAGGGGCAGCTCTCTGGCCACTGGCCACCTCACCCGTGTCCTCTCTCCCTGGGCAAATGTGGGGGACAGCCATCTCCCCGCCCCAGTGGGACGCCACACGCAAGGAAGGAAACGGCACCAAAGAGAGAGACCTCTGGGGACGACACCCCCTGAAGAGCTCCCAGTGAGCTGTCAGCAAACACAGAACTCCCCTCCACGTCAGCCAAATGACAAAAGTGACTTCTGTTCTTAGGCCTGGGTGCCAGTGGCATAGGGGTACGTTTCCTTAATGGCGTCTCTGTAGGCGACACACATTCTGGCTTCGTCCAATTTTAGGAGCTGGCGTCTTCGTGTTTAAACGCTCCTTCCTGAGCTGGTCTGCAGAGGGAACACCTGTGTGTTTGTGACCCCAATTTGTGAAGAACTCGGGCAGCCTCTGGCCTCCAGGCCGCCCTGTGATTCCAACTGGAGTTTGCAAAAGCACCTATGGTCAGGAGGTCAGGACGGCTGCCCCGACGAACCTTCTTTTCCTATGAGGCTGGGATGTGGGTCCTTTTCTTGCCCAAAGGGTTGTGAGTGAGGGGTGTCCAGATTGCCGGAGTCCCTCCTGGGGACAGAAGTTCAAAGCCTCCTCACGGTAGCCCCATCTTTGGGCCAACCAGATCATTTGGGGGTGGGAGACCGATGGGAATGTGTTGGTGGGAGCGATGTCCTGATGGGACCACTCAGCCCTCCAGGGGAACAGGGCCACCTGCGGCAGGGACTGACCATCCCCTGGGTTTGGTGCAGGAGGGAGTGCGGACGCTTGCCGGAAACAAGAGAGCGTGTGAACCAAGTGCAGAGGGGTGAGCTGGTGAGAGGGCCCCCCCCAGGGGGAGGGGTCACGTGCTCCCTTGCCTGAGCCTCCCACCTGGCAGGTCGGACCTGTGCCTGACCCGGGCCAGACAGCTCCCCGCCCCTGGGCTCTCGCGGGCTGGGGGAAGCCCCTGTGAGGGGGGCTCTCACCTCAAAACGACTCCTATGTTCTCTACGAGCCGCAGAGACGCGCCCACTGAGGGACCGCTGAGGGCTGCAGCGGAGATGGTCTGCAGGCCGGCTGCCGCGTGTGGATGCTGAGCAGGACCGCTGGCCAGCAGTGCGGGCCGCAGAGGGCAGGGTGTGCGGCTTCTGCCCGCAGCCCCCGCGAGGCTGGCAGCAGGAGGGACTGTCCTGGGCCACCGCCCACCTCACTGCCTGAGACTGGAGGCTGTGCATGTCGCCAGCCGAGTTTCTGGAGGCTGGGACCTTCGGGGCCCCAAGCATGCTCTGAGCTATACTCTCTAACCCCTGTGTCTGACTTTCAATCAACATTTTTATGAATTTTATCCTTGTCACTGTGTATATCAATGTCATTGTGTTGGCATCCTGTTTCTTTTTAACAGCCAACACTTTTCCACTGAATTAGTCTTAGTACAAATCAATTTAAATTGGGTGCGCAACACAGAATTGACTGCATGTACCCGAGTTTAGCAGTCCTCGCTCTTAGCAACAGGGAGGCTGTTGTCGGCTGCCTGCAATTTTCCACGACGCTGAAATGAGAACGCTCTGTGGACAGTGTTTGGTTTGTGTGTGTTCTGAGGGTTGTGTCGTAGTTCCCTACACGGTGCCCACTGACGGACGGCCACCAAGCACCGGGAAGCTGTGCCTTTTCCCACATTCGTCATCCAGCTGGGAAACAGCGCATTGGCGGTTTTTTTTTTTCAAATGTGTGTCTGGCTAATTACTTAGACCAAACATTTTCCACGTTTTCAGATTAGCAAGATCAAATGTTTTCCCACGTTCACTACTGTCATTCCCTCTATTAGGAATTATTTGTGTTCTTTGCTGTTTTATATGATCATGTTTTTGGTACTTTTAAACAACCGCTTTTAACAAATTCTCCATACATTAAGAACATCAGCCGCTAAAATACGCTCTGTCAGCATCTTTCCCTGTGTGTATCTTACATTTTAATTTAACGAGATTTTTAACTTGTTTCTAACGTTGTGTGAGGCCAGCCTGGCAGCACGGTCTCACGTCCCCTCCTTCCCAGTCTGGGTACTTGAAACAGGAGCCAAGTCCCTGGCCCCCACCCTGCTCCAGTCCGGCCTGGTCACCCGGGCCAAAAGCACAGGACCCCGAGGGCTTCTCCCACCTGCCAGGCAGCCGTGGCTTTGACCTCGGGTGAGACCCCCCAACATGGGCTGCTTCCTTGGCTCACGGGTCCATCCACATCATTTCAGCCGCAAACAGGAAACAGCTCCAAGAGCGCCAGGAAGTAAACACTGGGGCCGGCAGGGGTCCCTTCCCCAACCTGACCTCTGGGTCTCCTCCAACTCCCCATGCGAGCAGCCTCTCCCGGTGCCAGTGTGGCCCTCCTGTCATGAGGCAGAGTCCTCACCCTGTCGTCCTCCACCAGATGCCACAGAGAAGCCACCAGTGAAGCACAACATTCAGTCCCCAACGTGCCCCAGGCCCGTCTGCGTCCCAGGAAAGGCGGCCCAGGTGGGCGCCGTGGGGCCTGTTGGGCGGAGAGGGAAGAAGCTAAGGTGCCGGGTCCGCTGGGCTTCACCAGTGACAGACACGCTCACCACCCCTCCTCCGACTGATGCCCCAAACACCAAAAGCCAACAAACAGCAACCCTGGAGGCCCGTGGCCACGGCGTCCCCCACATCCGGCCGTGGGCCCTCCCTGTGCCCTGTTCCCGCACCTCCAGGACTCCCCCCGACACAGCCAAGGTGGCGGCCACATTGCCCGGTCTGTCGTGGACGGAGGGGCACCAGCCTCTGTGAACGTGGTGTCCAGGGATCTCTTCCAGTCCCTGATCTCAGATCCTGCATATAAAGGGGGGATGGCTGGATCACATGGCAATTTTTTGCACTATTTTTCATTCCAACAGTCTGAACAAGGGTTCCAAGTTCGCCACACCCTCAACAGCATTTGCTGTTTCCTGTTTCTTGACAGCGGCCATCCCGGCGGGTATGAGGTGGGGTCTGGCTGTGGTTTGATTTGCATCTCCACAATGATCAGCGACACGGAGCATCTCTCCACGTGCTCACTGGCCGCGTGTGTGTGTTCTCGGGAGGGGCGTCTGCTTGAGCTCTTCACCCGTTCCTGGACTGGCGCGCTGCTGCTGCTGTCGCGCTGCAGGGGGTGCTTCTGTGCTCAGGATAGTAATCCCTGGTCGGATTCATGGTTTGTAAATAGTCCCCACTTGCTGTGGGCTTTTTACTCACTCTATCGTGTCCTTTGATGCACAAAACGTTTTAATTCTGATAACATCCAATCTACCTATTTTTCCATTTACTGCCTGTGCTTCTGGTGTCATACCTTAAAAGTCACTGCTCAATCCAAGATCATGACCATTATCACCCATGTTTCCTTCTAAGCGTTTTACAAAACTCTTACGTTTCGGTTTTGGCCCTATGTTTAGGTCTCTGACCCAGTGTGGGCTGATCTTGCACGTGATGTGAGATGAGGGTCCAGCTTCCCTCTTGTGCATGTGGACCTCAGCTTTCCAAGCACTGTCTGTTGAAAAGACAGCCCTTTGCTCACTGAATGGTCTGCATCCCGTTGAAGATCGACGCACCCACACGTGAGAGCTCGCTCCCCCGGCCCCTCCTGGTCCTCTCCTCCGGCCAGCACCACACGCGGGTGTGATTCCTGAAGCCTCGTGGTGTGCTCTGCAATCTGGAGTGTGAGTCTTCCAACTTTCTCCTTCTTTTTCAAGATTATTTTTGCTATTCAGGATCCCCTGAGATTCCACATGAATTTTAGGGCAACTTTTTCTATTTCTGTAAAGAAACAGCATTGGGATTTTGGTAACGACTGCTCTTTGGGAAGTAGTGTCATCTTAACAATATTACGTTTTCCAGTCCATGAGCAAGTGATGTCTTTCCATGTATTTGTCTCAGAAATGTTCTGTGGTTTTCAGCGGACAAGCTCTTACCTCCTTTAAATTTATTTCTGTATATTTTACTCTTTTTGCTGCTGTTGTAAATTGAACTGCTTTTTAAATTTCTTTATCAGGTTGTTTACTGCAAATGTATAGAAATACAACTGAACTTTGAGGGTTGATTTTATATTCTGCGACTTTGCTGAATTCATTTATTAGTCCTAAATATTTTTTCTGAGGTGTCTTTAGGGCTTCCTATCATTCGCGTCATCTGCAAACATAAATTTACTTCTTCCTTTCCAGTTTGGATGCCTCTTATTTCTTTTTCTTGCCTAGTTTCTCTGGCGAGAATGTCCATTCCTACACTGAATAGAAGTGGTTCCTCTTTCTACTTCAGTGATATTAAAATGTTCGTTATTAAATGATGGTGAAAATTTTTTTTTTAACGTTTTACTTGGTAAAATGAAGAGGTGCAAACCACGTAGTTACACAACATCTTTGGACAAGATACTGAACATAAAACAAATACTGGTCAAAACAAAGTGTGGCAGTGACTGTTCTGGGCATCCCCGAGAAAGCCCAAGGCCGTCTGCTTTCCCTGGGGATGGCCCCCAGCCCTGCTGTGGGCGGGGGATGGGACATGAAGGCTGGGACGCCCCACGGCCCACCACACTGCAAGTGGGAAATCACCCAGATCAAGGTCAGTTACGTAAGGACCTGAGTCCCAAACAGCACCCACCCGAGAAGAAAGGGCCAATCCCCTTAAAGGGTGTAAAATCAGAGAAGAAAGGAAGAGGCAGGTCCCGGAGCTCCGGTGCCGGCAGAGAAGGCAGAGCCCCGGTGCCAGTGGAGTGGACGCACTCGGGCTCTGGAGAGGCCGGCACGGAGACCTCCCCACCCAGAAGGATGGCCACGCCATCCCCACACCTGCCCCACTGTCACCATCAGGCGGAGAAGCCCAGTTCAGGACAGGGGCTGGTGGAGGTGCCGGAGTGGGGTCCGCACTGAACCCAAACCCGAGCCCAGCTCCCAGCCACCCGGCTTCCTGTGTCTGTGGGGGGGCTGCCACCTGGCCCGTCAGCCCCACTCTGGGAGCGTCCTGAGGACACACAAGTCACACATGACATCCGAGTCCCCAGAGTGCCGCGGGGGACCGAGCCCGATCAACGTCCACGGGGAGCTGAGCCCTGCCTGCACCTCCACCTCCGGCGCGTCCTGTTCGCCACATTCAGCAAGAGAACCCAGCCCTCGTCCAGGTCTGGGATCCGCCTGGGACCAGCAGCCCTCCCTCCCTCCCATCTCACTGTGATGCGCTTGGACCTCAGAAGACGTGCCAAGTCCTCACCTCCCACCTCGGGCGGCAGGGGCTCCTGGGCCTCGTGTGCCCCTTGGTCTAATCTCTACTTCATTCCAACTCTCTGACTGCAGTAATCATGGGGTTTTCTTTAGCAAATAACCTCGGATTTGTTTCTAGCAGAGGCCACCGTGAACTCACCCCTACCAGACAGCAGGACTGCAGTTTTGTGCTGCTTTCTAACTAAGACAGGAGAGGAAAGTCCACTGTCCGATTTGGGTCAGAAGGCCCGGTTACACACACCTCTGGTCTGCGCCTGGGTTCCTGAGCTCAGACACCGGAAGGGAGGTAGGACTGAGGCCGGTTTTGTTGAACAGAACATTTTCACTCAAAGACTTTTCCAGAACATTTCGTCCAGCAACTCAGAAGCTCACATTTCAAATCAAAGGAAGGACAACTTCGAGGAAGTCAAAGAAATCCACACCTTCTTTAAAACCCAAAAATGAGGGCTGGAGAGACAAGACGTCCCGAGTACTGAAATGTGCCTTTTTTCGCTCCATCACAGGAATGACCCCGTCACGTCTCAGAAAGCTGGTTTCGTTCAGGGCAGAAAAGGAGATTAAACCTTTTCCATCTCAACCCAGTTTCCCAAAGCCTCTGTCCCTCCTCCCCAGATGGTGGTCACCATGCCACAGTGCCCAGTCCTCCACAGTCACAGCCCGGGAGGCAGGAGGCGCGGCAGCAGCAGAACCTCGAGGGGAGGGCCTGACCCATGCTCCTTCCAGGGGCCACCAGCCCCAGCCCCCGGGGGAAGGACTGTCCACTGGATAGCAATGTGGGGCCTCCAGAAACCTTGGTCCTGCTCAGGGTGGCCCCTGCATCCCCTCCTGGTGAGAGGCTTCAGGGTGATACTGGGTTAAGGTGCAGAGAAGGAAGCTCTCAAGACAGCCATGTCTGTGCGAGAGCTCATCAGGGGGACAGGCCAGGCCAGAGGGAAGTGGGGTCCCAGCGGCATCTGAGGGGCCCGCCCAAGTGGCATCATGGATGCAGGACCCTCTGCAGAGGTCCCTGTGTGCCGGCAGGACCACTTCTGTGGGACAAGGGCTGTGCAGGGCCAAGGGTGACAAGTGCCACCTGTCCTGCTGGAAGAGGACTTGGGGTGACACCAACCTCCCTCCGCTGTTGGAGTCAGGCATCAGGAGAGGGGATGCGGGTCTGGGGGAGTGGTCAGCACCTAGGACCCTGCCCTCAGCAGTGGGTCACCAGCACAAGACAAGGATAAATACATGAATGCAGTCAATACACACATTTAAAACCCGCCCCCTGCGGCCCGGGGCCGGCCCAGCACTCCCTGTCCGGCCCTGAGCTCAAAGGCACTTTCAGAGGGTTCACAGACATAAGCACCTAAGTGTCCCTGGGATGACCCTGAGGGGACAGTCAGGTCAGGCCCATCCCCATTAGGAGGCAGCCCAGGTCGAAGGGCTTTGGGACCTGTTTGCTGAAGGTCCCAGCTTTCTTCCAAAAACAAAGACTTTTTTCTTAAAGCCGCAGCTGCATTTGTAGCCCAGACCATCAGGTGTGACAACACTGGCCCTGCTGGGTCCAAGCCACGGCCAGAGGCACGGAGGGTGCACGTGGGGTCTGGGTCACAGGTGGAGAGACTCAGCCCCAGGGCTGGGCCAGTAACAGGCCCTGCCCGCCCTCCGCCAGCCGGCACACAGTCTTCTGTGATGACTGATCCCCCTGGTTACTTGATGCTAAAACACAGCCCACCTCCCCAAGGGCCTGGGAACTCCAGTTTCCTCCTGCCCTTGGTCCATTTCTCTCCCTCTCATGCTTCTGTTCCCATTCCGTGGACTGGTTCTGTCCACCAAACTGCACCGTGTGGGCAGTCGGTGGAGGGAGGCTGACAGAGGGACAAGACGCTTGAGGTCTGGGGACGAGCCTGCCTCTCAGTCAAGACTCCAAACTTCACCCGGAGAGAGGAGCTGTCAGAGTGAGTGAGGTCAGGACCGGGACGCCTGATGCCGCCGGGACTGAGCCTGGAACCGGACAGTGACCCAGAAGAGCACATAACACACTCGTGGGAACCCGGGCTGCCACCACGCTCGTGGTGCGGTAACTGCAGCCCTAGCTCTGCATCTACAGATGGTACCGGGTTCTCCAAGGACACACCGCACGCTAAAAATAAGAATAAAACATGCTCAGAAGCTTCAAGGAAAAACAGAATTGTACCCAGTTACTGCTCCCGGAATAGCTTACAAAAATGCTTGCAAAAGCAACCCAGCAATGTGGTCCCAACATACAACAGAATATTAGTCAGTCCTGAAAAGGAGGGAGATTCTGACACATGGCACAGGTGGACCTCGAGGACACTATGCTTGGTGCAATAAACCAGAAGGATGAATCCTATCTGATTCCAATTATGTGAGGACCTAGAGGAGTCAACCCCCCAGAGACAGAAAGTAGGTGGTAGGGCCAGGGGCTGGGGGAGGGGGCGGGGGAGTGAGTGAGTGATGGAGACAGAGTTTCAGTTTTATAAGAGGAAAAAGTTTTGCAGACAGTCAAGTAAGCGTGTGACTGCAGAGCTCTGCCCGCCTCTGGCACAGGTGAGGACACCTGACCAGGGCAGGAGTCCCCAGAGAGTCTGCAGCCCCAGTTCAACCACCCCCACAGGCTTCAGGGTCATTTCTGCCCTTTCTGCATCTCGATGGCCAGCTGGGCTGGACGCCAGGCACCTCAGGGCATCTGACCTTCCCGGGGCCCAACTTCCCCTCTGTCAAGTGGGCCCAACCACCTCCATATGGAGCACGGCCTCCAGCTCCAAATTCCAGGGGTTCCTGGAGCCGGAGATAGACGCCTAGAATCTCTTCCTACACGTTTTGGGGCTGCAGCCGGCCATGGGGGACCCGCTGGGGGCCTGGATGGAGGGCCGTTCCCAGAGTCCCCGCCCGGCCTTCCCGCCACGAGTCCTGGCCACCACAGGACACAACGCCTGGGCTGTCAGCCCTTCGTCCTCGAAGGACACACCCTGCAGCATGCCCTGTCCTTGGAGACATCCTTGAGCCCAGGACCAGCCCTGGACCACGTGCTCCCAGAGTCCTTGCCTGGAAGACTGAGTCTCCCTGTGACCCAAACCACGTCCAGCTGGTTTTTGCTACTTGCAGCCAAGAGCATCCCCACGATGCATCTACTCAGCAGGCCCCGGGCTCCCCTGAGCTCTCCCACTGTGTCCTCTGCCCTCTCGGAATACCACTCCCCCTGGACTCCCTCGCAGGCCCCCATGTCTTGGATCCAAGGGTCCTGGCTCAGGCCCAGGAAGAGGCACACAGGGGCCGTGATGGAGCCCACGGCTGTCCCCTTAGCACTCTTACACCATGGTGTCCTCTGCTAGCCCGCCCCCACCTGTCCGATGCCCCCCCAGCACCTGGCCCGACACCACAAGCGGCGGCAGCGTCCTCTGCTTCCCATGGACATGGCTACGCTCTCCCTGCCGAATTCCCACACCTCCAAAGTAGCATCATTGTGAGTCTCATTAAATTGCTGTTTCCTGGGCTTCCAGCATCATTAATCAAGAGGTTCCACAAAGGCCAGGCTGGGAACTGATGGCTGTGTGGCAGACACCCCCCACCCCGACAGTGACCTCATGTCCCAGCGACCTTGGACCTGGAGCGTGAGCCCCACGAAGATGGACTGAGCGCCTGGCGCAGGCATTCGGCGAGCGTTCACTGAGCTGTCAGGTTGACCTGGTCCACAAGGAAGCGCCCCTTCTCTGAAACAGCATCAGAATTCCAACATGGGCTGGGCTGTGGACAAAAGGCAGAATCCAAACTAGAGCAAAACTACAAGAAACGCCAGAGACACGAGGACAGACGGAAGCAGCTTGGGTCACTGTTAACTGGCCCCCAAAACGTGAGATACAGTTTGATTAAAATGAGACAGAAGGAAAAATGGGTCACAATCACTCATCTCCCAGAGTGAAGCTGCTTTCAGGCACTGACGAAATCCCACCTGCAAGTCAGTCTCAGGCGAGTCTCAGGTTTATTTCCAAATTCTGTGGGGGTCACACCGCCTCGTGCGGCAGCCGCCCTCCAACCCTCAACAATTTCAGGCTCCCTCAAACCTTTAACGTTCACGACTGCAACATCTAACAACACAAACTGTATCTGCTTCCTCATGGCAACACTGCTTCACCATAAAATTCCATGACACACGACTTCAAGGCGGATGACTGCCGCACGACACCATTACACGTACAATTACCTGCATCACAAATATTTCCAACATCGAAGCCGAGCCTTCTTGCTGTCACTTTTTCTTGTGCTGTCTCCATAGCAACCTGCCTCCCCTCCCCCAGAGACAAGAGAACACAGGAGACATCTTTAAATTGGCATAAATTAGAGACAAATTCTTTATTTAATCAGATACACGGCTTACCCTATTGACTACCATACACCAGAATGATCCAGAAATAACCACCGCAGTGCGTGAAAATGAGCCTCTTTAAACAGATCTCTGTTCACACTGGACTGCAGTGTGATCACAGGCATGAGGCTCAGACCTCCACCCCTGCACCTCGCCCCCAGCCCCCGCCTTCCCCTCCTAGTGACCAGGACGTCCCCCCAGCACCAAGGGCTCACCTGCAGCTCCGCCCTCCAGAGGCACAGCTCAGCCAAACATAGGGCCCTTCGGAACCCACCGCAAGCCCGGGGCTGGAGGGGGAACTGGGGCCACCAGCACAGGGTCAGTGCTCAGAAGGGTGACTGCAACCCCCAGGTCAGGACCGTAGTCAGAACCCCCACAAGCCCCGGGAATAACCTCCGATGCCCTGTGGGATCCGGTGCGGGGGGGACCCTCCACCCACACATTTTCAGTCATAAGGGACCCGAGGCCACGTGATGCCCTGAGGTCCCAACAGCCAGCAGGCCTCCAGACATACCATCTCAGCTCTGCTCGGAGCTGAGTCTCCCGCCTACATTTCCTCCAAGTAAACAAACAACCCATAACCCGCAGCTGGTTTCCATGGAAAACAGAGGAGAGGAGGGCCGTCAGCCGAGGCCCGAGGTACCTGCACAGAAGGTGTCACCTCTGCAGAGGGCTGGGGAGGGACTCGGAGGGGACCCCTGCCTGGCCCGGCCAGCAGACGAGCCTGCGAGCCCCGAGGGAGCTGATCTGCCCCACCGTCGGGGCCGCCCATCCACAAATGAGGCACCTGCTTTCTCACCCACAAAAGCGATTTTCATCGTGAGCAGAAATAGTCACACGTATCGCTCTTCCACAGTTATTTACCTGGGACATAAGAAAGCCTATGGTTTGGCCCCACCTCCAGTTCAGAGAAAGATGCCACCAAAATGACCCACAAACCCAGAACGGGGAAGTTTCACAAAACAAGAGGCTTGGTGTCACGGAGGGTGGAGGCCTCGGAGAGCAGGGTTGCGGAGACGTCCTCGATCTGGGGTCCCACACAGGGCAGCTCCATCTGGTCAGGACGGCAGGGGTGTCCCCAGGTGGCGGTGGCCCTGGCGTCCCAGGGGTCAGAGGCCTGGGATTACCTGGATCAGAGCCCTCAAAGCCATGTAAGAAGGAAAAGAAAGAACATGCCTACTTTCAACAAAACCCACAAGGAGATTTTTTAAGGGACAAGTCGGGAGACCCAAAGTGGACCAGGTGTTGGTCTGATAAGTTCTCACTGGTTCTTGTGCAGGGACGACTCCGGAGACGCTGGACCATCTGGGGCAGAAGCAACACCGCACTGCAGAATGAAAGCCTCGTTTCACAGCTCAACCAAGATGGACAGGCGTACGCACAGACAAAGAAACCATGGCAAAATTAGCAGTTGAATACAAGTGACGGGGCACAGGGCTTCACCAGGTTTTTTCATCTTTTCTCCTTGTTTGAAAACATTCCCGTCGGGCTGGTGTGAGGCAGAAGGTCTGGCTATTGCTAACAGCCTCCTGAGGTTTCCTAGAACGGGTAATATTCCCACTCCACATAGAGAACATCTTTCCAGGTCGATAGCTGTGCGTTGTCCTCAGAGCAGTCACCGCCAGGCGGGCTGGAGGCTTGAGCCCCTCCTGGTGCAGCCCAAATGCACGAGGGAGGAGGCGGAGGCCCTCCTGAGAGGGATGTGCAGGGTCAGGGCAGGCGAGCGAGAGGACCTGGCCGCCATGCCAGGGCACACAGGGCGATGCTGGGCCTCACCCCCGCCCTCTGGGGACCTCTGTCTGAGCTGGGCTCTGGCCGTGCACCCTGGTCCCACCCACCAGATGCCAGTCCACCTCCCTGGGCTGGGGCCACCAAACCGTCTCCAGACATTGACAAAGCCCTGGGGGGCACACGCAAGGGCCCCCACCCCTGTGAGACACCCCTTCCTGCCCCTCTACCCACATGCCAGCTCAGAGTCTGATTTTAGATCATTTGTCCCCTGGATGTTTAAATCACCTCATCTCGCATTGTTGAAGAATCTATTCTTTGGGGCCATAAATTTTACCACCACGTATACGCTACTGTAGCTGTGATCTCATGGGGTGAGATCATGGGGGAGTTATTTTATCTTTTCATTTACAACACACTCAGTCAATGTCACGGTCGCAGAAGGTCCCGGAAGCGACCCACCCTGCATCCAGGAGGGACCTCCGAAGGGGCTGCTCAGGGGACTGAGAGATGAACCCCACGCTCCTGGGACCGGAGGTCCAGGAAGGGCCAGCGCGGAGTCTTGAAGACGCCGGGGAGCCCTGCTGGGTGGGGGACCACAATAGGAGCCCAGGCACCAGGTTCCGGCAGGCCCACTGTCCACCAAAAACACAAATCAGGGATCATTAAGAGCATGAAACCTCCAGCTCGGGGGCCTCGAGAGCCCCTGGTGCTCTGTTACCTGCTGGGCACCTGGGCGTCTGAGTCCTGAGTCTCTTCCAGGAACGGGGCCTTGTTTGCTCCTAGGGAAGAGCCTGGCCTCCTCCTTCACTGAAGATGGGCCCCCGAGAGGCCGTCCCCTGCCCCGGGACAGGAAGCTGGCAGGTGGCCAAGGCAGGACGGTCTGGCTCCCCCTCCAGATGGCACGGCGGCCGTCTTTCTGTGCCCGCGGACTCCTCTGCAAGGAGACAGTGCCCCGCACGGCTGATAGCTAACCAATTCACTTGTGACCAGGACCACGGGGCCTGGGGCGCAGAGGCCACTGTGCTGTGTCCAGGGCAGCAGAGGACACTCCGGGCTCGCCTGCACCTGCGTGCAGGAGCCCCACCCGGGGTGTGGCCCCAAAAGTCAGAGTCAGGCCATGGGAGTCAGTACGACCCCCTGCTGAGCCCCGGCACCAAGGGGCCTGAAAGGGTGGGGGCAGGTCCTGCCGGGGACTCTCCCACCCCCAGCACAAGTCATCCCAGGGTCCACCAACGTCACTGCCCAGACCCAGCAGATTCAGATGGGTCCATGGCCACAGCACGGCGACGGCCTCACAGGTGCGCGGCTGGTCCTGGGAGCACCGTCCAGATCCAGGCCGGCAACCTGGGCCGCCCTCACCAGGGGCAAAGCCGGGCCTTCCCAGCACACGCGCTAGGAGCTGGTCTAGTGCCGCCAAACCTGGCTGCCCCAGGGAGGCAGCAGGAACCACAGTCAGGCTGAGGGCGGCACAGCAGGGGTCAAACAACCGCAAACACCAGGGCAGGACCCCGGCCAGGGCCACATGCTGGGCCACAGGGTGAGGGCGGCCCAGTGTGGCCCGCAGTCAGCCTCCACCCCACTCTCCGAGCTGGCCTGCGATATCCCGGGAAAGACCACCCCTACAGCCACTTGACATGCCTCCAGGGTAGACGGGGGTTCCAGATAGCCGGCTCCCCCGCCAGACCAGCTCATGACCTTGAATGAGACCCAGCCCTTCTTGGCCCCTGAGAGGCTTCGAACAAGATGGCCTGAAGACGGCAACTGTGCACCGTTAACATACAGGGATTTCCGCTTTTGAAAACTGCGTGTCCACAGATCAGCAAACACAGGTCCCAGGAAGCTTCCAGAAGGCCTGCAGATGGACACGTCACCCTCCCTTTCCACTGTGGGACGGGTGCTGGCAGCCAGGCGAGTCAGCCCCCGGAGGAGGGAGGGAACCGAGAAAGCTTCCGTCGCCGGGCTTACTCTGTCTCAGAGTCAAGCAAGTGCAGCACAGTAAGTTCAGAAGTCCAACAGCCCACGGGCGTCCAGAGGCTATTTTAAACACCTTATCAGAATTCCAGGTCAAGTGAGTACCTGAGAAACCGAAAATAGCAAGTGCTCTGAAAACTAAGACGCTACACGGAGCCACCTGGCGCAGTCAGAGGCTGCCTGCGGGGAGAGAGGCATCTTTCCAGACAAGGACCCAAAAATAGCTCCAGCGAGAGAAACCCGCCACACAAGCTGGGGCTCCGTGCGAACGGGGACTTAGTTAAGCAGGTCCCCAAGCGAAACAGCTCCTTCAGTGCCAGCGCGGAAGGAGCGGGGTGCCCGTGCTGGACACTGGGAGCAGCAGCGGACAGGGGTCCGCAGGCCGGGTCACCCGTCTCCCCTCCTCCCTGACCACCCGCCTGGGCGCTGGAGGAGCCTGGCCCCCGCCCGGCCATCAGCCAGTGGGCAGGGACATGAGCCTGCATCAGGATGGGCCCTGGGATAGGGTGGCTGCCCCTTGAGACCAGGAGGGGACGGCAGGGGGGAACTTCACCAGGGAGGGGCTCAGTCAGGGGTCCCAGCCTGAGCCCAGGACCTTCCTGTGGGAGGGAGGGCCGTGATCTTGAGGCTCCCCCATCACGTGCTCACCACCAGCACCTTTCCTGGAACCCAGGGCCCGAGGACATCACTAGAACATCCTGGCCTGGGGACTCACACTCAGGCAGCTCTCAGAGCTCACAGAGGAACCAGGCCTCCTCTGCCACAGCAGGACTGTGGCCCTTGGACCCCACACGGCTGGCCAGGCATTGTCACCCACTGGCCGCGACCCCGAGAGAGTCCTAGGATTAGCCAGACCCTGACTTTGACCCAACATTTTCCCTGAATTTCCAGCTGGTTCTCATGGGAGAAAAAGTGATTTCGGTCTCAAAACGGAGTGAATATTTATCTTTCTGTACAATGGTTACAAGCAAACATAGAGGTGGAAACGACCCAATGTCCATCACTTGGTGACAGATAAACACAACGCGGCATCATCCACACAGAGGAATATTCCTCAGCCATGAAAAGGAGTGGTTCCTGCCACAATGGACGAGCCTTGAAAACCTCAGCCAAGTGAAAGAAGCTGGGCACAGAAGGCCACCTGCCACACGGAAACCCAGCACAGGGAAGTCTGCAGCCGCGGGAAGTGGTGGCCCACGGCTGCGGACGGAGGGGGTCTGGAGGTGATGGAAACGTTTTAATGTTGACTGTGTGGCGGCTGCACAAGTCTCTGAACGAGCACTGAACTGTACACTTCATGTGAGCTGGATGGCATGTAAATTCAAACCAATAAAGCCGCTGAAAAAACTGCAGACAAAGAAGTGACCAGGGGTATATTTTCTCCCTCTCGGCGCCTCTTCCCGGGGAGCGTGGATTGTTCAACCTAATTCCAGATCTCTTAAACCAGGAGGCCTCTGGTATGTCCTTGGGGGTCCAAAACACCATCATTAGAAATATTGAGAAAATTTTCTTCATAATTTGAATCTATTACCTCTGTTCACTCACCCCTGAGCCAGGCTACGTGATTTCTTCCCACACGGACATTTCAGTCATCAGTACACTGGTACCACGGCTGCCCCGGGCTCCACGTCAAGTCACAGGCGCCTTCATCACTACCCCCGACTTTGTGCACTGCCCTTGACTAAACACGGCCACCGAAGATGTACGTGGCATCTCACAGAAGAATGTCATAAATTAAAAATTCATGAAACCAGGACACACAGGCACGTGTCAGTACCTGCACGACGAGCTGAAGTGACTCCAGCGTCCATTCAGATTCATCAGAGTCGGAGCTCACGGTCACCGCGCAGACCTGCACCGTGGTGCCCCAGCCGGCGGAGGCCCAGAGGGACTGGCCCCGTTCCATCACGTCAGTGGGGACCCAGGGAGGGTGTGGGTCTCCCCACGCCCAGGCTGCCCAGAATGACCAGGAACAGCTGGGCACCGGGCCGGGGTCGCCCCAAACCACTGATTCACACTGGGCCCTACTTTTTGTCCAAACAGGATTCACAGTAGGGACTCAACGGTCAAGAAGACCAACGCCTGCGCCCTGGGGGCCACTCGAGTCCCCAGAGACCCTCACCCAGGCCTCCGTCGGTCAGTAGACACCCCTTCACTTCACACCCACTTTCCTGAGCACGCTCCCTCCCTGTTGCCCACCAAGGGCCGCCGTCCCCACCTCCTCCTCCCTGCCCTTGGCACACGAGGCCTCCTCGACACCTCCCCCCGTTTCTCCCCGATTTCACCACAGCCACTTCTTGCTACAGCCACACAGGTCAGACTGCACGTGTCTGGAAAGCGTAAAATATTTCTCAGCTGGTTTTTACAGAAGAGTTGCTGGCTCTCGTATTAAAGCAATTATCAGAATTAACTGGAGTTATCTCCCTCACAGAAACGTTTACTTCAGGTGGGCAAAACCCTACACTGCATGTTTTCCATCACATGTAGAACAGTGCTTTGCAATCAAATGTTTTCTGAGTTGGTTACTCTCCGCAAAACGATTAATTTGAGCCTCAGTCTTGTGTGTTATACCTACTGGTCACCCCGTCCCAGGGGTCAGGTCATCCGCCTGGAAAAGGAAGAGACACCAGACACTTGGTGAATTTTTTCAAACAGTTTGCAGGTAACTTCACGTGCACGCAGGCTGTGGAAATAAAACAGTACAAGAAACGTGCCCCAGTCGCCATGAGCATCAGGAGCAACGACAGGTTGGCCGTTTGCCGTCTCCATCAGCCACCTGCTCACTCAGAGCCGAAAACTCCACAGGATAAGGATCAACGTTCTGCAAGTTTATGACCCATCAGCAACAACCTGTAACAGCAAGGTGCCCATGTGACCGTAAGAGTGGGATTCTCTTCGCAGCTTCCGTTAGAACTCACAGACGCAAACCAGCCCATTGCGGGAAGGTTTAAAGCAAGGGCCGTGAGCGTCAGAAGCACTGGGAAGCTGCCCACCGCAGTCCCGCCACCCTCCTTCCCAGCGGCGGACAGATCGCTCGGGGCACCATGGCTCCGGTTCCCAGCGTGTCTGCTCCCCAGGCCCTCGCGCGCATGTTTGTTCCCGGCCTGACGCCAACCCGGGCCCCCCCGGGGTGGGAGGACCCATACCTGTGCCCTGAGGTGGGGGGCCCTCCCGAGGGATTGGAAGAGACGGTCAGGACCGCTCAGCCCTCCAGACATGCAGCCAAGAGTGATGCAAACATGAAAGCTATTTTCTGGGCTTTTGATTCAACGTTGGTTATTTAACAGGACCGAGTCAATGTAATTCCAGGGAATACGTGTGTGATAAACTAGGAAGTCATTTGGTGGGAGATGTGAACGATGAGAACACTGACAGAAATGACAAGGCATTTCTGTTTTGCTAAATAAAACTCTTTGTGGAGAAACTACAGTCTGGTTGCGAGGGTCATTTTTCTCCAGGAGGGATGACAAGGAAGCGACATGGAAAGTGGGGAGGGTCAAGCACATAACACGCCCCCGCCGGGGGCGAAGCACGCAGCCGGGCCCCCCAGAGTCAGGTGTCACCCCAGTCCTCCTGAGACACCCGAGGCCGGGCTATCACTGCAGCATCGCACGCAGCTTTCCACCCAGGAGACACCGGACCCTCTGCGGGTGCGCGGGAGCCCCGGGTCTGGGCTGGAGCTGGGGTCCCCCGCCCCACGTCCTCCCTCAGGCCCAGGGAGGCTGGAGCTGCCTCCCTCCCACAGAAGCAGCCTCTGTTCTTCATACTGAAAAGAGCACTTCAGACGTATTTTCCGACTCTTTTATTAAATACAAAAAGTGCTAGAATAAAAGCCCCAGAAAAGCAAACACTTTCTCCCTTTCAACTGCACTTAAGGGAGCAGCCAGGAAGCAGGAGCCATTTCTACTGTGTTCACGGATGTCGATAAATAGCCAAATTGTGGTATTTTGCTTTTGCAACAGGGCCGCCCCCAAAGCCTCAAAAGCCACACTGACAGCAGCACCACGAGCTGTGATGGTGAAAATTTGAAGCTGAATGAAGCACTCTGCAAGGAACCACTCCCCCAGCAGCCGGACGAGGGGCCTCCCCTCCTGAGAGAGGAGGGGACCACTGACCCCTCAGCAGCCTGGAGGTGCAGACGTGTCTCGTCCCAGAAGGACAGCAGCCCCCTGGAGCTGAGGAGGAGGGGGACAGAGCAAGACACACTGCAGACCAGACGGTCTTCTCTTGCTTCTGTAAGAGCTGTGTCCAGAAGCAAGAGCCAGAGTCAGGGGGCCAGGGGTGCTGTGACTCTGGCGGCAGGGAGCCCCAGGGCCCTGGGGTCTGGGTCTCAGAGTCTCTGGGTCTCCACTGCTGTAACCACACCTGTTTTCCCGCTCGCCCAACCCAGGGCCCTCCAGGGAGTGCACCTCCCCCTACCCAGGGCCTAGGGAGCCATCGCCCCGTCTCCTGCTGAGGCAAGGCAGTTAACCATGCAACGAGCCAACTTGATCACATAAAATTGCAGTTTCATATCCCAGATGAGTCTTGTTCACCTAAAGTGCACGACGCTGCCCACCTCCTGCCAGCTCCTCTTCTTCCCCCGGAGCCGAGCGCAGGAACAAACGGGGTCCTGGGCCGTCCCATCCAGGCTCGGCCGGGCCCTCTCTGCCGGGGACCCCCACCCGACCCTCAGACCTGCATGCCTGGCCTCAGGGTGTCTGCGCCGCTCTGTGCCCAGGTGAATGAGACTTCCTTCCCAATCTGCCCAGCCAACGGGCCTCTTCAGATAAGGATGTGAAGCACGTTCCCAAAGAAACAAACAGAGGTCGCCCCCCTCCTCTGAAGCCCTAACGGCCAGAGTCCTCCTCTGTCTGAAACAAACGCACACACACTGAGCTTGCCTTACGTGGGGCTTCTTACGTCAGGACCTGACAACCTGCCCCGTCCCATGACTCTGGTCGATTCACATCCCTAATAGCGATCAGAGAACATTTCAGATGCAGCATCACCAGTGGGTCTAATCTACTCGGGTCACATGTGACTGTCCTGGGGGCAGACCCCACGTCCCAGAGCGACCAGGCACCCAGCACAGCACAGGCCAGACATGTGCGTCTCCACCTACAGATGAGAAAACCAGGACCTGAAACGCTGGTGAGTGAGGAGCGGGGGTCCCCCGGGGACACTGGGCACCAGGCCCAGGAAAGGAATGTGGTTTAGACTAAGGATGGAAAGGGCTCCATCTAGTCCAGCTGTGCCCAGTTACCCATCCCTGAGCTGACCGGTCCCCACAGCCGGCAGATGATGAAAATGGCCTGGACTGGGATTCCACGTCCCCAGCTGCGCAAGGAGTCAGGCGGAGTCCCAGCAGCTCCAACCGCCTCTCGCCCACCTAGTCACACCGCCCTCCTACGCGCTGGGCCTCGTGTCCAGAACCAGAGCAGGGAATTCAAACCCAATGTGGCTGTTTCCCTATCCCCGCAGTGACACCCACCCCCTGGGCGGAGACACCCACAACCCTCCCTCCCGTCGCACCGGCAGCCTCCAGGCACAAAGGACACAAACCCGTTTACTACACATGCTCTTTCTGGTGAAAACCACACACGGACACACGGTGTTTTTTACTGTCTAAAAGAAAAGGCACATTTCTCTCCTCAAAAACCTCCACACACAGTGTCCATTTCCATATCTTACGCTGAGAAGATAATCCCAAACCACTGTCTCAGGAGTTTCCATGAAGTCATCACTTAACTCGTTTGTTAACTCAGTGAATGTGCATGTTCATTTCACTGGAACAATCATTTCGCTCATTGAACATTTTGTGCTGCCAGAGACACCTATGAAACCCAATAAGCGGTTCCCAGAGCTACAGAACATGCCAATTAAAGATGTTAATTAGATCTAAGTGAGCAACACAAGGAATGCACCATGAGGATTCCAGGAGGGAGGAAAGGGTGCCCCGTGTCATCTAAGTTACACAGCAGGACGCTGCGGAGCGGGAAGCCGGGGAGGGCGCTTCTCTGGGCCGGTGGAGCCTCGCCTGGACCGTTCGCATGTGGCGGGACAGGCGGAAGGGGCAGCGCCTTAGTGCAGGGTGAGCGTTGTTTGCTTTGCTTATACTCAAGGAGGAAACATGTTTGGACAGTTAGGAGAAGGATCTGGGCGGTTAGGTCTGCTGCCTTTCTGAGTACGCGAGGTGCTCTGGGAGGTAGAAGCACCAATCAGAGAAGCCTCTTCCTCCCGAGAAACTTCTTGTTTAGGAAGGAAGCCCCACCTCAAAGGAGAAGGACGGATCAGACAAACAAGTCATCAGACACTCAGCCAAACAAACCAAGCGTGGTCTCCTGGCTGTGACACGCCCCACGTCTAAACCCGCAGAGGACCAGCTGAGGGGCTCCTGTGACCTTCCCCTGGGGCATCCCTGTCCCCAGTTGTTCAGAGGGTTAGACTCCTTTACAGGAGCAGGGTCTCGGCGAGGTCTGGACCCCCAGGCGGCCCTCCTCCCGCGCCCACCCCAACACGTCTGGACCCCTGTTCTTGCTCTAGACCTTGACTCTAACCTGTGGGGGTCACATCCCCCCAGGAGAATCCAACAGTCCCAGGAGAACAGGAGCTCCACAAGTAATCACAGCATCGACTTCGCACACGGTCCTGGGGTCACGGGGCCCCCAAGTCTGTCCACGGACCCTCTAGGGAGCCATGGTCCCAAGTTAAGAAACCCTTTTCCCAACCATTTCATGTCCAATGAGTTCCTGCCTGCTTGTTACATTCACCGCTTCCCACACAAGTGCCCTTATAGACGTGAAAGCCCCCGCCATGCATGGCTCTCCTGTTCTCCAGCCCCAGGCTGAGCGTGCACCCTTCCTGTTAGCACCCCTCCAAGGGGCCCCAGATAAGAGAGCTGTCCCCCTCATCCCGGCCCAGGGCTGGGAGTGTCTCCAAGGAAAGACCTCTCCAAGATGAACGTCACCATCGCTGACAGGTAGGTCCCTATGCCCAGTAAAGAGAACTTCTTGTCTCAGATTTGGGGACATTAAAGAATGTCACCCGGCAGGCAGGTGACAGAGCTAGAAGAAGCCTGACCCCCGCCCAGGGAAGGGCTCGCTGCTCCGCCCCTCGGTCTGGCCCCCAGTTCTCTTGTCTTCCCACCTCCATGGTGCTGGTGGGGCCGTCCCCTCTCAGCCAAAACACAGAGCCTCTACATGACCTCACCCCCAATGACCCACCCCACCTCCGGCCACAAGGCTCCTTCTCCCCCAAACACACATCATCTCTGCCCACAGCCATCCAGCGATGCCCATCCCGGGACGTAGGTTCCAGGCCGAGCCTGGCTTCCACCCACGTTGCGCCTGCTGACCGGCTTCTACACCCCTCCAGCCTTTAGACCCAGAAATTGTGAACCACGTGGTCTCAACATACCTCTGCAGGCGGAGTTCCACCTAGTCGGAGACCCTCTCCCGTTACTCATCCTTCTTCTTCCAAAGCACCTCCGTCCAGCCCTCCCTGAAGTGACCTTTCCATAACTGGCTCCCTCCTCTGCATCTCATGTATTTTATGAACTTCGACAATGACCACTTAACTCGAGCTTTGCAAAATAACTATGCTACAGTCTGTTTTCCTCCCGACTAGATTGTATGTTCAAAGGCTATTACCCTTTGAATTCCCAGCACTTAGCGCTACGCAGGCACCCGGGAACGCAGGCTGAGTAAGTGAATTTTCCCAGCGTGTTAACCCAAAGTAGAAGAAGACGGGGTCGGGGGAGGTCTCCCGTGGATATAAATACAGACAGTCGTGGGGCCTCGTGCGTCTCCCCCACTTGCTCACTGAAGCGTTTTAATCTAAGTGATCCAGATACGTGAAGTATTAGCATAAAATGTTCAAAGAACTCCCAGGAAAAAGAAATCAGCACTTACCCCGGAAATAATTAAAACGCAAAACTAAGATGCATGTTAAAAACTAGTCTACTGGCATGACAGCTAAGAGCTGGTGAAAAATGAATTAACCCCTATTAAGGTCGTGCTGTTCAAAACTGCCCACCTCAATCTAAAGTTCACCTACCTGGAAAAATCCACAAGTGGAGGCAACCTTGTCCCTTTACCGATTCTGGAGATCCTTAAAAATAAATTTCTGCTCAGAGCTCACTTTTAAGTCAAAGCAACAACCAAGATCTCATCTGCTGCCCTCTGAGCAGTCAGGGGACTGGGCTTGTGAAGAGGAGCCATGAGCCCACCTTGTCTGCGCTCTGGAAACGCTGGGTTAGTGAACAAACAAATTTGCAAACACCTGCCAGTCCACGAATCTGACAAACAGACCAGAGCTGAGAACTCTGTCTACCTCAGGGGTGAAACCCTCCAACCTCACCAGCCTTCACGTCTCCATAAGCCGACCTCCTCTGTTCCCTGAACAGGGTGACGTACAGACCCCTCAGAGAGCCGTCAAGACAAAGTGACACCAAGGCCAGGTCACCAAAGGGGGAAGTGATCAAACGTGAGCACCAGGGTCGTGGAGGGAAGTCCCACCGTCCAGGCGCCAAACTGGCCTCAGCCCTGACTCTGGAACTGGGGATTCCGATCCAGTCGGGGAGTGAACAGGTCTGGGGCTTCCGTGGGGCTGACCGGGAGCGCACTTCCTGGTCACCTCTCAGAACACATGCGTGTGGGTTTTTAAAATTGTCAGACTCAATAAAGCCCACAGACAACTGCACAATAAGTGTCTTGGGAAGAGGCAGAAACCACTTCCCTTGTAGGCAACTGGACGGAACCTCTCTGTCAGATGATATGAGTTTGAACAAGCCCAAAAGACAGCCCAAAATATGCGGAGAGAGAGAATGTCAAGGCTCTTGAGGGTCCTGACACCGCCTGGGCTGTGCCCTCGCAGTCTGCCCAGCCTGCCCGCAGGGAGCCGTCCTGCACAGCCGCCAAGTTCCCACCTTGTCCTCTGAACGGCCAGTAGAATCTCCCACCTCAAATGAAAACTAGTGCAGCCACTATGGAGGACAGTATGGCGGTTCCTTAAAAAACTACAAATAGACTTATCAGATTATCCAGCAACCGCACACCTGGGCATATATCCAGAAAAAAACTCTCATTTGTAAAGACACATGCACCCCAGTGTTCACAGGAGCACTATTTACAAAAGTACCCCAGCACCCCAGCCCTCAGGTGCAGATCTCAGCCACCAACTGCAGTGAGGTTTTGTGAAGGCAGGAATGAGATGAAATTAAATTGAAAACATCCAGCACCCTGGCTGTACACAGGGCCGTCTCCTCCTTGTCTCCTTTCTCCAAAACAAAGCACCTGACACTCCTCTCCGCCTGGGTGCCTGTCACAGACACCATACAACGCCCACCACTCCTGGAACTGCTAGGCAGCCACCGCCTCTTGCTGGCGGCCCGGCCGTGTGCTGAGGGCCCCTGGGGGCACCGCACGCCTGTGGGAGACCGGGAGACGCTGCGTCGAACGAGCCAGGCTGTTTCTGTGTCTGTCTGTTGATGTTTTGTCCAATTCAGCCCAAACCGGGGTTTCCATGCCTCCCGGACTCATGACCACGGCCTTAACCTAACAGCTGCTTTAAAGGGTGTAAGAACTGACCCACACCTGAGTCCACGTCCCTGGTGGGAACTTTCCAGAGCAGAAGAGCTGAGTTCCACATCCCTCCCAGGGGGACAGTGGCTTCCAGCCCACCTGGCACTGGGCTGATAAAGGACAGGCCTCAGTCTTCTCAAGGACTTTCAATTGTCTAGTATAAGAACATTGTCTATGGATTACAAAGAGAACTCAACGGCTTTTTTTACCCTAAGTTAATCCAATTAGACTATAGAATTTTATGATTACATCTCCGGTGAACCTGAAATCTGTCAACTCACACTTTACTCACAGTCCCTGCCGGCATCCCCACGACCCTGGCCTTGACCCTGACGACGTGACCTCCGGGGATCAGAGACTCAACTCCGCCCCTGCGAGGTCTCGGCCGTGGCCCCGACCCCATCACACAGGGCCGCGGACGCCTGGGGTATGCATGGTTCTCCCCTTCCACCCAGACAGCGGGCGGTGGACGCCGGTAGGGGCACAGGCGGCCAGACAGCACTCGAAACCAAGTGAGCCCAGCTCCCCCGTCTGTGCCGTCCCGGGGAGGGAGCGCTCCGTCTGGAGTCTGCGAGATGCTAGGAGGCCCAGGCCAAGGAGAGGGTCCGAAGTGACTGTCCACACAGCTACCAACAGCACCCGGATTAACAACTGAAGTGTCTGCCAGACGCTGGATTCTGATTAAACAGTCTGGAGCTCCAGCCAAGGCCCCGTGGGACAGGCGGGCTCCAGGCGTCCGACAGAGAGGTCTGAACAGTCAGGTGGACGGCGGCCGGGGGGGGGGGGTTCGCTGCCCCCGCCCAGAGCCCACGGCTGAACAAGCCACGAAGGGGAGGGAGGGAGGGGCTTGGAGCCGAAGCTGGGAAGTGCCGACGAGTGTCAGACCAGTGCTCAGCTGGGCTCTGCCTGCTCCACAAGAACAAAAATAGCTGCTTTTTTGGTAAAGTCGCCAATCAGAACCGTTCTGCCAGCTGTTGAGTTGCCTAAAATAGCTTTTTAAAACCACGGTGGCCGCTGTCACTACAAATACTGGAGACTTAAGAGGACACCAGCTGTCCTGCCGAGCAGCAGCCGGTCTGGAAACACAGCAGCAGACGCGTGAGTCAAATGCACGCGCTCCACGTCCCGCTCAAGTCACGGGGAGCATTTCAGCCTGGGAAACGATCCTGCGCACGTCTTTAACGCTGTGGTTCCTGCCTGACTGATGCCACCGCTAATTACACATCATCACGCACTTCACTGCAATCTAATGGGTCTATTATCACAGCGGCCCCGGCAGCAGCCGTGTTCCCAGGAGCCAATCTCACCCTCCCTTTGCTGGTCACGCGCCCCCGCCTGCACGTGCAGAAATCCGCACACACTTCCAGCCGCAGCATCGAGCCGGTCTGTCCAGAAGACACTGCCCCACGATGCCAGCTTTCCTCCGGGCCCCGGGCAGCTGTGAGTGGCACTTGGGCCTGGCCCGGCAGCTCTCACATCCCCGGCCCTCACGCCACCCGCTCTGCCCAGCTGTGCCCAGAAGGCCAGCTGCCGCCCGCATCCTGCAGCTACAGGGGTGGAACCAGCGTCCCTCCTGCAGGACGGACAGGGCCGTCCACCCCGATGACACAGGGCGAGGTGCCAGGTGAGACTAAGGCCAGCAGAAAGAAGAACCTCCCCAAACCTTGTTCAAAGGGACGAACTGCTGACCAAATTAATACCTGTGACCACGTAACGTATACAGAGACCAGTGTGAGCATGTGTTCCATGTGTGCGTGTAGGTACGTGCAGAAACCTACTTACATACACGGCACGTGCTCACTACTAAGGGAAAATGAACCAGTCAGGCTCTGATTCTGGACGTGTCACCTAAACAACTGATGTTAAGTTAACACTTCTCACACTTAGGAGAAAACTCAACTCACTCGACCAAGTGCCCTGAGAACTAGGAGCAGAAAATTACAACTGGAAAGGTCACTTAGTGGACAGTTAAGAAATAAATCCCTTTTGAAAGACCTGGGACTCGTGATAGTGGGAGACCGTGCACGCCCCTCTTGAGTAACTGACGTGGCACCTTCCTCTGGACCTCTGTGGGCCTGTGTTTAGAATTCCACTCCGCGCAGGGAGACAGCGCATCCGCATGGGCTTCTTCTCAGACGTGTGCACCAAGCAGCAGGCAGAAATAATAAATAATGCAGACGGGGTGCTCCCTCACTGTGCGTGGCCACCATGCTGCCCGAGGGTGCCCCCGCTCTGGGCTCCCCAAGGGCGGCTGCACTGACCTCTGCTCGTGAGCCTCGCAGTGGAGGCCGACGCTGTGGTCTAAGGACAGGCCCCTCTAAGGAGGCACGGTCCACACCTGTCTTTTGGACAAGAAGAAAATCCACTCCCTGACTCACTGCAGGGTTCCCAGGAGGGAAAAGGACCAGAGACGAGACAGGAAGGGAGACAACATGCTTGAACAATGCACAGGGAGGCCAGAGCCTCCAGGAGGCTGGGGCTGGAGGGGAGGCCCCCAGAGGGTCAAGGAGCAGAGACGACAGACAGGGAGCCAAGAAGAGCTCGTGGGCAGGGCCTTGAGAGGAATGGGGCTAAAGAATGCGGTGAGGACGGGGGCTCCTAGAACGGGAACTCTGCGGCACAGGGGCCAGGAGACACGGTGGGGAGGGTGTCAGGGCGGAGGGTCTGCAGACACAGGGGCAGCCCCACTGAGGGGTGGCTGTGGGGTCGCAAGGAGCCTCTTTCAGTCCCCCCTCCCCCTGTGCTGGGGATGCTGAGAACCGAGTGGGCTGGGGGGGGGTCGTTATATACCCCGAGCACCCTGAGTGTCTGGCTCCAGTGGGTGATGTGGAAACCAGAGGAATGGGACATCCGAAGGGGGTAGGAAAGGGTGAAAAAGGCTCTCCAGCTGCAGGCTCTGGGGGGCCTCAACCCTGTCCCCAGGTCCCTCCTGGGGTCCCAGCCCGACTGCCGGGGGTCACACATTCCAACGCTTATTATTATGAAAACCCAAGGCTCAGGAGTCACGCCAGCCCCCAGCCCACGGCCCCCGCGCTTACTGCACAGCCAGCTCCTCCGACAGGGGCTCATCAGCCCACAACCCAGAGGTGCCCGTGCTCTGCTCAGCTGCCACCTTGCAGGCGGGGATGCTGCAGCACAGATGGCACACTGTGCCCAGCACTGGCCGGGGCACACGGCGAGGCCCACGCAGCCCTCCAGGCGCAGGCGTGACCATCACCAGGTCAGCTGCGGATTCCTGTTCCCGTGCACAAATGCTGGGACAGCATGGACCTGACCCTGATGAACTTGCAACCTGCACAGGGGAGGAAACCCCAGACCCCAAAGGCAATCAGGGACTAGGCTCTGGAGAAGCACAGACATCCCGTGAGAATGGGGGATATTATGGCCTGGGTGCACAGGGCAGTCAGGTCAGCGACACCGGGTCAGTGCTGGGAGGTAAACGGGGGACAGAGGGTGAGTGCAGGGCAGTGGGGGCACAGGTGTGTAAGAAGCAAGTCTTGGTGGTCACCACCCCTGCCTCTGCTCTGTAGCATCCCAAGGACACAGGAGGGAGGCTCAGACAGACTGGCGGCGAAGGTGGGGTCTCACGTAAGCAAAGGGCAGGTGATGATTGGGGATGAAGGGCAGGCCGGTTACTGGCCATGCAGCAGGGGCCAGTGTGCAGGACGAGGGGCCGAGAACCTGCCTGAGGGAAGAGGAGGGACCTGTGACCCAAGCGTAATCTCAGGACAGTTGCCTGGGGAGGGGCCCAGCGGACAGGCCAGAGCAGCACCATCCTGGCGGGGAGTGTGGTGCGGACGCGGCTGACTCAGGTCCTGACTCGAGAGCAGAAAGTCATAGAGTTAACTGTCCCCTGGAGAGAGTTGTGCTAGACCGTGATGACCCAGACACAGCTGATGAGGGAAAATCAAAGCTGACCCCCAGCCCCAGGGTGGCAACACCAGCTCAGGCTCATCATCTCCCTCATCAGACAGCCCTGCCAGGATGGGAGCCTGCCCGGAGCCTCTAGGGAACCAGAGTGTGGGGCCCACAGCCCTGCTGTGAGCACAGGACCAGCCCAGGGCCCGCCTCCCCTTTCCCCTCCGGCCCTCACTCCAGGGACGAAGGGGAGCAGAGAACCTGCTCGACCGTGTCTTTCGCTCGGTGCCCCTGACCCTCACGCCCGCTTCTGCTGTGGCCGCACTCGGCCAGGTCCAGGGCATGAGGACAGCTCTGAGCCAGGAGGGCACCAGCCGCAGGAGGCAGGGCTCCAGAGACACTTGTCACACTTGAAATTTCTTGCCCATTTTTATTTCTGGCCTCAAACAAATCCCAAAGGCTGTTTCCACACTTGCTATTTGGGTTGAAAAACCAAAAAGCAGTATTTCCAAAAATTGGCTTCTGAGCACAAAAGGCCACCCTGCTTCTCACGTTCACCCCCTCCACCCTCCCAGCTCACAGATCCTCAGCCCGAGGGCAGCCCAGGCCCCGAGGGATCAGGGTACAAGGTCAAAGCCGAGAGGCTCGGGGAGATGAAGTCTGCTCATTCCAGGACTCCAGGCGGTTTTTACCCAAACTCGTCATCCACGCCCCATCCTCACAGCATTTACTCAGTAAGTTTCTTTAAATCGACTTACTGTTTATTTAACTTTGCTCCAAATCAAACCTCATGTAACTGCCATAATATTATTTTAATAGACCACTTGGCATAAATAGATCATTAAGATAAACAGACATTAACATAAAGCTTATCCCCCACCAGGTGCTGCTGGGGACACCGCAGCCACCATGGCAACCCCACCGGGAACACCAGCACCCTGAGGACTTGTCTGTGCGCCAGGTCACACTCCACCAGCAGGAGGCCACGCCTACCCATGCCTGTCAACACAGCAATCGTCACCTTGGAAATTGACACCCTTGGAAATGCCTCAACCTGACAGAATTCCCCGGAAGTTTAGAGAGAGTGTCCTCTGCCGACAGCCCCTTCCCCTCATCAGGACAAACCCTCGGTGCTTCCTTCCCTCGGCAGCAACCGCCATCGCTTCCCAAGAGGGCCGGTCAAAAGCCAACCTTCAGAAACCGAACCTCGGCCCGAGGCAGCTCCTCCCCTGGGAAGGGACTGGGCCTGCTGACCCGGGGCCACCGCAGACCCACTGCACGAAGGCTGTCTTCAGGAACCATGCTTTGTCGCAGGGAAAACTGGCCAGCTCTTCTGGGAAGGTGCCCGGGTGGCCCCTCTGAGATGTGGGCACCATCTGCGTGGACGGTCACTGTCTCGTCCTCACAGCAGCTGTGTTTGAGATGCAGCCTCCACAGACGATGGATCACACCAAGAGCGGATGGCGGGGCCTCGCCCACAGCCCCAGGCGTCCCACACCCAGGAAGGGACACACCGTCCTCATGGAAGGACACACCACAACCTGAAGAGCCACCCGGCGTTTCCTGGCTGTGAGGTCCCAGGACAGGGCTCTAGCTCCGTCAGAACCCAAGACCTGTCCCTCATTTGAGATGTCGGGGCAACAACTTAACTCCAGGAAAAAACAAGTTTCCAAGGGGAAACACCTGCGGTCCAGGAGACCCCCACCAGCTCCTGGCTCACCCAACAGCGACACCAGACAGTCCCCAAATCCAGAAGAACCCTTCAGTACAAACGCAGCCACAGAATCCGCAAGGGCACCGACCTGTCATCCCGCACCTGTCCAATCACTGCTGGTGACAGAGCGAACCCACGGCAGACGAAGGTGAGCTCCCACGCTACATGCCTCAAGGTGATGTTAGTTTGGCACAGGCCACCTGCCTGCGCGGGTCCCAACACCACACAAATACACTGGCTTTCATTACCTTCAGATTTGCTTGGGAAAGGAAATGGGTGCAATCTTTAAGTTACGGAGAATTGGGAGTGTGATTGCAAAGTGTTAAGGAGTCCAGTGGTTTATCCACGAACAGTGGAGATTTATTTCCTACAGAGGAGTTTCTAGAACACACGTAGGGATAAGGTGGAGGTGCCTCGATGTCATGAAGAAGGAAGGAACGCACAGCAGCTGCTTTGAAAACGAGCCTGGTGCTCCACTGGCTGGCAAGGTGGCAAGGTGGCAAGGTGGCAAGGAAGTCCTGTGCCACCTTCCAGAGACCTAAATATTTCTTGTCCCAATACCTTGGTGCCGGCTGCAGGGCCTGGCACACAGTAGGTACTCAGATACGCACTCAGTGAGCTGCTGCATGATGGCCCCACTGCCACCCAGCGTTCCCAACACCCCTGCCCCACTCGGCGCTCCACAACAATCCACACCTGCTCCTGGTGCCAGTGTTTTTAAATGCCTCTCACTGTCCTGTGGACCTAAATCCCTGCAGCGAATTCTAATTCACTTAAATGCACATATATTCACATGAGCAGCACACACATCCCATCAAGCAGAGATGCAAGGATCATCATATCTTACTTTGCAGGTGATGGCCATGATCAGTCACACCTAAACACATGGCAGCATCTCTCAATGTCCATGAGCCACCAAGGCCGGAGTCCAGCTCAAAGAAGCCGCAACCGCTGAGTACAATTCAAACTGCTGCCACCTCATTCACTGCTTTATTCCAGCTTCTCTTGGAGGGAGGAGGGGCCACGTCACGGGTTTTAAACTGTTCACCACTGCTGATCCTCTGTTCAACACCCTCGTCTTTTAAGGCTGGTTAGATTTCCAACAGGACACACATCACACACGTGTTTCTAATCCATCAGATCTCAAGATCTTCCCAGCAAGGCAAATCTGATGAAAAGTGACCTTGGCCTCTCAAAGTGCCACCAAGAGCATTTCCCTGTAATGGAGTCCTTGCTGAGGTTTTACTTCAAAAACATACCTCGAAAAAGAGCATGTTAACTAAAAATAGAGATGCAATGCAGACTGAACTGAAATGCACACCAGAAACAACCCAGTGCTACTGACAGCCCCCCTCCAGCACCACCGACTGGCACACGCAGAACAGAGGGCCTGCGGATGTGCGATCGTCCTGCAGGCGAGGGCAGCGTGGACAAGCCAGCCTGCCCTGCAGACGAGGCAGGGTGTCCCTCTCAGCAGAGCCCCAGCCAGTGAGGCAGTGCAAACCAGGACTCCTCCCGGATGCCTTCCTGAACACAGACAGTGCTTCCAACCTTTCTTCAGTCCAGTGGCGCTTGTAAGGCTCGAGAACACTGCCTCCAACAACAAAGATAAAACTTGGAAGTAAGTTAAAGGTGAAACAAACAGACTGAGGCCCTCGGATTAGACGTCAACACTCAATAATCCGGTCACCATAACTCGGCCAGGGCGCTGACTGACTGGTGGTGGCTGTGAGAGGCTTCTGAGTGGGCAGCCAGGAGCTAGTGGGTCCAGAGTCCACCCCAAGCCCGGGGCCCCTGAGCGAGGGGTCTCAGAGCCTTGGCTCCACATCCACATGACCAGCTGCTCATCAGGAAGAACGGACACCCGCACGGCCCACCTGGCCCCACACACCGTGGGCGGGATCGGCGCCACACCCAGGGCCCTTCTGCAGACACGTCCCAGACGACTTTGCCATCACAAGGGCAGGCATCTGCCTCTTGCGCTCAGACCACAGCCACCTGCGCCCCTGTCCAGGAGCGGCCGGAGCTTTTCTCTGGAGCCCTCGTTACACCCAAGACCAAACCACAGGAGCAGCCCTGCAGACGCAGCAGAGCTGGACACGGGGGGCCAGGCCTGAGCCCTGCCAGCTCCCTGACTTTGCCCAAACAGCAGTCTCTCTGGGTCTCAGAGCAGTCATGAGGCCACCACTTCTCAGGACGGTGGCAGCACCTGGCCACTGTCAATCAAAGAATCTCTACACAAGCTGCCCAGCTGTGGATGACAGAACATGGTGATGCCCTCCAGACTCACAGAGCAGCTGAGCCAGCCACCGCCCCACTGCCTCCCCAGGACGGCCTGGGTGTCCATCCCCACAGACCTGTCCCTCCAGGGGAGGCCCATGTTCACCAGGAATCCACTGTCTGGATTCCCAAGCACGTTTCTGCACGTGTACTCTATACACTTATATACAAATATAAACTTTAATTAAATATTATGTAGACCAAAGAAGTCTGAGTGCAAAAAAGCCTCACTCTTTGGAAAACCATGGTGCCCACTTAGGAACGACTCACCAAAGAGACCTCTTTTCAAACTGTTAAATTGGCAAGAGCAAAAACAGGAAATATCGAGGGGGAATTATTTAAAATCTCCCTCCACTCAGAATTCTTTGAAAAGTCTGTTCATTCTCAGTCCATTTGAAAGAAATAAATAGAAGATCATAAATTATGACTGTGGTTTAAACTAGAAGAACAACTTGGAACTCAAAGAAAAGTCTTGCATCAAAAAATGGTAAATGCATGTGTGTGTGTTTATGAGATAAAATACCTAATAGATGTCTGTGTGATTCTCCACATAATTTGACTGTTCCCATTACTGGGTCCCAACACACTGGCCGAAGATACACAGAGGTTTCCAATTGAAATACACCCCCAAGTACCTGCAACGAACTAATCAGGCTCTAGAGCCTATGTTTTACACCAGCAAAAGTACCTCCCGAGCTTTCTACAGTTCTTTAATTGTGATGACGTCCTTCCTTTAACCTTCCCAGGGCTCTGACTGGCACCAGCCCCGTGCTGCCTGGAGCCTCCTCCGCAGAGGGTTTTGACCCTGAACGCCAGCTCCAGCAGGGACACACCGTCTGGCTCACCCAGGGTGGTGTCCAGCCGTGTAGGGATGCAGCAAGTTCTGTGTACGCCCAGGTAGAAGACGAGGGATTTCCCCAAAACAATCACTCCCCCCAAATTGGCACTGTCTGATATTAGAGCTTTATGCAGACACACTGAAAGCACCGTTCAAATTATTCAGCTGGGAACCACAGACCCTCTTAGAAAGACAAGCTGGCCTGAAGACCTCCTTTGAGGCTAGTTAGGGTGTTCAAAGGGTCACCTGCTAAATTGTAAAGCAAAACAAAAAAAGCGAGGCTGATAAACTCAGCCACTGCAATGGTCGCGGTGAGACAGGCCTTCTGGGCGGCTTTAAGCAGCAGCACAGTGCTGGCCAGCGGGCTAACAGCCTTGGGCCGTGGACACCGTGAGTTCGTACAAGTCCCAGGGCAGCATAATTAACTGATCTAAAGGCCTTGTCTCAAACGGTACAGCTCAGAGCACAGCTCTGCCAAGCAGGTGGGAAGGTCCATGAAACTTGGGGAAAAGGTACAGGTAAAAGTGTTTCATGAACCAAACAGGAGTGAGTACGTTCTGTGCGGACGCGTCCCTAACAGCTACTGTAACTAAACTAACAAACCATCCAAGCAGATATCCGTTTATCACCCACCTGAAAAGTCCACACGCCCCAACAGGTCCAAAGGAAGGTTGGAGATGCTTCCTACTGGGAAACGGGGGCTGTCTTCTGTTTACAGTCACCGACTCCTAAGGCATATGTGGTCCTCGCTGAGAACGAGTGCCCGGCTATTAAACAATACGCAACAAGATCCAGCCTCCATCCTTGCTGTGAATCCCAGTTACTCCTCTGGGCGGTCAAGGACCAGAGCCGATTTGGAGGTAATGTTCAGCTGAAGGTGTTGCCCACCACACTCCCAGGGATGCTGACGGGGCAGCCCTCTGTGAGGACGTCTGGTTGTCCCGGAAGACTCCCACCAACTACTAAAAATCAAAGAGTGGAAAGGCTAGGTGACGCTACAGTCCTCACTTCCACTCCTTTTTCTTTGTTCTCTGAAAATGATCAAACATAACATTGGATTTAATTTCTAGGACCCCAGCTTAGTCCCAGTGAGGGGCAGGGGATGCTGTGAAGAAGACTAAGGGTCACACTTAGATGATAACAAACAGGAAAAAAGAAATGTGCTCCAGTGTCACCTAAGCTCAGACAGCCCTGGGCACAGTCTGATCACTACCCGTGTCCAGAGAGAACATCAACCAATCACGCCAAAATCCAGGCGACAAAAAGCTAATTCCCTGGTACTAAGCATCATTACTAAAAGTTGTACGTTCAACCCCTTCCCAAATTTCTTTAAACGCTACAAAGGTCACAGATTCTGGGAGCTGCCAGATGCTACCTTCCACCCTCCTGATCAATTTGACTCGCCAAACATCCTCCCTGGAAGTGTCATGCCAAAGACCATCCAGCTCTCCGAGCAGGAAGAGGTAACCCTCTTATTTTACAAATAAAGACCTTTAATGGTAACGCCTCAAATAATAACGCAGGGAGGAAAGAAACGCTTGAAAATGTGTGACAGAACACTTGTAACTGGGTTGAATCACAATGAAAACCAAATGAACACAATTCCCCTTGAGCAGGGATCCCAAGTAGAAAAATTCCTTGACTATTCTTGAGGGTCTAGTCTCCCCAGCCCACAGGAAAAACCCAGTTTGGCAAAGTCTGACTTTCACCTCTGACACAGCACCCAAGGACTTCAGTTCTAACCTCAGAGGCACTGCAGTGCTGAGCAATTCGGACGAAGAACTGTCCCTCATCTCGGCACCACCCATAGGGGAAGGATTATTTAAACAGTTAATGCACCGTGAAAGCTTTAAAAAGCCAAAAGGAGAGGAATCTGGTTGTCTTTCTAAAATGAATGGCACTTTACAATAAATCAGCAACCCTTTAAATGAGCTTTTCTGCATTTAAAGAGAACACAAAACATGAGTAGCACCTCTCGCCTCACTTACTCCAGCACCCCGTGGGCCTGCCTCCCCCAGCAACAGCTCCTGAGGTGGCAGAGGGTGTGAAATGACACACTAACCAGCTTTTGAAACCAAATCGCCAGAACCCTCAAGACAAGGTCTTTGACTGAAACAGAAGCCGTCTACTCTGTACAATGTGGCTACACCAATAAAAACCCTCAAATAAAAACCGCGCGGGAAGGCAGTGGGCCTGCGAGCCCGGGGAGGACCAGAGAGGACCAGGGCTGACCGACAGGCCAAGTCCAAGAGGGGCTGAGCCAAACACTCCCGGTCTCCAGGTGAACAACTCCCTCCCGCAGCCCCAGTCACTCACTTGCCTCCTTGCCTGATCTCCCTTCCCGGACACCAGGCAGGAGGCCCACACTCTTCCCAAAGGCCAGACCCGGGAAAGCACTGACTTCAGTCCCAGTGGGCAAGGTTTGTGCAGAGGGTTCACCGGAGGGGTCCAGAAGAAGAAGGCTGCACCCGGGGAGATGGAAGCCCAGCAAAGTTAAAATGTGGAGAAAGAGGCCCAGCCCGGAGAGGGGCTGGAGGAGGGCGATGGGAGGCAGAGGGAGGATGTGGTGCAGCCACACACACAGGCAAGGTTCTCTGGGACCACAGGCCACCATCAAGCAGGTGCAGGTGGAGGGAAAGGGATTCCAGAGGGAGAGGATGGGTGGGCAGCAGGTGCCAACTAGAAGTGCAGAGGGGAGGGGGCAGGATGGGAGCACGCAGCGTCCTAGAATTGTTAAGTGGGGCTTGAAGGGTTGCGCTCTCAAGGCCCTGGAGAAAAGCAAGTCGAAAAGAAGAGCAAGGCACAGGCCACCGTGGAGCACTTCTGGTCCGCTGTCCTTCCTCACTGCCCACCCCTCTCAGTGAAGCTCATACTCACCTTCGCCAGGGGCGCGTTCCTGCCAGTCGCCAGCTCGCGCAGGCTGGCGGTGGCGCTGGTCGCCGCAGAGAGGAGGACTGGAGAGCCAGGGGCGCTGCCCCCGCAATCCCCGTGCGCCGAGGCCGCCTCCGGGCTGGAGCCGAGGCCCGGGCCCGGGCTAGGACCAGGACGCGCGGGCGGGCTGCCGCCCGGGCTGGCGCCGGCGCGGGGACGCTGGCGGATGCCGTCCAGCAGGCGCACCAGCAGGATGTTGGCGGGCAGCTCGTCCACGCCGCAGCCCACCAGGATGCGGCACTCCGGGCAGCGCAGCTCGTGCCGCGAGCACACGATGCTTTCCAGGCAGCGGCGGCAGAAGGTGTGCTGGCAGGGCAGCACCTTGGCCGTCGTGTCCAGGCGCTCCAGACACACGGAGCACTCCAGCAGGTCCAGCAGCGACGACTCGTCCATGTCCCTGCCCAGCCTGTCGCCGTCGCCCTCGCTCTGCGCAGCGGCGGCCGCCCTGGACGCGCACAGCCTGGGCGCTCCGAGTAGCATGGGGGCGGCACCGGCGGCCGCGCGCACCTCTAGGTCCCGGGGCCGCACCTCTAGGTCCCGGGGCCGTTGCGGGAGCCGCTGCGGGCAGTGGGCGCCAGGGTCGCGCCCGGACGGCCGCTGGGGGACCGAGATACGCCGCGACTTCCTTCCCTGAGGCTGGCGGCGCCAAGTGGCGCCGACCCGCCTGCGTGGCAGGGACCGGAGCTCCGAGCCCTGCGAGCCCCCGCCGGACCGCCGAGCCCACCCAGTTCTTCCGCGCGCGCCGCCAGCGTATGCAGGCTACACCTGTCCTCCCGCGAGTCCGCCCCGCACGGGGTCCAGCGGCGCCACCGGGCGGGCACGACACCCGGCGGCTCTGCGCCAGCAGCGGCCAGTCCGATCTTCGGGGAGGCGGGGGCGCAGCGTGCGCGCTCCCCCGCACGGCCTCTGTGCTCCCAGGGCTTGCGGGCGAGTCGCTGCCCGGCGGGTGTAGCCGGACCCCTCCTCGTCCTCGGCCGCGAGCACGTGCGCGGGGAGCGCGCCGAGGTCACGGTCACTGCGGGGCGCCGGGAAGGGGCAGCGCGCTCTGGGCCTGACTCCTCCTGGGCGCACGCCGGCCACCAGTCCTGCCCTTATGGAGCCTCCAGAGCCCCCAGGAACTCCGCGGCGCTCTCCCGCGCAGGCCTAGGCCTGTCCCCTCTGGCGCCCGAGCCTCCCTCCGCTCTCCATGAACCTCGGAGCGGGGTGTTTCCGCCTGACGCCGCCGCGAAGGAAAGTTCGGGCGGCGCTATCCCGACTGCCTCCCGGGGCAAAGCCGATCAGCAGCTTGGGGACGCAGCCAACACCCGGGCATCCTCGACGACGGCCCGGTCCGCTACCCGGCGGCGCGCGGAAGTGACAGCCCTGGAGCCGGGGTGGGCGCAGGGCGCCGCGCGAAGCGGAGGGGAAGGCGCTGGGGTCCTCCCGGGGACGCGGGTCCGAGACTGCGCCTCTGCCCGCCAGACCCCAGGCTCGCGCAGGGCGCCCCGGAGGACCCGCTCGACCCCTCCTCGGGAGGCACAGGCGAGGGGAGCTGCGGTCTCCTTCCCAGCGCCCGCCTTCGGGTGCGTCAGAGCGACGCAAGAGCGCACGGACAGGGGGGCCGCGGCCGGTGGCGGAGATTCCCTGCCGAGCGCTGCCCCCTCGCGGCCGCTCCGCGCCCAGCGCGCGGCCTGCGCAGCCTGGTCCATCTGGTCTACGGCTGGATGCCGGACTGCACGGCCCCCGACGAGGCTGAGACAAGCTCTGGAGGGCGCGCCAGCGGGTCAGGCTAACTTTGTGAAGTAAAGTGGGGCCTTTTTTACTTTTCAAGGAGAAGGTAATCTTTATTTAGGCTTCTGTGCCGAGAACGCCCATCTGTATCTTTTTATTTAATCCTCTGAACAGCCCTGTGAGATCATTATTTTAATTTCATTTTACATGTGAGGAAGGTGAGGGTTATAGCTATGAAATCATTGAGGCTGGATTTTGTTGGTCTTTGTGTCTCCAGAACCAAACACATGGGAAAGATCACAGTCCACTGCAACACAAGCTCCTGAGAGGCATGGACTTCTACACTGTAATATCCCCAGTAACTCGGGCAAAGCCTGGGGAACACACAGTGGATGTTCAGCAAATATTTATGAAATTAAGAAACAGTCTCCAAATCATCGCCTACAGGTGATTTAAATGCACATCTCAGCACCTCAATTCCAGCTGTCCTGAGTCTCACACCCAGTCCAAGAACTAAGGCTGACAGTTTGAGAAAACTTTGCTCCTGACTTCTGACGGCCGCAGGAGCCCTGCCCCACCTGCCCTCGGACTCTGTCCTGGTGTGCAAGGTGCGTGGTCGTTCACATCAGCACTGCTGGTGTGATGGGAAGGCACCCTGCACTGCCTGGGGAAGTGGACCTGGGAGCAGTCATCCCAGGAGGGCCCACCACAGGCACAAGGCATCCCCACATGACCCTCCTTCTACCCTTTGACCCACGCTCAGGAATAACAAAGGGCAGTTTTCCAGAGGACCTGGATTGCTTGATCCAAAAGCAGGTGGTTTGGCCACAGGACACGGGGAGCTGGGATGGCTCATAGAGAGAGTTCTGCCTGCAAACTCCTCAACTCCCAGGGGCTGCTTGGATGACGTACCATGGGTGCTTTTGGTTTTGAGCAATAGAAACCAACTCTAGTGAGGTTTTAAAAGGAGTGGAAGAGATCTTGGGCATCAGGGGCCCCCCCACAGGGCCCGGTCAGATCGGGGCCAGGTCACTGCATATGGCCCCAGGGGATGTGGTCTCCACCTTGTTCTATGTGGGGACCTACCCCTTCCTCTCTGCCCACTGCCTCTCCTTCCCAGCCCACAGGACAGGAGACACAGTCGAACTTCAGAAGAACCTTATCTGTGGCTTCAGCCACTGACAAAGACACTGTTGTGGGCTGGAAGTTTTAAAACCCTACCACCAGCTTGGCCCGGGTGGTCACTCTCTGGACCAGCATGTGCTGGCCACGGGGACAGCCATATGAAACCAGGCAGCACCTCAGGGGTCACCCAGAAGGAGAGGAGAGAGCCCAAAACACACAGACAGAACAATAGAGGCCCTTCCCTTCCCAGATGCCCAAAACCAGACCTGCCCTCAGCTCCCCTGTAAGGCAGGACCGAGGCCACCGAACCCCACCTTCATCAGGCCCTCTGCCTCACCCATGGCCACAGCTCAGGCAGGCAGCCGTCCCGGGCGCACTGGAGGCTAGCAGGGCCTTGGAGTGGGACTGCGGGGAGCTGGGCCTCGCTAAGGCGGACGCTGTGACTCAGCCCCGGCCAGTCTCACGTTCCTTGAGGACATAAGGGCCCAACACTGCCAGGTTGTCTTGCTTTTGCAAAGAAGTTGGGGGGCCTGCTTTTTACGTGGGTGCTCCTGACATTCAAGAGCTGGCACCCAGTTCAGTTCTCAGAAAAATGCTGTTAGCCAAAAAGATAAATGCCACCACGATGACCCCAGGCCCTCCATATGCAGTTTCTGGTTGAAGCAGCCAAGGGAAGTGGCTGCAGAGTCAAGGAACTTAAGGGTGCGAACTGAATAGCTGAAGTATTACAAATGCAGTTTTATGTTACTCAGTTAAATTTGCACATGTTCAGAAAGTCAATTATATCAGAAAATAAGGCTAAGAGCCATTCATATAAAACAATTTTGGGAATTCAGAAGATGGCCTGTGAGAGGGAGGGTGAGAACTGGCGGTGGGGGGAAGGGGGGCAGAGGGAGGAGGAGGGAGGGAGGGAGGAGGTGCCTTTCCCCCCCAACCATGACCCCACCTTCCCGCCTCGTGTGTGAACTCTCTGCGTTTTTCTGCTCCTCAACGAAGCCCCATCTATCTCACAGACCACCTCCTCCATGATGCCTTTCCTGGTTGCCCTTCTTCTGAATCCACGTGGCTCTTTTTTCCTGCACCTTTCATGTTCTGCCCGCAAACTCCTCAAGGGCAAAGCCTGTGTTTATTGGTCTTTAAGACCCATCAGGAACCATCCCAAGGTTGGTACGCATTTAATAAACCTCCACACAGTTGGGCGGCACCAAATTTGAAGAGGCTGAACCTGCTGACCGCTAAGCCCCCCTTCAATCCAAGACCGTATGAGATCATGATAAATGCTTGTGGGCATCTGACAGCTCGCATTTCTACTGCACTTTCTTTGTACGAAAAGGAACGAAGCTCTCAAAATTAATTTCACACAGGATGTATCGTGGACGCAGGCGTGAGGTAATAACATAGCGTCTGCGTCTGGCACACACCCGCCCCGCCGCCCCGCTGCCCCGCCGCCTGCAGGTCTGTGACCCTCCCTGCAAGCGCCTCACTTCTGACCTCAGCTCTGTCTCTGCAAAGCACTTGGCCTTCCTCAACTCAGCCAAGCTACCTGCCTGAGGACCTGCTTCCGGGGAAACCCACACCAAAGCGGGTGTTAGACCGGACAAAGTGGGCACGCACACACGTCAGCCCCTTCCCTCCTGTTTCCCTGGAAACCACGCCTGGTCTTTCCCCTTGGACCCCGTCCCTCGCACTCACGCAACACAGATGCTCTGTCTCCCCTTCCTGAGTCCCAGCTCCTCGCATGTCCAGATTTAAGCTCATGTCCTCCCTACGAGCCAGCAGGTGCTGGATACACAGGAGAAAGGAAATGCCTCCTCTGGCTGGTCAGCTGGTCAGGCCCGAGCGCAGAGGGCAGGAGGCATCAGGAAGACCCTTGACCAGAAAGGGGAGCACGGGACCAAATTTAGGGGCCAGACAATGATCCTTATTTTAGGCACAAGTTTGAGGTGCTGGCAGGCCCGGGTGCAGGTGTCTGGTGCTCCGGAGGGAACGCAGAGCCGGGCATGTGGGTCCGGGAACGATTTTCCTGGAGGTGACGGATGAGGCCATGGGTGAGAGAAGGAGGCACTGTTCCTCCCTGGGAACCTGCAGGGAGGAACCTTTCCTGCTTCCTTGGAGGACGAGGACGAGGACAGGGGCCTGCAGCAGGGGGACCCTTGTCACCCTAACACGTTCCACCTGAGGCTGCAAGATGCCTTACAGGTGCGACCGAGTGCTCTGCAAATGTTGCAGGAAGGGTGACGGAGGGTCGGTCCCAGGCTCACAGGTGTCGCTAGTGAGGCAGTGGCTCCAGGCACTTTGGGTGCAGATATCATTTGTCCAAGTGCAGAATGTGTCATTGCTCTACAGAACCTCACCTTTGCTTCCTCATGTTGAGAAGCCTGGACACCCGGCTGGTGTCCTGGGGGAACGTGGACAGCTCTGTAAGCAGAGTGACTACCCCATGCTGTGGCGGCGAGGCCAGGGTCCCTCAGGGGCCTTCTTTGTGCCGGGAAGAGTTACCTGAATTACAGACAGTAAGACAGGTGGACGGTTGTGTGTGTCGACCAGAGCTCCTCTCCCCAGAGCTGTTGGAATGTGGGGCCGAGAGGCTGCGAGTCAGTTTCCACAGTCTTCTTAGCCCTGAGACACTTTCCGACTGAAGGCTGGAGGAGAGGTCAGAGTCCAGAAAGAGGCCAGGTTGATCTGAGACCTGGGTTGCAGTGCTCGCGGGATGCTGACCCAGCGAGCATGTGGCCGAGGCTGGAAGACCCTCCCTACCCAGCACCCCCAGCCAGAAGACGGCCGAGTGTGAGGGTGATTCTGAGAGGTGCCCCCGGGGAGCCCTGCTGGCTGAGGTGGCCTGTGGGGAGGGACTGGGCCTGGAATGCCCCTGGTGTAAAAGAAGGTGAGTCCAGATCCCTGACAGGCCAGGTCTTCCCGGGGTGACTGCCACTCTCAGGGTGCAGGGGCTGCAGGGCCACCACGGGGTGAAGCCAGCCCCTTTGGGTGGGGGCCGTGGGCCATCCAGAGCGGGTCCATGAGCAACCTCTGGGCTTCGCTCAATCTGACTAAATGTGGGCTGGAGTGATTACTGGGACCATCGACGTTTCAAACGTGAATTTGTTCTGACTGACCGCACAGCATCCAGTTAGATAAGTGAGTCAGAACTGGCTCAGGTCTGCAGGAAGGAACATTTTGCTCGGTGAGGCGTCCGCTTGTGACTGACTGCAGTTTCCATAGCGCTGTGACAAAAATACTGCAAGTGCTTTCTGGTATTAAAAATAATCCTGCCGTTGCCTGTATTTTCGCTCACAGTCTTCAAAAGAATTATAATAGATTTTCCTCCAATCTGGAGACATAGCTCACTTTACTTTAGCTTGGCCCCAGATCTGGGAAGAGACTGGGAGCTCACGCACCGTGCAGTTATCAGCTAAAGCCCTGGCAACATGTTTAACACATAAAGACAGTCCCTTATTTAAATTAGTCATAAGCAAAATGAATGAAAATTGAATATCAAGAAAAGCTTCCAGAATAATCACAGCGTCATTGACATTGAATGAAGTTTAGCATCTGAATTCATGTCTTGGCAGAAGTACGCCCTAAGTCATCCAAGGGGAGGGTGTCAATTATGAATAATATTGATGTGTTTTATAGAAAAATGTGAAATACTTATGGAAGAGCTAACGGAGAACAGTCAGTCTCGTGAGGAGGAGTAATGGGGCCTTTCCTTGGGTGAGGTAATGCCCCCTCCTTCTGAGGAAAGATGAGAGCTGCGAATCTGCCAGGAGCAGCTTCCACTCTGCGCTCTGGTGCAACACACGGACCTTGCGAGTGAAACACACACAGAAGCTGGCGTGTGCCTCAGCGCACATCACAGACTGCTCACATGGCCCCAGGGCCACCACCCAAAGGAGGATCTGGACACTCCTTGAAAAGCCAGCTTGCAGCCTCGTGTGGGCCTCAGGTGAGGCTTTCCCAGAAGAGCTTCAGAGACAGACTCATGGACTCCCAGTGGCACTGTCCCCGTCAGCCCCAACCACACCCACCCTCCTGCAGCCAGGCTCCTCGCCCCATGTGGATGTCCTCGCCAGGGACGGACACATGTAGCCTCATTCCCTCTATAGTCAGTCCTCCCACCTTCCAAAATTTCTGCCTACGCCCCCTTCTCTGAATGCCTGGGAATGAGCAGGGTCCCTGACCACAAGAGTACAAATATTGATACCACGACTTTTTTGGTTTGTTTTCTTGCTGGGAAATCCCTGGTGGCCTGGTGTGGGCTCTATGGCCTCATTGGCCTGACTCACCAGAGGAACAGGATGGCAGCATGGGGCTGTCATGGGACGTCCAATGTCCACTGCCCTGGGACACTGCTGTTTATTTTGCTCACACATATGTCACTTGGGCAGGGCTAGGTCTCTTCTCCACTCTGCCACAAGGCTCACACGCCTGGCCTGGCTGTGGCCAAAGCACTGACATGCAGACTCTCCCGGTGGCCTGGGGCCGGAGAGAAAGGTCTCGCCCCTCAGGAGTCCCACAGGACCCTTCCTCTGTTCCCGTTTGTCCAGGCATTTGTCACATGAGCTCATCGGGTTAAGGAGCTGAGGAAATAGAGTCCACCTCTTGATGGGGATCAAGGTTTTAGAAGGACACGTGATTGCAAATAAGTCTTTTCCTGGGGAAACATCACATCCAGATACAGTGGGTTTTCAGCCTCATTGCAGAGGCAGGCTGACTTTGAGAGCTGGAGGAGGTGAGGGGCCCAGAATCCAGCCCAGGCCCCGCGTTTTACTGACCTGGACGCTGAGTTCTCCCTTCGGGTCCAATCAGAGCTTGTTCTGGGCACACCCTGGTACTCACCTGCTCAGGGGTGTGATGGGTGGGTAACAGCCGTCCCACAGTAAAGCTGTACTTCACCTATTGGTAAATGTAAACCTTTGAAAATACAGATCCGGGTGTGGCTAATGGGACTCGGATCTCCATGTGTGGCGGCTGAGGGAGGGGTTTCTATCATGATAAAGAACAGTGATCTACTAATTCAGAAATAGAGTGGACGGCCCTGCCAAGCAGGAAAATGTTCAGGCAGTGACTGTCCGTCATCGGTGCACCAGCTAGGGTAATGCTGGTTTTGGTAATATACAAACACCAAATTCTATGACCTGACGCAATGAAAGTCCATTTCTGACTGATGTCCAGTGTGGTGTCCTGGTTGGTGGGGTGATGATGTGGGACCCACACCCTCCCTGGTGCTGTTCTGGGCCGGAGCCCACCCTCCAGCCAGAGGACTGTGCCTGAGTGACACACGTCACCTCGGCTCCCACCCCTCCCCTATGAAATGTCACCTGATGCAGGAAAGCGTGGGCCTCAGGACCATCCCACAGCGCTGACCTTACAGCGGCTGCCAGAGTGCAGGTGCCGCCCTTCGCTGGCCGCGGGACGAGCCAGTTACTGTGAAGGTGCCCACAGCGCTAAGCACCTGTGATTCTTGATGTAAATTTTAAACATTGCCAAGACAGGGGTAGGGAGAATCTCTCTCAGTTCCAGGAGTTCTTTTGCGGGTTGTGGCTCTGAAGCATGACTTGGAAGCAGCTCTCAAATACCCTGACCATCTCTAAGTGCCATGGGCAAGTGATCGCAGGATTAGGACGGGGCATCTGGGAAGCCTGCCGAGTTCCAAGGATGGAAAGTGTCACCTGCTTGCATTAGGTTTGGGGTCAGTTGAGTCCTATTGTAGTTCCAAAGTCCTAGGTCCATTGCCCCTGGAAGTCCCCCACCCAGGGAGCCATGGCTACCTGCAAGAAGGAAGAATGAATTCTGCTTCCAGGAACCCCAGGAGGAGAGACACCCAAGTGGGGTTTCTCTCATAACCCACCTTCTGCCTGTGCTACAGAAATGCCCGTGTGTGTTGGACTCTGGCGTCCCTACCCCACCTGCCAGCACTTTGTCACAAACAAGACTTGGAAATAGAAAAGGGAGGCAGGTGAAAGGACCCTCCTGGGATCTTCAGTCTCTGAGAGGAGATTCTATTTTCAGGGCCTTTTTTAAAACAACACTTAGCACAGAGCCAGGGGACGGGACAGCTGTGGGGCTCCTATGCTCAATTCCCCATATACAGAGGCGGTGGGGGGGGGCAGAATTTAAGATCAGGAATTCTTTTTATGATGGTGAGAACATAAGGACCACAGGAAAAAATGTAAGAGTCCTTCCAAGACGACTGTCTTCAGGAAAAGAAAATCGATTCAACGTTCTTTTAAATTCACCTGATTGCATCAGCATTAGCAGAGCTGAGTCTCTAATCTGTTGATGCAAGTTAAATATAATTTGCACCCACATTTATGAAATGTTATTTGGCCTGTAAAGTACACTGGGATGATAAGTATCGTGTAAATAGAGAACACATTTTTATTAATCAGCAATGAGCTGCATTTGAAGGAAGCAATTTAGTTACACTTACAACACAATACACCATAGGTCATTGGAAGCCATTAATGCTCTTGGATTTCCTGTGCCTGCCTAAGGACTGCTCACCTGTACTTACCTGGGTTACCCATAATTAAATACAAAAGCCGTTTCAAGTTGTTGTAAGGATTGCTCACCTGTACTTACCTGGGTTACCCGTAATTAAATACAAAAGCCATTTTAAGACGTCGTTAAGGTCCTGAATTAAATTCACATTAGCAATGAAATCAGAGTTGGAGCTGCCCATGGTGGCACCTCCCTGCCCTCACGTCCCCTGCATGCTGCAGGTCAGGCTCCAGGACTGGGCCTGTATTTGTCCCTGAGGCTGGGGTCTGGCCCACCATCTCTCCTTTGTCCTCTTCCCTGAGGGGCACTGGGGTCCTTTTGACTCTCAAAGCCTTTGCAGCTACAGAAAACATCAGCTGTGAACAGGAGTAGTGCAGAGAAACTAAGGGATTAGGGTGATTTCTCCTGAAAAAGTGGCTGATTATGGAGGTTGAGCTGACAAATAATGGGAGATGCCCTCCCCCCCGCCATAGGTGGTTGTAAGCTCCCAGGAGCCGCTGTCTGGGGACAACGGGAGTTTCCTTAGATGGTCATTGAGCATAAGACCTCGGACAAAGGCAGGTGTGTTTCTTGAACCACGTTAGTTGGCCCCCTTACCCTCATGCCTGGTCCTTTAGGGGTGAAATGAGGTAATTAAGGGGCCCTGCACTCACTGAATGGGATCTGGCACAGAGGACATTGTTGTCCCCGTCACGGTGGTCATCACTTTAGCATCGCACCGAGGCCTGGACCAAGCCCCACTTTGCTGCCTTCAGCCAGGAGTGGGCGGTGGGGCTGCGAGCCGCACACCACAGGTACTGGATAGATGCAGCCTCCTTCCTGGCCACACATGGCAGGGCTCTTCCCAGGACAGCTTCTGCACCACAGTCGCTCCTCTCGCAGATCATATGGCTCCTCTGCTTCACAGTTGGCTCTGCCAGCCTCTTGCCCACGTCCCCTTACTCAGACGGCAGTTCACCACGTGACTCGCGGGAAAACCTTTGCTCTCTGGTGGTACTTAGCAGCCTGCATGCCACGTAGGGACCACACCTTCCGAAGCTGATGTTCCTGCACAGCTCAGGGGCCCTCGGGCCTCAGGCTCCCCCGGGCCCCAGGCTCCCCTGAAGACCTCCCCCAGGTGCATCCCCAGACTCTTGAGATTACAGCTCCAGATCTCAAAGGTGATTACTCCCCACTGCCCAAGGGTTGTCAGGAAAGAGCGGTTCTCTCCTCATTAAATTATCTAAGCATTTTGGGATTAAAGGTTCAAGGGAACTTGGCAGAGTTTTTCTTTCTAAGATACATTCTGAGATGCCTTTATATTAGTATGTTTTTTTCTTGTTTTTTTCCTTGTCTTTAAGAAGGATTCTTTTAGAAGTACTCTGAAAGGACTGTGTTAGTCCACTTATAGATACAAAACCCTGAATCTGCCACCACCCTGTCATCAGGCACCCCCTTCCCACCCTGCCCCCCAACGTCCTCAGGAGGCCTCCACCCCCAGGTCAATCACCCTGACCCATTTTTACAACAAATCTCTCCTTCCTCTTTTGTTCACCGTTTCTGTTCTCTGTCTTTATTTTTACCTTTTTATCGTTGCATCATGCATGTATTGGTGAATTACCTGGCTTGGGGTTCTTTTAAATTGTCATCAAAGTGGTGCCGTCCAAGGTGATGAGGAAAACAGTCCAGCTGAGCTTCAGGTGGGGCGCAGCCACCTCCCCGCCCCGTTCACTCGAGTCCATCACCTCGCCCAGCATCTGCACTACGACCTGGGCAGTCATCCCACACAAACAGCAAGGATTCAGCCCCCTCGGGTCCTCCCGCCTCAGCCGGATAACCTGACTGACTGACTGTGCCCAGCCCCGGGCGTGGAAACTGATGACAGCAGTAGCCTGACTTTTTCTTACTGTTTCTTTGAATAGAAGTTTCTGGTTCAGCTTTGTGTTTTTCCCCTGGAATTCCTTTTTCTCCCCCATTTTCTTGCATCATATGCCTTTATTTAACTTTGGTCCACACCACGACCCCAAGAGTCCTGAGGAGGGGGTTCCTCTGATGCTGGCAGAGCCCAGGGCCACCCAGACCTGCTGGTCCCTCTCCCTACCCCCTGCAGAACACAGCCCGCCTTCCAGGAGAACCGCTCTCCAGGACTGGGGAGACCACGATGCATCTGGGCCCAGGGGACAGAAGAAAGTCCCCACTCCAGGCAGAGGGCAGGAGTGTGCTGTGGGCCCAGGAGCACAGCCAGGACACCCCTGAGAGGCCCACAAGCTGGACCAGCGCCAGAGGGCCTGCCCACAGCTGCGTCCCAATCAGGACGGCAGAGCCCTCGGCCCCACCTGCCGTGAGGCCAGCGGGGCCACAGGTCCTGTAGGGACGGGCGAGTATGGAGAGGAACCAAAGAGAGGACACGGGGGGAGGGAGGTTAGTGTTTAGTGGGGACAGAGTTTCAGCTGGGATAGTGAGAAAGTTCTGGAGATGGATGGTACTGCCCCTGACCTATACAGTTTAGGGTGGTTTTTAACAGTAGCTTTTATGTTATGTGTGTTTCACTACAGTGAAGATAAAACCGGTGATCTGGCGTGGCCACACTGAGGTGCAGGGCCTGGGACACAGTGGCTCAGCCCTGGACCCTGTGGCGGGCTGGGCTGGGACTGCCCGAGCCAGCAAGGGCCTGCCAGCTACAGGTGCCCCGGTGCCCCGACACACACTCTACCTGGCTCTCCATGGCTCAGGTGCTCCCAGAGGACCAGCCCAGCGAGAAGGCTGCTGCAGGTTTGAAGACAGAGACAGAGCTTCCATCGGGTGGGAAACACAGAGAAGTCCCTGAATCTACTTTTCCCCCTTATTAAAATTTGGGATATTTTTCTTGCCTCATCTTTCCAGATTCTCTTATTCTTTCAATTTCTTTGCCTGACTGGCTATTTAACAAGACCCCAGGTGACTGTGTGCCCCCAGGTGAGCACAGGTGCACCGTTATTGCACAGGGCCAGCCAGCCGTGGTCCAGGCATCCCTGATCATCACCTAAGCTCGTTCTCAGAACTGGGCAGGAATTGCCAAGGCCTGGAGATGTACCCAAGCAGGACCCTAGTGGGCCTCCCAAGACAGACCCTCCCTGTATCCTCTGCTGCAGCTCCTCTCTAAAGGACCCAAATTATAGAATCTCGTGCAAGCTTCCTGAGGTTTTCAGATGCTCAAAACCACCACCAAAGGGAAGAAGTTAACTACTTAATGACCATAAGCATGTGGCCCCGAGACCTGGCTCCTAAGGATGGATCACCATCAACCAAAGAATTATGCACAGCTGATCACCTGCCCTGGAACGCCCCTCCCCCAGTCACCTTTAAAAAGGCTCAGCTGAGCCCCTTTGTAGAGTTGGGGTTTTGGGGCACAAGCCACGTGTCCTTGCTCAACCCAGCAGTAAACCTTCCTCTGCTCCAAACTCCCACGTTTTGGTTTGGCCTCCCTGCACATCGGGCACATGGCCTTGTCAGGTTACAGAGGGGTCCACACCCCAGGCTGCGTCTCTTCTCCCTTGGCCCCTTCTGTCCCTATCATTTGGAGACCTCACTCCTGGGTGGAGAAAGTAAACAGAGTATCGGCAGAGCCCTTGTGTCACACCGTCCCTATGGATGACGCGTGGGTCCCCGCGGTCTCCTGTCCCTGGTGTACTGCAGGCGCTCTGGGGATTTGGCAGACGGAAGACCAGCGGAGCCGCAGGGCTCTCGGACGCGCCTTTATTGCGGAGGAGGAGGAGCACACCGGTCCCAACAGCGGCGACGGCAAGTCCCCTCTAGCCTTAGCATCAAGGCAAACAGCCGCAGTCTCTCGAGCTGATGGGAGCGCAGCAGTGCGCCTGCGCGCGCCGTCACGTGTCCCACCACACGGCACCGCGCAGGCGGGACGGCACCGCGGTCTCCGCACTGGTCCGCGAGGGAGCATGAGGGATGCCTTTTCCCCCAACCCAGGTCTTAGAGGGGTGTGTGTGTGGGGTGTGTGTGTGTGTGTGTGTGTGTGTGTGTGTGTGTGTGTGTGTGTGTTTTCCAGATATATGCCCAGGAGTGGGGTTGCTGGATCAACGGTAAGTCTTTTTAGTGTTTTAAGGAATCTCCATACTGTCCTCCACAATGGCTGCTCCAATTTACATTCCCACCAGCAGTGCAGGAGGGTTCCCTGTTCTCCGCGCCCTCTCCAGCATTTGTTTGTGGACTCTTCAATAATGGCCATTCTGACTAGTGTGAGGTGATACCTCATTGTGGTTTTGATTTTCATTTCTCTGATTGTTAGTTATATTAAGCATTTTTTCATGTGCCTGTTGGCCATATATCTTCTTTGGAGAAATGCCTATTTAGGTCTTCTGCCCATTTTTTTGATTGAGTTTTCTGGTATTAAGCTGTATGAGCTGTTTGTATATTTTGGAAATTAATCCCTTGTCAGTCTCATCTTTTGCAAATATTTTCTCTCTCTCCAGGTTGTCTTTTCATTTTGTGGATGGTTTCCTTTGCTATGCGAAAGCTTTTAAGTTTAATAAGATCCCATTAGCTTATTTTTGCTTTTATGTCCGTTACTCTGGGAGATGGATCCAAAAAAATATTGCTGTGATTTGTGTCAGAGTGTTATGCCTGTGTTGTCCTCTAGGAGTTTTATAATGTCTGGTTTTACATTTAGGTCTGTAATCCATTTTGAGTCTATTTTTGTGCATGGTGTTAGAGAATGTTCTAATTTCAGTCTTCTACAGGTAGCTGTCCAGCTTTCCCAGCACCACTTATTGAAGAGACTGTCTTTTCTTCATTGTATATTCTTGCCTCCTTTGTCATAGCTTAATTGACCAAAAGTGTGTGGGTTTATTTCTGGACTTTCTATCCTGTTCCATTGATCTATGTGTCAGTTTTTGTGCCAGTACCATGCTGCTTTGATTACTGTAGCTTTGTAGTACAGTCTGAAGTCAGGGAGCATGATTCCTTCAGCTCTGTTCTTCTTTTTCAAGATTTTGTTGGCTATTTGTGGTCTTTTGTGTTTCCATACAAATTTTTAACACTTTTTTTTTGTTCCAGTTCTGTGAAAAATGCCATTGTCAAAAATGCCATAATTTGATAGGAATTGCACCGAGTCTGTAGACTGCCTTGGGTAGTGTGGCCATTTTTACAATATGGATTCTTCCAATCCAAGAACATGGTATATCTTTCCATCTGTTTATGTCGTCTACAGTTTCTTTCATCAGAGTTTTATAGTTTTCAGAATACAGATGTTTTGCATCCGTATGCAGTGTTAAAAATGGTTAAAATGGTAAATTTTAAATTGTGTTTATTTTACCACAATTTAAAAATAAAAATAAAAATCTTTAAGAAGTAAATTTCACCACAAAGCCTGGCAGCTGATTGAGGCTTGGAGTCATTAGCTTGGCTCAGAGCTGCTCCTGAGGAGAGCTCTGCAGTCTGGAAGGGTCCCTAATAGCCGGAGCCTTAGAAACCGCTCCTGCCTTCTGGGGGCACATGGAGTGGGTCCTGGGATGCCCCAACAAAGGTAGGAGAATTTTGTCTTCGACTAGGGGCCTCTGGGTGAGGCGCTTTCAGCACTTTGTTTCACTTGTTGACTGAACCTGGAGATGGTGGGGCGTCCCCAGTGAAGAGGAGGTGCCAGAAGCTCACTTGAACACGTGAGGAAGGAAGATGGGAAGGACTGAAAAGCTGGAGTGATTTATCCATGAGAACTGCTCGTGTCCTCAGTCGTAAACCCCCAGGACGCTGTGTGGACACCACCCCGGGCACTGAGGGGGTCCTCTCTGCAGGGGGCAGGCCCTGGGGTCAGGGTGGGATGGGAGGTCGCAATTACAGGTGCAAAGCCGGGAACTCACCTGCCAGAGCGAGGGGGTCAAGGCAGCCGCCAGACCCTGAAAATAGCTGAAGGTGTGGTGATAAAGTTGGTCTGAGGCTGGTTCCCAGGACCAGAGTGGGTGGGCAGCTCCCAGGCCCTTTGAGATGTTGTAACAAAACCTCTAGATGCGATAGAGCCTTGACCCAGTGGTCCCTCCCCACCCGGTGTTGGTGCCGGTGCCGTTTGCCCATAGTCGCTGTGAAGCAGTTGGGGCAGGTGCTGCTGCAGGAGGCACTCAGATGCTCCAAACACGGCCTCTGACAGCTTCTTCTGGGGCCACCCTGTCCTCCCCCGAATATGGGAAGTGGCCTTGCTTCCATCAGTAGAAAACAGAGAGAATGATGTAACTTAAATTTCTCTAGTAACTACATCCAAAAAACTAAAAAGCAGGCGAAATTAATTTCTGACATTTTATTTAATACAGTGTATCCAAGTATTATCATTGCAACCTGCAATCAATATTTTCCAGTGCTAGTAGATATTTTACATTCTTTTTCATGTTCAGCTTGGAAATCCAGTGTGTGTTTTGGACTCACTAGTCATCTCTGGTAGGACTGCCCACATTTCAGTAGCCGTGTTGGACGGCACCAGCTGCAGGGTTCACAGGCTTTGAGTATCGTCTATGGCAGGGCAGCATCCAGTCTGATTCTCCAGCCCTCCTGGAGATTTTGTGAACAACTTGATATCCTTGTAGATTTCTGTTTAAATCAACCAGAGAGAGCTTCTGTTGCTCACAACTGAGAGTCCTGATTAATATAACCCTTCTACTGTTTTAATGATTTTCCTGGATGTAGGAACAAGGTTCCATGCACACATAACTTTATGGGCTTCTTAAGGTTGGAGGTTTCTCAGGGTTAACATGAAAAATACATCACCCTTTGTAAAGGCTTTTTTGATGTTCCCTTCATAGGTACTAAGGGAAAGAAAGAATGGAGCGTGCTCCAAGGTAGTCCTTGAAAGGCTGGTCGCTCTTTCCAGAAAACGACACCTTGTAACACACACAAACACAGACACACAGGCACCTGCCGCTGTCCAGAACTGCGTAAGGAGACACGTGATGCACTCGGAAGAGCCAGGCGTCCTCAGGGCGGCCCCGTCCATCTCTCCTGCCCTACTGCCTCTTCTTGGTGCATTAACAGGTGTCAGCTTCTCTTTGTTTTTGAGATGTAACTGACATATTACATTAGTTTCAGGTGTACAAAGTAGTGATATTTGTATACATTTGAAATGATCACAGTAAGTCTGGTCAACATCTGTGACCACACAGAGTTACAAGTTTGGTTCTTGTGATGAGAACTTTTAAGATCTACTCTCAGCAGCATTTAAATATGTAATACAGCATTATTAACTATGATCACCACGCTGTGCCTCACATCCCTGTGACTTATATGTTATAACTTTAAGTTTGTACATTTTGACCATCTTCACCCATTTCTCCCACCCCTTACTCCCTGCCTCTGGCAACCACCAATCTGTTCTCTGTATCTATGAGCTCATTTTTTTAGACTTTTAACGATGCCACATATAAGTGAGATCATATAGTATTTTTCTTTGTCTGACTTAATTTCACTTAGCGTAATATCCACTAGACCATCCATGTTGTCACAAATGGCAAGATTCCTTCCTTTTCATGGCTGAATAGTACTCCATTTTATATATATCTACCACATCTTCTTTATCCATTCCTCCACTGATGGACACTTAGATTGTTTCCATGTCTCAACTATTGTAAATAGTGCTGCAGTGAACATGGGGGTGCAAACATCTTTTCAAGTTAGTGTTCTCATTTTCTTCAGATAAATACCCAGAAGTGGGATTGCTGGATCATGTGGTAGCTCTATTTTTAATTGTCGAGGAACCTCCATTCTGTTTCCCACAGTGGCTGCACCAGTCTACATTCCCACCAGCAGGGCACCGGGGCTCCCTTCTCTCCACGTCCTCACCAGCACTTGTTATTTCTTGTCTGTTTGATGACAGCCCTTCTGACAAGCGTGAGGTGGTGCCTCACTGGGGCTGTGATTTGCATTTCCCTGAGATCAGGCCCTGTGATGTGGAACGTCTTTTCATGTGCCTGTTGGCCAGCTGGATGCCTTCTTTGGAAAAATGCCTATTCAGATCCTCTGCCCATTTATATGCATTTTTTCTCCAATTAGGTAAGTTGCCTTTTCATTTTGTTGGTGGTTTCCTTTGCTGTGCAGAAGTTTTTAGTTTGATGTCATCCCACTCATTTATTTTTTGTTTTTGTTGCTTGTTCTTTTGATGTCAAGTCCAAAAAATCATCACCAAGAGTGATGTCAAAGAGCTTGCTGCCTATTTTTTCTTGGAGCTTTGTGGTTTCACATCTTACATTCAAGTCTTCAGTCCTTTTTGAGTTAATTTTTCTGGGTGGTTATTTCTGAGCTCTTGATTCTGTTGCATTGCTGTGTCTGTTTTGGGCCAGAACCGAGCTGCTCTGATGGTTTGTAATCAGGGCACATGATGCCTCCAGCTTTGTTCTTTCTTTGCTTTGGCTATTTGAGTTCTTTTGTGGTTCTATACACATTTTAGGATTGTTTGTTCTATTTCTGTGAAATACGCCATTGGAATCTCGATAGGGACGGCACTGAATGTGTTGATTGCCTTGGAGAGTGTGGACATTTCACAGTGTTAGCACCACGGCATTCCTGAATTACACTGCTGATTATCTGGTCTGTCCACTCCTTGTCTCTATGTTATAAGCTTTGTGAGGACAGGCAGTTGTCGCTCATTTTCCAGGAGATTCTCAAGACTTAGAACACTGCCCAGCAGCAGCAAGAATCCAATAAATAATTGTTGGATGAGTAATGAACTGAGATTCAGGGAGAGAACATGACTCCCAGAAGGAGAAGAAAAGATGTGAACGGTGTTGCCAGGCAGATGGTATTTACGCTCATCACATTTCCAACACTCTTTCAGGTTTAATCCCTGCTGAGTAGAGGGTGGGGCTGCGCCCCCGGCTCAGCAGGAGCGAGTTGCCCCGGGGGCGGCCGGCCTCTCCGCTTTGATGCTGCAGGGCTTCCTCGGCCAGCGGGCGCTGTGCTCCGGGGCGAGCTGGGAGCTGCCCTCCCAGCACGGGTTTGCAGATCACTGCGTGTGGGCGCCTCCGCCGCCGCCTCTGATGCTTTGTTCCCAAGAAGATGCCCTCCCTCTGCGAGACGTGTGTCCAAATCAAACATCTGGGTTCCTTGCGCCCAAGGTGGTTTTGGTGACAGCTGGAGGTCCAGGCCCTGGACAAACAATCCCCACCTTACAGTTTGCAGTCTTTGTTTTATTGGTCTTTCGTTGTTTTCACTTGCTGTATACCTGAGAAAAATGACTCAAGACAGGAAATTTACTAGTGCTATTTTGAGCATACTGTCTGAATTTTAAATAAGAAGCTGGTCAGTGAGCGATTCATGACCTGTGTGATATGGTTTAAAGGCCATCTGCCTCTTTACTCTCTCAAGACTCCTGTCCAAGGAGGGAGGGCCTCATGGGCAGGAAGATACTGATAGCGGACCCCCCACTGTGCGGTGCCGGCCGTGGCAATGTCAGCGTTTCCGTCTGCGGGAGGCAGCACGTGATGACAGTAATGGAAAGGTGCTCGGTGCTTACAGGCACTTTGACACATGGTCATATCTGCTCAGCCCATCAGTTTGACAGATAAAAAGAAAAACAAATTTTATTCCACCCAATGAATGAGGAGGTGGAATCTCAGAGAGGTGAAGGGACTTGCTTGGAGACACACAGCAACTACGGCCGAGCTGGGCCCAGACAGGGCCCCTGGGCTCCAAGACCAGCACCTGCCCTCTCCACACCCCGCCCAGGAGACAGGCGGAGGCCTTAGGCACGGAAACCGCACAAGCCCACAAGAAATCATAATAATGGTACCGATTATTTACCAAGTGCTGAGTATGTGCCCAAGCCTGCTGGTTCAACATTCACGGAGATCTCATGTTGAATCCTGTTCTGGGCACTGGAGAAGTGACAGTGACCACGTGGGAAAGTTACTCTGCCCTTGAGGGGCCTCTGTTCTCCACGTGAGCACCTGTCTCTGCAGGTAATGCCCAGGGCACCCTCCTATGCACCCTACCTCCCCTGCCAGGTGCTGGTAGCCCCCACCCCCAGTTACCACTACCCAGAGCATCTCCAGATGTGGCCAGCATCCCATGGTTGACATTGGGTTCCAGAGGGAAGAGCAGGGATCCCCCTTGTCACCAGACCCTCCTTCCTTTAAGACTCAGCTCCAAAGTCACCTCCTGGTGCATCTGGGAGTCCCAGCCACAGCTCCCTCCATCCCAGGCCCCCACCACAGCATGATGGGGGCAGTAGGGCAGGGGTGGGACACATAGGACCTGGGTCTGAAAAGGTGGCTGGGGTCTCCCCTGAAGAACTGGGACACATCCATGGGCAGGAGGAACCGGTGTGTTTGGTCAGCAGGAAAAAGACACGATCAGATTTGAGTTAGAGAGCCGGCCCCCTCATGCCGGAGCTGGGAGGCAGCGGGGGCGCTGGAGCGCAGCTCTGGCCACCACATGGGAGCTGGGGGAGGAGAGGGGTGGACTGACCGGTCTCCAACAGCTGGTGATGGAATCTGGGATGGAGGACCAGAGAGACTGCGTCTCTGGATGGAGCTCCTCGCTCTCTCACCCCAGCCCTGCGTGCGGGAACCCTGGACAGCTGCTCAGACCCTCCCGGCTTGGTTCTGGGGCACCTCCCTCTGCACAGGATACTGGTGTCTACAATCTCCCAGGGCTCCTTGTGTTTCTCTCTGGACTACGCGAGGTCGGGCCAACACGATATTTGGACAGCTGACACATCTCCGGTTGGCTTCCTCTTTCCAGGCCAAGTACCCCGAGGGCCCGGCCGTCCACCAGCTCACTCACGCCCAGCCGGTCCCTGACATGCAGGCTGTCGTGACACAGCCGATGTGGGCTGGCTGGGGAGGAACCAGGGCTCATACCCTGCTCCAGAAACATGAAAAAATGAGCGAAAACTGAGGATCAATATTGTTGCAACTGTGGAGAATGATCAAAGGTCTACAGCAAGCGAGTGAATGTTAAATCGAGAAAGGGTGGCTTAGAGGGAGCTTGTGAAGGGCCCGGTCAGCCCAGGAGCCGGGGAACGGGATGTCCCAGAGCTCTTGGGACGGAGAACGCATTCAACCGGATGCCCCCTGACCTGCGGGACGCTGGGGAAGCCTGTGCTCCTGTGGTTCGTGGTAGGCTCTGCCCCTTGACACAGCCGCATGATGGACAGGACTCGTGGGCCTGTGCACAGCTCAGCTCCATCTTATTGTTTAAGGTGCAGACGTTCCATGAATCCTGTCAGATTCCACTTTATATATTTAAGCCTCAAGGCGCCTGTCTTCTAGATCTTTTGAAATTTTACTTCATATTCAGCTCGAAAGCAAACCCTACCAGATTTGTGTGCTCTGTAATTTCTAAGGCACCTTGTCTATGTCTTCCCTAAAATTATTGACTTACAAGTGTTTAAACAGAACTGGGTCAAGACAGAGCCCCCATGCGAGCAACCCTGGTTCTGTGGGGACATTCATCCATTAAATCAACCCCACAGACATCTAACACCCCAGAAGGTTGTGCTTAGAAAAGAAAATTGGTTTATTTTAAAACTCTGCTCCAGAATTTTGATGAAAATTGACTCACTCGAGAGGTCACAGCTCGTATAATTTCTGTCTTTCTGCGTTTGGAAAACTGAGCCGGTGTGTCTCTCTCCAGGCTCAGCGCTCTGGCCTGTGATCCTCCTGCTGTGTCAGGGGCTCCAGTGTCCAGGCTGAGCCAGGACGGACTCAGCTGCGATGCCGAGTGGATGGTCTCATCTCCCCCAGCGGTGAGAGGCCCCAGGGGGGAAGGATTCCTTATGGCTAGAGATGTGAGGGCTGTCAAGTCACTGTCCTGGGCAGGAGGTGGAGGAAGCCAGGTGGGGATGGGACACGGCCCCTCCTCCCCGGGGCCTGTCATGCTCGACCCTCACTCCCAGCTCCCCACTCCTTCCTCCAGCCAGAAAGGGCTTCCACTTTTCCTGTAACACTTGCTCCGTGTTTCCATTAAAGCACAGTTAACCTCCTACCTAGCGTTGAAGATAAAGGCTGCATTGAGAGGACTGGGCTCAGTCCACACTCTGCCACTTACCAGCTCCTAGTGTCTCTAAGCTTCAGTTTCTTTGTGTCTAGAGTGGGGGCAACATTAATTCTACCTTATGGAACTTCCATAGGAGTGAATGAGATGACCCTTGTAAACACAGTGCTTGGCACTTAGAACAAGAACACGTTTCTTTTCTCTCAGGAGCCCAGTAGGGCACAGCCAGAAACCAACTCAACCACCTTGAATGGATACAGTGGCTGGAGCTGGCGCAGCCATTCTGTAGCCATGCAGCAATGAGCATAAGACCAGAAGAATTGCCGTTGACAGTTATCACTGAACCCCTGAAACAAAGCCTCAGCTTAATGTTTGGTGAGAAGAAAATTCCATTTGTTAAAGGCACGGAGCTGACTCTTCCGTTACTTACACTACCCCGTCAGCCAGCTTGCCTGACCCAAGCCACTAAGGAGGCAGGATTTGTCATAAGAAAGCACTGCCTTCATCTGAGAAGGGAAGTCTGAAGCCTGCTGTGTGTGTGGGGTACATGTACCCCGTGTGTACTCAGGTGCCGGAGGAAAGTTCAGGCTGTTTGTTCATGAGCCAATTCTTCGCCTCACTGTTGGGCAAGTTCCCCCCTCTACTGCCCCCGGGAGTTCTCTGTGTGCATGGGGTGCAGCTGGCCGGTGTTCCCAGAGGGCCAGCTGTGATGGGGGCGCCTCTGCGACATTTCCCTCCCAGGCACGTTTCCTAACTGGAGAGGCCACAGCAAAGGCCGTGTTCTGGTGTTCGTGGCCCTGGGCACCGAGCAGGGAAAGGAAGACCCAGGTACTGGGCAGTCGCTGACGGGGAGCCAGGAAGTAATTGGAGGCAGGATCAGAAGCCAGGGGAGTGGGTGGCTCGCTCTCCTCCTCCGGCCCTGGGGGGTACAAGCGCAGCTGGAAGACCTCCAGGCCCCACAAGCACAGGGAGGGGTGTGACAGTCCAGCCCCAGGCGGGCAGCCTTCTCTCTGCTTGGCAGAGTGGTGGGGGCCGCTCAGCCCGGCAGGTGGATGGGGCGGGGAGACACTGGCAGGGTAGCGTGGGCGGTGGGCTGTGGGAGAGCTCTGTCTGCACAGGTGGTCGCCCTGAGGCCCCACACAGAGGCTGCCAGCTTCCCCCTCAAGGACCCCCCAGCACCCCAGCCTGATCCCATCTGAAGGCTTCCGTCTCCAGGACGCCGTGCCGCCGAGCCCTGAGCTCAGTCACCCGAGAGGGGGCAGTGCTGGCCAGGGCTCAGAGGCTGTCCTGGGCCAGGGTCCTGCCTTCTCCAGCCATGGTGGCCTGTCTGTGAGTGGGTTGGAACCTCCATCTGAGCAGGGTTGTGGGCAGGCGTTGGGGTGACTGTGGTGGAAGCCTTCTGTTTTGAGCTGGGTGCAAACACATGTGGAAATTCAGCCTATGTCAGGATGGTGGCCCTGCTGTGTGCAGGCAAGAGGACATTTCTGATGCGTCTGGTTTAAGGGGCCAGGACCCATCTCCTCCCCGCACACACTCCCCTCCCCACCCCTGATGCTGGAAGTTCTGCTGTCCCAGGGGAAGGCCTCGGTGTGGTCAGGGTGGGGAGGGAGAGCTGAATCCATTTTCGCAGGTGGTCTGTGTTAGGAGCTCTGCCCCATCCTCTGGGGAAGGAAAGTGCAGACCCAGAGCCAGGCCCCTGCCGGCCCCCTCCTCCTGGGAGATGGTGGGCTGGGCCCCTGGGGCCAGAGGAGGAGGGCTGGCTTGGGACCACGGTCAAGGCCCCCAGGATGTGCACCCCGTCTGACCCGCCATGTTCAAATCCACTGGAGGAACACGGGCCAAGCTCCTCGAACTTTAAACTGTGGGCTTGCAGGGGATATTGGTCACCACATGTTGAGAATGTAGATTAACTGCTTTCAGTGCCCCAAATTGTAACCCCCCCCCACATAATAGTCCTTAGTAGAAAATTCATTACGTCCAGAGTTTCTGTGAATTAAGGGGTTTGAAAAGTTATTTTGCACTTATCAGCCATGACAATAGGTAATTCGAAAAATCGTTTCACGTAAGTGAGCTGAAAGGCTTCAGTGCACACCCCAGGCCCACTCTTTCCCGCTGGGCCCAGTGGGGCTGAGGCTGCGTGCGTGTAGACCCCTGAGGGGACAACGCACACCTGGCAGGTGAGGATGTGGCCTTATGGGAGTGAGACCAGCAGTGACACGTGCGGTGACGCAGATCTTCTCTCACATGTGACCTCACGACCATCTCTAGGGTCCCAGAAAGGCTGCTGTAGGGGGTCCTTGTGTGTGTGCATGTGTGTAAGAGTACCCACTCGCACTCAGACGCACTCAAGGCTCTCACACACCCCACGTGCCTCCTCTCAGGCTCCCGGGAGGGCACCGTCTCTGCCCTCTGCCCTGAGTGAGTTCCATCTTCCATTGCTGGAACCAGGGAAACAGCTGGCACCCTAGAAATTCCGGCTCCAGGCCCCAAAGGAGAACCACCACCTCGTGGCCCCAGGGGAAACTGAGGCCCAGATCTCTGATGGATCGTCTGGAATTGGTGGCTTGTCCCCCATCCGCGAAGCCCAGCTCCGCCTCTTCCTGGCACTAAGACTGGTTTCATTAGATCCTTATAATTTGGAAAAATGAGTCTGGTCTGTTCACAAGGTTCTCAAAAGGCTACAAGAGGCAAGCAAGGGTGAGCGGGAAGCCGGCTTGCAAGCGTGGCTGGGAGGAGGGATAGGGCAGCTCTGTCTGTCTGTCCGTCTGTCTATCCATCACCCTGCCGATCCATCCCTGTTCTCTATTGTGGGAACTCCCATCTGGTAGGAGGACAAAGCCACCCAGGGCTTGTTCCAAAGGCACATCCAGCCTGTGGACTGGACCCCAGGAGCCGTTACCTGCCGCTCAGTCCCAAGACTCCTACACTTCCAGCTTCACGTGTTCATGTGTGTCAGACTCTCGTTTATTTCAGCTGTAGCTGCAAAACGTCAGGAGGGTTTGCTCAGCCTGCCTCAGGAAGACACGTTTAACTCCAGGTGGGAACCGGGGTCTCATCACATGGGAGTCGGAGACCCGGATCAGCCCCGACGGCCAGGCTGGGGGGCAGCAGAATTCCTCCGCCACCCCCAACCCCCGGGTACCTCCTTCCTTCCCTGGCCAGGGGCTTGGAGCTGAGACTGCCCTTGCCCAGGCTCTGGAGCGGTTCTAGTCCTGCCGACAGGATGCCCGGCCATCAGGCGTGGGCTGCATGGTACGGCCTGGCCTCTGTTAAGCCACACCCTCTCCACGGGGGCTGAACCACCAAAGGACAGATGGGGTCATTTGTCACAGCAAGGGGCTGCGCTGGAGCTGGTCAGCCTCCCGGCGCGGGTGGACTCTCTGTGGCCGAGCCCCCACCCTCACCCCCTCCTGCCTGGGGCACTGTGGGTCCATGGGCAGGACGAGTCTCCTGCCTTCCATCCTGGCGCACTCAGGGTCATCACCCACGACCCCCAAGCCTGCGGAGCCCAAAGTGTCTCGGGTTTAATCTGGGCAGAAAATTGTCCCCTTCCGTGGCACAGCACAGGCTCTCCTCGCCCTGTGCGCACGCAGTAAACACGACGTCACCCTCCTGTAAAAGCTCTCAGGGACCCAGCTGGGCCGGGAGGGAGGCTGGAGATGCACAGGGCAGCCGGGCAGATGGGGGCAGGAAGGCACACCCACGGGACCAGTGACCCTGGAGGAGCCAGCGTCCGTGTGGGGCTGGGAGGCGTGGGCATGTGGCTTGTGAGGAGAATTGGCCCTTGGCCATCGCTGCTCAGGACGCGAGGGCACTGGGAGGAGGCTCTGAGGGAGGGAGGTGCATCTGGTCCAGGAAGGACAATGAGCACCTACTGCATACTGGGCGTGAGGAGACCAGGGAGGGGGGCCCTGGCTTTCGCGGGGCTCAGGGGCCAAAAGAACAAATTGTTCTGAGAACCCAGTATCTTAACGTGTGCTTAACCAAGGAGAGAGAGCTTCTAACAGCAGCAGAGGCCCAGACCTGCCACCTGGTGCAGAGCTGGCCAGCCCGGCAGCCACAGAGCCTTCGGTCAACCAGGAGGCTGCTCCAGACTCCACCCCGGGTGAGGAGATGGAATAAAGGGCAGAGGCCTCGGCCCAACCCCAGGGATCTGCCACTGAGTGAGCTGTGAGCAAGAAGTAAACAAATGTGACAGGGGACTCCAGAGCTGTCACGGGACCAGGACAAGGCTGCAGAGGCACCAAGGGACACAGGAGAGGCGCACACTGGAAGACATACTGGCGATACATGGCTCCTCTGAGACCTGTCCTCACCTCAGTGACGAGATGGTGACACGGGGGGTGGGTGGGGCCTGGACACGGGGGTCCCTGCCTAGGACTTACAAGTATCGAGTCACTGTCTGTGCACCCCTGACCAGTACACCACCACCTGCCGGTGACTCCTCAGTACAAAATTTAGTCACCAGTTCTCAAAAACGGCAAAGACTCGAACAGACACTTCACACAGGAGGAAATACGTGCATGTGAACGAGCACAGGAAGGTGCTCGGTGTCCTCGGCCATCACGGGGATGCAGATGGAAACCCCTACGAGACGTGGCTCCACACCAGGGATGCGCTGACCTTGGGAGATGGCGTCCGCGGGGACCACATGGTGCTTCGGAAACCGGCTCAGCCGCATCCTATTCCGACAAACATGCCTGTGCTCTAAGCACCAGCCGTTCGCCCGTTTAGCCAACAAGACAAAGTCTAATGAAGGGTGTTTGTAGCCACAAACAGCCAGAAGGAGCCCGGAGGTGAACGCCAGACAGGGCTGCGTCCGTCTGACCGAGCCCTGCCTAGCCATAAAAGAACCACTGAAACACACAACACGTGCGTGCCCCACGTGGATGACATTTTAGAGTAAGTGAAGCTGGGCTCTGGTGGTAGAAATGGAGGCCCTGGGGGGTCCCGCAAGGGGTGCGGGGGCTCCTGGAACTGACGCAAGTGTTTATCCAAACTCATCCAGCTGAGCTCTGAAGGCCTGTGTGTTCTGTTTTATGCAAATCGTTCTTCAATTAAGAAAAGACATGAGGCAGGGACTGGGAACCCTGCGTCAGCTCCCGGGCCCCTGGGAGGGAGGGACGGCACCTCCTGCCTTTTGAAGTTTGGTAACAGATCGACTCACTTAAGAGCAGAGGCAGGAAAGGAGGCAGAGGACCTGCGGGAAGGGGTCTGCCCTGGTGATGCTGGCGTGACCCAGACTCGCCCGGACCGGGGCCACGTGGGGCACGATAGGGAGGGTCTGCCAGGTGGGTTCCCGGGTGCGACCTGGAGCCTGAGAAGGGGAAGGTGCTGGGCACACCCATGGGGCAGGGGCTCCGATGCCCGTCCCCTGACCTGGAATGAGGAGCTCAATCAATCTGAGATCAAGGGGATTGTCTCTGTCTCAGAAGAGCCACAGCCAGCACGGTCATGAGCCTCCATCAGCGCCTACTCGTCGCTGATGTAATTGGGATGGAAGGTTTAGTGTCTGGTAAGTGTGGGGCTCTGAGCTCCAGGTGTGAAGATGACAGACAGACGTAAACTAGTATCCAAAGGGTCAGAAGAAGAGAGGACGGTGGGTTTTGGGGCCAGGAGAGCCTTCTACATGAAGGAGGCCAGGGAGAGCTGCTTGCTGGACGACACGGAGGAGCCGCTGATGGGGACAGCCGGGCATTGAGGGGACAGTGCGGGAAGATGGGAACCCCTGAGCCAAGGACTGACTGAAGCCCGCGGTACATCTGAGAGGCCGCCGGCTGGGATGGCAGACAGCAGGGCTTCCCTCTCTGGGGAATTGTAACAGCCGGCCCGTCAGCCCCCAGCCCTTCACAGGAGCAGCAGACCCGCAGGACGGGCAGTGACCACAGCCAGTGCTTAGTGTGACCTCACAGAGAAGCGAGGGGCCCTGCCCCAGGGACTAGCCGAGGCCCTGGGCCTCCGAGCCTCCTGGGGGTGGGGGGCAGCGTACAGCCTGGCCTCCAGCAAATGGGCTGCCCTGGGGTTTCCAGCCGCTCTTGGGAAGCTCTGTTCTAGCCTGAAGCTACAGCAGCACCTGAGAGGCTGTTTTGTTTCAGCCCAGCAATCCAAGTGGGATGCCCCGGAGTGGGCAGCAGTACCACATGGTGGCACCTCCTGGGCCAGAAGGGCAGGGACCCTGGCCCGAGCAACCCATGAGGCGGGATGGCCCATGTCCCCAGAGCCCAGGGTGGGTGCCTTGGGGTTGGGGCCCAGCACAACCTGTTCTGGCTGAAAAAGCTCAGCTGAGCCTGTTTGCTCCCTTGGACCTGCGACAAGCCTGAAACGAGACCGTCCCCCAGGAGTCGTTTTCTTCCAGGCGAGAAGGATGCCTGTGGGACCAGGTGCCCCCGGCCATCGTGGCTGCACGGCATGGGGACTGACTAGCGATGCCGGACCCCCACCCTCCTGCCGGTGCAACCAGAGGGCAACACCTGGGCGAGGTGGGGACCCAGCTCGTTCCGCTGCTCTTGGGCACAGACCACAAGGAACTGGATGAGCACCGGAGATGCCTCTCAAACATGTGAGGGAATTTTTGTGTTTTGCCATTTTTGCCCCAGAGAGCATTTAGAATTAAGAATCAATTTGTTTGCTGCTTCAGAAAAATCAGACTATGTTGACTCAAAGCTTACTCCAAAACAGAAAAACTGTGATCTCCCAAAAGAAAAATATTTCAATATATTGAGCCCATGCTTAAAGCACTAAGATAGCCCCTGTTTCTAGAAATTGTATGGTCTGTGTTTGTTTATATTAACAGAAACTTAAGTTTGAAGGACTTTCTGACATTTCTTGGGAAGCTGGAGAATTCCTGGTGCATCAGAAAACCAGTGTTTGGCGATCACTTTTCAATATTGTGCTTGCCGTCGGTGGTTAAATTTCAAAACTGAAACAAGAGGAATTAAACACTCATCCTTTCCTTCAGTGTCTACATATCATTGGCCATTTGTCCAGCACCTATTTGACAGGGACCCAAGCCCGACCCCATAACCAGCAATGGGATCCTGACCTCATCCTGTCCACGCTCCGCGGGACCCCAACGCTGGGAGTGACCAGGCGGGCAGCACCAGGGCCTCCCACCAGCCACACTGTCTAGTTCTCCCCGAAGTTTGTCTTCTTGAGCCGCCCAGAAATTTCAGTTGCCCCCACCAAAAAACAAAAAAAAAATTTAAAATACCGTGAACATGAGGTTTTTTTGAGCAATTATGATGAAAGCAGGACGCTGGCGATCTAGGCAGCTTGCTGCTTTTTCGCTATAGTTTGAAAAGCACGGTCTTTCATATAACTGACCCCTCTCCCTCTTGGGTTATTATTTCTAACGTGGATAGACCAAATACTGGTTTGAGCCCAGAAAGTACGCAGAAAATATTCTAAAGCAAACATTCCGCATACTTCCCTGCTGGTTGTGTAATGCTCTGGTGTCGGCCGAATACCAGTGGGTTTGGGGCAGCATAAGGAAGTGGAGAATTCCCCTCTGGGAAGAGAACCGGCTTTTTGGATAAATATTTTGATCAACTATTTGGGACCTTGATGGAGGAGGGGAGTGTAACAGTGAACCAGGAAAGCCGGCAGAGCCCAGTCTCTCAGTGTGGAAGTGCCGGGCTGGGCTGAGAGGCCCCGGAAGACGCAGCTCAGGGCGGACAAGAGATGAAAATGGGGTGGAGGTGGCTTTGGCCCCAGTGTCAGCGATGTGGGTCCAGGTTGGGAGCAGGGAGCCAGGCCCCCACACACGTGGAGAAGCAGCCCCAGGCCTCCGGGGCCGAGCTGCCTCCCCAGCCCGAGCCGCGGGACAGAGATGCCCACAGACACGCACTGAAGAGCTTCTCTGCAAGTCTCCCCGCTGGGCCACGGAGACGGAGCTTCCTCCACAGCCAGTGTGCAGGCCCCGGCGAAGGCAGGCGTGGGGCCCGCGAGACACCCGGTGGAAACCCCAGGCATGGGAGGGGCCCGTGGTCGCACACAGCTGTGCACGCGCCTTGAATGCGAGAGCCCAGAGCTAATGCCTCCTAGTGCTGTAGACAGGCGTGTTGCGTCCAAAGGACTCTTTGGGCCCAAAATGACATTCCAGTCAGGCGTTTGGTGCCCACAGGGAAGACGTTGGGTCCACGGCCCTGAAATCTGGGCTTTGAGGTGGGGGGGGGGGTCACACCTGTGCTTTCCGGGGGAATGGGGTGTGAGCTACAGACTGTGGTAAAAAGAAACAAGGAATTAATTTTGACACTGTGTCTTATTTAACCCAGTGTACCCAAACATCATTTCACCAGGTGATTGATTTTAAAACAAGTGAGGTATTTTACCATTTCTTTCACGCTTAGTCTTTGAAACCCAGTGCCTACTTTGTGCCTGCAGCACATGCCAGCTCAGACCAGCTGTTCTTCAAGGGCCAGGGAGCCACACGGCTGGTGGCTGCACAGATACTGTCACACAGCGCACACTGGCACACAGGCAGTTACACACGTGTGTGTGTACACAGACACTCGCACACAGGGTTACACAAGGCAGTTACGCACACACAGTCACACAGGTACACACACTCTCAATTTTGCTGTTTATTCTGAGCAAATGAAGAATAGCTCTGAAAAGCAAGAAGCTGAAGTTCCGATGGGTTTTTTTTAACCTGGCACATTTTTGCACTAGTGTGATCCAGAGACTCTATTTAAAAGCCCCATGAATTTCCGTGTCCCATAAAGCTCAGCGAAGAGAGAGGCAGCTTCTCAGAACCGAGGGGCTCTCTTGAGTGCCTGCAGGTGACAGCCCTGTGACGCTGATGGATGCAAGTGTGAAACCAATTTAACCGGGTCACAGAGCTTACTGGGTCAACGGAAGAGGGTCTTGGCTGCATGTCTCCTCTCTGATTCCAGGAGGAAGGTGACGGCCAGCCTGCCCAGCGTGTTCCTCTGCAGGTTAACCTGGGAGGGGCCTCTCAGAGGATGAGGGTGGCATCTCAGAGGAGCCCGACCGAGACGGTCAGACAATTGGCTGCTCTGAGGAAAACTCGCCCTAAAAATGCACCTGAGCCCCTCCCAGAGGCACGCTCAGCAAGCCGCGGTGGGGAGGCGGGTAGAACGCTGGACTCAGCCCCCGCCGCCGCCCCGGCTCCTCGATCTGCCCTACGGGCCGTACTGTAGTGCTCGTGTCTCCCGGGGTGTCTGGACTTCAAACACCTTTGTCTGAGAATCTTGCCTTCTGGGCCCTTCAGCAAAAATGGTTTTCTTTCTTCCCCATCTTATTCACAGAGGGCACATTTCATACTGTAAACACAACGATTCTTTAACAAGAAGACCAAGGGAAAATTGTGCATGGCCCAAAGACGAGAACCCCCACAGCCACCGGGTGATGAGGAATTGTTCAGGTCTGTTGCCTCCCTTCACCGAGTTTTCTTGGTCCAAACGCAGGATGTACGTTCTGCACGAGGTGGGCCTCCTGCTCCCGCTCCAGAGACGCCGGTCCTGCCCCACGTCCAACCTGCAAGGAAGGCTCAGGTGCAGGGTGGCTGCGGAGATGCCCACGGAATAGAGGACAAAGCCAGCAAGGGCTCCTAGTCCTCAGAAGATTGTCTCACTTTTTACAACAATTAAAGGAAAAATGGGAAAGGAGTATGAACAGTCATGAAGGAGCAGGCGCTGGGGCCTCCCCACGAGTGTCCTCGGCTTGCTGAGCCCCGGACGGACGTGCGGCCTTGGGGCCAGAGGGTCAGCTCGTGTTTGCAGCTGCTCTAAGCGGTCATTCTAGGACAGCAGCAAATAATCGGCAAAGTTGGTTCCACTTAACGTCCCCGTGATATTGTAAGTCACTTCTTTGGGACGGAGACTGAGCCTGATTCTTAACGCCAAAGATACGACTCAACCCTGACGAGTGAATCAATCGATCCTGCCTGGCAACGGAGCAGAAGTACTCCGCTGCAGCTGTTGTATTTACTTATGGACAAGATTAGTGGTCCAGGTGCTTAGAAAAATTAGATTATACAGAATTTCTAAGCATTTTGTCAAACTACTTTTTCTCCAAGTAAGTTGTCCAGACATACCCAGATATCCATAAAATTCGGTTGCACTTCGATGGATAGTAACAGTGGATTGGGGTGGTGATGTGTCCTCAGAAACAAGGACAGGAGAGGGGCCGCCAGCTGCCACCACCCAGAACTGGCATCTGGCCTGGCAGAGCAGGCCGTGTCCAGCCCACGAGGGGTGCTGGGACCTGGCTCCAGCCACGTGCGCTGGCTGGGTGACTTGGGCCGAGGGTTGTTTGCTTGTTGGTTGCTCCGAGCCTGGGTTCCTCTGTTGCAGCTGGGGACACCTTACCATCCCCCAGCTACTGTGACAGAGCTCCACGTGGGGACTGGGTGGCAGAGCAGGGCACCAGGTGCTCACAGTGTATCTCAGAGCCATTAGGAGTCCCGGCTAAAGGGGAGAGGCCCTCTGACCCTGAGGAAAGCCATGGAGGGGCCCCGTGGTCGTGGACAACGGTCCTGAGCCTGAGCTCCTCAGGATGCCAGGCTCAGCATAGCAGTGGGGACGGCCTGGCCAGGTATGGGTGGGGCGACGGCAGCACAGGGCAGGGGTTACCGGCAGGGGAGGAGTGGGGGCTGGGGGAGGAGATGGGGCACCAGGTGTCCACTGGCTCCCCTTGGCCGGGCTCAGTCCCCACAAGGCCTCCTGCAGGCGCTGAGGGCAGGCTCCCTCCCTCAGGCCCCTGCCCCCTCACCCTTGACCTCCCAGACCCCAGCTCCTAATAGCCATGTGGCCAGGCGGCCTCTGCAGCTGTGGCCCAGAAAGACAGCCCTGCACAGTGAGGCTGCATCATGTAAGCGCTGTGATGTCTGGACTTGAACAAGGGCCTCAACCACACATTCGCTCTGGGGCCTCACGGGGCCCTGGGGGAACAAAAGATGGGAAGCTGCTAACTACAGACTGTGTGCACCCCGAGCCCCGGATCTGCCAGTACAGATGCTGGTCGCTAGTCGCGTCCCACCGGCAGTCACTCCACAGGGACAGTCAGCTTGGGAAACTTCCAAAAACTGTCAAGGGGCAGAATGTGGATCACAAATTGGTTGTATTGACCAAAATGGTCCAGGACTCTGGATAGCCCTGCACACTGGTGGGAAGCTCTACTTACGTGAGCCTGCCTGGCCCTCTCTCTCCTCAGGGCCTCCCCGTCAGAGGTGGAGCTGTTTCTTCACCCATCCATTCACTCACTCCCCCACTCCCCCACTCCCCAACTCTCTCACTCAGCTAGTGTTTATCCCTCACCCTCCTGCACCAGGCACTCTTCGGTGCTATCAGGTCTGTGAGCACGAAGGACAGGTTATGGAATTTAATTAACCTCTTAATTTTAAAATAATCTTTCGATGACATGAAAAGGCCTGCTTCATTTATGTGAAATCCACTTAAAATAAAAATGTAAGGAATTTTAAGTAGGTTACTACGATTTGGTTAGAGAGGGTGGGGCTTTCTAGGGAAGCCCTGGGTACCAAGCCTGCTGAGCAGAGAGCCCCACCCACCTGGCTGTGAGGTTGGAGGTCACCACTGGAGGTTTAGGTGGGGAGTCAACTTCCAGAGCCCTCGAATCCAGGCCGAGTGGAAACTGCACAGGCAGGACAAGGCAGCAAAGGGAAGTTAGAGGCAGGATGGTTCTTTTCTGAAGGAGGATGTCGGGGCAGTAAGTCTGAGACCCGCCCACACACTCGAATTGGCACCTAAGTGTGTGCACAAACGAGTCATGAGTGACCTACCGGATGCAGAGACAGCAGCCAGGGTCCCTGTCATGAGATGGCTAGTGGCCAGGCAGCAAACTGCGAGGCCACCCATGGCTCCCCGGGTGTCCCACGGCCACCAGAGGATGCAGCCTCAGTGTCGGGATCCGACCAACCTGCTGACCCCTGGACACAGGCCAGTAATGATGGCTGGACGTGCTGTCCAGGCCTCTCGGCCGCAGCACTAGTGACGAAGGACAGACGGACAGAGGAGGGGGCCCAGGACGCCCACCCCCAGGGACTCGCGGGGCGGGGGCTCCGGAGGCCTGCTTCCTGCCCCAACAGGTCGCCCCTCCTCTGCTTTGGAGCCATTGCTGCAAGTCAGACCCACAGGATCGAACTGCCGCTGAATCTCCTCGTCACAGGAGAGACTCTTCCCCGGGAAACTGCCCTTTCTGCGGGAGCGCCGGGGGGTCCGCTTGATAACTTGCAGGGAAGAGCTTCCTCGCAGGAAGTTGCGTCAGTCACTCCCTTATGGGCCCGTTTCCTACCTGATGAGGTCAGCCCACGGCGGCCTCGCTCTGACACCTGCAGCCACGTGGGGCTCGGCACTGACAGGGCAAAGGGGCCCTTTTCCCCTAAAACCATCACAGTTCCGTGCGTCCATCACGTCGCCATAGGAGGGTCCAGGTGTCCGGGTAACAGTCAGGACAGTACTGTTGCCTTAACCCTTTCTTTGGGGATGAGGTGAGGCCTAAGTAGACGAAACAGTCACAGCTGAAGTCGTGGGCACCAAGCGCTTTCACACGCTCGTCACGTCTCAAGGACCCAGGGACCCTCTGGTGGCGGGAGTGAAGGAGGGGTCAGGGCCCTGAGCTTGTGTGCGGGGAGGGCTGCTCAGCCGACCCAGCCCACGGAGGGTAAAGCCCAGTGCGTCTTCCGTGAGGTCGGTTGGGGTCCAGATGCCTGGACCCCACAGAAGAGATGGAAAAGGGGCTCGGATACGCTCCGATGCTGACTCAGCAGCCCCCCCCTTCAACATGGGGCGACCCCGGTGCGTCACTGTGCGGGACTGAGAGGCGCATGCGGAGGGGACCCAGGAGGGCGGACAGGCGGGGGTGAGGGGATGCCCTCTCTGCCGAGCTCAGCCCTGACTTCATACTCTCCACTGGCCGAGAGCTAATTCGCCAATTGAATTGAACGGATAATTCATCAATCAAAATTCCAGCCTCCCGAGGAGGTCCTGGAGCTCGGACATTTCACTCTGCGCTGCCCCCCAGGACACGGGCTCTGATCTGCAGAGGAGGCTCTGTGGGCACAGCTCTAGCAAGACAAAGTGGGAGGTGGGGTTTGGGGGGAGAGAGGTGCCAGAGGGGTGGAGGTGTGTGGCCGTGGCTGGAGGACCTGCCTCGCCTGACCAGCCCCTCCTGGGCCAGGGCCCTGGCGGACTGTCGTGTTTGGATAATACCTTGACTGTAAATGGAAAATGCTCCCCGTTGTGGGCACCGACCACAGCCACCTCCCACGCCACTGTTAGATGCTGTGTTTTTCTCCCCATCGGGTCTACCGAAGTTGCTAGACTGATCCTCCGTCTGCATCTGCAGAGAGGTCACTCAGTGACGGTGTCATTCACGTTGGAATTGAGGGCTTTCTTTGGTGTTGCTACAAACAGCCATTATCCCTTCAACTCATCTGACTCGTCTGCTGAGCCCAGGCGTGAGCTGCTTCAGGGAACTAACCCCGACCCCTTCGTCCCTTCTCTGCCTGTTTCATGATCTGGGGGAGGGTTCTCACAGGCTGTGGGAGGCCTGTCTCTGGGACTCCCTCGACGGCCGGTCTCTTCTCCCTGTTGGGTCCGTCTGCTGTCTTTCCGCCCATGCCACCGCTCACAGCGACTTTGTGTTTCGTCAGTGTTGCTTCACGAGTTTCCACGTCTTCCTAATGCTGTGCCCTCTTCCAAAGGCCCTTCCCAGGACTCACAGCCATGAAGGTGTGAAAGAAAGTGAACGAATCACAAGAAAACTGGTGCAAAAAATGTCCCAAACGGTCCCTGTTTAAACACAGTCGTTCCACTGACTGCACTGCCCCCGGACCTGGCCCCACTTCTGTCCTCCCCTGTGCCCTGTAACCCCTCACCTACTGCGGATCTCCCTCCAAGCCCTGTTCTGGGGACACAGACAGTGTCTGTGCTGGTTTAGAGATTTGGTGGTTTCAGAGTCACATTAACTACAAAGACCCACTTGAATAACTTGAATAGTTTGAATAGGAGCCAAACTCAGTAACAAAACCAGGACCCCAGACCAGACTAACCCGTAATCTTAGCTTCCTTGTGTTAGAATGTGGGCAGAATGAGCCAGATGCGTTTAGTTTATTTGCCAAGTAATGAAGAGGGAGATGGATGGAAAAGTAAACAAGTAGGTAGATTATCTTTTTAAGTCAGTATGAGCCCAAATGGGGGTTGCATATTGGCAAAAATCAGTGAGCCAAGAAATCAAGCCAGCACATCAAATTGCTGAGCTAAACCAGGTGGTATTTGAGTCTGACCACAAAGTCTGCTCTAAGGTCACCTGGATGTCAGGTCCTTTCCTGAGGAAGGACCCCCTGCCCTGCACCCCAGAGTAGCTGCCCTGGCTGCTGAGTGGATGGGGCAGCCAGGCCGAGCACCTTTTTAAGACCAGTGATGCCGGGATGTTCTGAGACACAATTACTTTAAGGGGTGAGCATAGGTCCTGGACAAATATATCTCCCCACATCTTTTTTTCCAGCTGAACTGTTCCATTCAGAACCTGGTCCTGCATCAACAGCAGCTTCCACTGTGGCCACACCATGGACACGCTGTGGACACACCATGGACATGCCGTGGAAACATCATGGACACACTGTGGACACACCATGGACATGGCCACGGACCTGCACCAGCTCCTGCCACGAGCACTGGGCTAAGGCTTGCTATGCTGGGACCCACACACCTCGCCTGGCACCACATGCCCATACCCGGGTGGAAGTGGGCCCAGAGCAAATGTAGCTTTGCTGAGAGGCACAGGGTTCACCCTCAACTGCTCCTCAACGGGCGCTGCTGGGTGGCATCCAGCACAGCGGGAGTCTCAGCCTGCTTCCTTTGGGGCCCTGGCATCTTTCCGGCTACGTTTCCCTAGAGGCTGCCTGGACAGCCACGTGAGAAACAAGGTGGGTTTTCACTAGTGGCAGACCATTATTCTCTGGCTGGAGAGCATCTGGTTGATTCCACTGGCTTAATAAAGAAAAAAAAATGTATCATCGAGCTGAAAGGCTCTGGCCCATAAACCATGAACATCAAATTTTGTCTTTAAGACACTGGAATTCTAGCTGGCTTCTCGCGCTGTCTAGAAAATTCAGAGCTGGACTCCCTCCCTGTTGTTCAAAAGTGGGGAACAAAATAACTGTACTTACTTTTGAACTTCAAACTTTTTTCTAGTAATAAGCCAGAGTGAGACTAGGCAGAAGCCACTGAGAATGACAGAGGGAGCTTAGCCTGCACTTTGCAGAACAGACAGGTTTACGGAGCCACCTGTGTGTGTCCCAGAGCCGCCCGCGGGCGCACACTCACTGCTCTTCTGATGATGTCTTTGTACGTTAGTTATTAAATCATCTGTAACCAAGTGTGCTGAGGCCTCCCCTGAACTTCTCAAGGTGGACAGGTGTGCCTCTCCAGTGAACCGGCCACTTACAGTGAGAAAAGTGTTTACTTCAGAGAAACAAATCTTTACATTGAGAGTGAGGCAGAGAACCTCTTAAGCTATTACAATTACTCCTTTATCAAGAGTCCATTAAAGTTTTCCAAAAGGAAGCAAACAAAACTCCAAACCACTTGCTTTTTGAGAGAAATCAGTTGTGAAGTTAAACACTGAGCAGGCTACCATAGTGACAGCTGATGGATTAAAAAAAAAATCCTAAAATAAAAAAAAAAATCACATGGAAAAAAAGTGCTTTCTGTGCTGATGATAAAAGTGTATTTTTATAAAAAAACCCTGCTGTGTTTTGCCTTACTTTTCAACCATGACTGAGACGACACCTGTGCAGAGGTTAAGCCCCAGCTGGTGTCAAGGAGAGAAGAATCTAGGTGACTCTCTCAACATCCAGGGAAGGGACCAGACATCAGTGGCATCTGGGTGACACCTCCACCGTGAAATAGACAAAACAGACAAACCTGGAGCAGAAGAAAGTCCCTGTGGTCGCCGGTGTCAGCACCTCCGGAAAGACAAGAGGAAGGTTAGCATCTAAGAGAGAAAGACAGACTTGCTCACGTGCACAACATGCTGTTTTTAAGGAACAGTTACAGGACAAAAAGTTTGAGGGAATTAAGAAATGACAGCAGAAGTTAAAAACCGATGGATGGGTTTGGAAAAAAAGCTGAGAAAATTTCCCCAAAGGTAGAAGGAAAAAAAGGCAAAAACCAACCAACCAACCAACCAAATGAATGAATGAAAGAAAAATCGCAGAGAAAATTAGAAGACACAGTTCCAGAGCTCAGTTCTGATAGGATAGGCGCTCCATCAAGAGAAAATGAAGGAAAGGAACTTGGCGGAGAGATTGGGGCCCACGGAGCCCCCAACACAACGGGTACCAAGTCACCGAACTTTAGAATCCAGGGAACAAGACGATGCTAGACTTCTAGGGAGGAAGACAGATGCAAAGACAGATTAACGACAAAGACTGGGACTCAGGTGGCTTTGAACTCAGCTTCAGCCCCAGGTGCTTAAAGAACACGACCTCTAACCTAGAACTTTATGCCCGTCCATCCAAGCTGTGAATTAAGGGGTATAATGGAGCCGTTTTCAGACATTTGGGACCTAAAGCACTCACTACCTGTGGCTCCCTGCTGTTCTTAAGTGTTCCTGAGGATATGCCAATGAAACAAGAGGATAAACCAATGAAGGGGTCCAGGAAACAGGTGTGTGAATCGAGGAAAGAGATGAAGGGCTCACCTGGACACAATGGTGACCCCAGCCAACAGACCAGCCAGGCCAGGAGCCGGGGCCACGTCTGCCCCGGGCAACTCCGTGGACCGGAAGTGTGCCCCAAGCCCCCTCCTGAGTGGCTCCTGATGCCCTTGGCCAGAGGGGCATTTTGTGTGCGTTTGGAGACTGGAAGTGGAGCAGCCGTGTTCTCGAAGCTGCCACAGCAGGTGCCGGCCCAGAGCTGTCACAGCTCACATGACGTCCCCTGGGTCAGCCAGGCACCTGGTCTCCTGCTCTGGCTTCTCTGGACCTCAGGAAAGTTCTAACTCCAGGGAAACAAAAAGGTGAGCCGAAGGGGAAAGTGCCAGCTCTGCCGCGCACCTCGGCAGTGCGCAGGACGAGGATGTGAGGTTGTGCTAACGTGGTCTCCCCGCGCTCCCAGCAGCTGTGCCCCGGAGGACGTGGTAGGGGGAGGGTGTCGCAGGGTCTGGTAAGTCGTGGGGGCTGCGGTGGTGGCACAGACATGCTCATCGTCACAGCGGAGCCATCAGCCATGGCCCCAAACTGAAGATTCCAGTTGTAGCGATGTGAGTCGTTGGAAGATCTGCAGGTGAATTCCCAAATAATCAGCTACGGAACAGAAAGTGTTTGCCTCAAAGGATCAAAAGGAAGCGGGGGGCAGTGGGGGAGGGCTACCGCCTTTGCCAGAACAGGTTTACTCTGTAACTGTGTAAATAGATTTCTTAGCAATTTGATTGGAAGTATCCATTGACAGTGTCCAAACTTAGAAGAATTGGTAGCAACATTACAGTCTGTCCAGGACATTAAGTAGCCATTTAATCATGTTTCCAAGGGATTGTAGGATGGCAAGCGAAATGCTCAAAATACAGAGGGCAGGACACCAAGTGGCACGTACGGCGTGATCCCAGTTATGGAGCCAGACGACGCGAGAGCAAGGTTGTGGTTGGTAATCTCGGGTCGGGTGCGGCGACAGACTTCTCAGGTTACTCTGCATGGCCCAGATTATCTTCCGCACGCCCAGGCTGCTCCTACAAGTGGAAGGAAAGGATATGTGTAATTACTTTTTAAGCTCTCATGTAACAGAAATCCCCACTGAAATTGATCAGCCTATCTTTTCATCTAAGTGGACACAAGCAAGGTAAATAGTCTTAGATATAAAAGACGCCCCTGTACCTGGGATTTTTCTCTCGTTTGCTTCCCGGCAGCTGCCTAACGGTTCGTTGGCACCACATCCGGATATGGGAAGGGGCGAGACCGAGTGCCCAGGGCCCGTCCCAGCATCCGCTGCCCGGCCTGGGGCCAAGGGGTTTCTGTGAGAGCACTGGACTTGTGCGGGTAGCCAGCGTTCGGTGGTGCGATCTGGAAGGGGATGCAAGTGCAGTCTCTGGTCCTCGTCTCTTCTCAGCCTCCGCCTGGCTCCCTCCGTCCATCCCTCCCTCCACAGACATGAATTGTGTGTCCACCACATGCTTCCGGCTCAGTGAGGGTCCGCGTGGGCACAGACCTCACGGACTCCGGCTCCAGCGAGAAAACCCAGGTGCACTTAGACCACGGTGACATGCCACTGAATTTGGGAAGGGCCGTGAGAAAGCGTTTCTGAGGGACCGGAGAGTCACTGGGAAACAGTGACTCTCAACCCTGTGCTTTCATGTGGGGCCGTGTCTGGAAAGTCTCCTTCTGTTACCCATTCCCTGTGTGAGTCACCATTTCACAGAAATGGGCTCTTTAAAATCAGTGTTTAAACAGAGACGCAGCAGCCACCCAGGTGCCAGGGGCTGCCTTCTGATGTCGACTGCAGGGGGGGGGGGGCGGGCCGGGGAGGGAACCCCCAGCCTTGGTGTCAGCCAGGCTGCCTGCAGGTTTCCATTTCTCCTCTTAGTCTCTTGATTTTGTGAGTGTGTGGGGCCCTTGCTTCTTACATCTTCCAGTAGATAAGAGAGCAGACCTCTGTTTCCTAAGGCAGCACGTTTCTCCCCATGCCTGCCCCAGGGAGACGTCTGTTACCACCACCAGCAGCAGGTAGAGACAAGTGTCCTGTTGCCACACCCTGTGCCGGGGCTGGGGGGGCGTCTGTGAGGCTCACACGGTGCTCTTGGGCATCTTCTGATTTGGGGCAGGAGTGGGAGGGGGTGCTGGGAGGACTCGCAGGGTCACCCCGAGGCACCAGGTGGGAGAGACACCCTGGGAACTAGGCAGTTCCACTGTTCCCCCAGCACAGTGCACGTGTGTCTTATCTGTGCAGACTGACCACTAGGTGTTTGCTCCATCAAAAAGCCAGTTAAAGTGGGGAATCATAGAGATAGATAGATAGATATTTGTTTTATAAGTACTTATGTATATATTATGTTTATATTTATAAACATGTATGTATATATTATGTTTATATTATGTATATATGTATATATTATGTTTATATTTATAAACATAAATATATATTATATATAACATTATGTATTATATGTTTGTTTGCCAGTCTTTTGAATTTGGGCCAAGCCTTTTCCGGAGTCTCGGTGGTCCGTTCAGCAAAAGCCATGGACGTAATGCGCCAGAGTGGACTCCCAGTTTCGAAATGAACCTGAAAGACACTGAAGCCATCTGAGTGCAGGGTCCTCTATTTTTATGCCTCCCCATCCTGCATGGCTGTCTCACAAAATCCAATTATGACAACTGTTTTTAATCAGTTCACCTTCACCAAGTTTTCCAAAGTAGTCAAATTAATTTTTCTTTAAAAATTATTTTCACGTGTATTTCCTCTTTCCTTATTAGTTTATGTAACATCAATTAAATTTAAAGTTTTCAATAAAAATCACACATAACTGGCCTTAAAATTGTCTAGGAACGAATCCTACTAGTGCTGGGTCAGCAGACAGCTCCGGCAGCGGGCAGGCAGGGTCCCGGGGCCTTCCAGGGGCAGCGCACCAGGGCCGGTGAGGGCCGGGGGGAGTCGTGGACAGGCCGGGAGAGGACGGCGGGTCTTGTTTCAGAAGTTCCGCACCCGAATCTGTGGTGGGCTCTGCAGATGGAAATGACCAGGAGGGAACGAAGGAGCACAGGAGAGATGAGAGGTTCTCTCCAAGGAAGTGAGAGCTGGAACTGGGCGTGACTAACCCAGGGAGAGTAGAGAGAGAGACAGACCCAGGAAAGACCCTCCACCCCACTTCTCCTCACAGCCCAGGGGACAGCCACCCACCAGACTCCAGTTCCATCCCAAAGGGGCTGCTCACAGATGGACCATGACAGAGCTTCCCAAGCTTGAGAGAGCAGGAAGTCACCTGGGGCAGGAAGTCACCTGGGGCAGGAGGTCACCTGGGGCGGGAGGTCACCTGGAGCAGAGACATCACCTGGAGCGGGAGGTCACCTGGAGCAGGGAGGTCACCTGGAGCAAGAGGTCACCTGGAGCAGAGCTGCCACCTGGTCTGCCCCCTACTAGCCAGCTGGGCAGGTTGCTCGCGGATCCTCAGTTTTTCTCGCCTATAAAAGTGGTGGTGGGCATGACGACCTCAAAGGGTTGTTGTGAGGATTGTTCCTTTAAATCATGCAGAGTATTTGATGCCTGGAGCACAGGAAGCGACCACTAATCCAGACCCCTGTGGGGTCTCCCCACCACGGCCTGACCCCTTTGCCCCTTCTCCACAGACCCCCCAGTTTCCATGTGGGACACCTGCTCTGCCTGCATGTTCTCAGGACTTCGCTTCCTCTCTCCTTGTCCTCCTCCCGGGACACCGTCTGCATCGCGTGTGCTGCCTCCGCGCCCCGCGTGCTGTTCTCTGCCCCAACTCTGACAGCTCTCCGTGGCTCAGCATTTTCCGCAGGACCGACACACTGGGTCCAGTTCCTCGCCCCGCTGACCTGGAGCTGAACTTCCGCGTTGTCCCTGCAGCTCCCAGAAGCGGTTCCCGGTGCCACTGCTGCTGGGGAAGTGCACAGTTTGGTCTGACGCCTGCAGGTCATCCTCGAGGGCAGGTAGGGACTTTCCAGGACACAGGTGAGGCACAGCCAGAAGTGAAGGACGGACCTGAATCCACGTGGGCAGGTTAGAAACCTGCTCTGCTGAAACCCTTCGCCTCTTACAGCCCAAATGCAAGCCTGTGACCTCTGCTTCTGATAGAAAGTCGCAAAGTGACTTCCTTTCTCCCCACCCCCCACCACATTTCCCTAAGAATGAAACGGGAAATTTTGTGACATTTTAAGAAAACTATTCAATCTTTGCCGTCTCAAAAGCCTACTTAATCACAGGGATTTCACAGATCTTTACAAATGGTAAGATCCGAGAAGCATCAGTAACACGGGCTGTGCTTTCTGCCATCAGCCTGTCCTGGAATCTTCAAGTGTCACCACCATAGGCAGCAAGCTTTTGTGCCAAAAGAGTGAAAAGTCACGATAGTCGCCTATCCTCAAAGTAAAGTGAGTGCCTGACATCCGACCGGACCAGGGTCTCCTTGCTCGGTTGGACGAGAGGCAGAGTCATCTTGGTGCTTCACTGAGATGCCGGGTGCCTTTAGACTTGCTGCCACGTGGCCACCAAGTCCACGAGTCACAGCCAGAGGTGCTTCTGCAGAAAGAACTGGGTGTCGTCTCGAACAGTAGGAGCAGTAGCTGGTGCCCTCCGTCCTACACCAAGCTCCCGGCCACACCCCCGTGCACACTGTCCCATAAGTGTCCCCACAGCCCATGAAGCAGATACCGTCACTGTCCTGTTTCTGGGATGAGGGACCAGGCAGGGGAGCGAGCTCGTGAGCAGCTGCACCAAGGCCCCTCCAGACAACCACGTGTCCGCACTAGTAAGAATTTTAAACTCTGCCATCATTTGGACAATAAGAACACAAAATGAGTGAGTTCATTTGCAGAAGTCATTTTAGAAAAGCAGTGACTTGAGACCTGAACCCTTTGGCTGCTCAGTCTGAAGTCCAAAGCCCGCCCAGCGGGCACACAGTTCTGGGGTGGGGCCCAGCTGGTCCAGTCCAGAGATGGGGCTTCTTTGTGTTTGGGCCACAGTTAGGTTAGTTGCCAACACTGAGAAACAAGATTTCCTGTTTTTAAAAAATCTGGATTTTTGAGTTTCTCTTGAAGCGCTGTGGACCTGCATTCCAGCAACAGCCGACCAGGGCTGATGAGGGGGTGGCCTTCCTGTGCCCTTGCTCAGACAGTGGCCAGGGCTCAGACCTGAGTTGGTCATGGTGGAGGCGGGACGGAGGAGTCAACGTCAGAGGCAGGATGAAAGTCAGAAAGCTGCGTCATCCCGATGTGACACAGTGAGGACCAGAACCAGAGCCTGCATGGCCGGAGCGGGTGGAGGGAGTGGATAGAACAGTGCCCAGGGGGAAAAGTGGGCAGGATGCAGGGGCTGGGGCCGGAAGACGTCGGTGACCCCGTGAGCTCCCTCAGGAGGCATCCACTGAGCTCGGGAATGAGGGAGTGCAGACGACTTTGGAGTGGATGCGCGTGGTTCCCAGCATCTGAGGCCTCCTGATGACTTGCTTCCCGCTCAGCTGGACACAAGAACTGAAGCTCAAAGGCTGAGATCTGGGCTGAAAATCTACAAGCAGGAGCCACCGGCCTGCGCGTAGCTGCTGGACCATGAAGCTGGGAGAGCACGGAGGCAGGCGTGGGGCCACCACCATCAGGGAGGCAGGGGCAGACGGTCACCCAAGGACCCGATGAACCACCAGACAGGTCACGGAAGAGAGAGGAGGGTTTCTGCAGGAGGAAGAGATAGGCGGTGGCACGTGTGGTGCAGGCAGAGCTCCCGGGGAATGAAGGCTAAAGGGCACCTGTCAGCTTTGCAGTCAGGAGCCCGGGAGGCCAGGACAATTTCGGGATGGAGGGAGAGCTACAGCCGTGTGCTGACGGAGCACGGGTATACACGCCCATCTCATCACGAAATCAGTACAGTCCTGAGAAGGACCAAGATCACCAGTCGGATGTGCCCATGGTGGCTTGCTGAGGGCGGGAGGCTCAGCCCACCAGCCCAGGCATGAGCTCAGGGCAGGGCCTCCAACCAGGGCTTCAGCCCCCAGGACACGGGGCAGCGGCAGAGGGGATGGGGCAGCCTTTCTGGAAGCCACACACTCCCGCTCTGGCTCATGGGATAGTCGTGAAGGTGGGGCGCACCTTGCTGCGAGGGTGCCCCCCGGAATAGTGCTGAGACTGTGGACTGGGCGGCAGCTCGGCCAACCAGGGGGAATTCCCGTTAAGATGTCCCCAGTGGGTTTTCTTTTGTTGACCACAGTTTTTGAGGACAATGAGCTCATATTCATGAAAAAAGAGCAGGGACAAACCAGATATTCTGTGAAAGTAAACGCTCCCAAAACACATCACCCTCATAAATTGACGACTCTCCTGCCTTACAGATAAACTTCAAAATGTCCTCATAAGTATGAGAAAAACCCCATTAATAATCTTTGTGGGGTGTAACCCAGTGAACTGGTAATTTTACACGTTTGTCCTGTGGTCTCATGTTCCCCTGCTGAGCGAAGCTAACAGAGTGATTATCTCTTGAACCACTGACCCCATTTCCCCAAAGCCATGAATAATGGTAGAAATACGAAACTGTCTGTTGGAAGAATGAATCTGTTGATTTTTAAATGATGACATCAATATTCTATATTTCCAAATTCGGGTTTCCCCTCTCTTACTTTTTCTGCTGCAGCGCAAGGAGGTTTCATAACACTCCTGTGGTCCTGTTTATCAGACAGGCACGCTGATCTGTGCTGCTGTGCTGAATGACACCGTTACAGGCCATGAAAAGGGTTAGTGTTTGGAACCTTTGTGCTTGTCAAGCTCCCGAGGTCATTCGGTGGGATCAACTTCATTACATTTTAGCTACCCGTGAGGGGATGTCACAGAGGAGGGGGCCTAAGGGCTTGGCCCCACCCAGCCCTGACAGACCTGAGCCTCCTCTCAGCCCAGGTCTGCCTCCTCTCCGCAGGTGGTGGTGGGGGGAGTCCCTTTGCAAGGAGCAGGATTCGAATTCCAGGCCTGAATCCTGGGAGAGGTGGAAGTGGAGAAGCCAGGCTTTGACCTCTTTAATTAGCAGCACAAGTTGGGCGTGGCCCAGTTCAGTTAGATAAACGCAGAACCTCAGTGTCGGATAAAACCAGCTGAAACGCCCCATTTACTCTGCCTTCGACCCGAGCGGTGCCCCTCACCCTGTGCAGGGCGTGGGGTGGGGAACGCATCCCGGCAGGCAGACAGCTCCCTCAGCATTTCGCCTCCTGGGTCGTGGACGCGAGCCCAGGGCCCAGCGGGCAGGGGCCCCCCCAGATTCAGTCTCCCTCCTGCTCACCTTACCAGGGACAGAGGCCTGCTCCTCTCCTAAAATAAGCTCCTGATCTTTGAACTGGAACACTCTGAATTACTTAGTATCACCGAGGACCCACCATGGGCATAAAAAAATTCATCCAATACTCATAATGATTCAGGCAATGCAATTCCCTGGAAGGGGCCCAGTGACAGACTCCGCAGGTGACCAGGAGCTCAGCTGCTGCGGGAGCTCAGGTCGGGGCAGCTAAGCGTCAGGGCTCGGCTCACGAAAAGGAGCCCTCGGGTTTGGTGCATCTGGTCCGATGCCACCTTTGCAGACAGGAACTGGGCAGGAGGAGAGTGTCACCAAGCAGCAACAGTCCCACCCACACAGCGCAGGGGCCCAGCCCGGCCCTGCTCACCTCCTCCGGGAAGTACGTTTCTGTCTTGGTGACTTGACGGGGCTCTGTCTCCCCAGAGTGTGAACTTCTCGAGGCAGAGACTTGGGGCGTTTCCTCCACATGTTACCCCAGCACCGAGTCGTGTCCAGTTCGTAGGTCCTCCACCGGCCTGACGTGTGACCACATCAAACAGAAGATCGCATTGAGACGGAACAAGTCTCTTCCTGCTCACAGGACAGGAGCTGGGCACTAGGACACAGATGACTGGGATGTGGTCAGTGCACTCGCTGGGAAGTGTCTGGTCTGCTGGGAGAGTGTCCTTCCCGGTCCGGAGCCCACTGAACTCCAGGATCATCTGCAAGGCTGTGGCTCCGAGGAGATGGGAGCGGGGGTTGCCCAGCTCCTCCGCCGGGTCCCAGCCGTGCGTCCGTGCACCCTGGACGTGAGGGGCAGGGGGGGCAGGGCTCGGGCGTGTACATCCAGCACGTGTTCACGTTTCACTCTGTTCTGCACAGACCCCGAGACCCGGTCGCCCACCGTGCTCTGCAGTCTTGGTTGGTGCTGCTATGTGCTATTTTTAACCGTTTGCTCTTTCTGCCTCAGCCTTTTAGGAAATGAGCAAAACAGAAATCACCCGTCTTCAGTGCTCCAGAGCCTTAAACGATGAAGATAAGCAACAATGTCTCCTGCTTCTTTCTTCCTCTTAATCAGTGGAATTAATTTGTAGACTCATTTTCATTTGGATATAATGACTGAAAATTGCAGGCATAACCATCTGCCACCCTTCTCGGTGGCATAATGTCTTGGATTTTTCAAAGAGGGGAAAACGCTGGCTTCTATGGCAGCATCCATGTTCTGTGCCCATTCTAACATTTTCTCTTTTCTCCTGTCTTTTGGCAGTATCTGTGTCCTCTCTTTTTCATAAATGTAAAGTGCCATTTAATTTCTAGTAGGAAAAAAAATGTTACACCCAAGATAATCTTCATCCTCAAACACACTTAACAAAATAATTGTCCAAATAGTCAAAATTATACACGATAGAAATTCTGTATTAGCCCAGAATACGTAGATCCTGTTTGTTTTCCTAGGTTCTTCATTGAGTAATTTTAATAGTTGTAATTTATGAAAAACCCTCAGCTTGGGCTCAGCATGGGTCGCATGGAGGAGCCAGTCTCAATGATCAGGATGAAATTCTTGTTTAAACCTCGGCTATTGGGATGGTCGTCATGTTGGTAAAAAAGTCGGGAACCGAGGTTTGCTCAACCTCAGGAGGGAGAAGACTGTCCTCAGGACCCTCACCCGTCCACACGTTTCTGTGTCCCTCTTAACTGTTTACTTCTCTTCTGTGAATCTGGGTAGAGACAAGATGGAAAAGGCGGGGATAGGAATCGAGCCTTGGAAGCGGGTTCCCTGTGTGCGGGTGGGGCTGGGGAGAGCAGGGCTGGATGCTTTACCTCCTTGTTCAGGATGGTGGAACTGGGAGGATTGACAGATACTAAAGGCAGTTCCCTTCACAGTGTTTCTTTCAGATGTCTTCCTCATTGCTTCCTTCCGTGGGGGGCACGAGGTCCCATGGGTGTGTGTGGCTGTTTGGAATCAGTTATGTGGAGTATATATGGTGTGTAGGGTGCCAGGGAAGGAGAGATGTCCGGTCCGGGGGCTTGGCCTGCAGTGGACTTGGGGGAGGAGGCAGGACGGGGCAGGAACAGAGCGAGGGCTTCAGAGCCAACTGGAGGTAAGCCCTGCCTGTGGCCGCCTCGGTGGCGGGTCCCTGGGGGATCACATTTTGAGTGATGGTACTTTAATGCTAATTGAGCTTTCTAGCATTCCAGGGCCCAGAGGCTCTGGTTGTTATGGGAGAAGCAAGCCCCCCAGCTCCCACCCCCAACAAAGAAAAGGACTCTGTGATTTTACCGATTCCACGGGGTGTCTGGTGGAGCCCGGTGAGAGCTGGGCGGGCGCCCGTGCGGGGAGAGGCCTCTAGGTGGTGCGGGTGAGTCTGTGTGCAGAGAGGCCTCTGGGCTGACTTTCCCTCTGGCTCCGGGTGGGACTGGCAGTCAAGGGAGACTCAGGGAGCCCGTGGAGCAGGAGGAGGGGTCCTGACAGCCGAGAGGCGCCTCGCCCGCCCTGGCAGCTCCGCCGGCCGCCACCACACCAGCACCTGCTTCAGGGACACGGCGGAGCGGCCACCTGAGTGGCCTCGGCAGGACGTTCCTGGCTTTCCTCACGGACCACCTTCTGCTTGGATTGGAAACGGACTCTCCCATGGGGTCCAGGTAAGCCTCGCCCTGGCTCTCGGTTTGCTAAACTCTTGGGCTGTGGGTGAGACAGCGGTGTCATCTCCAGAGACCACCTGAGTGCATTTTTGAAATGCGTGTCATTTTTGGGTTGCGTTTGAACAAGCTTCCTGGTGACTGTGCGTCTGCTCCTAGTTCTGAGACCTGAGGTTGTTCCTTTGTTTTCAGGAAAACACCACCAACCCCATTTGCTACTGGCTGTGCATTTGGCTGAGGAGCCAAACTGTGTGTGTGCCCAGCGGGCTTGAGATTTCGGCCGGGGTCTCCGGGAGCCTGAAAGGGAGCTGCTCAGGTGGCCCAGGCTGGCAGGCGGGGGAGGCGCACAGGGCTGGGCACGCTGGGCTCTGCTCCGGCACGCCACTGCCGTCCCCTGAGCCACCGCCCAGGCACGGGTTTGAGTCAAGTCTGAGACGGAGGTCGTGGCCCCGTGTTTTGGGGGAGGGTAGGGGGAGAGGGTGGACGTGCACCTGGAGATTACAGCTCTCCCTGCGGCCCAGGGTTTCCACCTTCTGCCCGGATAGAGCGGGCGGTGTGGGCACACCCCACGGTCACTGCATCTGCTCCTCAGAGGCCAGAGGTGTTAGGGCAGCGGGTCGGCGGGTGAGGGGTCTGAGAAGGACGGTTAGAACCGTCCGGGCTGGAGTGTGGACACATGTTGGCAGAGCAGAGCCTTCCGTCAGGGAAGTTTGAGGGACTTGGAGGGACGCAGGTAGGAGGTGGGGACTTAGGAAAGGGCTGAGGAGGGGGCCAAGGAAGCCAGACCTCCCCGCCCCCACAGCTCTCAGCCGCCACCGCCTAGCGGTTCGATGTTGGATTCTGAGACACTTTCCAACCAAGTGTGAAACTGCAGTGAATTCAAAATATTAAAGAGGTTAAAAAAAAAAGCATAATGAACTAAAGGAGTAAAGGGCTCAATTCAGATAACAGAAAGGTTTCTTGCTTGACTAGATGCTCTGAGATTTCTAAGGCACGGCCACTTAAAACCTCCCAAGTGTCATCTTGGCAGAGTCCACCGGAGTCCACCTCATCAAAGCTGGGGGATGAGCCCTGTGTCCCTTGTCACTGGTTGGGGGAGGCAGACGGCCCCGCCGTGGGCTGGGGCAGCAGGGGTCCCTGCACACCCCGCACCCTCTCCCCCAAGTGAGCCAGGCTGTACTGGGGCGTAGTTTGCGGTAGTCCTGGAAGCACGTGTCTTTGGGAGGAGAAAGTAAATAAAATTTCCCTGAAACGTTTGATTTTCACTCTCTGGCTATGACCCAGTTTCTAGAAGTAAACAGTGTTTTCATTTGTGGAAGATACAGACTTGTGAGGCTCAGACATTTCGGGAGCTCGCCCTCTTCCTGGAGAGTCAGTGTCCCCTGCCCCTCATAGCACCACTGGGGAGGGCAGCCCTGGTCCCCACCCCCCGACCTCACAGGCACAAACCACGCCGGCTCTTAACTCAGGAGCATCTTCTCGACAAAGTTCCGTTGGTCCCAAAGGACCACAGACGAAAGCCAGGTCACCTGGGTCTTCTTCCTGGCTCCAGGTGAATGAGTTTTGTGGTTTCAAAAAAAAAAAAAAAAAAAATGGACTTCATTCTCAAGGAAATGCCCAGGAGCCCAGCTTCAAAGGCTCGGGGAAACCTGCAGTTCAAGCACAGGAGCTGTAACCAGGGTGGCGCTTTGGGAGCCAGCCCGGCAATTAAGTGGCTCAGCCCCGCGGTCTCCCCCCACACCCCACCCAGCCTCTGGGGTCCTGCCTGCAACCTCGCGGCCCCCGTTTCCTCAATTATCCAGTGGACACCTGCCTGCTCGTTGCTTTGATGCTGTTTTCGGCTCTGCCGCGGTAATTCCACCACCGATAGCATCATTAATTAGCTCACATTAAGCTCATTTGGCACATTAGGTCAATTAGGAAGCAGAGCCCAAGCCCTGGCCTCTGAGTGCTCCTCCCGGCACAGCGAGGTCGGGCTGTCACTCAACCTCGGGTTATTATTTCCCTAAAAAATAGAGCGAGGGAAAGGAACGGATCCAGGCACTGCGTCCCCCCTGCCTTTTACAAACAGCTTCATGCACGTCTTCTCTGCTTTTCAAGTAAGGGACTCGAGGCTTAGAGAGGATCAGGGGCCCGTCCAGCCCCACAGGGCCGATGACACTGTGACTCCAGCCGCAGCTGCCGTGGGCAGAGCACCCGGTGCCCAGCTGGTGCAGAGGCCCTCTGTCCCCACCTCTGGTGGCCACCACCAGCTTCAGCAGGTGGGTCTCGGGTCCCAGTCATGTCGGCCCATATGCCACGTTTCATTCTTGGGGGTCACCCCAACAGATGTTAGGTGACAGGGAAGCTGCGTCATTGCTGTGTGTCTGTAGCAGACACAGCTGAACACGGGTAACTTCGGGGGTTCAGTCTAACACAGTCCAGTGACTAAGGGAAATTTCCAATGGCCTCAGGGTTCAGGCCTCCCAAGTGTGTGGTGTCCTCTGTCAGTACAGGTGAGACTGCGCTGCATTTACTTTCTCATCACTGTCCGTCCCAAGGTCACTAGGCATTGCCCAGGGCGGGTAACCCCACCGGATCAGAGCTTAGGGACAGCTCGGCCTGGGTTGGGAAGCAGGGTGGGCCGTCACCAGGCGATGCATACAGGACCCCAGCACCCCAGGCGTTTGCGGGGCGTCCTTTGCACATGGAGGGCACTCAGTGCAGACATGGCCAGTGGACGGGTGGGTGGGATCCTCTATGTCAGAGAAAGGTCACCAGTTCTGCTCACACATCGAGTCAGAATCAGGGACCACAGGGACAGGGAGTCACGCCGGCCAACGCGCAGGCAGAGACAGGTGCCCGGGTCGTCAGACACACCACTCAGCTCCAAGCTGGGCAGCAGCCCAGGCCTCTGCCTGGGACCCCTGGAAATGCCCCGAGGTCTGGGCACGTGGTTCTCACAGAACTAACCACCTGGAGGCCTTTTCCATCTCCGGCAGACGGATCAATGGGAAATGAGAAGATGCCCTTGCGGTGAGAGCGTGGGCACGACCCTGCGTCAGGCCTGGCTCTGCACCTGGCGCGGAGGGACCCTGCTCGCCCGTCCCTCTCCCACGGACTCAGTGCCACACGCTCGGCTGTGCTGTTTCTAGACCCTCAGGATTAACGCTGCTCAACCCTTCAGGGGCTGGATTCAGAGGCAGAGAGTGAGCCCAGACTAAAGTAAGAGATTAGCCTCCTGAAGCAATGGGGAGGGATTTCTGCCAGCAGCTCCTTAATCCTGGCATAAAGCACCTTCTCAGGATGTAAAGACAGACACGCGCATCCCGGTTGCAGACGCGAGCCAGAGGGCGCCGTCTGGCAGCTGTCAGGCCAGATCTCTACTACGAACAGGTTGGTGTTGCCGAATTCCAGTTCCCCGTTTCCTAAACATCATGCCTAGGAGAGAGGAGGTTGGATGTCATGCTGGTTTTAATGTACATTCATTCATTCGTCCAACAAGTCATTCTGAGCGTCTGCCCCGCAGCAGGCACTGCCCGGGACGTGGGGACACGATGGCACCGTGGGCAGTGGGGAAGTGCCCCTGCTTCGTGGCACTCCCCTTCCAGTGAGGAAAGAGGAGCCACAGTCCTGGGACACGACTTCAATAAACCTAGCACTGAGAAGAAGCACGCCGGTGAGCAGAAAAGAGCCTGGGAGAGAGTGAGGGGCCTCTCGAGAGGACGGAATCTTGGCGGGGGGACCCGAGACATCCCACCCCAGCAGGAGGGTGGCGTGGCTACAGCAGAGGGAAGGTGGAGGTGAGAGAGGAGACCAGGAGACAGAGTGAGCAGGGCTGGAGGCCATGGCGAGGAGTCTGGGTTTCACTGAGGCCGGTGGGACGTTACCTCAGAGCTGCCCAGGCCATCCTGGGACCATCCGTGCCCACGGCAGCCAGGTGGTGTGTTTTGAAACCCAGCTCCCATGAGTTGATCTGCAGGTGGCCTCCTCCTGAGAGCACAGGTGGGGCTGGTGGGACAGAGGTGGCTGGTGGGGCTGGGGGCCGGTGGCAGGGGCAGTTGGCCTTTGAATTCGACATCTGCTCTCTTTGCAATTAATAATGACAAAGGGGCCCCTTCTGAGAAAAATTTTGAAGACTGATGTGAAACAAATGCTTACATTTTTAGAAATCTCAAACCAGAAAGAAAACACTTAACATTCTCGTAGAGTCAAACATGGCCCTTCCAGCCCTCCCGGATACTCCCGCGGTCAGCCCAGAGCCCCGAGCCTCCGCCAGCTCCATGTACTCCCCTGCCCCCATCACTGGGAGAGATGGGACGTGCTTCCCCGCACTGGGAGACAGGCAGGGCTGGGCGGGCAGAGCAGCGCCCTAACGGTCAATCAGGAAGCCTCCTCTCCCGGCCGGGTGAGTTGCCAGGGAACTGATTTCGAGCTGGGGCTTTAGTTCCGGCTGGACAACTCAGAGCGGCTCCGTCCACTCCACACACCCTCATGGAGTCGGGGTGGCCCTGGCCGCTGGACCCGTCCAGCACATGGATACGAGCATGTGGCAGGCTCAGTTCACTCCCATAACAGGGCCGTGGAGATAGATTGGGCAGGAAGGGACCTGTCTGTGGGAAGTGGGGTGGTGACAGCTCATGGACGGGTCCTGAGGGAGGAGCCAGAGGGGGCCTCAGTGGCCTGGCATCCGGCTGGGCTCCTGACGGTACCGGAGACCACAGCACAGTGGGGCGGGGTACAGAGGCCTGTCGGTGTGGCGGGTTTTGTTTACCTGGTGGAGATGGCTTCATGGGTTACTGTTATGACTGAGGTCCATGTTCTTGCCTAACGAACATTACCACTGGCCCAGAAAACCCTAATCCTTAAAAATATTGAAATGAACTTTTTTAAAGGACTCCCAAGGTTCATTTTCCTTAAGATGTATTTCTCAGTAATGGCTCAGAATGACTGTTCCTAAAACTTCTTGTCCATAATGAAGAAAACCAGTCAGAATGGACACTGTGGGGCTATTTAGATGCTCCCCTCTCCGCAGAAAGCCGGCCTGTCGGCGGAGCGCGCCCAGAGGAGGCTGCGGCGGCGGCCCAGGGTGGCACCTATAAATGGCATGAGGTCTGCACGGCGTGGTTTTCTGCTGCTGGGCTGTGTCATCTGTGTGTCACTGTGTCATCTAAAATCGGCAGGACTCCTTTGCAGTCTTACCTCATTCTTAGAGGGGTTTGGAGAGAGACCCGTCCCTGAGGTGTGTGAACACCCAGCGGGCGTCTGACTATGCGGTGGCCTCCGGCAGGGCCAGTCCAGTCCCCACGACCCCTGAGGGCCTTGCAGTGTCTTCATCCCCCGTTAGCACTCGCTTAAGCCATTTTGCTCCTCACCTGGTGGACGGAGGAAACCAACAGACGTCCCAGGGACTGGGGATTCTTGGTTTTGAGTCAAATCTAGAAACTGAGAGACCAAACTTTTCCAAATGGCTGCCAGTTGGTTTCCAACCTGAGGTTTCCACGTGAAAGTCATCATCCGACAGACCACACACAGCTCTCTGCGCTGACCTCAGCTCCTGGCTTGGCGGTGGGGGACGACGCTCGAGAATGTTACCCTGATGGTTATCTGAGTTGTTGCTTTTGAAGGCAAATATTTATTTTGTGAAGATTGCAAAACTCAGAACAGTAGAATGTTGGGCTCTCCTTATGTTTACAGGATGAACAGAATCGAGACACCGACAAATGTGTCCGTGTTCCTTAAGGAACTGGCTGTTTGCCTCCCGCGGCATCAGTTAAGTAAGAGCAGGGCCTGGAGATGCAGGCCTCCGTCGGGCTGAGCATCCTCCCACTGCCTCCCCGGTGTCCCCTGGAGCCTGGACCCTGAGTCCGGGCCGGCCGTCCTATTTACCTGCAGGCACTCTTTGGCCTCCCTGGGGGCTTTCTCTGTGCTCCTGACCTTACCCAATTTCTTACAAGAGGATCTAAAAGAAATAGGCCTATCCTCTGCTCTCACGGCCCCACGATGGAAAGGAGAAAGTAGGACAAACAGCCCACAGTTACACAAACAAGAGGACACACTCCCCTGGGCGCCAGACTCCGCTCAGTGCCTCTGAGGACGGGGAGCGGCACCGGCACCAGCACGCGCCTGGCGCACGGCAGGCGCTCAGCCAGCCTCTGCTGGACACGCCAGCCTGTGAAATAGACCGTCGCTCCTTCTCGAGTGTGTGGCCAAGGCTCAGAGGCGAGCGACCCCAGGAGCGTGTCCTGCTGAGTGACCGCTTCCCACCCGGACCTTCCCTGGGCTCCTCCAGAGGTTAGATCTGGGATGGGGCGGGGGCACTGCTGCAACGAGATTTCACTTTATATCAGAACCTTTCAGAGGTGGGGAGATTTAGAGATTTCTGAAACCCTAGGAGGCAGCGCTGAGCTCCAAGACCCCTCAGCAGACGCTCCTGCCGGCCGGCCGCAGAGCCTGGGCAGTGGGCCGGGGGCAGAGGACGCTGCGCAGAACCTTCTCCATCCAGCGCTAGGCCGCCTCTTCTCCTGACGGCAGAATCAGGGTTGCAGGGCCCCAAGCTGTGTTTGCTTCACTCCAGAAGCCTTCCCTCTCCTTGGGTGTCGGGTTGGACGGAGTCACCGAGAAGCAGGGCTCGGGAAGGGGTGCTGGGCTGGGGCAGTGAGGAATGAGGGCAGAGCGCAGCCTCCAGCCCATGAGGTACTGAGCACAGGTCCTGCTCCGTGTGTGGGGCTGGAACCCGGGCGGTCCTGGCCGTCACGACCACCTGTTACCTGAGCTTACTCGTGGGATAAGGCAGGCAGAGCCCTGAGAATGGGACGGGGACCTTGTCAGCCCTTTGCACACTCGGTGTGCACCCTGGGCTGAACTTAATAACCAGCTAGGCCTCTACTTGTCCATTGGAACTTTGGTTTCCTGAACCCAAGCCTGTCTGAGGGGTCTGCCTTTCCCTGGAGCAGCCTGTCGGTCTGGCCAGGATCCAGAATGGCCCCGGACCCTGACTTATGGGGCAGGAGTCCTGAGAAGGACGGGGCAGTGCTGTCCCCACCAGCAACACCCTGGCCATACTCCAGCCACACCGGCCTCCCTGCTGCTCCTCACATGAGCCGCAGCGCTGCCCCTGCTGTTCCTTCTGCACAAATGACCCTGCCCAGGACCTCTGGTGCCGCCTCCTCCCCCTCAGGTCCCCGTGTCATAGACACCCCCATCCCGGCTGCATTCTGTGTAAAAAGTAGCAGCTCCCACCGCAGAGCGCCTGCGTAAGGCACTGCCCACAGTGTCAAGTAAATATCACGGAAGGCGTGAGCCTAGCCTTGGCGGGTGACGGTCATTGCAGGGACAGGAGGTGGGCTCACCCCCACCACCAGAATGGGGACTCCTGCCTGTGCCCTGAGGGCCACCAACGCAGGTTTCGGGGAGTGACTCTGGTGAGCCCATGGGATCTGTCTGGAGTCAGTGAAGCAAGTCGGGAGGGGATGGAAGAGCTGAGGTTAAAGAACAACCAGGAGACCGGACGCAGCTGGGTTTCAGCTGGAGAATGCAGGACGACCCCCATGCCCACCCTGTGGTGCCCACAGCAGAGGTGCCCATGGCACACGCACCCCAGGCCTGGGAGGCGGGCATGGGGCCCCATCACACAGTAGGGCCACAGCCCCACCTCCTCCCCACGGGAAACACAGTCCAATGAAGAAACTCCACTTGAAGGACCAGCTCTGCCTCCTAATTAGTGTAACCCCCGGTGGGAGGCAGGAGGGCTTTTCCTCCCCCAGCCCCATGGCTGACGCCTCCCCACTGTGGGCCCTCACTCCACCCTTCCCCCCACTTCACTCACCGTGTTTTGGACAAACAGCTGCCCTGAACTGCGCAGTCCCTGCCCCAGAATTCCTGGGTGGGGGTGTCTCTGCTTCCTGGGTGGGGTGTGTGTGAAATGCGGCAACCAAGTAGCTGCTCTGAGGCTGGGACCATCCTGGGGAGTGAGGTGCGGGCAGCCCCCTGCGGCTCCAGCAAGGAGGGCGGTGGCGGGCTGGTCTGACTCCAAAGCTGGCTGGAAGGTATCTCGATCAACAGCGGGAGAGGTCTGCCCCTGGGCGTGAGTGATACTGGCAGGAGGAGAAAGAGACAGGGTGGGGGGGGTGGGACTTCGTGTCATCGGTGGCCCGGCATCTGGGAGTTGGGGTGAATCTTGTTTTCCTCAACGCTGGGCGTTTTTGAAGCTGGCACTGGTCGGCTTCGGGAAGCAGTAGCCGCCCGAGCCCCGCAGGAGATGTGGTGTCTACTCCCTGCCCTGCGGGTTAATGGCTTCCTTTTGGAAAGCTTTCAAACTGTGCTCATTTGCGTCTACATCATCTGCTTCCTTCAGCTCTGTGTGCGGATTGTTCTGTGGGTTTAATTTAACCAAGTTTGCAGCTGTGCTAACGAATCCGCGGATGCCCCCTGCCTCCAGGAGGGACTTTTCTGTCTTTCCTCTGCCTTTCCTTCAAGCCCGTCTCCACACTGAGATGCCCCAGCATCAGGACTGCCTGCGTGGTGTTTCTGCTGCTCCAAATCCAGTTCATATGACCATCCTTCACTCATGCCAGAATCTGGCAAGTTGGTTTAATCACCCCAGCCTGTGCCCCCAGCTCTCTCCCAGGCCTCTGGGGCTGACCACCCGCTGCCTGCCGAGAGCGGTGGCCCTGCTCGGGGCGGGGAGACCTGTGGGCACACATCCCCCTCCTCCACTCAGGGCAGTTCCCACTCCCTCCACCAATGCTATGAGCACCTGCTGTACGTGGGGCCCACCTTAGCCGGACAGAGGAGCCCCAGTCCTGTCCTCACCGCACTCGGCTTTCCCACCCCTCCAGCCCACTCCCTGCTCTGTTCGGGAGGCTCCTGCATGGGCGGCACCAACAGGGCCCCAGGTGGATTTGGCCAATAGAAGTGGGGGCGGAGGCCAGAAGAGGCTGGTGGTGGCAGGTCACCCTCTCACTGCTCCTGCTTCTCTCTGTCTAAGGCCTAGCTCTCCACAAAGCACCTTGTAGGAGCCACTTTTGGGTTTGGGGCACAGGTTGCTGTGTTCTGGGCATGCCCAGCTCAGAAAGCTCTAGAAGAAAATTCAAGAAGGCCAAGGGGAGACCGGGTAGGAGGTGTCCCCTTCCCGGAGCGGAAACCGCACCCTCCTCTCCCGGCCCATGTCCAGAGGCAGGAGGGCCTGAGAGCTGAGATGAGCCTGGGAGTCAGGCCACCTGTGTCCAAGGCCGATCTCCCCTCGGTGACCCTGCAGGCTCCTCACTCTCTAAGCCCTGAGACCAATGACCTCACTGCCCCTTCCTCATCCGCTGTGGGACAAGCGGAAGGCCACCCCCACCGAGGTCTTGGAGCCTTTCATGGGTCGTTCTGTCCTGCTGAAGGGTAGCTATTTCCACCAAATGTGTTTGGTCTTGTTGATTCCCAGGACGAAACATTATTGTTCAGAGAGTCTTCTTTTATTGGAACCACTAACAAATTAAAGTGCATTTTCTGAACTTATTTTAATGATGTGAAATTCTAGGCTTATAGAAATTCTAGTAACATTTCTTTTACTGAAAGCCTCAAGTAACCACTGCCCTAGTTTCTCTGCTGGGTTCCCTGAGTGGGGAGAAACTGGTGATGCCCAGAACCCCAGCTCTCAGTGAACCCTGCTCCCCCTTGGAACTGACAAATGATCATGCGGAGTGTGGGCCAGCTCTGGCCAACCCGGCTCCCCAGGCCTGTCCGGTGCCTCCATGTGGGTCTCGCCCCGCTGGTTCCTCTAGCGGGACATCGGGACTCTCCCTCCAGCTTCAGGGCTCAGTCCCGCAGCTCCTGGCTGCCAGATCTCTGAGCTCACATGCACAGATGAACAATCCTGAAAGGCCTCCTTGTCCTAAGCCTGGTTACAAGCCCTCCCCCGGCTCCTCCCACCCCGAAGAAGAGCTTCTCCATCCTCAAACGCGCCCTGGGCCACGGGGACTTGCAGGCCTGACTCCAAGGGCCTGGGTGGGCCTGAGAGTTCCAGCTCTAAGCAGCCCCGTCATGGACCGTTGTGGCTCCCCAGAACGTGGTCATATGGCGACCACCCCATACGGAGGCCCCAGCCCCAGAGCCGGACTCTCCCCATCAGTCCGCTGCCCTTCCCTGAGGTCCCCCACTGTCCCTTCCCGTGTGGAGTTGGACCGTCCTGGGGACCCGCAGGTGCTGGTTCCCCTTGACGCCTTCTGACCGGCAATGTCATCCCGCCGGGCACTGCTCTTCTGTTTCTATCCTTCTGTCTCTCCCACTGGACGGTGAGGCCCTGGGACTGTGGCTTCTCATCTTTCACACCTTTTGTATTTCTTTCAGCACCGAGATGCTGCCAGCTGTGCATGTAGTAATACTTTTCTTCAGGGACTCAAGGTGAAATTCCCACACTTAATCAAAAATTGGCCTGAGAAATAAGGGGAATAAAGTGCGAAGCTGCAGCAAACCACCCCACTTCATAGCCTCGCTGGCTGTGTTCCAGCTGTCTGCTCTGAGCGACGCCCGCTGCATCCCCATCCTCAGGGCTGGGACCCCTCTGTGCTGGGACCCCTCTGTGCCAAGGCCCCGCTTGGGTCTGGCCCCATGAACGTCTGAGAAGTGCCAGGCCCCGAGCCGGCTCCCTGGCCTCTCCTCCCGGAGCCGGAGCCACTTCAGCCTCACACCCGAGTCATACAAATCAGTGGGGCGGGGAGATGGGCAGTTCCACGTGGGGTCTTGAGAAACAGACTCCGACGTGTATCTGAAAAGTGGGGCCAAGGCAGAGAGGAGAGCAGAAGCAGAAGGGAAACGTCAAACTGGTGCTACCTTTGTCCCTGCAACCCCGACGGGGCGGGGCCCACGGGCTTGTGCCTCGAGACGGGCCGGTCCTGGAGGTGGTGCAGAGGTGCCCCATCTTGGGGCCGTGGGGCGTCCGGCTTTCAGGGGGCTGAACCCATGGCTCCCGGAAACTGAGCAGTTTATTCAGCTTGCAACCCAGGACCTGCCAGACGCATCTGAGGGAACGAGATACTTGGAGGCATTTTTGAAAAGCATGTTTAGGACAATCAAACGACTTCAAGTCCTGCAGAGGCGTGAACTTAAAATCTTCAGGGTTATCTTCTCTCCAAGGCCCAAATCCTCCTTCTCGGAGCCTGGGTTTCCCAACAGCGCAGCCAGGCCCAGGGCCTCTCCCCTTGAGATCCCCAAGGACTGTGCCATCATCCAGGTACCTCGAATCCAAGGCTGAGTGGCTTCTTGAGTCCGGTCAATGTGGCGGGTGTGCACGGTGTGTGGAAGGAGTGCTGGCCAGTTTCTCCCGCAGCCAGAGGAAGAGCCGGGACTGGACCTTGGAGCTGGAGGCTGAGGCCAGACGCACTGGTGGGGGGAGCGGGGGAGTTCTGAGACGCCTGCCCCCAGACTCCTGTCAAGAGGGAAATGGGGAGCTCTTACTGGCCCCTCGGCCTCAACCCCAACAAGCACGGGGCTTCCTGTGGGCCTGACCCCTCACCACTCCTCACAGTGATGACCGAGGAGGAGAAACCTCTCTCAACAGACCCGAGATGCTACGACCCTGGTTTTCAAAGTTTAAACAACCAAATGACTTTGCACCGTTAGTAAATGAATGGTTTTCCACCCTAACCTCCTGCTTCTCAACTTTCCACACGTGTATATGTACCATGGACATAAAGCAGATCGGTGCAGTGGGACATCACGTGTGTGACCCTCATGCAGTTTTTTTACTGTCGGAGCCGTACACCCGGGAGGCTGGAAACCTGGGCGTGGCTCCATCCCTCCTCAGGTGTCCGTGGTCGCTGAGTCACCCGGGAACCTGGTTAAGAGGCAGATTCTGATTCAGGAGACCTGGGCAGGTGGAGACCCCACCCTTCTAACAGGTGACGCTGAGGTCGCCGTTCTGTGGACACATGTTGAGCACAGAGCGGGCTTGGGTCCTAACCCATCGGAAGCTGTGACCCGGCGGCCTGCCTGGAGGAGGTGTGGCCCGGGCCAGGCTGAGGGATGTCAACCCGCTGCTGGGTCCAGGGCTGAGGCTGCTCTTACAACTTCAACCCCCTTCTCATTTGGTTCTTACAAAAGCTGGTGTTTAGATAAATACCACCCACCACAGGTTCCAGTTCCTGATCTGTTGCTTCACTGTTTTACGACCTCGGGTTCCAGTGTGTAGGTGAGACCAACCTCACCGCCTCACGTCAGTCCGTGAGGACAGACGGGACGTCCAGGGCTGGGCTGGAGGCTCCACACTTAGACCCAGGCCGCCCTGGCACCGTCGAGTCTCAGGGCCACGTCCGTGTGCTCCCCCCCCATCTCTCTGTCCACGCATGGTGAGCTCGGCTCCCCCCACGTCCACCTTGCCTCCACACTCTGTGGCTGCGGGCGGTGGGGGGGTCCCACAAAGCCACATCTGACGGGCCTTAGCGCCGCTAATCTGCAGGGTTTCCACCCTTGGCCTCCGAGAAGCCGCTGCTCCCACACACGCTGGTCCGGGAGGGAGTCTCATCCTGGCGGCTCTCGAACAAGCAGCTCCAGTCTGGTTTAACTCCGTAGACCGTGTCGTCGGAGGCTTTGAGGAAAAGGAGGAAAGAGGTTGGTTTATGAGGTAAAATTTAGGCAATTAAAGGATCAAACTCACCTTAAATTTTTCTGCAAAGACACTTTCGCTCAGTGCCCAATTTCTTTCAAGTTTTATAACCACCTTGTTTGGCAGAAAAATCAGGAAGTCACTTGTTGCACACAGGACTGTTACAAGCCTCTTTGATAACAAAAGAGGATAAAAAGACAATCAAGAAACCCATAAACACTCGCTTTGAAGACCAGAGAGCAGCAAGACTCCCCATCTAGCCCCCTCCAGCCTGCGGGACCTCAAACCCCGGCCCACCGCAGCCTCGGGGGACATGAAGTTCTGAAGCAAAAGAAAATTCTACCTTTGATATTCTTAACTTTTTTCTGGTTTTCTCTGTGAAATATGAACCCACAGCTGACTACCCCAGGGACCTGATCTCAGAAGTACTGAGTGCCCGGGTGGCCCTGGGGAAGGGGTCCTGCTTGCTGCCCCTCCTTGGCCCCAACCACGTTGTGGAGCTGCTGTCCTGTGTGGATCAGCGTCCTCTCCCAGGGCCAGTCCTCCCCCTGCTGCCTTCCAGGGCCAGCTCCTGGTTCTGCAACCTCACGTGTAGCTCAAGGGAGGGTGGGCTGCCTTCCCTCCCTGCAGGCAGAGCCACAGAGCTGAAGCCCCTCTCCTCCATGCCCAATGACAGCGTGCCATGGCCGGGCACTCCTGGGACGAGATGGGGTACCCTCCATGGGAACAAACCAGAGACAGCAGAGCTGCCCGCTGTTACAGCTGGCATCCTGATGTCCAGGCTCTGGCCCCCAGGACTGCACGGGGGCCCAGCGAGACATCAGATGATGCACCCCCTGTGTCCCCAAGAGTGTCACCTCAGGGGGACTCAGCCTGGGAAGGGCTCCCGAAGTCAGGTAGCAACTCAGCGCCGCCCTCACCCACTGTCCATGTGCTTATTGTAAAGATCACCCAACATGATGTCAATAACAAAGATGGAACTTGAGCGGCTAATGAAATGCTATGTGGGGACTTATTCGAGTTCTTGAAACTTAACACGTGAGATGGAAGCTGGGGCAGAAAAGGCCAGGAGGAGAGGGTTACTTCCAAGTCAGTCTGCTCAGAACCCTTGATGTGCTCGCAGCCTGAGCCCCGTCTACCCCGGATCAGGGTGGCATCAGAGGCGCTCGCTAGGCCTGTTAGGGGCCCAGTCAGAACGGGGGAGCTGTCACTCACAGCCTGAATTTTACAGCCTAATTTAATTAGCACTGATCTGAGGTTGCTAGTACCTGGTTTTTCCAGTTTTCAGGAAATATACCTTTGCCTGGGGGTGGGGGTGAGCGGGTGCAGAAGAAACAGGTTCGGGAAGGGGCGGGGAGGGGCGGGGAGGGGCGAGAGACATGAAAGGCCCAGTATTGGATTTCACCTGTGAAGTGATAAAACCCCGCGCTCCCTGTCTTCACCTGCCATCCTGCGCGGGGAGCCACACCCCTCCTGCATCAGACCCCCCCGTTACCATAAACCCAAGGAAGGGCAGGCTTCCTCTGCAGAGGACCTGAAAGCAGGATGCAGGGGCCACCAGACACCCGCAGGTAAGAGGGAGAGCCCGGGTCCTTCTCCCACCTGTGGGGGTCGGAGAAGGCCCGTGAGGGCTTAGCATCGCCCTCGTGTGCAGTGCGCCTGTCGAGCGGGGACCTGTGCCTGTGGTTATTAAAGGACATAACTGACCCTGGGGCTGGGAAAAGACACTCCCGGAGACAGTGGTTAACTGTTTGTGGGAACTAAATAAAGAGTAACCTTTTAGGAAGTTAGTGTGAAATAAGCAAGTTGTGCTACTGAGGAGAAAAAGCCTCAGATTCTTAAATATATAAATATTTAAATAATAAGCTGAACTTTACAGGATTTAATTAGAATGAATGAATTACCCCTTATTCTAAGGGGTATTTTTGTCATGCTGTGTGGTATGCAGAACTGTCTGCAGTCTGGGGGGCGTTGATGGAGAAGGACCAGGTCTCTTGGGAGAAGCCCGACCCCGGGCGGGGGCCACGCTGGGGGGGGGGGGGGGCAGGGAGGACAGCTAACAAACTGTGTCGAATCCAGTGTGTTGTGAGCTTCTGTTTGGATTTACTTCCGTGTGTTCTCCTTCCTAGAGTTGGTTTGCTATTTGCTGCTCCTTTTGCTCATAGACACTTAGTTCTTTAAATAGGAGTCTCTTAGTCGTCAAAAAATTACCCTGATTTCAGTCACTGGTTACCATGGGGTTTTCCAGAAGTGCCTGTCTTGCTGTTTAGAGTGTGAGCTTTTATTTCCCACATTTGGGGTTCACACCATTTGCGAGGGGGATGAGAGAACAGGTGGGTTGCTGGAGGCGGCTGTGTAACGCACAAGGATGCGTTTCATCTGGAGGTCAAGCAAACTGGGTGTGCGTGCGATGGGGCACAGACCCGCCGTGGAAAAGTCCTGAGTCTCGAGCCTCGGCTTCCCTGGGACTGAGGCTCTCCGCCCATCCCACAGGAGGCCAGACGGCCACCCAGACAAACTAGATATCTCAGAACATTCACGAAGTGGAGAGATTGAAGGACTGATTGAAGGACTTTCTGTCCTGCCAGTGGGGTAGCCACTGGCCACACATGTCTGTATGTGTAAAATGATCAAGGTTAATTCACATGGAAGACTCTGTTCCCCAGTCACATTAGCCGTGTTCAGGTGCTTAGCCACACATGTGGACAGTGGCTGCCGTACTGGACACGCCAGGCTAAGCCGCTGCATCTTGTGGCAAAGGAAGTGGGTGGAGAGGGGAGTGCAGGAGCGGCCAGGGCTGGAGCTGGTGGGACCTCGCAGCCTCCTGGTCCACCGTTCGTCCAGGGGCCTTGGGCACCCTCGTTCCCTCCTCCCGCCCTTGGCCATTCAGGGTAGAACAATGGAAGGGCCCCTATTTGCAGGGAGTGGGGCGGGGCCAGGCCCTCCCACGAGACCCTCAGCCTGGGCATTGCCCCGAATTGGTCACAAGTCCTGAAGGGCCCCAGGTTCGTTCTGCTCTCGCAGTTGACAGAGTTTTATAAAGTCTCTGGAAAGTCCTCTCGTAACCGTCAGCCTCCTGACTACCCAGGAGACATCCTACCACAGTTTTGTAAGACGAGAGCACTGGGGTTACAGGGAGGGGGGGGTCCCACTGTTTCTCACAATCACGTGAATCTTCAAGGATCTCAAACCAGGTTAATTTCTAAAATTTCCTCTTGTAGTTCTTACAATTCACATCTTCTTAAAGTTAAGAATGTCTGCTCTGGGCACCTCAGGGACAGATTGCAGATGGCCTTCAAAGGCATATTGAAACATTGAATTTTTTCTCATGGCTCCTACGAACGTCCACTTAACCAGATTTGGAATTTGTGAGATCTTTTCACTGATAGAAGGCACTTCACATTTGCCCGGAACGTCATTAAGAAACTTCATGGTGGAGTTTCCCAAACTCTAAAGCATCTCTGCGTGTGGCCTCCGCTGAGCTAAGTTAGGGCCCAGAGACGGCCTGGCGCTCCTTCTGGGCTGGCCTAAGGGGGACCTGAGTGACTGGCCAGACTTGACCGCCAGGCAGAGCCACAGCGTTTGGTTCTGTCTGTCAGGTTGCTGCTGCGGAAATGACTGGCAGGAGGTCAAGCACCACAGCTGCTTTCCTCAGCATCCCCGAGGCTGCCCCCCTCGCCCCAGGACAATGCCAGGGTGTTCGTACATCCTTATCGTAACCGATAAAGACCGAGGGGCTCTGAATTTGAGCTTTTAATCCATGTGACCATGAGGTGGTGGTATGCTGGCCTTGAGAAGCGTGTGCGTCAGGTCGGGCTGGGATGGAGGCGCAGCGGGGCCGCCAGGAGGCGGTCGTCTTGGGTGGGAAGTTCCAGTGCGAGTCCCGTCAGCCCTTAGTGGTTGTGCGAACGAAGACACTCGACCTGACCCCTTTGACTCGTTTTATCTGCAAGACACACAACAACCCCATGGTGTCATCAGATTGTCACAAGCATTGACTTGGGTTAAGATGACGCTGGCAAGTCCCAGAGCAGCTGAGTCTGGGGAGGAGCAGGCGCAGTGTGTCCTCAGGGAGGGGCCCCAGACCTCCCGACTGGCCGCCCCAGGGCCACCGAGGAGCCCAGGGCCCCGCGCGGAGCTTCCACAGGCTGGGTGTGACCTGGACTCCTGCCTTGTTGAGGAGGGAGGGCGTCGGACGTGGTCCTGTCCTCCTGCTCTTCTCTCTGGGACTCCGACCCCTCCCAGGACCGCAGGGCTCAGCAGTGGGGTCCACCCTGCGGACTCTGCACTCCCTGCCCCCACATCTCTGGGTCTCAGACCCAGCAGTTCTGCCACGGGGAGTGTGTCTAAGGGAACAGTTAGCGCCCCTCAAGCTGTGTGAAGTCCGACGTTGTGACATTGATGACAATAGTCAGAGACACCGGGATACACGTGACTGTCAGACCGTGGGGTGCATTAACGGCTCGTGGCCTATCCGTGCGGTGGAATCTGAGTACGCAGCTGTGTCCCTGAGCAGGACGTGGCGACCAAGGAGATGCTCGTTAAGTCGTTAGACAGAAACGATACAACACGCAATACACAACACGATTCTCAGTTTCATGTGTATATAAAATTTTTAAAATGTATCAAAATCTCATCCTTCCTGATGGCAGGACTCTACGTGACTTTCAGGTTTCTTCTTTATACTTTTACATACTTGAAGGCTTTCTATAGAGTTTTTATAGTCAGGAAAATGTGAAAAAATGGGGGGAAAATGTCAATGACTGAGGCCAGGCGATGTGGGCACGGTCCGCTTTTCTGTTTGCAGAGGGGACAGTGGAGGCCGAAGTGAGCCCCCGCCGGGCCCCTCCCCCACGCCCCCAGAGTTCCAGAAAGCACCCGTTGAGAGACCTGGTGCTCGTGAGGGGCTAGGCCGGGCCGGACCGCCCTTCGGACCCCAGCCCACTTGTCGCTGGTCGTCAGGAGACTCCCCGGGCTGCCTTCCTCCCTGGTTGCTGGCCGGGGTCTGGGGCAGTGTGTCCTCAAAGCGCCAGCCCCTCCGTTAGTACGTCGTGGAGTCACTTCACGCGTGGAGACCAGCATCCTCCCTGGACGGGATATTGAGTGCGCAGTTCCATGTGCAGCAGAGAGGTACCAGGCCACGGCACGTGCGTGCGTAAATTCTCTTACACTTGGATGTGTGTGTACTAGTATTTCAAGAGGGGGCCCAAGTCCCGAGGTGAAGACCCACGGAGGTTTTCATATGCTGTTCTGTGCCAGGCGCTGCGTAACCCCGCCTGGCTTAGTCCGGGGAGAGCCTCGCCGATCCACTGAGACTGCTCACCAGCCCCGGCCACTCTGCCTGCTTCCAGGGCCGCGTTCTGGGGGCACCAGCACTGCTGTGGGCCTGGCTGGACCCCCTGAGGGTTGTGGGGCCCCAAAGCCCCCTCAGCCCAGGGACTTCCTTTGAACTAGGGTCCCTGGGAACCTTACAGACTGAGTCATTTCAGCACAGGGTTTGAACATCACAGAAAAGCAGAGAGAGGCAACGTTCTGGTCGTGAAAATCCAGGAGGCCCCCACCCGGGCCACAGGGAGACCCCTCGTCCCAGCTCCTCCCGCCTGGGGAGGCAACAGTGACAGCAGATAGCTGGGTCCACTCCCCTCCCCCTGCCCCACCCTGGACTGTGTCAGCATCAGTGAGGGGCAGGCTGGTGTCCGTGTTTCAGACCCGTCTCCGGGCATCAGGTCGCTGTGTCCCTGCATCCCCAACCTCGGAAAGTCCCATGTCCCTCTGCGCCCCTCTTTTCTCCAGGAAAGCACATCACCACCCCAGCGTGCCTCCGGCTCTCCAGCCTCCAGCCTCCAGCCTCCAGCCATGGAGACCACCCCATGTGGGCGTGCGAGGGTATTTCTTTAGTGGCTGCAGCTCCCAGACTCGCACCAACCGCACCGTTGACCTGCCCCAAACCTGCAGTCTCCCCCGAGCCAGCCCCGAGCCTGGAGAACCGGCTCTCCCCGGTGGTCTTTCTGATTAAGGTCACAGCATCCCGGGCAGAAGCCTCACTTTAGGTCCCCGGATCCCCAGCCGCCCCAGGGGATCCTAGCAGAAGGCTGGATGCCAGCGGGCCTCTTGAGTACCGGGGTGAGGGTTGGGGAGCAAGTGCCCAGCTGGGCTCCACTTTCTCTCAGTGAGGGCCAGAGACCCTGGAGCGGCAGGGTGGCAGTGAAGTGCCTGCCAGCGGTGCGCCTTGCTCCGCCCCCAGGAGCCCCGGCCCCAGCCCGCTGCGCGTATTTGATGTTTGGGTTTTTTCATTTGCTGAAGGAAGGCCTATTTCATGGTTATTAATGAAAGTGATCGTGATACTGTGTGCACTTTTCTTGGATTATGTGGTCGTTATGAGATGAAGAGCCCAGAACGGCAGTCTGGGGGGGTGTGAAGACCGGCGAGTCCTGACAGGGAGCTCAGGGCAAGGTGTCGGGTGCAAATCCACCTTCAAACAGCCGGCTGCATTCCAGACTTCAGAGACACTGCTTTGTGCTAAGTTGCTTTCTTCCCCTCCCCGTTGCCGGGCCTGGAGGAGGATGAAAGGCCAGGGGCGTGTGTTCCTTCAGTCTGATAATGAGGGTGAGGCCTGCGGGCGCGCTAATTTGGCAGCTCCCCCACTTCCTGTAACAGTTTTAATTTTTTTTTTATCCAAAGGCTGCTTAAAGACAAACATTTTTTGTTAAACTGCTGGTCGCTCATTTTCTGCAGGAACCGTGCAATTAATCTTGTTTATATGAAAGAGACAGGTTGTCTTTGCCAGCTTTCCTGAGCTATAATTAATGAAGATCAAAAATGTTACAAAGACATAGTATTTAGCTGAATGCAGATGAGGCTCAGGGACAGCTGCCCCTTAAGAGGGGCAGGGGGAGGGCCAGGACCCTTCCATTTGGAGGGGCTCAGATTCACGGGAAGTGTCCTCTGTCACCAGCCCCCACTGGCCCGGATAGATGGGTTTGGAGGTGACGCAGAGCCTGGTGTCCCTTCAGTCATGTGCCAAGTGCAGCTGGAGGTGGCAGTAGTCTCCCCGCTTAGCTGAGGAGCCGAGTGTCCTGGCCGTGGCCAGGCTCTCAGCCATACTCAGAGAAGCTGAGGCCTGTGGCTGTGGGAAACTGGGCTGAGTCACTCAGTCTGGAGCTGCTCCCTTTTCTGCTGGGCCTCACAGCCTCAGGTCCCAGTTGCAAAACTCCAGACGAGGAGGAAAATGCAAAACAAATCGTAAACCAAAGATTTTCATCAAATTCTGATGATGCCAGACAGGAAATGAGCAGGTGCCAGTCAGCAAAATCTGCAGAGGAGTGTCCATCGACCAGGCAGCCGGTCTCTAACCAGACAAGCACCCACTGGCCGCGGGCGGCATCTCAGCTGTCCAGGAGGACCGAGGCAAGCGTGTTTGAACCCTCGGATCTGAAAGCTTGGTGCGCGGCTTGTGGGCAATAGGCCGGGATGGGGGTGATCTATCTCAGTGCACCAGAAACACCCGGCATTCAAAATCAGGCTGGGTCCTTACCTGAATCCAAACCAGAAGTCCCGTCTGAGTTAAAGGATGCTCACAGGCGTCGCTCACATGCACCCAGTCTCAGCCATCTCATGCTCTTTAACGCCGTCACTGCACCTTGTGGGGTTGTTAAGAAGGATATCATCAAACAGGCATAAAGCCGATCAGGCACAGTGTTTGTAATAGTGAATATTGGTCAGATATTAGAGGATTAGCTGATTTAACTATGCTCCATCCATTCAGTGGGATACCTTGAATCCGATTAAAAAGAATGGGGTTTAAGACTCATTAAGGCCACAGGCAAGGAAGAAGGTAACCATAAGCAGCATGTAAACACTGCTCTCCTAACTTCATTTTAAAAGATACCTATGTCGGTACAAATAAAAGACCAAGAAAATGCATCAGAATGGGTGGTTTATGATTTTTATTTCCCCTTTCTGTTTTTCTTTTGTTTTTTAATTTTTTCATAAATGGAAAAAAATTCCAAAAATGGGAAATAGCTTGTATTCACTGGCACTTTCTATGCACCAAGCACTGTTATAAGCACTTGATACATACCGTCTCACTTAATCCTTCCATTCTGAGTGGGTTCTATTAATAATCATAATGTTACTAATGAGACAACTGAGGTTCAGAGATAGTTAATCTGCGCAAAGCCACATAGCTTGTAAATGATTGACCCAGAATTGGAACCCAGGAAATCTGACTTCAGAGTCCTGTACTTACAATCACTACAATGCTATTACTGAAACTAGTTGTGAGTGCTTACCGAGGGGAGGTGGGCCAGTCACTCACAGCCTAGTACAAATTTCTGTACAAAATGGTCTTCCCAGTGAGGGAATGGGTTGACAAAAGTGGGTAAAACCCCAGATGAAGCGCAGATCTGCACGGGCAGGCATTGACTAAGATGGAGGGGGAAGGCAAATGTTTCACAATTTTGCCAAGAGGAGTTGGTGGGGAGTCATTCCCCAAGCATAGTTTCAGGGCTGATGGCTGCGTCGATGCGGTAGAGGCCATACCCACCCAAAGTTAGCAGGATCTCCAAACTTGAAAGAGGGCAAGTGGGCTTCAGAACATCTGTGAAATTCCATTAAGTAGTGAACCATTCAAATGAGAAGCACGTTAAGAGGAGAAAATTGTGGTCCATTTATCACAGAGCTAATCATAACCACCTGCCCAGGGCACCACCATCCTCCTGCTGGTTCTGGAATAAGATCCTTGTTCTGAAGAGGAAATGGTCCAGGACATAGATTTATGCCATTGAAATGCCTCCAGTGCTGTCTGGGCTGCTGTAATGGACAGATTTTATAAAGCAGATCCTCTATAGCATACCAGTACAATGTTCAGCATTCAATAAAGCATTACCAGACATGAAGAAGAAGGAAAATGTGACCCAATAATCCAGGAAAAAGTAGGCAATAGAAAGAGACCCCCCAAGACAACCCAGATGTTGGAATTAAAGGATAAAGACTTTGGGACACCCAGTATTAATATGTTCAAGGATTTAAAGGAAAAGGTGAACATAATGAGTGAGCTGATGGAGAATCTCAGCAGAGATAGTGAAAGTATTTTTAAAAAAGAAATTCTAGAACTGAGAAGTACAATATGACTTAACAACATGTAAAAGTTGTAGAAGAAAGAGGCAGCAAATTGAATTCTGATCAACTGAAATTGTCTAATCTGAAGAAGAGAGGTTTAAAAAAACATTTTGTATGTCCTCCTATTATTTAGAAAGTGCTTATCCCCTACCTTGTGTACTTAATGGAAACCAAATCCTGATGTTCAAAATCCCTTTGCAATGACTTTCAAAACTACCTTCCCACTTAATCTCCCAATACCCTTCATGTGAGCCCACCATTCTAACCAAAGCAACCAAGAAACTGCCCTACATTTTACCTCCTTACCTTAGCCTTTCTGTGTATGGTGCCTAGACCTGCAATTTTCTGCCATGCCCCAGGTCCCTAAGACAACACCAAATGCCACTTCATCCATGAAACTCTCCTCTGGGTGCCAACCAGCAGCAGGGCTGTTTTCCTCTTTTGATCTCGTCCTCGCTGCCCCCCACCAAAAAAAAAAATGAAAAAACAAAGTAACAACAACAAGAAAAAACCTATGTGTGTGCTTCCTTATGGAAATACTCTTGATTCTAGCTTCCCAATCATTTGTCCACTGTCCAAGCCGCCCTGTTAGGCTGTAAGAGCATCAAGGGCCTTGCTTCTCATTCTTTCATTCTGTGCGACACCCTGACAGCTCTGGGAGGAGAGTAGTGTTTGTTGAATTAATCAGTACCCAGCCGAGATGGAGTAGGGCAGTCCGTGAGTCAGGGTTGCCGGGAGCTTTCACTGCACGTCACAGATCTAATCCTTCAGAAATGATCTAGTTTAATACCCTCAGTTTACAGGTGAAAAAACAGGCCTGTTAGCAAGGCGTCTCACCCAAGGCCCCACCCTGGTCCAGCACTCTTTCCTCTGAACCGCATGACCTCCATCTGTGCACTTGTGTCTATTTAGGGTTATAAACAGGATTTTATGTAGGATTTGAAACAAAGAATTTCAGACATACATTTAAATTCTGATAAGACTAACCCATTTCCATGAAGATTGCCTTATGCCAAATTCCTTTCCATTTTCCTGAAGTTCACTACCTGTTCATGCAATAATCACAGAAGCCTTTCTGGTTGAATTCTCATCTGACCTCGGACACGGTGTTGCCCAGGTAACAGAAATAACTGAAGATTCAACTCTTTGTGATCACATGTGGAGGTTCTCCAGTACCAGTACTGTGGTGTGGTCACTGGGATTAGAGTCCACAAGCCTGGACATGTGTGTAAGATGGGTGCTGAGATCACCGGGCACCAGCTCCTAGAGGGTGACTGGACCAGTACAACCAGGAGATGGGGCGAGGCCCCTCCACCCCAGCCATGACAAGAGCCCTCTGGGGAAGAGCCTGGAGCTACATGGAAGCTGTTGGGGATGCTGAGAGCCCCAGGACAGGCGGTTAGCAGTCTGGTGAACAAGCATGAGAACCGGGGTGCGGGAGAGCCTGGGCGTGGGCCTCCAGACGCTGAGGGGATGGAGGTGAGCGGTCGGTCTCCAGCCAAGTCTCTGACCAGGCAACTGCCCTCTGCTGGAGCAAGCTGCCTCTCCCCGGTCACCCACCTCCTGGCCCCCTGCTCCAATTCAGGACTACTCTCTGAGGCCTTTGCTGGGGATGCACCAGCCCAGCTTCTCAAGCCCACGGGTGTTCGTCCCCAGAGCTCCCCCAATAAACGTCTTGCACTCGCATCTCCAGTTTGGAGTCTCTCAGGAAGAAAGAATAGCTGGTGAGGGCAGGGCCTTAGAGCTGAGGGGAAGCCCAGGCCAAGCTCCGGGGGGCAGATGGCAGGTGTCCTGCCAGGGAGCTCAGAGCCCCGGGGGCATGAGTGTGAAGCCTCACCTGTCCCACCTGCAGGCACGTCGGAACGTAGAAGAATTAGGGGTCACCTGCACTTCCCGGATGGATCCAGCCCTGGCTGGCTCACCTGCTGCTGACTGACTCCAGCCCTCATCAAAGAAGCTCCCGGCTCAGAGGCTGCTGTCAGCTCTGCCTCGTGGGATGGGGAGTCTCTGTGCCGGCGGTGCTCGGCTCTGCAGCTAGGACCTCCTTCTTGAGGTCAGAGTCACCACAAATGCTGCCTCCCCGGCACCCGGCACCCAGGCCCAGCAGAGCTCAACAAACGTACCTTCTAACTGATGTGCCCCATTTGCGGCACCCACTCCCTGCAGTTCCAGGGAGATTAGTCCTACCTATGCCCAGACACACTGGATTCCTTGGAAGCCTCAGGACATGAAGGCCCCAGCCTCGGTGGGCTCACAGAATCTCTCATCTGGAAGGGGCGTGTTATTCGAGGTCACTTTCCGGTTGCACCTGCCTCTAAGGCAGCACGAAGCCCTAGCCCGCGACAGATCACAGGCTATGTGCACCATCATCCCAGCTGTGCCGACTTCGGAGCTTGGGAAGAGGCGAGAACATGTGTTTCCCGCCTGGCACTCAGGGCTGGGCCGAGCCACTCGCGGGAGCTCTCCAGTTGGTGTGACTAGCTTCTGCAGCCCCACACCAGTCCTCCAACCTCATCTGATCCTTGTTTATGGGCCAGAGTTAGGGGAAAAGTCTTCGTGGTAAAGTAAACCACAAGTCACACGCTGGCCCTGCGGTTCCAAAGGCAGTGGCAGGAGGAAGGCGTGTTCCATGAGGGCAACTGGACGCACCAGACAGTGCTCTGAACTGATGGCTGCAGGGCTCCGGCCAACGGGACAGTTTGGAAGTCTGGGAAAGCCGGGCTCCCATGAACTGAAAAGCAAATCATCAAATATTTCATGTGTGTATGAGTGTCAATGCTATTGCTTTAGAATATCCTTTAGAATCATTATTCTTTTCAAAATAGACAATGATCATAGGGAAAAAATCAAGCAATATAAAAAAGGACGGAGAAGAAAGCAAGAAAAAATGTCTAATTCTCCCACCTACAACCATTGCCAACATTAAGTGGACATTCGAATTGTGTGCATGCGTGTGTGTGTGTGTGTGAGTGTGTGTGTACGTGTGTGTGTGTACATTTGTGTGTGTGTGAGTGAGTGTGTGTGTATGTGAGAGTGTGTGTGTGTGTGTAAAGTCCTTGGAGTATCTCCAGTGATGAGTTTTGCTGGCACAGCCCGTCACCCTCTCTCGCACTGCTCCCACCGTGTAGCCTGAGCCCTGTGGCACCCAGTGTGGCCCTTTCCCTCAGGATGTGATCCTAGACAGCCTTTCCTAAGTATCACTTTTTTTTAATTGAAGCAGAGTTGATTTACAATGTTGTGTTAGTTTCAGCTGAGCAGCAAAGTGCTTTGGTTACACGTAAATGTATTCTTTTTCAGATTCTTTCCCGTTACAGGTTATTACAAGATACTGACTTTAGCTGTGAGCTTGTCACACGCAGCCTTTATTATGTTGAGGTATAACCCGTCTATAATCCACCTTGTTAAGAGTTTTTATCATCAACGGATGTTGAATTTTACCAAATTCTTTTTCTGCATCTATTGAGATGATCATATGATTTTCATCCTTCACTTTGTGAATGTGGTGTATCAAATCGATTGATTTGCGAATACAGAACCATCCTTGCATCTCTGGGATGAATCCCACTTGATCGTGGTGTATGATCCTTTTCACATGGTATCTGCAGACCTGTCATATCTGTGCAAGGACGTGAGTTCAGGATCTTCCTACACTGCCGTCTTGAACCACCTCCCCAAATATTAAATTATTAAAAAGAGAATAGGTCTCTGAGTTTTAAGGGGAGCTAATTAGAGGTCTGGGTAGAATTAATAGAATGTGGTTTGTTTGGATTGCCAGTGATTTAAGTATTAACCACTGAGAATGCCACAAAAAAGGATTAGAAATGATTTAAAAACAGAAATACAGCTAATAAAAAAACTGAGATATATTTATTTTAAAATGCCATTAGTCTTAAATGAATAAACAAAAAATGCATGCAATTATTCAGCCTTTAAAAGGAAGAAAATTCTGCTACAACGTGGATGATCCTTGAAGGCATTATGTTGACTGAAATAAGCTGGTGACAAGTGGACAAATACTATGTGAGTCCACTCATATCGGGCCCCCAGAGGGGTCAGATTCTTAGAGACAGAAAGCAGATGGCGGGATACCATGCGCTGGGGGAGGGGAATGGGATGGGGACAGGCTTTCAGTTGGGAAAAATGAGAGAGATCCAGAGATGGATGGTGGGGATGGCTGCACAACAGTGTGAATGTGCTTAATGTTACTGAACTGTACGCTTAAAAAGCGTTAAAATGGTATATGCTTTTGTTATGTACTTTTATGTACAATTAAAAAAAATGCCATAGATTCCATAGGAACACAGGCTAATTTAACTTTCTTGGAAGTGGTCATTCTGTTCCTTAAATTTGAGTTGACTTGCACCCAAGGCTGGGAGGACATAAGACATGTAAATATGTATGTCTGTTAGAACTAATAAATGAATTCATTAAGGTTGTAGGGTAGAAAATCAATGGACAAAACTCTCTTTTATTTGTTAGACACTAACAGCACTAACAGTGAACAATCAGAAAGAGAAATTAAGAAAATAATTCCATTTATAAGTTTAAAAAAAAAGAATAAAATATCTGGGAATAAATTTAACCAAGGAAATTATAGACCTGTAAACTAAAAACTGTAAGACACTAATGAAAGAAATTGGACATGAACATTTAAAGTATACAGGATGGTCTTAAAAACAATAATCAGTACATATATGTAAACTAAAAGAATGTGCAGTGTCCTGTATATATGTACTTACATGCACTATAAGGTGTGTGTGCAGTCGGCCTGTGATAATTCTACCTAATAAAACTGAAAAAGGAAAAAAAATTAAGTACATAGGGTGGGCTAGGTTGCATGCAAGTAGACTGTCACTTTATATAAGGGACTTGAGCGTCTGTGGGTTTTGGTGTCTGCAGGGGGTCCTGGAACCAATCCCCAGTGTACTGAGAGCAACTATATGGCCAGTTAATTTACAAGAAAGGAAGAAAGAATACACAATGAGGCAAAGATAGTCTCTAATAAGCGGTGGTGGGAAAACTGGGCAGCCACATTTAGAAAACGAAACTAGACCACTGTCGTACACCACACACAAAAACTAACTCAAAATGGATTGAAGACTTGAATGTAAGGCCTGGAACGGTAAAACTCCTGAAGGAAAGCGTAGGTGGTGAGCTACCTGACGTCACGATGGGGGATTTCTTTTCATTGAAGTAGAGCTGATGTACAATGTTGTGTTAGTTTCTGGTGTACAGCATAGTGATGCAGTTACAGATACAGTCTTCATCATTCTTTTCATCATAGATTATTACAGGCTATTGAACATAGTTCCCTGTGCTGTACAGTCGGATCTTGCTGTCCTACTGTATCTATTCTGTATACAGTAGTTTTTATGTGCTAAACCCAGACTCCTAATTTATCCCACCCTCCCTCACTTTCCCCCCGGTAACCGTAAGTTTGTCTTCTATGTCTGTGAGTCTGTTTCTGGCTTGTAAATAACTTCAATTTGTGTCATTTTTTAAGATTCACATGAGTGGTATCATATGGCATTTTCTTTCTGTTTCTGGCTTATTTCACTTAGAATGACAATTGCCAGGTCTATCATTTCACTCCCTGTTTATGGCGGAGTAGTGCTCAATTGTATACATACACCACAACTTCTTTATCCAAGATGATATTTTTTTGAGTCTGACTCAAATGCGACAATGACTCCAGCAAAAGTAAACTAGTGGGACGACATCAAATTAAAAAGTTTCAGCACAATGAAGGGAACCATCAGCCAAACAGAGAGGCTGCCTGCTGAATGGGAGAGAATGATTGCAGATGATACATCCAACAAGGGGTTAGTGCTGGGAGTTTCCTCATCTGCGCAGGGGGACCAGCACCCACACCTGGTGAGCTCCGGCGGTGGACAGCTCTGCCCCTCCCGCCCCGCCCTGAGCACAGCGTGTCTTACTGAGGTCTGTTGACTGCGTGAATGTCCCCCCAGGGAAAATCTGCCCCCTGGGGGATGGGAGCCCTTACCACACCCCCGGCAGGAATCACAGCCACTTTAGGTTAAAGACAACAGTGTGAGCCCCGTGGCAACATCCTTGCGGTCACAGTCACCCTATTTTAAATTTTCTCAAAGAAAATACGCTCCTTCAGAGCAGAGGGGCATTTGCCTTCGAGAACCTCAGTCTGTATGAGCTTCACATGCAAAACTCTCCCACGTAAACTCATCCTGTGCACCCCTGAGGAACAGACAGGCAGGGACCCCTGCACCTGCCCCAGGTGAGATGTAGGGTGACGACACTCAGGCGAGGCTGTGGGTCTCAGGCTGTGGCTTGTCCTGTCGCAGCTGCCGTGCGCGGGAGAAAGCAGCACACCTGCAGTGGACACGGCGCCTGCCCCGTCCTGCCTGGCCTGGGACACCGTGGGGCACAGATGGTGCGACCTGAGCGGAGGAGGTGCTGGGCCGTGAGCCCCGTCCTGCGGCCTGGAGAACAGACACCAGCGCCCGACAGACAGCCCAGCATTGGCCAAGGGACACCCGCACAGCAAATTCTGCTCAGAATCGGGGTGTGCTTGGCAGCAGGCCCCTAAGTCTGGGGTGACTCTTCCTGTCCAGACGAGCCACTGTCTCAGCCCCTAATGTCACTACGTCCGATGTCTTCAGTGACCCTGGCTCTCTCTTTGCGGAAAGGACTGGGGGGAGAGGAATGCAGTGAGATTGCAGTGCAGTTGATTTCACATCGACATGAAATTAACCCATGGGGGATGGATCAGGTGTGACCCCGTGCCAAGGACGTGACCTCCTCCATTCCCTTTCTTTGGGGCCCTCCCGATGGACCCAGGGGTGCCTCTGTGAGTTTGCCTCCTCACATCGCCGCCAGTCCCAGAACAAATCTAAAAAGGGCTCAAAAATCTCCTCTCAAACCGGTAGAACAGGACCCTGAGTTTGACAGGAAGGATCCAAATTTACAAGCTCCCAGCTTCAGGCTAGGACTCGAAGTCGGGGACCTCGTGGTTCCTCCAGCACCACCACCTCCTGCCCGCGAGCCCATGTCAGTGGGTCTGGACTGGGACATGCAGAGCAAACAACCAAACTACAGCCCCTCTTTGCAGCTGTGGGTCCTCAGGGCGCCCGCCTTTTTGTCCTCGGGGTGACTCTTGGTGGGAGTCCTGTGGGCAACTCTTGGTGGGAGTCCATGTGCCTGGGGTCGGGCATCTGTGGAGCTGGCGCCCCATCCAAAGGGGAGAGGAGGTATCAGATGTGCTGGATCCAAATGGAGGGCTGGGGGTGGGGGCGAGAGGACAACAAGCCCACCAAAGGAGGCTGTGGGGGCCCCGACTCCCACCGCCCTGGCTCCCTGTGGCTCCCCTGGCCTCAGAGAGGGTTGTCCAGCTCTCATGGGTCTGCGGAAGTTACAGGAAACCAAGTCCATGTTGAACCGACTTCCCCACTCCAGCCACCTCCAGCCTCTCTCTGCCTGTGCTCCCAGGACCCCTGGGCCCTGGCTGAGGAGCATGACAGAAGAGGAACCCATCTGGGTTGGGGCCCCAGCTCTGCCACCTCTGTCTGTGTGACCTCAGGCACGTCACTTGACCTCTCTGAGCCTCCACGGGCTCAGCAAGTCAAATGGGGACTAGTAAGTACCCACCTCCTACACTCGGAATTAGATAGTGTGTCACCAGCAAGACTGAGGCCCGGAAACACCCTCGAAAGGCGGAGAGATGGGGATGTGCCCTGAGGGTCCACTCCCAGAACTCAGGTTCCTAAAGAAATCAATGAGGGTTCTCTTCAGCCCTCGTGGTTTCCACCAGCTGAGGGCACCTGAAGGCTGCAATTTTCCCACCAGAAGGAAGCTCCGGGGCCCCGGTTGCCAGCTGCGACCCGCTGAGCCCGCCCTGCCCCGCCAGCCACACGTGCATCCTGAGGCTGGAGGCCCAGCACCTTGGTGTCCTCAGAAGTGAGGGCTATGCTGTGAGCATCTCCTCAGGCCAAGTCTGTGTGAGCAGAAAGCACCTCAGAGAGAAGAGTTTTGTTGAGGATGATGGTTTTGATGGCGAGCAGACTGCTGTTTTCAGTACACTCAGTCTGTGCGAAGTGGCTTTTTGGGAGGTGTCCCTGGGTCCGCTCCGGGCAGATGCCTCCATCTTCCCTCCCCCTCCCCTATGGCCGTGTTTGAGGATGGTGTGCAACATGTGGAGCTGGATGGGCAAATGGGTCCTCAGGGACCAACACAGCCAAGGGGCAGGTGGGTGACAAGGGGGCACAGGAGGGCCTCGGGGCGGGAGGTTCCGATCATGATCAGGTGTTCGTGTTGCGTAGACATCATCCAACTCACTGCCTGCACCCTGGAAGTGGGTGGGTTTTATTGTGAGTTAATTGTACCACAATAAAGCTGGTTGCTTTTAAAGTCTCAGCAATGAGAACCATGAACCAGAACGAAAGCCGCCAGTTCCGAGGCAACATGAGACCGCTCAGCTCCAACTCCATCCGCTCGCTGTGCTGGGCCCGCGGGCCCCCAGGTGGCGGTGGAGGTCGAGGTCCTGACCCGGCCTGGCGGCCCGGCAGCCCACGCACACAGCTGCCCACGGGGGAGGCCCCCTTCCCGCTCTGACTCCAGGCCTCAAATGGAGGCACCAAGGGAGAAGCGGATGGGGGTCCTGGGGGGTCTCAGGCCTGGAGAGCTGCGCCCTGGCCTCCAGCTCCCTCTCAGTCTTGGGAGGCCCCCGCGGCCTCTGCCACCCATGTGGGAGCCGCCTAATTACCCACAATAACAATCTGCGGACCGCAGGCCAGCCCCTCGGGGCAGCGTTATAACAGAGCTAACTTCCAGGTGCTTCTGCTTCATCTCTGCTCAGCAGCTGACGCAGAATCTGTTGATCCCAGTGCCAGTAAATGATTTCCCTCAACTTCCTCTGCTTAAAGGACACCTCCACCGTCAAATCAGGGTCTCTTATTCAGCGGACGTGGCTTGGGTGCTAGGAGTGTCTCGCTGGGGTGGTTCAGTTGTGCTGCGGAGCAGGACTGGTGTGGCCGAGACCTGCCGCGTGCCCAGCCTCATCCCCGGACACAGCGGGGACGCCGGTGCCCGGGGGGCAGCAGGGAGGGCTTAAAGGACTGCCTTCCCGACATGTGTGAACAGAGAAAGGAGGACAGTGCCCTGGGGGGGGGCCTGCACGGTGGCCCCTGCGCAGAAAACGAGAGTGCGGGGTTCCGTTGGTGCAGGTCAGGAGGTGACTCTGCGGCTCAGAGAGTGGACAGAGTGGTGCCTGGAGGAAGCGAGGGACGTGGCCTCCCTGGCCTTAGCCCTGCTGTCCCTTCATCTTGCCCTCTGCCTTTCAGTGTGACTCCTGGCCAACCTTGGCCATCCCCTTCTCTGTGTCGGAGGCAGCTTTCCTGACCTCCCGGGCACATCACTTCTCCCCGTACACAACACCCCTCGGGCTCTCCCTGCTCCGGCCACTCATCCCCTCCTTGGCGTCAATCTCACGGTCACCAAGTTGCGAGGCACCCCCTGGGCAGGGATTGTGACAACTTGTTCAGCCTGGTCTGAAGTAGGGGTTCAGTAAGTACTGCATGGATGCTGGGTGGATGGTGGGTGGACGGACGGATGGATGGAAGGATGGACGTCACGCATGTTAAAAAGCTATAATGAGAGTGGCTGCTATGATGTCTCAACAAAGTTTCATGTTTAAATGTTTATGTGCGAGTCCTAGGAAACCTTGCATTTTCTAATTTAAAGTGATGCATTTCAGTTAAAACAATCTTCCTGATTTCACCCGGGAAATGCTTTCCCTCAATTTTGATAAGACACTAAAATAGGGGCTTTTCTGAAAGGTTCACCCGGCTTACCACGTGTGCAAGACCCTTCCATGAAATAGAAATGAGTCTGTGAGCACAGACCTCGCGGCGGGAGGCTAGGGTGAGGATACCTGCCCTCCGTCTGAGCTTTCTGGGTGGAGAATTCCTGGCTACATTATTTTCACAAGCCTCCTGGCCTTCAAGAAGGCAGCAGCGTCTCAACACCATGCTCTGTTCCAAATGCAGGGCAGAGCTCCCCCTGCTCCGGGTGCAGACCCGCTTCCGTCGCCGCAGACACGTGAGCCTGGCTGAGCGCTGTGAGTGCGGAGGGGCCCAAAGCCGGCCCCCCAGGCAGGAGCAGCAGCGCTGGTGTTCGGGGAGCCCTCTGCGGCCAGGCCGGCCGCGGCCCTGCAGGAACCATGAACGCTGCCGCTGGTGTGCATGCAGGGAAAATAAAAACGGGCAGGAGGAGCTGAGTGAAACAGAAAGCTGAGATGTGAACAGAGGTGTCCAAGATGCCAGTTTTCCTTGCTTTTTACTGCTCTCGGGATTCTGCGGCTGAGGAGCAAGGGACCCACCTAGGACTCAAAATAGTGTGACACACTCATTCATGTTCTGGGCTTGTCCCAGGAGTGAGGCCTGCTGGTGTGCCTCCAGCAGAGGAGGGGAAGTCCCTAAACAATTATATGTACATGTGCACACATGTGTATAGCCACACAGGGACATACGTGTCATGGGAATGTATGGACACCATCCGCCACTCTGCGACTCTGCTGGAGGCCGGTCACCTGTCCAGCCCTCAAGTCCTACCCAAGGACCCTGAGCGCCAGGCATGGAGACTGGCCCTTTGAACCCCTGATGGGGAGTAAGGCTCTGGGAGGCCCCCCAACCCCCTGCTGCCCAGCCTCCTGCTCAGCCCCACCCTTGGCCCCTTAGGCGTCTGAAGAAGACTCTCCAGCCTCTGCCTCTCGACCACTGGTTGCACTGCCCGGGGAGGGTGGCCTTGCCCGCACAGCCAGGCTGCCTGGAATGGGACAGACTATTTAATTTGCAGGGTTGCCAAACAGAAAGGGGGCCCCTTGTTTAAAAATCCTGCCCCAGCCTGTGTTGAGTGCAGGTGTTAGGGCTGCGAGAGGCCCCCCAGATGCCTCCCAGACTCCCCGAATTCTCAGAAACAGGTCTGGCAGAAACAGAAGTGAAAGAGATTGGGTTAATATCTTCACAATCTAGTGTTAATTAGCACCATCCAACCAAGAGCGGGAGCTTCCCGGGAGCATAAATCACATCAGAGGCCTGTTTCCAGCCGCTCTGATAATGACCTGCAGACTCCTGGGGACGGAGGGGTCTGTCTACGCTGGTGGGAAGGGGGCCTCCTGGGGGATCTGGGGAGGAGGACCCTCCTGCTGGGGGAGAGTGAGGAGGCCGGAGTGGGCGGATGTCAGGGAGAGCTGTGTGGCTGCTTCCCCAGAACCAGGCAGCTGCCAGCACCTCTGCTCTTTTCACAAAGAGCTTGAGTGAGGACCAGGGTCCTTTCCCATGTCCACCCCCGTCCCGGAATGTGGACCACCAAGGGCAGCACCGACCTCCCCAGGGGGCAAGCAGGACCTCTATCCCAGGTCCCTGCAGTCCAATGAGGACAAGGGGCCCAGTCAGCCAGCACCACCTTCTGAGCACCTAGCAGGTGAACACACTGGCACCGGAGGGCCCCGAACAGAGGGACCTCCGACCCATGCACTTAACAAGTCATCGAGGGCCTGCTTCCTACCAAGCCTGCCCACAGGTCCAGGCAGGCAGCACCCCAGGTTGGCTGCCTTCCTGGAGGAGGAGCCTTGGGGAGAGGCAGCCTCCTCACCTTTCAGGGGTCAGGTGCAGCCAAGGGCCCAACCAGACCCGGGAGCGTGAGGTCCGGGCTTGCCTGCCCGTGGGCGCCAACTGCCGGGCGCAGCCTCCGTCCTGCCCCGGACAGCATGGGGACAAGAGTCCGCTGTCCTCAGGGAAGGTCCTTCCCAGACGGGCGGGGGCCCTGGATGCACAGGACGGGCCTAGACCTCTGTGTGGTTATGACGTGTGCATGTCTGTCACCGACCCCAGGTCTGTAAGCAGCTGCACAGAGCAGCTCCAACTCACCCCAGGGAAACCCGGGCCGGGATCTGTGGGGAATGAAGCCCCGAATAAGATGCTCCTGGGAGGCCTTCCAGACTGGCTTCCCAGACATTGAGGTACACTGGCCGCCTGGGGATCCAGCGGAAACGCTGATCCTGACGTGGTGGGTCCACGGACGCCAGGGGTCCGCACTGCCAGCGAGCTTCCAGGTGACTCAGCGCTGCTGTCCTGGGACCCACGTTGGCATCAAGGCTGGATGGTGGTCCAACACGCTCTTCCTGGCTTACGTCCCCAACTCTGCCTTTGTGTCGGCCTCGTCCGAGCATCCAGGCTCGCATACGACCAGGGGACGAAAGGCCTCCTGCTCCTGGCCAATGCCTCTTCCAGTCCTGGCCTCCAGCCGTCCCAGGGCAGCCTCTGCTCCACCTCTGACGTGGGGCTCACGGAGACAGTGGCTCCTGCTGCTCACACGTGTTGCCGGTCGTCTGACCCCCAAGGTGAGGCCAGAGTCCCTGGTTCTCACACGTGAGCAAGAGGCCGCCTGTTCACCTGGTCGCAGGGCATCCGGAAATCCTTCCTCCAAGTGGGACAGAATCCCTCGGTTGCCCACCAGAGGCCAGCCCCACCAGCAGGATTCACGTCTGGAGAGGCCAGCCCTGGCGTGAACTGGCTGAACTGCTTTGTCTGGGATGGGGGGTGCCCAGTTGTCTGACCGATCTTCCTAGAACCAGGGTGAGAGGCCCTCAGAGAAGGCATCTGGGCACCCTGAGCCCAGGAAGCCAGACCCTCGGCCACCACGTGACCTCTGGCCTCCAGGAACACCTCCACCTCGGGCCTGGAGTCACCCAGCCCGCAGCCCCGCTCACCCGCTCTGCTGTGCCCACGGCCCAGGCCCTGCTCTAGAAGGGGAGTTGAAGCTACCTGGACATCTTGCTTTGCGCCAGGTCTCAGCACACGGTCGCCTGGGACTTGAGGATGCGAGAGAGGTTCCCTGACGGAGACCCCACTTTATACGCTGGGCCTAAGCATGTTTCCAACTTTGGCTGATTCTCCACTTCCACAGCCGGTGTGTGAAGCTTACACGTTGGGAAGCCCTGGACGGGGGAAGCTCTGTTTTGGGCTCCTCCCTCGGCTCTGGAGTTCCAGCTGCGGGAAGGCAGGGCAGGGCGCCGCCGTCACTCCAGGCACTTGAGGACTCAGATGAGACCGCACAGCTGCCCCACCGGGCTCCCAGCCCAGGTCCCTGCAGGTCAGACGGCGTGGTGCCCCCAGAGTGGCTGGGGCGGGACCAGGTGGGGCCAGCCAGGTGGGACCACTGGGCCGCTCCCACAGCCCCCTCATGGCTGGGCACCCTTCTCATCCCCATTTCATAGACGAGGCAGCAGGGGCACCGTGCTCTCCCCAGATGTGATCCAGCTTGCTCCCAGTCACCACGCTTTCCCTCCTGCTTGGGCAGCAGCGGCCCGGCCACTGGCCAAGGTCATAGGACGCTGGGGAGAGACCAACAATCCCAGCAGGATGACTCTCCAAACGGCCTGAGGGTCCAGCCTGCCCTCTCCCCCACCCAGCTGGGCACCCGTGGGGCAGCGAGGACCCGGCCAGAGCAGCGGCTCCATCTCTGCTGTGTTGTCATTTGAGGTGGACGTTGCAGAGGAAGGGGCTGCGACAGGGGAGTGGACTCAGGAGGAGCGGTCAGCCAGCAGGAGGGCGGAGCTCTGGAGGAGGCCCCGTGGTGGACGGTCCAGGCTGACTGGCTCCCAGGGTCCTGGGCGTCGTGGTGGCCGTAAGTCTTGACAAGAGGCAGCTGTGCTCCCGCAGGAGCATTTTGGGGGACCACGTGGCAGCTGGACTCACTGGGCCATTTGCAGACCCCGAACTAGACCATCGTTAGGCTGGGCAGCAGCCTTGTCTGTCGGCCGACGGGAGCAGGTGTTTCAGGGCGCCCACCCTGTTTCCTGATCACTGCCGCGGTTACAGGCCTTGAGCACCAGCTCAGACAGCGGAGGGGCCGGGCGCGGCCCTGCATGGGGTTGGGCATCCCCAAAGTGAAATCAGCCAGAGGTCATGACAGGAGATACTCCTCCCGCCAGCTCCCAGGCGCTGCAGGTGCAGGGCCCTGTCCGCGAGGGCTCAGACCTGGGGCTGGAGCCCTGCCCGGGCACTGCCCTCACCTTCCTCCAAACCCCTCCTCCTGGGGAGTCGGAGTCGATGACAGAAATGCATCCAAAGCCACAGACTCTGTCTTGTTTCTGCGTCCATGGGTTTGCCTGGGAATGTCTTCAGTGAGCCTTTCCACAAGGCCCCGGAGGTCAGGGAGGTGCGCCCTGCCCGGCCCTGCCCCTGTTTACAGGGAGGCACTCCCAGGCGTGGCTATAATTAGAAGTCAATTAAGTCAGAAACCCTCGGCATTGTCCCTGGAAGGCCTCCAGGGCTGCTGCTTCCCGGGGGAGCCTCGGGTCTGAGACTCGAGGAAACCCACCGTCCTGACTCAGGCCGGCTGCCCGCGGGGGGCTGGCTCCCCGGTTCCGGCCTTTGTCTGTGCCGTCCCTCCCCACCTGGCGGACTGCAGGCCCCGGCTTGCCGCTCGCTGGGAGGAAAACACCCAGGAGTTCACGGCCCGGTGCCTGGCGCTTGCATCTGGCCTGGTCTGTTCGGGGTTTTCAAACAAAACGGAGTTCTGAATGCAGGTCTGTGTGCAGGGAAAGTGGGGGAAAGGCAGTTCTTGTGTCTTCAAGAGATTCCGGAAACCTAAGCCCTCCCCCGAAGCCGCCTGATGTTGCCGGGGTGAAAGCCAGGCCAGCAGGGCGGAGATCCGGAAAGACCTCGGCCTCGGGGCTCGCGTCCCATCTTCCCCGGGGTCGCCAGGGCGTCCTGTCCAAACCTCTCCCGGCAGCCGTCCCTCCTGCCTTTCTTTCGGTCACAGAGTTCACGCTTCTGCCCCTAATTCAGGAAAAAGGGATGGCTCCCCACAACCTGCCTCAGTCTAGTCACCCACCCCTGCCTCACTCCTGCCAAAAACTCTCATTGAGAAGCTGGTGGCTGTCTCTGCAGACAGGTCTCTGTGTAGCAAGCTTTGAAATCACACACTGGGAGCCAGGCTGTGTGTGGTCTTGGCCGAGCCTGCTTGTGTCCCCTGGGCTGAGGTCCCCAGGTTGCGTTTGTTGTGACCATAAACAAGCACGAAAGCTCACAGCCCCACCTGGACTTCATGTGGGAGGCTGGACGGAGGACACCCCGGGCTGAGAGGCAGAGGACTCAGTGCTCTGGAGGTCAGCCCCTTGCTGGCCTCTGGCCGCACATTTGTGTTGGGTGCTTCTCCCCAAAATTCTCACTGAGCAGGTCCTGGGGGTTAGAAAAGAAGGCCTGTGAGGAGGGACTGCCCGCAGCCCCGGACCCCGACTTCTCCACCTTGACCTCCTGACTCACAACCAGTGACCCTGTGGTGGCTTTTCTCCCAGTGCCATGAGGATGCTGTGTTGCAGGCATGAGGTTCAGGGCTTTTCTCCGAAGTAGAAGGGGCCCCATCTGGTCGGGCCTGCTGCTCTGAGGCTCCCACCCTGTCCCCACATGGGTTGGGGACTGTGGGTTTCCATGACCACGACGGGACTGGGGCTCCCCAAGGCCAGCTGACCTCGGTCTGAGCCGGTTGATTCTGGAAGGCTCTCACGCAGCCCAGCCATCAGAACAGGGTGTGCTGTGTGATTACGAATTCAAACCCTGGGTCCAGGCGAGGTGCCTGCGGCCCGCGTGTGGCACCCGGGTGAGCCCACCACCCTCTGTGCAGCCAGGCTCCCAGGCAGACTGGTTCTGAGTGGGAAACACAGATATCTACTTCTGAAAAGGACAAGTGAAAAATAACTGCGATGCTTCGTTTGGGTGGCAATGAGTTTGTGAACTGCTGGGCCCCGAGCCTGGCCCCCCACCCCACCCCTGCCCCGCCGTCATGTGGCCTTGGGCAGCACTTGGCCTCTCTGAGCCCCAGTCATCTCAGCACTAAAACTCTGCGGTTAGACGGATGACACAGCTGGGGCAGCGGGAAGTGGGGTACAATGGGCGGGAGGGGCAGGGCACCCCCAAGCAGCCCTGCTTCCTCAGACTCTCTGGGCACAAGGACAGTGGCCATCCCCTGGGCGTGAGTGATCGGCCCTCCGTGGGCTCTGGACCTTCATCTTTGGGCTTTTCCCAGGACGGCACGATGCTGGGGGAGGGGCCACAGATGGTGGCGTCCAAGGGGCTGGGGCTCAGGTGAAATCTGCCTTTTCCTTTGGGGCTCATTCATTCCCGCTGTGTCTGCCATGGAGGTGGGCCTGGGCCATGGCCGGTGGGTCCTGGCACTGACGAGGTGTGTCTTTCAGGTAAACCCGTGGGAGAGGATGGCCCACGAGAAAGGCTGCACTCGGACAGCCTGGCTGCCTGTCCTGTTGGTAAGTGGCCATGGGCCTGCCGCCTGCGCCCTCGCCTGGGGGTTCCGTGGGAGCTCTGACCAGCTGTGTCCTCCAGGCTAGGCCCCCGTCAGCAGAGCAGTGACATGGGGGTGGTGACAACAGCACAGCCCCGGCAGAGCCCTGACCAGCTCCCCGCCCCAGTTAGACACTCTGGTCGGAGCTGCCCTCACCTGCCTTTTGTGGTCCATGTCGTGGTACCAACCTGGCATCTGTGTGGCAAGTTCCATGCCCGTGGCCACGAAACTGGGGGAGGCCAAGCCCCTGGGCCCCCCAGGAGCAGAGACACCTGTGACTGAGAGCTTGCTGTTCTAGGCAGCTGGGAGGGGCCTCGCCGGGACTCAGAGGGAGTGGGGGCATTTCCTGGGTATAGGGCGCCTGGGCTGCAGCCTCGGACAGCAGGTCATTAGCTAAAGGCACCCGGGACTTGGTGACAAATGAGCACCAGGGCCCAAGGGGCCCCCACCCGGATCCTTCAGCCACCACCTGCGGGTACAGGCCCCAGGTATGTGCGGGTCTTCCGGGGGTTCGGAGGCCAAAGACCCCCTTCCCTGAGGCAGGCGTCCTTGACGTGCTCGGCGGGAGCGGAGTACTCCAGCTGCGGGGAGAACGAGTTCTACAACCAGACCACCGGGCTGTGCCACGCGTGCCCCCAGTGCGGGCCGGGGGAGGAGCCCTACTTGGTAAGGCCCCTGCACGCTGCCTGGGGTGAGTGGAGATTAAGTGGTCTGAGCGGTGGGGGTCACAGACGATGCTGACCAGGGGAGGGAGCAAGCTTGTCAGACCCAGAGGACGGCTTCCTACTCTGCTGTCGCTGGCGGGGAGCAGGGCTGCGACATGCTACTCCTGAGGGCCGCTACTCCCCCCGCCTCGGGAACGGCCACCACGGATGTCTTCAGTGCTAGAAAAACGTCCGCGTTCTTGCAGAGACCAGGAGTCAGGCCCCAAGGGCCGCAGCACCATCTGGCTGCCCATCGGCTTGGCTGGTTGAGTTTACCCAGGACAGGTCAGGAGGGCAGCGTCAGGCTGGACGCACCGGGGACAGAAGGGCTCAGAACAGGGATGTGGGTGGCGCAGTCAGGACGGTGAGGCCGCCAAGGCCGAGAGAAGCCCCTGTAAACAGCCAGTGCGCCACTCGGTGCCCCGAGGATGGCGGGTTCGGTCATGGCAAGGCAGCCACTGTACTGATGGGGTCCCCTGTCCCTTCCCCGACCAGTCCTGTGGCTATGGCACCAAAGATGAGGACTATGGCTGCGTCCCCTGCCCCGCAGAGAAGTTCTCCAAAGGAGGCTACCAGATATGCCGACGCCACAAAGACTGTGAAGGCTTCTTCCGGGCCACGGTGCTGACTCCAGGGGATGCGGAGAACGATGCTGAGTGTGGGCCTTGCCTCCCCGGGTGAGCACGGCGCTGTCCCCCCACCACACTCTCTGCCAAATCCCTGCGGGCCCCATTGGTGAGGACTCCCCCAGCACCAGTGGGGCACCAGGTGGTGATGGAGGTGCAGATGGAGGTGGTGGAGGTGGTGATGGAGGTGGGGGGGGCACATGTTGGCTGCCTCCCCCAAGAAGGGCAGCCCACTCAGGGCACCCACTCAGGCCCTGCGTCTGTGTCTCCCATGTGGACGTGCTCATAATCATACCTTCTGACTCCCTACATCAAACAGGTCTGTTGATTATTTACAATGAGACAATGTAGCTCTCGTGCTTTGGAGGAAAGAAAACCAAAACTCCATACGAATGTATTGCTTTTGCCATTTTTAGTATTCTGGACAAAACCGAGGGTAAAAAGCTGCTCATAGAAATATTAGAGACATATTTGGTGCCTATAATTCCACCACAATCCTGTTATATATCAAAAGTCTCCCCAAAAAAAGAAGTGAAAAGTGCAATTAGCGTGAGAGACAGAAAGATAGAATCTTCCTTCTTACAGGCAAGACAGTTAGCAGATTCCCCTTGGGACGAGGGAAGTACAGCCTTGACACCCAGTAACCACCTCCCTCTGGTGGCCACACCACATATGTTTGTAAGGGCCACAGATAGAAAGTGAAAGCAGTGATGAAGGCTACGGGGTGGTGATAATGGTAGAGGTGATGGAGGTTGGGGGGTGGATGTGGTGATGGAGGTTGGGGGGTGGAGGTGGTGATGGAGGTGGGGGGGTGGAGGTGGTGATGGAGGTTGGGGGGTGGATGTGGTGATGGAGGTGGGGGGGTGGAGGTGGTGATGGAGGTGGGGGGTGGAGGTGGTGATGGAGGTGGGGGGGTGGAGGTGGTGATGGAGGTGGGGGGGTGGAGGTGGTGATGGAGGTGGAGGTGGTGATGGAGGTGGTGGAGGTAGTGATGGAGGTGGAGGTAGTGATGGTGGCAGTGACGGTGGTAGCCATGGGGGCGGCAGCACTTGGAACAGTGCACTGTGTTTTGGAGCCCACTCGCACACATGTTATCCCCCTCAATCACTGTACTGAAATGAGAAAGGAAAGAAGAAGAAAACACCCAAACAAGGACACTGGGCATTAGTCTGTAAGAAACAGGAAGTACGGAAAGACCCTCCAAGTTACAAATAGATTGAAAGTGAAAAGCTCTTTAACACGAGGAGATACTTTAAACTTGGAGAAAGTAACCAGAGTTCAGATGTGTCACTGGCAAGTGTCCATGTCCGGGGCTCCCACCGCCATCTCTCCACTGGTGACTGTCCCGCACTCACAGGCTCTCTGGTTTTCTGTCTTCAGTTCAGACCCATCTCATGAGCTGCAGACCCACTCGTCCAAGTACCTGCTTGGCGAGCCCACGTCCACATCCGCGACCCAGAGTACGAGCCAAACCTGTTTGTCAAATGGGTGAAGAAAGTAGGGAACGTTATTTCCCACTATGCATAAGGCAGGTAGCTACGCCCAGGCAGATGTTAGACTATTCTTTTAGAAAGTCCGATAAAAATAAAAGTTCAGAGAGGGAGGGTAGAGGTCAGTGGTAGAGTGTGTGCTTAGCATGCACGAGGTCCTGGGTTCAATCCCCAGTACCTCCATTAAAAATAAAAACAAACCTAATTACCGCCCCCAACTTAGTTGTCGAGGTTATTGGTATGGGGGCTCCACCAAGCAGAACAGAGCAGCAGAATCAAGGCTTTCCCACCTGATGACACACGGGTCGCTGACTCTGCTTGAGTAAGAGAAGTTCTGTAGGATCTTAACCTTACATGGCTGGAACCAGTCCCTGAAAACACGTGCCTCCGAGGACTTTGCCTTGATTGGTTTTTATTAGTGCAGATACATAATTCATGAGAGAAATGCGGAGTTTTGAGGATTAACTATAGCAGCGCTGATGAGAAGTGCGCACAGCTGGCCATGCTCACCATGGGGGAGGAACTTGCACTCTTTGCAAAACCTCGACTTGTTCTGAGAGCCTCCGCGTGTGAGAATCTGACCTGACATTCACAACCTAGCGTAACAGCTCCTGCATTTACTTTCATAAACCTTTGAATTCAGAGCCCACCAGGTGGGTAGTGGTGAGACAAAGAGGAAGACGTGGTTCCCCTCTTTGCAGTGGAAAATCCATGGCAGCCTAGTGCGGCAGGTATGGCCAGGTGTTGGGGTCTGGGAAGGACCCTCCTTCATGACTGGGGAGGGGGGTTGGAAAGGGTCTTGGAAGACTTCTCGGGGGCGCTGGGATGGGCAGGAGTCAGGCCAGGAAGAGGACAGGGCTCTCCAATGGAGACAAAGTGCAGGGTCTGTGGTCCCTGTGGCACCGTGGAAGGCGCAGGTGGGGCTACAGACAGGTAAGGGGTGGGGCCGGCGGGAGAGGGCCTTGGGAAACGGTGCCGCTATCTGGGCTGGTGGGGACAGAGCATGTCTTGGCAGCAGTGAGGAAGAGCCGGGCTGGGACAGGGGTTCGGGAGTCATGAGAGCGGGGGTGCAGGAGCGCTGGGAGCAGAGGAGAGGAGCAGTTTGGGGCCTGTTGGAAGATGGTGGTGATGAAGCTGTAGCCTGAGTGCGGGTGGGATTGTGGGGACGGGTGTGGGGAAGAAGCGGGCTCGGCCACCGCACGCGCGGGCGGTGGAATACAGAGGAAGAGGGATTTGAGGAGGGGGGAGATAGAGAGGTATGTGTGGAATTTGAGATGATTGTGACGTCAGGCCGGGACATCTAACACGTGGATGGGGACACAGGTGTGGAGCGCGGGTCCTCCTGGGAGCTGCCCCCGCATCCATGATGGGGGAGCCGCTGGTCCAGGTGGGCTCCTGCCATGGTGGGGGCGGGGGCAGACTGCCGAATAGAGCCTCGTCCGTGGGCATCGCCGGCTCCAACCCCACAGTTCAGCCCCAACCTGCGCCCTGCGGTCTGTGAGGGCAACTGTGACTGTATCCCGATGGCCTAAAGGGCAGTGAAGATGCACGCCAGGTAGCCTGCTTCCCTCTTGCTTAGACCCACAAGGACTTTCCAGCCAGAAAGGACAGGCCCAGGCCGGTGCAGGAGGCAGCCCGCCCACGGGCCGGGGCCAGCCTGGTGCTGGAAAGGCAGTGAGGCCCCTTGCTCAGAACCAGCATGTTCACCCGGGGACGTTTGCCGATGTAAACGTCGTGCGTGCCCTGCCCCTAGAAGGGATGGCCACCTGTGTCCGAGGAGGGTGTCTCCAGCTCTGAAACCTTGAGTAGCAAGCAGCTCCCTCCCGTGGGGTCCTCGCACCAGGACCAGGCGAGTGAATGGAGGACGCTGTGCGCACAGGGGCCGCATCCAGGCTCCACAATGTGGGCGTGTGCAGCTGTCTTCGGTTGGCTCTGCCCTGCGGTGTGAGTGTCCCAACCCCAGGCCCCAAACCGAAGGCCCTACGTTACCTCCGGCCCCCAGCTCTGGCGGGCCCAGTGCTTTACGGGGCAGGCGTCCAGGTGGACACCCGGGGGCCGGAGTGCAGCCCTCAGGGCCTGGCTGCAGGGGAGGAGAGGAGGCTGAGGCGTCTGGGCTCCGGGAAAGGCTGATTTCATCCCTGAGCGGTGGGTCCCTCTGTGGGCTCAGACCGCGGCTGCCTTGGCCCTCTCCCCACTGTGGTTTGGCAGGCGCTCTGTCCTCACCCTGTGCCCTCCCACTGTGTGTCAGCATGTGGCCGGGACACTGGCTGAACAATGAGCCATCCACGGGGCTTTCCTGTTGAGAAAGGCTCGTGTGGGAGGCCTGGGAACGGAGCCTGTCTAGAGGCTGGGTTTCTTAACCTCCCTGGCGCGTTGCCTCCCCCGTGGACAAGCACCCGCTGGCCTGGGACCGCGGGAGGACAGGGTGAAGTTCATGGTGGGCACTACCCACCCACACGGGGAGGGGAGAGGGAGCGTCCGTTACAGCTTAGGAGCCCTGAGCCTCGGGGAGTATCTGTACCTGACGACCTGGAGGAAGATTCTAGAGGCGCTGTTTAAACTGAGTCTTGTCTTGGGCTTAATCAACCCTTGGAGAACAGAGAAAAAAAAGAACTAGGGAAAAGTGAAAGTGTAGATCAAAGTGTAGGAAATGAGACGTTTACAGAAAGACAAAGGGACCAGAGGCCCCACGCTAACACCCGCCTCCGGTTGAGGGAAATTAACTGAAGCAACTGGTCTCGGTCCTCGCTGCCATTGGCCCAGGACAAGGCTGAGGTGCCCATTCGGCCGAGTGAGGAGAAGCAGCCCCACAGGGCCTTAGGGGGACAGGCTTTAAATGCAGTGGTTTCCGAGGCTGTTTCTCGCTGTTGTCCAGTTCATCCACAGCTTGTTCAGACGCCTCAGCTCAGAGATGCCTCCAGACACATGGCCGGTCACCCGAGGAGGGGCCTGGAGCGCGGGGGCCCCGTGTGTGCACAGAACCCACCCCGAGGGCCCTGCACCCATCGGGCGTGGAGAGCTTCATCCAAGCAGAGCTCACACCTGGGGCCCAGTGGGTGGGCCGGGAAGAGCGGGGGGACCGCAGAATGTCCTGGGCTCCTCTCAGTGTTGGGGTTTGAACTTCTGTGCAGAAGCCTCGGTCTCTCATTCTTTGTCCCATCAATCCTGTCCAGGACTCCCTCCCCAGCACCCAGCACCCAGCACAGGGCACTGGGAACCAGGACGAACGCTCTGGGGCTGGTGACCTCGGGGAGCTCTGGGGCTGGTGCTCACTGCTGGTGGGGCTGGCCTGGCTGCCCAGGAGCAGGTGCCCCGGCAGGTGGCTCTGGAGCGCGGCAGAGTGTGTTGGGAGCACTCGTCCGCTGCAGCTTCTCTGAGGGTGTTTGGAGATTAGTTAGCTGGCGTTTACAAGCGCCTCCCCACCCCGAGGAAGGGCAGGCAGCTACCGATGGTCACACTGCTGGTGCTCCAGCTCATGGAGGCCGAGTCCAGCCCCTCCAACCCCCACCACTGCTATCAAGGGGCTGGGTGTGCACAGCTAATAAAACAGAGATTAAAGAACAACCACAGGAGAATCCAGTGGCCGAGAGGTATTTCCATCCCTTGAGCTGTAACAAGGGAAACACTGGCATTGGCTCACGGTGTTAACTGACTCCTCACGATGTGGCGAGTGGCTGCACGTGTGTTTCTGGGAACTGCACCGGAGCCCGCGGTGGAAGGAGACTGAGTGGGGCCGCATGTGCGTGGCCTGCAGAGAACTTGGGGAGGGCGCTGGCACACTGACTCCGCGAAGCCTGAAAGACGTGCGGGGCATCGCTGGGGGTGAAGACAGCCCTGCGTGAATGCCTTGACCTTTCCCTGGGGTGGGTGCAGTCCTGGCCTGAGCTCACCTGGTGTCTTTGGCCAAGTACTTCCTGAGGAAGCAGGTGACTCTCAGAGATGACCTGACCATGGTCTTGGCTGCAGCCGTGCTCTGCCAGCCAGCCCCACTCAACCTCGGGAAGCCGGTGTCCAGTTAGTCCTGGAGGTCCCAGAGTCCGGGGCTACTGGCTGTGCCCTCGCTGGGGTTGGGGTGGGCGTCTTGGGGACTGGTCCCTGGTTTGGAGGGACACCCAGATGGCTGAGCAGGGGCAGTCCTGGAAAAGGAAGTGGTTCCCATGGGGTCTTCCCACTCCTGGCTTTGCTCATGGGTGTGCCAGGTGGTCAGCGTGTGCCGAGTGGTCAGCGCATGCTGGGGGTGTCAGTGCGTGCCGGGGGTCAGCGCGTGCTGGGGGTGTCAGTGTGCTGGGGGTGTCAGTGCGTGCCGGGGGTCAGCGCGTGCTGGGGTCACACCCACTCACCTGTCTGCTTTGTCTCACCTCCTCTCCCGCAGCTACTACATGATGGAAAACCGGCCCAGGAACATCTACGGCCTGGTCTGCTACTCCTGCCTGCTGGCACCGCCACACACCAAGGAGTGTGAGTGCCCCTGTGCTGTGTCCGCGGGCCGGCGTCGGCTCTGGTGCCTGTCCTGACTGGCCCAGCTCATGGCCGTGAGGGTGCAGAGATGCTGCTGGGGGCTGGGAAGGGGCTCTGCGGCGGTGGAACCATGAGGCAGGCTCAGGGCAGTGCCGTCCCTTGACAAGTCCCGTGACCCCTGTGGGCCTCCGCTTTCTCACCTGTAACGCGGAGCCACTAAAATCTGAACCATCCATCTCGTGCGACTGTTGCAAATACCCGTGATGCCAAGGTATTTTACCAAGTACTGCAGGGCGCTAGGCAACTGGAGGTTCTCACACGTGTTTTTAAACCCAATGAGGCCAAGGGAAATAGGGGTGAGCACGAAGCGCCTGAGGACACAGGGGGTCTCGAGTTTAGAGTCCCGCCCGGGGCTGCCTCCTTCCTAGTCCAATGCTGGTTCACTGCTCGTGGGCGTCCGTTTATGATGGAGGGCCAGGGGCTCTGCCTCAGGGGAGGTAGCGTGTGTCCCGTGGGGTCTGCAATTGGGAGAGACCCTAGTGAAGTGGGCCGGACGGACGGCTGGGTGGCTGGGAGGGAAGTGGGTGTCTGCGCCCTGTTCCCGTCCCAGGGCCTTCAAGGGCACCCACAGGGGCCCTGCCCACCCCACTTCTGCAGAGACTAGAACAAGGGCCTCCCCCTCAGGGCACCAGGAGGAGGCAGCCCACCTCCCCTCCCCTTCGGGTCAGCCAGAGGAGGTGGTTTGGGCGGGGCGGGGCTGCCCAGAGGAGGGCCGTCCCCTCCCTCCCAAAGTCCTGGTGTAGGTGAGATGGTTTGCGAGTCTTTGGAGCTGAGCTTCCCTGCCCAGCCAGACACTAATTAATCCACAAATCACACGAGGCCCCGGGCTGCTGCCACTGCTGCCGGCTGCTGCTGGGGAATCTGGACAGTTCAGTCCCAGAGAGCTCTGGGGTGAGTCCCGGCTGGGGAGATGGTGGACACTCACCACCTACTGGAAAAAGTTCTTTGCTGTGGACCCTGCGAAACAGGCAGCCCTTCCCCATGGGCCTTCATGTGACCTTGTCGAGTCCCGGGACCCCTCTGGCCACGCAGCAGCCGGAGAGCTCTAAGCCCGGGAAGGAACAACTGTCCTCCCCTCCAGGGAGGCCCATCACATGGGGGAAGACAGCAAAGTCCCTGAACCCCAGGCCCTAAATGACTGCTGATCTGAAGAGCAGCCTGCTGCCCAGGCCCTCGTGGGTTTGCAGGACCCAGGCCTAAAGGAGGCCAGCAAGGAAGCGAAACTGAGAGTCAGGGGACTGGGAGTCCTGCTGCGTGACCTTGAATGTCACCTGACCTGTTTGCCTGCCTGGAAAATGGGGAGATGCCTCTAGCGAGGCCTCATAGGCTGCCGTGGTGAGTGGAGCCTGCCTGGGCTGGGGTCTCAAGTGTGGTCTCCCCTCTGGGCCTGTAGCCCACTCTGCACTGACCTGTCACCTGGGGCTCCTGCTCAAGAGTCAGCAGAGAGGGCGAGGAAGGCTGACCGTGACCAGCTCCCAGGCTGCTGGCAGCCCCACCCTGGGAAAGCCAGGAATGGTCAGGTCCCCGAAGTCGCTGGCTGGCTGCCCTGTGCCCTGGCTCTGCCCTCCCTGAGCCTACGGTCAGGGGTCCAGGGCCCCCTTGCCTCCACCCTGGACGCTGCCTTTGGTTGGATGTGATCACCTGGGCCTGTCCCGCGTCACTGAACAGTGGACAGTACAGACCACGTCCACAGCGCTCAGCACGGACCCCAGTGGGGCGTGACATGGACGTATACATCTCAGGGCTGGAGCATGCCCTGCGAGGCCCGGCTGGGGAGACGTCTTGCAGGCATGAGCCCTGGGCTGCTCACCTCTTCCCCCTGTGCTTCCGTCTTTAAAGAAGGCGGCTTCTCTGTGTGGCCGTGAAGTGGGGCGGGCGCCTCATTAGAGTCTGACGTGCCTGCATCACACACGGCGGGGCCCACCCCTGACTCAGTGGCTGGGGGGCCAGGACCGCACTCTGGGGACAGTTAGGTCAGTGAGGGGCCTGCTCTGAGTCTAGTCCCTGTTTAACCTGGACAAGTCCCCTGACCTCTGGCGTCTCTGTTGTGGGGCTGGGATGGGGCTGTGTCCATGACACGTGGCCACGGGGCTGGTTTTGGGGCCCAAAACGGACACGTGGACTCAGCCTGTGAGATACCCGTCTAGCCGTGAGGGCTGCCGGGCCTCTGGTCCCTCTTGTGTCCTCCTGGTGGGCCTGACACACACACAGGAGCCCAAAGTACTTGAAACCTGAGAGCACAAAGTGGTGTGAGTATGAGTGGGGGTGCCGCAGGGACGCCCAGGGCCCTCAGCTCCTCCTCTCCTGTGTGGACCCCCCACTGCCAGCAGAGCTTCCGGGAGGAAGGCCTGCAGCGAGCGAGCACGGCCCCAGTGCCGCGTCCAGGGACGGCCACACCAAGTGGCCATTTCTCAGACGAGGGGCGGGCCCACCTGGCGTGACCACTGCACTCCTGCTCCATCCCGAGGACCCATCTGGGAATCTGCATCGTCAGGACAAGAGGCGGCAGAAGAAAGGTCATGGCATCGATTTGGGCTTCGTGACGTGTTTCCACTCTCAGGAAGTTCCTTGGCTGTGGGCCCCAGCTTCCCCATCTGTAAGTGGGTCGCCTGCTGTCCACTTTTGCGGGGACAAAGGTGCAGGAGGCAACCAGTCCAGGCCTGGCCCGTGGCTCTGAAGACGAGCACTGCCTGCTGGCCTCCAGCCATCCTGAGCAGGACGGCTTGCGGCAGAAGGAATCCCTCCTCGCGGGACCTGGGGTCAAGGATGGGCACCCAGCCGGCACCCAGCAATTCTTCCATTGCCGCCATCATTCTCTCATCCCGCGTCAGGGGCCACGGCCCAGAGCCAAGTCCGGGAGCGCCAGCCCATCTATCCAGATGCCGTCATGAGAGGCCCAGCCGCGGTGTTGCTGGAACAGGAAGCCTTGGCCCCCGGAGACCGAGCCCCAGCTGTCTCTCACATGGAGCATCTTGACTGGCAGGTGCTCCTGTCCACACTGAGCTGGCCCCAGGTCCGGGGTCAGAGCGCATCCCCGCTGAGACAGCCAAGGCCCTAGGGCTTTGCCCAGCCTCCGCACCAGGGGCACCACTGTGGCAGCCTTACAGATGGGTGACTCCGTGAATCTCTCCCTAAATCAGGGTAGGGGGTCCCAGCCAGACTGATCCAGACCAGCATAGCCACAGCTGGTGTGATGAACAGAGCGAGGGCCCCAGGAGCGCCTGCTGTCACCTGGAGTCGCGGTGCAGTCATGTGGGCTGTGAGCTTGGTCCTCAGAGCCCCCAGAGGATGAGGGATGTTCCCTGGGCAGAGCCCGCTCTTCGACTCAGCACAGCCAGACCCACTTGCTCTCCTTTGAAGACAGGCCTCGTGTGGGAGCCAACACCCAACCCTGAGGGGCATTCTCATCGCAGGATCCACGCCAGGACACCCATCCTGGAGGGAAACCTCAGACACCAAAACCAGTGTTGGTGCTGAGTTAGTCCTCAGGGGACCAGAGCAGAGCCTGGGACAGAACTCGGGCTGTGCAGGGTCCCTGCGGGGTTGTCCTGAGGGAGCAGCGCCCTGGCAGGGTGGTCCTGAGGGAGCAGGGTCCTGGCGGGGCAACTCTGAGGGTGCAGGGTCCCAGTGGGGCGGCCCTGAGGATGTCCCACTGTCCATGCGGCAACCCGGGCCCCTAGGACGTGCTCAGAACAGATCGTTTGTCTAATCTGCTCAGGGATCAGCAAGGAGCCCAGGGCTATCCAGGCGCCACCAGCTGGAGGCCACCGGGGGGTGTGGTGAACTGGGGCAGAGGCCTAGCTTGGCATCTGGCCCTGGCGGAGTGCCTGCAGGGGCAGGAGAATGTGGTTGCTGTGTGCCAGCCCCGCCTGGCGGGTGCAAGGGCGTGTTGTAAGTCTGGTGGCTGGCTGCTCTGGGTGTCCCTCTCTGGACCACAGGCCTGGGCGTGTTTGTGTCCCCAAGTACCTCACCAGCCTCAGCCAGCAAGTCCCCACCAAGAGGGACGGGAACAGACAGAGACACAAACACCCACATGCAGCGCCTCCAGGTATTTGGCTGCCTTGAGCCCCTTACAAACAAACACATGGTCTCTTCCCAACAGCCCATTTGCTTTTGAAGGGAAATCAGTTGTGCTTGGAGCTGGCCCCGTGTTCCCCTCCCCCTCCCTGGCCAGGGTGAGAAGGCGAAATCAACTCGATCCCATTGAAATCTCATAAATTACGAGATGTGTGTAGATTTGGGGTGGGGGGAGTTACTGCTCTCCAGAAAGGCAGGGGACATCCCTGTAAGCTCTGGACGCCAGCAGCGCTGCACTCAGGAGTTGGCCCGGGGGAGAGGAGAGACCTTCCATGCGTCCCTCCACCCCCACCCTTCCTGCTTCCTGTCCCCTCACCCGCCTTGCTGAGAGAAGTCCCCCCACGTGGGCTCGGGGCTGTTTGGCAGGTCAGCTCTGGGGTCCCCACTGCGGCCACCACGTCCCTTGGTCCCACCCCCTTGGTGGGGGAGCTAAGACCTAACCCAAAGGCCAGCGGTCAGTCGAGGACAGAGCAGGAGAGAAGCGGGAACCACGCGTGTGCCCGGCGCAGGGAAGAGGCGCCCCAGCGTGTGCGGTTGTCTGGATGGCAACCCTGCCAGAGACAGATACGGCAAAGGACAAAGGCCAGGAGCTTGGCGGGGTGAAGGCCCAGGAGCCGAAAACCTCCAGCAGAGACACCTCTGGCCCTGGGACACCTGGCCAGCTGGCGGCGGACTCTTCAGGGCAAGGAAGGCTGCCTGGGGGTATGCATCGAGGAGCGTGTGCTGCCTCTGGGGACAGTTCAAGCCCTAACTAACGGCACTGCTGTCACTCGGGGCCAGTCCCCCGCCTTCCCATCCCTTCCAGCCTCCACCCTCCTCCTCTGTGAAGTTTTCTGGTTTTAAAAGGCGAGGGATCAGGGTTTCTGGCCCGCCCTCCTGTGACCTCCTCTGCTTGCTGGATATGTGGACAGTTCAGCCAGACGTCCCCTGTCCATCAGCTGTGTTGCTGTCCCGAGCAGCCCTGAGATGTAATTTAGAAATTCATTCCCCTTGGACGCCCCGCAGGGGCTGCCAGGGTCCTGGTGGACATGGAGTCTGATCACCTTTCCACAGGCAAACCCACAAATGACTCCGAACCCGGGAGAGACAGAAGTGAGAGAGAAGGAAACTTCTTTAAAACAAGATTCTCTTTACTAATTGCAGACCTCAAGCCCAGCCTAAAGGAAGGTCCACACCAGGGCATTTTAACGCAACAGTCCCCTAGTGACTCGCCCGACCACAAAATCAGCCTCTGCGTCGTCCCTGCCAAGCCACGCTTCCCACAAGGGGGCAGAGCTTCGTGAGTCGCGGTTCTGAGGGAAGGAAGCATGTTTCTGCTCTTTGACAGTTCAGTCACAACCATTTTGAAAACGTATCAGAGGCAAAATCCTAGAGGAAAACACATCAAAGTGTCACCTTTAGGCAGTGAGGCTGCGGGCAGCTCTTTTACTTCTCTCATGTTCTGGTTTCTTCCAGATTTTCAAGAGTGAGTGTGCATTACTTTATAGCCAGAAAAAGTATGAAAAATACATTCCTGTTCGATGCAATTGAAAGAATTATTCCAGCGTTTCCCCCCAAAACATATTTTCACATGCAGATGCAAATCCTTCGTGTCGTAGGAGGCTGAGTTGTGAGTCTGTCCACACTGAGCAGTGACGCTCAGTGACGACCCCAGGAGCCTCTGCGGGGTTACCACACGCCCCGTGGCCCTGTCCCCAGCTCTGCGGGTGGGGCTTCCCGGGCCCTCTGAGGGGCCCACGGTGACCGTTGTCCTTGCAGGTGTGGGAGCCACCGTGGGAGTTTCTGCCAACCTCCCCCGCACACCTGGCGGCAGCACCCTCTCCCCGGCCCAGCACGCCCACAAAGGTAGGGCGCAGGCTCCTCGGGGAGGGAACCTGGGGGTGAGGACAGTCAGGAGGAGACGGGAGGAAATAAGTAAGAGGGAGTCGCCCCCACCTCAGACCTCTCCCCTCAGTGACAACCACGTGGGGCCCCCAGTTCCTGGAAGTTAGGGTGTTCTCTGCAAGGAGAGGCGTGCGTGCCCCCGGGGGTGTCGGGCCCTAGGACCATGTTGGTGATCAGGGTGTGAGCAGAGACCAGCCTCCTAGGCCGCTGGGCCTCACGTCAGGGATGCCCTCCTGGCTTCCAGACAACCTGCTGACCAGACTTCACTGTTTGTATCCAGTAACCGCACTTGGCTCCCTAAGGCCTTAGGGAGGGAGCTGTGGGGGCCCCCAGGCCGCGGCTTCTCCCAAGACAAGACCGGGCACTGAGGCCTCCTTCCCACGTGCTTTTCCACGCCACCGGGGTCTGAGCACGTTCAGGGCCCAGGGCCCAGGCTCCAGCCCCTCCTGGGTCCCGGGGTGCACTCAGTCTCCCAGCCCGGCAGTGTTCCAGACCCATGCGCATGGTGGCCAGAGCATCAGGGCAGGAACGCTTAGCTGAGCACATGGACCGGGGTGGGGGGCGGTGGCACCGGCCCGGAGGAAAGGTCGACACGTAGATGGGCCACCCCCACCCAGAGGGCAGGCAGCGCCTGGTGCCAGCCCTGGGCAGCCTCCCTCCGGGCGGGGGTCCAGGGCCCAGGGACCGGGACGCGTCTCCTTCCCATCTGATGGGGTGACCTGGATCCTGCTGCAGGGGAGCCGGGTCCCCGTGGCTCCCTTGGAGGATTAGGACAGATCACAGCAGACGTCCCTGGGGGGACTTGGGCGGGGGTCTCACGCCAGCTCTGCCGGCGCTGGTCACGCTGAGGCTGAGGTGACATGAGACACACTCGCAGGTGATCCTTCCTTCCTGAGATTTTCCTGGAAAATTTTGTCTTGTGCTGTCTTCAGGACAGTTTTGTTTGTGGGCCCCTCCTCTCCACACCTACCTGCCTGGGTCCCCGAGGCAGCAGAACCCAGAGCAGACGTCCTGGGAGCAAACTCCCTGGGGGGTGGGAGCCGCTGCCGCCCAGCACGGGCTTCAGGGCTCGCGATCTGCATCCTGAGGGTCCGGGAGGGTCCAGCGGCAGGACCGCCGCTCTTGGCCGTGGTCTCGCAGGAGGGCCCTGAGCCCCGGGCGTGGCCTTGTCTCCTGACACAGCAGAGCTCTCGGGCCAAGGACACCTGGCCACGGCCCTGGTCATCGCCATGTCCACCATCTTCACCATGGCCGTCAGCATCGTCCTCATCATCGTCTTCTACATCGTGAAGGCCCGGCCTCCCGCCCCAGGTGCCCGCTGCCCGTCGCCCACGCCCGCCTGGGCCCCACGGCCCGTGCTGCCTGCTCACACCCTTCTCTCTCCCAACCAGCCTGCTGCGCCAGCCCCCCTGTGAAGAGCGCGGAAGCCCCCATGTGCGAGGAAGAGGAGAAGAAAGAGGCCCCAGGTCGGCAGCAGCCCTGGAGTGCGGGCCTGTCCCCGGGAGGTTGTCTGCCCCTCCGGCCGCTGCCCGCACCTGGCCTCCAATAGCCCCAGCTCTCACGCAGCTGGGGGGGGGGGGGGGGAGGCCGAGGGAGGGGGGTGGGTGCACCCACTCCGTGGGGTCTGAGGCTGAGGAGAGTCCCGGGCACGTCTGCCCCTGAGGAGGCCGGCGGGGCCAGACTTTGACACCTTCCCCTCCCATCCCTTATTTCCACAGAAAATGTGGTGATTTTCTCTGAGAAGGACGAATTCGAAAAGCTGACAGCTGCTCCGGCAAAGTCTGCCAAGAGGTGAGTCCGGCATCAGCCCTAGCCAGGCAAGGCAGGTCCCAGGCCCACTGAAGGCAGGGTTCCTGGGGGTCCAAGCAGGACAGGGAGCTGGGCTGCGGCGTGGTGAGTGACCTGGAGGCTGTGCCGGGTGCCCTGGGGGAGCAGCAGGGCTGCGGTGCGAGGGGTGGTGGTCCGGGGGTGGGGGTGGGGGGCAGTGAAGTGCGGGGCGTCTGCCCCAAGGCTGCTCTCAGGAGGGACAGCGTCAGGACCCTGAAACCTCCTGGCTTGTTTGCTCTGCATCCTCTGCCTCCAGAGGACATTGGGCGGGAACGGGCTTCACTTCTGTAACCCAGTTGCTAGCAAATATAATTCTTTGTTTTTAAATTAGTCTTCAGCCAAACCACAGGAAGCGAGTAGGATGCCTATAAAAAAAGAACGTTGTTTTTCATACATTTGGAATGATTTTGAAAGTTTAAGCACCAACCCACGTGTGCCTAGGGCTCTGGCCCAGGCAGGGAGCCAGGGTGTGACGTGAGCCCTCCTGCCCCCCGAGGGACGTCCCAAAGCCCCTTGCCAGGCAGCTATGGCCCCTCCCCCAGACGTACACATTTCAGCAGGCCCCCACTCCAGCCCCCGACCCTCCACTGTCAGAGGGCCCCCCAAGCACAGGCTCTGTTCACTCCTGAGATCTTCAGGGACCCAGTGCTGGCCCCGTGGAGACACAGGGGTGAGCTAGAGGCCAGGAAGGGTGAGGAGAGAGCAGAGGCTGTGCCCATGCGCTGGTGGCCCCGCGGCTGAGGAGCTCCTGGCCACCTCGGGACCCTCGCATGCAGCATTGGGCCCCAGAGAGTGGGTGTTTCTCCGCCTTGTGCCCAGGGCCCGGAGCTGCCCGGTCAAGCGGGGGCAGGTCCCTGCACCCACTGTCTCCACCACTGGGGCAGCGGGTCAGGCTGTCCAGCCAGGAGGGTCACCAGCATCCTGTTTCCACAGCGAGAATGACGCCTCATCAGAGAAGGAGCAGCTGCTGAACCGGAGTCTGGACAGCGACGAGGACCCGGCCCCCGACGGGCAGGGCTCTCCAGAGCGGTGCTTGCTGTCGCTGGTCCACCTGGCCCGGGAGAAGTCGGCCACCGCCACCAGAGCGGCCGGGGTGAGCCCGCACCCCAGTCTGGCCCCACCTCCCCGCTGAGACAGGGCCTCTCCCACGAGCCCAGCCAGGCAACAGGTTCCAGACCCTGAAAACACAAAACCCAGCTCTCCTATTACACAGCTTTACAGAAGAAAAGGGAAACGAACACTTCAGGAGAAGAAGGTTTAAATGGCTTGGAGTAGCCCAGGACAGGAAACCCTTTGTGAACATGCTGGCATGTGTCCTACCAGACAAGAATCACGCATGCGGGCACACACGTGTCTGCTCCCCCGGGAACGGGAGCGGGAGCAGGCCAGGGGCCGCACAGGGGCCACGGGGGATGGGACAGCCCGTCAGCTCTGCCCGGGCACCATCGCCCGTGGTGAAAAGGCCCCACAGGGATCTGGCCGCGGCCCGGTCCCGACAGACATACCGCGTCCTGGCTGCTGAGTATCCCAGCTGCCTGCCGGCGAGCCAGGGTCCCCAGGTCCCTCCTTCCACACAGACCGATGCCAGACGAGGCCTTGGGTTGTCCTGTGGGTCTGTGTCCAGCGGAGCCCCGTGGGCACCGAGCGGCCCAAGCAGAAGGCTTCCTTCGTAAATCTGACAGAGCCCCTGTGAGCGCATGGCTCGGCGTCTCCGGCCAGGAAGCAGCCGTCTGCCCACCGAGATGCAGGATGGGGCCCTTGTTTGCTGCATTTCTGCCTTCTCTGAGCAGTAACATTCTCTTCCTCTTGTAGATTCAGAGTAGAAGGAAGAAGATACTGGAGGTGTACGCCCAGGTGTGCGGGGTCGCGGAAGGTAAGCGGAGCCCCCGCACCAGGCACTGAGCTCGCAGGGACCCTCAGACATCCCCGTGAGGGCACTCTGACGGAGCCTGGTGCCCGGGGGCGGGGAGACAAACTGGAGGTGAGGAGCTATTTCAACGTCTCCTCCTCTGGGGACGAGGCAGGACACACTAGAGCCAGGGGTCAAGGAGGCCGGTGCTCGGGGCACAGGAGCGCATCCTGCACAATGCGCTCTCTGCATCAGCACCGTCGCCTTGAGGCTTCGATGCAAAGATCAGCAGCCCTGCCCTCCTTCTTCTCCGACGGTCACCACGGCTAGGGATGGGCAGGGAAGGACGGCCAGCTGAGGAATGTGGACATCTCCATCAGAAGCAGAAGCCACACTCCCAGTTTCTTCCAAATCCAGACCCTCAGCTGCCTTCTCACGCACCCGGGAGAGTGAGAACACTGGTCGTGGAGGTTAGGGGACCCCCCCCCCAAGCTTTGTTGGCTGCTGGGCTCTGGTCCCCATCTGGCCCAGGCAGCAGCCAGGGAGCCGGGTGCCCACCCCTTTCTCTGCGAGGGCTGTGCCCAGCACCCTGAGCCCAGGCAGCCTCGTGGGTGGGTGCTGTGTGGGCCCGGAGTGACCACTAGGGATGATTCCAGGGGCTGAGAACGCTGCTCGGCCGCCTGCAGGGACGGGGCCTCTGTCCACAACGACTCCTGTGCGGGTTGGCGGGTCTGCCCGCGCCCGCGAGCACGGTCTGTACTTTGTACTCCACTGCGGTCAAAGCAGGTCTTTGTTCCAGCGGGTGCCTTGGCTTCAAGAGCCCACACCCCTGGCCCATTGGTTTTCAAATTAATTTCAGATCCTCACAGGGAAGAGGAGGCCCTGCAGCAAGACAGGGAGGGTGGAGCCCTGGGCGCTCAGCCCCCTCCCGCCGCCCAGGGCGGGCGCACACCCCCAGCGACGCACAGCCCCTTGCCCGGCCGAGGCCGAGAGCCCTGGACCCGCAGAGCCCGGCCCTGGACCCGCAGAGCCCGGCCCTGGGTGGATGTTATCCCACTACCTCTGCCCACCGCCCCCTCCTGCCCCCAGGTCCTGATGCGGCCCATCTGCAGTGAGTGCCAGGTGTCAGGGTCCTTTGTTTAGTTTTTACTTAAGCCTGTGACTTCAAGATCATTGTTGATTCACACGTGGGATGAAGCGAGAATACGGAGGGTCCTGGGCCCGTAACCCGGTTTCTCCCGGGGGTAACCTGCCAAACCGTCCCTTAAAGTCACAACTGGGACATTGCCACTGACCCAGTGAAGACAGCCGTCCTGTCCCCACAGGAGCCCTGTTGGCTTTTCAAGCCCCACACCCTGTCCTTGGCGCCTGGCAGCCCCAGTCCACTCTTGCTTTCTCTAATTTCGTCATCTCTGGGCTGTTAGGCACGGGGACCGTACCCCCCTGGACGGCGCCCGGCCCCTGATGGGCACCCACAGCTGTTCTAGCCGCTACCCTGCAGAGAAGGGGCGTTTCCTCCGGCTGCTCAAGACTGCTTTGTCTTTAGTTTCCAGAAGTTTATGGTGTGTCTTGATCTGGATTTTGTGGGGTTTATCCTCTTCAGTATTTTCTGAGCTTCTTGACTCTGTAGGCATCACTCTTTCCAGGTTTGGGAAGTTTCAGCCATTGTTCCTTTATCTGGGCCCACCCACCCCCCTCCTTCTGGGACTTGGTGACACGGGGAGATCTTCTGTGATAGCCCAGAGGCCCCGGGGGCTCTGTGTGTTTAGTCTGTGTTCTCTCGTTCAGACGGGTCACTTCCAGTCTGAGATCCAGCTCACTGACTCCTTCCTCTGCCTCTCTTCTGCCAGTGAGCTTGTCTGCTTTTAATCTTGATTCCTGCATTTTTCAGCCGTAACGCTTGCATTTGGTTCTCTATATTTTCTGTCTTTTGTTAGGGCTTTCTGTTTTTCATTTGTTTCAAGTGTGCTTGTAATTGCTCGCTGAAGCATTCTCTCGTGGCTTCTTTGAAACGTTGTCAGGTGATTCTAACGTCGGTTATCTCAGTGCCGGCCCCGCCTGCTGGCCTTTCCCTCCTTCGCTGGCGAGCTCCCCGGCTCCTGGTGTGACGAGTGAGTTGCTCGTGAAACCTGAACAGGTCCTGTCGTGTCACGAGGCTCTGGGTCTTCCTTAGCCGTCCCTGTAGCTGGTGTTCCTGATGCGCCTGTGGCAGGGGCAGGGGTGCCACCTAGTTGCCACCAGGTGGAGGTGGGCGGCCAGGTCCCCACGCAGCTCGCCTTGACGCCCAAGCAGGGGCTCCTTTCTTGCTGGTGGGGGTGGGAATCTGTTTCTCTGGGTCGTCCCCACTGACGCTGTGGGGGCAGGGAGGCTCCTTACCAGATGACGGGGAGGAAGTCCAGGCTCCCCGTCCAGCGCTGCCGGCCTCGGAGGGAGTGGGGCCAGGTTGTTCTGTGGTGTTTGACTGTGATGAAGCAGTTACTGCCTGAATGTTTTCTTGCTAAGACTGCAGGGTTGATGGGCATTTTGGTCTGTACTTGTGGGTATTTCTGGGTTGCTGGGCTCTTCAGCTCCACGTCTGGGATGAGGAATCAGCAGAAAACCCAGAAACTGACCACCACTGCCCGTCCAGGGCCCCAGCGTCTGCCTCTCCTCCGCACTCTCCAGCCTCCGAACGTTTGCTCCGTGGTGTCCGGGGCTTGGGCCGCACTTACCGGGAGGAATGGGGAGAAGCACGCCCGCTGTGCCCTCCAGAAGTGGAAGTGCCCCGTCTCTGGTGCTCCTGGCTGAGCCTCACAGAGACCCTGGGCCACGGAGCTGGCTCAGGTGACACTGTGCTGGGCTGTCTTTGGAGCACCTTTCATTGACGTGACTGCAGTCCCCAAAAAGGGACATGATGTTGTCCCTCGACCCCTCCTTGGCCCAGCCCCCTGTGGGGCAGGGACACCTGACAAAGGGAGGCCTGTATTAAAGCTGTTGGTGACTGTAGTGTGTCCTTGCGGGCGTCCAAGATTTGGGTTTTGTTGTTGTTTTTAAGGGGGGGGTAATTAGATTTATTTATTTATGTAGTGGAGGCACCGGGGATTGAGCCCAGGGCCTCGTGCACGCTAGGCATGTGCTCTACCCCGGAGCACATGCCTCCCCCAGTAGGGGCTATTGGTTGAGGGAAATGAGAGCCTTCTTGTGTGGCTGGCAAGGTCCCAGGATTTGTTCGCCTTAAGTGTGTACTTGTGTGGTTTTGTGCATCTGTGTTTTACTTTACAATGAAAGAGGTTCTAGAAGTCATTTTTGCTGGGGTCACACTCCTGCTGCGGTCACACTCCTGCTGTGGTCTGATGTGGTCCTCTGTCCCGCAGGCCTCAGCCCCACAGAGCTGCCGTTCGACTGCCTGGAGAAGGCCAGCCGGATGCTCAGCTCCACGTACAACTCGGAGAAGGCGGTGGTGAAGACGTGGCGCCACCTGGCCGAGAGCTTCGGGCTGAAGCGGGACGAGATCGGGGGCATGACGGACGGCCTGCAGCTGTTCGACCGCATCAGCACGGCCGGCTACAGCATCCCGGAGCTGCTGACCAAGCTGGTGCAGATCGAGCGGCTGGATGCTGTGGAGTCCCTGTGCGCAGACATCCTGGAGTGGGCCGGGGTCCTGCCACCCACACCGCCCCCACCCCCTGTGTCCTGAGGAGCGCGTGGATGGGCCGGGATGGAGGCGGGCTCTGCAGCGGGAGCGGTGTCCGCAGACCCCAGAATCGGGCTTTCTCCGCTGGCAAGCCTGGTCCAGGGAGCAATAGGAAACTGGGGCCTGTCTTCCTGTCTAACCAAACCCAGGAGATGTGCGCTGGGGTCACCAGGCAGAGGGAGTCTGTGTTCGTCTGGCTGCCCTGCCACTCCTTCTCCGCGGACACGGCTAGTCCCCACCCCACGTGCCCGAGCAGTGTCAGGGGACAGAGGTGGAGATCTGGTCCAGGTTTTGGGGAGACACAGAGACATGCCTGGAGCTGCTTTTCTGGAAGACGGCACACAACCCGCGGGAGGGAGGTCCTGGAAACGTGAGCACGGCTCGGAGAGGAGATGGCGCCCACGGGGGACGAAGGGAGCCGGGTGTCCTCGTGAAGAAAGCGGCTCCAAAGTTGGGAAAAGGCTACAAAATGCAGAACCTGCTGCATGTGTGGCGTCTGGCTCTGCTCACGTCTGAGTCCTAGGTGTCCCTGAGGTCACCTGTGTCCCTCTGGCCTTCCGCGGAACGACAGCCCCTCTGCATCTGCCTTGTGTGCTGTCTGTGGGCTGTGGCCGACCTCACTGCTGTGCGTGGCCCGGGCTGGGAACCAGGGTCCCTGGACGGCCTTCCACTCTGTCCTCAGTCGGACTTGACCCCATGAGGGCAGCAGTGCTCAGGGACATGGGCCGTTTGCTTCAAGCAGAAATGAGCGGTCAGCCGAGGGGCTGGCCACGTGACTCCAGGTCTCCAGAGGGCCTCAGACGTGGATGCACTGTGTGGCGCCTTCCGAGCCCATGGGGACTGTGGGGACCGGCATCCGGGACCTGGTGTGGCTTTGCCAACGTGGGCCGTTCCCTTCCCCTAGCCAGCCCAGCGCATCTGCCACGCAGAGTCAGGGAAGGAAGGTTCGGGCCAGCGAAAGTGAGTTGGGGCTGGAGGAAACACCAGGCCTCTGCGGGGCTGCCCCCGTAGACGTGCATGCCGCCCGAGCCATCAGGTGAAACGGGAATGAAAACAGAAGAATGCAGAATTGAGTTTTCACCGTAACTGCGAGTGTTCGTCCCCCGTTTAGAGAGAAAGTTAATGGTCGGGACTTGTTCCTGCAAATTCTCTCACATCTGCCACCGCCCGAGACTGGGAATTAACGGGGTAACTCAGAGCTCTCTGCTGAGCCCCCACGGCAGGCCTGAGTGCGGTTGTTTCTAAATTAAACCAGTCTCCGGCTTACAAAGCAGTGTTTTTAAAATGATAACTCAAGCGACCCAGCAAATGCTTTTGGAGAGGAAATCAGTGTGTGTTTAGAGCAGCAAGCGACTTGGCACTGGGGAACGCAGACATCCTGACAGGTCGGAATGGTGGAGTCCGCACTCAGTGTGCTCACTGCTGCCCTGCCTGTGTGCTGTGACCTGAAGGCTGAATTCTCCACAGCACAACTTGACCCGCTTTTAATTCCTCTCTGGCATCCTGGGTGCCCTGCTTTCTGCAGCCGCCCCAGGGAGGCTGCAAGCATTGCACGGGTGAGCGGCTGCCCTGGACGACAGGGGCAGGGGCAGGGGCGGCCTGGTTTCCCGCTGTCAGAATTTAGGGCTGGGGGTCTTGCTGGCGTCAGGCCTGTTTTGGGGACTCAAGCTGCCTGTGTAGGGGGTTCGTCCTCAGAGTCACATGTTCCTTTGTCATTTACTTATTTGGAAACAAATCCAGGAAAGGTTTGTTCTGGTGAGCTCTAGCCTGCGTGGTGGAAGGCGGGTCAGTGAGACCACAGGGCATCACTGAGCAGAGCCGGGGCTCCGCCCTGCCTGTCCCACCGGGGACAACGTTCCATGGTTTTGCTGTAATAAAAACATTTAGAAAAGCCCCAGGCTAAGCTGTGCCCTTGGCCAGCGACGTCTTAATCAGCAATACTTGTGTCTAATTCTGTTTTTATAACTTATTATATTTTACAGTTTCAATAAACAAATACGAGGGAGAGCAACAGGCTGTTAGTGTGAATTCTTTTGGGGGGGGGTGGACATGGTTCTGGTTGCTCTGTCCTGTCTGGGGACTGTGCTGCCCAAATGGGGTGGCTGGACCATGTCCCCAGCAGGAGGTTACAGTGAGATCACCGGGGAAACGCGTGGGTGGCTGCTTCCCCCGGAGTTTGTAAGTGCCTTTTACCTGCTGCGGGGAGCAAAGCATCCCAAAGCTCAGGGCTAAAGACAATGATTATTTCATCACGACAGCTCAGTGGTCAGTAAGGTCCTCGCTGACCTGGGTTGGGCCTGTAACTGAGCAGGACCCTGAGGGGCCTCCCGGGACAGACACCCCCCACCCTGTATCCTCTTCTGCAGCTCCTCTCTGAAGGAGCCAGATTATAGAATCTCATGCAAGCTTCCTGAGGTTTTCAGATGCTCAAAACCACCACCAAAGGGAAGAAGTTAACTACTTAATGACCATGAGCACGTGGCCACGAGACCTGGCTCCTAAGGATGGATCATCATCAACCGGAGAATTGTGCACAGCTGATCCCCTGCCCTGGGACACCCCCCCCAACCCACCCTCAGCCGCCTTTAAAAAGGCTCAGCGGAAACCCTCGGGGAGTTCGGGGTTTTCTGAGCATGAGCCACCCGTCCTCCTTGTTCGGCCCAGCAGCAAACCTTCTTCTGCTCCAAACTTGGACGTTTTGGTGTTTTTTGACCTCACAGTGTGTCAGGCACATGAACTTGCGTTCAGTGACAGTTTTAGCGAAGTTTTAGCCTGGAGTCCGCGCCTGAGCAGGCCGACCTGGCCTGGGCCGCCCCTTCCCCGCGTCCCAGCAGCTGCGGAGCTCACTTCGCGCCGGGAACCGGGGAGGGGGTGGGGTGGGGACGACCCTCCCTGCCGGGCGCTGTGCCCCCGCCCCCAGGCTGTTGTCGGGAGCTGTGTCCACACTCACTGTGGCTGAGGGGTGCGTGGCTCCTGGACTCCTGCTCACACAGGCTGGGAGTCTCCCCATTGCGTCCGGGCTCGCTCCCCTGGGAAGGGGGCTGCCCTGGCCCCTCTGCGGGGAGGCCTCTGTCTGGGAGTGCAGTTCTAGACGCCACCTCCTCTGACTGTGTGACCGGGGCTTATCTGCCGTTTGTGTGCACCGTTTTGGGGTGAGCCCCTCTGGCCTGTGCAGGGTGGGAAGTTCTGCCTGCGTGCCCGAGTGGGGCCCTGTGGGGCCTTCCAGGCTCAGCCTATGTCCTCTGCTGCAGCTCCGCTCTGAAGGACCAGATACCAGTATCTCATGCTCTTTCCTTGAGTTTTTCAGATGCTTAGACCCACCACCAAAGGGAAGGAATGAACTACTTGATGGTGGAGAACACGTGGCCCCAGACCTTCTGGAGCCTGGGGGTTAACAGTGTTGACTGCTGTCGCCCACCTTACCTCCACATCAGCCCACCAGAGAACTGCGCACAGCGGATCGCGTGCCTGCGACTCCCCGCCCTACCCCGCCTCCTGCCTTTAAATAGGCTTTGCTGAACCCCTTCTGGGAGGTCGGGATTTTCTGGGGCATGAATCACCGTGTCCTCCTCGCTCAGCCCTGCAGTAAATCTTTCTCTGCTCCAAACTCCGACGGTTCAGTTTGGCCTCAGGGTGCGGCGGGCACATGGGCTTGCCTCCGGGAACACCCGCCCCACCTGGGCTCGTTCCCTCCCGGGAGTGAGCGGCTCCGGGCTCACGGGGAGCCGCCCTGGGTCCGTTCTTTTTCGGAAGCCAGGCCACTCTGGAGGCCTCCGTTTGGGAGACGAAGTGGAGTTTTGGGGCTACACTTCTTCTGATCTTTGGTTTGTGGGGCCATGTCTGTTTGCACATGTGTGTCAGAACTTGTGCTGGTGGGCTGAGATGTCTGAGTAACGGGGCTGGCGTGTGAGCACACCAGGAATCCGCCCCATCGCGCTGGCCTCACCTGGGGCAGAGCCTCGGTTGGCAGTTTTCCTTTCTGGCCTTGGTCTTTCATTCAGCCTCATCTCTGATGGGGCACTGGCTGGGGTTCCCCCCTTTTGGGGTAGGGAACTGTGACCCTGAGAGACCGTTTTGGATGGTTGTTTGCTTGATATCTGATAACCTCGGCCGTGAATACTTAAGTATGGATGATCAGAGCTCTGTTCCATCTTACAGTCCCCGAGGGTGTATTTTACAAAACTGGGAGCTTCAGGTATGCTCCCGTAAATGAAAGAAAATGATATTTTTGCAACATTGTGTGGACTAGAACTCCCTGGAGTCTGGAGCACAGGGGCCCTGCTGTTGCATCAGAGAGGGCCTGGGGCAGTTTGGCTTTTTTCTTCGGGGGGTGTATGTTCCTCAGCACCTGAGTCCAAACCCTGTTCTCTTTCCCTGACTTCGCTGAAAGTAAGGCATGTGAATGGGAACGAATTATATACAATCGTCTATGACTGTTACTTCTTTAAGCTGAAGTGGGTATTTGGGAACTAGGAAAAAAAAAATCCCTGAAAACAGCCAAGGTGGTTGGGTTTTATAAAAGCTTGCATTTCTCAGGAGGAGCTTGCATTTCTCTTCCTGTGCCTTTGAGATGCAGGTAATCTACCTGGGCTCTCAGGGAGGGAAGAAAAGTTGGTTTGTTTTTTTTTTAATTCAGGGGAAAATCTTGACATCTTTGGTTCTGTCTTTCTGTAAAAACAAAAAAAAAAACCCAAAACCTAACTTGTACATGAGCTCTATTTAATTCATTTAGAAGTATTTAAATTTGTAAGCACTTTTAAGTATAAAAGAAATCAGACAAATTTTGGGTTCATGAGATCTGGAAAATATTCAGTACTGAACTGCTACTTGCTATTAAAGCTAGCTTAAGCTGTCAGCACAATCAGTACAGACATGTCTCTACTGTACGTAGGTTTACTGAAGGTCAGTAAGTTCACGCTGGTTCTGTTGCAGAGTTCGTCAAAGAAATGAATTGGTATGATGAAATTCTTATAGGTGAATGCAAACAGGATAAGAGCTTTGGGTGAAATCTTTGGGAATCATTATGTTTTAGCAACGTCTACTTAAAAATGATCTTTCCAGATATTTGGCAACTTGAAATTTTAGGGTTGTGCTAAATTAAGTTAAGGGATAGAAGTTTACTGAATACTTGAATAGCTAGGTCCTTCTCAAACAAAACAACATACGGAAACATTCACTGGAGGTGGGGATCTTTAAGAATTGAGGATTCTAATTAAATATATAATTGAAGCTACTAAAAATGATGGGGGAACACTTCAGTATATAGTAGGAAAGTGGAATATGTATTTTGAGTGAAAAAAAAAGGTATGAGGACTGGAGTTGTATTTTTTTTAAGGGAAAAAAATGACGTGGTCCTAGAGCTGCCTGTTTCTGGATGGAGAAAAAATAAGGGACAGACTAATATGGACACAGAAAGTTGTGGAAAGTTTGTAGAAAGGGAGCCCTAACAGAGAAGCTCTGTGCCTGGTCAGGCTGAGATTAGATTAAACTTAACTAGGAAAATGGATTTTGCTATTTTTTTCATTCTTCATCTTTATTAAGTAGAATTGTTACAGTATGACTGCACATATACAATATATTGCATGTAAAAACATATATACCATATACTGCAGACATTTTTATTTACACATATGTACTGTTTATTGTTTCTAAGAACAGTTTAGAGCTTTAGCTTTTTAAACTTACGTAGTTATCAAGGAATAAAGCCAACCACAAAATAAGAATCAACAGAATGCAGTGATCCAACCATAAAGGACAGTCAGGTGTGCTCACACACATTCAAGAAATCAATAAAGTTATAGGTAGTAAGGAGTTCATTTGTGTTCTTATTTATTTATTATTTATTTTAGATTCCACATACAAGTGATACCATATGGCATTTTTCTTTCTCTTTCCGGCCCACTTCTCTTAGAATGATCTCCAGGTCCATCCATGTTGCTGCAAATGGCATTATTTTATTTTTTATGGCTTAGTAGTGTTCCACTGTGTACATACCACATCTTCTTCAGTCATCTGTTGATGGACATTTATGTTGTTTCCATGTCTTGGCTATTGTAAATGGTGCTGCTATGAACACTGGGGTGCAGGGGTCTTTTTGAATTACATTCTTCTCTGGATATGTGCCCAGGAGTGGTGGGATTGCTGGATCATAGAGTAAGTCTATTTTTAGTTTTTTGAGGAATCTCCATACTGTTTTCCACAATGGCTACACCAAACTACATTCCCACCAATAGTATAGGAGGGTTCCCTGTTCTCCACACCCTCTCCAGCATTTATCCATTGTAGACTTTTGAATGATGGCCATTCTGGCTGGTGTGAGGTGATCCCTCATTGTAGTTTTGATTTGCGTTTCTCCGACAATTAGCAATGCCGAGCATTTTTTCATGTGCCTACTGGCCATCTGTACGTCTTCATTGGAGAATTGCTTGTTTAGGTCCTTCTGCCCAGCTTTCACTTGGTTGCTTGTTTGTTTGTTTGTTTTTGATATTAAGGTGTATAAGCTGTTTGCATATTTTGTAAATTAGTCCCTTGTCGGTTGTGTCATTTGCAAATATTTTCTCCCATTCTGTAGGTGGTTTTTTCTTTTTTTGATGGTATCCTAGCTGTGCAAAAACTTGTACGTTTAATTAGATCCCATTTGTTTATTTTTGCTTTTATTTCTGTTTTTCCAGGAGGTGGTTCAAAAAATATATTGCTGTGCTTTATGTCCAAGAGTGTTCTGTCTGTGTTTTCCTCTAGGAGTTTAACAGTATCTGGTCTTACGTTTAAATCTTTTTGAGTTTATTTTTGTACATGGTGTTGCAGATTGTTCTAATTTGTCTTCTACAGGTAGCTGTTCAATTTTCCCAGCACCACTTACTGAAGAGACTGTCTTCAATTTCTCCATTGTATATTCTTCCCTCCTTTGTTGTAGATTAATTGACCTTAAGTGTGTGGGTTTATTTCTGGACTTTCTATCCTATTCCATTGAGCTGTGGGTCAGTTTTTGTGCTAGTACCAGACTGCTTTGATTACTGTAGCTTTGTAGTAGAGTCTGAAGTCAGGGAGCATGATTCCCCCAGTTCTGTTCTTCTTTTTCAAGACTGTGTTGGCTATTTGGGGTCTTTTGTGTTTCCGTACAAATTTTTAACTTTTATTGTTCCAGTTCTGTGAAAAATGCCATTGCTAATTTGATAGGGATTGCACTGAACCTGCAGACTGCCTTGGTAGCATGGCCATTTCAACAGTGTTGATTCTCCCAATCCAAGAACACGGTGTATCTTTCCATCTGTTTGTGTTGTCCTCAGTCTCCTCCATCAGGGTCTTATAGTTTAGGAGGGCAGGTAGGTCTTTGCCTCCTTGGGTAGGTTTGTTCCTAGGTATTTTATTCTTTTTGGTGTGATGGTAAATGGTGTATGGTATTGTTTCCTGAATTTCTTTTTCTGCTATTTTGCTGTTGGCATATAGAAATGCAGCTGATTTCTGTATATTAATTTTGCATCCTGCAACTTTACCAAATTCATTGATGAGTTCTAGTGGCTTTCTGGTCACTTCTTTTGGGTTTTTTAAGTATAATATCATGTCATCTGCAAACAGTGACTGTTTTACTTCTTCTTTTCCAATTTGGATTCCTTTTTTTTAATTTTCCTTCTCTGATTGCTGTGACTAAGACTTCCAAAACTATGTTGAATCATAGTGGTGAGAGTTGGCATCCTTGTCTTGTTCCAGATCTTAGAGGAAATGCTTCCAGCTTTTCCCCATTAAGTATGATGTTAACTGTGGGTTTGTCGTATGTGGCCTTTATTACGTTGAAGTATGTTCTGTCTATGCCCACTTTCTAGAGAATTCTAATCATAAATGGAGTTGAATTTTATCAAAAGCTTTCTCTGCATCTATTTAGATGATCATATGGTTTTTATTCTTCAGTCTGTTAATGTGTATCACACTGATTGATTTGCAAATACGGAAAACTCCCTGCACCCCTGGGGTAAACCCCACATGATCAGGGTGTGTGACCCTTTTAATGCATTGTTGGAGTCGATGTGCTAGTATTTTGTTAAGGATTTCTGCATCTATATTCATCAGTGATATTGGCCTGTAATTTTCTTTTTTGTGATATCTTTGTCTGGTTTTGGTATCAGGGTGATGTTGGCCTCACAGAAGGAGTTTGGAAGTGTTCCTTCCTCTGCAGTTTTTGGGAATAATGTCAGAGGGACAGGTGTTAACTCTTCTCTAAACGTTTGGCAGAGTTCCCCTGTGAAGCCATCTGTCCTGGACTTTCGTCTGTTGGGAGTTTTTAAATTACGGATTCAACTTCAGTGCTGGTGACTGGTCTGTTCACAGTTTCTATTTCTTCCTGGTTCAGTCTTGGCAAATTGTGCCTTTCTAAGAAATTGTCCATTTCTTCTATGTTGTCCTTTCTGTTGGCGTACAGTTGCTCACACAGCCTCTCATGATCCTTGTATTTCTGTGCTGTTGGTTGTAACGTCTCCTTTTCCATTTCTGATTTTACTAATTTGGGCCCCTTCCCTTTTTTCTTGATGGGTCTGACTAAAATTTATCAATTTTATTTATTTTTTCAAAGATCCAGCTTCCAGTTTCATTGGTCTTTTCTAGTTATTTTCAGTCCCTATTTTGTTTATTTCTGCTCTAATCTTTATTTCTTTTCTTCTAACTCTGGGTTCTGCTTGTTCTTCTTTCTCCAGCAGCTTTAGCTGTGAGATTCGGTGGTTTACCTGAGATTTTTCTTGTTTCCTGAGGTAGGCTTGTGTCGCTATAAACTTCCCTCTGAGAACTGCTTTTGCTGTGTCCCAGAGGTTTTGGACTGTTGTGTTTTCATTTGTCTGAAAGTACTTTTTTATTTCCTCTTTGATTTCTTTCGTGATCCACTGGTTGCTCAACAGCATACTGCTTAGCCTCCAGGTGTTTCCAGGTTTTTTCTTGTAGTTGACTTTTAACCTTATAGCCTTGTGCTCAGCAAAGATGCTTGGTGTGATTTCAGTTTTCTTAAATTTCCTGAGGCTTGCTTTGTGTGCCAGCACGTGGTCGATTCTGGAGGATGTTCCACGGGCACCTTCCTTGAGGAGAACGTGTGTTCTGCTGCTTTCAGATGGAGTGCTGTGTAGACATCAGTCAGGTCCGTCTGCTCTGATGTGCCGTTTAGGGCCTGTGTTTCCTGACTGACTCTGTCTGGGTGATCTGTCCACTGATGTAAGTGGGGTGTTAGGGTCCGCCACAATTACTGTGCTATTGTGGATTTATCCTTTTATGTCTGTTAACAGTTGCCTCATGTATTGAGGGGCTCCCACATTGCATGCATATGTATTTACAGTTACTACATCCTCTTCTTGGATTGATCCCTTGAGCATTACGTAGTGTCCTTTGTCTCTTGTAGCAGTCTTTAAAGTCTACTCTGTCTGATACAAGTATTGCTACTCCAGCTTTTTTTGGTTTCCTTTTGCATGGCTTATCTGTCTCCATTCCCCTCATTTTCAGCCTGCAGGTATCTCTAGCTCTGGAGTGGGTCTCTTGTAGACAGCATATATATGGGTCTTGTTTTTATATCCATTCAGCCAGACTGTGTCTTGGTTGGAGCATTTAATCCGTTTACATTTAAGGTAATTGATACATATGTTCTTATTTCCATTTTGTTAATTGTTTTGGTTTTGTTTTTGTAGGTCTTTTTTTCTTTTTCCTCTTCTTTTTGTTCTCTTTCCTTGTGTTTTGATGACTAGAGAAGTTCCTTTAACATGCGTTGTAAAGCTAGTTTGGAGGTGCTGAATTCTTTAGTTTTTGTTTATCTGTGAAGTTTTTGATTTCTCCATCAAATCTGAATGAGAGCCTTGCTGGATTAGAGTATTCTTGGTTGTAAGTTTAGTCTATTCTTGGTTCCTTCTAGTGTGTTACTCATTTCAGTAATTTTATTTTCCAAACTCTGTTTGGATATTCTTTATATTTTCCAACTCTTTGCTAAAAACTTCGCTCTGTGCATCTATACTCCTCTTGAGTTCTGTGAACACCTTTGCCATCATTACTTTAAACTCTTTCTCAGATAAGTTGCCTATCTCCTCATCACTTATTTCTTCTGGGATTTTATCTTGTGCCTTGGCCTGGGAGACATTCCTCTGCCACCTTATATTATCTGTCCTTCTATTTGTATTTTCAGGTAGGTTACGTTTCTTGACCTTGGAGAGGTGGCCCTCTGTGGGAGACGTCCTGTGCGTCCCAGCAGTACACTGATCTCTTGTCACCCAAGGGCCAGATTCCAGCTGGTCCCAGTGTAGAGTCTGGCCTGTTTGTGGATTCCTCCCACAGGCTTCAGGATTGTTGTCTTATTTCTGGTACCTGCCCCTGGTGGGTGAGGCTGGACTAGAGGCTTATGCAGGTTTCCTGGCAGGAGGAGCTGGTGCCTGCTCACTGCTGGGTGAGGCCTGGTCCTGGGCCTCTGGTGGGTGGGGCCGTGTCTAGAGGCCTTTGTGGCTCAGGAGGTCTGCTGATGGGTGGGGCTGCGTTCCCACCCAGTGCGTTGTTTGGCCTGAGGCTTCCCTACAGGCTGTTGGGTGGGGCTAGGTTGGTGCTAATGATCCAAGCAAGGTGTCAGCCTCCAAGAAAGCTCAGGTAGGTGAAAACAATTAATTAAACGTCATTAGGAAAGTGTACTTTGTTATTAAACATAGGCAGGTGCAGGACTAGATTTGGTTGCCTCCATTAAGAGAACAAGTTTACTTAGAATGCTTCTGGTAACAGACTGTGTGAAACTTACTGATATTTTTGACAAACTTTCTATCAAATTCTAATTAAAGTTCTTCTGACTTCAGCTGACTTTGGGACGCTTCAGAGGGCCCCCGAGATGTCTTAGAGAAGGACATGAAGCTAACTAGGCCTGGTTGCTGTGCAGAACAGCGGGGAAGCGGTCAAGCGAGTGATGAGGGGTAAGCCTCCTTCGTTGTCCCACACCTCTGCCTCGGGTTATACGGATAAAGGTCATTGGTGTGGCCGTCCTAGGAATTATGGGAAGTTTCTGTCCTGGTATAACATGATCAGTCATGACTCTAGTTAGAATGTCCTGTGTCACAGCAGCTTGATAAAGCACCGTTGTCAGAAACACTGTGATCCGATCATGTCCTTTTCAGGTCTTCATCATCCACAGGCAGTCAGGCTGATGCTTTGCAGAACTGCTTCACCTTCAAGAGGATCCATAGAGAAGACTTTGACAGGTACAGGCTTCTCTTAAATTGTACTGCCGAGCTGGGCAAGATATTTAAGACATCTGATGAAAACTGATTTCATAAAACGATTGGTAACAGGGATCGACTGCATAGGACTGAGTGAACTGATGAATGTGGTTATAATTTTTTTGGTGGTTCGAAGTATTACTGGCTTCTAATCTACTGTTTTCTCACTGGATTGTTTACCAGATGTTTCCCTCCCCATCAGTACTGCCCCCAGTGTCAGGGCAGAAAGAGAATTCTCTAACGGAGTCGTCAGGGTGCAGCTACGCATGAGGTGGAGCAAGGCTTGCTGAGTCCGCTGCTAACAGCACGTGCACGAGGCTCGTGAAACACAAGTGATAAAATGTAGGGCCTGTGAAGCGCCTCCCACTGACACACCTCTGAGCCCGCTCACGGCGTCCGGTTAGTTTCCCCCAACGTGGATAACGGGGCAAATACAAAGGAGGCCTCACACTGAGGGACTCGGCCTGAACCGGGACGGAGCCACCCCCACCCCCAGCGTCGAGGGGCAGACGTTGTGATCATCAGTGCTTTCTGCTGAAAGGCTTTCAGTCAAAAGGAGAAATGATGGAAAAATCTGCACATACATACGGGGAGGCCATTCTGGCTCAGGTACGGTTTAACTTACAATTTACTGGCCAGAGTGGCGTGTGTTGCGACATTTTGGACACGCGCTGTACACCTGCTCTGGCCTTGAGGAGGGGAATGCATCTGAAAGTCAGAGCGAAGTAACTGTGGTTCAGATGGCCCGGGTGAACTGGGCGGCCACCGTGGGTGTGATTTCAGACATGTTCCTCTGTTGCTGAGAACTCCACTTTTTTTGAGCTGTGTCGGACTAAGGCACCACCAGCCATTCTCAAAGCAGCATCTGCTGGCAGGGGGCAGCTGCAGCCTTACGACCTCAAAGGCCTCCTCTTGTAAAATTAAATCTTTAGACAATAAAATTGCTTTAGATCAGATGTTAGCAGAGAAGAGGAGACATGTGTAGTGGCCAGTAGCTTTTTAAAATTTTTATTTTTATTGAAGTACAGTCAGTTTACAATGTTGTATCAATGTCTGGTGCACAGCATCATGTTTCAGTCATACATGAACACACATATATCCATTTTCATATTTTTTCCACAAGTTACTACAGGATATTAAATATAGTTCCCTGTGCTGTACAGTATAAACTTGTTGTTTATCTATTTTATATACAATAATTAGTATCTGCAAATCTCGAACTCCCAATTTGTCCCTTCCCACCCCCTTCCCCTCCTTGCGAGCATACGTTTGTTCTGTATGTCTGTGAGTCTGTTTCTGTTTTGTAAATAAGTTCATTTGTCTTTTTTCTTTTTTTTTTTTTAGATTCCACATATAAGTGATAACATGGTATTTTTCCTTCTCTCTCTGGCTAACTGCTCTTAGAATGACCATCTCCAGGTCCATCCATGTTGCTGCAAGTGGCCAGTAGCTCTTGTTACGTATATGTTGACACCACGTTAAAAGTTAAACCCTGAGATAAGTAAGTGGACAACTGGCTCCAAGTCTCCCCCAAAGTGCTAGGTCCAGACTGGTTTTCAGGCTTCCTCTCCTGAATTCCTCAGGGAATGAGATCTTAATCATACAGGACTCAGATCCAGGACTTGGAACTCCAGAATATTTCCAACTCCACAACCGTTCCCCAAACTGAAGTTGGGCTCTACCCCATTTCAGCAGGAAGTAGCCAAGTGGTTGTCACCCCTGAAAGATGTGGGGAGAGATGACACAGGACTGTCCACAGCGTCATTCCCCTCCTTGTCCAGCACCTGTTCTCCTCAGGACTGAGCAGCATCTCAAAACTAGGGGATTATACCTGAGGGGGACCCTGTGGGATCCTCCCAGGTCAGACCCTCCCGCATCCTCTGCTGCAGCTCCCCTCTGAAGGACCAGATACCAGTATCTCATGCTTACTTCCTGAGGTTTTCAGATGCTCAAAACCACCACCAACAGGAAGAAATGAACTATTGACACAGAGCACATGGCCTCAGCCCTTCTCAGCTTGGGGTTGAGGATCAACCACCCTGTTCCATACACATCAACCAGCCAGAAGATTGTGCACAGCTGATCACGGACCCTGAGACCCTCTCCCTCAGCTGCCCTTTAAAAATGCTCAGCTGAAACCCTCGGGGAGGTTCTGGGGTGTGAACCACCCTGTCCTCCTTGCTCAGCCATGTGGTAAACCTTCCTCTGCTCCAGACCTGGAGATGTCAGTTTGTTTGGCTTCAGTTTGTGTCACGCACGTGGACTTGCCTTCGGGAACAGGCTCAGCTGGATGTGGCTCGGCTGGGCCCCTGGGGCCAAGTGTCCTGGTGAAGGCTCCTCCTCCCGCACTCATCATGGCACCGACAGACATGAGCACAGACAGGGACAGTTTCTTCTAGATCCTTCTATCAGCCAAAGCACGGCCAGCCCCGAGTCAAGCAGAAATATGCCCCACCCTGTTGGCATGAGGAACTTCGGCATCAAAGAGAGAAAGGCGAGCAGCTGGGGTGGGCCTCACAGACGTCCCAGGCGCACGAGTTTCCTGCAGCTGGTCTAGCTGACTGGCTGTTCTCGGCGTCCGCGGGGGCTGGTTCCAGGACCACCCCAGGCACCAGACCCACAGACGCTCTGGTCCTCTTGTGGAATGGCCTGATATTTGCAGATTTTTACGCAAGTGCACCCTACGTGACTGACAATACAGTGCAAATGCCGAGGAAACAGTTGCCAGCGAGCAGCAAATTCAAGTTTTGCTCTTTGGAACCTCTGGAATTTTTCCCCCGAGGATTTTCCATCTGTGGTTGGTTGACCCCGCTGGTTTAAAGGGCTGACCGTACCACAAACCTATTGGTTTAAAGCAACACAAACTTCTGCCCTTAGGTCAGAGGTCCTAAAACCAAGGTTTCAGTAGGGAGTGTCTCGGGGAGACTTGAGAGGGACCCTTTCCTGCCTCGTCTGACTGCTCGTTCGTCCACACTCCAGGGCTCCTGGCCCCCGTCCTCCGAGCCAGCGCTCAGGCGGCCCGCCCACTGCCTCCATCACCGTGTCTCCTGGCTCTCACCCTCCTGCTGCTCCGTCCTCGGAAGGCCCCTTACGATGACACAGCCCACCCAGGCAATCCAGCCACCTCTCCCTCTCAAGACCCTGACCGTAGCCACCTCTGCTCAGTCCCTTTGCCAGGTGAGGTCGCAGTCACAGGCTTGGGGACGAGGCAGGAGGTCCTGCTGCCCACGGTTAAGTACGCGCGAGGGGTGGAAACGACCACGTGGCCCCGTTAGAGGAAGTGCTCTGTCAGATGCTTTCCACCGGGCCCACCCAACCGCGTGGATAAAGCGTGAAGTGCGGGCGCTCCCTTCCTGCCGGGGACCAAGGGGTGGATGGGTCAGTCTGGGCTCCGGGCGCCGCTCCCCGCTGGACACACGGCCCCGCCGGGAGGAGGCAGGGTCCCTGAGCCCCACCCAGAGTCGGAGGACATCTAATCGGGCCTTTGCTCACTCTAGTCATTTCTGGCAAATCACTCACTTTGGCCACAGCGATGACTTTAGAAGCCCCAAGAGGTTGCTGTCCTGTGTGGCCCTGACACCCGGGCTGTGATCTGAGGCTTCACTGGCTGCCCACCCCGTGTCGCTGGAGAGTTTGTGAACCAGGAAAGGTCAGGAGATGCAAAGGGTCGGGAAAAGCCACTCTGGAGGGCCAGGGAGTCCTCCTCAGCTGTACGTTCAAGGAGAAGCTGGTAGGTATTTGGTTTAGAAAACCCTGCAGACGGAACCAGAAAGAGAAGACTGAAAACCGTTGTCCTGAGCCTCCCGTGCCTGCCTTGTCACTCGGTACAGGCACCAGTGACCCCGTCACCCAGCTTATCACGCCTGTGCCTGGTCTGTCTCCCTCGGGGCTCAGCAGCCCCGGCAGTGACGCCCGCGTGCCTGCCCAGAGCTCACGGGGACGGGGGCGTCGTGCTGCTGTGAGAATTAAGTGGAAAAGCACCCCATCTGGCACGGAGTGAGGTCCAGTGAGTAAGCACCATCGTTACATTATGTCAACTGACTGGAAAGGCTAGGAAGTGGGCGAGCTGCCCGCAAAGCACCTTCCAGAGGGAACGAGCAGAGGGCCCAGGTCACGGCGTGCGCCTGCCCGCAGCCCAGCCTTGGCCGTGCCGGGGCCCAGGCCAGTTCATGCTGAGGACCTGAGGGCTTCGACAGCCTCCAGAACAGCCCCCAGATGGTTAACTTGGCCATCTGGGTGGGCACCCCCCAGTCTGACTGTAAAATCACTGTGATCGGGGAACTACGGCTTGTGGATGGAAATGGGGTGAAAAGCGCCAGCCCCTCAGCTGTGGGCTCACGGGCACGAGACCAGCAAGCATGTGCACGTGCCAGCTGCACGCGTGAGCAGACATCTTCAGACAACACCAGGCAAGCGTGGAAGCAAGTGCCACCGTCCCCTGTGCCCCAGGTCAGAGCACAGCGCCCGCGTCGGGGGCCCCAGGTCAGAGCACAGCGCCCGCGTCCAGGGACCCGACTCAGAGCTGCTCCCTCCCGGGCTGCAGTTCTTTGGAACCACGTTAATCTGGGTGCTTCACCAAGCTCACCTTCACTCACGTATTTACTGTTTCTTTGCTATTTCACCTCATCCCTTCAACTTTCTGAAACCATCTTGCTTCTTCCTAACGTGCGCCCTTTGGAGGCGGACGTGGAGTTGACTGGTGGTGGCAGTCAGTCTGGGGGCTTGGCGGGCGTGTGCGGCGGGGACGGGACCCGAGGGCGAGGAGGCCCCTGAAGCGGCCCATCTTATCTCCGCTTCAGGTCCAAGTTCCCTCAGAGGTGAATTTCCCGACGGCGATATCGTCTTCTTCCCACTCTACTTCTGACTCGCCTGGCTTCTTGAGCTGGAGCCTCCCTTCTCGTCTTTCTCGGTGCTTTACCCTCAGCCCCTCCCTCCTCCCGGGCTCGTCCCACGTGTGTCGGACCCACCTCTGCCTTGTCCTTTGTGTAACACAATCTCGTAGGTTCTTCTTGCTTCTCTGGGGCTCCCGTGATTGCTGGGACCAGGTTTCTTTTTAAACGTATCCCTGACTTTCTAATTTCAGTGACTGTATTTTTACTTCTAGAAATTATTTTTCAAAACTTTCTGGTCAATGTTGTTGGTTTCATTTCTCCATATTCTAATAACCTTGTTTCTCTAAACCTGCTCAGCACACCTTACATCATGCTGTGTCCACCGTCCTGTGCAGGGTTTCCCTCGTTTAATCAGTGTTGCCCCTCAGGGGTCCTAGCTCTCTGCAGGGGTCGTGGTCCAGGCCCACCCTCCCCAACAGTCTTTACTTTCTGACCGGTTTGCCGACCTGGCTCCGGGCCCCTGGGGACTGGAAGGCGGCTAAGGGGAGCTGGGCCCCAGGCCCCAGGGTCCCACCCGACTTCTACGTTCCATCGTCAGTTCTGGCAGCAAGGACCCTTCTACTTCGCCACCAGCTTGGGGGCGTGTGTGTGTGTCCCTGACGTCCTTATGCATCACAACCGGGGGGATGAGTACACGACACCACAGCGCTGGAATCAAGCTTTCATTCAGAAAGACGCCTCCTCTCATCCCAGCAGGTCTGGCGGCGTGGACCTGAGTCAGCAGGGACCAGGTGACCCCAAGCCCGCAAGCACCGGGCGCCCCTCGGCAAGTCCCCTCAGCGGCTGCTCCTTCCTAGAAAGGCTGTGCGAGGGCGACGATTATGGCGGAGGCCATTTCCCGCCCCCAGGAAGGTTAAATAAAAACGTGAAGACGTGGCTCGTGTCCAGAGCGTCAGTCACAGAGCAGCTGTGCCTGTCTCCACAGCCTGCCTTCTCTGACCTGCTGCCTTTTCCAGATGAGCTGTAGGACGATTTCCCCGGGTTGTGAAAAGAGCTCTTCAGAATTCTGATGGAAATCAGTTTCGGCTCAGGTGTGTGAAGTGCTTGGGGAGCTGAGGCGTCCGGACAAAACTAGGGCTCTCATCCCGGAACGCAGCCCCGGCCCCATCAAACCTCCCTTGACGTCCCTCAGCCGAGAGTGGACGGTCGCTTGTCCAGGCTCTGAGACCGTCATGTTTGACCCCTGGTCTGGACGGGGTTACAATGTACACTGTTAGGTTTATTACCAACACTGTCAGTGAAATATTAATTTCTAATTAGATATTGCTGGAGTATTTAAGTGCTTTGCTTCTGTGTTTACTTTATAAGCGGGCATCTTGCTGAAGTTCTGGAATAACCCACAGCTTTCCCGGTGGTCACTTCATCTACAATAACCCAAGTTACGGCTCCTGAAATACCCGAGTGCGTCACAGGAGAGTGGTGAGTGGGCGCCCCAGTTTTGTTCCCAACTTTAACAGGCACACGTCTCATGTTTCATAGTAACTTTGCTAATTTCACCTTCCTTTAAACATACTGGGTAACGAGTTTTATCAGGAATGGAAGCTGAATTATATTTTGAGGCATTTACCGAGTGTATGCCTTTCCACCTTTGTTCTACAAATACAGTAAAACGTGTATTTTTGCCACAAAGCCAATTGTGTATTTCTAGGATGCGTGCTAGCCTACTTGGTCGTGGACCGAAGTTCCTGTAATACAGCTGGTGCTGATTTGTTCATAACGCTTTAAAACTTTTGAACCTTTAATTATTTCTTACTTTCTCTGACAATTTTTGGTACGGGGTTCATGCTACCCGTATAAAATGAATTAGAATGTTTTTCTACATTCTGGGACAATTTAAATAGCTTTAAATATTTTCTCTTTGAAATGTTTAAACAATTCACCTGGAAAACACCTGAAATTAAAGTCACTTTAAAAATTTTCATGCTTTTATAAAGATGTCAATGGTTTTCTATCACAGACTCCTTGAGACAATTCTGATCATTTGTCTAATTTATAATCCGTCTTATCAAATTTACCAGCATAGAGCAACAGGGAACTTAGGATTTTTAAAAACTTTCATTTATCCTGATAAGTACCTTGCTCTGTGTGCTCCTGGCTCTGTCTTTTGCTGTCTGTACACACAGCAGTTTCTTCAGTTCCGTTCAAAGCATTTTCTTCTGCTTTTAATAGTCGTTATCTCGACAGTTCCCCAAACATTCTTTTATCCTTCATTTTTGTCTCCATTTTACTTAGTTCCTGTCTGGTCTTTATTTCCTCCCTTCTGCTGACTTTTGGTTTTGCTCCTCTGTTTCTGACTCTTCCCGGTGCAGGTCAGGCTGTTTATGGGAAGGCCTGTGTCACTGTGAATGCCCCTCTCAGAGCTGCCCCTGCTGCGTCTCAGAGCCTTGGTATCGTGTTTTCAGAGCTTTCATTTTTCTAACTGTGGACACTGAAATGGAAGATTCGACTCCATTTCTGGTGAAAATGTAGGAAATGTTTATTCACTAGGTCCTCCGTCCTACCTCGACCTCAGAGTCCCCTTAGTTCTCAGTTTTGACATCAGTTAACACAGTTTCATCCAAATGCAACCAGGTTCCTGCTTTCCCTGTTACTCGTCCTGCTGAGCTCAGCATTTCACCCCATTTCATAAGCAGAGTCACAGTGATTTAAGCCTCCGTGTGTGTTCACTGCAGTCTCTGGTACGAGGCTGGTTTAATAAACTCGATTTTCTTCGCCTTTAAGCTGAACAGAATGACCCGAGTTCTCAGGACTAGGACGTGAGTGGTGTAACTTCAACACCTGCCAACCTGAGAGTGTCCATCCCGCTGTCTGCACCATGACAGGAACGTTCACAGGCATGAATTCTCGGACCACAAGCGCCCTCCCTAGACCTGGAAGGTGGGTCCCACTGACCTCTGCCATCGTGTGAGGCCAGCGTGGTTTCTCCCCTCTTGCAGGAAACTGGCTCTGGTCTGCTTTGTCTCTGCCCTGGTCACATGAGCACTTGTGTCTAATACAGGACCTCTTCTCATGGGTCCCAGAGCGATGAGCCCTTGTCCCCACTCAGATCTGCCTCTGAACAAGGCCTCCACCCCGCCGGCCCTGCCTGCCTCTCAGCATAAGCGTCGGGCCCTCCAGGACCCCGCTGCCAACACCAACTCGTCCCCTGAAGCACGGACGACGGTTCTTGTCTCTGATGCTCACTTCAGTCCCTACAAGTGTCACTGTGTCCACCCGAGCCTGTTCCTACTATTTCTGCTGCTTCACATCTGCATGGGTTCTTATGCTTCTGAAGAGACACACACTTTCCTGAAAACTTTTCTTGATTCTGAAATGAGATTATATACTGATAGAGTATAATTTTTATGAGACTTGAGGATAATTTGTTTTGTTTCTCAGTATCCAACCCAAGACCCGAGTACCCCCCGCCCCCCAGTTCCTTCACTCATCTTTGGCTTCGGTGACAGACATCCTGGGTGTTGGGACCATGCAGTTAAAATTACGTACTCCTCCTGCAGAAAGGGAGATCTTTAATACAGTGAGAGAAGGACGCCGACATCCAGCTTCGCTCCCAAACACCAATTTTATTACAAATCACATAATTTTTACAAACAGTCAACCCATGCCTTTAGTTCTGGAAACCCCACCTTGTGCGTCTCCACTGCCTCAGCTGAGCTGAAACATTCTAAACCTTACACAGCTTGTACAGGCTGCATTTCATAAGTTAAAAAAATGTTCTATTTTTCATGATAAATGGTGCTACTCATAACTTCACTTGGTAGACTTTTAGTTAGTTTGGTGATTTTTACAGTCGGACAAATAGCAACATGTCTATAATATCTCTAAGGAATAATCCAATCTAATGGTTTGCACCGGAGGCCAGGGAGTTGGATTTTGTCAAACCCAAATTGAACAGAGTTGAATTTAGGTTAATACAGAGGAAGGCGTGCTCTGGGTGCGTTGTCCTTTGTATTTCCTGAAGCATCAGGTGAATTGTAAACAGTTCAAAGAGCTTCTTGTTACTCCTGTAAGAGAACGGGCACAGGAATCACACACTTGGTGTAAATGCGGGGACACGGGTGGAGAAGGGGGGCAACACAGGGACAAAGGTGCCAAGACAGCCAAGCAGGTTCCATGAAACAGGCCTTAATGTGGAAAAGGACTAAGGAGAAAACAATTTTTTGTAACCCTGAAAACTGCACTGTGTCCGCTACCCGAGCATGGAGGGTTACCCCAGGAATCAGAGACGCCCGAATGACCACAGCAAGACGCCTCCCGCACAGAAGGTCAGAAATGAGGGGTTCTTACTTGATCTTGGAGAGCTTCTGTAGAATAATGCTGAGCTTTTCCAGGATGTGGAGGTCGAGCTTCGGGGCCCGGAGCAGCACGGAGCAGGTGCGGAAGAAGAGCGAGGTGCTGCAGGCCGCCAGGAAGGGCCGCAGGGACCCTGCCGACAGGACGGGCCAGGTGAGGGGCTGCGGGGAGCCGGCCGGCCGGGGGCCAGGACCGGGGGCGCTCACGAATACTCACTGGCGTTTTCACCCTTTCCACACTGAAACTCGGGGCAAAAACACCATCACATGTAAAATTAAAGTGTCTACTGGCTCTGGTTGAACACGCTAACCAAAGGGAGGGCCATTTTCCTGACATCAAACTTCCACCGAGCAGAACTCAGAAGAAAATCCATATGTGAGAGATGCCAGTAACAGTGGCCTGTTTAAATACTTAGCAACAGGACACTTTGTTGGGGTAGTAATTGTTTTTTAATGGAAGGAGGAGCCAATGTAATGGCTGGTCTTTATTGGAAAAAATGGGGTAGTAATTTTTTGAAAAATGAAATTCTTAAATTTATGGTTTTTAAGTGTTAATGACAGATCATATAATCCCTGAAAAGGGAAGAACTTTTTAAGCATAAAAGGAAAAGGAGGAAAGATTCATAAAAGATTGAAAAATTTTACAAAATAAGATTGTTAAAATGTAAAAAAGAAATAGAGCTTTTGTCTTTTATTTTTTTCTAAAAAACAACAAAAAAAAAGGGGAAATCCCAAACTTGTGGTATGGGGAGCAGAAATCTTGTAATGTATTTGCCAAAAGCTGAATATTTTACTAGAAAAAAGAGCTCTTACAAATCACTAAGAAAAAGACGTGGCCCCAACACGTTTAGCAATGAGCACGGCGCACACGGCAGCGACTCACAGAATAGACACAGGACAAACACCCGCCCTGGGGAGGGGTGGAACAAGTGGAATTTGGCAGATATGTATGAGAGGCCTTGGGCGTGTGTCCCCTGACTCAGCACCCCGCCTGCAGACTGAGGGGCACGAACGTGCACCTGCACGAGCAGGAGGTGCGGCCCTAACAGGGAGAGGCGCGCGCTCTGGGGAACAGAAGGCGCACGCCGGCTGCCACGGTGCAGCACTGGTCGGTAACCAGGGAAGCTCGAGCAGAACATTTAATCGTGGCCTTTAAAACAGAGTCCCCTGTACACTCAGAGGCTCCCACAGTGAGTACAGAATTTATTGCAAACACAAGTAAGTGAACAAAGGACGTAAAATGAGAGCCCTGCGCTCACCGTTCTCTGCGAGGCCACAGCCGCTGAGTGAAGCGGACTATCCAGTAATGAAACCTGCAAGCCCAAACCCCAAACTATCAAGTCAGAGGAACGCTGTTGCGGAACAGTGAGACCTGTGTGCAAGACGTGGGCTGTGCCCTTCACACGTGGCCACCTGGGGAAGAAGACACACCACTGCCCCCAAGAGTAACCAACACAGCGTCCACACACGCGTCTGGTGGGGGGGGGCCTGGAGGGGAATGGAGGAGTTGGCGGGGGATGGCTGGGATAGTGGGGTATGGAGCGGATGAAAAAGGGATGGAGTAAGATGGTGGGGATGGAGGGATGAAGGAGGGATGGTGAAAGACGGTGGCGGATGGCTGGGGTGGAGGAAGATGGTGGGGGCTGCCCAAGGAGATGCAGGGGGTAGTGGGGGATGGTGCGGACTAGCTGGGATGGAGGAGGATGGTGGGGAATGGCGGGGATATTGGGAGATGGAGAGGACGGAAGGATATGGTGGGGATGGAAGGGATGGCATGGGAATGGTGGGTGATGGTGGGGATGGAGAGGATAGCAGGGGTGGCTGGGATACTGGGGGATTGGGGGATGGAAGAGAAAGGGGGAGGATGGTGGGAGAGCTGGGATAGCTGGAATGGAGAGGGATGGTGGGGTTGGTGGGGGATGAAAACAGGATGGAGTAAGGTGGCGGGGTGGTTGTGATGGGGGATGGAGGGATGAAAGAGGGATGGTGAAAGATGGTGGGGGATGTCCAGGGACAGCTGGGATGGAGGGGGATGGCTGGGATAGTGGGGGGGTGGGGGAGAGCTGGGATGGAAGAGATGGTGGGGTAGGGAGGGGGATGGCTGGTATGGTGCGGAATGGAGGGGGTTGGGGGGGTTGGAAGGGATGGCGGGGGATAGCTGGGATGGCCAGGGATGGAGGAGGACGGAGAGGTTGGTGGGAGATGGCTGGGATGTCATGGGTGAAAGAAGGATGACAAAGGATGGAGGGGGAATGAAAAAAGGATAGAAGAGAAAGATGGGGATGATGAGGGGATGGTTAGGATGGTGGGAGAGCTGGGGTGGCTGGGAATGGAGGCAATGGAGGGATGGTGGCTGTGATAGTGGGGGGATGATGCGAGATGGCATGGATGGTGAGGAATGTCAGGGGACGGCTGAGAATAGAGGGGGCTGGGATGGAGGATATGGCAAGGATGGCAAAGGAGATGGAGAGGGCTGGTGGGAGATGGTGGGGCTGCCTGGGATGGAGGGAATAGTGTGCGATAGCTGCGGATGGCGGGGGATGGCGGGGGATGGCTGGGATAGAGGGGATGGCACAGGATAGCTAAGATGGCTGGGAATGGAGGGGGATGGTGGGGATGGAGGGGATGGTGGGGGATGGAGGGGATGGTGGGGGATGGCTGGAATGGAAAAGATGGCTGTGATGGAAGGGGATGGAAGAGATGGAGGGGATGTGGGGGATGGCAGTGCATGGCTGGGATGGAGGTGATGAAAGAGGGATGATGGGGGATGGAAAGGGATGATGCGGTAGGGAGGGGGATGAAGGTTATGGCGGTGATGGTGGGGGAAGGAGGGGGATGATGGGAATGGAAAAGACAGTGTGGATGGCGGGGGATAGGGATGGAGGGGATGGCGAGCGAGATGGTGGAAGACGGGGGATAGAGGTGATGGCGGGGATAATGAGGGATGGAGGGGGATGGCTAGGATGAAAGGGGGATGGTGAGCGATGGCTGAGAATAGATGGGGATGGAGGGGATGGCTGTGATTGTGGGGATAACAAGGGATGGAGGGGGTAAAAAAGGGATGGTGGAAGATGGTGGGAGATGGCAGGTGACATCTCCAATGAAGGAAGGTGGGAGGGTGTGGAGGGGGTTGGCTGGCATGGAGGGAGACAGTGGAGGGTGAGGGGGGTGGCTACATGATGGTGTGAATGCCCTCAACGGTAACAAATGGCACACCTAAAAATGGCTGACATGGTCAACTATTTGTGTTTTTAACCATAATTAAAAATAAAACTATTTCAAAATAAATGAAGAAAAAAACTAAAGTGATGTGTGGATGGCATTTTTAAAATACTTTAGAGAACAAGAAAAAACAAATCTGCTTTTCACCTGTCCAGGATTAAACTTCAGAGAAGGTGTCTACACAGGTGTCCTCAAATTCCGAACGTTACACCCTGAAGCCCCCGAACCATGCTGGGCATCAGCCCCCGAGCCGGGCGGCCCAGCACCAGCCCAGGGTCCCCTGTAGGCGGTGCTGCTGTCTGGGCACCAGGGCCCCTTCCCCTGCTGGTGCACTAGGGGCAGGGCCACCCGAGCCCCCCTCCCACTGCCCCCCCCCCCAACCCCGGCCATGACCTGAGGTTCCGGCAACAGGCAGTTAGGAAAGAGCAAGTTGCAGAAAACAAACAAAACACAGGACTCAGGAATTCTGTGACCGCCTCTCTGGCTCTCCTGTTCCTTTTCCTTTGTTATTTTACCCACTTTTTACTCCATGTCATTCTTGTAATCTAAGAAATTTTCTTTTGATCCAACAATTCCACTTTCAGGTCTATTCTCCCAAATAAGCTCCTACATGTGCACATGAACTTTTTTTATAAGTAAGTTTGTGAAGAGAAGCACTGTTTGAACCATAACAAACACAACAATAATGAAAAAGATTGAAATGTTGGGAGAATTACCAAATCGTGACAGAGACACAAAGTGAGCAGACGTCGCCGACAGACTTGCTGGAGGCAGGGCCATGACAGGCCTTCAACTTGCAAGAAAGTGAAATATTTGCAAAGTACAATAAAGTGACGCAAGCTTGTAAATAAATGTATATATATCTGGATAATAAAGCTTTTTGGTTTTTTGCCAGTTTGTAGTTTTCCAAATTTCTATTATTTTTATAACAGAAATAAATTTTACTTAGACACAAACTCAAATCTTTCTACTTGAACTATGCCTGACAAGAAAAGGAAAGTGTTCTTTGAAACAAAGTAAGACTCAAGTTCTCACACAGCTAAACCAGTGAGTAAGGGCTTCATCAGCGACAGGAGGGAAAACCAGAAACCACAGCCTTTCTGTAAGCACACAACCGGCCATGCATGGCTGCGCCCAGACGGCTGCAAGCAGAAGCCCTCCGCCCAGGAGCCCGCACTCAGGACACGCTGAGGGCACAGACCTGGGTCCACGCTCACGGCAGGGCGTCCTCGCAGCGCGCGGGGACCCGAGCGGGGCTCCGGCCGCCCCTCCGACCTGGGGCTGGGAGCGGACGCCGGGCCCCCAGGCTTCCCGAGTCCCACCCAGCACAGAGGGCCGTCACTCTCCACATGCACATGACAGCAGAACCCACCAGGAGGCCTCCAGGTCACAGCCACCCACACCCAAGCCGCACTCGGGCCTGTGGAACAAGAACAAGGATGGCCGTCCTGACAGCCGAGTGCGGAGACGGCCGCGGCGGACCCGCGCGGCTCCTCTGCGGCCTCGGCTCCTCCTCACCCTGCCTGGGCTCCGCCGCGGGCCCCAGCCCCGACCCTGACCCTGACGCCGATGGTCTAGGTGCTGCCCCTGTGAATCCAATAACCTTTTCAACTACAAGGTGTCTCAGTTTACCATCTTACAACACCATTAAAAACACCAGAAAAGGAAATAAACATACAAAATTCAAGTCCAATGTTTTAAATTATCACTGGAGTTAACCAACATGAAACTACTGTCAAGTCACTACCCGGTTTGCCTTCTGTGCAGGCTCCCGGGGAGCCAGTCCGGCCCCCGGAGGCCCGGGGCTGGAGCTCAGCCCCCTGGCAGCTCCTTCCAGCCCCTCAAGGCCCCAGACGGGCTCAGAGGAGGCCTGAGACCCGGCACCTCACACGGGCCACCAGCACCCAAACGCTGAGGAGACAAGCCACCTGCAGACCAATTCCACCGAGGTTTCTTTTCCAACAATTTTCCCTGTGAACTTAAAAAACAGCATGTGGAAAGTATGTATATAGTGAAATGAGTTTACAAAAACAGAACATAAAACCAACGGTGAAGTACTGGCTACATTTTGATCCATCACTCATTCACCCCTTCAACAAATTTCACTGGCAAACACCAGGTACCAGACTTACAGTAAAAGTAGAAAATATACCCAGCAAATAGATAAACTCAGTCCAGTATCATCAAAGATCTCCCAAAAGTTCCCCAACACTGAGAATAGCGCGGCTCCCCAGCCATCTCCTCAGTGGGTGACAGAGGGTGAGCCCGGGTGTGAGTGCGGCTAGGGCAGGGCCCTGGCGGCCCGCAGTCTCGCGCAGGTGCCTGCAGCCACCTTTGGCTGCAGGGTGATTTGTCTCTGACAGACACACGCGGGCAGATCTGCTCTGAAGGACAGACATCGACATCTGAAAGATTTCTGTTTTCCTCAAAAAAACAAAAACAAAAAACAAAAAACAACCACACCAAAAAACCGTGACACTAGACGGAACTCTGCCAACCTAAATAAACAGTAATCTTGAGATACCATGTCTCAGTTTACCCATTTTTCACTTTTTGCTCCATACCTGATGTAGTGAATCAAGATCCAAAGCCTCAAGCTTGCTTACTGGTGGCCAGATGCCCATGGGCAGTCTAATGTCTGTCTCACAAGTGACAAATAGCAAGAAACACTATAAAGTCCGTCACAGGAAACAGATGGACTCTGGGGCAGGAGCAAACCTCCACCAGGGAGAGGTGCTCCCCGCATCGCCCCTCCAGGACCCACAGCCCAGTGTCACGCCCGAACTCCAGGTCGCCCGGCCGCGGGGCCCAGGACCAGTTCCCTGGGCCCCATCACTCACCCCCGCGCAGAGCAGGGCTTCCCGGCTGCGGCCCCACCTCTGGGAAGGCAGCAGCAGCCCCCCTGGAAGCACCGCGGCGGGCGGAGGGCATAGCACGGGGACGAGGGCTGCTGAGGCTACGCGCTCCCAGCCAACGCGTGACTCGAGGGGCCACCACCACTGCCAAGCGGAGCAGACGGAGAGATCACACTCGGCGCCCCCACCTCCCGGGCCATGCCAGGCCCACTAGGACAAGGCAGAGGGGCTTGTTAGACTAGCACAGAGCAACGGGAGAACGCCGCCGACTGCAGAACGAAATCCAGAGCCGAACCATGAGAACTTAACAGCGGCCCTGCGTCCTACACTGGGCCAGGGGGGCTGCGGGGCCAGGGCAGGACAGGGCTGGCCTCACCCTCCCCGAGGCCTCACCCCCACCAGCACATGGGCCTGCAGTGTGCTCTGTCACAGATGAGACCAAGGAGAACAGAGGAGGTGGCCCCGAGAGAAACAGGAGGGACGCTGGCAGAGCCAAGCCCACAACTGAGATGACCCCTGGGACCCACGTGGGGTTAGTGACAACGTGGACAGGGGGTTAGACAGGGCTGTCGAAAATCTTTTTAGCCCTTACACTACAAAATGCAACAGCGCCTGATGCGTAGGGTTGCTTTCAGAACAGATGAGAAAAGTCACCCACCGTCACTCCTCTGTGTGTACGAAACTGCAAACTTACTAGATTCCACTGTCATCTGAAGCAAACTATCGATGACACTGGACAGGAGTCCTTTACTGGATACTTTTAGGTGGCTTAGTATCACTGGAACAGCTTGATATTCCAAAAACAAGGCTTTTCCTTCCTCCGTCTTCAAGTCCACACAAAGAGAATCGAATGCCCGAGCCAGGAAGTCAGCTGAAAAACAGCGAGTAAACCAACGGCCATGTCAGTGGTCAGCGGGGTGAGACACAGGAGGTGAAGGGGACACTGTCACTCCAGCAGGTTCAGGAGGAAAAGAAAAATCACCTGATCGGGGATTACGGGCTAAATGCAGACATTACAACTCAAATGGGGGAGAAATGACATCACGACAGGGCATGTCTCTTTCAGGATTTCCATCTTTTAACACCAAAATAACAATAAACACCATTTCTTTTTCATATCAAGAAAGAGAACAGTCGCTAACAGTAAATACCACAAGTGACGTTACTTCTCCACATGCGACTGTAACTACCGCCTGCTTCCAAAATTTAAACAGCACCGGTGCTTCCGCCTTCACAACCGCTTCTGAGGTCCCGCTGCTTCCTAGGTGTTTACCTATTTCAGAACGTAACTTCATACAAACTCGCCCAAAGGGTTCCACTCGGGGGCCCGTGACCCTGACGGAGGTCGCACACTGCACTCAGAGCCGGCCTTGGAGGATGAGTGCTGTGGGGTGTCACCCGTGACGCCCACCAGCAGGGACGGGGCCGTGTTTCCCTGGGGCCAAGGCAAGGACGGCCCTGCCAGACCCGGGTCCCCGGCGCCTCGTCCCAGGCGCTCAGACGCCCAGGAAGCACTAATGTGACCGGAATCAGTGCAGACGAGCCACACTTCCAGCCTCGCCCTTGCGCACCCTGCGCTCTTCATGGTCCAACACGCCAGCTTTCTGAGGCCCCTTCCACTCAGAACGCGAAGGTACAGAGCTGTTCACGTCCCAGTGAGTTAATCCTTCCACTCAGAGTTCTGTTTAAAAAAGGCTCAAGAGAGCCCTGAAATACCCTGAAAATACGACAGAGTCATCATTAAAATTCAGTCTTCTGGCCTCACGCTGCATTTCTTCTTTGCTGTCCCAGCTTACATAAACTAAAGAAATAATTTAAAACCCTAATTATTAAGAATGAGAAGCTGGAAATAACCTGTGTGAAATTAAAATACACGTGAAAGAACTTTCAGAAACCAAGATCGGTGCCTCTGCAACAAGCCACAATGCACCTCATTCTCACTTCTGGTAGGATCCAGCTCAAGGAGCATGGCTGTACTTAATTTTCGTAGTTTAATGAAATAAAACATTGCAAACTAAATGTGCATCTAGGTTAAGCAAAGTTGCTGGATTCTCTTCGGACCTGCGTCACTTAGGGACCCCCCTGCACTCGGCAGTAGCTCAGGGAGAAGAGCACAGGGCAGCCGCGCCCGGGAGCCAACGCTTTCACCACAGAGCCGCCTGCGGGGTTTGACACAAGTCCCTCCCTTCTCAGTGATGACATCTCAGATTAAACAGGATGGGTGCTACACGCTATAGAAAGTTTGCAAACTCACAAAACAGTCCTTTATCAGTGGGGCGGGCATGTAGAAAAATGGTGTTTGGTTATTTTTTTAAAGTGGCCTTATTACATCCTTACTTTAATTTCCCTAATAGTGAAGGCTTGTTTTCTAAAAACAAGACCAATTTAACTTCAAAAAGCGTATTTTAAAAAATTTAGTTACCAGTTGTACCAAAACTCTGGTTTCTTTTTACCAATATGCTGTATTATTGAGTCTTTCGAAAATGCCCTGGCATTCAACGGTAATCTTCGCCCTATCAAGTGCACATGGCCGGCTCCACACCCCACTCTGCAGTGACCACTCACCCTGTGCACCCGGGCCAGCCAGTGATGGTGACCCACAGACGCAGCAGAGATGGCTGAGCCCTCTGGGCCCAGGTAAGAAGAAAAAAGTCCTGTATTTCTGCCATTTAACTTCAGAGATAATCTCATTAGCCTGCTCACTCACCCTTATTTACCTAATCTTCACTCACGTTCCATTTACTCACAAGGGAGATGTTTTACAGGCATCATATTAGACTAATACCCACATTTCACATGTTTGGCTTTGTCACCTGAACAGAATTTCTTTTTTCTATTTATTAACGACAGTCCCGACAGTTACGCTCAGGTCGCAGGAGCTACGCTCTGGTCATGGCAGCTGCACTGGGGTCATACAGTGGTGACAACAGTCAAAATCAACAGACTTCTGTGAATCTCCTCTGGAGCTCACTTTCCGAAACAGTCACGTGGTGGTCCCCGAGCTGCTGTAACAAAACCCCACAGACCAGAGAAAGCATCGCCCACAGTTCCAGAGACTCCGGTCCGAGGCCCCGGCGCCAGTGGCCCTGGTGTCCGGCGAGTCCTCTTCCCGCCTCTCAGACGGCGCCTCGGTCGTGTCCTCACTAGGGGCCAGGGAGCTGCAGCCTCCTGCATCGGGGCGCAGACCAATCCCACCACCCCAACCAACCGCCCCCAAGGCCCACCTCCTGACACCACCTCCCTGCGCTGAGGACCTCACTGTGTGATTCCCAGGGGACACCAGCACTCAGACCGCAGCGCGTCACAGTCAGCAAATCTCTCCAATTTACACAGAGCGTCCGCGAAGCAACAGCTGCCCCTCTTCCTTCCCAGAGTCACCCACCCTCCGTCCACGGCTCCCTGCGGGCAGCAGGTCCAACACTACATCGCACAGAAGTGGGGACGGGGGCACTGCACTCTCCCTTTTTAGTATCTCCACTTCCTGTTTTATTAGCAGTGAGTGTTGCGTTTCATCAAATGGTGCCATGGTGCAGATGAGCTGCAATCTGGGCAACACCTCTCCTCACAAACGCCCTCTCAACCAGTCACTGCTCTGTCTGCTGTAACTCTGGGAACCACAGCCATGAGGGAGAAAGTAACTCAGACAGTTACAATTTTGTCCTTCTCTTAAATTCCTTATAGTCAGGGGTAAGTAAAGAGAATGTGCCTCAGAGACAGTAGTCAAATTAACTGCCGCTGTGCACTTAAAAAGCCACCAGACTGAGTTATAAAATTTAACAAACAGGGAACACAGAAAGATGGTCTGTTTACTGTCTGGCTACGCTGACATCGCTTACTGCAACAAAAATTCTCATATTTAATAACCTGAAAAAATAGTTACTACTTACTGTACATCAAAACTGCACTAAGAATGGCCACCTCTGACGGAACATTTTCAACTCAGTCATCCCCTGGCTCACTATTATACCTTGAGTGCTGGGCTGGGTGCTGGGGGGCAGCGGCAACCTTACAAACTAGCGCGGGCCTGGCAGGCTTCCTCCGTGAAGGGCACATCACAACACCACAGGCCCTGGAGGGGCTTGTGGTCTCTGCCACCAGCCACTCCACTCTGCTGTCGCAAAGCAAAAGCAGCTGTGGACAACAGCAAACAAAGGTTGCGGAGACGTGCCCAAGCAGAGCTGTGCTTATGAGACGGGGGTGGGCACACGCGGCCCAGGGGCTCCAGTTTGCCAGCACCTGCTCAAGCAAAAGGGAAAACAGGCCGCTTCAGTGCCACGTCCCACGCGGTGCGGCGACGGCGAAGGTTTTTATGGGAACGTGAGTCAGCAAAGCTTCTGGGAGGGGCAGCAATCCAACCGACCATTTTCTCAAATTCTGCAATTAGACGAGTTTTTTACAATGTGCCACCATCACAGCACAACCTGAAATCTGACTGAAAACGTGAGGCACCGTGGACTGTGTGTGACTGCGTGTACGCGGCTTCACCGTGGAGCTGCTCACAGGACGCTATTCCATGCGCACATCTGAACGCTTACCTTGAGTGACTGTCTTGAGAACAATTAAAGTGGATAAAAATCTCAGAGGCAGACTGGAACTCTTAAAGAAAGCGGCTGTCCTTGGTTTGCTCTCCACCGAATGCACCACAGAGTTCTCCTGCACTCCCTTAGCTGCTACGCCTTTGAATATGTCTTCACCCAGTCTCCTCAGTGTTGACGTCAGAGTCGAGTGCTGTTAAAAACAGGTACTATCTTAGTACACTTATTCATGTTCAGAAATATGTATTTTGAATAGTACAAATATATTAACTAAAAATAGCCAATCTTCTGCTAACTAAAAAAATTAAATGGAGGGGAAAATATGCAAGATCAAAAGGCAATAATTTTAAAATCAATTAAAAACTATTTGCAACTACATATTTCTCTAAAAGAAATAAGCAGAATTAAGACATTAGAAACAGTCATTTCCTAATAATAAAATTAGGAGAAGACCTGAGACCAGATTCCTGACGCAGAGCAGTCAAGAGGACAGAGGGAGGCTTGTGGGCTCTGCGCTGTCCTGCCACTTCCGTTCCCACCACTGGGAAAGGGCCCAGCAGGCGCACCTGAAGGGCTGGTTTACAAGGTGCCCGCCAGGGCCTCACTGCTTTCAAAGCTCAGGAAGACTGTAAATGTCACGGTGATTTTGATAAATTTTAACACCTTCAGAAAGATAAAACACTGGCTTAGAATCATGGATAATTCTCATGGCAAACAAACTAAAACAAGAAAATGGGAAAAACAGAAATGATGGCCATGACTGCCTCTAAAACAGTACAGGCTTTTCGGAGTTGCACAAACACGCTAAGAACAACACAGGAAAACCATCCAAACTGCTGCAGATGCGAGCACTTCAGCCAGGCTCAGAAATAATTTAAAATCCCTTTTATTACAGACCAATCCCCCAAACCCTCGTCAACAAGTTTTACAATGGCTTCCCCCATTTGTGAGGGTTTCTTCCAACTTGTACCCAAATCAGCACTGAGCTCGCAAGGTGGGTGACAAGTGTCCGCTGCAGAATTTCTGCACGTAAGTCAGAGACAAACTGAGGCTTCCCGGACGCCAGAGGCCAAACGACCCGGTGGAGAGGGGCGCGCGCGGTGCCAGCTGGGTTACCCGCATCGCCACTGAGCTTCTACTGTCACCAGGAGAAGGTGATGCGTCTGTGTTTTACAAAAGAGGCGGTAGAAGGGAACACTTCAAACCGCACGCAGAGCGAGCCCACTAGAAAGACAGAGCTAAGTGGACTCGCTGATGTTCAAACATTACGTGACACCTGATACCACCCTTTATAACGGGAAGCACACTTTCTTCCTAGAACGTGTGTTGTTATGTCTCCCTTCACGTGAAACAAATGTGGCATCTGACTGTTCTGAATTCTCTGCCGACACCTTGCCCTCCCCGGGGGCCCACCTCCACCAGGATGGGAACCCCAGCACTGGCACAGGACAGGGGGCCCGCCCAGCTGCGAGGAGGGCATGTCACGGACAACACTGACCCCGTCTACCACGTTCTCAACAACCGGAGAACAGGACTTACACAGGAGAAGAAAAGCCAGACGGGCTGAAGAAATACCTGAAGAGACAGAGGCTGAGAACCTGACATTTGGCAAAAACTGTCCAGAGGTTGAGGAGGCTGACAGAGCCCCAAACAGGGTAAATCCAGAGCCCAGCAAGACGCACCACAAACTTACGAAAACTGAAGAAAAAGGGAAAACCTGAACACAATGATAGCGAAATGGACACATACAGGAAAGCAATTCAAATGACAGCAGATTTCTTACTATAAAGCATGGAAACTGACTAACAGGAGTGGGCAAGGGAGATGTGCTCCCAAATCCGGGATCCAGAGAGGACGTCCCTCAGGGATGGGGGAACATCAGGACTCGAAGACGAGGGACAGGGAAGCAGCTTGTGTCCAGCAGACGGTAGGAGGGGTGCCTCCAGGAGGGCACTGGTGCGGCGACACGGCAGACCCTTCCCTTCGCCTGAGTCACAATTATGGGGTGGGGGGCGATTAAGGGATGAAAGGACGGTGCGGCCTTCAGGAGGTGATGGATAAACCAACCGGGGTCCATCCAGACAGTGGAATAGCATTCAGAGCTAAAAGCAAACGAGCTGTCAAGCCGTGAAAAGACGTGGAGGAGCCTTAAATACACGTGGCCAGGAGAAAGCCCATCTGAGGGTGCCTGCTGCACGACCCCAACCACGACGTTCCGTGTGGACCATGCGGACAGGGGGTGGTGAGAGGCTTCCAGGAGCCAGGGCTGAGGGAGGGAAGGCTGCAGGCAGTGGCTGTCAGTGTGCGTCCATTGACTGTGACAGATGTCCCCTCGGGTGGGGCCGGTCGTGGGGGAGGCTGTGTGTGTGTGGAGGCGGGGTATATGGGAAATCTCAGTGCTCAATTTTGCTGTGAACCTAAATCTGCTCTGAAAAAATATAGTCTATACATTAAAACAAAGCAGTGTGAGCAGTCTTTATGGTGGTGGAACCGCTCTGTCACCTGGACCACAGTCATACCGGTATTGCGGCTGTGAAACCATGCGAGTCCTGCAAGGTGCTACCTCGGGGGGGGGGGGGACCGGCGATCTCCATATTACTCCTCACAACTACAAGCAAACCCACAATTATCTCAAAGTAAAAAGCCTAATGTTTTAAAAAGTACACGCAAGTAGACAATTGTTAAAACTAGAATATTAAAATCCGTCAGCAGGTGTTGACTAAGTGAACGGGAGAGTGGCAGGAACACTACTTTTCACCAACGGCACAGAGTGGGGCACTGAGCACAGATTGGAAGTCAACAAAAATAGACTATAAATTACCTGAGGGAAAACGAGAAGACTATTTTGGAAGGAAGATAAAACAGTTTCATTCAGTTTTATGAGTCTAGCCTTCTATGGCTGAAAGTGAGCCTCCAGCCAACCTTTCTCAGAAAGCATGACACAAACAGCAAAGCAAACACGCTGTGAGAAGACAGGGGCGTGAACAGACCTGGCAATGTATACAACTTTGTTTGGTGAGACAGTTAAGACCAATACAGTACCAGAAGGAACCCTATTTCAAAAAGACACCTGCACCTCAATGTTCACAGCAGCACTATCTACAATAGCCAAGACATGGAAACAGCCTAAATGTCCATCAACAGATGACTGGATGAAGAAGTGGTAGATTTACGCGATGGAATACTATTCAGTCATAAAAACTGACAACATAACGCCATTTGCAGCAACATGGATGCTCCTGGAGAATGTCATTCTAAGTGAAGTAAGCCAGAAAGAGAAAGAAAAATAGCATATGATATCGCTTACATGTGGAATCTAAAAAAAGAAAACAAATACAAAACAGAAACAGACTCATAGACATAGAATACAAACTTGTGGTTGCCAAGGGGACGGCGGATGGGAAGGGACAGACTGGGAGTTCAAAATTCATAGATACTGACAGGCATATGCAGAAAAGATAAAGAAGATTATACTGTATAGCACAGGGAAATGTATACAAGATCTTGTGGGAGCTCATGGTGAAAAAAAATGTGACAATGAATATATGTATGTTCCTGTATAACTGAAAAACTGTGCTCTACACTGGAATTTGACACAACATTGTATGACTATAACTCAATAAAAAAATGTTAAAAAAAAAAAAAACCTGGACCGTAAAAAAAAAATTAAATAAAACAACAAAAAGACCAATACAGTAAAATGGTATCGTGTGTGTGCACACACACGTGCAAACACACACGCTCACATACTCACACGCACCATGCAGGCAGCGCACTTAGGACGTCCCCAGGAAAGAGACGTGTCCTCAGCCCATCACACTGCGTGCTGGATCCCATAGGACCAAGTGTGCACTACCGAACACAAATCTGTTTCTTGCCGCGTTAATCAAATGGAAGCTAGAACAGCATTTACAACAGTAACTGGGGAATTAAATTACAACTCACAAAACAGATGGTCATATATGCACCCCATCACTTGAATTAAATGACCTTTACATGAGTAGGTGGCACACACTCTTCGTTTTATAAGATGCTGGAATAATTTCCCCTTCTTGATTATGTTACCCTCGTAATCACTGTCCCATTTAGCTAGTGTGTGTTTACTGGCATAAACACAAGAAATCAATTTCCATTACTTTCAAAAGAATATGAAAAATTATAAATTAAATTAGGGAGGAAAGTTGGTTTCGATAATAACCTAACTCAGTGAAATTCCTTCTTTACACAATTCTGAAACAAAAAACAAAGTCACACACTGAATCCCACTTATAGCCCTGAGCAGACAGACATAACGAGGAGAAAGGAAGAGAGTAAGGCAGAGGAGGCAAGGTGAAGTCCCAACACACAAACCCAGCATGTGGGACACCTGCTGGGCGAGCAAGACCAAGAGAAGGAATCCCAAGCAGGGTCCACATGCGGACAGACCATCACCTGGGTTCCAGTATCCAGCTGCCGCAGAGACCAGTACAGAAACTTCACAAATGGCTCGTGGAGTTTGGTGTTCACAAGGGGCATCCACTGCAGCTGCTCGGCCATCACAGGCAGGAGCTGAGGGCGGAATGATGGAGATGTAAACCCATGCTGTTGTTCAGGGTCTGAAATCAATTACCACAACTTCCCCAAAATTATCTTCTTCTAAAAGAAAAAAGAAGTTCTCTAAAAAATAATCTTCACTTTAAAACCACATGTGATACAACATGAAACTATGTATCTGAAATATTAAATACGTATTTTCTTTGACCCAGCAATTGCACATCTAGGATTTTAAGGCTAACCTATAGAAACACACTCTTTAAATCTTAAATGGTTGCATAAATGTATGGGTCATATACAATCATTAAAAATGGTAACAGCAACTCTATTTACTGCAACGGCATATTCCGAGCTGATAAAAGCAGGTTACAAAGGTGTAGTAAGACCCCATGTACATAATATATACCTGAATTTATATTAAAAGAGATATGAAAAGATGTTTTTAAAAAATATTGACAGTGACATTTTAGTAACTGAAGTGATACTTACTTTCCTCTTTATATGTCTGTCTTTCATAATATCTTAATAATCCCACTTCTTAGGTTAGTTATCCTAAGAAAATCACCTAGAACATACCCCTCTGAAAGCACAGGTACAAAGATACTCAGCTACGTTGTTTATAAAACACAGAAGTAATGAACAGCCTAGCCACAGGGAAGCGGCTGTGTCAAGTGGAGAGCTACTCAGTGGACTACAGATTACAAACAGAAAAACATTAATGATAAAAATTAAGTAGGAATAATAAAAGCTAGGACACAAAACGTATCTAATGGACCACAGATGTGATGTCCAAGTCCGGCAGGACACATCTGGCCTCTCCCAGTGTCACCAGGGCCCCGCCATCCACTCTCTCCCTGGGAAACGCGCCCCCAGGCCTGTAACACCGGTTTCTCCTGGGACTCCCCCACATCTTGGCCACCAGCTCTCTCTTGCTGCTCACCCTTGTCACCTGATCGCTAAGTATCGGAGCCCCTCACATTTGGCACGGCCAGCACAGACCCCAGACCCCCATGTTTACACATCAAGGCCCCCGTATCAATGCCCACAGGACACGTGCACTCTGGTGTCCCCAGGGCAACTTGCCCAAAATAAACTCATCAGACTGTGTGATGCTTCCTTTCTGAGTCAGAGCTACCAACACTCATCCTGGTGCAGAGGAAGAACAAGGGTGCCAACCCTGACACCTCAGCTTTCACACTGGCTCCATGACAAGTCTCATCAGCTTCACTGGCCAAATGCTTTTCACTGGCCCACTTCTAGGTCCACAGCCACCACCCTCCTCGCCCTGAACCACCTAAGAGCTTTCTGGTTCTTCCTCAGCGTCCACTCCTGTACCTCTTCAGCCTCACCTCCATTAATGGCCTCTGCTTAGGGCGTAAACTAGGCCCTCTTCTCCCCCTAGAGCTCTGCACTGGTCTCCTCCTAGCCTTAGTTATTGTCTAGAATGAAACTTCAAGCAAAACTGAAAAATTACAGGCACCTTAAGTTGAGTACTCTTGTGGGTGTACAGAAATTGATAACCACCTAATCTGTGTAGATCATAATTACAGGAAAAATGTATACTTTTAATCCCTCCCCTTAAATAATAATATTTAAACTTGGTCAAGAATGGAACACAACATTGTAAACTGACTATATTTCAATAAAAAAAATAAATACAGCAAATGAATTTTAAATTGAAAAAAAAAACATGAAAGTGTTCTGTTTCAGGGGGAAATCTTTCCATTGGGACCACACACATATACATACAGGAAAAGTGCTCAGAATCATCTATGAGGTGTTTCTGCCACCCAACAAGTCACATAACACAAGGAGGCGAGCAGAGAAATGGGAAGCGGGAGAGTCGGCTGCCCGGACTCTCCAGCAAGCATCGGCAGGACCCTGAGGGTGGTGGGGGGCGGGGGGACGCCAAGTGCCCGCGTCCAGAGAGACTTCGGAGACACCGAGACCAAGAGCACCTGGGGTTCTCTTCAGGTTTTTATGCTGGTGAGTTTTTCGCTAACGGCTTTAGTGAGATACAATTCACACATGTAAGGTGTACAATTCAGTGACTTTTAGTACATTCAGAGAGTCGTGAAACCATCGTCAGAACTGGTTTGAGAACATTTCCACCCGTCAGCAGCCACCCCGACACTCCAGTCCTCGCAACACGAGCCGGCTCTTGGCTGACGGACAGAATGGAATCACACAACACGCAGTCTTGGGTGACGCGCTTCTTTCACTCGCTGATGTTTTCAGTTCATTCACGCTGCAGCCCACACGTCTTTGGCCTTTACCCACCGCACACGCACCAGCTTATTCAGCGCTGTCAGCTGGCAGGCAGCCGGGTGGTTCCCACTCGGGGGCCACTGAGCCCCACGCCGTGTGAACAACCACGTGCGAGTCTGCGCGTGTGCCCAGGACGGGAGCCGCCACCCACACTTTTCCACCAAATAATTCAGGTAATTTCTCACCATTAAACCTGCCATTCAAGAAGGTGAAAAGAAGTTCTTCAGAGTAAAGTAAAAGGATATAGGTCAGAAACTGGGATCTACATAGAGAAAGAGCATTAAGGAAGAAACAAATGAAAGTAAAATAAAATCTTTCATTATTCTTGGTCACTCTCACAGGCAACAGTTTGTTCAAAATAACAACGGCAGCAAGGGTGTCAGGGATTCAGGGGCTTCTCATTACCAAAGAGTTGTAACTATTTTCTTAAATTACAGACATTAATTTGGATACTGACAATCATGATTTCAGTCAGTATGAGGTGTCAGAGATTGACAAGAAATACAGGTTTTCAATTTCTGGTCTGTTTTTAAAAAGAAATTTAAAAAGAAATTCCCATTGTGTTAAAAAAAAAAACCTAAGTATGAATTCATTTGAATTAAGCAAGAATGAATCTTTTTACAACTGACTATTGGAACGATCAATTTTCTATCAGAAATACTTTCAACACTTTTCTCTTGTACAATATGCCACAAGCTCCCTTCTCAGGTCTCACATGCACTGAATCATGCACCTGAAAACAAACCTTCACACACTTCTCCTGAATGTCATCTCTCTGAGAGGCAGGTCCAAGCACTGGCTTTTCACCGTCCACCTCAGATTCTTCCTGCTTCAATTTGCTGAGGTGATGATCCGAAATCCAGTCCATGAAGACAGTTAAGAGTTCATAAACCTGTCCATTAAGTGGTACCTACATGTGAAAATTAAATCAAACATTAATTTAAATTCATAGCCTCCTAGAACTTCAAAGGCAAGTTTTAAATTCGGCAAGTGATTACAGAATAATTTACCTAAGACACTTTACTAAAATATGTACTGAATGACAAAGCTTCTCCAAATGAAAGAAATTCGAAATCAAGTATCTCCAGTTAACATTAGAAGCACGTGAAATGCTGGTTGACCGAAGGCGAGAAAACCCATCACAATAAGGGAACTGAAAAACCTGTACCTTATTACTAAAACTGAGAATTCTTATTAAAATTCTTTACACACGTTTGATAACACAGGGAAGTAAAACTGGCCTTAAGAGCATGAATCTTAAAAGAAAGAACTTAAACAAAAATGGCAGCCCCCCCCCCCTCCAAAGAACATGAAACCACCATTACTAACAGACTTTAGTAAAGGTTTCAAAAGCTGAACAGTTTCCACCATGGAACTTCTTATCTTCTTCCCAAGAAAGCTGGCTTTCTTTACATTAGTAACATTCTTTAAACAGGGTATGAAAATTTTTTTCTGGAAATCCTGTTCAAGTGTCCACCAAAATAGGAGGAAAATAAGAACAAAAGGCCACAAAAACTTAATTCAACTAGACTGATTTTAGCACTCCTTCCAATCACTGTTAGTCAGTTAAATTAAACATTTATCACACACGTACCTTAAGAAGGGAATTATGCTCATTTTAGTTTTAGAGAAACATAAATGCAAATGAATAAAAAGGCAAAAGTAAGCAGATAGCAATTCACAAAAGGAGAATCAGATGAATGAAAACAGTTACCACACTATCCATTATTTTTAACCTTCTCAGTTTTCTTCAGATAGGAACTTCTGATGAAAACCACGATCATCTTGAGTACCTGAAAAAAAATCTCCACTTTTCCCAATTTTTTGTAATTAAAAAATTATTTTCACCAGCATCCCTCTAATAAAACACGGAAGGCTGTACGTCTGGTCAAAAGGAGGGGAGAAGTGACTCCTGCAACCACAAGACCCTGTGCGTGTCTGGTGCCCGGGGGAGAAAGCGGAAATTGTGGGGCCACAGGCCAGAAGGCAGAGCCTGGCTGGAGCCCTGGGGAAGACGTGCGGTCACTGCTGCTGCCCTCGGTGTTGCCCCCATGCTCCTGGGATGTGACGCACTGGACAGGTTCCGTCCTGCTCCCAGGCCTCCAGCTCATGCAGCAGAACTCCGACAGCCTGCTGGCTAAGTGCAGGCCCAGGGCCTCTGGCCACTGAAGGAGGTCTGCTCCCCACCTGCCCCACCAGGTCCACAACCATGGGTGGAAACCCTCAGCTGGGAACTTGGGGAGCCGGGGGCCCAGGCCCGGTGGTGCAGGTGTGGATGGCTTTCTGCTGATGGAGGCCATCCTCTGGCACTCCGTAGGCAGGACCGAGAGGCTGGCGGCTCTGAGACCAGAGTCTCGTCCTGCTGAGCCAGACCGCCAGCGCCGGGGTGGGGGTCACTGCCCAGCTCCCCTCCTGCGCTGCTGCTGAGACCCCCTGCCGCCACCTCTGAACAGGGCTCTCCTCCCACCTTACTTTGTGAAAAAACCCAGAGAATTTATCACCAGGAGACAGCAGCATCCACCCACTGGAAAGGTCAAACGAGCAAGACAAGGACACCAGGTGATGCCAAGTGCCGGTGAAACCAGAGCGCACACACCGCCAGCAGGAGCAGGCACAGGGGCAGGACAACCCTCTGGAAAACTGGCCACTGCCCCAGAAGGTATGTCAACGTAATCTACCTCACGACCCAGACATGCCAGGCCCGGTCAGACTTTCAGAGGAACGGAAACATCTGTCCACAAAAAGCCTTGTACACAAATTTCCTTAGCGGATTATTCACGAAGAGACAAAACCCAGAAACAACCCGGGTGTCTATCAGCAGAAGGACGGACAAACCTCGACATAGTCACACTGGGACACCGAGCAGACGAAGGAACAGGTGCTGCCACTCCTGGCGTCACCAGCACGCACACCACAACGCCACCGACTCAAGCTCGAAGTCAGGCAAAATTAACTCCTGGTGAATGAAATCACACCAATAACTACCACCTGCAGGGAATGAACATGAGGGAACGTCCCAGGTGTCGGCTACGCGAGGGAGGGCATTTGTCAAAGCTGATCAAACTGTACACTTAAGATCTGTGCATTAAGTTACTGTAGGTGATTTACACCTCAAAGAAAAGAAAAGTCTCAGCACAAAGAAATCCGTGAAGCGCACTCAGGGTGGCCTCAGGGTGGCCTGCAGGCTTGAAAGAAAAGTAACGCCGAAGGTTATAGGTCCCAAAACACGACGAATAGCAAAGCCGGTAATAAGCTTAAGTTCCTGTGATTTGTCCGTGTTCCTGGGCCTAAAACACTGGTGAAATATTTTGTTTTTGCAAACAAAAGCATATTTGAAATATTACAGAGACATTTCTCTGTAAAGAAATTATTATGAATCCTTTCACACCAAAAAGAACAAAGAGAAAAAAAAAGAACAAAGAGAAAACTACCTGGCTTTCCACTAGAGAAATTTTCAATCATATCATACCTTACAAGGTTTTGACACTGGAGCTTTTTCTTGTTTTAAACTTTTCACTTCTTGAGCAGCATGAGAATTTCCTTTCAATCTCTGTATTGTCATGAACTCATACTTCCTCTGCAACAGCACATATCCATGAGTTAAAGAAAAATTACACTAGAAGTGAGAAAATCCAAAGGCAGCCATTTTAAAATTCCCTTTTGTCACAAGAGAAGGTAACTTACCTGTAAATTATCCAAACGAGCTTGAACTCTTTTAGCCTGGGCCTCCAACTTCTTGTTTTCTTCACTTACTTCATTTAACTAAAGTAGAGGAACATTAGGTATTTCAACACAAACCTTAAGCCGATTTCACACTCAAGCTCATCTAGTCTACATACCAAGCAATGTAAGCAGCAGAAGCAGCATTCATGACTACAGGCCACAGTGAAAACCACCACTGTCCCTAAAACATTGGCAGTTTCTAAGAAAGTTTACTTCATTCTATGAAAAATGCACAAGTCTCTAAACATCTTACACGTATATATTTTAATAGGAAACGTCTTTCAGAAAAAATTCAATTTTATACACACAATATCTTCCTTCCAAAAGAGCTCATCCTTTTCTCTGCAAGGTATTTAAAACAGGGACAGGGCACCTTAGTCTGGTTAGGAACTGAAATCAGTTAAGGCCAGGTTTTGGTTTGAGGAGGGTCAACCCACTGCTAATCGGCCTCCAGCCAGCATGCAGCCTACTGCGCCCACCTGAGAGCCTGGGGTGTCACTGGTCTCTCCCCACGACGGGGCTGGACATGAACTCCTGTCCCCTCAGCTTGGCAAGACTTGATGGGTAACGTTTTATTATTAACATTCATAATAAATCGATAGTAAAGCAAATTTTATGTATGCCCAGTGCAATCACAAATTACTACGTAAGTAGGTCACAGAAATAATTTACCTTTACTTAGCAATTTCAAACTACAGACCACTCTTCATGCTGGACGCTGGCAAACTGTGGCCCCTCCCTGCTTCTGGAAGTGATGTCTTAGCCGAGCACAGCCATGCCCACTCCCACGGCTGCCTTACGCTCCGAAGGCAGAGTTAAGTCACTGTGACAGAGACCACATGGCCCACAGAGCTCAAAATGCTTACTATCTGGTCCTTAGTAGAAAAAAAAATTGCTGACTCTGAGCTACACTAAACAGAGTAACCGTAAAGATGCATCTTCCACGGGGCCTGAGGGGCTTCTCTCAGGTTCTTTCAGTTTGCACACACTAGGGGACACACCCAGTTGTCAACAGGCTCAGGCACTTAAGGATGCACAGATCCACTCCAGTCCCCACACACGCCTGCAAACACGGATCATACTAACTTAAGAGGAAGTACGGGCAATAACGTGCTAAGCTTGCAACCAAAGACACCTTCTCAAAACACTGGCTGACACTGGTGGGAAACAGCAGGCATCCAGACAACAGGAAGCCAAGGTCACACTCTAACCGTAGGAGGCGATCCATGAATCCAGGGATGCCAAAGTATTAGAGCAAGTGAGAAGCGGGTACCTGGTTATCACCGCTGAGGAGGAAGGTTCTAACAAGCAGCGACTACAGAAAATCAGAAAAAGAAACAGAGAACACATGACCAGCTCAGGAATTCCAGGAAGCCAACGATGTCTCTGAGTCTAAGCTTAGCTACCTTTCGGAATCCAGGGAGTTCCCAGCCCGACGCTTCCACTGCTCAGCTGACCAGGTGTACCCCACTTCTGCTGTCTCCTCTACACACAAACACACACAAGACCATCCTCCTGTCCCTCTTTCACATACCCTTCACCTTCACACCTCTGTCAAACACTAGCAAAGGGAAGTAAAAGAATAAGTAAAAATACAACTCACAAAAACTTGGTGCACCTTTAGTACTGACCTAAACCACACTGCTTACACACATAAAAAATCCCTGTACCTGCGACCCAGCCTGTACTCATGACATGAGCTCACGCTCCTCCAAGCAGTCCCTGCACAGAACACACTCCGAGATCAACAGTGTGTGTAACAGCATGACAAGGGGAAGCACTCCAGCCAGAAATTAGTGCCTGGAAGCGCCCAGGTGAGCAGGTTTTCCTTCTGCTTTTGTTAATCTAGTAATTGCTCTTATATTTTTAAAAATTTCAAGTTGCCAAACATCTCAGCTAGTTAAAAATACTTTCTTTATATTTGGAAGTATTTTATAAGGCTAACAAATAAAGATAATCATGATTTTCTCCAGCCAGAATATATTCTAAGATGTTCATTATTCATTTGTTCATCTATCTAGTTCTAAGAATGTCTTACAATCTAATACAGATAAAATAGGTCTTACCTGCTTTTTTAAGCTATCATTCAATTCCTTCAGTGCATCAAAAGAGGACCTTAGCCTCTTGCTTTCTTTATTCCTTTCCTTAAGAACTTCAGTTAAGTGCTCAACTTCTGCATCGTGTTGCTAGGACAGAAAAAATACGATCTAAAAATTAGGTACAGATTCCATGTTGCTAATGCTGCTGAAAATAATTAAAAATTAGGGCTCCTTGAACCACAAGGACTTTAATCAGTGTATTTAAGCATAATGACTAATACTGCAAACAACTTATAAAAACTGTATAATCAACCAAACTAATAACAAAGCATTAAAGGCTTTCATTAAATTACCTATTAAAACGTATTACACAAATTAATTAGCAAGCAATAAGGCTATTTTCTGCTTCTGTTCAGAAAAACTCACCACAGAAACTCACTGAAAAAATTTCTATTTGACATCATGGAATGATAAAACAATGAAGGATTTCTGATCCTTTCCCAGTGTATAGTTAGTTACTCATAGCTTTGTGGATTAAAATTTAAATAAAAAAGAATTAAAATTTAAATTATCCCTGAGGAGTAGAAGAAATAGTCTATAAGTAAAACTAATTTCTTGTTCTCATAAATTAGCTAAAATTGTTTTACATCTCAAAAAACCTAAATACATAGTAAAATTTTTTGAGCCCCAAAATACTGGACTCTCCTTAATCAGTTTTATAAATTATTATAATAATAATTTATTTCCCTTATTTAAATGAGAAGCACGTGTTAGATTTAAAGTGTGAATACTTATATAATTTCTTTCACTTCTTACTTTCAAATTTATTCAGAATGTATTAAAACAAGTGAGTTTCCATAGGAAATCAAGAAACAATTCATTTCCCTCTTCCAAGTAATCATATAGGCACCTTTTAAATAAAGCAGTTAATTTTATACTTAATATGAACAGCAGACAGACTCCAAAGAGAAAAAAAATCAAGACTGAAGATGGAGGTCGCCGAGAATTTAAGCACTCATTCTTTTGCCCTGTTTGAAAATCCAATCATGAGGAAAAAGTTAGCTTTCTGCAGTCTTATTACTATATTAAATGACCCCTTAAATAACTTAGGCTATGGTTACACATACTATAAATATTTAAAAATTAGATTAATATTCTCACCACACAAATTTTCCCACATCCAGAAGATATGAAAAACATATGACACCGGGGGGGGGGGGGAGGGGCGGCAGACACAGCTCAGTGGCAGAGTGTGTGCTCAGCACACATAAGGTCCTAGGTTCAATCTCCCGTGCCTCCGTTTAAAAAAAAATTAAATTAAAAAAATAAAAAAACAAACAAAGTATACAACATGGGTTCCATTTCAAGGGTGGTGGGATAAGCCCACTGCACTCTACTTCTCTTTCTGATTATAACAAAAAACCGGAAAACCATACACAAAACACAAAAAGCAACCAACTGAGGAATGTCAAAGGGAAACAAAAGCAGGGAATTGGAGACAGGAGCGAACACCTGGAGAAGCAGCCCTCCAGGGGCTGAAGTTCCTCGGGCTTCGCTTCCCTTTTCTCTGGAGTCTCGCCCCAGCAGGCCCCAGTCACGGCTAATCGGACGGAGAGAAGCTGCTTTTCAGGGCTGGGAACCCAGGAAGAGGAGCCCAACGAGCTGAAGGGCGTGCTGAAACCCGGCTTGGCCCTGAGCTGGGGAAGGGGCAGAGGCCAGGGCGCAGTTTAAAAACAGGTGCCCCCACCCACTCAGCCAGCCACCCTCCGCCTCGCGCAGGCACATCAGAGACCTGAGCATCACAAGAAGGCCGAGAACCCGAGGCTCAGGCCGCCCAGTGGGGGCCACAGCACATGCCCTGGAGCAACAGCCCTGGCTCCAGAAACGGAGCAAGAGGCTCCGGCCCACATGGCGACAGACCAACTGGGCTCAGGGCTTCAGAAATCAGTGAAGACAACCAGCGCTCTCCAGGAGACTATGACAGGGTCCAGAATCTACACAGCATCATCCATAGAAGGTCCTGAAGACAAGCCAAAGGCCACCGGACACAGAGAACCAGAAAAATGGGACCAGGTTTCAGCAGAAACGCCAGCCCTGGACGCCCTGGAGTGGGTTTGTAACTGAATTCCATGAGGTAAGCACACGTGGACAGACACAAACTTTTGTTAGAAAAATGGAAATTGGACGTCGTGGAACTTTAAAATAGCAGAAACAAAGCATCCTCTAGATGAACTCAACAGCAGCACGGAACGAAAGGAGAAACCACGAGCAGAGCAGGCCCCGAAGGCCCCGCCGCGAGGACAAGGAGACGGACAGCCTCCAAACCGGAGGGCAGCCAGCACCCAGCACGAGTTGCCGGAGGCCGGGAGGAGGGGGAGCAACTGGAAGAGAAGAAACACCAGAAGGGGCATCAGCAGACATGCCCCTGATCTGGGGACAGACCCAAGGTTATAACTTCCAGACGTTTGGTGACGCTGACAGGACAGAATCAGGGAGCAGCAGGCAGACACATGCCGACACACCACTGCTAAATCCAAATGTGCACCGGCCATGCTGGCCTGACGCTCAGGGCCGGGCCACGGGGCTGACGGTGGTTGAGGGCACAACCAGGGGCACTAGGGACTCCCGTGCTGAGTACAAGACTGTGTGCACTTCTCAAAACAAACAAGGAATTCTACACTATGTAAGGCAAACACACACTGACACATGGCTTGATGTAAAACAAAGAACGATGCCAGACCAACCACGTGACATAAAAACACTGAATGTGATCATTAGGAAACAATCAGGCAAACAGGACACACCATACTCCACAGGACTGCTGGCCAGGAGTCTTCACAGAAAAGCCGCAAAAAAGCAGAAATGGTGATGCTGACTGCTCTAGATCCAGAGAAACCGGAGATTTACACAGATTTTGTCTAGTTCATTGATCAGAGAACAAAATAGAACAAAGACCAATAAAAGACAATTGGGGGGCCAACTGGGAAAGCGAATGTAGACTGTACGTGTTTATGAAGTTAATCACTTAATTAGCATTCTTTTCCTGTGAGATACTGTTGTGGAGAGTGTCCTAACTCCCGGGCAGTCACGCTCCTCCTGGGACTGAGGAAGGACTCAGGTGCTACGCTTGGACTTTTGCAACTTACCTGCAAATGGTCCAGAAAACGTGTGCATGGTTGGGGGGACGGAGAACAGGGACGTGGGGGACGTTAACAACCAGAGTCCAAACTCAGCGGAAAAGGGGAGGCATCTGACTCTAAAGTCAAGGCCAGGTAGTTACCTCCTTTATAATCTGGAATCTTGTAAGAACCTCTTCTCTGACACCTTTAATTTTACTCAAGGCAGTTTCATGTTGGAAAAGCAGCTGTTCTCTTTCAACCAGGAAACGTTCTCGCTTCTGAAGCTCTTCAGCGAACTCCTGCTGTGCTGTGGTCTCACACTGCATCAAAAGGCCAGACCTCAGTGTTTTTAGAATTCACCATAGTACACATTATCTTTCCTTCTTCACCAGGCAGTGCTCAGGGCCTCCGGGCAGCCGGCGAGACCGCAACCAGCAGCAGCTGGACTAGTGCAGCAGGAGACTTGCACAGGAACTCTGTCCTGCTGCAGAATGTGTGGACCAGACCCGAGAGCACCTGGTATCCCAGCAGTCAGTCCCCCAGCCCCCAGGCCCAGCCTCACCCTCGCTCCATGCCCACTTTCCTGCCTTCCTGGCCCCCCCAACCATGGCGCCGAGCAGACCCTTGTGCTGCCAGGGCCAGCTCCTGCCCCACCACCTCCACTCCCTCCTTCCAGTCCGCACGTCCTCTGCACCTGAATGGCCAGGTCTCGCTCCACCCCAGGAAGGAGAGGGCAGAGCGGGCTCTCAGGACACCCTGCCTTGCATGGAGACTGCCCCCATCCCCAAGCTCTCACACCTCGTCTGAAATGAGGTCTCTCTGGACCCCACCACTGATCTCCCCTCACAAACTCAAGAATTCCATCTACACTCGCTGAGCCCTCTTCCCGTCCCAGTCACTTAACCACTCCTCAATTTCCTTGAATCTGGCCTCGATCTCTGTCCCCTGCAGAGTGGCTTCCCCAGGGCTGAGTCTGTGGCTCGGTCCCCCTGGGTCTCCTGGTCTCTCAGCAGCATCTCATCCTCTGCCCCTTCCTTCCGGCTTAAAGGGCCCCTCTGTCGGACCCCCTACTCCCTCGGCCATGGTGTCCATCCCCCCAGCAGGCTCGGCCTCCTCACTGCCCACCCTTCAACTACTAATGAATGTTCTTTGGGATTCAGCCACTTTCTCTCTGTCCACACTCACTCACTTGGTTCCATCCAGCCTAGGGCTAAAACCACTGTGTCCGAGACAAGTGCCTCCAAGCTCTTTCTCCCAATCTCCAGACTCAAGTCCAAACGGCCCACTTACATCCCAGCTGCATGCTGTCAGGCAGCACAACATAAACACACCCAAAATTCAACTTAATCACCCCAACGAGACAGCACTCCACACCTGCTAAGATGGCCTGACAGTGACAAGTGTCCTCGAGGGCAGGGAGGCCGGGAGCCCCATGCACTGCCGGTGGGGCTGGAAACACCACAGATGGCTACCGCCCGACCCAGGACTCCACTCCCAGGAGAGATGACAGCATTACGCCCACACAAAACTTCAACACGAATGTTCACAGCAGCGTTAGTCATAAAAGTCACAAAGTGGAAACAGCCCACATCCTGCCCCTGGGAGCACAGATAAGGAAAACGTGGCGCACCCGTGTGAACGTCACTCAAGGTTTGGATGCGCTGCGGCCTGGACAAACCCTGAGGACACCTGCCCGCACTCTCTCTGCACCGCCTCCGACACATCACGCCAAGTCCCAAGTAAGTCTCCCATCTACTCGCTTGTCTCTCGGCTGCCACCCCATTCCACGTAACCGCTCACTGGAGTATCCTGTCCAAGTTACCAACTTCCACACCTGCCCCCTCCACACCATCAGTCTCAGCTCACCTTCATTCAAGCCATTTCTCAGTTACCCACCACACTTCCCTACAGTGAGCATGACGCCAGGCCTCGGGGCCTCTCCCACTAGAATGTCTGTCTATAATGTGCCCCTTTGCCGGGCAGACCCTACCCTCCTTCAGCGTCTGACCTCTTGGAAATGCCTTGCCTGACCTCTCCACCCACCCCAATTGGGTGTTCCTGCTGTAACTACACTGTGCACTTAAACTTATTAACTATATGGGACTTAATGATTCCCTTCCAATAAACTATGCATGGCAAAGACCATATATAATCTATTCACATCTATATACACAGCACTTAGCATGAATAACCATATTAACAGGTGTTCAAATATTTGCTGAATGTATGAAATCACGTAGCATAACAAGAATGTATATATTTAATAATTAACAAATAGAAGACCACAAAGTAATTTTTAAAGTCACATAAAACTACAGATTAATTAAACCAGATTAATCCACTGCATTTCATTTTTTAAATTAAATATTTATACTTCATGTGCTTGCCATGGATGAGATATATCCTTAGGATCCTTTTTTTTTAATCCCATAAAGCATTACCGAAGACATCTTCCTAGTGCACTGTTTTTCACCCTGGCACTCCTCTGCCTGAGTTTCCACTATCTTCTTTCAGTATCAGACAGGCTGATAAATTCACAATCTGATAAATCACTCTTTTCCAAAAATCTCTCACCTCCAATTCCTCATACCTAGAATGTCCTCCCCACTGCTCTCCTCTTTAAATTCTACCTTTGGGTCAAGTGACCAAGCTAAGTCTCTCCCTGAACTTTTCCATTATTTTAGGCCAAAAAATCTTCTGAAATGCTATGGTAATTATAATCTGAATTATTTAGACAAAATGAGTTACTGATTTTTAAAAACTGTTTATTTCATCTGTATAAAAAGACTTTCAAACAGAAATTGTTCCTATATATGCTTTTGCTTCCTTCTGTAGTCCCACCTCCTGGACACTTGATGAATACACAAATTACATCCTTTAGAAACAACCACAACAAAAATCCCAGGGAAGACAGATAAAGTGATATAGACTGGATAGAGACTGAACCAGAGAACTTCCTACTTATGGGTATTTAAAACAAATGACTCTAGAAGACCTACTTCAAAAAGCACACTTTACCAGCAAATTTTACTTCTTAAGCAAGGATGGGATGGCACGGGAATAAACACAAAACACCACCAGCCACACTCCTCTCTCAGCCAGCTCTGCCCTGCTCCACAGGAGCTCTGAGGCACTGCGAGGGCTCCTGCCGACCCTGTCTGGCTGCACTGATCTAAAATAACTGAAACCAGATACCTCACACTTGTATTTTCTAAATGTTCACTGCTTACAACAAAATATTTCAGAATTCCCAATTCAGCACCGAGTGCCCACCTGCAGTTTCTGGTGGATGTGAAACAGTTCATCGTATATCTGGTTGATCTGATGAGGAAGCACACTCTGCCTGTTTGATGCCTTGGATCCCGGGGATGGGGCCTGCCTCGCAGGGGAGACACTTGCATTACTACAACAGTCAGTCCAATTTCTTGAATTTGAGGCCAAATTTGTTGGCCAGGCAAGTGCTAAGAAAATAAAACTTAAATTAACAACTTCCTTAACTTAGTTTTAAATATCCTTAGATTGAGTAATCTTCAAGAAGAATTACTTTACATATAAATTACAGTACTGTTTACCAGTTTCAAGTATTATATGCAGAAAGAATGATATAGCAAATCTTAACATTTAGAAAAGTTGGGTGAAGGCTATTCAGGAATTCTTCGTGTTCGTTTTGCAGCCTCTCTGTAAACCTGAAATTATTTTTAAAATGAGTGCATGAAAACACTCGCAGATTAATCGCCTCGGCTGAGAAATGGAAAGTTACCTCGAAACCCCCAACCACACTCCCTTCTCTTCCTTGAACCAAAATTAACTACTAACCCACAGTGTTTAGTCACTGTTTTATTTCTTTTTAATTTTTACTACTTACGTTAAAAGTTTTGTCTTCCCTTTTTTAAACTTTATATAACATCTGTAATCAAATAACCATACAACTATGAAACGCTGTAATTCCTTCCATTAAATAATATGTTCTAACGACAGAATCAGGTCACAAGCCCTCCCGGCTTCACTGCTTATGGTTTGCATGCTGGCACCGGCGCAGACCGCGCACAGACGCCATGCGGACACACGCCCGGCCCCGGAGAGCAAGTGCGTGGTGTGCAGAAGAGGCGTCCCAGGGCTCCCCGTGGGGCCAAGGGGGGCGGACGTCTCTTTCCCTGAAATCCTGACAGAGCCAGGACAGGCAACCAGGGACAGAGAGCAACTCCTTGCTCAGGGCAAGGGAAGCCAGACCTCCAGTGGTCTGGACCATCTTCCAACAGTGTTGAAGGGTAAGCCACGTCCCACCTGAACCTCAGCACTTTCTAACAAACACTGACATAAAAAAGAACTGAAGAAATTATGAAAATATTCAGTTGATTGTGAACTTACTTTGGTAAGTTTTGAGAGTGTACAAATCCTACTGGAAAATGATGGCGTTTTACTCTTCTGTGGCTCTATGACAGTGACCATCTCAGGGCTTTACAAAAATTCACTCAGAAACAGCTTACAGAGAACCATGCAGTCACCGCAGGGTGGGCCTCATGTGTTCTACTTGACAGAGTTACTATTTAAATGACTGTTCTAAAGCGAATATTTCTCTTACCCTTTTCTATTTCTTTAAACGGCTGCTCATTTACTTTGGAGGCATTAACCCTGTGGCCATTCCCAATTAACTCTTCTGTTTTCCGCTGCTTCCAATCTCGGAAAGGATCCAGTTCATCATCTAGGCTTTAAAGAAAATTCTATCACAGCCTCTGGACAGCATTTAAAGAAGACAAGATTGCCTTTCAAATAGCAGCACAACTGAGAAAAAAGTAACAAGTAAATATTTTTTAAAATGCAAAAGGAAAAATTTTACAGTACCAGTCACATGGGGGAGGGTATTGCTGCCAGGTCTAATTTCAGTAAAAGAAGTAATGTTTAAGGTCAGGACGCTGAAGTTAAATGACTGACAGGTAACAACGAGCAGAGGTGAAGCAGAACTAGAATCCCAGGCATCCTCTCCAAAAAGACCATCTCAAAGTTGCCATTTCTGGAGCAGCACTGTTCTAAAGGGATATGCTGCAAGTCACGTAAGATAATTTAAAATTTTCTGGCAGCCACATTTAAAAACATAAAGAGACGTGACATTTTAACAACATATTATATTTAAGCCCCTATATCTAAAAGGTTATCATTTTAACATACAATCACTATTAAAAAATGAGATATTTTACATTCTTTTATCCACCTTTAAAAATCTAGTGTGTATTTTACAATTACAGGACATCTCAATTCAGATCAGCCGCGTTTCAAGAACTCAACAGACACCTGTGGCCTATGGCTACTGTGCTGGGCAGGTCTGTAATTCCTGGGATTGTGAAAAAACTGTCCAATGTTATAAAACTTTCATAGTCCAAAATCTTCAAATTATAACTTGGAATTTTACCCAGATCATTTATTTTAAAAATGATAAAACTATCAGTTAAACATAAGAAAGTAATTTCCATGAATTCATAATTATCTTCAAGCAATTTTCACTTTCCTTCCTCTATATTCAATTCACCCCATGTCCAAATCTTCACTCCAGACCAATTATGTGACTCTCTACTGCCAAATGCAACAGCAGAAGGAACGACAACAGTGCTAAGGGCACACGTGAGTGCCTTTCTTGGTCCTGAGGGCGGTTCTAAGTGCCAAATGCTCTATGTGGATTAATTCCTTTAATCAGAGGATGAAGCAACTCAGTATCAATCACAATAATATACATATGTTTTAGGCAGTTGTTTCTTTCCCTCCATAATCATGCCAGTGCTTCATTTTGTGTTACGTACACCTCTTCAGGGTTTAACATTATTCCAAAATGTGGATCCCTCTTGACACCTAAGCATTTCCTTCTGCCACATATTTCTGACACTTAATATTCAACCAAGAACTTAATTTCACCTTAGCTTCTAGTGTTTTGACCTCCTCTTCATCACTGCTGACCCCTTCCCACCCGGCAGCATATCACACATACTTTTCAGGTACCAACACCACAGGCTGACTTCTTCATCTCTCTCAACCACCTGAAACTCAGTGCTCACCACACCAGGAGACACACAACACAGACTGACCTGAATATTGCTGCCTAACAAACTTGTATTCATTTTTATCCTAGTACTCTTTTTTTTTCTAAAAAAAAAAAAGAAAAAAAAAGTACAGTCTTCATTTGGGTCCTGGATGAATAAACACACAAAAGTAATTTTTCATTTATCATACTGTGTAAATCGCTTTCCATGAAGCCGGCAAACCTCATGCTATGTTTGTGCAGCTGTTAAAGAGATTCTCAGAGACAGTCACTCGGTCTCTTCAACTACTCCCCAGGCTCCAGGCCGCTTATGCCTTCTCTCAGGGAAAGGCAAACACGCAGCGTCTTTACCTTTCCTCAGTTTTCCAGGATGCTCTGGGATTGGGGGGGCGGGGTGGAGAACAGCACCAGCAAGGACCCAGGGCATCTTACCATCTCTCAGGTCTGCGCTGGAGGGAACCACAGAGGGTTGCTGGGCCCCACGTCCTTTCACCAGAACCACATTTTAATGGTGAACCAACTTTATCTCCACATGAGTAGATATCGAAATCAACTGTTAAAGAAAACAGCAGATGTTACTCATTAAGCTCAGATACTAACAACGTCATTCTAGGTTCCTAAAGGTAAGAGAGCAAAAGTACTTAAGAGAGCTCTTATCTCTATGTCTCCCTAATGCAAACTTCTAGAAAACAAGCATCAAATCTTATATTTAAATAGTTAAATAGCACTTTGCTGCTTACAAAATACTCTTTCATCCACTCCTGCAAGGAGGCTGGGAAGCAAGTAGAGAAGATGCCTTTAACTCTAAAGTCTAGGAACCAAAGGACCAGAGATGTTAAGTGAACTTTCCCAAGTAACACAAGCAGAAAGTGAGCGGAAATACTAAAATTCAGGATCCAGCCTTCCTGCCTCATCTCCACATCCCACCACTCCTCAATCGTTCACCACGTTATTTCTTCCCTTTGAGTGTTTCGAACATTAAATGCAGGATAATCACCCACATCTGATGCAGTTTAAGAACGAATGAGCACCTCCCCAATAAGACGCTGAGAGATAGGTCCTAAACACGCGTGGGTGCGGACACCTGGGGCCCCGCTGGCCTACCTGGGGTGCGGGGAGGCCGCCTCTGATGCTCTGCGCGGTCGGAACACCGACGCCCCGGCTGAAAGAGAGCGACAGTCGCAGTGATCTTAAGCTGCCCGACCCTGCCCCAGCCCCGCACAGCCATCCTGGTGCCCTCACCGCCGACCCCGACCCCGACCCCGCACAGCCAACTCCGTCCCCCCAAAGCCCACCCAAGCCCCGCATAGCCATCCTGGTCCCCTCACCGCCAACCTCGGACTCGCACAGCCGACTCCGTCCCCCTAGAGCCGAACGCCGTCCCGCCACAGCCCAACCCAACCTCATTCGCCTAACAAAGCGCCGGGTCCAAGGACAGAGACCACCACCCCAGACCCACCGGGCCACGCGCCTGCACCTTCGGCGTGACACCGGCTCCGACACGCCGCTTTGGGCGAGGACAAAGGCGGTTCTGACCAGCACGCAAGTCACCACCGGGAGCCCGCTCCCCGCAAGCGCACGCCACCGCCACCAGGGAGCCCGCCTCACGCCGACGCCCCTCAGCCCCGCGCCCACACGCCCCGACCCGCAGACCTGGCGACCCGCCGACCTGGCACGCACCGACAGGCAGGGCGGGGCCTCACCTCGGCGGGACAGCCGCCCCCGAGTCCGTAGCGGCTTTTGAGGCGCTCCACTACTAGGTCCTGCCCGGGCGGCTTCACGACCCTCGGCTCCATGGCCGCGGCCGCCGTCGTCTCCGCGGCAACGGCGTGCTGCGGGGCGGGGCGGGCGCAGCGGATGTGCGTCACGACGCACACACGCACTCACGCCCCGCCCCCGGCGCCGTGGGCCGTCTGTGCTCCCGGGCCCTGGCGGCGCGAAGCGGGAAGGCACGGTGCTTTCGCTTCCTTTCTTCTTTTCTCTCCTTTCTGCGTGCCTGGCGCTGCGCGACTGCTCCGCGTCCCGCCGGGTCGGGCTGAGGCGCCGTCCTTGGAAGCCCTTGCGATCACTAGTACTGGAGAGTCGGTTTCGGTCAAAGCAGCCGTTTCCGAGCCTCTCCAGTCATCGTTCTGCACCGCGGAAATCGTGCACTCGGCGCAGGAAGCCTCTCGAGTGCAGCTGTCTTTACTTGGGATCTGCTCTGAACCCGAGACAGGGGGTCCGGGGTCCCAGCCGAGAGGCTTGTATTTCACAGGTTTCCGAGGAAGCCGGCTTTTCTCAGCAGACGTGCGCGCACACACAGACATGTGTACACACGCGTACACATGCACACACAACACATACACATACAGCTATGCGTACATATACATGTGCACACAGATACACATGGGTACACATACACATACGCGTACACACACACACACACACACACACACACACTGCGTTTGGCCCACCGTCCTCTTTAAGGCTCAGGACCACCGGCCGCTCCTGCACGAGCCCCGTGACACCCTCCTCTCCTCTGCCCCGCGCTGAGCAGGTGCTCATTACAGGAGCCACTTTGCAGCTATTTTCCAAATCCCCAGCAGTGCCATCAAGCCCGATGTGTCACCAAACACAACGAGGTGACGTCACGGGAAGAACACAGGAGGGCAGAGGGCACCACTGGCAGCGACTAGAACCCGAAAACGCACTCTAGATTCTCTGCAGTTCTGCACTGAGCAGGCCGGTGACACCGTCCCCCGTTTCGGTCGAACTTTTGACACACGCCATTTCCGAGTGAGTTTTTCGTGTACACCCAACTCGAAAACAGGCACCTCTTTGGGAGCTCTGGGAATTATGCAGCAGTGTGAGTTTACCGACCTAAATTATCCTCCGCACTTTGGTTAAAAGATGAACAAATAACTAGATGCACAAGTAATTAATTTTTTAAAATGTCATGGCTGTTAACAATTGTCACTTTATTTTTGCTACAAAATTCACCAGAAAAAGGTACTGCAACAATCTAGTATAAAGCAAATCTTTAACCAAAAAACATGGTATAGACCTTTTAAAAATACTCATACTTTATCACAATAACTGCAAGGAAAAATTCAAGTTCTGTCAGAACCAAGCTGCAGTTTGAGGTAGTAGAAACAGATGACAGAAAGGCTTAAAAAAATCTTTAAGTAAATAACTTGTTTAAAATGTAAAAATTAATTAAATACCTTTGAAAGGGAACAGGAAACTAAATATCATTTTAAGGAAAGAAGGTACTCTGCTGAAAAGTTAATTCAACTACACAGGAGGTGCAGGAAGTTAAAGAAGAGCACTTTGGTTACGTTTCTACCCTCTGTGGCTCTACCATTCATAAGTGACTCTCTGCAAAAATGAGCACACCAATAGTTAAAATTACCAAATATATTCCAAGTCTAAAATAAAACTTATCCAAGTCATGGTCCCTTTATTCAAACAGTAAGTATATCCATGCAGGAAGTCCAGTATCTTAAAAGAAATTAAAATTAAATTGCATATGTCATATTCCTTCAATAGTTTGAGAAGGTCTATTGCTTTTAACAAGATTAGTATTACTCCATTTTAATACAGATGTCAGGAGTACATAAACACAAGTACACCTGAAATACACCAGTGTTTAAACTTTTATTTCACACCATGCAAGGTCAATTATAGCACATTAAAAAGTGACCACAGCTATAAGCTGCAATTTTACATTTATACATTGGAAACGTCCATTTTCAAAAGCTGAACATAATTATCATATTGTCATAACAGCTAAGCTTCAATTCAACAGTTTATACAGGTAAAATTCACTATGAAAAACAAATTTATATCTGTCCACATTCTGTGATGATAATTCTTTGACTAACAGATCCTTTAGGAGAACCAAATGATTCAATCTTTTTCACAGTATCCATGCCATCCTTAACAAACCCAAATACTACATGCTTAAAGTCCAAATTTTCTGCTTTTTTCAGTGTTATGAAAAACTGAGAATTATTGGTATCCCGGCCTCGATTGGCCATGGATAGTAAGCCAGGACCAGTATGTTTCACCTTAAAATTTTCATCTTCAAATTTATCTCCATAAATGGACCGTCCTCCAGTTCCATCGTGTTTGGTGATATCTCCCCCCTGAAAAAAAGATTTCAATTAACAGGAATCCCAAATAAAATGTTACAACAGATACAGAATTAACCACTAAAGGATAGGTCCTAAACACTCAGCTTCTTTGAGAATGTAGTTTAAAAACTAAGAAAATATCCATTTGTGAAAGAAGACAAAAATGAAAAGCTCTTTTTCCCACCCTCAATTTCTAGCAGGTTCAAGATATTAGAAATATAAATGACTTTAGGCTGAAAGTACTTGTGAGGATAGAAGTTGGGGTGGTGACAACAATTGATATGTGGAAAAGCTAAGAAGTTGTCTAAGAAAATTACAGGAAAGGAGAAACACTCAAATTTCCCAGCTGGTGTGCTGGACTCTCTAGACTCAACTGTGAGGTACAGTTCAGACTTACCTGGCAAATAAAACCTGGAATTACTCTGTGAAAAATGGAGTTCTTGAAACCAAAGCCCTTCTCTCCAGTGCACAGTGCTCTGAAGTTCTCAGCAGTTTGAGGAACAATGTTTGAAAACAATTCTATGGTTATACGTCCTAGAGGTTCATCTTCTGCACAAACATCGAAAAACACTACAGGGTTTGTCTCTTTTGACAATTCTGCTGCCAATGACACCTGTCCTTTCTGGAGTTTCAGTAAATTCTGTTGACATTCTTCAAATTTTTTCTTAAAACAATCGGCCATTTCTTTAGTTTTAAATCTCACTGCAAGCTGTTCCACTTTGGCTTCTCCATCTATTAAACAGCAACAAACAAAACAGTAAACTTAGTGTTTAAAAAAAAAGTTACAAATGGTTTTACCTGTTTGCTATAGATTTTAGAAAAATTCAAAAAACAGAAAGTAGCATTTGAGAATAGAGCTCACCAGCATAATCTGAGGCAGTCCAAACTAAAGCATTGTTAGAAACATTCAAGGGTTTCAGTTCCATGGTTTTGGTGATGACGTGGTTTGCGCACACTTTGAAGACCTGGTCTCTTCTCATGAGGATGCGGTAGTAGTTCTTCATCGTGTGCCACAGGATCTTTATGTCTCCAACGCCACGCTCCTTCCACTGACTGACCTCTCGATCCCACCTGTAAAGTTTGGCTCTCTCTTTAAATAAAATTTCTTCATCTTCTTCTCCAGATTTTACTTCTACCTGTGATAGGAGGCGAAATTATCTATGAGCTGCTGCTTATAAAATATCCCATAACAAATCCCAGAGATCCAAATTCCTTAAGATACTGACATGAACAGAATTTGAAAACAGCTAACATCCTAGGGCTACAAATACAGCTAATTTGGATCAGGAAGGAAAGTCCCGATTTGCCATTAAATATTTTCCTCTTATGCAGTTTTATTCTTCATTTTGGAAAGTCCTTTTACAGGGGAGGAGAGGTTTCAAAAATGTGTTTGTTCTTCAAGAGAAATATTATTCCCTACTGACTGAGGATGAACCTGATAAAAGTAATTTGCCTAAAACAACATTCTTGTCCAGAAAAAGAATTTACTTTTTATTGAAAGGACTGTGGCAAGTATGAGGTTTTTTTTTGCCCCTAGAATTGTTACGAAAACAAACATTAAAAAAATTAACTTTTTCCCTATATGGCATATACACACACACACACACACACACAGTGGAACACCACCTTAGCCATAAAAAAGAATGAAATAATGTCATTTGCAGCAACATGGATGGACCTAGAGATTGTCATACTAAGTGAAGTAAGTCATAAAGAGAAATATATGATATTGCTTATATGTGGAACCTAAGAAAATGATACAAATGAACTTACTTATAAAACAGAAACAGACTCATAGAAAACAAACATGGTTACCAAAGGGGAAGGGGGGAGGGATAAATTAAATCTGGGATTAACAGATACACATTACTATATATAAAAAAGATAAACAGGACAGAGGGTGGGAAGGGATAGACTGGGATTTCAAAATTGTAGAATAGATAAACAGGATTATACTGTATAGTACAGGGAAATATATACAAGATCTTATGGTAGCTCACGGAGAAAAAAATGTGACAATGAATATATATATGTTCATGTATAATTGAAAAATTGTGCTCTACACTGGAATTTGATACATTGTAAAATGATTATAAATCAATAAAAAATGTTAAAAAAAAGATAAACAAGGGCCTACTGTATAGTGCAGCAAGCTATATTCAGTATCTTGTAATAAACTATAATGGAAAAAGATTTTAAAAAAAGACAAAGGAAAAAGAAAAAAAAATTAAGTTCTTCCCAACAATTTCATATAGAATTTACAAAGTAACATTTATATATAAACTTTAACAAAATAAACAATTTAAACTTAAAGGCTGAACTTCTAATAAAGAGCTTCCATTTGAAAAGGTCAGCATCCTGAAGGAAATACAAACACAGTAAGCCCATGTCAGGCTGTGAACCCACAACGTGGAGTCCCTTCAAGTGCCTTGGTTTCCCCATTTACCTCGGGAAGCGACACTATGGGCTCAAAGTGGACGTCTTCATTAGGAACCACCTCTTCGTCACTGCCGTCCTCATCCTCGCCGGCTTTACTGGCTGCCTGCGCTCCGAACACGGCTGCCCCAGTATTTGCCCACTGGAAGTTTTTATCTGATAAATGAATTGGGATATTTAAACAGTGGTGTCTACTTTTATAAGCTTTTAAGCCCCCTGTTCCATTAGTTTATCAAAGAACCCAATTTCCAGTGATGTGACATACTTTTAGTGAAAATGTTTCAAATCATATTATTCTGCAAGTTACACTCACGTGGGGGAACACCAAACAGCTGGAAATGTCCATGCCTGGACACACAGGCTTCGTGACACTAAACTACACAAGAACTTTCAGCAGTGAGGCAGGTTCCTAATAGAAGTCACCCCCCTGGAACTCTGAAAACCCAACTCAGCTCCAAAGATAGTTTATTTCATAAAACAATCTGTCACATGAAAAAACTAACTTTTAAACCTAAAAATGTCCTCACAGAGGCCAAATCTGCTGCTTTCAAACTAGCCAAAGCAGACTAAACACATGTTTACAACTTTCCTCCCTCACCTTCCTCCTCGGGGAAACAGTGCTGGGGCTCAGACTTCCTGGCAGGCTTGGAAGAAGCGTGCCGACCCCACTGTCCCCAAGCAATTCGAGGCTGTCAGGGTGAAAGGGCCCCATCCCCAATGGTCTTAAAGGAAAGAAACCTCTCTTCATCACCTGCTAAGGAATCACTGCCTCAGAGAACCCTACACCTGGTGCTACAAACCTGGGAGAAAGCAAAATGTCACAAATCAGTTAAAAAGCAACTCAGCATCTTGGAGAAAGAACAAAATGAGTGACTAAAACAGTATCCTTCTAAGTCAGATTTAATGGGGAGAAAAAAATCAGGAAAGAAAAGAAGGAAAAAAAAGACAAAAATTCTTAAGAGGACCTTGCAAGAGAGCGCCCTGGAACAAGATGAGCACAATCTCGGGCTGCATGGGGGCTCCTGGGGAACAGCGAGCACAGGTGCGGGCTCAGAGATGGCTGGCTCAGGAACACCCAAGCAGGAAAAGAGTTTAATTAACTCAAATACCCTGGTGGGGGGAGGGGGTACGGCAGAAAATCTCAAAACTCCTCTGCAGCAATGGTTCTTAACACCGGTGCATACTAGAATCACACCAAAAGCTTCTGTAAAATATGAATGCCCGGCACCAGGCCTAGAGAGCCCAATCCAACTATCAAGTGTCTTTTTTTCCTAAAAAGGCTCCCAGGAAATTCTAATATGAAGCCAAGAGTTGAAAACCACTGCTCTAGATGGAACAGGAGGGAGAATTTGTACAGTAAAAGTATAAAGACATGCATGTCAGTAACATCAACTTCACATTAACAGTTCTAGGTAACAGGACCTAGGACACTTACACCCTGTGTCCAGGTTTAATAAAAACACTGCAAACTATGAGGGAAATACAGTAAAACAGCAGTGATAACAGGTGTTCCTTATGTTCCCTTAGATTCCGCATGAAATACCACACAACAGACAAGGAATGACTGATAGACCTATGTGTGAATAAGACTTTCAGGAGAAAATAGGAAAAAAGGAACAAAATAAAACAAAAATAAAACTAAGGAAATGAACAACAATGACAAAAATGAACAGATGAAGAAAAAGAAATCACCACAGAAATAATCCGTAATGGGTGCGAGAGACTCCTCTGAGCTTAAAACCAACCAAAACAGTTAAGTGTAAGATCAAACAGGTCCACACAATGCCAGAAGTAAAAAACAAACAAACAAACAAAAAAAAACCAATTCTGGTGAAATTGATGATCTTAAAAAAAAAACAACTAAATCCTACAAGCTCTTATCAAAGAAGGCAAGACTGAAATTCTAAATTATTAAGAAATTTACAAAAGTGTGAAATTCCCCATGAAAATGATTCCAGGGGATTTACAGTTTCAAAATGCTTTTTTGTGCTTGTTACTACAAACTCAAGTAAAGCAAGCATTCAACACACAAGAAAACTAGTAATTTAAAAGAAAGTTATGACAAAATCTGAAAATAAAAAACACAAACTAGAGCTTACTCTATAAACCAAGCATCTTGTTCAATTTAGGTGATGCTATAATCAGACAATATGAAAGACATTGTAAGAATGAGAAAATATAATAAGCCAATCAACTTGAAACAATCAAGGAAAAAAATTCTCTTCTATAAATGATACCAAAATGGACCAAAAATAGAAAAACCATTGGAAAAGATGGGAAAGCTCAACAAACATAAATCAGCACAACCATTAAAGATATAATCAAGGGTACTGGAAAAACAGAAAACTGCAGAATCATTTCCTTAAAAATGCACAAGTCTTGAAATATAAGTCAAAGTATAATTAAGAGGACAATGTACCAAAATCAAGGTTATTCCAAAACTGGAGACACGGTTCTGCATTTCAGGATGGGGAGGACTATCACCATGACTTACCATGAATTAAGAGAAAATTCTTTTATTAATAAACATCAAAAATAGTACAAGGGAAGCCCTTCCCTGACCCAGCACAGCTGGAGGAAGAAACGTCCACGGGAGTAACAACACGGGGACAAAGGACTAGCTCCTCCAGGTGTAGCCCGTTCTGTAACACATGGTTAAACTCTCTCCTCTTGATCTTACCTTTGGAACCAAAAGCAAAATCCCCAGAATTACTGGAAGCCAAGTCTGCAAACGACAGCCCTGTACTACTTCCAAATCCAAATGAAAGTGTTTTGCTTTCCACTGGCAAAAAGGAAAAGAGCAATTTAATATTTCATCCAATGTATGTTGAACATCAAAGCTTTACCAAGGACCCAAAGAGAATGGCGGTAGGACCTTATATACTACTGAGGGGGGGTGTGTGTGGAACATTTATAACCTGGTTATTCCTCTGAAGTTACTAAATACATCCAAGCTCTGAGCTTCTTCAGTATTAAGTGCAAGGCACTACCTTCAACGAGCAGTACACCAAAAGCATGCCGAAAGGCATTTTTAAAAAGTGAGATGTAGGTCTACACTAAGTCAGACACAGAGCTGAACAGTTTCTGCTTTATAGCCTTACATAATCTAAAGCATCTGCATGAAGACTGCTTGTGTTCCCTACTGTGAATAGTAAGAGCTTAATGTCTTTTCATCTCATCAGCAGGCGTCTGGGGGCTTGTCCTGATCCTGCGCCCGTGCAGCTGCAGGACCTCAGTCTTGCACTCTGCTTCCCTCATCTGAAAACATGTGAGGTTTTAGGTCTGAAGTCACCTTCCTCTTCTAGAATGTTAAGACTCTAAAGTGCCTATAAACATAGTTTTTGTGATTTATTCAGGACTATTACTGAAAAAAAAAAGGTAATATAGACAATGTAAACATAAAAAGCACTACAATTATAAAGACTCCAAAAATCAAGTGAAATGAAAAGGGGGGGGGAACATCAGGTATTAATTACTGTACATAAATACTTAATTTAATGAAGTGGGTAGAGAAAAGGACAATTAAGTAGTATCATTAAAAAGTTGACACCTCTACTTAAGATTTCTGTAACTACTTCATGTACTTTACACAATTTTGATATACTTGGGTGGTGATGTAATTTCGACAACAGTCAAATGCAAATACACAGACAAAGGAAACTTCCATGTAAGCAACCTTGTCGTTTACTCTTAGGCAGACTCATGAGAGTCACAGTGGTTGGTGCTCCCTAATCACTGCAATCCAAACGACAAAAATACATGTGTGTTGTCTTTGTTGGCAAGGCAGCTAATTTTCTGATTATTATTACAAATATTTCACGTCCCTTTATACATCCAAAATTTAAGAAAGGGAGTTTCTGATCTACACGTAAAAGTCTATCTTCTCAAAATCACAGGTCCTTTATGTAGTAACACCTGCCTAGAAAGTTTTTGTAAACATCTACCACATTTTACCTTGGCCTGCAGACTCTGCATCATCTTCCTTTCTAGTAGATAAATCCACAGGTTTGTCAACAGTCCCAGAAGAAATAGGTGGCGAACTAGCGGATCTGGTGGTAAAATCAGGTTCTTGAGATTCACACACGTGTGGGACGGTCACTTCACTCCCACCTGCACACACACTCTCAGCCCTGCTAGTTGCTTCCTCACTCTGGGATTTCTGCAAAGAGAAAGTAACAAATAAGAATGCCACGAGATACTGACTGACAAAGAGGATCATACACCTTATTTTCAGAGGAACTGAGGACGCGGGGGTTTGGACAACGCGGAGTAAGCACGCTTTTCTCTCTCACCCCACCCTCACTCTTGCCCTCCCAACACCCACAGCTGGACTGGACTTAAAGCAACTCTAAGAAGCCTCTGAACAGTGGATGAAAGCAGGAGGATTAAGAATCTTAGGACCTGAGGGACAACCTGGTGGTGACAACCGTGTGGGTTTTTCCCTGTTCCCTAAATAGCTCTTAGGGAGAAACGACATAAAAAAATTGTATTAGAAATGAAGAATTCTCTTCAGTCAGTAATTTAACCTTCCACTTTAAGAAACTAGAAAAAGAACAAGCTAAACTGGAAACAATGTTCTGCAAAGGGCAAAGGATAACGAATAAACTGTGGTACATCCTCACAGCGGAGTACCAGCCAGTGACAGAAGGGTTGGCCACCAACACACGGTGACCAGGATGAATCTCAAAGGCATTATGCTGACTAAGAAAAGACCCTGTCTAATGCTGCCTGTGGTGGAGGTGACAAGCACTCAGGCCTGTGTAAGAATTTACAGAAAACATAACACAACAAGTGAATTTTACCTATGTAATTTAAAAAAAAATCAGTACAAATGAAACAAATCGTTACTTCCTAATGTTCTGAAGCACAGGGAAAAGGTCACCTGCTCCATTTGTGTCGAGTGACATGGGCTCCCACAGCAGCAGTATTCCTAACAGCCAAGAAGGTGGAAGCAACCCCAACGGCCATCAACAGATGAAGGATAAACAGAATGTGGTACATTCACACTATGGAGTATTACTTGGCCATAAAGGGAATGAAATACAGATATATGCTACAATGTGGCTATACCTCAAAACCTTACTAAGTGAAAGAAGCCAGACACAAAGGGCGACATATGATCTGTCTGTATGGGATGTCAGATCTGCAGAGACAGAAGAAGGCCATCAGCGGTTATGCAGGGCGAGAGGAGGCGGTGTAAATGGGGAAGGGGGTGACTGCTGGAGGTTACAGGGCTTCTTTTTGCAGATGACAACAATGTTCTAAAATTGACTGTGGTGAATATACTAAAAACCACAAGCGAATCTACTAAAAAATCACTGAGTTCTACATTTTAAAATGGGTGAACTGCATGGTATATGAATCGTATCACAATAAATGTTATCCAGAAAGTGCAGGTGAGATTACTTGGGGGACGGGAGTGTCGTAATTCAGCAACTAACACATACTCCACATGGGAGTCCACGAATGAGACTCCTGGAGACAAATCAAGCCGCTCCTGCCCGTTCACACTGGGCCCCCAGTCCTCAGCTCCAAGCTGGCACGCAGCCAGCACCTGCAGAAGCACTTGGGCACGCTATGCAGGGAATGCACCATCCGAAGACCCTGCGTGGTCCAAGAACCAGACTGAGAGTAAAGTAGGAAGGATGCATTCTAAGAGGATGAACACCTACATCCGTTATGAAGCATATTCATATTTTAACTTTAGTGGTCTTAATTGTTTCATCTTGTGTATCAAAGGGTGCTCTCCTCCAAAATTACGATTTATTGTGGCAATTTTTTTCAACCTTTATAGCGATTTATCGTATTTAATTTCTGTACCAAAGGTATTTCTGGACAGCCCCTATGACTGCAATTTAATGAACATTATGATAGTGCTACAAGATATTTCACAAAAAGATTTTAAATTGTAAGAATGATGATACACCAGTCACTCAAATAAGGTATCTCAACAGCTATTAACAGTATGGTTCCCAAAACACTGACAAAAGGTACCAAGCCCTTGTGTGCCACAGGAGGAAAAGGAATAAACGATGTGCAATTCAGCCTGCACATCAGTGTGGAAATTATTTTTCAGTTTTAAGTTTTAAATTAGGTAAATTTTAAATAAATAAGCTTAACTATTTTTAAGTTCTGCACCTAAGACTGAGGCCGTGTTTAAACTGCACTGTTTCAGCCTGCGGAGCCCTGCTGAGTTACTGTGACTACTGCACTGCGAGAGGAGCCAATGGTGAGGGCGAGCTGCAACCCGTGTGCCCACTGGGTCCGGGGCGCAGCCAAGCGGTCTGAGACACACTGCAGGTTCAGGGCAGCATGGCCTCCGGCGGAGAACCTCAGCTAGGTCTTCCACAGACAAGGCCACCGGGTCGTTACATCAGCTACACGTGCACTACACGCAGCCCCCTCAAGCCTCTGGGGCAAGGAGACACCGAATCCACGTCAGTGTGGGGCTGTCAACAGTTACTAGTCAGGGACCTTACCTTCTAGTGTCTGTAGAACACAAATTAAGACAACAAAGTGTTGACAGCTATCAAAGTTACTACAGTTGAGCTAAGGAAGTAATCAAATCATGAAACTGTTGACAAAACAAAGTACAAAGACAGGCCAAGGGAACTACATTGCAAACGCTATTTCTTGTCCACCCTGCCCACTCCACAATAAACTAACCTGCATGAAAAACGACCTCCATCCTGTTCTTGGTGCAGGGGCAGACCCTCTAAGGGACATCTGCACCGTCCATGCCACCACCCTCTCCCCATACCCAGCATGCACGGGGGTGACAGCGTGGGCCTTTCGGGTCCTCTGTGGAGAACACAACCCCTTCTCTGGCCAGAGCTGAATGGGGGGCTTGACCCACCGCTAGCTGTTCCCCATCACTGCTGTCCTGTGGGTTCATGGCACCAACAAAGACAACTGAACTCCTACCTGAGCTTCCTGAACTTTCTGAAGCTCCGACTGGAAGTCTTCCCCGTTTCCATTGTCCTCATCAGTGTCACTGCAGGCTCCACAGAAAAATGTGGGTGGAAGTTTTAAGGTGTCTGCTTTTGCCTTCTCTTCAACTGTTGGTTTCTTTTCCCAAACAATAACACATTCTTTCTCATTACCTGAAAACCCCGTACAATGCAAGCAAAGTAAGGTTAAGATAAAAGTAGATGAAGTCCAACTCCTCCCCAACAGTGGGCCTCAGTGTCACCTGCAGACTGCAGACAGAATAACAAGACCTCAGGCACCGACGGAGCACAAGCACCCCTGGGAGCAGAATGCTAGTTTTACATACTTTAAATCACCATGCCAACGCCGGTCATTACAGAGTGACCACACTGGGAGATTCCTTTTAAATAGTTTTAAAAAAAATCAGACTTAGTCTTTTTAACGTCACATACCTGGCAGGTTTTCTTCTAGCGGTCTACATTTTTCTGAGTCATCCAGATACAGTTTTCCATTAAGTTTCTTGACAGCTGTGTCAAAATCTTCATCTTAAAGTATAATTGGTTTTATTAAATAAAATAATTTCTCATAAGTTTCAGGAGATTTTCTAGCCAGGAATCTAGGAGTCATCTTCAACTTCATCCTTTCCCCTCCTCCCCACATCCAAATAGCAACCAATCTTGCCAATTCCACCCCCCAGTGCTCCTGTTCTTGTCTGAGCTGCCCTGTTATTTCAGCCCCTCTCCTCACCTCCATCTCCACAACCCTCTACACCTCTGCCTCACTGTTCCCCACACCTGCTCTGAGGACGTGACTTCCCTGCCTGGAACCTGCCGTGGCCCAGAGCTTCCTGCAGTCAGACCCCATCTCTGCCTCTTGGCACTTCTGCCCCTAAGACCTCAGGGAAACTAGGACTGCTGTCAGTCCCCTCAAACGCCTGCCCTGCTCATGACGGGCACCCAGGGAACGCTAATGAAGAATGCAGCCATTTCAATGGTGACACCCACTGACTGCTCACATGCACCTGAGACAAATATTCATCTGTGGCCACAGCACGGGGGCCTCTAAGAGGCAGGCTTAAGACAATCTCACAAAGAGGAGTGTGAACAGGATGCTTTAAAGCACAAAAGACTTACCATCCTCCTCCTCTTCACTGACATAGTCTGGCCTGTTCTTATAGCAGAAGAAAGTGGGAGGAAGCTGCAGTTTGCTTGCAAGAGCCCTCTGCTCAGGGGTCGGGGTCAGCTCATACACCACGAGGACATCGTCATCCAAGGGAGGGTCTTCTGGCTTTTTCTTCTCTTCCGCTAAATGGCAAGTCAAAGAAATTGATCAAGACAAGGTGTTAAGTATTAATGTCAATATTCTAACTGAAAATAAGTCATGGAATTCATCTCTAGGTTGAAACAGCATGCTGATAAAAACACACACTTTGATGTGGACACAGCTCATAGTAACCATGAATTAGAAGCCTGATTTAATGTCCTATCAAAAACACTTAGTGAACACAGAATCTACTGAAAAATCAAAAAACGCCCCACTTTTACTTACTGATCATTGAAAAATACAGTACTGATGGCTATAAATTAAAAAGGTACTTAAAAAGTGCTGCCATAACCATATTTGGCAAACTAAATGGTTTATCAAAATATCCCTACATTTATAACTGAGAAAAATTAAATCATAAGCAAAGATTAGTATAAATATAAAACAAATGCAAAGCCCAACACTGATGAGACCCTACAAGAAAAGGTTACAACTGCCAAGGCAGGTGGTAAGAATTCCATCTACGGGGGGAGGGAGTGGCTCAGGGGTAGAGTATGTGACTAATGTGCATGAGGTCCTGGGTTCAATCCCCAGTCCTTCCAATCAGTCAATCAACAAATAAATAAATAAGTCAAATTACCCCTGCCAAAACCACACAAAATAAAAATAAAAAACAAGAATTACATCCAGTATTCCATATTTCTAAACACGGTAATAGAAGCAATTAAATTAAACTGTTACCTTTTGGGTAAATAATCCTGTAAGAAACTAAGGTAACTCCTATTAAAACCAACAATAACAAAAACAACAAAAAGGCAAAAAATGGAGAGAAAAAGAACTCTTCATACGATATGCTCTGGTCTGTTGACTTCTGGCTAAAGGAACTGATAAGGTCAGCAAATCAAGAAGCATGTTACGTGCCAAAGGGTGCGGTCCAGATGGCAGCCCAGCCACACCTGAAGTGCGGCCAGTCCAACTGGGATGTGCTGCATTGTAACGATACACATGGGACTGTGAAGACTTGACACCAAAAAAAAAATCTCACTGTTAAGGTTTTATCCTGAGTAGAAGTTGAAATAATATTCTGAACATAATGGGTTCAGTTGAATAGATCATTAAAATTAATTTCATCTGTTTCTCTTTTTTTCACCTGTTTCCTTTTATTTTTTGACATGACTAGAAACGTTTTGATTCCATACACAGGTCGTATTTCCACTGGATGATGCTGACCGAGAGAACAGTCCTGCAACGCTGAACTTGCCTCTTGCTCCTTCATTACAAACACTTCACGCCAGCTCGCAGCCAGGACAGCACAACGCTGTGTATCAGGCACCTGGCGGGGCCTTGTTTCCCCGTGCCCACAGTCCTCCTCTCTAGGGTCCTCTGGAACTATGACCTCCTCGAACTTGAAAGAGGACAGGGCTTTTTGTCCTGTAGCAGCATGTTGGTAAATCTGCTCTCAAACCTGGGGCCCACGGAGTCTGTGCACAAGTATATGCCCTTTAATAGAAAAAAGCCCACACTTTTCACATAATTTTTCAAAGACTGTGTCCTTAGGCTAAGAGCTGCTGTGGCCAGTTGCACAATTGGTAAACTTTAAAACTGAATGTCCTAGAATCAAAGGTTGTCATTTTATCACTGTCCTTGCTTGGCAACCTGCAACACAGCTGTGTCATGTCATCAGACACTAAGGGTGAGTTTCCATTTCCCCAGCCTTGCTCTCGAAGGTCTCCAGCAGACCCCACTGCCTAGTGCTCCCTCTTGCACTGACACTGACCTCTGCAGACGGTCTGTGCTACACATGCTAACGTGCCAGGGTCAGTGGTGGCTGTGAATCATGGGGCTGCTTTCAAACACAGTATCGTCCTAAACCACAGCCAAAAGGACAGCCTTAAAGAAACATATTCCCTGTGCGATACACGCTGCTGCCAACAAACGTCTGGGTGCTGGCAGACACCAGTGGCTGTTGATAAAGGTTAGATAAAACACAGCCTTCGTTAATCACAGTTAGAAACAACACGTATGACGTACAAGACAGAGAAAGGTAAAGACCACGTGGATCTGCCTCCAAGCAACTGTGCACCACGCGGGAAACACGACACCCCAGCCCATGAGAAACAGCGTCATGGGGTTAGGCAGGCACTGACATGCAGGCTGCAGGGTTACGGACTTCATTGTCACCCAGCCAGCCACCCCGCTGAGGACCAGCTGCCACCAAACAGCCTGAGTCCTCCTCTCACTGCGGTGCCAGCTCTGTACCTTTGTCCTCAGGCTGTGAGAGAGGGGCGCTGGTCCAAAAGGCCATTGGGTTAGATTTAAAAAGGCTAAAATTAAATCCTACAAAATAAAGAGGATTTCACTTTCGAATGTTTTGAGAATCAAAGTAAACATAATTTAAAGTATACAAGCCAGAGTCCCACATTCACACCAACATGACTGTCTCACGCGTCCCATTTATCTGGGGGTTTCTTTCCTTGTTCACTTTGTAAGTGGTGGCAAGACTGCCTTACATAAAACGTGAACATATCAGCATCCGGTTTTATGTGTGACAAGAACACAAGGATAATACACTGAAGGACGAGCCCTTTCGAGCCACCAGCCTGGAGTGCACCTCAGGATTCGAGTGCTCAAGGCCCTGCGCTGGGTTAGGGTTAGGGCTGGGCGCACCTCCGGGTCACTGAAACCTCCTGAGCAGCTCGCCCACTGCCTGCTCCTGTGCAGATACTCACGGGTAAACTGGCTGAAGGAGAAAAAAATTTGCACAATTTTGTTTTGGCTGTTCACAAAGCACTGTGTTAACAACCCGACCTTTACTAAAACATCCCAGCCGCCTACGAAAAGGGAGGGAGGGAGGAAGATTCTGCTGAATCTAAAGACGAGTGAGTGCTTACCCCTTTCTGGTGTTTTGAACGTGTGACCACTTGTGGACTCTTCCTTCGGTAACACAGGAGTGAGGTTTCTGGCACTGCCGTCAGGAGCTGGTCCAGGGTCAGAGCTCTGCGACAACTCGTCACCACCCGGCCCCACGCTTCTTTCAGATCCACTCTGGGCTGAACTGGTTTCACTACTGCTGTTTTTCAAAGGTGCATTAAAACTAAACCCAAACAAGGACCCAGTAGCTGAACTATTGCCAAATGCAAATGGCTTTGATTTTTCACTACTGAAAATGCTCTTAACAGACTCAGAACCAAACACAAATTTTGGAGGTGAAACCACTGCTTTTGTTGTTTCAGACGTGCTAGACACTCCAACTTCTGAGGTCGTATCGGCCACATCACCCTGAACCAAATCCGTCCGCTCCCTCGTGGTTTCTTCTAACACAGCCACGGCAATTTTGCCACACGGTGACTCTCTGGGAGTGGCAGAACGAGAAACATGAGGTGTTATCAAAAGATCTTTTTCTTGGGCTATTTTTGCTTCATCAAATATTTTCTTAAACGAGTCTGCAACATCCTGTAATTTAAAGCGGACGGCTAAGTGTTCCACCTTTCTTTCTCCGTCTGCAAAGTCACACGCAGTCCACACCCACACTCGCTCTGTCCCCTTCATGCTCTGCAAAGTCATGTCTGGAGTTATTCTGTGGTTGGCGCAGAGTTTCAACACCTGATCCCTCCGCATCACCACGCGGCCCTGCCTGCTGTCGTAGTTTTGCAGGATCTTTATGTCGCCGATGCCCCTCTCCTTCCACTGCCCCGCGTCTCTGTCGTACCTGTAGAGCTTTGCCCTGTGACTGAACACCACCTGCTCATTCTCCTCACCGCTAGACACCTCGACGAGATCCGGCAGAGGGACCACGGGCTCGAAGTGCTGCCCATCCCTCTCCTCCTCCTGGGTGATGTCCGAGTCTTCATCGGTGCCCACGGAGGCCCCACTCTGATTCAACTTGGCAGGAGACTTAGATGGACTCAAAGCAGATTTAAAACTGAAGTTGAACCCGGTGGTTGACTCACCAAAGCGGAAGAGATTTTTCCTCACGGGGCTGCTGGCCAGGGGCGAGGTGTGCACCGAGCCGCCGCCATCCAGGGCGTCCTCCCGCAGGTCGTAGCTGTCCCACTCCAGGGCGGGCCCGCTGTGCTCCGGATTCGGCAGGCTGCTGGCGTCCTCAGCGCTTGCAGCGCCCGCCCCTGGGCTCTTACTCTCTTGGTCGGTGACTTTCATCTGATCACTGGTCAGAAACGTTTTGAAGTCTTTCAGCCCACTCTTCATCTCTTCAGCCCTCTGTATTAACTTGGCGGCTCGGCCAGTGTCCACGAGCTTATGGGGCGTCTGCAGTGGTATGTCTAACAGAAGTCGCTGGCATTCCTCAAACTTCTGCTTGAACTCCTCAGCCAGCTCGGGGGTCTTGAATTTTGCTGCCAGCTGCTCCAGTTTGGCGTTGCCATCAGAAAAGTCACTAGCCAGCCACATCCAGGCCCTGTCCGACCCAGAGAGGGGCTTCAGATGCATGGTGGTGGTGATCCAGTGGTTGGCACACACTTTCAGCACCTGCTCTCTCCGCATCAGCATTCTCAGTTTGCCGTTGACTTCATTTTTGAGAATTTTTAAGTTCCCCAAACCCCTTTCTTTCCACTGACTTATCTCGGCATCAAACCTGAATAATTTCACACGCTGTGAGTAAAGAACTTTCTCATCCTCCTCCCCCGTGACGAGCTCCACCTTCTCAGGCATCTGGACGACAGGTTCAAAGTGGATGTCGTCACTGTCCTCCGTCTTATCATCGTCTTTCTCAAGGTCAGCACAGGTGTCTGCCTGATCAGCCATCTTACCACTTTGTGATGAGAATAATTTCTCTCCAGCACCCGAAAATCCCTTGAAGTCAGGGTCTTTTTTGCCAAACTGAAAGCCTTCTCCTGAAGTTGACTTCGCAAGGTCTGCAAAGGTGAAAGTGCTGCCAGCCTGGCCGAAGCCTACGGCAGCCCCGTCCTTCTGGCCACCTGCTTCCTGAGCCTGACGACCAGAGTCGCTTTCAAGGGGCTTTTCACTCTTCTCCTCCTGATTTCCCGTCTCCTGAATGCCAAATTTAAACCCATCAGCAGGCACGGGAACAGAAAAACTAAATCCTTCTTTTGTTGACCTAGACTCTGTGCTGGAAGAACCCTGAAATTTAAACGAAGGTACATTTTCTTGATCCACATGCCCAAATTTAAATCCTTGTTCTGAGTTGCCATATTTAAAGGCTTTTTCTGAAAAGTTATTTTTAAATCCTGTTCCCACCTGACTTCCAGAAGAGTCGTTTACCTTAGCTGTTGAGCCCAATGAGAAAGCTGAAGGTTCTTCTGCAACAGGTTTATGGGCTGGTTTAGAGGCATCACAAGCCAAGCATTTTAAGGAAGAACTCTCATTTAGCACAGAGCAAACACCACAATCCCACTGTCCTTCCTTCTTGGGGAATGCCTCTTCTTCAAGTCCACTCTCTGGAGCCTTGCTTGTCTCTGAAGAACCAAACTTAAAAGAGGCAGGAGCTGGGGCAGCAGAAGCAGGTACACTCTGTTTTCTGGGATTCTGACAAGCCACACATCTGGCAGAGCTTCCTTCATTTGGCACCAAGCAAACGCTGCAATCCCACTGCCCTTCCTTCTTGGGGAACAGCCCTTCAAGCCCACTCTTTGGAGCCTTGCTCACCTCGGCAGGGGCAGGGGCAGGGGCAGGGGCAGGGGCAGCGGGAGTGGGTGGATTCTGTCTCCGTGGATTCTGACAGGCCACACACTGGGCCACGCCTGCCTCATTCTGCACTAAGCACAAACTGCAACCCCACTGTCCCTCCTTCTTGGCGAACACTCCTTCAAATCCACTCTCTGGAGCCTTGTTTGTCTCTGAAGAACCAAACTTAAAAGAGGCAGGAGCTGGGACAGCAGAAGCAGGTACACTCTGTTTTCTGGGATTCTCACAAGCCACACATCTGGTAGAGCTTCCTTCATTTCGCACCAAGCAAACGCTGCAATCCCACTGCCCTTCTTTTATTGAAAAAACAGATCTGAAATCACTGCTGGCAGACTTAGGAAGATCTCCTTGGCCAAATTTAAAGGAAGGTTGCTGAACAAATGGAGATCCACTTTTGCTAGCAGACTTTGTATTCCGGCATGCAATGCATCTAGACACAGTGGGTTCATTTCTAACTAAACAGACACTACAATCCCAGTGACCTTCTTTCTTTGGCGCCATCAATGCAAATCTTTCTGGAGCACTTTCTGAACTAGTTTTAGGAGTGGAAACAGTTTCAACTAATGGTGGGCCAAGGAGGTCTTTACTGCTTGGGTTGAGGTTTTGGCACGATACACACTTCTTAGCAGTTGCAGCATTCCTTAACGAGCAGCTGTTACAATGCCACCAAGACCCTTCTTTCTTTGCAACTTGAAATTCAAAATTCATGTTTCCAGCATCAGGTTTGCAGATATCTGTACTATCGTGACTTGTGGGTTCTTTTACAGTTCTCGCAGCCTGACTTGTGGTTGTGGCTATGTTTGCTCCAGAGGCTTTCAACAGGCTCTGGGCCTCTTCAAACTTGCACTTAAAAAGTGCTGCTTCCTCAGGCGTCTTGAACCTGATAGCGAGCTGCTCTGGTTTGGGCAACTCGTCTGCGTAGTCCAGAGCGCACCACACGAAGGACCGGTCTGAGCCCGCCATGGGCGCCAGGGCCGTGTCTGGGCTGATGTAGTGATTTGCACAGATCTTCAGCACTTGCTCGCGCCTCATCAGAAGGCGGATCTTCCCAGAGGTTTTGTGTCTCAGGATCTTTACATTGCCAACTCCACGCTCCTTCCACTCTCTGGATCCTCCATCAAAACGGAACAACTTTGCACGATTGCAGAAATACTCTTCCTCGTCCTCCTCGCCAGTCTTCACTTCAATCTTATCGGGGAGAGGCACCACCGGCTCAAAGTGGGGACCATCCTCATCGTCCTCTCCATGGGCACTCCCACCGTCTGCTTCGGGACTCCTGTTGGCCGGCTCTGCGGCAGGTGCTCCAAACACTGACTTCCCTGGACTGTGGAAAGTAAACGTTTCCTCACTGCGCCGAAAACCAGAATTCTTTTGCTGATTTGGGCCCATGTTTTCAGTAAATGAAATTTCAGGCACATTTTTGCTTCCGAAATTGAATGTATTTCGAGGTCCAATGGTCTGAGCAGCTTTTGGTCCACTGTAGCTGTCTCCTTGCAAAGGCTTATCTGAAGTCAGGAGACCTAAAAGGCTTTCACTATTATTGTAAGTCGTAGAAGGGGGCTGTGCCACAACCTGTGGTGAGGAAAATGTGAAGTCACCATCATTTGATTTGAAATTTGAGTTAAATTTAAAAGAAGTGGGCTGTGCTGGATGTGCAGGTGCTGCCAGAGATGGCCTTATTCCTTCGCCTGGTACAGGCTGAACAAAATTGGGTTTCCCAAATTCTATAACCTTAGATTCTGCAGATCTTGAAGCATGAGCTGCAACTGGAGGTTTTGTGAAATACCCTGGTTCTGGCAGAGGCGGATTTGTGCTTGTCTGTTGAACGTTGTAATTAAAGTAATCGTCACTCCTGGGTGAGAGAATTCCTGTTGCAGGAGACTCAAAACGCAGCGGGGGACCATACATGTCCTGGGAGAACATACAGGCAGATGAGCTCTGCACTGGGGGGGTGTGCATCTGCTGAGCGTAGGTGTAGATGTGCTGCTGTGGCGGCAGCCTATTCATGCCATAAACTGGTCCCTAGAAGAAAAATAAAGTTAAAATGTTTGTAGGTTGTCTAGGCTGTCTGCAAGACTACAAGTTAACCAGATACAAACCAATCCTCATCACCCTTAAACGTGAGCACTACGAGGTAAATGCATCCTCAGGGTGTGCAGCACAGCCTCGAGAAGACATGACTACAAAGATACTTACAGCTCTAGTCCATCTTGGCATGTAACGAAAACTGCCTTAAGTAATGACAGCACCTTAAAAATCTAATTCTCCTCCAACGTACCCAATACAATAACACCCCCTCCCTCCTGAACAAGGTGTAAAAATGATGTTAACGATGATGATGAAGATGAGGACTAACACTTGTTAGTGTGCCGCGCGGCACAGTTCTAAGCACTTTAACATCTCGTTTTAATGTCCTCAAAACCCTATGAATTAAAGTATTATCCTCATTTTACATATGAGGCAACTAATGCATAGAGAGGTTAAGAAGCTTGCCCGAAGTCACGGTGAGCAGAAGAGCCAGGGTCTAGGTGCACCCAAGCCCTGTGCCTCAGTAGACATTTAGTGCAGCATGCCAGGCCTGTGAGGACTGTGCACAGTGCCCTGGCGTCAGGGCTGCACACAGTGCCCGGTGAGGACACCCAGGCCTGCTTCTGTCACAACGGAATGAAGAAGACCCCACCCCCACCCCCACTTAAAATATTCTAAATGTTCACGCTTACTGTGACATAAAATTTAGACAACTAATATCGTTGAAGCAGAATTTCTACATCAGGAAAGAAATTTAAAATATCTATATCTTGTGGGACATTAAAGTATTAATGGTGAACTACTTCTTGAGTTTTTTTGTAGGAAGCCTGGACAATTAAAAAGGAGATATTTATAAATGTATAAATTATTCCTTTGTTACCTTTGTGGGAGTAACATTAGCTGCTGGTCTGAGAAGATACTGGGAATTATATGCTGGTGACTGACTATAATATACTGAAGGGCCAGTAGTTGCAACTAAAAAAAAAAAGAAAAGAAAAGAAAAGAAAAAAAAGAAAGAAAACACTGTTAAAAAAGTCTATGCTGCAGTTAGGACTACCTAGGCAAGAACTATAAATACAAAACCAGTAGAAACCAAAGAGAGATTTAACTACACAGGTTTTTAAAAAATTTCTATACATCAAAATTCACCACAAGGAAGATTATCCAACGACAAACGGGGAATGACTGCTAAGTGTGGCACACGAGGAGGGAGAGAGGAGCAGCAGGCGGGCAGCAAGAGCGAGCCCACAGCAAGCACCCGAGGGGCCGAGAGAGCGCAGGGCAGCTGCCAAGGGAAGACGGCACGACGCAGAAGCAGCTGTGCGGCGTCAGAGACGCGGTGCGCGAGCCACAGCAAGGACTGCGGGAGCCAGAGCGCATCTGATGGCCTCGGGGCCACGTGTCTGAAGTGAGCTTTGACGATCTGCAGGATGACAAGACTGCATTTTATAAACTCAAGCTGAGAACGTTCAGGTCAAAAGTCACCGACAAATTCACGCGAAGGATCTCACAACACAAAACGTGTTCCCTGGCTGAGTAAAAAGGGCACAGCATGACTGACACTCAAGCTCGTGGCCAAACTATTTGCTCAATCTGTTTTGTGCCTGTGTGTCACCAGGAAACCAACAACTAAAAGACACTCCTGTCAATGGTAAAAACAACCAACAATCATTTATTTGCTTGATCTGCTTAATGAAAGTTTTATCAGAAAACAAAACAACTTAAAGACCATTTATACCTTTACATAGAAGAAGAACTGGAAGTTAACTGTGACCCAAGAGGTGCTGACCAGCTGACTCTAGAAAGCCCTGAAAGCCTGAGAAAAGGCGAGCTAGCTTGTCTGTCCTCTCGGGACAGTTCCCTGAGAGGCCGAGCCACTGGACAAGCACAAGTTTGAACATGGAAAACTAACAGGACTGCCTGAAGATGGTCACCGTGAAATATTCTGGGGAGAAAACAGGCATAGAACATAGACAAGCTGATGGATTCGAGCAAAGAATCAGAGAGTCTGAAATGTAACTAGTGCCTCCATCAGTGACCATGAAAAAAAATAAACTCGGATGTTTTATTAACCTACTAAAAAAATCTAATAGAAAAATGCACCAAATGAACAATAACTCAGTAAATATAAAGGGTTATAAAATGTTGAGCATGCCTAGTAGTAAAAAAAAGAAAAAAAGAAAAAAACTCCAACAAACTTAAAAGCTGATACTATTTTTGTTTTTAAAAACTGGCAAAGGTTTTATACACTGATAGCAGTTACCCCTCGGCAAGACTGCAAGGAGACGGGCACCAGCAGACACTAGGGGTGTGAGTGTAAAAGCTGCACGGCTTTTCAGGAAAGCAGTTTCCCAACAGGGAAGGACTTCTCCAATACCCTACGATCTCAGGACTGTGTCCACAGCACCATTTATAATAGCAGCAACTAGAAATAAACAAATAAAGGAATAAAATTTGCTACACGATGGGACACCTTGTATTTAGCAACGGTGCTGTCAAAAAATGTTCAGTGGAAAAATGCTCAGAACTTAGAGAAATACTTAAAAAAGACTGACTCATCTCCACACAGCATGATAACACGGTAAAAGTCTCATTAAAAAAATCTCTACACACACAAAAAGACCAGAAGGAAATGCTCCAAAACGCTGGCAGGGCTCTCCGTGATGTGTTTAGTTTTCAGTTTTCTTTACACTGTTCAGTACTTCTGAGTGTCTCCTTACTATAAGTTTACTAATTGTTTTTTAATCACCTTATTTTAAAAAGACAAGGACCACCTTGGCACACCTGTACTTTCATTAAGAAAAAACGTCTGTGAACACAGGAGCAGGAACTGGGAGATCTGAGCGCTCCTCCCAGGCCCCCTAAGCTGCCCAAGACCTTGTCAAGTAGCCGCCTGGGCTCTCCGTCTCCTCAGCTGCAAAATGAGGATGTGCTGCTCTACACGTTCCACAGGGGTATTGCAAGAATGAAATGAGACACCGTGAATGGTATGTTTCTGTGTGTTTAAACAAGCAGAAGACCTGTGACGCCGGCACACAGGAGGATAAGATGGGACTGTGACCCACGAGGTGCCAAGTGATGAACGCACAGCCCACAGGAAGCCCTGGAAGAGGCCGGCCGCCCAGCTTAACTTCTCCACACCAGGCTCTATGCAGCACACAGGGTTCAAAGTAAGTGATGCTTAAAACTCTTGACTTCTCACACATTTATACTATGACTCAGCTCATGCAGTGAGCTGGCCTTTACAAAGATGTTCTGTCATCTCATGCGCACTGGGAGGACACTGTTAGGAGACAGCAGGTCTTCCCTAAGCATGGCCCTCCAGACCATCACACCAATGTGCTGCACTAGGCCCTACCACGCTCAGTCTTTTTTGAATTAAAACCAACTGGAAAAAAATATGCACTACCACCATGTCAGCAATCTGTCTCATGTAAGAGAAACCCATTTTTACCATCACTTCTGGCTAATGGGGGCAAGTGGCTTTAATGTTAGAGCACTGGAGTGTGAACCCAGCTCTACTGGTGCTGGCTGTACAGTAACAGCTGAGTCACCTAACCCTTCCTGACCCAGTTCCTCATCTAAAAAACGGGTTAATAATGGTTAATAATGGTTAACACTCTGCGTTACTGTAATTAAACTAGATTACATACACAGAGCACCTCTGCACGCAGACAACCCAAAGGAAGCACTCTCTGCGCCCTCCACACACACATGCTCACAGCAACCACATGATGCCAAGTATTATCTCTATCCTTCAAAAAGACAAACTGGCTCAGAGAGATCAGTAAGTGGCAGAGCACAACTTACAAGTCCTGTATGATCTAGCTCCAAACTCATTCCTTCTATATGCGACTGTGGTATTTCAAAATAAAACTTCCTATGAATGTCATACCTCTCAGTATATCATCAAAATAATTCCCAGAAGTTTAAGTTCTTAGCTAGGCATCTTTTAAAGTACAACACTATTAGTTAACATTCTCCAATTATAAGGCATAGTTCCACCTCAGTCTCAGCACCTTTGAGATGTGCATTTAAGGGTTTCTTTAAGCCTCGATATAAACAGGATCAGATAAAGCTTGTTTTGCTTCTGCTTATAAAAAGCCTTGGCAATACCAAACACAGCTTAAGTAACACAAAGGCAGACATATACAGATACACATATAAACATACAGAGACAAGTTCTCTACGTAAGGGAGGACGAAGCACAGTGACTTTACCAACACCTGGGATTAGTCAGCTGCCAACTCACCCGTCAGAGGGGCCCCATGAAAATTTTGTGGCCCCTGATGTCCATCAGGCACTGAGTCTGGCCCATAGTTCTCTGCAGGCCAGCGATGAGGGGACCCCGAGTTACTGCTGTTCAGTCTCAACTCCTGCATTTCTTTCTGTCGGAAGAAGACAGTTTAAAGCAATTCTATCACCAGAAACAGTGCCAGAGCAAACTTAATGCTTGGTGATGCCTTTTTTAAGAGATTCTATATTCTGGTAAGATTCGGAAACAGGTGCTGGTCTAAGACACGATCCTTAAATCTGTTAGAACTTGTATTTGCTCCCTTCTCTGGTTTCTTAGTGCTGTCACCTAACTCACTCACTCCAGAATTCAGAGGCAGCTCTAACCTAAACAATAGGACAACTGCCTAAGTGGCCGCATCTCCGTTTCTATCCCACATGTGCTCAAATAACCTCTCTGAAGTTCCATTCCAGCCAAGACACTTCTCTGCTCAAGGAAACTAGGGCCTACAAATTAAACTCCTCTGACGCTGAAGGTCCTAAGCAGTATCACCTCAATTTCAATCCTTCCAGCATCCTCATTCCACACTGCTTTACTCCTCAGCCACCTGGACCACCCACATTCCAAACTACCTCCCAATATTAGCTTCCCACTCACCGCATACGCTGCATGGAACACTGCTAATGTTTCAGGTAATGCTCAAATGCTCTACCAGGAAAGGGAAAACAAGTGATGCTTGCTCAGAATATATTACGTAGACAATAATGCACTCCAGGCACTTCTTAATTCTGACAGTTACAAAGCGGCAGACATACTGTCTTCTAATGACACTAGTGGATAGCAATCAGATCTATCACTTTCTGGACAACCAAATGACAACCCCCTTCCCCACCCCCAGAACCTACAAAGCAGGCACTTGTCAGGAATAGTAAGTTATTTGAGGTCAGACACAGACCCGGCATTTCTGCTCTCTTCTTCTACAAGTGTTTTAGGAACAGAAATTTCCCAAAGCTATAGCTACTGAGGTAAAAAATATCCGAATTTCCAAACTAAATAAAAACTTCCCCATTCATCCATCTACTGTGTCTAATTCAGATGCTACACATCTATAAAAAAAAAAAAAACAGAAGAAACTGATGCAATCAACCGGAAAACTTTGCTGGTCACGACTGGTATCCAGGCCGTAACTTAGAACATGCAATTAAATCTATAATCACAATTTTAAGAATTCAAACAACCAGAACATGTGATAGAAACTGGTTGTACAATTCTCACTTTACAGGTGAGAAGCCAAACAGAGAGAAAGATAAGGAAGTGCCTGGCTTGAGACCACGAGTCAGTGGCTGTCGGTACCAGAAGCCAGTTTTCCGGCACACGGACTGGCACTCCATGACCAGTGCTGCCAGGAGTACAAGGCTGGGCGCCAGAAACCTAGACAGTAAATGTGTACTATTTAACAGGCCACGAGTCTACACAGTTCACACAAAAAGTGCTGCTTGGAGGGGAACAAAGATTCTGTCGATCTTACACACTGCTGACAGTACTGCAATAATCACACACACACACAAGACTTCTCTGGTGTAACTAGCAGTAGGAATAATTTAGTTCTTACCAAAGAAAATGAAACAATTTACTTGTACTTCCCATTTCAAAGAAGTAAAATAAAGCTCCTTGGACTGTTATACTTAAGGTCACCTTCATATAGTTATAAAATATGATCACATACACATAACTATTTCTTCATAAAATTAAGTTAAATTCACATGAAATATCAAAAAGGAGACCTTTTGAAGTTTAGACCCCTTGTGAAATCTGAGCTATAAATATGACACATACAACCACAGTCAGTCTGAGACATGAGCTCACAGACCAAGGTATGAATACATATCTCACTAGTTCAATTCAATCACTTCGGAATCTCCTCTGTACCAGGAGCAACACTATGTTCTGGGTAAGAGTCTCCACCTGTGAAAGTCACATCTAGGGGAGGATGCAGACACACACGTAATTTCATAAATATGGCAAATGTCACGATGGAAGTATGTGAAACAGAGTAAGAGTCTGCCATTGTGTGGCCAAGGGACCTTCTGAACAGGGCTGGAAGGGAGTGAGAAAGTGGCCAAAGAAGGAACCTGGAATAGGAGAGGCACAGTTCAGAGAACCTGAGTGATTTACCTTAATGGCCTCCACCTGCTGGCAGATCATTTTCAATAAAGAATTTTGATCTTCTGCCCATCGTGGTGGTGTTCTGGGAGAATACTGAAAAAATAACAAGACAGGACTTAGAACATTTAGAACAGCAACATACCCTGCAGTGTGGAAAGATTCATTTCTTCCCCACTTACCTTGTAACTTTTACTTGGTGACAGAGAATATTTTGTGGGAGATGGTGTCGAATGTTTCATTTCTGAATCTGCATTTCGCAAGGAACCATTTTTATAAAAAGGACCTCCTTCACTGTAGTCATCGAGTTCCTGCATGACGGAATTAAGCATCTCCTTCACAGATTCCAGGGGCACAGGCAACTGAAAGCAGAAGGCACGAATCAACGGCTTCAGTTTGCAAAAATGCCAAAGAACGAACTTGAAATAATTAGATTTTATCTTACTAATTTACAGGCTCCACACTTTTGTGTAATAAGAACATTACACTTTATGTAATAACACATGAAACTTTCATGTAATCTAATGTCTTCCCGCTCTCCAGCCTGTGCCGTTTCTGTTTCTCCTGTCAGCCGCAACAGTGGCAGAGCAATGCTAACTGGGGAAGCTTTTTCACTTGAACAAAGTTAGTTACAGATTTGGACTAGGAACAGAAACACAGAGGCTGGAAGGCACCAACATAAGCCCTAATCCGAGCAACACAAATTAATCAACAAAACATGTGGAAGATTGAATATAACTGAGGTTAATGCAGTGGTAACAGCCTCAAACTGTTGACAGTTGGGGAAAAGGGAGCTGACAGCAGAGGGTGAGGATGAGAAGAAATGCTCTGAAGTTGTCAGCAACTATCTCCGATTTCAGTAAAATATTTAACTGCCAAATCCATTCCAAACTAGTCCTTTGGTGGCAATTATTTGTTGACTACATTGCCAAGATAACAAAAATAAATGCCTGCCTTAGGAACCTTTTCTAATTCCCCAACAAGTATTTTTGTGAAGAGTATAAATCTAGATGCCTAAGATAAAAAAACAAAAAACAAAAAAACAACACCCCCCCCAAATCTATGGCAAAGCAATGCTAAATATTTAAACACAACCCCCTTCTGGGCACTAACAAAGTATTACTGGGTGTTTTTGAATTTCCCAAAATATAAAACCAAGGCAGAAGCACTTACCACCCAGGAACCAGAAGCAAGAAAGTGCAAACCACCTGCAGCTCACCTTCTGAACCACCGAGAGGCTGGAGTCGCTGTCGTCCAGGATCTTGATCAGGTAGTCTCTAGCCTTTCTCAGGTAGTTTTTGCATTCTTCTTGTTCTTCTGGAGAAAGCACATCATTTTCAATGTCTTCTGCTTTCCTGTGAAAAATCTATATACACAGAGTGCTTTTGTGAAACAATTAGGTTTTAAAACAAAAACCTTTTAACTCAAGTATCACACTACTTACCAGTGCAAGATTCCAGTAAGAGACGACGTTATTAATAGATTCAAAAGCAGTCATAGCATCTTCTATGTTTCCATTAACCGCATCCAATATGGCAAAAGTTATGTGTGCTTCCTCTTCATATTCACCAATTTCAGATGCCTAAACACAGTGAGTAATTTTCAGTTAAACTGCCTCTACCTGGAATATCAAACCCAAATGATTTCCCAAAGATTTTATGTGATCTATGAGATTAGCATCTCAGTACTCTTTTCTGCCATCTTGTATTTATGACAGCTAGTGGACCTACACAGCAAAACTACCATCAGAGAGCCAGGCAATTGACGGAAGCAGTTTCTACCTGCATGCCTTCATTTATAAACCAGAAATCCACATCTGCAGTTAACTCACAAGGCCCTCCATTACCTGGATGTCTGCACTGTGAAAATGCTTGAACAGAGGGTCAGTAGGTTCAGGAATACTGCTCTTCTTTTTGATTATCTTCAACAATGGCAAAACCTTCTTCCAATAATGAACACTTCTGCCTATGTATTCCCGTTGATCATAAAAAGAATTAAGACCACTGCCCTAAAATAGAAGGGGAGAAGCACACAAAGGGTCAAATCTAAAAATTCAGTTACACATGGTCTGAACAACTGGTTAAAATTTCAAACAAAGGCAAAATAGAATCTCAAAACTCATATGCTCACCTTTCCAAATATTGGAATAATCAACTACTTTAATACCAGTGATCATTCTAGATGCAATTTTTAAAAACTTTCAATGACACCACCTAATCCTAATCAGGCAGCCCACCCTGTTTTCTTAAAGTTGCTATTTTTAGATAGCCAAACCCTGCCACTCTGTAAGTGTCACAGTTTGGTCAAAGGGCTAAACATTTACACCCAATCTTGCCACAGAACAGACCTCAAATATTTAGCAAGATCTATGTAGGTAATGCCCTCACCTACAGAGCCTTGTGCCACCAAACATGCAAAAAAAATTTTCAAGCTGGACAGTATTTATCATCAGGTAATTATCAGTAATAACAACATATAATACCTTGTAACATCCACTGTGCCAGGCACTGTTCAAAGTGCTTAAATATTAACTACTTTATGGCAAGATTAAGAAAATACATTTCACCTGACATAATATGAAGCTGCTATAGTTTTCAGAACTGAAAGACTTCCAATGGAAAGCTTGTGATTTTTAAAAACTAAGGTAATGTTCTTAAAAACTGCTTTCACTTTAGTGAACTCACCGTTTTCTGAAGGCACTGTGCCCAGTGCACAAGCAGAGCAGGCTGAAGGCCATGTTTTTCCTGGCCCCTTAGAGTGTTTATGTCGTGCTGAACTAGAAGTCGCAATTTTGCTGAGGTTCCAGGTCTAAAAAAGTTTAATTTAATAAAACTGATTTATAAATATGCAGCTCAACACCTATGTGCATGTTAATCACAAGATTACTAAAAATTAAAACATGAGAAGTGAATGAAGTCTTTGGGCAGTAAGGTAAAAGAGCACTGTTATTTTACTACTTACATTGCTTTTCTATGAATGAGATTACACACCGCATCCCACCAAGCTTTCTGTCTTTCCGTGCAAAGCTGTTTACACACAGGAAGAGGCAAGCACAGAGGCTGATAGAAGCTGTAGTGAGAATTACACTTCTCTTTTAACTGTAAGTGGCTGGTATATATTACTCCAATTAGAAATACCTGTTTTATTTAAAGAAAAAATCAATTTAAGTAGAAAAAAGTCAAACAAAACACATAAAACTGAAGCTGTTAAAATCTCTGCTTACCTCCAGATCTAAAGTACATATTGATTCAGGTGCGTTTGTTTCAAGCCTTGAGGTTTCCTGGGGCAAATGATGAAAAAGCTGTTTTAGCCATTTTCGAATTACAGGTAAGGAAGGCAATGAATTCCACTGTAAGCCAAGCCAAGTAAGGTGCTGAAGGCTACCACCGTGTGCTCGAACCGCACCTGAAATGAAGGGGAAAAATCGGCTTGAGGTTTTGAAAAAATTTTTGTGTGCCATCAGTTTTGCCAACATAAACAACTGACTCACATTAAAGGCACCTTAATTTTATTACCACTTTTCTACATCAGAGCACAGGGAAAACCTATGGTAAGCAAAGTCTCGTGATCTTACTAAAGGTACTCATACTCTTTATTTAGGAGTTTTAATAAAACAGTTTTGATGAAGAAAGCTATTTTCAAGTCCACCTAAGAGGAAAAAAAAAAAGAGCCTCACTAGAACGCAATAAAACAAAACCTGACAGGGGTCAAATTCAGAACAGTCACCCAGTAAGAAATCGTGCAACAGGAGACGTCCTTTCAGTCAAGAGTCATTCAAACAATGGGACACCATTGTATTAATCCGTCAGGGTAATAGATCTTTTCCTCCTCAGGAAACTCATTACTGAAAAATGATGGGTTTCTCAAAGCATAAAGAGCTACAAGCTTTCTGGCAACGTGGCAATTTGCAAGAAACTTAAACATATTCATCAACTTTGTCCCAGTAAGTCTGCTTTTAGGAATCTCTATGGAAAAAATCTGAAATGGAGACACTTCATACTAAAGTCTTCATCAGTATTTTTTTAATATAAGTGAAAAAACTGGAAACATCTTGGACACTCAATAATTAAAAGTGGCAAGCATATATAGTTACTTTATTAAAAAGACCATATTACCATTAAAAGTAATATTCAGAGAGACAGCATGAGAGAGAATTCATGGAAGACAAGTCATGTATACAGTGTAAACAACTATTTAGAAAAAAAAAAAAACATATATATATACATACCACCACCCCGTTATACTTACTCCAACCCCCCAAAAACCTGAAAGGAATACAAGAAAATATTAGTCATTACTTCTGGGTAATGAGATTACAGGTAACTTATTTTCCTTTTTGCTTTCGTCTCATATACTAAAAGAATGAAAATGCAAAATGTTTCCTTTGAAAGCTACAACTTACCAATGTCATATAAAAGATTTAAAATGTAAAATGTTAGTGTTTCTTTTGAAAGATACAACTTACCAACGTCACATCGAGCCAAATCCTCAGGCTCCGGTGCTTGTACATCAAGGTTTCCAATAACATCGCTACCAAGGAAAGATCTATCCTTAGGTGACCGACTGGAAAACAGAGCGTCATATAAAGCAGACTGCCCACTTTCATTGGCAAAGGATTCTACAACCTCTTTTAAAAAATCTTGCTTGTCACGACTTAAGTTTAGCAGCATATGCCCTGAAAAACAAATTACATTCCATCATTTTAAAAATACAGATTTTTACTGACATCTCTTGACAGTTTCACTCACATCCTCTAAAGGGAAATAACAACTATCTCGGCTGACCACCACCCTAGCTGGACACCCAGAAGGGTGCTGATGCAAAAAATGAAGAGACCACATATTTAACTGTACCTGTGTCTACGTGACAGAATAAAAGGCAAGAAAAAAAAGGTGTGAAAAATACCAAAGTGTTTCCATTTTAGATGGAAAAGTGTGGGTTTCAAGTGGCCACAGGAGAACAGGACCAAGTGCACATTTTCTGCCCTGACACACCTGACTTCTAAACCTGGCTGGTCAGAACCACCCTTTAAAAAGTTTAAAAAAATTTTATTTCCAGACCTCATGCCCAGAGGTTCTGATTCCACAGATTTGGGATGAATGATCTATTTATAAAACACTCCTTGGATGAAGTTCTAGTTCACATTACAACATGGGTGCACCCTGAAAACACTCTGCTGGGTGTAAAAAGACAGTTACCCAAAGACCACACATTGGATGATTCAGTTTCTATGAAATGTCCAGAATGGGGAAAGCTAAAGAGACACAAAGTTAGTGGCTGCTGAGGACTAGCGGGTTTGGAGGGAAATGAGGAGTCACTGCTAATGGATACATGGCTTCTTTATGAGGCGATGAAAACATTCTAAAATTGACTGTAGTGACCGCTGCACAACTCTGAGAACATACTAAAACCCACCGAACTGTACACTTAAAAAGGGTGAATAATACCATATAACAATTTTATTTCAATCAAGCTATTTGAAAAAAAAAACAAAACACAAAACTCTTTGGAGTAATTCTGGTGGTCAGTCAGGTTTGGTTACCACCAGACTATTATCTCTGAAAATCTGCAGAGACAAGCTCAGAAAGGCCCAGATCAAAGACAGCGAAAAACAGTTCACTTTACCAACTATGATACCCTGCAAAGGGAGAAGGGAGACCCAAGAAAAAGCAGGTCACTTCTTCAAGGACTGAAGCCTGCCTCCTACAAAACAGTAAGCCGTGGGAGAGGAGCAACGTCAGCCTCGACCAGCAGTCCACCTACAGACCAAAGCTTCGCTTCTCTAATTTAAGAGCACTTCTTCACTCTTAACAAGGTCTGTCCAATTTTGTATCAAAATTGCTTCTCCTGGAAACACTTCCCTACGGAGTCTGCCTATGTGAACACCTTCATGTCTTGCCTTAGCAGAACTAAACAGTATGTAACAGACCTTCAGGATCCATCCCCAACAGTCAAAGCTGGGATAAATCTACAAATTCCAAGAGCCTAACAGAATGTGGGTATGCATCTTCTATCTTCTTTACTATGTTGTCAGTTCCTTAAGAGAGAGCTGTGTATCCTTTCCATCTTTATATCCCCCATGGCATTGCCTTATAAGCAACTGCTGTTAAATGGCTGGCAAATCAGTAACTTACTCTTAGCTCAGGAAGTACTTTAAAATATTCTGGATGGAGGTTCTAGCAGCTAGATTATAAGGAGGGGTTAAGGAGTTTCTCCACCTGGGAACTAATATCAAGTATCTGTCCCTTTTAAAGAAGAAACCATTTCTTCTAATTCTTGCTATACCTCTTGCCCTATTCCAACACAGCAAAGAGAAATGATTATGACAAATTATCTTCTGGACAGACAGAAGATGCAATCGTAAGATGTGCTAAAAAAGAGAAATTTTCTTTTCAAAATAAAATCAGTTAAACATTACTATTACCTGATTGGCTCAGACGATCATAGGCCATCATTTCCAGCAGATTCTGTCCAGCGTCTCCTTTTATTAATTTAATCTTTGGTCTTGGAACCTGATCATTTTAGAATCAAAAATCTTTAATTTAGTGTTACATTTATAATAATTAGATGTTCCTTTCTATTACCTTCTGGTTTTCTGACAATGAATATACAGCCAATGGTTAAACCAAGTTGGAAATTCAACTGCAAAACACTGGGAACCAAGGAATTTAGATAATCTATAAAAGATGCCTACAGGGGAGAGGGTATAGCTCAGTGGTACAGTATATTCTTATCACGTACAAGATCCTGGGCTCAATTCCCAGCATGTCCATTAAAATAAATAAATAAAAACCTAATTACCTGTCCCCCTCCAAAGAGACTGATTAAAAAAGTAAATAAAAGATGCCTACAAAGAGGACTTCTGAGAAATTACTTTCCACTAACAGCACATTCAGGACCCAGTCGGGGAAATGGAGTATTTGGTTAGGGGTCTCTTCTCCCCTCCATAAACAGAACTGCAGCAGGGGAAACAGTGGCAGCTCTGTGACCTGGCACGGGGGAATCCTACTTATTAATGCCGTACTGTGGACAGCACGCTTCCAGAGAACAGGTAATCTGAGACACCACTGGGAAAACTGGGACAACCAAGAGAGTAAAAGGACTCCAGGCCACATCCTATGAAGAAGAACTGGAAGAATGAAGAATAAATAGAAGGCTGAAGAGAAAACAAGATAGCCGCCTTCAGACATCAGTAAGATTATCTTGTGAAAGAAGGGCTAGACTTTTTTAATAGGACAAAAGAAAAAATGCCAATGAGTAGCAGCTTGAAAAATATTTTTACTTTAAATAAGGAAGCACCAAGAACCAAATTACCCAAAAATGCAATGGGCTATCCTGAAAAGCAGCAAATGTCCATCACTGAAAACGTTCAGTCCAAACAGTGACCACTTACTAGAGATATCCTAAAAGTAACGATGAGGGTGAGGCAGGTAAATGCTGTTAAACGTCTAATTACTTTCTTAATTGGCAGCAGGAATAAACTTGGTACAACCTCTATGAGGTTGCAAATTTGGCAACAGCTCTAAAAATTATAAATGCATAGATACACTTTAATCTTGCCATCTTCTTTCAAGAACTTATTCCACCCAAAAATGTTCACATGTGAAATGGCACAGGTTAATCACTGCAGAATTATTTTGAAATAGGACTGCAAAAAAGTAAAGTCTGATATCTTGCTTTTAGGGACTGGTTTAAAAAATCCAAACTATGGTATATCCATAAAATAATATGCAACCATCAAAACAAATGAGGGTGCTTTACCCACGCTGTTTTCTGTGCTGATATGGAAATGTCACCAAGGTGTATGTCGTGGAAATAAAACCAAAACAGACAGAATGTACAGTGCATCTTCTTTCTGTATTTTAAAGAGGAGTGGGAGTACAGGTGTGTACATGCAGCATAAAACATTTCTTGAAGAGCTCATAAGAAATAAAATTAATGCAGGGAAGTCCATAACTAAGGAACAGACGTAGGAAGGACTTTTCAGTGTATTCTTACATGCCACTACAATACCAAACCATGTGAATATAATCACCTTTCCAAACATAATTTTTCAAAATAAACAGATTCCTTACTAACCTAAAAACTCCTGATTTTGAATTTCTGAAACATTAGTTTGACCTATGCTTTTACCCACAAGTTTTCTAAACATGAAGCCAAACTCTGTCATGTACAGATGCTGAAGAGCACAGAAAATAAAAACAAAATGTGACAAAATTCTTTTTGCTCTCAAACTGATCTCAAATCAAAAAACCAACCCCTTTTACACAGCACTTGACAGCTATCATTTGTGACCGGTGAACTAATTATGAATCTATTCAATCACAACACCTCAATGAGTATTTTCCTCATCTTAATTAGAAGGTTTCAAGAGAGACTGCTTAATGCTCAGCTGAAACCTCGACCTACAATGTGGGTAACACCCCAATAAACCCATGAAAGGCTGAAAGAATCATAAATCAAAATGCATTTAATACACCTAATCCATCGAACACCACAGCTTAGTCTCGCCTACCTTGAATGTGCCCAGAGCACTCAAATTAGCCTACAGCTGGGCAAAACCAGCTAAGGCAAAGCCTATTTATCATGAAGTATTGAGCACCTCATGTAAGGGACTGAATCCTGCACTGAAGGTGGAAGACAGAACTGCTGTCTGGGACAGAAGACTTGGAAGTGCACTGGCTGTTCACCCTCGTGACTGCACGGCCCACGGTGGGCTGCAGCTCCTTGCCCCTGCCCAGTGTCACTGGAGACTACCGCACTACATACACCAGCCCAGAAAAGATCAAAACTCAAAAGTTCAAAGTAAGTGTCTACAAAGTGCATTATCACTTTCACACCACCAAAAGTCGAAGTCGTAATTTGGACCATCGTAACTCAGGGACCATCTGTACTTACTAGAGCCACAGCGTTTCACTGATCAGGAGTCCAAAAACCCTACCATTAAAAAAGTCAGCCTCTCATGACTCCTTAAGGACCCCATGCCAGTCCACACCTCCCTTGTGTGCTCTGATGAGTGCTACAACAAATGACAATAAAAATACAAGTATCTAAGAGGCTTCCATTTTGTGTCCATTTCATGGAAGTATGTGGTGGGTAAAGAGACAAGACTGAGGTAGATGTCTCTGCACTAAAATCAAACAATGGAGAAAGTGAAAGCAAGGTATTCAACGGCTGACAGGTGACACCTGCACTGAGGCAAAACAGTTTTCAAAAGTAAACAGTGTATTACACGCGTGCACATGCAGATATATTTCTGAATTCCCAAGAAACCGGTAAGTGGTTGTCTTCTAGGAAAGACACAAGTAGATGAACTAAGAAAGATTTAGTTTTTACTATTAAAAAAGGTCAAAGTTTAACACAACAAACTAATGAATACAACAAAGAAACAGACTCACGGATACAGAGAACTAGAGGTGACAGTGGGGAGAGGGAAGGGGGGGCAAAATGGGGGAGGGGAATTCAGAGGCACAAACTGCTGTTGTGTAAAATGAGCTACAAGCGTGTGTGTGCAGCACAGGGATACAGTCATATTTTATAGTAACTGTAAGTGGAGTCTAGCCTTTACAAATTATGAATCACTGTATTATACACCTGTAACAGACAATGTACAACCAACTGCATTTCAGTTGAAATGTCAATGTTTGAACAGTTGACTGTGTGTTAACTGAAAAAAATTTAATATACTTTACCTTCATATTAAAAATACGAAAACTATCAGCTACTTGAGGATTCTATGGAAATTGAGTCATAAGAACTTTTTAATGCTTATATAAAATCAGCAAACTCTGTTAACTTCACTAATTCTCACCAATAAATACATCCGTTATGAAGCAGAATGCCTCTGCTGAGCAGTTAAGCAGCGCTTAACTCTGTGGGGTGAGTATCAACAAGTTCTTAAAAGATCCAGGTAATTCGAACGAGGAGGAGGCGTATTCTCTAGAGGAAATTCTACAGTGAATCCTTTTTTCTTTCCCTCAAGCAAAAGATCACTCTTTAAAGCTAACAACGATTTCTGTAAGCCAGGCTTACTGCACTTTTTGGCAGACCACTTAAGCTTACAAAGGGAAAACACTAGAACTACGATGGATCGGGGAAGGGGTAACAGCCAGCATCTCATCATCAAAAAATAATGGTTACGTTCTGGCATATTTCCTTCATGTCATGTTTTGTATATACAGCGTCACGTTTCCAAAGATGAATAAATATACTGCTGTACAATAAAGATCACCTCCTGTCAATGTCAAGTGCATGTTACACACACAGCGGTATCACTTCCTGTCAATGTCACGTGCACGTGACACAGCTCACCTAACACGCTAAATGCTTGTGGTAAACATGCTCTTACATCACGGCTTATGTAGTTACACCCAAAAATTACTTCCTTAGGTTTTCGTCCAAGTTATGAATATTTTTTCCATCAAGTTTTATCCGTATTTGAGAGTATTTCCTTACTACAGGGCCCCCAAAATGGCAGAGTAAAAAGATCAAACTCTTCAAAGTCTCAGCAATGCTGACTGCTGCCAGCCACGCATCCACCTGCCTGCTTCACCGCCTCACTGTGCTCCATAAATCCTTATTCTCCACCCATCAAATGAACTATTTCATTTTCACTTTCATCTATTCATATTTTCACTAGGTACCAGGACACACTTCCATGTGAAACACAGTCGTCTCACTGGACTGTCCACTGCACGCACAGATGGAGGCGGGTTACCTGGAATGCCACGAGGTAGCACAAGGCCGCCAGCTCTGCGAGTGCCCGCCACTGCACGGTGCTGTGCTGGCCCATCTTCAGGAGCAGAGAGCCAGCGTGCATGTACAGGTGTCCCCGCACTTCCACAAACGTCGCAGAGAGCTCGTCGTTCGCACCCACACAAGACTTCACAGACTGAAGAGCACTGTCAAAACTGTCACAGTGAAATGTTACATAGGAATTCCACTCCTGCATTGTGAATATGTAATTTAAAAAAACTAAAAAAAAAAAAAAGAATTTTATTTCCAGCTTCATCTTCCATATTCCATCCCTAATAATCCCTGTTCTCTGTTTGATGAATCACGAGTCATCGAGTGCCTACTCTTATTCCACACACTTCCTACCCTTCAAATTTAACCTCTAGAATGACGTCCAAAACATATTCTAGTCATATGGCTTCATTCTTTGATTCAAAGTTGAAATTTCTCACATTAAACATGTCATTTCCACACCGTAAGACAGTAACTAAGGTAGGTGGTCGTCAACACCATAAGTGCTCTTTCTACTATATACACAACTACAGAGTTAAATAAATTATATTTCTCACTACTATTTGTAATTATGTACTAGTTAGGCCTTCTGAATCCTAACAGACGTCAAGAGTCTTCATTTTGTAAGAAAATCAAAAACAAATACTTAATAGAAATGTGAAGCGTGATTATAAAGCAGGTTACAGTAAGAAATCCGGGCAACAGCTATTTCTTCTAGTATGTAAGTTCCTGGTCCCCCTCAAAGTTCTCAAGACTCCTTTAAGGAATCCATGAAGTTAAAATTATTTTAGAGTACTACTAGGAAATTATTTGTCTCTTCACCCTCATTCTCCCATGTGACCGAAAGCTTTATAAGCCACATCAAAAAGAAAAAAATTCCTAAATATTTTCTAAAATAATCTGAGTGTTCAACTTAGTTGTTCTGGACCACCTCTACCCTATCCATCTCAGGACACCACGTACTTCTTCAAGAAAACTACTATCCGCTCCACTCCAGTGAAAAGAACTTCTTTCCAAGTCAGATGAACGGTATAAGCCAGGGGAGGCCACACACTGGAGGGGCCAGGCAGGCACACAACTGTCACAGGTGCTCCGCCCGTAAGTGCAGTGTGTGGGCAGAGCAGCCGGAACACACAACACAGAGGCATGGCACACCCAGTGGGACTCAACTCACAGCTGGGCAGGGAGCCTTGTCTGCCACGAGCTCTGTCTAGTCAACCCGTGCTCTCAACGAACATACAGATCCAAGTGCTGCTTTCATTCAATGGAATTTAAACAAGTGGAGATACTGGTCCTCAAAATTAAAATGTACAAAAACTGAAAAATCACACACTTTATTTTACTTACCCTGTTTCTAAGCTAAAACATTAAGTGTCTTCTGAAATACCAGTACTTCAATTTTCAAATACTTATACTAGGACATCTGACAGATGACGTTTATGCTCTGACTTTCACTCAAGAATGTTTTTTGGAATCAAACATGAAATAACATTTAGAACATTCTTTTTCAGGTTTGACTCTTTATTAAGCATTCAAACTAGGTACTTACCAGCAAAATAGTTCAATCAAGTCTAAAGAGTAATACCGTTCTCTACAAATCAAAGTCACACAACACCAGTTAATATCCCCACAAAAAAAGATTCCTTTTAAGTGGTTCATTATACTACCTATCACCTCTGGATACATTACAGAAATAATACCACTGTTAAGGTGTTTAGACCCATGAACTGAAATGCCACAAATACAAGTCTACATACCTTTCCAATAATTCTCTGCTTTCTTGCACATCTCTAGCAGAGAGCGTAAGCAGCATAAGGTTAGCATAGGCTAGAAGTAAGTCCTTGCTGGTTGATCGCCAGTTACTTTTATCAGACTCCAGACACTGGGAAGATTCCAGATATTCCTATTTCATAGGAAAAACTCTTAAGTTATAAAACTTTATCAAGTGCTACAAAAATGAGTATTTCATGCCTACAAATTCCTTTGCCCATTCCTATACTGTAAAGCCGTATCAATTTTACACCAATCTACAAAAACACCAAAAAAAATTTGTCACATTTCTCTCTCCAATCTACCCATTATAAATTGAAATCATGCTAGGAAAAATCTCATTTCACAGTTGCTATACATAAATGAAAGAAATTTAAGTCTTGGGGGGCAGAGCTTGACCACAAAGGGATGCACTGCAATTGCCTATGTAGAAGATGCAGATTCAACAGTCTTACCCACCTTGAGGGTCTGCACAGCGCAAGCATTCCACTCTAAACTGGAGCGCAAGGCTGCGCTCCTCTCCACCTGGCGGCAGTGGGTCACGGCGTCCCTCAGCCTCCCGTTGGAGCGGTACAGCTCCACTAGTCGGATGTTCATGTGGATGTCATCAGGCCTCGCATGAAGTTCTGACTGAATCAAGTCGAAGAGTTTATTCCATCCATCTTCACCTTTACAGTCTAAAAGCTGTTCCTATTTTTAAAGAACCGTTCATTAGAGAAACATTTGTGCAATTTTAAACGCCTCATGGTTCCCATGAGCACCACCCCAGTGTCTGGCTTTAGTAACACCCTTCAGAGTCACTTCCAGCACAGGCACGTGGACAGGAACACCTGGGACTACATAGCAGCAGTGGCTGCCATCCTCACCTCAGACACCACCAGAGCTCCTGCCCTGCGGCCCTGCACGCCCTGGTCACTACCAGAAGCCTCGGCCTCTCCAGTCATCCTTAGCCAGGGCCCTCATCCCTGAAGGGCACTGGCTCTCCCTGCATCTGATTCAACCCCCAGCCCCCTACTCCACTACCCTTCTCAGAGTCTTCACCTTCTGACCCCACTGAATGCAGTGACATTTCAAGACAGCCGCATCCCTTTTCTGCTGGTCTACATGCAAGTAGAGGACGTGGCATTTAGGACTCCTCACTCCCAAAGTCACCTCCAGATCACGCCCCCCCGCCTCCACTTGCGGATTATCCCCTTTTCTAAAGGACTTGCTCTCCAGCTATTCCTCCCCTCCCTGATCTGACATTAGGTTTACTTTTAGACAACAGTGTCCTTAAAGAGTCATTAAAAAACATTAGGATGCTTCATTTAACTTTTGTTACACTGCAAGAAAAATAACACCCTCCCTCATATATACAGTCTTTAATGCCATTGTCACCAATGGACTGGACTGTCATGACCAATAAGGAAATTATGTTTGAGGCATAAAACAAAGTAATAAGGTAAAGAAATCTGCACACCAAAACCTAACATTTCAGATTAATATTTAAAACCTGGGTGCATATCACAGGGAGGAAAAAACCTTAATACTACTAGTATTTATTTCCAGGAGTTTTAAAAAATACATTAGATTTTAAAATCTGTACACGATTGTTCATACCAGATTTGTAATAGCTAAAAACTAGAAACCACCAAAATCTCCCTCAAAAGTAAATGATTAAACTGTACAACATTCATACGACAAAATACTACTTAGCAATGAAAGAAAGGAACCAATCACTAACACATGCAACTTGACGGGTCTCAGAAGCACTGAGCAGAGAGAAAGAGGCAGCCTCAGAAGGTCACAGGCTGCATGATTCTGTTTATGTAATGTTTTTTAATTACAAAATTACAAAGACAGAACAAATCAGCAAGGTGGCAGGATGACGGGAAGGGGGGCAGACGTGACAACAGGAATGGTGGGAAAGTGAACCCATGGCGACAGGGCAGTTTTATGTCGTGGCCGCAGGCCTGGTTGTGCGCCTGCACACGACGAGATGAACAATGCACCCACGGCAAAGCCTGATTTTGGTCTGTGCGATAGTTACATTAGGGTGTAGCTGGATGACACAGACTCAGGATCTCTCAGTACAACCTTTGCAACTTCCTGAGAAAAATCTTGGTAATTATTTCAAAATTTAGAAGTTTAAAAAATTCTATCAGAAACATGTATGGGGGGAGGGGTCCTATTGAAAACAATATACACTTAAAATTCTGTTTGCTTAGCACACTAGGACTTTCTCCAAAAGAATCACTTAGTAAACTATATTTTACCCAGCAGAGAATAATCAAAATCAGTTAACACATTAGCAACAATTTTCTATCCTTTTTAGTGATTATCTGTAACATACTAGAGAAACTGTCTTTTAACTTTTGCTTAAAAACTTCACTATCCTATAAACAATACATTCCGTTTTTAGATAACAGTTCTTTAAAAGTTTTATAATTCTAAACTGTCATCCTGTGGGTAATTTTCACCCAATGAAGCAAAGATTTTTTATCAGATATAGCTCAGTTTAAATCTTAGCTCCACTACTTAGCTACAAAACAGTAAAATCCCTAAAATATTCTTTATTTCATAAGGGTAAATGAGATGCCATTTGTAAAGCAAACTAATGCCTAATAAGACAGCATATTGCGATATATGTATATATTGTGAAATGACTTCCACAGTAAGTTCACATCCATCACCTCACAGTTACAAATTATTTTTCTTGTGATGAAAACTTTTAAGATCTATTCTCTTAGCAACTTTCAAATGTACAACACAGTATTGTTGACTATGGTAATGCTACACATTACATCCCAAGAACTTATTTATCTGGAACTAAAGATTTGTACCCTTCTGTCCCCCTTCACCCCCAACTCCCCATCCCCCATTTAAGGCTTGCTACTGAAAAGTCATTTAAACTCTAAATATAAGAAATAGTTGTGTCTTAAGTTTTCCCCAACTGCTTTTACTAAATGTTTTGCTTTGCTTTTTTTTTTTTTACCTTTAGCTTGTAAATTGCAGGACTTCCTGGAAACAGTTTAGCTGCCCTTTCAACCCAGTATTTCGCTCTGCCATCACTAACATCGTTTTTACAGAGCAATTCTGCAATCTTCAACACAAGATCTTTTTGTGTTGGGTTTAATTCCACTGAACGCTGACATCAGAAAAGAAATAACAGATTAGTAGGATTCCTAAAGTCCATAACTCATACATAAAAGTTAAAAATTTATCAAGTGACTCCATTAAAAACTATTTCTTAATGATAACATGTTTTTTCAAGGTTGTTAAAATTAAAGTATCTGGAAGTTTTCTGAAGATGAATTAAGTAAGAATTATGTTTTTATTAGGTAAATGTAAAAAAGAAAGGGAAGGAAGGAAAGACAAAAGGAAGGAGAGGGAAGGAGGGATGGCTGGGAGGCAAGGAAGGATGGGAGGAAACCACACACAAAAGAACAGCACTTTCTGACTATGGTAGACTTAAAATTTATAGGTGTTAATCTTCTTTTACAAATGCTAAGCTCTTTATGATAAAATAGCATACTCTGGGCCAAATAATTTAAAATCTGACAGGGGGGGATATCTCAGTGGTAGAGCGCCTGCCTGCTTAGTTAGCATGCATGAGGTCCTGGGTTCAATCCCCAGTAACTCCTCTAAAAATAAAATAAGTAAATAAACCTAATTATACCCCCAAAAATAAATTAATAAGATAAACCTAACTACCTCTCCCCTCAAAAAATATAAAAATTAAAACAAAAAAAATTTATCCAAATAAATAAAGTGATACCAGTGCTTGTTTTCAAGACATCCATAAAATATATTCAAATTATTTATCATATAAATTAACCTGGGCATATGCATGTTTGGCTGTGCAAAGGCTAAGTATTAATCTTATATAGTTTACCTTATAACATTCAACAGCTTTGTCTATGTTTTCCTCCACTTCATAAAGAAGACCAAGAAATCTGTGAGCTTTGGGATCCCTTTCTTGCACGTTAATATATGTAGATATATATCTGTTTAAAAATAATAATATAAAAACAAATCATCTTTAAATTACGACATTTAGAACTGTATTTAAATGCTGAGAGAGTATCTTAAGCCAAAGCAACCACTAAACTAATTTACATTGTTATTCTCACTGTTGACAGCACTATTCACTTAAAGTAGAATATGCAGATAACTCAAAAGCACCCACAGGAAAAAAACAGGTAATTCTTAAACACGAACACACATACCAAGTTGACAACGTACTCATTTTACTTTAAAACGCTACATTTACCAAATGCTCTTTCCAGTGCTACTCATAAGAAATGAATGCATAAATTATATTCTTTTCTGACTACATTTTGGTAAAGCACTAAAAAGTTTTGCATAGAAATTCAAACGTGATTACAGTAAATATCTTCTAAGTTATCATAATGCAAAATATTAAAGAGCAACAATTTCCAAGCAACCAAGAGAACATTCACCTATTTAACAAGAAAACAACATCTAAGAGGCCTGTGTGCAGCTGAAACAGCGCAGAGGAAGAACCACTCCCTACAGGATGAAACGCAGGTGACCTCCACTCCTTAACTCAAGTGGCAACTAAAAATGAGCATTTTCTAGGCTCAGTGAATGTTATCACAAGAGAAATTAGCCCAAAGATCAACACTGGAGGAAAAAGTGCCATTGTAACAAGGAACAGGGTTAACAGCCCCAGTGCTGCTAGTTAAATAAAGGTGCTAACACTTTCCTTACTTATCTTTACATCTTTCCAACAATGCCACTAATAGCCTGCCTCCCTCCTAATTCCCCGCTTTAAGCCACTACAACTCAGAAAACCAGATCCCCAACCTTCTTGGTCCTGGGATAAGATAGCCTCAGAGGATCCACCTATTCAGTCAATTAAAATCTTTTGCACAAGCTATTCTCCCGCCTGGAATTACAGTTTAACTTTGTATTCATTCACTGCTATTTTCCAGTTGATAAGAGCAGACATCTCACCAGGAAGAAATGAAGATATAACCATGATTCTCTTTTACTCTAACCCAGGACAATCTTTAGAGAAAACGTTAACCAAATGACCTCTTGCCCTAGGTATAAACAAGCGGTGGGCGTGCAGACAGTATCACCCTGAACTCCGTCTCCGAGGATCCAGACTAGTCCTCACCATCAATCTGATCGATGATTCCCTTATTCCCAGGACACACTTGGAAAAAACTGCCAAAAAGAACTTACTTTTATCCATTTCAAAGAACATGAGGAAAAGGCACTGGGTTCAGAAAATTAAGTTTACAGTTTGGTACTTACTTTTTAGCAAGATCATATTCTTTAGCTTCATAATACAGCTTTGCAAAATAGAATCCTTTCATTGACTTCTAAAAAAAATTAAGAATTCATTTATTTTTCATATTTTGAATTTTGCATATTTTCACAAGAACTAAAAATCAAGGTTAACATTAATATAATTCTTTTGTTCAGTTAAAAGGTTAAAAAGAATTGCTTGTACAAATGCATGTATGTTCTAAAAGTTAAGATTCCATGTTTTCTAATTCTCATGAAATAAAAAATAAATTTAAGAACAGCAAGACAAGATGACATCAGAAATTAAGAATTTATATCAGCAAGAAACCTTAGAATCACATGGTGCCACTCCCTCACTTCACAGTTAAGGAAAGAGACAGGAAGCCACTTTTCTGGGGAAAGGAAAGGTACTTCAGGGACCTCACGTCTCCTTCCTCGTGTGAGCCTCATGTGGAAGAGTCAGAAAGTACCTCAGGCCCTTTAAGGCACTGGAGATTCCTTGGTCCAGTTACCGACCTCTCCACAGATCATTACTTTACACTCAAGGAATTAAAGAGGCAGAAATAAAAACTGAATTCTCCTGGTAATAATCCAAGGCCACAACCTGGCTCTTTTTTTCTCTATAAGTTCCGAAGTCCAGAATGCTGGGATGTACCAGATGACTTCACGTACGTGCGATACAAGTACACAGTCATCAAACATCGTATTTTTTAAAACTATACAAGGACACAGGAAAACAACAATCAACAGATTAAGTGAAAAAAGCAATCTACAAAGTAATGTTTTCATTTACTGATTTTAATCCTAAAAACGCAGACGCTGGATCTGTCCGCCATGCCTCCTGTTCACGGTTCTGGTATCGCAGATCAGCAGTCAGTTTCTCTGTCCTCACGCACGAACCTGCACTTCAGGAAGGGTGACAAGCACACAGTGATGTGTGCGGGAGCAGAACAGTGCTACCCCACAGCACTGCAGCAGTTACTGACAGCACACCGCACTTTGACAAAGCCAAAGTCAGTGTTCATCCTCACAAACCACAGGCACACTGACTGTCTTGCTGGCTGGCAGTGTTCCTTCTTTCTTAGTTGGTTACAGTGGAGGGGGACAAAAAACAGCATGACAGATTGTACAAAACAGGAGAGAGACCAGGTTGTCAGAAAAGGTCTCATTAAGGGCATATTTGACCAGAAACCTGACTGAAGTAAAGAAGTAGTTACCTAGGGCAGACCAGACAGCAGATGAACTACAGTAATTTAACTAATCTCCACAGTTTACTATGTACAGTTTCAATTTTTCCTTCTTAGGAAATCTGTAAAACGTACTCTTAAATCACAGCCATCTTCCTGAAATCCTCTTCTCGTGACTTCAAAAAATATCAGGCTCTCTTTAGTTTGACTTCTACCTTGGTGGCTATTCCTTCTCCAGCTCCTTCACAGGCTCCTCCTCACTCATCAGCGTCCCAGGAATTGGTCCCAGGTCCTCTTCTCTCTCCCAGTGTCTCATAGGGGACACACGGTCCATCTCACCTGGGGCTACTGATGGTACACTGACTCTCAAATACATATCTCTGGCTCTCATCACTCCTGAGCTCTAAACTTAGGTGCAAAATATCATCAGTGCTACCTTTTAAGTTATCTCAAGCCGTCCATTTCTCTACACCTCCACTGCTACACCAAAGTCCCTGCCTGCCATGACAGCTCCTGGGGCTACTGCAAAGGCTCATTCCTTCCTGTTCAGTGCCCATCTAATTCATTCTCCAAAGAAGTACCATTTTAAAACATAAGACAAATCACACTATGCTTTTGTTTAAATTTTAAATTCTTTTATGGCTTCCATTACACGTTGAAGATACCTAACTCTCTCACCCAGGATTAGCATGACACAGTGCCTGCCCAGCTCTCCAACTTACTTCCTCTGGCGCTTGCATACTTCGGTCCAGCCAGTGACTGAAACCAGAAGGCACTTCTCCAACTCCTTCTCCTAAGGAGTCTGTTTCATGTAAATAAAGGCAATGGCGGGTACTGATGTGATGTGATTTCCGTCCAGGACTTTCAAAGTCACAGTGAAGAAATACAATAAAGGCAAATAAATGGCAGAGTGACTATGAAAGGTAGTCAAATGCCTCATCATCTCATCAGACAGTTATGAATGGAAGACCAAGATTCTTACTCTTCTAGTGAAACAGCAGCTGAGGGGCAATGAGTCTGAGAGACTTGGCTGACAGAGAGGACCCTGTTAAGTGGCCCTGGCCTGGCACATGGAGACTTATGAAAAGCAGAGTAAGTGGAAGGCCCCAATGCAACTCCCCTCCCTCTCACCTCCCCTCTATGCCCTGGGGAGGAGGCAGCATTGGGTCCAGTACACCTGTCAAAGGCATAACAGAAGTTTCCTAAGCTGAATAGAGAGAAAACACCAGTGAAGCAGGAGGAAAAAATTCAGAAAAAATCTCTGATAAAGGAAAAATCTTTGAGATTTTTCTAGGATTACGGACCCTGAAAGTGGCTTCTCCCAATCCTTTTGATCTTTTTAGTTTTAAACTAGAGGTACCAGAAGTTACCGTACTGGGTTTAGGCAGCCAAATATTCAGAGACCTCAACTTTTGGTCCCTGACATCACTTCTTCCTATCACTGTAAGGAGAATTCACCTGCCACAGGATTGTTCACTCACTAATACAGCTGAGTTTAGATTTGCACTTAGTGTGAGCTGGGTTTAGAGCTTTGTGAGGCAGGTTAGTTTTACTCTAATGATGATAGTACAACTGATTTCCCACATGCAAAAGAATGAAACTAAATCCCTTCCTCACACCATGTATAAAAATTAACTCAAGATGGATCAATAAAAACTAAAAACCATAAAACTCTTAGAAAAAAACATAGGGGTAAGTCTTCATTATCTCCAATTTGGCAATGGATTCTTAGGTATGACACCAAAAGCACAAGAAACAACAGATAAAATAAAATTCAGCAAAATTAAACTTTTTTTTGCATCAACTGACATTATAAAGAAAGTGAAAAGGCAACTTAGAGAATGAGAGAAAATACTGGGAAATCATACCCAAAATACATAAAGAATTTCTACAACTCAATAACACAAACACAAATATTCAATTAAAAAACCCAAAGTAGAAGGCTTGAGTAGACACTACTCTAAAAAGGATATACAAATGGCCAATAAGCCAGGAAAAGACGCTCAACGTTAATGTTATTAGTAATTAGGAAAATGCAAATCAAACTCGCAATAAAAAACCCTCATCAGGATGGCTACAAATCAAAAAAAAAAAAAAAAAAAAAAGAATGTGGAGAAACTGGAACCCTCTTACACTGCTAGTGGAGATATAAAATGGTGCAGCCACTATAGAAATAGTTTGGCAATTCCTCAAAAGCTAAACACAGGCTATACCCAGCAATTCTACTCCTAGAAATATATATACCCAAAATAATTAAAAACAAGGTCTCTAAGCGATGCCTGTACACTGTACCATGTTCACAGCAGCATTACTCAGTAATAGCCAGAAGGTAGAAACGCAAGTGTCCATCAACAAATAAATGGATAAACAAAATGTGGTATATACATATAGATTACTACTAAGCCATAAAAAGGAAAGTCCTGATACATGCTGTAATATGGATGAATATTTAAAACATGCTAAGTTAAATAAGCCAGACACAAAAGGACAATTATTGTACACTCTCACAGAAATGAAATATTTAAAATAGGCGAATTCGTAAAGTGGGAAAGTAGATTCAAGGTAACCAGTGCTAGGGAGAAGAGGAACCAGGGGAATTACTGCTAAATGGTTAAAAAGTTTCAGTTTGAGGTGATGAAAAGTTTTAGAAATAGACAGTGGTGAAGGTTAAACATCACTAACGCAACTGAGTTATATGCTTTAAAGTTATTAAAATGGCAAATTTTGTTATACCTAGTTTACCACAATTTAAAACATCAATAATACACTGAAACTCTTTAAACTGTACACATTAAATGGGTGAATTGTACAGTATATAAATTACTCTCCATAAAGGTGTTGAAAACATACTTACTTTCATGTCAAAATAGTGACTTACACCCAGAAAGTCATTCCATATGATCTTAGTATGACAATATTTACTGTACATCCATAGCAGGATATATTCTAAAACTATAAACAATGTTAAACTTCAGGATTCCTAAACATCTGAGAAAACAGATCAAGAAGGATAGAACTGTAGTTAATAAGAAATACTTTAAAAAGCAAAGAAAGGAATACATCAGAATTTGGTACACAGCCTTCCTTCCCCAAACCCATGAATTCATGAATTTATAAGACAGGAGGAAGTTTATGACAATAGTAATACACAACATTCAAACTGGCACTAAAAGGAATGTAGCTTCCCCCACCCTTTTTAAAACAGACTTCCACAAGGTACAATGTCAACACATCACAGAAAAATCAACACCATAACCCATTTTGCTCACTAAAGAGGACTATCTTCAGATGATTAAACAATTATTAAAGACTAATACAAAGAATCACAAAATTTGGGGGAAACGTGATACTCTTCTGTCTCTAGTCTCCTCATTTTATGAGGGGAGAGCCCAGGTGGGTTCAGTGCCTTGTAAAGGACACACAGCGAGAAAGGAGCGCACAGGACAGCCCCTGGCTGGACCAGTGCTGCTTCCCATGACACGTCATGCCACTGTGAGCGAATACTTGAATTCACTTCAGCTGCTAAGTCTGGAGAACTGCTGTGGGGCTGAAAACAGTACATTCAGACCTCAAGAGATGCCACATGACCCTTCAACTTACACAGCCACCTGACTCCGCCTCTTGCATACATCCCCTGTAAAAACCTGAAGTAAATAGGTTTGTTCTAGTATAAACTGGTGGGTTCCAAACTTATGGAGTCCCGACAAGGGTGAGGGAAAGGGGGATAAGCAACATTTAGGTACTGAACAGTGTGTTCCCACTCCCCTTTGCTGGGAAGATTAGGTTAAAAACCATCTCTCAAAAAATACAACAAACAGAGGACACAAATAAGAGACAAAAATTTGGAGGATCAAGTCAGAACCAACTTTCAATTACTAAGAACGTCAGAAAAATAAGAGGGAAAAAAAAGCAAGAGAGAAGAAAAGCTTGAAGAAATAACATAAAAAATGTCCCACAACGGAAAGAAATGAGTTTGTCAATTGAAACTTCCAGAAAACCTGTAAGCTATTAAGAACTAAAAATCACATCACACTTCTAACAGTACAATTCAAAAATGAAGCAGTGCTCTCAAAATTGAGGAAAAAATTATTTCAAACCTAGAATCTGATAACCAATCGATTAGGTAAAGACATTCTTTAGACATACGATGTTTAAAAAAAAAAATTCCCATCGATTCCTAATCAAAGCAAACTGGAGGTTGTGCTACACCAAAACAGAGGACATGAGTTACAGGAAACCAAGAGTCTAACACCAGAAAAGAGGTGAAAGGAATTCTCAAGATGATGATATAGGAAAGCCCAGTAGCACAGCTGTGTAGCAAAGAGAAGCAGCAACTGGCCTAGGGAGGAGCAATCAGACAAGAGTAATCCAGAAGGAAGACTCTTTAAAACAATTTTTTAAGCTAAAATTGGTAGATTGTGCAACCTATCTGTTAACACTTGAGAGTCTGAATTGAATTTGGGTACAGAATTAGTAATATATCAAAGGAAACTAAACAAACCAAAAGATAGAGCAATTATTATTAACTCTGGGGGAAAAAAACTATAAAGGTAACTCAAATGCAAAAATATTTACCTTCCCATAATTATACAAACACTAGATAATCATTTAACTAAAATTTGCAATAACATAACTGGAAAAATGAGGGTGAAAATAAATATATCTGTGAACAGATTTGGAGGAACTGAGTTGAAAGCCAATAAAAAGTGTCTAAAATAGGGAAAAGCAGATAAAGAAAAATACAGTTGACCATTGAACAAAGCAGGGGTTAGTAACACTGACTCCCTGGCAGTAGAAAATTCACACAGACTTGCAGCCGGTCCCCTGTACACAGGGTTCCTCTACAGTCTTGGCTCCTCTGTACCCAAGTTTCCACATCCTCAGACTCACAACACTGGGTTGTACAGTACTACAGTCCGTATTTACTGAAAAAAACCCACACAGGAGTAGACCTGTGCTGTTCAAACCCATGTTGTTCAAGGGTCCCTGTATATACGTATGTTAGAAGTATATACGTATGTTCAGAAGTATGAAGCACAGGTGTCAATGCTAGAACAACTAAGAGCTGTCAAGCTGCCCCTGAGAAGCAGGAAATCAGAGGTGAGGAATAGGAAGCCAACTAGACAGAACTCTAAGAAAACTAAATAGAAGCCATCTGGAAAAAAAATTAAAGAAACGTAAGTGACACTTTCACCAAAGGCAAAAGCAGGCATGAAAGAGTAGAAAATGGCAAAAGCAAAGAGGAGAGGAACAAACGACAGCACAATGGAGGCCTGGGAAGACAGGAGACTGTGGCCCCATCACTGCCCCTAGAACTCGGACATCCTGGTAAGTCAGTTCACTCACAGCCAGTCTCTGCCAAACTGGGCACCACGTCAACACCAGTCTCTTTCTACTCCTCACAGCCACTGCCTCTGCTTCACCCAGACCCAAGCTAAAAGAATACGGTCACAGGCTCCTAAGTCATCACTTGCTAATGTTCCACTGAAGTCCCAGGTTCTAAAGCAAATGATTTCCCCCTGTTTGAAGGAGAACATCTCATTAGAATAATACTCTTTATGGAGAGGTGGCTGTAGCTCAGTGGTAGAGCGCATCCTTAGCGTACACTAGGTCCTGGGTTTAATCCCCAGCACTTCCATTTAAAATAATAGTAATACTCTTTATAAATACAAAATAGGAGGCCAAAAAAAAAAAAAAAAACAAAAACCCAAAACCTTTAAAGTCTTGTCCTCACCCTTCTTTATTTGATAGAAAAGTTTAGTTCAAAGAACATTCTAACTCCTGTCTAGACAGTGGTTCTAAACATTTTGAGAATCCGGGTTCCCACCAAGAATTTCATAAAAGCTACAGATTTGCTTTAGAAAATAAAAGTCTATCAATTTCAAGGGTACAGAGACATTAAACAAAGCCCTGTTTTAGACTCTGGTACCACGTTTGTATTTACGACTATGCCAGCAGTTTGAAATTACAAAGTTTGTAGGCACCCTTCTCTCCTGTGAAGGAATGGCCTGTAACCTGCTCCTCTACTTCTAAATGAAAACCACACGCACTGCCGGAATCCCGCCGCACCACCACTCCGACGCCGGGCGAGTATCTTTAAGCTCTGCAGGTTTCCATACCCGCAGGGTCGCTGGGAGCGGGAAGATAACACGTGCCCGGTGGGCGGTGAAAGACGCGCAGACTGTGTGCCACGATAGCCGTGACTGTCCGTGCGCTTCCCCTTTTAATTCCCTCAGAAACCTCTGTCCCCACGGGCCCGAGCCCAGAACGCCACACTGACAGAGCGCCTACCGTGCGCCGAACACTGTCCTGCATGTCTAACACTGCTGGTCCGAGGACAGACGCCCTAACTCCGCCCTGCGCGCCCCACGCCCCACAACCTGCGAGCCGGCAGTGACTCAGGATCCAGCGCCCACCCTGGTCACCCAGCACGCGGCCCACCTCGGAGAAGGAAAAGCGCCCTCGGAGGCCTCTCGGAAGGCTGGAAGGCCTACCCCACGAGCAAGACCCGACAGGAAACCCAGAATCCCCAAGACTCCGCCGAAAAGCGAAAAGCCAGTAAAGGCCGCGTCCAAAGCGGAGTGTGAGGGCCGGCGAGGAGCCCGGGCCGTGGGCGCAGCGGTGCCGCCGGGGCGCCGAGGAGAAAGAAAAGGAGAAGGAGAAGCAGGGAGCGCCGCGCCAACGCCCGCCGCCTCCCCACCCCCCGCCCGCCAGCCCGGCCGCGCCTCAGCCGGAGCCATGGCGCCGCCGGCCCGCCCGGAGGCCGCACGCTCCGGCCGGCTCACCTCTCGGGGCGATGGGGCGGAGCCCTGCACCGAGGCGATGTACCGCTCCACGTCGGCCTTGCTGCGCCTCATCGCGCCGCCGACCGGACTCCGAGCGCGGGACGCCAGCGCCGAGGCCGCAGGGGCCGCCGTCTCGGGAGCACAGTGCTCGAAGGTCCGTGACGCAGCGCCGTCGCCGGCGAGGGGCCGACGCGCGTGCGTGCGTGCTGCGTCAGCACTGTGCGCCGCGCAAGTCCCGCGGGCGCCGGCGCTCGGAGACGACTGCGCTTGCGCGGCGCGGGCCCCGGCGCGCGGGAACGCGAAGCTCGTGGGTTGTGACGCGGTGAAAGCGCGCGGCGAGACGGCGGGCGGAGAGGGCCCGCGTCCGGAAGGGAGTTAGCTCCGCGCCCGTCGTCTGCGTCTTCCAAGTCGTCAAGTGCCTTCTTTCGGAACTTGAGTTTCTAAGTCTTAAGTTTAGTTTAAAACGATTTCACAAAGTGTTTCCAGTTTAAAGAAAGCGCGCCCGTGTGCACTGGACGTCGGCAGTTTACGGTTGTGGATGATTTGTGTCCTCCTGTTTTAACAGACGAAATGCGGTTTTCTCCAGCACTTGTAATTAACCTGGCCGCTTCCAGGCTTTCCCCATTGCTTGTCCCTTATTTTCTACAATGGGCGATACTGCCTCTCCAAGGAGGGCACCCCCAGGCTGTCCGTTTTGTTTCAGTCCTGTCCGCTAACCGGGGGCGGGACTGGAGTCCGCTCACTCCAGCCTCCGGGGGGACCCTGCGGGAACCCGGCTCCCGTGGAAACCGCGCGTTTGCCTTGGAGAGGGCGGGGTAGCAGAGCCGTGGCGACAGGGAGCACCGCCCTGATCAGGTCCTTCCCTGGCACTTCACTCTGGTGACGCCCTTGATTCTCCTGACAGCTTCCTGAGGGCACTGTTACTAACGTGCTCGGCTTTGCAGGTCAGGAGATCCAGGAAGGGAGCAGGCTGCCCCTTTCCCAGGGACTCTTACCTAGCATGTGTACCACCACCAGTCTGTTTTAGTTGAATATACTGAAAAGGAGGAGGCCAAAGAGAAAAGCTTGAGGAACTCAAAAGGCCTTTTCTTAAGTAAATTTATTAAGCTTTGTAATCTCAGTTTTTACCAAGTGGAAGGATGAGCTGCCCTTCTGGGCTTGGAAAACAGACTTTCTCCATGAAGATGTGTGTTCTGGCCCAGGTCTTTTTTCGCAGCACGGACCAGTTCCATCCAAACATTTTCACAAGTAATCACCCTTTCCTGGAATGACACAGTAGCTATAAATTCTCCATAGGGAACACCTCAGCGGTGGGATGCCGTCCACTGTACCGGCCACCACTCCTGCTGACGCATTGCAAATGTAAATGCCATTCAGGTGAGAGTTGAGTCCACAGACATACCTGGCTTATGAGATTTTTCATTAGCCACCATTTCATCTGATTAACCTGAGTCCTCACCTCTGATTTAATTGAACTATATTTGATACCTTGAAATAGCCTATAATGAAAAATAATATGAAAAGGGATATCCATACGTATAACTGAATCACTGTGCACCAAAACTAAGTGTTGTAAACTGACTATACTTTAACAATGAAAAAAGAACGCCAGAAACAGGAAGTACCAACATGACCGCTTTTTGCCACCGACGTTGTCTTTTGCTCTTGCCCATAATTAAGTTTCCATTTTAAAACTTTTGCTTTGATTGCATCTGTGAAAATAGTCTTTTGTACTTGGGGCGCTGACTTCCCTTCAACCTCCCCTGCCTTCGGGGTGCAGAAATGTCTCTTCCCTGTCAGCTGAAGAGGGATCACATGGTAGCTCAGCCCAGCCTTGCCTGGAATCCTGGAGGCCAAGCTCGCACACACCTGTAAATTAAGGAACGTGTGTACACACGCATGTACGTGGCTCTGTATGTAGACACTTGTATATATGTATATATGTGCACGTGCTTTTGTACGTACGAGTGTGCAAATTGAAGCCCCTTACTCAGTGCTGCCCAGGATAAATATAATGTGACCCAACATACAATTTAAAATTCTCTAGAAGCCGCACTTTAAAAAGCAAGAAGGAACAGATGAATATAATTTTAATAATTATTATTATAATTATGTAATTATAATTATTTAACCCACTATGTTTAAAACATAATTTCAACATGCAATTAATATAAACAGATTGTTAGTAAGCGATCTTACATTCTTTTTTCTGTACCAAGCATTCACAATCTGGTCTATGGAAATTGAATCTGTGTTTAGATTTCATAAAATGTAGGGTGGAAAAAAATAGATTCATTTACCCAAGTTGTTCCAGACATACCTGGAATTTGTCAATAACCGAAATGCATATCAAGCTTTACATTTTAAATTAATTAAAATTTAATCGAGTTAAAAATTCAGCTGCTCAGCTGAATGCACTCGCTCCATTTCAAGTACTCGAGTGCCCTGTGTGTTTGGTGTGTTGTGCAGCGAAGCTCTGAACAGTTCTAGTACTTGTTCAGATGGTGAACTTAAAGAGAACAGGTTGTGTTGGAGAACAGTATTACGTGTAGCAGTCAGTGGCACTGTCAGAAATGCCAAAAAGTACAGCATCTCAGAAGCTAGAACAAAACTCTGAGGAGAGAATAATCGACAGCATAAAAACGCTGCAGAGAGGTCAGGAAAGGTGACTGAGATAAATTCTTTAGACTTATGTAGGCCCCTGTCTGAAAGCTCTAGAGAATAGCCGTAGGTTGAACTGATAAACAAGCTGTGAGGAATGTCACGTATCCAGGCTGGTAAGAAATGGCCTACTTAATGTATCCAGTATGGATGGCTGGATAGCCAGTGACGGGTGAGCTCCTCAGAGGAGGACAACCTAAGATAGGCACAGCCGGCTGGACAAGAGATGGCCTACTTAATGAAGTTTCCTGATGAACTTTCAAACAGTCTGTCCTTGATCATGTAACATCCTGTGCTTACTGCAGGAGCTTGGGGACCTAAATAGTTTAAGATTATTAACATTGTTATAACTTAGATGATATGTGAGGCATCGTGCATATCCTTTATAAACCCTTTTCTAAGAATCAATAGAGAACTGCTTCGCTTCTCTCCACACGGTGTTCGTGTGTACATGATACCGCGCCACCGACAACTTGCTTCCTGAAAGTTGGTTTTTGAAAGAAACGGTGCAGGCAAAAACCAGCCTGCAAACAGCTGAGGGCTTAGGTGGTAAAGAAATGAGGTACAAAGTCATAATTACTATCTTCTTAATAGAACTGATGCTGGTATTTGGGGTAAATAATCATATAGAAAAATGACCCATTTGGGGTGTGTGTAGTTTTATGAATTTTAAGACATGCATAGATTTGTGTAATCACAACCACAGGATGCAGCTGATTCCATCACCCCCCAACCTGGGTCAGGTGACGGCATTAGAGTCACGCCCTGCACTCGTCCCTTGCCCTGATTCCACACTGTAGTTTTGTCTCTTCGAGAATATCTTATGGATGGAATCATACAGTGTTTTGATACTGGCTTCTTTCACTCAGCGTACTGCCTTTGAAATTCATCCAAGTTTTTGCATAATCACTAGTTCATTCTTTGCCATTGCTGAGTAATATTCCACAGTGTGAATGTACCACGGGGTTATCCATTTACCAGCTGTAGGGCATTTGGGTTGTTACAGTTTCGGGTGATTCTGAGAACAGAGCTGCTGTAAACATTTGTATATGTGTTTTTCAGTGAGCACAAGTTTTCATTTCTTTAGGGCAAGGGTTTGCAAACAAAGTCCTATGTGTGGGCTGGTTGCCTATTTTTGCAAATGAAAATTTCCTGCAACACGGCCATGCCCATTTGTTTATGTGGTGTCCTACGGCTGTTTTGTGCTCCAGTGACAGAGTTGAGTAGTTAGTTGTGACAGAGACCTGTGTCCTGTAAGCCTAAAATATTTATTATCTGGTCCTTTAAGGATAACTTTGCTCACACCTGTTCTAAAGTAAAGATTCAGGTGTGGGACTGTTGGGCCCCACGGTGGGTGTTATGTGTAACTTTAGGAAACTGTCAAACTGTTTTGTAGGGCGGCCATCTCATTCTGCATTCCCAGCAGGGACGTGTGAGAAATCTGATTGCTCTGCACCTTAGTCATCACTTGGTATTGTCAGTATTGTTACATTTAAGCCATTCTAAAAAGTGTGTAGCAGGACTGCACATGGTTTTGTAGCCAAGCAGGAGCCTCTGGGGCCTTCCCAGGACAACCCCACCCCCCTGTCCTTCACCTGCCTCTTGTCTGTAGACCTTCTCTGAGTTCCAAAGAATAAACTGAATCAGAGAAATGAAAAAATGCAAAAACAAAGGAAAACCGTCAAGCAAGACAAAATAACGATAGTTTAGCCGTTAAACAAAGTCAAGGACCTTTAGTTCCTCCTGAAGGTTATAGATAATATTCTGAGTCACGTCCCTGGAGCTGTTTTGCAGACACTGAGACCCCCACCAGCTGGAAGGAGTTAACTGTGCTGTCCACAAGCACGGGGACCCCAGATGGGTGGGAAGCAGAAAGTTGATGATGTTGACTCCTGATGACCTCGCCACTGACCAATCAGAACAATGTCTGGTGCTGCTCATGCACCCCACAGCCCCCTCCCTCCTCTGTTGTTAAAAACCTTTCCCTGAAAGCCTGCAGGGGCTTCAGATTTTTTAAGCACCAGCTGCTCGGACTCCTTGCTTGGCACCTGCAGTAAACGCTGTACCTTCCTTCACCACAACCTGGGGTCAGTAGACTGGCTTTACTGACTGTGGGCAAATGGGCCCAAGTGTCATTCAGTAGCAGTTTTATTTTAGCCCCTATAAGGTAATATTGTTGAAGATTCTCTCATAGGCACATTTGCCATCAGTAACTCTTGTTTGGTAAACTCTTTTGTCTTGTTGCCTATATTTTAATTAGGCTATTTGTTGTGATAAAATAAAATCTACATTTTAAGGCAGAATAAGAACATTTAAGTACATGTGTAATGTTCTCCAGCAGAGACCACATGCCAGGGCATGAGACAAGCCTCAGCACGTGTAAAAGGACTGAAATCATATGAAGTATGTTTTCTCACAACAATAGAATGAAATTAGGAATCAGTTACAGAGAGAGGTGAGACTTACAAATACGTGCAAATTACCAACCAACTTCTAAAACAACCACTGAGTCAAAGGAGGAGTCACAAGGGAAGCTAGAAAATACCTTGAGATGAATGAAAATAAAGATGTTAACGTGATCTGTCACCGCATGTGTGAGTCCCAGGGGCCAGTTGGGGCTGGGGGCGCTGCTGGCTCTGAGCTGAAAAGTTAGGATAGCTTCATGGAATGCTTGAAACTGGTTAAGGGCAGAGTGTGCTTTGCCAAGGATGCAGCAGTCGCTGCGCTCCTCCTGTGAGCGGCAAGGAGGCTGTGGAGCCAACCGCCTAGGGGGAACACAGATACACACAGTGTCTAACAGCCTGGGAGTCAGAGGTGTGAGTGGAGGGTTAGTTAAGGGGAAAGGAAGAGTGCTGGTTTTGCTTGGAGAAGTGATGAAGTGTTCTAAAATGTGTTGGATTTGTGCTGAGTCTCAAAAGTGAGAAGGGTATCTGTGTTTCAGGAGGGCAGGTGACAATATGGGAAAGACATTGAACCCTGTGTGATGGGCACTGGCAGTTGGGAGAAAACAGGCAACCACAGGCTGGGACCTGCTGGCCCAGTGCACCAAACCCAGGTCACAAAGCAGGAGCGAGTGAGTGACGGGTGCCTGGAGGTCAGGGCAGAGGGAGGGCAGCTTGGCGGCGGGCAGGGGCTGGGTTTGAGAGCACTCTGCTTGGTGGACACATGGAGGTTGTTGGGAGGGAAGGAGAGAAGTCAGCTGGACGTTAGCTGAGAAGCCTGGACAGACAGTGACCTCACTAAGGGAAAGGGAGAAAACAGGAAATGGAAGAGGGCCTAGGCCACCCACCCTTTCCCAGCCCCTCCTGTCCACTACCTGGCATCCTCCTCGGGAGTCCAGCTCTGGGAAAACTCCCCTCCCCCTCCGCGGGAGGAGGGTGCTGTGATTCTGCAGACCCTACGCTGGCTCGTCCCATGACGGCGTCCACGTGGTGCTGCAGCTTCCCGTCCCTCCTGCTTGGGGAGGAGGGAAGGAAGACTGCACCTGCCCAGGTGAGGAAAAGGGGTGCAGGGCTGGGATTAGTCAGCCGGGAAGGATGCAGCGCCTGGGGCACCGGCAGTGAGCGCACCACACACAGCGCCCTGGCTGCCTGAGTGACGTGAAGGCAGGCATCCCCCCGCCCCAGAACTAAAACAGATCAGAATTTACAGTGAACAGTGGGAAGACTCCCCCTCCAGTCCAAGGGTTCCAAGGTTTGCCTCATTCACAGTAACCTTACCATTTTCATCCATACATATAAAGGTTCTCTGATATATTCAAGAATACCTGAATTTTTCACCCCCCACCCCAGAGTAACAGTAGAAACGTGGACACACTACGTGGATTCTGGTAGTGCCACTTCTCAGTGGTGCAACCCCAAAGGCCAACATAGCATCACACCCCGTGCTGTCAAGGAGCTGGTGGTGTCAGGATTAAATGACAGTGTCACCTGCAAAGAAGCCGCTCTGTGAACCCAGAGGATGTCTGACATTTCTACGGGGACTTACATATAGAGCTACTTAAAGACAGTGTTCCAGGAGAAAACTACACACAGGAAAAGCTTGAAAGGGCTTTTTGTGGGGGAAGGTATAGCTCAGTGGTAGAGTGCGTGCTTTGCACACACAAGGTCCCAGTATCTTCATTAAAAAAAAATTTTTAAATAAGTAAATAAAACTAATACTCTCGCCAAAAGCTTTAAAAAGTAAATGAAAATCTAAGCAAGTTTTTTTTTTTTTAAAAACTTGGAACTCTCTTTTTTAAAAATTGAAGTACAACTGACATATAACATTGTATTAGTTTCAGGTGTACAACGTCATGATTCCAAACTGGTACCCACTGCAAAATGACCCCACAATGTCCAGTTAACATCCATCAGGGCTAGAAACTTCCCCTGTGATGAGAACTTTTAAGACCTACTCTCTTAGCAACGTTACCAATAGCTGTGCCCATGCTGGACGTGACCTCTCAAAGACTTACTTCACAACTGCAAGTCTGTACTGCCTGCCCCTTCACCCGCTTTGCCCACCCCCACCCCTCCACCCTGCCTCTGGCAACCACCAGTCTGTCCTCTGGATCTATGAGCTTTTTTGTGTTTTGTTAAGATTTCACATGTAAGTGAGGTCATACAAGACAAATATTTGTCTTTCTCTGACTCATTTCACTTAGTCAGCATTGTGTCCCATCCACGTTGCTCAAGTGGCCAGATTCCCCACTTGTTTATGGTTAAATAATATTCCATCGTGTACACACCACACCTTCTTTATTCATTCATCCATCCACAGACACAGGTTGTTTCCAAGACACCCTTTTCTTAAGCACTAGTCCTGTCTTCTCACAGTTCCATGTCTCAAAGCCACGGAAGCTAAACAATGCACAACAGGTTATTCTGAATCATTATGAGCATTTATTAAGCACAAAGAGTACACTGTGATGGTTGCCCTATAAAAAGTTACTGATACAGTGTCCCTGCCACTGAGCTGACAGTCTAAAATGAGATACTACAAGAATGCTGTGAGCTTACCTCACAACTTTCCTAACCTGGAAATCGTTATTTTGGCAAATAAATGAAGCAAAATGACCTACCACTTCAGTTACAATGTTAATAAGGCTTTGAAAGTGATCCAAAGACTGTCTTACTCGTACCTAGGCATTTTCCCAATTATCCTAGACTTAGAAAGAACACTCAGAAATCTGGTAAGAACAGAAAGTGATTTCAGGCCACTTTAGGACTTTAAACAAGGAGATGCTCTCTAGCCTGAGTTTTTCCATGGAAAATGCTGTGAACTCCAGCAGTTTGTCCTCTGTTTCACTGACAGCCTCCCCACCCCTCCCCGCTTCCCATGTGTAAGGGCCCAGCAATACCCTGTCAAAGAAGAAAGTGTGTTTGGATAAAACCCCCAACAGCACTGGAAGTGTGAACTAACACTTCAAGAGCAGAGTGAGCAGTGGGACCTCTGGACACGAGATGTGAACCAACCAGTGGGTTCAGCCCACGCTGCATCCACATGATCGAGAACACAGGTAAGTGGGCGTTTTCTGCCCCGGATTCCAGGGTGGGGAGTATCTGAGAATTCAGCAACAAGGCTCCAGGCAGCAAACCCTGCACTATTTTGCCTGTAACCACAGTATAGTATTTAACAAATATGCTGAAGACTTTCGTTGCTGGTCATCTATTGCTGCCAAAGGCACATGGAAGTGATTTCAATTCTTGCTTCAAATGCAAAGACTGTATCAGACCTCTGAGCACATAGTCTTAAACTGTATATTGATTATTTTCCATCACTGATAATTCTTTGAACCCTAAAAGAACACTAAAAAATAAAGTAATTGGTTATAAGTTATTTGAAAACTGAGATAGAATTTACTCTGTAAAGTGCATGCACAAACTTTAAAAAAAATACATGCATACAAATATTTAATGGCAGACTGGTAGCATCCTGAGTTTTTTTTTTTTAAATGGCAAAACAGTATTTCAGAAATTTTTGGAAAAACCCATAATTTTCACCTTAGAGGTCCATCTTGGCAACTGAATCTTTTACATAACACAGCAGCAGTAACATTTAAAAAATGTTCACAGAATCTGCTTTGCATACACATTTATGGAGAAAGAATGGTCCAGACACATCAGGACAAAACTTTTTACCAAATAAAATAATTCACTACTTTCGACCTAAAATCGGCCCTTAAACATCCCTCTTCCAATTTAGAAGTGTCACTTATACCTCCTACTTATAGTAAATGATTTGTAATGAAAAACTTGAAATTCATAGCAACATCATTCTCTCCTAATGAGATCACAGAAATTAATCTCAACGTGTTTCCCCAAAAAGGAGAAAAATATTCTTAATATACTCATAGCTGTGGCAAATGAATTTGAGTTTACAAATCTCAGTCAGTGCACTTAGCACTTATTTTTGGTTTGTACTGTGTGAAACAGCTAGAATTCCTGATTAATGTATGTATTTTTCTAAGGCAACGCAAGTTTGATTATGTATAAAGCATAGATACTAGCATGGTTATAAAGGCAATATGACTGATACATATACATTCACTTTTTAAGCAATACATTCCAAACTACATCAGATTTAATTTCATGTCCTAAGACTACATCTTTGACCTTAAGCTTAGACGCATAATTGCTGTACTGCATTAAAAAATACTTCATTTTTCCAAAATTGTAAAGTACACTGTATTTTCAAATACCTAGTATAAATTTTTTTGCACAAAATTTAAAAAGGAATACTATTAGCTAGCTGTAACTACTATGTTAAGTAATTGTATGAAGAAGTTAACAAGGAGAACAAAATATAAAACTAAGCATAATAACTACTGCATTTAACAATGACGACAAAAATCCCCAAGTCAAGTAGTTCTGAATAGACCTGCTTCTTGTCTTAGTAACGTGCGTATTCGTCTTACAGCCAGTAGTCCAATAAACGTACTGAGATTCTGTGAGATTTGTTTTTCTTGGCTGGTTATTTTTCTTTCCTATATCCTCTCCAACTGCACTTGTAATTATTTACCTTGAACTCAAAATAAGGTTCATATTTTTTATCTGAGTCGCGTAAAAGCTAACTCCCTACTTTCACTTTTAAAAGTTATATTTAATCTTTGGACCTTTATTAAAATTTAGCATTAACTTTTTTTTTTTTTGCTATTAAGCCTACATTTCAGCACACTGACAAGGGTTATGAACAAAGGCAAATCTTGATTTCATCCATTTTTAAAATTTGATTCCACAAACTTTTTTCTTCTTTAACGAGAAAAAGGAGATGAAGAAAACCATTCCTGGTCCTCTCTACTTTCAGCTATTTTGAGATACAGCTTTAGGTAAGGGTGGATCAGGTCACGCAATCTTGTAATCTCTGATCTTTGCACAAAAGAGAAACAATAACTGAAGGCAGTTATTTCCTTCCTAAGGTCTCGGCTAGCTTCTTAAGTCTTTTCTTCAGCTCCAGCGGAAATTTCTCATAGCACTTCTTACAGACTGGCTTCATGTCAAACTCCACAAATTTATTCCTAAAGAAAATGGTTAAAAAGAGAAGAAATTAGTAGAAACGTGTTCGACATATGTACACAGATACAGAAATAATGTGCAGTAATTTTCTGGTGAATGAAGACACTGCATACAGCACGTCCACATTCATGTCAGCAAAACCTGCAACGCTGTAGTCTCAGTGCTCATCATTATGATAGACATACAAATTCATAACAGCATGTGAAAAAAGCTGTCCTTATGAACCGACCTCACGCCTCTCTCTGTGTGGTGCAGAAGGCAGAGCGTGCTGCACTGCACTCTGTGCTAAGGACACGGGGGACCTAACGTGAGCAGGTAGGTAAGGTCAACCACGTTTTAAAGCGCCACGAGAACACCTTCAAGAAGTTACTCAAAGCAGAGAGCTGTATTTCTGTAGTTTGAATGAGCCTCCCTTTACTGAAGGCAAAATAATCTTACTTAGTATTTTAAGGGAGGCAGCTGTAAGGCTGTGTCTTTCCTGACCTCCCGCCCCCAGCAACAACAGTCACCTTTAAGAAATCTAAAATAAGAACAGGTCATCTGGGCTGGCTGACAGAAATTCTTAAATCACCCTCCGAGAGCACCAGTGAGCCAGGCTGCCTGCAGTTACGTCTGTGAATGGCATGAATTTATATGGAGAACTCAACGCGTTTTAAACGCCAGGGCAACACTCAATGTACTTGTAAAACTGCTCTGGGCAGGGGTTCAGACGGCCTCCTAACTCTGAGTAACGCACTGCCAGTTGACCATTGTAAGGGTTTATCACTGCTGAAATGTAGGGTCCTTAATGGTAATTGAGTGAACACAGAACTTTGTAACTTGTTAATTTTCTGTAGAATCACCCTAAGGAAGCATTTGTGGGACAGGTCCAGTGACACAACTGTGACAAATTATTAAATCTGCTGATACAATTTTAAAGAACAACATTAATAATAAAGTTGATTCCTGACCACATTATTTAAAATGAGAAGTTTTACTTTGAAGCACCACAGAAGAGTTGTTTTCTGTTTTCCAGAGATCCAATGCTGACAGTAATTCAAACGTCACATTTCAATTGGCAGTTGGATTTAAATAGTACAGAGTTAAAAATTTCTCCCAAAGTCTTCTTAGAACAAAAGGTATAAGAACTGCCATGTTTTTGATAAAAGAATCACCGGTCTCAGAAACGCTGCTAAACAAACCTCCCACTGTTTTAGTTTTATATTTGAATTTTAATTCCTCTTTGTGGAAGGAAACGTGAGAATAAAAACAAAACCTCAGAACACAACGGTAATGATGAAGGAACTGGGACAATTAGGCTAGCAACTGAAGAGAATCTCAAAGACTGAAATACGCCCCATAAAAATCAGGACTAAAATTGAGTCTGAAAACATCAAGAAAGTGAATTCCTAGCCAGTAGCATATGGGCACGGCGGGAAAACACGTGCACCCAAGGTAACAGCTGGCTTACTACGCACATCAGATGTCCCTGTTAGACGTGAGACGTGCCGAGAGGGTTTAGTTCAACACAGAACTCGGCATGTGACACTGGATTTACCGGTTATTTTAGTTTAGGCAAAGAAACCAAAAACAAGGGTTTTATCAGACAAAAATACTTTAAAGCTTTTCCAATATCTATTAAGAGATTAGAATTCTCCCCTTTGAATCCATTAAAAAGAGAGAGAGAGAGAGAGAGAGAAATGTGCACCACATCGTGATTTCAAACAGAGACGAGACAGTCTACAGGTGAAGGGAAATCAGTGGAGCACAAGCCAATATTAAGCGGGGACCTCAGCGAAGTGTATATTTTAGTAATTATGCAAAAGGGTAAACTCTGAACAGGAAAGATACTTCTATTTCAATCTCTGGCGGCTACCAACACAAGGAGAAATAAACTTCAAAAGCAAAAGATGAACAGAGAACAAAAGCATATTTGAAAGGACTGACCAAAGAAGCAGCAGAAGTGATGGCAGAGGGACAGGAAAGCTCACAGACAGACGGGCTTTTTCTTTTTCTGCTTGTCCTTATCCTTTGCTTCTCTCTCCCGTTTGGCAAGCCGCCTCTTAAATTCTTCTGGCATTTTCTCGTAACAGTGTTTGCAGACTGGCTTTAGATCAATTTCAACAAACTTATCCCTTCGCGCAGGACAGAGAAGGAACAGAAGAAAGAACAGCGAGCAGTTAAAGGGAGCACCTCCCCTGCAGGAGGCGGGGCAGGAGGAGCAGAGAGGACCACTCATTCTCCCTCAGCTCCACGGGCACGTGCACACGGTTCCCCCCGAGTTCCAGTCTCAGGACTTACTTGAGCGTTAATTTAGTGTTGCAGGTGGAGCAGGCGAAGCAGTTCACACACCAGGCCTTGTTCAGAGCGGAGACCACTGGGGGGAGGAGGAGGGAGAGGAGGTCACGGACGCTGGGACCCGAGCTGGGAGCCCACACCGGCAGCTCGCAGGCCCCTGGCCCTGGGGGAGCTGCTTCCCAAGGGGCCTCCTCGCAGCAGAGTTAGCGCCAGAAACCACACACCTTTACTTACTAAGCCGGCCACCCCGGGCATCGACTCACCAAGGCCACTCCTTCACGTTATTAAAAGGCATACGACCCAAGCACTCGACTTCTGTCTTCCACAACCGGAGGCCCCTCTCAGGAAGGTACCCAGCCTCTATCTGGAGTTAACTGTCTCCCTCCGCTGAGCATCCCGCGAGGCCCAGAGATGGCAGGTCCCGGTCTCCACTCCCAGGCGCTCGCCCATTGCCTGTCCCTCCCACCACCGGCCAGCAAAGGACATGGGCTAATAGACAAGTAACACAAAACCAAGTCCAGACAATGTACTGAGTCTGTCTCCCAAGCCGACACCGAGGAAAGCGCTTCCTTCGACCATTCCCTCCCCCTGGCAGGCGGGACTTGAGACTTATTTTCAAAGGCATTAAGGATCTGGATCGCTCCCCTGAACTAATCCTCTTGCAAACTGCAGGTGGCCAGTGTTTTAGAAAGCGTTTCCTGAATCAGGCTGTCTGCCGAGAGCCACGAAGCAGGCTGGAAATAGGAACCTTCAGAACTTTGCCAGAAAGTTTCTGGCACCTGTGCTGGTGACTGTTGGCGAACACAGCTGCTTCCTTCCCACCCCAGTCAGTCCACCGTCCAGGGTGGCAAGTCCTGGAACCGCCGACAGACAGCTGCCAGGTGTTGGTGTCCACAGGGTTCAAGTCACTCTTCCCCCTGCTCCTAAGCAGCTCTGCTCTCCAGTGTCTGCGGAATTCAGTCCCAGGGATGGGACAGGAGCAGCCCTACAGCCCTGCGGCCTGGCCTGGGTGTTATTGGCCCCGGGCAGCAGTCCAGCCCCCAGGACACCCTCATCTCACTGCTGGAGATCACGTGGAAATACGCCAAAGGAAGAGAAAAGGGGCTGATAATGGTCACACCCCAAACAACCTTCTCCAGCTTTCACACCACCCAAGAGTTTCTGTGTCAAAACAGTGTCATAAAGATCCCAACAGAGCCTTACCGTCACCTTCTATGACACGGTTGCAGTGGAAGCAAACATCACCAAATAGCTGAAAATGGAAGAAAAAAAATGGTAAAAATTAAAGGTGTGTTACCACTAAGTATCAGAATGGCAAGCACTTACTATGACTTCAGCTCCTTGTACCACTTAAAAACAAGCAGCTGGCTAACTCAGTCCAGAATCCACCATTACTAGAAGAAATGAGTAAAAGTTCATGGATGAGTTTTTACTTCTTCCAATGAAAATAGTTCGTCATGACCCAAAACAAAAAAAGGCTCTGGAAATGTCCCAGATTTCGGGAGGTTAAGGGAACAGGAAAACTCTGGCCTGGGTCTGGTACTGGAGTGGGGAAACGCTGAGGGGACATGACTGGGCCAAGTGACAGAACTGGAATGAGCAGATTAAAGTGATCAACACCAATAGCCAGGCACACACGAGAGCTCCATGTTCCTGGGAGATATACCGGAGGTATTTAGGGGTAAAGGACCATGAACTTCTCATCAAACGCTGCAGAAAAAAATATGCATGTATTTGTTTCTGTGTACGCATAAATTTGCACATAATGAAATGTGCATTTATGTAAGCGTGTGTTTTTACAAAGACAGCAGGAAGTGCAAATAGTGTACCTGAGTAAAACATACCAGGGTTTTCTTTGAGTTTTTGTTTTGCAACCTTTCCGTGAGTCCGGAATGATTTTCCAGATAAAAAGTTAACAGCAAACCTCTACAGACCACGAGCTCTCCCTGCAGCTACGATGCTGCCAAGCGCACACTCCCGCAGGCACACGCCGCGTCCCGGGAGCCCAGTCAGTACCTGGTTGTAGTGGGTTTCACAGTACGCCAGGCCCTTCCGTTCATAGTGGCGATGTCCAAGAAATGGTTTTTCACACTTGGCGCAAACAAAATGCTGAAAGAAAGTGCATTCAGTCACTTGCAGATTGCCATGTCTTATTTACTTGATGAAGCAAAGCCCCAAAGCCTCAAGAGGAGAAATGGAAGCCCGAGGCAGTGACCTCGTTTGGCCCCAGGCAGCCCTGTGGCACTCACTCCAGCGCCCGGGGGCCTTGCTGAACAGCAGACCGAGGGCAGAGCGAACACAGAGGCCTCTGCTGGACTGGACCACAACACCTCTCACCTCCAGGATCCAGGAACAAAAGCACTGCCTGTGTCGTCGCCGGGACCACAGGTCAGTGCACAGTCTATGGTCCTCGTTTCCCACCAAGGTGATGGCCAGTAAGACGCCCACGCTCACTCTCCAGCATCTCCCAACCTTGCCCATCCACAGGCACGGCGGCGCGACGCCACAGGACTCACCTCCACGTGCCACTGCTTGCCCATGGCGTTGACCACGCGCCCCTCGATGGGCCGGCGGCAGGCGCCGCAGATCGGGACCCCCATCTTGTCGTGACAGGGCAGGCAGTACAGCTCCCCCTTCAGCTCCCGGGCGTCAGCGGTCAGCTCCTTCCTGTCCGCGGGGAAGACGCCAGCTGAGCACCACCCCGAGAGGGAGGGGCGGCCAGTGTGGCCAGCCCCCCCCCAGGAGGGGCCACTCCCACAAGCCCCGGGCTTCCTCGCTACCCCCGGAGGTGATCAGAGCAGCCTGACCCACAGGCTCGCACAAGCTTCGGGTCTGGTCAGAACACAAGTATCACGTGTGACAAACGTGTGAGCGGGCCAGGTGACATGCCAAGCCGGTCATGCCCACGCGTCCCCTTCAGAGGGCTGCAGAAGGCGGTCCCAGTGCTGAGCATGGGCTCGCAGACACCAGCTCTCCACAAAGTAATCGAGGACTGCGGGGCTGTTCCACTGACTAGCGCTGGCGGACAAGCTGCAGGGGCAGTTACAGGTTAACAGAAAATACACAAATGCCGGCCCAGACTGCTCCTCCTCCAGTGCTGAAGTGCACCGTTATCTTCAGTCTCTGGGTGAGTGAGCAGGCAGCCAGAGACGGCCCCAAACAAGATGCATTTCATGTTTTAAAAGATTCTTTAGGAGGCGGGCTAGTGAAAAGTGAGCAGGGAGGGCAGGCAGGAAAATGAGATAAGGCACAAACTGAACCCTGCCCTTCCTCACCTCCCTACCCCCAGAACACAGTGTGGACCTTCACGTTAACACCAGCCGAGTCTCTGCTTCCGTTACATTTTCACACCAGACAATAAATTCCAAAGCTCATGGCCTAAAAATTCATCTTGAGTTTTTGAAGGAAAAAAAATCCCCTTCAGATGTAAATAAAACAAAAATAAACACATGCAATTTAAGATAAAGCTCTACCTCTTACAACCATGAAAGTTGTGTATGAACAAACGTAAGACCGTTGTTAAGTTTTTTTGGAGGGGGGGCCTCCTGTACTGGAAAACCTAGTGACGGAGAAGTCTGGGGGATAACTGGGGATATTCCACTGTGAACTGACTGAAGGTGCCTGCACATGCACACGGGGACACACACACTCAGGTGTGGACACTGCTAACTAGGTTACTGAATGGAGGGTGTGTCGGGACCCTCTCTACTCATTCTCTTGACTCTTCTACAGGTTTAAGGTTTTCCTGATTAAAAGTCAGAAATACTGCAGATAAACCTGACCCTCTATTCCCACCACCTGTGCGAGAGAAAAGGCGAGCCTGGCAGTACCCGCAGCTGGCGCAGCTGAAGTGGTCTGGATGGAAGGGGTCGTTCTTGAAAATCAGGGGCTGGTCGTCGATGAGGGCGTGGCACTTCTGGCAGACGTACTTCCCCAGGCCTCTGGCTTTCTCCCGGTTATGGCAGGGGCGGCACAGATGTCTGTACAGACAGAGCCAGAGCTGCATGAGAGCCCTTCATTTAAATCTAAGGTTCCTCCTAGTAAGTAAAAAAATGCTTCCCATACCTCTGAAAAGAAATTAACGAAATCATTTCTTTAAAAATGACTGCTGCGCTTGAAAGAGCAGAATCAAGCCACCGCTTTTTACACGATGAGTTATTTATTCCAACCGAGATGATCAGGCTGAGCCTTAAGAAACCCCCTTTGGCAGCTGCGCACCCCTGTGCAGGAGTGTGGGCACCTCCGAGACCGGCACGTGCACCAGACGCACCGGTGCCGCAGCCTCAGGAACCCCGCCCGCAGCCCCGGGAGGAAGCGGTGACCCCAGAGCTGCCCGCAGCCCTGGGAGGACACGGTGGCCCCGGGAGGACGAAGTGACCCTGCAGCCTCCAACAATCCTGGGACGACGCAGTGATCCCAGAGCTGCCTGCAGCCCTGGGGAGAACGCAGTGACTCCAGGAGGGCGCGGTCACCCGGGAGCTGCCCGCCCCGCTGGCAGGGGACCGCGCCTACCTCCCGGCGTTCTTGACAAAGCCGATGTCAGCCAGGACCTCCTGGCAGAGGTCACAGCGGAAGCACTCGGGATGCCAACTGTTATTCATGGCTTTGATGACCCGGCCAATGATGAATTCACCTGCGGAAAGTGACACAGACGATGCAGCCCCTCGCGCTCGGAGACGGCAGACTCGCGAGCACCTCCCCGCTGTGCCCACCGCGGGAGCGCGACGCTGGGAAACGTTTTCTTCCATCAGGTCCTGGTTCTGCAGCTGCCTCACCACATCCCTGAATCTGCCTGCCTTTCCCAAACGAGATGCTGGATGATGTCTCGTCCTCAGCAACTCACAAAGGAAACTCACTTTCTTGTAATGTGTACTTAAATACTCCTTTGTCCAACCTTCTCAGTGCTGTTCCTGGTGTCTCCATCTCTGGAGGCCAAGGTGGGGGTGCGGGTAACATGCAGGCATCTCTCTGATGCCAAGCCTTGGGCATTGACAGGGAAAGACTGTTCCAGGGGGTCATGGAACAGACGTCCTGTCAGTCCTGAGACACCTCTCCCTGGAGTCAGCTGTCTGCCTGGGGTCAGCTCTCTCCCGGGAGTCAGTTCTCTCCCTGGGGTCAGCTCTCCCTCCCTGGGGTCAGCTCTCTTCCTGGGGTCAGCTCTCTCTCCCTGGGGTCAGTTCTCTCTCCCTGGGGTCAGCTCTCTCTCCCTGGGGTCAGTTCTCCCTCCCTGGGGTCAGCTCTCTCCCTGGGGTCAGTTCTCCCTCCCTGGGGTCAGCTCTCCCTCCTTGGGGTCAGTTCTCTCCCTGGGGTCGGCTCTCTCTCCCTGGGGTCAGCTCTCTCTCCCTGGGGTCAGTTCTCCCTCCCTGGGGTCAGTTCTCCCTCCCTGGGGTCAGTTCTCTCCCTGGGGTCAGTTCTCCCTCCCTGGGGTCAGTTCTCTCCCTGGGGTCAGTTCTCCCTCCCTGGGGTCAGCTCTCTCTCCCTGGGGTCAGCTCTCCGCCTGGGGTCAGTTCTCTGGGGCCTCGCTCCTCCAGGCTGTCAGTGTTTGTTAGTGATGGGGACGGGGGCTGATGAAGGGTCTCAGCGCTGTTCACTGGGGCGGGGCTGGAGCCCAGGGGAGTGAGTGAGGTCCCCACCTTCACTGCGCTGACCGTCCTGCGGGCTCCGCAGCGGACTTACCACATTGATGACAGCAAGGGGCGAAGAGCATCTGAAAGTCGTGCTCACAGTACTTCCTCCCTTCAAACTGAAACGCAAAGCACCGCCGACTGTCAGCAGGGAAACGTCACGGGAGGGATGTCCTTACCCCATGGAGTCACAGCAGGGTGTCTCTGAGCTGAGAGCTGTGCCCGGGACCTGCAGCTCTCCCGGGATGTGTGGAGCAGGCCTACCCTCGTCCCTTCCACATGCCTCCGTGTGGGCGCCGGAAACCCACACCTCGCACCTTGGGGCCCGACTACTGTTTCACAGGCTCCACCCCGATGAATCCCAGGACAGGTACAGACCCCTCTCCCCCAGAAAATGTGCACAAACTTACAAACCCCTTCCCACATTAAAAAAAAAAAATCCATAGTCAATATTGTCATATTTTATATTTAAACATTTTTAAGTGAGACCAAAACGCACCTTAAAAAATAAACGTATTCTTTTCTAACAGTTGGAAGGTTTATCCTTCATTTCTCTCCTTGAACTGTTTGCATTTCATTTTCCAGGAGGCTTTATGCTACCACAGCACTTTTCACGCTAATGCCTTTAACACATCACCCTGTTATACTTCTCTGCAATTATCTAGTGAGACGTTAAAGTTTGTTTTAATTTCTGAATCCATAAGGCCCTAAAGGTTAACGTCCTTTTTCTTCTGGACTGAGTTATCATGATAGTGATGATTGGTACACGAGTGATGGAAACATAAATATGTTACAAATGCTAAACTTACTCACTATTTAATTATTTACATGAAAAGCGTATGTTCTTTACCCTCATGATTATGTCATGCATCTGCAGATAAAGGTGACTTACTGCTGGAAAACTCAGGGTCCAACAGTAGCCCTAGGCTTTATTTTCTGTTTTGGGGGCTGCCTGTATCCTTTTTACATAAATAAGTCACGGGAATGATGTAATGTCTTCCCTTGAATCTTCGAGCACCTTGGAAGTTATATGTCAAAACTCACACACTGACTATCAGAACCCATTTTTAATGATGTACCAGCTGTCAATTCAATTTCCTCAATTATTTGAAATGAGCTGCAGCTTCAGCTCATTCAGTTTATCAAAAGTATCCACTACAGCTAAACTGGCATTCCAGGTAAAGCAGGTTTATTTTGTGCGAGAAAAGAAGTCTTATTTCATTTCTAAATTCAAATGAATGATCTCTAATACATTTAATGAATCTCTTTTTTAAAGTTACAAACAGAATATATAATAGACCAGTATGTTATCACTCCATATCTGGTCAAAATGCACTGTAATATGCAGCCCAAAGTAGAAGTTATTTACAAGGAGATAAACTCCCTTGCTGAATGCATATTATGTACCTACACAGAAATCTAATATTGAGCTTTTAAGCAGTAACTTCAAAAAGAAATAAAATATAAGAGCTCAGAAATAACTCCATTAATTTAGTTAGAAGGATCAACTTTGTACCTGCCACCCAGTCTCGATCAGCGGGAGGGGAGACAGAACCGTCTCCACCGTCACTGAAGGTCAATACTGAAAAGCTGGTCAATGAGAGCCACGCACCTGAGCCTTCAGGACAGGCGAGCACCTTGTGGACCTGTGTGTGTGTGTGTAAGTCATTAGTTTTTAAAATCAGTACTTTTTAATGGAAATGACTTGACCAAAAACCTGTCAGAATTTTGAGGCCCATGACTGAAAAGTTTAATGAGAAAAAGTAAAGAAACAATGAGCAGCTGCTTTGCATTTAATGAACGAGAAAGACACACACGACCTGAAAAAACAAAGCGAAGGTGAGCCCAGCGGTGAGCATGTGTGCTGTGCTGTCAGGAGGAGGCAGGAAAGGTGAGGGGCGTCCCGACGGGCAGCATGCGGTGGGGGCGAGGACGCCAATGTGGCCCCCAGCCTGGCTGACCCGGGGGCTGCCTGTCCTGAGGGCCTGGAGTCTCGCACCTGCTCTGCTGTGGACGCTCTGCTGGGGCTCGGGACACACTCACCCTTCACAACCTCTCTCCCCTGCGCTGTCTGCTTTGGAAGTTTGTGTCCTTTTGAAATTAGGGGATGAAACAGCCAAGTACTAAAAGACAGTTGTCTCCCCATGTTCTTACATGAGGCGTACACCTGCCCACAGAGCACTCAGCACGGCCCCAAGCCAGGCTTGTCTCAAAAGAAAGCACAGACGGCGGGGAAGACGGAAGCCTTGTGGGTTAGGGCCGCCAAATCTCCTCTGACTGGTGTCCCAGTGAACTCACCGCAGGGAGATCCCTCTCTTCTGGCAAGTGGGAGGGTGAGTGCTAACGTGAATTCAAGAATATTATCAGGCAAATCAATTTTAGGAAGAAGAATCCAGAAACTGGTTCCTTGAAACCAGAATCGGGTTCAGAAGAGGGTTCCCTTGAAGCCATCCCTACGGCAGTGCCCTGCACGGCCCGGGGTGTGTCCCTGGTGAGGATGACCAGAGCGGGAGCTCCTTTTGCTCCAATGAGCTGCCTCTTTCTACAGTGTGGAGAAGTGACCAAATGTAAAACTCTAGGATGTAAAAGGAAGAAAAGTCAGAAATCATCCAGTTGGAGGAATCAAGCTTCCATGAATAATATCTGCCTTTGTAGGCAACTTCACGCTGCAACTGGACACCGGTATAACATACAATTGGCCTACAGAATAAGAAATAATGCCCCAAATGAGTAGTGTTTTAACAAAATGCTGAGAGTCTGGGACCCACCACTTGCGGGGACCAGGAGGGTGAACTTCAGCCAAGAACAGCCCTGCTGTTAACTGTTCTAAGTTTTGTTTGGAGTTCTGTGAAGACTCACTATGGGGGAGAAAAGAATTCTGCTGCTTTAAAGAAAGCAAGCTCACAGTTAGACACTGAGCTGATGGTCTCATTTCAAGTGCGGTGCATCAAGTCCTCACTGGTTTGCAGTAAGCGGCTGTGAGGTCTGTGGCTGGAAAGGCTCCCAGCTGGTCTCCCCTCCCGGGTTTCGGCTTCCTGATTAATCAGGACCCCGTACTGGAGGAAATGAGGGAAGAAACCTCTCTGTAAAAGGTCTTTCCATTAAATCACTCACCATAAACTGGTCTTTCCTGTTATGCATTTGTGATAGGAAAAAAGGTCCCATTTGGGAAATTCAAACTGAGAAACAAAGAAGCCTGAGGTGTGAACCAAGACTCCCGCCCCCGGCGTGTCCTGGGCCAAGCTGGAGAAGGTGGCCTGGCCACAGGTCCATTCGTTCAGTCCACCCCGTCCGTAACCTGGCTGGAGTCATGTCACTTGGTGACTGTTGGTCCCACTTAATTTCATGAAACATTTTCTTTGCAGAAAAAATTAAGAATCGTTTTACTGGAGAAAACCTCAAATGCCATGAAGTCAAGTTTATGAACCAGTGTGGTGGCCCCACGGTCAGTGTTAGGGCCCATGGGCTGGACACATACTGCCCCTGGAAATGGCGTTTACCAGCTGCTCATGTCTCCAGGACTGGACATTTTACAAATATTCCTTGTACTGGAGGTGGATGGGCCTTGGCCATAATTACCCACTTCAATAAAAAGCCTTAGATCTGAAAAGGTTATGTTGGGGACGGATACCCATATTGGACACTAGGGGACCAAACTAGGTTCTAACTCGTCTGTGTTACAACTCTCCTGCTGTCAGGACGCTTCAACACCTGTAGGTCTCCAGGAAGAAGAGGCAAGTTCCCATGAGTCCCTTAAACGTGCTCTGGGGTCTGACCTTGTCACAGGCTCAGACCTGGGGGGCTCTGTGAGGCTCCCTACACCCCCCACCCCCTTCTCCCCCTGCTGCCCCTCACGTCACCCACACAGCCCTGCCCTCCCACAGCCTCAGGGGTCCCTCACCCCCACCCCTTGCCTTCGTCCTCTGCTTCCGTCCACCCAAACTGTCCCTTGTCACCCCCCCCGTCACAAGCCATCACCCTTGACAGAAAAAGAGACTCCATTCCTACTGCTGGAGTTCTTGTAGGGGATGCGTGTTTCTGGGGCACAGCAGGGGCTGCAAAAGCGTGTTTGAGTGAATCAAACAGCATTCCCCAATGCACGCTCCAGAGCCACGTCCCTAGACACACTCAGCTCTGCATTTCACGTCCCCGTGACAGGAAGCAGCCTCCCGCAGGCTGGCCGGGAGCCCCTCCCGGGGTCACTGTTTCTGTGGGAAACGCTGACTGACAGGCAAACAGCTGACTGACTAACGACCTTTAAAAATTACCCTTCCTTCCTCAGGAATGGCTCCTAACACAGGGGAACTTAGAATCTGCTCGAAAGAAGGAATCAAACAAGTGCTATCTCTGGCTGTCACACAACTGTGTGTACACATATCACCCCAGAGACACACACGTGGGTAACACACACTAGCATGCGTGGGGCTGACCACACATGTCCATGCACACACATGCGCACACACACACACACACACACACACACACAAGCATCCACATTCACGGGCGGGTCATTCCCAGACCAGTCCCAAAAGCAGATGTGGGAAGGGGGTTTCAGGACTGGTCTGAACAAACACAAAGAAGTGTCGACCGGGTGGTAAATACCCACGGGATCAGCAAGAACATGGATTTGGAAAACACAGAGCAGAGCTGGATACGGACGAGGTTCCCCCACCGAAATGGAGTCTACAGACAAGAGGTGGGCTGTGGAGGTGGTGGGGAGCGATACTCCGCGGAGGGGCAGCTGCAGGGCTGGCGAGGGGGCCTGGGGCAGGAGCAGCCCCGCTGGGAGTGACGGCGAGGGGAAGGGGAGGGCGGGTGCGGCCCGGACCCACCTCGTAGAACAGGCCCTCCGGGAACTGCTGGAAGCACTGGGCGCACACGAAGCACTGCTCGTGGTACAGCTCGCCGCTGCTGTTCACCATCTTCTCGGCGGGCGCGAAGCCGCCCCGGCAGCGCTCACAGCTGGCGTTGGCCAGGGCGTTGGCCATGTTGCTGCAACACAACACGCAGGGCAGGTCAGGATGTGGCGCCCCCAGGTCACTGGCACCCTGCTCGCCGCCCCCTCGGATCCCTGGTCCCTCCTGCGCACGGCCCGCCTGCGGGACCAGGGCCAGTGAGGCTGATTAAATAGCGCAGGACCCCAGACTCGCCCGTCCTGTGGCAGATCCTGCTAGGACTCGGCTCTTAAACCACAGGTGCCTTAGCCCTGTCCTCCCGCTGGTAAAACACACACTGAACACTAATACCACAAAATGCATCCTAAAGCCACAGAATTTCCATCGTGCACATCAGTTCACAGGTGGTGGCAGAGGTTCAGAGCCAATGAGCCAAACTCCCCAGAGCTGTTCAGTTAGTGGGAGACACAGGCCTGGAACCCAGGTCCCCACCCACGAGCCACAGCCAGGTGACAGTGTCCGTGTCAAACTCTGGAAGGGACATCAGAGGGACAGGTGAGGAGAGAGAAACCACAAGACCCCTGGCTGGTGACCACCCCTGGTCAATAAACGGCCCACATCCACCTAACCCTCAGGGACACAGTCAAGCCTGGAGTCAGGTGCGTATTTGTTCTGGACTTCACAGAAGGAACTGCTCTGTCTCTGAGCGGCCTCAGGGTGACCATCCCCCAGCAGAGCAGGCATGGGCCCAGCCAGCTCTGTAACTTCCAAATTTATTTTCAGATATTCAGACGCCCACTCAGAGCACATTCACTGCCTGTTGTGTCGGGTTCCAGGGGTGGCTTCTGCTCACCCAGACATCAAACCAACCCACCTCGTGAGGTCACTGCCCAACCCGTGAGGCAGGTGGAACAGGGGTCTCCCCGGTTCTGTCAGATTATACACCTTGCTGTTTCAGAAAGTGTTCACAGTGCATGTCCCCCCCCCCCAACCCCAGGGAAGACAGCCTTGCCCTCTTCCCCCAGATGCCTCATGGAGCAGTGTTCCTGCTTTGCAGCCGGAAGTACTCCATGCAGACGTACCATGGTCACAACCCGACACCAAGCTAAACTCAGTAAAACGTCACCAAAAAAAGGAAGGAAGGTAGGCAGCCTCACAGCTTGGCAAGCCCAGCCCAAGCCTCACGCTGAATCAAATTTTCTACTTTGTTACTGCAAAATGACTGTGGGCTGGGGAGGGAAATCCCTAGAGCCCCTTCTTCCCCTGGCTTTTCCATAAGCCGCATGAATTGGGGCAATTCTAGCAAAGCTCTGGGAAGCTCTGTGCCCCCTTCTCCAAAGTGTAGCCAAAATCCACAGGTGTCCCTGGATGAATTCGGTTCAGCCTGCAGCTGCCCCGTGTTCTTACTGCTATTCTGAGGATGAAATAAGAAAGGGTACATAAAACCATTTTGGAAACCAGAAGATGCTACTCAAATATAAAGCATTATTGTTAAATAGAAACCCTCTCAAAAGAGTCACCAAATTCTCGATGATTTTAATAGAACCCCAAGAATGCTACAAAAGAAGAAATCCCAGAATGTCCTGAATCATTATTTCCTAGATCAGTGACTCCCTTGGGCTGGAAGGGTCCTCCCTGGTTCACCGCACCTCGAAGGGAGGCTCCTCCCCCGTCCACCGCACCTGGGGGGGAGGCTCCTCCCCCGTCCACCACACCTCAGAGCATCTTCTTCATACACTTCATCTAAAACAACATATTACAGTAAAACCAATGCAAGGGAAACTGTCTTTTATTAAGACAGACATTAATGAGATTCGCAAAAATGCAAAACAATGCAACTCTTCACATCAAGCTTTTATCGTTTTGGAAACACTCATTTTTCATAAAAAAACCAGTATTAATATTTATTATTGATGTATAATATGCTTATTGTTATTTTAAATGAATTAACAAATACTTAAAAATTTCCTCCGTTTTATTCTCTAATACTGTACATGCTGATAAAACAAAAGCTCTTTGGAGACCTTAAAAGTTTCTAAGACTATAAAGGGGCCCCACGATCAAAACATGTATAACTGACCTGTTCATACTCGCTGTACTGCAGACTGATTATATTCAAGTTCAAATACCCAAGTAGTTAGAAGGTAGCAGACACTTTGTAAAAATAAGCATGAAGTTTTTCCCCACACGGGAAAAATAAGCTAGTTTTACAGATAAAGTAATGCAGATTTTCAAAGAAGGATTCATTTTAACAACAAGCAGGAAAAGAAGGGAGGCAGTATTCGAGGAAACTTTCAGAAAACAAACCAATTAATACTCCCACCCACCTACTGAAGTGCTCGCATTTCTCTGCCTCTTGACTTTGACCCTCTGGCACTGTGTATTTTTATTTTTTTAATGGACTGTTTTTTAGAGCAGTTTTAGGTTCACAGCAACACTGAGTGGAAGACGCAGAAATTTGCCACGTCCCCCCGACCGCGCCATCCCCAACATCCCCCAGCTGTGAACTGACAGACCCACGCTGACCTGCGTGTTGTTTACAGACTGTCACATTTAAGACAGATGACAGAAGTTTCTTTTTAAAAGCCATGGACGATGAGCTGTCATTGGTTAGTTATGATCAACTGACTAATTCTTCAGAAAAGGATTTTCATGTCGGGGAATGTAAGAGCCTTGAGCACAGTCTTCATGACTGTCCAGTCGTAACTGTTTCAGCTGACCTTGTCCACAAATGAACTGCACACAGAAAACGTGGTGTCCTCCAGCTTTCCGTTATTCAACCTCCTCATTTCTCAAAGTATGTGAAACGAATTTTCTAGCACTAAAATGCAAATATGAAAACCCAGAAGAGTTTACCAAGCTGAGAGTTTACCAAGCATTTTGGTTACAGTGTAATAACTGCCTGATTACTGTCAAACGAGCTCTTTGTGAAGACAAGTGACAGCTGTTGCCAAAACGCACAGAAGAGACAGGTGGAAACAGAGCGTCAGGTCAGTTAAACTCCCCTGAACCCATGATCAACAGCTTGGAGACCTGCAGTCATTCTGAGATCACAACATGGAAACACACTGCAATCAGGAGCCCACGCAGACCTGTCGACTCCCGGCAGCATCTCCTTTCTACATTTCATGCAGGAGGTCCAACTAAGGCTGGCATGTGTGCCCGGCGCCCGCCCCGCCACCCTCGCCCTGGGAAGTGCCTGCTAAAGGTCCAGGGGTCAAACCCAAGGCAGTGACCTCCCAGCCCCCCCGGGGGGGAGGGACACTCACAATTTCGCATAAAAGTCACAAAACTCCTTGTAAACCTGGACGTCGCTCTGCCTGCGCTGTAGCCTAGACACAGCCCTCTCATCCTCACTGCTGGGGGCAGGGAGGACCCCGTTCCGGGCCGCAGGGGGTACCTCTCCATCCTCGGGGATGAGTGGGGGGCGCAGCCCGGCTGGGAGCGCCATGGGGAGCGGGTGAGCGTGGGAACAGCTGCCAGGAGCACGCTGGGAGCAGGGACAAACCGGGAGGTAGGGGAGTAATGGGAGGGAGGGGCAGTGCGGGGGCTTCCCGCAGGTCACTCCCGGTTCCCACACGTCAGCCTGCCGGCTTGCTGCCCTTCACATTAAGAGCCCTTTGGAAGCTCCAGAAAACATTCCACACCAGCGACCCAGCCTCTGCCGGGCACCTCCCCGCCCCCAGACAGCTGTGAACAGCGGGAGGACAGGGCTGGCGGCCGGCTCCCAAGGACGGAAACACCCACGTGCCCACGTGCCAGGTGGCCGTCCCCAGGCCCTGGCGCTGTGCCTCCCAACTGTGGTGGCGCAAGGCTCCTGGGAGCCGGCTGACCCCCACCCTGCTCTAGGGGGCACTGGGATGAGTGCCAGGCTGGGACCTCTCCGTCTTCATCAGGACCGAGCTGACTGAGACACGTACAGATGTGGGGTCGTGCAGCACGAGACCGTCCGAGACGGGGTGTTTTCACTCAGCAAATGTCCTTGAGACCCACCAGAGCTGTGACAGACATGGACAGTCTTCACCGTGGAGCCAGCGCCGCCTGTTCTGCCGTCCACCCCCCGAGGACACTGAAGTAGTTTCCGGTTTGGGGTTGTTGTGAATCGCGCGGTGTGCAGGTTTCTAAGTTTTAATTTCCCTGGGATAAGTGCTCAAGAGTGAGATTGCTGAGTTGTGTGATAAGCGTATGTTTAGTTTTTTTAGTTTTTTAAAGAAACTGCCCAACTACTTTCTAGTGGTCGTTCCATTTCACATTCCCACCAGCAACCTGGAGAGACACAGCCCCTCCACATTCCCCCGGCATGGCGCTATCATGCATCTCAGCTGCTCTGCTGGGGCGCAGCCCTGACTTTTATCATATGTATTAAGCTCACATATGTGCAGATAGTCACAAAAAGGAGATCAGAAATGTCACCAGATAGTCGTACTGACAAGAAGGGAAAAAGAGTACTACCTGCATTTGGGAAAAATGCAAACACTACAGAGAAGGATGAAATGAAAAGTGGAGACTTTTCATAGTTCGTGTGCGCTCTAGAGTCTTATCTGTCCCTCTGATGAAACTGAAACGCTCAAAGAACGACTTGATTCTTGACCATGAAGACTGAGGGGGAGGCTGAATTAGGGCAAATCTGGTTTTGCTGTGCTTTGCTTCCCCAGTGCCCGGAGCGTGGCCTGGCTCGCAGATCTCACTGTGGCCTGAGCCAGAGGGCCGCGCCTGGACCAGAGACGGTCCTGACCCTCCTCCCCACCGGCTGCCAAACCCTCCACACCCTCAGTAAGTCACCCCACTGTGTCCTTCTTCCAATTCAGATGGTGCTGGAAACGTAGCACAAATCCCCTCAGCTCTCCAAGCTGCACTATTTCAGGGACACAGTGCTAATAAACAAGGCAAAGGAGGCCCCCTTCTTCCTGGTTTCCTCTACTTGCAGCTGGACCCATGTTAACCAGGGTGCCTGGCACAGTCCTCGCCACGGACCAACCGGTCACCGGAAGCCAAGGTGCTCAGACAGGGCGTGGCTGTTCACAGTTTTGCCAGATCTCATTCTCTCCTTTCCTTCTTTTTATTACCAAGGAACACCATGTCTGGGGGCCAGGGGAGAAGGAAGGAAAGGTGGGGCAGGGAGAGCCTGCTACCATTGTCCACCGCTCACCCCTTACCGGCCTCTCCCAGGAGCAAAGCCCTGGCCATCTGGGTCTCCAGACCTTCCCGGGGCCCAGGAGGCCTCTGGACCCCACAGACTCCTGGTGCCAAAACCGTAGAGGAGCTGGGGTGGGGGCCTGAGGCCAAGTGGGGAGGCAGCTCTTCCACTGAGGTCTCAGCTTCTTAAGGAGTAACGGCTCGCACCACTCCCTTGGTTATTTTATGTTATGTTTGAACACAGGGAATGTCACCGCTGCCTCCCTGCTGCCCCCAACCGCTCAGGCCAGTGTGGCCGTGATGAGGGGAGGTGGGGGGCAGTGATAGGGTCAGTGTTGGGGGCAGTAACAGGGTACCAAGGTCAGTGATGGGGGCCATGGCGGGGAAGGCTGTTTGCCCCCACTGCCACCTGCTCTGAAACCACATGTGCCCACAGGACAGAGACCTCCAGTGTTGGAGAGAAGACTCACAGCACCCAACCGGGCGGTATTCCAAGAGGTGTGTCCATGTCCCTCGCAAGGAAAGCAAGTAAAATGCAACTCAGCCCCAGGGTGACAAGCTTCAGCAGGTGCACTCTCCATCCTCAAGGCAACACTTAACACCTGTCTCCAGTAGAAAGATGCTGCGGGTCTCCTGTGTGTGACAGAGACCGTCCTGGCTTTGTTCCTGAGCAGAAGACCTGCCACTGCGGGACCGCTGGAGGTAGGCGGGGGGGGGGGGGCAGACACAAGACATGTCCAGAAATGGCTTGGAAATGGCCCGCCCACAACAGGCAGAGTCCTGCAAAGAAACAGCTCGTCTCGCAGTCCTGACCCACTGACTGGTACTCACGGCCTGTGTCTTGGGAAGTCCATCTCTCCAGACCACCTGCAGGAACATTAATCATCCAACGAGCAACAGCCTCAGAGCCTGGGGCAGGCAAGGGGAGGAGATGGCCTGGCATAGCAGACCCCCACCGCAGGGCACCCCCTGGTGATCCCCAGCCTCAGACTTGGACTGTCCCTGCAGCCCCATCACGAGAGACGCAGGCCTCACTGGGTGAGCAGTGGACTGGGGAGCAGAAGACAACGTCGTCAAGGGCACAGAATTGACAGCCAATCTGTGCGGGGCGATATGTGCACGGCGATCTGTGTGGGCTGTGGGCACCAGGGACAGGACTGGGGACTGGGCTGCATGGCTTTGTCTGGTGAACTGAGCTCCCCACCTGTCAGCCCAAATGGAATTCAGCTTCTTACAGAAAATGTATGAAGGCAGAGTTATCAGTTATCACTAGTTCCTGCCACCTCGAGACAGCATAATGTCCCATCTCCATCCCATTTAAAATCCACTCGAGATTGTAAAGAAGAGCAGGGCTGCTGCAGGCAACTGTGAGAACCATCTTTAATGGTGATGATCAATCTATTCCAGCACAAAAGGACAGGACCAGGACGCCCCTGCACCCTCCTGCCGAACTTTCAGTCCCTCTGAAGCTGGCCCAGCCCTCAGGTTTTTCTGGGAAGCTTCTAACTTGGCTCCTGGGGTCCCCTACGGAGCACTGAGGGATTCAGAGAGACCGAGCACTGCTCCCCACGGCACAGGGGCTCCCCATGACGGACAGGGCTCCCCTTGGGGAGGGGCTCTCCGCAAAGGAGAGGGCTCCAGACAGCGGAGGGGCCAGCAGCCCTGCCCACAAACCCATCTCCACAGGCTGCACATTCCGCATTGACTTTCTCCAACAATCAGATCAGCGCTCAGATAAAGCCTCCACAATAGGACCCAGGACCGGGCAGGCTGAGCGGGTGCCTCCCCGGGGGTCTCCACCTAAGAGTCCAGCTCTCTGACCTCCTGTCTGTGAAGGAACTCCCAGCGCTGTCAGAACCTGGAAACTCTCTCAGGTGTCCTCCCATGCTTCCCCAGTCACTCAAACACTTAACATTCTTAAAATTCTCTTAGAGGTTGGGCAACTTTTCTCTGCATTTTTAAACGTCCCCGGGAAAAACGCCTCCATTATTCAGATCACCTTCTCCCTCTGACTCATACTGTGACCCACACACACACAGTCTCACCCCAATCATCTCTTTTAAGGGATGTATTGTGTCCTGACCAAAACAGACAAACTTGAGGGGCCTCATGTTTCAGACACAGAGGGCAATATTTTTAGTAAGGGTGCTGTCTTAGGAGAAAGCCGGCTAAGGGAAGCCCCTGCAGTGTGTCCACGAGCCCGTGTATGGCTGTGCGGCCGCCAGCACTGTCTCTGGCTCCAGTCAGACTCCTGTTTCAGTTCTGACTCAGCTGGAACGGCTCACTGAGCGCTGGCCTTCAGCTGAGCTGGTGGAGGAAGTCAGCCCCGGTTTCAGTCTGTGCCTGAGCTCATCGTGGGCTTCCTCTCCTCAGCGACACGGCCAAGAAAGCCGGTGAGAATTTCAGGACAGAAAGCAGCATTTTTTTCTGGTGAAAACAACCCTTTCCAATTTTAATCCACTCTCCTTGCCAGCTGTTGTTTTTTTCTTTTTTGTCTTTCTTTGTTTTGGAGGGGGTGAGGTGGCAGGCAAGGAATAACGACTCTGGAAAGCAAGTCCGCAGCCAGAGAAGACAGGATGCATGAACCCCTTCCCCAAGTTAGAATTCAGGCTTCCTTTATACTCAAAGGGGAGAGAGGAAAGTTGGTCGTTTCCTGTTCCGGTCCGGTCCGGCTGGCTCCGGAAGGCTGTGTTCATTTCCTCCTTCCTGCAGTCGCTCCCAGGTGGGCCTGGTCAGGATGCTTCCTGTGAGCTCAACAAGGTACTTTAGCTTAACACTCATTTCCTGGGAGGCAGGGTTCCCAGAGGTGGGCCATCACGTGTAGTTTAAGCTTACAGCCCACCTCCCTTCAGGGATTACCTTGCAGCAAAACCAACAGAATCAAAGGGTAAAGTAAAAGAAATGATCCAATCAGTTGTTTTCTTTTTAACAAAAAACATGTTTTCTTGTACATTTTAGCACATTAAACAATATTTAAAAATAATGGACAAGAGGAAGTGGAGAAACTAAAAAGTTTGGTTTTTTGATAACTTTTAAAAGGTTTCTTTTCTTTCATTAACTTCAAATTTTGCAAAGCACAAACAGAAAGGTGAGGAACTACTTTAGCTATGGTGCCTTAGCTTTCCCAGTGCAATAAGGAGACTTGAGGTCACCCGCAGGGGACGAGGCAGTGAAGTTGTGACGGTGCATCTGTTCCATGTGTGTCTAGCTGTTCCTTGGCTTCTGGTCCGTCCAGTCCTCCTCTCTCCCCATGGGGCCCACTGCCCACAAAATAAACTGGGATCTGACAGCGGTTTGCAGGGTTAGGGAGAAAGCTCTCAGCTCAGTGCCTTTAGCCCTTCTCAGGAAGAGGGATCCTGCAGATCTGGCAGGAGGCTAACTGCAGTGGTCATGACCACGGGGAGGCAGACCTGCCCAGTCCTTGACAGCTTCTCGTGGAGTTGCTGCTCTGGGAGAGTGGCTGTCCCCACCTCCCCAGGGCTGCTGCAGGAGACTCCCTGTGTGGGGTCCTGAGGGCAGGGCGGCTTCGGCTCTGCCCACCTCCCTACTCCCAGCCAGTCAGCCTTGGAGGGAGATACCTTACAAGGGCTTCCTGGCTCCCTCCCTGCACAAAGGCTCCCCACAAGCTCAGATCCTTCACATACTTCCCACTCCTACCTCCCAGTGCCCTGTTCCCGGCAGCCAAACCCTTGCTGTCCAACCTTGTCAGAGTGAATGACTTTGACTTTACAGTGAACCTTCCCCATTCAAATGACTCTGTGGCTTTTCTCTCCTGATTGAACCTGGATCTCTACCAGAGGCCAAAGTTGATTGGCTACTCTCAAGCCCACGGCCCTGACCCAGTAACAGACACACGACTCACTCAGCACCTGCACCCGAAACTGGGAAGGACGGGGAGTGGGTCACATTGTAAAAGGTCATTCGCTGGGTGTCCAGGTCAACTCCCCACCTTTGCTCCTGCAGGACAGAGGCCACTGATGGACTCCCTGTTCAGCCCGCAGGACAGGAACGGGCGGCCCCCCCAGGACCCGCTCTGTCAGCACCCTGGTTCCAGGGACACGTCTGGGGATTCCTGGAATATTTCCACACTGGGTGCTGCCCAGACAGGGATCCTCTTTGTTTCAGTCTCAAGAATCAAGCGGAGAACAAAGGGAACCCCCACCCTCTGGAGCACCCGACGTGCGACCCCTTGCTGTGCACAGACAGGATGAGGGTTCCAGGTGGCTTCACTGTGGTTGTCCCTGAGCTCCCCTGCCGGACGAGAACACACTTTGACACAGCCCTGGGATTCAGAGACCTCTGCTCACCGCCCCGCCTGGGCCTGTCAGTCACCTAGGGTCAGTGGCCGAGGACACGACCCTGGGGGGTGGGGGGTTCTGAGCCTCCCGCCTTCTGAGTGGTCAAAATCTACAATGTAACTGTGATCCTCAGAACAATTTCTGTCACAAAATGACCTTGAAGAGGGGAGACCTTGTCTTGTTACCGCTTCTCCTTCCTCACCAGCTACCTGGCCCTCAGTCCCCGTCAGATAAAGGCCAGACAGGCAGGACATGAGGGTCTCTGCAAGGTGAACGGGTGGAGCCAAACAGTGGGTGGCGGAGTCGGGCCTGTCACTGCGCCCCCTCCCCTTCCGGACGTCCTGGCAGAAGCCAGTCTGTCCCTCAAACAGGCCAGCAGCTGTCCTCCCATCCGTCCGGCAGCCAGAGAGTTCTGTCCATCCGGCCTGCACCAGCCCTCCCCACTGCCCACCTCCCACCTCAGCCACCAACCTCCAAAACAGACACTGAGAGAAAGGAGAAACCACTACGCCAGCTGTGAAACTTCCCTCTAAATCTAAAAGGGTCTCCAGATAAAGTTTATTTAAACAAGCATGGGGAGGGCACAGAGGGAGATCTTACACCAGTGAGGATGACAGAAGAACCAGTAAAACACGGCTGCCCAGCAGTACCAGGCAGAAGCTGAGGTTGTGGAACAGAGAAAACTGCTTTCATCACTTACTTGCACAGAAAGCAGACTTCGAGAGTGATCTGATGGGGACCGGTGCAGGGTGGGTCCAGGGAATGACCATGGCCCTGAAGCGTGGAGGGCGTTAAACATGGTCTGGGAGGCTGGCAGGCTGGCCGGCTGGCGGGCGTGGATGCAGGTCTGGAGGGCTGCCCGGACTGAGGCTGCTGTCAGAGACGAGGACGTGGTCCAGGGTTGCGGTGGCTCTGGGTCGAGGGGCCATGCTGCTGGGCGGTGCGAGGAACCACGAAGTGACCGCAGGTGGTCAGGATCTCCATTATTACGGGGAAGCTGCTGTGACGGGGGACACAGGGTCCCCAGAAACAGTCTCCGAGTGGCTGGGCCCTCAGACGGCCTGCCCTTCGGCCAAGGCAAAGGGTGCACATGCCCCTGACGGTGACACAGGCACCTGGGCCCCTGGGTGAGGAGGCCCCACTGCCCCCTCACCAACGGGGAAAGAGGCCGAAACAGAGAACACGGGAATCCGTCTGACAGCTCCCAGAACTCGTCTGCTGATGTCAGCTTCCTTTCGGGATCCTCTCTGTTTTTATTCAGCAAATGTTTACTGAAGCCCAGCCGTAAAGTCATAAATGCAAGAGAATCAGGGGCGAGCGGGGTGGGAGGAAATGAAGGTGCCCGTGGGGGTGCCGGCCGTGTTGGCCACAGATGGAAGCGCAGACCTGGGCAGAGGGAGACCCGGGCCCACGCGGCTCTGCTCCAGGCACTGCCCTCGATCGCTCCTCCCCAGGGACCCCCACCCCTAGTTTTGCTGAGCTCTCTGACGGGGCCCTGACGTTTGATTGTCAGTGGTCACCTCTGTGTGGCCCAGCTTCAGCAAGAATCCTGCCATGTCAGCTAAGCCAGCACCGCTCCTCCTCCAGATGTGGTCACTCTCTGTGTCTGGTCACCTCCTCAGCCTCCCACCACCCCTGGGGATGTCTGGTCGACCAGGCCTGTCTTCGGCAGGAATCCTGGGAGGTCACTTTAGCCAGAAACCGACCCCCCAGCCCATGTTTCCTCTCAGTAATTTTCCACCCACTGACCCCACCTTCCCCTTGGCTGCAAATCCTTACCTCCCCTTGTTGTGTTTGGAGTAGAGGCCCCACTCCTGCCGCAGTGGCCCCGGCACCCATCCGGGGGTCCTGGACACAGTCCGCCTTACTGCTCTTTAGCGGGGGCTGCAAATTTTTTTCTTTGACAGTGTTTGCGCCCATGTGTAACCCCCTCCCTCCCAAGTCCAGGCTGGATGTACTGACCGGCTTCTAAAGATACAACTGCTGAAGTGACAAGAGGTCACTTCTGAGATCAGGACCTACAGCACCCGGGCTCCCGCCCCTCTCTGGGGCCACCTGCCCCATAATGGCGATGTCATCAAAGACCCACAGCCAGAGGCGCTGGGCGGTGCTGAACCTGGATTCCTGGCCCGAGGCCCTGGGAGATGACACACAGTGATTGCCTGAAGCCTGTGGTCGGCAAGTCCGGACCCACAGGTCACACCGGGCTCCCCGTCTGCTTTTTCTACATACAGTTTAGCTGCAACATGTGCACTTACCCATTTCCTCCGGCCGCATTCACACAACACAGGCTGAGCGGTGGTGACACAGCCCGCAAAGCCTGAAATGTATATCACCTGGCCCTTCACATCTGCCAACTCCCTCTGTCCTCAGCACCAGGTAATCGGTCAGTCAATGCCCTTGTTTCTCTGGCATCGTGGGCAGCCCTCCCGCAGTGCAGTGGCTTTTGAGTATCTCTGTCCCCTGCCTTTTCCTCCACATGCTAACTATGTTAGCAAAGAACAAACGTTTTGATCAACTTCACATCCCCAGCCCTGGCTCGAGGCAGGACCGTGCCCTTGTGGACTGAACCAGAAGCCGAGGCAAAGGAGCTTTACAGCCCCGGGCAGGAAACTCCCAGCCAACAAGGCATCCTCTAAATAAAGCACAACAACAAATCAGGAGAAGCCACAACGACGGTTTGTGCTGAACAGCTAATATCTTCGGTTGAATCTATTTCAAAGGTATTTGTGGACCACACACACAAAGGGTGATTCCACATCCAGAGAAAATTCTGATCTTGCATACTGGCTGTACTTTTATAAAAACCCCATTGCTCACAATACGCGTAGCATCAGTTTATCTCCAACACTTCCAGGACTATCCTCATTAATTTTTACCATGAAACATAGAATATATTTTCTTGTACCTGGAAATGTTACTGAAATTTTCCAAAACACAGCAGAATTTGAGTTCTGTCCCAACCAATTTTCTATGTGAGAACTGAGAACCAAAGTTAGAGCAGAAAGTCTCAGACATCAGCCCTGGTTCAGGACAGCCTCCTGCCTGTCCAGTTGCCCCCTGCTCTGTTTGCTGGGCTAGGAGGACAATATTTAGGCAAGATAAAAAGCTGGATATTCCTGCAATGTTTAATTTTAAGTAATATATTCATTATGACACAAAGACGTAATTTTTAAGGTTTTTTAACCTAGATATTCTCTCTGGCAAATATCTACGAATTATCTATGAGGCAGAAAAATTCCATTTTTGTTTCAACAGGCATCACAGGAGGTTACTCTTGGTGAATTTTTAACTTCTAAGATACAGTCAAGTGTATTCAGACCTTCCAGGTAGGAAGTCTTAACCCTGAAACCCAAGTGAAGCCTAAGTGTTGTGGTTAAGAGATAACATTCGGAACATACGACACTCTGCGTCCAGCCCCGTTCAAATCCCAAATCACCAGTCCTGGGTCTCGAGGAGTCCTCTCCCTTTCCTGAGAAAAGGAAGACACCCCGAATCCCCAGGACCCTGGTGAGGACCCTGTAAGGCTGTAAGACACTCACCTGCCAGAAAAGCAAGAAACGGTCAAGAGAGACCAAGCGGTTTTAAAAAATAATTCGAGTTTATGTGGAAAATATTTATTAATAATCTTATTGACGGGAGTGGGGCGTGGGTTGGGGAAAGATTTCCTAAATAGGAAACAGAAGGCACAAGCTTTACATAAAAGAAAAAGATCAAAAAAGTATCCAAAAAAATTTTCAAAAGGCATTTATAAAAATGAGAAGACAAGCCACAGACTGGGAGGAGACATTTGCAAAATCTGTATCTGACAAAGGACTTGTATCTAGAATATGTAAAGCATTGCTTCAACCAAGAAACAACTCAATGAAAGACGGGCAAATACCCGAACGGACATTTTGCCAAAGAAGACACAGAACTGCAGATAAGCGCATTAAATGATACTTGACTTCATGAGTCATCAGGGAAATGCAAACAAAACCACTAAGAGGTAGCAGGACTCTCCCCTCAAATGACCAAAACTGGAAAAAAACCATGCCAAGTGTTGGCGAGGATGTGGAGGGAACAGAACCCTCCAACGCTGCTGGTGGGAACGTAAATGGTACGACCTCTCTGGAAAACGGTTTAGCCCTTTCTCAAAACATTAGGTAGGTGCTGCCAAACACCGAGCCATTCACCAAGAGGAATGAAAACTCGTCCGCACAGGACTTGTACATGGAGGGGAAATGGCCAAAATCTGGAAATCGCTCCACCATCAACCAACAAATGCCATAAATCTATAACCAGAAGCTGAGGCAGCAATAAAACCAAGGACAAATCTTAAAATAGTTACACTGAGTTAAAGCGGCCGAAGGAAAAGACAGAGTCCGCTCCCGAATTATCCTGTTCACACAACAGCCGGCAAAGTGCAGGCGCATCCAGAGTGACAGACAGCACATCGCAGAGGCCGGGGGCGCGGGGCCAGGAGCACGCGCTGCCTCGACTGCGCCGGAGCACCACTGCGCACCTGCCACAGCCGATCAGCCTGCACTTCAGCATGGCCTTTACCCTTTATACACGACTGTAGGAAAGGTCACTGTTGTGGGTTGAATTCTGTTCCTACAAAGAAATGCTGAAGTCTTGACCCTGGTACCTGTGAAAAGGACCTTATTTGAAAATAGATCTAATTAAGGTACAAGTTGCAGTCACACTGGAGCAGGTGGGCCTGAATCCAACATGACTGGTGTCCTTACAAGAGGAGACAGAAAGGACACACACAAAGGAGGCCACGTGGAGACTCAGCCACTCGATGAGAGAGGCAGAGGTGGGGTGATGCTCCCACAAGGCTGACACAGCTGGTGGCCAACACCAGAGGCTGGAGGACGTAGGAGGGAGCCCCTACGGCTCTCAGGGGCTGATGCACTGATATCTGACCTTGAGTTCCAAAAGAGCAAGATGATAAACTTCAGTCCTCTGAAGCCTCCCAGTGTGTACTTGTTCCTGGTGGTACCTGTTACTCTGTGGTACTTGTTACACCACCTCTACGAAACTAACATAACCACTGTTTTATATCACATGAAACACATATAATGATTGTTTCTAAAAACAGATTTTCCATATAAGAGAATACTTGTGTCTCAAGTTCGTTTCAATCACAGAACGGCCACTGGATTGCACAGAAACACAGTAAGTGGCTGTGTTTCCAAGATACATAAACACACATAAAAATACACAACACTGCTTCACTCTAACAGCATCTGCCCAATGTAATGCAGGGGAGCACAAGTTTAACCATCTGTTAAGCTTTTCGTTTTTATAAGTGATTCACAACTGATCTTTCAAGTTTTTTTTTAACCAATAGGAAAGCAATTATAGTGATTAAAATCCTGGCATTTTACTGTCACAGTCAATCATCTGGAAGGTGTGGTGTGAGCTGACGGCTGGTGTACACGCTGACTGGGCTGAGAGAGGTCCCTCCAGAGCGCGTCTGCGCTGCGCAGACATAGGACATGAGCTCGCCTAAAGGCTCCTCTTCCTCCAGCTGCCCTTTCACACACACGGATTTTAGCGTGAACGCTAGCTTTAATTTCAGCATATACCCCCTCAACTCTACGGATGTATTTCAGGTGATAGAGAGGAAAACATTTCCCTTTGGAAAACAAGCCCCCAAAACTACCAAAGAAGAAAAAACAAATGGTCCTCATCCATCCTTGGGAAACATGTCCATCTGTGGCACTGCGCGTGAATTAAGTTAATCTCTCAGGTGAGGGAAGCAGAGTAAAGGGGGTTTAGTCTGGAATAAACAAGGCACCTCGACACCGGCGTGGCTTCATTGCTTCAGGGAGGAGAGGACTTTAAGCGGGGCGGCCACCAGTCCTTGGGGGACGGGGAGGCCTGTGGTCTCCATTCAGGGGCACGGGATGGGGAGGCTGTAAACCCATCACTCCAACATGAACCCTGTGCGTTACACCCTGTACCACTTTTTAAATCGAGATAAAAACAGACACAGGACGAGTGCGGCTGGGGAGTGCGGCTGCCGGCCTGATGCATTTATGTGCTGCGTTAGCTGACACCTCTGTCACATCACGATTATTTCCCTTTCGCAGTGAGAGCAATGAAGATTTAGTCTCTTAGCACCTTCGAAGACTGAACAGGCTATTGTGGACTGTAACCACTGCACTGTGTGTTAGATCTCCAGAATGTGCTCATCCTCTAGTTCAAGTTCGTACCTTCAACCACCGCCCCAGCCCCAGGGACCCCTATTCTACTCTGTTTTTCAATTCCACATGAGAGGAAGAACACAGGGTCCGCCTTTCTCTGACTCAGTTCACTCAGCACAGCACGTCGGAGTCAGCCTGGGAGACGCAGGCGGCAGATTCCCCCACCTCACAGCCGAGAGAGCGCTCCACAGGTGTGTGTGGGTGACGCCCTCAAACACACGGGAAGTGTCACCACCTTTCAGAAAGCAAGGCCGGCCAACGGACACCTCTGCGGGGCGGTGAGGCGACGCGCCCGCCAGCTGCGCCACCGTCAGGAGGACGGAGTGTGCCCTCACTGAGCCGTGAAGTAACGAGCCGACAAGACGGCAAAGGTGTAGTTTTAACCCTAATTGTGTAACAGGCTCTATTTCTAAACCTAAAGTATAAATACCGGTTTTTCAGTCAAAAGATAGGCCCCCAAATGACCAGCACACACGTTTGAAGACCTGCCCTCCGGCCATCCCACCCGCCTAGACGCTGAAGCCAGGACGGGACAGAGTGACAAGCCGAACTGTGGTCACAGCCCCGACGGGCTCAGTCTGGGTGGAGACCTGATCCAAGTTTCCTCCTGTCAACCCACTCTGGGCAACCCTGCAGCCTGAAAATGATTCCATCCCACATCTAGAAAGACGGGAGCTCCAAGCTTATTTAAATGATTAACTCTGGTCCCGGGCGGTCCGGGCTGTCCGGAAAATCCATTCTCCCCAGTGAAGAGCTGCGCCCTGCTGCACTGAGGCCACTCTGCAGGGGCACCTCCTCTGTTGCAGTCAGTCACACAGGCAAAATCAACCCACTGGGAGGGACAGACCCCAGGGCCTTATCTGACCTGGGGACCAGGCCAGAGGGAGGGACTGTCTGCGGTCACTGCCCAGACACCCTGCCCCTGACAGCATGCATGCGGGGCTCCAGAACGGCTCTGCTGACCAATCCCAGGTTCATGGAATTTCCCATCAGAGATATTCTCGTATTCTTTTTCAACTATTTGAAAAATATAAAAAATCCACCCCCAGCTCGTGGCTACACAGGAAGAGGCAGATTAGGCCTAAGGCTCAGGGGTCGCCAGCCCCTGGCCAGCGAAGGCCTCAATTCTGAGCTGTCCCCAGTCAGGTACCTCCAATCCTGTGTGTCTGAGGCAGAGCCAAGGTGATGGGGGACACTGAGGGTATAACTTAGATGGTATTTTTGGGCATCAAACGTTTCAGGAAGAAGGGGCCCACGCCTGCAAAGGTGTGAGGGACAGGCCCTGAGCCCCGGGTGTGCAACAGTGAGGGCATCTCTGACCTGAGCCCATGGGGGAAGTGGGACCACCCGGCCAAGCCCGTCCCCAAGAGAAGGGACGACACCACCACCACCTGCACGCAGAGCATCCTCACAGCTACCTTCATGGAGGAAGGGAACTTCCAGGAGCCTCTCAGGCTCTCAGGTTCTGGCCAAACTCAAGGGCACGTCCTACAGCGAGGGAGGACAAAGGCCCCAGGATGCTTCCTCCTGCTGTGACAGGAACAGCCATGACTCCCCTCCAGTACAGTGGATAAAAAGTAGCTTCAGGTTGTATTCAATGCTTTAAAACTTTAAAGTAAAAACCGACAGAGCCAGCGTTTTCCACGAACAATGCCTTTCACACACCTCTGTTCTAAGAAGTTTCGGTTTGAGCCGGAAGCACTCTCATGACCCTTGGTGCTCTTTAAATACTTGTATGCTGCTTCAGAGCAGTCTTCAATTTAAACTTGAAAGAAAAGTGTTTTCAGGCAGGGGGCATAGCCCTTCTTAGTCTCTGACCTTTTTTGCTAGAATCCAGAAACAGGTCAAGAGGGCGGCACATGGGTGAGGAGGAAGCCGGTGACAAGGGGTGGGGGGGTGGGTTCTGTGTGACATCGAGGCTCCAGAGGCGTCTGAGGTCACACGTACAAAGTCAAGTGCAGCTCCAGGAGCAACACCTGCTGGTGACCCTCCAGGCCCTGAGCCCCGGGGGCCTCTCTGCTTAGCACACAGTAGGCACCCAAAGTTAGCTGGATAACAAACACCCTGCTCACTAAGTTGGGGGGGAGACTGATATGAGATAACACGCTCAAAATGGTAGTGATTTTTATCCTTGTTTTAAAGAGGAACCACCTGCCCGACATAGGGGCCCTGAACCGGGTGCGTCTAACCTCGAAGTCCCTACCCTCCTGTTCCTATTAGCTGACTTCATACTGAAAACGGGTTTCCTATAAAACTAGGGGAAAACCTTGCCTCTCTAAATCGATAAAAAGTCTCCTTTTCCTACCTAAGTTCACAGTCCTAAAATAAGGAAAATGGTCACTTTCTCTGCACGGGACAGAGACACGCAGAAACCTAAGTCCCTTCCTATGGCCAGGGAACCACATCACCAGAATGCGTGAACAATTATGTCTCCTTAACGCAGTGGAACAAGCAACACTCCTTAAGAATGGCTCCCCTGTTGTAATTTAAACTCTAGGTAAAAGAAAACAGTCTCGTTGTTTCAGAGGCCATTACAAGTACACAAATGACCACTTCCTCGGACGTTTACGTAGTTTCACTCATGGGTACTTTTGTTACTGTCTGAAGATAAGTAAAAGGTGCCCGCTCTCAAATGTCATTCGACATATTTTATTTTTTTTTAAAAAGTAAACTCCTTAGGACCCCAAGTCTGAAATTGAAACCGTTTTCAGTAACTTTTTGCTCTTGGATCAAGGGCGGATTGGAGTCCATTTCAGGCCCACCAGCCCATCTCATCTTCAAGAGTCAGGATCCTCACTAAACCTCATGCTGGAAATCTACAACAAGTCAAATTCCGAAGCTTTAAACTTCCGTCCAGTCCAGTAGCCGAGACACCTGATGCAGCAGGAAATACATTCCAATAATGTCGGGACCAACACCAGTCCTTCAGTACTACTGTTCTCTTCAAATAGTAGTAAAGAGCTGATCGTTTTCAAATAAACGTTTCCCTCCCAAAGTACACTTCCTGGAGTAGACACAAATTTAATATACGTTTAAAAGCACTTCCTTTTCACTTTTGTCCCTGTTAAACTTAAAAAGAGAACTTAAAATAAACTCTAAAAATGAATTTATAGGAGAAAGAGCAATCATATATAACGTATATACCCCTCCCACCACCTAAGTGGACGACTTAAACACGTGACTCAAGGGTCCACAGCACAAGGGCCACCAGGCACAGGTAACAGGAGGAGGGTCCCCACCGCAGCACCTGTCACCGCAGACAACTGCAGCCCCACCGACAACACAGCACAGAAACCGACAGCTTAATGGGCTAAAAAAATTCAATAGCTGTAACAAAAACTAAAATCGTGTTGTTTTAGGCAAATTAACATTGAACACAGAACACCCTGAACCATTTCAGGTAGGAAGGTCTCCACGTTTTGGATGCCTGCCCTCCTTCCCCGGTTACGTTCAAAGGTTACTCTTCAGTCTTCTGTTAAACCCACTTTAACAACAAAGAATCCTCTGAAAACAGCCCGGACCCCCACCCAAAACAACACAAACTACCCTCACCACCAAGCCCAGGAAATGCGTCCTATAAGCATCTTTAAACTGAAGAGAGAGTTGTGGGCAGTTTGAAATATCCCCCGGTGACTCTCGTTTGTAAAGATGTTACAAGACTGCCGGTCTGGGGAGCGCGGCCGCGACAGGTAGGGATGCTGTGGGCCCGGTTGGGGGGGTGGAGGGGGGGTGCTGCTTGTTCCAGGTGTGCGGCTCCCCCGGGCCGCGCTGGTCCCCCGCCCCGCTCACCTGCGCGCCGCCTCCTCTCCGGGCACGCGGGGCCGCAGGCTGTCCGGCCGCGCCCGCCGCCGCCGGTACAGGCCCGACTCCGAGAGCTCCTTGAGCCGCAGGGCCGTCATGTCCCCGCGCGGCGGGCGGACTCGGCGCGTCCCTGCCGGCGGCCGCGCACCTGACGGGGAGGGGCCCGGCGCTTCCTGCTTGCCGGCGCCCCGCCCTCCCCGCGGGCACCTGGGGGCCGCTCACGTGCTCGCCCGGGGCCGAGCCGCTGCGGTCAGCGGCCGCGCTCCTTCCTTTCCAGCCGTTCCAGCGTCACTGCGAGCGAGACCTGGGCTCAGCGCTCCAGCAGGTGATGGATGACTCAGGGAGGGTCCTGCCCTGCCCTGTTGGCCGGGAAACCCATTAACATTTCACACGCAGCTGGCGACTGACAGAAGTGCCTGGTCATCGTGAGCTCTTTGGGGCATTTTCCTTAAAAAAAAAAACAACGCACATTCTAACGGGAAGCAGTCGAAGTCCTCCCTCTCACCGCGGTACTCTAAACTCCTCCTTAGGAGGAAGGAAGTGTCTTTTTCCCTCCCCCATTAAATCTTACTCAAAAATTCACAACTGAGAGGAAGGTGGTTTCTTCTACCAACCCCCATTCAGTGACTTAACGAACCCTCACCGCCCACTCGGAGCAGCCCCCTCTCCAAAGACGCGCGCCTCCCGGGAGCACTCCTCCGCCCCAAGGTGCCAGGGTGCCTTCGCAGCCCGTTCATCTCCACGTGTGGCCGGCGCGACCGCCGGCAAGTACGGCTCGGTTCTGCGGTGGGGGGGGGGGGGGGAGGGTGTCTGCAGGACGAGGACGGACGGCAGGGGCACGTCCTTGTCGCAGGCTCCAGGGGACGCGCGCACCAGCAGCCGGCGGACTCAGCCCTGCTGGGTGCAAGTCAGCACAGCTGACCAAGGGCTGGCTCTCGGCCGGCAGTGCGACTTGCGGTGCAGTCCTTTCTCTTGGAGTGAAGTGTCAGCTCTGCCCTCCCGGAGTCCCCTCAGGCGACAGGAGCACAGAGGTGGGTCTGCGTGTTCTTTTCACACCAAGAGTTATCAGTGAATGTCCCCTCCTTTGGAAGTTACCTGTATTAGAAATTCAAAACTTAAGGCGCCCTTGCCTCCGGAGGAAGGACTGCAGGGACCCCAGGTGCTGGGTCCCCTTGGGGCTGGTCCGGCACTCTGGTTCCCCCGCCCCAAAGGAAACACAGCTCCTACAGCTGCCATCAAAATGTGACACGTTTTTTAAAGAAAATGCAGGGGGAAAATTAGTAATTTTATTACCACACTAGATATAATTAGTGATGCAACATGTGAAAAAAAAAAATTCAGTGCCAGAGGTCTCTCTCTCCTGGGAGGACACACACACTGCATCTGGGGCCTGAGGCCTCCGGACGCAGCACAGGACGGCTGGTCACTGACATGCCCCTTTGTAGCTCCCTGGGCTTTGAATTCCTGCCCACTCAAAAATAAATGGGAATAATTCAGAAGATTTAATATACCTTCCATACAAAGTTCGAGGATCCTACTGAAAAATACAGAAAAGTTTAAAGTTTATAGTAATAGGAACATATAAAATTAGGGTTCCGAAAGCATCTGATTCTTGCATTTGTGTCATGACAGGTGAAAAACTCAAGAGAAACAAGAACCAATTTTTTTTAAACTCTAGGCATCAAAACAGAATGGATGCCTGATGAATAAAACTCAAATTAATTGTAGCCACTGCAAACACAGAAACCTCAATACTGAGTATGACGTTTCTACAGGAAAATGTAAATAAGAGCTTGATTTTTAAGAGAGATTTGAAGAGTGACGCAGTGAACTGCGAAGGAAGAAGAGCTTGGGAGCCAGTAAAGGTGGCAACACAGGAAACCCCTAACTGCGTAGGAGGAATCCTGCTTTGACGAGTCTAAGGTTAAATGGATGTGAACAGAAAAAAAAGTTACGTGAAACAAGCCGAAACATCTGCCCTCTGACTTTGAAAATGGCCAGCCGTGCTGACAAACAGGAGTTTCAGTAAATCCACGCTTACATTCTATCGAAATTGTCACAACTGCGTAAAATTAAATCCTGGGGCTTTGGGCAAAGGTCTCTAACCACTGTTGTTTTGCTGACAGCACAGAGGTGAGAGAGGAGGCCGTCTTCTCCCCAGACCTCCCTCCACGCACTGAGCAGTCCTGTGCACCCAGGGAGCTAGCGCTTCCAGGAAGGACGGCTCCCCCAACCCCCGCGGCTCAGGCTCAGGGAGGGGGTGGGGGCAGGAAGGGCCCACGTCCCAGTCCCCAGATAGCCCCCTTTCATGTTGCCCTGTGGAAGCACAGTTATCGTTTGTGCCTGAACCTTGGATCAGGCCTACTTAAAATGAGTTTTGGACGGAAATGTTAGCTATCTTGACTGCGGTGGTTTCATGGGTGTACATATCTATCAAAATTCACCGGACTGTACATCTGAAACGTATGTAGCTTACTGTACAGGAACCAGACCACAATAAAGGTGTTAAAATGAAATGAGTTTGAGTTTCAAAGAACTGTCGGGCATTTGTCGGTACAGAGGGAGGCCTGGTGGTCTCATTTCAGCTCCGGGAACAGAAATGCTCATTTCAGCTCCGGGAACAATCTCCGAGGCCGGTGTGGGCTCCGGCTCAGGGCGGGTTCCCTACTCCCGCCCCCCACCCCCACACAGGGCCTCACTCCCACACAGCGCCCCCCTCACCACAGAGCCCACCCCTCCTTGGTCATGGTCACAGCCAGGACAGAGGCTCACTACCGTCCCTGCCAGGCCCAACGCCGCCGGTTCTCGGACACTGGCTCACAAAAGCTGTTGTGGGGGCACCTCGCCCCACTCCATGGCAGGTCCGTGAACTTGATGACGTGTATTCACATCTGTCCCCCGTGGGCCCTCCTGGAACCTGTGCTCTGGCTCCCAGCGTCACAGGACGTCGGGTCCAACTCCGTGTCATCAGCACAGCCGGCATTTCTTCCGCAGGTTTGAAACTCTTGGTGGAAATGACTGTACAGGATGGTCCGGGAGCATCTCACCAGGCCCCCATACTACAGGCTGGCCGCTGACCCCGTGAGTCTGATCAAAGTTAGTGACTCTCAGAAATGCACACGACCACATCCTGTTCCCATTTCAGGGACTGGCAGGTCCTTCAGGAGCCAAGAGATGGACTTACCCTGACCTCCCAATCAGCACCGATGCCTCCCTTCTCCCCAGAGCAGGACATCGGATCTCATCTGTTCATTTAATTCTAAGTTTCCCAGTGCCTGCGGGACAGACACTGACTCAGAAGAGTTCCTTCTGCCTCCCCTCAGTTCCTCTAAGCCTCCTAACTGATCTCTACCACTGGTCTCATTCGCCTCTAATACAGCCTCCAAATTTCAAAGAGTCCTTTCAACATGTAAACCGGTCAGGCGGGGTCCTGTGGGATGCCCTCCAGTGGCTCCCTGCGCCCACTCTGAGCTCCGTCCCAGGACAGACGTGGCCTCCTCTCCCCTCCTGCCCTCCTGCCGGACTGGACCTGAGTCCCCCACTCTGGACTCTGAGCACGGGTCCCCCTCATAAGAAGGCTCCAAGACCCTCGCCCTCTCTGTCCTCACCCACAGGCTCCGCCCGCCCTCCCCGAGCACCACAGGACGCTTGGCCACCACGTCTACACAGAAGTACAGGGCTCCATGTGTGTTCGCTAAGTGAGTTTGTTCTCTGGTTTATCGTTCAGCCAACCGACCCATCGATTTTAGGACCGGCATCACTTTATGGTGACGCTACTTTGAGATGAAAGCTCTGGAGCTCTAACACTGGCTTTGTTTTCTTGAAAACGCTTGACATCACCTAACGACTCTGAAAAGGCTCATACATTCCACTGCTTCGGAAAAATTAAGTTTCCTGTGAGACTGTAAAAACTCCAACCCTGCTTCTCTTTGAAGTTGAGCAACACCTTCCATAAGTTTGAACGCTTTCCATTTGGGACGAGAATTCAAAAAGCAGCCTCAACCTGACACCCCAGTTTCCAGGGTAAAGAAATCTGGTTAAACTTCAGCCTCTAAGACTGCCCATCAGTGTCGCTGAACTGCCACCGCCTCCCCGCGCGGGGCTGGGCTGCAGACGGGCCCCGGGCGGAGCTGGTCCAGGGCTGAGGGCTGCCCTCCCAGACGAGGAGCTCCGGGCCTGGGGACCGTCGGGTGGCTGTAGCTTCCAAGCCACTAATTTCCTTGTACGACACGCGGTGAGGGAGGAATGTTGTTTTGTAACTACTCTGAGTGTAATGGAAATGAATCTTTTTTCAGTTTAAATTTTATCTCATGAATAACCGTTTACAGGGAAGAGGACCATTTCTCTGAAAAGCACGAACATCCTTCCTCACCACGCCCAACACCTCATCTCCGAAGTGCGTCTTCCCAAGTGAGGCCTCTGGGGAGGCTCCGGGCCATCAGGGGAAGGATGGAGCGGGTGCTGGGCACAGACCTGCCCCCAGCAGCTCAAACTGCCATGTTTCTCACGAGCAGGTTCAAGTTCAAGTTCACCAGAGCAGCGTCTATGAGAAGGCAGAATCGACTGTCCAGGAAAACAGCGCAGAGTCCGAAAAAATCACCAAAAACTGGTCCCACTTGTAAGCGGATGACACTGCACTGCACTGCACTGTCTCCAAGCCCCTCTGAGTTTTCCTTTCATCCGCCATTCGGGAACTGACACGTCCCAGCGGGCAGGTGGGGACCTAAGGTGGGGGGGGTGTCCCCTCCCCAGCATAGGAACTGGGGCCCTGACAATGCCCCAGACTAACCCACTGTCCCCAGAGCTCTGCTCTGGAGAGGGGCTGGAGACGGGCGGCCAAGGTCCTGGAAGGAGCCCGAGGTCAGTCCTGTAGATGTCCCCTAACCCCTCCCCTCCTAGGGCCCCGGAGCAAGCCAGTAGACAAGTTGGACGGTGGCCTTTGATGTCACTGCATCCCTGGGCTCCCTGGAGGCCGCCTGCCTCCCTCCAGGGCACCTGTGATGACCCGGATTCCAAGAGTTCCAGGCGATGGGGGGAAAAGGCAAAGATTCTACTGAAAACAGGTTTTCTCCAGCGTCGCAGCTCTGCCGAGGCCGGGGGGGGGGGGGGCGGGGGCTGGGGCTGTGGGATAAGGTGCCCTGAGGACACGCCCTGCCACAAACAGATCCTGGAACTTATGCCACACACGCAGTGCCTGCTTCTGCCACCGCAGCAAAGCCAGGCGGTGAAGATGGTGATTCCAAACACAAAACAAACCAGTCTCCTGAGACTAATAAAGAAAAGAAAGTGTGCAATTCCATCCTCCCATCTTGACCTTAAGAAATCCCTGTCAAGGCAAAAACCCTAACTCCTGAAGCCAGTATCTGACCGATCTACATCCTAGAGAACCCGCTTGCAGTAACTAAAATGTCTCAACATTGAGGGGAAGCACCTAGGAGCTCAGTGAGACCACCACCACCGCACAGGAAGGAGCCACCCCTAGGGAGATGCAAGAAGCGGACGATTCCGGCTCCAAGGGAGTTGACTATTAGACACGGATGATGTGGTTCCACGTTACTGTCACGCTGTTGTGGTGGCAGAGGGAACAGTCACAGCTGTTGCGTCCCCACTCACAGTCCCATCAGAGGGGGGTTAGCCCTATTTTGCAGCAGCAGAAGCGAGGTGCCCAGCCCCGTCCCTCCGTCCACTGTTCCTCCAGTGCTGTCAACAGAAGGGTAGATGCAACATGTCAAGATCTCTCCGTGGGATGCTGTTTGGTGACACAGAAGACAATCCACTGAAGCTGCGTTCAGTCCACACCAAGAAATCTAAGAACAAGGGTGGAGTGAACTGTGCCACCTGCATAGGAACACACGGCCCCTCCGACACCCGCCCGCGCGCTGCTAGGAACGCGCGTGACAGGAGGGGGGTGCAGGGTGACACACCAGACGGGGAGGCGTCCTCCAAAGGGAAGAGCAGAAGGGAAACGACCGGGGCAGGAAGTGGACTGAGGGACTTTGCCCGCCTGCAGTGCCCCCCTTGGGATGGGAGTGGGGGTGGGTTTCGTACTGTTAAGTACTTCCTATTTTTATGAAAAGGATAAGGACCAGCAGACCTGCTGTCAGAGCAGGTGCAAACTCACCTGCTGAAAGCGCCGTTTCCGCCATCGTGTGGCTCCTCACGGTATTACAAGCACACGGTTCTCAGAATAAATCAAACTGGAAAGGGGCCTCCTTAGTTCTCAGGTGCCGTGTCTTGTGCGCCACGCCCCAGCGAAGGCCGGTGTGCCCACCGCTGGATGAGGAACCAGTGTTGGAGCCCATCTCACCGCTTCTAAATGATGCCTAGTGCGTCAGAAGACATAAAGCACCACGCCCGGCACAGAAGGAAACCCGAACCCCCCTCACACCACCCACATCACGGACCACCCACACCACCCACACCTGGTAGAACGCGGGGAGGCAAGCTCTGAGGTCTGGGTTCAGTCCCCAGCACCTCTATTAAAAAAATTATAAATAAACCTAGCTACCTTTCCCCCCTCAAAAAATAAAATTAAAAAAAAAATAGATTAAAGAATTACACATATGACCTGAAACTGCAGAACCCCTGGAAGAAACACAGGGGAAAAGCAACTTGACATGAGCCTTGGCAGTGACTGTTTTGTATTTGACGCCAAAAGCAAAAATCAAGCAGGACTACATCAAACTGAACAGTTTCTGCACAGCAAATGAAATGACAGAAAATAAATAAAAGGCAACCTATGGATTCGGAGAAGATACCTACAAGTAACATTTATGTAAGGGGTTAATATCCAAGATAAATGAAGAAAAAAATCTGATTAACAAATATGCACATTTGAATGGACATTTTTCCAAAGACATACAGAGGACCAAGAGGTACACAGAAAAATGCTCACCACCACTAGTCATCAGGGAAATGCAAATCAAACTCACGCCTGTAGGAATGGCTATTGTAAAAAAGACAAGAAATAACAAGTGTGGTGAGGACGTGGAGAAAAGGGAGCCCTTGGTCATGGTTGGTGGGAACGTAAGTTGGTGCAGCCACTTTGGAAACAGTATGGAGGTCCCTCAAAACACCAGAACTAGAACTGCCAGCAAGTCCACTTCTGGGTATTTATTCAAAGGAAATGAACTCACTGTCTCAAAGAGACTTCTGTGTCCCCTTGTTCACTGCAACATTATTTAGAATAACCAGGACATGGGAACAACCTAAGTGTTTATTGATGGATGAACAGATAAAGAAAATCCTCCTCCTATTCTCTCTTTCTCTCTCTCTCTCTCTCTCTCTCTCTCTCTCTCTCTCTCTCTCATACACACACACAGGAACGCAACTCAGCCATTAAAAAAAAAAAAGGAAACCTGCCATTTGCAACAAGATAGATGCACCTTTAGGGCATTACACTAAGTGAAATAAATCAGACAGACAAACACTATATGATCTCACACGTGGAATCTAAAAACACTGAGTTCACATAAACAGAGAGGAGGGTGGCTGCCAGGGGCTGAGGAAGGGGGAACAGCATGCTGGTCGGAAGGCACAAACCTCCAGTTATATGATGAGTAAGTTTGGGGGCTGCGATGTACAGCAGCGTGACAACAGTTAACAAGACTGCGTTGTGTACTAGAAAGTTCCTGTGAGAAGAGTTTTATGTTCTCCTTGTAACAACAAAATGATAATAAGCATGGGAGGTAATGATGGGTTAATTAACCATTAATTATCTTGGTAAATACTTTGCAACACAATGTCCATGTCTCAAAATATCACATTGTACGCCTTAAAATTACACCATGTTACACGTCAATTATATTTCAACAAAGCTGGAAAAATAAAAATTTAAAGCTTTCAGGCACAATTACCCTAGTAGGTAAATGAAGACCTGTGAGCATAGACTTCAAACCCAGAAGTAACTACACAGAAAGAATATGGTGAATACAAAGGTGTCTGCAGGACTGCCTCCTAAACAAACTCCCAAACCAGGTATTTTGCTGTCGTGCACCTCCTCCCGCACCGCTAACCGTCCAGCTGCCCCATCTTCAATCTCTCCCGAATATAGCACCAATCCATTTCTCCTTCCTCCCTGCTGGTAAGAAGTCATGTTTCCTTCAATTCTATTAAAGCTGCGGTTAAAGGAAAAACAAAAAACAAAAAACTGACAAACTAAAGGAAAACATGGAGGCTGAAACGATAATCCCCCTGAGTATCTCCACTTGGCGGTCACCTTCGCTATCCTGACTGGCAGGATGGGAATGTCACCCCGCGGGAGGTCCTGTTGAGCAGAAAGTTTCCCTGCCCCTCAAATCACATCTAAGACCCGCTTGGTGAAAATATCTATTTGTAAACTAGTAAATGCGGCCAAAGCAGGTGTTTGCTTCTGTTTATTGTGAACCTGAGAAGCTGGAAGGCTGACCAGTTGGACGGTCCCGAGCCAGCCTCCCTCACGGCAGGTTCTGGGGGGTCATAGGGGACGTGCCTGCAGCGTGGGGCCTACACCTGGTAGTTACGGCCGCTGTACACACAACGTCTATGAAAGGGTTTAGTGTGACCTGTAGACTCGAGGGAGAAGGCTTTGAAAGAGCAGCACTTCTGTTTGCCTTACGGAGAAAAGCGAGAAGGAGACGTGCACAGACGCTGTTCTGGCTGTAGGGTGGACAGACGGCGCCTGTCTCTCAGACAGGCAGACACGCACGCACACTGGCAGCCTGCCCAAAATACTGGACCTGGTCTGTGCTGGTGAACCTGCTGCTCAGGCAATTATCAGAATTCATGATATTTTAACTGCTCCATTCAATATCAGGCTTCAGGGGAAAAGCCTCAGAAATGCGGTCACCATGACAGTCGCGTGCGGTGGGGCTGGGGCAGGAGCCCCCGACGTGATAAGGAAAATGTTGTGTGTGCTTCTGTGCGTCTTTCTGTGACGGTCTATCAGCCTCAGAGTCTCAGTTAAAAGCAGACGAAGACTCACCGCTGGTGGGGACAAGGGCTCCAAGCGCCTCCCCCCGCTTGTCCCCGCCTCGCCCTGCGGCCCCAGTGGGAACACAGGCCAAGACCCTGCAGACCCCCCCCCCCAACCGCCCAGCTTCTTAGAGGGTCTCCCGCCTGGCCCCGCGTCATCACACTCCTAATCCAACCACTCACAGCTGCGGAAACTCCCCCGTCTCCCACCGCTCGGGTGTCGCAGGGACACCTCGGGGCTGACGAGGCAGTGTGATGGGGGCAGCCTGTCCACAAAGAGCCACCTGCAGACCTGCGCTCTGCAGTACAGCGCTGGGGGTGGATTAACAGGCTGACTTTAAGGATCACTTTCGGGCTTAGGAATTCAGTTCAGTAAGATTAACTTTCCCCCCAAACACCGAGCAGAATTACCTAAAGTAAGCGGACTGTGTCTCTGGCCTCTGGGGTCTGTTAACTCTAATTAAAACAAATTATTTTTGGTATCCTGGCTAGAGAGGATATACAGTCACCATCCCTCAAGGGCTGCACGTTGTTAAAACATATTTTATATAAAAAGGGAATGTAAGTTGTATTAAAAATCTCATCCTTGCAGAGAATTGCTGAAATAAACAATTATTTTTAAAGCTACATTTGAGGTGAATGTTGACAACACTGACTAGTAAATCAATTCTCTGCTCTTTCTTTCTACCACAGAGCATCTTTGGCAACTCATTGATGGATGGGAAAACATTCTAACTTACAAAAATACAGACACAGGCAAACTGTGTATGTTTTATTCTATTTCGTTTTGCGGGGATAATCAGGGCTGGTTTATGTACGTACGTATGTATTTAGAGGAGGCACTGGAGACTGAACCCAGGACCTTGTGGAAGCCAAGCACGCGCTCTGCCACTGAGCTATACCTTCCCCTCAACTGTGTATGTTTTTTAAAGCCAACCATTGACCAAACACATGGACAGCAATTTAAGAATTACTTTTTAAGGGAGAACTATATATAATTAATACTCAGCTTGCCTGCCTTTTACATTAGGACCACATACAAAGTTTCGGTCAAAAAATACAGTAACTAAAAACCTATTTATACTCCCATGTCACATGCTGAACAGCTGAAGAGAGGGCCCAGCAGGCAGGCATGCGTGGTCAGAGGGGCCGGAGGGTCACTCGATGGTCTGCTGAAGCCTCCCCGTCCACATGGAGTGACCACCCTGGGCTCTGCCCCCAGGAGGGAGGCCGCCCCAGGCCCCGTTCCAGCTTTTACTGCACCCGCAGCTTCCTCTCTTGTAAATCAAAGACAGCAAGTGCGTGTTTGCTCCACAGTCTTTTAAGAATTAAACGGGAATTAACCAGAAACAGCTTGGGAGAGACACTGGAGGACCACGACAGTGGTGGTCACTGAGCAGGGTGGCCGCAGCATCACGGGGAGGCCAGAGAGCATGGCCTCGGACCTGGGCCACTGCGAGTACAGCCAGGAAGTCACCCCGCTCTCCATCTCTGCTCCAAGGGAATCTTCCCCGCAGGGCCTTCCACCACCCACAGGTGCTGAAGGCTGTCCCCAGGCCAGCCCTCATTTCTTGCTACAGGGAGAAATTTCTTCTGTCTTAAATTAAACCACTGGGCAAAAATATCACCCTTGCTTTACAGAGTTCAAAAATGAGGTGGTTTTTTTTTTTTTCCCAGAAATAGAACAATTCATCCTAAAATTCACAGGAACGTCAAGGAGCCCTCCAAAGCCAACACATTCCTGAAAAAGACAAAGTTGGAGGTCTCACACTTCCTGATTTCAAAACTCAATCTCAAGTTCCAGTAATCTAAACAGTGTGGTGCGGCGTAAAGCAGACACACCGACCAGTGGAACAGACCGAGGGCCGAGGCATTGACCTCACAAACATGGTCAAACGACTTTTGACAAGGGTGCCAAGACCCTTCAGTGGGGAAAGTACAGTCAAATGCTGGGGATATGGAGAGATGGAATACAAAATGGTGCAATCACCATGGAAAACAGTACGGTAGTGTTCAGAAAAATGAAAAAGAGTCACCATATGGCCCAGAAGTTCTACTTCTTGGTATACATCTAGAATAATTGAAAACAGAGGCTCCAACAGAGACTTGTACACCCACGTTCATGGCAGCATTATTCACAACGGCCAGAAGGTGGAAGCAACATAGATGTCCACCTACAAATGAATAAACAAATGCGGTCTATACACGCGACGGAAAACACTCAGCCTTAAAAAAGGAAGGACACTCTGACACCTGCTACAACACGGATGAACCCTGAGGACATTAAGCTCAGTGAAGTCAACCAGACATAGAAAGACAAGTCCTGCGTGATTCCACTTGTGTGAGGACCTAGAGTCGTCAAATCCACAGAAACAAACAGAACGGAGATGGTGTGTGTCACAGTCTGGGGGAGGTGGGGGGAGACACTGATTAACAGAGCTTCAACTTTGCAAGACGGAAAGCAGTCTGGAGATGGTGGCATAGCAATGTGAGTGTCTTAAGGCCACTGGACTATACATTTTAAAAGGTTCAAGATGGTAAATTTTATATGTATTTCACCACAATTAAAAAAAAAGCTTCAGCAACGTAAATGTCCACCGACAGATGACTAGATAAAGAAGCTGTGGTGTATTTATACAATGGAATACTCCTCAGCCATAAAAAATAACAAAATAATGCCATTTGCAGCAACATGGATAGATCTGGAGATCATCATTCTAAGTGAAGTAAGCCAGAAAGAGAAAGAAAAATACCATATGATATTACTCGTAAGTGGAATCTTAAAAAAAAAAAGAAAAAAAAAAGAGGACACTAATGAACTCCTCTACAAAAGAAACAGACTCACAGACATAGTAAACAATCTTATGGTTACCAGGAGGAAAAGGAGGTGGGAAGGGATAAATTTGGGAGTTTGAGATTTGCAAATAAATGTTAACCTTTACATATAAAAATGGATAAAAACAAATTTCTTCTGTACAGCACAGGGAACTATATTCAGCATCTTGTGGTAACCTTTGGTGAGAAACAATATGAAAACGAATGTGTGTATCTATGTATGCAGGACTGGCACACTGTGCTGTGCCCCAGAGGCTGACACATTGTGACTGACTATACTTCAATTTAAGAAAAAAAAAAAAAGAGGCTTCAGGATGCAAAGTGAGGACGTTGGAGGATTATAAATAATTATAATATATTATAGAGGATTTTAATCCTAATTCTCTTCATTTTTCAGACGAAGGAACAGCACTGAAGACCCACAGGTAAGAGAGCCAAGAGCAGGCCCAGGGACACTTATTCCTGGCACACAGCAAACTAGCAAAAAAAATTAGTAAGTATAGGGGGAAAGCCTGAAAGACAGAAGTCAGGTGGCGGGGGAGGGAGAGCTCAGTGGTGGAGCACGCGCCTGGCACGCACAAGGTCCTGGGTTCCATCCCCAGCACCTCCAGTAAATAAATAAACAAACCTAGTTACTGCCCCCCACAAAAGGAAGTGGGACAAAGACCACAAAGCGGCAGAATCACAAGAAGCATGTAGGGAAAGTCCAAGAACATCTACAAACAGTTTCTGCTTGGCTGGGGGACAAGCCTGCACCCCCACTTCTCCTGCTCGGGGTCGAGGTCTGTGAAATCCCCTTATAAGGTCATCTCTCAGTCACTTCCTCAGACGACGCTGCAGCTCCGGCTGAAAAAGTCATCAGGCCTTCGGGAGGAAGGGTTCTCTGGCAACGGCGTCCACACAGACCTCCAAGGCTGTGGTTCCATTCTCCGTGGCCGGTAGGTCTGCCCGGACACACTTCCCCCCACCCCCAAGTGCGGGGCCACATCGGAGTCAAGGCCACAAGGTTTTCCTGTGGTCGCTGCTGCTGGTTTCGATAGAGCTCATCGGACGATACTGCCCCCCACAAAGGGCCCTGGTGGTCCTCCACGTGTGGTGACACCTGCATCCTCCCAATGGGCTTCCCCCGCCGGGCCAAGCTGCTCTCCTCCCAGGGGCTTCCAGGCAGAGTCCCTACCTCTGATTTTTAGGGCGAGTCTCAGTGCCTCCCTCTTGTGTATGCGCTTCAGTTTGGGAGCTAAACCGCTACCTGCAGCAACTTAAGTGTGGCCGGTGTGAACAGACACGCTCTAAATGTGAACGACACGCGGGGTTTCAGAGATTCCCTTCACACCTTCACGTCAACTGCACAACAGCTCATTAGCTTTTAATACGATTACCAGGCATATACAGTTCAGACATGCTAACAGTTTGGCATCTTGAGTTAAATCAAATATCTTATTAAAATTTGTTTCTTTTGATAATAAAAGACCTGCTTCTGTCTTCCCATGGATGCTGAGCTACCCGAGGGCGGGGCTCACAGGACATGTGACCACGTGTGATCGGAGCGCTGTCCTGGGTGACCCCAGGTCCTGCTTCTGGAGCGCGGCGCCCTGTGGACGAGGCCCTGAGCACTCAGGCAGCGACGTGCAACTCGGGCCGGGAGCCTCTGAACCCATCACAGTCGGCGTGCAGCCCGGGGGCAGCTGGACAGCACTCTGGCTTCGCACCTGCGGGCTCGACTCCCGTGGGTGACGTCCCAGCTGCCAAGGACCCAATCCGAGCGGGAGCACCCCGGCGTGTAGAACTCAAAGTGCCTTCTCGGTGAACGTCCCTCCCCTTTCGTTAGGGTTTTGGAAGCCCGGTGGACACGCGCAGTGGCGGACTGGGTCACCTTGGGTTGGTCACAGAAGGTCTGGGCTCCAGTCTCTCCCTCTTCACTGTGACTCCCTCCACGGCTCCAGCCTCCCAGGCAGGGGTGGGGGCTTCTAGCCAAACCCGCCCGCCCCGCCCCTCTGCCGCATCCTGCCACCTCCTCGCCCTGGTCCACGAATTAGCAACTGGCTACAGTTCTCTTCAGAACTCTGGCCGCGCAGATTTTCTCCTTGGGACTGTCATTAGAAAGTCACTGCTTCGGCCCAGATGTGCATGTGGCTTTGCCCCCACTGCGGCTGTTTCCCACGTGCCCCTCAGTCTCTGGCAGGGCAGCGGCGCGGCCTTTACTCACTGCGACGTCTCACCAGACACACAAAGGCCAAAGGCCTCTGCGATGGTCTCAGAAACAGGTGCAGCCAAACTGAGCTGACCAGGCCAGTCAGGGTCACAGGGGACGACATGCAACTTCTCTGCCTAAGCGATCACACCCGACTTGGCAGGCTGGGGTCTATTTCCGGCAGGTGTGCAGGAAACCCACTTTAAGGATTCCTCCCAGCTGCTGCTGACGATGCTGTGCTGGGCTGGCAGCCCTGAAGACTGAATCCCCCCCCCCCCCCCATGATGATGCTATATTCTTATTTTCCACCCAACTTTGCCCAAATACCTGCTGGCATTTATCACATGTGCCGACCATCCTGAAGGCCTGGCTTCAGGAAGCCTGTTGTGTGCTGGTGAGATCCAGCCCCCAGGACCCTCCCACAACCTCCTACAAGGGGGACGGCAACGCCAGGTCCCAGCGGGGGTGTAGCGGGGGGAACCAACTCCCACAAGACTTCCTCCCTGATGTCCCTTTAGAGAAGCTGGGGGATGAGGCAGAGCAGAGGCAGGAGGGGAAGGTCGGAGAGGGGAGAAGACGGAAGAAGGAAGGAGGGGAAGGAAGAGACGTCCTCTGCAGCAGCGGCCGAGCTGCTGGAGCTCTGAAGAGGCTGGCATCTGGAAGTGGAGGGCACACATGGGGTTATCAGATACTACATAGAATGTGGTTCCTTTCAAACCTGAGCTCTGGTAGTTCTGGGTCTTCAAGGAGACCAGCATGGATGACACAGAGCAAAATAAAGATCTAAGTGGAAGAAACAGCTTGGTGGTCCTTCAAAAAGTTAAACACAGAATCACCATGACTCAGCAATTCTACTTCTGGGGTGTGAACGAAAAATACTGCAGCCGTATCAGTAAACAAAGAATGCTGGAGCCATCAAGTCTTCAGTGACTGCAGCCACCCCCACCCCACAGTGACCTCAGGGTGCAGACCAGCCTGCAGCCCTGACAATGGTGCACTCTGAGGGGACGCAGAGTAAGAAAGGACAGGATACTGGTCCTAGGTAGCTAGGTGCTTGTCAAAGGAATGAATTCAGTGAGCCCAGATGGTTGCTCCCTCCCATACATAAAAAAGCGCTAAATTTTTTAACTTGAGACGCATGATTTCTTTAACAGTAATCTTTAATGTTCTGACTACCTGGTCCTCCTATATCTCCTTTATCTCCTGGCTCCTCCCCTACCTCTTCGGAGCAGTCCCTCACAGTGATCTGAGAGGCTGTCATCCCAGCTCAAAGGGGATCAGGTTCTCAGAAATGTCCACTGAATGAAATGTAACTCTCAGCTTTTAGGTGGTGTATTTTATTTCAGTCGACAGGGGACACAGCCCCAAAGAACTGACAACAGGGACTCAGACGGACACTCACATACCCATGTTCACAACAGCCAACAGGCAGAAACAACCCAGTGTCAACGACAGACGATGGATAAACAAGGTGTGGTCCACCCACACAACAGAGTAATATCCGCCCAAAAAGGAAAAGAAGTCCGGACGCGCACCCCGATGGGGACACACCTCGGGGCGCTCGGCGAGGGCGGGCAGACAGAAGCCACAGGCCGCTCGCTCCACTCAGCAAATCCAGGGGCCGGGAGCGGATTAGGGTTGTTGCGGGCGGGGGGCGGGGAACGGGCAGCTAAGGCTTAACGGGTGCCGGGTACCCGCTTGGAGTGACGGAAAGCTCTGTAACGGACAGTGGGGATGGCTGTATAGTATTGTGAATATAGTCAGTGCCACTAAGTTTTATTCTTAACAACAGTTCAAATGGCAAGTTTGGTGTTACATGTATTTAACCGCAGTAAACAACGAGGAGGGGACATTTGTCAAGTGCCTGTATCTCACCAGACACCAAGCTAGAACCCTTTTACACACATTCTCTCAATCACAGATTCAGCCCGACTGCCGCTTACAGACGAGGATCCTGCAACTGAGATGTTAGGAAATTTTGTCAGAACCATACACGTGGCAGAAGTGACATCTGGACCAAGTCTGGCAGCTGTGAAACCCACACCCTCCCAGCTACACCAGAGCGTTTCAAGGATAAACTGGCTCAGTGAATAGACGGGTGAGGAGGCAGATTCTCTGTACAAGCCCCGATCTGTCAAGTTAGTGACGAGAAAGACCAAGTAGCAGCCAAACCCGAAGAACTAAGCGCCCAGACACCTTCCCAAGCTACAAAGAGCTTCCTTCCAGCCTTGTTGTTAAGCCCTAGAAACACTGCTCAGGGCACATCTTATGCTACGTCATCACACCGCTTCTCCCCAAACCCCCCGAGACTTCACACTGCACTCAAGACCAGCAGGCCATGACACTCCCGTCACCCTCATCCCCCAAACACGCACATCCCAGTTCACTGGACACCTTCTGAATTTCCTTCACTCGTTCGACACAAGTCAACGGAGCTCTCAGAGCTCCAGCCCTGGGGACACAGAGGTGAACGGGGAGGCAAGGTTTCCCCGCTCCAGGACCTCGCAGGATGGTGGGAAAGAGTAGGAGCGCCCAGGGCAGGGGGCCCAGGGCAGGGCACAGGTCAAACAAGCCTTGAGAACCAGCTGTCACTCAGGGAGAAGCAGGCAATGGAGGTTCTGAACAGAGGGGCAAACCCGACCTGCAGACCCTCCCGCTCTGTGACCAACCCCACCTTGAAGAGCCCCCTTCCCGCTGCTGCTTGCAGCTGTGAAACACACTCACCCTCCACCACCCGGCTCGGTCACCCACCCCCCGGCGCCATCCCCGAGGTGACAGGGCCCCTCCTCTGGTGACCCTCGCTCGTGACCGCACTCGTGCTGCTCTGCTCGTGCTGGTCTGAGGTCATCATCTGGGTGCATGTTTATCCAGAGTTCTGTTCACTTTCTACCAATAAGCCATGCACAGTGCCTCCTGCTGCAAACCCAGCCACGAACACTCTTTATTAACGAAAGATCAGTGGAAGTGATCAGTGATCACCCTCTTCCTAACTTTCTTTCTTGTCCCCGAAAAAGAGAATTCTCTTCTCCTGGTCACTATAACCCACCTTTCACGATTATGCGCATCTATATACAGATGTGTAACATATACACAAATATTAATACATAAGGGACCCCTCCCCCGTCACCACGGGACTATTCCTCTCAAGGTTACCATGTTCCTGAAGATCAGCTGCAAGACATTTTCATAAACACATTTAAGTCTCCAAGGAAATTCACTATGTAACACAAATCACATGTAAGGCACGGGATCCTTTTGGGTGAATAATCACCTCTTAATAAAGATTTTACAAATGCGAACTTGGTGCATTAAGTTTCCTTTAAAGACAGCCCGCTGGTTTTTAAGCAGTTACCGGGGTTACTGAGTAAGAAAAGGCCCTGCCAGTTAGAATGCTTTTTCCTCACCAGGGCGAGACCAAAGTTGGCTAACCACAGTGCTAAACAGTACACATTTGTTGGTTTGTTTTAAGTCCCAACACAGAACCTGAGCTAAAAACATTCAATGTCTCACGAAGGTGCATTACAGGACAGCCTCTGCAGGACCATCGTCACTACGAACATCTTCTTTGCAAACACAGGGCACGGCCACCTCCCTCACCGGCTCCTGCTATGAAACCAGTATCACACCGAGCTGCCCGGACGGACGCACGCTGGCCGCTGGCCAGGGAGAGAGCACCCGCAGGAAGTCTCGGGAGCACGGTGACCTGGCAGAGGGAGCTGCGGCTGCAACGAGCATGGCCAAAGGCCACATGCCAGCTCTGGCACCGCGCTGGCACGCCCAGACAAGTGTCTCTGAGGTCTGCTTTCCAACACTGGGAGGGCGGGTCCCGAGGGAAACAAATGGGGACTGGCACAGGGCTGGAGCTGGCTGTGTCTGTCCACATGTCCCCTCTCCGCTGTCTTCACCCCCTGCACACACGACCCCACCCCCAGGCAGCCCCCACCCCAGCGCCTCACCTGCCGGCCTCTGCGCTCCGTCCTCCGATACGGGGCAGACAACCTCCCTTGGTCCTTACTTGCTCTCCTGCATCAGGGCTGGAGGCGGGTTCTCATCGCAGTGAATTATCTTGAAAAGCTCCTGTTTCCCACCCGGCACAGAACTTCCTCATCGCAGCCCTGAGCTATATTTAAGCCAATGAGCCCAAGTGGAGGTTTTCCTGCCCTCGGGTGGACCATGTGACACAGCGATAACCCACAGTCCTGAAGCAATGAGACAACACCCCAAATGTCACAACTCACATCCTGCTGGGTTGCTCTCGATACTGCACTCAGTCAGGAACCGTACCCACACACTTACCAAAGCACTGCTGATACGCAGAGAAAACTTAGAAAAATGCACACAACTGGTCAGCACGGAAAGAGGCGAACTTTCATAAAGAGGGAGCCTCCACCTTTTAGGTCTTGACAACATCCACACGCTGGAGCTGATGGAGGTTCTTCCAAGCCTCCTCTGAGAGCGTCTCCACCTCAGTGTCTGGCATTGGTCTCATTCACCCCCAGGGCGGTGCGGCTGACTCAGAGGCAGGCAGAGGCCCCTGGGCTGAAGCATGGAGACAGCCCCTCCTGTCCCAGAGTCCCCCCGCCACCGGCTGAGTCACCCCCGGGGATGCCTCCCACCAAGTTCCACCAAAAAGGAATACAGGGTCTTTGGTGGAGACGCAGGAAGGACTTGGGAGCAGTGGGGGGACTCACTTCCTCCCTGAGTACAAGGGCTTCCCCGCCCAGATTCACTGGGAACACACAGAGTCCCTAACAGACTGTGATAGCAGTCACTCTTCGGAGGATGACGGATCTCTGGGTTCAGGACCTCAGACTAAATCTGTAGAAACAAGAAGACAACCCATCACCCCTGCTCGTCTCCCCAGCACCAGAGCCTGGGTGTCTGGCGCCCGGACAGCAGAACTGGGCGTCGGAGTCCAGGAAGGAGACTCGTGTCCGGGGGGTGGAAGAGCTCGTCTGAGACAAGCGAGGGCAGAGCAAGGTCTGCGACGCAGAGTCAGCCCCGTCGCACGGAGACCAGCCTTCAGGCTGGGTGCAATGCAGTCAAGTTCCAGCCAGAGCGTCCCTCTGCTCTGATTTATTTGCTCTCTTTTAGGGGAGAAGGGGGGACATGCAGAGCCAGTTTTCGGGGAGAAGCAGCCCTTCCACTCCCACCCATTCCCGCCGCAGATACAAACCCTGGAAAGTGGCCACGCTGACTTGGCAGAGGCACACCAGGGAGACCCTCACTGCACCACTGCTGTGCATAAGGCCCCTCAGCGGCAGGCAGAGCCTCCGGTCTCCCCTCACCAACACCCCTGCGCAGCAGGCGAGGGGAGCGCCAGCTCTTCCCTGACCTCCAACCCTCTCCAGCCCCGCCCCGCCTGGCCCCGCAGGCCTTCTCACTCACCGCGGTGCAACAGCGCCCTTTCCTGAGCTCCCTGGGGAGCTACATGCCCACTGCCCCGCACACAGTGGCCGGCCCCGCATACAGTGGCCGGCCCCGCACACAGTGGCCGTCTGGGCGAGTTCAACTGAACAGAACCTGGAGGAGGGGCTGTCACCTTCACCTCACAGATCAGGAAGGTGATGCGGGGAGGGGTGTGTTCACACGACTTTAAGGCCCCTCGAGAAGAAGTGTAAGAAGACACAGGAGCTAAATGAAGGCCGCGTCCTTAAAGGCAGGACGCCTCTCGGAGCAAGGAGGGCCTGTCACCCCACACAGCCCACAGCCATGGAGGGAGGGTCTGGAGGGTCAGTCCCTCCCGCAGACCAAGCTTCAGCCCTGGGTCCCCTGCAGCCCTGGCCCGGGTCCTGGTACAGACCGGCCTTTGCCATCTCTTCAAGGCCACGCTTCGGTTTCCTTCACAGCCTAACAGAGAGGAATCAGCTCAAACACTTTTGGCGGAGAACTCCCAGAATGGACACGGGTCCACTCCATAACACGTCCCATGTCCTTGCGTCTCTTCCTCTCTGGCCTTTTAAAAATTTGGGGTAATTTCAGCCAGTTTGGTTCACCCAATCTATCCAGTGCTACCGAGTCTCCATCTTTAAATATTTTTCTTACGTCCTTATCATGAAAGTCATTTACACTCCAACAAGCTCATCACCATCTCCCCTGCGCTCACACTTTCCCTGGGGTCTCTGCCCTACTGCACTTGAGAAAACATCCATTTAGTTTACCAATCATCTCTCATTTAAAAATGAAAAACAAAACCCTTTTCAATATATCCTAATCATTGCCTTAAAGGCTTTGAGCTTCTAAATAGGATAAAAAAGAAATTAATAACACTTATAAGAGTAAAGATTAAAGTTAAAAACCCAAGCAAATTTGCACTAAATTCGATTTACAAATTTCAGGGCATTCCTAGAACACTCAAGTGCTTATTAAAACTGTGTAAAAGTACTCTGTGAGTACTGTAAAAAAAGGTACTCTAAAATAGAAGTAGGTGCTATCATCAGAGAATTACAAGAACTTTTTTCCTTTTCCTTTTTTTTTAAACCTGCACCACAGTCCTGTGGATGTGACCCAGGATGACCCGGGGCTGAAGCTCTGTGACAAACTCTGTGACACCCAGCATCCGAGGTCCTGCCCGTCAAGTATGGTCCCACCCAGCATATGTGGTCTCATCCAGCACCTCTGGTCCCACCCAGAATCCCTGGTCCCACTCAGCATCCCTGGTCCCACCCAGCATCCCTGGTCCCACTCAGCATCCCTGGTCCCACCCAGCATCCCTGGTCCCAACCCAGCATCCCTGGTCCCACCCAGCATCCCTGGTCTCATCCAGCACCCCCGGTCCCATTCAGCACCCCAGCCCTAGCCAACTCCATATCTATGCGCTCAAAACCATCCAGGTAACAAAAAATGCCCACAAGTTCCCAGTGGCTCCTTGGAGAACAGTTCTAGCCCCACTAAAAACTACTGACCCAGAGAATTTCTGAAGCCGTCGAGCTACCTAACAGCAGAAGCGCTGATTAACTGTCTTGACAGATCCACCTGTCAGGGTCTGATGACCCACGTAACAACAGACAACACAAAACTATTAAAATGAAAACAGTGTAACTAAAAAAATTTCAATTATAACTTTAACTTTTTGATCAAAGAAGTCCCCAACTTGCAAATATTTTCAAACTCAGACAAAACTGTGTCAAGAAAATGGCATCATAAAATAGGGAGCCTCTTCTCACCGCAGTTAGAACCCAGGAAAGAGCAGAGCTTGGCCGTAGATGCTCATAGCCGTGGGGATCTCTCTGAGCTGAGCAGGGTCCACTCAGACCCAACACAGTCAAGACCTGACAACACCACCGAGTGATACTGCTGACATTTGAAAACTATTTCAAAATAAAAGTGCTTGTGTTTAAAGGGAGATGAAACAGAATTGGGTATATGTGTTGGAAATAAGTTCGTACAAAGCCAAGTACAACAGTTGTGCTTTTAAATATAACTAGGAAATCAGGGCAGGGGACCCGAAATCCCGGGACCGGTCTGAATGTCAGCTCCGCTCCTTTCTCACCTGCTCCAAGAGCCGAGCAGCGGAGCAGCGTCTCCTGAGGTCCGTCTGTGCATCCAGAAGAGAGGACGATGAGGATGAAGGCCGCCTCCAGCATTGTGGGACATGAGTGAGATGGCACAGGGGGACGCCCACTTTACTTTTAAAATGTTTATTATTATTATTACTATTACTTATTTAATAGAGGTGCCAGGGATTGAGCCCAAGACCTCATGCATGCTAAGCACATGCTCTACTGCTAAGCTATCCTCCCCTACCCCCGAGACATCCTTTTTAGTCCTGAGACACAACACAGTGCTGTCACTGTCACTCCGGGTCTCCATGGGGACAGGGAGCAAACGCAGCTTCCCCAGCAAGGAGACCTCTGCACACATGGACTGAGGATGCTGTGGCCGGGGCCTCCGGCTGCAGGGACTGTCCCAGGAGCATTGCTGCCGGAAGCCAGGCTCCAGACGCAGGAAAGGCGGGCAGTGGCCACGTGGGGCTGCGGCTGGACCCTCCTGGTCCTCAGGGATTCATGACCCCAAGCAGGACGCTGACAGTGAGACAGAGAATGCTCCAAGACTGTAACCCTGACCAAACCACCTTTGTTCCCAATGAAAGTAGGCTGGCCCGCCCTCTGAGTCTCTGCCGTCCAGGATCCCGGGATCCGGAATCTCTCCGGTCATCAAAGCCTCTATTGTCACGAGCCTGCTCCACCTGGCCAAACTCCAGCCGCTGTCCTCACAGCCCCGAGCTCATATGACAGCAATGTGGCCATTTCCTCTGGTCCTGGAGCAAGATCTCGAAGAGAACCAAGAGTTAAAAGTGCTCTGTTACAGGGCAGTGAGCCCCGGGGGCGGGCACTCTCCGTGCGGCAGGAGGACCCGGGAAGGGAGGCAGGAAGTCCCGGGCCTGAGAGGCTGTGTCTGCGGGAGCCCAGGCTCCGGGACAAGCTGGTGGGAGGACGCGGCTCACACGGACTGGACCTCTCATTACGCTTCCTGTTGACCAGCTTGACTTTGCCAGCAGTGATTTCTGATGCTCTGGGACTGTCTCCAGGGCCCACCCTGATTAAACTTGGTTCACTTCTCAGTTAATATGGCCATGACACAGAAGTCTCAGAGAAATAATCTTAATTTTCCCTGGATCTATCGCTATGCCTTGTGAGCGGGAATTAATTTTTAAGACCATGCATCGTGGACAGGTTTCCTGAGATAAGCACTGAGACTTCTCTGGTGTTCACTGCTAAGGAGCAGAAGTATAGGCTGACCCTGCAGACAGTGGGCTCGGGTCCAGACACCCCAAGAAAGCAAGTATTGCAACAAAGCGAGTCACATGAACTTTCTGGTTTCCAAGTGCACGTAAAAGTTATGTTTACACTGCACTGAAGGGTGTAACAGTATTATGTCTAAAAAGATAATTTAACTTAATTAAAAGATACTTTATTGCCAAAAAAATGCTAAACATCAACTGGGCTTTTAGCGAGTCGTAATATTTTTACAACAGTAACATCAAAGATCACGGACCACAGATCACCACAGCAAACAGAATTTGTTTGAAAGTTCTGAAACGTGGCGAGAATTATCAAAATGTGATGCAGAGACACAAAGTGAGCAAATGCTGTCGGAAAAATGGCACCTGTCTGTGGACCCCAAATCCGTGGACGCTCAAATCCCTTACAGAAAAGGATGCGGCATCCGCGGGCTCAGCACCCAGACTCCACACACCATGGACGGGCCCCGCGGGTACCAGGGCCACCGCGGTGAGTCACATCGACATGTGTGAACCAGCACCTCCTGCAGCCCGTGGCTTGGGGGCATTTTTAGTGAGGACCTTCTCCTTAAAATATGTTTATTACGTGACGGAGGACACCCTTGCTTGGCCCTCCCATTTTCTCAGGCTGACAAAGCGCTCCCTGCCTTCTCTGAAGTCCTGCCACCTCTCTAGCCGGTGTCGGGCAGCAGAACTTTTCTCTTCTGTCTGGATGTCTCTCTAACACGCTTAGAACACGACACACTGGAAATCCTTTGGGAGGAATCCACCTTAGCTGTCTTTCCAGACCCAGCCGGGCGCTGGGTGCTGGGACGAGTGGGACTTGAATTACCTTTGTTTTTAAAAGGGGTGAACCGGTGCGGGGTGGCGAGTACAGCTCAGGGGTGCAGCACATGCATAGCGTGCATGGAGTCCTGGGTTCAATTCCCAGGACCTCCATTAAAAAGTAAATAAATAAAGTAAAATAAGGCAAATTACATACATATGTTTAAAAGGGATGAACCACAATTAGGCAAAGCCCTCATATGACAAATATTCTTTCCCCTGATCCACACCCTTTTCTGCATGAACAGCTCTGTTCTCCTCCTGTGAGGCTGAGTCAGGAGGCCTGACTCAACCAGGGCCCGCGGACCCGCTGCCCGGACACGGGGCCGTCAGCCAATGACACCAGCCCGTGAAACAGCCGGGAAGGCTCCTCCCAACAAAGACGATCAGGAGAACGTGACTAACACCCTCTTCCCTAGATCCGAACAACCAGTTTTCCGTTTATCTACGACTTCACAGCCTCCGATCATCCCTTTCCTGGACTTGGCTTAGTTGACCAGAGCTGCTTCCTGTCATCTGCGACCAGAAGGGCCCGGAGGACAGACAGAATGACGACGAGGACCGGGCACGTGGCAGGGCAGCTTGGCAGGTGGTCGGCCTCACAGACGCGCAGCAGCCCCGCAGCCAAGACGGCTGCTTCCACGTTCCATGTCCGGGAGTAACACGTGGGGACCTGGCCCGGCCTGGCACCCCACCCTCCGCACACATGGAACCATCCCAACAGAGAGGGCATGGCACACACCATAGGGAGGCCCTTTCAAGGAGGAAGAAGCCTCACAAACGTTATTAGGGCCACACAGGAGGGTCCTGGGGCCGCAGTGAACCCTGACACCCGTGCACAGGTGAGAGGCCTCCGTGGGGTCACACCGGACACCTCAAACCAGGACCGCCTGCCTCAGCCGTGCACGGGAAGGTGACCAGAAGAAGCAGCAGCCCCAGAGAAGACACCTGGGAACAAGTGAACCTGCAGCCTGAAGGGCCGGGGGCGCACACATCTGAGGACTCCCAACGGGAGGAACTCGAAGCTGGAAGCGCCCTTGTGAACTCACCGCACGGTGGGCGGAATGGGCGCCCACCGGTCCCAGCTCACCCAGGAGGCCAGAATCAGACACAAATGAGAATACCACAGAGCACCATGATTACGAATATAGCTTCAAAATTCCTAAAAAATACCGCAAACATCTAAAAAGGATTATTCGCCACGATCAAGTGGAATTTATCCCAGGGATGTGTTTGGTTTAACATCTAAAAAAAAACAACCAGTGTAAAATGTAAATGACAAAAATCAAAAACCCTGATTCTCTCAATGGGTATAGAAAAAGGATTTCAGCACTGTTTTACCAAGAAAACACTCAAAACACAGGAAAAAAAGATAATGGTGAAAAACTGAAAGCTTTTTCCAACAGATCAGAAACAAGACAAAAAAGCCACTTCTATTCAACATCGTCCTGGTAGGTCCAGCCAGGGCACTTTGGCAAGAAAAAGGAGAGAAATAAAAGCATTCAGATTGGGAAGGAAGAAGTGAAACTATCTCTACTTGCAGAAAACACGATCTTGTGGACAGAAAGTGCTAAGGAACTCACACACACAAGGAAGGAACAGCATCCACCCAGCGAGGCCGGGAACCGCATCCAGGCCGTGAAACCACCTTATTTAAAATAACCTGCCAAGCTGTTCCGGGCGAAAGCCGGGACCTGCTGCTGAGTTCAGCCTTCTCACCGGGATAACCATGCGCCTCTAATCTGCTTCTCTAAGGGTTCAAACCGCCCCGTTGATTTCTTAGCATAAAAGGGAAACGCCAGGGAATAAGAAGAAAACTGAAAAATAGCAACATTTAAAAATCGACAGATGAGAAACTTACCAGCAACGACCTAAATTAAACGATGTTTATTTATACCGAATATGTTCACTTCAGCACCTCCTTAAACTGAGGTCAGCTCCCTCCGGAGCCCGTGAAGTCCCGAGGCCACTTCCTCACAGATTCTCAAACTGCTTTTTTGTTTGGTGACAGTGAGAGCTACAGTACGTTAAGAGTTTAAAGAAAAATCTAAAATGCGGAGTTTTAAAAGCACTTTGTATGCTTAGCATCATTAGTCATTAGAGAAATGCAAATTAAAACCACAATGAAAGAGCTGTTTCTCTGCCAGGTTCACAGCAGCCAGAAGGCGGAAGTAACCCAAGTGCCCACCAACAGATGATGGACAAGCAAAGTGCGGTCCATCCACACACGGGAATATTACTCAGCCTTAAACAGGAGGGCAAGTCTGACACCTGCTACAACACGGATGAACCCTGAGGACATCACACTCAGTGAAATAAACCAGACACAGACAGATCCTGTGTGATTCCACTTACGCGTGGTGCCTCGAGAGAGAAAGCAGATGGTGGGGCTGGGGCTGGGGGGCACGGAGAGTTATTGTTTAGTGGGTACAGTTTCATTTTTATGGGATGAAAGAGTTCTGGGGAGGATGGTGGGGAGAGTGCACTTAAACATGTTTCATTCTACACCGTGGGCAGAGTGTCGGGACTGCGTGAAGCTGCTGGGTCCCCAGCCCGTGTCTACGAGACCTGCCTGGTGTGGGAAAAATCACACATCTGGAGTCTGGTGGTCCTGGGAGAAAAGGAGAAACATGGGAGGAAGACTGAGCTGGTCCTGATCAAACCCTCACAAACAAGCCAAGTGGAGGAAGCCAAGAGCTGAGGTCTCCGTAACGTGACCCCACTTGAGTGAAATGCCCAGAAAGGCACATGTCCACAGACAGGACACATGTCACTGCCTGTCTAGGGCTGCAGGCGAGAGGCATGAGTGAGGGGCTTCTGGGCGATGGAAATGTCCTCATCAGGTGATGTGACTGTCGCACAACCGTAAACACACGCAACCTCACAAAACCAAGGGGGTAGACTGTATGGACTGTAAACTACACTTCAAAAAAGCTGTTTAAAAAAGCTCTTTTAATTTTAGCCATTTTATGCTTACATATGACAAAGATGTAATCATACCATGTTTATAACTTCACATGTTGCCTTTTTTATTAACTAGAAAAGGCGATCATGATACCGTGACATTACAAAGCTTTAACAGCTGTCATTTTAAACACCTACATGATTCCACTAAACAGGTATTGATCCTCTACTATTACTTACGTATACAGTTTCAAACTTTCCACTAGTATAAATAATGCTGCCAAAATCTTTTTACACCAAAGTCTCTTCACATTCAGAATCACTTTTTCTTAGGTTGGATTTACAGAAGTAGAAACTGCGGATTACATGTTATAAATCATTTCAGACTTGATAACATATGGCCAAATTATTTTCCTAACAAATGTTAGTAATCTACCCTTATATCAGCGACATGAGCTAATTATGTGTTGAACAAGATGTGCTAATATTAAAGGCAGCGGATAATCTCTGCTTTAATATACATTTCTTTGATGAATCACTCATCACGTTGAATATTTTTATACTTTTGCACATTAGTCCTATATCCCTTATTGCTTGTACTTTGTTATTTTTTTCCGTTCACGTTCTTTCCCCTACACCCGCACAAATAGTTCCATATTCTGATCAACTCACAATACCAACGCTTTCCATACTGTTTTTGTTGCAACCGTTTTTTTCCCAATCTGATTTTTGTTTTTAATTTTCAGTTTACTTTATTCTTATTTAAATATACATTTCCTTTTGTAATTTGTTCCTAAAACTTCTCAATTTAAAAAGTACTTCTCATTCTAGAAGTCTGACAAACATTCGTTTCTATTTTACTTTAGTGTTTATCTGGCTTGATTCTATAAACATCTATTAAATATTATCCATCTGGAATTTCTTCTGAGTCACGTAAGGCTATACATTTTCCCCCTTAACTGCTAACAAATGATCTCACCACGTTGGTGATCTGCCTGTTTTCCCACTGAAAGCCTTGTCTATCACAGAGCTCACATGACGCCCTGCGATGTTTAACCAGCCAGTGTGGCCGGGCCCTCCCCTCGCCCACCTCTTCCCTTCAGTAACTGCTACTTTTCCCCCTTTATTCCTCCAAAGAAAGAAACTTCAGGATAACTGTCAGTTTTACCAAAACACTTCCCCTTGGAAGTTTGACTAACAGTACTGAAGCTGTATGATAATATGGAAACTGAGGATGTTCACGGGGAAAAAGTGTTAACGTTTGATGTAAAAGGTTTAACCCATTCCCCTGGGGGCTTCACTCGTCCAGAAGAGCATCTCCCACGTTCGAGAACTGTCCTTGCCCTGATCCCTCAGGAGGAGAAGAAAACCTGTGTCTGCACAGAATTCCTGAAATTACATGAGGTTGAAATAAGCCTTCAAATCTATCTTAACGCCTACTGGAAAGGTCTTTATCAGCATTTATTCATGTATTATTTTATGGAAATATTTAAAGAGCTCTACTTCACTAAAGCAGAAAAAAACCCAGATATACCAAATGAAACATATCACATCATTATGTACTCACCTGACATGCACCTCGCGAGGGCCCATGGTGTGCTGTGCGTGTTCACGTGGGTATGGGACACACACATGGCCCCCAAAAGTGTCAGAGCCTCTGCTGGACAACGTTGCATTCTCAGGACTTAAGATCTTTATCAAAATGCATTCAAAAAATCCAACCTGGAATTTCGACTTTGACCCCACGTGTTTAGCTAATCTCCAGCAACGCTTCAGCTAATCTCCAGCAACGCTTCCTCCTGGGACGCAGGATCCCGACGGAGCAACAGAAACTCCATTTCCACGAAGTTCCCGCGCCCCAGCCCTCCCCTCGCCCACTGCCCCCGCCTCCACCGTCTGGAACCGCTGCCACCTCCTCCTTCACAGAAAGCAGCTGAGCATCAGCAGAAAGAGACGTGGGTGTTTCTCACTTTAAAAATCAAAAGGGCTCCAGCTGGGAAAAGGCTTCTTTTTAAGTCTGGTCTCACGGTCCCAAAATGACCTCTGTGGGAAAAAACAGACCTCTGAAATTTTGAGGAATTGCTGCAACTTTTTTGCCTTTTGTCAAATTCAAAGAGGGCTCTGTATTAGCTCGAAGTCTCACTTTCCGCATTTCACCGGCGCCCTGTCATCACCAGTTACACTCCAGAGAGGAAAGCACTGACCAGCTGGGAAACCCAGGTCTAAAGCAAGACGGCGACAGTCACGGAGCCCGCGCACAACTGTGACCTGCACGCACCCTGTGACACGGCTAAACTGCCTCGGGGGAGGGTACAGCGCAGGGGTAGAGTGCATGCCTAGCCTGCACGAGGTCCTGGGTTCAATCCCCAGCACGCCCACTGAATGAATGAATGAATGAATAAATAAAACTGATTGCCTCCCTCATCAAAAAAAAAAAAAAAGCTTAAAAAAAAGAAAATGTTTAAAAAAAGTTTTTTGATAAATAAATAAACAAAAGGCTAAACCACCTTAAACAGACATCTACAGATGTCCTGTGCTCGGTGCAGGTCTGGCCAATGCCCAGAATACAAGAGCTCTCACTCCCTGCTGTGAGTGAGCCAGCATTAAAAAAAAAACAGGACATTAAGTCCAGAACCACCATTAAATTATCTCAGACATTAGCCTTGCACCCGCTTCAAAGCAGTATCACTGTAATTCTGGTCTCATAAAACAGACAACCTAATGTCCTATATGTGTAGCTTTAAAAATGTTTTAACATATTTTTTCATCGTTATCCTCAATCACATAAATATATTCAATCACTCAAAATGGGCTAAGTGCTGACAGAACTTTCCAGATTCTAATCGGGGCTGAAGCTCTTACTTTCTTAAACTCATTTTTGAAAACATAAAACTAGTCTTCAGCCACGTTTACGAAGGGTTAATGGCTTTTTACAAAAGCATCACTGCCCACACTCCTAGAACAAGGGCTGTTCATTTTTTGGTGGATGTATCACTCCATCTCAAGATTCTAAGGAAGGCTACACAAAGTCCCCCAACACGCTTCGCTGTGACAAAAGCTACATTGTGCTCCAAAGGAAGCACATTCTGACAGCACATGAGGACCCACGAGACTCGGTGAATTCTCATGTGGGCAGTGACCTTCCCACACACTCTCTGAATGAGAAAATCTGAAAGCTGTGAATGAATATTTGTTTTGTTCTAAAATTTCCCACTAGAATAACAGACAGAGGCAGTCAACTCCAGTCCGGGGAATCAGGCAAATTCAACCTATATTCAAAGGCTTTAGTTTCGAGGACATAAATCTGAGCAGGAATGAAGGCATAAGTCAAACGTCACTGGTCCTTCTTTAATGACACGCTTGTTAGCACACGTCCTTTTCTCTGTCTCTGCACCTACCCCGAGAGCCCGGGGCTGAGAGGACGTTGACCTGAGGGGAGTCCAGGCGTCCGGAGCCTGCGGCTGGCCAGGTGACCTGGGCTGGAGATGTTCTCAAAACCACATCCCAGGGATGCGAGAACCACATCCTGGAGGCCACCCAGTCGCGCCTCTCCCCACACTGTGCTCCGTGGTGACTGGGAAGTGCTGCCGGTTCCCACGGCAGGCCACCCGGAGGCCACCTGGGCTGGGCTGAGCTCAGGAGCAGCCCTGCTCAGACAGCGTGGGCTCAGCCCCAGCTGAGTTGAGCCCTTGTAGGACGGAAGCACACGGAGCCCAGCACCACGGACGCCACAGACCACACACTTCCCTGGGCACAGAGCTCACGTCCAGCAGGAGACACGGGGTGTGGTCAGCACACACGGAGTGGGGAACGGGCAGAGCCACGTGCAAAGACGTGTCATCTGTCACGTGGTTCCACCAGGTTACCAAGAGTCACCAGAAGGAAGTGCCTCTTTTCAGAAGTATGGCAGCTAAGATGCAAAATGTCTTCAACAGCAACGTTAGAACAGCACCATGTTGCAGTCCCCTAATGAGTTAATGATCCAGGTTGAAAGTCTGAAAAACACGGCCCAGGCCTGTGAGCTAAGAGGTCACATCTTCACACGTATGAAGGAAACCTGCGTTTCTCCATTTTCAGTAACACACATGAATGACACCAGCCAACAGTGCGTGATGTGCTGGGCGCTGTTCTGATGCTTTACACGGAGAAACAGGTCTGACCCCATGGCAGACACACAAGACAGGACACCAGCACCTTGCCTTTGCACACGCAGCAGAGGCGAGTCAGGTGATCATGGTGGATGAGCAAGCAGCCGGGGTCCGAGCCTGGGCAGTTTAGCGGATGTGACGCCTCTGACCTCCACGCCTGCTCTCATCCCTCTCCAACCAATCCCATCAGCAGAACTCAGAGAACACGCATGGTTCCTTCCATCCTGGCAACGTGGTGGGGGTGCACCGGCTCCCGCAGGCCAGCGCCTCCAGCCGGAAAACCATCATCCCCAGAGTCAAGTCACCAGAGTTCAAGCTCCAGCTCCTTCCAGCGTCGGCGTCACACCCTGAGCACACCTTCTAATTTCAAATCTTCAATCCCTAACGTGAAAGTGAGGCTGTTGGCAATCACGCTAAGTCTTTCATCCGCTTACTGACATCTAACAGGCGGCAGGCGTCGCTGCCAGATCCTGGAACACAGGCTGAACGGAGAACAGTCATCTCCCTGAAGGGACCAGGTCTACAGCGGAGCTATGGGGACATGCCCTCACAAATGATGCAGCAGGGTTTACACGGCAGGAGTCACGGGGCACCAGGGGCTGGGAGAGAGGAGCGTGCGTCACCTTTCTAGGTGAGCAAGCTGGGGCAGGTTGCCAGGAAGCACCGAAAAAAGATCCCTCCTGAAACGAATCTCGGAAGACTGGGAAGGCCTCACAAAGCACAGAAACAGTCCTAAAAGCACAGAACACACCTCTCCGGGGCAGCGCGGGAAGGAAGATGAATCACAAATGGGGCTGGAAAGGTAGGGGCTGGGGGACAAGACAGAACGGCTTATGAATCCCAAAGCAGTGCACAAACAGACCAGGTGTTCAAGATAGTCGCCATCAAGGACCCGTGCCATCACTGACAGCCCAGTCTGTCCTCAGGGGACGCCATGCCAGACATGCCCAGCTCTGGACAATCTCAGACACGAGCCCTGAGAAGATCAGTCATGACCTCTGCTCCAGAAGCACTGATGGCATTTTAACTTCTCACTTCTCTCCATCCAAAATTTCAAATTCCAAACACTAGTTCTCAACTAGATGCTCTGCATCTGGAGAAGCCAGCCTGTGTTTCTGACAGAAGCTGAGAGAAGTCTGGGATCTAAAGGGTCCTTAAAAAAGACCTTTCAGGCCCCCCTTTTGGAGATGTGAGGGTCCAACACCCGAAAACCACTGTGTCGCTTCCTCCTGGACTCCATTGTTTCTGACGAAAAATCTGCTGTCTTTCCAATTCCTTCCCATAAACTTAAGGTGTCACCTTCCTCTGGTGCTTTCAAGGTTTTTTTTTTTTTTAATGTCTTTAGTTTTCAAAAGTTTAATTATGATGTGTCTTGGCCTGAATTTCTTTGGGGTTTACCTGTTTTTGGTTTGTTCAGCTTCATAAATCCGTAGATTTGTTTCTTGCAAATTTGGGAAAATCTTCAGCCATTCCATCCTCCAGCACTTTTCCCGCCTTGCTCTTCCGCCTCTCCTTCCAGGAGTCCGACGACACAAACGTTATGTCGTGGGCGTGGTCCCTCAGGTCCCTGAGGCTTTGCTCCTTTCCCCCAGGCTATTTTCTTTGCTGTTCACTGTGTAATTCCTTTTATATATATATATTTATTATTGTTTTTTAGTTTGGGGTTTTTTTTTGTTTTTTTTTTGGTGGGGGGAGGTAAGTAGGTTTGTTTGTTTTTAGAGGAGGCACTGGGGATTGAACCTGGGACCTCGTGCATGCTAAGTACGCACTCTGCCACTTGAGCTATACCCTCCCCCTTGGGTAATTTCTGTCACTTTATCCTCCAGTTCAGTGCTTCTGCCCTCTGTCCCCTCCTGTTGAACCCATCCACCGAGCTTCTCATTTGGTTACTGCGTTTTTCAGTTGTTTCCTTCTGGATCTTTTTACATCTTACCTCTTATTTCATTTGTTTCAAGCATCTTCACAACGGCTCACTGAAGCATTCTCATCACACCTGCTTTAAAATCTCCGTCAGATCACTCTGGCGGTTCCGTCTTCTTGGTGTTGGTATCTAATAGCTGTCTCTTCCCTTCAGGATCTTCCTGGTTCTTGATATGACAAATGACGCTAATGAAACGTGCACATCTTCATGTTATGCTATGAGACTGGATCTCATTTGAACTCGGTGTTAACTGCCTTCCTCTGTTGTCTCTCTGCCGGGGGGCTCCCCTGTCCCTGCCAGATGGAGGAAGGGTCCAGGGTCCCCATCTGTCCTCCATGACACCCAAGGTGGGGGCATCCTCATTACTGCTGGGCCAGGATGTGGGTTCCCGTCCCCACACTTCCCCATTGACCCTGTGGCAGTGGAGGGGCAGTGATCACCAGCTGGGGAGTACAACATCTGGACCCGACTGGATTTTGCTGTCACAAGAGGGGGAAGGGACACAGTTTCTTCTGGGTGTTTGATTGAAGTCAAGCATTTCTTGTGTAAACGTTTTTTGTCTTGCTAGATGGTGTCTTTCCTGGACCTCTGGCCAGAGACAGCAGTCTTCTGTCGGACCTTTTTTTTGGTCTGCACCCACTGGTGTTTCCAGCCAGCCGGACTCTTTAGCTCCAAGTCTGGGACACGTCAGGTGAAAAGAAGGCCTGCTGTCTGTCAGGCCGCACTGTCCCCCGTCCCCGGCCAGCGTCTCAGGGTCTTCTTACGCTTGCTTTATGCACAACGTCCAGCATTTTCCGCTGTAGTTAGTGGGAGGGATAGGATTCTTATTCCCAGGTTCTTACATATTAAATGTGGGGAAAAAACGTAAAGAGTGATATTTTGTGACATGAAAATTACATGAAATGCAAATCTCAGTGTCTACCATTAAACGTCACTGGGACACAGCGGGGCTCCCTTGCATGCTGTCCCTAGCTGCTTTCACGCTACAGCAGCACAGCTGAGCAGAGGAGGAAATATTCACCGTGAGGTCCTTCAAGGGGAAGGAGCCAGCCCCGATCGAGGGCCCTGATCAGCAACAGCTGCTGATGTGACAAAAAGAGACAGACCGCCACCACCGCCTCTGGGGAAAGGACCAGCACCGTGTCTCACACGGTCACAGTGGTGTCGGCGTCGAACCTCAGTCTGACCTGGCTTCCCGGAGACCTGGAGGTCCAGGCTGTGTTCACACCAGCTTGGAGCCGGTGTCTGCTTCTGCACTGTCCTTCTCTCGGGGGCGCACAGTGAAGTCTTCAGAAGCTCCGACCATGAAACAGCACAAGAGAAGGAAAGCAGCCGTCTTCCAGTAAGACAGTGCGGAGATTTGCCAAAACAAGTATTTCTAAAGCCACCCTTCTCACTAATTTGTTTTTTTGGAAAATAATTACAAAATACTTAATGTTGACATACAAAAGGCGTATTAAGTTTCAAACACAGCCAACAGCAATACACTCTTCAAGGTCTTCAATAACTTTGAAGGGTGCAGAGTGGTTCTGAGACCAAGAAGTTTGAGAGCCGCTTATTCACCTCCAACTACCAACTTACACACATTACAGGAGCAAAGAAGATGTTAAGCTAATCCTAGAGGGTGCAATCTGCCAAGTCTAGACTAGGAAATCGTGCTAGACAAACAAACCATTTCTTCAACAAAAAAATCACAAGAGTAAGAAGAGGGTGGGAAAGGATGGAAGGGGCACCTAAATGTCCAAAGAAACTAAAGTGCTTAGCAAGCTATCAAAATGTATGAACCTCATTCAGATCCCAATTCAGAAAAACTAAAATAAAATAAACATTTGAGATAAAATAAAACGAACATTTGAGATAAAACAAAAACTGACCACTAACGGGATGGTTGATGACACCAAGGAATTACGAGTAACCTTTTTCAGGTGTGATAGTGGAGCTGTAGTGAAGGGTTCACAGGAAAATCTCCGCCACACGACACAGGGAGAGCCGAGTGAAGAGACCGGCCCTGCTGACAGGCTCCCCATCAGGCAGGGGTCACTAGGCTGAGTGGTAGGACGGGGCACACACCCTTCCCACCTCCCTCAGGGCGCACAACTCAGAGCCCGGAGTATCTGCAGCTTCCCAAGCTCCAAGTCAAACGTCACTGTAGACTCATCAAGAGGCTCCGTCGTGAAAAAAGAGGCAGGAAAAGGACCCATCCCCTCCTGGGAGCTCCAGCGTGGAGGCATCTGACGAGATGAAACAAGAGATGAAGTGACGTCACAGGTGGCGGGGGACCACGGCTGCCAGAGGGGGTGCAGAACCAGGTGGAAGAGACTGCAGCTCTGGTGTCTCAAGTACCTTAAAATGGAAGTTTTTGGAGGACAACGTGGCAACAGGCCAGCATGTAATGCAGATGACAACCTGCGGGTGGGAAACCACAGCTTAAAGCATAAGTTTGAGAAATGTAAAATCGTTTGAGATGCTTCTCCTTCTGTTTAAGTGCAGCCCTAGCTGAGAGCACGACCTACAAGGATGTGTATCTCAACGACCATCTGAGCAGCAAACAGCAGGTGACCTTAGGCAGAGGCTCCTGGGGTGAGGCTCCATCTTCGCTCCCTGATCTCCACCAGCCGTGGCCGCTGCAGCTCCTCTGACCAGGGGAATGGGCAGGAAGGCCCCCGGAGGAAAGGGATGGTCGCTCAGTGTCCCCACATTCAGCAGGAGAAAGAGTTGCCACAAAGGGAGGGGGCCATAATCATCGAGACGGCACAGCCCTGACGGTCCTCTCAGCCCCCAGGACCCCCGACAACCAGAGCCAAAGGCGTCTGTACCACCAAGTGTTCATCAGTCTCCCTAAACCAAGAGCCCAGCGTCCTCACCATATGAGCAGGCACAGAGCACAGAAGACCTGCGAAGCCCCTCACTGCACGACATCGCCCCTTCCTAACACCCTGGCATCCTGCCTGGAACAATCCTTACTGGCAAAAGTTGCTTTTCCACAGTGGTTCTTCAAGTCCCACTGGAACTCCCCAAACCTAGAAAGCACATGCAACAACAGGCGTTCAGCACACGCTTCTCAAGAACTCGTGGTATAGACTCCTTTCTGCATATTCCAGAAGTCTGCATTTCCGAAGCTTGTTCCGTACTAAACATCACAGCTGCTTTCAAAATGCCTCCAGGAGGCTCCCAGCAGTCGCTGGGCCCTCTGCCTGGGGTGCAGGGTCCCTGCTGTCGCAAAGACAGCTGTGGGCACAACTCCCCGCCCGGGAGCGCTGACCAGGGTGCGACGACGAGAACGTGACCAGCTCCTCGCCTCCACGGACCTGCATGAAAGAAGGCCGCTTTCTCTTCTAAGTGTCCCTGGTGACAGCGGGTGTTTCCCAGCCACTCTGGGAATGTCCACCAGTCCCTCAGAAAGCAAAACACGAATCACCACACCACCTGGCAACTGCTCTCCCAGACACTTATTCCAGAGACAGGGATGCTTGTGGTTACACAAACACCTGTCCATAGCGTTCACATAGCCTTATTATTAACACTGGAAACCAGAAACAGCCCAGATGTCCTTCCCCAGGTGAACGGTTAACTGTCCTACACCCACGCATGGAGTACGACTCAGCAAGAAAAAAGGAAAGATCACAATACACATAATAGCCTGGATGAACCTCCAGAGAATTCAGCTGAACTGATCCCAAGGCAATCGCAAATGGTTAAGTACATATGATTCCACATTTCTGAAATGATAAAATTTTAGAATGCCAGACAAATGAGTGCTTTAAGGATCAGGCGGAGGAAAACACGGAGGAAATGGCAACTGGAGGGACCCTTGCGGTGACAGGACTAACTGTCCTCTAGCTGGACTGTGGTGGAGGAGGCAGGCGCCTACACTGTGATAAAATCACACAACTACACACAAAGGACTGCGGGTAAAGCCATGGGGAACCGAATAAGGTCGATGGTTGTACCGCCGTCAGCATCGCAGCTGGGATCGTGCAATACAATTCTGCAAAATGCTACCAAGGGAGGAAACTGGGTAAAGCACACACTGGATCTTTCCATGTTATTTATCTATATTATTACAACTGCATGTGAGTCTATGGTTCTCTCAATAAAAACTTCAATTTAAAAAATGTCCAGCTGTGTTCACAGCAGCAATATTTACAATAGCCAAAAGGTGGAAACAACCCAAATGTCCACCGAAGGATGAATGAATAGACAAATGAATGGTATACACATACAATGGAATGTTATTAAGCCTCAAAAAGAAAGGAAGGTTTCTAGGAAGACCAGAAGGAAATACTGGAGGATAAAGTAGGCGGGAGGATGTTCCAGGTGCTCAGGAACCCCCTTACTACCTAAGGAAGCAACCCCCCCCACCACACAAAAAAGAAAGGAAATCCCGACACCGGCTACAGTATGGATGAATGAAGCTTGGGGACATTAGCTCAGTGGAATAAGCCCATCACAGAAGGACAGATAACTGCATGATTCCACTCAAGTGCGGCAACCCTCATAGAATATAGTCAAAACCAGAGACAGATAATGACAGCAGGGGTTCCCGGGGCTGGAGGTGGGGGGGGATGGGGAGTTGTTTAATGGATACGGAGCTTCAGTTTCACAAAATGAAAAGAGTTCTGGAGATGGACGGATGGTGACGATGGCTGCATGACATCAAGAATGTACTTAATACCAAAAAAAGGGCAGGGGTTGCTAAGGGAAAATTCAGGATGGGAAGCACACAGCACCAGGAAAACAGCTGATGGAGGGTCTTAAAAGGAAAAGGTTACACTCTGTACTCACGCTGTGTATCCACTGTATCAGTATTCTTTATATCTTACATATATTTTAAATTTTGTACTGACTTAATTTTCAATAATTTTTTTTAAAACAAAAAAATCTTCATGAAGCAGACAAGTGATGAATGCTATTCAATCTCAACCCCTGACCCACTGGTCCTTTCCTTGAGATGAACAGAGCACGTGGGCGGCATTCCACAGCCACAGTCCGCAGGGACAGCCCTGGGGGCTGCGAGCCACAGTCCGCCGGGACAGCACTCCAGGCTGAGAGCCGGCTGACTAGATGCTTTTTCATGGTCGACCATTTTTACCGGAAAGAATAACAAACTCCGTTTTTAGACTTGTATTTGGCAGACATTTCATGAAATTAAACAAAGCGAGTCTGTCACTTTGAGGAAAACAATTGACAATGGTTTCCTACCAATAATAAAAATCAGGATTTCAACTGAAAATTAGAATGCTGGAAAGCTTGTATCCACCACCTTGAGCTTGACAGCTTCTCAAACTTAAAAGAGCTTCTAAGTAGATCGGTGGTGATATGAAGAAATGTTATTTAGTGATACTGTATAAAGAGATGTGTCCACCTTCGGAAGAGCTGCCTAACTCAGTTTATCAACATTTTCCAAACGACAAACACAGGTTGTTACAACTGGGAACAGGCCCCTTTACACTGCAAGGCAGTGAGCTCTGGTGTTAACAGGGCTTCGGGTTTCACGTCCAAACTAATCTTTAAGAAGCGAAGGCCTGTCTAGTTTTGGAGCAATAACTGAAAATATCCACAATTACATGGAAAAGCTATTAAAGTACACACCTCCCCTTTCTAACCGCATGTCTGTGTACCAGCAGATTTTCTCAGAGTTCCATCAAAACATACCGCAATGGACTGAAGACAAAGCAGAGGAAAACACACTTAAGAGATTTGCAAAACATCAAGGAACGGCACTTGTCGGACTATTTTTTTGTTTAGAAAAATACTGTTTTTATAAAGCATGCGTTCTGTATGTTGAAATCACAATTTATTTCACGTTTAATGAATGAGTAAATGTACTTCAAAGTCCCAGTTTCGTTTCTAATTCGGTAAATCTCTAGCCGTGAGCGGTGCTCGCCCCCACACACGCCTCTCGCTACCCGGAGCCGGGCTGGGAGCGCCCAGCGGGCGGAGCGCCGGGCCGGGACGCGGTCCACTCGGCCCGCCGGCTCTGCAGGCCCGTCTGCCCGCCGCCGTAGGGAGGGGCCGGCAGCGTCGCCGACGTGGCTCCCGCTTGGGCTCCGGCGGCGGCTTCCACGTCGGCGCGGCCTTACCTGTTGGTCATTCCTGCCGCCACGCCAAGCATGTCCGGAGGCTCAGTGATCCCGCACCGCGTCCCCGGGAACCTGCACGGACCCCTCGCGCCGCTCCCGCCGCTCCTCTTGGCTGCGCGGCCCGGCAGGAAGGGGAGGTGCGGGCCGGGGGCGGGCCCGAGTGGCCACGCCCACAAGGCCACGCCCACCGAGCCGCCCTGGAACCGCCTGTACCGGCGCTGGACGCGACCACGCTCCGCCCCACGGGCTGAGGCCCCGCCCCCGAGCCGAGGCCCCGCCCTCCTGGAGGCAGGCCCGGGTCCCCAGGGCCGCGTCACCGTGTCGTAGCGGGGGCGGACGGCAGTGTCTGTCCGGATGTGAAAGACACCTCTGCTGAGACCCGGTTCCGCGCTGTGAGTGGCCTCTTGGAGCCGCAATGTTTAGGCGCGGTTCTCTGGTGGCCGTTCCGGGAACCCCGTGAGCCCAGAGGCGACGCTGCCCCTCAAGGGGACGGGGGCGAGGAGGGGCGGGAGTGCGCCCAGCGGAGCAAGACCGGCCACAGCCTGGGACCGCGGGGCGGCTCAGGGGTGCAGGCGCCTTCCTGTGGGTCTGTGCGCTTCGGCATGTGTTTTGAAGTCCCGAGTGCAGGGGGCTTTACAAGGAACCGGGAGAACACGGGGTGGGGTCGGGGGGCAATGTAGTTGTTTTTAAGAGCAACTGAGAAAGTTTGTTTATCCAGGACAGTAATTAGCTGTCATGGTTTCTACCTATAATGCTACACCGCTGTTAATAAAATAAGACTAGCCAACAAGCATATGAAGAGATGCATAATGTTATAAGTCATTAGGGACATGCAAATTAAAACCTCAGTGACTCACTGTCTCATGCCCAACGGGATGCTTCGTGTAACAAGCAGGACCCTAGGGGCCTTCCTAGGACAGACGCCCCCCACCCCACATCTTCTGCCTGTCTCCTGTCCCTACAAAAACTTAAGCCAAAGAATAATCAGAGAAATGAAAGGAAAAAAAGCAGAAGAAAAGCAGTCAAATAGGACAAAATAATGGTTTAGTCATTAAACCAAGTCAAGGACCTTTAGTTCCTCCACAAGGGCTGTAGATAACATTCTAAGCCATGTCCTTTGAGCTGTCTTGTAGCTACTGGAACCCCCACCAGGTGGAAGAAGTTAAGTGCATGATGACAGAATGTAGCCATGACATTAACTGCTCTGTCTTACACAATTTTGTCTTACACTGAAGATTAACTGTACTTAAAACAATCAATATGATGCTGATCAGACCACCACATGGCCAATTTCAGGATGACTGTCAGAACTGACTGTGCTATTCTGCATGTACCCCCATCCCATCTGTGCACCCCTTAAACTCCTCTTTAAAAACTCTTGCCCCGATCAACAATGAGGAGCTGGTTCTTTGGGACATGAGTCTACCTTCTCCCCAGGATTGCCAGCTTCTTTTACCCAACACTTGTCTCTCAGTATCGGATTCTTGAGTGACTGCAGGCTAACCTGGGTTCAATACCACTGCTATCAAGTGTTGACAGGAATGTTGTGTCATTGGGGAAGTTGGAACCCTCCTGCACTGTTGATGGGAATGTAAAAATGGTGCAGGGGATGGTATAGCTGAGTGGTAGAGTGCATGCCTAGCATGCACAAGGTCCTGGGTAACCCAGTGCCTTCATTAAAAATAAATAAATAAACCTAATTACCGCCCCCATCCAAAAAATTTTTTTTAAATCAAAAAATAAAATGGTGCAGCCACTGTGGAAAACAATATGGAAGATCCTCAAAAAACTAGAAATAGAACGCCCATGTGACCCAGCAAGTCCACTCCTGGGTATATGTCCAAAAGAATTGAAAGCAGGGTCTTGAAGAGATATCTGTACCCCCATGTTCATTACCAGCACTATACACAACAGCCAGAGGTGGAAACAACCCAGGTGTCCAAAGGACAAATGGATAAGCAAAATGTGGTCCATCCATACAATGGAATATTACTCAGTCTTAAGGAAGGAAATTCTGACACATGATACAGCAGGGGTGAACCTTGAGGACAGTAAGTTGAGTAAAATCAGCAAGGCACAAAAGGACAAATATTGTCTGATTCCACTTATATGAAGTCCCAGAGCAGTTAAATTCAAAGAAATAGGAAGTAGAATAGCGGGGGCCGGGGGAAGGAGGGAGGGAAGGGAGGAGTCTCGATTAACGGGTCGAGTTTCAGTTTTGCAAGATGAAAAAGCGCTGGACGCTGGTTGTACAACGTGAATATCCTCAAAGCTACTGAACTGCACACTTTAAAATGCTTAAGATGGTCAGTTTTATGTTATACATATTTTACCACAGTTAAAAAAAATAATAAGGCAGATGATATGTGGTAATAAAGAATGATCTCCACAATCTATTTTAAGTAAGGAAATAAAGCAAGGGGAAATGTTCCTTTAGTAAGTTGCCATTTGAGGGAAGAGCGCACACAGACACCACACACACACACACACACACATACATCCCTTCTCTCTCACACACACAGCTTGTATATGCAGAAATATAAGATATGCAAGAAACTAGAAACAGAAATTGAATCTGTAGAGGAGCCAGGGATTAGCAATGAGGGAGAACACGCACATGAAATATATTTCCTTAAATGGAGTCGTGTAACTTTAAAAATTCAAATTACAAGACAGTAGTAATCTAAGAGATTTATGCGATCTGCTGAACTGTATGGGATAAGTTAACATTTTTATACAGTGTATGATTTACAACTGCTTAAATATCAACAATAGTTCTGATTTGTTTGGAGAGCAACCTGTGTGCTCTTTTTCTGCATTTCTGTTTTCCAGAAAAGAATATGTATGAGTTTTTAAAGAAATAAAATCAAAATATTTAGACTTGTCTTGATCTCTCATCTCCCAATAACTTTCACTTCTCACTTCTTTTTTGCACAGAGTTCAGTTTTTTGCAGATATATTCCAAATAATCCCCGTTTTAAAGGTGCAGTAAATGATAAGTGTTTGTACAATTGCCCTGTTTAATTGTTGTTATGCTTATGTTTTATAAAGCAGCTCTCTTCTCACAGTAGCTTGCTTTCAGCAGGCTGGAGTTTATGATCTATTTGTCTTGCTGTCATTTCAGGATATTTGGTTCAAAATTGGCCCCATCTCAGTTGCTAATTGGTGGGTGCAGAGCAGCAGTGCATTCCACCGGGGTTAGTTACCCCGTCTGTGGACGTGCTGTCTGGATGAGCCCGCTTCCGGGGTTGACAACGTCGGTCACAAGGACTTGGAAGAGTACTGTCTATTGGTCTGGAACGTTCAGCTGTATTTCTCATCTTTCCTTGGAGCCTCTCAGGATGAAAACACAGATGTCTCCAAGACTGCTTCCTTCATTTTCCTTCTGACTCTCATTACCCAGCTTTTAAAAGTGAAATTTGGTGTTTTGTAACTTTGTTTTTTCTATGTGCGTGTGTACACACTTGCACACACAAGGCACATTATTGGAAATGTTTTGGAGGCTGTATGCCCAAGAAACATTGGATTAGTTAGTGGCTTAGTTAGATAACTCTCTTCTGCATCTTCAGCGCTAACTGTGTGTGTGTGCAAGTCTCCAGCCTGACCTTGGCTCTCTGGTCTCTGATGGGTCCTCATTGCTAAGTCTCAGGGACCAGTGGTTCTCAAACCGGAGTGTGCACCTGGCCCGCCAAGTGTGTGTTGAAACCCTGCGAGCTGGGCCGCACGCCTGCAGATCTGACCCCGTGGGTCTGGGTGGGGCTCCCTGGGGGCCCTGGGGCTGCTGTCTGGGGAACACACATGGAATCAACGAGGAAGGGGAATGAAAGCTCAGATTTGCAAGCAAGAAAGCACACAGGAAAAAACAGAGTCCTAACTGGTTTTAACCACCGGTGGAAAGAGTTCTACTCATTCTGACTTGTTGACAATTAGCGCAAGGCCCTTCTCGCTTCCTTTCCACTCTTATCGTTCAGCTTAAATTTTCTTTTCATTTCTTTCCCATGTTTTTCCCTTGACACTCACCCACTCTCATCCCCTCCCTCCCCACCCACCATACCCCACCATAGAGAAGATTTTCATAGTTTTGGTTAAAGTCCTCGCCTTTGTTCGTGTTGTCAGAAGAGCGGTGCTGTGGCTGTGTGCGTGCGCGTGCTCTGCGCTACAGCAGGTGTTAGGCTGTGGGTCTCCTGTCTCTGGCTCTCCGTCCACCTAGAAGCAACCTTCCTATTCCAGCCTGTTTTACTTTCTCCTGTGCTGCTGCCGAGGTTCCGCGTCCACGCCCCCACCTCCGCGCCCCCTAGGTGGACTCCTGGCTTGCCTCCAGCTCACACGCTGACACCACGGCCAGTGCCTGCAGGAAGGTTCTAAGGCTCCCGCCTCCTCCCTCTTGATAATTCCCCACTGCCTGTCGGTAAGAAAGAGAGCCAGACCCGGGGGCATTGCGCCAGACGGGGAGAGGCAAGGAGGCCCAGCTTTTACAAACATTCCTCCAACTTCACTCCTGTGCGCTGCACACGAACCAGCTCTCGGGGGTATCACCCACCTGGGGTCAGTGCATCCTGAAGAACCCAGCCTGACTTCCCTGCATCCGATGGTGCCTTACAGCATCCTGCCGGAGCACGGCTGCGGGGGGCTGGTCCCGCCAGTGATGGGGACGTGAGTGTGATGATATATTCTTTTTTGTACACAGTTGGATTCGACTTGTGAATCAATTTTTGTTTAGTATTTTTGCAGCTCTACTCACCATGACACGGCTTGCAATGTTCCTTTCTCATTATATCCCTCTGAGGTACCAGGGTTTACGCTGGCCTTAGAGATTAGCTTGGAGGATAGTTCCTTTTTTTCTCTGTTGTCTGAATAAATCTGTATAAAATTGGGAGAGTTGATACTTGAAAGTTTGGTAGAATATGCCTGCAAATCCACTTGGACTTTGCGTTTTCTTGCTGGGAAGATTTAAACACCATTTCAATTTCTTCAGTAGTAATAGGATTATTCAAGCTTTTAAATTCTACACAATCATCATAGATACACAGCGTACAGAGTATACTTAAATTTTAAATTTTAAAGAAATTGGTTTATTTCATCTCCAAAGTTTCAAAATTACTAGCGCATGGTTGTTTATATTCTTCTCATCTTTTAAAATTCTGCTTTATCTCTTATATGTCCCCTGTTTATTGATGAAATTATTAATTTTATCATCTATTTCTTTTAGTCAATCTTGCCAGAGTTTTGTCTATTTTATTAGTTTTCTCAAAGAATCAAGTTATTTTTCTCTTTGTTTTGTGCTTCATTACTCTGTGCTCTTATTTGTTTTCTACTGATTCTGCTGGTCTTTTCAAATTTCACAGTAGGGACACCTGACTCCTTAATGGTGAGCCTTCCATCTTGTCTAATATAAATACTTAAGGCTGTGCCATTCCTTTGACGTGCCTCTCTTGCTTACTTGGCACCTTCTCCTGGAGGCATTTGGAGTGAATTTTAGGACCTAATGGAATGGCTCTTTGGAAGAACACTGGGTAACAGAAATGTAATACAAGCCACAAATGTGAGCCCAACAAGTAATTTAAAAATTTTCCTGTAGCAGTATCATAAAAAGGAAATGGAAGTGGGTAAAATTGATTTTAAGAATATATTTTATTTAAACCAAATGTTCACAATTTTAAAATTTCAGCATATAATCACTATAAAACTTGTTTTGGAGAAACCATTCTACAGTGGGGCTGTGGGGGAAGGTCAGAGGGCTGTGAGGACAGTGAGATCACGGGCTCCCGGGACAGTGATGTCCTCGGCCCGGTCAGAGTCCTCCCCTCCGCCCCCCGCTTCACAGTCACTGGAAGACTATAAAAATTTTTAATGAGATATGTTACATTATTTTGTTCATCTATCTTTGAAATCTGGTGTGTCTTTTATTTACAGTGTTTCTCAGCTTGGAATCACCACACTTCCGTCTTTCAATAACCACATGTGAATAGTGGCTACTGTATTAGACAGAGCAGTTCTAGAAAAAAAAAAGGAGTTCCTTTTAGAATGTTTCAAAGTCATGGTCTCTAAGGCAGTTTGAAAGCTGATCTGAACGATTTCTCCTTTTCCAGGAAAGGAAGCAGAAAGTGCAGTCATGAAATTTAAGTTAGCTGCGTATTTTATGGGTCCCAGGAGAAACGCACAAGGCCAGAGTGATCTCAGACAGAAACTCAGAATGAATCATACAAATTAAACACTGGACAACATCCAGTGCTTAAAATGAGTTTCAGCTTTTACAATAAGATCATTTGATTCCACAAAATGTAGGGAATTCCTAATTATGCCTAGGCCTCACACACGCTAAGCACAGTCTCTACCACTGAGTGCTACCCTCAGCCCGCTAAATTGTTTTAATTTTATAAGCGGTTAAAAGAACCCCTTTCACCAAAAGACAGTCTGTGGCTTCTTCTAACTGTCTTGGATCTTTACTCCACTGGGCTGACGTCCCCAGCACAGCTGTGCAGTGAGGGAGCTTTCCACCTACGCTTAGACAAAGCAACTGGAAAAACACACCACGGAATAATATCGACAGCGCGAAGTCAGGCAGGCCAGGTTTCAGGAACAGCGCTGTCTCCTCAGGGAAGGTAATGACAGTAAAGCCTGAAGCTGAAACATGGGGCTTCTCACAGGACTGTGGCCTTCTGGTCACCCACTGGGGTAAGAAAAGGAGAGGGATGGCCAGTTCTCGAGAGACCCCACAAGGACAGTGCACACTGCATCCAGCCAGCAACCACCAGCTAAGAAGCAGTGAGCATAACACTCAGCAAGGCTGATCGCAAAACAAACCAAAAACCAAACACCTGTTTTCTTGTAAGTTACCAAAAAAAATACAAGAAACCCAACTAGCAGAAATTGCAATATTCTGGATAAACCACATTTTAAACTGCTTTTGCTAATTAGGAAAGCAGTAACAGGAATGATCCAAATGTCATTGATATTAGTTTTAAAAATAACTTTCCATTTAGAATTCAGTACGTCCCTCGGACATTTATAGCCACAATTATCTCACTGGATAACATGAACGTTAGTCTTCCTGGTAGTGACAGCGACAAGAGTGTGCAGAAACTAGTTTGTAATTACATATTTGAGGTGGAAAATCAAAACATCTAATGCTTATTGTATGTGTCCTGTCCCAGATCCTGTGCTGAGTCTTACCTGCATCATTTCATTTAATCTTATGAGGTTATTATTTTTACTTGAAAATTAGGAATGAGTTAGTTGCAATGTAACAGTAAGTATACAAATAAGAATCCATTGCTTTCATGTAATAAGAAATCTGAGATCGATCAGGGATAGTTCATTAGAAAGAATTAACACAAATCCTGTTTTCATAGCTACCATTCTTACCGTAACTGTTGCCGCATGGTCACAAGATGGTTGCCACAGCCCCAGGCAACACATCAGCTTTCAAGGCAGGAAGAAGGAAGAAAAGTGGTGCCAGGAAGTTCTTGTTTCATTTTCTTAAAAAGCATAAGCTTTTTCAGGTGCTTTCAAGCACACTTCCTTATGTTCCTCATTGGCCAGATGGCCCAATGTGAGTTATTTGGCCGTTCTTAACTATAAGGAAGATTGGCAAAGTATCTGATTTTCAACCTCCAGATGAGGAGGAGCAAGAGAGAAGGATGTGGAATAGGTGATGGGCTGGCCAGCTTACGGCGTCCCTACACCACTGGGTAGATGTGGACGCGGAGGCACAGCAAGGGTACCCTGCCCAGTCACGTGGCTTGTTAGGAAGCGGAGACGCTGGGAGGCTGGCACTTCGTCTCCAGTCCCTGAGCTCCTGTCCACCACCTACACCTGCCATATCAGGCGAGTGAAGTCAGCTGCTGAGGTCATGAAACTTTTGCATAGAACACTGGTTTGCTTATAGAATTTACTACCTTGAACTGTAGTCAAAGGTAGTGGTTTATCATTTTCCTAAACTGTATTTTTATTAATGTGGTTACACGGAACAGACACCAGTGAAGTTAACACGAGTCAGGAAAACATGGATTAAGTGGGCTAACTAAGGATTTATTTGCCACGTGGAATGCTATGGACTAACCACACTTGGTACGGTCAGTGAGGCAGGCTGGGAAGGAGAAAATCAAGCTGTGGCAACGTTCAGCGTCTTGCTTGTGTTTACCCCGACTGGCCTATGAATATAGGGTTAGAAACTAATTGGGTTTGTTGACGAAAGCTGTTAAGTTCACGAGAATACTTTCACATGTTGTGCCTGCGGTGGTGAATTTTATGCCAACCTGACTGAGACGCAGGGCCCGTGTACCTGCTTACACATTATTCTGGGCGCGTCTGTGAGGGAGCTTCTGGGTGGCATGAACCCCAGGACTGGCGGGCTGAATAAAGTGGGCGCCCCCCGGGGGCAGGGGGCCTCGTCCCATTGGTTGGAACAGAGTAAACAGCAGGGTGAGTGGGCTCTGGCTCCACCCGACTGTCCCCCAGCTGGGGCTTTGGTCGCCTGCATCTGGACCGGAACTTACCCCTGACTTTTCGGATTCTCCAGCTTGGGCCCTCTTAGCTCTGCATCTCTGGAGAACCCTAACCACTACAGTCTCACACAATGAAATAGAAGGAGAAATACTCACATAAATCCGTGAATTGACTATCGTGAGAAATGAGTCCTAACAACCCACCAAACGTTGACGTTTCCCACTGCTGCTAGGTATCAGTGTTTGTCACCCAAGATCAGCAGACTCAGTAAACACGACAAAAACAGGACAAGAACTACAGACCCTAAGTGCACAACGTTCACGTGTGGACGGTACTGGCATGTGTATTAAATCAGCCCAGGCTGCTGTGACAACACACCGAAGACCAGGGCCATAAACAGCCGTCACTTACTTTCTCACAGGTCTGGTGGCTGGAAATCCAAGGCCAAGGTTCTGACCAACTTGGTTCCCAGTGGGGATCCTCCTTGCGCGCTGCTGACAGCCGCAGTCCCCTCTATGTCCCCACGTGGTCCTTCCTTGGGGCCTGAGTGCAGAGAGGGAGCTCTGGTGTCTCCTCCTCTTCCCATATGGACACTAACTCTGTTGAGCTAGGGCCCCACCCCCATGGCTTCATAGAACTTTACCTCCTTTGGGCCTCAACTCCAAGTACAGTCCACTGGGGGTTAGGGCTTCAGCACAGCAGTCTGGGTGGGGGGACATGATTCAGCCCATAACGACTGCGTTAGGGCAGTCTCCCTGGTACCTTGGGATTCCTGTTTATTATGTAAGTGCATCATTTATTTATTTTAAAGGATTTTAATAGAAAAATGTTAATCCCTTGCTCCACTTTTCTGACACTAGGCCCTTCAGAGGCAACTACTTTGAACTCTTTTACCTTTTTCCTCTGGTATTTACTTTCATATTTCTACATAATATACGCATAGATTTGTTAAATCCATTTTTGATCTTTTTAATTGATTTAATTTTACATTAGGTGAGAATTCAGGGTTCACATGCCTCCTCACCCCACCTATACCCATTCTCCCAACAGAACACCCTAATATTGCACAGGCAGTGTTTGACTTTATATGCTGCCCAGTGGGCCAGGAGTGCGCTATGACCACATCTCCCTTGTCATCCACCTCCCTTGTCATCCACCTTTCCTAACGTTAACATTAACTTTCCCCCCCGCTTTCCTAGTCTCCTATGGACATTTCGCTAATTCTCTAACAAACTTTTGTTCTTTAATTTTTAGTAACTTTTTATTACATAAAATTTCAGACATACTGAAGTAGTGAGAATAGTATTATGTACACTCTAGCCTTCACCATTAAGCTTCAAATAACAACTCTTGTTCCTAGGAATGCAAGGTTAGCTTAACATCAAAAACCAATCAGTGTAATAATATACCATGTTAATAGAATAAAAGACAGAAACCTCATGACCATCTCAACAGACCCTGAAAAATTAATTTTTAAAAAACCACCTGTACTTCAATTAAAAAGCAAGCAAGCAAACAAACAACCCATTTAAATATGGGCAGAAGAACTGAAGAGACATTTTTCCAAAAGAGGAAAAGCTGATGGCCCCCAGGAACATGAAAAGCTGTTCACCACCACCAGTATCAGGGAAATGCAAACCAAAACCACAATGAGACACCATCTCCCACCTGTCAGAACGGCCATCATCAAAAGGTTGTTAGAGAATTCCAGGTTGGAGGATTCTGAAGGTGCCTCCCAGGGCCTGCCGGGGCCTGCCGGGGTGCGGTGGTGCTATGGGGAGGTCTGATGTGCTTTCCCTATCCCATCCTGCGTCTGCAACTTGCCTTTTCCCTTTGGAAACTTTTCAGGACCCTCTTTTTGTTCTAAAAATATACATTGATATTCCTGTTTCATTCAGACAGCTCTTCCTCCGCTTCCCATAGGGTTCTGCTCCAACAACTGACCGCGAGTGGAAACTGCGTTCAGTTCCCCTAACGCCCCCCCCCACATCGCAGCTCAGCCTAAGCTCACATGTTCTCAGGACACCTGCACCAGCCTGCCGTGGGGCAGAGTCACCTGACACCCAGCCCATTTTATAGTCAGTGTAACTGTCTTGTGTGGCTTCCTGAGAGGCCCTGAGGGCAGAAAGGGGAACAGTCCTCCTCACCCGCTGATGGTGAGGCTGCTGCATCCTCAGCACCGTGTCGCTCGCCCTCTGACGGCTGTGCCTCCCCCCAACCCCTCGTCTCAGAATCACAGGGGGTTTACGTGGCACACGCCCGCCCACCTAGGAGAAGAGCGCAATTCAGAATTCCAAGAACAGTGTCTCCAGAATATGTGCTACTTTCGCCCCACGGAAAGTCAGAGGACCCCGAGTCTCTCGCTGAGTCGAGGCTGTCCCTGCAGGGCCTCTGCGGGGCCCTTTACTCTGACCTCGTCTTTCCTTGTGCAAAGGTTTCTTGTAGCGCTTCTTGGAAATTTTCTATTTTGTTTTCAGAGACTATTAAATTCTGAGCTCCCTAGATAAGAATTTGTCCCTTATTAATAGTCTGCTTCTTTTTGCTCACATCTTTTTTCCTCTTTTTGCTATTGAAACTTTACTATCAAGAGCTCACTCTGTGTATTATCTGCCGGCCAGGAGCTCTCTGCAGGGCAGCTCGGCCCCCTCTGCCCTGCTGGTGGGCTCTTCCCGGCGGGGCGTCTGGAGCTCCCACCTCTGCACGTCGAGGTGCAGGGAGATGCTGACTGACTGGGCCGGGCCGGGCCGGGGCTCTGCCTCTGGTTCAGCTGCTCACGGCTGGGCCCCCCGCCCCGCTGAGCGGTCGGGGTTAAGGCAGACGTCCCCGGGAACAGGAGGGGTGGAGGAGACAGCACTCTGCCATCCCAAATGCCAGGCAGACTCTGGGTTCGAAGGGAGCCCCTCCTCCAGGGGAACCAGGGGGTAACCTGCATTGTGGAAGCTGCAATCAGGTTTCCTCGCCATTGTCCGTGTTTTACTCACATGAATCTATTTTTTTTTTTTAAAGTAGCAACTTGAATGTCAGGACTTGATTCTTTTCCCCATGTAATCACATTTTGAATGCAGGTTAAAAAAAAGTTCCCTTCGATATATAACCAACACCTAAACAACCAAGTGCTTTTTAACACCTGTGGATGGGAATCAGCCCAAAGTCACCTGCAAAGTTGTATCAGGCTGTCCCCCAGGCTTATTTTGAAGCCGCTGCTGGTTTTCAGACACCAAATCAAAACACAACAGTCTTGGGCCGATGCCACGCCCACATTCCGGTTTAGTCTCATGGGTGACCCGGCTGGTGTTCTGCTGCTCACCGGACACCAGGGCTGTATCTTTATGGGAACTTTCACATTCTCAACACGACGTAATTTCATCATCAACTAACGTGGGGTTTAAGCACACGGGCACTGCGCGTCTTTAGCGAGACTTAGCTCTGCTAGTAAGTGGTTCGCTTCTGCCACAGTTTGTTTAAAGGAAAGTTGTTCATCTCACACTGTCTGGAGCACAAACAGAGCTTGCCGCACATGAGAGCCCCCGGCACAGAGGCCACCGCAACCTGGGAGGTGCCCACACAAAGCGGGGGCCCGGGTTTCGGGCAGACGGGGGTGTCAGCCGCGGCAGGCACTGTGGGCTGCAATCACAGACCTAGTAGGCCCCCTGCTCTCCCAGGCACCTGGTGCCCCAGGCCCCGGCTGCATACAGACAGGAGCGAAGGGGTCTGCATCCCACATCATAAACTAATTTAAAACCCCAAGGGGACAGTGTCTAACAGAAAGCAAGTAGGTATAAGAATATACAGGTAAACATATTTAATAGAAATATTAAAATAATCATTACATTTCCTCTCATTGCTGAAGCCATGAAAGGATATCCCTTCTGTAATTAAAGTAATAATTTTTTTTATCATGCAAAAAGGCATTTCGATTATTGCATCCATAGGTAGAGACTATATTTCAAAACAAGTTGATACAGGATTCAAAGCGGCCTAGACTTACAGAGAAAGTGAAATGTGTTTAAATATGATAACAGTTACATTGTACGCTACAAGCATACTCATGTTCACAGTTTGGTATAAAGTGAAAAAACTAAACTTTTAAATTCAGCTTGGAAATAGATGCATTTTCATTAATACATTCACTAGTTAGGTCTGTTCTTCTAAAACAGGAAGAAAGACAGGTATATGAGATATTTTTTAAAGAGCAAACTCAACGTGTCAGCAGCACATTTCAGTTAAACTGGAGATCAATGTTCTGAGTAACCGAAGTACAAAGTCAGTTCAGCAGCTGAGACTGAAAATCAGAGTAGAAATTGGAAGGCTTGAGAGAACGTCATAGAGCATACTGTGAGGTGATTTTTAACAAATAAATATTAAAAATAGAATTCTCACATTTACCATTTAGGAACACATTTTTGATCTGGTCAATAAAATATTCAGAGGCATCAAAGGTAAGTAACACCACCACCTGGAGCTGTTCCCAAGAACTGTGAAAGCATCTCCCCAGAGGCTGAGGGGCCGGCGTGGAGCCTCAGAGCGACTTACCTGCTGCAACACGGTGGCACCACGTCCACACGCAGACACGATGCTGAGGGCCCAGCCGCGGCCCGGGGCGCTGCCGTCTGTGGAGCCAGGAGAATTCTCAGAGCAGACCCCTGGCTCAGAAGTCGCTGAAGGCCAAGAGCCTGGGGACACCTGCCCCCCGGGAACCACCGGCACCCGCGGTGGCCCCGTCCACACATGCCCGGCACTGCCGGGGCTCCTGACCAAGAACAGCTTCCGAGATGACACGCTTTAGAGAACGAAAGAACAGCTCGCCTTACAGTAATCACCAGAAGAACTGCATTTTAACTGTCTCGCAATTCATTGCAACGTGTGCACCTTGCAGTCCCTTCATAAATGTGTCAAGTCTGTCAAGAAAGCGCTTTCCTTCACGTTCTGATTCACAGATTTTCTTTAACAATTGATCACGAATAACAATCTATCTGCAAGCCCGACCTTGCCATAAATGCTCTCATAACATTGTGTTAACAGCCTAAATTCCAGTTGGTACAGGATCAAAATTGGGCTTCACTTTAGAATTCACAGCACTGCCCGACGGGTGGGCCTGAAGCTCCGGGGGCAAGTTGTCCGGGGCTCCTCAGGGTCCGTGGCCACAGTGGGCATAGGGTGACAGGCCGCGGCCGCCCCCTTTACCACCTTCGCGTATGTACAAGTCTGTGCAGATGTGAGTCACGCGCATATGCTCTGGGACAACAGAAGAGCAGCACACGTGACCTTTTGCCAAATGGGTTCTATTTGGTTAATAAGCGATGCCTCCTCGTCAGTTACCGAAGTCCAGACCAGCTGTGCAGGTAGGAGGCCCAGCCGGAGGCGCGGGAGGCGTTTTCCTCCTCACCTGGGGGCAAAAGACAGGATTAGTCTCTCTCCTTCCACCCTTCACAGCCCTCTGTCCTCAGACTGTCAGCACTTAATGTCTTTCCCCGTTAGACAACCCCAAGTCAAGTCCCCACACAGCTAAGTATTTCCGACAACAGGGGACCTTCTTACACTCCTTTAAATCAGAGGTCTTCATATAACTTAACTTAAAATTTAAAATCAATAGATTTATGGTAAACTTCAAAATTAAACCAAAGAGACTGGAAACAACAACTGATTTTTAACCATCTGGAAACTAGGTTCCTTCAGGAAGAAGCTATTTATGGTAAAGTCAGTCCTTTCAAGGCGCAGCCTCCTACCCCAACCCCCCGGCCAGGGAGGAGTGTTTCCACCCCCCGCCCCCCCAACCACTGATCTGTCCTCCGTTTTGCCTTTTCCACAAGTCACACGAACAGGACCCCAGGGCACCCAGTCACCCACGCTGCTGTGCACTGCTCGCTGCAACGAACCCACCGTGCGGCTGGACCAGTTCATGCATTTACCAGCGAAGGGGGTCCCAGTTGTTTCTTGTTTTTAGTAATCAACGTAAAGCTGGTGTGTGGGGGAGGGGATCAGGAAGTGAAAACTATTATGTATAAATAGGTTTTGAGTTTTCATTTCTCTTGGAATAAAAACCTCAGCATGGGACTGTTGTGGTCAGTGAAGATAAGCTATTTTTTAAAGTATTTCATTTTATTCTTTTCAGTTGAAGTATAGTTGGTTTACAACATTGTATCAATTTTTGGTGCACAGCACAATATTTCAGTCATGTGTACATACATATATTTCTTTCCATATTCTTTTTCATTATAGGTCATTATAAGATATGACTATAGTTCCCTGTGCTGTACAGTTTATACTGTTGTTTATCTATTTTATAGATATTAGTATCTGCAAACCTCAAACTCCCAATTTATCCCTCCCCACTGCTCACCCGCCCCTGTAACCCTAAGTTTGTTTTCTGTCTATGAGTCTGTTTCTGTTTTTTAAGTTCACTTGTGTCTTTTTTTCAGATTCTACATGTAAGTGATTTTTCTGAAGATATGTTTGACTTCAAAAAATGCCAAAAGTCCCCAAGGTGGTTGTATCATTTTGTACTGAGTGTTCCAGTTTCTCTTTTTATCTTTTTTTTATGATTGACACAAATAAATCCTGGAGGGCGTTTTTGTCCCTCCCCACCAACGGCACCTGGATCTGAATAGAGACTAACTGCTGATTTACAGGCAACACTGGGACAGTGTTAAAAGCTGCCCCGAAGTGTCAAGTCCAGATCAGAACTTCCACAGGAGCAACGACCAGCTTCTTCAACTAATGAATGACATGCTACAGAAGGAACATGGAATAGCTGGAAATAACAAAAACAAGACAAAGCTTAAGGGACATCGACCAAAGGCACCGTGAGTCCTATCAGGCAGGCATAAAGAGAGCTTTGCGACAGCGCAGGACGCTGAACAGGAGCAGGGGCAGAGGAGTCCAGACTCACTGGGGAATCTACCCCGTGTGGGGCTCTGCTCTGCCCCGGCCAAAGGACGACTGAGCGAGAGCTGAGTTGTCAAAGGTGGGTGACAGCCTCAAGGGGCCCTCCAGCATTCTGTGTGCTGGGAAATGGTAACACTAAGTGTGTAAGAACTGAAACAAGGAGACCACGATCGACCCTTAAGCAGCCATCTGAGACCAGAAACTACAGCAGCTGAATGTGAGTCATTTCAAAGGCGCTTATGAAATCACAGCACTAAACCCATCTCACATGAAAACCTGAGCTCCAAATGCAGAGCATCTTTAAAGCTGCACACGCCGGAGGGGCCTGCGTGCGGGGTACGGCTGGACTCCTCACGGAGCTTCGGGTGAGAACAAGCAGACACGCATTAGGAAACTAGGAGACGAGAGGAAACCACATTCTTGGACAGAGTTCAACGCCAGGATTACAAATCCAATTTCCAAAGAACTGGAGGATCAAACTGGACACCGCCCTGTGTTCTGCTGTGTGTCAAACTGTTATAAAAGCACTGCAGTTGCCCTAAAATGTTAAAAACCCAGCTTTCCCACCTGGTCCCAGTTACAAGTACGACAGAACTCACGCAGGTGAGCACAGTCTGAGAGGGACGGCCCCGAGGCACGGCCGCCTGGGGCCCTCCCGCACCCACCTCGGGCCGCGGCGGCCAGCTGGGCCTTCTCCTCGGGGCTGAGCTGCAGCATGGTGCCCACCACGGGCAGCAGCCGCGCCCTCTCGCTGCCGGGCTGCAGGAGCAGGAAGCGCAGCAGGACGTTCTTCAGGTACTCCAGGCTCACCGCCGACTTCTCGCGCTCCTGGTTCCTCTCCAGCCGCCTGATCTCACTCTTCAGGAGCTGGAGATGAGAAAGGAGGGAGAAACGGCCAAACGTGGCAGGCCGAACACACACATTCTCCTTCTCTTCCCCCGAAATGCCCCAAAGCACGGCACTAAAGGAGCTGCTAGGTCAGGAGAGAAAAGCAGATGAGAAATACCGAGAAACCCCTGAAGACGGGGAGCGGGTGACTCGGACCAGAGCACACGGCGCCGGGGCAGGCGAGGCCCCCGGGGAAGCCCGCGCACATGGGGAGGGGGCCGACCCCCGCCCTGCCCGGCGCCCGGAGCCCAGGCGGGCAGGTGACTGACAAGACAGGCGAACAGCACGTAACCTAGTGCAAACTCAGGAACGGACAGCAGCCTGGAGACTACCGGACACGGCACAGATGACATGACAAAGACGCAGGGTGTGGAGCCTCTGAGGAAGACTTCCAGGTTGAAGCAAGAACATATTTGTCACATTTCACCGTTTCAGGTTCATCCAAGAAAGTTGGCCACCTCTGTCTTAAAACCCAGGGTCGTCTAAAACAGTGACGAGGTCCAAGAAATCACGGGAGAATGTCAGTTTGAACACTCAGGCTCTGAGCTAGGTAGTGGTTTGTCAGCTGTGGTAACACCTTGACCACGTGGGAAGGTGGTGTTTTATGTAGCTTACAGAGATGCATACCGAAGTATTTAGAGGTAGGACGTCCTGGTATATGCAGTTTACTGAAAATAGCTGAATGACTGAGCATTAAGAAAAGAATTTGGTAGGGACAGCCCCCGGCCCTGCGCAGCAGCAGGGTGATCTCTTGGGGGAAGTGCGGTCCAGGGCAAAGCAGACTGGGGTCTGAACGTTCCCCCGCCATCAGCCTCAGCTGTTCTCGCTCAGCCACGGTGAGACCTGACCACGAAAAAAACATGGGAAGGCAGGGCCTGCCTCGGGGTAACTGGTCAGAAAACAGCAGGACCACAGTATCAGCAAGTCGCGATGCAAACACCAACGTCATCCTCAACCGCCTTGTCCTACAGGTTTCCAGTGTCCATGTTCAGCAGGAAAGCCTCCCCTCCACCCTGCTGTCAATCAGAAAGCTCCACCGTTCACCTTTACAACCCAGGGGGGACCCACATCCGTCCCAGTTTTATTTAAGCACATGTGGGACTTGTGAGCATCTGTCCAGTTTCTAAATCTACTATGGTTTCCTGGAAAAAGTAGGAATTAGTTTTTATATAACAGATATAATTGCAGTCAACACTTTGCAACGTCAGGAACGTAACGTCACAAGGAGTCACAACAGACGCATGCGCCACGGGCACTGTTAACATGGCTGTACGCAGAGTCTGGAGACCAGGCAGCCTCCCGCCTCACCTTAATCTGTTCCATGAGCATGGCGTTGGTGGCCTCTGAGTCCCGCAGCAGGCCATTCAAGTGGTCCGCGCTTTTTGTGGTGGAGCTGAGCTTCTGGGCCAACTCTTCTTTGGTAAATTCAGTGTGCCACGAAGGGGACTCTGCAAGGTATGGGTCCTGTGGTTAGTTTCCAAAGCGAGAGGTCAGAGAGGGAGGTTGTGAATGAGAAAGCCCCCTCAGGGGGATATTTCCTGCTGTAATGTCTCACATAGACATCCTGGGGAACAGGTTCCTGGTGGCACAGACGGGACAGACTCTGCCGAGAAGCAGGTCCCCCGTCCCCCGCCAGACACAGGCCCACGAGCTCATCCTGGGACCCGTGGGGCGGGCGTCTGGGCACCAGTTTACCGGTCTCACCCTCCTCCGTCTAGTAACTTAGGGAGGAGGAAGTAGCACTTAAACCACGAATTTGCCTAAGAAGTTTACGTGGGGTGGTGGGTATTATCATTCACATGTTGTACACGAGGGAACGGCTCAGAGTCAACCAGTAACTCTGGCACGAGTCACAAAGCCAAGTGCCACTCTGGAGTCACGGCCATGCTGGCACGACTCGCCTGTCCCAGGACCACCTTCTCCAGGAGGAACCATGACTACAGTGTCCGCTCACTATGACCCAGGGCTGAGGACACCCGTGACCCGTCCTCCCGCTAGACCCAGAAACTCAGGAAGATGGCAAACAGAGTCCCCCGAATTAGGGAATTAATGTTCATTACAGGGAAGAATAAAGCTGTCTTGAATAAGGCAAACTGAGCATTATTACGAGGAATAAATAAAAAACTGCCGGTTTCTCAGAAGGTGGGAGAATAGTTTATCCCACTTCTCATCTCAGCACAGAACTTCCCACCACCTATTCTGCCTCCAGCTGTGGGCAGAACTAGCATTTTACTAAAAAAACATTTAAAAAAATTTTTCTTGCTTCATTCTGCAGGTAAGTTTTCCATTTGAAAAAGGGTGGAATACTGAATAAAACTTTACTAGAGCAGCTGAAAAAGCATTTATAAACTACAGTAATATGAGACAGGACAGCAGAGTTAAACAAACACACGATTAAACAGACAAACACACCGAGCTTCGCTTCAGGGTAATTCAGCAGCTGCTCCAGGAAGGGTGTGCGGGCGCCGGTGGGCGGCGTGGACTCGGTGTCGGTGTCCTCCATGCCCTCCCCCTGCTCCCGGGCCGCGGCCTGCACGTCCAGGACAGGGAGGTCGGCGCTTCTCTCTCGAAGGCTCCTCACAGGTTGGTGGGAAGAAGCTGTACCTGTTACATTTGTTTTTTTAAAGAGTAAATGTGAGATTGTTCAAAATCATGGATTCAGCATTAACAGAGACACATGATAAAATTTAAGTGATTGTAGGAATGTCAAATGATATGGTAGGGAATGTGAATGACCAGAAGACAAGTAAACAGTATAGAAAGAAAGAATTCCTAAAACAGTCCTAAGATCTTAGCTATTGAACTTCTAGCCCTTAAGTCATAGCATGAGGCCACGACTGCTACTCGCATCAGCGTGAACCACAGTTGCCTGGCACCAACTCTGCAGACATTCTCAGACTGGTTCTAGCTACTCCTGAGGTCCTGGTGATTCAGGGACGCTTGCCCTGGACAAGGCCTGCACCAAGGACGCTCTCACTGGCCCCTGCCCTCACCCCTTTGCCAGCTGGTGCCCATCCCCGCCCGCTTGCAACTTCAGTGTCTGGGAGGAGAACTCCAGATCCAGGACAGTATGTGTCTCAGTCCTGGGCAAGGCTCCCCACCAGCTGGTCACCCCCACTGTGGGGGAAGGGAGACTGATGACACCCTCAAACACGTTACCCTATTAACCCCAGGAAACTGCAAGGCCAGAGATTGAATGGCTTTGCCTGAGGTCTCAGAGCTGGGTAAAGATAAAGGACCACAATTCTAACCAGATTTTTAAAACTCTGAATGTCACTTGTCCTCCTTTCTGTGAAGCTGCCCCACACTGGCCCTACTACCCCTCACCCCCTTTCACAAGCATCAGCCCTTGGCCATCTTCAATGCAGCACCGGCCTGGGCTCTGACATCTGTTAACTGCTTATTCTGCTGCTGCCTCTGGATGCCAGCGTTTCCCGGGCTGCTCTCGTCCTTTGAGATGCCTGGCTTATGTTAAGTTTTCTTGACGCTGGTTTCTGACCCTGACGAGTGACCCACCACTGCCAGTGCCCTGGTGACAAGGAACCAGTGTTAAGTATAAAGCTGATTCTTAATACTAAACGTGGCCTCATCTTGGCCTCCAAGATCCCCATCTGATCCATGAGGAAGTGAAGGGAGGAGCTGCCAAGCTCCACGCTCTCCAGACACACTCGCATCTGATGGTGAACAGATGCAGCCAACACTGGTGTCGGGGCAGAGCGTGTGCAAGTCCCAGAGAAGCAAAACCCGATTACTTGGAGGGAACGGCCTGTGAAAACTGGTATCTGAGGGGTTACAGAGGCTGTCCGGTAAAGTTAAGAAGGGTTCAGTGTTCAAGTCTCCCCAAGAAGCAAGGCCAGAGCCCCCAGTCACAGAAGGGAGGTGGTCGTCACCTGGTCAGGTGTTTACTTTCTCTGTGGACCCGAGAGGGTGGACAGAGCAGCAGAGACGCGGGACAGGGACAGCAGTGCCCGGGGGACATACGCACTTCTGGCAGGCGGCTCGCTCCGGTGCTGGGCCAACTGGGCCTCGGCCCTGGCCAGCTGCCCCTGCAGCGTCTCCACTGTCCTCTGGTGCTCCTCCTGCAGGTGCCGCACCTGCTCGCGGAAGCTGCTGCCGAGGGCCTCGTTCTGGGCGGTGAGCTGGCTGACGGCCTGCGCGTGCTCCGACCTCAGCAGCGAGCCCTCTGACTGCAGCGAGGACAGCCTGTGGGAGAGCAGGGCTGCAGGGGTCCACTCAGACGTCCACCCCTCCCCAGCACCTGGGACACGGGGCCGTGGGAAAGTGGGGCTGCAGGGGTCCACTCAGATGTCCACACCCTCTACCCCAGCACCTGAGACACAGGGCTGCAGGAGAGCAGGGCTGCAGAGGTCCACCCAGACGTCCATACTGCCCCCCTGCTCCCACCACGGCCCCCCCCCTTCAGACCCAGGCTCCTTCCTTCACAGTCGGCTAGAACACAGGGTGGCATCAGAACATAAACTCATCAGACCTGAAATCAGGCCCCTTCCGCAGGTTATCCTACATAGCAACTCAGAGAAATCCAGGATGAATGTTCTTGTTCTCTATCAACATGAAAACATGAAAAAGAAGGCCTCCTTCTGACTCATAAGGAAAGCCGCAAAGGAAAGTGTCTTTGGCCATTTTAAACTAATTAACGCGAAGCTCTAAAAAACACAAGGGCCTGGTTTCCTACCACTGTGCCTGACCTCGCTGCAGGCTGGAATCAGGGCCCTCGTCAACCACAGGCTCTCAGCTGAGAGCCGGCGAGTCGCACGCTCCCAGGGAGGGCCCCCAGTCGCTCACTCGCAGCAGTTCCCCACGCAGCTTGTATGCAGTCTGCCTGACGCTACCCACTGGGCCTGCAACTGGGAACCACTGTTTTTAATGGTTCGCTTGTAGCGCTGGTTTTATGTGTTTGGCTCCTTTCATACAAGCATGATTTCGGAAATTCAAACAATATGGAGCCAATTTTAGATAAAACCAAAAGTCTGCTCGTGGCCTAGTGTGGGGCGCCCAAGACCTTTCCTCTGTGTGCTAAACGTCAGCATCCATGAAGGTTTCAAAGCAGGACTAGTGGCTGGCGGGGGACATGCAGTACAAACACCTCATGTGTCAGAAGAAGGATCTTAACGGCCAAGTTCACACCAGCTGGACTTCAGAGAATGTGAGGGCAGCCGCGGCCTGGAACCTGCAGCTTCTGCGTTGTCTAAACAGCGCCCACGGAGAGAGTAAGGCTCTTACAGTGATGACGCTTTCTACGGAGGTCAGGGGCTACACTCCAGAGCCCGGACAGGGCTTCCGGCTTCAGGTGGCAGCGGGGACTGCTCCGACTGTACCCCCGTGGCTGCAGGAGGCTGAGCCCCGCCTGCGTGCTGCCTCTGCCCTGGCGGTTACGGGCATTTCCATGAGCCGGTCGTCTGGGCAGCGTGGGGGTCAGCTGCTCAGCCTCACGATGACCCTGTGGTCATTTTCACCATTTCACACACACAGTGCGAAAGTCAGCTGTTCAAGGGAGAGGAGGCTATGTAAAGGAAAGCCATCGCCTCACACCAGGGCACAGAGAGCAACAATGCTACTAGTCTTTAATGTTTTGGAGGAAGTAGGGGGAAGGAAGACCCCTAAAATAACCAAGAATGCTGTGAACGGTTTCCAGCACTTCGGACGGTGACTGGCACACAGCAGGTGCTCCGATGCCCCTGGGGGACCGAGCGCCTTCAGAGGCGCCCGCGCACGTCACTCGAGTTAGCAGTACAGCTGTGGCAACTTCTCTGGAGTACAGAGTGAGTGCTGGGCATTCCTGATGGAAACAGCAAGTGCACACCGCTGTACAAAGGACCCTAATCTATGGAGAGCCTGGTAGCAGGTTAATTACAGAACCCGTAGCTCTTCCCCGAACCTCTGATTTACAAGATTAACACATGCGAGTCCTGCTGTCAAAGGAGCAGAAGCCAAGGAAGTGAAGCGTCTCCACCTGCGGGACCAGTGCACCTGAGGTCTGCAGAGCAGCCCCACGGCCCTGCAGGGAGCGGCTCCGCGAAGATTCTAAGACACAACAAATATCTGCAAATAATTCCCGACTGCTGTATCAAGGAACTCAGAACTCCTCGTCTGCAACAGCACGTCTATGCTGCCGACACCCCCGTGCTCACTGGAAGCACAGATGAATGAAGTGCAGGTGTGCCGAGCTGAGGGCACGGCTGCAAAGGGACGTTCAGCCAGCAGCACTTGAAGGTCTTCCTCTAGAGAGAGGAAAATGCGTGTCGTCTGACACCCGGTTGGAAAGTAGTGTTCCTTTTTTTAGGAAGCATCTGGCCATGAAGGCCACAGGAGAGACAGGATACTGGATGAGCACATAAACTTACTCTTAAAAAAAGCAAAGTACGATAACAACGAAAAGCAGGAGCTTGAAGGTGGAGGAAGCAAGTCACCAGCCTTTAGAAACACCCATCTCCCCCTTTCAGTCTGTATCGGCCCCGGGGCAGCAGGGTGAGTCCGCCGGCAGGCCCGGCACCCTACCTGTCGCGGAGCTCGGCCTCCTTGGCCACAGCCTCCTGCAGCGTCCGGTTGTGCCTGTCCAGCAGGGCGTCGTGCTCAGACTGTAGCGTCTGCAGCTCAGACACGCTCATCTGCAAGTTGTTCTGGGTGTCTTGTAATCTGATTTTCAGTTGGTCAATCAACATCTCCAGGTGCTCTCTGAAACAGAAATAAATAAAAATTTTTTTCAAAGAGGTAAACATGATTTTGTGCTTTCAAATAAGTTTTAATCATTTAATCTTTCAATGCCATACTTTTGCCATTATTATGGATGAAGCCAAAGGAAATATAATAGAAGAATTCAGAAAAAAGGGTTAATGTGATATAAAAGATGTTATAGTCAGACTGTAGATCTCAGACACTACACATTTACAGAAGTCTCTGAATTTACAAATTACATATTCAAATGGAGCAGACCATGAAATAACATCAAAACAGTCTATTTTATGTTACAAGACTATGCCATTAGTTAAAAAAAAAACACACACTTCTAAGCTAACCATTGTGAGAACAGCACGTTATATCAAGTCACAGTGAAAGAAAGTCCTTGGAGAAAAAGTTAAAACCCTCACTTCTGCCACAAGTGGTATAATGCACTATTAGCTTCTTTTTAAAAATAAGTATTTCATATATAAGAAAGCAGAAGGAATGTAAAATATTTACATTAAAATAATTTTAACTCAAAATCCTGGCATGATCAAAAATAACTTTTGTAAATGGTGATTTTGTATGTTAAGTGTGTCACTATTCAACTTCAGCATTAAGATGAGCTATCAACAGAAAAAGCCTCATCACTTTCAGCCGACAGTCCCCTAGTTTATTAAGTACTTAAACTAAAGTAACACACGCATCAACACACAAACGTGGCAGGATATTTAGTCCTACTGAGAACAGTCGGAGCCGGACGTGAAATGGCTCTAATGCAGGGCCTCTGCTCACAAAAGCCAGACACTCGCTGCAGAAGGCTCTCCCTTGCTCACTCCTCGCCTGTTTCAGGAGTGATCTGTATGCTAGTGTGAAAGATGTGTTAAACAATATGCTACTGAAACAGCATACAAATGAGATGGTCATAAATTTAAGAAGAAAAATTTAACTGTAGACCAGAATTTAGTATTTAGCTTAAAACTTTTTGAAATAAGTACAGTGTTTTTAAGCAACTTAAGGTTGGCCTAGCTAGTGGTGAGTAAGTGCATCAGGGAAGCGTTCTGTTCTTCCACGTCTCAGTTTTCAAACTGGAAAAAGTCCTCACGCAACTTTACGGTCTGTCCTTCCACTGTGACCAGAACGTCCTGACGTGGACAGACTGTGGGGCTGCAAGTCCCAGCTCGGCCCCGTGTCATGACCCCTACTTCCCCATGCCTCCATCTCTCTGAGCTTGAACTGTGCCCCTCACAGCGACGGTCCCCTTGCCATCTGGAGTCACGGTGAGGCCGACTCTGCTCTCATCGGTGATTTCACCTAGAATTCCAATCAGGAGGAGCGGAAGCGGGGTTTCTGGCCCTGCGGAGGAGAGCGCTTTCCGAGGTCGGACTTTACCTTTCCTGTTTAGCTCCCTCGGTCTCGGTCTGAGACACAGACTTGTTCTTCTGCTGTTTCAGGACATTGTGAACTCGGACTTTGTAGCTCTCAAATTCAGAAGTGGTAGCAGCCTGTTCTGCCTGTAACATTTGAGAGAGAGAAGTCTGTCTATTGCATTTCTGTGTCACATGGTCCCCTTTTCTTTCAAAGATTCGTGAATTAAGATGAAAACCCTTTTCCAAAAATGAGTTAAATGTCTGAAACTCCTTATCCCCCGGTTAAAAAAAAAAAAAGTACACTTTTTTTTGCCTTACACTTTCTAATAGCCTTTGAGTGGCATAATTTTATCTGACAAGAGGCATGTTTCTGTTTTCTTCCCTGGAAGACTAATTCACTGCCCATACATTTTATAACGGCACTACCTGCCTTTGCAACTTCAGAACGATTTTCACTTTTCTCTCTTTTTATAAATACAATAAAAATTAACCCAAAGAAATTAAGCTACTTGAACTTCAGTTTTCAAAGGAGAGTGGGAAGAGGTAAACTCTTAGGTCTTTGATGTTCCCAAAGTGACCCGTGACCCCAAGACTCTCTTGCCCTGGTGGCCGAACAGAGCTGCACATATAACGAGCCCCCTGCAGAGCCTGTTTCACTTGCTGAGGAGCGAGAGTGGCCATTCTATTAGAATTTGGTTTTATAATCGTGAAGCCTCAGAAAGAGCTCTAACAGCTTTCTAACACAAAATTTTAAAAAGTAACTTTCTTCCACATGGAAACTGGAAACCAAGGTTGAAATGGAGACAACATGTACCCATGTCCACGCAAGTGAGAGCTGGGGGTGGGCTGGGGTCGGGGTGGCGGGCTCCCTGGAGGACGCACCTTGGCGGCGCGGCACTCCTCCTGCAGGGCCGCCAGCCTCTGCTGGTACGCGGCCAGCGTGCGCTGGTGCTGCTCCGCCGACACCTTCAGCTGCTCGTGGGCCCTATGCTTGTCCGACGTCACCTCGGCCAGCTGGATCTGGGGAGAGGCGCTCAGTCAGGCCCCAGTCTATCAGAGCCACACTCACTAAACAGCCTGCCTTAAACACAAACTTGAGCTTTGAGAGAGGACAACATTTAAGGGACACAATTAAATAGAATTTTTAACTTATTATTTTGAAAGAGTGGGACAATCTGAGTAGAACATTTTCTCAATAAATTAAGTTGGTTTTCCTTAAATCAAAATCAACCCAAAAGTCAATCATGAAACAATTTCAGGCCAAATGTTAGAGCTCAATGCTTAATTAATACCTCAAGACAGTGTAGTATGGGTTTTCAAATACACGAAAAGAACCCAGCTTAAAGTTAAAGTAAATGGGAGACATGGTCAGAAGGCATACTTGGCTTTACTGCTTCCACTTCCTCAAAATTCTGATGCAGGGTGTCCCGAGAGAGAGAGAGAGAGAGAGAGAGAGAGAGAGAGAGAGTGTGTGTGTGTGTGTGTGTGTGTCATTTCAGAAAAATCCCACTTCTACACGGATATTTGGATATTTTTTAAATCTTAAAAAGTAAAGAGCCTTACTTTATAGACTTCTACTTGCTGCTGGCTCGCCTCCAGCTCGCCCTTTAAAGACGCTTGAAGTATTAAGTGATCAGTCTCCTACAGAATAAGAAACTTGGTTAAATGAAAAAAAGGAGTTATTCGTAAATACTCTATGAATAAGTATTAAAGTAGGAAACTGAGAAATGAGCATACCGCTTGCTTTGAATCTGCCAGTTCTTTCTTGGTTTTCACAAGCAACTGCTTGATTTTGTTGTTTTTTGCCTCGTGCTGCTGTACTGACGCCTGCAGGGAGGCTAGTGGGAGAAATGATTTCAGAGGAGAAACAGTTTCTGTGAGTGAATTTAAATGAACAAGTGACAAGTCTTGTACCAACACACCTTCAAAAGGAACCTGGCTCCACTTTTCACTATGAAAATTTCACACACACGACACCAGTGACAGCAACACCACAAACCCCGCCGTGCCTGTCACCGGCTTTGACAACAACAATGGCTCACCCCCTTCATCCAGACCAGGCATTGGGCCCACAAGCCGCTGGCCGCTGCCTGATTCTGCCAACAGTCTGTCCCCATGCTGCTCACGGCGGCCTGAGTGCAACACCGGCAGACTGAGGAACAGCCACACAGACCACGGGGCCTGCAAGGCTGCCGTATTTACTGTCTGGCCCTTTACAGAAAACGTCTGCCAACCCCTGACCCACACCCTCACCTACTCCTGTGCCCCAGGGGTCCCTCCACCCCTAGAGTCCATTTGTCTGTAAATTTTCAGCATGTGTCTCTAAAATAAAGGTATATACTTATTGTATATCTAAAAGATGAAGACTTTACTTTTAAGAAATACTTCAAAAGAGGTGCTGTGTGCTTCCCATCACATCAGAAGCACAGACCTGGTCTGTTTTTGTGATACTGTTTTCTAGGATAAAGAGAGTTCACTAAGGAACAGACTGAAACATGATAAAAAGCAAAAAACTTTCATGCTAACAGAGGTAAAGAAGAAACAAATACAAATGGGAATAAGTGGATTCACTGTCCAGGTCACAGTATCAACCACCACCAGCAGGCCAACCTGGCCACAGCTGTCGCGAACGCACAGAGACCACGTGGCCTGTGAGCCTCGAGTTTATGACCTGGTCTGTAAGAAGCGTGCTCTGACGCCGAGTCTAGACCAGGTCCGTGGCCGTGGGACTGCGCCAGGATGACTTCATGCAGCTGATCCCACATATACCAACTGCTGCACTCGGTAAATAAGAGCAGGTGGACTATAAGGAAACACCTTACCTATGCGTTTATGATATGTTATGATAAGCTACTTCCTGGCTACTATTTACCCAGCCCTAAAAAGAGTGTACAAAGCACACATCACATACGAGGCCTTAGGTGCTCCAGGAATTACGATAAGAAAGACTAAGTTCTTGAGCTCAAAGAGTGCAGAATGAAATCAGGGGATAACATTCAGGATAACCTGATAATGTCAAGCAAATACAAATGTCAAATAAGAAATATGGAAGGCCATGGGGCTCCACGGTGGCAAATGCTTCTACCAGGTGATACTTGCCTGGGACAAGGAAGACTTCCTAGAACAGCAAACATTTAAGATTAGGAAGGACTCCAAAAGGTGAGCACAGGGGTGGGAGGACGAGGGCATGACAGGAAGACTAACAGCAGATGAAATTTGCACAAGGCGTGTCTCAGGAGAAAGGAAGCGTCCTCTTTACCTGAGAGCATAATGAGAATTAAGGCAGAAGTCAGACAGGGCCCGAGGTTGGAGGGGTTGAGATTAAAAAGACATGTGTTCCTAACTGTCAGGCAGAGGGAGTCAGTTCATTTTTCGCTTGGAGCAGTGTCCTGAGGCCTCCCTACCTTCTTCCTGGCCCACCACAACCCGCAGCTCAGCCTTTCAAGGCCTGCGCTGTCACAAGGCTGCTGGTATTTCCCAGATTCTGCACCTCTTGAGTTAATCTGATACACTGGGCAGTCATTTTCCCCACTGTCTTTAAAAGGGGCTCTTTAAATGAATATAAAAAAATCTAGCATCAACAATGTAAAAGTCACACCCAACTAAAAAATTATTTCCAATGTAAAGAAGCAGAAAAATGTGACTCATAAACAGGAGAAAAACCTAATCAAAAGCTAGAAATTACAGAAATGGTAGAATTAGCAAACAATGACATTAAAAGAGCTCTTAAATATGCTAAAGGAATTAAAGGAAAACATGAACACAGTGAAGAGATAAATGAAAACAACCAAAAAACAAATGGAGCTTCTAAAGAGGAAAAATATCAATATCTAAAGTGAAAATGTGACTGGATGGGATTAACCAAATAGATACTGCAGATAACAATTTAAAGATATAATGACAGAAAATATTTCCCTAAGAGCTCAGAAAAGTGAAGAAAAATGATCAGAGCATCACTGGCCTATGGGACTGTACCAAGTGGTCTAATGTGTGAGACTGGAATCCTTGGGGGAAAAATGGAGGGAGGTTTACACAAAAAATATTAAAGGAAATAATGGCCTTTCAGACACCAAACCTGAAGAAAACTATAAAAGTCCTGCACATTAAAGCAGCTCAATAAACCACAAGCAAGGAGAAAACATACAAAGATACACCATCAAATTGTATACCCATCAAAAGTATCTTTGAAGAATGCAGGCAGGTTAAAGGCTTTTCAGACAAAACACGAGAAAATTCAATGCCTGTTGCCTACATTACAAGGTAAGTTAACGGGAGTTCTTCAGGAAGAAGGAAAGTCGTATCTGATAGAATCTGGAGATACTTGGAGGAATGAAGAACACCAGAAATGGTAAATACAGGGGTAGATGTTAAAAAAAATAACCATTTTCATTTCTTTAAAAGAGGGGTTGGTAAACATTTTAAATGATCAGATAATACATATTATAAGGCCTCCAGGCCATACAGGATGTTACAACTACTCAGCTGTGCTAGAGCAGCACCAAAGTAGCCACATACAACACACTAAATGGATGTGGCTACGTTCATCAAACATTCATACTGTAAACCCTAAGGCATCCACTAAACCCTGACAAAGCAGTATAGTTAATGAGCTAATAAAGGATAAAACAGCATCATGAAAAACAATTCACAAGAGGGCAGAAGAAGAAAACAAGCTACAAGAAGAAACAATTAGCAAGGTGGTAGATTTAAGCCCAATCACATAAATTATATTTAAAAACCATTTTAAACATTCCAATTAAATGGCAGAGATTGTCAGTTTGAAGAGAAAAGCAAGACTGCTATATGCTATCTAAAAGAGACACTTTTAGACTTGGGTTGAAGTCAAAGGATGGGAAAGACATGCCGTTTAAGTAATAAATGAAAGCAAGCTGAATGGTTATATTAGTATTTACATCAAAGCAGACTTTACACAACAGATAAAAAGTTACTACACATTTCTCAATAATAGAAGGATCAAATCACCAAGAACAAGTAATAATTCTAAATGTACGTGCAGCTAATTACAGAGTTTCTAAATACATGAAGCAAAAACTGACAAAACTGAAAAGAGAAAGAAATCCACAATTATGGTCAGAGAATTCAACATGCCTCTCTCAGTACTTGGTAGGACAGTAGTTGGAAAACTGTTACGGACACAGGAGACTTAAACAACTGACTTATCTGACACTAGACAGACCGTTCTACCCAACAGCTAACCCAGTCTAACACGTTTCCAAGTGAACAGGGAGCACTCACCAAAAGAAATCATATTCTGGGCCATAAAACAAAACCCAAGTTTAAAAGGACTGAAACCATGCAGGGTGGGAATTAAGTTACAGATCATTAAGTCAGAAAGATATCCGAAAATTCCTTTAATTATTTAGGAATTAAAAAACACATTTCTAAATAACCCATGGGTGAAAGAAGAAGTTCAAAGGAAATTAAAAAATATTTTGAGCTGAATTAATATAAAAACACAACGCTCCAGTTTGTCAGATCCAGTGGAAGGAGTGCCGAAGGGGATGTTTACAGCTCTAGAGGCTTACGCCGGAAATTACTTCTTGGGTAAAATGGAATATAATAACCTTAAAGAGAAAGATTTCACTGCTGCTTCAATTACCCCACTCTGCTGACAATCAGCAAATTGTGGACAGGACCAGTTTTGATCTCTGTATTTCTCACACAGCAGGCGGCTAAGAAGGGTTTAACTAAATGGATGCATCACGCACCCACGTGCCTGCACCCGTGGAAGGACAGTGGGCTTACAGCCCACTGGTCCTGCATCACATCCCGGACCGTGTGGAAGACCTGGCTGGGCCGCCACGGGCAGCAAGCCGTAGCACCAGTGTGGCTCCCCTCCTGTCTTGTGTTGAGGTGAAACGACTGAGGTAGACCGGGCTGTGCTTTACTCACTCATTTCTTCTTGCAGGGTTTCTTGCTTCTGTTTCTGAATTTTAATTTCTTGCTCCAAATCTTCCACCTTGCTGTTTTTATTAGCTAACTTTTGATTTAGTTCTTTCATCAAACGTTCGTAATCGGCAATTTCCATGTTCATCAGTGTGGTCTGCTGAGCATCCTGCACACATTGTACATAAAAGACCCACCCACGACACTAGATCAGTTATCCACATGACACTAGATCAGTTGTCCACACAGCGCTGGTCAGTTACCCACACAGCACTAGGTCAGTTATCCACACGACACTAGGTCAGTTACTTCATTTAAAAATTCTTACGAGGATGCCTCAGGAATATACAGGTTCTATTATGCTTTTCCGTAATATAGAAAGTTTACACATTAACGAAGAAACCAGAAGTTGGATACTTTCTAGTTTGTAATTTCATAAAGCAAAGTATTTTTGTAACAGTTTAATCCAACTTTCTCAGTTTCACTGTAATTCATTAGAATTTTTAGTAACCACCATTGGTCATTCTACTCTTATGGGGCTCTAATTTATCAAATGTTCATATTTTAAACAGCTCTTAGAGTACCTTTCATTTTAGCCTCATCTTTGAAAAAGTTGAGAAAAGTTCTAAGTATAACACAAATTTCAGCTTTTGACATTAATTAAATCATGTGTCATACAACGATCATGTACAAAAAATAAGACAGCAAACCAAAGTCTAATAATTTGTGAGTCTAGATTCTTCTGGAGAGACAGGAACTCAGAGAACTAAGTTAAATTTTCAATTTTTTGAGGCAAAAAATTTATAAATTTTAGCACCTCAAGTAACTTTGTTTTTCAAGTACCTCTTCTCAGTGTTTATAGACTAGTTTAACCATGTGAACACGGCTATCAGTTTTGAGTCTGGTGTTTTATTTTACCTTTCGAACCAGCTCTAATTCTTGCATGGTTTTCTGAAGCTGTTTCTTCTCCTTTTGAAGCTGTAGCTGAAGTTCTCCAAGTTCATTCACAGAATTGGCATGCTCCTAAAATTAAAATAAAAACGGCCCCCACCCCAAGCCAACCAACATTAAAAAAAGGTAATTGTTATGGAGTTATAAAATAAATCTGATACACGAAAATACAGAAAGTTGGAAATCATTCCAAATTTTAAAAATACACCCCCAGAGATCCTGGCCTGGACGCTCAGATTCAGAGCCAGCACACAGCAGGGGCTGATGAGCTCTGCGGCACGAACCGAGGCTATGCACCAGCCTTTCCCCGACTTGAGTGCTTGGATAAAAATATCACTACAGGACATGAATTAATCCCACGGAACTGTTTATACCTTTATTTTCTGTTCTTTCTGAAGTTTTTCAGCTTCCAGCTCTTTGTCTGCTATTGCTTTGGCTTTCTGGACTTCCAAAATCTGCACTTCCAACAACCGGGAGTTAGATTGCAGCGTCTCAACACGCGCCTGCAGGTCTTCATTATCAGAGTTTAATTTTTCACACTAGAACGACAAACGACTCATGATTGTAAACATGCAGGAAATATATACAGGAGAGGAAGAATGAAATGGAACATTAATAAGAATGCTGGCATAGCGTAAAAAAATGAAGATTTCAAAGTCAATTCCGCAGAATGAAAATGTAAAACCACAAGTAAGTTTAAAACACAATCATGGTTGATGTTAACTTGGCAAACATGAGAGACCAGGAGCACTGACAGAGGAAAAGGCAAAATGAAAAAAAAGAAAACAAAAACAAAAAAATCCCAGAGGAACTGAGATTAGAGCAGTAGAAAGACAGGGTGGTTGCTAGCTTTTTTGTCATATTCTTCTCCCAACACTGGGAAAAGGAAAATAAATTTTTCTATGTATTAATTTAAATTTTTTATGCAAAAAAGGTTGGAATTGAAAAATCCTTATTACAATTTTCATGTATGTATTTACTCAATTTAAAGTTACCTGAAAAGTCAGATTCCTTAGCTGTTTTGTAAGGTCTTCCACACGATGCTCAGAATTACTAGCACGTTCTTTCTCTATATCCAACTGCTCGGACTGCTTGTCATATTCTATTAAAAGATTCTTCAATAAAAGACAACAGGATTTAACTGTAGGATATTATCACACATTCGACCAGCCACACTTTATTATTGAGTCATCTTAATATAAGATTTATGAGTTCATTCTGGAAGCTTAAAACATTTACCTAGGCTCAACATTTGGCAGAATACCCAATGGCATTATATAATAAAATCAGCATTATTCAGAAGACTTTTAGTATGGGGGTGGGGGGAAAGGATCTACTGAAGAGGACTTTAAATGTGTGCAATATTGTATCACCAAGTTAAATATTCTCATCATCAAAAATAAACTTCTCCAACGAGAACACCATTTAAGGTGGGAGGAGAAAAAGCTTAACCTGGTCACCTGTCAATTCCACTTCAAGAATTCTGACAAGGGACTGTCTCAGGCCTGGCCTGGTGTAAGGCAGACGTGCTGACGGAAGAACAGGGAAGACATTGCTCAGTCTCTCACCCTTTGGGGGAAAACGTTCAGTATTTTCTGGACTCTAAAACCAACTGAATTTTTCTTTTCTTTCTTTTGTTCCTTGTTGGCCCCCACTCAGGGACAGAACGCCCAGACCAACTTCTGTACTTCACATCAGCCATCTGGGGTACCCTCCAAATACGTAATGAGACTCGCCATTTCTAGCTTGCCTCGTTTTTGCCTTGTTCCTGGACAACTACTGACGGTCCTCCTTCACAGAAACTAATCTGTGCACAAAAGAGCTAACAGACTGAGTTTTCTGTCTCTCGTCCAGATCCAGGCCTCTGTGGGCCTTGGTCCACCCGCCCGGTCATGTGCGTGGCAATCATACCTTCTCTCTGGCTCTTGCTTGCCCATCTGATTCTCAGCCGTCTAATTCCATTTCTAATTCTGACTTACACTCCATCAATTACTGTCCATGCTCGTGGCTGAGTGTCAGAATCTGAGTCTGACCTTACGGTCTGCTCATTTGGTGATTGGCAGGAGACAGGGATAGGAACTGAGAATGTGGCTGATGTATTTGTCCCCGAGGAGTCTGTCACTTCTTGGCACATGTGAACATGGGGTTGAAAAACCATTTGTGTTCAGTCTTCTTTGTTTTCACTCATTATGGTTCTAATGTTAATAAAAAACTATACTGCTATACCAAGGCTGACTCTAGTAAATAATGGCTCCCTACAGGAAATTTTGAGCACAATCACACAATGTTCCTAAAGGGAGTCTTGGAAAAAAATGAGGGCCATGCATGCCATGGTCTAATTTCCTTGATGGGTATGCTGATGCCTCTGAGCAAATAAATCATTACAAATTATTGTCCCTTCAAAATGGCTGCATGTTCAGATCTTAAAATTATTACACGTAACACCAACATTGCAAACTTACAAGGAACCTACAAAATTACTCAGCATCTCAAGAGTGATGCCCCCGAGGACCCTAAGGGAGCTCAGCTGTCTGTTTTTATAAACAGTGATTCCCATTCCTGACCACAGCAACAGCTCACTCCACCTTACAGGCTGCTACTTCATCACAAATGAAATACAACTATAAAATGGATTCAAAAATGTTTTAATAGACTGTACTTTTTAGAGAAGTTTTTGGTTCCCACCAAAACTGAGGGGAGGGCACAGAGACTCCGTTACCCCCACCCCCAAGTGCAGGGCCTCCCCCAGCACCAACGTCCCCCTCCAGAGGGCACACTTGTCAAACTGATGAACCCACACTGACATGGCTCATCATCCAGCCCAGAGTCAGCATTACTAAGGTCGCTCCTGATGCTGTCCATCCTGTGGGTTGGGCATGTGTACAACGGTGCACACCCACATTTCAGAGGGTCACACAGCCTTACCGCCCTGAAAGTCCTGCACGCCACCTAGTCCTCCCCCTTCCTCTCCACGACCCCTGGGAACCACTGTTTTTTTTTTTCCCCTGCCTCCATAGTTTTGCCTTCTCCAGAACGTCCTATCGCTGGAATCATACATTATGTAGGTATTTCAGACTGGCTTCTTTCTTCCACTTAGTAGTAGCCTGCATTTAAGTTCCATCCACGGCTTGACAGCTCATTTCTTTTTAGCACGGAATATGCCACTGTCTGTAAGTACCAGTTTACCTGTAATTCACTTACTGAAGGACATTTTTGTTGTCCCCAGGTTTTGGCAATTACGAACAAAGGTGCTACAAACATCTGTGTGCAGGTTTCTGCGTAGATATAGCTTTTCAATTCCTTTGGGTAAATACTCAAGAGCACAGCTGCTGGATCACATGATAGGCGTATGTTTAGTTTTGTAATAAACTGCCACACTTCTTCCAAAGCGGCTGCCCCGTTCTGCCTTCCCGCCAGCAGCGATGAGTTCCCGTTGCTCCACATCCTCACCAGCATCTGGTGATGTCAGTGTTCTGGATTCTGGCCATTCTACTGGGTGTGCAGTGGTACCTCACTGTTGTTTTGATTTGCATTTTCCTGATGACATATGACGTGGAGTAACTTTCTAGTGCTAACTTGCCATCTGTGTATCTTTTCTTTTGTAAATTCTTTAATTGCTTCAGAAAAAGTATTTGGTATTTACAAAAGTATTTTGTATCCAGAAATCAAATGATCCGGTATTTTATTCTAGGTTTTTAAAAATCACTTTCATTTTTGACAAAACTCTCTTCGATTCATCCGGAATTTATTTTGGTGTGTGGAATTAAATAAAAGTCTAACTAGATTTTACTAAAGTAGTTTTCTGATTCCTTCTTCACTGGTCTGTTTTCAAATCTTACTGGGATAGGACAGTTTAGCTGGTGAAAGAACAGATTTGGAACCAGACTGCTCAAATCCAGTCCCAGCTCTACTGTGCTACCTGCTCTGTGACCACTATGCCTCAGATTCCTCACTGGCAAGTCAGCAATGTTAATAACCTACTTCTTGGGGTTGTTTTGAGAATTAAATGTGATGAGATATGCAAGGTGCTTAGAAGAGTCCTGGCCTATAGTGCTTGTTGTTACACAGAAGTCCCTGTGTCTGCTGTTAAATTAACCTCTCTTATTTTTGCATCAGAACTGTATCACATTATTGTAGTTTTATAATAAATTTTAGTGTGTGCTAGAGAAAGATGTCACTTTTCTCTTAAAAAAAAAAACACTAGCTATTCTTGGGGGGAGGGTAATAGCTCGGTGGTGGAGTGCATGCTTAGTTTGCATGAGGTCCTGGGTTCAATCCCCAGTGCCTCCATTAATACAATCTGAAAAAAAGTTAGCTATTCTTGCTAGCTTTCCATTTGAAACTTAGAATAATTGGCAAGACTGTCCCACTAAAAACCTCCTAGAATTTTTAGTGAAATTGTTTCAGGACTTGTTAACCTGAGATCTAACAATTCAAACAATGCTCAGTTGTCCTATAAATGTTTTTCAGTTTTCTTCGTAAGTGCCCAAATCTCTCATTAAAGTTCTTCCTGAAATTGCCTTTTTTGGCTACTTTGGTATTTCCTTCTTTTCATCAAATCCCACTTGACTACTGCTCACTCTCCTGGCCCACCTTTACTTTTCTACATAGTTTGCATCTGTATTTTTGTCTGCTTTCTGTTAATGTCACTGGAATTTAAGTCCTCAGGGGGCAGGAACTTCGTCTGTTTGATTGACCATCTCCCCAGTACTTGGTACTCAGCCTGGCTGTACAAATATTTGTTGAAAGAACACATAAAGAAATATAATGGCATTCTCTTATTTTTAATTCTTATAAATTTTTATTTTTACAATAGAGCCTCATGTTATTTAGATAGACAAGCATATTACCTCCAAATAATGCTTTCACTTTCTTGTTAGACATGTTTATCTCATTTCTTCCCTCATAACAGAGGCACTGGAGATGGAACCCAGGACGTGATGCATGCCAGGCGCGTGCTCCGCCACTGACTGTATCCCTCCCCCGCCATGCTGTTTCACGTTCACATTTACTCACCTGACTAGAAGAATATTAAATAATAACAGTAACAATAGCCACCTTTTTTGTTACTGATTTTATTAGGAGATCCCAAAACAGAAATTTAGTTTTAAAAAACAACAGCTTAAAGTTCAGCCACTTAAACTCTTGATACTAGGAGGACCTCACATTACATTAAAAAATAGAAAAAAAGACTTACTGAAAAATACAAGGCAATTATGTTACAGACAAGAGTTTACATTTCTAGTACATTCTTAACTTAGAAGTTGCAAATGTAACTTGGTATTAAAATGACTATTTTTACCTTATAGCTTTCTGCTCCTTGAATGAGATCTCGCATGGAAGCAGACAACTGATCCCTTTCAGAGTGAATAGATTCAAGTTCTTCCCGTAGAGTCTGGGCCTGTTTTAAATACACAATAGTTTTTTTATATATAGAAAAACTTGATTTTTCTAAAATGTAAGGCTCTTAAATCTTGCAAGTTTAAGTCACCTTACCTCTTTTCTGCTAGAATCTAGTTCTTTCTTTGCCTTCACAGCAACTAGTTTTAACTTATTTATCTTCTCCTCTTTCTCTTTGGATTCTTTTTCCAGATATCCTAAAAACATAAAATGAAAGAATTATATATAAACTCAGAAGAAAAATAGGGAAAAATGTTCAAATTATTTACTTATTTTAGCCCTAGCAGTAGGCCTTTAATCTGGAACATAAAATCTGCAATTTGACATTAAAAGCCTAATTCATTATCTAAGTGATGCAAACAATGTAAAAAAGTTTCATTTTCTTCAATCTTCCAACAGTTCTACTGTTTACAGCCATTTCACAGGTGTCTGTGACCTGGAGAGGCTGTTAGGAATCTTTTATCATTGGAAGATTTTCTGGAAACGCAAGTATGCCAGGATTTTAGGTGGTAACCTGCAAGTCAGGTCAAGCAGAGGTGTCGGAGGCAGTTAAACGTTTACGACCCACAGGTACAGTCTCAGCTGGTGGGTCTGGTTTTCACAACTGAACTTGCATGTGTTTTACGTGTCCGGTTTTGATTGCCCCTTAACTTCTTCAGCCGTCCCCCTACTTAAACTCCAGCTTTCCAGGCCTTACTTCTTGGTATCTTTGCTTAACTTCAGTTACCACCTGAAATTCTGTCCCTGCTCACTAACCAGATGGTCCATGCTGGTTCACGCTGCCCTCCTCTTGCTGCTACCAGGGAACCGCCTGTGTGTGTGGCACAGGTCAGCCGCTCCACTTCTGCATTTCAGCTCATACCTTCTCACCTACTCGGGCATCAGCGTCACGACGCCCCCGCCCCCTTGTATGCAGCAAACCCCCCTCTCCGATGGGTTTTTTTTTCCCCAGCAGTTTATAAACATGCAACCAGAAAAAATATCATCAAGAGATTAAGGTCAGAAACAAAAGAGTGGAAGCAGCCAAAGAGGGGAGGGGCGAGGTCACAATAAGACAGGTGACACATCACACACAGAGGCAGAACAGCACACCTGCCCCGAATACTGGCCCAGCCCCTCTTCCTTTACAGCAAAACTCCTTGTAAGAGCCACACGGGCTCCCTTTCTTTTTCTCTTCCCCCAGTTTCCCCAACTGCCTTCACAGGCACTGGCTTCAGCGCATCATGACTGTTATCAAGTCACCAATCACCTCTGTGTTGCTTAGCGTGGCGGTCAGCTCTGAGGACTGTTACCTCACCAACCACAGCATTTACCAGAGTCAAACTCCGTGGTCGAGTCCGAGGACTGACATCACCTCCCACAGTATTCACGGTGGGAACACGTCTTCTCCCTCCTGAAACACTGCCTTCACTTGCACTTCGTGTCTTAGCTTCCAGCACGTCTGGAGCTCTGCGTTTTTCTACCTCACTGGCTATTCCTTCTCAGTCTCCTTTGCCATTTCTATCTTTCTGATTTTTAATTGGTCCTTTTTCCCTGCACTCAGTTCCTTGGTGATCTCAATCTCATGGCTTTTAAAGCCAACTATGTTCACCACAAATTTTCATCTAGTCCAGCTCTCTGCCCTGAACCCCAGATGTGCGTACACAGCAGTCCACTCATCCCCAGTTGGGTGGTAATTAAACTTGATTTGTCTAAAACTGAACTCCTAATTTCCCCTGGCTTTCCCCCATCACCCACTTCAGAAAACTGTGAGTCGTTCTAAATTCTTTCAACCACTTCTCCCTGTCTCTACCATCAATCTAATTGCGCATTAAGTTGAGGAATTCCGGGTATGTTACACGACACTTGTAAGTTTGTTTCTCCATCTTAAAATGGGAATCAAAGAGCTCCTGCTGTTATTCTGAGGAATAAATGGATGTGGTGAAGTCCCAGCTCCTCCGCATCTCACTCCAGTGCTCTTAGGGTCAGCCTCCTGCGTCTCCAGAACCTCCGAGTATGCTCCTTCGTATTACATATTAACATACAAGCACCTGCTGTTCCCTATTGGTACCTTTCTTCTTCTGTTAAATTTCTCATTCTTCACACACAACAGAAGTATAGCCTATTCCATAATGTTTTTCCTAACTCAAAACAAGCAATTCATCATGCCTTCCTGCACTGCCACCACTACCTTGTCCACACCCCAAAGTGCTGTAATAACAGCCCTTTCTTAGAGTGAGTTCTCTGAAGACACAGTCTGTATCTCACTCACCTTTTTGTTACCAGTGACTAGACAGTTGGGCATTCAAACAAAGTTTCCTAAATGAATGAAAAATCCAAAAACAATCATGGAACCATTTAGGAATGTATCACGTTAGTCCTTTGTTTGGATTAAACAGTAGAAAGTGAGAGTCTTGAGAGGGCAGGCAAACAGATGGCAGAGGGGCAAGGATGGGGCGTTAAGAAGGGAGAGCTATGCATCATGTCTGTAACAACTCGTTAACTGACTGTGACGTGTCCCGACCTACTCCAACACTAAGAAGGATTGGTGTAATTAATCGTGACAACAAACGCAAAACCATAGTTACCTATTTTTTCTTCAAACTCTTTTACTGAAGGTTGATCACTTTCTACAGAAGGTGATTTCTCTAAGGAATCCTAGATTTTATAGGAAAAACAAAGACAATCACTGCATTCCCCATGATGTACTGGCCATCATGTTAAGCACGAAAAAATCATCATCAAAGAGAATTCATACAAAAAAGCAATTTGGTGAACAGTCTCTTCCCTTGATAGACCAGGTAACTCTGACCTCATCATGAATGTCACATTTACTATAAGAAAACAGTAGTATCCAAGGTGAAGATGAGAACCCAACATATACCAAATACATAATGTAACAAGGAAAAGATTAAATGATGATTATAGTTTATCGTACTCAATTTTGGGAGAAAAACCTAAATTTTTGGCTAAAGTTAAATACCACTTTAGCCTACTTTTTTTTTACTCAACAGTGCTTTTAAAGGTAATATGTGCATCACACAAAGAAGAAATTTAGATTTTTTTCCATGTTTAGTTGTAGTTTTGCTGGTGATTAGTTATATAATTTTGACCAAGACATTTAACCCCCTAATCATTTAATCTTATGTAAGATTAAGATTCTAAAGTGATCTAAAACCAAAAAGTGATTGATAAGTATGACATGAAAACGTTGAATGTACTTTTCAGGAATTTGCATTTGAGCTTAAATGCTAAAAATTTACTTCTGACTTCAGAGTGTCAAAATAGTAATACATATTTTCTAGTCTCTAATTAGAACTAAGAATTTATTTATATCAACAAAATTCAAATTAAACGTACCTTTAATGATGTCAACTCTGCTCTCACATCTTGCAATTCAGATTCTCTTTGTTCCAGTAACAGCCTTAGGTTTTCAAGGTCCTCTACAAAAGATTTTTCTTTTTCATTATGTTTTTCATTTTTGCTACATAATTTTTGAGATGCTTCTTCAACCTGAATTAAGAGATTCTGGTTTTCAAGCCTTGTCTGTTCATTAGCATTCTTCATTTCTAGAAGATCAGACTGCAGGGCCTCTTTTTCTGAGAGGGTTTCTTCTAACTCTTTCCTTAAGGTAATTTTTTCCTGCTCAGAGTCTCTTAGTAAAGACCTAAGTTCCTCACATTGAATTACATTCTCTTCTTGAAGTGACTTAATCTCTTTTTCTAAATCTACTACCTTTTTATCGCACTGAAAAACCAGGTTGTGTTTTTCTTCACTTATTTTAGCTAAGGATTCACTGACAGCTTGTAGGACACTTACAATATCTTGCTCTTCACTTTCTTCTGAAACTTTTGGCTCCATTTGTTTAAGAAAACCATACAACTGAGTTTTGACAAATAACTTCTGAACTTGCTCATTTTCCAACAGTTTATTGAAATTATCTCTTTCTTCAACTGTTAAGTGAAGTTTCTTTTCTAATTCAGAAATCTGTTCCTTAAGCATAAAATCTCCTTCTCTTTGAGACAGGAGAGCTTCCAAATCCCTGCTCAACTGGTTCTTTTCTGAACTCAGTCTACTATTTTCCTCATAAAGAGACTTCACTTCAGATGACATTGCTTCCTGGTCTTCAGAGAGACTTTTCAATTGAGCCACAAGCTTTTCTAGTTTTTCATTATTTTGATCCTTTTCTTTCAATGTTTCTTCTAGTCCTCCTGTTAATTCATTTACCTTTTGTTCTAGTTCAGCGTTGTACTGGGTAGTTTGCTCCACTTCTCCCCGAAGTTCTATAATCAATCTTTCTTTTCTTTCGCATTCTTTATGGAGATTATCCACCTCTTCATGAGAACTTCTAATTTTATTTATGAAATCATCTTTTTCCTCAGAAAGATAATTTATCTTTGTTTCACATTCTTGCAACATGGTATCTCTCTGATTGAGACTAACTAAACACATTTCATTCTTTTCTTGAAGGTTCTTTATGGTATTTTCAAGTTCTAGTACAGATTCTTGTTGTGATAACAACTTTTCATTTTCTCTCTGGAGATGATTCACAGTTTCAAGAAGAGCATCTTTTTCATTAAATGCAGTCCTCAGCTTCTGCTGAAGTTCATTAACATCAGATGCTTGCTGTTGCTTCATTGATTCGAACTCTTGACTTATTTTTCCAGCGGACTCCCCTAATTCTGTTTGTAAAATTTCCATAATTTCTCGTAAACTCTCATAATTTAAAATTGCTTCTTGCTTTTCTTGTTGTAGGTTTTCATACTGCTCTTTAAGACCCTGTATTTCGAACATTAGTGTTAATTTTTCTTTTTCAGAACCTGACAGAAGTGTCTCATTGAGTTCTGAGATTTCTTTTTGATGCTGCTCCTGAAGACTCTGTACTTCTTTGTTATGTTGTTCTATGGCACAGCAAAACCGCTTATTTGAATCTTCTAGCTCAGATTTTAATTTTTCGATTACACACCCCTGTTCTTCTTTAGCTAATAACAATTCATTAATTTTAAACTCTAAATCTTCCCGTTCATGAAAAAACTCATCCTTTATATGTTGGGCATCAATTTCAAGTTTCAATTTAAGATTATTCATGTAAGTTACCTCATCTTTTAAGATACTGTGTTGAGATTCCAGTTCTCTTAAGGCATCTTCTAAGTGCTTGACTTTTTCATTTACTTCTTGTTCTACAAAACTATCCTCTTGTAAGAGCAAAGAACACATCTGAGTTACTTGGTTTGCATCTGAGGCCTTCCCAATGTTTTCTAATTCACATTCATATTTCTCCTGAATGTTCTTCTCACCTGCCTCACACTGTTTGACTAAGTTCTCCTTCAGCTGGTTTAAATTATTTACTCCTGCTTCACGTTCTTTAGCGGATGCTTCAATCTGGCACATCAATTCTTTCACCTCTTCTTGGTGTGTACATTTCAACCGTAAAAGTTCTTCTTGTAAACTATTAATGTCTTTTTGGTACTGCTGAGAATTAGCCTCAATGACTCCTTTGAGATAAGTAATTTCTTGCTCCTTTTCATTTGTGGCAGCTTCTAACTGCTTTTGCAGACATAAAATTTGCTCTTCAAAGGCTGGCTTAATTTTCTGAATCTCTTCTTGGAGTTTTTTAACATTATCTTCAGAGTCAGTCTGAAATTTAAGTTGTTCTGAAAGCTCTAATTGTTTTTTCACTGCTCCTTCCAGTTCCGTTTGCCAACTAGCTTTATCTTCACTGTATTTGGAATGTACTGCCATTAACTCATTTTTCAAATTTTCCACTTCTTTCACATAGTTGCTTTGTGATTGTTCAAAGTCCTTGTGCACATCTTCCAACTTAGTTACAGAGTTCTATAAAAATGAGCACAACAATTGACTAAGACAAAAGAAACCCCTCTCTTCAGGTAAAATACCAGCCACAGGCTCACAGAAGAGGAAGTGGGCAGAAATGTCCATACAGAAACACGATACTACGATTCCAGTAATTCTGCTTAGGCTCTGATGACCTTAAGTATGATGATATATTTCAGCAGTACAAAATGTGTTACTGAAAGCAATAACTAAAAGCTAGGAAATCTCTGAATTTAATTTTCTTTCAAATGGTAGTAAATTATGTAAGTTGTATTAAGTCACAAAGCTTTAATGAGTATCTCCTGAATGGATTAATAAATCTTCTGGGAGAACATTAGCCCAGACCCAATGGGCAAAACTGAATATCCCAGAACTAAACAGATGATGGTATTTAGGGTGTGTGTGAGAATCAACTTACTTCAATTCTTCATAAAATACCTTTTTCTATTTTTATTAAAGACTGATATTACAGGTAAAGGAAGATTAAACAGTGGAACAAATAAATACATGTTACCTCTATCTCTGCGTAGTTGGGTGATTTCAGTTATTTTTCTTTAAATATCAACCTGTTTCCTTGTCTATAAGTTGTTAAAATCAGATCAGATGCTTTTTAAGGTCTCAGTTCTAGAATTCATGACTAATTACATAAGTCAACTAAAAACAAATAAAAAAATTAAAATGGTGCCTTACCTCAACCTCTTCCTTCATTTTAATATTTTCCTTCTTCAGAGAAACACACTGTTGCTCAGCCTCTGCTTTTTCCAAAAGAACAGCATCCAGACGTTCGGTCAATGCCTGTGTTGGAACAGGATGATCTGTTCAACTGAGTTTAAAAATAGTGGATTAACTACATGTATAATTCTCTCCTCACCTTTTCCAAAACCATGCCAGAGAAAGAATATTTAAAAAGGTATATTCATAAGAACAAAGAGAAAAGGAAAAAAGACATGAGAAATTTTAGTATGTCTTTGGAAAACAAAGTGGAGGAGGTGGAGGGACTGAGTGAGAAACAGAAGGAAGGCTATAGCCTAAGGACTTGCACAGGGACGCATGTATGAGAAGCTGGCAAACACTCATTAGAAAATTAAATGCTCAGAAACTGGAAGCACCAGATACTGTGGAGGGAGGTATAGCATGAGGGGTTCAAAAAGTGGGACTGATTGACAGTCTCAGTAGGGAGTGGTTAGAAAAATGGGCAAGAAACCACCAACGGCCCTCCTCCCTAGAGAAGGTTTATTCTCTGCAGAAACAAGGAGGAGGAAGTTAATGAAGTGGAAAATAGGACGACAAGCCAAGAGTCAGTTCTTTGGAAATATGCTAACAAAATAGATCTCTTGAAAGACTGACCAAGAGAAGACAGATGTCACAAACAATATTATGAATAAAAGGGGAACCTATCTATATATAAAATAGAGACTACACAGTTAAGAAGAATATTATAATCCATTATTGGCCAATAATACTGAAAACTGAAATGAAATGGATAAAAATTCCTAGAAAAATATAACTCAAAAAAATTTAAAAATATCATCAATACTATAACTACCTAAAAATCCAACTAGTGGTTTAAAATTGCCCACCAAAAAAAACAAGGGGAATAGTTTTATAGGTGAGTTCTATTAAGTTTTCAAAGAACAGGCTATCCCAATTACATATGAATTGCACCAGAGGAAATAAAAAGCAAGAATTACTGAGTTATACCACAAAATCAGCATAACTTGATGACAGTATCCAAGGACTTTACAGACAGGAAAATCAAAGATCCATTTCACTACAAATTTAGATAAAGTTAATCCTAAACGTTAAAATCTAGATAAAACGTTAACATTCTAAACAGACATCAGTCCACTATAACTCTAGAACTGCCCCTAAACTTCTTACATGAAATAACAAAGAAAAACTTTGTTGTTCAAAAATACTAAAACAAAGCAGACGTAGAAAATTTAGAGTTCTATATCAAGTTATAGCTATTATTCAAACACGAGAGTAGAATAAAGCCATTTTTATATAAAAGATGGCAACAATTTTCCTCCTACACATTCGTTCTTAGGAAGCTACAGAAGAACAAGCTCTACCGAAATGAGGTCAACCAAGACAGTGGACGTGATGTGACCAGCGAGCGGGGGGCCAGCACAGGAAAGCAGTACAGAAACCCACAGGGTCAAGGCAAAAGACCAATTCCAGGAAAACCAAAGACCAAGAGAACAACCAGGCGACATTAGCACAGGACAGAGGCTTTAGAAGGCAGGAGCCCAGGAGAAAATGTAAATGATTATTTGATCAGTTTGACCATTTGGAAAGTAGAAGTCATTGTGAAAGACAGCTAAATTTTCATCTGCTCTAACAGGAAGTTAATAGCTAATATCTCACATGTATAAATCAAGGAATAGCAGCACAGCATATTATTTAGAAATATAGAAATAATTTCCATACTTTATTCAGTATCATAATGAGTTATTTCGTTTTTGGTACTATTTCTAAATCATGTGCATATATTATTTTTGTTAAAATAATTTTAGTTTTAAAATCAGGTTTTTCACATTACATAGTATTAGAATATAAACTTCAGTTTGGTGAATTACCAGAAGCCAAAATACATTAATAATTTTAGGAAATATATAGAGAGCATTATCTGAAAGTTATAAATAACCTTAAAGATTAGATGTACAAAATAGACAGCTACTTCCCAGGAAATACAGATTTGATTCCAGCAAAGAGAACTCAACAAGAGTGACATGTACTAGAAACTTCAGCATCTTAACATGCAATTGTCACCTTTGTCTTGGGCTTGGAAGCAGCATGTGAGTTCACTTAACATTATATATCTCAGATTTTGACATGAGAAATACAGGTTTTTATTCCTCTTTTTTAAAAATCAAATATGCCAGTTTGCAATAAAACTTTAGATGTATTTTAATGCACTAAAAGATGACTGCTAGAAATTTTAATAATCAAAACTTGTAAAAAGCTGTACATTTTTACGAACAGAAAACCTTGTATTCAAAGCCGTATCTTCCCCAGTGTACTTTTCCAATGAAGAGATGAAACTTAGCAAGAACGTCTTCTCCGTTTTCTGGAGGTGCAGAGCACATTCTATGCTGCAGTATGTGATTTTTCTACAACTGCTGAGTAACTGCTGCACAGATTTTCTGATCACTCCCCAAAGTAATTTTCTCATTAGGACTGGAAACCAAAGATTTCATTCTCATTTAATTTTACCAAACCTTTACTTTCTGAGATTTGAGTGATCAGGGTAACATGCTTTAATATTAAACTAATCACTTGAAAGGTCAAGTTGGCTGACAGAGAGAAACTTTCCACCCTCATCTTTAGAAGTAGTTTTGACAAAATGAGAGAATACAAAGGAGGAAATAAGGAACAGATATTTAAATATTCTGAAATGCAACTGTATAAAAAGTATTCTAAGGGCTAATAGTTAACTGATACAAAATTAGGACAGAATCTCTGCAGCTGTCTTTTCAAATACAAAAATCTCCTTTTAGTGTGTGGATGTGTGTGTATGTCCGTGTATGTGTGTGTAAAACACCCCCACAAATGACACATGGTAACAGGAATAAACAATTACTGCGCATGTGTGACAGACCCAGTTCTAACTGCTGTATGTGCACTAACTCATAACACAGCTCTAAGAAAAGCAGGCATCATATGCTCTCTAGTCTACAGATGGAGGAACAGAGTCACAGAGAAAGGACGAAGAAAGCAGCCCCGATTACAGAGCTGGTCTTCGGCAGAGCACAGGTCTGAAGACCTGAGCCAGGCAGTCTGGCTCCAGAGTGAGTGCCCATTGTTAACTGCCATGTAGTTGCACTTTGGTTATGACTAAATAAGTAAATACATAATGACCAAAATAAACAAAATCATTATGAATTCAGCAATGTTTAAATCAATCAGCACATTACAAATCCAAATGGGATTTGTGTACACAATTCACACTTCATGTACTGTTTCAGTTACATAAAGAACAAAATGGTCGTGCAAGACACGCATAGGGATTTACAGACTCCTTGTAGAACTTCCTGGGAGTCCCACAATCGTCCATGGCTCTCAAGTTGGGAGCCACTTAACGAGAAACTAAGATAACACATAATTAAGGAACAGAGAGCAACAGTCAAATTTAAATGTGGAAAAAGACGGAAAAAAGTTACAGCAGAGCTTTGAGAAGCAAGGTTAGGCCAGGTTGGGGAAGGTAGCATAAGGGGCATGGAAGTAAGAATAAGAACTCTCAAACAGGGAACAGCAAGACACAAACAGCAGTCTGTGATCCAGCAAGGGCCCGGGCAGCCAGAGAGAGAGGGAGCCCAGTCAGTGAAGTTCGACACGAGGTGTTTAACAAAACCGTGGAAATGGAGAGAAGAGGATAAAGTGGAGCATCGCCCCGAAGAACACGAGGTCTCTGGCAACTGACACAAACTCCAAAGTTAAAAGGCCCCCAAACTGTGCTGCTCCTGGCTGTCCAGGGCAGGGCATGCGGTCGTGCTGAGTATGAAAAGAGGACAAGAGAAACGGGTGAAGATTTTCCCCCCAAACAGCTAGAATTTAACTGTGACATCTGATCACAGTAGGCATGTCCAGGGACACAGCCCTATAGATTATATCTATAGATGATCAGCCCCAAAGTTGCCATCAAAGTCCTGAGAGCAGCTGGGTTTTCTGAGGGGGAGAGGGAAGAGCAGGACTGAGACTGAGGCAGTGACCATAATTAGCGTGCGTGGGATGAAAAGGACAGAAAGTAATACCCATTTCAGAACAGAATGGGAGGTTACTTAACTCTCACTTTTTACAGTCAACCAGAAAGGTAAAAAGTGTAACCAAGGGCCGAGAGGAAGTGGAATCCCAGGGACAGGAAGCCAGATAGTGCTGAAGCAGGCTGACAGCTCTCCAGGAAATCTGACTTATCATCAGCATTTTTTCTAAGTAAATAAATAAAAATGAAAGCAACATTCCCAGCTGTCTCAATACCTTAATAATATCATCAGTTCCTCCAGCAACACATTTTGATTTGAATTCTTCAATTTCTTTCTCCAATTCTAAACAATTATTAAAAAAAATAAAAGATACCAGTTCAGAAACAAAGAAAATAATTACTGGCTAAAGTGATAAGTACATTCTTAAAAAAAAAAAAGTCACTACAAATCAGAAAATATTTAAGATGCAGCAGATATTCTGAGGAATCATTAACTTCACCCAGTATTACCTTTTACTTTCCTTTTTATTATGGAAAATTCCAAACAAATAAAAAACTAGAGAGAATAGTATGGTTAATCTCTATGTCAATCTTGTTTCATCCTCACCTGTATTCACTTCCTCCTTCCCATTTTTTTCTTACACATTCTGACATTTTTGAAGCAAATCCCAGATATTATTTCAGCTGTAAATAACTCCTTACTGAATAATCTAAAAGCAACAACTAACTTCATATTAAACACACGTGTTAATCCGTTTCATCAACTCATGTCTAGGTCTGGGGCCTAGAATAATCTTTCCAAATAAATTATTCTTTTTATGAGCAGCTGATCCAATCTCCGGAAACACAATTTGACTTTCTGTAGTAGAAAATAAGTCTTGGCTTTTAGGCTGGGGCAGTTAACACCTGTTAAGCCATTGGAAATTCAAGAGCTCACCTACACTATTAATAACGATACTAGTATCTTTATCTTTTTGGAATATAAAGAAAGGGAAGCTGAATAGGAAATATTCAGCAACCTCAGCAAATAAACATACTTCATAATTTCAGATATGCAAATCTTTTATTGCTTTACTTGAGGCCTCTTTTTACTTCTTTAGGCTCAAAACCTCATGTCTCTAACATTTCAATTGACTACTCTAGAAAAAAATGCTTTACTCAAAATATACAATCCACATGAAGTTAAAAAAAAGTGCTTATTTAACAAACTATTTTTTAAAATCCTCCTCCCTGACTTTTACTAATTCAAAGGCAACTGCAGTTTAGAGATGTGAGATAACTAAAAATATCAGGGGGGAATGGTTAAAATGTTAACTAATAGGAGATTCCACTAAACTAAGATTTTACTGGATTTACTCATTAAACAAAACAAGCCAAAATACGATTAAAAACTAATATTTATAACCATGATTAAGTAAGACTGTGGTCACGATGAATATTTTTAAGCCAATACCTGTACATCTGGATTTAGCTTTCTGTATTAGCATCATCTGCTTTTTGGCGAACTTGATAAGATCTTCCCTGGGCAATGTTTCCAGCTGAAAGAGGTACTGATGTTACCAATTTGTTGCAATTCGTATTTCTACTATACCACAAAAAGAAACACAAAGCTTGCCTACAAATAAAATCATCTTACGGAATAAATCTTTGTCAACCAAACACCACATATCTTAAGATTAGCAAATGCAAGTTTATCTCAATAATTATTAGTTAAGCAACTACTGTGAAATGTAAGAAACGCACATACCCTCTTGTATTATAGATATCCTTGTTACAGGTTAAGATACTCTCTGGATTTCGATTTCTTTAATTGCAAAATTAGGGGACTAATTCTACTTAAAAGTTCCTTACAGCTATAAAATTATTTTATTCTACCTAAGGCTGAAAGAAGTCTCTGGCCACCTGAAAACACATAAGCCTGTTCACTACAGCAACACTATAAATCGGGTTGCATTAGGCTTTAACTTAAAAAATCAGGGAACGTTACTTAACCCCTGTGGGCTCCGTTTTCTTGTCTGTGAAACTGAGATAACAGTACTTATCGAGCTGAAGTGAAGGGAAATAAAGTGCTCAGGCGAGTGTCTCAATCTGATACTCAGTATGCAGAACAAACCTCACCGCCTAGAGACTGTGAAACGCTGCCCAGGGCCGTAAAAACGACCCCGTTCACCCGCCCCCACGACCCGGAGGCGCGCGTGGGGGGGGGGGGCCCGCCCCGTCCCCCGACCTCCAGCGCCTCACATCTGCGAGCCCGGTCAATGTCCGAGACCCTGCAGGGCCGCGGCGGCGCCGGGCAGGACAGGAAGTGACCCCAAAGCCAGGGCTTCTCCCCCCGGGAAACGTGACAGAGGAGAGAAGGGAGCTAAACGGGTGACAGTGACCCTCCAACTGAGACCCCGGGGGAAAGCGTCCGGCCAGGCGGGCCACCCTTCACGGCTAAGTGTCCAGTTCGCGACCCCGGCCGCTTCGGAGCGCCGCTAGTCAGGCTCCCTTCACCTTGGATCTCCCGGTCCCGGGAGTGGCTGGGGAGGCCACCCCATCGTGAACAGGATCCTGCAAGACAAAGCGAGACCCGGCGGTCAGAGCGAGTCCTGCGGACGCCGCGGGGCGGGCGGGCGGGGAGGGGAGCGGGCCCTCAGCCCCTCAGCCCCTCAGCCCCCAAGCCCCGGCGCCGCCGCGTTACCTCCATGGCCGCCCGCAGCCCGCACTTCCGCCCGCCGCCGCCTCGGACGGAGCCCGACCGCGGGTCAAAGGTCGCGCTTCTCCGCCGGCCCCGCCCCCCGTCTCCACGGTGACGGCCCGGAGGCGCCTGCGCCTGCGCTTCCGCTTCCGTCTGGGAGGCGGCTCCCCACGCGCGCCCCGCCCTAACCCCGCCAGGACGGCCTCGAAGGGGCGGGGCGGGGCGGGGCGGCCGTCAGGGAGGGGCCTCGCCGGGCTCGGGTAGTCGCCCAAGTCTCCTGTCTCTTCAACTGTCCCTTCACCTGTCTACTCTCCTGTCCCCTCAGCTGTCCCTTCAACTGTCTGCTCTCCTGTCCCTCAGCTGTCACCTTAGCTGTCTCCTCAGCTGTCCCTCTCCTGTCCCCTCACCTGTCCACTCTCCTTTTCCTCACCTGTCTCCTCAGCTGTCCCTTCACCTGTCCCTCATTTGTCCCCTCAGCTGTCCCCTCTCCAGTCCCTCAGCTGTCCCCTCAGCTGTCTCCTCAGCTGTCCCCTTACCTCGCCCTTCATCTGTCCCTCACATGTCCCCTCATCCCACGTTGGTTCCCTGAGACACCCTTCGTGCTGGGACCTGGCACTGGGGCTGTGCCCTGTGGCTGCAGGTGGCAGAGGGCGACCGGAGAGCACCCATGGCCTGGACCCCGCCGTCCTCCTGGACAGTGGTGGCCCCGGTCCCCGCCCGGGGGCACAGCCTGGTGCGGGGCCTCTGTTGACACTTCCCTTTGGTGACAGCGAGGTCTGTCTTTGTACATGACTGAGGAGACAGCCCTGAGCGTGGGGACGCTGGCACGGGAGGGAGTGGCCTGAGGACACCTCCTGGTCCCAGTCCCCAGGACAGAGGTGTGATGCCTGAGCCGGTCCGAGCGCTCTGTTAGGGCAGCCAGAGCCTGCCGTTTGCTGTCACCTCCAACGCCCGTACTCGTATCTTGGGGGCAAGAGTGCCAGCTTGCCAAAAACGTCCCCTGTAAGGAGCTGGCTTCAGAAAACGCCCGTGACTTGGACCTTGTGCTGTGTTGTGGTGAATGACTTTTCCACACTAGGCAAGTCATCCCAGGCAGGTTTTTAGAAAACTCACGAGTAATTCCTAGAAGCCACCAAAATTCTTAATGTTTATGTGGCAGCAAACACCATTCAGAAAGAAGACCAAATAGTTCGGCAGGTAGTGCCGGAAAAACCCAAGACTTTGAGCAGCTTTTGGTGAAAAATAGAGGACTTCCTGTTGCCCTTTCTCCATCAAGTCCATTGCCTTGTATGCAGCCCACACTCCATGAAAACTTAGTTGAATCTATTAATTAACTGGTGTAGAAACCAACCAGCAAAACAGAACCTAAGATCACTAGTCAGTTTTTTTTAGGTTTTGAGTAAGCTTAGAACAGAAACTACAGGGATATTTGTTCTATTAACATTAAGGACTTAATGCATTTTTTCCCTTCCAGTATGGGGTACAGCCGAGGACCAGGGTTTGCATTAAATTGTCACTTCTCTTAAGGTTTTTTTAATCTGAAACATTTCCATGGCGTTTGTCTTTTATAAAATTGACATTTTTGACATTTTGTTAGAACCCTCCACCCCCAAAACAAAAACAACCAAATTCATAGATAGCAGAATGGTTGCCAGAGGCCAGGGGTGGGGATGGGCAAAATGGGTAAAGGGGTCAAAAGGCACAAACTTTTATTTATAAAGTAAATAATTCCTGAGGATGTCATGTACAGCTTGGTGACTGCAGTTGACAACATTGTACTGTATTTGAACACTGCTAAGAGAATAGATCTTAAAAGCTCTCAAGTCAAGAAAAGCATTTTTTGTAACCATATATGGTGATGGATGTTAGACTTATTGTGGTGATCATTTCACAAGACATATAAATACCAAACCATTATATTGTATACCTGAAACTGCTAGAATGTGATGTGTCAAGTGTATCTCAAAAGAAGAATAAGAAGAATTCACATTTTTGAAAACTATAGTCCTCCCCAACCTTCATTTTATTTTTTCAATTAATGTACGGAAATATTGCCTTGCCTTTTGGCACACAGTTCTTTGAATTTTAAAATCTGTGCAGACTGGTGTGATCAGTCTAGAGAACAGTTTTATTACCCCTGGGACTCCTCCGAAATACTCGCTGTGGCCCACGATCCTCCCATCCCTAACCTCTGCAAACCCCCGTCTGTTCTCCGTCACCACCAGTGTCATAGAGATGGGAACATGCAGCGTGTTACCTTTTGAGACTGGCATCCTTACCTTGGCAAGATGCCTTTCAGATTCACTCAGGTTGTCGCACTTGTCAGTAATTTGTTCCCTTCTGTTGCTGAGTGATGTTCACTGTACAGATGTGCCCTACTTATTTATCCATTCAGCAACCGCGTGACATTTGGGTTTGTTGGGGTGATTAAGACTAGAGCCACGATAAACATTTATGTACAGGCTTCTGTGTGAACCTAAGTGTACAAGTGAGTATAAATTATAAAATAAACATCACTTAACTCACTTGGGCAAGACACACACTGAAAGACAGTTGGTTTGGTTTAGAGTAATTCAGTTTAATTTTTGTCTCTCCTTAGTTTGGCTAGTTGAATTTCTCTCGTTGGGTGTGTTTATGTTTAAATTGAGTTGAATTGTTTAGATTACTTACAAATCCTGCTGGTTACAAGGTTTTGTGTAGAGTGAGCAAAAGCAAACACAGGCAATACTAGCCCGGCACCTGAATCCAATGGCGTGTGGCCTGGGTAGTGAGCGTCCTACTGCTCGAGCTGAGGTTCTTTTCTTCCTCATGAGAAGTGGAAGCGGGAAGCCAGGCTGCTGTCAGCCATCCTCTTCCTGTAGTCGTCCTCAAACCTCTCGTTCTGGGCCACCGTGAAGTGGTTCTTCCAGTCTCCAACTGTCCCTGAAACAGCCATGGGGGAGAGTCAGCAGCTGGCGAGGGTCTGTACTCCTCTGTTGTCCAGTTTCTGTGAGATGCTTCTGCTCCTCCTTCCAGGAGGGGCGGACCTGGACCACACGTGTCCCCCCCACCCCACCGCCGCACCTCTGTTCCTTTCCCCCCAGCTGGCCTGATCAGCGAGATGTGGAGGAGCGGCCACCAGGTGGGGACAGCGGGCCGGGTGCCTGCCTCTGTCCTGCCCTCCTGCACACCCCAGCGTGGTTGGTGCTGTGCCTGCGGCTCCCATGCTGCAGGCCTACCGAGAAAGGCCTGCTTCTGGAGGGACTCGGTACAGTTTTGAGAAAGGAAGGGGGAAAAACGTTTTCCCCCCAATTTTCCACTTGCAATCCCTGTTCCCTTTCTCAGATTGCTCTTTCTCCACAGAGCTTACTCTCATCTCATCTACTGTCTTGTGTATTTTTAAAGTTTTTTTTTATTTGTTTGTGGCTAGAATTTCCACGAGGGCAGGAATTTTTCTGTGTTTTGTTCACTGCTTGGAACATTATCTAGAACAGTGCCCAGCATATAGTAGCCGCTCACTAAGTATTTTTGAATGAATGGATCTAACTAATAGCTTAGAGCCCTAATTTATAAAATGGCTTCTTTTCTCCACCTGACTTTATTCTGTGTATTTTCACCATATGAGCCAGAGCTCTGGAGTAAAAGTGAGGATGAGAGGTTGGACTTAGACACCAAACCTCACTCTCCAGTTGTGGCTAAATACTGATTTCATTTCATCTGTAATTTCTTAAATCCTCTTTTCCCAGAATCATTCATTACAGATTGCACATTTCTTATCTATAGAAAAGAAAAATCCCCAAAGACTCTGAAATAGTGGACAATACTTGAAAGATTATGGCCAAAAGAAAACATAAAAACCTTTTCTCATGAATGGAGAAATTGATTGATTCATGATTTCAGTTGGAACCGATGAGTAGTTTGCCATTGGGTTCTGCTTCATGACATCAAAGGAAGTGTGGTGGACAATTTTATCCAGAACTTTGTTGTCTAGGCTCTTTCCAATAAATTCTGCCAGCTTCTGAATTTCATGCTTTGGGTTCTATGATCAGAGTCAAAAGAAAAGACTTGATATAAGATAATTTAAATCAATAATAGTTTTACAAGAACATTGAATGAATTAATAGCAGTAATCAGTAACATGTCATGAGTTAAAGTCGTCTCACAAATGCTCAGCTTTTCAGAAATGACTCATTTTGACCTACTGACTCATATTGTTCTCCTTGTATCAATTGGAATCATCACACTTTTCTTGCTGGAACATGGGGGCATCGGCTGAGCCGTGTCAGTGAGGTGGCCTGTGGTGCTGGGGGATGTTCCACTGAGGGCATGTGACCAGGGTTACGTCCAAGTGTCCTGCTCCAGCCAGTCATGGGCCACAGTGGGGTCTTGGTCAGCTAAATGCGCAACAGGGAGTGTTGCAGGGCCACTGCTGAGAACAGAGGCTGTGCAGCAGCTTTGGGGACATGGCCACGGCCAGCCTGTCTCCTGCTTCTGACATTAATAGAAGGGCCCCCAGACTTTTGCAGTGGTGCTAATGGGGGGCCAGGAGGATGGGAGGGGACATCTCTGCACCCAGGAGGCACCGTGGCACCAGCTCCAGTGCCCCCACTGGTCCGGGTGAAGCTTTCAGTTCCGTTGTCACCACTGTTTCCTCACCAGAGGGACACGGCTCAGGATGCCGTGTGCAGGAAGTCCCCTGTCCCCAGAGGCATGGTGGGCTGGGGGTGGGGTGGAACCCTACCACTGTGTCTTCTGCCTTAAAATGGGCCCCTTCTGAGAAAGCTTGGATGTCAAAAGTGCCTACTTGGCCTGACACAGACTAGGAGCCAACAAGAGTGCTGAGAACTGTGAGCCTCGAGTGACCACAGTCCAGTGACACTCGGAACATGATCACAGAAACATGTGAAAGGGCCGTGGGGGCTCTGAGGTTAGACTGCCTGTTTCAACAAAGTTTCTTCCTGGGGCTCATCCTACAGTGGGATCCACCCCCACAAAAGGGCACTGTTCCCAGGGGCACGTCCTCCGTGGACATGGCTGTGACACACAGGGTGAGCAGGCGTCACCCAGGTGGACATTTCCTGGTCTGAGCTCATTAGTGCCCGTTAGCATGTTCCCGTTTGCCACATCTGCTCGTAGAGGAGCAAACGCTTCCTCATAACATGCAGCTCCCTGCCGTGACAGTCCTTAACTGAGTAGCTGCCTCTCGATTTGTGTGTCTGGACAACCCTCTGAGCCTCAGTAGTGCCCGTCTGTGAAACGTGTTCCCCCGGGACCCAGGCTGCCAGTGTCTCCTTCTGCACACACTCGCTTGTCTGGTTTTTCCCTGCCTTCCGTGGTGTGTTAGTACAACTGTACGAAGCAAGCATAAAGGAGGAAATGTTACAGTGGTATCTGTGGGGTGTCCCGCAAGCCCTTAATCATGGTTCTGAGAATCCTAGAAATGTGACGATTTATCTGTTTAATAAAAACGGTAGACAGAGAACAGATCAGATGTTACTTATAAAAGTCCTGGCGATGTGGTGTACAGCATGCGGACTGCAACTGATGATGTGGTGTGTCTGAAAGTTGCTGAGAGAGTAGATCTTAAAAAGTTCCCCACACAAGAAAAAATTTTGTAACTCTGGGAGGTGACGGATATTAACTAGGCTGATTACGGTGATCCTTTCACAGTGTACACAAATATCAAATCATGGTGCTGTACACCTGAAACTAATATATGCCAATTTTATCTCCATAAAAACATGGAAAAATGATTGTGTTTTTACTCTTTTGATATTCTGTAGGCACAAGTGGATAAAGCCCACTAGTGATTGAACCCAAGAGAAACGCAGCTAAACTGATGTGCACAGGAGTCCCCTAGCAGTTGTGTAAAACTGTGCGTCTGAGTTAGCAGGCCTGGTGTGGGCTCCGAGGACCCATGCAGCTGTCTGCGAATTACCTGTTGAGAGCCCAACTTTCAATCATCAGTTCAAGAACAGAGACTCTAAGTCTGTATCGGTCCCTGTGTTCAGTGGAGTCAGAATTGAGTAGATGATCGTTTGAGTAAACTCTTGTGACACCATCTCATTTAGCCCCTGTAACAGATCTTGGAGGAGGATATATTACTGTCCCTTTTTTGCATTTAAGGAAACTAAGTAAGTCTAAGATACTAAGCCTCTTCACCAAGAATAATTGCCAGCAGGCAATAAAGCCAGAACTTGGATTCAACAGATTTGACTCTAAATCATTAGCGTTTTCCATTACACTACAATTTCTTAAACTGTTTCTTAAAACTATGACATCCTCAAGTACTAACGGAAAAAAACCAAAATGTGCTAGAAAAAAATTTCCCCTCCTGAATGGAATTTTAAACTAGATGTGCAAGGGAAAAAAGGCGTCATTCGTTTCAGGCTGCCATCTGCCTATAAGGAAAGGCATCCCATACCCCAGAGCGCAGGTGAGACTGTGATACAGAAATTCACGGTGCCCCAGGTGCACTCTGATGCGCGGCCAGCGGCCAGTGAGATGCAGCGTTTTCTGTGCCCTGTCCCACTCTGTGGGTCCCTGAGGGGGTCCACACGTTACACCCCAGGTGTTTTATGGTCAGATGGGAACCGCGGAGGCGCCCTGCCCCTTACTCTTTTCATGTCCTCGTAGAAGAGGTAGAGGATGCGGTGCTGGTGCCTGGCGTCCCACCATCCCTTCACGTGGTCGTACCAGGAGCCCCAGCACACTGCAAGAGGGAACCGGCAGTGAGTCACGAAGCCTAGCCCGCAGACACCCCACTGGAAAGGGGACCCCGAGGGGAGGGAGAGTGTCACGGGGTGACCCCCTCATGGTAAAGAGGGCAGAGCCCTGCTGTTCTAAGGAAGTGCCTTCTTCTTAGAGTGCTTGAAGAGTTTGAGACAGGAAGGAACCTCACCTTTCCCAGTCAGAAAATTCTCAAAATACTCTTCCCAGGTTCCTGGGGCTGGAAGGGCTTTATTCATCCTGTGGAAATGGTAGTAAGACACCATGTTGTCCTTGGGGTTTCTCGCTATGTAGATCATCTGGGAATGGAAGCAAAAGCAGAATTAGACCCAGAGATGGTTATGTTCACGCGGGTGTGTTCCACACAGATGAAGTTTTCTGATGCTGCTTTTCTGTGATTTGGCTTTTGTGGGAGATGAAAAGCATTCATATCAATTTGCATATGGATTAATGTGAAGAGAACTCTCTCTTTTTTGTAAAAAATTTAACAAGTGAAGTGTTTTCAGAGGAAATTGAATGAAGACGACTCAGGGTGTTCTAAGGAGTGAACTCTGAGTTCCTTTTGCTTTCTACCTTGCAGTTTTTCTCCAGCAAGGATGGTGGCAGCAGTTGGATGGGAAGGTGTGTCTTTAGGGTCCGTGGTGAGGGCATCGCGTTGGCTTGTTCCAAACCTGTGTTCAAAAATGAATTTTCCATCACTTTCCACTATTTTTATCTATTTGCTTCAAAATCTCGCTGCTTTGTTATTACGACATTACGAACGGTTCAAGGCAGCCTGTACTGTGTGCAGATCTTGGCACAGGTAAGTGGGGCGCGAGAGGATGTTGGTGTCCCAGGTGTTGGGCGAGTCCCTGGGATGTACCCCATCAAGTGAGGGAGGGTCCTTGGCTTCGCGCAGGAAGGAATTCAAGAGTGAGCCACAGCAGAATGAAGGTGGATGTATTCAGAGGGATACATACTCCACAGATAGAGTGCGGGCCGTTTCAGAGGGTGAGAGAGAACGGCCATGAGGGGTGTGGAGTGTTAGTTTTAATGGGCCTGGCAACTTCATATGCTGACAAGTGGGAGGATTATTCCAGCTGCTGTGGGGAAGGGCTGGGATTCCCAGGAACTGGGCCACCACCTGGCACCCCCTTTTTGACCTGTTGTGCTCAGCCTCGAAGCTGTCATGGCGCCTGTGGGAGTGCCATTTGCCATGTTAATATATTGCAGTGAGTGTATAATGAAGCTCAAGGTCTCCTGGAGGTCAAATCTCCCGCCATCTTGGGCCTCAAGTTCCCCTGGGAGTTGAATTTTCCTCCACTGTGGTGCTGAAGGTTGTCTCCTTCTTTTCACAGTAGTCCCCTGCCCCTTCCCCTCTTATCTCAGTCTCGTCTGAGAGCATACATCCAGCCCTGAATGAGTTTTTTGGCTAGAGCAATTTTTAACCATAACAATCAACCAAATAGATCAGAGCCTAAAAATTCAAGTCCTTCCACCGTGAAATGACGTGACTTACGCTGATCCTTGTGGAGTGAAACTGACGTCTAACTGGAGAGTCAGAACCTCGCTTCCTTTTGCACAGTCCCGCCCGGGCTTAGGGAGGCTCTGGAGCACAGCAGTGGCCAGGCATAGCGGGCAAGACGCAGCTGCCTGATGCCCAGAACTCCGAGAGGCTGCGGGCAGAGCCCGCCCCGCGTGCGGGCCGAGCCCGCGGCCCAGGCGGCTGCGCCGTACTCACCAGACTCCACGGTCGGGATCTTCCACTCGATGAAGGGGAAGCGCTCGTGGGTCGGAGCTCTCTGGCTTCTGCCAACGTCACACTCGTTTTGTATCAGGTCCACTATCTCCTGTGTCCAAGTCGTTCCTTATTCCACACAGAGGAAGAGGCACAGACCTTTACATGCTGCGTGTCTTAGAATATGACCCAGCGCTTGCCAGCACAGCTGTGTGAGCTTTGGGGCCAGGTTTATAACGGAATTCAGAAAACATCATTCTTTGTATCTCGTGTGATCATAATAGGAACTTTTATACAAAGACTCCAATTTGGAGTGGCTGTTAGATTGATAAATATATGGTTCTTTTTTTTCTCCACCATTAATCGTGACTGTTGTGCTGTTGAGTGAGCTGCGTATTTCTCTAGAAAGGGTGGGAGGCGGTCTTTCCCACCAGACTGTGAGGCGGGGAGTAGTCATGACATGGCCTTCGAACTGTTTCCTCAGCACGCGGCATCGGGCTGCCACCCAGGGGCCACTTAGGGCTTAGTGTCCCCTCTCAGCCTTTCCTCTGTTTTCCCTGAAAGGCTGAAAAGTGCGTCCCTAGACCTCTTGGCCGCTAAGGTCTGAATGCTACTTAGATTCTGCCGGTGAGATGCATGAGCCTGAGATTTAAAGGAGGGGAGTTAGGGGTCACCCTTCCCGAGATCATGACTGCTGGTGGTGGCCCCACCAGATAGAAGATTTGTGGAGGTCACCCCACCCTTTGCTGCCCAGGGCCTTGACCCAGAGGCTGCACCCCTACTGCCACCACTGCCATGGGAGAAGGGCCTCTGTCTCCCGATGCCCCCAGTCCTGACCGACGTGGGGCCGGGCGTCCTGACAGAGTCCACATCGGGAGGAGGCTCTGAACCGTGGGTCTAGGCTGATTTTCCTGACCGGCTCTGATGCCTGCCCTCGTTACCGGACCCCTTTCTCACGCTCTCAGTTCACTTCTGGGTCCCCGGGATCACCAGCATTTTACGTCCCTGATGAGCTGGTCTCACCTTTTTTGGCACCGATGCCTTCATCGTGGATGAAGGACCTGTATTTCTTTAGCCCTGTACTCAGAAGGGGTGGGATCCCTGTGTGCTAGCCTGTGAGCTTGCTTGGAATTTACGGGCTGGCAGTGGCACAGGTTCGCCTGTGGCTGGAAGTTCCAGTGGGTGGAGCGACGTCTCAGCTCAGCCTCTAGAAGTCGGTGACCCTACAACGTGCTTTTGTCTTGGCTCATTCACAGAGCACCCATCCTTTCCCTAAAAATTAGGTGTAAAACATACGGGTCACCTGGGCTCGTTTCTTCTTCCCACTAATCAGTGCTGCCTTTATTAATGTGTCGGGTTTGGGGGACTGACGAAATACCTCCTCGGCTGGCAAGCGTGTTACTTATTGTGTGAGTCATTTGGATTGCCCAAGTCCTACTAACCCCTAACCTGTGAAAACCCGAAATGAACCGAATCTTAGTGCTCATATTTGACAGGTGGAGAAAGGACTAATTATTAAACATTTTACTGAAATTATGGTAACAAGGTAGAGTTGTGGATGAAATTAAGGCGCTAGGATGTGATCCTCACCAGTGGTTACTTTCAGAAATTCACATTTAGAAAATTTTTATCCTGAACAGACTCACAATGTGTAAGTTCAGAAAATCAGGGCCGATATGAAGCCAATGGACATGTGAGTGTAAAGCCCGTCAGAGACTTTGATCCGATCGCTGCAGACAGAGGCGGTGACGCGTTGGAGTGTGTGTGTGTTTGTGCACGTGTAGCAGAAGTTATTGACAGGGAGCATGATTTTGCAGAAGAGCAAAGAGCAAGTGCGTACGCGGTCGGGGCATGGACTGAGCGCTGTGTTTGAAGTCGACATGTAAACCCATGCAGCCAGCGGCAGAGAGCCACTTCCCCCGGCTCACCTCCAGTCTTCATGGTGCCGTGGCTGGGCTCACGTTTGTCTTGTTTCTACAGTGACTTTCTTAAGCTGATTATTGGGATAAGAAAGTGGGTTTACCGCATACCCCCAGGGAGGGTGGAGATTAAGGGAGCAGTGCCCGGACCCCGGAGTGGGAGACGTGTGAGCTCAGCGTTGCATAACCCAAGCCCCTGCTTCTCCCCAGGGACTGCAGTGAGGGCCTGAGTCCGGAACAAGCAAATCAACAACCGGCCCTTTTGTTTTCAGCTGTTTGACCCACTTTCTTCCGGGGAAGTAAGTGATATGGACATCATGGGAAGAATTAAATTCTTAAAACGGGTATGTCATTTTATATTTTTTGTGTGGTTTCAGTTTCCACCAGTGATCTGTCTTGCCCGGTGAACAGTTTCCCGCTGAGACCCAGCTTTACCTCATGATCGATGCATCTTGCCCACTCATCCCCATCTCTCTTCACCTGTCCCCCTCACCCCTACCTGCTTTCGGATAGGTGGAAATGAGGAGGTCGTCAGGCCGGGCTTGGAAGTTCCAGATCTGCTCCCAGGTGTCACAGGTGGGCGTAGGCTGCAGGATGCCCTGCACGCAGTCCACAGCGAGGCGCTCGGCCCATCCCCACGTCAAGTCCTCCATTTCACGTAAGCCGACAGTGTCAGAAGTCAGACCTCTGCTCTGGGAGTTCCTCTCCGTCTGCGGCTGCACTCGTGGTGTGGCGCAGATAAGGCAGACTCAGACCACAGGCCTCCCTCTGCTGGCCAGCTGGGAGCTGGGAACTATTGTTCAGGACTTTACCCAGCGCTCTCCTGACCCTGTCGCGCCTCCTCCCCAGCCAGGCCATGACGTGTCACTGCCGAGAAAGGCCTCCTGTTTCTGCTTCTTCTCTTTCTTCACAAAATAAGTCACAGATCACCATTAAGTGTTTCTCCTGGGAATTTTAAGCTTCTTAAAGAGCTGCAAGGCACCTGCCCGTGGAATCACAGGTTGCAACGCAGAAAGAACAACTTCCCTGAAAGGGCTGCTGACAGCCAGGGGCTGGAGCTGTGTCTCCCAGCACGGAGGTGCGAAAGGGGCTGCCATGTCATTTTTAAGTAAACGGTGCTCTGCTGGGGAAGGGCCCCTCCTTTTGCAGGCTGTCCAGTACCATATCAACCGGGGCCTCTTCACAGACTTTCGAATATCTGTCTCATCTACAGCCAAGTGGAATGCAGAAGCTGGAGAGCTGCAGAACACATCCCCCTCCCGGGGCCCGCCTCTCAGGCTCCTGCCAGAGTCCTGTGGGCCTCTGTGCTTCCCTAGAAGCCCTGCTGTGTGTTTATGCTGTGTGCTACCCTCCCGGGAACCATTCCTGGCCCCTGCTGGAGTTTTTTCCCTTCTGTTTCAACCACAACCCTGCTCTGCTGGCCATCTCAAAAAGAAGAGCAGACCCGTGCAGTTTTCCTGTTTCTCCTTGTGGCGTAATCGTCTGGCCTGTCTCTGGCTTCTGACACTGTGTTTCAAAAACCCTCAGAAGTTCCTGAGTGACCGCGGTATCTTCGGTTGTTCTTAGAGACCCCCTTTCGACCACGCCTGAGTTTGTGCTAACGAGGTGGCTCCTGGTGGGCCCTTAGTTTCCGAGGAAGGGCTGCCACACCAGGAGGATAGAGCAAGTTTGTCGGTGACATCTTTCCAACAGCATCTGCTTACCTCGTGTCTCTGTGTCACGATCTGGTAATTCTCCCAACATTTCAGTCTTTTTCATTATTATTTTGTTTGTTATGGTGATCTGTGCGCAGTGATATTTGGTGTTACTTTTGTAATGGTTTTGGGTGCCATGAACCGCACCCCTGTAAGACAGTGAACCCAGTCAGTAATGTTGTGTGTGCTCCAACTGCTCCACGGACGGCTGGTCCCCGTCTCTGCCTCCCCTCGGGCCTCCCTGTCCCCTGAGACACAACAGTATTGAGACCAGGCCAATTAATAGCCCTGCAGTGAATGACCTCTGAGTGTTCGGGTGGAAGGAAGGGCCACACGTCTCTCACCTTAAATCAGTGCTGTGCACCGGCAATTCACGCAGCATTGTCAGCTGCTTGTACTTCAATAACAAATATATATATAAATGAGATTTAAATGGTGAAAAAAAAAGCTAGAAACGATTAAGCTTCGTGAGGAAGGCTGTCGAAAGCCGAGACAGGCTGAGAGCTGGGCCTCGTGTCAATTAGCCAAGTCACGGCTGCGAAGGGAAAGTCTTGAAGGAAACTAAAAGTGCTGCTCCAGTGAACACGGGAATGAGACGAAAGTGAAACAGCCTTCTTGCTGATGCGGAGAAAGTGTTAGTGCCTGGAGAGGTCAACCAGCCACAGCGTTCCTTTTAGCCAAAGGCTAATCTGGAGCGAAGTCCCGACTCTCTTCGAGTCCGTGAAGGCTGAGAGGTGAGGAAGCTGAGGAGGAAGAGTGTGAAGGCAGCAGAGGCTGAGGCTGGTTCACGAGGCTCCAGGGGGGACGCCGCCCTCGTGACGTCACAGCGCGGGAGGCGCAGCCGGTGCGGGTGGGGAGGCCGCGGCAGGTTCCCCGGGAGACCCGGCTCAGATCACTCACGGCGGTGGTCGCGCTGCACAGCAGATTCCCAGTGCAGACGAAGCAGCAGCCTCTGTGGGAAGCCGATGCCGCCCAGGACTTCCACAGCCAGAGAGGAGTCAGTGCCCGGCTTCAGGGACTGTGAGGGAAGGGGCTAGTGCAGCTGATGACGTGGAGCTGAAGCCAGTGCTCATTTACCACCCGGAAGTCCTGGGACCCTGAAGAATGAGGCTAAACCTGCTCTGCCTGTGTCTGTAAGTGGAACAGCAGGGCCTGCACGACAGCACATCTGTTTACAACACGGTTACTGGATATTCTTAATCCCACTGTTGAGACCTACTGCCCAGAAACAAAGGTTCCTTCTGCAACACCACTGCCCCTTGTCAGGGCACCTGGTCCCCCGAGAGCTCTGAGGGGGACGGACAAGGAGGTCTGTGTTGTTCTCATGCCGGTGACACAGCATCCACTCTGCAGCCCGCGGACCCAGGAGTCATTTCGACTTTCAAGCCTCATTATTTAAGGAGTACGTTTCCTAAGGCTGTGGCTGCTGCAGGTGGGGATTCCCCTGATGGATGTGGGCAGAGTCCACTGAAAACCTTCTGGGAAGTCACCATTCTAGATCCCATTTAAGAACATTCCTGATTCATGGGAAGAGGTCAAAATACTCACATTCACAGGAGTTTGGAAGAAGTTGACTCCAACTCTCCTGGATGACTTTGAGGGGTTCTAGCCTTCCGTGGAGGAAGCCACTGCAGATGTGGTAGAAATGGCAAGAGAACTGGAATTCGGCATGGAGCCTGAAGACGGGATTGTGCTGCTGCGTCTCAGGATGAAACCTGAACAGACAAGGAGCTGCTGCTTATGGATGAGCAAAGAAAGCGGTTTCTTTCTTTTTTTTTTTTTCAATTGAAGTATAGTTGGTTTATGTTATGTTAGAGCAAGGTGGTTTCTTGAGATGGAATCTACTCCTGGTGAAGATGCTGTGAAGACTGTTGAAATAACAGCAAAGGATTTCGAATATGACATAAATGTAGTTGAAAAAGCAGTGGCAGGGTTTTAGAGGATCGAGTCCAGTTTTTAAAGAAGTTCTATTGTGGGAAAAACGCTGTCAGACAGCACTGTATGCTGCGGAGAACTCACTCATGAAAGGAAGGGTCAGTAGGCATGGCAAACTTCACTGTTGTCTAATTTTTAAGAAATTTCTTCAGCTACCTCCACCTTCAATAGCCAGCACCCTGACCAGTCAGCAGCCATCAACGTGGAGGCAGGACACCCCAGCAAAAATGTTATGACTCACTGAAGACTTAGATGATGGTTAGCATTTTTAAGCAATAAATATTTTTAAATTAAGGTTTACACATTGTTTTTTCAGACTTGCTCGACGCAGGGTGGCCACAGCCTTAACTTGTGGAAACTGCAGGTCTGTGGGGCACCTGCGCTTAGCAGGACCACAGGCTGTGGGCGGGGGAGACAGGGAGACTGATGTTGTGGGCACTGTGAGACCCCAGGCCTGGCCCTCGGCCTCTCTGGGCCCCACCCCGGCGCCGTGCCCCGCTCTGCAGTCCCGCCCCAGAGCCTTTCCCCTGTGGCAGTGCGAGTCAGCTCGCTCGACTGGGCAGTTTGCCTGTGGCCCTACTAGGCTGCACTTTTCTTGGGGGAAGTAGCCTTATTTTTATCATCTTTCGACACCCTCTGTCCCCACATGGATAGGGCCCTCGACACAAGTCTGCTGTCAAGTGACTGGAGCTGGCATTTCCGATGACTAAGTTTGAGAGCAATGTTTTAATTCAAGGAACATTATAGCACGATAGTGGATTACAGGAGGAACAGAAATGACCGGCCGTGCACTGTGTCACACACTACACGCTGCTATGCCGAAATTCACCTAACACTGCGAATCTGCGGAGGGGGAGCAGGAGGAGTGTTGAGGCTGGAAAGTGACACTGGGGCCCATCCAAAAGGCAGGTCAGGAATTCAGGGCTGAGGGACGCCCAGGCATTGTTCAAAAGCCCTCCTGTCAAGGCACCCAAGCCATGGTGGTCGCTGGAAACAGGTTTCTCCTCCACTTCAGGGAGGCGGCCGAGAGGACATGTTTACTCCGGGCTGCAGAGCCCCACGCAGAACGACAGGGAGGTGTCAGCCATGTTTCTCGCATAGTCTTCATTAAACTTCTGGTTCTGAGCTTCAGTGAACTCCCATGACTCCTAAGAGGGTAGTGGAAAGCACACTCAATGATACACTCACACACTTTAACCACTTTGCACATCAGTCCCTTCCTCTCAATTCCTAACGTCCCCGCACAGACACCAGCTCCCTGGCTCCAGGTGACTGCCCCGCTTGGCAGGGGAGGTGTCTGCAAATAGCTTCGCTCTGAAACGCTCGGGACGCGGGCTAATTCTCCGCATCGCACCTTGAGCCCTCTGACGGGCCAGCGCTTCCCGAACCCTCAGAACATCTAACTTTCTCCTTAAGGTAACAGGACTGATTTTTCTCATCTTCTCTGGGGTGGCTGGAGGGCTGGTGCACGTGGCTGCCCCGCAGAGCTCTCTGTCTCATCTGTGTCCCTAGTGCGGGCAGCGTTCCGAGTTGAACACGGCTGAGGCCTCTCCTTCCCAGCCTAGGTTCTCATTGTGTTCACGTGTGATAAAGCAATGGCCTGTGAAGGGACGGTAGGGTTGGTTAACTTTACTTCACACTTAATGCAACAGAGTATTCAGACGTTTTTGTCTTTCATAACTGAGAATGGCCACAGAGTCTATAGAATGCAATTTCCCTTCTGATGGCTCCCGGCCGTCAGCTTCACATAGGCTCTCTGAGCCGTACAGCGTTATTTTCATGTGTGAAATGTAAATTTGCTTAATTTTCTAGGAGTAATAAATTACATGGTTACATGATTTATCAATGGGATTACAAGAAAATTAGATGCCTTAGTGCTATCAGCAAAATGGTGGAGTAGGAGATACCAGCCTTCGCTCCCAAAACAACAGCTGGCTATCCATGAACAAAAGCAGTCCTGGGACACTATGTGAGGTGAAACAGGCCAGATATAGAAAGACAAATACTGCACAATCTCACTCATGTGGAATCTAAAAAATGAGACAAATGAACTTATTTACAAACTAGAAATAGACTCACAGACATAGAAAACAAACTATGGTTACCAAAGGGGAAAGGGGGTGGGGGGAGTGATACATTTGGAGTTTGAGATCTGCGGACACACACTACTGTATATGAAACAGATGAACAACAAGTTTCTACTGTACAGCACAGGGGACGATATTCAATATCTTGTAGTGACCTATAATGAAAATATTATGTGTAACTGCATCACTTTGCTGTATACTTGAAACTAACACATTGCAAATCAACTCTAATAAAAATGTTAAAAAAAGGAAAAAAAAAAGAAATCAGGTTCATTAAAGATCAAATTAGAAAATTTCTCCTTTGAGCCTTAAGTTTTTGCTTATTTTATCAAACAAAAGGTACCAGAATTTTTTTTTTTTTTCATTTCCCTAAAGTAGTTACAACCTCAACAAATTTTGTCTCCATTAAGGAGCCACCAGCATAGGAGCTGGGCTGGCGGCTGCAGGTCCTGGCTCCGGCCAGGCTCCAACCACTCAAGGTGCCTCCGTGGTCACTCTCAGTGAAGGCATTTTGACTAAGTGGCCACCCTCCCAACTCATAAGGCCAATGACCTTTGCCACTGTCCTCCAGAATGTGAAGGGAGGAACACTAGTGTTCTGGAGATTAAAGGCTTTGCTTGAGAAAGACGTTTTTGTTAGGTGTATTTTTGAAGCCCCGAGTTAAGCAGAATTAAAGCAGAGTTCCTTCTCAGAAACGTATTTATGCTCTGGGGCTCCAAGGGGGCGGGTGGTGGGTTCCCACACTTCTCTGAGGGTGAGACGTGGGCTCTCTCTGAATAAGGCTTCGAGAAACTGGCTTCAGAAAACCCTTCAGGCAGTGATTCACCCAGCTCGAAGGCAGAAACCCAGTTAGGAATCAGTGAATTCTCTGTTATGGGAGAAAGGCAGAGCGCACACACGTCACCTTTTTTCATGAACGGAGAAAGCTCATGGTTCATTTTCATGTCATGTAGCTGTTTTTCATGACATCAAATGAAGTGTGGTAGACAATTTTGTCTTAAACCTCTTCTTCTAGGTCCTTCCCCAGGAATTGCATCACTTTCCTGATCTCACGTTTGGATCCTTTTGGGAGGAGTAGAAGGCGGTAGTAGATTTTTTTCTGCCCAAGGAGAAAACGTAACAGTCAAACCTTAGCGAGCCAAGCATGGTAAGAATGGAGAAAACATTTAAAACCAATGTTTTAAAAGCCTGTTAGTTTATGTTTAAAAGTAGTTCTAACAAGTTATGCTTATTATTAGTCTTATTATGTGTAGATTTGTGACTATCAGATCGCTAAACATGGCGGTTTCGAGTGCCATTCCATGAACACAACCCTGTTTCCTCCGTGCTCGAATGGACTCTAGCAGGCAGGCGGGAGTGTTTTATCTGGGAAGCATCATTGGCTTTACTCATGGGGGGGGCAGATAAGACGCTTTTTGGGAGGAGAGGGCTGTCCTTCAAAGTAAACGAGACGTGTTTCCTCTAAGTGGGCGTGGAGCCTTGGGGCGTTCGCTCCCACGTCCCGTGTCCCGTATCTCCCATGTTTCGTGCTTGCCACAGGACTCTGGGCCGGATGGGGACATCTGTTTACAGATGTGAGACCATGTACTCTGAAGGGAGGGCTCCAGGTTGGGGTAGGTGTCTCCTGTAGGGAGTCTCGGGCCCTCTGGGGCTCCCCAGCTCCCTGCCACCCTGGCTGAGCTCACATCCTTACGGCCCCGCTGACTAGTCTCTGCAGCTCTCAAACAGGCGTGGGGCTGGGGGCCACAGGGACCACGCTGACACATTGGAAAGCTGCAGATGGACAGGAAGAGGGGTTGGGCCCAAGCCAAGTAGAAGAAGGAAGGGGCAGAGACCTCTGTCCATCAGAGGGGAGCAGGGAGAGTAGCGTGGTTGACAAGGACCCGGGGACCAGCCAGGTCTGCCCTGGGCCATGCATGCAGCTCATGTGTGAGCTTATGGCACAGACTTCGGAGCAGGATGTCACGTGCAAAAGTATTGCTCATGGGGAACTTATATTTAAAACAAAAGATCTTTAGCATTTTAAGAAAGCCAACCAAAACAGTTCCACCCTTCCTCACTTCCTCTTTCCTGTTAGGTTCCTAATCCTTTTCCTGGGAAGTCAGAGTAAATAATGGGGGAGGTAGCCATCCTAGAAGAAGGAGCCTGGCTCGGTCCCTCCTGAGTGAAAACTGGACTGGAACCCTTCACATGGTGCCAGCATCGGCCCTCCTCCCACGAGGCCCTGCAGGGCCCCAGGCTGCCGCCGACGGGAGGGAAGGGGCTGCCCGCGCCCGGCCCCTCCCTGAGTCATTTCCTTCTGCGATGCCCATGGAGGGGGAATCACTGCCCGCACCGGCCCCTCCTCCCCTTCTCACCTGGAGTCAGCGATCCCAGGTCCCGGGGATTCCGAGAACCCCCTTCCCTGCTCCTTAGAGCGGAGCTGAGCTTCTGTTAATGGGTCTCACGTTGGGGCGCCCGTGGATGTCACCCGCCAGGGCAGTTCACCTCAGCTTCCGAGGCCAAGTTAACTCTCGGGGCTCTGGTCTTCTCTGTGAGAGTGAGGTCAGACCGCAGGGTCTGAGGACTGTCCCCAGAGAGTTTTTGAGTGTCGAGGCATAATTAACGTGCAGTGAAATGCACATACCTTCAGTTTACATCTCGATGGAGTTTCATTTGTGCACACGCCCACGTAGCCAGTGCTCAGATCAGAATGAGGCTGTCTCCACCCCTCGGAGAGTTCCCTTCCCAGTCGATGCCTCACCACCAACCCCTGCCCAAGGCAGGCGCCGTCCAGACTTTACCCCCGTGGAGAAGTTCCTCCTCCTCCTGACCCTCATGCTGATGGTGTCGTCCGTGACCTGCCCTCTGTGTCTGGCTCCTTCCTTCCATGTCGAGCAGATTCAAGGGGCAGCTCCTGCCCTGCCTCCCCCACCCCATCTTCTCTTATCTCCAGACTCTGTCCTAGAGGCTGCTTTGTCAGGAAGATGTTTAACTCACCCTCTTACCTTACGGGTATGTCCTTCATGTTTATTTTACTTCCTTAGAAGGGTGAAAGTTATGAATAATATAAGCTGTAGAAGCAGACGACTTTGTTTCTGAATTTTTGAAACTGGAGGAGGAAATAAAGTGGTGAAATAATCTAGGTAGGCATTTTTACAATCCAAGTAGGGAAATCCAAGTATTAGGCAGTATTTGTCTGCACCAAAGGTTGACAGAACTGTTCCGGGGAATTGAACAAATTAACCTGCGTTTTTTGAGCCAGGTCGGGCACCAGTTTCCTCCAGGCTGATACCGAGTCTTCTGACAGACTCTGCAGCCACTGCTCAGGCCTGCCTCCCTTTACCTCCGTTTTCTCTTTGTCACAAGATCCAAGAACTCGACCTGCTTCATTTCGTCCTTAAACCTGACGTTGCCCAAATTAACCCTCTGTCTTGGAGAGGTTGTCACCGGTGATTAGGTTCTTGTCTTGCCACAGAAAGAATGAGTCAGAGACGGGACTGGGAGGTTAAGAAAGTAAAGTGAGGATTTATTAAGAGGTGGATAGGACGCTCTCAAGGGGAGAGTGGGCAGGCTCAGGTGGGCAGCTGCCCTGAGTTTCTTTGGCAAGTTGGTTGCACAGGGTGTAAAAATGAATGGGAAGAACGTTCCCTGGGGAACCTTCCCCAGAGGTCAAGGGGTAGGGCTGAAGTTCCAGCCTTCTAATCAGGTGGCTGGTTCCCTGGCAACCAGTCCCCACCCTTTAATGAGTAGGGCTTTCCCAAAGTCACCTCATTCATGTAACAAAAGATACTAGAGCGGCTCTCCTCATGGGAAATTCCAAGGGTTCAGGAGCTCCGTGCCAGGAACCACATGAAGATCAAATATATATATTTCTCATAAATCACAACATCACAAGAGATACGAACATTGATTCCATTTTCCAGATGAGGAAACTGCCTTAGATACCAGCAGGGAAATGGTGACTGAGACAAAGAACCGAACGCAAAAGAATTGACGACCCAGAGGGCGATACAGATAGGTGAGTTGGTAGGTGTGGATGGAGTATCGGGGCCACACCGGGAGCCTGTGGGAACCCGTGGGAACCAGAGGGAGGGTGTCCAGCCTGCTGTGGGGGCTCCGCAGAGGGCCTGGCTTGAAGTCTAGACTCAAGTATCCCCAAGCCTGAAAACCATGACTGGTCTGACATTCCATGCTGCCCCCATCTCCAAGTTCCAGCTTTTCCCAGGATTCACCTCGGGCTCCGAAAAGGCCACGTGAGCCTTTCTGTCGCCCACATGACCCAGCGCCAAGACTCCCTGGACCGGGTATTGGTCCCTGGGCTCACCCCTCTGCTCCCTCCCCTGTATCCCCCGTGCCAGGGAAGGACCTCAGGACATGCTTCCTCGGGGCTGCTGCCCCAGCTTGCCCTCCAAGTGTCCCTTCCCAGAGCGGCCAAGTGGAACCCAGGACCTAGTACATCTGGACTTCCTCGAACGGCCAGGACACACATCAGAAACTTCAGGTTCTTAGTATGGATTTAACCTGGTATTTGCATGTGAATACTCAAGGTATTATTATTATTTTTTAAATATATTACAAACCAGAAAACTAGGATGCATTTTCCAAAATAATGGAGATTTTAGAAATCCTTGCAGTATCCAAGTCTTGTGTTTTATTTCATTTATTTCTTACATCTTATTTCTTACTTTGGAAGGAATGGTTGGGACAATGAGCATTAGGCATGATCCGTTTTAGAGATGAAGTTGGTATCAGCTGTTACTAACCACAGGGGGTTTACAACGTACTTCCCGAGACTCAGCTGGGGCCGAGGGTGGGGCTGCACCCTGGCTGTTGTCTCTTTGTTTCTGTCTTGCTCAGAGTTCCGTGCAGAAGCAGATTGAGGTTCCTTCCATCTTCCGCCTGTAGATTTCCTCAAACCTCTCATTCTGAGCCACCGTGAAGTGGTTTTTCCAATCCCCCACGGTTCCTAGAGGAGGAAAGCCCACGCGGGTGTGACTCTCTGGCTGCAAGTCTTGGTGGCCCGAGGGAAGAACTGGGGTGAATGTGGGCACAGCTGCCCCACCCCCTTCCCCTTGGGGACGCCTGTGCCCCTGACCCTCTGCTAAGATACGGCCCTGGGTGCCTGTGCAGGGGGTGGGGCCCCTAAATCGTGGACAGTCAACCCAAAGGGGCCAGCGGCCTGGCCTCACCGGGGGTGTGTTCACATACAGGACGACCACACAGAGGTGAGAGTGTGAACTCTGACATCGGCCACACACAGAAAGCTCCAAACACTGCACTGAGTAAAAGACCCTAGACACGAGAAGGTACGTACTGCCTAGGTTCACTTGTGGGGCGTGTGGGAGCTGGGTTTTGCCAAGACTATTTTTTTATATGATTTTATACTGCTCTAGGTTTTCACAATCACATGTGTTACTTTTTTAAGTTAAAAAGTGATAAAGCTTTTTTGTTTCCTTAAAAAACATTAGCTGGGCCAGTCAGAATTCCTCTCCTGGGAACTGGACCTAAGAAATATTACAGCAGGAGGCAGCTCTGAGTAGTCGTTGAAAACCGACTTGCCCGGGGGGTGAGCAGAGGCTGTAAAGCAGGAAGAAGTCACCGCGGCCAGCGAGGCTGGGAGCTGGTCAGTGGAGAAGGGCCTCCTCCTGTACACGGTGGAGCCTCGGAGCAAAGCGCCGGATTCCCCAGACTGGGGACCGCAGGAGGCCGGACCTGTCCGTCGGTGCCCTACGGGTCTCCCCAGTCTGGCTCGAGGACTCTGCTCCTTATGACCAGACACCCCAGCGAGCTCCCTTCTGTGGCAGCATCGAATCCCCACCCCGTGACAGACCATCCACACGTGCCGACCTGGACTCAATCAGACGCCGCGTCTGCCTGCTGGGAGGCCGGCGCTGTGGACAGACAGCCCGAGTGGTTTACACTTGTTTTCGTGTAGTGTCTGCTGCCCACACACCTTTTCTCATGAAGGGGGAAATCGACTGGTCCAGGATAGACTTGGGAACCAAAGAACGATTGGTCATGGGGTTTGCCTTCATCTTCTCAAATGATGTCTCCTGGACAATTCTGTCCAGCACAGGTCCATCCACGCGCTTTCCCAGGAACTGCACTACCTTCTGAATCTCACGCTTTGGGTCCTGTGGGGGGAGGTGACATTGCATTGGACGGGGAGAGGGTGTCAGGACACACTCAGGCTCTTCAGGGTGTCCCTCCCAGACATCCAGCCCGGAAGCAGCTTGGGGTTTCTCTGCACCTGGGTCTGAAGTGGTTCTTTCCCGGAATGGCCTTGACTCACCCTCTTGAGGTCCTCGTAGAAGAGAAAGAGGATCTGGTACCTGTGTCTCACCTCCCACCAGCCTTTCACGTGCTCAAACCAGGAGCCCCAGCCCACTGTAAGACGTAGGAGGACAACAGTCCGTGCAGGGATCACACAGAACCTTCCAGCACTTAGGGACTTTGCTCACTTGAAGTGTGTCGGAGGGAGAATAATGAATTATGGGCCAGATAAATCCTGAGTCCTGATGTGTTGGATGTGGACAGAGACGTGGGATGGGGCAGCCTTGGGGGCGCTTATCCCAACGTGCTGCCTGAAGTGGCTTCTAATTTATTAACCCAAACGCCCTCATGTTGGGACAGGAATAAAGGCTTCTGGATTGCACGGGGACGCTTGCTGGGGCTCTGGGTCTTGGCTGTGGGAGGGGCCAGCCCGCTCAATGCCGTCCCTGCCTGTGGAGGTCAGGGTGGTGTGCGTGGTCCCCGGATGGAGCCTCGCCACGAGGGGATGCGGAGGGGAGGATGATCCTGTACCTTTTCCACTGAGGAAGGTTTCCAAGTACTCCTCCCAGGGGCCGGGGTCGGGGAGCGTCTGGTTCATCCTCTGGAAGTGGTAGTAAGACACCGTGCAGTCTTTGGCATTTCGAGCTACATAAAGGAACTTGCAGGGAGAAGAGAAGTGGGTGCAGGCGTAAAGAGTGGGTTTTCAGAGAATTCTCGTAGGCTGGGTCACCGAGGGGTCTGCACACACGGGCTCAGCTGTCCTGTGCGGACTGACCCAGCTCTGGTGTCCTGCCTCTCCCTGGCTCCATCCTACGACGCAGCCACCCCCTAACTGCCCCCTTGGTCTCAGAGAAGAATCTTCCTGCAGAAACTATAAACTATGAACTACCGTCAGACAGCAGCTTCCACGTACTTGGTGATGGTCCCTGGAGGTCGCTTCATGGTTAAGTTTGGACAAGAGAAGTGCTTATGTCTTCCTGGTCTCATCTCCCAGCACCCCTCCCCTACAAAGCAGCCCTTTGGGTTTCATGTCAACCACAGCCTTGTGCTTTCTGCCCTCCTAGCCTTCACTTTAACATCTAACCTTGATCTCCTGACTTCTCGGTACTCAGCTCACACTCTGACAGCATCCACCCCAAAGTGGCCCTGCTGACGAGGTGTCCTAGACCCGCCACGAGCCACATTACAGCTTTGATGACTTTTCACCCTAAAGCAGTGGTTCTCAACTGGGAATGAGTTTGCCATCGGGACACCATGGCAGTGTCTGGAGATGGTTTTGGTTGTTACAATGGGGGGTGGCGGTGCTCCTGGCACCTAGTGAGCAGAGGCCAGGGAGCTGCTGTGCCCACTGCAGTGCACAGGCTGGCCCTGCCCCCACCGCCAAGCCCGTCAGTCCTGCACTAACCACGTCCTTACTGCTGTGGTTGACGCCCTGACATCTTGGGGGCTTTTCGGCTCTGGAGGGATGGCCCTTCCAGGGTTGGACAGTTGCAGAGATAGTAATCTCACCATTAGCACACCTTCCAAATGCAAACCAGCCCATCCAGAGCCCCCACCATCACACTTGGGGCCACTGTCTTCCTGCTCTGGTCACCCAGGCCACGACCAGACAACCAGGGACAACCAAGGGCAGTCCTAGGTCTGCAGCCTGGAAATTATTCGACCTTTCTTATTCGACCTTTCGTCCTTTCACAGCCTCCCCCATGTCTCCGGTTCTCTCCAAAAATTCAGCCTGGCTGTAGCCTTCCTGTCCTGTTGGAGATGCTGTTTTCTCTTACTAAACTCTCGACACGGTGGGGTAGGGAAGACGATGACAGAGGATGCTGTGAGTTGGGGTCAGGCACTGTCCCCACCCCTGGGAGCTTCTCACCTTGCAGCGGGTTTCCCAGAAGGACCGTGGCAGCAGCTGGGTGGGAAGGTGAGTCCTCAGCACCCGCGGGGACGGCATCTCCCGGGCCTGCTCCACACCTATAATGTGAGTAGAGGGGAAATGCCTTTGTGGTGCAGGCGTCACGGGGACCTTATGTCGGGGCTCTGTCCAGACTCCCATCGCCTGCCTGTTTTTCTGCTTGCGTCTCGACTTCAGGGATTTCATACAGGAGTGTTGCCATCACCCCATGTGGACCCACACAGCCCAGAGCTGCGGGGAGCAGAGGGCTGACATACTGTGGGTCAGAGGATGAGCAGATGTGTTCCTGGGGCAGAGCCAGGCCCCGCATGTGCCCCGCCCCAGCCAGCCCCTCGCTTCATCTCTAGACACGCTGTTCTTGATGGCATGTGAATTGGGACTCCTGCCGCGTCCTGTAGACGTTCCCTGGGCACCTGGCCTGTGCAACCACCGTGTGGCCCTGAGGGTGGCTGGGAAGTTATGTCCTTCTCTAGAAGCAGCCACCCCGTGTAGGGACCAGACGCTGATGCAAATGCCTCCTCATCCTTCGCCCGGCAGACAGTGTGACACTGTCCGGATGGACGCACGTCCTGTACGTGTGCCCGACCCCCAGGAGGCACAGCCTGGGGGACCCTCAGATGGACTCAGATCCGGGCGATGACGTGTCCGTGTGGCAATTCAGTCCTGACAGGTGGGCTCCCCTCGGGGAGTGGGTAGTGATGGGAAGAGGGCTGTGGGAAATCTCTGGGCCTCCCTCCCAATTTTGTTGTAAACCCAACACTGTCCCAAAAAAGTACAGTCTTAAAAGAAAGGAAGGGAGGAGGCAGGGCAGTGAGGGAGGGGCTCTCACCCGAGGGCTGGGGCGGCCGGGCCCACTCGAGGAAGGGGTGGCGGTGCTGGATGGTGGCCCGCTGGCACTTCTCCACGTCCCCGTTCTGCTCAATCATGTCCACGATTTCCTGGATCCACGTCGTCCCTGCAGCTCACACAGATGGTGAGAGGCAGACACCAGTTAGACTGTCCGCCCCTACCATTCTGGGCAGACTGATGGCTGCTCAGATCAGCCTCCTCTCGGGCTAGGGTCCTGCTGGCCTCAGAGACGGGCGCCCACTCGGGAGGCACCCACGGGGTCTCCAGGGAGGGAGGAGCCCAGCAGGCTGGGTCCCCCAAGCTGTTGTGCTTGAGCCTGTAAACCCAGGAACCCACCTCCCGGAGCACCCGTCCCGGCGCAGAAGGAGGTCTCCTGGAACAAGGGCGAACCTCCCATCGGGGGAGGTCCGACTGCCCTGGGAAGCCATGCCCACCCAGCTCTGAGGGCTCCGTCCCAGCCCCACAGCCACCTGACTTCGGGTAGGTGCAGATGACGAGGTCGTCTGGCTTGGCCTCAAACCCCTGGATCTGGCCCCAGTTGTCCACGGTGGCCGCTGGCAGGGGCACCCCCTCCAGCTCACTCAGCGGTGGCCATCTCCCCACTTCTGTGGTCAGGGCCATGACAGCTTGGGGTGGGAGGGGGCGTCCCTATGGGCAGAGAATAGAGGAGAGATTTTTTAAACTGTAGTAAAATCCACGTGACATAAATTTTTACCATTTTATCCATTTTTAAGTGCACCATTCACTGCCATGAAGCACAACCTCACTGCTGTGTCATGGTTGCCAACGTCTCCTCTTTCCAAACTGGAGCTCTGTCCCTGTGGAACACTCACTCTCCACGGTCCCCTCCTGAGCCCCAGGCCCTGCCCTCTGCCTTCTGTCTCTGTGGATCGGACCTCCAGGGACCTCACACGAGGGGAATCACACACTCTTTGTCCTGTGGTGATGGGTTCATCTCACTGGGCATCACGTCTTCGGAATCCATCCATGTTGGAGCGTGTATTGGAATTTCACCCTTTTTCTGAGGGTGGATAATCGTTCGCGGTGTGTGTGGACCACATTTTATCTGTTCGTCCATGCATGGACCCTGGGGTTGATTCCAGCTTTTGGCTTTTGTGAGTCATGCTGCTGTGAACTGGGTGGACAAACATCTCTTCAGGACCTGCTTTTGGCTCTTTGGGGTCCTCCCCCAGAAGGGGCATCACCGGGCATGTGGCATTTCTAGGTTTAATTTTTTGAGGAATTGCCTTACCATTCCCACAGCGGCTGCACCATTTTGCCTTCCCGCCAGCAGTACCTGAGGTCCAGCTTCTCCACATCCTCACCAACACTCGTTATTTTATGTTTTTCTTTTTGAATTTTATAATAGCCGTCCTCATGGGTGACAGCTCATCGTGCTGTGGGGATTCGTGTCTCCACCGATCAGCCACACTGACTGCCTTTCCATGTGCTTGTTTGTCATTTGTGTGTCTTCTCTGGAGGCTGCTTAAATCCTTCGTCCACTTCTGAGTCAGGTTGTCTGTTTTTTGCTGTTGTATAGAGAGACTTTTAAATGCACGAAATGAGGAAGGCTGGGCACTGTTACCCCAGGATAGTTGGCAACTGGGATTCCAGAGACATTTAGTGCTACTGCCAATTTAACTAACACTTAAAATCTAACAGCACCAAACACGTCAGTTTGCATGTGCTGGGCTGAGTGCCTTATGAACTTGAAGTCATTCCAACTCTTGCATAAAATGACTGTTAGAACTTTAAAGCTGAAAGGGTCCTTCCAGAAGCTGTGGCAAGAAACGGTTGTTGGATGCTGAGTGAGAGCCTGGGGCAGTCCCTCCGAGGAGTGGGTGGGAGGCTGGTGTCCCCGTCACCCAGACTCCTTTTCAAGGGTTTTCTACTCTCAGGGTGAGTCCAGCCCTTCAGGATGGACCCTGTGTTTTCAGAAAGTGAAAGACAAACTCTCTCCAAAAATATTTCAACCATAAGAAGCAGCTGTATTTATAATGTGTCAAAGAAGGTGGAGTTTGGACAATCCTCCTGAGATTATGGTCAGTTTCAGGAGGGAGAAGGGGAGAGAACTAAGGTTTCTAACAGGCCTTCTGTGTTAGAGCTTTTACAAATTTTTCTCTTGTAATTTGTATCAAACATTTATTGGGAAAGAGTGTTAACATCGTTACACGTGTGAGGAAGCGGAGAGTCACGTGATCAGTAACTTGCTCAGGATGGCAGCCAAAGTTTGCCTAAAATCCCACATTCCTCCTTTAAGAATGACCTCTTGTTTTGTGTTGTGAGTATAAATACACATACACAGGGCATAAAATTTGGAATAAGCTCAGATGTACAAGGAAAAAAATCATCATGCAGGAATTATTATTTTGATGTGTTTCCTTTTCAGATACACATGATGCGTGGTAGGCAGAAGAGTAGCCCCCAAGGGGTCTGCGCCTTAATTCCTCATTTGTCACAGTGTGTGGCCAAGGGACTTTGTAGGTGGAATTAGGCTTAAGAGCGTGAAGGCTGTGGAGTTGTCCTGGGCTAGCCGGTGGGACCCACGCCCCCGCGAGGACGGTTAGAGTTGGAAGAGCCAGAGAGAGGGAGCAATGCAGCAGCGGAGGGGGATTCAGAGCCTGAGGGAGACTCATCCAGCCGTCGCTGGCCTGGAGACGGAGGGGTCAGGGGCCCCACGTGTCCTCGGGAACCACCCTCAGCCAACAGCGGGGAGATGGGACTTCAATCCTGTAGCACTAGGGCCTGAATTCTGCCAACAACCAGGATGAGCTGGGAGCAGTTCTCCCCCAGGACCTCCAGAAAGGAGCGCAGCGCTGCCAGCAAGCACCTTGGTCTCACCTGGAGACACCTGCTGGGGACTTCTGATGACAGAGGTGTCAGGTAACAAATGTGTGTTGTTCTAAGATGCTAAATTTGTGGTAATCTGTTATAGCCACAACAGGAAACTGTATATATTACAAACCACTCCGGGGACATGATCATGGACCATGGACTGACAGCATCTCCCCCCAAACTGAAGCCCTGACCTCCAGGACCTCAGAATGTGACTGTATTTGGAGATGGGGCTTTTAAGGGGGTAATTAAGTTAAAATGAGGCCAGTGGCCCCAATCCAATCGGACTGGTGTCCTTACTAGCAGAGGAGATGAGACACAGAGATGCCAGGGCTGCACCTGCCCAGAGGGTCGACCACGTGAGGTCTCGGCAAGAAGTCTTGACCTGCAGGCCAAGGAGAGAGGCCTCGGTAGTAACCACCCTGCCCATGCCTCACCCGGGCCCTCCGGCCTCCGGAGCTGTGAGAAAGCAGATCTCTGCTGTTTACGCCGTTTAGTGCAGGCTATGCTGTTAAGGCGGCCTGAACGGACTAATGCAAACTAACCTTCGAAGGCAGCTTAGAGACCAGCTGTCTATTTGGAAACTGGTGACTGGAGGGAGAGGATAAACCATTCATCTTGAATTTCCTGTACTGATTGCACTGCTGAAAAACCAAATAGGAGACGAAAAAAGTTTCTCTTCACAGAATTATTCCAGCAAACACATGAACAATAAATTACAGGCTTGTAAGGTCCTTTGCAGCCCTCCATGGTGAAAGGATCCAGGGTTTTAACTTTCACAGGCCCCAACATCACAGAGAGGACAAGCAGACCCTCGGTGAGAAGCACGTTACCTACAAAGTGGTTCTGCCCAAAGCCCTGAATCTGATTCTGATTAAGTCTCAAAATCTAGACGCGTTACAGAAAATGCGGAGAACAGGGCAACGTGTTAAAACACCCCACAGGGAGGCTCGACAAAATGCAGACCTTGTGAAAGTCGGCAGGTCAAGGGTACAGTTTCTTTAGTGAATCACAAGAGAATTTAAAAACAGGTGGAGAAGAACCTAGAGATTGAAAAAAAAAAAAAAGTTCCCTGGTGCCATGGACAGAAATCCTGGTCCCTTCCGTGGGAACCTGTAGCATTTCGTGTGTAAGCCCCGGAGTTGTTCCCCCACTGCCCCACGCTCCCTGCTTGCACGTATGGCCCCCAGAGCCCGGATCCCAGCCCGTCTGAGACCCAGTGCTGAGTGTGGGCAGCAGCCGGATGGAAGGAGGGCACTTTTTGGAAGGAGTGGCCGTGGCACAGAAGTGGGGGCCGCTAGGGGCAGGGGTGGGAGCGAGACCCTGTCGTCAGAGCGGAGCTCAGGGAGACGTCTGCCCTGGGCCTGGGTTTCTCAGCCCTGCTCGGTTGGCTGGTGCCCTGCCGGTTACAAACATCTTATTCTTCAGGTTCCTTAACATGCTTTCTGGCTTGAATTAATCAGTCGTCTACACAGCCGCACCTACATTACTATCGTACAGATTAAAAAAGGTAAATCAATGAGTTACGTAAAGGATTTCTTTTAAGCCATTTTCTTACCTTTAGGTTCCAGCTGAAGCCCAGCAGCCTGGAGGCAGGAGGGACCAAGGGGCAGTGAGCTCAAAGGTCTCGCCTTCCAAGGAGGCAGGGTGAGCCTCAAATTACCGCTGAGTCGGGGGGGCTGGTGGGTGACCTGGATGCTCCGACCACACTGCTGCCTCCTTACGTCCTTCCTGCCCCAGCTTGGCGCCACCTCCCTGTGTTCTCTTTTATTTCTTCCATCTGAAGCCTTGTTTACTGGTGAGTGTGGGCAGAGGGCTGGCCCCAACAAGGGGGGGACTCCACGGCGGCTCACTTCCCTTGAGGCCAGACCTTCAGACGCCACTTCTGGAGGCAAAGAGCCTCAGCCACTCTCTCCCCAAACACTGGGGGCTCCCTGGGCTGTGTCTGTAAACAGTTACGAGCCACCTGATCCCCTGGAGACAGTACTTCTGTGTCCTTGTGTTCTCACGTGCTGAGAGTAAAGGGTACACTCGTCAAAGGGGACATGGTTCAGTGTGGAGCCGGATCAGTAAAGCAAATTTCTCTCACAGAAGGTCTGAGTAGACATTTTTCCAAAGAAGATGTACAGATGGCCAACAGACACATGAAAAAGTGCTCAACATCACTAATCACCAGGGAAATGCAAATCAAAACCAGGAGATACCACCTTATACCTGTCAGAATGGGTGTCATCAAAAAGACAACAACGAATGTTTGTGAGGATGTGGAGAAACGGGACCCTGTTTACTGTTGGTGGGAATGTAAATTGGTGCAGCCACTGTGGAAATAGTATGGAGGCTTCTGAAAACATCGAAGCTGGCACTGCCATGTGATCCGGCAGTTCTGCTTCTGTACATCCGGAGAAAACTAAAAAGGGTTATTGAGGAGACAAATGCACTCCTGTGTTTATTGCAGCCTTATTCACAACAGTCAAGACATGGAAACAGCCAAAGTGTCTATCGACAGATGAGTGGGTAAGGAAGATCTATATATATGAGGAAATCTTGCTGTTTGCAGCAACATGGATGGACCTGGAGAGCATTATGCAACGTGAGATGAAGAAGACAGAGAAAGACAAGTACTGTGTGATCTCACTTCATATGGATCTTAAAAAAAGTCTGACTTATAGACACGAAGACTCGCATGGTGGTTGCCGGGGTCAGGGGAGGGAGCGGTGGGGAGCGTTGGTCAAAGGTACAAACTTCCAGTCACAAGAGGAACAAGTTCTGGGGATTTAAGGTGCAGCATGGTGCTGCAGTTAGCAATAATACATCATACACACGAAAGTTGTTAAATGTTCTCGCCACAAAAAAGCAACGGTAATTATGTGACGGGATGGGGTGTTGCTGACCCTGTGGTGGTGGTCACTTTGCAGGGTGTACTTGGGTCAAATCAACCCGCTCAACCTTAAACTTACACAAGGTAATGCATCCATTACATGTCATCATCTGGGGAAAAAATAAAAGTGGAAACACGTTTCTTTCATCAGTCAAGGTCACATAAACTTATTCTTGCCTTTAATCTGCTTACAATCCCACCACCCCTTCAGAATCAGTAGCATTGCATTTTCAGTGTTTTAATCCATTTCATTTACAGTCTCCAAAGGGAGACTCCAAGCCCGTGCTCTGTGTTTTCAGGATTACTTACAGCTGGAGTTCAGGGGCAGTGGTGTGTCTCCAGGCAGAGGGGCTGGGAGACCGGACGGGGCCACCCCCAGGCTGTCAGGCCCCGCTGGGGAACTGGCTCTGGGCAATCACGCGTCCCTCCGCTGGGCTGTGTGGCCACGTTCTCGGCAAAGCCTGTGGCCTGTGGTTGCTGTTTTCTTGTCCAGGAGCTCATTTCTGGTCTCCTCCTGTCAGGGCTCTGGCTACACAGTTTACTCTCGATAGTGATGCCACACCTGGTGCAGACGCAGGGTTTTTGTCGCCTGGGGACCAGGGCAGCTTCCCAGGGGTGGGGGAAGTGAGCCCTGCGCTCCCGCCCATCTGTCTGACCGCGAACATCAGGCACAGAGAGGGCAAAGAGCGTTCTCTCGACTTCCCATGGGACTTCCGGGGCCGCTGGGTGCAGCTTTGTGCCAGATCGCTGCACGATTTCCAATACTGTTTCTCTGCTTTAGCTCTACATAGACATGCCTGGATTCCAGCCTGAATGTCCACAGGCTGTTTGTAAAGGAAAATCTTTGCAAAACCAAACATCCTGCTCAGGCAGAAGGACCAGGCAAACCTCATTTGAATCCCCATGGTGTGTGGGCATTTAGGGACTCACATGCCAAGTACCCCAGGAAACAGGGGAACAGTCCTCTCTCTCTCTCTCTCACAATGAAAGGTTTCATGATAAAATTCAATGTCAATGGAAAAGTATATATTTTCTTATTTTCAGCTTTCAGAAATTAAGTAAAGATCTATTGAGTACATTCGGAAAACGCAGTAATGTTTTGTCCCTCTGGTTTGAGTGAAGCCGGTCTGTTGGGGGACTTGCCCTCCCACCCCACGGGGTTCAGGTGTTTCCCCCAAACCCTCCCGTCTGCTCACTTCCTGTCTGTCTCATGTCCCCTGCTGTCCCTGTGAGCGTTTGTCCTGCCCACACCCACTCCTCCCCAGGCTGTGTTCTCCAGCCACCTTGTCTCAGTCCCTCATTTCAGACCTAACCCTGGAGCCTGTACTCCTGTGATCACAGTGGGACTCGTGCCCTGATTAGGGGACCCCCGGATGGGACCCCCTCCCCTCTGCCCCTCGGGGAGTAGGCTGCCTGTCTCAGGTGCCAGGTGGGTTCCATCTGAGAGGCCACATGTTGCATGTTGGGGAGCCGGGTGGGGTGGGGACATCCACCTGCAGGCCCTCCCAGCTCGGGGGGCAAAGGCTGGGGCAGAGCCTACCTACCATGCCGGGCCGGCAAATCCTTACCCCAGGAGCCACCGTCTTGTCCTCACTCTGACCTGCCTGTCCCATCTGCACCTACCCAACGGCCCCGCATCTGGCTTCAGGGTGGGACTCTGGGTCCCACAGAGCTCGGGGCTCCTAACAGGGACTTCTGTGGGTCTCAGAGCTCCTGGAGATGTGGGGACCTGCTGGTGCTGCCTGGGTGCCCCAGCGCCACCTCGTTCAGCTGGGCTTCCCTCCAGGCCCGGGCTGCTGCCTTCACAGGATGGGGGAGCCCTGGCCCCAGTGGCTTTGCCCCATGCTCCGAGGGCACCAGAGTATGAGCGCTGAGCTCTCTGGGGGACCAATGCCTGGGGGGTGGGCACCCTGGAACCTTGGCGATCAGGCCCAGGTTGGGGCTGTGCTCTGTCCACACCCCTTCCTGTCCCTCCACCCGGCTGCCCCGCTCCCTAGAGAGTCTGTCATGGGGGCACTCAATCCTCAGCTCGGGGTCTGCTCTGTGAGCCAATCCCAAACCAGGACCCCAGGCCTCCCAAGATCAGCACGAGGCTGATGCCAGCTCCCTGCTGGGTTGACTCCACCACATTCCATCCTCCTGGGACCTGGGCTGGGGGGAATCTGGGGGTGTTTTATGCCAGTTCCCTGGTCACTCGGTTCCTGGGAGGACACGTGAGATCATGCACTGAAGTCACAGCCAACTGTCTGCAGGGCCCCGTGTAGGAGGCCAGCATGCCTGTCCCTCCGCACTCCCTACTGTCCTGCTCCCCGCTGTCCCTCCCCCCGCTAACACCTCTCCCCCACCCGTCCCCACTGGACCCCTCCCTGTGGCCCGCACTGGTGGGGCCACCATGTTCCCCATCCCCCCGGAGCTCAGGGGCAGCCAGTGGTCTCTGGGCTGGACCTCGAGGGGGCCATGGAGTTTTAAGTCCAGTGTGGGCCGAGCCCAGCAACTGAGAGACAGAAGATACCTCAAAAGGTTTAAGAATTAAACCACTAATTCTTCCTCTTTATACTTTGAGTATTTTTTAAAAGGACATAGCAGAGCTTTGTAAGAGAGAAATCCACACATGTTTTCTGTGACTGAAATTTATGGAGAATGTAAGAGTGCAATTTATTTTCACAGTTAAATCAATAAGAATTGGACCGTTCATAAAAGAAGAAAGACAAGCTTTGCTTAGTTGTAACTAGATACATTGCCTGTTTAATCACCGTGGTCCCCTGGACGCCGAGGCCGTGCTGGACACAGGGAGTTACGTGCTCGCTGTCTAGATTGCTAAGTAGCCCCAGAATGTCAGGCGTGGGGTTCACTGGCAGAAGCATGTCTGCTGTTTAATCACGCCGGCTGGTTCCCCCTCCTGCTCCTCCGTGCAACTCAGCCCTCTGCAGAGATGCCACTGGGCTTATCCGTCAGGTGGTCAATGATCCGCACACTTGCCTTAGAAGGAGAAGGAGTGTGCACAGGGGCTGCCTTAGTTCCGGGGCGGGGGACATGGTTGTCTGTGTCAGAGGATGTGCTGGCCCAGGGCAGAGTCCCTCCCACAGAGCAGCCTTCCTGACAGCCTTTCAGACTGAACACTGACCACTGTAGAACTGAACTGCTTTGCTGGACACCAGAAACTAACATTATAACTCACCTACACTTTGATAAAATAAAATTTAAGAAAAAGCACCAACCTTCGCACAACTTGTGTAGATGATGGTGGTACTTTCTTGAGTAGATTTTAACAAGAAGGATCAGAACACGATTCCCTGCGAACCTAAACAGCTTGGCTGCCCTGACAATGTTGCCAAGAGCCTCTTTAAGAAGGATACCATGGGCTTCGTATCAGAGATGTGATACTCAGGTTTTGTTAAAGTGCACGTGGTGCTGGGTGTTTTACTGCCTTTTATTTTCTCTTGGCTAACGTGAGCCCCCCTAACCCCCCCCAGAAGTCTGCCTGAAATACAAGGTCATTCTCACTCTCGGCCCTGCTTCCCCGGCCTTGTCTCCCTCAGTCCTAGACCAGCTCCTCCATCCACCCCTAACCCCTCAGCTCACGTCTCTACTGCGGGCCCCTGGTGGCTCTGGTTCCCATGTCGTCAGGGTGAGAACTGGCCGCTCTCACGTTCTCCCTGGGGCCACATCTCAGCTCTTTGCGTCCCCGGTTCCTTTCCTTTCTGACTCTCTTCTCAAACCTCATCTGTGGGGGGCCGGGCTGGGGGACACCAGTGACAGAGCTCAGTCCTGTGTTCATTTTGCATCCACACACCATGTGGTCAGGTCTACGTGGGTAACTGTGTGATTTAATTGTCTGCCTCTACCCAGGCTTTGATCGCGTTTTGTCTACACTGGGGCGTAGCATCTATGGGTTGTGTGCAAAGCTAGGGAAGGAGGAAGGGAGTTGCTGTTCTAAGCGCCCTTGATCACGAGGCTCAGACGTCTAAAGCCTCATGTGGGGTCCCCAGCCGCCCCCCACTACTCAGATCTCCGTGCGGAAGGTCAGGCTGCTCCCTGCCATCTTCTGTGCGTAGTCTGCCTCAAAGGCTTCGTTCTGAGCCACCGTGAAGTAGTTCTTCCAGTCCCCGGGCATCCCTGCAATGAGGAAGCATCTCAGTGACTGGCGGGGGCCCTGGGAGGGGGAGCACTCACCAGCGGGGCCGGCATGAGGGGGACACTGTCCCGCAGTGGCGTCCACAAGAAGGAGCATGAGACGCTTTGGAAAGTCTATGCAGATGGTGGGGCAGACCCCGCCCAGCCCCAGAGCGCAGGCCCCATGCACCTCGCCTCATGAATGGGGAGATGGAGTGGTCCATGATGCTGCTGGGCAGGCTGGTGTAATTGGCCATCGGGTTTTGCCTCATCATGTCAAAGGAGGTGTGATGGATGATTTTATTCAGAATGTCCTCTGAGACATCTTTCTCCAGGAACTTCAGGATCTTCTGAATTTCCCTCTTGGGGTCCTGCAGGATCAAACAAATAATTCGAGGCTTCCCATTAGGGACGTTCTTTCTGTCTGGACAACCGTGTTTGGGGTGGGATGGGTTAGGGAGCGCTTTACCACGCGATCTCACACATCCTCACGAAGCTTTCATGAGACTCAGACAGAGGTGATGTGCATTTTGCAGATGAAAGACATGGCTCCTAAGTGTCAGGATTAATCAGATGATAAAGGCATGTGATATTTCTTGAGGGGGAGGAGCTTCTGGAAATTGTGAGCTTAAGCAGAGAAAATTTAGAAGACCAAAAAAAAAAAAAAAGGTTACGGCATCTTAGGATAAACTTGAGTTGGAGAGAATTGTTGAGAGAGGGCTCGCACAGGGCCCGTCTGCGGGCGAAGGCGGCCGCACAGCCTCACCTCCTTCATGTCCTCGTAGAAGAGGTAGAGGATGCGGTGCCGGTCCTTGGCATCCCACCATCCCTTCACGTGGTTGTACCAGGAGCCCCACAGCACTGAAGGGACAGAGGAAGATGGGGCGTGAGCACTGACCTGAACCCTATGAGATGGGCAAGGTGTCTCAGGTAAAAGAGGATGTTGAATATGCACAACCAGGCAACAGGGACCCTGGCGCAATTCCCTGCAGGAACAGGGATTTTTAACCCTCTGGGAGACCATACGAAGGACCCTAGGCTCCGTGGCTTTTGTCTGCCCCTTGAACTGACTTCCTCGTGAGAGGCCGCTCATGGGCAGGGTGCATGGTCTGTGTTCCCCTTGCTTCACTGCCAGGTGCCGAGATCAGCGCTTGGCGAGAAGTACTGCTCCCCAAAAGGCTGATTTTGAAAAGAAATCTCACTCTGAAGAATCACAGTGACCAGACACCTGGGCCCCTTCACTCTCTGTGGTGGCAGTGGAGGGAGAGGGGTGCACTGGTGTCTTCATGGGCCCCCAAAGCCACTCCCTCCCCCCTCCCCCATGAGGTTGACCTCTTGGTCTGTGTCAGAGGGCTCCTCCGCCCTCAGGGTCCTCGTTTTTTTGCGAGCACAAGGCATGAGGAGCAGGAGGGCGAGGATGGTGCTGCCGTGGCCGACCGTCCCCCAGCCACGCCTGCAGCAGCTGCCAAGGAGCCCTCTCCCTCCCCGGGCTCAGTGGCCCAGAACCCGGTCCCATCACCTGTCGGGTCCTTCACGCCCTGCCACAGCTTTCCAAGGAGCATCCTAGCTAAACTCTCACCTGAGGGTCCCATCCGCATCCTTCCAGGACCTTGATAAACACGGTCGCTCAGCGAGAGCCCCGCCTTCCTGATGCCAGCAGGTGGGCGCGCGGGAGGCGTGGCCCCACAGCTCCCTGGTACGCACCTTTCCCAGCCTTGAACATCTCCACGTACTCCTCCCAGGAGCCAGGGTCTGGCATCAGTTTATTCATTCTTGAGAAGTGGTAGTAGGACACCAGACAGTCCTTGGCATTTCTGGCCACATAGATGATCTGAAACCAGCCGGGCAGGGGATGGAGACACAGAGAAAACAAGACAAAAAAGGTGCCTGCTCAGGACAGAGCCAACGTTACCAGGAGAACCTCAGACCACCCGGGTGAGTGACTGGATGTGCCTTTTCTGTGCCCACTTCTTCCGGTCTCCCCAGTGGAGTTTGAATCTACAGCTGAGGCACCGTCACTGGGAACACCCCCTTTCTCTCTGAAAGTGTCCCGGTTTTCACGATAAATACTCCAGTCACCCTGGCCGTCACGTCCCTGGAGGTTGAAGGGGCTCTGTGGCATTTTCAGTGTGTGGAAGGAAGGGCCCCGTGGCTTTCCCCGAGCAGGGGATCTAACTCAGTTATAGGATGGGAGGAGCCTCTGCCTTATCTGTGCACAGGGAACCGCAGCCATGCAGATAATTCCTTCTGCTGCTAAGACTACAGGACCCTGAGGCGGGGCTCGGTCTACCTTCTGGAGCTGCGGGTGACCTGCCTTCTCTTCTCCTGGGAAAGGAGACTCGTGGTCTGGCTTTCAGCCCTGCTGCCCCCTCCCTCCCACTCTCCCAGCCGGCCCCCAGCCCAGCCTGCCCCGCTGCGTGCACCCTCAGTGGGGTTGGGAGGAGGTGCAGACTGGTGGTTTCTCAGGCGTGCTCCCCCAGGCCCCAGCTGTGCAGCAGAACTGTGGGCCCAGCCACACCCGTTCCCTGTTGGGTTCTCCTCCGGGCAGTCAGCCCAGATCCTGCAGCCCTAGCTGCATTTCCCCAGTCGCTCCTCTCCAGGAGCCCAGACCAGCCGTGGCTGTCCTTGTCCCCTTCCCTCCTGCTGGGTTTCTCTCGGATATTCACAAACACACTCAGGGACCAAAAAGCAGGACACAGCAGCGAGGTCTTATTAACAAGTAAACATATTTCTCAGTGCTTATGTGGGTTATTGCTTTTTTGCAAATCAAACCAGAGTAACTGGAGGAGGGGAAGTCGGGCTGGATGGGGAGCAGGGTGAACTGTTTTGAGTCTGGAGCCAGACGGCTGTGCATGAGCGATGCCCAGCTTACAATTCCCGTGCCTGCTGCTGCATCTGGGAGCTTCCTGCTGCCGTTGTAACGCGTGACCGTAGCTGGAGAGGCTAAGACAAGAGCTCTATTCTCTTACGATTCTGAAAACCAGACTTCCCGGGGCTGGCTCCTTCTGGTGCCTCCAGGGGAGAATCCACTCCCTCGCTGTCCTAGAACCTGGGCTGCCCGCTTTCCTTGGCTCTCGGCTCTGCCCTCAGAGCCCTCCAGTGTCTGTGTCACGTGTCGCACCCCAGCTTGCTCCTCTGGCCTTCTTGTCTCCCGCTCGTAAGGGTCCTCATCATGATCTTCAGGGCCACCCCAAGAATCCAGGTACTCCTCCCACCTCGGGAGCCTCAACTTGGTCACATCTGCCCCTCAGGCAACGTTCACGGGCGTCTGGGGGACCCTGTTCTGCTCAGCACACCATCACAGGAGGAAACGCCCAGACTCAACTCTCTGACAGCCTCCTCAAGTAATCCACCGTCCTCAGCAGACGAAGGGAGGCCCTGCCACGGAGAGTGGCGGCTCTAGAAGGCCTGGCTCACCAAGGGCAGCTGGTAATCTGATGGCAGGCGAGTGTGAGGGTGTCTCCTGACTGATCCACACTATCATCACTTGGAAATCATACTGGTCCCTAATCAAGACTGAGTTATCTGTCTGCAGGAGTAAGCCAAGCTGTTTTCAAGGCCACAATGAGCAGGGTGGGAGTTTGGGGAAGCGAGTCGGGGATGAGGTAGTGCTTTGATCTCTGGGAACCTACTTAAGTCCACAGCAGCTGGTCTGGGGACCAGAGACACATCCGGGGTGGAGAGCCAGGGAGACCCGGGACAGAGGGTCTGAGCACCGTGCCTGGGAGATAGTGTCTTGGGAAAACAGACTTGACCATGTGGTTTCCTTGGAAAGCGTTCAGTCCAGAGGGCGGAAGGGTTTGCAGCTGGGCCCCAGCGTGGCTTCCCCGCTGGGAGTTGTATGGTCCAGCGGAGACAGGTGTATGGCTCTGCTGGGCGGCTACACCTGTCACTGCAGGTGTATAAGTTGGTATTTGGTGTATACTCCATAGTTCATTGATTTCAAGAGTCACTGATGAAGCAGATATCAGGAAAAAACGCTGGCATGTTCAGTGTACATGGCATTTATAGGATCTGAATGTGGAAGTGTCAAAATAAAACCAAAAAAGGAAATAAAAACTGGAGGACATGGAGGTAGGACTGTGCCTTGGAGCCTGAGCCATGGGACACAGACCAATTTCTCTCCACGCCCCGTTGTCTCCCTCCACGGTTCCCCTCATGGGTCTTCCCTAGACAGAAACCCCTGCACTTTGCTCCTTGGAGGATTCGCTCTGAGGGAGCCGCCTTCCTTAGGAAGCAAGCGCTTTGTTTCATGCCCCTCCCGTGGTGGCTCTGTTGGCAGGTGATCAGAATGATGTTGTGTGAAATCCAGTCCCGGGTGCACCCAGAGATCGTGCTTTAAGGGAAAGGCGGCTCCAGAAGGAGGAGTGGGAAAGAGCAGGGTCTGATGCTGCTGTCTGCCCTGCACCCCCCCGGGTGGTTGTCTTCCAACAGCTTCAATTGTTTCCACTTAGATGGAGACACTGCTTGGCCAACAGATCAGAGCTGGCTGTTCTTACCTTTGAATTTTCTTTCCAAAAGGAAGGAGGCAGCATCTGAACAGGCAGGTGGGTCTTCAGCGTCCTCGGAGACGGCATTTTGTTGGCCAGGTCCAGCCCTGCGAAAAAAGGCCGCCACTCAATGCACGCTCGTCTCCAGTGTCATTGCTGGGGGTCAAGCGTCTGCAATCAGAATTACCACATTTTGGCTTTGCCTAAAATTACGATTTTACAATCTGTATTTTCCTCCTGGTGACACCTTTACTGTCCTTTCTGGTGAAGGAAATAGTAATTATGTGTTGAAAACAACCTTGGCGACAGAACGCCCCTGGTCTGATTGTTGGTGTGTGTGCCTGTGCGGGCAGGGAGGATGTGGGGGGGGGGCAGGGGTGACAACTCTGACCCAGTGTGCACCGGGACATTTCCCCTTTGGGGTCCCTCCTCCCGGAACGGAGGGCTGGATAAGGCAACTGGAGAAGAGCTGGCGTCCCTCTGGAGGGAGGGAGGGGCCTGGCCACCCTCCAGCCCCAGCGCCTGCCAGTCACACGCGGGTCTAAATTCACTCCAGCAGCCCACGGCCACCTCTGGCACCTTGCAGACAGCAGCCAAGGGCTGGAAAGTGAGACAGTCACCATGAAGGGCCAGACCAATGGTCACTCCCAATCACATGTCAGCAGGTTGGTTCCTCTTCAGTGGAAACTAACAACCTGATTCAAAAATTTATATGGAAATGCAAAGATCCTAAAATAGCTAAAGGAATTTTGAAAAGAAAAAAACCGTCAGCTTATTCTACCTAATTTCTGAACGTATAAAGCTGCTGTATCGCAAAGTGTGGAGCCGGCATAAAGAGGGACACGTGATGCCAAGGACAGAGCAGAAGGTCCAGAAGGCGCCCAGGTATGGGGTCATTAGATTTGGGAAAGGGGCTGTGGCCATTCGATGGGAGAAAAGGTAACTTTTTCCACCAGTAGTGCTGGAATAATTGGCTCAGTGAGTAACAGGTTTTCAGCAGGTACCACTTTACAAGTGAAGAAAGGTTAGGTTTTGAGAGGTTTAGCAACTTGCTCAGGGTCACCCAGATAAGAGTGCAAACCAGAACTGAAGCTGGACTGCTTGATTCCCAAATCGGTGCCTTTTCACCACTGGGTTGTCCTCTCTAGAAAAAGCTACTCTTTGCTACTATTTACTTTATAAGAACTTGTCCTGTATTCCTAAATGATTGCAAGCTCTTCGAGGATGCTGTGTTCAGTATTTCTTAGTATCTCTGGTGGGAAGTAAGTCACCTGTTGGTAAGAGTGGTCCTAGGTATCATCTAGCTTGACTCTCGGTGGATGCACAGGTTACAGATCAAACAGAGCAGAAGACAGACCCCCCTAAAGGGAAGCATGCGGACACAGGGGTGTGGTTTCCAGGAGTCCTCAGCCTGCCCTCGCTGGACTGGACCTCTGCGGTCACTCCTGAGTGGGCAGCGTGCTGCCTGAGGCCACCCACTCACGCATTTCGAGAGAGGCATGGAGGGGTCTTTTTTCCCAGGTGAAGGAGTGTGTTGACCTGAACCTCCTTCAAAAGCTTTCCCTGTTCCTTTTGGAAATATTTTCTGGAAGGCTGACTGTACAAGTAATTCTCCTTTCAAAGCGAACTGGCCCGCACAGGGTTGCAGTCCGCGGGTCCCCCCACTGGGCATGTACCTGATTTGATGAGCGGGGGCAGAGCCCACTCGATGAAAGGCTGCCGGTTGAAGGTGCTGGCTCGCTGGCACTTCTGCGAGTCCCCGTCATTCTGGATCATGTCCACAATCTCCTGTGTCCACGTTGTGCCTAGAGGGTCGGTTTTCCTCAGTCCCTCCCGTTCACTGTATAGCTCTCTTTCCTTGGTTACTCACACACTCAGTAAAATTCACACGTGCTTAGCGTTGAGTAGAGTCAGCTCAGGTACCACCTCCTCTGCGTGACACCCAGGTGGATGGAGCCTCTGCTCCAAGCACCAGGTCCCCTGTGCTCATCATCCAGGTCTTCCCACGCACCTGCCGTCATGTGGGACCAAGAATGCTGCAGAGGCAGGTTCTGGCTGTTTGTTCCCTCTGCCCCTCACACCCGCATTAGGGCTTTGCACCTAATACATACAGCTTGAGTGAAAGAATACAGACTCAGAGGGGAGCAGGGAGACACAAGGGTGAAGCAGATACTGTCCCTGCCCGACCACGCGTACAGTCTTTTCTGTAGAAGGTAAGATATGACGGAGATTGCCTCCTGCCTAGTTAGTACCCACTTTCCCCTTCTTTCTCAAATTAATAAATCTTCAATTTTCAGCTGGGCACAGGGCTACCTGGCTCACAGGTTACACCGTTTAGTCTCTCTTACAGCTAAATGTGACCGTGGCATTAAATTTGGGGCCCCTTCCAGGGATCCCAGCTCTGCTAACGTGGCTCCCTACTGCCAGCTTCTCAAACCCACCTGACTTTACGTAGGTTGCGATGAGAAGATCGTCTGGTCTTGCTTGGAAATTCCAGATTTTGTCCCAATTATCGCTCATTAGCTTGGTCATGAGGATCCCGCCCACTTCTGAGGTTTCTGGCCGCAGGCATTTCTCATCCACACACAGGTCTTTCATTTCCTCCAAGGACATCTTTCTACGTGGACTGACTTGACAGGTGCTTAAAAGAAAGGTGTGCACGTGTCATTTCTAAAGCTTTGAACAGTCATTTCTTTTCTTTTTGTAGAACGATTCCCTGAAAAAGTCAGGAGAGATGCAGTGGAAACGCATTGCTTTGTTGAATGCTAACTTAAGTGAGAGACAGGAGTGCTGTGGGAGCCGGAAGCATTCTGAGTCGCCTCAATTCTGGCTGTAAAGACCTGGAGAAACGAACACGTTTCTGATGAGTTGCAGTTCCTGGCGGAAAGTGCAGCCAGGGGCGCACGAGGCAGTGGTCTTTTGGGTTGCCTCGTCAGAGGTGGCCCGTCTGAAGCCTGAGTGATGGAGGAGGGGGTGGCCGAGCAGGGCATCAGGCAGAGGGCCACCGAGTTCACAGACGCAGTCACCTTTGAGCAACAGATGTCCAGAGTGGAATCGGCACATAGGCTGGTTGGATGCCAACCAGTGCTGAAGTGGCCGGGGTCAGGAGAGCAGTGGGGAGGGGGCAGGAGGGGGGCGGGCTGGTGGCACTACAGAGCAAAGTTCCAGAAGCAGGTGAGGCTTAACTGAACTTGTGGGGCGAGGGGAGGTCCCTGTTGGCACAGTGACCTTGGAAAGGTTTCAGGGCAGCAGCCTGTCTGTGCAGAAGTTCTGGGATTGCCCTGGCAGGGGCCCAGGGTGTGGCTAACCTAAGATTTAATTTCACTTTAACACATTGTCTTGGGGGTTGCTGGGCCGTGTGGGTTGTGTTGTTCGGTCTGCAGTCTGATTGCAAATTCCCAGGGGAGGCTTGTTCCTCCAGCCCAGGGTGGCCACTCCCTGCACGAGATCACTTTTCCCCAGGGCTCTTGGAAGAGGCCAGGTTTGCAGCAGGGCCGTCCAGCTCCACGTCCCCTCAGGGCAGGGGCCTGTCTCCTCTCTTGACCTGTACAGGCTTTAAACACGGAGGTGGCCACCCCCAACCCTACGGCCCTGCAACGCGGGCGGCGTCAGAGCTCAGCCCCTTCCTCTGAGTGTCCTGCTCCCTCTCCACGCCCTGCTCACATCTAAAAAAAGTCTGCTTCGTGTGGTTAGAATTTCTTGGTGTTTGTACTGGGAGGATTTTCAAGTATCTGATTTGGGTATTGGACCCGGAAGTTCCTTAACCTATTAGTTTTGGCTTAAGTAAAACTTTTTTGTTTGTTTGTTTTTGGAGAAGTAAGCCTTTATTTCCTTGTTTCACAAATCAAGCTGGCTGTGTTGGTTAAGTATAAGACATTTTTATACTGTAAGTTGGCAGAAAGGACCTCCCTACGTACACGTTTTAAACTTTTTAAAGTTCTCACACTGAATCAAAAAACAAAGAGCATTTCCCTAAAAAACAAGTTCTTTCTTCAATTAAGAGATATTAGAAACATACTCAGTTTAGTAAAAAACAATTTCAATGGCGTAGAGAAACAGTGGTACTTGAGCAATTGCTCTGGAAACCTATAAACCAATGAACTCGTTTTAGCTTGGATTGTGAAAGCCGTGGCCTAGTCTGCCTCCAGGGCTGGTCTGATGACTTTGTTACTGTTCTTAAACCACCACCTCAGCCTCCTTCTCTCCTGACTCTGCTCCCTGGGTCCTTGGACCCCTGGGCTGGACCTGGTGTGAATCTAGAACCAGAGCTCAGTGTCCCTGGCAGCCGGCTGAGCCCATCCTGGGGTGACAGGTCAGGGGATGGAACCCTTTCTGCAGCCAAAAGAAAGACTAGGAAGGCCTTTGGTCACCCGGACCCGAGCCCTGGCCCCTGGCTCTGTGGGCTTCCCGCCTGGGCCTGGAATCTGCTGTCAGTCCATCCGTTTTTTCCAAAACAACCTGCAGCAAAGTTGGAGGCAGGGCCACCTGTCCTGGGGTGACACCCTGGGCAGAGAGCTTGGTGGTCTGGGCCCCACTATGGACACCCCGGCCCTATTCCCTGGAGGACACACCTGGGCAGGGCACCCTACTCCATGGAGGTGGCCTGTCTCCCACCTGCAGGGAGAGTGGACCTGCCAGTTTGCTCAGGGGAACCTACGTGAACTTGGAGGAAAGGTTGCCCCCACCCCGTCCAGAAAGGCTGCCCTGGGACCCATGGACAGAGGCTCTGGGAAAGTTCAGGATGAGGGCAGAAAAGTGGTTTTCCTCCTTCATAGCTTTGAGAAAAATGCTTTCCCTGTGTGAGCTGGAGCGAGGGGCTATCTCTTTCCCCGCTGGCCGCCTGCTGTGTTCTCCCCGACCAGGCTATGCTGGCCAAGCTGGGAGGGCCCCAGGCGGTACTCACGGCCCCAGGCGGGTGGTTCGCGCACCTTGCCCTCCAATCCTGTTTGCTGAGCCTGACTGCTTCGCCTGCTTCGGCTCTTCCTCCGAGGATGTCAGACGTGTTCCAGACGAGGAGACCGGGGAAGCAGCTCTGACACTGATCCTGAAACTTGTTCCCTTGGAACAGGACCTGCTTAAGGTGGGTCAGGCGCAGACTATACATAAAGGCTCGGGGCTGGAGGAGGAGGTGAAGAAAGCAGCCAATGGGAGCAGAGGGGCCGCGCGTCCTAAGACCCAGGGCTGGACCAACAGGAACCTCCCAGTGTGATGACTGGGCAAGGTCCGAATGGTCAAGCGGGCTTTGGGACTGGACGCAACTTTGGGTTTTGTTCTACATTGATAGGGCCCCTTTGGAGGGCTTGCACCATGCTGGGCAGAGCGCAGGCTGGCTGCTGTTGGAAAGCAGTTTGCAGGAGGCGGGGTGCCAACGGCAGTAACAGCCCAGAAGCTTGTCTGCTCTCAAGTCACGGCTCACGAGCTCACCTTGGAGTGATACTGAAAGGCATCCATTTTATAGACATGTTCTGGATTACAGGGTTTTTAAAAAATTTCTTTTTGTGGGGAGGAGTTAGGTTTATTTATCTACTTATTTATTTACGTGGCGGAGGGACTGGGGATTGAACCAGGACCTCGCGCTGGTTAAGCACGCGCTCTACCCTCGGGCTGCACCCCCACCCCAGACTGCAGGTTTCCGCAGTGGTTTGGCGAATGTGCTTTCTGGCAGATATGATCACAGACGTGTTGTCCTTGGGGACAGAACTGGTCACAGGGCCAGGCTGCCCCACGCCCCTTTCAGCAGACGCACCTTTCGGGGCGTATCGGTTTACTGCTCCAACACCTGCAGGAATCATTTGTTTCTCCCCACAATAGACGTGTGTGTGGGGAAGGCCTGACTCCCTGCCTCCTGGAGGCCTTCGCATGATTTCATCCTTGGTGGAAATAAGCTCATTTATGTGCAAGCACAGGAGGATTAGAGTTGTTTACTTTCCCGAGGAGAGGAGCGCGGGCAAGCAGGTGTCCGGCTGCGTGGAGTGGGCTTGTTTGGACCTCCCCTGGCTTCCTCCTTCCTTCCCATGTGAGAAGGAAAAATGCACTGGAGTGAAATCCACCTCCCAGAAACAGACAGGGCTGTAATTTTAGTCTGTATTTAAAAACAAAACAAAACAAAACATGTTCTAGGGGAGAAAAGTAAACTTTGCTGAAACACGGGTTCCCATCCCCAGGAACCTTGCTTCGAAAAATTTTGTGACCAGGTCTGCACTATGAACTACAGGGCAGGGGAATGTATGTTTGCAATTTTGATAGACACAGCCAAATTCTTCTCCAAGAAAGGGATGCACTGCACTGTGGGATGAGAGAGTGCCTGCCTCCCCAAACCCCTCCCACACCTGGTGCTGCTTACCTTGTGATACTTATCAGTCTGAGACGGGGAACATACCTTGTCTGGAAAAGAAGTCCTTTATATCTAAGACAGAGCAGATGTCCTTTTGTAAATTTGTGGCTGTCTCTCATCTGCCTATTCATACATATCGCCCATTTTCCCGTTGGGGCGCTCATCTTTTTTTCCTATTGTTTTTGTGAGCTCTTCACAATGAATAAAACTAGCTCTTTGTTATCAAATATTTCAGGATTGTTTCTCCACTTTGTCATTTGTCTTTTGACTGTGTTTGGGGCATTTCTCATCTGAAAGAAAACTATATAAATATTTATGTGTTCAAAGTTGTCAATATTTTCCTTTATGGTTTCTGGTTTTGTGTTCTGCTTTGCAAGGACTTCTTTATTCTGAGCTTATAAATAAATGAACTCCCCAACTCTGGTTTTTTTTCTATCTTTAAATTGTTGATTCATTGGGGAGTGATGAAAATGTTAGGTATCTTGATTGTGGCTGTGGTTTCACAGGTGTATACAGCTATTAAAATTCATCAAATTGTACGTCTGAAATACGTGTAGTTTACTGTACAGGAATTATATCACAGTAAAGTTGTTTTAAAAACAAAACCAAACAAAACAAACAAAAAAAGAAGTTCATTTTAATGGGGGGACTGAGGTAAGACTTCAGCTTTATTTTGTTCAAGTGTTAGCCAGGGATTTGACTGTCTTGCATTGAATGATACACATTTTCGCCACTGACTTGAAATGCTACCATTATCACAGTTTAAATTTCAATGTGAATTTGGAACTCTGTATTTTGTTCCAAAGGTCTGTCTCTTCTCTGTTGTAAACCTTATTTTGAATGCATTATCAAACGCTCTGTGGCTACAGGTCTAGTGCTTCCTTATGACTTTATTTTTCAATGCTTCCAGGGTAATTGTATTTTCATGTAAAACTTAGAATCTTTTTGTTAGTTTGTGACTGAAATTGCTTGGACTCTATAGATCAATTTCAGAAGAACTGATAGCTTAATGGTATTGAGCTTTTCGATTCATAGAAATGGTATGCATGCCTATTAGGTCTTTTAAAATTTCTCTCAGTAGTGTTTTCATGAATGAGTCTTTTAAGAGTTTTGTTAAAATTTTCTTTTTTAAATGTGGTATAACTGACATTTAACATTATATTAGTTTCAAATGTACAACATAATGATTCAAGATTTGTGTATCTTGCAAAATGACCACAGTAAGTCTAGTTAACATCCATCACCATACAGACAAATTTTTTTCCTGTAATCAGAAATTTTAAGGTGTACTGTCTTATTAACTTTCAAACATGTAATGCAGTATTATTAACTTGAGTCACCACACTGTACATCACATCCCCAGGACTTGTTTATTTTATACCTGCCAAGTTTGTAGCTTTTGACCACCTTCACCCATTTTGCCCAGCTCTTATCCCCCATCTCAGGCAACCACCAATCTGTTCTCTGTATCTGTGAGCTTGGCTTTTAAATTATTTTTTATTTTTTAGAGTTGACATATAAGTGAGATCATATGGTATTTGTCTTCTCCATCTGACTTATTTCACTTAGCATGATGCCTTAAATGTATATCCATGTTGTTGCCAATGGCAAGATTTCCTTTGTTTATTGATGAATAATATTCCATTATATCTATCTATCTATCTATCTATCTATCTATCTATCTATCTATTGCATTTTCTTTATCCCAGTCATCCATTGATGGACATAAAGGTTGTTTCTGTATCTTAGCTACTGTGAATAATGCTGCAATGAACATAGGGTGAATATATCTTTTTGACTTAACATTTTTCTTCAGATAAATACCCAGAAGTGGAATTACTGGGTCATATGATAGTTCTATTTTTAATTTTTCAAGGACTCTCCATACTGTTTTCTATAGTCACTGCATCAATTTACATTTCCACCAACAGTGAGCTGGGTTTCCCTTCTCTCCACATCCTCACCAGCATTTATTTCTTGTCTTTTTGATATAGTCATTCTGATGGGTGTGAGGTGATATCTCCTTGTGGTTTTGATTTGTGCTTCTCTGATGATTTGATGTTGAGCATCTTTTCATGTACCTGTTGGCCATCTGTACATATTCTTTGGGAAAAAATATCTATTATGATCTTCTGTCCATTTTTAATCAGATTACTTGATTTTATTCCCCCTATTGAGTTGTATGAGTTTTTCACATACATTGAATATTAACCCCTTACCGGATATATGATTTGCAAATATCTTCTCCCATTAGGTTGCCTTTTTCTTACATTGGTGGTTTCCTTTGCTGTGCCCAAGCTTTTTATTTGATGTCATCCCACTTGTTTATTTTTACTTCTGGTGTCAAATCCAAAAAATCATTGCCAAGACTGATGTCAACGAGCTCACCACCTGTATTTTCTTTCAGGAGTTTTGTGGTTTCCAGTCTTACATTCAATTAAGGTCTTTATTCCGTTGTGAATTGATTTTGTGTATGGTGTTAGACAGTGGTCCGGTTTCACTCTTTTGCACGTGGGATCAACTGTATATTAAGCACAGGAGTAGAGATATGGAGTAGGCAGTTGGATGGACAGTTCAGGAATTCAGTGTTGAGATCTGAGACACCAATTTGGGAGACAGCACCATGTAGAAGGAATTTAAGTCCACGAGGCAGAATGAGGTCTTCCACAGAGTGAGCGAGAGAAAGAGTCTTGAAGGTTATAACAGTAAATATTTTTTCCCTGTGTTTATGATTTTTCTTTTACCAGGGTCACCTTTTGCTTCTTTGTCATATTCTTCTGATGATTTTATCCTCCATTTTTTAAACACAGGAGAATTTTCCATCTTGTCTTTAGTCCACTATTCAAACCTGCCACTCCACCTCCCCAGTATTTTAAAGGTGCATTTTAATCTTATAAAAATGTTTCTTTAATCTCTTGCCTTGGGAAAGATGGAAGATACTGGGAGCCAACTGACAAAATAACAGGTTCTCTATTTACATTTGGAGATAATCAAACAAGTTAGACTGAAATAGTTACAAAGTTATCTGTGAGCGGGCAGGGGATGCTTAATATCTATGTCAAAAAGTGAAAGAGAAGCATCACAAATATTAAGCATTTAAAATATGTGCACAGTATTTTTACATGTGTGTTAGTCTTGGTCCAGACAGGACAGAGGAACCACACAGTCATTTGAGCAGAGGAAGTTTAACACAGAGAGTTATGAGCCATGCAAGGGACTGAAGTAAGAGGGATTGGCTAGTAAGAATAAAAAGAAAAACTCTAAAGAATTTGGGAATAGCAGAAGGAGCAGCCACCATCAGTAGGGCTGAGATGGGAGCTCCCAGGAGGGGATCTGTCCTCTGCAGCCACCAGGGCTGAGGTCCAGATCTTGTGAGAGATGGCGTGGCTGTTATTACTTACAGCATTAAACACCTAGGACTGATTTAATAAAAGTTGTGCAAGACTAATATTATTTTTATAAGACATTTACAAGAGAATTAAAGAGACCTAAACAAATGGGGAAACCTACCATGTTCATAAATTGGAAGACTAAATATTGACAAGCTGTCAATTCCTCAAAACTGATCTGTAGATTCAGTGCAATGCCAATAAAATCCCAGCAGGGGCGTGTGTGTGTGCTTGTGCGTAAAAGCATTTGCAAGGATGTGGAGCAACTGGAATTTTCATATACTTCTCACCAGAAAACTAGCAGAATTCACTAAACCGGAGCCTTGCATAACTCCGATTCTAGCAATTTCTTTCCTAAGAATATAACCAACAGAAATGCACACACGTTCATCAAAAGTGCACCCATCTTTATACGAACGGTCATAGCAGCGTGACCTGCAGTACAGTGCAAAGCAGAAAACAACCTATTTATCCATCAGCAGCAGCAGAATGTGTGCAGTGCTGTGTGTTCGTCCAGCAGGGTGACACCGGTCAGTGAGAGTGAACGGTCTGCACAGCAGTTGCGTGAGTCTCACATATGTGAGGGGGTTGCTATTGTGTTGAAGTCAGACACAAAAGGGCATATTCTTTGTAATTCTATACATGTGAAGGCCAAATTAGGGGAAAAAACTAATTTACGGTGTCAGGAGAGTGGGGAATATTGAAGAAGAAGATTGCTTCTGACTGTATTTCTTGGGGGAGGGTAGAGCTCAGTGGCAGAGCGTGTGCTTAACATGCACAAAGTCCTGGGTTCAACCCCCAGTGCTTCCATTAAAAAACCTAACCCTCCTCAACCCCTCTAAGATGTAATAAATTAAAAAAAAAAAGGAATACTCTATTTCTTGATCTGGGTGCTAGTTACAAGGGTGTGTTCACTGAAAATTCATTGGGTCTTACACTTAAGATTTATGCATTTTTCTGTTTTGTTAAATAGCAGTTTATTGAGATACACAATTGACCCTTGAACAATGCAGGTTTGAACTGTGTGGGTCCATTTATTCCTGGATATTTTCAAGAGTAAATACCGCAGTGCCACACATCCAGGTGGTTGATCTGCCCTGGGGACCCTGGGGACGAGGGAGCTGTGGATGTGAGGGCCGACTGTGAAGTCATACTCAGATTTTTGACTAGGTGGGTGACGGGGTGATGCCTCTGCCCACTGCATTGTTCAAGGGTCAACTGTAATTCATGTTCCATAAAATCCACCATCTAAAGGGTACGAGTCAGGGTTTTAGAGGGATTCGCGGAGTCATGCAAACACTACTGCTATCTAATCCTGAGTGCTTCCCCATCCCCCAGAGAAGCCCTGTGCCCCCAGCAGGGAGCCCCCACCCCTCATCCTGGAGATGGAACCTACCTTCTGCCTCCAGGGATTTGCCCAGTTTGCACACTTCACACAAATGCAGTGTGAAGCTCTCTTTCACTGGTCACGTGCTGTCAAGGCTCCCCCGTGCCGTTGCCTGAACCAGCATGTCCTTCTTGTGGCTGAGTAGTGTACTGTTGTATGCGTATACCACTTTCTGTTACTCCATTTATCAGCTGAAAAAATGTTCTCTACAAGATTAATCAATATTTTGCCATCTGGATGTGCTTCTCCATTTCATAATGGACAGAATTGTAAGATAGCAGTTTGGACACTAGAGGGAGACTTTAATTTTGTTTTTGTTTTTTTTGACTTTTCACACACTGACAAAGAATGCTCAGATGAAACCCCTTCCAAACTCGAGATAAATCCGCACTGATTTGATGTCACATTTTCTGAGACAAGATGTTGCCAGTGATGCTGATACTTAAACGTCTCCTTGAGTTTGCCTCACAGAGTTGAGGGGACCACACGTGTTTTTCTAAGCCTAGTGAGTGGCTTTGGGTCAGAGTCCCCCTGGCCTCCGCAGACCCTCTCTGCCTCCCCAGTCTCTGGTTCTATCCCTGTCTGGGCAGCTCTGTGCAGGTGCACCTGATCAGCCCTCACCTGCATCCCACACGGCACACCCCGGCCTCCTTCTCCAGGGCGGCCCACCTGTGCACGGGGGTGCAGCCTGGAGTGTGGGGAGTTAGTCTTCCAAGAAGTAGGCTTGGGCCAGCAGGAGTGGGGAACAGTGCATGAATTATCCTCCTTTGCCTCGTCCGAGGGCCAGTCCCAATCTACTGTTACCGGGACTTTTTTGGGTGTCCTGGATTGAACAGTCACTCATGTTGGGCAGGGCTGGCTGGGCAGGGGTCCCCGCGTTGGCTCTGCTGCCCTCCCTGCTCAGTCACCTTGTCCCTCATGTCTGCCGACAGGATCATCCTTTTAATAAAATAGTAGCTCATGAGCTTTCTGCTTTAGGCTCAGATTTTTGAGAAACTCAGAGATAGAATGAAGGGGAAAAAAAAAAGAATCAACTTCATTGCTCAGGAATCAGTCTGGTTGCTTGGATTTGGGTGCTAGAACACAAAACATATCCTAATTCTCCCACATACCTGGGAAAAGTGTGTTTCAGGTGTATTGATTTTCCTAATACAGTCACTTAGGCCAATAACTAAATCAAGTTAACATCAGCGAAACCCGGACGGACTGACTCTCCGGCCATTCGCTCCTGCTCGGCTTCTTCCTGGCAATTACTTTCCTCCTGACTCTCACGTTCCCAGAGGGGGAAACAGTGATTATAAAACACGACCCTGTTCCCTGGCCAGAGCAGCCGTCAAACATGAGCCAGTCTGGGGCCTCCCCCAGGCCTGCGGGTTTGGGGAGGAGGGACTGTGAGCGCGCCCCTGGTCTGCGGCTCGGGGCACAGCAAACACGTGCCTCTCACTCCTGAGTCAGTGCCTCTTCTGTTGTGGGGGAACCTACTCCTCTTATAAACAGGTGAACAACTGGCATCATGTGTTGTTTCTGAGGTGGAAAATACAAATTTTTGCTGCTTTTTGACTAGTCCTGCATTTAAAAAATATTTCCTTGATAACTTTTTACACGTTAGTTACTCATTTTTAAAAAGACTTTTTACTGGAGCATAGCATAGAGACACAAAAGTGTGTGAACTGTAAGTATGAAACCTGATTAAACGTCACAAAGTAAACACATAATTATAATCATCACTCTGGTTAGGGAATAGAACACTGCTGTCTCCTAGGAAGACCCTCTCTGGTCCCCGTTTGTCACTACCCACTTCTGCCCTGACAGCAAGGAGAGCCACTGTCGTGGCCTCTAACCCTGGAGGTTAATGTCTGGGTTAAAACCAGGTGCCGCCCAGGTGCTTCTGATGCAAAACTGGATCTGAGAACCCCTGCTCTTCATGCTGTTGGCTGAGCATTTTTCTAACCTGATTATGCATATTTTTGCAAAGCAAGGCTGGCATGTTAAAAAAAAAACCATGAATATAAGAAAACATACAGAAAGAAGAGAAAAACAGGCGTCTTTGGACATTAACCAATAGATCTATTTCTGCATTGTCTATATCTGTTTACATTTTTTCAGAAGACAAATGTACACGCATTTTATCGTCTGCAGGTCTCACTGCTAGGAGTGCTGCTCTGTTCGTGTGATTTATTACCCCCAGAAGTACAGTCTGGGCTCCACTGTCATTGCTTGGATGCAGTAATGGACTGTTAGCTCTTCCAAGCACGTAGACATAAATACACTGGAGAAGGTGGGAGGTGTCCACGTGTGTGAAATATTATTGTTTGGTATAACTGTTTTGTTATTTTTGTCTGAAAATATGACAACATGAAAAACTAATGTAAAAGTGGTAGGAAATGTTTGTTTTCCGGTGAAGCCAGCAGGCTCTGGAAAGCCTGACCCACGTTCCACGGGGCTGTCAGCCCCCCCACCACGGATCTGTGCATGGCGTGTGAATGCAACTGTGTTTAATAAAATAGTGGTTTTCCATGGGTCTGTCTGGACAGATGTTTCTCACTCGTCATCAAACCCTATAAAAGTGCCTGGTGAGGTTTAACTATTTAGGACAGAACTTTACAGTAAAAGCACTAAGTGTAACAGTCTCACAACAGAAGAACAAAGGAGTTGGATAGTTTTTGGAAAAGTTTGAGATGAACTGGTTGAAGTCATTGATGGACTCTGGAGAAACACAAACGAGTTAGACGTTGTCTGAGATTCCGACCGACTTGCCAGGGCTGTGGTTTCTGCAGGAACGTGAATACGGGCTGCCATTTTAGCTCAAGCTGGGGTCTTCGTCTTAAAGGGGATTACTGAGTCGTGGGAAGGACTGCTCATGTGCGGGGCCTCTTGCTATGGGCCCTCGATGGGCCTCACTCTGGTTCAAGGTCGTGACTGTCATTGTCGTCATAGCTGATACTGAACACTAGCAACGGGCCAGGCTCTGTCACGAGAGTCCTCATGTGCCAGCTCATGCAACCCTCCCTAGAGCCTTAAGGGTAAGAACTGTCCATCTTACTGGGGAAGGAACTTAAACGAGAGTTAAGTAACCTGCCTGGGACCACTCAGCTAGTGAGAGCCAGGACAGAAATCCAGGCTGCTTGTTTCCTGAGCCCACCCTCAACCACTATGTGACGCTGCCTTTCCGTCTCATGTGAACCTGACACCGACGATAAATGATGTGGGTCATTGCTCCCTCCACGCAGTTGAGGATGGCGGGGCTCAGAGAGGGGAGGGAACCGGAGAGCCCACAGGGCCGACCAGCAGCTGGGCCAGTCCGCGGGCCACTTCCCCCGCTGCCCTCCACGCGCCTCACACACACTTCCCGGTGTCTTTGCTTTTTGTGTTTTGCTCTGGTGCTGCTGTTCCCAGCATTTGTCCAAGAACCAGACAGTCTTCTGGAGCTCTGTCCTTTTCCAGTGAAGAAATGGAGGATGTGGGCTTACCTGGGCTCTGCAGAGACAACATAAGGCTTCTAATCCCACCAGCCCTGCTTCGTAGAATGTGTGAGTGGTGCTCAGAGGAAACAGAGGGTCAGTTGCAGTCTGAACCCCTGGCGTTTATTTCTGGGTGATGGCAGGCTGCTCATTAGACCCAGATCTGCTTGGATTTATACTGGCTGCTATTACATACCCCCACCCCTTATTGAAGCATAGTTGATTTACAGTGTTTCAGGTGTACAGTGAAGTGCTTCCGTCTTTGACGTCCTTCATGGTGACACTAACCTCTGCGATTTCTCTCAGAAATGCTCTCAGTGTTACTTCTGCTTTGCCTACCATACCAGTCTTCACTCCATGGGTCAGGGGGTCACTGTGGGACTTATGTCAGTTCTGAGTATATTTATTCCAATGATCCCTCACAGGATGGGCCTGTGAGCCCACAGGACACGCTGTGAGACAAACTGAGACCAAGACTATTTATCAGCTGTCCTTCCATAAGCCCCACTCTGACCATTCACCCTGAGTGGCACCTGTGCCCCCTGGACTGGTGTCAGTTCAGAGCCAATTCCTCCGACCTTCTGAAGATGGGGTATCTCTCCTCCACACAGTCATCCTCCCTGACAGAGTGGACAAAGCTTTATGTCATGTCCACAAACACCGTCAGCTGAGGACCCTCTAAGCGACACCGTGAAGCACTGCGGCCCCTCCCTTGTCTGCTCAGGAGCCGCAGGTGGACCGCTGCTGACTCTTCATCCACACGCGGCCTTGGTTCCACGGCCCTTCAGCCTCCAGGCCCCCTGGACGTGCGAGGTGTGTCGTTTCAAGAAGAGACGTGCTTAGATACAGTGAGATTTCTTGAACTTCAGTACAGGATGCTGACTCTCAATACACAGAGGTATACATTGAGAGAAATTTATATAGACTGTAATTATCAATATTTTTCTTATATAAACGTATGGGGAATTTATAGAATTTGAGGGAAAATATAAAAAATTACCCATACTTCCGCTATGGAACAACTGCAGTGAATATTTTTGTGTGAAACTTCAGTGGTTTTTGGATGTATTTACATCCACATTTCTATCTATATCTAGTGTTATTAAATCTATAGATCTTACCTATACTGATACATTTATTTGACATAAAATGGATATACGATTTGGAGATATTTTTTAATGTACTACATTACCTGCATATAAATCATCTAGAATGTGATTTTTAACAATTTCCCGGTGTTCCATCGTTTAAATTAGTTGTAATTTCCTAACCAATTCTCTGGCTTAAAATCTCTGAACAGCACTTGAGCCCCTTAACTTTAGAATACAATTCTAAGTGTTTAGAATGCACACGTTGAAATGTAGTTCGAGTTAAAAGGATTACATGGATGGTCATTTGTTTAAAGCTGCATATTTTAGACACAGAAGAAACGCCATCCATGGTTTTGTCTCCGTGCATCGTGGACACTTTTGTGCACGTGGGGAGCACACGGGTCGGAAGGTCTGCGAGCCTGACGGATGAGTCTGGGAAGAACATGTTCTTGTTCTGACAGTGTCGGCTCCCCCGCCCTGCCTCATCCTCATCCTCCGGGAGCGCCCGCCACGTTTCACTTCCTCCATTTTGAAGTTTCAAACAGTCACAGCCCATGAGGCAGGGTGACAGAAGACCATCCGTCAGTGTAAGTTGGCGCCCAGCTCGTGGGTCCTGTCCAGGTTACTGAGACCCTTGGAATGTAAACCTGTTTTCCTTACTGAAGCAGCAGGTCGTGGTGCAGTGGGGATTCTGACACTGACTGCATTTCTAAAGCCTGAGACATGTTTGTAAGTTGAATTTTCAGAGCATTCTTTGTCCTGCTGGGAAGGCTGTTCACTAGCAGTGGGTCAGCATCATTCCTGAAAGTATTGATTTTCAGTGGCCAGAGAACAGTCCCCGCATGCCGGCTAGAAGGGAGAAATGAAGTTGAGCTGCTATTAATTTTGTTGTTATTCTTTTTGAAATCATTACCTTTGAACATCTGAAGGCTGACCTGGAGAATCAGCATTAAAATCAGTGCCAAAAAAAAAAGAGCCTCCAGCTGGACCTGAGTTAACCTACACTGGAAGTGTCTTAAACAGCTTTTGTCTTGAGTGCATGTGGAGGAAAGGTGACCTTTACTGCAGGCTACACTACCCGTTCCTTCTGGGGAAGTGTCTTTAGTAAGGGCTGTAGAGAGGGGATGGATGCCCGGGAAGAGCATTTCTGAGTTTTCCCGGAGAGGCGGGCTTTGATCGCAGTGAGACTTCCCGGGGCTGTCAGTTTGGACCCGGTGCCCAGGTGTGTGCGTGTTGCTGCAAAACTGACGTGCAGGTCCCCACACAGCCTACACCAGCTGAAGAGGCGGGGAAAACGGTCGTCACTGAGGCCCTCACAGCTCGCTGTCCATGGTCCTGCCCGCAGAAGGGCGCCCAGAGTGACTGTGCGGTGCTGGGGGTGCCCGGGTTCGGGGACCGTGGAGGGCAGGAGACCACAGCTGCACGATGGGCTTTGCTGCTGCCCAGCGCGGTCCCTGGCCCCATTGCAGCCTGAGTGGGCGGGAAAGCGTGCGTGTTTACTGGCCTTGGAGGTCTAGGAGGGAATTTGAAGAAGTCTTTCAATATTTGTATTTGATGTTTTATACTAAAGGGGTCCTTGCTGACCGCCGCTCACATTCTCCTTTCAGCACTCACTCTTCCTTAAACATCTAAAAATAATTGTTATTTCTAATAAAATGATGATTTTATTTTGAGGGTGGAAAGTCAGAATTTTCTGTACATTTTTTACCTTTCTATCTGACTTTTAACAAAGCTGGTGCCCTCGTGAGACATAAAATGGCCTTCTCTGTGTCTCTTAAATTCACTGCTTCTCTCTTCTCATTCCCTTTAATTCCAGAGCAGGAGGAAAAAGATTAACAGAGATATAGCCCTGCTGTCCTTTCCAATAAAAAAAAATCATTTTCCTAAAACCCTGAAAGCCAGAAGCCGGGTGTGATTTTTCTTGCTGGTTGGGTCGCATATGCAATCTACCAGGCTGTTGAATTATTGATGCTGTATTTCTTTTGTCTTAATTTGGTAATACTTCCTGTAAACGCAACTTCACTCTGGGCTTTCATCCTGATTTCGTGCTTTATTTTAGCCCACGACAACCATTAATAATTTAACGTCCAAGGTTACACATTATCAGTCTCCTTTGGTGATCTTCAGGGCAACACGGATGGAAATGAATTTCCCTCTGTGTTCCCGGATGTCTGCTATGGGAAGATACAGCCGCACTGTTGTCTGAGGCATAAGCATGACCACAGATCAACATGGTTGCCCAGCGTGCACACGTTAGGGTACAGGTTCACTAGAGGCTGCTTTCCACAGGTGAGTTTAACAAGTGTCTTGTGATAAAGTTTCTTTGCTTTTATGTTGCTTTACTGCATCCCCAGATTCTTGACTGAGGGTATTAAATGCAGTTCGGAGTTTTTGTACTGCAGTTTTCTTCAATCTTCTGTTTAGGGTTTTGGTCAATGTTTCATCAGCAGAAAAGGTTATTTATTGATGTATTTATTTATTTCCCGCAGGTTGCTGTCACATTACGTGAGGGTGATTTTCTGTTCTTTATTCCTACTGGTCTCGTGATTAGGACTCCTTGTCTGACTGTCCCCTTTCTGTGCAGTTTGTTTTAGGGATGGAGGTGTTGGTGGTGGGTAAGGGGAGGGCTGGCATGTCTTTCATTTCTGAAAGATCTCCATTCCTCCCCCTCACTTCCTACTTTTTTCACTGAATCATCTCCAAGGCACATCTCCTCTGCATACATTTAATTCTTCCTGAGAGCGATCGTTCTTCCAAGCTGCCCTCTGGTCCCTTTCTCCATCTAAGGCTGTAAACTATGAAGTCCTGGTCTGGGCTCCTTAACTGGGCATTTGTTCTGGCAGTTTCTCCTTCTGGAGGTGTCTTCTGCTTCTTTACGTGGAGTCTTTTAAGCCTTCTCTTCTCCGTGCTTCACGTCCAGAGGACTGATCTGGCGGGAGCTCTAGGTTTCCTTTTCTTCTCTTCCTCTTTTTTCTTCTCCAGTTGCAGGTAGTCTGGTGGCTGCGTTTTCTTGCTTTTCTAGAAACGCCGAACGTGTGTTCCTCCTTGATGTCCTGTTTTGGGGGAAGTAAGTGACAGGGAGATGAAGAGTCAGGCTTTCGCCATTATTCTGCTAATCTGAGGTTCCCCAAGTATCTGTCCTCTTTCCTCTGATTCTTTCAATGTTTCTTCTACCTTCACTGTTGTTACTTACGCCTTCCCTGCATTCCAGTAACTCGATTCTCAGCAAGTCTATGTATGGCCTTGCATTTTGCAGCACAATTCAATCTCTAACGGTCTTTTAATTTCAACTGGCTTTCTTCACTCCAAGATTTTTTCTTTTCACCTTATTCTTTTGTTTTGCCATCTAGGTTTCGAATTCTTCAAGTTGTCTTGAGCTTGTATTCTTAAGCTCTTCTACAGCTTAAAACGTTTGTTTTATCCCATCCTTTGGGTAACATTTTCTTCCAGAATGAGTTCTTCTTCTTAGTTCCTCACTTTTCTTTTCTTTTTTGTATATATATGTGTGTGAATATATATATATATATATATATATGTATACATATACACACACACACATATATATATGTTTATTGAAGTATAGTCAGTTTACAATGTTGTGTCAGTTTCTGGTGTACAGCATAATGCTCAGTCATACATGAACATACATATATACGTTTTCATATTCTTTTTCACCATAAGTTACTACAAGATATTGAATATAGTTCCCTGTGCTGTACAGTATGAACTTGTTGTTTATCTGTTTTATATATAGTCATGTGTATCTGCAAGTCTTTAACTCCCAGTTTATCCCTTCTTACCCCCTTTCCTCCTGGTATCCACCAGTTTGTTTTCTATGTCTGTGAGTCTGTTTCTGCTTTGTAAATAAGTTCGTTACGAAGTGCACAGCACAGTCCACAGCATTCCAGTCTCCCTGGGTGGCACAGCATGACCAAGTCCCTGGACCTTTGGGACATTGTTTGTATGGGACACGCACACCTGCCGTAGTCGAGGTGTGTGAGCCACCTTAAGGAAGGTGAGCCTACATTTCCCACCATTTTTACATCATTCTGCAGCATCGCTGGGGCCGCTCACAGCTCCCCAAATTCAGGCACCTCAGCTCCATTTTCAAGTGTTACTGTGAAAAGGTCAGTTCTGGCCAGATGTTAAATAACCCTTTCCCCAGAATTAGATTGTTTATTCCAGGAACACTGGCCCAGATTTCAGTGTTAAGGCTGTCAGGACCCAACACGAGTAGGTGGGAAGACCGGATGCCCCTGCCCCCTCTGTCTTCTCCATACAGTCCTGTGACCGTGGGGAATCGGGGATGCTCCCAGGATGAGCTGGGGCCGCACCATTTGGGGACGGTTCTCACCTGAGTTCTCTAGTTCTCAGCATGGGTTTCTACCTACAATTGAGTGAATCTAGTGTTGCTCCCACGAATGTGACAGTAGCTTGAATTGGCTTTGTCTCAGAATGAGAGGAGGGCTATTGGTAAGAGTTAGAATGCTGCTCTGTTTCTTTTCTGGTCCCTCCTTAAAAAGAGCAAGATGACGACACACTCTGCTTGACTTTTCCATCCCACGTGCACCTGATGAGCTAGTTAATCAGAAGCAACGTTCTGGAGCCATCTCTCCCCTGGTCCTCGGTCCACGCCTGACGGGGCTCCTTGCCGAGCCTTCATTAGTGCTGATGAGCCCAGGGAGGAAAGGCACTTCTCTCTCTGTTCCCAAGGGAATCTCATCCTGGCCGTCTCACTTTTAATCACCGCTAATAGCTACTCTGGCCCACGTTCTGAGCAGGCTCAGCTAGGGGCAGAGGAAATAGTCTGCATTAACTGGATTACTTTGAGTTTCTAGCCCTGAAAGGATGCTTCAGGACGGACTGGAGGGTGCCCGGAGAGACAGCCTGCCTCACTCAGGGCCTGCGGGGTGCGGCCCCGCGATGCTGAGCTGGTCGAGCTCCATGGCCGTCTGCCCGCTGGACGCGGGGCCCAGGAGGCTTTTCTTGTGGGCAGTGGAGATGGCAGCTGTGAGAGCAAGGTGTCCACTGTGTGGCTACTGTGATGGTCTGTGGTGACTGATTTCAGATGCTGGAAAAAGGGGAAAAGCCATAAAAGCTGAGAGTGCGTGCAGCACCCCCACCCTCGGTTCCAGGACGTTCTCTCCTGGTACCGCGGACAGGTCTCTGCCTCAGTCTCCTCGCCTGAGGTCATCAGAGCAGCTACTGAGTGGGGTCGCTGTTAGAATGAAATCTTAGGAGCTACAGAGAGGCTTCAAACAGTGCCGGCTAAATAATGTTATTTCCATTTCACCAAATTTAAATTTCACTTCCTTGAGTTGGAGGTAAAATTCCCGGAGGCTCTGCAGTGAGAGCCGCATCCCCAGCACCGTGGTTTGTTCTCCACAGGGGCAGCGGGCCCGCTGGGCGGGCTTCGTTTTCTGAGTCTGAGCGTGTGAAGGACGGAGGGTGGGGAGGGGCTTCCCCGTGTCCTGCGCTGTTAGAGCAACTCCGAGCAGCCAGGGCAGGCAGGCCTCAACTTCCTAATTTCAAAACTGGGAATTATGAATTGCATCCTTAAAGTATTTGTGTGAGACCCAGCACCTGTCCATGGTTAATGAACTCGTGGACTTTATTTCATAAAGAAGAGCCGTATTTAAGGTGTCTGTATCGTTTTGAATGATGCCCTGACGCTGGACGCGACTGCCAGCCAGTGTGACCCCGTTGCCTGTGGGTTCCAGACCGCTGAAGCGTAGCTCTTTTAACAAGATGATCTGTCACCGTCAGCTTTTGTTTTGACAGTTACAGACAAGGATGATGTCAAGTCTAGCATCAAAATGCTCTATTTTGATCCTAAAATGAATTCTCATATTTGTTATCCATGAAAAATGAGATGTATAAAAAGGCTGCACTTCAATCAAAATTTCCAAAGTGTGCAGCAACAATGGGGCCTGCTGAGAGGGTGGTGTCATTGTCAGGAAGTTTATGGAGGGGTTAGCTTGGAGCCTGGGTGATAAGTCAAAGCTGGAGAATAATTTTTTTTTCCTTTTTGAGGGGGCAGGGGATGGAATCATAAATGCCTCATAATTTTTTCCTTTTATAATAATATTTGGTTATATTTCATACTACTAGGTTATTCATAATATTAGGTTATTTTCCATATATTTCATATAGAAAGAAACATCTCCAATTTGCCCTGATTTCAGCTCCTGGAGAGAAATTGATCATTCTGACTAAATATGCAGAGTCTGCCGTGTTTAGCAAGAGGTTAATATTTTTAAATCTCTAAATGGATTTGCTGGCAGCTCAATGCTCTTTTAATTTAACTTAGCCCATACACTGGCCTAATTAAGGTCAATTTATCACAAAAGTATTCTGCTCCAGAACCCAGAGCAAGAGTTTTGGGAAATTGAAGAAAGAAGGCAGTGATGCTGGAAGTACTGGGACACTGCCTCCCTGACCAGCCAGCAGCATTCCCAGCATTCCAGGTTGGGATAGAGAGCTCCCCAGGGAGGGGCCAGGGCTTCCAGCAGCGCGCACTGAAGAGCACTCAGTCTTGGCCTCCACCCAGTGTCCACTGACGTCCTGCGGGGACTGATCTCACTCAGGTCTGCGGATGTTTATTGAGGGCTTGCTGTGCCCCCAGCCATTCCTCATTCCTCATCTGCACATGACCGTCAGGAACAGTCAGAAGGAATGCTTATGTGGTTCTAACTTGGCCTATTCATCAGACATTTAGAAAACCACCGTCAATTCTGTGGGCAAACTCCTGGCTTTCTCTAAAAAGCAAATGTCCTCAAAATGCTTATTAAAATTGAAAGGCAAAATATAAATTACAATTCCAAAATTTTGAATAAAATTTTAGAAAGGTTATATATCTTTTTTTTGAAAAATTGAATTAAGCATTATTAGTCTATAAAGATTTTTAAGGATAATGCATTTGCAAAAGTAAACTGAGCACAGGTTAGTGTTCAGTGTCCATCCAGCTGCCATCACACACAAGCGTGTTTACTCCACACATGTCTAGAGCTACCTTTAGACCTGGGCGTGCAATGCAGTTTTAATGAGCTATATTGTTTGCTTCATTTTGCAGAATGTCCCCGAGCTGCCCAGTGGGACTGCTGTGAATACCACGGTAATGTGTGAGTACTTTTGGGAACAGGAGGAGAAGCAAGCCAGTGGGTTCGCACAAGGTCTGAGAAGGAAAGTTGAAGTCCCCTGTCCTCTGGTGTCCCAAGCACTCCCGTGCGGGTCTGGTGTCCTTTCTGATGTCCAGGCCTGCTCCGCGCAGGCACAGTGGCCTCTTAGACTCGGCTCGCCGTGCAGAGCAGTGTTTCCTTGGGGCTGGAGCAGTGCTGGTCACCTGGGTGGACTGCTGGGGTTATGAACAGTGATGCCAGCATGGAGCACTGGATCCCAAGTGACCAACAGGCCCGCGGGTTCTTGAGCCGGTTTATTTGTTACTGGTTTAGTCCGGAGGAGGGCCTCTGAAGTGTGGGGTCCAGGCAGAACCCTGTCCTCTGGGATGACCCTCACAGTCGTTTGCGGGAAGTTCTGCAGACAAAGCCACCCCACCCCCCCAGCCTCCAACACGCCTCATGGAAACAGTTTCACGGAGAAGGATGTTCACCTTGCCCACTGTAGGAGCACAGTGTTGGAAACAGCTCAAGTTGATGTTTTGTGGTCTTGGTTATGGGTCAATATAAAAAAATGCAGAAGGAAGCAAGATGGCGGAGTAGAAGGACGCTTGTAGCTCACCCTCTCCCACAAATACACCAAAACTCACATCTATGGACCCACTCAGCCAACCAGGGCACCCGCCGAACTCCGACAGAACATCGCCCTCTTCGAAACAGAAAGATGCCAAAAATCTGGTAGGAAAAAAGGGAAAAAGAAAGAAGAAAAAGCAAAACACTGCGGGACCGATCCCGCAGGGAGGGAGTGGCAAAGGAGGACTGGCGCTCGTTCGCTGGGTCTCCCCTCTCCAACGGAGAGGCCAGCAGGATGGAGGGGGAGCCTCCGAGGCTCACATCTGCCCTGAGCACCCCTTGACCGACAGAACTGAGTTAAACGGGCACAAAGGGTCCCCATGACACCCAGCCCGAGATGCGAGCCGGCAGCTGGGGCCGGGGCAGGCGGACCAAGCCGGGTGGAGGACGGGGCGGCTGCGCTGGGGCGGCCCCGGGGGCTGCAGGGGGCTGCGCACCATGGCCGGGAGGGGACACGGAGCAGAACCACCTCGGTCCCCCATAAATTGCGAACAAAGCAAAGCAACACGACTGGTGTGCCCTGGGGGTAGGGGCGCCATAGCCTTTGTCTCCTCAGACCCGCGGCGCCATCACCGGCGCTTCTCGCAAGAAGAGAGGCGGGCGCAGCCACAGCCGCGTGTCCTCCTGTGCGAGCGCCCGGGCGGGGGCGGGGCGGGGCCGGGCCCTGAATCCGCACCCGGGGCTGCGCAACCTCCTGGGCAGGACTGACACTTGTTTACAGCAGGAGGCAGATGGGATCTTTCTGCCCTGGCACCTCAGAGAACTCCTGCCGCCAAGACCAACAAGGAGCTGAGATTTGGCCCGGAGCAGGGGCGGGGCCGTTCCGCGGTCTTCCCCGAGCTGGCCTTCGGAGCGCCGACCCGAGGCGGATAGGGCAGCCGCACAGAGCAGCGGAGCGACCGGTTCCCGGAGAGGGTGGGCGGCAACTCACTTTCCTGGAAGGAACGCAGCACCTGACCGCGGTGCTGGGAGGGGGCGCGATCCACCCACCTGCCTCCATCTGACTGTGGCATCGGGAGGGGGAGTGACCCACCTGCCCACCGGATAAGAGCTCAGCACCTGACCAAGTGTTGGGAGGGGGTGCGATCTGCTAGCCGACAGCCACTGGGAGCAGCACAGACGAGGGCGCCAACAGAGGGCCTCTGGAAACAGCAAGCCAAGTTCGTGAGACAGGGCGAAGACACAAAGACCTCTCAATAAAATCATTAAGAGCACTCCGTCTCCAGGAGAACTAGGTAACTGAGACTCCTTAAGCCACAGTGCCAGAGTGATATGAGCAATATGAGGAAGCAGAGGAACCACTCCCAATTAAAAGATCAAGAGAAATCCCCTGAGAGCATGATCAAGGAAACAGACATTGATGGTCTACTAGATCAAGATTTCAAAAAAGAAGTGATCAAAGTACTGAAGGAACTAAAAGAAATAGTGTTTAGAGATATAAAATATGTCAAAAATGAAATAGAAGCTATAAAGAAGAACCAAGTAGAATTAGTAAACTCATTTGCTGAGATGAGATCTGATCTAAAGGCAGACTAGATAATGCAGACGAACGAATAAGTGATCTAGAAGACAGGACAACAGAAAGCACCCAATCAGAACAGCTGAAAGAAAAACAAATAAAAAACAATGAAAACAATATAAGGGACCTATGGGATAATATAAAGTGTGCCAATCTACACATAATAGGGGTTCCAGAAGGGGAAGAAAGAACAAAGGGGATTGAAAAGGTATTGGAAGAAATCATGACTGAAAACTTCCCAGACCTAAAGGAATCAGATATCCAAGTACAGGAGGCTCAGAGAGTCCCAAACAGGAAGAACCCAAACAGATCCACACCAAGACATATCATAACCAAGATGGCCAGAGTCAAGGATAAAGAAATGATCCCAAAGGCACCAAGAGAAAAACAAAGAGTGAGTTACAAGGGAACCCCCATGAGGCTCTCAGCTGATTTCTCTACACAAACACTACAGGCCAGAAGGGAGTGGCAAGATATATTCAAAGTCCTGAATGAAAAAAAGATGCAGCCTAGGATATTCTATCCAGCAAGGCTATCCTTTAGAATAGAAAGAGAGATAAAGAACTTCACAGACAAGCAAAAACTAAGAGTTTAGCAACACTAAACCCATGCTAAAAGAAATATTGACAGGTCTACACTAAATAGAAAAGAAGCAGGATGCTACAAAAATGAGAAACTCATAACTGGAAAGGAGATAACTGCCATGAATTACAAAAAGAATAAACACAAAATTGTAGAAGAAGACATCTAAATCATTAAGAGTGAGAGAGGGAAGCAAGGAAAGCCACTGTGGAAAACAGTATGGCGATTCCTCAAAAGACTAGGAATAGACTTACCATGTGACCCAGGAATCCTGCTCCTGGGCATATATCCAGAAGGAACTCTACTTCAGGATGACACCTGCACCCCAATGTTCATAGCAGCACTATTTACAATAGCCAAGACATGGAAACAGCCTAAATGTCCATCAGTAGATGACTGGGTAAAGAAGAAGTGGTATATTTATACGATGGAATACTATTCGGCCATAAAAACTGACAACATAACGCCATTTGCAGCAACATGGATGTTCCTGGAGGGTGTCATTCTGAGTGGGGTGGGCCAGTAGGAGAAAGAGGGATACCATATGAGGTCGCCATATGAGGACTCTAAAAACAAAACAAAACAAAACATAAATACAAAACAGAAATAGACTCATAGACATAGAATACAAACTTGTGGTTGCCAAGGGGGCGGGGGGGTGGTAAGGGACTGACTGGGATTTTAAAATGCAGACTAGATAAACATGATTATACTGTATAGCACAGGGAAATATAAACAAGATCTTGTGGTAGCTCATAGCAAAAAAAATGTGACAATGAATATATATATGTTCATAATATAACTGAAAAATTGTGCTCTACACTAGAACTTGACACAACATTGTCAAAGGACTATTACTCAATAAAAAAATGTTTAAAAATGCAAATGAAAGGATGATGTCATCATTTATTTTATTGGCCTGGACAAGCTTCTAAGATGTATTTTCGTGTTAAAACACGAAACAACATGCATAATAAAAACCTTAAAGAATCATCTGCAACCCTGCATGTTAATGCAGAACAGAGCTGGGAAGACTCCTGGGCCTCTGCTCGTCTTCCGTGAACTGGAAGGGGGCAGCGGCAGCCTCAGGCCGGGCACCCGTCTCAGCTTGCGGACGCCAGCCGGCCTCCGGCTCCACCCCCACCCCCAGCCCCTGAGCACCTGTGCAGCCTGGGAAGGTACCCACCTGATACCACAGTGACCCCTGGGGGGGGGTGGTTCCTGGAATTTGAGGGAGGTCAGTTAAGGAGGACTTTTGCTTTAATGCTATCACTTGAATATTTTAATGAACTATTTCTGTATAGTTTAGATGAGGTGGAATAGACCTGTCGTGACCTTCCTGAGGGCTGTGGGAGTCTGTGCAGAATCGGCTTACGAGAGGCTTGCAGGCCCCAGGCACTGGTTTGCTTTAACTCCACCACCTTCCATCCCACCAGGGATTCTCGTGTCTGCTCTCTTCCCTTCTCTGCTTGTCTCAGATGCTAGGCTTTCCTCTCCCATCCTGGCGGCCTCCCTTCTCCGTGGTCCCTCCCTTTGTCTGCCGTTACTCCACTGCGGTGGTGCGGCCATGAGCTCAGCAGGGCCCAGCATCCCGGCTCTGGCTCCACTGGTGTGACCCTAGAAAAGGCAGCCTTTTGAGTCTGAAGCTGCAGACTAGTTAGTTGGTACTGACTCAGATTGTGTCCTGTCTCAAAGATGCTCCTTGACCTCAGGGTGCTGATAAAGGGCTGTTCTTATTCTTTACCAGAATTGAACTGAATGGGTTCCATGTAGCCCGGAAACATCCAAGACCCTCCTGAAGCATTCGACCACTCATGAGCCAGCAGGCTCCGGGTGAGTGCAGAGGAGAGCCCGGTGTCCGAGCAACCTGAACAGCCGTGGGGGCTCTAGGTCACGGATTCATGTCATCTGACTTCCTGATGTTGGCCAAGGCACGTGTCCGGCAAAGCCACGCGTGCAGTGGAAGGTGGATGGGATCTTCTTGTGGCTGCAGCTCAGTATTCCCAGACAGATTTCGCCAAGCAGCACTCCTTTGTTTCATTTCTTTAAAAACATGGAAGTCAGACAGTCCTTGATTAATGTGGGTGCTGTCTGTTTGGGTAAGGCACAGCAAACCTCCTTCCATCAAACAAATGCTGTCTGGAGTGGGCTGTCCTGTCCGCTAGATTTATCACTCACACTCAGGGGAAATGACCGTTTCCGATAACACGCTCCTCTCAGAATGAAATCTATACCCAGTTTTCCATGCAAACACCCAGCAGCTGCTGCCCACACAGCTGCCTTCGCCGCAGCCTGGGCCAGGGGAGGACAAATTGCCTACTTTCTAATTACTCTGGTCATATTAGCTCATACTTCATTTGTTAAAAATATATTTGCAAAGTGAAAAACTAACAACCCCGGTGCCATGAGACCAAGATGCCTTCCCGGTGAGGACAAACCTACACCCCAAAATGACTCTGCAGACAGGAGCCTGCAGTGTGGAATTGGGATCCAGCTCCATTAAATACTCCTCCACTCTGTCCTGTAATGTAATTAACGTTGCAGGTCTCATGGCTCTTTTTAAGAGAATTAGAAGCCATGAGTCATGTGGGCATGATCGGAACAAGCTCTCGTAATGCAGAATGACTCAATCACAGAGATTGCTATCTGGCAGCGTTCCGAGAGAGCAAGACCTGAAAGCCAGCACTTAATCTGATTTAGGGCCTCTTAAAATATTCTTCAAACCTGACTACACATTGTTCTGGTAAAAAAAGATGGAGAGTTATTTTAGAAACCAACCGTGGTCTGAACTGTCTTGGCTATGTTATTGATTCCTTTTAAGTAATTGCATTTAATTTGGAAACCTATGGACAAACAGGCTAATGAAGAAATATGACTATGCTAAGTGAAATGAGACTGGATGTGTGGGCAAAGGTCCTACACACACAGCAAGCTCTGAATAGATATGCTTTTGCTCTGCTTGGTGCTTGTAACATCAGGACTTGGCCTATCAGTCTATGAAGGGACATCTTCGTCCTGATTTTAGTAACGTTGAAAATAAAATCTTAACAGCTATCACAATAGTGTTGTGAGAGGTTATGAAAGTTAACCCAGCAGAGGGGTAGATTTTCAGAACGGAAAACTGGAGTAAGTGTAAGTATTCCTTTGATACTTAAAATGCATCCAATGTGGTGCTGTAATCTGTTGTTTTGGGGTCATATTACCCATTTTTAAAAAACTTATTCCCAAATTGAAGAAACAAGTGACAGCAGGGTGGCTCATGATTAGCTTCGTAGGACAGGACGTGGGGTCCATTTATAAAACACTCAAACAGGGATGAAGATCAACACAATGAATCAAACCTCCACGTTTCTTCAGGAAGTGGTGGCGCTACTCCAGAGTTCTCAGCCCACACTAAGGGCGCCTTTCAGAACTCATCAAGATTCTTAGCAGGACTTTGCACATCAAATTATGCTTTCAATTTGAGTAGGATTCTGTAATTCTAGAGCCATTTATTGAGGATTTATTATGTGCAAGTTCCCCAGTCGCTCTCCCCTGCAGACTCCTCCCCCTGTGGATTCTGTAGAGTCAGCTTTGACTCCCCCTATTCTCCACCGGGAAGACCTCTGTCACCTGCAAGTAGAAGCCACAGAAGGAGCTGGTGTTATACAGTGATGCATGGCACAGAAAAACCTTTCTAGGCCTTCATGGGGAAGAGGTGTTGTAACACCTACCCTAAATGTCTTAACTGTTGCTACATTTGATATATTCTTTTAAGAAAACATGGAGTCAAAATGCCAAACCAATGAGCTCTTTCCCACTGGCTTTTGAGCAATAGCCTCAGAGATGTGAACTCATGCCACCAGAGAGATCTGGGGAGGAAGTGAGCGAGAGAGGAAAGTCACCGAGTAGGAAGACAGGCAGAAACACTTGTCAGCATCGAGGTGTGGGATGAATACTTTTGGAAAATGACTGGCATTTTTGTTTTGGCCAATTCTATTTCTAATTCTGTCTAGTCTGTCCATTTTTTTTTTTTTGCAGGTTTAATCCTTAGGTTGAACAAAAAGGGTTCTTTTCTTCTTTTCTGTTTACAGAAGTTCTTAACTGGTACTAGGCCTTCATAATAGGAAATAGAAATACCTGGATTGAAAATTGCCATGATGAAAATTCACATTAAAATTGGAACATTGAACCAGGTACAGGACACTGAAATGTTGCTGGATTCTAGTTGTTGGTGGAATCATTTAAATCTGGATTGTGATTAAGTTTAGGTGATTTATTTGGCTACTATAAAATAGATATGTACACACAAACACCAATTTTCAGCCGGAAGGGAACTTAGGAACTTAATCTAAAACACTCTATTTCAAGAGGTTGAGGCCAAAATGATTAAGTGACTCGTCAAGGCCACAATGCTGTTTGGTACCAGTTCCAAGATTAAAGTCCAAGGCTTCTGTTCCCTGCCCACTGTTCTTTGTTTGACATCTGTTTTCTTTCACCTTGACAGATAACAATCTGTGTCCAATAGCCATGCCCGGAGTTAAAATCAACTAGATGCTATTAATAAGTAACTGGTAGAGTGATTTTCAGAAGCTCCTGTGGCCTCTGAGAGGAGTCAGTCTCAGAGTCCTGGCCCTGGCTGGTCAAGGAGGCTCCCTTGTACCCTCTTTTTAAAACAATTAACATGAAGCTAAAATCCGGAACACGTGGCCACAGCATGCAGAGTTCCTGGTGCCCCAGCAGTTAGGAAAATTGGGCATTGTGTGTGGGGTGTATGTACACATTTATTTACATAAAGCAAGTTATTTGACTAACGAGATCACATTCAATCACATTGAAAAGAAACAGTTCTGGACTCAGAAAGTGTTGGGAGGAGACGGGTTAGTGTAATTTGTTATACAGGAACCCACATTCCCTTCCTGCTGATGTGTTACCTGAACAGGGAATCGTTTTAAGGATCCCTGAAAGTAGTAAGGGTTAAATGATTAAAGAATTTAAAAAATTGAAGTATAGTTGATTTATAATACTCTGTTAGTTTCAGACATACAGCAAAGTGACTGTTATATATATATACATCTATTCTTTTTTGAGATTTTTTTCCATTACAGAATATATCTTGTATATATAAATATAACTAACCTTACACCTAAAGGAACTAGAGAAAGAAGAACAAACAAAAGCCAAAGTTAGTAGAAGGAAAGAAATCATAAAGATCAGAGGAGAAATAAATGAAACAGAGACTAAAAAAAAAAAAAAAAAAAATGGAAAAGATCAATGAAACTAAAAGCTGGCTCTTTGAAAGGATAAAGAAAACTGATATGCAGCCAGACTCATCAAGAAAAAAAGGCAAGGGGCCCAAATCAACTAAAATCAGAAATGGAAAAGGAGAAGTTACAACTGACACCACAGAAATACAAGGGATCATAAGGGCTACCACGAGCAACTGTGTGGACAGCCCGTGTCTGGAAATAGACAACCTAGAAGAAATGCACACATTCTTAAAAAGGTACATCTCCCAGAGCTGAGCCAAGAAGAAACAGAAAATGTGCACAGACTGATTACCAGTACTAAAGTTGAATCAGTAATTAAAAATCTCCCAACAAACAAAAGTCTGGGACCAGATGGCTTCACAGGGGAATTCTACCAAACATTTAGAGACAAGTTAACACCTACCCTTCTGACACTATTCCAAAAAACTGCAGAGGAAGGAACACTTCCAAACTCCTTCTATGAGGCCACCATCACCCTGATACCAAAACCAGACAAAGATATCACAAAAAAGAAAATTACAGGCCAACATCACTGATGAATGCAGGTGCCAAAATCCTCAAGAAAATACTAGCAGACTGAGTCCAATAGTATGTGAAAAGGATCATACACCCTGATCAAGTGGGGTTTATCTCAGAGATGAAAGGGTTTTTCAATACCTGCAAATCAATCAGTGTGCTACACCACAGTAACAAATCGGAGAATGGAAACCCTATGATCATCTCAACAGATGCAGTAAATGAGTTTTAAGAAGAATTTTAAGGGAAGAGGCAGGTGGCAGTTTCTGTGCACATTTCTCTCACAAGTGCTGAATCTGGGCTGATTTGTGACTTGCATTGGCACAAAGAGTGTGTCAGGATGTGGTGTGTCAGTTTCAAGCCTAGACCTCAGTGGACTTTGAATGACCTACTCTCTGTTGGAGCCCAGCTATTGCCACATTGATCAGCCTGAGCCAACCAGCTGGATGATGAAAGACCCTTGGCTCGGTCACCTCTAATGCCCCAGGCGGGCAACTGCTGTCCTGGTCCCGCCCGCCCCAGGCAACCCACCAGCTGTCCATGAATGCGCAATCAGACCCTTCTGTGATCAACCGCGCCTGCTGCAAATCCATAAATGACCCGTAGACTCATACACAAAAATAAATTCGTACTGTTTTAAGCCAATAGGTTCGGGGAATTTTCTTTTACACAGAAATAGTTAATCAATACGACCAAACCCAGCATCTGGCATAGCACAGAATAGGGATTGACTTGAATAAATCATGGAACTCTCCAAGTTGCATATTACGAAAGTTGTGAAAGATGAACATATATACAAACACACAGAATACGCATATGACATTAGGGCAGTCAGATCAGCTGGGCCCGCCTGTGGACCCCAGTGAATTCCCACGGCCTCGCCAAGCTGGCTGATTGCCTGGATGACCTTTGTAAGGTTTGACCTCCCAACCTGGAATCAATGTACAGACTTTACCTTTTAGACATTTCTGGATTCTTTCCGTAACAAAACACTGATAGAAACTTCACTTACTTCTTCCCTGCCAGTTGTGTCAAGCCCTGTCTGACACATCAAAGGGAGACTCTACCCCAGGTTTTCCTGTGATAAAGTTCCCCTCTCCTGCCACACAAGAAATCCCTGGCAAGAAATAGAAAACATACACTTCTCTAAACAGAGACCCCAAATCACAGAGAAATACAGTTTTCAGGAAAAGTCGAGACAGCTTTCTCAAGTTATTGGCTGGTTGTTCTGCATTAAGGTATAAAATAATATTTATAACTTCAAAACATTAACAGATGAGTGAGTAGAGCTCCTTCCTTCCTTCCTTCCTTCCTTCCTTCCTTCCTTCCTTCCTTCCTTCCTCCCTTCCTCTCTTCCTCTCTTCCTCTCTCTCTCTTTCTTTCCTTCTTCTCTTTCTTTTTCCTGCATATGGAAAAAAGAAATATCTGAATCTGAAATTGTGAAGTTGTGGTACAATAATCTTTACTGTACCATTTGAGAAATATTTTCCTTTTCAACTGAAATCTCAGTAGGTATTTTCAGAAGGTGGATTATGTGATAATGTGAGTGTCAGCCAGTGCAACTATGTTTCAGTTTTATTGAATTGTATGTGACGTGGTCAGAAGCCCAGTACATAAATCTCCAACTGAAGGATGCAGAAATCATAATTTACCATAGTTTCGCAAAGCTGTCAGAGGAGAAGTCTCAAGGCTCTAGTCTTAGCCAGCAGAGAGCCTCAAGTCCTTTGATGATCTATCTTGCCTTGTAAATCCCACTGACTGGAAGCATTTCCCAGACATGCATGTCAGTCTGAGGGATCTGGGATTTTGCCCCTTAGATTTTTATCAGGGAGAGTCCATTTTGAGACATATTTTTCAGAATTTCTTTTTCTTTCTACTCCGTTTCACAAACATCACGGTGACCTTGCATGCTCCTTTTTGAGGGATTGATATACTGGTACCTTCTGTTTTGCCCTAAATATTTGATATTGTGTGACAAATATTTTAGGGACCATACTAAAAAGAGTATTATGATATTAAGATGGGGTTTATCATCTAATATTAAATTCTTAAATTATTCTGTAAGAAGACAACTTTCTAAGATAAGTTTTCTCTATTGATTTTAAATATTCCTCACATGTGTTATTTTTTTCTGGACCTACCAGAAATAGGGAAAAAAAACCCTATTATCTTTACATATCTGTACCTATCTATGCTTATAATATGATTTATTTAAAACATACGTGCAAGTTATAGGAACGGTCGGTGTGAATGCTGATGACAGACACAGCACTAAAGCACCGTAACTCGCTTCCTTGTGAAAGGTTGGGAGAGTTGTGTTTCAGTTGTGCTCCAGGCCCTGCAGCTAGTAACGCGTGGATAACAAGTGGAGAAACACTGGGGCACCAAAGAGAAGCTGATCTGCGGCCACCTAGGAGAGCTGAGACTGGACAGTCACGTGAACAGTCTAGGCAGACACGGAGTAGACTTACTGCGTGACAAGTTTAACATTTCCTAAGGTGGGGCCTGCAGTTTCCCCATGTATGACCTCCTCTTGGCCCCTTTATCTGACATTAGGTACGACCAGGATGCTCCTTACTATTTCTGTCTCCATTTAAAAAGATTTGTAAAAAGCTAAGTTGAATTACTGTATCAGCTGACCTTTAAGATTTTTACCAATTCTAAACTTTTTGTGATATCTTTTTCTCATCTGGTTCTGCCAATTATCTGTAGCATTAAAATATCAGAGAGTGGGGGCCCACTTCCACAACAGCCATGTGAAGAGCTTCCTGGTCCTGTTCCCCAGGGATGTAAACAGAACTGCCGAAAATTTTGTTTAAACAAACAATCATTTAAATCTCTGGAAACTGCTCCAGGAGCATTTAGCAAATGAGAAACTTTAAGAAAGTCTATTAAAACTTGGTAAAAACGATGAGAATCTGTGGCGTTTGAACCATGACCCTCTTTCTCTCTCCCTTCTCATGGCTCAACGTGATGGAAACTCCACCCTAGGTCTGTGCAGCCAAGAACACAGGGGTTTCTCTCTCCTCAGCTCCCAGTAGAGGCCACGCTATCTCCCTGGGTTGGGGGGCAGGCCACCTGAATTTCTCATCACACGCCCCTGCCCCCAGCTGTGCGTGGTAGAGACTATATTCTAGACCAGGGCTTCAGAGAGGTCAGGGCTCCCATTCTCCACCTGGCCCCTGTCTGTGGAATGGAGACGCCACCTCCAGTGGGGCACACCAAGGACACTGGACTCCGATCCCTTGACCTCGTTTGCTTGTAGGGTGGAGGTTCCACGTCTGGAGACGAAGCCGGAAGGACTGAGGCTACTGCCCTCCCTCACCCAGTGCCTTGCTCTTAAAGCAGGTGATACTCGGGAAGCAGACCTCTGTGCCTAACCCTTCTGCTGGAGCTGTGGCGCTGACATTTCTGCCCGGGGGAAGAGGCAGGCCATCTGAATAGAGCGACCCAAAGCTCTCTCTAGGATACTGACTTGACTTGAACAGGATGTGGGAAAGTTCAAGCCTAAGGGTACTTTTGAAGACAATGAGGATGTTGGTTGTAGGCAATTCAAAGGCGACTGGCAGCTCTTGAGAGCAACAAAACAAGCCAAATGGTATAGGCCAGCTGCTTTACCAGAGACAACTGGGGGAAAAAACGCTCAGAAGGGCCCTTCTGGGGTCAGAGTAAACCTCAAAGAGTAGCCTCGAAAAACCGTCCCTTCAAAGGGACCTGGATTTAATAGGATCAGATTAGGACAACAAGGTATGCCCTGGAGTATCGTGGAAAACAACAGAGCACTCATCTGGAGGTTGGTGGATGCTAACAGCTGACTGTAATTAAGGAAAACGATCGTTCAGGAGGGCCTCCCTGACCACTGTCTTCACAGGTGGACCGCACGCATGCGCGAGGCTGGGCCCTGGGAGGAGGGAGAGCGGAGGCTTTCACTTTGGGGGAGACAGACTTTACTAAAATAGTCCAGCCAGTCCCTGAGCAAATAAACAAGCAAACGGCAGCAGCAACACACCCCTGGAGAGGACGCTCAGCGGGAACCGCTGCAAAATATTACTTAAAATGTCCAGATTAAAAAAAAATGAGACTTGCAAAGAAGCAGGGAAGTATGACCAACACACAGAAATAACATCAGGCAATAGAAACGGACTGAAATCTCAGGTGTTGAGTTTAAAAGACAAAGACATGAAAGCAGCTGTTATAAATATCTTCAAAGAACTAAGTGAAATCATGCTGAAAAGAGCTCAAGGAAAGTATGATGACAAAGTCTCATCCAATAGTGAATATTCCTAAATGGAGAGAAATTATAAAAAAGAACAAAATGGAAACTCTGGAGTCGGAAATTGAACCTGCAATGAAAAAATTTACTAGAGGGTCTCAGCAAACAGCTGCCACATTGATTTCACAGAAATCGTGTAATCTGAAAAGCAGAGGCAGAGAAGGAAGAAGGTGGAGACAGCCTCAGAAACGCGGCACGCCATGAAACACACCAGCGCGGCACAGTGTGAGTGCCGGGAAAGGAGAGAAAGAAGTGGAAAACACTTGGAGAATCAATGGCTGAAAATGCCCCAGATTTGATGAAAACCATGAACCCACATATCAAGAGTCTCAACGCACTCTGATTAGGATGAATCCAAATCCAAACACAGACACACCATAGTAAAAATGCCAAATGCTAAAGACAAAGGAGAAAGACCTAGAACGTGGCAGGATAAAAACAACTCCTCACCTGCCAAGTTGACTTTATTCAACCATGACAAGGAAAGGGGTCCTGGCACAAAGTGCAGAGTGGTGAGCCGCAGAAACACAAGGCTACTTGAAAGAAGCCAGACGCAAAAGGTCACGTAGCGCATGCTTCCTTTATGCGATGTGTGCTGTCATTCAGTCTAAAGAGATGACACAGATTGTTGGTTGCCAGGGGAGGGGAGAACTGGGTTTTATGCTGGGTGATGAAAGTATTTTGGAACTGGAGGTGGTGGTGTCTCAACCTTGTATATATTCTAAATGCCCTGAATTGTTCGCTTTAATATGTATAATGTTCTGTGCATTTCACCTCAATTTGAAAAATGAAGAAACTGCCATCTAGAAAGAGGTGGCTATTTGGAAAAAGAAGACATATTCTAGAACTAAAGTTTTAAAAGTCTTAAGAATTTTTTTTCATCCTCCAGAGTGGAAAATGGTGCAATGATTTACTAAGCTGGCATTTCTGTGTTTTTGAGAGTTAAACATCATCATTTGGGGTCAGCAGTCTCATTTTTAAGTAGCTTCAGGTTGTGAATAACTGGTTAGCTTCAGCATCCCTACCTGGAACGTGGGGATGGGAACAATCACAGCTGCTCTGCGAGCTCCACCGAGGATTTCTGAGGATCATGTGAGATGGGCACAGGGGAGGAAGCTGCCCTGCAACGTACGCTCTGAATGCAGGACGTCACTCAGTCCTGCCGTGTGGCCCAACTCCGGGGATACCAACTACTTGGACTCCTGTTAATGCACCCCAGCTTCATGCATCACAACCGACCTGACCATCAGTAAATCATATGCAATGCTTCGTTTCAGTGCAGGTACAGCTTTAGTAAATGATGGAACTTACTTACTCTCTTTCATTTAGAAAATTCGAGGGTATTTTGGAAAAATAATTTTTTAAAAGGATAGATGTGATTTTTCCAGGTCCACATTTTTCCCCCTCTGGGAGCTTATTCTAAAGGATTCAAAGCTCTTTAAGGACATGTCTTAGTTTTGGGGTTTCTGCCTTGGCTTCTTTCATTTTTCTGGTTTTTACCACTTCCCCCACTGACAGAATGAAGCATCTAATAGATGTGTTTCCCAGACTTACTCATCTTGATCTGTTTGACGCACTTTCTCCTTTTTTAAGATGGATCGGGGAGAGAAACGATGTAAATCCGTAAATCCGATCTTGCCAGTGACGGGCTTAAATTTCATGGGTGGGTTCAAGTTGTGTTTTACCTTCTGACAAGCTCATAACTTACCAGTTCTTTACTCCCAGATCTGCTGTGGTGCGAACATAGCTGTAGTCAGTGTAAGACCATCCGGCTGGATGAACACCTGCTCCCACGCAGTGCGGGCATCCCCGGGCGGATCACACCAAGACTACCAAGTCAGGGTTACTTACTGACAGCTTAGCAGTAGCGGTCTGTGGCTCAGAACATCTTCCCCTGGGAAAGGTCTGATGTGCAATCCTCGGTCTAAGCAATTCTGCCAGTTGAGATACATCATGTCTTGTTGACTGCATGCAGGGTCTGCCCTCTCAGGTTAGTTAAAAAGTATATTTGCTTTCGTTATAGGATTAAGAACATGTTCATTATGGAAAATGATAAGACAATAAGAAGCCGAGCATCCAGAAGCAGCCGGCGTCACGGAGGCGTGCGCACAGAGACACACGCGTAACTGAACCATTCTGCTGTGCACCGGAAAACAACGACGTAAATCGAGGTTACACTTCAGTGAAAAATAAGAACTAAAAAATGGTGCCGTCACTGGGTTGTTGTTTTGGAACATTCTTTTTAAATCCAAAATACATAATTGACACCTTTCCACTGAATAAATGTTTCCAGGATATTCTTTTGAACGATTGTGCAACATTCCTCTGTGTGGAAGTAGACATTTGCTCAGCCAATCCCCTATTTTTCTATAGTTTGGTTATTTTCTTGGACTGCTTTTGAAAATACAAACATTCATTTCACTCCAGGGGTGGTTTTATGATCAAAACATGCTTTTGAAAGAATTAATCACCATGGATGACTTTTGAATCCTCTTCATTAAAAAATGGCAGCACTTTACAGAGAGTGTCTTTAAGTCCCTCTTGGAGGGCAGCTCTTCTCCAGAGAGGTTTTCTTCCTCAGAGGAGAGTGCACCTTTATACCCTCATTGTCCCTGACACACTCCCATTCTTTCTTTTCTGAGATTCTTTTTTTTTTAAACATAAGCCCCCCACCCCATGGTAATTACCTCTTGCTGTTTGTACTCGTTCTTGGGGAATTATCCTGAACCTCTCAGTGAACCAGCTTTTAGAAGACGAATTAAAGATGTCTACTCACTGCGCCAGTGGGTCCACCCACAGTCTGTGGAAGGAACAGTTTGTTCCCTTCCCTTTTATTACAGAGATGCGGAAACTAATTCCCAGGGAAGGTGATTTGTGTGTATCTACTAGGACTTTCCTTGGTGGAATTAAAGCTTTATGTATTCAGAAGCACACTGTCAGCTCAGTCTCCAAGTACGGGAAACAGAGCTCAGGGGGAACTGGGAAATCAGGGCTTGGCTTTAGACATAACAGTAGATGCTCCACAGCCGGTCAGATGCTCATGCACTCAGGAGAAGGGCACAGACGCCAAGGAAATCAAGCCCACGATACATTGAAAGACTATATCAAGGTCACATACACTAACTATAACTACTTTGCCCTAAGTCAGAATCCAGGTCTTTATTTTCTGATTTCCAGTTTTATTTTGAGAAAATCTAATTGTAGACGACCATGCCATTCACAGCACAGGAAAAGGTAGTTGCATTTTGCAGTTGCCTGGAAAGCGCAGGGAAGTTTCAGGAGGAAGTGAAGAAACCAGTCTTGGGAGGCGTGCACTTGGTAATGAAGAGTGCACTCCGGAGTCAGCGCGGCCGCTTGGGAGCCGTGTGCCCTTGGTCTCCTAGCAGCTTCTCTGCGTCCCTGTGTCCCCTGCTCAGTAAGGGGGAGTAACACCAACACCGACAAGGATGACAGCAACAAAAGCAGGACTTACCTCGTGGGGCTGTGGGGACTGAGGCCCGGGAGGTGCCTGGCGCTATGCTGTCTGTGCATCTGACGTGTCTCTGCAGCTGTGTCTCTGCCAAGAAGGCGGAGGGTGAGTGGTCTGCATGTGCGGCCCTGGGCGAGTGGCTCTGCTGTCTTGTGCCCGGGGTGAGCCACAGGTTCCTTCCAGCTTCAGGCTTCCTCGTCTCTAAAATAAGCACAATAGTAATCTGTCTCGATCGCAGACGTCACGTGAAGTTGAAGCGATGTGACCCACATGAAGCATTGACAGAGTGTCTGGCACAAGGTCACTTCTCACTAATGATTGTTACTTCCCACCCACCTTTGATTATTATTATTATCGTAAATAACAAATAGATAAATAAAGCACTTCTTATTTCTTTTTAGCCTTAAGTTTTACAACAGGGTCGCTTACAGGATGACAGGTGAAGGCCATGCGTGTTTGCCGTAAGAAAAGAAGTGGAAAGTAGGCCATATGGTTGGCAGACTGTGTTGGCTCTGTCTCCAGATCACCGTGCCCAGAGCCCTGCAAGCGCTGAGCGTAGAGAACTGTTTTCTTCTTGATGCTAATGGTGCCTGTGGTGCTGGATGTTCAGAGCCTTGCCAATGGCAGCGCCCCATTTAGAGAACACATTACAGCGGGTGAGTAGGTCCGAGGTTGCTCTAATGTTATTTTTAACTTTTTTTTTTAATCACTCGTATGAGGTTGCTCTAATTTTAACGAATGCCGGTGTTCTGTCAGATGAATTCTCTAGGTGGAACAACTAGAGCCTTCGAATGGTTCCCTAACTGGGGCTGAAGTGATCAATCTCTTCAATTTGGCGAAGTGCCTACGCTCATGACTTTCAGACACAACTGTCACTTTTCTCAGGATTTGAAGGACAAGAGCTACACACTGACATGCTTTCCCCTCTGACTCCCAAGCTGCCCCAGCAGGACCTGCCGGGGCATGGGTGGCTCTTTTGCCCTCTCTCCTCTCTCCCACCTGGTCTGAAACGGTCAAACACCAAAGGGCGAACGTGATGCTCTAAGCATTGCTGGTCACAAAGAACGTGTCTGCTTGAAGCCCACTGTTGAGACAGTTTTATCACCAGAATAATCAATGTTTTAGCTGGGACAGTCTTTCCATGTTGCTTCTGGCTGTGAATTTTGATTAGATGTTAAGAGAGGAGAATTTCATTAGCAGCTCACCAGAGATGCTGTTATTCAATTGCTAGGAAACCAAACAAGGTGCTTTGAGGCTGAATGTGTCTGTTCCCCCCCTTTGACCCAGCTGGTTGGTTACTAGTAAAATAAAAATGACACCATTAGAGCCACTATAATGGCAGCTCCGATCAGGCCATGAAGGTTACAGGCTTACGTCACTGGACCTCTTCTCGGCGCTCTGCCTCTGACCCTGGAGTTACTAATCACGTCACTGGAAAAGAGTCTTCCTTTGATTTATCATTGTGTAATGACTCCATTCCTTCGTTCCAGAAGACATTACCCAACACAGCTTGTTCTGCTGGTTTCCTTGAGCAAGGTCAAAAGAGGGTCCTGGTGAAGGCTGAGCTAGACAGAATTCCTGATCAGCCTCTGGGTTTTAACTTATTTCATTAAAACTATCTTTTTTTTTTAACTTTTCTATATTAAATCTTGCTTCACAACATTACCCTCAGCAACACATGTAGAAAATCCTTGGGGACTGAGATGAGTCATTGTCAGCCCAGACTCCACAAAGTGGACGCTCTATAAAGAAGCGGAGAGAATGCACTGTCCTGCCTGGATCTCCCCGCTGAGAAGGCTGTGTATAAAGATGCATTTGTGGGCTGTGCATTCACATTTGTGGGTATTTTATTTACATACATTTTGTTCATTGTCTAAATTTACTGGTGCTCCTAACAGTATTGTTTAGATTGTATTATTATAGTTCACAAATGGTTTTAAGATTTTTTTGTTTCTTAAGACTTATCATACTCCTGATTTATAAGAGTCGCATTTTGAGTTCAACTTTGTTTTTCTTGAAAGGCGGTTGCAGGAGGGAATGGAACAGAGGATGACAGTTGATTTTTGTTGTGTTTTCATTTCTACCTATGAAGAAAGTCAGAACAAGGCATCTACTTAGCCATGGCAGTTAATCGGTATGTCTGGCTCTGGAGTTCTGTTTCTAGCTCGGTGCATAAAGGACAAGATGGGCCTATCAGTTCAGTGGTGTAGACGTTTCTACCAGTTTGATAAGAGAAAGTTAATACTGGAAGAAATAGGTGGATGAAAAGAACAGCAGTGGAGGAAGCTGTGAATAAAATACTGATAGTAGGTATGATCTGCTGTGTTCCTACCATGCGCCTACAGCGTACCAGGTACTATGCTGAACACTTCACCTGCATTTTATCATCAAACCACAAATAAACCTGCAGGCAGGTTTAATTCTCACGTGAACACGACTGGACCATGTTGAGGGAGTAACTGGCTCGCTCCGTTCCAATCAGTGAACACGTATCTATCACTCCATGTACACAGATCTTCCCCTCTCTCAGCGATGCTCTGGAGCCAGGTGGGTGAGAAGGGCACCTTCCGTTCTCTGCCTCTCCCCTTCCCGTTTGGCTTACAGTCAATACCAGAAGCTTTGCCCACTCTGATGATGTAGGCTAGATCAATAATTGAAATGAATGCACTACTGCTAATGTAATAAAGTTAATAACTGACTTAAATTATTCAGTATTGATTCTCAATTTCCTTATGTTTCACCATTTCCTTATGAATACTTGTTTCAAGAGAGTTAACATGGGCTCACGGCCAATTCTGAGGTAGAGCTCTACATACAAACATGCACGCGCATACGTGTGCACACACTTGTGTGTATGTGCAGTGCACATGTATATGTGTATGTTAAAATGTGTGTGTTGGATATATATTTATGTTTATTTGTCTTCTAATGCCTCCTCAAAGAAGGGTCTGATTATGAGAGAACAAATATCTGGCTTCCCCTGCTTTGAGATGCTTGTTATGTTTGAGGATAGATGTTTCTGCCTTTTTTTGAGCCAGAAAAGTAATCAGACTACATTCTTATGATGGAAATTCAGTGATGAGAATGCTGTTTCTGTGCTGATCTGACCACACACAGGATTCCTCAGTAACGCAACGCTGGAAGATGTGGACATACTTGTTGTTGGAGGAGAGTAGCTGGGTAGGGATAAAGCCCGACGCTCTGCCCCTGAGGCTGCCAGGACTACACCTGCAGCGAAAAGACAGCACAGCAACCAGGCATCTGAGTAAGAGGAAGGGAGGGTGGGTGTGCTGCAGGGGCTGGGCTCGCTGGATGACCTTCGGGGGAGGCTGAAAGAATCAAGGGTTGGCTGTGGACTGGGGGCTGTGGGAATCAGATGCAGTCATGTGACTGCCAGTGGCAATTACTGACAAGTTCAGACGTTACCCCAGAGTCCTCCCACAGCCATCCTAGTCTCTGTCTTTTAACAGAAATTATGATTCTCCCTTGAATCGACTTTTTGCTATATATATATGTATTTTAAAATATTTGTTACACTTCTTTTTAGATAGTGATTTTTGAGGCACACTGACCATGGGCACCCAGGAAACCTATTATCTTCAGAGTAAGAATTTTTCCTTGGCCCCAAATTTTAGGTTCCCTGTAATCTAATCCCAACTTGCCTTTTTATAGTAATGACAGTGATGGTGATGATAAAATTTATTGAGTATTTGCCATGTTCCAAGCACTATTGAAACCCTTTACAAAGATGATCTCATCTGAGCTCCACACCACACCTACAAATTAGGGAAGTTACGTTAATCCAGCAGGAAGGCATCAGAGAAAACGTTCACCAGGAAGGAGAGTCAGCAGTGGACTGGAACAGTCTCTGAAACATAAATCATGGAAACCCACGTGGTTGAGACAATGTAGGCACAGAGCCCAACAAAGTAACTGGGGACTCTGACAACTGAGGAAGAGGAGGCATTCTGACGATGGGCAGGAACTGATGTTTGCCAAGTCCTTCTCGTGAGACACACGCCTTAATACTCACAGTGGTCCCATGAGGGAGGGAAACTTGAAGACGGCCCCCAGTGATTCCCGCCTGGTACTCACACCCTGGGTAGTCCTGTCCCTTGAGTTCGGGTGGGTCCCATGACTTGCTTCCAACCCACAGAAGGTGGCAACGGTAGTGGGATGTCACTCTGTGATTGTTGCAAAAGACTGTGGCTTCTGCTTTGCTGGGCAGCTCTCTCGGTTGCCTTCTTGGTTTGCACACTTTGATGGAGAAACTGGCATGTTGAAGAAAACCACATGTCAAGGACCGGAGGGTGGCCTCAGGTCAAGGGTCAGCTAAGATCACAGGCCCTCCTCAGTCTAATGGCTCTTAAAGAACTGAATTCTGCTGAAAACCACACAAGCTTGTAAACAGATCCTCCTCAGATGAGCCCCCGATGAGAGTCCTTAGCTGTGACCTTTCAGGGGTCTATGTCTAGGCGCCGTGACCTTGCAGGGGTCCACGTCTAGGCGCGTGACCTGCAGGGATCCACGTCTAGGCGCAGCTGTGTCTCACTCCAGGAAGTGTGGCATTTTTAACTACCCGTATTTCCTCCTATAGTTTATAACAGATTTCTGCTGAACACCTTATAATATTTAAAGAAACTTTGTACGTGAGGCCGTGATGACCATACAGTCTGCTGCTCTGGACGGCAGGTGGGGTGGGTAAGGAGGGCAGCATTTATTCAATAACTATTTCCCATCAACATGTTAGATGCTACAGTGGAGCTGAAGAAAGAAAAGACCAGGCTAGGACAGTTTTGGAAATCTTTCCTTTAAAATGATTGTCATTCTCTCTTAGTCTCAGGTCACCAGGCTTACTCCTCCAAGAAGATGTTTGCCAAATACATTAGTACAGATGCTTTTAAAAAAAACTTTATATTTGGAGACAGCGTATAAATATTCACGGGGGTAGACATTGAAGTGACACTGAGTTCAGTCTTTCACCCTCTCTGTTTACTGGTGTTCACTCTTCTTCTCTGATGCTTTACATGATTGAGCTAAACCAGAAAAATAAGGACAATCTTTTTTAACACTGGGCAAATTTCATCTTGCCGCCTTCCACAGGTTTGTTTGTTTTGCTGTGACCTTGAGTAGAAAGAAATATTTCCGTTTACTAAGTAGGGGTGACAAAGCCATTTGGTGACCACATCCTCAAGGGGAACGTGTGATCCATGTCAGGTGACTGGAAACCAGATGCTTCAAAATATTTCACTTTCCTGCTAATTAAAATAAGCATCAACATACTGTCGTTACAATGACAAAAGTTTACTTTTGTGCATGTTTAATTGTGATGAATGGAAAAATATCTTGTTTGGGAAGCTTAATATTGAATTTAAATACCATTCCTCTCAGAGGGTGCTGAGGGGTGCCCTCCTCTGCAAGCACGATGCATCCCACAAGTGTAGGATTCTTGTTAAGTAATTTCCTTGCCTCCTGTCCTACTGGTCTGTGCATTTATTCTATCCCAAGGGCAGTTGCTATTGAAGCTGACAGGTGCGGGTGCAGATTCACAAAGGAACTTTCTATTTTTGCCCTGACAATTGCATTTCCTTTGAATTAGCTGCTGTGCAGGGCACTCCACTTTGAAGAAGCTAATTACTTTGCAGCAGGTGTTAACGTCCACTGGAACGTCTCACTAAATGGGGCTGGAGAGTGCAGTCAGCCTAGTCTGGTTGAACTTTCAAAGGAGAAAATGCAGAAAATTCAGGGAAGCCATTTCCTTCCAGCTCCGAGCATCAATTCTTTCAGCCCTGCAATTTGAACTGGAACAAATAAATCCTGAATATTAGCCAGCAAAGTGAAGTATTTGCCTCAAAGTATTAAAGCCAGTGGTAAGGGCAACAAGATGCTTCCCCGAAACCTTCCACAGGTAACATCCCACAGCTGTATGAATATCGCTCCAGAATAGATTTTATAAATAAGATTTACCCGAAAACATAAACATTTCACCACGATCACTCAGTTTCTCTTGCACTTTCAATCTGAGTCCAATTTTTCTTGGCTCCACTTTAGTCTGCCTTTCACCACGTTAGCAAACGGCAGACTCAGAAGCCCAGTCTCTCCTCGCAGTCTTTGGAGAGCAGTGATGGGTGACCGACGACTTATGCCACTTGGACTGGGAAAGATACATGGTGTGTCTTATTTTCCAAGAAAACATTAACTTGCCAACTGATCTATAGCTTCCTTTGGGAGGTAGGACTTGTCTGGTTAATGTTTATAGATTCAAAGGAGTGCATTTCTTAACACTACACTTACCACTCAATATTTGAATTAATGCTTTAATTTTGTTTGCTTGTCTTCAGTTATTAGGCTAAACCTCAGTGCCCCAGGACCCCCTCTCTGGCCCACCCTCTGGGTATCGCATCCTTACTTTAATGTCGATGAAGAAGTCATCGCATGTTACTGATCCGTTCCCCCCGGCTTCCTCTGCGTTAGGATACAGCGCAAATGGGAGTCCTTGCTCATAAGAGGCAGCCGCTTTAAGTGACCTCATCAATCTAGTCTACTTTTACTTTAGAGACACCATAAGAATTTCTGCCCCAGAGAGCTTATCTTTGCAGTGTTGCTGTTGTGCGTGCAGCCAGGTAAGAAGCAGTTTCTCAGCTAGTGAGGCAGGACTAAGGAAGCAGATGTGTTTCTGTGGGATGGATAGGAAAGCTTAAGGCACCACCAAGGATCGGAAGGTAGATTAGATTTATAACCTGCCTACAGTTATTTAAAAATACACACATGGCTCAGACGGATCGATATTCCTGAAACACAACACGGTTAGTGTTTTCTCTTCTAAGAAAGGACGCTAGATTGATGGAGAGCCCAGCGTTTCCGAATTTAATCACCTCAAGGCAATTAAAGCAATTTCGTGTTTTCTACTTTAGTGCTCCTCTGAACAGGCAGCATCTGGACAACTTTAATTACTGTTTCAGTTCAGTGAAATGCACAAAAAGTGGCGGGCTTGGTGACTAAGAGCAGCTCTTTTCCCCACTGTGTTTCTGACTCCTTGGCTGTGGAGTTTTGGCTTATTTTCTGTTTGTGCTGGGGGAAGGAGCTGCCTGTGCTCCCAGGGAATGTGGACACGAGAACCCCGAGGGACGGTCACCACAAGGAGGCGGGACGCTGGACATTCTGGTGTCCAGCATGCACAGTGTCAGATGTGGACACGGGTAGCCTGCTCAGTGACGATTCCTGTATTTCTCTCCCTGTTTCCTTCCATCCTGCCCTATTAGTACTTCTTAGGATAACGTTTCAAACAATGACTTACACTCAAATTCTTGTCTCAACATGGTTACTAAGGGAACCCCACGCAGCAGTCACCACTCGCCTCTTCCTGCCCCAGCTGTGGACTGGCACACCCAGTGCTCCCTGCACTGACTCGGGAGTAGACAAGTTGATAGGAGCTGGGGATGGTCCAGCCACACGGCTGGATTCTACCTTGCTCTCTGAGTTTCTGTGTGGCCAAGCTCACTTGCCTTGAATGCAGGATCCATGTGCTCCCACCTCACCGTGCACCTGCAAAACTGGCTTCCTAGCCTTCTTCAGCTCTTACAGCTGTCCCGAGGAGCCCTCCAGGGTTCTTCTGTCTCAGTCTCAGTCTGCTGGAGCTGCTGTAACAAAACAGCATAGACTGAGTGGCTTATCAACAGCAGTTTATTTCTCACGGTTCTGGAGGCTGGCCGTCTGAGATCCGGGTGCCAGCGTGCTCAGGTTCGGGTGAGGGCCCTCGTCTGACTTGCAGACTGCTGACCTCTTCGTCTGAGCACTTCACTGTCGCGACTTAACCTCCTTTGCCTTCCTCCACCCCGGTGGGCGTGTTTCCCAGATGGTGCTCATTCTCCTCCCTGACCGTGCATGCAGGTCCCTGACTCTGTGTGCAGGTCCCTGACTGCGCGTGCAGTTCCCTGCCTGTGCGTGCAGGTCCCTCCGCGAACACCTGGCATTGCATTCTACCTTTCTGTTGGATGTCTGGGACTCACTCTCTGAAACCGTGAAGGTAAATGTGAAGATAACCGGGTTCCCCACAGGGGGACAATGTCCTTCGGCCCGGTTACCCTGCAGCTGGCCAGACCTGTCTCTGTCCCATCCCGGTATTTAGTGGTCAACCCAGATCCTCTCTACTGCCTGCCCTTGTTTCCCAAAGAGAAACGGTGTTTCTCCCACCACTTTAAAGGCCAGGATAGGAGCGACTCAAGAGTCATTCCTCATGAAGTCTTATAGTTTCTTCATCTACAGCTAATCTCACTCTCTTTCAAATCATTAACCATACCTTGCACTGGTTTCCTGAAGTTTTTCTTTATGCCTTGGCTTGTAGTTTTTCTTGTATATATCATTTCTTTTGTATTTTATAAGTGTTTACATTTGGTCCTATGATCCATGTTGAATTAATTTTCATGTTTGCTTTGAGTTAAGGATTAATATTATTTTCTCCCCCACAAAGATATCTCGTAGTCCCTCCTCCAAGTTTTATTGACTTTTCACCTTGAATTTCATTGGCATCTTTGTATAAAATCATTTAACCCTGATAAGTCATCAGTCATTTGAAGGCAGAAGTTCTGTTTAAATTATACTTGTATTCTTTTTAGCGTCAAGCCCAATGTCTTAAATGTAAAGCATGCTCAAGAAAGTAGTGTGAAAGAAATATTTGTCAAAATTATATACGTCTATGAGGATTCCCTTGTCATCACAATTGGAGCAACCCATTTGATCATTGTCTATCCTGGCATCAATGCTGCCCTTTACTTGGATGTCTGTGATCTGTCTCTGGCACCTTGACCACACCCATAGCCACATGTCTCATCCAGGAGGGTCTCCTGGATGGGATGCGTCCTCAGTCCTTCACAGGAACAACCTGGCAGCGATGAATGGCCAAAGTCCTCTGATTTTCGGAAAGCTGCTGTGTGGTGGAATGCCACCTTCATTACTGTGTCTGAGAATATGAGCCCCTGCACCCAAATGAATTTTCATCCTGAGGCAAATCCATTTTTCTGACTTGAGTCTTTCCAAAACACCATTACTCTCTGTTTCTTCAAAATGAGTAATGAAAACTTTAAGGCATCACCGTTGGAGTCTTTCTAACCCTAACAAAATGGCTGTAACTCAACTGCCTGCTCTTGGAATACGCCCAAGACATCGCTCATTCTGTCTTTCTCTCTAAATTTCAGCCATTTTACTCTAGAAAACTGCTAAAAGTAACAATGGAACGAAGTAATGGGGAAAACACTTAAAACTTACTTCATTTGCCTTTTCTCAGGTTGTGAGCTGTGTCATGAGAGACTCTAGAAATCACTTCATAAGTAGTAGTGAATTAGATATAGCAAATTATCAGGATGTACAAGTCTAAAAAGCCTGGCAAGCTAGACTTAATTAACTGAACAATGGAACGCTTAGCAATTTCAGTAGTTGTCAGAGTGGAGGTTTTTAAGTCTTTCGTCAGGTGTTTTTCTAGACAATTATTACAATGGAATTTTCAAATTCCACTTTTTATCCTTTGCTGCTAATATACTAAAATCAGTTTCCCTTTATTAAGCTTGTATTCTGTCCTGCTACACTTACTATTTGTTCTTTTAGGTGTTTTATTGCCTTCTGAAGATTTTCTACGTAAACAAACATGTAATTTACAAACAGATACAACAGTGTATCTTACTCCCCACTCTGTGATTTTTTTTCTTGTCTTATTGTACTGGCTTGCGGTTCAGTACAATGGGCATTCCTAACTTATTCCCAATCAAAAGGGGCAAATGTTCACTATTTCAGCTTTGCATATGGCAAGGCTAAAGTATTTTGTTTCTGTTTTTCTTTTTCTATATACACTTTAGCAGATTGATTAAGTTCCCTTCTATTCCTAGTTTTCCATGGGGAGGGAAATTCATATTTACATGTGAATGGATGATTGAATTTGGTAAGCATTTTCTCCGCCTGTGTGTAGATTATCACATATTTTTTCCTTTATTCCTGTTAATATGCTGAATTTATTAACATTCTAATACTCAAACAAGCTTGCATTCCAAGTACAAATCCCACTTGGTCATGATATTTTATCCTTTATATGTATTTCTGGATTTATTTTGTTTATGTATTGCTAAGAATTTTTATGATACGTTCATGAGGGGTGTAAATCTCCAGTTAATTTAAATTACAGCATTTTTTGGACAAAATTGTTTATAATTTCCCCTGTTCTTTTAATGTATTTAGGGACTGTAATAATCCCCTCTCTTTCATTTCCAATATCGGCAATTTGTGTTTTCTCTCCGTCTTGTTTTCTTCATCAGTCTAGGACGGTTGTCAATTCTGTTAGTCTTTTCAGAGAATTGGATTTTGGTTTTGTTAATTTTCTCTGTTGTTTGATTCTTCTTTTTACTGGATCTTAGATCTTATTTTTATTATTTACTTTCTTCCAGAGGCACCTGAGGCTCTGGGATTTTAAAGTCATTTTTCCCTTTCCCTTGTTTAGACAGGATGCTTTTTACTGATCAAATGTATTGATTTCTCTTCTGTCATCTCCATTCTTCTATTAAACACGTTCAGTGAACTTTTTCCAGCTATTGTAATATTATGTTCCAGAACCTCCTTTGGATCTTTTAAAAATGTTTTTACTTCCCTGCTGAGAATATATTCAATATACGTGTGCTATATACACATATATACACGTGTGTGTATGTGTGTGAACACACCAAAGTGTAGTTTTACCTCATTGATCATAGTTGTAATAGTTGCTTTAAAGGCTTTGATAATTACATCTGATTGATCTTGAGTGGGTATTAATTAATTTGACTTTTCTTATGAAGTTGGTTTATAATTTTCCATTATAAAATTGTACTTGTACGTCAAGTCCTTCCAGATTGCAGTCTTGATGGTGTAAGTCTTGTGTTCTGGAAATTCTGTATTTTCTCCCTGCTCTGAAGAATAGTGCTGTTTTGTTTCATGAGGGACTAACTCTAGCTCAGGTGCAAACTGCACCTTGCGTGGCCGTGCTGGGCTGCGGCTCAGCTTCGTTCAGCCTTCGCACCTTGGCTGCCGGCCACTCCCAGTTTTCTGACACATGTGCAGTTGGGAATCTTGGTGATCTGCACTGAGTTGAAAACACATGCGGGCTCTGTTTTCCCCCAGGTTCTCTCCATGCTGAGGTAGCCCCCGAGCTCTCTGGTGACCAGGCTGCCCCGGATTCTTCCAGCCAGAAAGGCAGTGGGTTTTGTCTTCTACTTTCAGACATCATTAGGCTGCCACCTCAATGACTGTGTTTGCCCCAAGGGCACAGCCACAGAAATGGGGGTGGGGGGGGGTCCTGCCATGACAACTGCTTGCTCCAAATCTAGACCCCCTCCAAAATCTGCCTTTTTTCAAACCAGAGTCTGGGTTCCTCAGGAGGCTGCTTTTCTGTTTCTGTGTAGAGGTTAAGCTGTTGCAGCAGGCTCAGTGAGACAGGCGTGCTCTTCCATGGGGTCGGTTTCTAACTGCACTCAGACCCCCTCTCTCTCATCATGCCTTCTGCCCTTGCCTGGGGCCTCCCTTCTCTCTCCCCCACTGCCTGCCAACCACCTTGCTGCAGGGATTCAAAACTATATGCATTTTCTAGAAAGGATGCACTCAGTCCAAAATCTTAAAGAGACACATAGAAAGTAATAAAAAGTTTGAAGATTTTACAGGTGAAATTGGGGATGTGTAAATTTCATCGGTTGCTTATTAAACATGACCCCCCCCACGCATTCCCTCCCCACACCCCCTCGCACCCTGCCCTCAGGCCCCTCTCTCCAACTTTCCCCACTTGGATCTTCCCCCCTCAGAGCTCTGTCTTCTAGCTTCTGAATGTTAGTCTTGCTCTCAATACTTGACTATTTTTTTTAAATTTTCAATGGAAAATTTTCAACACATACAAAAGTAGAGAGAATACTGTAATGAACCCCATGTAAGAATCTCCCAGTGTCCACAATTATTATTTGTGACCAGTCTTGTTTGAATTATAACCCTGATCACTTCTCTGCTCACACCAGCTTATTCTGAGAAAACTCAAGACAGCATAATATTTTATTAATAAAATTTTCATGTATTTCTTTAAAGAACTGTTTTAAAAAATGACTGCCATACAATCGTCACACCACAAAAGACAATAATTCCTTATCATCATCAAATACCCATTACTCATATTCAAAGTCCACTGAATGTCTCAATATTTAAAGTTCACCTTAACTAAGATCTAAATAAGGCCTATAGGTTGCATTTAATTAATATGTTGTCCTTTTCTCAGTATGTGAAATGGTCTGTACTTTCATTCTAATGTTTACCTTTATATTAATATCTTTATTGAAACCATTGTTTTCTTCCTTTGCGTCTAGAGCCTCTGGGTTTCCTGCTGAAATTGATGTTGATTTTAACTAATACCCTCATTTTCTTCTCTTTCTCTGCCTCTTCTCCACCCTCCTCCCTCAAATTCTTCCAAACCCCTCTTTGGCACTGTCTGCCCTTCCCGGCGCTGCCCTGCCATTAGAACCTGACTCCTTGCTAGTTTCAGGCCTCCTGAAATTTACGTCTGTGTCCTCCTCCCTCTGGGTCCTGGATTCTAATTCCAGGCCAGTGTCTCAGAGGACAAAGTTATGACTCTGAAAACAGTGCTAAAGACAGCGTCTTCACCCAGTACGCCTCAAACTGGGGTATGGCCGCTTAACGCTGCATAAGTGATGGGATAAACACATTCTGTCTTCACGAAGTGTTAAGATTCCTCTGTGATGAGTAATTTTTAAAATAACAGTCCATTCTTAGAGATTTATTGTATATTTATGGCTATGTTATAGACCAGCATCTTCAATTCATATTAAATTTTAAGGTTAATCATGAAATTAAAAAGGAGTTTATGCTAGTAGTTGACATTCTTTTCCGCCACTGGTTGTGCTGTTACAGAGAAGTTTGTCTTATTTATTTTTATTTTGTTCCAGCTTTATAGAGATTTAATTGACATGTAACATTGTGTAAGTTTAAAGCATATGATGTGGTGATTTAATTTATGTGTATGTGGTGCAATGATGACCCCAATAAGGTTAGAAAACACATCCACCACCTCACATAATTACAGTTTGTTTTTTTTTGTGGTGAGAACATTTAAGACCTTCTCTTAGCATTTTCCAAGCATGTGCTACGTACAGTGCTATTAACTATGTTCATCCTGCTGCACGTGAGACACCAGAACTTACTCAGCTCATAATAAAGTTTGTGCCCTTTGACCAAATTCTCATTTCCCTCACTTCCTCGCCCCTGACAACCACCCTTCTGCTCTCTGTTTCTGTGCATTTGGCTTTTAAAATCAATACTCCACGTATATATGGGCTCATACTGTATTTGCCTTTCTCTGTCTGTTTCACGTAAGAAAAGTTTGTCTTCAACTCAAGATGACTGACTAGGAGAATTTCCTTCTCGGTGGTGGGCAAGGGCAAAGAGCTTTTGGCACACAGGGCTCCACGGTGACCTTCAGATCACAGGAAGTTGTATTCTGTTTCTTTTGCATGTTAGGAAACTCGAAAGAACTGCTTGTCAACCACATCCAACACAGCTGACAAACGTGTGTATTTATGTGGCGGTAAATTCAAATCTTTAAATTCCTAACAGTATTTAGTGAAAGAATGCAAACTATTGGATGATGTGTACCCTTGTGGCTATAGTGTAACTTTATGTACACATCAAAATTGGCTTTATTCATTAAAAATTAATGAGATTCTGGCTAGATAGAAGGCATGCTATTTTTGGCTGTTTGACATTTAAGGACCTTAGTTTAAATCCAGGAAGCTCTTTTCCTTCCTTTGAAGCCTTGTCATCTGCCAATAGCTTTCTACATCTGTTTCCTAGTCATACATGACTATCTGTCCTTCACTTTTATTTCTCTATGTCTCTTCTAATCTCTCTGGCTTGAATTCCTACACATTTTTGAGCATGTGGAAAATTTCAAGGCGGAATCAAAAGCCACTTTCTCTGTATGGCAACCCCTAGCTCCCCCCACACAGGTGACTTGTCCCCCTCTCTGTGTTTTGTTTAGAAGCTGTTCATTCTGTTGGTGCCACAGTGTTTCACACGTGCTCCGGAGAGGTGCCTGGACTTGAATCTGTGTCACCCTCTACTTGATACGGAGCCAATTACAAACCCTTTCTCAGTCTCAGTCCCCCACACGTGGAGGCAGTAAAGCTGCCTATCTCATAGGGTGCTTGTGAGGCTTTAGTGACGTTTAGTGACTGGTGTGTGTAGATTGCTCATGCTAGGTCTTGACACATGACATGTATTTGTATGGGCTAGTAGTTGTTGTTATTACGCTGGAACACAGTTAATAACGCTTTCTTTCAGTATCCTCCCCAGATGATGAGTTCTTTGGGAAGAGGACCATTTCTTATTCAATTGATCATAATTGTTTTCCAACACAGGCATTCAGTAGATTTTTGCCAACTATATTTTTTAGCAAACAACTCCATTACTGGCTGTCACTGTTTTAGTCAACTTAGACCGTTATTTTATTAACATATTTTTATTAGCAAACATTGGTGATAGCATAGAATGTTATTTCAGTTTAGTATACATATTTTACTCATAAATACTATTCTGACAGGTTAAGATTGCTGTGGAACTGGAAAATAATTATATAGATTTGATTTTTCAAATGCTTTTAAAAAAGACTTTTAAATTTAAAAAAAAAGTCACAGGTGATTACAAACCAGGAAATGGACAATGAGAGTTGTGTTCATGTCCTTATCCCAAATGTGCAGTATTCTGAGAGCAGAAGGTAACTAAACGTCATCAATTCCTGTCAATTTTCCCACTATGTCTGGAATTATCATTGTCACCAATGCTGTACCCCTGGTCTGAATAACCACCAGCCTGAACTCTGCTGAGGTCTTTTCACTTGTGTACATGGATCTGCTCTGCATATACACATCTGCTAGAGTGAATTTTTCAATATGAAAATCTTATCATCTTACTTTTATGCTAAAAATAATCTTTTAATATGTTTCCATTAAAAAAGCAAAATTTTTAGGATTATAAAATTAACAGAAGGTATTAAAAACACATACAAAATTATAAAGAAGAATATAAAATTATAACAAAAACGCCCATTGCTAAAGCTATAGTATATACGTTTTTAGATGTTTTTCTATGTTTACACTAACATTTGCACATACTTCCAAATTAGGTGACTAGTTAACATATTCCTTGGAAATGTTAACCTATTTTTTAAACTTAGTAATTTATTATGAATATTTTCTATGTCAATAAGTTATAGGATTGATATTATAATGTTTGATGGGTGTGTACCTCATACTGTCAGATCATAGGGTCATCTGCATATTTTGTCACTTTATGTAATACTTTGAGTAGTGTGTGTAAATGGACAGAGTGATGAATGAACACAACATTGAGGAATTGTTTTATGGAAGTAGTAACTTTATTATGTTTTATGGAAGGTAGGGTTAATATTGACACAACTAGAAGGGTAATAGGACTCGTCCCAGGGATGCAAGGATGGTTCAATCCCCACAAAACAATCAGCATGATACACCACACTCACAAACTGAAGAGTGAAAATCATGCGATCATCTCAATAGGTGCAGGAAAAGCTTTTGACAAAATTCAACATAAAAACTCTCAACAACGTGGGCATAGAGGGAACATACCTCAATATAGTAAGAGCCAAATATGACAAGCCCACAGCTAACATCAGCCTCAACAGTGAAAAGTTGAAAGCACTGTTTCCAAAATAAGGAATAAGACAAGGATGCCCACCAACTCCCTCTCACCCAGGACTTTGTACTGCTGCCCCTTCCTCCTGGCATGCTGTCTTGTCCCCGGCTGGGATCCACACTAGCCTCTTACCACATACAATCTCTACTTTAACAGAGCTCTTCACAGTTGAAACTCTACACTTATTTATAAATTATTATTTTATTAATACCTATCTCCTCCACTAGACTCTAAACGCTGTGATAGCAGAAATCAGGTTGATTTTGCTCATGATTTTGTCTCCAGAAGCTAGTACAGTGCTTGGCACATAGTAAGTTCTCAGTAGGTATTTGTGGAGTAAATGAATGAATGAAGGTTAAAGTTGTGATTCTTCCGTCCTCAAATTACACCAACTCCTCTGATTTTGTTTAAATCTGATCACTAGACCAGAACTGTCTACAATGAAAGAGGAAATATAGATCAGTGAACTGGTGGCTATTGTTCAAGTCATTCTCAGAATTAATATAAAACACATTGTCTGTCCCACTTGGGAGGAGTGGGCATCATGATTTCTTGGTGGTATTATTCGCTGAGTTATTTGATATGTTGCATTTATTCTTATGGGAAGTTTAAATGCCTGTAATATGCTGAGCATTAACCATGGCGTATAAAAGACAATTTGATACAACATTAAGCACTCGGTTTTCTCTCCCCATCTTACTGCTCCTATAAAGCCTCTATGAACTATTACCAGAGCTAATACACAAAGGGGATGCTTGTTGGGACTACTCTACTGAAAAATTAGTGAATTTTATCTTTGTGCCACAGAATAAAAAGATACTAGAGCTAGGAAGAACTTTACAGATGATCTAATACTCCCTCTTTAATTTGCAAGTGAGAAAGTTGAGGCTTAGACTGATTAAATGACTAATTGAAGTCACGGAGCTGGGAACTTAATCCCAAATTTCTAAAACCCAGAAGAGACTTTATTCAATGATAACATGTTGCTACCAGGGAATCTTTCAATTAATTCAACACGTACTTATTAGAAGATTATTTTCATTATGTGAAAAGCAATGCTTGTGTCTGGTTTGCACCGTGATGTGGTGATGGCTCTCAGACTTTGCTTCTCACTACAGACAACTATGAGTTTAGGCACCAGATGAGTCAGAGCACAATGCTGTGGTCCTTGAGAGAAGAGAATACCATAGGATGAGCTTCACACGTCCCAGGGCTTTCTTGCTGGGGGTACGTTCCAAGCCAGGCCAAAGGGAAATGGAGCCCAGGGTCCAGGGGTGATGCTGGGTGGGGCAAACACAGGATAAAGTTCGGGGCCCCCAAGGCAGCCTGAATGTGAGGAACAGGGCATGAAAGAGGAAGGTGCACAGAGGAGGAGCTCAGTATGGGAGATCCCTTCAGTCTTTGGCCAAATACTAAGTTCTACACACAGCGGATGGGGCCCCTGAAGGCCAGCAAAGAACGGTTCCAGGGACTGGCGGGATTGCACAATGGTGAGAGACTGCAGATCTGAGAAGCCACCGTGAACACCACAGGCATCGGACTGAGACCCCAGCAGGGGCAGAGCACAGGGCCGCTCTAGCCCTGAGTGAGGGGTGGTAAACCTGCCCACCACACCTAAAAATAAACGTTAGCAAGATAGAGCTCATTGGCCAGTAAATAAATAACATAAAGCTCCATATTCTTCTAAAGAAGTTAACGTAAACCAAACTCTGCAATGTAACATCTACAATTTTCAGAAAGCCATAAAAAATGACCACACCAAGAGATGTTGGGCTTGAATACAGCAATTACCAGGATGTTCAAGGGTTTCAGGGAAAAGGGGACAAAAAGGTTGACAAGATGGGACTCCACACAAACATGAACACTTTAGAAAAAGAACCAGATGGAAAATCTGCCTCTGCCAAACACGGTGTCTGAATCAGAAATTTTCTCCGATAGGCTCAGCCACAGATCAACGGAGGAGAGGCTGGTGGGCTTTAAGATGGGGTGATGGAAACTAACATTGAGAGTAAAATGACTGGGAAAGGTAAAACACCTCGGTGCACGTGATCTAATGCGTGTGTGACTGGAGTGCCACAGAGAGGAAAGGGGGAGGTTGGCGTTGTGTAGGGGTGGAGCAAACACCAGCGGGCTGGACACTCTCGTGCTGTGGTCTGTCCACTGCTGAGAGTCTGGAGGAAGGCAGGTCCCAGGGGAGGGAGGGCTGAGTCCCAGCACCGGTATCTCCTGGGCAGGTGACCTGACCTTCCTGATGTGTAAGATGGGGTAGGGGAGGGTCAGAGGGCTGAGATGGAGAGTGTGGGGGGTGGGGAGAGAGATGGGGGCAAACATGGGTCTGGCACAGCCTGCCCCTCCAGGTCGAGTCTGCATCTTGTTCTGTGTGGGGTATAACAGGGAAGAACAAATCTGACCCCATTTTGGATCTGTTTCTTTTACTTTGACCTTTGTGTTTTATTGCTTTTGCTACAAGGTGTCACCTATAAGCTTAAATTGTACCCAATGGCCCATCTCTGGGAAGCCTGCCTCCCAGGAAATGAGTGTTAAGCTAAAACACCTTTGCTGAGCTCACAGGAAGCATCCTGAGCAGGCCCACCTGGGAGCGGCTGCAGGAAGGAGGACATTAACACGTCCCCTCCAGAGCCCGACCAGAAACAGGGAACGTGTGCCTTTCCGCCCTCCTCTTTTGAGTATAAAAGAAGCCTGAACTCCAACTCAGGGAAGATGCTTCTCTGGGACACAAGTCCACCATCTTCTTGGTCTGCTGGCTTTCTGAATAAGGAAGGCCCCGATTTCCTGCCCCGGCACCCCTTCTCTCAGTGCATTGGCCTGTAGGGCAGCATCGGTGGGAGGCTGGACTCGGTGACTGAGGCTGACCTTGCTGGATGGCATCCACCTGGCTTCCCTGCTCAGCACAAACCAAAGTACTGGCCAGACGGCACACGTATGGGGCGCTCGCTGGGAAAACCCAGGGAGGGGTCGTGGGGCCAGTGTGGGCTCCTGGTTTCCCATTCATTTCAGAGCCGTGCACAGGGGTCTAGGGCGTCCATGCTGTGGGAAGGCCTCAGCTGTGGCCTCAGAGCTGTTTGTCTGGGAAGCACAGAGCCTCCAGCTGCCATGAGGGCTGTGACATTGCGGGGCAGCCCCGCAGACTCTTTCCTTCCAGCCGAGCGAGGGCGCGGGGAGTGCCAGCTTCAGGGCCAGCCTGGAGGTTGTCCAGGATCCGAGGCCCTAAGAACTGGGCTCTGGCCAGTTTCCGTGGAGCTTTGAAGGAGGCTGGCCCTTTCTTGAAGATCAGCCTGCAGGGATCAGTCTCCCTCTTGCTGGTCAACTTCTGGTTGCGTCTGGACAATGAGATGTGCCAGCAAGAGACTGGAGAGTGGACGGTTGGGGGGTAGGGGAGGGCGTACCTCCTGCCCCTTCCCCATCCTGACCCCAGTGGCCAGGAGTCCTCCTCTCCAGCCCCTTCCCAGGGCAGCCCCCCTGCTCCTTAGGTCTGCTGGGGCCCAGGCTCCTGTGAGCTGTCCTGCCGCTGACCTTTCTTAAGTCTGCCCGTCTGCTTCCTGCTGCAGCCCTGCCTGGTGCAACGTGGAAAGATGTCTCATCTGTTTCAGATGTGAACATTGCTCATTTCAGTCATCTGGATCCACATGAGCTCTCTAGAATGTCACATTTTATCAATACACCCAAACATTTTCTTTAGTCTTAAGAGAAGAATACAGGAAAGAATCTGAACTTGTGTTAGAAAGATGAACAATGAAAAACACTCCCCTTGGCTCCTTTCTGCTTTGATATCCTGAGTGATTAAAAAAACAAATCTGAGTGCTGTTGAATCCCATAGCTTGCTGTGTAATCAAGGCAGATGTGGACATAGGAAAGTTCCACTATTAGAGCAGAATCTCTCAAAAGGTTTCATTCTCAAACTGCTGCATTTGGATTTGTCACAGTTCCCTGTTTTGCACGAGCTCTGAGCAGCACAAATAAAAATACCCGAGGAGGCAGCTGACGTATAAGCTCTGGTCCCAGGGTTTTTCCACAGGAATTGATTTATTCTTCACAAGTCTATAAATTCAATTTACCTCCTTGACTTCCTGGATTGATACAAATGCCGTGGGTCCAGGGAAGGCTTAGGCAGACATGTCTGGTAAGCAGCCCCCATTTTTCTCTCTCAATTAGATGAGCTGAAATTGCATTACGGACTGCTCTGCCCCGAGAGCCCGGACAGATGCTGAAGGCTGCGTCTGGAGACACGTGACTGGGCAGCCGCCCTCCTGGCCCCACGGCTGATCCCTCTCACCTGCCAGTGAGGCCACAGTGGTCCCCCCCGTCACTGCTAGCTGAGCTCTGGGGGCGGCCCCGGGGTCCAGCTCATCTCCATGAGAAGTGCTTTCTTCTTCTTCTTTTTTTTTAAACGCCCACTCATACTTAGAAGTTTGGAGTGTGAACCTGGATAATAAAGCTCACCTTGTTCGGACAAGCTTGTGGCAACTGGGTTTTGGGAGGCGACACCCAACACCGCAGAGCACCCACCCGGGTGTGAAGCTGGACCGTCCCTGACCGTGCTGGCCTCGGCAGGCTACTTATCACAGATGCAAATACAAGTGAAGATGCTTTATGCCTCTATTGCCGTAAAATGGTAGCTAGTGCTGCTCAACTTCCTGATTAATAAAAGCCAACCATCCATCTGCCTCGTGACACCAGTTTCTCTTCTTCAGTAACTAGCCGGGTGTGCCCTGATTGAAGGGTTTTCCTCTTGCGACTTTAGATTCCCTTTGCTTTGCCGGAGAGTGTGGTTGGTCTGATGGCAGCCGGGCCTCAGCTCCAGAGCCGGAGGCAGCTTGGAAGGGATCTGTCCGCTCAGACCGTCACTTGACAAGGAAGGGCTGAAACCCACAGTGGTCATGGGTGCTCAGACATCACGGATGCCTGGAGAGTGATTTTTGGATGGATTTGATTTCCAATATTTTGTTGAATATTCTTGGGTCTATGTTTGCAGGAGGGATATTAATAATAAGTACATTTCTCTTTCTGTAATGACCTTGTCTCATTTTTGTATCACATTAGTCATGTTTTCCCCTTACATGTTTGATAAAATCTACCAGGAAAACCCTCTAGGCCCGATGTTTTCTTCAGAATATTGTTAATGACTCGTTAGATTTCTCTAACAGGTACTGCTATTAAGGTTTTCTGTTTCTTTTTCTGTCAGTTTTGATTAATTGTGTCTTTCAAAGAGTTTATAAATCTCATCTAAGTTAAAAATTTATTTGCATAAAATAAAATTTATTTGCATAAAATTGCATATTCCTTCCTTCCTTGTTTTCCATTTAATATCTATAGGATTTTTGTGATATCTCCTTTTTCATTCTGATAGTAATAATTTGCTTCCCTTTTTCTCTTTTTCTTGGTGAGTTTTTCTAGAAGTTATTGACTTTACTGACTTTTTGAAAGAACTAAAACAGCCAACTTTTGATTTTATTTATTTTCTTTATTGTTTGTCTCTATTCTATTTTCTTGATTTCTGCTCATTTTCAGTATTTCCTGTCTTTTACTTGTTTAGGGCTTAATTTCTTCTCTTTTCCTAACTTGTTAAGGTAGAATCACAGATTACTGATTTAAATTCTTTCTTTTCTATTATATCCATTTAAACTTATAATTAAACACTATTTTTGCTGTATCCCACAAGTGTTTATATGTTGTGTATCTATTATCATTCAGTTCAGAATATTTTCTCATTTACTTATAACTTGTTCTTTGACCCATGGATTATTTTATAATCTGTCACACAATTTCTAAATGTTTGGGACTTTTCTGACACTTCTTTTTAATTTAATTCAGCTGTGGTCACAGAACAGACTGTACCGTTTTAATCCTTTGAGACTGATTGGCATTTTTTTAATGAACATTGATTTTTTTAAAAAAGATTTGAGATGATACTTAGTTAGGTATGATTGAGGACTGCAGGGCTAGATGGTCTTTGGGGTCCTTCCTAATCTAGTAATCTATGATTCTTCTCTTTCTCTCATTGAAAAGAGGTTTTTAAACAATTTTTTTTTTTCAGATTGACTTACTCGTGGGCAGACTCTGCTCCAACAAGACTCCCCTTGGACACCTGATGCCTGGGACCCACCAGGACAGGACCTCGGCTGTCCCCCAGACCCAGCTCAGGTCGTCTGTTCCAGGCTACATGGCAGGCTCCAGGCACCCTGAATCATATCCTTCCCAGCTCTGCTAACAGCTCTGCATCGCAGAGATGCGACTTGTGCTGTAATAAAACAGGAGCGCTTAATGAGTTTGATTCATTTAGCTGCCTCGCAGGGTGACAGATCATCTGCAGAATGTATTAATTGGCTGTATCGAATAGTCTAGGATGAATGCCTGTGTTATTGAAGACCTTGTGTCAAAATGACTTCCACTACCAAGTCATAAAATGAAGGCGCAGGAGGGCGGAACTACGACCGTGGAGCCAATCCATCTCAGGCAGCTGCCGGGAGCGTCTCCTCCTTGTGTCATTTTGGAGTCAGCTCTGCTGAAGCACCTGTTTCAGCAGGAAAGCCATTGACGTCCCCGGGCGGTCCCTGCTTGACACAGCTGAGAGACTGTGGAGGGAAATCTCCCTGGCGTTGCTGGTTCTCACTGGAGGCCCCTCAGGTCCTGCTCACTGGGAGGCTCTGGGGTTCCTAAAATGACCTGCCAGTAATTTTCAAGGTTCTGATTCACTTGTGCACGAATCTCAACAGCTGGGCTCTGTGTCCTCCTCCTTGTCCTGATTTAGTGTCTAAGGAACCCGTACAGCACCTGCCTGAAGGGCCTGCAGGTAGGGGCTGCGAAGATGGACGAGTGACAGACGGCAGAGGTCTTGGTTGAAAGAGGCAGGTTTTTGTTTTTTTTCCTTTTATTGTTCCAGGCACAGTTCAACATTTTCTTATATTTTCTTTTCTTTGCTTTAGACATAAACCCTGAAAAGTAGATATTATGATACACACTTTTACAGATAAGGAAACCAAGGCTCAAAAAAGGGCAATCTGCCCGCAGTCATACTGCAAGTTTTATCTGACGTTGAGTTCTGTCTGTACTTTTTCCTGATTACTCTTAAGATAAGCTGCCTCTTGGGGACTTTTGATCTCTTAGTGGCCCTGGGGGACCTCTCGTCGGAAGACTCCCCCCAGGCTCCTTTTAGACCTTGTGTCACCCTGAATTTTCAAATTCCTGTTCCAGGACTGCGTCCAGAGAAAATATTGTCTAAAGTTCTGTTCTCTAGATAGTAACTGTCTGGTTACATAATAAAATCACTTGAGTTGAGACTTCAGGGCTTCCTTTCTCATACACAGTGACACACAACGGCAGAGAAGTTGCTCGGTGAATTCATAGAAATTGAGAGGGAACTAAGCTGGATACAGAAAAAAGTAATACATGTAAATAGTGTGAGGAAGAAATATAATTTACTAACTATATTCTTAGAGAAATACAATTTTTTGAAATTGAATATCTAATCATGCTGGTTTTAATTTTATCTGGAGCATATTTTAAATAGTTTGTTCTAGAAAGATCTGTTGATTCCAGCATAGCAGAATGAGTGGGATGGTATTTTAGATCATGAATGGTGCCCCTAGTGAGTCTCAACAAAACAAAACAGAGCCACAAACAAACAAAAAGATTTTATTGGCTGAAAATGGCTTAATAGGTTATATTCCTTCCTAACATTTTCAGGTTAACAGGAAGTTTTAGTACCTCCAAACAAAACAGTAATGTGAAAATCTCAGGTGGCCAGGCATGGCTTGCAAGGGAGATATATTTGCACAAAGGTAGGCTTGGGCACGAGACACTCTGAAATGCCAGCACTAGAGGCAAGCTGAGGAGGAGAGCAAACCCAGTCTGAACAGGACAGGCCTTGGGGAGCTGACCTGAGCTGAGCTGGTTCTGTAAAGTGCAACTCAGCCTCAGGTCTGGTTTAGGTCATGAAGACGTGGTGATGGGCAGAGGGTAAGTGCAGGGTGGGAAAGGCCCGGGTACTCTGCGTCAGGTGGGGACCCACATCCCAGCAGGGGACACAGACGAGGAGAGGGTATCACGGGCTTGGGGACTCTCCCCAGGGAGCGGGAGGATCAAGCCACGTATTGGGCACACAGACCTGGGGTCCTGTGCCAGGAAGACGAGTCTCCTTCGCTGGTTTGAAAACCAGTGGGACTTAGAGGAAGCTTTGAGGAACTGAGACTCTGCTGGGAAGAGCGTGCATGTGTGCTGCTCACTCCCCGGATCGAGGTGGAGGAAGCAGATTGAAACCGGCCTGGGGTCTGGTGGGTTTCTTGCCACTGCCCCACGCTGGGCGTCTGCTCTAGCCCCTCTTGCTCTAGCCCGCTTCCCCGCTAGGATGAAGGCTGCCATTGCTGAGAACAGAGTGCACCAGGGAACAGAGATGGCACTGCATTTGAACGGGGGGGGGGGGTGGCCTCCGCTGTCCTGTGCCCAGAGGTGGTGGAGCAGGAGCTGTCTGGAGCTCTGACTGGTGTGTGGGACCATCCCAGTGCATGCCCTGGCCCACACCAGTGCCCTCTCCAGCCTCATTTGTCATTCTAAAGCCCACAGGAGACACTCTGCCTTTTCTATGTAAGCAGACCTGTCGTCAGGCTTCCCAGGAAGGCAGCGGCATCAACTCCTATGTCACACACATACTTTTCCGTACGGGGTGCTTGTGCATCAGGGTCAGGAGGTGCAGGCAAAACGCACGCTCACTGTGTGATGCGAAACGCACATATCATGTTCGTCACTGCATGTGAGTGCGCGTGCCTGTCTGTGAGAAATCAGGTCCAGGTCGTGCAGTGAATGAAGGGCTTGCAGGCAGGTCACCTCCGTCTCTGGTCACTGGCTCGCTGTCCCTGCTCCACTCATGGGGGCCCTTTCCCCACTCTTTTCTTTTCACTTATTTTTCTCTCCTTCTCATTTTCATGCTCTTCCTCTTCCTTTTATTTAATTTTCCTCTCTTCTTTTTTCCATTCAACTCCCCTTTCCTTTCACATCCAGGTCTGTTCTGGGATTCCCCGTTTTGCGTCCCACTTCCAGAAACTCACACAGACTCAGCCTGCGCTGGGGGTGGGGTGTCCCCTGCTTTACTTCTGGTTTGAGCCAGAGGAATAGACTGTGTTCGTATAAACGAACAGACACGAATGTCTGTGTAGAGACAGGGCGAGTCACAACTCGGCGTGGGCAGACGGGGCCACACTCCACTTCTGCATCTGGAGCGAGGGTCCCGGCAGCTGTGCGAAGACTCCGCTGACTCTCGAGAAAGCCAAAGCCTCACATCCCTTTCCCTTCCGGCCCCAGGGCTTGCTCAGGTTTTTCCAGACCCACAGTTTGTGTTGTGCCCTGACTGTTTATCTCTGTGATGAATACTTAATGCAAATGGCAGGCCGCCCTGAGGGAGGCCGCATCCGTGCCCACTGAGAAGGCCGGCAGCAGAGTGTGGAGCACGAATGTCAGGCGCCATTAATGCAAATGAAAATGAACATTTCTCATCAAGGTCTGAAAGCAGGCCTCTAAGTAGGCCAACCACTGCGCCACCTGTTTACAGAGACACGCTGCTCATCAGTCAGTAAGAACCCCACGCCTACCTGTTCCTCTATATTTGCTTTTAAGCCTTCTGAGAGCATTGGGTTGCTTTCAATTAGTAAAGCCCACGTGTGCAGAAATATTGAACACTTTAATTCAATGGAAAGCATCGTGCTGGGTGAGAAGTATCCTTTCTACATGGAGCCCCTGCCTGCAGCACAAGCTGTTGGCTCCGTGACTTGAAAAGTTAGTGACAGTTTATTGGAATCAAAATACTGATGTTGACTTTTTTTTTTTTTTGCATTTCTTAGAAGTCATTAAAAACCTTGATGCTCATTTCTTCCGTATGAAGCTCCATCAGGAAGGCAATGACCTAATTTGTGAGTTTGAGTTTTATCTTTTCTCCTACTGCAGCAGAAGGAAAGCTGCTCCCCCTTGAGTGTTTTTCATTCTGCGAGCAGTTTCCAGACAAATGAAACAGTGAAACACAACCAAGCCGCTGCAGAGACGGCCTCAGACTCCCCGCTCTCATCCGTGTGCGGCTGGCTCTGTTTTACTGTGCCGGAGGCCTGATTTCCAGCGGGAGGCCTGGTGTGATGGAATGCCAGCATCTCCCTGTGATTTAGATGCCAGCTTTGTTCTTGGTCGTAAAGTGAGGGAACTAGATGCGGGTAAAGAGAAAACACATTTTACTTACTAGCCGACGTTTCCGTATTGAATGTTACAGGGGTTCAGGTTTTTAACCATAAACTTCACAGAATTGGTGACTGATAACTTCTGGTTTTCCCTTGGGTCATCACGGTGGGAGCCAGACAGATAGGAGGTAGCAGGTATAAATACATGTAAACTACACACCATCAAAAGGGCTTCTCTCAGTAACCAGGCACAAGAAAAAATTAAAAAGGAAAATCAAGATAACAATTAAATGTCATCAATTGAAAACACCATTTATTCTCGTCTATTATATTATGGAAATAATAATGACTTCTTGTTGTGTTTATCAAAAAAGAAGTAAAAAGTTAAAAAAAAAAAAAGAAGTCTGGTGCTGGAGCTCAGAAGGGAGTGAAAGAGAAAAGGGGCGGGGTGAGCCCTGGGCTCGGAGCCCCGGACACATTAGAGCCCGATCCCGTGCCCTCTGGGGATGGACTCACATGTCGCCTGTGTAGCTCTTCTGCTGGGCCAGCCGTCTGTGGATGAAAGGAACCCCGCCCCTGGGCCCTGCCCCCAGTTCCTCAGCGCCCCTCCCCCGGCCCCGCCCACCCCCGACGCGGCCCCGCCCACCCCGCCGCGGCCCCGCCCCCAGCAGCTTCCCGTTGCCCTAAAACCCCGTCCTTAGGTGTGGCTGTGTGGTCTCGGGGGTTTCGTCCTCCTCCCTGGCCCTCAGAGTCTCATCCAATGGGATGTTAGGGGCGTATTTAGTAAGTTAAAAAATATGTGAGTGTACGCCCAGAATCCGGCATAGGGTAAGTGCTTAATAAATGCTAGTTGTGGTTTTTAATCATCATATCTGCTGAATCCTTCACACCTTCAGCAAGTGCTTCCTCTGTTTAAGTTTTGGTCCCTGGTTCTCCTTTAAAGACACCACATTCTCTGTGGTTTTCTGGATTGGAGCCTCCCTGTGAACCCGCAGAGCTGGCTGCTTTGCAACCTTGCTCTTCCTCTTCGAGACGTTCCCTTTCTTTGATGCCAGTCCTTCCTCTCACCCTCCACTTTCTTGTTGGATAATCAGTAACAGAAGGAACATTCTGCAGCGCCCCCCGCACTCAGGACTGGACTCCCAGCCTTCCTCTGGCGCTCCAACGCACACTTTCATTTGAACTTTCACTCCGCTCGGTTCTAGCCATATTCCCGATTTTTAGCAGCCCAGAACTTTGGCACAACTTTTTAGCCTCAGCCTTTGCACTCACACAGTGCACGGCCAAATTGCTTTACCAAATGTCAGACTTTCCTGCCATCTGTCTGGGAACTGTCCTTCAACTTGGAGTTGGCAAACAGTGTGCAGACTGAAATGAACTGAAGCCACATCTCCAAAATAATTAACTTCCACATTATCTGTGGAGATGTGCATCGTATTTTTTCACAGGTAGCTCCGGGAAAATCTCATTTCTTACAGCCTGATGTCAACACAAGTGTCATAATTTTGCTCTGTGGTTTGTACACTAGTTGTAGTCTGCAGAAGCAAAAATGTAGCAACAGTGACACTGCCAAGTCTGTTTCCTCTCATACCATTACCTCTGGGATCAGCAAGTATCCGAGATAATTAACAGGTGCTGAAAGGTGATCAGCACCTGCACATTTTGAAAGCGACTTGAGGTTTGCACAGCATAGGCATTCACACTCACCTGAAGCTTGCCTCTGGAGTGTGCGTGTCTGGAGACTGCCTTTAAACAATATGCCCTGCAGAAGAAACCCCTTTGTGAAGAGAACCCTTCTTTTGCTGCCCCGGAAGAACAAAGTTCCAGTTGCATCCCAGCAGGGGGGTGGCCCCTTCCCCTAGCAGCCTGCCGCCTCTGCTCCGGCTCTGGGCTCACACAGCCCTGGTTCTGTGCCGTCCTGCTCCCCGGCCTCCCCCGGGCAGCCCACCAGGGGTTTTGGCCTCAGTCCTAGCAAGTTCCACAGAAGAGAAAGCCGTTCATGTGACGGCTCTGCCATTTACTTGTGTGTCCCCAGGCAGGTGTGCAGCCTCTGGCAGGGATGAGCTTATTAAGGGCTTGCTCTTTCAAGGGCCCCAGGGACAGCTCTCTGAGGCTTTGTCATCCGCGCTCAGAACGTAACAGTCAAGCTTGGTTTGCCGACTTCTGGGTGGGCTTGGCCGTGTGCTTCACTGTTGCTCCTGCACCAGGTCTGCTGGGTGAAGCCTCAGACACGGAGGCCGTGGGTCCCGTGTCCAGTGCAGGCAGATCGTTCTTCCTGGGGCTGGCTGACTTCAGGGTGAGCAGAAAAAATCAAATGCAAGAAACTGCAAAGCGATGCAGTTCAGTGAAATGCTTAGATGTAGACCAACGCAAGTTAGAGTCTGGGGCTCTTTGGGGGTTTTAACCCAGTGTTAACACCCCCTGCCTCCTCCAGGGTCACTGCTGAGTGCTGTGGTGGGCTCCTAGGGGTTTGAGAACCTCACAAAGCCACAAGCGTATGGGTTTCAGCAGAAATACTGCTTCACATGTTTTTGAATGTGTCAAGTGTCAAAAAATACACCCAATATTAATATAACGGCAAAACTGGTCACAGCAGCAGCCAGGCACTCATGTTCTCTTCTTTAGATTAATGTTTCAATTTCTCGGTGAATTACCATTGTGGGAGGAAACATATTGTCACAATGCACATTTTGATTTACTGCCCATAAAATGACAGTCCAAGACTTACAGATAATCACAGGCTCATCCCCGCAGCTTTGCCTTTTTGCACCCCTTAGAAGATAAGAAAACACAGCAGGTTCGTTACACACATTGAAGTTATCATGTACTTACATATCTCCACAGTTTCTCCAGTTGAGATTACAGTAGTAGAGGCTTTTGTGTATAATTTTTATAGCAAAATACATCTAACAGAAGAGTGAGGTTTTAATAGAGTAGAAATTTAATAGAAGACTGAAGATTGGTCACAACCAAAGTGGCTGTAGAAATAAAAAGAAACTTGCAACTTCTGTTTGTCAAATGATAATTGACCATGCAGTCCTGTTTCCTCAAGATAATTGTTTTATTTATTTATTTATTTATTTATTTATTTATTTATTTATTTATTTAATTTATTTATAATGGAAGTATAGTTGATTTGCAATGTTAGTTTCAGGTGTACAACAAAGTGATTCAGTTATATATATATATATATATATATATATTCTTTTTCATTATAGGGTATTACAAGCTATTGAAATAGTATCCTGTGCTGTACAGTAGGACCTTGTTGTTTATCTAGTCTGTATTTAGTAGTGTGTATCTGTTAATCGCAAACTCCTAATTTATAACCCCCCTACCCTTTCCCTTTTGGGAAAGTTTGTTTTCTATGTCTCTGAATCTATTTGTTTTCTAAATAAGCACATTTGTATCATTTTTTAAGATTCTACAAATAAGTGATATCACGTGATATTTGTCTCTGCCTGACTTAGTTCACTTAGTATGATCATCTCCAGGTCCATCCATGTTGCTGCAAATGGCATTATTTCATTCTCTTTCATGGCTTAGTAATATTCCGTTGTATATATGTATCACATCTTCTTTATCCAGTCATCTATTGATGGACATTTGGGTTGCTTCCATGTCTTGGCTATTATAAATTGTGCTCCTATGCACATTGGGGTGTATATCAATTCAACAATGAATTCAGTGAAGTTAAAGAATATAAAACTTCAATTCAAAGCATTCTTCTTGAATTAGAGTTTTCATCTTTTCTGGATATATGGCCAGGAGTGGGATTGCTGGATCAATGGTAAGTCTATTTTCATAGTGGCTGCACCAGTTTACATTCCCACCAACAGTGTAGGAGGGCTTCTCTTTCTCCACACCCTCTCCAGCACTTATTATTTGTAGACTTTTTGATGATGACCATTGTGACCAGTATAAGGTGACATCTCATTGCAGTTTTTATTTTTTTCTCTAATAATTAGCAATATTGAGCATCTTTTCATGTGCCTGTTGGCCATCTGTGTGTCTTCTTTGAAGAAATGTCTATTTAGGTCTTCTGACCGTTTCTTGATTAGATTGTTAGCTTTTTTTTTTTTTATATTTAGCTGTATGACCTATTTGTATATTTTGGAAATTAATCCCTTGTTGGTCGCATCATTTGCAAATATTTTCTCCCATTCTGTGGGTTGTATTTTCATTTTATGGATGGTTTCCTTTGCTGTGCAAAAGCTTTTAAATTTAATTAGGTCTCATTTGTTTATTTTTCTTTTTTTCCATTACTCTTGGAGACAGATTGAAAAAAATATTGCTGCAATTTATATCAAAGAGTGTTCTGCCTATGTTTTCCTCTAGGCATTTCATAGTGTCCAGTTTTACATTTAGGTCTTTAATCCACTTTGAGTTTCTTTTTGTATAGGGTCTTAGAGATTGTTCTAATCTCAGTCTTTTACAGGTAGCTGTCCTGTTTTCCCAGCACCACTTACTGAAGAGACTGTCTTTTCTCCATCATAAGCAATATTAAGACACTTGGAGACAAGCAGAATTATTTAACCATAATTTCAAATAACTCCTTTGCCAATGGCAAATGAGTTACTAATAAAAGTTACATTTAAGTCTTTCTTACTTTTAAAAAGCTCAGACTTAAATCTTTGGCAACATAGTGTTTTAGCATTTACTAAGTTGTTTTTAGCCATCTTTCTAAATAACAGTGATCTCAGAATTGTTTTGTACATAATAGGTGTAAAAGGAGACTGAATCAAATGTGTGTGAGGCCATGGACGGATATCTGCGTTTATATTACACTTTAAATTCTCTAGTTCTCTCTGCAAAATGAAATGTGGGAAGTAGTTGCTAAGCATCGCATTATGTAATAGAAACTTTACTACAGAAACTAAAGCAGCATGAAAAGGAAGTTGTTATAAAATGGAAGACTATGTAGGTTAGATTTTTTTCTGAAGGCTAATTTCGACTTAATGTTGATCAACAGAAAATAGACGATGTGGGCTCCATTGTGTGTCTTCAAGCTCCGTGAACACAGACAAACGTGGCTGGGACTGCGGTGGCCTTGCATGGGTTCGACCCAGACGGCTCCCTGCACTTAAGTCATAGATTACATTTTATGCCCTCGGCCATCTGTGCCTGGGACGTTTTGACCTAAATAGAGTAATGTGGTTTGCAGTGTTTTCTTGACCTTGATGTTTTTAAGTTTCATGTTAATTTTTACTGGTTTCCATTAGCACGGTTTCCCACTCCCACCCATGCACATACATTTGTGGGCTTTAAGTCCAGCTTTTGGATGGTTTTCAAATAACAAAATTTGCTTTTTTCAACCTCTTCTCATTTTTATTACTTTGTGAAGAGTTGTTTGAACCATGTGATGCTTTTTTAGCGGGATGATCAGAAATATACAAAGCAAATAAATTAAAGAATTTTCAATGACTTTTCCAAACCTACAAGCTGCTTGCAGAAGTTCTGTTCCTTACTCTCAGTACAAAGTACTCTTGGTAGGTGGCAGTGCCTGAAAATTCCAGTCTGAATAGAGGGCAGCTTCCCGGTTAAGCCTGTATCCACACATGGTCCACAATTCAGATGCATTCAGAGTAATACTAAAATCCTGTCAAATTAGGTCCTTGAAAAGCCAAACAAACAAATCTGATCTCTAGCTTAAAATACTTTAAAACGTGACTCTCCTTTCTCCCTCCTAATTTAGAATCTATGTTGAAAACTAGTTGAACATGACAAGTTTCAAAGTCAAAATGATTTCCCAAATAGCTGGATATGCTCTGTCACAGTTTCCCACAATTTGGAGAGCTCTATGTATAGTTCCGTATCTTTACATTTTTAAGGGGTGTTCCACTTGTGGCCTTTTGTGTGTCCTATGACTTCAGCCTACTAACAGGCATCCATGATCGTCACTTGGGAACAGGAGGCTCGGCCCCATGTGTGGCTGTTGGGACCCTCAGTCCGAGGCAGAGCTGCCCCTGAGGCCCCATGTCTTCCCTGCGGGCTCACTCCTGAGCGCTGCCCACCCTGTATCACTGCCATCCCTCCCGAGGTTTCCAAATTAGGAGATACAGGAGACTTTAAAGATGCTCTGAATCAGAAGCCTTAAGAAGATCAAACAGAGACCCAGGGGGTTCAGTAATTCTCCAGCGACGCCCGTCTCTGGGCCGGGAGTCGGGAGTCTCTCTCCTGGAGCCCTCGTGCCCTGGCTCCCGTCAGCTGCACCTCAAAGCACTGCTCGGGGTGGGATGTCTCCAATCTTCCTTTCATTAAAACCCACTCCTCTAACTCACCACGAGGCCTTTGGTCCTAACGAGTTTCTGTTTCTCACTGCTTCTAGATCAAACCTCAGAAAACCAACACAACATTTTGGCTTCAACACACACAATACAGTACTTCTTTTAAACAGGTAACCGTAGCTTTCCAACTAAAACATACATAAAATTTCCACATACGCTTTGATTTTAGAGAATGTAAGTAATATGAGATGGCAGTTTTCACTGTTTTGAAGTTTTTCTTTAGATGAGTGTATTACAAATGAAGAAATAATCACTAATCATTACCCTGTAGCTTCCTGGGTCTCTCAGAATATCTGTCTTAGGAGAAGGCTGCTGGTCATATTAAACTCTCCCCACGCACTGGTGAAAATGGAGCGGGCTCCAATGCCGTGTTCTAAAGCTCTCTTTCCTAGTGCCCGATGGTTCTCCTAGAGTGTGGATTTGTGGTAAAGCAAAGGCACCTGCTTCTGGGAGCGCGTCCGTCTGGCGGACAAGCTGGTGTGACACTTCCCACCATAACTGCTTACTCTCTTCTTCATTCACCCTTGAGCTTATTTAGGTCCCTACTCCATGGGCACCGATGCTCATGGCTAAGGTGTAAGGGGCCGAGGTTCTTCTGAGAGTTTATATAATTACACTTGAAAGACACCTGAGAGAGTGAGGTAAGAGGTATGAAGTCAGCCCCTGGCACAGCGAACCTGTCCCGCACCTAACGACTGGTGCATATTCCAAACCAGCAGCTACCAGACAGTTACGGTGGCTTTAAAAAAGTGGACCTTATATGAAAATGAATATATGTATGTATATGCACGACTGGTGCTGCACACCAGAAACTGACACATTGTAACTGACTGTACTTCAATTAAAAAAAAAAAGTGTGTCTTCTTGATACTAATGGGGTAGATATAATGTCTATTGATTTCTTTGATTCAAAGAAAGGCCTGTATACAGTGAAAGAACTTCTTTTCCAAGAAAAGTAATTCACATTTTTTTTTTGAGACACCATATCAGACTTCCCCAAGATTTATGGGAGGTCCAACATTTCCGCTGAGCATTTGCTTCTGTTCCAGTAACGAGATGGTTTATTTCAATTCCAGTGCTTAACTGTCTTGAAGCATCATGTATATTCCTTTTAAGAGAGGGCCCGCAAAGCCAAACCCAGACAATCATATCCTGAATTGCACCAGCACAATTTAATATAATACCATTACATTTAAGACATTTACATGGACAGTTGCAAATCTACTTATTTGAAGCACAATTTACATAATATTTTGACAGACAAAAATATACGTTTAGAACTATTATGTGTATCTTTCTCTTCAGTAGCAAACTTATGATAAATTATACATTATACCAGAGTAAATCTTCTTAAAGGCTAAAAACAAAAAGTCACATTTATGTTTAAAATACAACACTAGTTTGTCATTTCCAAACAAAGAAAGCTAATGGCCATTACATTAGATTCACTGATTTCAAGCTTACATTCATTTGATACTCACACGAAACTCACTACTTGTAAGTGTAGCAATGAAGTTGGATTTTAATGCTGAGTGTTGGAAAGCTTGTTGCTGACATTTCAGTCCAGCTGCAAGCTGGATGTTTTGAAGAGTATATGTGAAAAAAAAAAAAAAAAACCCCACACAAAAAACAACAACATTAAAGCAACACAAGGAACATGTTACACTTGTAACATATTCTGAAAATAACAAACCTGTTTTATTCTAACGCTTTATCCACAGGTATTGCTTCCAAAGGTTAACACAGCCTATGTTGGGATGTTTCTGTTTTATTTTTCATGGAGGATGGGCTTTTTGAAAATTAGGTCCAATGGGGAAGTATGTCAACTACAAGGCTGCTTGTTACCTATGATGCCAAGACAGAGCCGGTGATGAGCACGGAGACCCTCCACCACGTTCCACAGCCTCGTTCCTCCCTTGGAACGTGGGGGAAATTTGTGCGTGAACCCGAACAAAGACCTTGGGACCAGTGTTCCATTCCTTTAGATCCTCAACCTTTTTGTCCTTTTGAAAAAAAATTGTCTGCCAATATCTAGCCATCCACTGGTGTATTTTACATGAAACTAATCTTTTGTATATCTAGTTTGAGAGTAGGTAGGAAATAATGAGTTAAATAAAAACAGAACATTATTTATTAGCTTAAATTATTTAAGTTTTCTAGTTTTTAATATTTTCAACAAGGTAAACCTTTTCCCCCTTTATCTTTCTACTATTACAAAATGAATGAAATAGAAGAAATTTTCACTGTTAGTATTTATTCTTTTTCATTGGATTTAAATATGATCATTTGGACAATTGTTGCCTGACAAAACTGTGAAGCATAGTGTCAGTGGGGACCACGTGGCCCCGTTTCAGTCTACTTGACCACAGGTGATGAGTTTCTTTGGAAGCATGTGCCTCAAGGAGTTGAAACAAAAACTTACGGTGACGGATGGGTGAAAAGAACTACCCAGGCAGTGCGCTGGGAAGCGTGGCAAGTCTGAAATAGCACGTCTCCCGGGAGCTGCAGGCCCCATCCATTAATTACCTTTAGGGGTCAAATGTTTCCAGCTTGGTAGTTTTTTTTTTTTTTTTTTTTTTTATGTATTTCCTGCCCCTGGTTCTTCTCTCAATCCATGCCTGAGAATCTTGGGACTCCCACACTTACTGGTTCCAAAACCGTGCTCCTTTCCAAGGACTCCATAGGGTACCGGGCATAGAGGAGAATCTGATCACACAGGTGAGTAACAAGAATTCTCTTTCCTTCAGGTTATGGATGATGCTTGGTAAAGATTCTGAATGCAAAGTCATAGTCACCATCACGTTTGGCTAACGCATTAAAAATGCGGGACATTGCAACATGTAAAATTACTTAATTTCATATTTAAACCATTACCCTGTACATTTAATGTATGTTCAGTAACAAGGGAGATTATTATTTGATGCTTTTAGACAATTGAAATGAAAAAAAAAGGAATTCTAGCTTCTCAAACACAACTTATAGACTTAATATCAAATATTGAATTAACTTCAGTTTGTCTACGAATGGCAAAAAAAGAATTTTTCTTTTTTTTTTTTTGGAAAAAGTGCTTCAGCTTGAATAATTCAGCCTGCCTTTCTTTTTTGGATCAGATACTCGGATAATTTTTCATCAGGTCAGTTCATTCTGCTTTTGTAAACACAGCGCCCGTTGCTCCTATAATACGCCTGGTGAGAAAGCATTTAAAATTCTAAAATGGACACAAACCATTATGTATATGTATACACATATATTTCTGTAACTCCAGAAAAGGAGCAAAATAATCTATAATGACCAACCTCATGAAAGTTATGTAGACGTCAAATGCTACAATGGACGATTTCTTCCCATTAGGACTTGTTTTCACTTTCTGCTTTCTTCTGCATTTTAAAATTCACTCTTTATCATTTGGAGTGGTGATGTGTCCAGGACTGAAGACTGGCTTATGCATAAAAAAGTGCCACCGAGTAGCTCTCCTGACATTAAATCATCCTCATGAATGAATATCCCAAATTGGGTGGTTTTGTGTTTCTAGTTTACTAGCAGCAGGTGTGGTCTGTCTGTCTCTCACTAACCTTCATCCGTGGGTAGCTACCTCACCTTATGGCTGGCTCAGTTTCACTTCCTGTGCTAATTTAGATGGCTATTCAAAACATTATTTCTTTTATTTTGAAGCAAAACTTTATGAGCTTCAGATGAAGGTGAAGTTCCATTCTCTACTTAACGGCCTTTGTGATTTATTGCTCTGAAGTTCCCTAGTGCCCCTGCCTTCCTCACTGTGGGTGCTTTTCCCAAGGCATGTGGTGGCTGCAGACACTCTCCAAGGAACCAGGGACCCTCTACCATGATGGACTGTCCTCTCCGATTGCCTCACACGTCAGGAAATGCCGCTCCGCGATATTTTTTGGTGTTTGCTTTGCCTGCGCTCAGGATAATACACACCGCTACTCAAAGGAAAACAAAGTGCATATTCAGCAAATGTTAAAGTTAAGACGTGAAAGAAGGAGTCACTCGTCACCTTGAGAAGGTGAGCTGAGTAACTCACTGCACCGTCCAGTGGGGTGATGGGGACGGACTCTCATGACCTCAGTGCGATGCTGAAACCAGACGCGCGGGGCGTCAGTGCACAGCGTCGGGTCAGGACTGCCCACCTCTGGTTCACTCGTTTCGACTTCCTTGTTCCATAACAAAGGTGAACGGTCTGTCTGACTCTCTCTTCTTTGAGTGGGGCTTGATTCACGTCTGAACAGAGCTACTAGAGTCAGAATTGAATGAGGATGAGAAGTCTGGAGAGCGAGCTGCTGCTTCAGAGGGGCCTCCTTCTGGCCTGTCTTGCCTTTGAGCATCTGCACCAGGATATGGGTCTTTGTCCTCGTGAGCATTGCTTTTAAATATATGTTTTATATGCTGCAAACCATCCTCCGGGACTAGCCTGCGAGCGTGCTGTTTGAGAAAGCGGAGTTTTATGTGGATGGGCGACTACAGACTATCTTCAGTGCCAGAGCCTTCCGGACTGGAATCGACCTCAAGGAAGGCCTCTCGGTTGGTGAAGGTAGAGCTGAGAGTTATGCTCTGCCGAGGTTTCACGGGTGCAAGTTCGTCCAATTTAATGTTTTCATTTTTGACCAGAATTGTCTTGTCCATGTTTTCTTCACTGTGCCTGGCGACAACGGCGTCAAATACATCCAACTTTGGTGGCAAGGTTCCGCTCTCAAACAGGTATTTGGCTAGATAAGAGAAGCAAATGTTGGAGAGGAAGGAGGTCGCCATGGCCAGGGTCTTAAAAGGGAATCTCTGATTGTAAATGCCGCTTCTATCCATGTAATACCCGGGGTAAAAGATCCAGGGCTGCAGGTTCAGGTACGGCTCCCCGCCGGTCACCCTCAGGAAGAGGCCGGACACGTAGCCGGCGGCCGCCCCGTAGGTGTTGGTGCCCTTGACAAAGAGCACGCAGAGCAGCTGTGGGAAGATGACAATGTAGACCAGGTCAGAGCTCAGGTACCACAGCCCGTACACCGTCTTCGTCAGCAGGGCCATGGCCGTCGCCGATGCGCCAAACACGAACACTGTGATCCGCATGACCCACACGATCTCCTTGTCCGATGCCTGCAAGACATCGCCAGCCGGTCAGTTTCTCTCGGGACGTGCAGAGACTGAGAAGCCCTCCTGTGCTTTAAAGCCGCTCTAAGAGTCCCCGGGTCCTCCTGGCTCGATCTATGGGCAGACCCAGCCTCAGCCACAGTGAAGCACATGAGGCAAGCCTCACGGGGGGCTGGGGAGGGTCTCAGTGAACACGTGCAGGAACAGAGACCACCCTGCCCTTGGCTGCATCCCAGGGTGGGCTGAGCCCTGTGTCATCATAGGGGAACCAGCAAGCTTACTTCCCACCTTCAGGAATGGTTTTTAATGTGGCGGGGGAGGCGTGGCCCCTCTGCCTTCTGCGCAGAGGAGGGCAACCTTAAAAAACAAGTGGCAGCGCTTTGTAGGCTGGGACCCGGGAAGCCCAGGGAGAGGCCGGCCTGAGCCGGGGAAGAGGGTGGAGGGGACTGTGGGCCCCTCGGTGAGCGCCTTCCACACCCTCTGCTTCAATAAGGAAAATCAAATTGAGAGGCTCTTTTCTGACCAAGATGGACTTGGGCTCCGGCGGGGAGGGGGCAGGAGTGACACCAGCACCCACGGAATCAAGACTTACCACGTTCTGTCCCCACCAGGGGTCTCAGGTTTCTTATCGTATTTAGTTCAACTCAAAGTTTGTCTAAGATATTTTAGGTTTCATCATTCGATTTGTTATGAAGAGAAGATGTTTAAATGACTGCAATGTGACCGTATCTCCTGGGAAACGGTCATAGTGACTAGTGCCCTCCAGTATTAGTGCGACTGACGGAGCGCCCTGAACGCCTCCGTGCGCAGTGTGCGTTCGGCGCGGCACAGTTTAACCCGCCGTGTTTGATGGAGGCAGGGTCAGACTCTCACGCGGGGTATTAGGAAGATGACAGCGAGCACAGGTACACCATGCGCAGGGAGGCATCCTTACGTTTTGTCGGAACGACAGCTGGTAGATGTTGCGGGCAAACATGGAACTTGCCGACAGGATGGACGAGTCGGCTGAGGACATGACCGCGGCGGAGACGGCCCCAAGGCCGAAGTAAGAAACGTACACGGGGCACAGGTGCTTCAGGACGATCGGCAGGATCATGTCTGCCTGCTGGTTCTCCTTGGGGTCCTTGGTCCCGTAGCTGGTCTGGTTCCAGTCTGTGGGCAGAAACAAACACAACCACCAGTGGTCTTCACCTGGGTCACCCCACTCACCAGGCGGCTTTCAAAATAATTCAGGACGCGTGGATTAGTCTAATCGCAGGGGCAGCTAATAGTCTAACCGGGGATGTTGGTCTAATTAGGTGGGGGGTCCCTGGACTGGTCCAGTGAAGTTGTCTCATTGGTCCTGGTTTCTCACGGGTTTTGGTGACACTAAGTCTTATCCACAAGACCTGCACAGAATGGGAGAGGTTTTATTTACATTTCTCCTCCGCTGCGGTGGCATTACATTGTGCAGAATCACAGACAGTAAGTGTTCTTAAGCCGAAGCGTGGAGTGTGCCTCCGAACCCTGGGAGACGTGGGAGGGCTCCTGGTGTTTCACTGCTCGGTCCTCAGCTGCACACACACATTCTCCCCCTCAATGAAGCCTTGTTTTGGAGCTTCCTCCGCATTGTTTTTCTCTCAGGTAAATTCCTTCCTGCACTGAATTCCACTTACTGGAAACAGGCATGACAGATCAAGGACTGCTCCTTCTTATTGAGTAAAAAGTGCAATTACAAGGCTGAAATTTTCAGGGGTTTTGGACTCCATGGTAAAAGGACTTGAAACATAGGATTATCTTTAGAAGAACGACTTCTTTAGTGTGTTGTGCACTAGCAGGTGCCAAAGACTGCACGGAAGCTTTAAATGGCCCTGAGTACAGCTCCATTTTCACTCGCCCAACTTCTTCAATGTCGTGGTTACAGGACCAGAGGGGAGTGGTGTCCCTTCCCCGATTTTTCTGTTGCAATTGTTCAAAGTCATACTTTGATGGGGCCAGTTTTATAGTGTTAACTGAGATGTTGTGGTGGCAGAAATAACAACCAAGAATGCAGATCTAATTCAAGAAAAAATAGGCTTACCTTTTTTTTCCTTTAGTCTGTTTTCCTATAACACCCTCCCACCCACCCACCCATCCACTAATGGTCAGACCTGTTTTCTGGTTGTGACATAAATGCTATCTTCTATTCAAAGGCACACAGTCACCTTTGTCAGCCACTTTGAGTGTTTACTCACATCATGGGTGAACCGTGGAGTACAGAATACACTAGGAACCATGACTGCACTCTTAAAAATTAAATAATCCAATTATCATCTCTATTAATTGGAAGTCACAGCAGCCTTGTGAGCATCACCCTGGGTCATCTTTACGGAACGCAGCTGACTGAAAGGTAAACTTCTTTAATCTGCTCTAACTGCGTCTATTAGAGGGCTCCCCGGATGTGGGGTTAATGCGCTGTATTTCCATGAAATGCTCTTGAAAGCGGCATAGCATTGGGAACGTAAGGTTCAGAAGTAATGAATGGGCACAATCACATTAAAGGTGAGATTGAAAAAGTGTTCCAGATAGAGGCATCCTGGGAGATAAGCCCCTTAAAAAGCTCTTTTTACCAGTTTTGAGTGAGACACGCTCTAAGGGACTTAGTGCTTTAGTTTATCTTTACCTACAGATGGGTTGATTTCTGCAAGAAAGAAAACCTTTACTTAACAAACCACTGAAAATGTAAACAGGACCCTCAAGTTCAAAGTGGTCCTTAGCGGTCATACAGATGCAGGTCCACTTCTTCTGAGCCAGTGGCTCTTGGCATTGACTCACCGAGGGGACTTATAACAAACACTGGTCCTTGACGCTATCTTAGACAGTTAAAATAAAATCCCAGTGGGGTAGAATAGAAATAGATACTTTGGGGTGTCCCTCTGCCTCCCCCCATGATGTCGGTGTGCACATTGGCTGAGAATCCATCGATACACCAACCCTGGTGGGGAGGGTCCTCACAGAAGTCTTACTGGTGATGTGAGCAAACGACATCTAAGCTAGAAAACAATCTGTTGAATTTGTAACACGATGGGCAGCTATGAACTGCGCGCGGTGAGAGGAGGGGAGGGAGGGCAGGTGGTAACTGACCACGTGGGGAAGCCGCAGGAGACTCACTTGTGGACGCGCCGATGGCTCCGATGAGGACGGCGGGCAGGGCCATGACCATGCACCCGAAGGCTGCCAGGAAGGACAGCACCTGGGCGTAGGTGGCTGAGGACGAAGACAGGACCCTCTGGAAGTAGGCTTGCCATGGGATCCCGCCCAGCATCTGCACGACAACCACAGGGACGCAGAATCAGCCGGAGGCCAGCAGCAGCTGTTACGCGTTGTTAACGTGAGATTTTTTTTTTTTTAACAGTCACGTTCAGAGCAGTCATCTGTATGGCTCTGGAGTGAAGAAAATGGTCCCACCCGCCACTCATCTGCGCTGCTGCCATTAAGTCGCTGTCACGGCTCCAAGGGTGCGGCCAGAACTCCTCCTTCACGATTACATAGCGCAGTCCTTCCTTTTCCTTAATTTACCTACGTAAAGCTGCGTTACAACTACCGGAAGCCTTCAATTTGTTCTTTCCTGGGGGTTCTAACCACCAAAGTTGTCTCAGAAAATTAAGATTCTGAAACGATGAAGCTTAATTTGAATCAAAACAGACCAATGGATATTTCTGGACTCCATTCGTGGGCCAGGCGATGTGCTGGTTGTCAGAGCCCAAAGGTGAGTGAAGCATGGTTCCTGCCCTTGTGAGGTTGTCCGCTGGGAGGTCAGCACATTCGGTGTCTTCCAGGCGGGCATGCAGAGGGCTCGGGGCCGTGCAGGGCATCAAGAAGACACTAGAACTCCTCCTTACGCTCGTTTTACCTCGTACCTAAATGTGGTTTTATTAAAGGACTTACACAATGTGTGAGTACAGTACATAGAAGCAATTTATAATTGCATATCCCTACGCTGGGGCATGCTTCACACCCTAGTTCAGGACGTACCATGAAGCAGTTTGGAGACACTGAACTAGCCTGTAGTTTGTTGCGTGCTATAAAGAATGAAGAGTACAGAAATGAGGAGAAACGATCATCTGGGGCCACAGAGGGAGGCAGACTGTGGCATGGGGACCAGGAAAGCCTACGGGAAGGACACTGCAGTCGGTCCGTAAGCATCAGGGAGTGTCACTAGGTGGACATGGAGAGAGAGGCGGGTTCTTGGGAAAGACTCCAAGTGAGAAAGAAAAAGGAGGAACCCAAGAGGCCGCTCTAAGCCCAGTGTGTACTTGGTACAAGGTGAGGTCAGGGGTGGGGGTGGCTAGAGAGGGGGCCGGGAAAATCCTCTGGCACGTCTGTCATATGAGTGGGCGAGCTGATGAGGGGCCCCCCACAGCCCAGCACAGAGAGGTGCTTCTTAGTCCCCTTCACTGGGCTCTAAACCTGGGATGTCTTCTTGTTCATTATTGCCAGTCTGTGCTAATCCGAGTGTCCAGAACAATTTCCTTCTTGTCAAAGCCATACATGCTCAAAAGTGAAAGAAAAAAAAAAAAAAAAAAGAAACGTAAAAGAAGAAATTCTAAAATTCACAATCCTCTGCCTCCAGTCTGTCTATACTCTTCCACAGCTTTTCCTTCTGGTTTGCAACCCGTGTATCAACGAACCATGAACGCCCTCCAACGCCAATGCATGTTCATCAGTATTTTCAGTGACTACTTGAGCTGACAGGTCATAATTTACCTACGAGTGTCTCTGGACACTTGGGCCATCAGCCTTTGTAAGGAAGGTCAAGTCTGGCTTCCACGGACCAGCTGGAGCTCTCCGGCAGTGGGAATGGGTGGTTTGAGGACAAGGGAGAGACGGCATTCCTGGGGCAAGAGCATCACTTACCAACAACAGAAAGCTATCAAGCCACGTGTAGACCTCAGATGGCTCGACAGTCCCCAGCCAAGGCTTCTGGTACTTGGTGTGCACGGCCGTGAACCCGATGTCGGTGACCGCGGAGTTGGACAGTGCGAAGGGGACGCTGACCCACTGCAAGCAGAGCGCGTTAGTGTCAGGCTGTGTGCGGCCTCTGGGACTCGTGGGACCAGCCTCCCGGCTTGGCCATCCCTCCCTCCTGCTCAGGGGAGGACCTGGAAGCAGGTTCTCTGTGAGACACTGAGACTTGGAAAAGTTAATGTAATGCATTGTCAGCTTCTGTGCTTTAATCGCACTGTGTTCTATCAGCTGCAGAGCAGCCACCGGAAGCCTCTGTGAAGGAAACGTTAACTTTGAGAACTTCACGTATAAACATATAGAAATTTTTGTGTTTTCTTTGAATTAGAGGAAGATACCCATTTATTAAAGTGATGAGGAGAGATCTGTTGAGAACTTGGTGGGTGAAACAAACCCTGGAGACTGAGCCTGGTACCAGTAGGGAGGAGGGCAAGGGGGAGAGCTGGTCGAGGTGGAGCGAGGTGGAGCGAGGTGGAGCGTGGGGACCCCACAGGATGTGTGTGTGCGTGCATGTGTACGTGCATGTGTGTTTACGTGTGCGCATGCGTATGCGTGTGTGTGCAGGTGTGCACGCACCCACACACCTGCTGGGTGACAGGGATGCTGGCCTGGGTGACTCAGGGAAACGGGAGAGATAAAGACAGATAAGTGATGGGAATCCTGACCTGCAAACTAAGGGGTTTGTGTCTTGTTTTGTGGGCAACTGGAAGTTAGAGGAATTTCTTCTGAGTTTTAAAAAGATTTTAACAGTACTTCTTCTGAAATTCTTCTGTCGTAGATGTAAACAGTGAGATCAGAGGAAGGGAGGAGTTAAAAGCAGGAGGTGGCACTGAAGTCACCCAAAGGCCTGAAGCAGAGCCATGGCATTGGTCCCAAAAGGACTGAGGAGGGAGACAGGGCAGCCCTCAGAGGGTCAGGGAAGAAGGGGGTGGGGAGCAGAGGGGACGTCACATGGGACCTGGGTTTACATCTGTGCAGCTCCAAGGACAATGCAAAATCAACAGAATTAGAGAAATGGACGTAGTTTTAGGCATACGTTGATCAGTTATGTCTGTACGCATAGCAATTTGAAGCTTGGAAAACGAGCTGTGTTTGGCCTTTTATTCAGCCAAGTGGGGCCTCACCTAGGAGCCAACAGAGCTGGTTCCTCCTCACTAGTTACGTTTGCAGCAGGAAAGGGTGCCGGAAAGGGTGTCCTAGGCCTTCCTGGGAGTTAACTGAGGCTCCACTTTTCTGTCAGATTCTCACAATGTCACTAGAGTTTCTCATCTAATTAACTCATGGAGAAATTACAAATTTCAAACAGTATAGGACTTACCAGGTATTACGTCTGGTAAGAGATAGCGTTTCTATTAATTTTTGCTCAGTTAGTAGAAAATACCACATCATCTTTTATAAAAGGAGGAAGAGAGGGAGGGAGGGAGAGAGAAGGAAAGAGAGAGAGACAAAGAAAGACAGTATGAGAGTGGTCCCACTTACCAGCCCCACGAAAATGCAGAAGAGCTGGACCACGTCGGTGTAGGCCACGGAGTAGAGCCCGCCCACCAGCGTGTACAGCGTGGCGATGAGCGCGGAGACGATGACGGACCAGTGCACGTCGGCATGGATGACCACGCTGATGGTGGCGCCTGGAGGGTCGGACGAGACAGCTCAGGGGAGTTTCACACTAAATTCCTGACTCTCTGCAGACTGAACATGCATCTGTCTACTTATGGACACGCACACACGCATGTGTACACACATGAGTTTAAAACCTTTCTCTCTGAAGTTAGCGCCTTGCTCACTTATGTGGGAAAAGCTGAAACTCACAGGATGATTACAGAATCCCATGACACACACTAAATGTAACGCTGCTGTGAGACCTCACAGTGATCCCACTGGCCACCTGAGACTCTGACTGGACTGGGCACACGCAGTGTATATGCCCCCATCCATGAGCAAAACTAGCCTTAAGCAGAATCACCCATTTCCACATCTTACAGTCAGGATTCATTCGCTGATCTGTGTTGACTCTGTCTGACAGCTTTCACTAGATGACTCTCGGCGTAAGGTACCAAGGCTTGAAACAAATTTGCGGGAGAAAATGACGCGATTGGTAAATTGCACCTTCCAACTTTCTCTCTTTCAACTTTGTGAAAAACTGCTTTTATTTTATTTGTTGGTGGAGCATTTTCCAGTCCTGTTCCCAGGACCGCAGGGTACTGAAAAGCCCTAGATTTCAGCATCACGTCTTTAAATCATTTTCATCATCCAAATTTTAAGCCTGCCTTGGAAGTCAGTCTCTGTCTAACTTTATGACTTTGTTGAAGTCTGCATCTTCAATAGAACATTGAGGTGTGGACAGTTGGACCACGGTGGCTCTGGGGCCGCCAGTTCAGAATTCACGTGTTGCTCTGCAAACCCTATCCCCACTGTGCTCAAAAGTGTCTCGTTTATATTTCATGTCATTAAATGCAGCCACGATATTCCTATCCTGTTAGCGTGCATGCTACAAACCCATGGTTTCTTCGAGTCATTCACTGCAATCTTACGTTCTGCCACAGCTCCTCAGCTGCGTGGTGATTGCCTATAACACCCACCCAAGATGAAAATCCATTCTTTTAAAGAGCAGTGTAAGATATTTTGATCTAAGATAACAACACAAAGTATTTTTCAAGACTTTTTTTGCCTTAGTGCTTTGGCTTTGGTAACAAAACTAAATTAATTTTTTGAGCAAAAACCAACTGAGGAAAGAAATAATCTAGTAAGGAATTGGAAGGTGAAGACAAGGGAAGGAGGTAAATTATTTGTAAATGGCTTTGGATAATTGACTGAGTTATTGTTCTTTGGAGAGCTAACAAGTTATTTATTTCTCCTGAGATTATTTACTTCATGTTAAACCTTCAGTTGCAATTTTTGGCCATTCATCTTTGGTCTTGTTCTCTGCTTTAATTAACAACATTTTGAAGTTATATCTCATGAGTTATGAAAAGTCCAATTATTACCTGACCTCTTTGGGATACTGTTTAATTTTCCACCCATCTGTGAAATTTCTATTAATCCTGTACTTTCAAAAGGCAGGGAGCTATATTTATGGAAGGAAGATCACTGGACTTGGAGCCTAAAGATTGAACACCCTGCTAAATGCTGCCATTTGGTTGTAACCCAGTGGTTTTAAAGAAGTCATTCACTTTTGTACCACTATTAAGTTTGGGATAATTTTTTTCTCTAAAATACTTCCTAAATAATTCCATCATTTGTAGTCACATCAAAGTTACACTTCCAGATCTGTTGGGAAATACTAATTTACTCATGCAGCCACAGAAATAAATATACTGCAACTAAAGTTATAAAAACTCACTGAATTTGAGCTGTTAAAAGTGTAAATAGACATTTCTTTAAGAAGTTGTCAGAAAGTCATCTGTTTGTACCAAGAAGATAGTCTAAGACTCTCATAAGTTTCAGTGGTGACATTCACAGTGAGGTGGTGACAGATCTCGTCCCAGGTTGCTTGTAACACTGACTTGACTTACGTCCAACTATTGCTTTTGAAGAAAATAGAGGTGCTAATTTAAAAACACACACACATTCTCTTTGCCAGAGCCTGTGTTTCCAGAGCAGCGGCACTGTTTTCATGTCTGTTGCTTGATGTGTATGTGTGTGTGTGTAAGAGATAAACATATTTTACACGTATACTGATGGGCACACACAGATGTAGACAGATATTTACATAACTAACTGCCGAAAAGTTCAGGGCTTAGCTATTATGTTTTGTATTTCCAAAATACTTTAGAAATAATGGGTTTTTCAGTCTACCCTCCCTTCAGGGCTCTGTTATATAAATTGGTCTTTCTTCAGCAAGAGTGAACACGTTGTACCCTGTTAGACATTCACCCCACTCCTTTTTTGACATCTCAGCAGGCAGTTTGTTCTTAAAACTGAAATTTTCTGGTGTTGAAACCAATGACAAATAAGCTACCATTGCTTCCTGGCTAATGAGAGCAGGTGGGGAGGGAGGTGTGCTTTTATGCAAAATATATTAGGCTGTGCCATGGTAGTTATGGAGAATGATTACCCAGAACCAGGAAAGTGCAACATGTTTCAGTGAGTTATTACAGCAATTTATAACTATCAAATTATCTTCTATTCTCCACCAAGTCATTCCTTCATTTCACAACTGGAGGCCAAGAAAATAAGATATGACTGTACGGGAGTCTAGGGAGAAAGAAGTGAAAGGTGGTGTAAACTAAAGTCTGATGTTAGAGACCAGATCAGGTGATACACTGAAACCACAAGCTTGTAGTCTGGAATATAGAAGGAAATTCATCTTATCCGACTTTGGTTTTGGCCACTTAAAGTCTGGCTGTGGACGCAAACCATTTATCCCCATTTGTAAGATGAGAGGGAAGCCTGGTGTCACACATGGACGCAGCTCCCTCAGGAAGGATGAGGAACTCCTGACACTGCTGGTCCTTGGGAAGGAACTGCGCCCAGTATGGTTGCTTAGGTGCCCCCTCGATGAAAGGCTGGGGTACTGAGCCTGAAGCTCTCCCACAATCCCACCAAAATCTGTTTTTTCTAAGTCTTGAGAGTGGGCTGAGAATCCAAGGTCCGAGGACAGGATGTCCTTAGCATCGACGGATCCTGGCATAGGTGAGACCTGAACGAGCCCATTTCCCACATCCCTGAACAAGCCTGCGGCCCGCACTCTAGGACGCAGTGGGATTTCACTGAGAAGGGAAGGGACACGGGTTTCCTTCTTCTCTTTTGTAGAAAGAGTAGCTGTAGGTGATTCATTCATTTGCTTGTTTGTGATAAGACTGGAACAGCTAGCAAGACACAGGTCCTGCCTTCAAGAAACATAGAATGCCTTTTGTGAGGTTGGAAGTTGGGAAACAGACAAACAGGCACGTAACCTTACAAGTGATAAGACCACTGAACACAAAAGTCCCAGTGTCCAAGGAAGGAAGACCAGAGGAGAGGCTTCCAGGGTGACAGTTCTGGGGAAGTGACACCAGAGAAGATCTGAAGGTACCTCCCGGCTGGCTGGATGGAGGTGAGAAAGGAAAGGGGGTGTGAGTCCAAACCAGAGAGCACGGGCCTAATGGAGTGTCAGAGGAAGGGAGGGAGAGAGGGAACCAGAGCCCAAGTCACAAGAAGCCTTCCTAGCCTGGCTCAGAAGCCTGGTTTTCAGCAGGAGAGGGACGCACTGCTCAGATCTGCATTTTAGAAGGATGTCTCCTACCAGTGGAGGTCAGCAGAGGGGCCACACTGTAAGCAGGGGGTGGTCCAGGTGAGGAGGGCCAGGGTGGCCCCGCCTCAGGCTGGAGAAAGTGAAGCCATGCACCTGACGCTTCCCCAGCCCGGGTGATGCTGCCAGCCCAGCGCCTGCCGGTCCTTACCTAAGGCGGAGAAGATGGCCGCGGCCCAGAACATCTCCCCCATGAGCGCGGGAATGAACAGGAGCCCCCCCATGCGCTTGCCGTAGATCTGCTGGAACGGGTCCAGCATGGTCACGTAGCCCTTGGAGCGCATGGGCTTCGCAAAGAACAGACCACCTAGAGGGCATGAAAGCAAGTGTCAGTGAGAAAATAAAAAATCCTTAACACAGTAGTAGTCTTGGCCCATCTCTGACTCTGTGTAACGTCTCCAGGAATTTTTTTTAGCACACTTAGATGTGTTGAGAGACCAGTCTGCACAATCCTGTGAGTGTAAAACCAAGAAATATTTAGCAACCCAGTGGAAATTTCTGAATACAGTTGTCCTTGTATGCATCCAAGGCTGTGTCCGGCATGGCTGAGGCATGTGAACCGAGAAACCTGGACCAGCACGGCTCTCGTGGAAATGTCTTCATGCGTTTGGATGGCCCAGCAGGACGTTCAGACATCTGATTAAGCACGAGAGCCATTAAAAGTATTCTAAGTGCAAAAAAATATTAGGAACTCTCTGTTACATAATATTCTCAACCTTTTACTAGTTTGATTTACAAAAAGAAATTCAGGTATCATTCAAGTGGATTCATTTTTAATGATACACCCACACTGTTTTTGAAAGAAAAAAAATCACTCTGTTACAAAACCCACTGTTCTGATAACTAAAAGATCAAGGGACATTTTTTTTTTTTAACATAATCCGTAATCAAGAGATCCGATGGTCTAAACACAAGTATTATCACTTTCTGCTAAGAGCTGCTCAGGGGTTTCTGGTCTCATTTCCCACGATCGTGGTCCACATCACTTGACTTGTTATTTGTGTTTCTGGTCTCTACGCTTTACGGACGGAGTCACTCAGGTCTACGGTTTTGCTTACCTAAAATCAGACTAAGAGAGTATCCGATGGGTGCCTGCGCCCAAGCGAGACCGTAGCCTGGCACGTACACGGCTTCGGCTGTGCCGTTGATGTAACCTCCTCCGACCCAGGTGGCTGCAACAGAATAAAAAGTGAGGGGAAGACACGGGCATACGCGGCGTCCCTGGACCTGCTCAGCGCGGCCCAGCCGCCCTCGGCCCCGAGCGGCTGGCGAGGCGGCCACGGGGCGCGCGGCGGGTCCGGGCTGGAGGGTTCTAACCGCGGCGGAGGCGCGCTGGGCTTCAAGGACTTAGGCAGGAAAAATACATGTGCGCTCTCGATACTTTTTTGGTATTGGTTACACGGCAAAGATCAAACATTTCCAATGTCCTAAGTCATTCTGTTATTTACATTAATTCACCTATTTTTATGGTTTTTAAAGTGATATGGAGAAAATCTAAGGTTACCTTTGGAGCTCCCATTATGGTTTCACTGAAGAGTGTGGCCCCAGGTACGTTCTAAATCCATTTAGTCGTCAGCACTTTTAAGTGATTTATTGTATCATAAAGCCTGGGATCATATACGATATGTTATATTATATCTCAATAATACTGCAACAGCCACCATCACAGGGGTCCAGGGTCTTCATTTCAAGATCTTTTTGTTTTAATGGTACTGATCTTTTCTCATTGACCATGACTGTTGTCCTCAAGCAGTGGTGTGTGTGTGCGTGCGTGCGTGTGCCTATGCGTGCGCATCTACATGTGTTTATGTGTGCATATGTGTGGGTGTGTGGGGGCATGTGTATGTGTATATGCATGCATGTGTGTGCATGTGTATGTGTGCCTATGGTGTGTATGTGTGGGTATGCATATGTGTGCACATGTATGGGTGCGTGTGGGTGTGCATACGTGTGTATGTATGCACACATGCATGTATGTAGGAATGTGTATGCATGCATATGTATAGGTATGTGTGGGTGGGTGTGCATGTGCATGCATGGTGGGTGGGTGGGTGTGTTTTCATTAATAGAGTCACTTGGTAAACATCTGGGTACGTAGGATTTTGGTGAATTTGTTCTGAATTGTAACTGAGTTGTATTACTACCTTAAATTGTTGAGGGACTGGAGGGAGGAGGGTGACACTTTTACCGGCAGGGCTCCTAAAGCGGGTTCTAATGACCTTTTCCTCCTCTGACTTCCTCAGTACCCGCCTCACACTTAGCGCCAGACCTGCCTTCAGTAGAATTTACAGCACTGACCACATGGCCATTTGCAATTCTTTGTTCTAATCCAGTGTTTTCAGTAAGATGGCTGCTATTTCATAGAGAATAACAAGAAATACATTTTCTTCAGATGTTATTAAGTAACATTTCTTTAACATAAGACTTGGAGAAAAGAGGTCACAGACCCCCCCCAAAAAAACCCCCCACATTTTGATTAAGTAAGCTTGGGCTGAGAATAAGCTATAAACTCTATCATTTTCTCTGAGAAGACAATATAATAGTTGATACTTGCTGAAAAAGGAAAGTTAACGAAACACTCAAATCCTTGCAGTTTATGTCCTTTTAAGAGTATGATTGAAATATTTAAAATTATCCCTCGACAGAATTTGAGTAAAATTATGAGGAACATAGGCTGGTATGAAGCTCATCAGATATGAGACTGAATTCTGGGATGTATCATCCAATGGGGAATAAAATTTGACTCTGAAAAGTTCTCTGAAATCTCACAGTTAGAACATAAGGAGAGTAATATGGATACAAAACTGCCAGCCCCACGTGTTTCTGTTGTGTCTTTTGTCAACATGTATCCAGCTTTTAATCCAAATACAAAGCCAAGAGGAGAGAATGTTCAGGGGTTAACACCACTTTAAAAGGTCACCATGAAAAGACCTTCCTGTAAAGGAATTTTAAGTGCACTTAATGGAGAGTTACTATAAAAATTCTCAGGTGGACAAACGTGTACTTAGCTGCCTCTCTCATCTTCACGGTAGCTTTTCTGTGGGTGTTGATAAATAGCAAACTCTGTGATTTGCTTTTCTCATCCTGAACCCTGCTGAACTTTAAACACGCTTTTTCGCACTGGGCATGTAACCAGGACCCAGAGGAAAAGACTCTTAGAGGCACAGTGCCTGAGACCCTCACCTTCCTGCGAGGCCCCTGGGACTGCTGGCACCGCACCAGCAATGCTTCCCCGCATTAAGTAAACGTCTAGTAAAGAATCTCAAGCAAACACACACACACACACAAAGAAAAAGAAAATAAGAGGGAAAAAGAAAGTAGACGTCTGATGGTCTTACAAGCACAGCACTTATCAGTGATCATCTTCCACGGTGGGGGTCTCCTCTGTCTTTCTAAGAAGAAAATTGGTGCCTGAATGATTGCAGACATTAAAATACAGACCAGCAGGCTGGTTACTCATTACGATTACAGTCCCTCCACTTTCATCGATCTGATGCTTTCTACATCAGAATTTGCTTTGCGGGTTTGCATATTTCATGTCAGGTTCACGAGTGAGAGCCAGAATTATTCTAAATTACATGCATTCTTATTTTCAATCTTTATTTTTCATCAAAAATATACAATCAATGAATCTGACAAGAGTTAGATAACGTGATTCGGATTTTAATTAAATTATGATATTGATCAAGGCTTTTTTCTGTTCTGAGAGATTTAAAAAAAATCTTTAAAAGCTGAGCTCAGGCATGACACTTTTTAAGAAAAATCATAATTCAAATTTTTAATACACTGTAATAGCCTATTAGATTAAAAAATCACTCTAAATCATAAAAATCTGAATTATTATCTTTATGAACATAATAAATATTAAATTAGAGTAGGAGAATGTTATAATAATTTGCAATGAACAAAATACTTTGGTATACACAACTCATTTATTCTTTTCAACAGTTTTGAATCAACAACTTTGGTCACTTTAATTTGCTTTCCTACCTGTTTTCTTTGTCAGAGGAGAAATCTGAGGGAAATACAATGACAATACTTGAATCCACTTCACATACAGTATCACGTATGGGTCTTTAGAGGAAAGAAGAGATGTTCAGGCTACAATGAAAACTGGAAGCGAAGATATACAGGTGTGCATGTTGTTCATTGATTAGTGGATAGTAAGAGAAACGCCACGAAAACCTGTGCCAACGTCTCAGCAAACGTCTGCAGGTGTGTGTAATTCTTTTTCTTCATGTTTTTATGTTTTTCTAATTTTGCATCTTATGTATCAGAGAAAATATTTTTGCAAAACATATATTTTTCTGTATGTGTGTGTGTGTAGAAAAAACCAGAGACAGAGGGTCCAAAAGAGCTCTGTTCACCCTGGGCCCCTTCATGGAGAATGGGGTGAAGGCTGTGGAGGGCTGGACGTGGTATGTGGTGGGGGCCCTGGCGTGGCTGCCGGACCAGGGTGCGGTCCTGGCTCTGGTCCTTGCAGACCACGTGACTCTGGGTCCTGACTCCACCCAGAGCCCTTCCCTAGTGCTGCCATGAAGATCGAATAAAACCACAGACATCTGGCGAAGAGTTAAACATAAAATGTGGATATCTGACAGGCAGACTCTGGAGTCCAAAAGTTATCTACAACATTGCAGGTTTCGGGTTGATTTGGTAACTATTTGATATCCAGGGTGAATCACCTTTAACGAGCACTTCAGGGCTGACGATTGGCATCATTCTGATGTGACAGTTTTCCAACGAGCGCTCACTGAGTTCCCGTTAGTGTGGGCTAGGCTGCTAATGTTTAAAAACCTAATAAAGACTCTAAAATGAAAAAAAATGTGTGTTGTCAGTGAATAGGTATCAAGTGATATTAAAGATATAATTTTAAATTGTTGTTTCGTAGAATTATTGTCAACAACCGAGAGAAGACTGTAAAAGAAAACCAGTCGTCACTTGTTCAGAACCACCTCTGGGCAGAGGAGAGATTCCTGCGGCTCCCAGCACAGAGACGGCTCGCATGGGTTAGAGCTGCGGTTGGCAGCTGGAGGATTCCTACCGCGACATGCCCTGGCTGTTTCCCTTTTATATCAATGTTCCTGGAAATCTTTTTTTCCCCCCAGTGCTGTGGATCCCTAACAATAAATGTGCTTTCCTTCTGTGAGTAAATTATCTTATTAAATGGGAGAATAGGATTTCAAAACAGGACATCAATCAATTTGCAATTGTGTTGCTCCCAAATTAATTTATCCAGGTTTAAAACCATCACTAGTTAGTGTTCATTGACTAGTTAGGATTCATTAAGGTTACTCAAAGTCACAGCTTTCTGCCTGTATTAATGAACAGGGGGAGATGCTGACTTCATCACGTTAAGGAACAGAAACACAACTTTAAGATGAAGACATTTTGCACATTCCTCCACCTCTTTGTTTTCACTGTCTCATCCACTGAACAGCCCAGGGAGCCCAGGCTGCTTTCACTGACACTCTGTCTGGTGATTTATCATAAAATCATTTGTTCAAGTGCTACTGACTTGAAACCGCTGCATTTTTGTTCTACATAAATGTAAAATTATTTTAAAAATATATGAGTAGTGAACACTTGTAATCCCCCAAGGACAAAGAACAAAGTTTGCCTGCAGTCACTCAGGGGAGCAGAGGGAGGGGTGGGCGCAGGGGACCCACCTGTCATGGTGAAGCCGCCCACCAGCAGGCCGATGTCACGGCCGCCAACAATGATGGCCTCGCTGCGCTCTTCGGAGCTGCCACTGTGTTTGGTCCTCCAGGCGGCCCAGATGCCGACCAGCAGGATGAGCAGGTAGAACACGACGATGGCTATCAGCCCCTCCACCTGGAGAGCCATTGTTACCTGGGGCTCCGCGTTCTGCGGCAGCTGGCTACTTCATTAAGGCTTCTGAGGGAAAAACAGCATGCTTCATCAACCAGCCAAGCCAACACAGGCAGCCAGGACTCAACCGGCCAGCCCCTGAGAGGGCCGGCACCACTTAAAAGAAACAGTGCTTTGAAATCTCCCGTTCAACCGCGATTACCGACAAGTGTCCATGAGCTCACTATTTCTAGTCAACAAGTCCACCTTGTTTCGAGTTTTCAAGAAACAGAAGCAAATTGGAAATGCTGTTTAAGAAGCATAATCATTTTTTGTGGAAGAAATACTTGCAATGCACAATTAACTTTGTCTTGTATTTTTGCTCAGTAACTCGGTCAAGAAATCCCTTACAAAGAGTGTGCTGTGTTTGCTTTTTGGAGCTAGGTATTTTTCCATCTGGAATTACTCAGTAGTGCAACTGTATCATAAAAGATGACTCTGAGAATTGATACATTCATTCATTCATTGTTCATTCATTCATTATGGTAACCTTCCTTTCAATAATTTCAGGGAATGGTTCCAAAAGCATTGTGACATGCAAATATCTGTGGGGGAAAAAACTTCAGGAAAATCCATTTCAATATCACACGGCCTCCAATTTTCAACAAGTGCTCAAGGTTCAAGTCACCGCAGCCACTGAAGACTTTGTGTTGTTTAAGGGGTCCCCCTCCGGATTCCACCGCCCTCCAGTGGTCTAATCTGTCCCCCACCCCCAATGGCACATACAAGAAAACGTTCAAAAATAGAGAAATGCCTAAAAGGTAACGGGGCGTCAGAGGCATTCAAAACAAGACTCTTGGAAGAGAGATAAGTCCTAATGCCTTCACTTTCTGGAATTCTTGTTCTGTTATTCCCCCCTCTCGTGACCACGGCCATTCACACTCCCGGTTCGCACAGCGAGTGTGTGGGGGAGACTCAGACATCCGCGCGCACACGCAGGTGGGTGATGGACCTTGGGCCAAAGAACTAGCCCCTCGGATTCCTGGCAGGCGGGACGGGCTTTGCCTTGCCAGCCCGAACACCGGGAAGGGCCGCTGTCTCTCTTGCGCCGCCGGCGCCCCCGGCGTCCCCGCGCCGGCCGCTTCCCTGCGCCCCGCGCCCCCGGCACCCCCGCGCCCCAACATCACCGAGCTCGCACCCGCGGGCCCGGACTGTGGGCGCCGATCCACCGGGATCCCCGCGGGAGGCACCGAGCCGCGTCGGAGGAGGGGTGGCCCGACGCGCTCCTACCTGGAGATGCGCGGCGCCGGGAAGCGCTCCGCGGGTCCCGTCTGCTCTCGGGAACGGCGGAGGCCGAGGCTGCGCGGGACCCGGGAGGGGCGGTCAGGGGCCCAGGGGCAGCAGGGTCCGGCGGTTCCAGCTCCCGCGTCTCCGCACCCGGCGTCTCCAGGAATGCGGCGCGCGCCGAGTTGATAGGTGTGGGCGCGGCGCGGGGCACTGGGTGCGGAGAAGTGGCGATCGATCGAGTATTGGTCACGGTCCCCTTTATAAGGGCGGCTGGCGGGCGATCGTCAGAGCCGGGGAGGCGGACGTCAGAGGAAAGTGGCCCGCGAGCCGGCGGGCGTGGGGCGCAGGGGACGGGCCGGAGCCGCCGGGCCGGGCTGGGCTCTGGGCTCCGGGCCAGCGAGCCGCGGGGTCCCGGCCCGACAAGGCGGGCGCGGCGCTGCCACTCCCGCTCCCCTCCTCCAGGAAACACGGCATGATTCCCCAGGGTCATTTCCAATTCCAGCTCCCCACGACTCTGGTTGGAAGCAGGGGATGAGGAGACGGGGAGGGTCTCAGGAAATCAGGTTTTCAGATGGAGCCGCTGGAGGTCCAGCAGAGGAGGGAGGAGTCCAGGGGTCTTGCCCCCCCAGACCTTGCGGGGATGGTTTCCTGAGGCTTCTCTCACTGGTGCGCACCGGCCGCCTACCGGGGCCTCGGGTGGAGGCTGATTTCAGCTTCCCTGCTGACGGGTTCTTTGAAGGAGACCTTTCAGGAAGGTTTCAAGAGTCATTTTAAAATTCATACCTTTTCCACTTAAAAATGGGATCAAGATGAAAGACTCTAGGAGCTGTCCACATCAATGAAGGTATCTCCTAAGCCAGACAAGCTTGACCAACCAGGTTGCCGCCCACCTAAGTACCCTATTCCAGGGCTGCACAGTTTTGCTATATAAGCTTTAAATCTCTATCTGCACCCAGTATCTATATCTAATACCTAGATTATATGTCTGTGGCTACATTCACATCTAGCTGTACTTAGATATCTGTATAATAGAGAACCACAGACATCGTATTTCTGTGGGTGTGTGAGTGAAGGAAGAGACAGAGAAAAAGGGAGGGGAGCCACAAAGCCACAGCCCCTCTGGCCACGTTTCTCACTTCGTCCCATGTCCCACCAGCCCTGCCAGTGAATTAAACAGCGAAATAGGAAAATCTAATAGCTGACAGAATAAGTGAGTGTTTCCTGACTCCTGTCCACCTCTCCCAATGCAAAATGTCAGGTCGTCCCCCATTTCTTGCACTGGATTTGGAAATGAACTTTCAAATGCACATCACCACTCCTCTTCTTTGTTCTCTGCATGCACAGTGACAGCATCCGACCACTCTGCTTTAGACAAAGTCCACGGAGGCAGAGGAGGACAGGGAGAAGGGCCCATGCGCCCGGTTATCCTGTCTGGTCTGTGTGATTGCACGCCTTTCTATGTAAATCCATCTTCACATGAAAGTGTTATGAATGTAAGCAATTTTGAGAAATGGACAGAGGGAAAACAGAGATGGAATTTTACAAAATCACTCGAGTAATTTTTCACAAAAATTCATTCATTCATTTTGTTTTCGACTGTTATAACTGCATTTCTGATTCTGGATGTTGGCTGCAGGTTAATTACATCTTTCCTACCGGAATGTACTTAAGGTGATGATGATGGAAATGTGTGATGGTAGCGGGGCAGGCTTGGGCAACCGCAGCGTATGAAATGGTGCCACGGCTAAGATCAGGAGGTGGACTCACATCCAAGGAGGGACGGAGAGGAGGCTGTCCTCTCCTCAGAGAACTATGCCCGGGAATGCGGCCAGGACGCAGGGCTCTGTGGGGCCCCTCCTAATCCACTTAAGAAGCCAGACTTGCCAGACCCCAGATTCAGTGCCAGATCTGGGAAGGTACAATGACCTTGAAAATGGCCAGAGCAACTCTGACCTGGCAGAGTAGCTGTCCTCCATGATGAGGAGCGGCAGCTGGAAACAACCATTGCCGACGCACGGAGTCTGCTTCTGGGGAGACGTTTGCTCATTTGCTCCTGTGTCCCATCTCGGGATGCTGCTGCTTGTGAATTTCTGCTCCGGGATGTGCCCTCCCTGCCACCCATTCCTCTTTTGTCTTCAGTCTGCGTCTCTGCCCCCACGCTCCTGAGAATATACCATCCCGCTTGCAGGGAGGGAAATTCATGCCAGTGGAAGATCAGTTGCAGCTCTGGCAGATTGAAAAGCTGGGTTGGCCTTTCCAAATCATTCATTAATTTAACAGACATTTCCCAAGAGTCTTTGATGTTCCAAGCTCTGTCCTAAGTACAGAGAAACTTGCAGACAATTATACAGTCCCCTCCCTTCTGCAATTTATCGTCAGTGAGAGGACAGAAGGAAATAAGCAAAAGATGTCCCCAGTAACTACTGTAAACACTGGGAAAGGTGCATCTTGTCTATGCACATGGGTTTTAGGGAAAACACAAACAAAAGGCTGCAAACAGAATGGGGTGCACTTCCTGCAGGAGGGGGAGCATTCATTCAGTAAACACGTGGTGAGCACCCACTCTGTGCCTGGAATTGTGACCCGGGCTGGGTACACAGTCAAGCGACTGATGGAAAATAGCCCTGTCCTCAGTCGGCTTATGCCCAAGCCAATTGCTCAAAGTATGGTCCAGGGAATCATCTTTTTTTTTTTTCTTTTAATAATGCTGGTAATTTGATGGTGACATCACTTGGCATACACATACTGAACATGACTCCAACGTGAGTGAAAACGCATAATGAGATTTTGGGGGATGCATTTTCCTCATGTTGCAGTCCTCCATAACGTCCAAGTGCCCTCATATGAGTTTCACTCGAAACTTTCAGTTTTTCAGTTGATTACCCTCAGCTTCAATTGCACTTCTGGCCTGTCATTTCCAAGCCAGGGTGATGATCAGAATCATAGAGTGCTTTAAAAATGTCAGATTCTAGGTGCCCCCACCCCCCAGCAAGAATTCTGGTTCAGCAAATCTTGGGTAAGAGATGAAATTGTTTTATTTTTTTTAAATAGACTTTTTTCTCATTTTTTCTTTTTTTCTTTAGAAGCAGTTGTAGTTTCACAGTAAAATTGAAAAAGAATTTCCTTAATTCTCCCTGTGTCCCCTCACATGCAGAGCCTCGCCCAGTATCAACATTGTCCCCAGAAGGGACATTTGTTACCACGGATGGACCTACACAGACACGTCATCAGCCAGAGCTTCCCACAATTACATGGAAACTAATGTCCACCTCTGCATGGATGTTTACAGCAGCTTTATTCATAATCACCAAAACTTGAAAGCAACCAAGAAACCTAGAGGTCCTTCAGTGGGTGAATAGATAAATAAACTGGTCCATCCAGACAGTGGAATATTACTCAGCACTAAAAAGAAATGTGCTATCAAGCCATGAAAAGTCATGGAGGAAATTTAAATGCATACGACTAAGTGAACAAAGCCAGTCTGAAAAGTGTGCATTTCCCTGATGACATGATGCTTTTCATGTGCTTGTGTGTGAAGTCTAGGGATGTTCCCACATCCAGTGACAGTAAATTTCACGACTGGTGTGGTGGATAAAAAATGTCACTGCATGTTTCCTTACCTAATGGCAAAGAAACGTATTGCTGATAACCTTGGGGTCCTTCAGGAGTTTATATATTCTATTAACCACATCATAGACTAAGGTCTGGATTCTACTTGACCAGTTTTTAACTGAATCCAATTTCTGCCTTTGCAGGAGGGTCTGGGAGGAGCAGCGACGAGCTGTGTTGATGGGGGTTGATGGTGTGGAAGAGGCGACAGGCTCCTTCTGCCTCTGCCTGACTCTCTGCCCTCACCAATGGGTCCAGCAACTTTTCCGAGACACCCTCCTGACCTTGGCCAGCTTGTGCGATGCTAATCTCTCTTCATCCTTTTAGACTTGGCTCAGACACTGTTCCAGGAGAAGCTCCCATGATCCCTGTCTGTGTCCAGACCGGGTGACGAGCTTCCTGGCAGCCGTTCCGCGTCTCTCTGTCAAACGTCTGCAGAACCCTTGTCTGCTTCTCAGCAGCCTGTGAACTCCGTGGAGGGGAGGCCACCGTCCACTCTTCTTTATGTTTTCAGCGCTCAGCACTGTGCTTGGAGAACTTCTAGTCAAAGACCTGGTTGAACTGAACTGCTTATTATTTTACAGAAGATAAAATTTAAACTCAAAAAGAACGAAGACTGGAGCACCTTGGAATAGACCTCCACGTCCCGACAGTAACAATAACGGTGGAATTAATCACTTGGATCCAAACCAGTTAGACTCAAAGGCAATTGCCCGGCAAATGCCAAGCTCTCCCTTCTGTCCTCATGATAAACAACACCTGATGACTGAATCTTCATAGTTTTAAAACAAGAGGTTATACAGGAATGACGCCATTGTATACCCTCATCGTGGTTTAAAAAACGTATAACAATGATGAGCAATGTATTTTAGGGTCGATGACTTCCTCCTGTTGGTGGGGTCACAGCCATTCTGTGCAACCATAGCTAGAGGTCTTGGTAGCATCAGAAGACATTTTTCCTTCTGGTTATTTTTCTAACATTTTATCATGAAAATATTCAAGCAGGTATCAAAGTTGAAACAGGTACCAAAGCTGACAGTGGTACAGCCATCATTTAGAAGCTGAGTAACATTTTAAAATCTCATATCTGTTTGTCCATCTTCTATACACTCCTCAGTTCATGTTATTTATTTGATTCATTTCAAAATAAACGGCGTAAGTGCGATTCTGAGCAAGCACATCATTGTATTTCAATAATTTTAAAGCCAAAAATTTTACTAGATACAAAACAGACATTTTACAGTAATAAAAGTGTCAATCCATCAAGAATATATAATAATTATAAACATGTATAATTGCATACCTAATAACAGAGCAAAATACATGAAGCAAAAACTGACACAATTTAAGAGAGAAGTTGGCAGACAATTCAAATGTAATAACTGTAGGCGTCAAAATTTGTTTTTCATTAATGGGTGGAACAAGCGGACAGAAGATTAGGAAGAAAATAGAAAGCTGGAAAACACTATAAACCAGCTAGAGCTAACAGACATTTATAGAACATTCCTTTCAGCAGCAGCAAAACAAAAATTCTTGTCTAGTACACATGGAACAGTTTTCATAATACACAACATGCTGGACATAAACTGAGTCTCAATAAATTAAAAACATTGAAATCATATGAAGTGTGTTCCGTGATTGCAGTGGATGAAATCAGAAATTAACAGCAAAAGGAAATTTCAGAGATTAACAAATACGTGGAAATTAAACACAGTCAAAAAGGAAATCACAAGGTTAATCACAAAATACTTTGATTATATGAAATAAAAACACAACACACCAAAACTTTTGTTGAAACAACTGGGCAGCCACAGGTGAAAAAACAAAAACAAAGACAAAAACTCTACACAATTCTTTTAATTGATCAATTTGAACATTCTTATTATAAAATGTTAGGAAGAAAAAACCCAACAGATACTTCTTCCACTAACACTATTTGGTAAAATTTTCAAGCTAATTACATTTAAGACCAACTTATCTCTTGATATATTTGGTTACTATAGGAAGCTTCACATTTTTTTTGAAAAGAGCCACTTTTAATTGCTACAAAATGCTTGATTTCACCCAGAGGTTTGTACAGCGCTGTTGCTTCGGTTTTTAAGAAGAGTTAGTGCCGCTACCACATGGCTTTATTTCCAGTTGGGATTCCAAGAACACCCTGGGAAGAAAGATGGCTGGGAGACCTGCAGATGGCTGGAAGGTCCACGGGATGAAGTTTCAAAATCCTTTAATTGATCCTAGGTTTCTGCTTCAGGGCCCCTGGTTTACTGAACCAAATTGAAGACAAACGTGGTATCTGGAATAAACATTTTTAGGACAATAATTTTATTTTCTTTAAAAATCATAGCCCAGTACTAAAAGAGCTGTTAAGGTAATTGACTGTAACATAAAGAAAAACACGAGTTAGCCAGCATGGTACGCTCGCGTTTCGTAATGTTTAGCTAAATACCTGACACTTTTTCTTTTGTAGACCTTTTCTAGTCTTCTTTCCAAAAATGTAATTTTAATGAGTTTCAGTGCTCCTCACTGTTGGCAAGTTATAATTACATGTCATTTCCCCCTTTGTATTTGCTTGATTCTTTGCTATAAAAGAGCGTACTTTTCTCTTTTTCAGTTAAACTATCAAACAGAATATAAAGACTTCTGTTATACTTAATAATAATACTGATTTCTTTTTCTCTGTGTACAAGTGAAACTATTTGATTGTGTTACATGTTACTTTCAAGGTAGAAAGCCTTTATTTTTCAAAACTAGAGTAACATTTCTCTCGCATCCTTTTGAGAATTTAAATGAAATTTAAATTATGCTCTTTTGAGAGAATAGTTTTACACGTGCCTGTTTATTGATTGCAAAAGCTCCCATTTACAGAGAACATAGGAGCGTGACGTGGGATGGATGGGGTGTCAGGTGCATGAACTAAACCGTTGTTGATGCAGCTTCACCAAGTGTCCGTGGGCTGCCTGGCGCGTTCGGCCACAGTGGCGATGTGGCGATGGCAGCTGCGACGCAGGCACCCCCACTCTTGCTATGCTCTGTGGACGCTGCATTATTTGGCAGACTGAAGGTTTGCCACAACCCTGTGCCAAGCGAGTCTGTGGGGCAGACTTGCCAACAATACTTGTGCATTTCATGTATCTGAGTCACATTGGGTAGTTCTTACAATATTTCAAAACTTTTTCATCCCGATTTTGTTTGCTATGGAGATCTGTGATCAGTGATCCTGGATGTCACTACCACCACTCACTGAAGGCTCAGATGGTGGTTAGCATTTTCTAGCAATAAAGTCTTTTTAAAGTAAGGTATATACATTGTTTTTTAGACACCCAGTTATTTTTTTGCACACTTAATAGACAACAGAACAGTGTAAACATAACTTACATGCACTGGGAAACCAGAAAGTTGTGTGACTGGCTTTACCGTGATGTTCGCTTTGTTACAATGTCTGGACCCAGATCAACAGCATCTCCGAGGCCAGCCTGTACTGGATTTTGATGCTGATAACGAACACACTCCTTATCATTGCAAATACAATTTAAAACATAGCAGAGATTCACTTCCTATATGTCAGGCGTCATCAGTGAGGACTTGGAAACAGTTGTTGGCACAAACCAGCTTTTAGCACTGAAGTCAATAAGGTATTATAAATGTCAAAAATATGGGGAGGACGCAAGCTCTAATGTAGAAGAAAACCAAACAAATAAAACATCTATAATTACCATTATTCCAATAGAAGAAAAATCAACATCATGTTTTTTTCAATACATGTTTATTTTAGAGTATTTTTAAATTACAGAAAAACTGTGACTCGGTAGCAGAGGGAGCTCCGTGCCCCTCCACCCCAGTGTTCCCTGTGTTGCTGTCTTACATTAGCGTGGTACAGGTGTCACTCTGACCTAAAATACTTTGTTACTAACTGAAACCCATGCTTTCCTCAGATTTCCTTAATCTTTACCCAAGGTCCCTTTCTGTCCCGGGTCCAACTCAGGACACCACATTGCATAGATTCACCAAGTTTCCTTGGATTCCTCTGGGCTGTGACGGTGTCTCAAACTTACCCTGATTTTGATGACCTCAACACTGATCAGAAAATTTACAGAACGTACCTGGGTTGCACTCGCTTGATGTTTTTCTCAAGATCAGACTGTGATTATGGGCTTTGGGGAGGAAGGCCACAGAGGTAACACACTATTCTCGTCCTTTATCAAGAGTGCATGGCGTTGCCACGACTGACCACTGCCAATGCCGACCTCGAACGCTTGGGTGAGGTCCTGTCGGTCACATTTCTCCACTGAGAAGTCACTCTCCCCCCTCGCCTTCCCACACGACAGCCTTGTCTTCGGAAGGAAGTTACTTAAGGGGTGGGGAGTTACACTCTGCCTTCTCCGGGGGGGCATCTACGCAAATTACTTGGAATCCTTCTGCGTGGAAGATTTGTCTATTTTACCTTATTTATGTATATATTTATATTGGTAGTACCTCAGGGATATTTATTTTATGCTTTGGGTTATAATCCAACACTGAATTATTTATTTTGTTGCTTAAATTGTTCCAGCGCTGGACTTAGGAGCTTGACAGCTGTCTTCCGTGTCCCTGTGACGTCTACCATCGTGTGTGTTTGTGTGTGCATGTGTTTGTGTGTGTGTTTGTGTGTGCGTGTGTATGTATGTTTGTGTTTGTGTGTGTGATTGTGTGTCTGTTTGTGTGTCGTGTTTGTGCATGTGTGTTAGCGTCTCTTTACCTTCTGTCACTACAGGGCATTCCAGGGTCATTCTGTGTGTCCCCTGTCCCTGCTGCAGAATAAGCCATTTTGCCAAAGAACTCTAGTTCATTTTACAGAGAATGTGAGCTCATTGCTTCTGGAATATCATTTCTTCTAGTTCCTCCCAGATAAAAGAGTTTGGAAATATGTGTGAATACCAAGCACTTTGTATGAACATGTCTATAAATCGTCTCCCCGTGTCCTTCTGTATCTGTACACCTGTCTGTGCCTCTGTTGAAACCCGGGTCCATACTGCTGCTCCCACCCCAGCCCCCGGCCCCAGGGGCCCTGCCAGCCTCCTCCCGGCTTCCCGGTAACCTCCCACTCCAGCAGTGAGACACCTGCTTCCCATCATCTTCCTCTACTTGCTTAATTGTTCAATTCCAGCACACTTGAACCACTAGGGAGTTTCAGGATTTTATTATCATAGTTTGTGACAAAACAAGATTGCGTTACCAGGGCCAGCCTTAAATTCTGTGTATTTTTCTTTCGTAAGACAAAGGGTTCTGTACTAAGTGAATAGAAAATATTTTATGCATTTAAGGAAATTAAAATGTAGTTAAGATAAATAATTGGGAATGAACCTTAGGTTTTTTTTTTTAACCTCCTATTCACATAATCTACTACTATTGCTATTGCTGCTTAAAAGTGAAAAGAAAGAAAGATAAGCCATTTCCTCATCCTTCACTCCTGTGTCTGGACAGAGACCAGTTTACTGTTTGGAGAAATGCAATTTTGCAGTGAAGAGGCCAGCTTTGAACAGCAGATGCGAAGCCCTGCCCTGTAACCGTGGGAGACAGTCGCCGCTGTTCCCAGCATCTCTGAGCAGCCCAATGTCACCTGAGACATACAAGCTACCTTGTGGGGACTATCATGCAGAAGACGGTGGAACCCTAGATTTCTAGGGGATGCGCATCACAAAAACTGGAACCTACATATATACCTCAGGTCTCTTCGCTGATTTTTTGCTAGTAATTGTCTTGCTGTTTTAAAGACTAATAACTCTGCAAGCATTAGCACTGCGTTTAATTCAATTTTACAGAAAGGCTGTGGATGAGAAGGCAATGGGCCATTTGGTGAGTCTTCTCTAATTTGTAACAGTGAGGCATTAATCATTCCTCCGTCACAGTGAGGATCGTCTGGACGGGCGTCAAGTCTGCATATGGTAATGGATGACTGTGGTCTGTTTGCTCTGTTCATGGCGAATGTGACACACTCTGTCAGTAAGTGCTCCTGGCATTACTGCTCAGAGAGGAAGAAGATGAAAATGAACGTTACCCCTGCTGCTCTCAACCCACGATCCGACCACATAATAGGTGTGGGGGTTTAGCAGATATTTGATATAAAAATCAAAACAAATGAACACAGGAATTCTTTGTATTACTGATTAACTCTGAAGAAATAAATTAACAGATAGAAGATTTCCAAATTTCATGAAGGATAACATTCTGGCTGTGCTCCTAGTGCAAAATAGTCTTAGAGACATCCTGGGTTATTAAAAGAAGATTTATTCTGTAGGTAAAGTATTCAGCTTTGGTCCAAATAAAATAGTAAAGGAATTTGACCTATAATTTCCACGTATTTCTTTACTGCAGGTATTTTAAAATTTCTATTCAGGTTGAAATTTTTAGCTGCAGGAAGTCTATAATTAATGGCTTTTAGATTGTCACATAAGCAGATCCAGCTACACATTCCTGCTAGCTTTAGTTACAGATGTGTTACATGCACGTATGCTGTCTTGCTAAGCATAAGAAAATAATCCTTTCATTCTTTCATCAAAAGTATATTGATCGCCAACCATATGCCAGGCCTACGTGCGTGATAGCTTTTTACTTTTTTTTTTTGCATTTGACATGAAAATTGATTAACGAAAGTCGAATTTTATTTGAAGACGCATGTAATCACACAGCTGTGGGAACTGCAGCTCTGGGAGCAGGCACTGCCTAACACCATGCTGGTATTGAGAGGAAGCAAAGCAAGAGATGTATCGTTGTCCGTGTCTCCCTCCCGACCCTGAGCTCACACTGCACGCCCAGTGACACACGATCTACAGGACCATCTGTTAGCTGTGCGCTCCTGGTCCTCTCCCAGTGCTTATAACTGTGTTTCTTTTTTTTTTTTTTTTTTTTCTACTTAAGTATTTCAAAGAAAAAGAAATAGGGCATTATTACAGAAAGAACAGTATTTTATTTTGCAAAAGTAAACAAGACAGGAACCGGAGTCTTTCACTTATTAGATGTGATTGATCCATGGCTCAGGCCGAGGGAGCCTGAATCTCACCCCATTTGCCTGTCCTTTCCGTTTCTGCACTTCTTCGAGGTAGGTCATTACATCTGGGGAATCAAATCCTGGCGTGATGTTATAAGGGGGTGCGTGATCTAGGCAAACACAAAGGAAAGCCTTAATAACAGCTTCCTAATTCATTTTGTATCCTTTAAAATGTACCTCTTTTTATTGTGTGTCTCATGATCACCTTCTAAACCAGAGCACATCATTGTTAGTCCAAATACATACTAATCTTTAGATGGTGTCCAACATAAAAACTCACATCTTCAAAGATACTCTCCATTTCAGTCTGCAAACAGATTTTCCACACTTATTAACAGTACATGGCGAAAAAAAAAGTGATAACTGATTTGTTGAGGAGGATAAGGTGACTTCTATTGAGAAAAAATAACTCCTGGCCAGAATTACAAGAGAATACCTAGAGGAAAGGAAAAACCCCATCAGAGGGAAGTCGGTCATCTGTCGTGACTTGAATGGATTTATAATATTGTTTGGGAAAGAAAGAAAAGAATTGTGACATCCATAATCCCATGCAGGCTCTGCCATCAGTCACCTCCAGCAGTTCCATCGTCCGCCCCGGGGAGGCACGGAGTGACCGGCTTTATTTCTTAATCCCGCGCCTGGAAGCGCTCGCAGGAGAAGAACCGGTCTATAAGTCACAGTGGTGGTGGCTTCAGTGGATGCCCCTCTGGTTAAAGCCCTAAGTGACTGCTCTGCTGAGAGCTCGGTCATCCTGGCAGTGAGGCTTGGGGTCGAGGTTGAGGCCAGAGACTGTCCCTGAGGAAGATGCAGAGCAGGGATGAAGAGAAATCCTGAGGCTTGGTTTCCAGGCTCGCTGGTGGGTAACGATGGTGGAAGCTGGACAGAGAAATTCTTGGGAAAGCCCGCAGAAACGTGCCTTCCCTGCAGACAGCCGCACTCCTGTTTCCTTTCTTCTCTGAAAGCGATTTCTGTTTGAAAAGGACTAAAGCAAAACAGTTGTGATAATTTAGGATCATGCGAGCAAAGCAAACGTTTAATCTGGTGTCCTCTCTGCCCCTGAAGGGAACAAGCCCTGTAACTGGATTGCTTTTGGCTGCCGACAGCCTTTTCTTCTTTAGAATGCAGATCACGTTACTAATTCCCAAAATAATATGATTCAAACATCACTTCTCATGCCTGAAGTTGGCAAATATTAAAAGTCTTATAAAGATTTCCTCGTTCCTTGTGTAAAATCTTTTCCCTGGACGGCCTCTCAGCACGCCAGGAAACGGCTCCTTTGTACCCTCTCCAGGCCAGTGATCTTTGCAAATAATTTTTTTTTATACCCAGTTTCACCTATAAATTATTTTCCCTTCATAGTAATATTAATTAAGTTATTATTGGATGTCTGGGTAATGAGCTAAAAGTATCACGTGAATAAAAGATCACAGAAAAGTCTGAGTGATAAACCAGCGCTCAAAGACAATGCTCCTTAATGAATGTATTCTTCCTTCCTTGAGTAACTGAATATATTCAAGCCCCACTTAAGGCTCAATATATTCTTGAATATCCACGTATATCCTTTCGTGGTCATTGCTGCTGGGGTGGGTGATGGCCTGGTTCCCACGTGATGTGAACGAGCTCGTGCACTGAGCTCACCAGCCATGGGTCCTCACACCTAGGACAGGAGGGGAGACAGAACGAGGAGAAAAAATTTACTATGTACCAGTTGCCTTACATCCAGGAATTCTTTCGCCCTTCCCAAAGCAACGTGGAATAGGATCATTGTTCCCATGTTGCCGATGAGGCAGACGAGACCCTCTGGAAAGTAAGTAATTTGCCTGAAATCACACAGCTGGTAAGTGTCTGGTGGAGCCAGGATTCACATGCAATTCTCCATGACTCCAAAGTCCATGCTCTCTGTCCTGATAGAGTCTTTGAACACACGGGGGTTGGCGGGGGGGGGGGGGACCCTGTCCTCTTCAGAGATGTAACTTTCCAGACAGCCTCACAGGGAAATACAAGTTCGTCTCAGATAAACACATCATGTAGAATGTGACCATACTGAGTCCTCTTACAGAACAACATCTAATTAATAGCAAATAGATAATAATAAGAAGAAATAAATAAAGTACAGTAAAAAGAAATAGGGCTCATAGATGTCCATCTGCTGAGCTTGAGGATGAGAAGGAAAGTGAAGGCTGATGCCAGTTTCCTTCAAACTGATCTATTATTATGAGAAAAAGCAGACCCACGGCCACGTTTGGGAACTGCTGGTCCAGACGTCTGCAGGGATTTCTTTAAGGAGGGATATCTGAGAGCCCTGGCTACGCTAATGTGAGGGTGAGAGGGCATTTCCTAAGCATGTGATGCAATGTTATGTTTTAATATTTTTTTTTGGAGAGCATTTTAAGAAACTGGCGTTTCTCCAATGACTCTTTGGGAAATGTTGGTTGGTCTATGCTACAAAAAGAGAAATCACAATCTTCTGTCCATCTTTTCCACGAGATGCCATAATACAGTTACTGAAAATTACCACCTCTTCCTACTATCTTCCATTTGATTCCTGAACAGTTTATGACCTTGTTCTGAAATGTGTTCATCACTTTTTAGAAGACCAGGTGGGCATCAACTGAAGTCTTCCTTCAGGAACTGCCTTCTGAGCACTTGCAGAAGTCTTCGTTGTAATGGAAAAGCAGCAAAGGAAGGCAATGAAGCTGCTCCCTGTTATAGAGTCTACGTGTTGACATCTTCCCTCTAGCGACTGCTCTGGTGTGATGTGGACTCACGAGGATCCAGGCGTACGTGGCTGGTGATGATAAAATATTGTTGCTTGTGAACCAGAATGGTCAGTGGCATGATGGCACTGGAATTAAGCTTCTCCCTGCCTTCCCAGGGGTCCACTCTGGCCGTGGATGGGAGAATTTTTCTCCTGGCAAGAACAGAGTCCGCAGAAGAAACTTGCTCAGTGTTGAGGACTGTCAGTAATGGACCCCATTCAAACTCTTCATCTTTATCTTTTATCAAAAATCTACTAGACTGCAGATGTATCAACATGTTTTGAGATACTGGATATTGTTTAGAAAAGAGAAATTTTCTTTGTTTTTGCAAATTAAAAAAATGCTATAGCATGAATTAGATCATGACTTTGGTAGCTGAATTTATGTACTGGAGTGTTTTAGAAACGTGACACATTTCTAAATGAGCTAGAGTCATAAAGCCACTTATTCTTTGAAAGTTTTTAGTCTCATGTAATTTCCCAATAAAAATCAGTCTCTGAATAAATATCTTGGTAATGTATTCACATTATTGTCTAACAGGAATTTCATATCAGAAATGCAGGAGAATATTTTAATGGATGGGCACTAAATTGGTGAAACATCCTTTTGGAATCTGAAATCAGAGACTCGATTTCCCCCTGCACCCCTGTCGTAGGTGGGGTAGGAATGTAACAAAGTGTTATTCTCAGCACTGGCTGACTGAAGAATAGTAAAGACACACGCAGAGCATCCAGCATCTGAAAGGTGTTTCAGGACTGGCCCCGGGCTCCTTGGCTGATGAGCAGCCTTGCTCTTTGCTGTTACTCACAACCGGGTCCTTATCTAAACACGTGCTGAGTGGGACCAGCGAAGCATCATCTTGGTGGGAGAGGCTTTGACATCAAGAAGGAATTGCAGAGCCTTTCCCTAACAGAAAACCTAATGGACTGATTTAAACAGAAAGGCTTTTGAGCAAACCTGCACTAAATTAACACACGATGAGAAAGAGATAGCCTTCAGTTTACTTCCAGCTTCAGCCTGCTTTCACTGGTGCCCGGGACACAGCGCTGCCCTGCAGGGAGCACTGCTGTCTTCCTAGCACTGACAGCAGAGAACCGCTCAGCAAGTGATACTTTGATTAATGGAGTGACCATGGGAGCTCTGAGATTACACCCACCAGGTTAGCCTGTGTGTTCATCTGTACAATTTTTTCCCCAAAATGCTTAAAAGAGATTTCTAGAAACAGTGGGACTACACCAGTGCTGGGTGAAGACAAAGTGACACCAGGCCTTCCAGTGCAGATGAGGAGCTGGTCTCCACTTGTGGCCTTGGGGAAAGGACCTCTCTCTCAGTTGAGTCCTCCAGCCAAGACTAACCAGGGTAGCAGGAGTTTCGGAAATCCCTAGATGGGCGGTGGCTTGAGTAACATCCCAGACAAATACTCTCAAACAGTCAAAAATCCCACTGAGGCTCAAGGACTGAAACCCTGATGCATGTAAACGGCTGTGAGTGCAGACAAAGATTCATTCAAAGCCTGCGGGGGTAAAAAGGGTTTGTGGTGGTGGGTTTTCCAGAGAACTGACACACCAGCCTGCGTGCTGGAGAGGGGGCTGCAGATGGGATGCTGGCAGGGGCTTGGTCCAGAGGAGCCTGACTCAGAAGCCGCTGCCAGAGGCGTGTGCTTGGAGGAGTCCCGGGTCACTGAAGACAAGGAGGTGTCTCAGGGAACACAGGTCCCAGGAGGCCAGGTGATTTTCTCTTGACCCATCAATGCTTAAGATGAATGAGGAGTTGCAGACCAGAGTCAGTCTTTCCAAGATGCGTTCTTCTGTCCTTATTAGCCAGAGCCTCTCCCAGTGCACTGGGCTGGTGACGCCCAGAATGACCCCGCTGTCCAGAGGCGGACCTACGGCTGCAGGTGGTCCTGGAAGCTGGGAGGCAGAGATGATTTCCACGACAGTGTCACCCCGGAACCACACTTAAATCCAGTCTTCAGCCTTCTTTGTCTACTCTGCAGTCCAGAAACATGTCTTTAAAGCCAGGAAACCCATAAACACATGTGGATATAATGGAATTCTCTCAGCCATAAAAAACAATGGATTTGCCATTTGTAACAACATGGTTGGACCCTGAACGGCGTTATGCCGAGTGGCATAAGTCAGACACAAAGACAACCACGGTGCGACTTCACCCACACGCGGAATCTAAAAAGCAAGGCAAACAGACAGAAACTCAGCTCTCAGATACCGAGAACGGATTGCTGTCTTCTGTAATCTCCTAAAACGTCTTGCCTACATATCTTTGTTCACACAGTTATCCTACTTAAGACACCCTTTTCTTCGATTTTTTTCATGTCCAAATCCTGGCTATTTTTCAGGGATTAACTAAAATGCCAACTTATCCATGGAGTCTTTTCTAATCCTTTGAAACCAAAAATAACTCTCTTCCGTGTTCTTAAGCCATTTTCTCTCACTTCCCTTACTGTGTCAGTTAGGGTGCTCTGGTTATGGGCCACTCAATCTGCTTCTCACTTCGGCCCCAAAGAAGAGATTTAAGGCGGTCATAGCATCAAGGGGAAGGAAGAGTCGGATAGCCCTGGTTAGATGGGGAACAAGAATGAAGGGTGAGCACGTGCATGGCGCTGCCGGGAGGTCCTCAAGGCCAGTCATTCCCCAGCATGTGTCAGCTCATTAAGTGTGAAAGCTCTGGAGGGAGCGTCTGATTGAGCCGGCTGGGGTCGTGCACCGGCACTCGGGTAGAAAGGGGCGGGTCTCAGGGCGGATGGGCCCAGCAAGACGAGGGGGCCCAGCAAAGCAGTGGGAACCAGGTGGTTGTCCTGCGGAAAATAGGGTATTTGGTCAACAAAATAAAGGGGGAGCAAAGCTGGACTGTAGAAGAAAGAAGACAGTCATCTTTGCCCTATTGTTACGGATAGATGGTCTTAGCTCCCGCCTTTTATCAATGTTTTTGATCCTTACCACACCAAGCACATCACACACACACACACTTACATCTGTTCAGTAAATGTAATCATACGTAAGTATGACTTCTTATTTTAAGATGGAGAAAAACTAAAAGACAGAAAGCCTTCGACAAAGCTTGGCACACACATATTGTATATGTGTGGCGTCTACCTCCGTGTACGTTCACAGTACTCCTCAGGGATTTCTTTTTTATTTTGAAAATCTTTACCTTTATTATATTCATAGTTTTTTCGTTCCTGGGGTACTTTACTTTCTGTGCTGGAAACATTTCCTTCTGTAGAGCCTGCTTGCGGGGAACAGAGGAGCAGAGTTCTTCCCTGATGAACGTGTCGAGTTGCCCTTCTCCCGAGGTCTGTGACGAATGAGGGAAAATTGGGAGAAGGGATTTATAACTTCTTGTTTCGGTTGTGAGCTTAGCAATTGGAGTCCTATGGACAACTTGTAGTTTACCCATTTGAAGGTTTTCATTGTTTAGTGATGAAAAGATTCTGTAAGCATCTTCTGTTGGAGACTGAGGGATTCAGGCGGAGGACACAGTCCCCGTGGTCCACGGGGAGCTCGAGCCGGGCGGGGAGGGCGGCGTCTGGGCCCCCGAACGGGGCGGCACGAGGTTCCCTCAAGGTAACTGGGCAGGCATCAGTCATCTGGGGGGACGTGCAGCCGGGAAAGTGTCCCCGCGGTGGAGGCCGGCATCCAGGAAGGAGTCCCCGCACAGAAGGCGACAGAGAATTGCAGGAAGAGGTCACACGAGCACGGAGCAGAGAGGAGGGCGTACTTAGGAAGTTGCAAATATTCACGTTTTTATTTTATTTACTTGTACAGAACTTAGTGTGTTTCAGGCCTTGTGCTAAGAGTTTTATAAGCCTGAATTCATTGCAGGTCCTTTAACGTATGTTTAGAACTGGGGGTTGGCGAGTTAACCTACAAGCCCAGCCCAGCTGAGCATCCACTCCGGTAAATACGGTTTTATCAGAAGCTCTTGCGCTCGCTGATTCGTGCCTTCGCTACGGCTGCTTCCACGTGCAAGCGTGAGTGCTGAGAACGGCAACGGAGCCCCCCCGCCCACGGCGTCTGAGACCCGCGTCATCGGCCCGTCCTACGAAGCGTGTGCCAAGCCCTGGCGTCGCTTGAGGGGAGACAGGCGGCGCTGGAGGGAGGGCCGAGGTTCCGAGGTCGGCAGCTCGAGGAAGGAGATCCGCTGACCGCACAGGAGAGCTTCTCGTGAGTTTAACTGCACCCCAAACAAGCCTGATGAACAGCGGCCCTCGGAGACGGCTCAGGAGGGGCCCTGAGTGACCCCAGCAACACCCCCGTTCGCGGTCCACCCCGCTCTGTGTCAAGCGGGAAACGCCCAGGAAGCTGCGTGTCTGCATCTGCCCCTGGCGTCGATCGCCTTCTGAGCAGCAGGCAGACAGTTCCGTACTCCCAGCCCAGTCGCACAATGGATAAAATATCCTCGGTAAAAAGACAGATCTTAAATATGTCTCTCAGCATCAGTGGTATCCAATATCTCACGCAAAGATCCTGTTCATGCATAGAATCTCATAGTAGGTCCCAGGTCCTTACTAATCCCTTGACCTAGGGGAAGTTACATAACCTCTTTGAGCCCTCCTTTCTTCATCTTACTTCAAAATAATGAAAAAAAAATTGAAATATGAAGTTTCGAGGATTCAATGAGATAATAAATGCATAGCCTTTGGTATAGAGTTTAGTATACCATAGGAGCTCAATAAAGAATTTTTGTTGTTATGGAAAGCACAAAGCTTTGGAGACCTCTCTACATATCTCTTTAAAGCTATTTTCTTGCAATCCGTTATTTTTGTTTGTTTGTTTGTTTTTGAAGAACAGCTTATAGTTGGAAGTCAGCACAATTTACGTCACCTTCAAGCCCTACCGAGTGAACGGCTGTGAGACTGAACGCACGGTAACAGCACAGACGATGCTTATTGGGTTTCTTAGCTCAGATGATATTTATTGGATTTTTTTTTTTTCAAAATTAACCTGGCACAAGGCAGAAATCATCTGTCTGAGAAGAGGTCTGATTTCAGTGAAGTCTGGAAATACTATCAGAGGAAATTGATATCTGGATTTGTTTTCAATTTTCCAGACTCTAAAAACGGGCAAGAGTGAGCGTGTGTGACAACTGCGATGCCGAGAAAGACAAGGGATGATGGGACCAGCACCAGGAGCTGCTCCCCCAGTCACGCTCCTGTCCCCCTGGTCCTAACTGGGAGAGCGGAGCCCGCCCTCCGTCTGGGTTCCGATCCGCCCAGAAAGCAGCTCCGTCCCAGGTGTCCAGGCTTCCTGCTTGCTCCGGAGACATCAGATCCTCGCCTCACTGGTCCCCACGTGGATTCTGAGATGTTCTTCGTCAGCTCTGGTGTTTGGTTTTCAGTCTTGGCTTCCCTGAAGACAGGCCTGGCCCCTCCTGTCACGGCGACTGCCTGGCTTGAGGGTCAGGGATGTCTGTGTCTTCCTCATCCTTCCTTGCGGCAGGAGTCTCTGGAGGTGGCCCTTTTGCCTAGACATATTTGAAACATCACCTTAGAATTTGTTAGAAATGCAAATTCTACATGCACCGCCCTTCCCCAGTAACCTTCTAAGTCAGAAACTCTGACTAAAGCCAGCAGCAGACTGAAAAGTCCCCGAGGTGTGGGCAGGTGTGGCCAAACGGTCTCTCTTCCTCTTGCAGGGAGGGTGTTCAAATCTTATTCTATTTCCTCCTCTCTCTGCTTTAAAACTGTTAATAGACTTTTCTTTTTAGAGCATATTAGGTTTATAGAAAAATTGAGCAGGTACTACAGACGGTTACCACACCCCCCTTCCCGGCACCCAGTGTCCCCGTGACTGTCTCTCCTCAATGCGGTGGGTTTGTTAAGAGCTGAGCAACCGACATCCGTATGTTATTGTTAACTGAAGTCCATAATTCACACTGGGGCTCACTCTGTTGTGCGGTTCTGTGGGTTTGGCAAATGCACAGTGTCACATAGCCTTTGACACAGTGTTAGACAGAACGCAGAACTTAATTTTAAGTAAATTAGCATTCTGAGACCACAAGGTTTCCCCAGGGAAAATGAATTAGACAAGTGAAGTCCTTAATCACCATTGAATGCTTTGAGGAACAAAATCCAGTACAGGAAATAAGGCAGTTTATGGATTTAGAACAGTTTACTCCCCAAAGAGACAGTATGAAAACCCACTGCATTTATAAAGCTCAAATTTACTAATTAAAACTAGGCTGGAAGCAAGTAATATTATTTAACTGACTAATTTACACTAAAATTCTAACAAAATAATGGTCTTGGATTGCCCAACTTGACTGAAGACTAAATTTTGAGTTAACTTAGCCTGTGAAGAAATCAGATCCTTTTTGAAAACAAGCATTTTGATGTTAATTCTGAAACCTTATTTACAAGAATCTTCACATTAAATACCGTGACCTTACAAGCACCTCTAATTGCTTTTAAAGTTGATGAATGATCAACAGGATATAATCTTGAGGATTCTAATTTTTCTGGCTACGTGTTCAGATTGTTTTGTTTGTTGGGGGGAGAAGAAAAAAGGTATCAGGGGGCCCTCTGCTGGTGAACCCAGGTAAGAAGAGAAAACAGGTTAAGATTTGGGAAGGATAAAATGACATTTTTTGGAGCCTTCCAACCTCCACGTCCACCTTCTCCACACCCAGGCCTTTGAAAACATTACAGGACGTTCTTCTGTGCAGCACAGGGAATTATATTCAGTATCTTGTCATAACTTTTAATGGAAAAGAACATGAAAATGAATATATGTGTGTGTATGTATGACTGAGACATGATGCCGTGCACCAGAAATTGACACAATGTTGTAACTGACTACATTTCAATAAAAAATACCACAGGATCAGGATTCAGAGACTTGAGTCTCACATTTAAGGTCTGAAGGACAGAAAGCTGAGACTGGGTAAGAGGGCACAGCTATTACAGCCGGATTCTTTTCAGCTTTATTGAAATATAATAGACAAAATTATAATATATTTAAAGTACACAATGTGGTTATTTAATACATGTATGCATTGTGAAAGGATTTCCACCAGCAAGTTAATTAACGTATCCGTCACCTCATCCACGTATGTTTTGTTAAACTGGTGAGAACATTTAAGTTCCCCTCTCTTAGTAAATTTCAGCTATACAGTGTTATCAACTGTAGTCACTGTGTTATGCCTAACGTGTAAGCCTTAGGACTTACTCATCTTATAACTGAACGTGTGTGCCCTTCCACCAGCCTCTCTGTACTTCCCTAACCCCCTGCCTTGGCACCACCAATTTACTCTCTGTTTCTATGAGTTCAACTCCTTTTTTCTTTTCTTTTCTTTTTTTTTTTTTTTAAGATTTCACATGTAAGTGATAACTGTGCAGTATTGATGTTTTCCTGTCTGGCTTATTTCACTTAGCACAATGCCCTTCCGTTTCTTCCATGTTGTCACAAAGGTTGACAGGATTTTTTCTTTTTTAAGGATGAATAGTGTTCCATTTTATGTAAAGACCACATTTCCTTTATCTGCTCATCTGTCGACAGACACTTAGGCTGTTCACGTAGCTTGGGCTCTGTGAGTCGTACTGAAGTGAACATGGGGATACAGAGACCTCCCTGGGATCATGACTCATATCCCTGGTGGGGTGCAGGGTCCCCTGGGGGGTCCGTTTTTCATTTCTTGAGGGGCCTCCATGTTGCTCTCCATGGAGGCTGCGCAGTTTACACTCCCACCAACAGGGTACGGGCTTCTCTTTCTCCACGTCCTCGACGGTTTCCTAATTGTTTCTGTTCCTTTCTTCCTCTCCCCTCTTTTCATTTGTGATTTGAAAGCATCGATGTGGCATGCTTTGATTTCTTACTCTTTCTCCTTGTGTATCTACTGTAAGTTTTTGCTTTGCAGCTACTATGAGGCTTACATAAAATAGCTTATAACAGTCTATTTTAAGCTGATCTTAACTTTGATGGCACACAAAATCTCTACATTCTGAGGGGAGGGCACAGCTCAGGGGCAGAGCGCGTGCTTGGCATGCACGAGGTCCTGGGTTCCATCCCCAGTACCGCCATTAAAGTAAATAAACCTAATGACTTCTTCCCTCAAAACAAAAACAAACAAACAAAAAAGCTCTACATTTTTACACTCACCCATTTTATGTTTTTGATGTCACCATTTACATAATTTTATATTGTGTACCCATCAACAAATTAGCATAGCTATTTGTAATACCTTTGTCTTTTAAACTTTATGTAAGATTTACTCACTATTACAATATTAGAGTATTCTGAACTTAGCTACATATTTACCATTAATAGTGAGTTTTATGCCCAAATGTTAAGCATCAGATAAGATCCCAGGCTCTCTTAGTACCAGTGTCAGCAGCTCATTGTGATTTTAACACATCACTTAGCATCTCTGGGTCGGTGTTTTCTCATTTATAAGAAATGAGTTAGAAGGCTTAGCAGTTTTCTAGGTTTTAAAATGCTGCAAAATCTATTTTTTTAATTTTTTAAAAGTTAAGATATATGTTTATTGAAAACCATGTTTATATCACTGGAAGCTTCTATATTAAAGGACCAGTGTCTCTCTGCTCAGAGCCAGCTGGAAGTGCCACCTGTTCCTTTACTAAGATGGAATGACCAAGAAGACCCCAAGCTCAGACTTGTGAACAGGAAGGGGTCCACTCCATCCTTGCCCAGAGCGCACCCACTGCATCCTCTGAGAACAGACACCACTAGTGGAGGCAGATCTTACGGATCTGTTGCTCTACACCCTGCTAGACGGAGTTTTCCTTGGCAACTGCTGTGTGAGAAGATGCCCGCCTCCTTCCTGTCCATCTTTCAGTTTCTACTCATCCCTTCTGAATCCTTTTTCCAAAAAAACCTATGTTAGTAACTGGACCCTCATCTGTGCAGGTGATCCCCCATGCAGGTAGCTGGACCCCCACCTGTGCAGGTTATCCCCAGACACTTAGGAATCAACTTGGATTTGTTCTCTTCCTTGTATCCACATCCAGGTTGTCAGCAAACCTGGTTGCTTCTCTGCCCATAAAGCGTCTCGCTTTTACTCACCCATCCCCTTCTCACACCACGGGTCTCCTCTGAGCCACCACCAGGCCACTGAGTTACTGAACACACTTCTTATCTGGCCTCTGCTTCCACAGCTGCCCTCCCCCACAGCCAGAGTGCTCGTCTAAAGCACATAGGATTTTGTCCCTCCCCTGTTTAAGCTCCTTCAGTCCTTTCCACAGACTTAAAACCCAAACCCCACGTGGCCCTTACTTTTCTAGTTCACCGTAACCCACCTCACCTGACTCTGAGCCCTGCAGCCGCACCTCCCTCCCCTCCCCTGGGGCGTGGCCTGGGGTGCCGAGTCCCAGCCTCTCCCCTTGCTGGGCCGCTCCCCTAACCTGGCTCTCCACCTCGCTGTGCCTTCTGGGCTCACCTCACTCAGGAAGCCGCCTGGGACCAGACCCTCCACGCTGCCCCACTTTGTTTGCATTCCTCCCCCCCAATTTAAAGTTTGAGATTTGCAAATGTTAACCACTGTGTGTAAAAATAGATAAAAAAACAAATTTCTGTACAGCACAGGGAACTATATTCAATATCTTGTAATAACCTTTAATGAAAAAGAATATGAAAAACAATATATGTATGTATATGCATGGCTGGGACACTGTGCTGTGCACCAGAAATTGACACACTGTAACTGATGGTACTTCAATTTAAAAAAAAATGAAGTTTTAACAGGATGAATTGCTTGTGTTTCTTCTGTTTTGTTGCCTTTGACTCACTAGAGGGAGGTAGAGGAAAAGGTTTCAGAGAAGCTAAGCCAGAAATCACACGGAAAAGCCGTCGATGTGGTGTTCTGCCGCTTTCTAAAAACAACTTGGGTCAAAATGTCAAATCTAATGATGCAGCAAATTAAGACACTTGTTTTTCTGCGCTCTCATCTTGATGACAAACTTATTATGGATATTTCAGTCAGTTCATTCTTTGGCTAGGAATTGATTGCTGATTGAATAGGATGTCTTCAGTTTCTATGTCAATTAGAGGCATTCACAAATAATACATCTATTTTTTCCCTGCTATTTCTTCACTTGATTTTCACTGGAAATATTCTCATGAAATCATTTCCTTGTTAGTTTTCCAAATTTCTCTTATTTGTAGACAGCAGAAGCATCTTAAAAGTTTTGAAGGTGGCACTCGGCCAACTTCAGTTATTGGGAATCAGAACATAAATATGGTTTCTGCGCACTCATGATATTTAATAATATGGTGACCTGCCAGTCACACGGCTCCCCCCATCTCTTCTGGGGATTGAGTGACAGCGTATTTTGAAAGGAAAGGTCACTTCGTCTGACCATAAAGGCTGACCTCTGGGATTTGAGTGCCTTGTGATATTTACCAAACTTGTCAATCCTTCCCTCTCTGTGAAGTGCACGTGTGCAAATGAAAATAGTAGGGTGTTTCTGTTACTTTAAAACATTCCACAAATGAATAGCAATGACTATACTCTCAGTCCAAGTGTAGCAACACAGCTGACCTTAGCAAGATTCTTTTTTTTCCTTATTGAAGTATAGTCGGTTTACAACGTGTCAGTTTCTGGTTACAGCATCATGTTGATTCTTAAGGAGGTGATACTTCCCTTCCTCTCCCCTCAAAGGGCAGAGCACACCGCCCCCTCTGTCTCTGAGCCTCTCTCGGATTCTGGCAGCTCCATCTTTGCCCTCCTCAGTAAAAGCATTTCAGCCTTCATTGCACTGGAGTCATTTAGACGTATTTGTTCGAATTCTGCATTGTAAGCAGCAGAAGGGTCAATAGTTAGATATAAGATAAATGCCCATTTCACTAATTTTGAAATTTTCTTCTCTGGTTCCTTTAATCAGGGACCCCTCCTTCGCACATTCCCAGGGCCATGTCCCGATGCAGAGTCCCAGTTCCTAGGATACTGACCACACGTACGACACCCAGATGGTTCCTCTCACAGGAGGGGTACCCCTGCCCTGGGTCTATCTAGGTTTCTCCTAAAACCCTCTTGTTCTGTGCTCCATCCTCTCGGGAACCAGCGCGTCGCCTGGTCACTGATGCACGCTGAGGTGTGAGTGATGCATCGTGCTTTGACATACGAATTTGTGGAGGGTTTGTATGTGGTGGGATATTTCTGGATATACATGTGTTTTTAACCAGAGGGCTTCAACTTTAAAGGCAACATTTTGGGCACTGGGACCAGCCACTGAGAAAGGTTCTTTGAGCTGAATTTCGGAGCCTGCCCTGGTGTTCTCTCTGCACCCAGACTCAGGTGGGGTCCTTTAGCTGAGCACCTCTCACTCCAGGATCACAGAAATGAGTCATTCTGGGTGAAGTGATGTCTTCTTTCTTCCCACACCTGGGCACTGGCAAACCCTTACTGGTCTGTTGCAGACGTTGGCCAAAACCTACAGAAGAAACCAAGACTGGCCCTTGAGAGAGAGGTTCGTTCTGATTTCCCTGGGGTGGTGAGGCATACACACCTGGGGGTTGAATTTGAACTCTCTGCTGACAGGTGTGTTTAAAGGATGATTGTGGTGAAGTGAATACAGCGCCTGCCCCCTGCCCTGCAGCTTTTAAAAGGTGAAGGAGAGGATTGTGGCAAAGAGGACAATGTCCTTCCCCTGGGGTGAGGGTCCTCCCCTGGGGTGAGGGTCCTTCCCCTGGGGTGAGGGTCCTCCCCTGGGGTGAGGGTCCTCCTCTGAGGTGAGTCTCCTTCCCCTGGGGTGAGGCTCCTTCCCCTGGGGTGAGGGTCCCTGCCAGGAAGGTGAATGTAGAAGGTAAAGTGTGGCAGTAGTGTCACCGCCTCCTGTTAATTACAGAACAACCGCATTTCATTTTCGTTCTGAACGGCGTACTGTTCCTCTGTCATTAAATATGTATGTTCCATAAAACGCGGATTAGCGCCGGGCTTTGCTGGTGATCAGTGAGTTGCAGGCTTTCCAAGCTGACCTAAATTATTCGTGTTGGTTTTATGACCTGGAAAGCAAATGTATGCATTCCAAAGACTCTTGCTAAGATGTTTTAAATTATTCTACTGGAATAGGGAACAAATCCTTACATGTCAACTCTGGGAAAAAACAAAAAGCAAGCCCGTTATGCTGCAGAGATGAGTGAGCCGTTAATTCAGATAAGAATTTGCATCCTGGTGCACACAGCTGCCACCGCTCACCCAGGACGTGCTGCCTGTCCGGCTGGACTCCTGTTGTCCCAGACACTGTGACTTGTTGAAGGCTGGATGGCTTAATGAGTTGTTATCATTCTCTCTTTTTTTTTAATCTGTTCAATGTTTAATTAAAAAATTTTCCAGTATCTTTATTTTGTTACTCAAACATTCAGGCTTCATCTGTTATATCAAAGTTTACCTGATTAGAACATCAGGTAAACTAGTACACATTATCAGGCAAACTTTTAAAAAATTTAGAGTTATTTTCATTAAGTTCAAATGTCTATTTAAGATCTAGTTACTACACATAGTTTGAGGCTGAATATACATCCTATCAAGTATATGTACATTTTCAAGTTGTTAGCATTCTTAATAATAAATTGGGGTTTATTCAAAATATAAGTAAACCAATTGGTTCTGTGCCGAAAGGATATATGGAATCTTGAAAATATATGGCTTTCATTGAGGGAAAAAATGGCATGTGAACAGACAACAAATGATAATAATTCACAGAATCATAAAATGTGGTTAAACCTGGCACTCTGAGTTAATTTTAAAAACTAGTCAATGTGATCACTATTTTATTTTTATGAGCTCATAGAAGAAAATGTGTTTTGTTTGCTAGAAAGTTTGTGGTTTTATGGGCGATGTCTAGGTTTATCAAAATGTAAAATAAAATGTGCTGGAAAGAGCCCGCTTTCTCTCCTCATGATAAGCTAAAACTCAAATGTGGAACGCAGCTGAAGATTAAAAACACCATCTGCTGTATGGAATTGTACCAAGTCAAAGGCGTGCGTCATTGCTGGGGGTGCTGCCTGAGAGCAATCTTAGAACATAATTTCAGGACTTTTATTAAGCTAATGAATTTTTTATTTCTGAGTAACAGACAGAGTGAGTTCACATTCGTGCAGGATACATGTCTTCTACAGATGTATTAGCTTATTCATATTTAATGACGTTCGTCTCTTCATAACTTCCTTTACTGTTTATGTGTAATTAACATTGGCATAAAGCTTTGCATTTACAAGACAGTTTCAAAATATATGACCACATTTCATCATCACAACAACTTTAGAGGCAGCAGTCACCAGCCCAGTTTTACAGATGAGGAAGCAGTAACTCGGAGAGGTTACATTTCTTCTCCAAACTCCAGTGGAGTAGTAAGTGGCGAGGCGGGACACAAATCACAATTCAGGTCCCTGCTTTCAGCTCTGGTGTCCTGAACCCCCCAAAGGTCACCTGCCATTTAGACCCTTCCCATCGGGAGAGGCACATGGTGACGTCTGCACCTGCCTTTCAACTCAAGGACCATTCATAGATTTACAGGCAGCCCACACATCCTTACTTTTCTCCTTCCACATCTAGTTAAAATTACGTCCTTGCTATTGAGGGGAAATATCAAATTAGTGCAATATCTCCACTTTGAAATTTTGACCCGCTAGTTCCAGTCACCACCCGCACTCAGCTCTGGTGGCTCTGCCCCTCGTGGACACAGCTGTGCACCTACGGTCTCCTCTGCTAGAAGGTAAACTCCTTGAGGGCAAACCCTATATTACCACACCTGTCCCCGTACTCAGCGGCTTCTTCTACAGTCGATGTCCAAAAAATGATCGTCAATGACAACACTTAAAAGGCGGAAGCAGATCTTACTCTCTGGGCGCCAAGCTATATGGAGCTCCCTTCTATTTGAGTGAATCTAAGGTTTTATGGCAAACATACAAGAAATTTGAAGTCAGTGAAACTAAATCATGGAAAGTAGTTTCCTTTTACTGGATCTCACATCTCATATAAAGTTTATGTTAATGAGATTGCAGTTGAAGAAGGTTTTGAAGATCTACTTTCCTTATCTGTTTCATGGGCTGAGAAGTTAGCCTTAGATACTTGACTAGTGGAACTGGCACAGCTCACAGTGCCTGGTGAGAGGCAGAGACCTCCCCACACAGGTGTCGTCCTCATCAGACCCCAGCAGAACTCCTGGTTAGAATGCGTCACCTGGGAGTTTCACTCAGAGTCAAAAGGAAAAACAAAAATGTAACAGAGAATTCTCATCCAATGAGCTGCAAGTTCAGAGCAACCTGAACACAGTGTTCAAGAAATATGCTTCCACTGCTGGTGGGAATGTGGTTTGGTACAGCCACTATGGAAAAACAATATGGAAATTCCTCAAAAAACTAAAAATAGATTAACCCTATGATCCAGCAATACCACTCCTGGGCATATATCCAGAGGGAACTCTAATTTGAAAAGATACATGCACCCCAATGTTCACAGCAGCACTGTTTACGATAGCCAAGACACGGAAGCAACCTAAATGTCCATTGACAGATGACTGGGTAAAGAAGCTGTGGTATATTTATACAACGGAATACTACTCAGCCATAAAAAAGAATAAAATAATACCACTTGCAGCAACATGGATGAACCTGGAGATCATAAATGTAAGCGAAGTAAGTCAGGAAGGGAAAGAAAAATACCATATGAAATCACTTATATGTGGAATCTAAAAAAAAGATAAACAAACTCATCTACAAAACAGAAACAGACTCACAGACACAGAAGTTTGTTAACTTTTGGTTACCAAGAGGGAAAGGCGTGGGAAGGGATAAATTGGGAGTTTGAGATGTGCAGATACGAACTACTGTATATAAAATAGATAAACAAAAAATTCATACTGTGCAGCACAGGGAACTATATTCAGTATCTTGTCGTAACCTATAATGAAAAAGAATATGAAAAGGAACCTATGTATGTATACGTATGACTGAAAGGTTATGCTGTGCACCAGAAATTGACACAACATTGTGAACTGACTACACTTCAATTAAAGAAAGGAATGTGTTTCAATTACTCAAAATGTGGAAGGTGGAACTTGAATCCACAAGGAAACCATGACATGGTAGGAGGTAACGCTGCAGCTGGACTTGGAAGAGAGCTGGCATACGTGAGGACGGCTCCTCTGGCTCCAGGTAGGGTGTCCCTTGAGAGAAGGGAGGACAAAGGTGTCCACACGGGACAGGCCTGGGGGAAGGGGTCAGTTCTTCTCAGGAAGGGAAAGCACGAGTAGAGGGGCCCAGGTCGCAGCTCTGCCACCCGGACCCGCCCTGGAACCTCCCCCCTGCAGCAGCCTTGCTCCCGGACGCTGCTCATCCCACGGAGATCACACCAGCTCCACGGACAGGTTTACTGGGGGGGCCTGGGGAGTCGCGGTTCCCACCCCACCCTGGGGTGAGCCAATCACAGGGGACACTGGGCCAAGTTGGGGGGACATGCTGGGTCATCACCCCAGGAGGGTCAGTGTCGGCGTCTGGTGGACAGAGGCCAGGGACGCCCTCCAGTGACCACGCAGACCCCATAACAAGGCAGCTGCAGTCCCAAGCGCCAGTCATGCTGAGACGGAGAAGCCCTGCTCTTGACCCAGTAGGACTGCAAATATTATCCTATTAATAGGGCACTGTGGCCCGTCTCGGTGCTGCAGCCGCGGTGTCGCCGGTGGGCCAGGAGGTAGAGGGACTTGCTCGGAGGGACAGCGTCAGGAGGTACTGGGAACACGTTTCCTGTCTCACTTTGTGGAGAAATGAAGGATTCTGCCCAAATCCAATAAAACCCCAAAGGATAAAACTGAAACTCTTAGTTTTAGGAGATCAAATTATATTGAGATCTGAAAACTGTAATATAATTTTTACAATAACAATAATACACAAAGAGTATAAACATTGTGAGAAGGTGCACAGGTGCACAGGAGGGAGGTGCTTCATAGCACAGAAGTTAGTAAATGCAAATCAAATATGATCTGTCAGGAAACGGAGACATATTCCACAGCTTTCTTGTGTTAATCAGCAAGTGCACTGAAAGCAGAATTTATTGAAATACTGGGGCTGTTTGAGTTTCTTAACGATGTGAATATACTATTTCTAATTAATAAACCGATTTTAAAACCAACTGTTAGCAAGAGTGAGTTGTGAATAGAAACGGACCCATCTTTCTGGAGGGCGTTTCGGTGATACGTGTCAAAAGCCTGTGCGACGCTGAGATCAGCTGACCCAGTGACTCTGCTTTGAAGTATTTATCCTGAGGAAATAATTAGAGATGCAAAGATAGCTTTATATTCAAGAATATTAATTGAAGTTATTTTTTATGTGTAATAGTTAAAATAGTAGTAGTTGACATATCAGAGTACAAATTGGCCAAATGAAATGTGGAGCATCCAGGCGAAGGAACACAGGGTTCTGTTAACACTGATGTTATCAAGTCTTATTCAGACACACACACAACAGTGATCATAATATAAGGGTACATGGGAGAAGGCTTTTTCAAAAATGTGCTCCCAGTTATGTTAAATATGTATGATTATCAGAAAGGCACCTCTACACATAGAAAATAAATTCACGGTTACCAGTGGGAGGGGGTGGGAGGGGGTAAATTGGGAATTTGAGATTTGCAGATACTATGTATAAAATAAACGACAGGTTTCTACTGTCTAGCACTGGGAACTATGTTCAGCATCTTAGTGACCTAGAATGAGAAAGAATATGAGAAGGAATATATGTGTGCATATGTATGACTGAGACATGACGCTGTAGACCAGAAATTGACGCAACACTGTAAACTGACTACACTTCGATTTAAAAAAAGGCAGCTCTCCACGGAGAAAAAAATGTGACAATGAATATATATGTTCATGTATGACTGAAAAAATTGTGCTCTGCACTGGAATTTGAGACAACATTGTAAAATGATTATAAATCAATAAAAATGTTAAAAATAAAAAGGCACCTCTTACTGCTTTTCACACCCAACTACTTTAGGGCAAAACGGGCTTAACTGTTAGATTTTCTGATAAAAACTTTGCTCTAGGAAGAGTTAACATGAGGATCATGTTGATTCTTCTAAAAGCCTTTACAGAATATTGTTAAGTAAAGAAAATGTACATTATCCCAGAACATGTGGATTTTGATTATAATTTTGTAAAAAAAAACCCCAAACAGTCCATTGGTTAAAGATAGAATAGATCAGGTTATGTGGAGGGGGGTAGGTGTCTGTAAAAAACACTTCACAATATTAACAGAATGTGCTGGTGGGTCTTGGAGCAGTGGGTGCTGCTGGATTTCTTCTTGATTTGTATTCCAAATTCTCCACAGAGGGAAAAAAAAAGTCTTTTGTGAGTATCTGTTTTTTTCCCACCAAAAATTCCCTTTCTGGTAACTACCTTCGTTTTCCAGTAGGAAGTCACCTGGTCCTCCACTCACAGGCCTTGTGACTTGGCAAAGTGTCTCGGCCACAATCTGAGGGTGGAGCATGGGACCTGGACACTGTGGTCCTCTGGCCATAAGGACGGGTGGATGGAGAGGTACATGTAGGTGAGACTTGGAGATTTCTAAACGGGACACTTTCCTGCCTTGGACATGAACTTGGAAGGATGTAAGACCCAGAGCTTCTGTCTCAGAATCTCCAACAGCCAGAGAGAAAGCGGATCATGGAGGGGACCCCCAGGGAGAGAGGAGCTCTGGGCTCTGCCCAGTCTCTCTGGACTTTCCAGTTACGTGAATGAGCTGACACCGAAGGAACTTGGGGTGGGGTCTTCAGTCATTTGCACCCAAAATGACCCTATTAGCTTTGTATAAGGTTTAAAAAATTTTTTTTTATTCCTATCTTTGATGGGGAGTTTATCTTGGAAGTTGCATTCCTGTGGTCATAAATCTCTGAAAAGAATTGTAAAATTCATTTTGGGGAATGATTTATTGTATTGGGGCTATTTTTCTCCTTCAGTTGTGTAAAAACCGAGGTGCTCACTCATTCTGATTAAATAGAATACTTAAATTCGTGGTGATTCATTATATCTCTGTAATAGTCTCCAAATATACCTTCCTTGAGAAAACAAATGCGATATAAATGGATTTTCTCTCTCATTCAGTCCAGGTCTTCCCTCCCAAAGCAGGAAGGCAGGATCCAATGTTCCATCAACTCAGGCCGAAAAGTGGGGAAAGGCACTTTTGAGCAGAAGTTTCTCGCCCCGTCCCCCTTGATGACAAAAATGCCAACGTAAACCGGGGCAAACTTGAGAACTACCACATCAAAAGCTGGCTTCAGTAATTTTGGGGGAAAACAGTGAAGATTCCGTCCACTTCGGGGCTGTCTATTCTCCACTTGCTTGGATGCAGGACAGGACCGCTGGCTAGGTCGGTGCGAGGCTGACCACTGAGTTAACCCACTCGGGCCGTATCAACACGGACGCTGAGCCCCAGGAAACCCACCTTGGCATGAACTCCCAGGCCTGTTGGGTGTCAGCAAGTGGGGTTAGCCAGTGAGACGAAGATGGGAACCGACCTGTCCAAGAGATTCCAGATCTGTCACCTCCGGTACATGTCTGTTTTTGACAATCCTTGGGGACGATGTCCTCGTGTCCATTGGTGTGGGTTTTAGCTTTCCCACTGTGAATCAAAGAGATTTTGATCCCCTGGAAATTTTGCCTTCTTGCTTAATACCATCGGAATTTTCCAGTATTTCTTAGGGAAAGCCACGTGCCTGGCTCCCTTCCTCCCTCCGCTTTCTCCCACTTGGCTCCGGGCTTTTGGAATTACCGAGGGGTTCAGGCTTAGGAGACATAAACGGGGGCACCCGGGGGTGTGGAGGAATTGGGCCTTCTGGGGGCTGTTTTGATTGGGCTGAGCTAGAAGCCGAATCTGATTATAAAAAGAAGTTAGTTCTTTAAGAACCTAATGATCCTCCTTTTCACGCCCGAGTCATCCCGCCTGACGGAGGCTCCCTGGTGGATGGGACAGGATTCTGCTGGTTCCCAGTGTGGTTCTGCTTGGTTTTCACCTCAGGCTATGTCACTCCTGCTGCGGATGGAACTGTTTCTCTCTGTCTCTCTGCTCAGTTTCAGCTGCACTGAACACAATGATGCTAATTGACCCATTTCAGAGCAATCTGGGACATGACACACATGAACAAGTAAAAATTAAGCCAAGTAGAGCTCAGGGCCCAGAAAAAGCAGCCATAGCCACTTGTAAACAACTGAGGAAATATATGTATATATATTGAATTATATACATAAATTTTGTATGAATTATATATATGTAAATGAATAAACGATATAAAACAATTAATATGTGGAACACTGTGCAATTAAAACAATTAAGATGTCACTTGGCCACATGGAGCCTTGGGCCTCGATGACAACGTCGTGGCAGGTAGCGCAGACAGTTCCCAGCGTGGGGCTGGCTGTGACAGCTTTCGGTCTCGGCCGTCCTGATGGGGGTGACAACAGCAGTGGAGATGCAGGTAGTAATGACGAGCTTTTGTGTTAATTTTCGGTCACCCCTTCGTCATTTTTACTTCCCCTGTGAGCCCTCCGGGAGCTTCCGTCGGGCTGTTTCCCTGCACAGTGACCCGGAATGAATCAGCCAAACTTTCAGGATAATGTCCACCATTTTCAAGCTTTTTGCAAATATAAGGTACTTGAGAGTGTATTTTCCCTAGCTGGTATGAGAGATAAAAAATTTAAATTTATCAGAGCATCAGATTGTTTGAACATGAATACATAAATTTTTAAAGGCTAGAGAAATACAAACGAGAGTTGATATGACCTGAATTTTTCCCTGGACGCTGAGCACGGCTTACACTTCAGCTGGGCATCGGGGGATCCTCGTACTTCGCAGTCACACTTAATGCTGCTGGAACCCGCATGGAGGTGGCTCAGATGTCCCAGGGCAGCCGGTTAGACCGCCTCCTTCTGAGCTGAGCAGCTCCAGCAGGCGAGCGAAGGGCAGGTGGGCTCTCCGCTGCGAGTATCGTGGGCTACTAACTTGGAAAGAAAAATACGATGAAAAATAAAAGAGACAAATGAGAAATTTGCTTTAATTGGGAACTAATGGACTGAAGAGACAGAATCTTTTCTGAATCCTGATTAAAACATATTCCTAGGCACATTTTGCCTTTTTGTGGAATTTGATCTAGAAATGAGGAGAGAGTGCACAGTAAGTCATTGCTAGAGTTGGCCTCAGTCCCACCAGGAATGGAAGGTTCAAAGGGAAAACCCTGGCAGGGACACCGGGGGGCCCTGCCTTAGAGAGCGCATCCCTCTCGATGCCTGGTCTCTCCCCCTGGGCTTTGTTCGGAAATGCAGTCATTACTGAAAAGAACCAACTCAGAACATATTCGTCTGCAACGAACAGTAAGCATTTACAGAATTATGTATTTGTAAAACCTATCTTGTATTGAAGAAGCAGTATGATATGATTCAGAAATAATCGTTGAAAGTAAGACACCTTGATCAAGCAATGAACAATAAATCATCCCATTTTAACTGAATATGTAGATTTTAATAGAATCATGTGCTCCCCACAAAATGGAAGGTATAATAAGACGAACGTCAACCTGCCTTCCAGTTGTTTATGGTCCAGCAGGAAGGACACGCCTGGGACAGGGAGTCACAAGTACATTGTTTGGCTAAGTCAGTGACCTCCTGAGAGGCGGCCCACATCGGGCAGGATGGGGGGCTAGGCTGTCAGAGTGCACAGGAGCGACTCTTCCTGAAGAGAGTGCTTTGCCTCTGCCCGCGGGTGCTGCACGGCCAGTCTGCACCCTTAGCCCCGTGTGCAGGGGTGGCCTGGCTGGCCCAGATTCCTGGCACCGACGACTGCAGAATAAGGAGACACCTGTGGTCGATGCGGGTGGGGGTAGCTTCGTGGATTGCAGTTGGGTGGATATTCAGAGAGACTTGAAATATTGCAGGGTTTGGGGTCCTTGGTAGTGCCAGGTATTCTGCATCTGTTCTGGAGCTGCGAGGACCCCCCCCTCCACCCGTCCCCATTTCCAACATCACCACAAACAGAGAGACAATGATCATTTGCCCCAAACTCTACAAGGTTCTTCTGAACAAGCAGAGTTTTAACTACACTTTGAGTTTTGACCTTCATTTTATCCAGAGGGGTTCCTCCTTTGTGCTTTCTCTGAGGACACATTGTAAAGGAGACACTGCTGCTGGCCTTCGGCTGCTCTTGGCATCCAGAGTCAGGAGCAACATCTAAATTTCCTGGGATCTAGAAACAGGAAGGTTGTCAGAACAAGCTTCTGGGCAAGTAGATGTCTGCATAATTCGAGGTGTCATGCTGTATAAAACAGGGGAGAAAGCCACACTGATCACGTTGGGGAGAATTCCCGCTGACACAAACCGTAAATTCCTAGAGATATTTTGGTAAGGCATTTCCTAACAAAAGGGAGAGAAAGAGAACAAAAAAAAAAAAAAAAAAAAAAAAGAAAAGAAAAGAAAAGAAAAGGAATAAATATCGAATAATTATTTTAAGTCGGGGAAAAAAAACCCAACGCAAGAATCTCTTAGGACAGGTGCAGAAATTATGTTTCCACTGACGCACATGAAATGCTTGAGTCTTTTGTTTGCGTTAATAAACAAAATTAGTTATTTTTCAGCTTTTGCATTTATCCACCTGTGACACTGAAGATAGGTTCACCTGTTGTCAAATACCCATTTTCAGAACACAAGAGCTGACAAAAATGTGAATGTGAACTATGAGACCGAATCTCTGTGGATATCAGAGTAATGTAGGATTAAGGCTTACCATTGACTTCATCTCTGCAGAGCAAGGTGCAGCTTGGAGAGAAAATAAAATGGCAGATGGAAGAGATATTTAATCTCATGCAAAGGAACACAGGTCTTCACGTCATTTCTGAATGATGCTGGAGGGTAATTAGGTCTAATTGTTTATTTAATATTTATTTTTAATGGAGGTGCTGGGGATGGAGCCCAGGACCTTGTACATGCTAAGCACACACTCTACCACTGATCTATGTCCTCCCCACTTATTATAATTTTTTAAATAAAGATGGCATCTCAGAGGCTGACACCAAAGAAGACAGGGGAACAGTGGATTAGGGAACCGCTGCCGCCGAGCAGGACATTTAAGAGGCGTTCCTTGTCCTGAAGAGCAGGTGGATGAAGGATTCCAGCCGGACAGAGCAGTCCACTGCACCACGGCCATCAGGGCAGGGGGGCCAGGTTAACACTCATCACACGAATCGTGACAGTAACAAAACTGACAATGACAGAACACCGGCAGTGGCAGCTTTGAACAGGGGCTCACGTGTGCTGCGAGCCTGACTACCTCGCTTCTTCTCTTCAGATCACCCCTGTGAGAGGAGAGCTGTTGCTAATCTGCAAGGCACAGGTCAGGAAACTGCAATTCAGAGAGACTAACTAACTCACGCAGTCAGCCCCAGCTACGTGAGCTGCAGGGCTCAGGGCAAAATGGAAAGTTGGGGCCCTTTGTTTAAAATTATTTGGAATTTCAACATGGTGACAGCAGAGAACTAGGCCAAGGGGGGCCCTTCCGAGGTGGCCCGGGCCCGGGCCCCACGTCCACAGAGCCGCACGGCATCCGGCCACGCCGGTCAGTGTAAGAGGCAGGCCTTGCAGCCAAGGCTGGCCGACTCCAAGCTAATCTTGTCAAACTGACCTTTTACCAAAAATGTGACGTGCTCCATGGTTTGTCAGTATGAAAGAGAGATTTCCTGGCACTCTCTGTCACTCTGGAAAAGTCTTCAAAACCTCAGCCTCTTCTGGATTCCATATATAGGTTAGGTCCCCCCTCGGGGACCTAACCCTACCCGGGGTAGGAAACTGGGAAGGCTGCCTGATGGGAGCTCTCCATTCGAAAATGAATTAAGAACTCTGTGACTTCCAGCTGCGGCCGTGAAATCCGGGCTTCCACGCCTGAAACGGGCATGTGAGAAAAATCAGGCTGCGTCCACGTTTGATGCTGATTTGAGCTGACACCAGCCACCACCGGTGCTCTGTGCGAGCCTTCTGAGCGTTTATTGCTGTTTCTCCTTTCCAGCCTCGAACAGACGGGACTCCCGTGAAAGCACCAGACAGCAGCATTAAAGCCCGCTTCCTCACGCCCGCCTCTACTCAGCCTTGTATTCAGGGACTATCAGGTTTTTCCTTCCTTTTTTTTTGTGATCAGCCTTCACCCAAGCACCGCTGTGCTCCTGTTACAGCTTTTAAATTAATTTCTCCACCGTCATCAGCTTTGAGATGAACACTGCTTCTCCAACACCTGGTCTGGCTTTAAAAATTATTTGCCATCTGGACAAATACTGAGTAATGATAACAACTTAATGGCAGGACACGACACAGTTTGTTAAGAGACTTGATGGTCTCCTCAGAGTTAGGCAGCATTAAATGAAGCTCTGCCGTTAACTTAGTGGATGCGCCCCCTTTACCGACCGTAGGACACGATGGTGCCTGGGGAGGGGAGGCAGAGCATCTCGGCCGCCTGGACCCGTCACCATGGGGATGATGCAGGCTGCCTTTTGTCACCGGATGACAGGACCACGTCCCTGAGCTCTGATTGAGACGCGGTGAGCGTCGCCTGTCCTTCCACAGCGCAACCCCCAGTCACTGATAATACCCAGCAGGGCTCCCCACTCCTGGTGGGGATGTTCATCTTTTATTTTTATTTTTGAGGTTAATTTGTGCTTTTATTTGCTGGTGTAACTTAACTACAGTGGCCTGCAAGCTTTTTTGACCTAAAAATACATTTTACATCACAATCTAACAAACACACACATACATGACATGTATACATGTTGCATATGTGTATATCTGAAACCAAAGTTTTGCCAAAAATGCCTGCCCTAACACAGAGACTTTTCTTGGGAGCAGTTTTAGGTTTACAACAAAATCGACAGGAAGGTGCAGAAATTTCCCACACACCCCATCTCCACACACGTGCACAGTCATTATTTTTATTTACAGATTGCTACCTTTTTTTTCTAACTAAGGGTGAAAGTACATTGACACATCATAATCACCAAAGTCCACAGTCCATTAGTTTGGACAAAGGCATCCATCATTTAATGTCATACAAAGTATTTTCTCTGCCCTAAAAACCTTCTGCACTCCAGAATGCACATGAGATCTTTCTTTTTCCCCTTGAAAAGAGGTTCAGAGCCTTTATGTCTGTAAAACCCCTCATGGCCCACCCATGCGTGGACCGGACAGGCTCCAGGTGGCAATTCCCCCATTAAATACTTCAGCTTTTCTTCCAATATTGAGCCCTGCCCGGCTGGTCCAGCCCAGCAGCCATGCGGAGGTGCGGGGGACACGTGGAAGGTATTTGCTCACAGGACAAAGGCACCAAGTCTGGTGCCCCTTGTCACAGTGAACCCAGATTCCTGTTGAGTGTCTTGTAAACAGGAGCCGTTTCTTCAGGCCCCCTGTTCTGAGCACACCCTGGAATAACCATCTTTTAACCACGTGTTCTAAGGGCAACTGCAGGCCAGGTGCCCTGCCTGCCATTTTCCCCACTTGGATCACTTTAGAAACAGAGTACAAGGGAGTTTCCTTGTTTCTACACATCTCTGAAATGCCAGGATGTCTTTGCAATCCAGGGACGACAGCTGCTCTCCCTCCCCTGAACGCCCAGAAGCAAAGATCATCTGCCTGCTAGTCTAATGGATTCCATGATAAGCCATTTTTTTTTCTCTTGAACAGGTGCAGTGAACAAAACATAGAGGGAGAGACAGACAATGAGACACTCATCTCTGCTAAAGGCACCTGGTGATTGCTTAGTAGGTCATAGCGAGAAACAGGGAAACAGGGTGACTTGATCCTCAGGCCTCACAGAACTCCTGCTGGAGGGGTGCCACTGCAGAGCCCTCTTACTGATGCTGCTGAGGTGGGACTTGCTGATGCTTCTCTGATTCCCTTCCCTGCTGTGCCTCTGAGGGGCTACCAGTGAGCTGTAAGATAGGAGTGTACACGGAAGGGGGGCCGTCTGAACAACGCCTACGATGGGTGACTGGTCACTTACCACCAGGAAACACAGGGTAGAGACGCAGTAGTGTGGGCCAGTTGTGTGTGTGTGTGTGTGTGTGTGTGTGTGTGTGTGTGTTTGCATGCATGTGTGTGTGTGAGAGAGAGAGAGAATGGTAGGACTACTGTATGTACCAAGTTGACCGATTAGGTAATCTGAAACGTTCCTGCTGCCAAGAGCAACTCCCAAGGGCTGAAAGCACGGAGAAAAGTACCGTTAAGAGTGGTCGCTGGGTACTGAGCACGCTGCCCTGGGAGCCTTGCCAATGTCAATAACCAGGAAGTGTGCGCTCTGTGGCCATAAAGAGTAAGTCCTGTGCTCAGTCAGGGTGGGGGACTGGACTTGAGATCCTGCACTCGGTCCAGGCCTTGAGAGGGAAAACCCCCAAAGCAAGCCTCAAACACGAGCAAAGGGCTCATTGAGAAGAGACAGTGTGGAAGCTTGTTTTCATGATTTGGGTTTGGTGTGGAAAAAAAAATCCGTACTCTTTCTGAGAGTTTGTGATCACAGGTGTCCCATAGAGATGGGTTTAAAGTTTGAATTCATGTTAACTTTTGATCCCAAATGACAAATACCATAAAAGGCTGGACATCACTGAGGTACTACAAAGGCAAATACATCATTTATTTGGAGTCATCCCTTCTTAATCTGGGTGGCGCAGTATTCTTGCATATACAACCCTACTGATAATGCATTCACAGTCCAAAATTACAGAGGTGCTAAGCAAGAATCAGCAAACAACAGATGCCAAGAGCTAGTGCCCCCAGAATTTTAAGTCCTAACGAAACAAAGGAGGACCTTATAAAGCCTTCCTGGGACAGACACCTCCCTCCCCAGATACCCCACCTGCCTTTTTTCTGTCAAAAAACTTTAACTAAAGAATACATTTAATCATAGAAATGAAAAAAAGAAAGCAGAAACAAAGAAAAGCAGTCAAATAGGACAAAGCAATAATAGTTTAGTCATTAAACCAAGTCCAGGACCTTTAGTTCCTCCTCAAGGGCTGTAGATAAGGCTCGGAGCCATGTCCTTTGAGCTTGTAACTACTGGAACCCCCACCAGGTGGAAGAAGTTAACTGCACGATGACTAGACTGGAGCCAGGAAAAGAGCTGCCACAATTCTGAGAACTGGCCTCAAGAACTGGGAACAAACTGACCCTGGAACTGAAGATTAACTGTACTTAAAACAATCAGGATGACACTGACCAGACCACCAATTTCAAGATGACTGTCAGAGCTGACTGCGCTGTTCTGCATACAGACCCTCCCTCTGCCTGTGCACTCCTGAGATTCCCCTTTAAAAAATCCTGCCCCCTGATTGGCAGGGGAGTTGGCCTTTGGACATGAGTCCCCCCTCCCCCTAGGTAGCCTGCTTCTGGAATAAAGCAAACTTTCCTTTCTACCAAACACTGGCCTCTTGAGTTGGCTTTTGAGTAGCGAGCAACTGGACCTGAGTTTCAGTAACAACAAAAGTTATATAGACAGAAACTACAAAGTACATATGTTTTAAAAAAATAAATCCAACACAAATAACAACACAAGAAATGAACAAGGTACTGTAAGTCAAGATTAGGCATAACTGAGAAGAAAAGAATTATTTTGAAATTCTTCCACTGTACCTTTGTGTCTTTAACTGCATCAGTTAATCTTTTTTCTGGACTAAGTGGACTGATCTGTAAGACATTGTCTTGATTTTCCTGTCTAGGCGGAGTCTAGGCTCCCTCCCTTATTACTCTGAGAGACCAATGACGCTCTTGGCACCCACCTCCCTCTTAGGGAGAACTGACCAGGAAGGTGGCCATGAGGTCTGGTGACAGCGGGGAACATGGAACAGGCTACAATCACCCTTTCTCAGCATCAGCCTGTAGATGGACGGGCCACTGGGCATTCTGGTTTGCACCCCAACCACAAAAGGACCCACAGCAGCTTGCTGCTTTATTATTTCATATATGGATATTTCCACTTTTGGAATGTGGATTTCATTTGTAGAGATTAGCACTCTTTGTTAAATACAGGATTAAAAATGAGCCCTATTATGGGATGGAAATCTCTCTAGCATAAGGCGTGATTTCAGGGCAGGTTGGAGTCAGAGTGGGGCCAGTCTTGACGGCGGGCAGAGCTCATGGGCAGACACTAAGCAGACCGTGCCTGTGGCTGCAGGTGTTTACCTCCAGGCATTTACCTGAAGGAAGTTACTGGAAATCAAAGCAAATCTAAGTGACTTCCATATGGGGGGAAATCAGCCTGCAGTAATCCTGCAGACACACACTTCTGTCAGGAAGTTTTACTGAACCTATCATCCTGGGAAAGAAACAAGAAAATTATGTCCTTTCAGTGCTCATCTGTAATTAAAGCATTTAGTCCTGTGCTTGGGGGACCAGCCACTATTAGCTGATTTGAGAAGAAAGGCTGAGAAACCACATCTCAGGTAGGAAGTTCATGTTAGGTGACAGGATACCTTTTTCTTGCCTGAGAAAATGACACTTCTCAGAAATGTGTAAAGACATGAATTGTCACAGGGAGTTACTTCTCCAGTAATTGCTGTCTTTGTAAGAGGTCAGCCTGAACACCTTTAACAGACTCAGCCGTGATGGGAGGAGACAAAGCGTCGAGGATGCAAAGGAAGTCAGCATGGTATTTTATGGAGGGTGTTTTGGGCTTTTCAACAATGACTTGCTGATTTGCATCTGCTGAACTCAAAATAGAAGTGTGTGATGAGAGGACATAGCAGATGGGGAAAAATTAATCTCTTCCTTTGTGTGGATGTCAGGGAATGTTGTTTGGGGGAGTGTTGCTACTTTTTTTTAAGATGCTACATGACTTAAAAAAAAAATCCCAGTTACATGTCCCTTAGCTTTGAATTTTATGTAGCCATCAGCATGTCCTGCAATCAGTCAGACAAGAAGCTAAGTTCCAAAAATATAATTCTCAGCCATAAAAAAGAGTAAAATAATGTCATTTGCAGCAACATGGATGGACCTGGAGATCATCATTCTAAGTAAAGTAAGCCAGAAAGAGAAAGAAAAATACCATATGATATCACTTATATGTGGAATCTTAAAAAAAATGACACAAATGAACTTATTTACAAAACAAAAACAGACTCATAGGCATAGAAAACTTACGGTTACTGGGGGGAATGAGGCAGAGATGGAGGGATAAACTAGGAGTTTGGGATTAGCAGATACTAACTACTATATATAAAATAGATAAACAAGTTTCCACTGTATAGCACAAGGAACTATATTCAATACCTTCTAATAACCTATAATGAAAAAGAATAGGAAAAGGAATATGCATATACATATAACTGAATCACTGTGCTGTACACCAGAAACTAACACAACATTGTAAACTGATAAAAAATAAAGTTATAATTTAGAAACACACAGAAACACCCATAATCCTTGCAATAAAGACATTGGTATTTTGCTGCCTTTGGACTCCAGCTGAAACATCAGCTCTTCCTGAGTCTTGAGTCCGCTACCCTTCAGGCTGGAATGTGTCCCATCTGGCCCCCGGGTCTCCAGCTGGCTGACTGCAGGTCTTAGGACTTTGCAGCCTTCATAATCACATGCACCAATTCCTTATCATGAATCTCTTTATGTAGATATAGATGTAGATGTAGATGTAGACGTGGACATAGACATAGATGATGTAGACACAGATGTAGGTGTAGACATAGATGTAGAAGTAGATGTTGATGTAGACATAGGTGTAGATGATGTAGATGTAGATGTAGACATAGATGTAGGTGTAGACATAGATGTAGACATAGACATAGATGTAGATGCAGACATAGATATAGATGATGTAGACATAGATGAAGACATAGGTGTAGATGTAGATGTAGGTGTAGATGTAGACACATAGATGATGTAGACGCAGACATAGGTGTAGATGTAGACATAGGCATAGACCTAGATGTAGGTGTAGACCTAGATGTAGGTGTAGACATAGATGTAGATGATGTAGGCGTAGATGTAGACATAGATGTAGACGTAGGTATAGACCTAGACCTAGACATAGATGTAGATGTAGAAGTAGATGTAGACGTAGATGGAGGTGTAGACATAGATGTAGATGTAGATGTAGATGTAGATGTAGATGTAGATGTAGATGTAGATGTAGACGTGGGGTTAGCTACAGATGTCTTGCCAGTTCTGTTTCTCTGGAGAAGCCTGACTGATACAAGACTGACTTCTGATCTTTTTGCTATTTATTTCCTATTTGTCTTTTTTCTTTTTGTTCCTCAATTCCTCCATTACTGTCCTCTTTTGTGTTAAATTGATTTTTTCCCCAACTGTACTATTTTGATTTCCTTCTCATTTCCTTTTCTGTATATTTTAAATTGATTTTCTTAGTGATTATCCCAGAGATTATAATAAACATTCCAGCTTAACTTTGGAAGCACACACAACTTTGCTCCTTGTTGGAGTGTTTTTATGACGGTTGCTTTAAAATCCTCACTGTAATGAACCATCCAATTCACCTCTGCATCAGTTGATTCTCTTTTCTCATTCACATTGTAATTTTCCTGGGTTTTGGTAAGACAAGCAAATTTTCCATGTTTTGTATTTTTTGGTTGTTGGGTTTTGAGAGGTCTTTTCATCTTCTAGATACTAGTCCCCGTCACAGGTAGTTTAACACGTTGGGTGTCACATTAGGAGAAGCAAGGCCCTGTGACATGCTCTCTTGTAGCAGGCAGCCCTGCCCAGGTGTGGTAGGAGCTCCCCTCCGGGGCTTGCCAACCGCCCCACCCCCAGCAGAACAGAGGACCGTCCCACCCTCCTCCACCCTGCTGACACCTTCCTGGTGAAAACCGGGCACCGACTGGCACTGCCTCCTCTGTTGACAACTTCTGCTGGGTTCTGCTCATAGCCCTTGGCTATTGCAGGGTTGGGACACAAGCTTAGATCCCCCACCCAGGGGCCCACCGACACTGGAGTCTCTGAACCCACTGCCACACCCTAATTCAAGCCATCATTTACATTTGCGAGGCAGGCACAACCATGTTCCAGTAGTTTTTTTTCCCCTCCAAACCATGCCCAGCTTCAAACTGATTCTCTGCAAAGCAGCTAGAGATGGTTCCCCCCAAAGTAAACCTAACCACGTAGCTCCCACTCTTACCTTCACCATGGACTTCATGGGAGGGTCACGTCCACACGTCCCTCACTAGAGAGGAGACCTGTCATGCAGGGACGTGTCCTTGAGCACATTATATCTGCACCATTAATAGTCTCTCACCAGCCATATTCTCACAATAGATGAGGAAATACTTCCTTGCATGATTCTGGGGAAAAGTATCTTGTTTTTTCAACTAGATTATACATTCTTTGAAGGTTAAAATAGTTGATAATTCCTTGCCCAGTAACTGTGCCTCTGTGTTGAGGGAAATCTGGTGTCTGAGGGGAACTTATACATCATGCAGGAGATACTCCAGGACAGGAGATGGTAATTTTGTGGTATCACCTCTCATACCATATTTAACAGCACATATACGATGCCTTCTCACTATAAACCAGCAAAAGGGGTTTGAGAATAAAATAAATTAGAAAAGACTCCTCTAAGTCAGAGATACTTCTAACTTGATTTAGCAAAGCCCCACACAGAGCTTGAAAAATCTGGGATGCCACGATGCTGAAAATGTTCCTTCTCACTCTGTTCCATAAACACTGAAATTTTGTATGTTTCTTCCAAGATGTTTAACTTCCAGATCTTTTTCTGTGGTACCTAGAGATGCCTCCAAGGACTGAATGTAGGATGCTGAAAGCAAAATGAATTCTAGCAAGTGATTTAGGGCTTCGGTTCTGTGTCACACTAGGAGACAAATATAATGAGGACATTATCTTCCTTAAAGATAAGGATCACTTTCTTACAGCCAGCTCTGGTGTTGCCTCTTATTCAGGTCTTGTATTTGACTTTGGCACTGATTTCGGGGCCAGTGGTGAGAATTTCAAGATGTCCTGAAAATTACCCAAATGCCAGCTTCTTCTGAGGGCTCGTCTCCCAAAGGAAATCTCACATGGGCGCAATGGTAGTTTCTGCACCCAGGAAGTCCAGCGGCAACGAATGGAGACGCCAAGTTACCCCACTCCAAGGGCGGCACAGGAAGGCGACCACCTGGACAACCTGGCGGGGAGGAGGCGGCTGCCGATTCCCTCTCGCGCAGAATGTGAAATCCAGCTTCCGAAATCGTCACAGATGACACTGCCCTTCCCGTCCACATGCTCGTGCCTTCAGCACTTTGTGTTTCCGGATGCCATCCACGTGGTGCCTGTGGCCTTCCTGTCAGTCTTCAGCTGCCCTTGGTTTCATCTGTGATAAAGTGATAGTAACAGAAAATGTAGATGTTGACGAATAGTGGCACTCTATAGCTTTTCAGTGTAATATATATTTAATCTGCTATTTTAAGTCAGTTTAGTGGGCCATTGGTATATTTACCTAATTGTCATATTATGAGGGGGGGGTGTGTGTATGTGTGTTTGTGTGTGTGTCTGTTTGTGTGTGTGTCTGTGTGTGTGTGTCTGTTTGTGTGTGTGTCTGTTTGTGTGTGTCTGTTTGTGTGTATGTAATTTCAGCTTAAAACCTTTTAACACCATCCTTAGAGGTCAGGGCAGCTTACAGTCAGATCGATAATGAAATATCTATTAATTAGATGAAAACATACTCAAGAATATGGACTTCTGGGACTTTTTTCTACTTTATGGTCCTTCAAGAAACAGATTTAATGGCAAAAAAAAAAAATTCCTTAATGATTATATAAGCCTTACAGTTTTGAAGATCTTTCCCCACGTAGTATCTTTTAAAATTTAGTCCTCTTAGCAATGTAGTTAATGTTGACTTAAAGCTGCCAGGGTGACCATTATCAAAACGTAATTTTGACCGTATATTACAAATGCCTCAAAGGCATCATAGCATCCCATCAGCTACAGAAAAGAGAGCGCACGGCACACACAGAGCTCTTTATTACTTTCTGCGTGTCCAATTTCATTATGATTGTGATTATTGTTGTTGTTGTTATAATAATAATAATAATAATAATAATAATAATAATTATTATTATTATTATTATTATTATTATTATTCCTCTATAAACTTTCCTCTATAAACCCACTTTGCATTGGTTGGGCTGCCTTATTTACTGGTCCCAGGAATAAACCATATTCTTTCACATCCATATTTCTTTGAACACCTTTTTTTTCCTCTGGAGAATCCAGGTTATTCCGTTAAGTCTCAGGTCACCTGCTGTGACCCTGCGGGCTGTCAGCGAGGGCACGTGCTTGACCAGGGACTGGTGTCAGTCTCAGGTCCATGGAGACCGCACAAATGGATGCTGAGACATCGGCACAGTGGAGCAGCTGAGCTAAGCCCTCGACACGTGTCCACTGAAACCAAGACTTGGGCGTGCTGACCTCTTAGAGAAAGAACGCTCCACTGTATGCTTTTCCCTCCGTGCTATGTTGTCCCTGTTTTTCCTTTTCCTCCTTCCTTCCTTCTTCTTTCCTTCCTTCCTTCCTTCCTCCCTTACTCCCTCTTTCTTCCTTCCTTCCCTCCCTCCCTCCTTCCTTCCTTCCTTCCTTTCTCTCTTTCTTTCTTTTTGCTATATTTACAGTTCGCCTGTTGTTTCCGCAGGAGGACCCACAGTGCCGTGGGAGGGTAAGCCTTCTCCTTCCTCTCTTCCCTTCCGCTGTCTTATCAGTTCAGTCTTCTTCTCAAGAGACTAGAAGAGGGTAGAGGGTGGTGCCTATTCCCATAAGTCGAATTGCTACCTGTGTTCAAAGTTGTTCATAAGGAAACCTCGGTGCAGTTATGAGAATTCAAATCCTCAGGGGAAAAAAATGTGATAACGCAACTGCTAGCCACTGCCTGGTACCTCGTAGGCATTTCATATTATTTTAGAATCATATGGATGAATTGAAAATATAATTTCTTAACTTGAATCAAAAAACGTCTCTTAAACTTTAGCTGTTTATTTCTATAGGAACAAGTGCATCTTAAAAAATTGAAGACATGGGCAAGAAAAGCCCTATTTCTTGTTCCCTGGCTGCTCGAGTGTGTCCTGTTCATGTGTGTGGCATTTCTGGGGTCAAGGGCTGCGGCAGGGCTGACAGACCTGGTGTCAGACGGGGGTTGGACTGTCTGCCTCTAGGCCGTTACAAAATCTCAGAACTGACACATCCCCAGAGGAAACTGTGAAGCAGATGTGAAAGGCTATTTTTCATTTATAAGGTTTAAAAAAAATACATGGACTTTTGAATTCGTATGGTTTTATAATTTTGAGATCCAAAAAGGTTCACCATAAAAATGTGAATTAGACCATTATTCATTTGGTTCGAATACTTCCTACCAGCTGCTGTTTGTTTTCTTTTTAGTTTGTTTTTCTTTAATTAGATGTTCTCCTCAGCCTTCAAACTCTTACAGAGGGGAATGAACTCATACCCTCTGGGGGCGGGCAGTAACAGAAGCAGCTCAGAGAGACCCTCTTCAAGTCAGAAATTATTTTGAAGTCTCATTTTTCATCTTAAAAATTCAGTTGAATATGTTATTCTTTCTTGTAAAATACCCCATGTTTGTTTTAGTAGTGATGTTTTAAATTGCTTGTCATCAAACAAAACTGGGACCTTAAAGATGTCAGGTGTCTCCCGTGGTTTCATGTTCCTCACCCCGTTTTCGGCCAGGGCAGTGGAGCAGCCGGGAGGGATGGAGCGTCCAGAGTAACAAGGGGAAAAGAGAGTGGAGGCAAATGAGCATGAGGACCAGGATGCTTTGGAAAGTCAAAAAATTACCCTGCGTTTCTACAAAGCTCACCTCCCTGTGTCTGGTGGCCTCACCAAGGGTCCTCAGGAGTGGAGACTTGTCTCCTGAGAGTGCAAAGACCTCCCACTGTCACCACCGTCTCGTCCCTCTGCCTCCCACTCGCCCAGCCTGGGAGACTGTCCCTTGTGTGACCACATGTCGTTCACTCGGGTGAAGAGCACAGACAGTTGGACCGGGGTCTGCGACGGCTCGGACCCTGTTCTGCCTCCACGCTACAGGAAGGCGTTGAGGGAGCCACTTACTTCCTCAGATTCCACCTTCCTCTTTTGTAAAATCAGAGGATGGGCTGGGATTAACAGATAAGTTCCTCCCCTGCCTGACTTCATACGGTCTCCTCTCTCTGGCTAATGACACTTTAGCCTCAGAACTTCCCCAAACAAGGGAGGACAGCTGGGGCTCTCACGTGTGGCGAGGGGAAAACTGAGCTCAGTGAGCATGAAGACAGAGAACGGGATCGGGGGGGCGTGTAGCAGGTTGACAAACAACATGGAAACTAACAACACAGGAGAGAAGGTCCCCTCTCGGGGGCCGACTGGGGAAACACGTTTTCCAGCGACACCGTTTCTAGTTCCACTTTGTAACACAGAGTAATTTCCAATCGTCAACTTGGAAGGTACCCAGGACAAATCTGCAGGAAGAGGGATTTCAGGTGAACAAGACCAGTGAGCAAGAATGTTTTTCTAGGGATCGTGGAAAATACTGGTTGGAATATTTGGTGGAAAATGCCAGTGCCGGGGGTTGAAAAATGTGCATGTCAAGTTCCTCTAAAGAGATGGGAGGGAGGGAGGGAGGTTCCAGAAGCTGATGTCATTGTATGTTCTCTCTGAGGGCTTGTGGTGTTTAGCTCAGTGGCAATGGTATGGCCCTCAGTTATATCCAACCACTGTTAATTATTTGCAAGAGAGATGCTATAAAAATGAACAGAATTTGTGCCTGGAATCAAAGGTGCTGAATAGCCCGCCCTGTGCCCTCTGTTCTCTCTCCTCCATCCGTCACATCTCCCCTTTGTGGGTCTCGGGAAGGATGAGAAGAAAGGAAATAAATTCTCCCCAACCTCTTGTCCTCTGCTGCAGGGCTCACTGATTGTTCCTGCCCCTCTCTCGGATCTATTTTCTCTCCAATTCCTGTCTGTCCTTCAACTTGAAACCGAGCAGGACACTGTGGGCCCTTCCCAGATACAAGCCCCTCAGTCTCCTATGCCCCTTGTTTCTAGAAAAAGCTTTAGTCTCCTAGTCTTTCCCGAGTTCCAAAGAGCAGGTCCAGGCAGATACGAATTTGGGAAGTGAGGAAATGCGTTAACACAGGAAAAGCAGTCAAGCAAGAAAAGCCATAGTAGCTTGAACAACAGTTCAGCCATAAAACAGAGTCACAGGACTCCTAATTCTTCCTGGAAAGGATACAGACAACTGTCTGATGCATATCCTTGGGTTTTACAGAAACCAGGACCAAACATATAGAAACTGCTGACCACAAGCACGTGCATCCAGATTGGCTGGAATCAGAAGGCTGAGCATTGAGATGCCTGAAACATCACCCTGTTGCCACGCTGCCAACCAATCAAAGGAAGGTCCAGCGACCCTCCCTTCTAATGTTTCCTTTAAAGCCGTTGCCTGCAAGCCCTTGGGGAGTTCGGATCTTCTGAGCACCAGCTGCCCGTTCTCCCTCCTTGGCGCCTGCGAATAAACACTGCACTTCCCTTCACCACCACGGGCGTCGCAGACTGGCTCTGCTGCCTTCCAGTGAGTGGACCTGAGTTGGGTGTGGTAACAAACCTACCTTGAACTCACTGGTCCCCTTGCTCTGTGGAACTTTCTGCAGGTGCTCTTCCTTGGAACTCCAGCTCACCCCATCTGCACTGCTCCCACTTTCCATGAATCCATCTCAACTCTCAGGCCTCAGCTCACAGGTCACTTCCTCAGAGGGACCCTTGGAAATCCGGAGATGGTGGCCCCTGTCTGCATTTTCTGTCACGCTTCTGAGGAATGCTTGAACACACCTAGACCCCAATTTAGGGTCAAGATTCTCCAAAAACTGGATATTAAGACTCCATATAGTAAATGTATCTCTGTCCAGATTGGAGGGGGCCTTTGACCCCTGACCTGGCCCTGATTTTGGCTTGTTGAACAGGCCTCTGCCTGGCCAGCCGTCTGCACTGACCCTGCCCATCTCTGACACCTCCAAGGTCAGCCTGGCTCCCCTGGGGAAGAATTAGCAACTGGTCTTCTGTCCACCTGGCCAAGGCTCAGCCTGGCTCCTGGGCCCTGACTGCTTGGTGCTCCACACACGCCTCCTTCACTTATGCTGAGCTTCCCGGCACAGGCCAGCCGCGCGGGGGCCTGACTCAGGCCTCCTCAGGCAGATTGGTTCTGCCTTCCCGGAAGTGGGGACTTCCAAACTCGTGATGGAGGAGGTAGACTTGTTACTCCATTCTGTCCTTTTCTCTAAGAGACTTGGGTTTCCTTCATCACGATCACATTAAGTGGCCTCAGAACAAAACCAGAGCTGAGAAGTGGATGAAAATTCTGCCCCCGGCCCACGAGGGGTTGGGTGGGGGGAGACTGGCTTCCTCTCTGGGCAGCATAATAAAGGGCTGTCCTGCTTTTAGCCAGAAAGTGTTGCAGAATTCTACCGCTCCCCAGTGATTAATTCGTCGTTGTTTTACCGGTAGCCCTTAAACCGCTGGACCCTGGATAGTGCGCTGGCTTCGCTCGGTGAAATACAGCCCTGACTTTTATTAGGGGACATAGCAGTGACTCGCCCTTCGGTAATCAGGGCAGTCAGCTAAGGTGCTTTCCCATACGCACCGCACCTACTTTCCTAGTTGGCTGGAATATTTTATTCATCCCTTAGTCTCAGAGGCTCTTCAAGCAAAGCAGCTTGTAAATGCAGACAGTGCCCTGCATCCTGAACAGTGCGGTTCCCTTTATATGGCTAAATATATATTATTTATGGCCCGTGTTTATATTTGCGTCAACACTCAGGGTTCTCCACTGATCAGGGTTTGAAATACACAGCCATAACCTCGGCTTTGGTGCTGGTCCTCAGAGGAGAAGGCAGGTCTGATGTGCGTGGTCGTAGCGGGCTGCTAGGGATCACGTCTAAAAGCCGTGTCAACACTGACTTCCCTGGGTCTGTCGTTCAGTTACATATGCCACGGGGAGAAGCCTTTGCTGTTTAGTTGATTCTTTAATTGAATTGCTATCGAAAAAATAAAAGGGGCTTTTGTGAAGGAGTTGAAGACCTCTTCAATGCCGCAGCGTCATTTATGCATGGAAATTCATTTCCTCCACAAATTCAAGTTCTCACGCATACATTTTTGTGGGCTTCTCTGGTTTAAAAAACAACCAGCCATTTGAAAAACCTGTCCTGGGGGCAGCACACACAAAGTCCCTGAGATGCTACGTGCACTTTCGCTGAGGACAGTGAGATGCTCGCTTGGAACCTGTGCCTAACAGAATTGCATTTTTTGTCCCCATTTTATGTTCTGAATTTGCAGATTTGCTCACTTCCTCTAATTTAGATTTTCTGTCTTACAGAGTCTTAAATTGCCCCAGGTTCCCTACCAGTCACTCTCATTTAATGCACGTTAAGTTCTATTTCTGTGCAGTCCCATGGGGTAAAACCAAAATGATTTATTTCAGTTGATTTCGGGTCTGTTTTCCCACCCCATCCCCCCACCCTGATTGGCTTGTTTAGATTCTCAATTTTTCTAGGCAGAATTCAAATCAGGAGACAGCTTTGAATCCAAGAAAATTTCAAGAGTTGAGTGAGGATCAGTGGCAGAACCCAGCCAACACAGAAGAAGCAAGGAAGTCCTTTTAACTTGAACATCCTCTGTAATGCTCCTGGGTCACGTGCACTCGCATCACATGCCAGGTTTAGTAAAAGGGCCCTGAACAGGGAGGATTTTTGCTAAATAAAGGATGTGAGGCATCCTGCAGATTCGTGGTCCGACCTGTGCATGTGGTATGCAGGGATCACACAAGTAGGGGAAATTCCTCTAAGAGTTTCAAAGTTCATATTAACATACGAAGCTTAGCGGGTGTTTGCCAACAAATCTTTGCCTTTGTCTCTCTCTTTCCTTCCTTTGTTCCTCTTTCCTTTAGTCACACTGACCTCCTCCCTCCCTCCCTCCTTCCCTTCCCTTCCTCTTCCTTTCCTTCCTTCTCCCCTTCCTTCTTTCCTTCCTTCCCCCCCTTTTCCCGTGTTGCACACATCACAAGGGAAACAACTGCTCCACAGACCTCTCTTTGGGAAATGCCAACTTGAGTAAAAGGTTAAGAAAATCTCCTCTTTTGAATGAGCACGTGACCACCAGTTACTCTGACTTGTCCCGCCAGCAGCCTGGCTGGATTAGGCATCACGCTTCAAGCAACCGTTCCCAGGTTAAGTGACCCCTGACTGGCGGACTGCATTGAACCATAAACACCTTGCGGGAGATCAGTGTTGGGCTTCCCTGAACATGGGGACTCTTGTAGCTGGGCACATTCCTCGCAGAGACCCTGGAGGTAACGCCTATGAAGTTGTTACAAAAGGGTTGGCTCCTGGGTGGCCTGAATCTTCTAAGCTGGGAAGTCCCTGTGCTTGGTCACTGTGAGTCCTGTTTCCTGACAGGTGAGCCACCACCTGGAGAGCCCAGGAGAGCAGATCCCAGATGGCAAAGTGGACCATTGTGAGGACTGGCCCCCTGAGGACAGTGCCTGGTGGGCGGAGCTTTCTGTCCTGCGACCCTCACAATAGACAGCTGCCAAGTGGGGCCAGTCCCAGTCCTGGGAGTCCCCAGGGTTAGTTAAACTAGGAAGGTTTGATGTAGGGTGTGGTGGCAGGTCTAAGGCCCGGAAAGTCTAACCACTTGAAAAAAATGGGTTTCAACTCACATAGCAAAGGATTTTTCAAAGAAAATATTTTCCGTATCATTTTGGGACGAGTCTTTGCTGATTTTTTAGACTCTTTCTGGCCACGTGTCTCTGCTCTGTGATCAGCACGTGTCTTTTTACAAAGATGGGAGGCAAGTTTGTTCCCAAGTCCTGGAGGTGTCCTTGAACCTCTGGTGAACTTCTCTGTTTTGTTGCACTTTTTTGTTGTTCTCGTTACACCCTGGCTTCATAAAAATGGCCTCTAATAATGAACAGGTTTGTTTGATTACACTGTGAAATATGCAGACTCAGTTCTTTGACATGTCCTGCTATTTCATGAGTAAATTCAACAGCTACAGCGTGAAAAATGCAACTTTACTTGGGATTTATTAGAGAAGAAGTAATGGAAAGTGGAAACTTTCTTAGTGAATCCAGACGACTCATCGAGAACCTTCAGGAGAGACGACCTCTGGCCGTGGGTGGGAGGACCAGGAATTTTGAGGCCTGACCTTGGATTGCTACTATCTTACCTCTCCAGAAGATACAGCCGTAAACCCTCACCCACGTTGGATTTTGCTTTTTAACAAAGTGGAGATATGATTTCAAGTGGTTTTAAGACAAGAATCTATACACAGAGGCTGAGAAGAGACATGGAGACGTGAGGTCAAGAGGATAAATCATGAAACAAGATATGGAACGTTTCATAAAAGAACAGTCTGGTTCAGCGAGTGTTTTCATTCCCCTACATGCCTCTCAGCCTTTGGGGCATTTTAATTGAGGGAGAGCTGAGTGTGTAAAAGTGGAGAAATTATAATGAGGCTCCATGTGACTCCCAGCTTCCCTATCAGGCGCTTTATTGATGTTCAATCTTTGTGCTTCTCCAAAATATTATTTACTTAACCTCTTAAAAGTGCCGTGGGCATGCGTGAGCAATGCTCTGACAGCCACAGAGACGGATTTGGGATTCCTTGGATTTGGCTTAGTTTGTGATTTTCCTCTTTGTCGCCCAGCTTGTTAAAGCTCGTGCGTTCAGAGTCTCTGGCGTTTTTGCCTGGCTCACCACACCGACATTTTTTCAGAACTTGTTGAATAATAAAATCTTCTATGTGGTTCAGTTGCAGGAAAGTCGATCTTACTGTTAAACCCAACCCCAGGTTAGCTCAGGTTTTTGGTATTTGCAAGTTAAATTTAAGCACAAGGCTCCTTAACTGGTTTTGACAACACAGCTTCCTAAGAAACAAGAAGAAAAGGAAAATTACAGTCATGATTTATTATTAACAGTGGGGATGACTTTGTACTTAGAGTTTTTCCCAAAAAGCATACAAAATAGACTTTTATAAGAAGGATGATCTTGGGGGGATACAGTTTCGACATCCTGGTTCTGCTCTGCATGAGCCTGCATCGTGCTACCCAAGCATCCTGTTCCCGAGGGTTACATTCTTTCAAATTTACATCAGTCTTTTTACCATAAGCGGTAATACTTCTTAAACAAAACAACCAAACTCTGGGGGAGAAAAACAAAGAAAGAAAGAAAAGAAGCAGCAGGAATCCTTGGAATTCCAATATTAACTTGTCTGCTATACTCCTTAGAAAAGGCTCTAATTTAATATGTTTTGTTACTGCCAATAATTGTGCAGATGCATTTGTGTTCCTCTAGTTCACTGTAGTCCATTTTCAGCTCTGTTTCCGAATCTGTGGAAGGAAGGCTCTGTCTACTGCGGAGATGAATTAGTTATTTCTTTAAAAAGCGAAAAATTGTGCCTCTTTTCTATCAATCTGCATGTTCTTCGCTTTTTAGAATATTAACTCGTATGTTTCAAAGTCTTCAGAAATAAAGCAGAATTAATGATGTCATTTGCCACAGGACATCAGCCTCAGCCCTAACCTTCCTAGAATGTAGTTTACTGGCAATTTTGCTTCTATGGGTTATAATTTTAACTGTGCTTCATTGTTTTAACAACCCCAAACTTAACTCGATTCAGTACTTTTTCTTGACAGAACCACCCGGTTCCATCCTCATTCTTCAGGGCACTCTGCCTCATCCCAGGAACCCTGGGGTGTTTTTTCGTTCCCTCTCCTGTCCCTCTGCAATTTCCCTTTCTCAGTTTCCACGCTTAGTGTGTTATTGAACCCAGCGACAGCGTAAATCCTGGTTTCTCCCCAAGACCTTTTTCTTTTCCTTTACTTGAGCCCTGCATACATGGCTTTGTCACTTTTTAAGAATTCATGAACTAATGTATCAATCAATCATCAAATATTTATTGCTAGAATTTTACAGGTAAATAATAGCACTTCATCTTCCCCCGTCTATTCCTTCTATGTCTCTGGGAGCTATTGGTTATTTTTGTAGGATATTATAAGTGCCGGCATTTCACGGGTTGAGTACTAAAATACAGTGGAATAGACTTTCCCCTCAACTGTGAGCTTTATAGCCTCCTAAATCTTCCCAGATTTTCCTTCTACGTTGGCAGTCACTATTCTTACATCCCTTCCCCTTGCTCTTGTGTTTTCTGGCCGTGAGCCGTGTTTTGTGCACTCTCATTTCCACCTGAGTGTGACTTTTGGTCTTTGGACATTAATCATCTTCTGTCTTGAGCTTCTAAGATACTCCTTTTTTGACAATGCGATTGTTTTAGAATTTTACTGTGTCCAATCACACTCTCCTAATTTTTCCTGTGATTCTACTGCTGTCACGCTTGGAATGGAATTGGAAGAAGTAAGCAAGAAATAAAATGTGTGTGTGTGTGAGAGAGAGAGGGAGGGAAGGAGGGAGGGGGCCCTGTGACAGCGTGAGCTGACTTGGCTTGTACAGGCTACTCCTTGGAGGCTCAGGATATGAGTGTCTGTAGTTTTGTCAATATTTTGCATTTGTGCATTATTTAATTCAACACTTACTCATTGAGAACATGTTCCATGTTAGGAATTGTATCAGGCACTCCCTGGGGTGAACACGTAAACCCTGACACCGCGCAGTGACAGGGACCAGCTTTAGGCAGGGGGGGTGAGGGGTGGGTAAGAATGTCACTAAGATTTCTGACCGTTTCTAAGTTGTCTTTTTCTTGGTTGTTGCAAACTACAGTATTTGCTAGAGTTCTGGAAAGTTGGTTCTGACAAATCTGTTGTTGTTTTTTGACATTTTATTGAGACAAGAGCTTGGAGCTGCCACTTTGCTGATGTGCTGAAGGGCTTCCCTCCATCCGTTGAAGAAAGCTGTTGGTGCTCGCAGGGCCAGCGTGCCAGAGAAAGGGGATTTATTAGAAGTGTAGTTTGTGACTATAAAAACTTCAGAGAAGTGTTTAATGTGTGAGGGAAAGTCAAGTAAATAGAAATAAACGGCTGCGTGATAAAGGCTGGGAGACAGGGCTCTCCTTACCCTGTGGGTGTAACAGAGAAAGTGGAGGAGGAAACCGCAGTGTCTCATGGAGGGGTGCAGGCAGCGGTGCGACCAAACAGGTAAGCCCTGCATTGCTCAGGATAACTGCCATCAGACCAGATCCTCAAAGATCCTTCACTGGGGGGAGGGGGAGGGTAGAGCTCGTGGTAGAGCACGTGCTTAGCATGCACGAGGTCCTGGGTTCAATCCCCAGTCCCTCCATATGAATAAATAAGTAACTAAATAAATAAAAACCTCATTACTTCCTCCTCGCCAAAAAACAAAACAAAAAACCCAAAAAACCCCTCTCACCTCTCTTGTGGTGCATTTTTACTGTTTCCTGATGGTAAGCTGTCCCAGGAATAATCTCCATGTATTCAGCGACCAGGCACCATCGTCGCGCTGGGTGCTGGCAGCGCAGAGCAGGACCGGATAAACGGTGCGTCAGGAATGCTCAATCTTAGTTGTACAACTAAGTCCTCTGGCTTATTTACGTGTTTAATACTGAAACATAGACGTCATCCGTAGAAAATTAGATTGTACAGGTTTGAAAGCTAGCATGAGCAAGAGTGCTGTAACAAACAGCCCCTCCCCCAATGTTGAGGTTTAATAAAGTGTATTTCATTGGTGTAGCTTGGGGCGGGTCACCCCCTGTGGGGTTCATGGGTCTGTCTTGCAGATAATCCACCTCCTAGAACAGGGCTGCCCAAGGGAACTCCCCATGGTGGTGGAAATATTCTATATTCATATGTGCTGCTCTGACGGTCACTCACTATTTCAGTTTTGTCACTTTAGTGCTCAAACAGTGGCCAGTGTGACTGAGGAACCAAATTGTTATTTTGATTTAATCTTTAATTTTAATTTATTTCATTTAAATTTAGGTAGCTATGCACGGTGAGCAGTGACTGTTTTGGACAGCATGGGCCTGGGTCTCTGAATCATCGGTGTGGTCAAGGTTAGACGTCTACGTCTGGGCTCCTATCAGCCAAAGTCAAAGACCGCGGAGAGGAGGCTCATTGCATGGAAGGACCGAGGTGGCTCATCGCTTCTGCTCACATTCCACTAACTATGGACTCAACCGGCTGCAAAGAAGCCTGGGAGGTACGGTCCCTGGTTACTGAGCGCGTCCTGACTGTGGCCACCGCACAGGAAGAGCGGGCAGAGCACGGCGTGGTCCTGGAGGCACTGTCACAGCTGCTCTGGGGAAGGGCTCAGTGCTGGCACGTTTCTTCAGAAGCCTCCCAAACGATGCTAACATTCAGTCATAGCGGGCAAATCGTGGTCTAAAAAAAAAGGACCTAAAGATATCTTTTATTCAGCAGAACTGTTTTTCTTTCATTACTTTTTTTTTTGAGGTTAATTTTTACTTTTATTTGCCAGTGTAACTTAACTACAGTGGCTTACAAAGTTTTTTGACCTAAAAAATACATTTTACATCACAATCCAGCAAACACACACATATGTAATATATGCATATAACTGAAACCAAAGTTTTGCCAAAAATATCTATCTTGAAGCTTCTTCTTTTTAAGACATTTTTTTTTTGAGCAGTTTTAGGTTGACAACAAAACTGACAGGAAGGTACAGAAATTCCCCACACAGCCTCTCTCCACACACATGCATATTTCTTATTTTTATTTACCAGACTGGTGCTCTTTTTTAAACTAAGGATGGACATTTTTTGACACATCATAATCACCAAAGTCCACAGTTCACTTTATTTTGGACAAAAGTATAATGACATAGATCTCCCGTCTCTGTTAGACACGCGTACATGGAGGGGTTAGGTAGCTTACCCAATGGTGCAGTCAAGTGTGTGCTTTGTAAATACTACGTAACTTGGAGGGCAGAATACGTGGAGGAAATTTGCACATAGTATAGAAAATATATTAATTCTTTTCTTTAGGTTTGGACAAAGTCAAAATCTAAGCCTTTGTTTTTTTTTTTTCTCTGTATATGTATTTATTGACATATAGTTGGTTTACAATGTTGTGTTAATTTCTGGTGTACAGCACAATAGTTTATAGTCATACATGAACATTCATGTATTCATTTTTAGATTCTTTCTCATTAACAGTTATTATAAGATAATGAATATAGTTCCCTGTGCTACACAGAAGAAATTTGTTTTTTTAAAATCTATTTTTATATATAGTGGTTAACATTTGCAAATCTCAATCTCCCAAATTTATCCCTTCCTGTAATATTTAATATAGACCCTGGTGCCTTGTAAGCACTCAGTTCACGTTAGTTGTTGTCTCATTACGACTGATGTGAGGCTTTGAAGTTCTCCGCCGTCGTTCAGGAAGGCGGGTTACTCAGTGCGGGTGGAATCTCACAGTCCTGCGTGCCCACTACTGATGGTAGATCTGTTTTCAGTGGTGAAAGCCTGTCCACAGATGTTCAATTATAAGCGTTTAAAGCTGTATTGTTAAAGGCCTGTGTGATAGTCAATTTTATGGGTCAACTTGACTGGGCTGTGGTGTGTGGTTTTTTGGTCAAACATCAGTCCAGTATGACCCAGGAATCCCACTCCTGGGCATATATCCAGAAGGAACCCTACTTCAGGATGACACCTGCACCCCAATGTTCATAGCAGCACTATTTACAATAGCCAAAACATGGGAACAGCCTAAATGTCCATCAACAGGTGACTGGATAAAGAAGATGTGGTATATTTATACAATGGAATACTACTCAGCCATAAAAACCAACAACATAACGCCATTTGCAGCAACATGGATGCTCCTGGAGAATGTCATCCTAAGTGAAGTAAGCCAAAAAGAGAAAGAAAAATACCATGTGAGATCGCTCATATGTGGAATCTAAAAAAAAAAAAAAAATCAAAAACAAACAAAGCATAAATACAAAACAGAAATAGACTCATAGACATAGAATACAAACTTGTGGTTGCTGAGGGGGTGGAGGGTGGGAAGGGATAGACGGGATTTCAAAATTGTGGAATAGATAAACAAGATTATACTGTATAGCAGAGGGAAATACACACAAAATCTGTGGTATCTCACAGAGAAGAAAATGTGACAATGATTATATATGTTCATGTATAACTGAAAAATTGTGCTCTACACTGGAATTTGACACAACATTGTAAAATGATTATAAATCAATAAAAAATGTTTTAAAAAATCAGTCTAGATGCTCTGTGAAGGTATTTTTCGGATGCGATTAACATTTAAACCAGCAGACTTTGAGTGAAGCAGGTTAACCCCCACAGTGGGGGTGGGTCTCACCTGATCAGTTAGAAGCCTTAAGAGCCAAATCGGTGATTTCCCAGAGAAGAATCAGTTCTGTCTCGAGACTGCAATTCTGTCTGAATTTCCAGCCTGGGTGGCCTTCCCCATGCACTTCAGACCTAGGACGCAGTGTCAGCTTTTACCTGAATTTCCAGCCTGCTGACCTGCCCTGCAGATTTCAGGATTGTCAGCCCCTGCAGTCACATGTGCCAATTCCTTAAAATAAATCTCTCTCTCTCTCTCAAAAAAGAAAAAAAAGAAAATGTTTCTGTTTTTCTAAAGAACCCTGACCGAGACAGGTGGGGGTGCTGATGAAGGTCGCTCTAGAGGGACAGAAGCTAAAAGATGTGTTCCCGGAGCTGGTTCTGATGCTTCTGGAGTTGGTTGTTTAATCCGGCTATATTTAAAGACACCATTGACTTTACCTCTGAGAGTGAAGCGAGCACTGGCAGTCCGTGGCACGGTGGTTGAGATGTTCAGAGTCACCTTGGAGAGGGGTCTGGGTTTCCCCACAAGCAAAGCCCATCGCCCTTCACTTTGCACTAAGCACCACAGCAGGTTCTTTCAGGTCTCCTGAGGCGTGACCTTGTCTCACAGTTCCCTGTAAAATGACTAACTGTTTGTCCGACTGTGAGAGCCAGCCAGGGGGTCGGGGAGCCACACTCAAATATCACTACTGCTTTGATCAAGTCTGAGTTAGAAGGAAAGAGAGGCACGTTTTCCTCCCTTTCTTTCTTCCCCTAAATTACATATTAGATTTATCAATGCTCTGTATCGCTCTGCTAAATAATTGTGCCACTCCTTTTTAAAAATGCTGCAATTACTATGAAATAGCCGATTAAACTGTAATTTGATTTTGGATTTAACATGCAGCCTGGAGTATAATTCTTGTGTAATGGCCCCCTTTTCTGGTCATATGCTCTCATTTACAAAGAACAGCCGTGAAGTCTCTGTGTCGTCACACACAAGTGACTGCAATCTCTGTTGACAGGCGTGCTGAAGTTCATCAAATGGAAAAGTGATTTCTGCATGTGGCATTTTAGCAAAGACTGTTTCTGGGGAGTGACGCGATATTCGGACAGTGCAGGGACTGTGGACAACGGGAGGCTCTCCCCAGGCCTTGCTAGCTGAAGCCAGGCAGCGGGACGTGTCCCACTCTTTTCCCGCTAAGCTCAAGGCCATATTCAAAGACGTTCTAAGCACAGCATCTCTTGAATTTATGGATATAAGTGGTCTGGCACCAAGGTGTCCAGAGCAGTGACCACAATGCCAAGACTCAGCCAGAAAGTGGGGAGTCAATCATTTTTTATTCGCTGGTTTACTTAACAAGTGTTTTAATGAACACTTACTATGTGCAAGCCAGCATCCTGCAAAGTGACAGTGGCAGTCAGCAGAATGTGCTGTCACATCATTGTCCACAGGACTTGAAATCGCCAAAGAGAGAAAAGAAAGTGACACAATGACTGTGGTGCAGAGCAATGTGAGAAACGTGTGGTTAAGAGCTAGGTTGCTCAGAGGAAGGAGGAAACACTGCTTACTTAAGTAATCAGGGGAGGCGTCATGGAGGAGGCGTGAGCACTGGGTGATTTAAGATGGACAAAAGTTTGGAAATGGCAACTACACTTTGGTTTAACGCAGGGTTTCACTAGAAGAGTAGGTTTGTAAAAGGTTAAAGGACAGGAGGGGCTGCTGGTACCAGACCAGGAGAGCTGAGCCTCACTGGAGGTGAGGGAAAGCCTCACCGAGGCTCGAGGCAGCTGGGTTGTTCTGTCCTGTGATTGCAGGTGGTGGAGGAACGTCTTATCTAGCAGTGGCGTCCGTGGGCAAGAAGGCTGTCGGCAGCAGAACTTCCCTAAAATGAGCCCCAGTAGATGAAGATCCACTGTTGGAAAGGATGAGGTCTGGTGAGTCTTATTTCAATTAACTGGTACAAAACCATGATTGTCGTCACTGAGCTTTGAGATGGACTTGGCAACGCCTCGAAGAGGAGATGCTGGAGATGTTTATCCCCTGAACGAATTGTGAAAAAAAAATCAATGTGGAGTCTTGGTTAAATTTCCCCGATTATTTGTCTTGAAAGAAACAATGACAGATTATGTCAGCTAGCTGGATATTTAGTACAATGACTGATAGGTTTTCAAATCTAGAATTAAATTTAGGACACGAAAAATGCTTATTATTTATAGAATTCATGGAATGCATTCTGTGATGGATCAGCGTGGGCAGAATGGTGTAACAGCTACTTTCTGAAGTAATAACATTTTAAAAATAAAATAAGGCCTTGTTTGTGGGTAGATACTGGTGAACTTTGTGTGGCTTGAATGTCAGGTATCCTTCCCAAAGCAATATAAAATAGGCAAGTGGGAAAATCCATGTGTATGAAGTGCATATGAAAGTCCACACCATTTAATTTGATTATATAAGGGAAGCAAGCAGAACAAGGAGTTCCGCTAAACCCAGATTTCCAGCGTGGGGTTTGCAGAGGCAAATAGGCACCGTGCGCCAGTACTCTGTCTCACTCCTCTTGACCCACGGGGAAGCTTTGATTTTGCTTGTTCTTGGCTTTTGTGTCTCCAGTTCTCCTATGAGCTGAGCTCTTTTCCTCTCACTTTAAGTGGGAAACACCAGCCTGGACGGGGACACGGACCCCGAGCCTGATCATGCTGGAGAAGCTCTTCCTACGGACGCACCAGACCTCAGTCCTCTGGACCCGGACACTGGCTCAGACACAGAGCCTTGGTTTGCCTTTCCTTCTTTGCGCAGAGTGACGTGGGCTGTTGGCTTGAAGTCAAGCTCTATTGTTGAAATTGCATCTCTAGGTAGAATTCTACTGAATTCACACTTCTTACCCCTCTTTGCAAGCTCAGCATGGTTGCGCTTGCCTTGAGACAAAGCCCATGGATTTACGACCAGAAGGTGCCCCTTCACAGCACAGCCGTCGGTGAGTTTTTATGTAAATAGTGCAGTATTGTGACATATCTGGGCCATTCGAACATGACGACAACTCTGGGGTTTCCTGCCAAGTATAACCAGGAATACCTAATGCTGGGTGATGAGAAAGGCTGTGACGTTTCTGAGTCTTACTGTGATGAACTTGACATTGACACATTTTTCTCAAGTCGTTCTGCATTGTATGGAATTTGTAGAGCAGACAGCCGGTGTGACCCTCCAAAACAGAGCAGGAGGTGACCCGTTTAAATTGATCTGGGAGCACAGAGAGGGCGCGGTTCCAGGCTGGCGAAAGCTCTCCACTACCTGTGGTGGAGGTGGTTATAGTAAAACCCATTTGTTCCATGTCTACGAAATGCAGGGATGCAAGTGTGAAGTTTTGCTGTAGAACTGATGGTTCCAGGGGCAGAGGAGACACGTGGAGCCTCTCATCGGTCACATTTTTCAACTCAGTGTGGGACAGCAGAGAACCAGCTGAGAGTGTGTGCAGCTTGCTGTCAGGAGCTGTGCACCCATGGGTTAACCGCATCGGGCCATTTGAAAGGTCTGGAAGTGCCCAACACAACTCAGACTGGATGCTCAGCTGGGAGGTAGCAGCCCCTTCCTCCAGACGGCTCTTCATCCAAGAAAAGGAATTCGGCTTTCTAAATATTCAGGGACATTTTGGCCACACAATACAAACTGCATCATGACTCTATGTCCTTCCCTTTGTAAATTAAAATAGACAAACCTGGATACAATCTGAATAACGTTGACCAATAACTTGCTTTGTGCCAGCTCCGTTTCACGCTCCTTTAGAGGGGGCTGGCGGAAGTGCAAACCAGTAATGAGAAAGTGTCAAAACAAAAGCAACTCAGCCAGAACTAACAGGGCAAGTCAGTGACGGGAACATTAAACCCTGATTGTAGAAATAACACGCATTAACCTCCCCTGTGGTGCCAGCAGGGGGTGGGTTTGCGGGTGGGCATCCCACAGCCTGGCACAAGGGTCTGTACTTCCTTCGTGAAGCTGTGTGTTCAGGCACCTGTGCGGGCGTGTGGTTCCATCCTTTGAGGATTTATAACGGAGAGAGAGCTCCAGGCAACACAATGTGAGGGTTGCAGACGCAGCCCCCGTAAAGAAGGACGTTCAGTTGGAAAGCTTTCTCCCGGGCTCAGCACAGAGGCATTCAATGGACAGCAGAGCTCAACCGGGTGCTGTCCCATGTTTCCACCTTCAGGGGGGGAGGCAAGAAGTTTCAAACAATGGCCACCACCACCTTCTCAGTGGGGAGGAGCCGGCCAGTGGTGACCACTGGTTCTCACCGAAGAAGCGATGTCGGCTTCTAAACTAAACACCCTGACGATGAGAACCCACGAGGGGTCTGACATCACAGGCGTCCTGGCGTAGTTTCCTGCGAAGAGCAGAATCTGACATGAAGTGCTCCATGTTGGTGGTTTATTGGGGATCGAGCTCACAGCACGAGAATGGGGGCTGGGATGAGGGGACAGGAGAAGAGGGAAGCCTGGTCCCAGGGTGCGTTGCGGAGCTGTCTCAGTAACGGGCCTGGATTCCTCTGGGGTCGCTCTGGAGCGCTGTGATAAGGCCTCTGTCACAGGACAAGGAGGGGCAGGAGAGGGGGACTGCATAAAGAGTCCATCTCCTTTGTCAAAGGGACAGCCCCAGGTTGTTAAGGTCCTCATCCTCCCGCTTTGAGCCGTGTCACAGTGGCCGGTGGGTTCTTGAAGGAAACACGCACAGAGACAGAAGGACCCCTGGGCAGAAGTGGGGGAGATTCTGTGCCTCCAGGGGAGGTGCTGTCAGGCTGCACCTGGGTATGTCGGTGACAGGGCGATGGCTGGGACAGGAGGGAGGTCAGCATGCACGAGGAGGCATAAGGGAGAGGGTCCCGAAGACTTGCTTTCTCATACATTTTGCTATTTTTAAAAGGTCTCAGTGGTGGGTGGAGGGCAGGATGTTTCCCTTCCTATCTACCTGGACTGCACCAGATGGAAGCACCTCATCATCTATGCACGTCTCCTCTGTAAGGAAGAGCCACCCCGGAATGTTCTTACACTCCTCCACCGACGCATATGCAGGGACTTCGGGTTTTGTCCCTGTGGTGACCTGCGCAGCATCACCGTGCCAGCTGGCATCTGGCCTCTAGCACAGGATGCAGGCAGAAAAAGTGGAGCTGGGTGTTGAGCAGACACCCAGAGCCTTCAACTGTCTCCATCCGCCGGCGGAGAGGACACCTGGGGCTGCAGCCTTGTCCCCACTCACGGGCAGAGCTGACACTGTCGGTCGCTCCTGACATCAAAGATTCCACGACCCATCTGCACACACAGACACAGACACTCACACTCACACTCACACACACGTTCTTGGTCCATCTCAGACACAAAGCTCCTCTTAACCCTTTGCATGGACTTCTGCTGTGGAACGTGGAGACAGTGAAGGACACATTTGTGCCGATCTGAGAGGTGGCTAGCTCAGGGCAAAGAAGAGTCTGAAAGTCTCCCTGGGCACTTGCAGGGCGAAACCACCAGGATGCTACGTTGTCTTTCTTCTCCCCAGAAGAGAGGGCGCTTGTTTGCTTTCTCAACCTCTTGCATAAATGCCTGGTTGAGATCAACTCTCAAACAGTTGGCATTACTTCTCCCCAGGTTGTCTGCACATGGACCTGTCTGTCATTGTCCAACCAAGGGCTTTGCTTCTTGTCATGATGAATCAGGGCTGCGAAGATGGCAGGACTTGGTCTGTGCCCCTGGAATCCTACTGTATAGGAAGTGACCAATGGTGATGTGTGGGGCATGGGCGCCGTGTGAGATGGCTGAACTGGTCAATGTCCCCTGTGTGGCCAAAGGACATGTGAAAAAGTCACCTGTTAAGCTGGTGTGCCAGGTGACTCCATGTTAATTGCAGGGAGATTGACATAGGTTAAGACAGATTTGGAGCTGTGTTCGTTGGGTATCTTGTCCTATTTGCACAAGAGACTCATTTCTGCTTCCCCTGCTGCAGACAAGAAGGTGTGTGAAGTGGGCAGCGTGTGTGGAGCTGGACGGATCTGGGTTTCCATCTGCCTCCGTGTGCACTAGGATGGGTGCTTGAGCTTCCGTTAGCTTCTGTGTCCCTGTCTGTCAAATGGGACACCAACATCCACCAGGCAGGGTTGGTATGTGGATTTCTGGTAGAATATGTGGAGATTCTAACACAGTAGACAGCACCAGGAGAAAACACGGGATTGTGGTGAGTCAGCTCCTGAGGACAACCTGCCATCACCCTTTGGGGCACGGAAGGCTGGTGCCGCAGGAGAATATCTCCCAATCAAGCCTCATTCACTAACATTCCCCGAAGCACCTTTGTGTGGCCCGTCCACCCCTGGATAATTTTCTTACGTACAAGCTCCCAGAAGCAAGCAGGAGATAAATGCAAAGGGAAATGTGGAACTCCAAGTGAATTAGAGCATCTGTCAGCATGATCAGTTCTAAATCGAAAAGTAAACTTAATTAAAAAGAAAAGAAAACTCTTGTTGCTGCTATAATGAAATTCAGGGTTTGGAGCCTGACAAAGAGGAAGCAGTGCGGAAAGGCTCATAATTAAATGATGGGGGTAAAATTATCACAGGCTGTTTACTCTGCAGCGAGGCTCAAATTCATTTAGTGATTTTTTTTTTTTTTTGCCTTCCAAAAATAAAGGCTGTAAAATGGAGCACACAATTAAATTACACCTGTTGTGCCCCCAGTTCACCGAATCCTGGCACATTTCGATTCGTGCGTTCCAGCTGTGTGCATCAAAAATCGAACATTAGGGGCTAGGAAATGTCTCCTGGAAGCTTGTTTCTTTGCACAGTATTTAAAGACCTGGCTGCCTCTGAAGGTCAAGCAAGAGCTACAAGGTCAACTTGCAAATGAGACGTGAACTAGAGACCTGGAATGTTGGTGAAGACAGACTTGGGGGCTGGGGCTGAGGGGAGCTCCTCTGAGATATGTTAATCTTTTAATCTCAGAATTTGCTAATTCATCTATTAGTTCTGGGGTTTCTATATTCCCGCAGATTTTCTATGTACAGTCATGGAAACTGCACATAAAATAGCTCTGCTGCTTACTTTCCAATCTTCCCATCTTCCTTCCTTCCTTCCTTCCTCCCTCCCTCTCTCTCTTTTCTTTTCTTTCTTTCTTTCTTCCTCACTTCCTTCCTTCCTTCCTTCCTTCCTTCCTTCCTTCCTTCCTTCCTTCCTTCCTTCCTTCCTTCCTTCCTTCCTTCCTTCCTTCCTTTCTCTCTGTCTCTGTCTCCACCCCCCTTTCTCCTCTCCCTCCTGCTACAAGCTAGGGGTTTAGACTGCATTTATTTAGTTCTCATGGCTCTGAAGGGTGGCGGCTGATATTGGGGTGCCGTGTGGTCAGGTTCTGGTGAGGACCCTCTTTCTGCCCTGTAGATGAGCCACCTTCTCCCTGTGGGCTTTCTCCTGACCTACATCAGTGTTATAAAGACACTAATTCCATCGTGAGGACCCCACCCTCATGACCTCGTTAAGCCTAATCACCTCCCAAAGGGCCCACCTCCAAATGGACCTTGGGAGTCAGGGCTTCGGCACAGGAATTGTGGGAGGACACAGTTCAGGCCGTGGCAACCTCTTACTTGTAATTACCCTTTCTTTCCCCACTCTGCCTTTGTTTGTTTTTGCTAAAATGTGTGTTTCATCGGAAGGTCCTTGTGGAGGTGACAAACTGCCCCTTGGAAGTAGTATAGTGTAAAAACAATGCAGTACACGGCTAGAGGCTGAGAAACACGACAATGACTTTTAATGAGAGTTTATCCATTTTCCTTTATGACAGTTACTCACGTATCTGGAATTAGGTTTCTGACTATTATGCCCTTGATCTTTGTTGGGAGGAGTGCTTCACTGAGGTTTTATTACCGTGAAAGCATTTTCCACTCCTGGCTTTACATTTATATAGGCTATTCCTGTCATTTCAGTGGTCACTTTTTATTGAAGTAGAGTTGATCTGCAGCATTGTGTTAGTTTCTGGTGTACAGCGTAGTGATTCAGTTGTACATATATATACATTCTTTTTCATTACAGGTTATTACAAGGTATTGAATATAGTTCCCTGTTCTATACAGTAGGTCCTTGTTGTTTATGTAGTAGCTATGTCTGCAGATCCTGAAAAAATTCACAACACAGTGGTTACTGTTTAATTGTAAGTTGTATAACTAGTTGAGTATAAAGTTAACTAAGGGCTCTGTCATCATCTTGAAATGTGCAAATATATTCAGGTTTTCTGACTAGTCAGTGCCTTTTCGACTGGCATGTTATTATTATTTTTAAACATTTTTTAACTTATTTTTAATCATTTTACAATGTTGTGTCAAATTCCAGTGTAGAACACAATTCTTTAGTTATACATGAGCATATATATATATATATTCAGTGTCACATTTTTTTTCTCTGTGAGCTACCATAAGATCTTGTATATATTTCCCTGTGCTATACAGTATAATCTTGTTTACCTGGCATGTTATTATTAACCAGTATTTTGAATACTTTTTTGTTTGTCCTGAAATTTGGTAACACCATTTTTCACGCAATCAGCATTCATTAAGATCTACCCGTGTGCTGAATAATTTCTCACTCACTGTTCCTTTGTGCACATAAGGTATCTCTTCCAGGCTTTCTACTTTCTTTCTTCCAACCTTCCTTTTGACTTTCTTTTGTGAGACAGTTCTTAGTAAAGTTTAATTTTTGCCTGAAAATAAAATGCACTGTCATTCCCGAATGACCATCCTGTGTTTCACACTCTGGGTTGAGAACTGTTTTCCTTCCACAAATGGAAAGTGTTATTCCACCATCCACCGGCTCCCACGAACCTACTGGGAAGTCAGCTGTCCATCTCGCTGTTTGTAAGTATACGTCTTCACTCATGGGCAGCTTGCGCTCTCTTTTTCTTTGTTTCTCTGCAGTTTTATGTCATATTTTAAATATTTTTCCTTTAATTTATTCTTCTAAGACCATAGTTCTCATACATCTAAGATCGCACAACTTGCTTCAAATATGGATGTGCCTCACCAAAGCCTCCTTCGATAGTTTCTCTTGAACATTTAATTTCTTGTCCTTTGAAACTTACTCTCTATCTTCTCATTCTATCCCTTGTGTCTCAGCCTCTCCATATGCTCTCATTTCTCTCTCAAATATATTTTTATACCTTTCGAGATGCTATTTATCTCTTCAGCAGTGTCTAGTCTGCCTTCTTAATCTATCCACAGAATTTTAAATGTATTTATGTTTTTAAATGTATAAATGTTTTTCATCTCTGGAAGTTACATGTAGGTAGATTCCAAACTGCTCTTCTTGGACAATATCTGACTTGTTGGTCTGGGTATCAGTTCTCTGTCTGGTTTGTTCCTTAAAAAAAGGCTTATTCATATTTGTATTTATTCTGAATGCAAGGATCCCAACATGTAATGTCTTCAGGGCCCTCTTTGCTCCTTATTTTTATGTCATTTATTGCTCATGTGTCTTCTTAACTTCAGATTGGAGTCTCTTCTGCCTTGACCATCACAGCCACTTTGCTTTTGCAGCTGCTAGTCACCATATTTCTTTTAGGCACTGATTGTAATTTTGCAGATGTGTGTTTTCTGGACTGAGTAGAAAACATAAATTCAAACCTCCAATGCCCATGAAGGCAGAGCTGGGCTCATGAATCCCAGACCAAGGTAGACAAGCCACTTCTTGTACAGTTGGTTGAACTTCTGTTTCATGTTGTCTCATCACTGAGGCTCTCACTTTGAGGGTCCCAGTTACATGTGGGCATCTCCTTTCTCAATCCCTCTTTCTTGGGCCTAAGCACATGTCTGTTCTTCTTGTGGTTGGTAACATTCAATACTTGAATATACTGAAACTGGCCAAAAGGGAGGCACTTTGAGTTTTAGCATATTCTTTAAAAGTTCTGTTTTCTGCCCTTTTTTCGTTTTGGGCACCTGGAAACTTACCTTAATTCTTTGTTGGTTCAGTTCAGGATTTAAAATTTTTACTTTTGCTTTGGGTTTATTTGTACATTTTCCAGCATTTTTATGCTCTTTATAGAGAGATAATTTTCGAAAGATCATGTTTTCCATGTTGCCAAAAGTGACATTTAATTCAATGTATGTTTGTTCAACACCTATGATACATAGGATCATGTTGTAGAGTCTACACTGAGGCAGGATGCAGGGAAAGAGTCCAGTACTGGAAGTGAAATAAGGTGTTGTTAGATTGTTAGACAGGATCATCTGTCGGAATTCAGGCAAAGTAAGCTCACCCCGCTGTTGGGCCAGCACTCAGCTGGAAGCAGACCTGAGAGTTTCAGCTTCCAGGACCGACTGGTGGGAGCCAAGATGCAATTCCTCAAGGTATCGAATATACATTCTCTTGTGTGTGGTGGGGGGAGGGGAGAGGGGAGAGAGAGCGAGAGCGCGCCAAAGTATTTAATCACAGGGAAACCATTACATTAGAAGACACACCAATGCAACACCATGAGTTCATGCAGACCAGAGGCAAGTGGCCCAGATTTGAATCACGGCTCCTTCCACTACCAGGATGTGATCCCAGCAAAGCCATGTAAACTTTCTGTGCTTCAGTTTCTTCACCTGTGAAGTTGGGACAATAATTGTGCCCGTTTCGTTGGGCTGTTAAACAGAGTAGGTGAGTAAGGGCGTGTACCTTGCTTAGAATGTAGTGTCCGGCACATACTGTTCAGAGTGTCTTAGCTATTCTTATATTAAACTATTTTCTAAGGTCCGTACTATGCAAAATGCTGTAATGCGCAGATAAATGACTGTCCCTGCTCTCAGAGGGGTCGGTCTGCTCACTTTCTTGGCAGATAGAGACTCACACGTCATGTGTACATGACTTAGAGGTAACAGGTGATATCGAGACATCAGTGTGATGAACTAGGTAGAGAGGTAGCTCAGAGGGTAAGCTGGTTAATTCCTCCACTTGGGGTGAAATGAAGTAGAAAAGAGGGGGACTGCATTTGGGAAGAAGATGATAAATTTCCTCTGTTGTCATGATAAATTTAATAGCCTTTTGGAGATGACCGGCAGGCAGTTAGGGAGGCAGGTCTTAAGTGATTAAAGTCAGCTTGAGTTCTTTGTCGGCCCTGGGTTTCTGACTCAAACATGTCTGCAGTCTTGGATTCCTTTGACACTTGTCTTATGATGCAGAATTAATCACGAGGTGTCTGAGACGACTGATTAATGCTGGACGGGGCACCGTGCATTCTCCACGAGCCCCATGGGTGGCCTCGAAAGGCCAGTCTTCGCTTCTCCTGTTTCCTTTCTATTTCCTGTTCATCCCAACCCCACGTGAGGCTGGAAAATGTCTACTGTGTTATTGTCCTTCTGCTGGGTACAAAGGACACGAGAATTCCTGTGAACATTAACTTTCTGCTTCACAGAACTGAAGGCTTTGTGCTCTGGACCTGCTCAGGCTTGTCCTTTTAATGAAACACTTGGTCCAAACGCTTTTATCATTAAAAAAAAGTAATAATGAATCCGTTACGAGGCCACGGAAGGAGGGTGGAAGGTTAATACACGTTAGAGAACAGAAAACAATCCAGCTGCCACAGCCAGTGAATACAGATTCTCTTTGTTCTCCTTGAAGCCATCCACTAAAATTTTTAACACCTTTCTCTTCTCTTCCTGACAACCATATACAGACTTAAATGAGCAGAGCGAAGGCTGAGCCTTCAGCCAGAAATCTCTGTTACTTGCACAGCGGCAGCCATGATGATGAATGCTTCTGGCTCTGACCCTAAAGCCTGTGAGGCCTTGCTGAATCATCAAAGACTGAATTTCGCTCAGACGCATGTCTTTTGTCTGATTCTGCTTCTTTGAAATCTGAAAATCAATTGCAATTATAAAGTGAAAAGGCGAATTTCAGCAACCGCTCACCCACGTCCATTTCAGCACCGGAGAGTCACATCTCACCAGGTACTGCTCTCCAGGAATTAGAATACTTGATTGGCTGAAATAATTCCATACCGTGGACAGGCTCAATAATGACATTTAATTTATACAGGAACGATTATGATCTGTGTTTCCTAGTTGCACTCCCTCAGTTTTGTAATGGGGATAGAGCCATGGAATTAGAAAGCATGTCGGCTCTCCAGGCGAGGGGAGGAGAGGTGCCACCTGCAGAGGCTGTGGGAGGGGCAGACCCTGGGAGCCACCGGGGAGCTGCGGGCATCTTCTGGGAGACAGGTGCTATATATAAGGCTGCTACTGGAGACTTCCTGTTTAGTTCGCCTACAGACACACCCTAGCTCAGCGGCAAGCCATAGAATGCGGTTATTTCCTGGACCTGCCCCTTCTCCCAAAAGTACATACCCACATGCTCACAATATTGGCAAAAATCTTCATGGGGGACTTGGTTGAGCTCTGGAAGTTCATACAGTGACCTCGTGTTGAGAACTGCTGACCCCGAATTGAGAGCATTCTATGCACTAGAATTGATGGGGAGCGCGTGCCATGCATTAAGCCGTGCGTGGTTTTGGCCTCAAGGAGCTTATAGTCAATAGGAGACGACGGTGAGGCCAGCAGGCAATTATAGGACAGAAGGACCTGAGAGGGAACAAAAGAGGCAGCAGGAAGTCATTGAAAGGATACTTAGCACTGTCTCAGGAGAGCCGAGGAAGGCTTGCTAGGGAAGACGCCTCTCTGACAACTACTTGAAGAGTGAGCAGGAATCAGCCAAGCAACATTGCAGAAGGACATGCCCTCAGCAGACAGAAAGGGATGTGTGTTTGAGGCGAGAAAGCCGAGAGTGGTGTTCAGAAAGGAACGTAGCTAAAACAAGCAGAGTGTGTCTCAGGATGGTCAACGGACTAGGCTGGAGGAGGGGTTGGAACCCCATCCTTTGCCTTACCGAGGAACTCTAACCTTCACCCTGAGGGAAAGAGAAGACGGTTATAGCATTCTCACCTTAGGTGGCAAATACTCTGCAGGGTACAAGGGAACGAGAACCAGGGAAGCCATCCTGGGTACCACGAGGTGTGTGAGAGCAGGGACTCCACTCAAGCCCTGGCTCCACCACTCGGGGCTGGAACTGGGAAAACATTCAGTGTCTCTGTGCTCCCGGTTCCTCATGTGGAAATTGGGAAAATTGTGAATCTGCTAGCGGAGTCATGTGCGGTCTCCTCACCTGCCTTCGCTGTTGCCACAGAACCACCGTGCAGCTCAGTGTAATTCACTGCGGCCGGGGGTCTTCGGTCAGGAAGGGCCAGGACGTTACGGGAGACGGTAGCGTTCTGATTGTGTGTCAGGTTGGTTTGGAGTCCCCTCAAACTGAGTGGAATTGTATCAGCCTTGAGATGTATCCCTCACCTGTTCTGCCTGGATTCCAATAATATTCAATTAAAAAAAATTGAAGTATAGTTGATGTGTAAGTTACAAGTGTACAGTATAGCGATTCACAATTTTTAATGGTTATAGTCCAATAATAGCCAACTTTTAAAATGACAGAACTCAAGGAATTCATTTCTTCATAGAATCTATATGTTTTCTTATGCGTCCCGCAGGGGAAATGGTAGAAAAGGCAGGGAGGGGCATCTTAAGTGGGACCAGATCACAGTCTCAAAAGTAAAGTCCTCAACGGTTCCTTATGCCAGGGTTCATTGGAAACACTTACTGTCTTACTTTCATAGTTTGGAGGAGCTAATGACCTTGAATTTTTAACCTTGGAGGAGCAGAGGGAATGTGACTGCTTGACAGCAGAAAAGTGCTGTCAGCCTCCCCTGATCTTATGATTGCAAGAAGGTTCTTTAACAGGAGTGTCGAAGAGGAACTCGGACTCCAGGGAATCTCACCCTATTTAGTCTTCGTTGGATGGTTGAATCCTGTGACCCTGATGAACCCAGAGGACTGGAATTTCTGAGTTGCCATTTCTTGCTGTTTATAATTTTGTAAACACTTACAATTTATGTGGCAAATTACCTCTTAGTAAAATCACTGGAAACAGTCTGTTCTGAAAGGATTATTCAAACTCCAAAATAGCAAGAATTCTTTCCAGATTTATACAGAAGATCGTCCTCCTTACCAGGGTGACATTACTGCTCATTACTTTACTGGGAGGTCGAGTCTGGTCAGGACCACCCCAGAATATCTTAATGATGAGTACAGTGAAATGCATGGCAAAGTCCCAGAGACATACCCGTGAGCTTTGTTTTGAGAAAAGCTGAACTGAAAATTCATTTAACCTGTATTAGATTGGACAAAAATTCTGAGCAACTGATCTACTAAGAGCCTCCTTTGAATTGTGCTTGAAAACAACTGACAGAGATGTTCCAGACGTTTCTGGAAACGTCTTAGAACACAGCTTCCCTCGACGTTCTTTGTGGATATATCTCTGTTATTCAGAGTGAGTTGTACAGAGGCACATATATCTTAACTGTCAGACATGAAGTGGTTCAGAATATGCCACCCCAAACATTTCACACTTGCACGAAGATTCTTATGAGCTGAAGAAAACTGAGACTCGGCAGAAGTAGGAAGAGTTCTCTGCCCTCCCTCACCTGCCCAAGGCAGGGCATTAATGTCCTTTCATGAGGATGCTTGTTTATATGGACGGGTCTTACTAAAATAATTCATAATCTTTATTAGTTCCCTGGTCTATTTCCTAGGGTTTTCATCCTTTGAAGCCCAAATCCCCTTTCTTTGGTTAAAATGGTTTATAAGCCCATGAGTATGGCCACTTCTTTGAGTTTCTCTCCTTTTCTGTGAACTCCCATGTGTGTGAATACTATTAATTGTGTGCCTTTTCTCCTGTTAAGCTCTTTTCTTAGTTTAATTTGCAGGCCCCCAAGCAATAACATAAGAGGATAGAGGAAAAGTTTTTCCTTCTCCATAAACAACAGCCTCTGGTAAATTGGAGTCCAGGGAGGCTGTCTACAAGACCTCAGGCCTAGACTGAAAAATTTGATGGCATGATCAGTGTTCATTGACTGAAAGTTTCCAAGAAGACAGGACAACCAGCTAACACTTTTTGAGTGCCCACTTCTTGTCAGCCACTGTGTTCCTAAATGCACCAAAGCCTTCAAAGTCAGTCTCATTTTACAAAGTAAGTCTTCCTTTCTTAATTTACTGGCGAGGAAATGGAAGCTTGGGGAGGCTAAGGAAATTCCCGGAGACTCTCAGGCACCCTTCTGCTCCCCTCACGCTCTGCTGCCCCTCGTGCCCCCTTGCTGCTGGCATCTTAAATGAGGGCCCCTCTGCCCCGTGTGTGTGCAGCTCAGCTCGGGGGCTGATGCAGGATCCACAGTGTGTGTTACATCACTACGTGCGCTTCCCCTCAGCTCCCTACTCTGATCCCATTTAATGGGTAACTTGGGGAGTTACCACCTCATGTTGGGCTGTTCCAGACTGTGACACACCAGTGCTGTCTTAAATGTTATTATTAAAGCTAAAACGTCCCCAAGTCAAGTTCCTGCAGAATCTTCTCTTGGTTTGCATTTTGGCTCCATGAGTTTTTAATGCAACCTGAAAGTCTTCCACCTGCTTTTGTGTGGGAAGCTGCACATTCTGTCCTGTGAGTTTATGTACCTGTCAGCCCTGTGATTTCACAGCTCTCTAGTGAGTAATGCATCAAGCTTGTCCATCTCCTTATTTGCCAGATGTAAGGCGCAATGCTGCCTCGTGTTCGTTTTCCCTCTGATACGAGGGATTGCCTATCCTCAACTCTCCCCTCCACGGAAGATTTCTGGCTGGTAAAGTGAAAAAAGCACCCTTTCAAAAATTCACAGAACTGTCACACTGCTTCGTCATAGCCACCGAACACCTGTCTGCCTGTCTGTTAACCCTCCGTCACGGAATAACTGTTCCATATATCCAGTTCTTCCCTGAATTATTTTCCCCCTGGAATAATGCTTCTTTACAAGGGCTGAAGACATAGGGCGTATGAGTCTTAGGTGCACTTGTGTGCACTGATTTCTATGCTAATAAATCGAAATTCTGGCACAGGCTTCATCTCAGAAATCTCTTGAATTATGGGGAACATCTCCAAAAAGTCATGGCGCATAAAACCTAATTTACTTAAATGTCATCCACACAGCAAAAATATATTTTGGTCTAATTAGAGTTCCTTTGAAGGGTAGTAGTGCCTGTTAATTTGGCTGTATTGTTTGGCTGTGGGTCATTAAATGTAACAGAATTTGGGAAGAAGAACTAACCAGCTTCCAAGCAGGAGAGGCTGGCATTGCCCCGTCTCAGAGTTCTCACTGCGTCAAGGGTGAGTGCTCACTGCCTGACTGCGCAGGTGCAGGGGGCTGAGGATGGACTGAGACCCAAACAAAGGCCGAGACCTGAGGGGACAGGTGCAGGGGAAAGGCCTGGCTAAAGGCACGGGTTTGATGGTGTGTGTGTGCGTGTGTGTGCCGAGTGCACGTGCATACGTGGGGGTGGTTTGCATGCATGCCTGCATAGTGTGTGGTGTGCGTGTGCTTGTGAGGGAGTCGTGTGTGTGTTGTGTGCATGTGTGTGTGGGGTGGTGGTGGTGTGTGTATGTAGTGTGTGGTGTGCACCTGCATGTGGGGGGGGTGTGCTTCAGTGCGTGTGTGATATGTTGTGTGGAATATATGTGTGTGAGTGCGAGGCAGGCATGTGGGGGGTGTGTGTGTCCAAATGTCTTAGTTGCTGCAAATTATCACCAGATGGTGCGATGGAACCAAGCACTGGGCCTCATGAAACGATGAATTCCAGTGGGTAAAACAGCCCACGTAAGGCCAGCAGAAGGCAACCCCCGAGCCCTCAGCCCGGCGGTCCTGCAGAGCAGCGGTGTGCTGAATGGAGGGGACGCGGGGCGGGTGACGGCGTGGCCGCCATCCCTGCCTCTCTCTCCATGAGGGACGTGGGTTTTCCTACCTTCCGCCCAGTGAGCCCACCAGGGGGCACCCTGCTGTCTGAGGGGGTTGTGGGGGAGGGGGTAAGGGGACAGTCGTCCGGCTGTTCCGTCTGTTACTGGGAGAGTCGGCTCATTGCGGGGGAGGTGAGCGCGCTGAGAGGTAGAACGTCCCACACAGTGTGCAGTGACCCGACCCTTCAACAGAGCCGTCTCTGCAGCATCAGACCCCGGGCATCAACAGGACACGCTGCACGGGAGCGCGCTGCCGGGCAAGTCACTGCGCCTCCTCGTTAGTCAGATGCGGGCTGCGCTAGGACTGTTCACAGCTGCTTTAGTGGTTCTGTAAATGTGGGCTTGATTTTTATTACACATTCATGTAACAAGCAATAATTAAGTGCTTATCGTGTGACAGGAGCTGTCCATATGCTGGGGCCACAGAATAAAAGAAGGCAGGAAATTTCTCAGGAAAGGAGCAGTTCGATGGAAGAACCCAGAACAACAAGGGACCATAAGACCAGGGGCAGGGGGGGAGGGTACAGCTCAGCAGTAGAGCGTAGCATTAGGGTTCAATCCCCAGTGCCTCTGTGGCAAAAATAAATAAAATTTAAAATAAATAAATAAGCCTAATCACCGCCCCTCAAAAAAAAACCTCAAATTAAAAAAAAAACCAGGGTGGAAACCGCAGTGCAGCTCTGCCGCAGAGGGGCCCTCGGGAGCCTGGACCACGATCTTCCCACGTCCCTCCTGCCTCCACACACGTGGCTGAAAGGCGTCCACACTTCCCGGTCCTGGGTTTAGGTGTCAGGATGCAGAGGGAAGTGACAATCGCTATTTAAAACATCAGCAGGCTGAGACCCCACGGGGCATATTTCACAGCGAGTAGGATGCCTGCCTGCCTTGGAAATTCTCAAATACAGGTCAGCAGCCCTGTCAACTCTGTCCTGTCAAGAAAAGCCTATTTGACCTGAAACCTGAGGCTAATTCATACACTTGGGATTGAGAAAATATCTTTATACGTGATCAGAATAATTCCTCAGTAAGACAACGTCACTTGCCAGTGTTTCCAGAGGGTGAAATTAAGAGCAGGAACCCAGTTCTCGGTCCTAATCGTGATGGCTGGTCAGACTCCAGGGCTTCGTTACCACAGGGCTGGCTCCGGGCTTGGCAATTAATGAGGAATACTTGGAGAAATGTGTCCCCTCAGGTCCACGTGATGCCAGCGCTCTCTTCACCCTCCCCCACCATGAGAGGGAACACCTCTCCTGAAGACTGTGCAGTAGGAGGACCAGGGTCTCGCCAGGCATTGAGTGTCCCCTTCTGCGACTAAGGGACGTGTGCCCGAGCTCCCCAGGGCCACCAGGAGAACCAAATTCTGGGACCTGTTCCTTAGACGCTCACAGCTGCTTTCATGGACCAGCATCGGAGGGGCTTTGGGGAGGAATGTTGAAGCAGTGACTTCATAATGGATTAAATCCAGAGTGGAGAGCCCCTGCCCTCTGATGCCGCACTGAGTTCCACCACCGGCACCCTCATGCCGTACTGCGTGCCACTTCTTAGTGAGGGCTTTGAACTGGTTCTGCTTCCAGCACTCATCCAGAGGTACCCCCCCATCCCTGGCCCCCATCGTCTGCTGGCCACTGGGCGAGCTCAGACAGCAGGACATTAGGACAGATTAGGACACTGCCTGGTGGAAGCTCAAATCCCCCCTGCAGGGTGTGTTTTGTTCAGGGAATGCATCACTGTGTGATGCTCCACTGGTGGAACTGCACACCTGTGCCTGTTCTGCAGGGAAGTGAGGGGACATTGCTACACAGCAGCCCTGGAGTCAACACACGTGAAATAAAAGGAGCAGGCGAGCCAGATGGGTTTGGCCACGGCTGGAGGAGAACGGATGCGCTCGGGGAAGGTGTCTGCTTCTATATCAGTCTCATGTTTGTTCAGTGACTAGGAAGCACCTGATGTTTTTATGCTGTTGTTAATTTACACCTTTGTGCATGTCAGGGTTTCCCGAAAAAAACAACCAGAGAAGACAGGAGGTGAGAGAAATGAAGACAAAGGGACAGGAAAAATGGAATGATCCAGGAGCCTATGGCACCAGAACAAAAGAACGTCCAGGAACAAAAGGACCCTTGTTGAGATGGAGATGGGGGAATCGCTTTAAAGTAGAAGTTTATCTCTTCCTTCACAGCCCTGACCACAGAGCTCCTGGTTCTGTCTGCGTGGGTGCACACATGCCCATGCAACACATACACCTATCCATGCAACACCACACACACACCTGTGCGACATCAAACACACATGCCCATGCATCACACACACACATGCTTGTGCAACACCACACACACATGCCCGTGCACCACACACACACGCACAGCAAAACAACATGCCAGGATAACCCCATCTAGTTGTCTGCGGCATTCCCAGATTTCAAAGGAGGGTGCTTAATCTAGAAGCTCACTAATGCTGATTAGCATAATCAAGCTCTCTTTATGCACAGAGAGCCTTAAAAAAGATAATAAAACAGCACCTATTTCTTAACTGGAGAAGATAGTGCTGTGAGGGCAAAAAAAAACCCCAAGAAACAAAACATCCTTTGCCTATGATGGCTGGTTTTGTGGGGCAGGAGGAAGGCTGTATTAACTGACAGTTTCTCAAGACCTTGGAAGTGGGGGGTTCAAGTCAAGTTCTAGCTCCTGGAATGTGGGAGACGTCTGTTTCCTCACGGTTCCCAAGACAAAGGGGTGCACATTCTTGATGTTTACCTGAGGAGATTGAATGCCAGCGCCGGGGGTCACACAGCCGTGCGAGCGAGCAGCTGTCGCCTGGCTGGAGGAGCTGATGCGGGACTGGATGGAGCGGGACTCAGGCGGAGACCAACCGTCGTGCGGTGTCTGTAACCGCTTTGCTCCCAAAGGCGCACTGAGGTCCTCTGCTCCTGCCTTCGTCCCACACCAGGGAAGTTTAATGCCTGTCCTGATGCAGGTTTGTTTGCCGTCTTTCATAGGTTTAGCTATTTGGATTAACAAGGGAAAAAAAATGGTACAAATAGCTTTTTGCTTCTTTCAAAATCTAAGAAGCTGAATAACATTCTTGAAGAGTTAAAATGTTCCAGTGCATTCACAGCAGAAAATGTGGAGCTTTGCCATTTGCTGGAAATGAGATCATGCAGACTATTAAGACGTGTTTCCCAAATAGCTAGTAACTTCACGACACACGGCTTCCAGTGATCTCCTGCAGAACAAGACTACTCTTAGCGCAGCTGTGAGTTTTATTTAGGGGACGAGAGTAGTTGTTCTGGCTATCATTAGATATGATTATCACATTTATTCTGGTATTTTTGTTACTTCATTGAAATACCAAAAAATTCTCCAGAAATATTCAGAGCAGAGTAATGACATCTCTGATATATGTCTACCCACCAGCCAACAAATATTTGTTGAGAGTTTATTATGAGATGAACAGGACCGGGATGTTTAAAGACCTTGGGGATGGGTAACATATGCTACTTAGCTTTTTAGGCAGAATGGATTTACTACAGGAATTAGATGCTTGTAGAAGGGTTGAACTGGTGAAAACATAGGGCTCCAGACTGAGCCTCCAGAATCTGCCACTAGAAAATATCCCAGAGCTGCTGGGAAAGTTCCCCGAACAGCCCCCGAGCAGGGATGTGTGTCCCTTGGTCATCTGAGTGCAACGGGACGTTGGTGTCTGGGTTTGCCCCACTGCTGTGGATTTGAGGGTTTGTTACCCACGCAACCTAGAGCGACTCCGGGAAGTCGCAGGGCAACCACTGAGTGTAAAAGTAAGTCTGCTCTTGGGCCTGATGTTGAAACCTAGGCCAGAATAAAGGTTTTCTCTTCTCACGCGTGGGTACATACCATTTTATTAATAAGTGCAATTATTTTAATAAACAATATTTCCTCTACAAAGAAATCTGAGGCTTAGTTTAAAGGCAAAGATAGCTCATTAACGAAGATAGTATCTCCCAGCACAAGCATATTATTAAATTATGAATAAGGTTATGATGGTGTTTTGTGGTGAGTCACGTTGCTGAAATTACAGTACGTCTGGTGCCTTCTCTGTTTCAGCTTCTTGAGCATCTCTGCTGGGCGGCTCCGGTTCTGTTTTGTTGTTGCAGATTGTTCTTTACAGGTTTTAATTAGCTTTAAATTGGAAAAAGAACATTTTGGTGTTCTGTGATTAAAGCTGTCAAAATAATATTAATGAAGAATATACTTCATTTGCACTCACATGGAAATTTATGATTTCACTCATCTAATCTGTAAATAGTTGTTTTTCCCCCTCTGTCACTCTCTAATTATTTTGCACAAATTTTTCTCACACGGGTAGTGATTATGACAGGCCACTGGCAAGTTTATTTGGTATCTTTACTGCATGTTTTGCAATGGACTTTCCTTCCAATTGTATTAATTTATTTGGAGTAATAAGAATATATCAGCAACTCTACCATCTCCTACCAAGTCTGCATTAGCCGGGAGGTTATTATGTCATGTAAATTATGAAATATAACACCTAATCATGTCTTTACTGAGGAGTTACTGCTAAAGATCAGGGCACAGTTTTGACGAAGGGGAACCTGGGTCACGAGATAAAAAATTCTTCTTCCTGTCTTGTAAGGCCGTCCCGTGAGGTCAGCAGCTGGTTATCCTTGGTGTCAGGACGTGTCAGCCTGGGAATGTGCCCCGTGTTTGCTCTCCCTCCTTCTCTGCCTCACTCAGCCTTGCTGTCATCCCCACTCCCCCATAATTTCCTTGCACAATGTATCAGTAGCATATAAACTTGTGTGCTTCCTGGGAAAACGGGCCAAAAGCTGGTATCAGGATTGGTCCCAGGAAGGAGAGCGTCAGAATGGGATTCAAAAGCTGGGTTACGCAATGGTGAATTTGATGGCTGGGATGTGGGGTGCCCAGATTTTGGTCAAACATTGTTATAAGTGTGTCTGTGAGGGAGGGTGTTTTTGGATGAGATTAACGTTTGAAAGGGTGGGCTGTGTAAAGCAGATTGCCCTCCCCAATATGGGTGGGCCTCGTCCAATCCATTGAATAAAAATCTATTTGTGTAAAACAAAAAGGCCCACTGTCCTTCAAGGGAGCTCCTCCTGACCGGCCTTCTAGCCGGGACATCAGTTTTACCTGCCTTCAGACTAGAGACGAGACATTGGCCCTTCGTGGACAACACCCCTGCTGACATTTGGGCTGGGACCATCCCATCAGCTCGCTGACTGCAGATCTGGGGACTAGTCAGAGTCCACAAACATATAAACATAAATATATACAGAACTTTAAGAGTAAATGTTCTAAGTTGATTCTGGGGTTTCTGGAATTGAGCATCTAATCCAATTAGACTTATAGACACCAGTGGCTGTTTCTATAGCATGATCTGGCAACAGAGACACACAAAATACCACTCATCAAACCTGTGCTGCATGGTCCTCAGAATAACAGAGTGGAATGAGACTCCTTCGCTGATGCGTGCGATGCAAAGATGAGGTGACTGAAGAGGGGGTGAACAGGCAGGATGAAGGAAATACGGCTGGAAAAGCTGTGGAAGATTCAGGAGGTGGTGGTGATGACAAAGTCTAAGACATGCCCAGTGTAACACAATCCAGCTAGTTTAATTTCAAATATTGTTTCCAAGTTTGCAGAAAAAGAGAAAACATTCAAAAGAACTTCAGCAAATTTCATCCAGAAAACCATCAAGTCACAGACTAAGAGAATCTTCGAGAAAAGCTACCCTTGTGACTATCATGAGAAAATACGTCGCTAGCCTGAAAGCCCTGAGGGGAAAATGAAGTTCAACAAAAGTGCAAAATAAGACAAAAATAAGTATATCTTTGATGCCAATTTGTTTTAAAGTAAAAATAATGTAATCCTGGAAAAATGCCCTAATCAAACACGTGTAAGAAGTGAGGATCTTACTGAACATGTGTGTGATCCTTTTGAACTTTTTAACCAAAATAACAAGTATGAACAAAAAGTTCTGCTCATTTCCTGTCCCCACCTGGGGCTCTTCGGGACCCTGCTGGGTTCACACAGCTCACACCCCAACCTGGCGAGCGGGTGGGTGGGAGGAGAACCAGCCACTGCTCACACAGCCCCGGGGGCATCGCCTCTCCAGAACTGTATCCATCTAGCTCTCATCGATTCCGTAACCATCTGAAGTCCTTAAAATTAGATGATTTCTGTAAATTATTTGTTTTTCCCCTAAAGTTTGCAAAGGAGAGCTTGCCATGTGCAGCTCAATCTCCCCCCCCCCCCCAGCCGTGGACCCTCCACCGACACTTCCCCTCAAGCTTTAGCGAGAGCAGGTCTCTGAACGCTGAGTTGTGAAATAACTCTGGGTCCTATTTGCCTAGTTCTGAAACTTTCCCTCTAAATATAATTAGCAGGTGAAGGGCACCTGCTAATAATCTTTTTCTACATTACCAAAGTTACTAACTAGGATTAGCCTCCTAGAGTCTTCTTTTTCTTCTCTCTCCTGTTTTCTGCTGCTTCCATGTAAGTCAAGGGCTTTTTATCATGGAAAACGTATATGAAATAGCTTCCTAACAATCCTTCCAGCAGTTAACTTACACCCCTTGTCTCCATGAGTTTTCAAACACAGCTTTATCTTTAGTTCTGCTAAAGAAACAAAGATTCATTACGAGTGAAGAAGGATTTTTACTTGCAAGAAAAGACGGGAGCAAGGAGAGATAGAAGACTCTTCAAAACTGCAGAGATTTGTTGAATATATAATATTTATGTTTATAAATTAATATTTATTTAATATATACAAGTATGTGGCGGTGCATATATATTTATGTGGCTATACATAAGTACACACATACATATGCATAATCATACACACATACCTGGAATTTACTTTCATATGCAAAAGAGGTCAGGGTTTATATATTATTAAGTATATAACCTGCTTTTCCCACTCAATACATTGTGTTCCCACATCATTACATGTTTTTCCATAACCTGATTTTAATGGCCATGAAATACTTTATTGTATTGAATTTGCCATAATTTATTACACCTGCCTCCCTTAATTGGACATTTGGTCTATGTCTAACCTTTACTTTTTAAGGAAGGGTAAAAACTGATGGGATTTACAGAGATCTTTATCCATCCAGAAAGTCTGCTCTTGGAGAACATAGTATAATTTTCAAACTTTACTGCCCAAGTGGATTATAGTGGAGTGTATTTCACACCTCACTCATAAGTTTTTGAAAAATAAATAACTCTTTCGACTAACACGTGAGTGGCAGGACCTGTGAGGTCTGGTTCCCCTGGGACACGGCTGACAGAACACAGAGCTGAGTGGTTCAGAGCAATGGGCCACCCCGCAGTGAGGCAGCCGCCTCTGTGTTCCCCTGGGAGGAAATGGTACTTGCAGATGAAAAGTTTATTGCTATTCTTTTAGCATATAACTTACTAAGCATTTACAAAAGCACATGCTCTATGAAAACATTTCTAAACATAAATTATTTTACCTCATTTTTGCGAAACTCTATTATCCCCAGTGGAAACAGTTTCCGGGGAACTTACCCTCTTGGTTGAGCATCGCATGGAAGTTCTGCTGAGTGAGACGCTGAAACGGTTACTTCCGAAATTTGGTGCCGCCCTCGTGTCTGCATGAAGGTCAGCATTTTTGTTATTGCAGAGGTTTGATCCCCTAACCCTTCATCAGACTGACTGGCGGAGCTAAAACAACTCTAAAGGAGCTCAGAATGGAAGCATGTCAACAGTGCAGAGACCCTGGTCTGACTTCTCACCTCCTAAACACAGAGCCTGAGGCAGGACTCTGGACTAAGTAACTGGAGGAGGGAGTGAGGAAGAGAGAAGCCAGTGAGAAAGTGCTCTCGGCTAGAGACCAGCCTCCCGCTCATCCTGCAGCCAGTGCTGCAGGAGTGGTTCAGCCTTGAGTCAAGGTCAGTCCCTGGCAGATGGCTTCTTTAGGAATGAGGGAGGGGACAGTAAGGTCACCAGAGAGGTGGCGCTGATTCAGCAGAACAGTGAGAGCAGTGGCAACCCTGAGAGTCTGATGTAAGGAGGTATCCTCTAAGGTGTCTTTGTCAACAGGCTGGTAATTACTTAAACTGATTTCCCTCAAAGTCTGACTAATCCACTGAAATACAGACTTAAAATAATGCACAAAGTGTCCATCTCATAGAAGGGCTAAAGGTAGCTGCGGAAACAAGGAATTCCAGTCTCCCCACATTTGCATTTGTTAATTGTCATGGAAGAGTCTTTTGTGTGTCAGCAAGAACTAATTTTCTTTCTGCCACCAGCTCCTGCTGCTTTTAAGAAGATGTCAATGTTTCCCTTTCTGCTCCTTTTCAGTTCTGCAGCCTGTCCCCACCTCATCCCCACCCTCTCACTGCTTCAGTGAAAAAGGTTACCCAGGATTTTTTAAAAATGATGTTGTAGAAAAGTTTCTTAATGAAGCAAGCACTCTAACAGAAATAGACTTAATGCCTTGAGGCTTTGAGCCAAGAAGAAATGGTGAGATGTATTTCCATGGCTGGATGGTTTCTTTTTTCTTTTTTATAAAGTCAGATGTGCCAGTAGGAAATTTAAAGTGTTCCTCTTGATGTAAAAGCCTAGAGCATAAGAAGCTATTCTTACTTTTTATGCAAGCCGTTTCTTTTTCTGAGAAGTCCATAAAATCAGGCTGATAATTCACTAAATGCTCTGTTTAAATTGAAATCTTCTGCTTTAGAGAACATTATGTCCTGGAGACTAGCCTTACTTTCTCTGAGTTAAATAGCGACCCCTCCTTTATCTCTGGTATTTGTTAAGTAACAGAAATTCAACTGAGTCAATTTTAAAGATCTAATTGGCTTCATTGAACAATTCATGGTAACTCAGGTGGCATCTCAGGCAGCAGATGGAGAGGAGCTCAAGGAGCTGCAGGGAGTAGGGGCTTGTGCAGGCAGGAGGGGAGGGAGAGGAGGGAGGGGTTACCCCTTCTGGGGGATGGGGAGGACCAGCTCATTGGTGCTGACCAGAAACTTCCACGCTGACCAGTTAAAACTACATTCTGGGGGGTGGCTGAAGCTGCAGTTAGGTTAGGTACTGAGTTTCAGTTGTGATGTGGGCTTCGCACAAGTGACTCCATTTTGGGCCTGTTGTCTGTTTCTTAACATATTTTTTTTGACAACGCTGAAGTCCGGTGTCTTCAATGACCAATGAGATGTCTGAGAGTTTGACTTTTCCTCTGTGGAGGTGAGAAATGGCTCACTGATTGGGGTGCAGGTGGGAACACAGCAGCTGGGAGGGAAGAGGGGCTGACTCAGTGAGAGCAAGGACGTTGGATGCGGTCACGTTACCCATGGAAACAGAGCCAGGAACCCGTCTCTGTTGCCCACACTGAAAGCACTGAAAGGTGACATTTTTCCATTTCTGTGTCTTCAAAAACATCACGAGGTTCGATTTTTCAAAGGAAACCTGAAATAAAGTGCCTAAAATCTATGACCATAGTTCATGGGTATAACTTGGTCTCTCCTATGTTAAAAATAATTTGTAATACACAAACTAGTTTTTGGAAAATGAAGAAAAAAAATACCTCCATGTTGTGAATGGGTTGTTAACAGAGTCAATCCATTATAATATCTCACTGTAGACCACCATTCCCCCGGAAAAAAAACAGGTCATGCCAAAATGAAGACGTTCTCTAAAAACGATGTAGAAAACACATCTAGAAAATGACATGTTACATAGATAGAGATAAGATTCCAGAAGCAAAGAACAGCAAGCAGATTAGGAGACGATGCTTATGACACCTGCAGGGAATGTTAATAGCTGCCTCGATATTGGGCTTTTGTCATAGTTCAGCACATTTACTCTTACTTGCTTTTTCGTTCTACATCTGAACACAACTTTAAGGGAAGTTAGAAAGCAAACATTTTTCACTGAGCTCCATTTACCGTCCTCTGTGCACGACACCGTAGAGCTAAGACCGTTGCCTCTGTTTCTTCCCGAAGAAGGAATGAGTGTTTTTTCCTTTATCCCTGGAGCTTGTAAACTGAGTCAGCCATGTGCTTTAGAGAATGAGACATGAGACGATGTTTAAAATGTGAGCGTTTTCTCCTCAGTCACGTGGCGTTAGCTCAGAAACAGGGCTGCCCGCAGTGGGGTTCTGAAACTGACTCGTGACTGCAATTGTCTGTGCGCTCCTCATGCAGCTCTGTGCGCAGAGACTTGAGTTAGCAGCCCGAGACAGGCTGTGGTGGAAGCACTTATGTTATGGAGAGTCGGTTCTTGTCTCCTTGCGGGAAGAATTCAGAGATCAGACACAAAGATCACGAAGGCAAAGCAAGGGTTTATGAAGCGACAGTGCGCTCTCAGGAGGAGAGCGGGCGGACTCAAGTGTGCAGCTGCCCTGAGTTTCTTTGGCAAGCTGGTTACACGGGGTGTGAAAATGAATGGGTGAAATATTCGCTGGGGGGGAGAGGTTTTGAGTTGTATTTCCTGATTTCCATCCCAGCTCCACCTTCCTGAGGGGAGGAGGGATTTTTGTCCTTATTTAGCCTTGATCAGAAGTGTCATGGCCTCAGTACGTGATGGGTATTTCTCATCTGCAAGGCTAATTATATTGTAATGAGCGCATAATGAGCAAAAGGTTACATTTGGACACTGGAGATTCCCACCTTTTCTCACCTTTACTTGCCTCTCGGACAGTTGCCACCACGAAATGTGTGGTTTCCTGTCAGTCTAGAAGTTCCTGTTTTTCTTTGTCTGCCCGAGGACCCTCATTGTTTTTAGCTCACAAGATGTGTGGTCTCCTGCCACTCGGCCTATGCCCCCCTGTCTCTGCTCATATCTAGTTATCTGCTTGTTCTAACATCTGTACTACAGACATTGACAAATGCTACAAATCGGAGGTTCCCTCCCCCCAGAGGTTTACCAGCACACAACTGGCTGCAACCAGCTCCTGCTTTTAACTCTCTCTCTCCACTTAGGTGGAAATAGCCTGCTTTATACAAATAGGTGTCTATAAACCACAATCATTCTTTTTGTAAAATTCTCTCATTTCCTTTATCAGAAGCATTATTTCTTGATTTCTTTTTTTGCCCTTCCCAATCTTAGTCAGTTGGCTGCCTTTTCTTTTGGTTTCCTTTAACCTTCAATAATCTTGCTTTTTCAGACTTTAGCCACTTGTTTCCATTTAAGAGAAAGTAAAAAACAAGGGTTTCACACAAGTGGGAAACCAAGATGGCATTCTCAGAAGCTGAGACGGCAGCTGTCTTAACAGATTTGAAACAATTCTCCATCATTCTTAGATACTTCTATTCCAGTTGTGGGAATGGTGACTGTTTTGTATACACATACAATTTATATGTGCAGAGAGAGAGAGAGAGATTCATTCAATTGTGGGGATTAGCAAATTCAAAATCTAGACAACACCTTCACAGGAACTTCTAGACTGGTGCCTAGCCGAATATCTGGGTACCATGGCCAAGCTGACACTTGTAATTAACCATCACAATAGCTACTGTTAGACTTTAAAGAAATATGCTTTGCATTTTAAAATGAGTTCATTCCTTTCATAAATACATAGAAAGCAATCTTATTGTTGTGGGAAAGGAGTGATAAACTGTTTGCCTTTAAGAGAAATTGCTTTGGGATCCAGAGCCTTCCGGTTGTGGTCTTTTCTGACTTACTGTGGACTTTGCATGGATCACTTAACGTTCTGTGCCTGCGTTTGCTGATGACCCAAGGGGGCCTCAAGAATGTGGTCTGAGAAAAAATACTCCTCAGGGTTAATGGGGTCCCCTGGGTCTCTCCACACTCCTTGGAGGAAAGGGCTGCAGGAGTACAAATGATTGTTATGAGAGATCTAACACTTCCACTAAGATAGGAACGGATATTTCTGAACTTCTCCTTTGCGCATTCAAGGTAAAAGCATCTCGGAGCTACCCGAAGCGCTGTATTGCGAATAATCACTAGAGTTTTCCTTCAGCCACTGAAACACTCTTACAATTACTATCATTTTTTTCCTGGTGAAGATTCAAATCACATACTGAAAAACATACACAGGACAAGATTTTTGATTAAGAAATAATTAGCTTGACAAATGTTACCACTAAATGTCTCCTTTTGTTTCTCATCCAAAAAAAAATGTATTTTTTTTCAGATGTGGGAGAATGGTTGGAGTAAAATGTTGAATCTTAAAATTTTATATGTCTATGTAACTGACCATAAGGAAATATACTTATTGTCATGGTTAGTCTACCTGGTAACATTACTCATTTTATTATGTGCAGAATCAGATGCTGCTCCGTACTAGGACAACTGGCTGTAAGCTTATCGGAATAATTCTATAAAAACAGATGTGCATTTTCTTTTCAAATTTTCCCAAGTAACTAGGGAGATGGGGGATCTTGCATTTAGAGCCCGTATTTTCAATGTGATTACTCTAACTTCTTGTGTAGACATAACTTAGTTTCTTCTTATGATTAACATATATAGATGTAGACTTTTATTCTTCCGTGATGAGAGATTTAAAATCTCATTCTTAAACAAGTTTTTTTTAAACATTTTTTATTGATTTAAATCATTTTACAATGTTGTGTCAACTTAAACAAGTTCTTATAAGGAGCTCATATTTATCTGAAAGCCAATTCTATTTTGATCTATGACGAAGACTGTGGACAATTAATTTCTCACTGACATTAAGTACCAGCATTAACTTGGTCTTAACTATACTTCATTTTGTGTGGCCCTTGAGAGATTCAACGATCAGTTCTTAAAATGAGATCCTGAGATTTAGAAAAACGCCCTTCCGTGCTTACGAGCACTGAGGAATGTGTGAAGTCGCCTCACTGATAAAATGCTGAGCACCTTTGATGATTTTGTTTGCTCCAGGCTCACAGAACTGATGACAAAATGATTGTTTTCAGTCTTGGCAGCCAAATTCTCCTTCTAGACTAAGAAATACATACCAGACTGCAAGGCCAGCGCGTCCTGCTCTGTGGGCTTTCAACAGCTCCTCCTCTTACATTTATTCTCATCACTTTTCGGCTTCTTATGCTAACATCCTGTGTGATTCCACTCTCCAGAGCCTTACAGACCTCAGAACTTTAACATTTTTTCCCCAGGATTTAGAAGTAATTTTTATTGGAAATAAAAACTACTACAAAGTACACTCACAATGTAGAAATTAAAGCTACGGAGAAAGTGTCACAGATTTTTAACATCATTATTTTAGAGTTAAAGGAACTGAGATCAAGAAAGTTTGTAGCAGATTCCCCCAGGGACACACATTTAGTTAATATCTCATTTATTTGGACCCATATTCTGATTTTAATTAAAACTTAAAATTAATTTCTAATTAAATTTAATTAGATTTTAATATCCCACCAAGAACATAAGTAGACAGCTATTTATCAGTTACTAACCAAGAATAGTTTATCACACTATAATCTGTTTACCCTTTTCAACAAACTGTTCTTAAATTCAGTTGAAAAATGAGTGTTTAAGGGAAAATGTTAAGGAGTGTTTGGTGGAAAGGTGAGAGAAATGAGATGTTTATTGTAGAGATTTGGATCTTGTGATTGAATAAATCTCTTTAAAAATAAATCAGACCAGGGATCAAATTCCAGCCTGACAGTGGGATGTGCTTTGCTGCCTTACCCCCCAGTAAAATTGATGAAAATTACTTATTTAAAAAATCATTTAAAGACTCTGGAACTGGTCCTAAATACAAACAGAAAATGAATTCAAAAGTACCTAAAAAGGAAATGTGTTAAGAAAGGCAAGAGTCTGTGGTCTTGGAACCAGGATTGCTCCCTCCCCCTCACCTCTCATCTCAGTGAGTCAGAGACCCCATTTCGTATGCTGTAGCTGGAACACAGGCTTCCCTCTCCTCCCAGTTGCAATTTGGAGGCTTTCTTCCCAGAAAGAGTAGAATTTCAACTTCTCTGTTTATAATTCAAAACAGAAGAATATAGCTAATTGGACCCGTTTATGGATGGTCCTTTAAGAAATATGGACGATTCCCTTACTCAACCGCGTTTAGTTAGGTGTTTGCTTGGCTGAGTGCAATTTGACCTTTCACAATGGAATTGACTGAAATTCCAAATGAGACGAGCGAAACTCATAACACGTGTTGAATCTGATTCCTCTGAAAATGGGGACAATATTTAAAAAAATTGTCTGACCACTCATATCCCTCAATCCTAGATTTATATCATTTCACACAAATACTTGGATGCAAGTTTTCAGTTGATTTTCCCTAATATGATGGTGTGAACCTGAATAGAAATTTCCCTGGACACTCATTTCCTCTCACAGTGAGAGGATGGATACGCCCAATGAAAGTGGCTTTTTAACTTGTCTTATTTATCTTTTGTTGTTCTTTTTTGTCTCTTTTGTAACCAGTGGAAAACCAAAAGAGGAGTATTTTTTAAAAGGTTTGGCTCTTCCTCACCTGAACATTCCTTTCAGAGAGCAGGTCATTCTAAGAAAACAGCAGGCAGACACCTAAAATCGGGTGATAATTGCTTTCAGCTTAGTGACTCAGCCCCAGGAAGTGCTCTTTGTGTGTGGATTTTAATTTTTGATTTTTCAAGCTGGCCTAAATGCTCAGAGGTGAGCATAAGAGATCTGACAGTATGTGGCATGTGTTTGAAGCCATCTGTTTGTGTGGAATAAAAGGTGCCTCCTCAGGTGTCACTGTCATAACTGTTGACAGGCAGGGAGGCATCTGCCCTCCCCAGGCATCTCCTGTCGTTGCGTTTTCCATCAGAGCCTCCGTTCAGCAGATGATCCAACTAATGTCAGGACGGAGGGCTTGACAGTTGCCAGCACAGGTGTGCTGCAGCCATTCTTCTTTCGTTTTTATTTTTCCTTCTATCTAAACACAGAGGAAGAGTGTTTTCAATCACAGGTAAAAGAATCTGCGAGACTATGTCTGATGTCTTTTGGAAAAATAAAGCTTGGGAAACAATAAAGGAAAGTACTTTATTTTGTAAGGCAAATACTTAATCACAGCTTTATTATATTTCTAAAATAATTATTGGCTAATCAGTTTAATGATAAACATGTACTAAATACATGTTGTTCAGCAAAGGAATGCTGTACCGTGTATGTCTCATAATACATCTGTTGCATCACCCACTGCGATATCACTGTACCAAAAAATTGTGATTTAGGGTTTATATGCCAGTCATCCAGCTAGATTGTAAATTCTTGAAGACAAGGAATGCCTTCCTCACCTCACATCTGCCATTAGTTGCTCAAAATAATCTATCAGTAAGTATTTGTTGAATGCATGGATGTGTTCATGAACTAATTAAGCACCATAAAATATTATTAAGCTGGGTGATTTTGTGTGCACTCACCAGGATATGTATGTGATGCACAATGAATTCAGGATTTCAATAAATCTAATTTCTATCAGGTGATGATTCATTAGAAGTCATTTCTAATGTTATCCATCTTGGGTAATAAAATTTCAAGGTCTCATTGTGCAAAAAAATAAAGTTACAAATTTTCTCCACATGCCCCCGAAACTGTGTTACCAAGGCTACATAAAAAACTAAACTGCACACTTGATGTCTCTTACACTTCTCCTTTGACTCCCTCCTGCCAAGTATTTGATGCGAGAGCTCCGTTTTGTCACCAAATGGTATCTGTTACCCTGAGCAGGAGTTAATGATATACTAACCAGATTAAGGCCATCTTCCCAGGGAGGGATGGGAATTTCATGGCAAGCGTCTGAACTAGACATTTTAATATCGAGAAACACATTATCAGACTGAAGCTGGAACTTTCTTCTGGTAACTCCCGCCAGGGGAAGGGCCAGCAAGGCTGCTCTGCAGGTGCAAAGTCGGAGGGAAAACAGCAACAAAGCATCGCTTCAAAATTCCCGTTTTAATGGCTGGATTCTGCCATTAATGGCTTTCATCGCATGGAGAAGTAAATACAATGATCGCATCTCACGCAAATGCCAGGCAGCGTCGGGCCAGCAGAGTCATCATCCAAATGTATTTGCATCCACGTGACAGCAGAGCCTTGATGACTGTGAGGAGGAGCATGAATTCTAACATGCTTTCCGATGTGATGTCATTTAGTTTAGAAAATTTCTTGCTGTAATTAGGAACACTGCATTTTCTGAGCACATCACTTAGGAGACATTATCGCCTGCTTTATTATGGTGAATCCTAACAGTGGACCCAGCTGCTTTATACTCCGTCCAATACACGACGAGGAAAAGGTTTAGAATCGACTATGTTGTGTCAGATAAGGGAGCTGGAAGTGTGAGATCAGAACCTCATCAGAACCATGTGGGAGCCACTGGATCGACAGTACTTTTGCTTCCTGGGTGAAATTTACCTGTTACGTGTGTGGCTTGCAGACCGAGGAGCCCAGCCTTAAGCAGGATGGGCAGAGGCTGAGCTTCCCTTCAAACCTCCCTCCTGGCCCCTCTGCTCTGATGGTCATGAATTCAGATAGAACATGCTACTGAGAGCCCTCCAGTGGGCAAGCAATTTCTGGACTGAATTGAGTTTGGCCCTTGAAGATGTACAATATTTATCTCAGATCTGAGACATTTTCAGTAGGAAAAACTGTTAAGTATTGAGACTGATATTCAAATCAGGTCACACAACCTGGTCCCCTTGAGAAGACCCCATCTTGAGATGAGAGGGGTGTGGCGCTACACAGTAACGGGGTGGGGGGATGCAGATGAGCATGGGGCACACTTTTTGTCTGAGGTAGACTCTGCTGTGCACCAGCCCCCTGCTGTTGCCTCAGGAACAGTGACACAGCTACGCCCTTCGTCAGAGGCTCGAATCCTCAGTCTGGAGCAAGAGAGCTGCTTTTTAATGAACCAATTTCCACAAAGTTATGAAATATATTGCATAAAACTATTATTTTAATAATATACTTAATAAGATAATCGCTTGCCTGTGACTTGGAAAGAAGCAATTTTTCTGACAGTGTCTTCTACACTGACTCACCCTTTAAAAGATATTGGGGCCAAGGTTTAGGACCATCTTGTCTGTTTTCAGGGATTGATTTATGGGAGCAGCCTTCTGAGAGCTACTCTGCTGTGCGTGGAGTTTGAAGGAAACATTTAGACAGATCCCTCCTACCGAGCATCTCTCTCTGCTTAACTAAGAGGCCATAGTGAGTACCAGAAATAATGAACTTAAAAAAAGTGTTTTTTTCAGGGAGACAAATACAATAATGAGGTCTTACTTAATTATGTGGTAGGCAACCCACCTGCCTCACTCATAGTTATTTTCCTGTATTTTCACAGCCTCTTGCTAATGAGAATATTGTCTTTCTTGACCATTACAAACACTTTGCAGGCCCACGCTGTTCATTTTATACAATATTCTAATAGATTAGAGAAATCGGCCATAAATGAGGTTCCGGGACGCCAAGAGGAACTTGGGGACGAGGGCTCCTGGCCCGGCCCCGTGCTTTGTGCCAGCTGGCCCTGGGCGCGCTCTGTGTGCGCCTCTGAGCAGAGTGCGCGTGTCGGGAGAACGCTTGTTCCCAGGATGGCATTTTCGTCCACTCAAAGTAAAAACAACCATCATTTTTGTTCCATCATTCCCAGATATCCCGAGCATTTTGAAGGTGATTTCCTTGACAGTGCGGTTCCTTTCGGTTAAATGTGCACTAAATTTATCACAAACTATAGGAAGATACTGCAGCAAATGACCACAAGTGTCCTTGACTGAGAAGCTACTTCCATGCCTCCCCTATTAGGTTTTATAAATCAGAGAGGAAAAACTTACCACCATCTTTTGCAGTTTATCGTATTAGCTAATTCAGTATTCCTGAAGTGCTTAAATCAGCTCATCTGCTCATTGCCTTTTTCCACTGATGCTCATGACTCACCTTGAACCTCGGTGCACCTCAATCAGGCCTCCAGCCAGCCTCCTGGAACATTAGTGATGGATGGACGAGGGTACCGTACGGATCTGCCTCACTTCCAACTACACATTCTTCTCTGCTCATTTTTCATTCTTCTGTATTTTGCTATTACCACCCACGGCTAGAGAAAGGTCAAGTTAGAAGCAAACAGGACTTGAAGGCAGGTATTCAAAACCTGAACACATTTTAAATGAACACGATGAGTTTGTTTTTCTATGTTGATTCACATTCTTAGGACAATTTGTATGAAAATATATCCATTACATTTGAATTTCAGGTGAGACATCATTGCAGGACCAGAGAGGAAACAATTTTAAATCTGGGTCAGTGGGGAGGTGAAAAGGGTTCAAATGAAAATTATTCTCTGATTGAAAATTAGATTAGGGTTTCGTCTGGAAAAACATTAGCATTTAGCATTGGGTATTAAGCTGATCAGACAAAGTACAGGTTGTCAGATAAAATACAGAATGTCTAGTTAAATTTGAATTTTAGATAATTGTTTCGTATCAATATGTCACAAATATTGCATGGGACACACTCATACTTTCAACTGTTGTTCATTTGAAAATCATATGTATCTGGATATGCTGGTATTTTATTTGCTAACTCTGACAACCCAATTAACATATGAGATTTAGGCAGAAAAAGGAAAAGGTCGAAACTGAATTCAAGGACTTAAATTTTTTTTGTGGTTGCTCAATAAATATTTGGTGAATGAATTAACATATTTAAAATGTGCAAGAGATGCTCTGAACTTCAGAGGAAAGAGGAGGAGCATTTAAAGCTCTCAGGACACAGGCTGGAGGAGAAATGGTTTCTGTCTCTTTAAAGGTTACTCAGATAGGCTTTACTCCCAGGGTTTCTAAAATTGGGACCACGCTCCTCTCCACGGAGAGAGTTGAAGAGTCACCTTCTCGAGAAGCAATGGGTGATAAGCATAAAATAGAAAATATGTAACAGAAATAAGCCTGAAAGATGTGATGCCTCATGCTGAGCGGAGAAAATCACCGAGAGGAGTCTGCTAAAATGATTCAAGCTCCAGGAAGCAGACGAGACACGACTTCCTTTGGTAAAAGCCACTGACCTGTTAGACCTCTGGCCTCCACCTTGTCACTGAGACCCCCGGTGCTGAGCGGGTCAAGCAGATCCACAGGTGCGCAGAGACACGGGAGGGCACAGGCGTTGGGCTGCAAAATAACACCAAAAAGGCGAAGCTCGCTCCTAGAGCATCAAGCCTGGACGACAGGGCAAAAAACGGCCAGGTAAGGAGTGGGACTGACCAGCCATCACACTGTCCCTGGAACATCTATTTAAAAAAAAAAAAAAGTGCTGAATTCAAGATTCCATGTTATTCTGCTTCAGAGTTCAGGCCAGCAGTGTCCAGTCACCCTGGATGCTGATGGAGGATGTGGGCACGGCCACCGGGTCCTGCGGGGCAGTTGTCTGATTCCACCTGTAACTCCAGGGGTTGCTCAGATATGGCAGCTGGCTTCCCTCTGCCCTCGCCTAGACCCTAAGAGGCATTACTGGCTTTTCCAAAAGTGACTGGTGCTCTTGCCACCCAAGGAGAGAGCCCACGAAAGAAAGTCATTTCTCTCTGGTTCCATGTCTACTCTTAACACGAGGGTTTTGTCACTGTGGGTCCAGCAAGGAAGCCGTACTGAGCAAAATGCTGCAAGGTAACAAATTCACATCCTTAGCAGAATCCTTTATCATTAAAAATTAAAAATACCAGGGGCCCCAATCAACAGTTAGGTACTGCTTGAAGAAGAGGTAGATGGCGTTGAACATCCCCTAGTTTTAAAGTGTCGGTTGAAGGGCTCTGGAGAAAGTGAGCTATTTCATTCAGTCCTGTGTTTGCTGCTACCCACTTAAGAAACATTAGCGTCAATAAATCATAGTAAAATCTCCAGCCATCTCCCTCTGAAAAGCTCTCTTCTGAGAACAGAAGTCCACAGAGAGATGATCACAGAGCGGTAGGTGAAGTGGACTTTACGGGCGAGCCCTCTGGGGATCAGGATTAATGAGAGCAGCGGTGATCCTAATAGTGATAATGGCAGGTAGCACTTACGGAGCACTGATAATTGGAGTCTGTCAATCAAGACCTCAACTGCGCCGCAGTGCAGTTACTTATCACTCCTGTTCACCTGAGAGAAAAAGGGCTGATGGCAAGGAAGCGCTTCACCTGACAGCGGCTGGCCTTGTCCCCGAGTTTGCACCATGACCTTTGCAACCAGGCTGATGGTGGCCACCGTTCCCCTTCATGCAAAAGATGAAAGAAATGCCAAAGAGACTCTTCAAAATGCTCATTGTCTGGTCCACGCTGATGCTTAATTAGGAAATATTTTTCAAGATTTTTAAAGTCAATAACCAGTTCATGGAAAAAAAAAAAGAAAGAAAACTTATTTTGACTTATAGCTCATTACATGTAAGAATAGACTGGAATAAAAGCTAACTTTGTGGACATTGAGGCTGCTTTCTGCTTAAAAACAAAGCAAAGCAAAGCAAAGCAAAAGCCGTCAGAACAGCAGGGAATTGTGGGCAGGCTGCAGGCGAGTGGGGCCCGGAGAGAACGAAGCAGCTGAAGCTCACGGACTCGTGTGGGGATGCGGATGAGAAGGTCTGTCTTTAGAGACCCGAGCGGAAGTGCCACCTCCCCAACCCGGGGACCTTGAGGGTAAAACGCTTACATGGGAGCCTCCACACTTCCCAAATCGGCACGGATTCCAATGCAAAATCCTCTTGTTCATTAAAAATTGAAGGCAAAGTGTTAGTCTGCAGGCAGCTATGATTCTCACAGCGTCACACAGCCTTTACAAAGAGTACGCCCTGACAACCGCATCTCTGGGGTGCACGTGAGTCATCTGTTCTCCGCCGATGCCAAAACAAAACACATGCTGAGCGAGCCAGAGGCGCTTTTTTCCCATCATTTGTCACCACGTCACAGCCCTGGGCTTGTCTGATTGAGGCACCAGGAGGGGCTGTCACCTCCACCACCAGGGTCTGTAACATGTAACTCTTACAATGGGTTGAGCTGTATGACGTAGCCAATATGACTGTTTTTTAGGTGCAGAAATGGTAATTTCTGATGGTTCAACTCAATATTTTGATTCAGTTTGCCCCCTTTTTCCCCTTGCTAATTTTGAGACAGCAGACCGTGGTTACATAAGTCAGTAAGACAGTCTCTGTCATCTTCCAAATGAGTCCCTGACACTCCCTCCCAGCCTCCCACAAGCTCTTCAAGGACACACTGCCTTGCACACACTCCCTGTGCTTGCGTTTTAGGGAATATATTTTCAGTCATTCAAAGCCACTGTAACGTTTGAGGTCCCTGTGCCTGCGGCAGGGACTGTCCATTCTGTAGAGCGTGGGCGGGCGCGGAGGCAGGGTGAGACCATGCGCCGCCCAGGGACGTGACTTAAATCTGAACCAGAGACGCACGCTGCCCCCATCAAGCCTTCTGCTGTGTCCCAGTTTAGCATCTGCTAAGGAAGGAGGCGCGCCGGCGGGTCCTGTTCCTGGAGAGTGAGCGTGTGCGCCTGGGAGCTCTTCCTCTCAGCAGCGTGGGCAGCAGCAGGAGTGAAGTGCAGGGAAGTGAGTGGGAGCCCGCATCCCAGGACCACATCATCCAGTCAAGGTGTGGGGGGGGGCGGGGGGCAGCGGGAGAGCCTGGTCCAGAAAACTGCACTTCACCGCAGGTCCGTTCTTCCGCATCACCCTATGGCCCTGCCAGGAACACCCCAGCCCTGCTTTCTCTTACCCACATGCCTCCTCTCAGCCAGATTTTTGCTGCAGTAACTTTTGGAGAGAAGCCAGTCTGCGCATCCGTAGGCAAGGCAGCCTGGGTTAGCAGCACCAGTGGACGGTCTCAGGTCTGTGTGCACAGATAAGAGGAACCCAGCCAGACCTGCTAAACTGACACAGATACCCTAAGGGACCGCCATCGTTTGGATGAGCGTTTTAAGGTTACATGAGTGAAGAGACTTTAAAACATTAACAAGGGCTCGCCCTTGATTATGTTCTGCAGAGGAAAACACGGGCTAAGTTCAACCTGGTTCAGACCCAACACCACAAGAACCCAGGAAACTCTCCTAGGAGGACTCTGTAGTTTACTGGCAAGAACAGAAACCTTCCAGAAATGGAGCAGCCTTAATGTGGGACTAGAAACATGCCAAATTGGATTTTATTTAAAAAAAATTTTGAACCTCCTTCAGCTCTCCCTCTCTGCTCTGTGCTCATCTCCGCAACCAACTTTTCTCAACAAGTAAGAGTCAGAGAATAAGCTTTCAGCTGCTCAGTTTTCCAAATTGTGAAGTGGCTTATTACATCGTGCTTGCCACTTACCCAGGACAGACACGGCGAAGACTCGCTAATACTTATAAATATCTGGAGTCTCGAGTATGAGAAGTACTTTATGAAATATTGGTGATTCCTCTGCCCCACAAGCCTTAGCTGCGAAGTCAACAGGTTTCCCCCCCTGTGTTCTAACACAGTATTATTTCTGAGGAGACATGTTTTCCCTACAGTAATTGTAAATGCCTATTACATTTATAAATAAAGTTTATTCAGCAACTTACTCTGATGTATCCCAGGCACCTCACCATAAAACAGTAGAATTTGAAAAGATCTGGACAGAAAAATGAACGCGACTCTGTGTCAGACAGAGCAAGTCTCAGATCACTCTGGAAAGAGATTAATTCATCAGTCCTCTTCTAATGCATTTTTTGTTCCAGCAAGGAGCAGACATGTCTTCTTATGTATAAAAAGTGCCCTGAAGTGCCACTGTGTAGTAGAAAGGGTGTTATTTTGTGGACATTGGGAATAGAGGAAGTAAATTGGAAAGGAGGCAAAAGTTATTATGATAGAATTTCCAAAATGGCATTACAGGCATGGCTTCTAATGCCTTATTAGAGTAAACATAGCAGGGTCCCCTAACAGGGCGAGCTCGGAGCCACTGGGTCAGATCCGGGGAATGGGAGGACCTACGGCACAGAGAGGGTGCACTGTGACCCTCTGAGGGGGGAGCACATGCCCCGAGTGTCTGTCTGTATTGCCCACACTTGAAGCCGCTGGTCGTCTCAGCTTACATGGTAGGTAGTGGAAAGTCTGGCCACAGATAACGGACAGGAGAGAACTCAGAAATCCAGCCCCTCTGCCTGCGGCTGCTCTCGAGTCCTGGGACACACTCTGCCCATTCTCTTCTCTTTCCACAAAACACACTAAAGGAGGAAATGATGGCAGCAATCAGACTGTGGAGGAAGGGCTCTCGTGTGCTCACAGCCACCTTCCCAAAGTGCTGCCCCCAGACACCTCTCCATAAGACGTTCCTTGTGTAAAGGGAGTTTGGAGACCCGGCTTTTGTCCACGTCTACCTGATCCAAAGGCATTCTCTAATTTAGCACAAGGCGCTGGGCTGCCTTCATCCGAGTGGACTGGCACAGTGCCCATGGTGTTGTGTGCCTGGTGGCGAGTGGTGCCCTGGGGTGCCCACTGCAGCCCTTCACAGCTGCCCGTCGGGGCGCACAGTGGACACACGGGCCTGAGAAACTGTCCCCAGCACACCCATTTCCGTGCACTTAACCTCATGCTTCCCAGACGTACGCAGGGGTGAGTCCACGTCTCTCCACAACACCTACGGTGACTTGTGAAACACTGACGCTGCGCTGGCCAAGCGTATTTCCTCAGGTCATGTCAAGTCCACAGACCATCAGCACGACCTCTCACGGCTGATGTCAACCTGGAGCCCTGGGCTGAGGTCACGTTCAATGTGATGTGGTGTCCTACATGGGGTCCTGGGGCATAAGAAGGACGTTCGACAAAACAGAAGGAAATCTGAATGTGGGGTATGGGCTTCAGTGAGTGAGGGCGTATCAGTATCGGTCCCTTGACTGTGATAAACACGCCACACCAAGGCAAAGTGTTGTTAATAACTGGGCGTGTGTACTGGGAATCCTCCGTATTGTATTTGCCATTTTCCTGTAACTCATAACTATTTTAATTCAAATACATGTCATTTGTGTATTTAAATAACCCAGTATAATCACAAAGCAGAGGAAAATCCCCAGTGGTCCTTCTGTTCATGCGTTGCCTTTCTCAAGGTCCTGACAGTCACCGCTCTGTTTTCAGTCTCCACAGTGTCGGTTTTTATGAGATGTCACGTAGCTGGACACTCACAGCATGTAGCCTCCTCAGACTTGCTTCTTTCATTTAAAATGTGGCATTACGATTCCTCCACTTTGTTGTGTGGATTGACAGTGTGTCCTTCTTTGTGCTCAGTGACTTCCCACCGCATCGGTTTTGCCTGTTCCCTTATTTAGTGGAGGGCGTCTTGGCTGCTGTGAATATTTGCGTGGAGATTTTTGTGTGGCCCTTTGCTCACCCGTCAGCTGGATAAACACCCAGGAGCATCGCTGCTGGATCTTAAGATTACACTACATTTACCTGTGTAAGGACCGACTGCCCTCGGGGCTGGGCAGGCCCCCGCCAGTGGACGGAAGCTCCTATTGCTGCCCGTCCTCTCCGGCAACTGATATTCCCAGCTGTTTTGATTTTAGTCATTCTAATAGGAGTGTAGTGTATTTCACAGCGCTTTTCATCCAGACTTTTTGTGAGAATTAAATGAATGGTTGACGTACGATTTTGTTAGTTGTTACAGTATTTTATCCAGGATGTCTGTGTGTTTGGTGGAGTCCTGTCCGCCATGAACGTTTTTCCTATATGTAACGTTTTGCTGTCTAGCAGGAACTTAGGCCAGGCTGTTTATCAAGCCCAACCCTCATGTCTCTCTATAAGTCACTGTTTCACCGATAGGTGTACCCCAAGTTAAACACTGGGGATACTAGCTACTCACTGGGTACCCATTCTCTAAAAGCTTATTGATAAATGCCTGCTGTGTGATCTGGTGAATGGACACAGTAGTGGCTTTTTCCTTTCTCTGATCTATCCCATCTTCCCTCTTCACCCTTTGTCTTGCACTGAGTGGTCCAGAGCACTGAGGCGTCTGAAGACTGTTCAGGTGAATGACACAGACGCAGTTGAAGACAACTGACACCATCAAATCTGCCTGCAGACGCGCTGATGCCGCGGGTTCTGCGCGTGTCTTTTACCAGCTTGTGGTGAGTCATCACCTCACCATGACAAAGTGACTGAGTTTGCTAAACATGCCATCTTGTCTCTGAAGTTTTGACTTAGTTGTGGCTGGTGTGATCCATTATAATACCTGCTAATCTCTTCCTGAAACTGACGCCAACGCAACTACCACATTATTTCCTGTGTTTTTTTTCCAACAATTATTAAAAGATGCTTTCTGTTGAGCAAAGTTTTAATGAATGACCCCAGGACTCCGTTGGGAGTGGTACAATTTGCATTTTATCTACTTCATTAAAGAACTGGGAAAAGTGGGACCAGGCAACGTCTTCAAGTAGAATGGCAGAGTGTCCACGTTTATTCAGCCAGCAAGCGTGAACGTCTCTTTTCCTTTATGTGCAATGTGGGAACAACAGCTGAATAACCGTAGCCTCTGCTTTTGGCCACGGTAAAGCACTGGGGTGGGAGATTCTTGTTGGCTGCTCGCAGGAGAGAATCAGATGGAAGCAGTCCCCCCTGCAGCCAGGTAAACCCGGGACATCCTGTGCTCCCCTGGAGTCAGTGAGAAAGCTGGCATTTCCTGCTATGTCAACACAGACCTATAATAGGGAGTAAAGGCTAAACCTGGAGTCTTCCAGGACTTCGTACCCTTGCAATTCAAACTTCTCTTCATTAAAGTTGTAGAGATTTGAGTTCCCAGTGCTTCAGATAACTCACACAAAATAGATGAAAATGCTGGAAGAGGCAGATGGGTTGAGAGAACCGTGGTCACTATACCACGGGTTTGGTAAAGCATTCCATCCCAGGTAAGGAGATGAACTTCATTCTGTTTAAGTGCTGACGCTGAGAGATAGTCTAGTCAGAAATCATATACAAAGGAATTCTTAGAAATAAAAGCTAAACAACAGAACATCGGTAAGGCTACATCACCTGTCATTCACACAAAATAGCACCAACTCACATGAACGTTCTCGAAGTGAGCAGATCAAAAGCTGAAAATATATAGAGGAGATTTTTATTCCAAGGGGTGGGGTGAGCTGGGTTGGAAGAGATCAATCTGTTATGTTTGAAGCAAGGTCAAAAATAATATTTTACTTATGCGCTTTCTGAATTAACTCTGATACTGTCGAGATGTTAAAGAAATCTTTGAAGAAAGCAACCAACATTTCTCTTTTTAGCTCAGGCGACCTACATTGGACCCCAGTATGTGTATAACAAATGAAAAAGACGGTATGTGGAGGCAATATGATTGCTGGGATTTTGTACACACGAAACCCCCAGAAAATCAAATTTATGGTTTCCATGGCAACTGTGACTCGGCCACACTGCACAGTATAGTGATCACTGCAGTGAGCTTTGTAGCTACAGTGGCAAGGTATTTTGGGCTGTAACTCCTTATTTTCTGTTGCTCGTAATAATTTTCAGAAAAATTCTCATTCAGGAATCTCACTTTCAAAGTTTGTCTCTGCTAAAGGGTGAATAATATCGGGAAGTTGTTGAAACACTCTTGTGGAAGAGAAGCCTGGAGAAATTAGTTTTATTTTTCAAATAATGTGTATATAGTGCTTGTACTTCTCCTTGAAAGGCACTGTGTGAGCATAAGTCAGTAGTAAAAAAAGTGCTCTTACCCGGTGGCACCGGGTTTATTAATATACTCATACAGTAAATACACAGACTCACGCGCCCACACCTGCGACCTGATGCGTGGAAGGCAATCCACACAACTTTGCCGAAATAACAGACAAAGGGAATTGCAGTAAAAATGTCATAGGAGGTCAAAGAGACACGCCGTGATTTTCACCCACATCTTTATAAAGAAGCTGGGTATCATGTTGGGGAAGGTGGTCCTTGATTACGAAGTTGACTGCAGACTTTGCTGCTGACTAGACTGTGAGTGTGGCGAGTAAACGGACACTGTCCGTGCTTACCCATTCTCCATCTTTCCTCCCCAGCAGAAGGCCAAATGGGTTTGGATATCTGTCTTTCTCCAAGGGACCCCAGAGGACAGTGAGCCGTCCCCAGCACCAAGAGAATATCCCATTTAGCCAAGTCAGCCAAACGACCCCCACACTCTAGCCCTCGACTCTTCTGGCCTTGGAGATGCGACCCAGCTGTGGCCAAGGAGAAGTGAGGTCAGTCTATGCGGGGGTTTCTGGGGCAGGTTCCTTGACCCTACGTCTTGGGCCAGGAGGAGACATTTCTGCCCTCGTGCTGAGCACGGCCGAGTCCAGCTGGGCGGCCTGCACCAGCCTGAGGACAAGGCGGACAGTCCAGCCAGCACCAAGCACATCGGAGGAGAGAGGAGGAATGAAGCCCGGTGCTTAGGCACGTCCTGAGGGACGTACACAATTCTGAAACCCGGTCTTCCCCTTGGTGACCTCATTATGAAAGGTATTAGATTCCTTACTTTTAAGTCAACTTAAATAAGGGATTTCTATTCCTGGCTGCCAAAACCTTCGTTCCTGCTCCCATAAGTCATTACATTCTCTAAGATCTACTGTCCTCATTTAGTAAACATCAGTGATAATGCTGTGTCTTTCAGAAAGTCTGTGAAAAATACTATGAATTGAGGGGCATTTTATAAATATGAGGCAAGTAAATTGGCCTTTAAACATACATTATTTATACCCAGTGCTGTACTGGAGTCAGCTTGTACCGGCTCGCAAGAGCCAATTTTCAAATTTTTAGGAATTTTGAAAGCTAGTTGACATCACATAGTTAGTTTAAAATAAGCGGTGATGAGATGTTTATACTACAGGCAGAGGCTGTAAGCCCTTCCTCACTCCGGTTGTTAACACGGTGCCAACGTGTCATGATCTATGTCCATCCTGGAAGCTAAAGCGGGACATCCCCAGGTGTCTTGAGTGTCTCAGCCAGAGAGAGAACTGGTTTTAAACCACGCTTAGTTAAGGGCAGTCGGTTTCCTTCAGCATCCGCCATCTGTTCAGAAGCTCCCTTTCTTTATACTTTTCCCAGACCCTGACGTCTAGATGTTGTGCCATTTGTGGAACCCAGCTGTTCATGCCTTTGCCCAAAAGGAGATAAAGGGAAATACTGACAATAGTGACTGTCCACCAGTTAGACACAGAGGTCCTCCGACTCCAGGCACTACAGCGACGGGCTGAACGTCTGGTGTGAGAGACAAAGCATGTGATGTCTGACCTCAGGGGACTCACGTTCCTGTAGTAGAAGACAGAGGATGTGAACATCACCTAAGGAACACGGGTATTTCAGCATCCCAGCTAGAAGTAGTCAGGGAAGGCTTCCTGGAAGAAGGGGGGTTCAGTAGGTTAACAATAAAGCAAAGGAAGCGACAAAGCAAACCATCACCCCTTTGAGAAACACTGAGTTGTCCGCTGCCCAGTGACCTGGTCAGATAGGACAGGTGGCTGAGAAGCGAGAAGACCAACCACAGGAAAGGAGTGGCCAATAGAACCAGGGACTGTGGTGGTGGGACCAGTGCAGGGAGACCGTGGTCTGGAGCAGTGGGCAGAGGAGGTGGTGGGACGCAGTGTGGACACCGGACTGGTTGATTTGCATTTGGAAGGCCCTCTCGTGGACGCGTCGTTCCCTCTCCCTGCAATGGCCAGCCCTGGGAGGGGCAGTCCCACCAGGGTCCCAGAGGCCAGGGCATCGGACTTTAGGAGAAAACAGACAGCGTCATTAGAGGGAATGCTCTGTACTTTCCCTCCACTTTTCTGTAAATCTTAAATTGCTTTAAAAAAATTCTATTAATTAAAAAAAAAGAGTTAATATACAGTGGACGGCACGTTTCCAGGTTAGCCTGGGGTTTCCTGTGTGCTATGGGGCTCAAAGGGGCGCCATGCCTGGGCCTTCATGCTTCATCCCCCCACCCACCTCCTTGAAGGGTAGTTGCTGGACCACGTACCTGAGCAAGGACCCAACCCAGCCTCCCTCCAAGCCACGCAGGAAGGACTGGGGGGACCTTGACCTTTGGATGATATGAACAAATAGGGGCATGGATGGGGCATGTGGTGTGCAACCCTGAGCACTCGGTGCGTCTCTGGGGGCCACACTGTGACCGGTGGGCAGAGAGCCTCAGGGAGGCCCCTCACGGGAAGGAGGAGGGGGAGACACAGAGGGGCACCCCGTCCTGTCCGGGTCCTCTAGGCAAGTGAGCCCCACTTCTCCTCCTCCAGGTCTTGCTAATTCACCCTTCAGGGGGAATAATTAGGGTCCTACTGACTGCGACTTTACTCGGCTTTTAACCTTTCCCCCGCCCCGGCAGAGAGAGACGGAGACAGAAAGACAGAGAATGGTATTTCTGTCCTGTGATCTGCATATCAGTCTTTAAAATCTCCTAATCACTCAACATGAACCTGGAAACTTTTGCTGACAGACCTGTCTCTCTCCGCCGTTCACGCAGCTCTGCTCGCAAGGCAGGAAGAGCAGGTAAATGCTGGGTGACTGGCAGATGCTGTTACAACGTGATGGAGTTTTTTCCCATTAACTTGTTTTTGTTTTTAGAGAATGTCATTGAAATCCATGAATAAGGCAGTTTAGTTCCTCGGAAAAGCACGTCTTGCCGAGGAGAATGACAGAAGCTGTCCAAACCTCTCTCCTCTCTGAGTGGAGAAGCTGCTGTCACCGAAGTCACTGAGTGGAGGGAAATTCTGATCTCGGAAGGGAAAGAAGTGGAAACCTTCAGCTGCACTGCGTCCTAACACTCTGGTTCAGTTCAGAACAGGAGGAGTGGCCTCCATGCCAAGCGTGGGGATGCGTCTTGAGAGCAGGCCCTCCAAGATGCCAGGACGTGGCTCCCTTCTCCTCCCTGCCCCGCATTCTTTGTAAAGGACACCTCCTCCGATGGGCATTAGCTGTGCTCTGAGTCCCATGACGGGTGCAGGCGCTCAATCCACGTCTGAAGCTGGAGGTGAATAATAAGTTCTTCAGATGCCTGTGATCAGGTCCCCATTCACTTTCCCTGCAAAGACCTTGTGAGAGAGAGTCTTCTCCACCCAGGGTCCTAAGACCCCAGGCTCCTGGCGGGTCAGCCAGTGTCACAGGGCTGGGTGGTGCTGCTCCAGGCGGAAGCCGCTGCCCAGAAGGTGATGGCTCCTCCCCACGCCCCAGGGACTGTCCCTTCCCTTTCCTTCTGTGAAGCTTTTCTGTCTCCTGGAGCTGCTTTTATTGGCTTAGACACAGTCTGTGTCCATCATTCATGGAATTCAGAAGGTAGAAGCCATCTTTCATGTCTGCCCTAAAAACAGATAAGAATGCAGATCTTGGCTCCAGCGATGGAAGGGAACTCGGATGGGGTCCCGGGACACGGGATGGAAAACAGTCCAGGAGGAACGTTGCTGCTCTGGGGAAGGAGGTCTGGCTGCCCCCGAGCTGGGAAAGCCAATGAAGGGATCGGAGACCGAGGTGTCTGCGACAGGACTGCGGGGGCTCACATCTAGCTTTTATTTTTATTTTGTTCTGTTCTGTTCCTCTCTTGATGGGCCGGAAGGATTTGAGAGAAGGGTAGCTCCAGGAAGCTGCTTTTAACAAGCTCAGAACTGGAACACTTTGCCGGGAAGGTACAAGATACGTCGGGGTGAATGGGGGGGGGGGGTCCTGCTTTCACTTTAATTTTTGTTTTCTGACACTTAGTCTCATTTCAAAACTGTTCAGTTAAAATGCTCAGTGGAGACATTCTGTTCGTACATCCCATCCCTTGCAATGGCAGGTCCCAGCCTCAAACCTGCAAGCTGCATTTTTCAGAAATCAATCTGCCTCCTAACGGCATTTAGTGGCTTTCATCTCTTTACTTTTGATTTAAAACAAATGTTTCTCTCTTTCCATGTGAAATTTCATTTTACAAGAAAGATGGGAGGCAGGCATGGAGTCTGGAAGCTCTTGCCCCCAGAATGACAAAAATAAAGAGTAATGCTGAAAGCCACACCGCATGAAATCCTCTCTGTCATCCTTTCCCCAAAGCCCTAACTAGCTCTAAAAAGATATTCTGAGAGCAGGCATTGTGCACGGCATGGACTGGCTTTTATGCAACGATTTCCTGTGTTTTCCAAATGGGCAGCAGGGCTGTATCCTCAAAAGTGAAAGAAGGTGTTGGCAACAATCTCACATTATCTGGTCATTTTCAAGGTCACTCACCGCCCAGTGATTGACCGCCTCCTGGTAGCCCAAGGCGTGAGCCCAGAGAGCAGGCAAATATCCCCTGACCTTGGTCTGGAAGGCGCACGGTGGGACTGCCCTCCGGATGCAAACAAGGGATGTCAGTATCTTTGTTACCAGTGGGCAGCTGACAGCGTGCTCACGGGGCTGGAAGCCCCAGCACAGAGCGAACAAAATGGCCATTTCAAATGTTGTTATTCGTTAGGGTTTCTACAAATGGGAGTAAAAGCAGGCCTCGTGCGTCGTAATGAGCTTTGAGGTTGAGTTTAGAGTTAAGAGAGACCATCATGTCATGTGGGCCAGAGGGGGCTTCTGCGGGCTGTTCCCGGGTAAGCCAGGCAGGGGTGAGTGGGGGGGGCTCCTTCCAGACGCCCCCACCCCTGTCTGTCACTGTCTACGGACTGGGTGAAGGACGCATCTGACACGTAGCCGGCACTTCTCTTTGCTCTAATTACTTTCACTGAGGACAGAGATGAACGCGCTGATGGGGAACCTCGGGCGCGTGGAAGACTTCTGATTAACACGGATGATGACTGCACAAGTGGAGACCCTGAACTGTCCCCTTACAGTTGATAATTCCACTGAAACCTGTTGTCTGGGATCACTGAGCGTGACCCATGGAGCCTGCAGCCTCACCACGGGGGGCAGCGTGTGAAAACCATGAGGACGCATGCGTGATAACCTGGTTCCCTAATGGTCAGGCATTGGCTCCTAGAGCCTGAACTCAAAATGGTCATGGGTCACACTTACTGAGCTTAGTTAGTGATGACACTCACTATGCGGCAGCTGCTGCGATTAGACACGCCTTCCGTGTATCTACTATCACAACATGACTGTGGAGAATTACTGTTTTAATCTTCACTTTACAGAGCAGGAAGCCAGGAAGCAGGAAGCATGGGGAAACCTCACAGCTGGAAGGTGGTGGGGTGGAATTCCAAACCCAAGCAGGTTCACCTTAAAACTCATGTTCTTAATCACGACATCAAATTTCCTGCCATCACAACTTTACAAACTTCCACTAATAAATCCAAAATTATGAAAATTTGAAATGTTTTGATTTTGATTTTCCAATTTGACGTTCTGATTTAATGTCTCCAGATGATCTGTGTTACTTAATTTGGCTACATTGGGTTAGAACTTCCTGACGACTGACCAGCCCTCAGCACATTTTCTCTAGAACCCTGGGTTTTCTAAAAGAAACAAGGGATTACCCTTGTTGGCACCATCAGAAGCCCTCCTGCCTACTGACCAAGCTGACACATATCTGCGCTCTGGTTGTGAAACCCTCATAGATAGCTCGATGATGGAGTTTATCCACTTTTGATGCCGCTTCAGGTTTGAATATATATAAAAAGTGTGAATCACGCAACTGGAGGTAAGTCGCTAGAGACTGGTCTTGTTTGGTCAAGTGTAATTACGCACGGGGCCCCAAGCCTTTAAAGATGGTAAGAGCTGTTTTTCTCTAGCATTTCCCAGCCCTAATGCCTGTAATGTGCTTTCCACAGGAGCTGCACACTTAGCTGACCACGGGCTACGTTGAATGTTTGCCCTTCCTTGGCCGAGGAAAGCGGTGACTCCAGCTGTGTGTTTAAATGGACAGCTTTGTTCCTCCCGACCTCGTGCACTAGTGATGCAACAGGGACACTGAGCTGGCTGAGTCTCTGCGTAACTGAGCACTGACGAAGCACTCAGGGTAGGAGTGGCTGCTGTCACCAGGACGTGAAATGACTTAAACCTCGGTGGGATTTGTGTGGCTGAAAAGAAGCAAAGCGGGGACAGGTGCACCGTTTTCCTGAAAGCCCATGGCTGAAAAGTGGGCAGCCGGTGACTTTAAGCAGCGTGAATGGTAGTCGATCTGCTCAATGATGTTGGCAGTGGTTCTGCAGGTCTGTTCTCCCTTCCACATAAACCAAGATAAAGAGTCTTGTGTCAGGTGTCAGGCACAGATACTCACCAACTGAGCTTGCCTCAGTGATTTTTGCCTTTTTCTTGGTATTTGGGGACCAAACCATGATGTTTAAAAGAATATTAATAATATCTACTTACGCCATGATGACTGCACAGTGTACGCTAGGCACCAGCCACTAAAAACAGGGAGGAGGCGAGGTTATTATCTCATGCAGATAACTTATTCAGTCATCTTATTCCATCCTCTTGAAACCCTAAGGGTATGCAGGCCCGTTATCACCAAGCACGGCGAGGAAACTGAGGCTCCCAGAGTGAGTGACTTGCCCAAGTCCCGTAAATAAAAACAGCACAGCAACCTGGACACCCGACGTCCTGGCCTTGGAGCCAGTCACTGTCTGGAGCACGACTTCCCCGCCTCCACAAGGGATGGGATTCCCCGTGCAGTGAAGAAACGCACTGAAGGATCTTTCAAGACTAGGGATATATTTACTCATTAATTAAAACGAAAAAATCTACGTGGGTGCTATCACGGCGGGCCAGGGCTTCCCGCGGAGACGCACCGGCGCAGCGGTCACAGCAGGCGACAGTCCCGGAGGACTGACTGCGGGCCAGGCCCTGTGAGTCCATATCTCATTTAAATCTTGCAACAATATTAGGTGATAGTTACTATTACTCCCCTAGCTATTTTGTTTAAAAAAAATTGAAGATTACATAGTTTGGCCACTTGCTCAAGGCCAATAAAGCTGTAAGTGGTAACATCACATCTCTGAAGAACCCAAGGTTCTCGTGGGTCAACGTTCCCTGGCAGGTCAGCGCCTCCCGGCGAGTCAGCGCCCCCTCGCGGGTCAGCATCTCCCGGCGGGTCAGCGCCTCCCGGCGGGTCAGCACCTCCTGGCGGGTCAGCGCCCCCTCGCGGGTCAGCACCTCCTGGCGGGTCAGCGCCTCCCGGCGGGTCAGCACCTCCTGGCGGGTCAGCACCTCCCGGCGGGTCAGCACCTCCTGGCGGGTCAGCGCCTCCCGGCGGGTCAGCACCTCCTGGCGGGTCAGCGCCTCCCGGCGGGTCAGCGCCGCAGCACAGCTGGCCCATGGGCTGGGGGTACAAGGAAGTGGTCCTGGTGCAGCAGCTGCGGCCTCACTGCTGCTTTGACAGAGACGCTGCTTCCCTGGCCCGGGGGACGGGACGTGAGGGGTCGGGGGGCAGGTCAGTGCCACAGAAGCAGCACACGAGCAAGGAAAGTCTGTAAAGATAAAACTGCGGCCGGCAGGGCTGCTGGGCCCCGGAGGGCGTCTGCTGGGAGACGGCTGCCTCCCTTTGCTCAGGGATGGTTCACTGCGTGGGAAACACGCAGGGAAGAGCCCAGTTTTCAGTCCCGTGGGAGCACTTTGTTGGTCTGTCGCCTCGGTAAGGCACTTATCTGCGCTGAGTCCCCAGATCTTTACCTGTTAAAAAAAAGAAAGAAAAAAGAAAAGAAAAAGTAGTAACGACATTGTTGTAGTTCATAACCGTTGCTGTAAGAATTAGATTTCGTGAAGGTTCCTAACACAACGTCAGACTTTTTCAGCGGGACCTGCACCCGAATGCCGTGTCTGCGAAATCTGTATTTTCCTTACAGGAACGTAACTTGGCTTATATCAAGAAGGTCAATAAGAAAACATGATTTGCTGTGAGGAAACGTGCATTGGAAGTAACTGAACGGGACACACCTCTCCGATGAGAAGCATCATTTAGTGATTGTCGCGCAGAAGGACCTGTGTCCACAACCACCTGTGTTTAGGGGAGGGAAGCAAGCTTTGCAAGGTCGCACAGTCCGCTGGTGACCAAAGCTGGAAAGTAACTTGAGAGTCTGGATTCATGGACATCTGCTCCGCTCTTTGATTTATCCAGGGGGCGAGGCTGGAGCCAGGTGCGCTGAGACGAATGGTTCTGTTTTTCTTGGCCCTGAAAGTGGATGCCAGAACAGTGACACACACCAGCGCCCAACTTCTTTATTCATTGCCTTTTCCTCGTGTTGCTCCCTTTGAAACATTAAATCTGTAATTTTTAGAAGTTGTTATTATAGTATGAATGAAAGCTGTTCTCTTTTCTCCACCTTCTGATTGCCTGAAGCCACCTAAGAGCAAGTGACCATGATGGGAAGGAAGTCTTCACAGTGAATATTAGGTTGATGTGTTGATTCCAAGTTGCTACTGAGGAAATAATTAAACCACGATTTTGTTGATGGTTTTATTTGTCTGCTGTGTGTGAAGGACACTTATTTGCATTAGTAGAAAATTAATTTTATTAATTAATTTCTATGCTGTTATATAAAATTTGGGCCTATCTAATCTAGGAAGGGTAGATTTGCTATTTTAACCAGATACTATTAATTAAAAAAAAATTCCTAATCAGCAAATAATTCATTTCAAGCCAGTGAGTTCTAAAAAGTCAAACAGTGGCTTGTTTTTCCCTTTCTTTCTTTTTTTTTTTAAAACAAATTCAGCATTTAAATATTTTTATTTTGCCCTTATGTTCTCACTGGAGTGTGTTTATTTTATTATCACAGGGGCTGCCCATGTTTGTTTTTAATATTCCATCCTCAGAATAAGAAATGACACTCAGCACTGAGGTGTGCACACTTAGCACCAGAATGTGTTCTACTTTAAAAGCAATCGCATGGGAAACAGCGCTGCCAGAGCTAGAAAAATTTATACCGCGGAGGCTTTGCTCTGCGATGAAAGCATTGGCGGCTGAATTATCAGAATAATCCTGAGATCAGGATGGTGCCCTCTGTGCTTGCCTTTCTCTGCTTCCCTTGGCCAAGGTCATGTTCTCGTCCTATTTTGATGGTTTTAAATTTTCAGCATCTTAGCACATTTGCATTTTCCCTATTTTCAGGATAGAAAGCATGCTGGGTTGTAAATATGTTATAATGGTAAGGTCGGGGTGAAGAAAACCCCTTTCTTTTATCTTGACAAGGTTTTTGTCTTTCAAATGGGGGATAAAATACTATGATCTGTATGACCTGTGACCTCACCTCCTGGTCCCCACACCTCATTCATTCTGCTCCAGCCAGGCCTGTAGGACACCTGGGCTTCCCACTGTGTCCCAGCCTGGGCACCAGAGCACCCCTCCTTCAGACATGTGCATGGTCACCCCGCCCTCCCCTTGGGAGCTCACTCAGACGTGGCTCACCTGAGGCTCTGCCTGGTCACTGCAGCTGACGCGGCGATGCCTCACTCCCCTCCCGGCCCTTCCCAGCCTCTCCCCTGCCCTGTTTTCCTTAGACTCAGGTAAATGTGCGTGTGTGGTTCCCTTGTCTACTGCCCGACCCCCCACTGTGACTATTCAGAGAGGCATCTTTATGTGTTTCCTCACTGCTTATGTGTTTAGCACTTGACGGACATCACAGATTTGTGGGATAAATGAATAAAATATTCAAATTTGTGTTTACCTTTTAGTATCATGAACCTGGACTATTGAAACAAACGACTCCAGAGCCTCACCTCCCCCACTGACCTTATTACCAGATGAACAAGCAGGTGACGACCTGCCTTCTTAGTGAACTGGTCCATGATGACCTCCTGAAATGACCCAACAGCTATTTCACACGTGTCTCTCACGTGCCAGACACGTGCTAGATGCTAGAAATAAAGTATGGCCAAGAGTCCGTCTTGGTCCCCATGGACTTCATAGGGCGGTCACAGCAGATGAGAGTGATGAGTCAAATGCAGCAAAAATAAAGCAAAATAAAATAAAACGCCCTTGCAGAGTGGAGGATCAGATGCTCTGTCTGTTGGTGCCAACATATGTCCCGTCCAGGTTCTTGTTACTCAGGTTTCCACTGCAATTGATGATGAAAAAAGTGACACCAGATTTCGGTCTATGTTCTCATTTTCCAGGATGATGAAGGTGCGGAGTGAGTGATGATGGAAGAGCCGGGGAGGCGTAGATCGGGCGCTGGGAGCAGCAGATTGTCCAAGGACGATGGTGCAAACAAAGGAGGCGGGACATCACTGAAACTGAGCTTTGATTCGGGCAAAAGCCTTTGGCTTAATCGAGTAAGAACCACGGCAGCAGGGTTCCATGGGTAAGTCCTTTCTCAGACGAGCAGCCATCTACGGAGCCCTCAGAGGTCACTCAGAAGGGTTCTAACTCCCCGATCTACCCCTCCCAGGCTGTTTATTGGCAGAAATTCGCCCTGAAGTTCACAGGCGACAACTTGACTCTGTAGCGGCAGGTGGCCATCACGTGGAATAAACTGTAACATCAGTGTCTTTTCTTTGGGTTTTGCTCTATCAGATTTCCAAGCAGAGCAGAGTTGAAATGATCAGACCAGTGGGTTCTGGAATGCAGCTGCTGTTATGGAAGTAAACGCATGAATACATACAAGCGTGCACTGGAAAGGCTTCCCGCTCTGCTGGGGGGATTGCGGGAGCCGGAGAAGCTGTCTGTATGGAAATCCTGACATTTCAGCTGCAGTCACACCCAGGGCTGCGTCTTCCAGGAGACCCAGTCACAGCTGGAAGTGCAGGAAGCCCTGCAGCGCATGACGGGGAGGGGTGCTGAGAGGTCCTGAGTGCTTAGTGCCAAGTTACCTGCGGGGAATTTGCGCGCAGGGCACGCACGCTGACAGCACGGCGCTGCACGGATTTAAGGCTGGTTTATTGTTGAACCCTGACTTTCTGTGGCTCTGTGGGCTCTTTTCCAAGCTACATAAAAAACCTTCCTCGTCTCCGGGGCAGCTGCCGTCCCCGGTCCTGCAGGTCAGATCATTTTGGAGGCAAAAAGGGTGCAGGTGTCAGTGTCAGGCTGTCGGGTGCTCCCCAGTCCCTGTTCCAGGGCAGCCTGGACCCCGAATGTGCACAAACAGGGCGGCTTCTGCGAGATCTTGATCCTGCTTTCCTAACTTTTTACCTGCTGGATCCCGGGGCCACGCTGAGTCGCAGTCAAGGGACAGCCATGCGCATCTGTTAACTCCCAGCCCTCTGCTCACCTTAGCCTGTCGGCCTAATGCTGTGCTGCGCTTGACCTGGGGAAACTCTGCTCTGCTCACTCGCACAGCGTGAACGCACGCCCCCAGGTCACTAGCACTGCCCTTGCCCCAGCTGCTCAGCAGCTGGCTCCTGGTCCCTCTGTTTTGGGTCTGGGGACGCTCGGTGGAGCAGAGCCACCAGGTGTTCAGCATGAAGAAAGGCTTGAACCTGAAATCACGCTGACGAGGGAAGTGAGAGTGAGTCTTAGCCGAGATTCCTGGTTGATCGCGTGCAGGCAGGACGGTTTGTGTCCTGGTTTGCAGACTGGATGGAGGGGCTCTTTCTTAAAGATGAGAAACACTGCAGCCTAATGGGAATGAGTTGACAAAGAAGAATAGACCGTGGAATAGCCGGTAATGATAAGATGCGACACAGGAGGGAGATCCTTGAGGAGGTGATGGGGTTCCCGCCGCAGCGAGGGGTGACAGGCCCCCGGCCCTTTGTCCCTCTTGGCGGGGGGTGGGGCAGGTGCTCTGCAGACTCCGTGGAGGGAGGGTGGAAATCCCTGTTTTGCCTCTGTTTTCTTGGTGGGAGGCAGGATTGCCAGCTGAGAGGGGGCGTGTGCTGCCCGTGGTACAAGGAAAAGCCGTGGAGTAGTCTGGTGAGACAGTCGGGAGAGTATGGGCTTGTCCCCCTAAACAGCAGCCTTGAGCGTCTCAGGCAGGCCCTCCCCAGCCCTTACTCTGCCGCTCCGGCCGCACCGCGGCTTCCACGGCGCAGGGACAGGGACCGGGAGGCGGGGGTACGTGAAAACATACTTTCAGGACCCTTTGCGTGATCTCAAATGCATGATATGACGACTTTATAGAAACTGGCTGAATAAAATCATAATTAATGCCCCTCTCCTGCAACCCGTGCCTTGGCGTCAGAGTCTGTGAAGTTAGGTGTTCCTTACCTGGCAGGGGTTTTCTGAACACGTGTGACATTCGATCAGTCCTTGGTCAAGCAATTTTACACAACTTCAGATAGTCCCGTAGGTCTGTAAAATGCACCTCTAATACATCTTTTTCAGAAAGGAGGGCTGTGAGTTTTTTTAAGTCAGTTTACAATGCTGTGTTAGTTTCTGGTGTACAGCATAGTGATTCAGTTGTACACGTATATATTCCTTTCTATATTCTTTCCCATTATAGGCTATTACGAGATACTGAATACAGTTCCCTGGGTCCACAGTAGGACCTTGCTGTTTATCTGTTTTATATATAATAATAGTGTGCGTCTGCTAATCCCAAACTCCCCAGTAACCTCTCCACCTCCCCCCTTTCCTCCCTGGTAACCACACTTTTGTTTCCTATGTCTGTGAGGCTGTTTTTTGTTTTGTGAAAAATTCATTTGTGTCCTTTTTTCAGATTCCACATGAGTGATGCCATGCGGTGTTTCTCTTTCTCTTCCTTCACCTAGAACAACGACCTCCAGGTCCGTCCATGCTGCTTGCATACCGAGCTTGTCCGTCCACTGCACCTGTCATTGCCCATCTGGGCCACTGCTCTGGGCACCAGGTCGTAACATCCGACAGCTCCTGCTCTGCAAAGGCCCACAGTGACAAGGGTGTGTGACGCAATGGTGATGCTGTGTGAGGAGGCGGTGGGAGACAGAGCCAGGCACCGGGAGGGAAGGATGGCTCCGCCAAGGGGGTGGGAGAAGTGGCATCTGGCCTGGTTTTGAGTGACGAGGGGGAGGGAGGCAGCCAGGTGGAGAGGAAGGAGGCGGCTGTTCCAGGCACACAATCTAATGACTCCTGACACGCTTGGGGATGTTTGGGAGCACAGCAGATGTGGGAAAGCAGTCAGCTCCGGGTGCCTCAAGTGCAGAATGATACAGTGACGAGCAGCGAGGCTGGAGACCAGGCGGAACACAGAGCACAGGACGCACCCAGGAGGCTGGCGTCTACCGTCCACTCCTGGAGCTGCTCACGGGCGCTGAGCGTGAAACGTTCTCAAGGCATCAAGGGTATTAAGAGGAGCAGGATCCGTCAGATTTGCACCTTGGGGTCGGGCTCCAGTAATCAAGGAGGGCCGCCCGTCAGGGCGACGTTTTTATCTGCTCACTCAGCCTCCGCAGTGAATACAGAACCTATCCATCCAAGCAGCTCTCAAGGTTATACTCTGTGGGGAGCTCTCCAAGATCAACTCAGAAGAGAAAGAAGACCCCAGGGACTGCCGTGTTGAAATCATAGCCCGAATGTATCAATTTAAGGCGGCACTTAATGTGCCGGACGTGGATGAGCTAAGTACGGTGAAGCTGGCATCCTTGGAAAATATTTGCATATTTTAATACACAGCTACAGTGACACGTCTGAGGAAAATCGCTAGGTTTTTCCATTTCAAGTTTCCTAAGCATGATCTGTAGCATCCTGTGTAGTGTGGAGTCCCGTTCCCCGTGGGACCGCGGCCTGCCTCGCCTGTGATGACCCACCGTGCTCCACGAGCGGGATGCCTTACAGCAAGCCTCTTGGCTTGGTGCTGGCAGCTGCTACAGTCCAGGTGGCTTTTTCTGTTCAGCCTGAATTGCTTCCTGTCACTGCCCATAACCCCTCCCCCGCCCCCCGCCACACACACAGACACACACAGACACACACACACATCTGCCATTTTTCAATTCAGGCTAACCTGGGGATCCAACATCTGAGGGGAGAAGCCAGCGATTAGCATTAGCAAGAGATTGCCAAGCCTTCACCAATTTATAAATAATTAATTAAATTATAATTAATAAAATTAATGCATCTCTCTCCCTCTCTCTCTAATGGTGTCTCTGGTTTCACATGTAACATCTTCTCTTGCAACAAGTTCATGGTAGAGATGAGCCTCCCTTTGCAGAAACCCACTGCTGTACCATCGTGGCAGGAATAATTTTAATAAATAGAAACAAGCAGCTTTCATGCCGTTTCTGGGAGGAGGGTTCTGTTACCCACTTTCTAAGGGAAACAGCTTTTATTGACTCGGTCGCCCAAGTCATTCTGGGTCTACACTCGTCTCTGGCTGGTGGTCAGGGTTCTGCATTGTTAACCTCCAAATATGTCATCCTGTGACTGGTCAGCGACCAGACCTGGTTTAGTCACAGGGACGCAGTAAAGGGGACGGTACCGAGCTCAGGAATAAGGCAAAACCTGCTACCTGGACACCTACATCGTTTGTCCTCCGGGTTAATCAGTCCAACTGTGTCCTCAGACTTCACTGTGCTGGAGAAAATGTAACCCAACATCCAGACATCTTATCCAACGTTCAGCTCTTTGGAAACACTTGGAAAAATACCCAAGTCTTGTTAATGCTGCGATTTCTGGTTGTTTCTTTTGGGTGCACAGCCTCTCTTAGCTCCTACACAGGATACACAACATTATGCAAAACCAGCATACAGTCATTTCCTTTCTGCCTTTTTACAGAACTCCTGGTGTCGTTGTTTCATTTTCAGTGTTTTCTTCCTTGTTCTTTTTCGAGGATCAGCGTTTTCAGCTAAGGGTTACAGCAGCTGTGTAATGCTTTGTAGAACAGAGTTGTTCTGGCTGAAAGACGCATCCATTTCAGCCACAGATTTGAGAAGAATCCAATTTTTTCTTTTGGAATTACGTTTTATTTCTCCACTTTCTGTTAGACCCACCGAGACCTTGATATAAATGTCGTGAAGCAGGCACCATTTGTATTCACTACAGTCTCCCATGGAATGAATTTCTGGGTGAGCCTGTGCCAGTCTCCTGTCCCTCGACGCTGCCAGCTGACCTGAGATGATCACAGTGGCTTGGCGTCCACCTTCCTGCTTCTCCTGATATTCCGGTCGCCCAGACGCCCATTCCTGTCTCATTCTGCCCCCCGTTAGTCTTGCTCATCTTCCTTTCTTCCTGGTCCTTTACTAGAGAAAGTTGCATTTTCTTGATACTTATTTTTTCCATTTTAACTTCCTTTTTTTTTTTTTTCTGTGCTAGCTGGCCAGAAGGCAGGTAAGAGAGGGGTTGGGGCCAGGGGCCCAGCTACTGCCTGACTTCACCCACAGCCCTGCTAGCTTTTCTCGTGTAATATCCTATGTGCTGTGTAACGATATGATATGACATGATGTGATGTGATATAATATAAAATAATACAGTATTACTGTGATGGGCTTCAGGGTAAGCTCATATTTGAAAGGAGTAGTGGAACCCCAGGTCATCACTGCTCGGTCTTTTCTGGCTCTGGACTTCTGTGCCTCTGACTCCTCTGACTCTGAGTGGACCACTCGCCAGGCCATCTCCCATGCCGCAAACGGAGGTCTGGTAGAGAGACACATGGACTGGGAGTCAGAAATACGGACAACACAAGTTCTGACCTGTCCCTTCCACCCGCCGGCTGTGGGACTATGAGTAACTCATCCTCCCTGCTTGGGGTTCAGCCAACTTAGGTTTAAAATGGAAGGTGGATTCCAAGGGCCTTTTAGACTCTTCCCTCATCAGGGCTAAAGGCCGGGAAAAATAATATGTTCCAGGCAAATGCTCACTCAGGGTCCTGCAGAGATTGCCGGCGTCTGTCTCTGCTTGTCGCACTAGGAAGGTCTGAGTCCTGAAAGTCCACAAGTTGAGAGCCTGGGCCTTGGGCTTCTGATGCAGCCCGGCCTCCAGCTGCACTGACTTCCACAGACTGACCACTGTTCAGATCAGGAAGAACTGGTCTGCCCTTCACAGCGCTGTCAGGCTCCACCCGGGTCAGATTCTGTAAAATATTTCAGCAAATTATGATCAAGTCCCCGAGAAAACTCTTAAATATGCCCAGGACAGTGCATGCCTTTCAAATGCAAAATAAATGAAAAATCTCTCTTTCAATGAAGGCCTGGATTCCAAATTGTAAACTAGAGGAAGGCAGCATTGTTTAACGCCAGAATCTTAAAGGGGCTACATTGGCACAATTAATGGTGAAAGCGAACTGTGAGCTGGGACAAGTTTATTTATTAGAGGATCTTTTTTATTCATACGTTCACACAGTGCTTCTGTCATATTAGGCGTCGAGAACACGCCTTGGAGTAAAGTGTCTGGGACAGTGCGCTGACTCCTCCACCTGCCAGGTACATGGTCTCAGCGAATTAATCCCTATAACTCTGTTTCTTATCTCTCTCTCTGTGTTTAACTACATACAATTTAATATTTATTTATTCAATTTAATATTTAATATATAATTATATAGAAATAAGATTTAATATTCAAATTTTATTATTTCCTATATATTTTAAATCATCACATTAGGCACCTTAAAAACACATTGAACAACCTAAATATACACAATTTTTATTTGTCAATCATACTCCAATAAAGCTGGAATGAAAACCGTACAAAAGTACCAAATCTAAAAAATTAAAAGGGGTTAATAGCGTTCCCACTGTGCCAGTTTAACTTATTGCCCTCAGCTGGAGATCCACCCTTCAGTACCCGCTCTGACGTAACGGGCCTTCCCTTTGCGGTCAGCGCAGCGTGAAGCTCTGTCTGCGGGGGGCACAGCAGAGGACGGGCTCCTCTTCCCGGTTCTGGTGTGGACGTGGCTCCTGCCTGTGCCCGCTGCACCGCCGGTCAGCTGTGCGTGCCTGTGGGGACGCGCTGTGTCCCTCTGCACCCATGCCCTCAGCGTGCAGCCTCCCCGGGAACTACAGCCCTGACCTGGGCTTGGTGCTCACTCGCTGCGGCTCACAGGCCCTGGACGAAGCCGTGCTGTGCCATCCCAGCTCCCCCCGTACATGTCCCACCTCCCGCAGTTCACCTGTTCCCCTGTGGTCCTCACGGCATGGATGCTGCGCACCACGGGTCACACGGCAATGCTGCTGTGGCAGCGACGCCTCCCTCTGCATCCTGCCCCACCTGCACGCACCTGTGCCCCAGATGGTGGCTTCTTTCTTCCTGTGACTGTGTGTTTCTTCCTGGACCAACTCTGGCCCGATAACTCAGCACACGCCTCCACTATGCAGCGGTCTGCAACCCACCTGGCCAAATGAGGTCTGCACCCAGTCTCGACATTGGTGACCCTTCCAAGTTTTTCCCTTCTTAGATGTTCTCCCCCAGCTTTATGTTTCCCTCTAAAGTTCCTTTTATATCCTTATCCCACTGTAATTATTTCATAATTCTTTATGTTAAATTCCTGTTCAAAGTACTGTGTGGTTTCTGTCTCCCGATTGGACCCAGGCCAATGCACTTAAACTTTTAATGATTCTGTGAGGACTTAATAAATTCATTCAGTCTAAGCACCAACCAAATCCCGAGCCTTTGGTCAGTTTCTGATAAATATTAACGTCATCGTCACCATCATTGTCATCATTAAGAGCTGTGGAAGAGGCTTGGACTCCTTCATTCAGAGGTTATTACTCATGGTTGGAAAGGAGGCATTTGCTGAGAGCTACCTAGCCTGGCTTTCCCATCCCAGCCCCCACCCTGCCACAGCCGCTGCCGACACTGAAAATCACCTCCAATAGGTAGTGTGACCAAAGCAAACCAGATTGCTCTGTATTTCAGTGTCTTCACTAAAAAGGGGTCTTATAAAGCCTGCCTTGCCTCCCCGGGTGATTAAAATGAGTTAACTCTTTAGGTAACACAGGTTGGAGCATGTCAAGCAGTCCCTACGTGGGACCTTATTACTATGGGAGGACAGTCCATTTGGAAAGAAGTCTCCCCTGTGGCAAAAAGAGTTCCCCTCCTACCTGCCTCTTGATTAAAAGTCAGTATAATGGATTTTAGGTGGTTCACCTTTGAATACAAATCAGCTGCCCCATGAATCTTTTTTTTTTTCCTTGAAAGTCTTTCTGAGTATGAAAAATTCATTAAACCTGAATCAAAGGAGAGCAGCTTCAGCCTGGATGTGGCCTCTGGTGCTGGGGCTTCCGTAAGTGCAGCAGGGGACTCACAGGTGAGGTAAGGAAGCATCTCCTTCGCCGGCGCCTGGAAGGCAGGGTCACGCCAGGCCCTTCAGGTGAGTGGAGAGTCACTTGGACCAGGCTGGATCAAAACGAGGTATTTGCTTCTACAATGTCCAGTGGACTAGAGCACAGTGTTCGGTTGTATTGAGTCCTTAACAAGCATCACACCATTGTCTTATTTACCCCCCCTTAGTAAATACTGCTCACACTACACATAAAGGCTTTGGGCAGCACTCAGCTCCTCCAGCAAACTGTGGTGTGTGATTATTGTGCTTATTATGTGAATTAAACACCATCCAGGTCATCATCATTAAAGAATATTGACTCACTCTCTACTACATACTGAATATCTTTTACTTGCTCTCGGGAAACTCATAGTGTAGTTAGAAGAGCGACCTGACTTGCCCCACCGGACGGCTCGCGCCCCGTGGTCCCGAAACGCGCTGCAGGGGGCACACGCGAGGGGGAGGCAGAGCGGAGCCTTGTGCGCATAAATGCGACTGCGAACATTTAATGGAAAAGGAGACTAATATTGAGCTGGTAATTGATTGCAAAACAGGTTAGATCTTATTACACAGAAGCAATTTTTGTTTTTATAAACGTGTTGATGAGTTTGGATATGTAACAGAGAGCCGGAAGGTGAATTCTGGGATAAGAGCTGAGAACTGACTATTCGGGCACGTTGTCTGGGAACAATGAGAAGACACTGGAGGAGATTGCGCAGGGAGACAGTACGGAGGGGAAGCAGACGTAAGAGAAGAGAGAGGGCCCAGCCAGATTCCAGTGGTGGGGGGACCTCAGAGAATGAAGCCACCAGGAGGCTGTGAAAATCTCTGATGGTGATTATACAAAGATTTTGATAATTCTGTAGGGCTCAGGTTGCTTTGGGTGCACATTTTTGGTATTAGCATATGGAAACTGAGAAATTCTGTGTTTTATTTCAGGGTCTAGACTGATCTAAGGACTGTTAGAAAAAATTCAGGAGGAGGTAAATACAAGTGAGAAAAAACAGAAAGTTTAAATATCTTGGATCTGACAAGTTATCAGTGAAAATGGCAGAAACTATGGGGGGTGAGGAGACAGTAACTGTCTTTTAAAAGTGCTCAAAGAAAATTAGAAAACCTGCTAAAGAATTTTGTATCCAGCAAAATTAAGCTACAAAAAATGAAGAAGAAATTAAGAACTGAGAGACTTCATGGCCAGCACATCTGACCTGAAATACTATAAGCCCTCCTTCATTTTGAAAAGAACACCAGACATGAACTTGAATCCATGTGAAGAAATAAAGAACACTGGTAAAGATAATTACACAGGTAAATACAAAAAGCAGTATAAGTACATTTTTGTTAGCAACTTTTTTTCCTATTTGATTTAAAATGCAAATGCATACTGCAAAAACTGTAAGCCCACGTTGATGGAACAATGTATAAAGATATATTTTGTGATACTTAATGGGGAAGGGAGACCACATCCATACAAAGTCAAAGATTTTTATAGCATTGGAATCAATTTGATATATCCAAAAAAAGATGGATATAAATTAAGATGTTAACAATAATCCTCAAAGTAATCATTAAAAACAACTCAAAAATATATAGTGAAACAAATAAGGGAATTGAATTCTTCACTAGAAAAATATCTAATTAACAAAAAGGGAAGCAATAGTGGAGAAACTGAGGCACAAAAAAGACATGGGATTTATAAGAAGCATAGTAAAATGGCATACATCAATTCTACCTTAGCAATCACACCAAACGTAAACGTCTTAAACTCTCCAGTTAAAAGACCAATTGGCAGAATGGGAAAAAAGACAAGATCCAACTACATGTCATGTAGAGGGGACAGTTTAGATTCAAAGACACAAATGGTTTGAAAATGAAGGCTTGCAAAAAATATACCGTAAGACAGTGGGCCACGCTAATGTCAGGCAAAACAGACTTAAGACACATATTGTCACTAGAGGCAAGGACAGATTGTAATGATAAAATGACCAAAATTTTAAGAAAATATAAGAATGCTAAACATGTGCACCAGTCAACAGAGTCCCAATGTGCATGAAGCAAAAGCAGATGAGATTGCAGGGAGAAATCGATTGTTCATAATAACTGGAGACTTAAATAAGCCACTTTCAATAATAGACAGAATGACCAGACTGATGATTGTCAAGAAAAGAGAAGACTCAAACAGCGTTATAAACGTAGACCTAACAGACGTCCGTACAACAGCCGACAACAGAACCCACATTCTTGCCAAGTGCGCACAGAACATCCTTCAGAATATACCACATGTTAGGCCACAAAGCAAGGCTCAATACATTTAAAAGGATTGAAATGATAAAAGAAAAAGCATGTTCTCTGACTAGAAGGGAATGAAATTAGAAATCAACACCAGTAAGACATTTGAGAAGCTTATAAATTTGTGAAAATTAAGCAACATACTTCAAAATAAACAATGAGTCAGAGAAGAAATCACAACAAAAATTAGTAATTTAAGATAAACTAAAACAAAAACATAGTACACCGAAACATACAGCACAATCAATGCTGAGGGAAATTTGTAGCTGTAAATGACTAAATCACACAAGAAAAAAGATTTGAAATAAATAACCTAGACTTTCATCTCAAGAAATTAGAAAAGGAAGAGAAAACTAAACCAAAGCAAGAAGAAGGAAGGCACGAATAGACTAGAGTGGAGGTAAAGGAAATAGAGAATTAAAACACAACAGGGAAAATCAACAGAACCAAAAGTTGGTTCTTGGAAAAGATCAACAAAATTGACCGAAATCTAGCGAGGCTGACCGAGGGAAAAAGTAGAGAAGACTCAAATTACTAAAATCAGGAATGAGAGACGAGACATTACTATTAATCTTACAGGAACAGTAAGAATTGAAAGGAAATACTTTCGAAACCACAATGAGGTGCCAGTTCACGCCCACCAGGATAACAATAACCAAACAGTTGGGCAATACCACGCACTGGCCAGGATATGGAGACACTGAAACCACCGTGCATTGCTGGTGAGAATGCGCGATGTCGCAGCCACTTCGCAAAGCCACTTCGCAAAGCCACTTCGACAGTTCCTCATTCTGGAACAACAGAATTGCACTGTCTCACAGTTGTGGGGATTAGACGACTGAGATCAAGGTGCCCACAGGGTTGATTTGCCCTGGGGATTCTGAGGGCCAGCCTGTCCCAGGCCCCTCCCAGGCTTCTCGCGGTTTGCGGTCATCTTTGGGTGGCTTTGTTTTGCAGAGACACACCTGCAATCTTTGTTTCTTGCTCACATAGGGCTCTCCCTGCCTGTCAGGCTCCAAATCTCCCCTTTGATACAGACGCCAGGGCAGTGCTGCTGGATTAGGGGCCCGCCCTACTCCAGCATGACTTCATTTTCACTGATTCTATCTGCTTTGACCCTATTTCCAATAAGTTTGCGTGGGGGTTACACCTTCAGCATATGAACTGAGGGGGCACAATTCAACCCCTAGTGTCTTACGATCCAGCTATACCACCCCTAGGCTTACACAACTCCAAAGCAGATGCCCAGGAAAACATACCTTCATGTAATAACGCGTATGTGAATGTTCATAGCAGTGTTACTCATGATAGCCAAAAAGTGGAAACAGTTTAAATGTCTATCAATGGACAAACCAGATAAACAAAACACAGCACAGCAATATAATTGAACATTTTCAACCATAAAAAGAAATAAAGGCATGATGCATGCATGCTGCAATGTGAGTCCACCCTGAAAACACTTTCCACCTGGTAAGAAGCCAGACACAAAAGGTCTCCTATTACATTGTTCTATTTTTATAAAATGCCCGGAATAGGAAAATCCATGGAGATAGCAAATAAATTACTTTTTCATTCCGGGAGAGTTATAGGGGTGCAGGGAGTGACTGTAATGAGTGCTGGTTTCTTTGGAGGCTGAAAAGGTCCTGGAAGCAGCCAGTGGTGATGGTTGCACAACCTTGTGGATATTCTAAAAACCACTGCAATGTAAACTTTAAAGTGGTGAACCTTGTGATGTTAGAATCACATCTCAATAATAAATAAACACATAAGTGTCTTGATTCTATATGATTTCTATCCTTGAGTGAAGCCCTCAGCAAAACCAGCTGACTTACCGCCCTGGGTTTCAAGTATATCCTCACTTCTTTTAACACATTTCTCTTTTGCATAAAATAGCTTGTGAACATTATTTTCTTTGCAACCCAATACTTTGCAATTGAGAACGGAGTCCTGGAACATAAGTTTGAAATGAGCAGCTATAGATCTCAGTGCTCAGTGCACGGAGGGGCTCTGTGTGCAGCAGAAAGCTATGAAAGCATTTTGAACAAATGCCCAGTGTACCCAGACCATCTTATGGGAAGACTGATCTGGTTCTGGTGTGCGGCACGAATTAGAGGCAGACCCTTCCTGACCTGAAGTTGCTCCTGGGGCTGTTTGTCAAGTACATTACTTTCCACAACTGCCATATGGAATTTTTCATCTGAAATAATCTCTAGAGATCTGAATATGGGTCACAGGAGAACTACCTACTTGTTCTGATAAGAGAAAATTCCTGACTTTCCTCAAATATTATTTTTGCCTGATGGGAAATTCTGTCACAGAATCACAGAATCAAGTTTAAGAGCAGGAAGGAAATGTTTAGCTCCATTTTCTCATTTTCAGATAAGGAAAGTGAGGTCAAGGGGGCTAAATGACTTTTTCAGAGTTCTAAAATAAATTAATTCTTTAATATTTGGCTTAGGAAAAAAATCTGTATATCTTCAACCCACTTTTATTTCCTCTTTATTTTCAACCTTCAGTAATTCTAAATGATCGATCTTTAACCTGATTTAATATGTTTATACTTTATTTTTGCTCCCTATGTAAGTTTTATTTTTCTTCATAGGTTATAATCTTTGAAGTTAGACACCTTATATTTTATTCATTTATTACTTAATTCTTTACATTGTTTAGAATATTATTTTACATGCAATTGCTGTTCAGTGCATGTGAACTAACGAGTGAATAGATACTACTCAAGTCGTTAGACACAATTCAAGAAGGTACAGTTTCCATGCCTAGACCAGTACCTTAATTTCCTGAAAGGTCTCCCCGGTGCCGGACAGATCAGTGAAACACTGGAGGGTGCGACATGTTCCAGGTTTAGTTATTACGAGTGGACTTCCGAGATGACACGCACGTGGACAGTAACTGTCTGGACAAAGTCACTCAGGTTTCCTGGTGCAGCGTGGCAGTTTCTCGTGGCCTCCATGAACTGTCAGACCTTCTGAAACTCCAAGCGTCGTGGCCCCAAATGAGGCCACTTTTCACAGAACAGCATCTGGAAGTCATGCTTTATGCAACATACTTTTTTTTTTTTTTAACGTTTTCACCTTCATTTCCAGATTGCTGTCTTTGTTAAGGGTGGTGGCAGAAGCTCTGTCTGTTTTTATCTTTTTTGGCCCCTATTCGTTCACCTGGAAGGAGTAGAGCTTCTAATACATTTTGTTTTTCATTATCTGAACTTTTCCATTAATGGTGTTGAGTGAAGCGCCAGTCTTTTAAATCAGTGATTTCCACAGAGTAATAAAACTACCCAGGTTATTTTGTGATAAGGTTTTCATCTCTCAAGAAAGAGCTTATAAAAGAAATCAGAAAAATACACTGCACTTCTCATAAAGATAACTCACTGAATTTAAAGAATTCTATTCTGAGTCCACGTTCTTTCTTTTATAAGTTGATGATGGGAGCTTATGGAAGGGATTTTTGTTGTTCAGTGGGTTGATTTTGCTTGTTTTTTCTTAGTTAGTAACATGAAAAGTTGGTAGTTTTGTTCAATTTCCTTGAAAGCTTTTTCGAGGTGTTTCTGGCCAATGACCCCTCCGAGCTGGAGCCCACATCGGGGCTCACGACTGGGGATGTACTTGTCGGTCTTTCTTATTTGAGTCTGTGGTCTTGTAAACATTTTCATTTTTAAAATCAAAAGTCTTTGTAACAAATCTTGAAGAAAAAATTCAGTCCAAATGATTGAATTTTTAAAGTGAATTCCTTAAAGCATTCAGTTGACATAATTGAAGAGACACATAAGTTACAAGGTTTCTGACTTAGCTCTGTTGTACAAGTCATTCCTTTTCTTTCCTCCCTCCCTCCTTCCTCCCTCCATCCATCCTTTCTTTCTCTCTCCCTTTCTGTCTTTTTCTTTCTCTCTTTCTTTCTCTCTTTTTCTTTCTTTCTTTCTTTCTTTCTTTCTTTCTTTCTTTCTTTCTTTCTTTCTTTCTTTCTTTCTTTCTTTCTTTCTTTCTTTCTTTCTTCCTTCCTTCCTTCCTTCCTTCCTTCCTTCCTTCCTTCCTTCCTTCCTTCCTTTCTTTCCTTTCTTTCTTTCCTTCCTTTCTTTCCTTTCTTTCTTTCTTTCTTTCTTTTTCTTTCTTTCTTTCTTTCTTTCTTTCTTTCTTTCTTTCTTTCTTTCTTTCTTTCTTTCTTTCTTTCTTTCCTCCTTTCTTTCCTCCTTTCTTTCCTCCTTTCTTTCCTCCTTTCCTCCTTTCCTCCTTTCCTCCTTTCCTCCTTCCTTCCTTCCTTCCTTCCTTCCTTTCTCTCTTTCTCTCTTTCTCTCTTTCTCTCTTTCTCTCTTTCTCTCTTTCTCTCTTTCTCTCTTTCTTTCTTTCTTTCTTTCTTTCTTTCTTTCTTTCTTTCTTTCTTTCTTTCTCTCTCTTTCTTTCTTCTCATTCTCCTTTCCTTCTTTTCTTTCTTTCCTTCCTTCTTTCTTTTTAAAACTGTATTAACAGTTCTTAAATGACTTGAAAGAGTTGGTGGAGTTAGATCTTTTTTAAACTTCTTTATTTCTAAAAGAAATCATCTAAGTAAAATTTGGTCTCTATTTAACAAAAACACATTAATTGTACTTCAAAGCCATTCAGAAGCTGTGATGCTGAACTTTACTTTCTCCTTGTAGAGAGGAAGGCAAGAGAATGTCAACTTAGAAAGAGCCAAAATTTTATGACTCGACATACATCCCTAATATATTAATAGTAAAACATGGTAAGAGTATTATTTCCCGGTCACACACCCACAGGTCAGGATGGGAAGACACAGGGCCCTTCAGACAGTGGGTGAGAGGACGCTCAGAAGCGGAGTTAGAGACCAAAGAGCAGTGACAGCTGCTCCGCCTGATGTGTGACTGTGTCTCAGGAGACAAAAATCCTCGGGCTTTGCAAATAAATGCTGATTCCAAGGCACCAATAACAATGACTTTTATTCTTATTAAAAGGTGGGAAAATAAAGTGGAATTTAATTGAGTCACACATTATCACAGACACTTTACTTCACGGTTACTTGACAGGATTTGGAGAAAAATGGAAGACAGGGCAAAAGCCACTCATCACACTGGAGCTGGGCACGCCTTCCATTTTTCAGGACTTGACTAAAAGAAGATTCTGACAACTGCAGACCAGGGAGCGTGGGGTTAAATGCAGGGAGGAGCCTGGGGAGTTGTCTGTGCGCGAGTTGACGTGAAACCGGAGACTACCAAAGTGGAATATTGATTCAATAATAATCATCTATCAGTAAGCAAGGAAGGTTTTGATTTCACTTACAGCTGGATGACTCAGCTGGTGACAGAAGGCAGTGTCATAGTCACTGATGGCTTGGCTACTCAGTGCCGGGCATTTTGTGATGTCCCCGGTGGAGAAGACAGGATAATTAGGTGCACTGTATGCAGTTTACTGACAAAGTCCTTTGACGTTTTAGCAAGACGCTTGCATCTGTCTCAATGTCCCTATCTCCGTGCGCCTCACGTTCCCATGTCTCTGCTCCACACCTCGTCACCTGGGACATGCCCGCTCTCTCTTCCCTCCTCTGCTCGAACGACTGGTTCTCTGTTGTTCCCCTGTTGTGCGGTCTGCCTTGCTCACTGTATGCTCTGGAATTTTAAGGATGAATTGGGGATATTTAATAACTCATCTTCCTTTGCTGGAAGAGAATCAAACTTTAAAAGATCTTAATTATGATTAAGAAAATTTTCACTTCACCTTACCACATCTTCTCAGATTCTGAGTCTCAGCAAGTTTCTGTCAACAAGAAGGATGTTGTCAATGGTGTTATCATGATTTCTGCCACCCCTTCAGCGCTCTGTCTTCAGCTCTGTGTTCGCCGGCGGCACTGAGTGATTAAGCCCACTCAGACGTTTGATGTGGACATAGTGTCCTGGCGAAAAATGAACAATGGCTAAGTGGTTCTAAATATATTTGTTCTAACAAACAAATTCAATTCAATTCAAATATAATGAATTCAGTTCCTTAAAATACATTGTCTAGATCAGGTACAACTGAGTGCAAAGATCAACAATGTTGGGATATTTTAACTATTGGGATAGGACCAAAACTTCAAGCTTTCAGTAGCTGAGATTGGTGTCCTATCTTTAAACGCCTCCCACAACACACACACACACACACGTGAGCACCATCTAAATTTGCCAGAGAGTAGGAGTTTGGGATTAGCAGAAACACACTACTGAATATAAAATAGATAAACAACAAGGACCTAGTGTATAGCACAGGGAGCTATATTCAAATTCTTGTAATGAGCTGTAATGGAAAAAAATTGAAAAAAATGTATCTGCAAATGTGAAAAAAATAAATTTCAGAGACTTGCAGTGGTGGTTTTGCCTCCCATTTAATTCACATGTACCTCGCAGTCCCTCCACCAGCATGACAAAATCCACATCTGCTAACATTTGCCGACTAAATACTATTGAGCAAAAGGGGAGAGGAATAGGAAATTCAATATATAAATGAAGGCAGGCTATTTAAAGGCAAATGACTTTGCTCCTGCCCTCCTGAAACTCAGAATGCAGATGTTGTATTAGAATTCTCCACGTCTCCCTTCCACATGGCCATTTCAGTTCTATTCTTCTGTTCTGTTCTATATCGTGCTGCACCGCTGAGCAAAAAGCATCCCAGTGTGGCCAGGCAGAGGAGAATCAGCTGTAGGGAATGCAGTGGTCCTGCTGGACCATTCTGCTTCTATTATTCAGGTAGTGGTAATGCTGACCAGCACTCACTCAAGTTTAACTCCACATGAAAAGCACCATGGAAAAAATTATTTGGCTCCAGAATTATGCTGTTTGCTTTTTTCATGTTCTTTATTTTAATTTTTAAACCTTTGTAAAATAATACAAGCAGGTAGTTAAAAGATCAAACAGTACAGAAAAGGTTTACAGTGAAAATTAGCAGGTTTTTTTCCCCTATTGCTTCCTACCCCCAAACCCACTCCTCAAATGACCACTTTATGTTTTTTCATTGTTTTCTTCTGGCACGCACCTTCGTGTTCCTAAGTAATGTGCTTCTCTGCTGTTTCTTGGTTTCTGTGTGAGATGTCATCAGGCTCTGGGTCTAGGTTAGAGGCTGAACTCCTCATACCTCCATTCATCATCTATAAAAAGGTTAACACCAAGACCACCCAGAGGTGAGGTTATTAAGTAAAGTAACACACAGCCGTGCCTGGGATGCGCTTGGCATGTCGTAGGCACTCGACACATGTTAGTTGTCGATACTGTCATTAGTCACAATTTCATTATTTTTCCAGTTGATTCACTTTATAGCAGACGAGGCTGTGTTCTAACGCCCCTCCCATGATGTGTACAGACAATTGCTCAGGACTATGAGATTTTCAAGTACTTGTGTCTGAAACCTGAAAAAAAAAATGTATTCTAAAATATGAGAAGAGGGAGAGGGAAGCAGGTCAGTGGTGGAGCGCGTGTTTAGTGTGCATGAGGTCCTGGGTTAAATCCCCAGCACCTCCATGAAAAAAATTAGATTAAAAAATTAAGAAAAAACTTGAGAGACAAACAGGCATTAAAATTTTCCTCATGGAGGGTACACAATGCTGCATAAACAGTCTTGTCAAAAAAAAAAAATTAAACCTGATCTGGTCAAAATATGAGAAGAAAGCTACAATGATAAATTTCATAACTGTTCAATCGACCGTCAAATACATTTGTTAGCTATTCATAATCATCTGTAGGTTATGTGTAATAGGGGTACATTGCACTGTGTCATGATGTGGCTGGTGGGGACCAAAAGCCACGTCACATTCTCCCAGTAGGGCCAGGCATCTTTTTATCACTGAATGGTAATCAGTGTTCACATTGCTACCACTGGTAGTGGTTGTGTGCTATGAAATTTTTGTACAGAATTTTATTCTTTTTGGTAGTGAATCACTGCCTTTTCCAACTGCACGATTTTCTAGGTACATTTTATTTCCCAGTCTGCGGCATCATGCCGTCTTCTCTCACGAGCTCCTGCAGAGATGCCCTCCCCAACCTCTTCTCCTGCTCCACTCATGGCCGGTCGCTAGTCCGGCTGGCGCACAGCAGCTGTCCCAGGAGGTCCCTTCAACACTTACTGGGTTGACTGGGTCCAGCCCTGCTTTCCGTGTTTGAGCCCCTCATTCCTCTGAAAGCACAACTTTAAGCAACTTCTTAAGAAAGAACATGTGGGAGGCGAGCTTAACAAAAATGTAAATTTGAAAATGTCATGCCTTCACACTTCAGAAAAGATTCCTACGTACATTTCTAAGATAAAAATAATTTTCCTCGAAATTTGTGAGATATTTCCCCATGTTTTTTAACACCTAGTAATGTTGATGAAAAATTGACCGCCAGCCTGATTATCATTTCCTGGTAAATTACCTTCATTTTTTTCATGCGAGAAGTTTTTAGAGCTGTACCTTCATCCTTGCTATTTCTTGATGAGATTTCTTTTACTCTGGTTTCATTGTAAATGATTCTCATTCGCAGAGAGAAACTAACCCAAGCCCAAATGAGCCTGAACAGTAAAGGAGTTAACGTGCTCTGTTAACAGAGACATGGGTGCCAACAGGTACCCTGTTTCTCTGAGTTTCCAGCATCAGGTCAGAGAAGCACGCAGGCTGCCAACAGCTCCCAGCTACCTTGTTTGGGTCCAGCACTCCACATTAAACCCATTTGTCTCAACGGTTCAACAGAAAACCTTCCGAGAGTCACTAACTGACGTTGAATAAGCAGCCTGTCCACTTTTGAGCCAATCTTTTCCTCTCCAGGGGGATGAAGTAGATGACAGGGCGCAGCCCTGGGGCTGGGGGTGGAGTCTCCCCACCTCGGGAACCACAGGGTCCCCATCAGAAACACAGGACTGTTGGGGAGAAGAGGGGACATGGTGCTGGGAGGGCGTGTCATCAGCTGACATCTGGGAGAGGCTCCTTTATTTTTTCCTCCCATTTTCTATTCAGGACACTGAGTGGAACGTTGTGATGTAGAAACTAAAAAACGATTCTTCTACTATTTCTCAGGAGAGATTTTCTGCTTCTTTCCCCTCTCTTGTTCCATTTGGAAGTCTCGTCAACCATTTCGCATTGCTCCTTCCTCCTCACTTCTTCTAATCCTTCAGTCCTTTTGCGGTTAAAACTAGAGTGTGTCAGGAGACCTCAAGCTTCTTCACCTCCACCTCCAGACACAGACAGGTGGCACCGGCTGATGGATGGGGATTAAGATCCTGCCAATGCCTGAGTGACGGGTCCACGTCTTATGTTGTCAACCAGCAGCTCCGCTCTGCGGCTGACGCTGGGTCCACGCCTGCAGGAGCTCTTACCGCCCCACCTGCTGCTCGTGGACCATCTGGACCCACTCTGGGCAGCACTCCTGATGCAACCCGCAGCCTGCTTCCCCATCACAGTCTCGCAGTTTATTCCCGCCCTTGGTTTCTCCATCAGGTCCCAAGCGAGACAAGGAAGAAGGGCAGCAAGTCCACTGGGGAACCCTGCTCTTAACTTCTGCTTCTGCCTCCTAACAGGCATTTGAGTGAAATGGTCTGCCTTGGAGGAGCATTAAGGGCTAATTAGTGTTCTGGAATCCTATTCAAACCCAGGATAATAAGGTTCTAAACTCCTAGGTTTGCTTCTGGACTAACTCCTTGAAATACTATTTGAGTGGTTTCTTAACTTCTTTGTTTTCCACTCCTCAGCATTAATTCATCCTCTTTGTCTAAACTTCTCTTATTACTCCAGGATGCTTTCAGGATTAGGAAGGTGTCTCTGAAGATGTGACCGTGTAGTTTTCAAGCAGGAAGAAGCTCGGCTGACCTCACCTTTCATTTATCTCATAGCTTCTGCAATGAAAAAAAATCAATCTGCTTTTCATTAACTTTAAATAAATGAGCAGGGAAGCACGAAGTTGCTCCCACCCCCACGGGGATGTGGCTGGCTTCACAGAGCAGCTCACAGTTCTGCGCCCTGGCCTTCTCCTGCCCTCAAAGGGAACGCTGTAAGTGGAACATGGCCACCTGTATGTCTCCTGCAGGTGGACAGAATAATGATTTGAAAGTGCACCGAGTGATTAAGCCCCAAATGCTCTAGATAGGCAGAGTTCTACTTCTAAGCTTCTTCTCAACTTGCAATTTATTCAGACGCACTCTTCTCGGGACAGAAACAAGAGTCTAATCACGTCCAAGAGCATGCACATTTCCATGGGCATTCCCATGCCGCCCAGCTCCCCTCCCCCGGCACCACACTGCAGAATTAGGTGCTTTTAATCTCCTGTAAATACAAGCAGAATGTGTAGAGGGAGCTGGCTGTTTTACTTTATTAGACTTCTGTTAAGTCTTCAAATTTCCGTGCGACTATACTCCTGATATAGATGAAGGAATACTCCCCAAGCCCCCTTCCCTGCCGTGGTGACACAGCTGAGTTGAGCACCGACACTCCCGCCAGGCAGCTCAGGGTGGGCACAGCCAGCAATCGTCCTTGGAAATGGGAAATAGTCTCCATCAGTTCTCAGCACTTAGTATCTGTTCCATTATTTGGGAGAACAGAATTTTGCTCTTATTATTTGTTAATTACAAAGTTTTTTAAAATTAATTACAAATAAAAAGTGGTACCATTGTACTGGAGGGTCTGACAGGAACCCCTGCCCCCCTTCACAAAGTTATTCTATTGAATTTCACCAAGAATGGGGCCCCTGATATCACGTGTCCAGATCTGATACATTATCACCAATGTGATATTCTTGCCCAAAATGTTTGACGTGGATCTAAACTTTAAAAAAATTAGGGAGCATTTGAAAAAAATAACTGGCCTTGACTCCTTAAAAATGTCAATGACTTGGAAGATGATAGAAGCTGGGAAGCCGCCTTGGGTTGAGGGATGTTAGAGGCAGCGCAGCGACTTGATCCCGGATCTGGGTAATAGAAAGCTGCAAAGGGCTTCGTTGGAACCACGGGGGGAACCAGACGAGTGGCTGCGTTCCATCTGCTGAGACGCTCCTGCCAGTGATGGTACTGAGGTTGTACGGCAGAACGTCCCTGTCCTCAGAAGACACGTTGTGGATCTGGAGCATCTGATGAGATAGTACCACTCACAATCAAATGATTCGATACACACACACACACCACAACACACAAACACACACACCACGCACATCACAATGACCGCCCCCCCCCCACAGGTGGTAATGTTAATTGTCAAATATGGACAAAATGTATTTGAGTGTTTATTGTACTATTCTTTCAGGTTTTCTGTAGGTCTGAAAAATTTCAAAATGAAAGTTAGGAAATCTGCTACTGATCTTTCTAATTTGCTTGAGGAAATAAATGACTATATGTATTTAATTTCCCAAATCTTTAATCTTGCTTACAGGTCTTGCAGTAGACCACCACAGTCCCACAGCTGAAGACGAGAATGGTATTTGCTTAACTGAAACAAATAGTTGCAGTGAGATATGTCACCCACCAAGAAATCCTTCTAAAGTGTACAGTTTGAGGTTTCGTTTTTATTTTTAGTGTATTTGCAGAGTTGTTCAATGTGCACCATTATCTAATTTTAGGATATTTTCCGCTTGAGAAGAACTCTCATGCACATCAGCAGTCACGCCCCGTTCCCTCCATCCCCACCACCCCCGGAAGCCCCTAGTCTACCATCTGTCTCCGTGCAGTTGACTGCTGTGGGCTGTAAATGGAAACACAGCGTGGACTTAGGTGAATGGGTTCTTGCGCTTAGCATGACATTTGCAAGGTCCACCCATGTTGTAGCATGCACGTTCTAGTTTATTCTTTTAACGGCCAACTATATTCCACTGTAAAGATATACCATATTTTGTTTATCCATTCCTTGGTTGATAGATATTTAGATTGTTTTCATTTTTTATAGATCAGTGTTTGCCAGAGCGTAAGGGATGGAGGAAATGGGAGATGGTGACCCAAGGGTACAAACTTGCACTTACAAGATGAATGAGTTCTGGGGGTTTACTGTACAATGTGGTGAGTATAGCTAACAATACTGTCTTATATGCTTCAAGGTTGCTAAGAAGTAGATCTTAAATGTTCTCACCAGGCACACACACAGACGCACAGACACACACAAAAATGGTAGCTATGTGATATGTATTAACTAACCTTATTGTGGTAACTGTTTTATAATATAAATCATCACAGGGTATACATTAAACTTTATATATTTATTCATTTATATATTTATTTATATTATACACACAATTTTCTATATCAAATATATTTCAATAAAAATGAAAAAATTAACAAAGGACTTGAGTAGACATGTATGCAAAGAAGATAAATGAATGGCGGCGAGCACGTGAAATCATGCTTAAAGCCATCGTTAGGGACACGCTAATCAAAACCATGATGAGATGCCACTTCATATCCACCAGGCTGAATCACAAAGACAAGCAATAACAAATGCTAGCAAGGACATAAAGAAAATGGCACTCTGACACATTGCTGATGGCATTGTAAAATGGTGCAGCTGCTTTGGAAAACGTTTTGGCCGTCCTTCAAAATGTTCAACGTAGACTCTCCTCTATGACCAAGCAGTTCGGTCTCTGGACTGCAGCCCAAGGTGATGAAAACATACTTCTGCTGGAAGTTCGCTTAATTTTGCATATTACTATGTTCCCATAATTTTGTTGTGTAAATCATGCAATATGTATGTGCAAGAATAAACCTTTTTAGAAGAACAAAATTTTATTTGAGGTTTTTTTTATGTTCAGAATTGTTTAACTGGACATGAAGAGCTACTTAAAACAAAGCAGACTGTGCTGCACAAAACAAAAGCAGATGGAGTAGCTCGTGGAAGAGATGCTATCCCCACGTGCAGCTTTGTGAATGTGTGTTGGGGACGGGCACTGGTCCTCATCCGATGGCAGGGAGCATCAACCAGGCAGCAGCTCTCTGCTCACCTGCTGATCACACCTGGGGTGACCTGGTCATACCAGTAATCACCACTTGGAGACTGAACACTGGGATCATTTATGAGGCATTTCTAGAAATAAAAATCAATTGAAAAGTGGATTGTCTGTTCAGCAGCGAAGGATAAAATAGACAAGCGCACCTATTCCCAGAAGTTCACGTAGGAGAAGGAGCAGTAAAATGGAAGTGTGAACCATAGCACATGACAAGACCAGAGCATTGACCTTGAAAGACTGAAATGTGGGCCCCTCACCCTCTCCTGCCCCAGCCCGTAGTGAGATGATCAGAAGGTGGTCCACCCAGACGCTATGGCCTGATTGTGTCTCCTCCCCCAACCCCCACAATATTCATATGCAGAAGCCCTAACTCCTAACATGATGATATTTGTACAAGGAGCTTTGGGGAGAGAATTCGATCAGGTTTGGAAGAGGTCAGGTGGGTGGGGCGCCTGTGATGTGATCAGTGTCCTTATTAGAAGAGACACCAGAAAGCTGGTTCCCCCTCCTTCTTCCCCTTCCCTGTCGGTCTGTCTGTCTGTCTGTCTGTCTATGTCCCTCCTGCCCCCCTGCCAGGTGAAAAGACAGTGTCTAGAAACCAGGAAGAGAGCTCTCTCCAAGCAAAATCGGCTGACATCTTGATTTTGAACTACGAGAAATAAATGTCTGCAGTACTCTGTTGTCGACGCCCAGGCTAGGACCCCAGACGGGGAAGTGCTGGTGATATTTTAGGACAGATGCAGCATCTGGGAGAAATACACACACACACACACACACACACACACACACACGTATCTATATCTATATCTATATCTATATCTATATCTATATCTATATCTATATCTATATCTATATAGACTGGTTTTTGAAGCCAGACTTCCATTTACCAGGAGCACGTCTAATAAAGACTCATTAAATACTGCAGCCGGGCCCGGCGGCCTGGTCACACAGACAGAGACCCCAAGCAGGTGGACTCTTGTGGCCTGGACCACGCACTCAGAGCCCAGGCTCTCCTGTGCTGAAAGAAGAACAGTGGTGGGGCCGCGGGGGCCGAGCAGGAGGGGTCTTCTATCCCAGGAGGCTGAGTGTCCTTAAGGATTCTGCAGGGTTTGGGCCCAGAGAATGGAGCGGAGAACAGCTGCTTCGCAAGCCCAGGTGCTGTCAGGTGAGAGGCCCCAACAGTCCTTGCTGCCTGTGGATGCACAGCCGCCAGGGCGGTGTCTTTGCCCACCTGCACTGTCACCCCAGGCGTGAACTTGCACCTGACGTCCACACCCGCCTGCACTGTCACCCCCGGCATGAATCGTATCTGACGTCACCCTTCCTACCGGACCAGGCAGTACATTTCATACCAGGAGGTACATTCATCTCTTCAGGAGAAAATCCACGAGGAACCTGATCAAGGATGTGGTATTTAACTGAGAAATTTGATTTTTAAAATTATAAGAATGAAATAGGTTGATTTTTAAGAATTTCGGAACTTATAAGGAAAAAACACATAAAATTCTCCTATGACCTCATTGAAGGGAAAACAGCTCGATCAAAAAGTTCTTTTTAAAAGAAATAAACAAAACTCTTCTCCAACACTGATTCTAAAGTTCAAACTTCATTAAACTCAAGAGATAAACCTGCTTGCACAGAAGCCACGTCATTCAGAATGACCGAATCACACCTAATCGTCAGTCTGCGCTCTCAAATGCCTCTGTAACAAGGAAGAGGCGGGGGCGCACCTTTCTCCAGCAGCAGAATTAAGCCCCTAAGCCCCCCGGAGGCTTCTCCGCGGTGCGGGTCATTAGCCTTCCTGAAATCCCCCTGGCGGTGCGCGCTTCAGCTCCGACGGAGACGCTGCCTTCCTGCGGGACAGACGCCGCTTTCATTCTCTGTCTTTGGATTTTCTGCAATTGTTTCCATCGGGGAGCCCGAATCCAGAGAGCGTATGAGGCACGTAGGGCAGGTGCAGCGAAGACAAACAGTTCTTTAAACGTAAGGTTCACTTTGCCTAAAAGTGGACTCCTTGTGTTTCACCCGCCTTCTCCCGCCACCCCCCAAATCCAGCTTCCGGATAGAGAATGTCACACCCCTGAAACAGGTGAGCAGGATGGAGACCTGCGAAGCTCCCCGGACACCATCTGCCCCATCCTCTCAGGTTCAAACATCCACACCTCACGTCACGGTGTCTCCTGAGCGTCACACAGTCCTGTTCCCCCATCACTGCCTCAGTCCCAACGGCATCCTGTCTCGCCTCCCCTGCTCTCCTGACGGCCTTTTACAGCTCCTGGGTCCACCCTGCCTCCAGTTACCTCTAACCCCATGCAGAGAACTCTGCACAAAGCACATATCCGACCGTGTCCCATCCCAGCCTGCTCCCCTGTCCACACCTTCCATGCACCTGTCATGACCACCACCACCCCCTTGCCACACTGTCACCTTTTCAGTTTCTTCTCCTCTACGTTCTCTCCTCCTGCAGGGACTCTGCACGTGCTGTCCCTCTGCAACATCCTCCCCTCCCTTCCTGGTCTCAGCTCCAGCAGCGTGCGCTCTGGGAAGTCTGCCCCGAACTCCAGGCCAGTCAATTCTGCTGTTTAGTGGGCTTTCAAGAAGGAAGGAAATTTCTTCCACGTGGTTTATACAGTTGTCATTATTTATTTATTTGTTGTAAGCTAATTAATGACCGTCCCCCACTGGTTTATACACTTAAGAGAAAGGATGATTACTGCTTTTATTCTTCACCATAGGATCCTGCAGTCTTGGCGCAGCACCTAGACCTTAGTAACCACTTAATGACATTGGTCTGATATTATAATCATATGAAGAGTTTGGCAAATAGTAAGTCCATAAATAATTATGATGAGCTTTTTTGTACATTGCTGAAATCTATGATTGGCTCGGCTTAAACAACTCATCATAGATACAATGATGTTTCAGATGAACATTTTCATTCATTGATTTATCCATTGATCCATTTGTTTCAAAAACACTTATTTGCGAAAGTTGATGACAGATTTTGGCTAAGGGTAGAAATACCGCCCTCAATAAACCTGCAGTTAAGTAGGGAGGCGAAGGAGAGTGCTACCCTATAAAAATGTCTGTGATAAGAGGAAATTTGCAGTGAGTTCCTAGATTTATACAGACAGCACACCTTAGGAGTTCAGAGAGGAAACCTACTTTATTCTCGCTTGTTTGGTGTGGGAAGGACTTGTAAAGAAATTCGTCTCTGAACTGGATCATGGAAAACTGTTACTGAACCAAACTTGGGTCTGCCCATTCAGATGGAGTAAAGCCAGTCTACTGACCCCAGGTGTGGTGAAGGAAAGTTCAGCGTTTATTGTAGGCGCCCAGCAAGGAGAACAGACAGCTTGTGCTCAAAAGACCCAACCTCCTTGATGACTTTCAGGGAGGGGTGTGGGGCGGGGGTTGCAGGGTTGGTGATCAGCTTGTGGATATTGTTCTGATTGTGGGTGGTGAGGTCACTGGGCTTCAGCAACATCAGCCTCCTGGTTCCAGTCGTCTGGGGGTCTACGCGCTGTTGGTCAGCACGCACCAACTCTCTCCACCTGGACCTGCAAAACAGCTCGCGTACATCACTCAGGATATTAGCTACAGCCCTTGAGGAGGAGCTAAAGGTGCTTGACTTTGTTTAATGGCTGAACTTTTTTTTTGTTTTTTTTGTTTTTGGTTAACTGGTTCCTTTGTTTCTGCATTTTCTCATTTCTCTGATTAAATTTGCCCTTTGGAACTCCAGGAAGGCCTAGAAGGCTAAAGTCTTTCTACAAACAAGAGGCGGGTGGAGGACATGGGGGTGTCTGTCTTGGGACGGCCCCACAGGGTCCTGCTCAGTTACAAAATGAGTAGAATTTCAACAGGTAACGATGGAAGAGGAACAGAGTGACATGCTTTCTCAGAGAGTTGGTGGGGGATTTCATGGCTTTTCCCCCTACTTTTGGTGCAAAGAGTAATTTTTGAGTATAGTTTTTATGCTCAAACACTGGGATTCTAAGACATTTGTTTGTCTAATTTTATGAGAGTGAAGAAACAGAATATTTGGTGTCAAAACTATTTCAGGAAATCTAACCAGAAGGACCCAGAAATTATGATTCATGGAAGGACAGAGCATACCAGGGTGGAGGCATGACACTGGGGAAAATGAAACTTAAAACAATGAAAAATTTGTGAAGGCGCTTTGGAACGTGTCTTTCCAGAACAAGAAAAAGAGAGACTGGGGGAGGGGGGTCATCTGGGAGCCTGTGGATGTCTGAACAAGACGCTGCAAGGATTGTGCAATGAGAGTGGACAACAAGAGGGGACAGGCGGGGTGGGGGCAGGCACAGGTACTCACCGCCGATCGAAAATGAAAAATGAGAGGAGGGTCCAAACCTCCCACCCACCTACCTGGGAGAAAGGTGCAGACAAGAAGAAAAATTTTTTCAGGAGATGAAACAGTTTTCGGTTGTAGATATTTTTTCTTATCTCGGAAAGTCACAGCCCCCCTGCTTATTTCTGCAGTAGGGTGGGGGGTGGGAGGGAGGGTGATGGCCGTGAGGTCCTGCCGCAGAAGAGCCCAGTTGTGACGTGGAGGGTGTCCAACCCTGCTGGCTGTGACTGAGGTGGTGGGAGTTTTTGTAGCAAGTGTCCTCTGAGGCCCACTGGGCTGGACAGTGGAGGGGTTTCCATAGAACTATCGGGCCATGAGCTGGAAGGAGGGAACCCTCACAGCATCCCTGGGGAGAAGCTGGGCAGACAGATATGGACCCAGGAAACAGGCGAGAGAGAGGGCCGCCCTACGTCTCACCACTGCCCTGTTGACGTTTCCTGCTTTGCACTTTGCCTGACTATTGTAACAGATAAGTACATATTTATCTTTTTGTTCATTGTCTGCCTCTCCCTTTGGACTGTTCCCTACTTGACAGCTGGGATCTTGGTATTTTATTAACCACTGGGTGCCTCCCGGCATACAGATGACACTCAGATATGTGTTGATGAACGAGTGGACAAAGGCAATTGATTACCTGGCAGCAGATAATGAGGAATTGTTCTCAATGCCTTCAAAAAGAGCACTACTCAGGGAGGAGGGAAGAACCCCTTAAAACCCTAATCCCTGTGGGGAATAGGTGAGGGTTTCATCTGCAGATCGATGGTCCACCTGCCGAGAATAGGAAGGAAGCGCTGCTCCGGCCTTGATCTAAGCCCGTCGGTCTCAGAATGTGTTCACGTGCAAAATGCCTGCCTGTCACGTTGCCTTTTCAACATGAAGCGACTTACTCCTCTGTATGTTCTAGGAAGACAGTTCTCCAGCAAAAATATGTAGCTCCATGCAGTATGTATCTCTTCATCTTAAACATTTCAATACAGGGAATACTTTTACAAAACCATGTTTAAAGAAAAGAGAGATGGCCCTTTGAGTTTTTTATAGTTACTGCTGGAAAGCAGAGGCAGAGAGGAAGATCCCGAGAGTTTTAAAATCATGTAAATGGAAAGCTTCAAATTGAGAAATGTTTATCTGAGTTTTCATTTCTTTACAAATTTCAGTAAAATAGACAAACAAAAACTTGAACTTAACAGTTTAACCACTTGCCCAGCCTGTTGAGTGGGGGCGTTTCTGGGGACAGTAGAGAGAGCACTGGCGTACCTCTGTGGCTGCTGGGACCTTGACCTTGGCCGCGACCTCCAGGACCGAGGAGTTGCACTCTGCCTCTGGGGTGAGCCAGGAACTGGTTCATCTGACCTCCCTGTCCTGACCTGGTGCCAGTTAACAGGCCTGCCTAGATCGCAAGGGGAAAATCTTCAGCCTTGGTGACCTGCACGCGGACAGGTCCTCAGGGGACGCTGGGATTATATTTCCTAACTGAGGGTTGTAACTAAGCTACTCTGCATACTTCCTGCTCTTCAAATTTCATGGCCTTAAATTTTTAACTAGTTTCATGTAAATGAAATAATTAATTATAGATGCTTTCAAAATACACTCTCAATCAATTTCGATTCTGTTGTCTCCATTAAAAAAATAACCCGGGGATAAGTTATAAATCCCACCACCACTCCTCACCACGGTGCTCATTCAGATCGAAGTGATTATGATTTTCAAAGGCATTTGGAAGTCACTGGATATCTTTATTTTTGGAAAACCAATTTTAAGTGTTTTATGTATACTAGAAAAATCCCTCCCAAACCGTGTGAACTGAAATAGCAGGTTTTAATTTTTTTGACTTTTATAAAATATACAAAAATCAAATTATTGGAGAAATCTAAAAAATATATATATAATAAAGCCCCAATTTTTAAATTCAATTCAACAGATAGAAAATTACTCTGAACAGCCCAAATGACTATTCAAGTTTCTATGGATCCACGTGCTCCGTATCTTGTCTCAGAATGACAACCATTTGCAGACCAGGTCCAGAGGACCACGTGGTAAACTGCTGAAACATTTTCTAGAATCAAAGGGAAACACCCTTGTGGAGAAATGTTTGGCTCTTTTTAAGAAAAACATTTCAAATTCATGATGCTGTTTAGCGTCCCAAAGAAATGTGCTTCCCTGTTTAATTCCTTATCTGGTTGCTTTTCCATCTTGCACCCGGACTCAGCCCTGCAGAATGCTCCGTGGCTCATCAAGAACAGAGACTGGGAGGTTTCGCGTGAGCCAACAGGAGGGCTAACGCTCGTGGTAGAAAATGTTTCAAATTTCCCCATAGCTCTTTAGAAATCTCTTATTCATTTTTCCTATAATTTGACAGTTGAGCAGAATATCACTTATTCTTAAAGGAAATAAATAGTGGGAACATTTCTATCCAGATTTATTTTACCGCACTTGTGGAAAATGATCTCAATCATCTTTTTTCAAGGTTGTTGGTTCTGGCAGCGGTATTTCCTGTCCAGTGAAGACTGATGCAGCTTTTTTTAACTTGGTGGATCTATATGGCCAATGCTGAGAGGAAGATTTTTAAGTAGGCGGCTAAGTTTCAGGCAGTCTGAAATATCAAGCCAAATCATTTGAGCAAAACCTTTTTTAGACTGAATAACATTTAATAACTTTTGGGACTGAAAAAATTGCTCACATTTTAACTTCCTTTTTTTAGCTGTTTAGACCTGTCCCAAGCGAGGACAAGTCGGGAACCAGACCTGTATTACTGACAGAGTCCTGGTGAACACATCAGAGAGGTCAGCTTGAACGCTGCCACATCAGATGAGAAAGTGACAGTGGACATGCCTCTTCCTCCTGGAACTTCTGCCAAGTCCACGTGAGTGACAGATGCATTTGCATCTGACACCCTTTAGAAATGTTACAAAATTTTCAGAGTCAGCACCAATCTCTGTGGAAGCACATAAAACGTGTTATTGCTACAGAGAAAGAAACTTGTACACGTGTGCACACACACACACACACACACACACACATTCTCACCTCACTTTCTTAAAAGCCGGCAAATACTACCTGCCAGGCGTAAACTCCCAGAACGATTTTCTTTCCTTCTCTCTCAGCATCACGGGGAGGCATCGGAGAGACGTGAGTGTGAGATGAATGTCTGAGACCCGGCCTCCTTCTAGGATGCTGCACCAGGTTTTCATAGTCTCACGTGGTGACTGAAAGTAACCCTGACCTTCAAAAATTTGCTAAATATGACGAACAACATTTAGGTGTGTCGTGACGTGTGACTCTGGAGGCAAGAGTCACTCCCTTCCAACATCAGTCTGGAGTTTTCTGTTTCTGTGACGAGCTTCTGTTGTCCACAGAGCCCAGGGCTCTTGCCTTGTCTGGATTTTTCTTTCCCCTCCTCCTTTCCGCACTCTGGGTCAGGTTGCTTAAGCACCGAGGCTGAGTCTACTTTTACATGTTGGAAAACTCAGCTGAAGTTTCATGGTGCAGACGTCAGTTTTCTCCTCATTTATCAGACTGATGACTCAGACTTGCACAATCATCATTCATTGCTTCTTCCGCTCATGACTTCACCCAGACCCTTTTCACAGGACACTGTAGTTTCTCTTGCACAAGATCCCCGACCCCGACCCCAAAGTCTGTCCAGCAGTTACGCTGGTCTGTCAGCCCAGCTACAGGCTATTGCTTTAAAACATGCTGACAGACCTAATTTCGGCCGTGTGCTATTTAAGCAGACCCCCCACTGTAATTAGATCCCTGAATTCATTTTTATCCTAAATATCTGCAGGCAAAGCATGATCTTGAGATGATCCCAAATCTAAAATAATTCTAATATATCTGTGTGTGAATAATTTGTTGATATATTGCATAAACATGTCATTTATTATCTAAGCCAGGACACTTCTGGGAGTAAAAGGGGCCACTACTGATAATTACACAGGGTCTATGGTGTAAACCAGAGCTGTCCTGTGTGAACTGAGACGTATGGTCACCCTATGTGTCTATAGTGTGGAAGAAGCCGCAACTCGGCTCCCATTCAATTTGTTATCCACATTATTTACACATAGGGGCCTTTTATAGTTTGAAAAGTCCGTTCTCTGATAGCATTTAAGTAACCAGATCATTTCAGTTGCTCTGAAGTCAAGAAATAAAGATTCTGCTGTGCACAGTAAGAGACCTGTAGGGTTTCCCAAGACTGACTGCTGCTGGCTTTGCTCAAGGCAGCTCTCACTACACACTCACATCACCCACAGTTTGCTGGTTTTATTTAGTTTGGCATTTTGTCTTTCTCCTAGCTACTCTGCATACTTAGCCCTTATGGTTACCAACTTAGGTCTTCAGACATTTTGAAGCCCATTTTTCCTGAGTTAGCCCTTTGCAGAAAGTTCTGAAAAAAGAGGAAGGAAGGAAGGAAGGAATCAAGAAAAGAAGAAAGAAAGAAAAAGAAGGAAAAGGAGAGAGGGACGGAGGAAGGAAGGGAGGGAAGGAGAAAGGGAAGGAAGGATTAAAGAAGTAAGGAAGAGAGAAAAAGAGAGAGAGAAGGCAGGAGTGGGGAGGGAGGGTGGCAGGAAGGGAAGTGTATGCCTGTGTTTCACACAAACGCACACCGTGAAGGGCTCTCAGGGCAAGGTGCCTATCAGCCCAAGAACATAATGAAATAAAAATAGATCCTAAATAAAATTTTCCTTTTTCATAAAGAAAGTACTCTGTGGAAAGCTTTGATAGGTTATCTTTATTAACTTTTTAAAAACTAAGTCACTATTAATTAATGAAATATTTTTAGGCTCTAAAATTTGGAAAGTAGTGTTTGGATTTCAGAAAAGGCTATGCGTGTGTATATATATATATACAGACACACCAGAGTTCTTGTTTCTTTTGGGTATTTACCCAGGAGTGGAACTGCTGGGTCACATGGCAGTTCCATTTTCGGTTTTTTTGAAGACCCTCAGTACTGTTGTCCACAGTGACGGCACCAACGTACACGCCCACCCACAGTGCACAAGGGTTCCCTTTCCTCCCATCCTTACTGACATTTGCTATTTGTAGACTTTTTGATGACAGCCGGTTTGACAGGTTTTGATTGGCGTTTTTCTGATGACTGGTGATGCTGAGCGTCTTTACACGTGTCTGTTGGCATCTGCATGTCTTCTCTGGAAAAAATGTCTATGCAGGTCTTCTGCCCACTTTTAAATTGGGTTCCTTAGTTTTTTGATATTGAGTTGTATGAGCTGTTTGTATAGCTTAGGTACTAATCTCTGATCAGCCATATCATTTGCAAATACTTACTCCCGTTCAGAAGGCTGTCTTTTCGTTTAGTTGACAGTTTCCTTGGTGTGCAAAAGCTTTTAAGTTTAATTAGGTCCCATTTGCTTATAGTGTTGTCTGATACCAATGCAGTCCCCCAGCTCTCTGTCACTTATCATGTGTGTGCATGATTTGTTCTTTCCCAGTCTTACTTTCAACCTGTTCATGCCTTCACATCTGTTTTATGTCTCCTGTAGGTAGCCTAGAGCTAAATATTAGTTTTCATTTGTTCAGATAAAATGTATGTTTTACCTGGAATGTTTAAGCCATTTACATTTCAAGTAATGACTGATACGGTTTCAGTCTATCATCTTGTTGTGTATTGTGCATTTTGTCCTTTCTGTTTCTTTCTCTCTGTTTGTTCTCTGTTCCTCTTTTCTAGCCTTCTTCATAGCTAAAATTTGTTGTCTTTTATTATTTTTTCTCTTGGTTTTTTAACTATATTCCCTTTTATTAATTTTTAGGGGCTGTTCTCTCGATTAAGATATGCATTCTCAAGTTATCACCATCTATTTAAAATTAATACTGTAAACCTTAAACTTCACGAGATATAATTACATGTATCCATCTTATATGATAATACTGTCATATATTGTACTTCTGCATAAATTATGAATTTCATCTTACTATAATATTTGTAGTTCAGTTTACATTTGTCTTTTTAAGGAACTGAATTTCTACTCAAAAGTTGATGACATCAAAGGAAACTTGGTTTATGTTCTGATGTTTCTGGGAAAAGTGGCACATGGAGCTGTGTCTAGCATCAGCCACAAAAGGGGCCAGATCCTGGGTTAAAAGTCGTCTTTATACAGAAGCTCCTAGAAGCGTGAGGCAGGAGCGGACGTCCATGGAGGGAACAGGATGAAGGCTGGTTTGCAAATTCTCTTTTCTTCATAGTTTTACCAGGACAGAAATTACATTTGTATTTACTCCCTTTGTTTTACGTGTACATCTTTAGTATTTTCGTACAAGATTTTGAGAACTACAGAGGCGATGCAATCAGACACTTCCTTGAGAAGATATGTAAGAAGGTTAGTTGCGCTGTAAATGGAGTTAATGCTGATGGACAATACTGCAATTTTCTAAAATGGAAGTAAACCTTTATTATGTTCCACTTGAGCTTCCTGTGGTTCACCTAAAAGTGATACAACCCCTTCATTTCTCGAGAAAGCTGTAAAACTTAGCACTAATTAGTACATATTGTTGCTCTACACAAATCCAGGCATTAGCTCAAATTATGATTATTTAACATTAACGGGGCCTCTGGGTGTGCAGACACCAGCACTTTGTATATATTTTGTCTTTATCTAAGAGCTGTCTGCGGTGAGAATATCAGATCATTTCCCTCCTAAACAGGGCTGAGCAGATGCATGGAATTGTGGGCATCCCTTAATACCAAGATGGAGCGTCTTCATTCCTTGTTACAAAACCACAGTTAGAGAATATTTTGCAAGGTTAGTGGAAAGAAAAATATTGTGTTTAGAATCCTTAATGGGCTGGAAACAGAAAATGTAGAAGATTTCATAGCCAGGGATTTCAAATTTTAGTGCAACCAGCATCCACCAGGAAATTTATTTCAAATGCATAAACTAGACCTCATTCCCAGAGACTGAGTTTCGGTGTGTCTGTCTTGGAGGACAGCCAGGAGTCCACACGTGTAAGAAGCATCCAAAGGCTTCCACTGTGTGTTGTTCCACTGCCATGTTTTCAGAAACACGTCCTTGAAGACTTCTGAGTAATGGGGGTGGGGCGAAGCCAGATCACACCCTACCCTCCGGCCCAGGACTTAATGAAACAGCAACTACAACGTTTTGAAGCAGCACCAACAGGGAGCAGCTAAGAAGAGAAGTAAACAAAAACTGAGAATCATGGCTGACCTCTAAGTCTAGTAAAGTCGTCTGAAGGAAACTTACAGAACTTAGGAAAGACCCTCTTGTTTTCAATTTCCTTAATGGGGCAGTGAGAATGCTGCAGAGAATGTGACCCGAGGCAAGTGGTCAACAAGGCTGACTCCCTCATTCAGAAACAAAGCCTTTTGGACTGACTGGGTTTGGGGAACGATTCAAAGCTAACAGGTGTCTTTATTTGAAAATATAACACACATCCCACTTGATAAGGCAAACCCTGACATACTCAACACCATCTCAGAAGGAGGTAAGGTGCCCAGCCTTCTAGTAATGACTATGTGATCTTCTCTGGGCTCCCACAGCCTTACGCCCTCCCCCTAGCCTCCCAGCTTAGCCCCCAGCAAAACAGATGAAACAGGAAGTAGCCAGCCTGAAATCAGAGCTGTGAGGAGGAGGAGGAATTGACATGCATGAAATTAGAGAGCACAGACAGTGTTAGCAGGGAGCCTGTTCCACCAAGAGGAGAAGGAAGGTCCCAGCAAGTTGCTCACGTGGTGTGAAGGGCCGGGGTCCGAGGGGAAGCACACGGCACACGGGTCAGGAATCCAGTCTGGGAAGAAATGAGAGCAGAAAAGAAAGCACTTCTTTGAGCTTCTCAGGTTCAAGAAGAATTTAATAAAGTCATAGTACCATGAAAACTGGAGCTGAAAGGCAGGATGGTTCAATGACAGAATGGTACCATAGGAAGGTTGAGGAGAGCTCTGAGGACTTGCATTTCCACTCCATAGCTCAGGAGCAGTTTCACAGAGTAGAGACAGTAAATGCTGATCTATGATGGCAGAAGAAAGCTAGATACTTGTGGTGATTTCAAAAGAAAAAAAAGCAGATCAAAGGAAATGAGAAGAGTAAAAGAAAACATGGTTACATGTAAAAGGACAATTCGAGTTGAGAAAATGTTCAGATGTGTAGCAGAATAAAATTGGTTGAAATCAAGGAAAAATCTGAATTTGATTTAAGCAGTACTCTAGGGCCAAAAACTGAAGAATTACTTCCACAGTACTTGTTCTACTGAGGATCTGAATTTTAAGAGTAAAGGGAGACTTTTCAGGTATCCAGGAAATAGAAATAAATAAACCACATGGGGGAACAAGCCGTTGTCAGACTTCTTCACATTATGAATGAAGAGCCACAGGTGAAGGTGGTTATAGCGTCCAGACATGCAGCTAAGTCCTCAGCCTCCCGACAGTCGGATTGAGGCCAAATGTCAAGTTTGGCCAAAATAGGAGAGACGAGTGACGTGTGTCACTGGAGAGCCAGGCAGGTGAGTGACTGTGGATTCTCCCCTTTCTCTGTATCACGGTGTGGATCCTGAGTGACTGTGTGGAGCAGAGAGAAACCTGGCCTGGGCTAAGATACTAAGATTCTGACATTGGTGTCTGCAGTATAGCCTTCCTTCTACTTACATGACCCAGTTTCATCACTGAGGTGCCCAGGGATAAAGGCAACCATCAGAGAGTCTCCAACGTGAAAAACCTCAGCCAATGGAGTTACAGTGAGGACTTTTTGATGAAACTCCTACAGGATGAGATCCATTTAGGGGACACACCAAAATAATTCAAAAGTGGAAAATGTGTAATAGGACAGATTCAACTCAATTTGAAAACAGAATTAAAATTATGCAATTTAGGTAGGTAATACAGCCACAGCACAGGTGAAAAGTGCTATAAACCCTGACACATTAAAAAACATAGTATCTCTAATGAAAAAACAAATAAGAAAACCACAATGCAGAGGAGGGGGGTTAGGAAGAAGCGCGTGAGTACCAATTTTTCACCATTAGCTGCCGGTATGCAAGTGATAATCTCTTTTGAAGAATGACTCTAACATCTAAATTTAATTTTTAATATTTTCTCCAACTTAAAGAGAACTTTTAAGAATTAATATTTCTCCTGATCAAGAATAGTTTCTTTCAGTTTCATGTTAGTTTCTTTTTTTCCCTCCATTACAATTAAGAAAAACAAATGTAACTTTAAAATTTAATATACAACATGAATAAAAAGATTCCATTTTAATAAAATTATTTTATCTGGGGTCTGAATGGTTCTTTCTCTCTTTCTTTTTACCTCTTCTGTATTGACTGTATTATTTTATATTGAATGTGTGCTAATTTTATTGCAAAAGTTATAAAGTCATTGACAGAGAAGGAGGAGGCAGCGGAAAATACAATAAGTCAAATTATAAATTTATGCAAGACTAGGGAAAAATACTATGAGATTTTAAAAAAATTCTAAAGCTAGAAAAGTGGTCAATAAAGTCCATTGGGAAGAACAAAGAAGCAAAAGTAGCCAGGAAGACTGAATAAGAAGGCTAGTACTACCAGACATAAAAATAATATAAAACTCTGCAATTAAACATGCTGACATTGCAAGAATAAACAGGAAGACCAATGGGACAGAATACAAAATCCAAGAGAAGACTCAACTGCACCTGGAAATTTCTGTAACTTGATGTGTTATGAAAAGCCTGCATCTTAAATCAGTAAAGGAAAGGTGAACTTCTGAGAGAAAAATGAGTAACTGGAAAAACAACATAAACAAAAAGGTAGAATTGGATCCGTTTCTAACAAAAAACATGATAAACCAAAAGGTTCAAAGAATTAAATGCAAAACTAATGAACTGATGAACATACAAATAAATACCATGTTAAAAGTATTAGAAGACACTTGGGAGGATCTCTTACAAACCTGGGAATGGGAAATCTTTGCAGCTCACAAATCAGAAGTAACAAGAGGGGAAGGCTAAATTCTACTGCTCAAACAAACCCCAAACATCTCTACCTGAAAAAAATGAAAATAAACAACATGATTTTAAAAATGCAAATATTTACTTGTAATCCATATGACAAAGCACTGCTAGTCCCAGGGAAGTTTCCAAAAGTAGACCAGAAAACTATGGCAGCAGAAGAAAAAAATGCATAGAAAAATAAGCAAGAGATAGGAACAGATTATTCACAAAAAAAGATCTGCAAATGGCCTTTAAAATTTAAAAGATGTTCAATCTAACTTATTACTGGAGAAATTAGAGTAAAAAGTTGTGTAGGAGAGAGAGGGGGCCAAGATGGTGGAGTAGAAGGACACTTGTAGCTCACCTTCTCCCACAAATACACCAAAACTCACATTCACGGACCCACTCAGCCAACCAGAACACCTGCTGAACTCTGAGAGAACATCACCCTCTTCAAAAGACAAAGACGCCAAAAATCTGGTAGGAGAAAAGGAAAAAAGAAAGAAGAAAAGGCAAAACAGTGCAGGACAGGTCCAATGGAGAGGGAGTGGCAAAGGAGGACTAGCGCTCATTCGCTGGGTCTCCCTCTCTCCAATGGAGAGGCCAGCAGGACTGAGGGGGAGCCTCTGAGGCTCGGATCTGCATGGAGCATCCCTTGACTGACAGAACTAAGTTAAACAGGCACAGAGGGTCCCTGCGACACCCAGCCCGAGATGCGAGCCAGCAGCTGGGGGCTGGGACAGGTTGCCCGAGCTGGGCAGAGGACTGGGGAAGCTGCATTGAGCAGCCCCAGGGACTTCAGGGTGCTGTGCACTGTGGCTGGGAGGGGATACAGAGCAGAACAACCTGAGTCCCCCATAAATTATGAAAAAAGCAAAGCAACACAGCTGGTGTTCCCTGGGGGGAGATGCCTAGCCTTTGTCTCCTCAGACTCGCAGTGCCATTACTGGTGCTTCTCACAAGAAGAGAGGCAGGGCGCAGCCACAGCCACCATGTCCTCCTATGCACAGTGCCCGGGTGGGGGCAGGGGCACGGGCAGGAGCGGGGCCGAGACCTGGACCTGTACCTGGGGGCTCCACAAACTCCTAGGCAGGACTGAGATCTGTTTACAGCCCAAGGCAGACAGGATCTTTCTGCCCTGGCACCTCAGAGAACTCGTGCCACCATGACAAATGAGGAGCTGAGATTTGGCATGGAGCAGGGGCAGGTCTGTTCTGTGGTCTTCCCTGAGGCCCACTACAGAGCGCCTACCAGAGGTGGAGCAGGCAGCTGAACAGAGCCGTGAAGTGACAGGCACAAGGAGAGGGTGGGTGGCCACCTGCCTTCCTGGCAGGAGCACAGCCCCTGACCGCAGCTCTAGGAGGAGGTGCAATTTGCCCACCTACCTCGACAAAGCATAGCATCTGACTGCGGCATTGGAATGGGGGAGTGACCTGCCTACCCACCCGGTAAGAGCTCAACACCTGACCCACTGTTGGGAGGGGGGACGATCTGCTTACCGACAGGCACTGGGAGCAGCACAGATGAGGGTGCCAATGGAGGGCCTCTGGAAACAGCAACATGAGTTTGCAAAACAGGGTGAAGACAGAAAGGCTTCTTAATAGCACACAGTCTCCAGGAGAACACCCTGCCCTTTTTTAAAAATCTTTTTTTATCTGTTCTATTTTCTATTACCTTTTTAATTTTTACTTTTTAAACAATTGTATATGTCTCCAGTTTTAATCCCTTTAAAATTTTTCTTTTAAAATATTTTTATTATTACTATTTTTAAAAATCCATCTGATTTCATTTTCATTTCTCTTGGTTTTGATCTCTTGTTATTGATTATAAACAGGTTTCAAATATTGTTTTTTGGTATTTTTTTCTTTTTCTTTAAGATTTTTAAAAAGATATCTCAACTCAATTGCTAGTCTGATTCAAATTGCTCTTTTATTATTGATTATACACTGTTTTTAAACCTTTTTTTCTCCCTTATTTAAAAATTTTCTTTCTCTCTCTTTTTAAAAAAGTTTTATTCCTGCATAGGCATTAGATAGATAAATAAACAAAGGACCTTAAGGACCACAATAGATAACTGATACTCCTTAAGCCATAGTGCCAGAGAGATATGAGCAAGATGAAGAAGCAGAGGAACCACTCCCAATTAAAGAAGCAAGAGAAATCCCCTGAAAGAATGATCAATCAAATAGACATTGATGGCCTACTAGATCAAGATTTCAAAAACGGAGTGATCAAAGTAATGAAGGAACTAAAAGAAATAGTGTTTAGAGATATAAAATATGTCAAAATGAAATTGAAGCTATAAAGAAGAACCAGGTAGAATTAGTAAACTCATTGGCTGAGATGAGAGCTGATCTAAAGGCTGTACAAAGCAGGCTAGGTAATGCAGAGGAACGAATAAGTGACCTAGAAGACAGGACAGCAGAAAGCAACCAATCAGAACAGCTGAGAGAAAAACAAATAAAAACTAATGAAAACAACATAAGGGACCTATGGGATAAATAAAGCATGCTAATCTACACATAATAGGTGTTCCAGAAGGGGAAGAAAGATCAAAGGGGATTGAAAAGGTGTTGGAAGAAATCATGACTGAAAACTTCCCAAACTTAAAGAAGGAATCAGAGGGTCCCAAACAGGAAGAACCCAAACAGACCCACAACAAAACAGATCATAATCAAGATGGCCAGAGTCAAGGATAAAGAAATGATCCTAAAGGCTGCAAGAGAAAATCAAAGAGTGAGTTACAAGAGAACCCCAATAAGGCTCTCAGCTGATTTCTCTACACAAACACTACAGGCCAGAAGGGAGTGGCAAGATATATTCAAAGTCCTGAATGAAAAAAAGATGCAGCCTAGGATACTTTATCCAGCAAGGCTATCCTTTACAATAGAAGGAGAGATAAAGAATTTCACAGACAAGCAAAAACTAAAAGAGTTTAGCAACACTAAACCCATGCTAAGAGAAATATTGAAAGGTCTACTCTAAATAGAAAAGAAGCAGGAAGTTACAGAAATGAGAAACTCATAACTGGAAAGATGATAACTCACGAATTACAGATAGAATAAGCACAAAATTGTAAAAGAAGGCATCTAAATCATTAAGAGTAGGAGAGGGAAGCAAGAAACTATAGAGTATTTTTCTTTTTTTCTTTTTAAAAATTTTTTGTTGTCAGTAGGATGGGTTTGAGCTTATATTACTTTCTGTTTAATAAAACCAGTTATTACCAAACCACAAAAGGAAGAAGAAAGGCACAAAGAGGAAATACCAAATCAACTGCAAAAATAAGTTCAAAATGGTAGTAAACACACATCTATCATTAATTATTGTAAATGTTAAAGGACTAAATCCTCCAATCAAAAGACATAGAGTGGCAGACTGGATAATAAAGCAAGAACCTTCAATATGCTGCATACAAGAGACCCACTTTAGGGAGAAGGACACATATAGATTGAGAGTGAAAGGATGGCAAAGGATAGTCCATGCAAATGGAAAAGCCAAAAAAAGCAGGTGTAACAGTACTGATTTCAGACAAAATAAACTTTAAAACAAAGGCCATAATGAAAGATAAAGAAGGACATTTTATAATGATTAAAGGAGTGAGACAAGATGAGGATATTACACTCATTTATATAAATGCACCCAATATAGGAGCACCTAAGTACGTAAAACAATTACTAACAGAGATAAAGGGGGATATTGATAGGAATACAATCATAGTTGGAGATTTTAACACCTCATTAACATCACTAGACAGATCTTCCAAACAGAAAATAAATAAGGCAACAGAGAAATTAAATAATACAATAGAAAAATTATATTTAGTGGATATTTTCAGAGCATTACACCCCCCCAAAATAGGATATACATTCTTTTCAAGTGCACATGGAACATTTTCTAAGATTGATCACGTACTTGGGCACAAAAGAAACCTCAATAATGTTAAGAAGATAGAAATTATCTCAAGCATCTTTACTGACCACAATGCCATAAAACTAGAAATCAACTGCAGAGAAACAAAGGAGAAAAATAGGAAAGCGTGGATATTAAACAACATGCTATTAAAAAACCAATGGGTCCATGATGAAATCAAAGTTAAAATTAAAAACTACCTTAAGACAAATGAAAATGAAAACACAACCACAGAAAATTTATGGGACACAGCAAAGGCAGTGCTAAGAGGGAAGTTTATAGTGATACAAGCCTTCCTCAAAAAAGAGCAATCTCAAATAAACAATTTAACCCACCACCTAAAAGAACTAGGAAAAGAAGAACAAAAGACCCCAAAAAGCAGCAGAAGGAAGGAAATTATAAAGATCAGGGAGGAAATAAATAAATAGAGATTAAAAAAACCATAGAGAAAAATCAATCAAACCAAAAGCTGTTCTTCTGAAAAAGTAAATAAAGTCGACAAACCTTTGGCCAAACTCACATAGAAGAAAAAAGACAGAGCACAAATTAGCAATATAAGAAAGGAAAATGGAGAAATTACAACAAATAACATAGAAATACAGAATATCATATGAGAATATTATGAAAAACTATATGGAACCAAAATGGATAACCTAGAGGAGATGGACAAGTCTCTGGAAATATACAGTCCACCAAGACTGAATGAAGAAGAAACTGATCACTTGAACAAACCAATCACTAGAAATGAAATCGAAATAGCAATAAAAAAAACATCCCTACAAATAAAAGTCCAGGATCAGATGGCTTCACCAGGGAATTCTACCAAACATACAAAGAAGAACTCATACCAGTCCTTCTCAAACTCTTCCAGATGATTGGAAAGGAGGGGATACGCCCAAACTCATTCTATGAAGCCACCATCACCCTGATACAAAAACTAGGCAAAGACACCACCAAAAAAGAGAATTATCGGCCAGTATCACTGATGAACATAGATGCAAAAACCCTCACCAAAATATTAGCAAATACAATCCAACAGCACATAAAAAAGATTATACATCATGATCAAATGGGGTTCATCCCAGGAACACAAGGGTGGTTCAACATATGCAAATCAATCAATGTAATACATCACATCAACAAGAGAAAGGACAAAAACCACATGATCATCTCAATAGATGCAGAAAAAGCTTTTGATAAAATTCAACACTCATTTATGATAAAAACTCTCACTAAAGTGGGTATAGAGGGAACATATCTCAACATAATAAAAGCTATAGATGACAAACCTACAGCCAGCATAGTACTCAACCATGGAAAACTCAAAAGCTTCCCACTAAAATCTGGGACAAGACAAGGCTGCCCACTATCACCACTCCTATTGAACATAGTCTTGGAAGTCCTAGCCACAGCAGTCAGGCAAGAGAGAAATAAAAGGGATCCAAATTGGCAAAGAAGAGGTAAAAGTGTCACTGTATTCCAATAACATGATACTATATATAGAAAACCCTAAAGGGTCCACACAAAAACTACTAGAACGAATCAAAGAATTCAGCAAGGTAGCAGGTTACTAGAAAATGTTCAAAAATCCTTTGCATTTCTTTACACTAACCATGAATCAACAGAAAAAGAAAGTAAAGAAACAATCCCCTTTAAAATAGCACCCAAAGTAATAAAATACATAGGAATAAATCTAACCAAGGAGGTGAAAGAATTATACACAGAAAACTATAAACCATTGATGAAGGAAATTAAAGAAGACTTTAAAAAGTGGAAAGACATCCCATGCTCCTTGATTCGAAGAATCAATATTGTTAAAATAGTCACACTGCCCAAGGCAATGTACAGATTGAATGCAATCCCTATCAAATTACCCAAGACATATTTCACAGAACTAGAACAAATCATAATAAAATTTATATGGAACCACAAAAGACCTAGAATTGCCAAAGCATTACTAAAGAAAGAGAAAGAGGCTGGAAGAATAACTCTCCCAGACTTCAGACCATACTATAGAGCTATAGTCATCAAGACAGCACGGTATTGGTACAGAAACAGACATATAGACCAACGGAACAGAATAGAGAGCCCAGAAATGAACCCACAAACTTTTGGTCAACTAGTCTTTGGCAAAGGAGGCAAGAATATACAATGGAATAAAGACAGTCTCTTCAGCAAATGTTACTGGAAAAACTGGACAGCAGCATGTAAATCAATGAAGCTAGAACACTCCCTTGCACCATACACAAAAATACACTCAAAATGGATCAAAGGCTTAAACGTAAGACAAGATACAATAAACCTCGTAGAAGGAAACATAGGCAAAACATTGTCTGACATACATCTCAAAAATGTTCTCCTAGGACAGTCTACCTTAGCAATAGAAATAAAAGCAAGAATAAACAAATGGGATCTAATGAAACTTACAAGCTTCTGCACAGCAAAGGAAACCATAAGTAAAACAAAAAGACAACCTATGGAATGGGAGGAAAGTTTTGCAAATGAAACCGACAAAGGCTTGATCTCCAGAATATATAAGCAGCTCATATGACTTAATAAGAAAAAACCAAACAACCCAATCCAAAAATGGGCAGAAGACCTAAACAAGCAATTCTCCAAGGAAGAAATACAAATGATCTATTATCACTAATTATCAGAGAAATGCAAATCAAAACTACAATGAGGTATCACCTCACACCAGTCAGAATGGCCATCATTCAAAAGCACACAAATGACAAATGCTGGAGAGGCTGTGGAGAAAAGGGAACCCTCCTATATTGCTGGTGGGAATGCAGTTTGGTGCAGCCACTGTGGAAAACAGTATGGAGATTCCTCAAAAGACTAGGAATAGACTTACCATATGACCCAGGAATCCCGCTCCTGGGCATATATCCAGAAGGAACCCTACTTCAAAATGACACCTGCACCCCAGTGTTCATAGCAGCACTATTTACAATAGCCAAAACATGGGAACAGCCTAAATGTCCATCAACAGATGACTGCATAAAGAAGAAGTGGTATATTTATACAATGGAATACTATTCAGCCACAAAAACCTACAACATAACACCATTTTCAGCAACATGGATTTTCCTGGAGAACATCATTCTAAGTGAAGTAAGCCAGAAAGAGAAAGAAAAATATCATATGAGATTGCTCATATGTGGAATCTAAAAAAAAAATAAAAACAAAAACAAAAACAAAACATAAATACAAAACATAAACAGACTCATAGACATAGAATACAAACTTGTGGTTGCCAAGGGGGCAGAGGGTGGGAGGGGACAGACTGGGATTTCAAAATTGTAGAATAGATAAACAAGATTATACTGTATAGCACAGGGAAATGTATACAAGATCTTACAGTAGCTCACAGAGAAAGAAATATGACAATGAATATATATATGTTCATGCGTAACTGAAAAATTGTGCTCTACACTGGAATTTGACACAATATTGTAAAATGATTATAACTCAATAAAAATTGTTTAAAAAATTTTGTGTAGGAGAAATTTAAAGTGACCTGACTTCCTCCTGTGTAAGAGCCTTACTGGGAACTCTTTCTTTCTTGCTGGTAAAAGGTCCAGAGTATTAACAAGGCCCCTCCAGACCACAGCCCCAGCCACAGACCTCTTTTCAAAATAATGGTCCAAATGAATAAAATAAAATACATAAGTTTACAAAGGAAAGCTTTTTTTAAAAAAAAAAGCTAGACTGAGATACAATTTCTCACCAACCAGACTGAACAAAGTCTGAAAGTGTGTCATACTCTGGGGAATTGTGGGGGGCACGCAAATCGATTCCGCAGCCAGGGAGGAAGGCACACCGCCCAGGAAAATTACCCAGAGATCCCCAGCGACTCAAAGAGCCGACAGCGGTGTCTTAAACCGCAACCAACCCCCAAATCCTTAAGAATAAAATCATATTCCTGTTTTTGAAACTATTATATACATCATAAGATAAAGCAAATAAATAATCACATGAATGACATTAGCAACCGACATTCTAAGCATAAAATCAAATGTTCTGTGTAAAGGGCCGTAGTCTTAACTTTCAACGGGGAATAGCAATGTGAGCTCATTATATGAATTTCTTTTAATAACATGCATCCTCTCCCTCTCTGGACTGGACAGGCACAGGAGCGATGATTATTTCAGTTACGAGAAACATGCCTAGTTTTCAGATTGTGGTATCTAAATAGTATTTCCCACTGAAAAGAACCAAGACTCCTTGACAAATGACTGATCCCAGGTCTGGGGCAGAAAACGCATAAGTCTGGAATACAGTGTAGCTGAAAGCAAAGACGCCAAGAAAGAATTCTGGGGTCACAAACTCACAGGAGCCAAATGAATGTGCTCCCTCAGCCAAAGCCGGGACAACAGGAGCTTTCAGAAGAGTGGTGACTGCAATGAACTGAGACGCACCAAGTACGTGAAAATCCATGGGATGCTAATTAAAGCAAAGGCACGCAGACGCCAGTTAACTCTGGAGGTTAGCAGGCCGTCACTGCATTCTGAAAATTGGCAAATAATAGCAAAGTAGCAAGGATTTCTCGTGCTTCTCCTATAAATTATGCAGCAGAATAACAGAATACATGATAATAAAAATTCTTCCTTATGGAAAAATTCCAGTCATTAAGTGCAGAGGAAGAACAAAACATCATGGTTTTGCACACCCAGGTAAAAACAGCAGAGCGCACAGTCACCAGCAGCTGACAACACCGACAGGTGAGAGGCTGTGGGAGCTGGGTCAGGCTGTTAAAACACGGACACCACAAAAGAAGGGACAGCTGAGCACCTGATGGCATGCAGTGGGGACAGGACAGCGGCACCGACAGAGTTTCCTTGCCAAAAAACTGAACCTGGAAGTGACAGTCTCTAGAAACTAACCAGCAGATGAAAGGAAGGGAAGGGCTCAGGGGTGTGTAAAGCGACACCACAGGGAAGCAATTAGCAATTTCTAGTTGCAAACAGTTCCACAAGCAGGGGGCTGCGTTCTGAATGAATGAAGGACAGAAGGAGAACAGGAGGGGCACAGGCCTCTGTTTTGTCACCTTGAGGTCCGGGTACAGAACCACCAGCCCTTCTGTCTGCCTTGGGGGGTCGGGTTATCAAGGTTTATTCAGGTAATTAGGACTGATCAGTCTCTAAAGGTCTGCATAATTGTCCTGCCCATCATCCTGGGTCAGTTAAGAAGCATGTAACTGTTACACACGCAACTGCATTTGATTTTTATAATGATGGTCAGGAGTAAAAGTCCGCACGGGTGCCCCCTCGCTGACCACTGCGCAGCCCTCCAGGGTGGCCAGGATGGAGGACCCCGACTGGGGGGCTTGAACGACAGATTTATTGTCTCGCAGTTCTGGAGGCTGGAAGTCTGGGATCAAGCTGTCGGCAGGTCCGGTTCCAGGCCTGTCTCCTTGGCTTGGAGACAGTCTTCTCTCCGTCCTCACAATGTCTTTCCACCCTGTGAGTCTGTCCAGAAGTTCTCCTCTTGTCTCCCCGTGTTGGACCAGCACCCATTCTAATGACCTCACTGTTAACGTCCTACCTTCTCTCAAATCCTATCTCCAGATAAGGTCCACTCTGGGCACTGGGGTCTGGACGTCAGTCTGTCAGCTTGTGGGGGTGTGGGCACAACTCGGTCCACAATAGACTCTACGTGAAGCAACTAGGTTTTCTGTCCAAACAACGGAGGTGATTCGAGGCTTACCGTGGAGACCTGACCACGCTGGGGTGAAGATCCTCAAGCGTTGCTGCCTCTGAGGAGGTGCCCTTGGCATCTCCACCCCGATCCTGAGTTAGCAGAGCCTGAAGTTCTCCGCTGTGGCAGTGACTGGGCCCTGGCGAAGGGAGGGAACTCCAGGACGCGAGCCCTGTGCTCCCAGGCCGCCGCCTCCTCGGCTCTGGAGGACTCTGCTCCCAGGCGCCGAGGAGGCCGCACAGCAAGACGCCGAGATTGAGGCCACCCCTGGGAAAGAACGTTTCTGGTTTTGGAAACGAAGCTCTCTCCTGTGCTCCTGTGCACCTGTGGGCCGAGGACCCCACGGCACAGCAGCCAAGCACTCACAGAGGGTCAGCAGATGCTAAACACCCGTTCTGACCAAGCTGCAAACAGCAGGACAAGGAAGACAAGAGCTGGGCGTCAGCGCGTCTTCCTCCAGGAAGGCCGCCCTGCTGAGGGTGGGGGAGGGGTGCGCGGGAGCAATTCCGGGTCCCAGGAGCTCTGCCGCGTGTGGATGTGCACTTCAATATTGTGTTTTGGTTTTACTATAAATATTACTTACATTTGCTTGCTTTCCCCTGACATGGTTTCACATTCCACAGAGAAATGTGAAAACTAATACAGAGGGAAATTAATATTCTTATCTAAATGCTAACAACGTTTATATCTGATACCTTATGGACAATTTTTTTTAATCGCTGGAGGATATATCATAATCTCCTAACTTGATTGAAGCTCTTTCTGTGGCTCTGAGCTGGGGGCACGTTTAAACTCATCGGCAGGCACTTTAATTGCTGGTTCTAGTTTGTTGCTATTTCTGTCATACATTAGTGCTGGCAGCATAGAACAGGGCGAGAAGGGTATCAACCCAATGTCTGTATCATATTGTTACATATTGTAGGAAAATCTCAAATGCTCTGTGTCCAATCACACCCCAACAGATGCAATTGTTAGAAAAATACTGTTTGCTTAAAGCGAGTGGAAGAGCCCCTGGAACACTGTTTTTTAAAGATGCCTCCACCCTTCATGAACAGATATTCTTTGGTTAACTCAAAGTTTCTTACACTTGAAACAATATTGACAGTAACTCAATATTTCAATAAATAAATTATGAGAGTGAGAGTCAGAACTAACACAGATGTCTCACAAGTCCATTAACAGTCTCCCAAATCACTTATTCTTTCAAAGCTACCTCTTTACCTAAAATTGAGTGGCCCCCAAAGTCATTCACAGGTCAAAGGGTGTCTCTCCCCTTGCCCCCAAGGAAGGCGAACAGCCACCCGCCTTTACCGTGGGACAGGATGCTCCCATCCACACAGGGCCTGGGACAGCCCTTCCAGTGACCCAGGCCCAAGTGGCTGAATGCTAAGCCCAGGAACTGGGCTTCAAAAGTGAGCACAGTGGGGGAGGGAGCAGCTCAGGTGGTAGAGCACATGCTTGGCACACACGAGGTCCTGGCTCAATCCCCAGTGCCCCCTCCAGAAATAAATAAATAAACCAAATTCCTCCCCCAATAAAAAAAAGAATTAAAAAAAATGAAAATGAGAACAAGACATGCTCTAAACTTACTGGGGGAAAGGGTGAGTGCCCCCACACACACATCCCCTGTGAGGGGCCCCATCAGAGCCAGAAAGCGGGTCCAAACTCAGCCCAGATTTCCTTCCTCTGAAGCAGGCAGGAGGCAGAGGGGCAGTGGGAGACACCTCCATTTACTTGTTTGCAAACAGGGGGAATCGGAGACATGCTGCTCTATTTTCTCTGTTTAAAATGGAAGAGACCAGGGCTTCTGAAAGCAGAATGTGGGCGAGATGCCTGCACAGGAAACACTGACCGAGAAAGCGAGGTCTTGGCCAAACGTCCAACAGGGGCTGTGTCTGCTAATGCGGTTAGGAACCTTTCTTCCTCTCCAGCCACGTGGACCAGTGATGGTGAAGTTTCACTTACCCACGGCATGGGGATTGCATTAGCCGTCAGCTGCCTACCAGAGGGGGAAGTGGAGGGGACCAATGAAGAGCTGGGTGCTGCACTGGCCGTTGCCATGGAAATGCACAGATCAGCAGCGGGGATAACAGAGGTGCCAAGGGCAATACTTTCTATCATGGCTGACAATGGTGGGAAAACAGGGCATCTCTTTGCCTCAGGGAACCAAACGGATGAGCACGTCCACAGCCTCTGTGCCCCCGCCCACCCCGTCCATGCTGTCAGTCTGGCTCTAAAAGGGCACTGGCAGAATTGAAACAGCCCCACATGTCAGGGGTTTTACTGACCTTGAGCAACCTCATGGTTCAGCAGGTGACCGGAGCATAAAATATCCACCTCGGCCAGCCCGGTGTCCTCATAAGCAACGTGTTACTTACTCTGCCTCTATTCTTCCTGATTTACAGTGATGTATGGGGCCTTTTTCTTATCTTTTCTGCAATTTTCTTTTCAGGAAAATAAAACCAGGACCCTGCTTTTTCATCAAATATGCATGTAAGTCCATACTACATACCTAACTCAAATCTGACACTTGTGTCTCTTGGTTTTAAAAGAAGTGGAGTGACACCAGCCCAGGAAGAGAGACAAATGTTCAAGGAGTGGGGAGACGGCTGCCACCCTATCTCATGGCTTTGCTGCTTGGACTCCCTGCCCAGACTGCACCTGCATTTTAGGACTGTGAATGATGTGGTGGCCTGGGAGTGCCCAAGAGAGAGGGGAGAATCCAGCAGTGAGGGTGGTGCCTGCTGAGTGCTTTCCAGAGGAGAGGTGAGCGAGAGCATCTCTCCCAGACTCTCACACTGGAGTCTGACAGCTGGTGTGGGCTCAGTTATCTGGGTGCAATTCAGAGCAGCAACAGCAGCATTTTAGTGTGGATGTGTAGGTGGGGCGGGCAGTGCACCTGTGAGGTGTGGAAAAGGAGGGGATGGGGCCATTGCTGTCTATAGCAGAGGCAAATTCATAGCCATCAGTAAGAAGAGTGAGGCTGGGGTTGGGGGATACCCCCCTTTTGGGTCAGAGGTGAGTGAAGGCTGTTGGCTGAAGACCACTGTGGAGCCCACAGGCAAGGCTGAGCCCCCAGGGTTCCTCCAGCTCAGTCAAAGAAAGCAGCCCATCTATAGTGCCCCTGTTGATGCTTTGCTGATTCAAAAGAGGTGCCACGTCCTCTGGACAGTTTGCTCCCCATCTAAAACTTTCTTGTAGTAAACATATGGCTTTCTGACAGCCATGACGGCTCTCTCTCGAGACTCAGGTGAGGAAGTGCTCCCTGATGCGAGGATTGTGGGGAAATTGCTTTCATGCATTCAGAGTCCAGGTGGGCTGAAGTCAGGATGCGGCTTCCTGATCTGCGCAATGTTTTGTTCTCTGAACCACAAGAAAGGGTTGGTCCAACACCCGAGAGAGGCTGCTAAATTCAAACACATGGTTCCTGTGACCAATGGCCAGTCCCTCAGCCTCACACAGATGTCTCCTTTCCCACATAGGGAAGGAGTAATCATATCGCTCAAGCTCAGACGTTCACTTGGGGGCTAACTAACACTCAAGAAGCCCTTCTATAAGACCCAGACCATGCAAAAGGAAACTGGCTTGTCCATTTAATACAGCAGCTCATGAAAGAAGATGTCATTGTGTGGCGGAAAGAATGCTGTCCTAGGAGGCAGGCAGTCCTCGTTCCAGTCCTGGTCTGGCACGTTTAATAACACGAGCTTGACTGCATCACAAAGACACTTGAGTCTCAACTTGCTCACCTGTAACCCCAAACATCTGTATCCGAGGAACTTGCCTTTACTAACATTCTACACTGCCTTGGCCACTGCACACACGTGCACACAAGACAAATAGAGAATAGATAGATCACAGATAGATAGATTAGATAGATAGATTGGTAGGTAGATAATAGAAAATAGACAATAGATTAGATAGATAGATAGATAGATAGATAGATAGATAGATAGATAGATAGATTAGATAGATTGGTAGGTAGATAATAGATAGAAAGTAGACATATAATGGAGAGATAATAGATAGATAAAAGGTGACAGAAAGAAGAGTGTCTTTCCCCACATTTGGTGAAATAAAGAAATGTGAAAATAAAGATTCTCCATTGCACTGAAAAGTATTAAATATATTGAGAAATGTAACAAAAACTACACTTAGCAGAAGTTGTCACAGCGAATTTTTTAATGGCCTGGATTGAGGCCATTGTCAAACATGACCCATGACTGAGGCCCTGCTGTGCCCTGAAAACAGAATCTTTGAGATGCAGTAGTGAATAAATGAGGCATCCTTGGTCTAGGATTAATTTGTAGATGAAAAATAAAACAAAGTAGGTAGGCAATTAAATTTAACACATATCTGTCCCCTGCTCCACGTCACAGATGTTTACACAAGGGCACCTACTGTGCGCCACGGGGAATTAAACAGAATAAGCCCACGCGCTGATGGAGTGTGAAATCTTCTATAAACATGCACCTATTGCAGATAAAAGCTAAGGACGGTGGGGTAAGGGGTAAATGGAGGCGTGGGGGGGCACGTGGTGCCCACGCTTGCCCCCCATCCCATGTCCCAGGCACCTCCCTGTGTCCTCCCAAGGAATTGCTCCCTCTGGAGTTCCTGCAGGACGTTCAGGGAGGTCTTTGGGCCCGGTGAGCCAGCCATCAGGCTGGGAGAGGTCCTGCCCCCAAGCAGCCTGCCAGTAAGGACCGGCCGGGAAGCGATGAATAATGGAGACTTTGAGCTGTGTCTGAGGCTCCAGCACACCCTCTTTGCCCTGACAGAGCACCCTCCCTCTCCTTTCCTCCCTTCCCACCTCCCTGCCGGGGCTTCCCGGGACCACGCCCCCTACCCGAAGTAAAACTCCTTGCCCTCTGATTCTTGTCCCAGAACTGGCTTCTGCAGAGCTGGGAGAGGAAGGTCTCCCCGGTGAGAGAGGGGGCTGTGCAGGTGTCAGGTGCGCCCAGGCTGAGCGAGGACTGAGTGCAGGTGAGACGGCAGGGGGCCAGGAGCTGCGGCAGGTCCCATGGGAGACAAGAAGCGGACTCCTTTCAAATGGCTGCTTCCGCGCTGGGGCCTTGAGGGCGCAAGACTTTGTGTGCACCCTTTCAGGTTGGAGTTTCCAGTTCCCACAGCCCTCCGGGACTCCAGAAAGTAAGCCCTGCTGGGCTTCCGAGCCAAAGTTCTGGGGGCTTGTCCCGCTGGAGCAGGACGCCTGGGCTGGGGAGCTCGAGGTGGGGCTCAGGGCCCTCCCTCTTTGGGGAGAACCTCAGTAATTGTAGGTTTTCTCCCGTTTGTGGGTCACCCCCCAGGGCTGTGGGTCTTGACCGCACCGTGACTCCACCCCTCCGACCCGTGTCAGTGTGGCTTCTTTTTATCTCTTTGGTTGCAGAAGAGCTTTCCTGGCAGGTCCCAGTCTTCCTCGTCAATGGTTTCTCTGCGAACAGCTGGAATTCAGTGTGCGCACGGGGGGAGGGGAGCCCGGGGCCTTCCGACTCCGCCGCCTCGGGAGCTCCCTGGTTCTTCTCTGATTTTGCTCATCAGATACGGCTTTTGCACCTGCTTTGTTAGGTTTATACCTAACAGTCTCACTTTATGAATGGTAATGTTGTGAATGCTTCCCTATCTTTTAAATTTTGAAATGTGAATATATTCAATATTCTAACTTTTTTTGAAATAAAAAAAACCCAATACAATTGGAAGAATACAAGGGAAAGAGGACAAAAACGAAAGACCGAGGGGCATCTCAGCTCCCAACCTGCTTCGTCAAACACTGGGTCATCCTCCAAAGAGCCTTTCCCTTCAGGTCTAGCCTTGCCCTCCACCTCCACCTGTCCTGGTCTTGTCAGTGACATGATGCTATCTTTGGGGAGTGTTCTATTTTCTGTCCTGTGTCGTCAAATGGCCTGTGGCATCCTTAAGGGTGGTGGCCATTTCTTCAGCCTCTTTGGTGCCCAGCACTGAGTACAGGCTATATACAATGGGCTTCCCAGAAATATTTTTAATGGTGATGATATTTTTGTGATTAAGTGTAAACCACAGCCATACTTTTCACAAACTGCTCCAAAACATCAGTCTGAATAATTTACAGCCGCCATGTATATGTGCAGCCTTTTAAAGCCCCATAAAATCAAAATATACCTTATAGCTTTAAAATGTAGGTTATAAAAATAATGAAAATGTAAACAAGATATGATTTTAAAGTAGCCAGCATTGCAGCAGAGCACGAATCTGAATAAACAGTGCATGTCAGCTATAAAAACGTTATAAATGGAAGGCAAAACTCTGGCCGACACAATTCAAAGTTTCTACATGTACCACGATCTTCTAATGTCAACCAGGACTTTATCTGAAATCTATTGCTAACACTTCAAGCCATTTGCTGAAAAAGCTTTCCATTAAAATATTTACCATGTTTCCCCATTTCCCTTCTCCTTCTTAAAAAAACAAATCCTCAGTTGAAATAATATTTTGCAGCCAATTTACATAAAGGATTAAGGGTCCTCGGTCTGTATAGTTCCCAGAGGGGGAAAAAGAATTAAACACTTGGTACAAACTGTGGTGCTGATCACATGATGCTAATTTTGTGATGCACTTAGTCATGCCTGGCTGCTGCTGAGGCCACGAGGGTGGAGGAGAGCAGGGATGAAAGCTGCTGGAACACGTGTGTGCCTGTTACAACACGGAAGTGAGATGCCGTGCCGGGTCTGAGGCCACTGTGCCAGACCAGACCCACAAAGGCCTCATTGTCCTCAGCACCTCTGTGTTTCACGGGGTCTCTCTGTGGAATCCATCACCAACGTCCCCCACCCATTTCCACACGTACCACAGACACACCCCGCCCCCCCGGGCCCTCTGCCCATGCTGCCTTCCCCACCTGCCCCAACGCTCAGCCAGCCCCCTGCCCACCCCTCCAAGCCCCCGCCGCCCCCCCCCCCCGCCGAAATCACAGCTCCTTCAGAAAGCCCCGCTGATCTCACCTGATCTCACGTCTCTGCAAATCCTCACACCCTTTTGTGAGCATTTGTCCCTCTTCCTCCGGTGCTGGTTATTCGTGTTCACGGCTCATCCCTCTGCAGAGGCGGGGGGATCCCTGAGAATGATCTGCTCTCTCATCATCTCTGTCTTCCTGCCTGCAAGCTGAACGGCTGGTCTGCCTAGAGCAGGTGCTCGGTGCTGATTCATCGAACTGAACTGGACTTGATAAGTCTTCAAAGGCTCACTATGTTCTGCATAATGAAAATCAGTGCATTTCACTCAGAATTGACTGGCTCAGTGAAAGCCTGAATAAGGCACCTGCGGCTCGTTGACGTATGAGGAATGTGCACAGCTCACCACCTCTCTATCAGACGAGCAGCGTCCCCTCTCTCCGGGGTCACCCCCAGCAGGGCAGACCCAGTCCTCTCCCACCCACCCCCTTCCTGCCCCGTCATCCATCAGGCCCTGAAAGCACCAACCTGTGCATACTTAGGCAGAAACCCCAGTCCACGAGCCTCGTGGTGTGGACACAAGGCTATTCGTGGAAACTGTGCATTCGTGGTACCCATAAGTGTCAGATGAGAGAGTGAATGAAATGACTGAGTGCCCATTTCTCCGCAAGAGCCCTATTCTGAACAAAAAGCCTGACTATCCAACCACTGACACAAGACCAGAAGGGGCAGATGGCATCTTCCGATGATGAACTGAGTGCTTCATTCCAGGGCCTCCAGGTACGCGATGGTTACACTTGACTCACAGGCCTTCGAGCCTGGGGCTGGTAACTTATAGATCAGACACAGAGTGGCTTATGACTGGCTGCTCGGGCTCCCCGAGGCGTAAGCCTCTGGGAGCTCAAGGACTCTGGCCCACTGGGTTTGGAGAGAAATCATTCTGTCGGCTCAGCGCAGTCTGGGGAAGCTTGCGTCGGCTTGGAAGAAGCCCAAAACACCTCTGACGGCCTCGGCTTTGGATTGAATTCAGAAATCATCTGTTGCCTCCAGCTGACCATTTCTAAAGCGTCTAACAGTCGCGGCTTGCCGAGGCCACGAGCTGGAGTCGGAGTGCACAGAACAGACGAGGAGCATCAATCTCCATTCCTCTCGCGCAGTGAGAACCATGGGCGCATTCCCGGCAGCCAAATGGATGAAGCGCTGCCACAGAGATGCTCCAGCGAGATCAGAAATAGAATTTTTACCTCTCCCCTTAAAAAAAAAAATGCCCCCATGGCTACAAACATACAGCAAGATGAAAATAAAGTGTGCAGACAACCAAGAGGGTCAATAGTTCTTTAAATTAGTTTTGCCCGTTTTATTGATCTAAACACAGGAAACAAGGAGTTTCGTCTGACTCCGAAGCAGAAACATTCAGCTCTCTTTGAAGGAATTGGCCCAAGTATAAAGTTAAGATTGAAGAAGAGAAAACAGTTAGGGTCAGAAAGCCTGATGGATTCCAGATGCTCCCGCTTTGGGGGAGGAGATGGGCCAGGCCAGCTGTTGGGTCTGCCCTGTGTGGGGGCCTGGGGTGGGCAGTGGCCGTCCACACCTCCTCCCTCTTGACCTTGACCTGTGTCCCCTGGCTCAGCCTAATGTCTTTCACCCTGCAGAGTCTCCAAGAGTTCTTAATGGACTTCCTACCTGGATTTTATATGATGTTTTCACATGTCTGTGCAGAATACTCTCAGCTTCAGAGCATGGGAAAATGCAGGATACAGCAGGGGTGCAGAGAGATGAGGGTCTCTGGTGGGAGGATTCATCAGAGCAGACTTTTTGGAAAGCAGTTTTGGAAATGGTGCTGACTCTCACCTGCATAAGTCTGCTTCCGAGAACGCAGCCTAAGGGACAAACTCCAAACGTGTTCCTAACAGTATGTTCCCTGAAGCATCTGAGACACTGCTCCCCGCTGCAGACTTCGAGCTGTGCAGCCCCGTCACCGCGGGTTAGGTGAGGAGGAGCTCCGTGCTTTCCTGTGCTGGTGAGAGTGCGTGGTGTTGGAGCGATTCTTGCATCGGACTTGGAAATCAGCAGGTGCGTGTGTGCGCGGCACTCGGGAAGGCGCTCTCTCTTTTCATCTCTACTTCAACCCTACAGAGTACTCACCGTCACTACTGCCATTTTTCCACCAACAGAGGCACAACAAGGTTAGCTGAACTGGTAGAGCAACCTAAGTACACAAGCAGTCAGCGGAGCGGAGGCGCACACCCAGGCATCTCAGTCTGGAGCTCGAGGTGGACTGTGAGGAGGGCGGGATGGCAGCTGTGTCTGTAACACACCCCTCCCGCCTCTCCCTGTCTCCCCAGCTTTCTTGATGAGCTGGGATTCCCAAAGGCACTGGGAGAAGGCAGTGAGACGTGAATCCATCTCGTGTTCTGATGCCCGGAAAATGCATCGACTATGGACACTATGAAGTAACAGTACAAACGCCGCGTTTCTGGACGGGCTGTCTGTCACTGTTCAAAGCAGCACCATGTCTATTACATCATCTGCTCTTCCAGGCAATCCTGCTACGTGATCCTAAAAGGCATGAGCCACAGATGAAGGAGTGGCTTTAGACATAAAATGTGAGAAGATGTGGGCACGGCTGGGCAGGAAGCTGACGGTGAAGGATTTAAACTGCAGAGAGGGAGGGATAAGTGCTTTTACGTGTCTCATTTCCTGGGAGGTGACTGTGCTTTACAGGCTGGATCTGGCGTGTGTCTGTGAGAAGCTCCCAGGACCAGTGAGCACGTGGGAGATGCAGGCAGGAGCGAGCGAGGTCCCGAGACACTGCCTGAAGGAAGAGAGAACCATTGTGCGGGGTCCCTGCCATGCCCCTGGTAAGAGCTTCATCCCAGATGCCTGCCTCCCCTCCATCCTCCGCCCCACTGCATACAAAGGTCTGGTGCCGAGGCCTTTCTGGGGTGAAGAGATGCCAGAGGGAAGTGGGCAGGACCGAAGACGGGTAATGGGGGTGGCCGAGGACAGGCCAAGGCTGCTATGTCTGGTGGAACACAAAGGTGCTTTAACTTGCTCGGACTGGGCAGCAGCGGCAACGTGAGCCCCTGAGTGGGCTGTGTCATCAGGAGGATGGCTCTGTCCCACTGCTAAGGCGCGGGACACCTGCAGGGCGCCGGGGACCCTGGTGCCATCACAGTGGGGTTTGTTCTTTGGCTGGCGCTGCACCCCCTGCTGAGATACCCCCAGAAACCCCCTAATGAGGACAGAGGCTGAATTTGCATTGCAGCTTAGAAGAGTATGACAGAACGTGGTATGTTTTGAATAGACTCTAAATCTAAAATGGAGAACACCCAAAGTCTGATTGGAGACTGTTTTGCTGTTTCATCAAAGAGGATTATGCATGAACCTGTGGCTTTAGGCAGAGTCAAATGAAGCGATGGTGACCGGTGGTGTAGGCCTCCCCTCACGCCTGGCCACTGCATCGCACAGCCTGCAGGTGACAGCCCCTTTGGACGTCCTTGCAGAAAAGCTGCCTTTCTCTGCTCCTAATTGGGTCCCCTAGGTGAAGTGCCCCGCCAGGCATTCTTTTAAGTACAGATCCTTATACTTCATCAGCGGTGAGAGGTTATTTCTGTTGCTTTGAGACAGTTTTCAGAAAGCTGTAGAAGGCGGGTATGCATCTGGGAAAGGTCATACGTCCTGGGGAGTCCAGTCTGTCTTCTCTAAAAGATGGGCAACCATAGACGTGGGTAGCACGGCCCCTCCCTCAGCAGGGGAGGCGGAAACAAGAAGATAAACATCGCAGTGAAAACTCATCAGGGAAGCACCAGCTCCGGGCTTTAATGCCAGCTTGACTCATCATTTTCTCTTACTTTTAATTTTTTTCTTTTTTTTACTGACTCTAAATGTAACATATGCTCATTATATAAAGTAGAATCTTAATGTATACAATGTAAAAACTGAATATGAAATTAACCTATAACCAACCACCCAAAGATTGGGTGTATTTTCTTACAATACTTCAGCACTTACTTTTAAATATTAGTGTCAGCTTAGAGGTTTTGATCGTTTTTCTCAATTCAACTCTTTCTCAAGAGTCATTTTTCTGTGCTTTCATGTGTCTTTCTACAACAACAATGTTAAAGGTTTCACGACACTCCATAGTATTCACCGAATGGATTTGTCAGCATGAATTTGACTAAGAGCCTACTTTGGAGTCCTTAAGTAGTTTCCCTGATTTTGTTTTTTAATATATGGTTTGTTTTTAAATAAGCATCCATCAATATGAATACTTGCCTCAGTTTTGAACTACTGCCTTGTAACAGATTTCTAGAACTGTAATTGCAGGAGCAAACACATGGGGTTTTCTATTTTAGAATCCGGTGTTTCCTCAGATCACTTCCCATCCCTTCTGCAGGGAGAGGAGGGGTGTGGACGGAGGCCACGGCAGCCCTGCCGAGCTGCCCTCAGTGACTGGCTGAGAACGTCCCTAAAGATCTGACCAAAATTCTCTCCTGAACCTTTCTGTCATCCATTTCTTCATACCAGAAATTCTTTTAACAAGAGACAGCCTTTTATTACAAAATAGACACAGGTGTTATGTTTTAAAGAGCGATGGAAAAGAAACCTTTCAACTCAAATTCTCATGATTGATGTGATTAAACCCTGTGTCCCATTGCCATCCCCACATACAGGAGAATTTTATAAATACAGAGAGAGCAAGGCACTAGGGTCTCAGAGAGGAGGGCATATAAAGTTAAAGAGGGGGAGATGGGCACATAGAAGAGGAAATTCCTACCTGTCCCGGTGCTCTCATGGCAGATTTTGTAGGGAGAGAAGAGATGTTCATCCCTGCCTCCTCAATAAACAAACAAAAAACAAACCAACAAATACATACTAGGTTCCTAAGAACTAGAATTCACTTCTTATCTGCCCCTGGAGCATAAAAGCTTAGAAGAAGGAAGCAAAAGGTGTTTTAAGGTTTTATATCTTAAAGGTTTTAAGGTTTTTATATCATGTTGTTGCCAAAACTCAGCCTCTGTACCTCGCTTATCAAATTAAGACTCAAAGACAGAGTTTTGGATGAAGTAGAAACTTATTTTTATTTCTTTGCCAGGTACAGGAGGTTACAGCAGGGTAACGCCTCCAAAACTTTGGGATTCCCAAAGGCACTGGGAGAAGGCAGTGAGACGCGAATCCATCTCGTGTTCTGACGCCTGGAAAATGCAGGAGGTTTTTTAGTAAATGTTCAAGAGTTCAAAGGGTGAGCTAGTTTCCATAGAGATCACATAAAGAGTAGCAATTGTTGCAAAGTTGTTCTTGGTTTTGCAGATGCAATGATCCCCTTCCCTCCCTCTGCTGGGCATGATGTTTTCCTCCAGCTTTGGGATTCTTCTAATATTTTTGTGCCTAAAACAAGGTGCTTAGGAAGGGGGGCAGTGGAGAAATGCTCTAGAGAAAAACTTGTGCAGTTTAAAGTCAGGTTGATAAATGCTTCTAGCCTTTTAGGCAGGCTTAGACCTGGGCCCTCTTGTTGCAGTGTTTGCACAGGCTGGGACCTGCACCTTAAGCAACAGGATACAAGGAAACCAGAAGGAGCTAAAAATAACTGCAGACATGCACAGTTGAGGTGAGTTACTTACAGTATGATGCCCAAAACACCCAACCGCCATTTCTGAGGTGTTGGGAGCAGAAGGAGGCAGATCACTGAACCTCCCCACCCCCTCCCCAGCCCAGTCCTGGTCAGCAGAAGCACAAGAAAAATCCTTTAAACTATCATACAGTTAAGCAGTTACAAATACCGTATGGTCACTGATGACAATAGGGTCCTGTTCGGTTACAATATGTGTAGTGCTATAATAGCATATAAAGGTAGACCATAATAAGTCAAAATACATACGATAAACACTAACACTAAAACAATAAAACAAATATTAATGGCTAGTAAATCAACAAAAGAGATAAAAAGATTATTAAAATAATAATAAAAGGAAGGAAAAAAAAAGAAAATGACTGAAGAAATGATGGAAGAAACAAAATAAATAGCAAAATTACAGACTTGAACCTAACCATACCAATAAGCACACTAGATTAAATGGTTAGAGAGGTTAGATTGGATTTCAAAAGCAAGACCTGACTACATACTGACTGTAAGAAACACACGTTAAATATACACACACAAACACATTGACAGTAAAGGATAGAAGAGGTTCTATCAGGTTGACATGGATCCAAAAAAGCTGGAGCATTAATATCAGATGAAGCTGATTTCAGGAAAAGATACCAGGGATAAAGGAGTTTATTACATAATTATAAAAGGTCAGAATCTTAAAGGATAATAATAACTATAAACATTTTGGCCTAATAATAGTACCTCAAAAGGACATGAAGCAAAACTGATAAAACTGAAAGGAGAAAAAGACAAATCCGTAATTATATTTGGGTATTTCATCAACCCTCCTTCAACAACTGATAAAAAACAAGTAGATGGAAAACCAGTAAAATATACAAGACAAGAGCAGAATAAATATTCTGTACAAGTACATGTGAAACATATGCCAACAAAGACCATACTCTGGAAGAAGAAACAAATACCAATAAATTTAAAGATTTCAAGTCATATAAAGTATATTCTCCAAACACAAGGGGATTAAATTAGGAACCCATGACAGAAAGATGTGTGAAAATAGCCAGATATTTTACTTCTAAATAGCTCATGAGTCAAAGAGAAATCACGAGAGTTAGAATATATTTTGAACTGAATAAAAATAAAAACACAGCGAATTAATGTCTGTAGGATGCCAAGGAGAAAGATCTCACGTTACCGAGCATAGCCTGCCCCCCAAGAAGAGCCCCTGTAACACAAAGAAAGCAGAGGGGAGAAAAGATTAAAGATTAAGGATGAATCAGTAAAAGACTCAGCAAAAGAAACAGAGAAAGTAAATCAAGCCAAATGCTAGATCTTTGAGAAAAATCAATAACACGAATCTTTACTGTGACTGAAATCATAAGCAAACAAGAGAGAAGACATAAATAACTGCTACCAGGAAGGAGATAAGTGCCGACGGACGTCGAAAGAAAAGCAAAGGGATGTCATGCACAACTGTATGACAATTAACCTGACAACTTAAATGAAATGGACAGATTTCTTGAAAGACAAAAACTACCAAAGCTAACTCAGAAGAAATGGGTACAAAAAAAAAAAGTTAAATTTGTAGTTGAAAAGTCTTCCAAACAACCGTTTCAGCCAATGATCCTAGAGCCAGATGGCTTCACTGGTGAACCTACCAAACACGTAAGGAAGGAATGATGCCAGTTCTGCCAAATATCTACCAATATGTGAGAAAACAGAGGACAAAGGGACACGTCTCCATTGATTTATGAGGCCAGTGTTGCCTTCTTGCCAATGCCAGACAACGATGGCCCAAAAAAATAAGGCTATAGACCAGTATCTCTTATGAATTTACTGACAAAAATTCTAAACTAAAGGTTAGCAAGTTGAACCCAATTAACACACAGAAAGCATGTTTCACTGTGACAAAGTGGGCTTCATCTGACCAGTGCAAGGTTGACTTCACATTCAGAATCAATCAATGTAATAGACCATATCAACAAACTAAAGAAGAAAAACCATGTCATTATATCAACAATTGTAGGGAAGAGAAAAAGAATTTGACAGGAAATTAGAAATGGAAGGAAACTTCCCCAGTGTGATAAATTTCATGTGTGAATATCCCATGGCTAACATTGTAGTTAAAGGTGAGACACTGAATGTTTTCCCCGTAAGCTCAGGAACAAGGCGAGGATAAAACACATCCAGACTAGAAGAGCAGAAGTAACACTGTGTTCATTCACAGATGGTACGACCGTCTGTCGCGGGGTCTGAGCAGCTCTGCTGAAGGGCTCCCGGCGCTGCTAAGCACATTCACTACGGCTGTAGGACACAGGCGTTTCTCTCAGTACCAGTGATGGGGCTCAGGTCAGGAGACCCTGAAACACGCCATTGTGGCACATTGATTGTTTTAAGTTATGGGAGAAACAGCCAGTGCAAGAAGGACACCATGATCTTTGTCTCCCTGGGAGCGAGCAGGGGCTAAATCGCCCAGGTGAAACCTGCTACCTCGAAATGCCTCTGGGTGGTGGCCTCATGGTGCTGTAAATGTGTCATCCTTCCTCTTTTTGAGGACTGATACATTTTTTCACCTTTTTTCCAAAAACAAAAATAATTCAAACCCTAGGTGCAATTTGTTTGATAAAAAAACTAAAAGGAAGCAGAAGAAACCTGAAACAGCTCGAAGTGTTATTAGCAGAAGCTAAATAAACAGCTTATTTATAGGGATTTTGATAAAAGGAGTGTCAACTCCAGTACATTCTCAAATGGAGACAGTCTGTGGGGAGGAAAAAGGACAGCGAGAGAAAAACAGCACGAGGCAGATGTGAAAACCACCAAAAATAACCCACAGTTGCTGTGTGGTTGAGACGGGGGTCTAAGCAGCCGCTTCCCTTTGGGGCGAGGATTTTTTAAATTTTTATTTCTTTTTGTAAGACAGTTGTTATAGAGGAGAAGAATCTTCTCCCTGAACAGCAGTCCTGTCCCACACACATTTTGGTAACATGTGGTCACCCAACATAAACATACAAGAGAAAAACACTGTGCTCAGAATTTCCAAAGAAACTGAACATTTCAAATTTCTGAGCGTACTCAAGAGTATGCCTTTCAGTTTTATGTTTTCTGCAATCTTACTGATTTCCAAAAATAAATAGTCTGAATGCTCCCACACCCTCCAGCTTGGAGATAGAATCTGCAGAGGTGAAACTGTGGATAGTCATCCAACTATCTGTATTCTGTATGCTCTGTGTGCTGTGGCACAGCCTTTGGGGGAAAACAAAGGAAAATAGAACATATAATTTCTGCAGTCAGCTTACAGAATGTTAAAAAGTTGAATAACAACTCAAGGGGTGTGATGAATGAAAACACAATTAAATGCCAAGAAAATAATATTGGCTATAGATAATAAACTTGGCAAACTTAAAAGAGAACAGTGTTTGCTCCAGGGTGGAACAGTTATGAGTGTCATTTCCATAAGCAGGGAAGAGAATTTGTTAAGTCTTGGGAAAAGCATGGTCAGAGGTGCAGAGGTGCAGTGGTGTAAACACGGGGAGAGTGAAGGACAGCTGCGCCGACCATTCCAGCGGGAGAGGGAAACACAACGCAAGCTGGATGGACACCTGGGTTGTAGAGATGAACCCAGGAGGCTAAACTGATTAGACTCAGACAGAATCAGTTAGCTCCTTCGCTTCTGTCCCCGAAATATCAATATTACATCAATTTCTTAAGTCACTTACTATTCCCAGGAAACTGTCACCCAGTGGCAGTCTTGTCCCTTAATCCTAAATCCTGTGCCTCTGGGTGTCAGGGGCTCTCAGCCTGAAGTCCTTCCTCCTTTTCTGTTTGTCCTCCTCTCAACCTCTCCATCCCTATGGAGCTTCTTTGTGCAATGCGTGGGGAAGAGGAACAGAATTGGGCCTTAGAGACATGTCGCTGGCTGTCACGGGGAGGGTGAAGATGTTAATTCACTTTTTCAAGCAGGACTCAGCCTTTGAAAAGATGAAGGTAGATGGAGGCCCATCAAGGAAACTGAAAAGTATCCACACGAAAAGGGGAACTAAAGCCAAGGATGGTGTGGCTTGTCACCAGCACCACCCTGTGCCGGTGGCCCTGGTCCCCCCTGGTCCCCGTCATCTGCCTCTTCCATCAGGCTAGCTGACAACTCAAGCCCCCGAGATCTCCGGCAGGCAGGCAGTTCACAGCATCGGGGGGTCAGTGTGAACTGGGGGCCAAAGAAACCCTTGCACAACGTCCCCCAGGAGACCGGGGACAGCAGCTGAGGGAGACATCAGCTTTAGCCCTGTGCTAGCAGGGGGGACGGTTACGGCCGAGAAGTGTTTCCGTGCTTGACCTGGAGAGGGAGTCCCACGGCACTTGTCTTCATCTCTTGCTCTGTCTGCAAAGCTATCTAGTTAGCAGCCTGTCCCTGTGTGTAATTCTCTCTTAATATTTTAGAATCCATGATGATTGAAGGCATTAAGGACTGTATTTCTAAGTATATTGCATTGAGGTGGCTGCATCTTAAAAGCGCTTCATGGGGCAAATCTTGTATTTCTTACAGTTTTAACTTTGGACCTTGGTTCAGCAAGCGGGGCTGACCTTGCTTTCAGCCGGGCGCTGTCATGAGTGGGGACGCCTTAGGGTTTGTGTCCAAATCCTGCTGTCATCTCTGCACCAGCCTGGCCCCGGGGCTTCTGTCGCTCCAGCTGCAGCTGCTGTCAACCACTGCTCTGCAGACAGTGACTCTGCCTGGCTGGGGAGAGGGCTTCTGTCTGCCTCCGAGGCCATCTGCTCCCAGCTCAGGTGGACTTCCAGAAAGCAGAGGGATGCTCCAGCAGTTGCTGCTGTAAGGGATGCTGTTAATAGTCCTTAAAACCCGTCGAGGCGAGAATGCGGAGTGTGCAGTCCCTTTTGTTTCTCTCATTCTGTTCGGCGGGGCTCAGTGGGTTCACATTCTCGCGCTTATGTGCATAGATTTCAAAAGCAGCGACGTGCAAACATTGATTTACTCCAGAATGGAAACTTTGTCCTTTGAAAAATAGGCTACGTGGGTCAACAAAACTGGGCTAATGCCTTCCCAAAGATGAACTAAAATGGCTTCTAACGTGGGGAGCGCGGTCAGGAGAATTTCCGCCATACAGGGCCCTATGCATCTCCCATTGCATGTTATGAAGGAGGCACCATCCTGTGCTGTGGAGTTTGATCTCACAGATAAATTGGAGAGAAAGAAGAGTTTACAGAAAAAAAGAAAGAAATGTGTTTATGCATAGGAGTTGGGTTGGAATTTAGCCACAATTCAGTAATAATAAAACAACAAATATTTACTGGGCGTCAGGTAGGCGCTCATTATTTGAAGACCAAGACAAGGCTCTGACAGCAGACTGCTCCCTGATCAAAGAAGAGAAAAGTTAGAGAACAAGTGTTTATGTTTGGAACCATGTACTGAGACACCTGTGAGCCAGTGAGGGTCAGAGGACAGGGCCTGGAAGACGTGACGACTTGCCCACCTGATCAGTCTTTTCCCGTCTGTCAGAAATAGCCCTCAGGTGAACGTTGCCGCACCTCGGAACCTGACCTTCTATTTAAGTCCCGGAACCCGGATGGATGTCCTCCTGTTCCTCGAGGACCTGCCCCCTCTGCTGCCACTGTGCCTGGGTGGCCTCAGTGATGGGCTCGGCAGTCCCTTCCCTGCGCCCTCCTCCTGGACAAGAGCTAAGACTCGATACTGCGAAGGAGACTCGGAAACGTCCTGCTTGACTGCTTAGTGCTGAGAGTCTTCCAGGGCCTTCTCCAGTCTTCTCGATTTTTCTGTGCTGGGATCCGCCTTGTGGACCTTCTGCCTGCCAGTGTTTTCTTCCTCAGTCTTATCAACCCCTTGAGCCAGGTCTCCCCCCGCCTGGCCCTGCAGGAGAGCCTGCGACTGGGAGTGCCTCCAGCATCTTCCCGGACCTGCCGGGCGGGTGGGTCACAGGCTCTGGCCCTTCCCAGTCTCAGCCGTCCAAGCCTGTCCCCGTCCAGACGCGACTGTCGAGGCGACAGGTAGAGCAAAAGCAGTGTGAGTGAGACTGGTCGGGGGTGACGCCACGGTCCAGGCCCTGGAGGCTGGGCAGGGCTGAGAGAGCACAGCCAGGAACAAACAAGGTCTGTCCAGACGGCCAGCGGGTACGCATACACACCATCAGTGAAAGAGAAAAATGGGGAAGCAGCTGAAGAGTGACCTAGAAGGTAAAGAGGGGGAAACGGCAAAACAGCCACCAGCGGAAAACGAGCAAAACCCACCAGGGAAAAGCCTAATCTTGTTTCGTGTGACAGGTTTAAAGATGGTTTGACTGTTAGCGTCTCACCCGAGGGAGCATGATATTGATCATCCAGAGCCCTTGCGCTTGCTTATAACATGGGGAAAAAAATCCCAAAATGTGCTGGACGCCCACCGTGTGCCCAACATTACCACACAGTGATAAGTGATACAGCACTGTCCATGCTTTAAAAATAAGGACATTGTGTCTCAAAGTAAAGCTATGTCACAAATCTAGGAGGTGGAGAATGAGGCTCCAGACTTGGGTGGGGGGGTGTGTGTCTAAATTCAAAGTCCACGTCCATGGCAGGACAGAGGAGGAAGCTGGCTGAGAGAACCAGCCAGAGCCGGAAATTGTGCACAGTGTACTGTTGCTCTGATGTCACTGCGTTTGACCTCCGCACTGTGGAATTTCATTCCACTGAAACATTCTCACAGTATTTCAAGCAGAAGCATACCAGTTGGGATTTCCTTCTGTGTGAGGTTTTCTCTGTTTTGTTTTGTTTTTTGTAGGCAATGTCTTCATCATAGCCCACCATGAAATATCTTAGATGCAGCATTAAATAAAAAAAAAAACCTTTAACATGAAAGTTTTTGGACACGGCTATTATTAAATCTCCTACATAGTTTAGGCTTCTGGGTTACTTAGAGAAGGTTTAAGTATGGTTTTACCTAGAAATAGACGGCTCACTACTCAAAATTCCTTATACCACATGCTCACTGGTTGGCAGACGCTGGATTCCATTTGCTTGACTCCTAGAGTTTGCACTGTTGGGGTTTTAGAAATGGATTATCTAATTGCTTGAAATAGCTCAATATTTTCTTCCCACTCAGACAGGTTCCCCAGCCATTAATCTGACTTAATGAAAATTAATCTTTTACTTTTCAGGAGCTCTGAGCTGGACCAGAGGTATGAGCTGCAGAGAAATCTGAGAACAAGGTATCTTAGCAGTAACTGGATCCCTCTGATGGAAAAGAGACAGAATACTGTTTCCTTGCTATTCTGTTGATGTCGTGCGCAACGCGCGTGACTGTCTCTGGATGGGCGGGTGGGGCAGTTCTGAGATGGGCGGACGTCTGTGTGGAGCATGGCCCGATGAAACATCTCTTACTTATTTTGAATCTCTTCAGAGCTGTTTATTCTTAGGTCATTTTCGTATGTAGCGACTTGGAATGTGCAAGTCTCGTTGTATGTGTATATATGTGAAGTTGTATCCATTATTCCTTAATTGGCGAAAGGAGATAAAGAAAGACTGTCTATTGTATTTACCATCTGTGTGAAAAGAAATTAGGCTTGCCTTTTCTCCCATTCCTTCTTTTACCTCCCCTGAGGATTCTTGTTTCATTACGATCATCTTGGATTTTAGGCCCATATTGTTATACAATGTTGTGCAATTAAAATTTTTAACCCATCATAAGCCCTTAGTAAGTGGCATTATTATTATCAAATTACGATACTATCTTTCAAAAAAGTTACCTGCACGATTTTCTAACAAGTATTTTTAGTTTGCTCTTTGTGTAACCGGCTTCTTTTGTTCCTGTTGCTTTTTCTACTACTCTTCGCCATTCTCGGATTATTTCCGTTGGCTAAAATACGCATTTTTCTAGGAGAGATCCATTGATGGTGTGCTTTATTCACCAGCGAGAAATACTACTTTCCTATTCATTTGCACATGAAGAGCCAGTTGTAAATCTTGCGTTGGAATGGACAGGTCAGTCTGGTGCAGAATGGACACTGCTTGGTAGTGAAGAAAGGAGGTCGAAGGCCCGTTTAATCCTAATTGGATATCATGAAGGTTCTTTTTTTGTTGCTCTTTGCCTTAAAATGAAAAATTCTCAGCTTAGAAATTTTACCAGTTTATTCATTTTAATTGGCACTTTGAGAGCTTTTCTGCTCTGCTCTTTACTGGGCAAAGGTTTCCTCTATTAAGTTGAGAGCCCTGTAAACATTAAACTGCATTTACAGGACTGTATATGCCCACATTTTCTCTCATTTTCTTATCCTTTGAATCTCTTCAAGTCTTTTAAATTCTCAAAAATCACCCTAGAAGAAGTAATTTTGTAATATTTTTAATATTTAACATTTTTAATGCAGAATTCCTGTTTTTAGAATGTTTATCTGAATTTCTTTGATCTAAGATTTTTCTGCCCTTAAATGAATGCTCCTCCATTTTCAGGCAGGAGGACAAATCAGCAAATTCCTAAATTATCTCCTGTTTCTCAGAGTAAATCTGTTTTAGGAAATTACTGTGAGTTTTCACACTGTGAAAACTCCTTTGAATTACGTGTCTTCTCTGACATATAATGGTATTTTTTCTTTGCTTTCTCTGATTATGGAGATTTACGAGTGTCTATATCACTTTATAACCGAGCGAGGGTCAAGACTGTGTCAGAAGTTGGCTAGTTGCTCCCTGCAGACCCAAACGAGACAGAAGAGACCCTGGCCCGTTCTGCTCCAGGTGGCTGACAAAAGAGGGGAGACTTTTCTTCTTCCAAAGCCCATTGCATGATCTGTTGTCACCTCCACTTCCTCCCTCGGTCTCCCTCACAGGAGATAGACTCGCAAAGAGAAAGAGTTGCCTTGATTGTCAAGGAAGTTGCTGTCAGAATTCAACACCTGCAAGTAATTCTAGAAAGGCCCCTGGAGGTTTCTATGCACCAAATTGGCTTTGTTACCCCATCATTGGTTAAACTGTGTCTCCCCAAAATAGATACTGAAAACCTAAGCCTTGAAGCTTGGAGATTGGGTCCTTGCCAATGTAGCCAAGTTAAGGTAAGGGCATACTGAGTTAGGGTGGGCCGAACCCAGTGACCAGTGTCCTTACACAAGGAGGGAATTTCAGACACAGAGACCCAGGGTGGAGGCTAGGCACAGATGGAGGAGGCAGAATTGGAGTGAGGCATTTACAAGCCAAGGGATGGCAAGAATTTCCAGGAGCATCCAGAAGCTGGAAGAGGCAAGGAAGGAGGCCTTCCCAGAGCTCTCAGAGGGAGCATGGCTCACCGACCTCTGGATGCTGGACGCCTGGCCTCCAGGCCTGTGGGAGAATAATTTTCTGTTATTTTAAGCCATCCAGTGTGTTCTTCTCTCCTGGACCACTTGCTCAGGTAAAGCCAGTTGTGGACAGTCCTGTGCAAATTTTCCCATGGCAGGAGATGGAGGCTGAGCAAAGCCCCCTGAGAAGTTCAACAGCAGACACACCTGCCACGTTAGACCCTTCAGGTGAGACCACAGCCTGGGCCAAGCTCACGGGAACAGAGTCGGGTAAGGAGCTAAGGCACATCACAATACTGATCCCAGAAACTGTGCAGTGATGACGCTTGTGGTTCAAAGCCATGAGGGTGGGGCCATTTGTTATGCAGCGGTGCATAACTGATGTATCCAGATGTGTCCCTCTGCTGCCCCACCCCCATCCGTTTCTATGGCATCGACTTGGATGTGAGTCATTCACTCATTCATGTGTTTGTTTTTCTGTTTATTCGGCTTTGTCCTCCCCATGTACTGTTTACTGTCCCCACAGCAGTGAGCAAGTCTCAACCGTTATGGAACTTAGAGTCAAACTCTCCCACCAGCTACAAAACTTAGCAGACACTCTGCTGGGGAGAAAGGATGGGCAAATAGAGGGAGGAAGGAAAGGAACAGAAACTAATGATTGAGGGCAGGCTGTGCTAAGTACCGCTTCGGGCGTTTTTAGGTATTTCATTCCATTAATACAACTCTTTGAGATTTAGAAGAAATTGTCATCCCTTCTTTATAGATAAGAAATCTGGAACTCACAAGGCTGTAGTTTCTTGAGCACAAGTTTCCATAGCTAGGAAGTGATGGCACTACCAGCCAAGGTGTATCCATCTTACTTATTTCTCTATCACTCATTTGCAGAAGTGCTACAAAGTTGAAGTCTTGCATTGTTGTTAATAATTTGAATACCAACTAGCATTTATGAGCATCTACTATGTAACAGACATGGAATTAGAAATTATGCACACGTTATTTCAAGGATAGATTATTCAAAAAAGAACTGTGGCATGGCCAAGAAGAGATAAGGGAAATCACATAGTGTGTAGAGATAATTCTAGCAAAAAAAGTGCCATGCCAAGGTGGCAGGTGTCTTCAGAAAGGACAATGCAGTCAAATGCCACTCGTTTGTGTATAATATAAATGTGTTATAAACTCAGCTCTTTATTGAAATAAAAATAACCTGAAGAATGACCCACATTACAGGGCACCAGGAAGTCAATGCGGTAACAGTCTTTACCTTAAATAGTTTTTGAAAAACCTCTCTCTGAGATGGCAGAGAGGAAGTCAGTTTGATGAGAATTATACGGTTTCCCCTAGATCTTGCTTTCATTGGTGTGAGTTTCCATGGTGCCTGTGTGCCCATACACTTGATTTTGATGGCTTCCTTGTAATTTGCTGCATTTTCTACAATGAGCTATTACATTTATAGTCATAGAGCTAGGGCTTAAAAGAAAATTAAACTGTAATAATGCGGCTTTCTATTTTTATTTGGTTTCACATTTCTAGTGAAAATGTGTCTACACGGGGCTGGTCATTCCACGGCCGTCTGAGTTGCTATAGTTCATTGATTCGAGGACAAACACATTTTCACATCTTAACGTCTCTCCGTTGGGAATGTGTATTACAATAGATGCCATGTCATAGTTAAACTGACAGCATTAATTTTCTGTCTCAGTGGTGCATAAAGTCCTGGCGTGTGTTCAAATAGACAGCATCTTAGAACTGATTAAAAGTGGGGTGTATCTGAGAAACGTACCACACGTACCCTCTTTTAGGAGAATTTCTCACGTACACAAACTCTGCTAACTCTTTACCGCCTATATCAACCAGCGGAGAATTGGCCAGTGACAACTGATAAGCTGATTTAAAATTGGTGTGGTCTTGCTCAAAATCGTGAACTGGGAAAATCTCATCTTTCCCATGAAATTAAAAGCAGTTGCCATCAAAGCTATTATTGACTGTGCCTATCATTTGCCCGCAACTGGTGTCTCTTCAACTCGGGGTGCCCACGTGACTGGTTGTGAAGATTTTGAACACCGTTCCTTGTGTCTGCTGGCCATTCTCTCTCTGTTTCTCCCTTGTCCACCCTTCTCCCTGAAAGACCCTACTAATTCTACCCCTGCAGTGGTGGCAGTTGGCCTGCAGCTGTCACATGCTGTGTTTCACCTTCTGTCACCAGTTCCAGGACTGAGGGATCCTGTAACTTTGGCAACAGCCCCCTCAGACCTGTGGGTGACGCAGGGGCGGCCCCAGACCCTGACACCCGCCCCTGAAGCCCTTCCGACAGCTTGTGAGCCTCTGTTTTCTGTGCTGATGTGTCTGTCTGCCTGAGGTATCTGCAGACGTGTATGAGTTTCCGTGGCTAATACAACAAGTTACCACACATTTGGTGGCTTAAAACAACAAAAATTCACCCTCGGACGCTTCTGGAGACCAGAGTCCAAAATCGAGGTGTTGGCAGGGCTCTGGCGGGCAAGGCTCCTGGAGGCGGCCGTGTTCCTTGCCTCCGCCCGCATCGCCCCATCTCTGCCTCTGTGTGCACATCACCTCTCCTCCGTGTGCATCGAGTCCCCCGTGAGGACTCTTGGGATGGCATTTAGGGTCCACGCTGTTAGTTCAGGACGATATACTCAACCAAAGATTGTTAATTTGATTGTATCCGCAAAGACCTTTTTTTCTCAAATCGAGCAATTTTCACAAGTTCCAGGGATCGGGGCAGGGACATATCCTGGGGACCCGTTAGTAGCCTGTCACAAGCAGCCTCTGCTTCCTAAGCTGGACCCGGTGGGTTATGTCTGTGTTCATGTCCGAGAGCTGCTCGCACAGTGGTGGGCTTAGAATCACAGAGGGCTATTCTGTCACAGCTACAAAGGCTAGAAATCCAAGTGTCAGCCCCCGGGGCTTTCTCAAAAGATTGTGGGAAAGAATCCTGCCTTCCTTCCAGCAGCCTCTGGGGGGCGCTGGCAATCCCTGGCGGTCCTTGGCTTGTGTCAGCATCACTCCAACCTCCGCCCCACGTTCACCAGGGAATCTTCCGCCTCTGACTGCGTCCAAGTGTCCCTCTTCTTACATGGACACTAGTCATTGGATCGGGGCCCACCTTAATCCAGTATTAACTCGACTTTACCTGCAAAGACTCTAATTGCAAATAGAATCACACTCACAGGTGTGGGTGGGCGTGGATGTGGGCAGCACACTGTTCAACCCAGTACAGGGTTGATAAATGCACTTGGCCTTGGGAGTTGGAGCTGGCGTCGTACACTGCAGCAAGCAGGTAAGCCATGAAATCTGTGCAGAATAAGGAAAGAAGTTCCCTTTCAAATGCCATGAAGCTTTGCTGCAATTTATTTTGCATCTTTTAGTTCCTGTAAAATTCTGGAACCCTCAGACCAACTGGATTCAAATGCTGGCTCTGTGGCCTCAGTCAGGTTATGAATCGGACCCCGCGTCAGGGGCGTCGCACCTGCTTGGTGAGGCTGTTGAGGGGAGCAGGTGAGTGCACGTAGGAACACATCCAGTACGTGTCAGCAGCTTTTGTTCGCTTGTCCCCCCTTCCTTTAAAATCACTCACTTTGGTCCCCCTTTCTTGTAATGAGAGGGACCCTGAGTAGAGCTCCCAGAGGTATTGCCACCACCCGCAGCCATTCCAGAGGCGCGCAGCTCAGCGTGCTGAAGGCCGCACACGCTCCCTTCCTCGGCGTACAGGCATTTCAGGTTTCCGCGCTGAAAGCAGCAAAGGCTGGTGCATGCATGCCTGCTAACGTGTGTGTCTCTTGACAGTGGGTTTCAGGCAAAGGCTCAGCGTGGGACTGCTGGGCTCTGGAAGTCACAGCAAGGCCTGTGGCTCCGTCAGGATGGCTGGCGATGGAAGGCGCCTCGGAGATGGGGACGCGAGGCTTCGAGATCCCATGCTGCCCACCAGGACGTCAATACCCAAAGTTTGTGTAACTATTTCTTCCGAAAGAAAACATCTTCACCCCTGCCCTGGGGACACCAGTTAGACAAGATTTAAGCCCTCATGTTATGGAAATGACAGGCCAGCCAAGAAACAAGCACCACTCGGAGGGTTGGAGTACTCAGATGTATTATGCCGGCGGGCTCAGAGGGGCTTCTGCTCCGAAGCTCTGAGCACCTCCAAGACGTGTGCATGAGGTTTTATAGGGTTAAGTACAAGCTTGGAATATTCGGCCAATAGGCATGGAACAGCTTGAGCAGCATCATTGTTACAAAAATAGAGGCAGGGAGGCAGCAAACCAACATTTCAAGGCCAGGTATGTCTCTTTGAAAATCCAGCTGGCTAGCAAAAAATCATGAACAGGGAATCAGCCAACTGACACTTTTAACTTAGATTTACGAGTTAGCCCAGCAGAACTTAGATCAGTAATCTGACACCTGTTACACTTAGATTTGTGAGTTAGCTTGTTAGCCCAGCCCGGCTTTTCCTTCTCACTCACACACTGACCTCAGCCACATCATGGTACAAAGAAGGAAAGAAGGAAAGAAGGAAAGAAAGGGAAGAAGGAAGGAAGGAAGGAAGGAAGGAAGGAAGGAAGGAAGGAAGGATGGAAAAGAAAAGAAAGTAAGCTGATTGTGCAATGAATCCATCTCTGTGTATCAGGAGAGTAAGGAGGCACATTTCCCTAAGAATTTCTTCAAAAATCTAGCAAAACAAGTAGGACTTCCTGGGGTTACACCTTCCCCCTCTTTGTAAGGGGCACCTGGAGGCAGAGCTGTCCTGCACCCCCGGTGTCCCAGCAGATGAACATAGTTGCATGAGGCGCTCACCGAAGCTCCTGCAAGCCCAGGGGGCTGGACAGCCACTTTGGCTCAGGGGAAAGAAAACAAAAACAAAAAAAATATCTCTTGAGATCTGAGGCTTTGTTAGATTACAGGCTATTTTGTCTGGCTGAAGTGAGGGACATTTATTAAGAATAACATGTTCTCTGTCCCCTAAAGCAGTCTGCCTTCTTCTCAGTTTGACCTTTAGACATGCCTACGATACTGTGTATCAATATTTTAAGAACTTTGGAATGTTTTCAACATTCCTTGTCTTCTCTGAAAAATAGCTTTGCCAAACCCTTTTAGAACACAAGGGTTTTTTTTTTGTTTGTTTGTTTGTTTGTTTGTTTTGGTATCGCATGAGATTTTAAAACCTAAGCTATTTCAGTTCAAAATGTAACATTTGACAAAGGAAAGTCTTATAGAAAATATTAAAACCCTTCCTCCTAGTAAAGTGAGACTCGCTGTACAGGACAACGTCAGTCACCTTCACCAGCCCCGCCAGGCACAGGGGAGCATCGTGGGTCTGGGATGAAATCAGAATGGTCCTTGGTTTGCACCCCAACCCAGAACCCTAGATTTCTAAGCTCAGTAACTCTCAGAGTTACAGTCTTGTCGGGGGAACAGACACAAAACTGAGACCACATCAGACCCACACCGGAAAAGCGAGCCTCTCCTGGTGACCAGCGCTGGACCCTCCCCAGGGTTAATGCTTGTTGGCCACAACTGGACCCCGGAGGCGTCTGAGAACCTCCCTTCCACTTAGGGACTAGGGGCTGTCGTTTTGTAACCTCGGGGCCAGCCAGATGTCCCACGCCTCTCTCTCTTTCTCACCCCCACCCCCGTTTTCCTTGCTCTTTGCTCTGAGGTGGAAGCCTCTTCTCACCTTACCCTCTGATGGCCTCCCTCCCACGCCCTCCACCTCCTTCAGAGCATCCACAACACTCCACCGAATACCGTCTCCTGATGAGCACACGCCACTGCTGCCTCACATTCCTCAGCGATGTCCCCTTTACCTCCTGGCCCCGGCAGGAGCCTGGTTCTTTCCCCAAGAACACCACACCCCTTCCAGCCTCTCAAGTGGAAAGTGTTCTTTCTCCTTCTTATGCTCGTTTCTAAGACGGTGCTCAGTTTCATGCAGGAAAATGTGACAGTTCCATCTTGGGGGAAAAGGCACTCTTTAAAGACCCATGTGATTCTAGGTAACTTTGTCCCTTTTCATTATGAACCTCTGATGGTTTCCCACTCACGGAAGGCTTGGGCCAAGGTCTAAGATCTTTATACTCCCTCTCTGTACCTCGTGAGCCCCATTATACTGCCATGAACAGCATGGTGTCTGTGTCCATGGGAGACACCACCCAGCACGAGGACCTGCCAGGTCCTTGAACCCTCCATCTCCCAAAGCCTTGTCAACACACATTTACCCACCACCTTTCTCCCCTCTTCCCCTCCAAGGGATAGAGACACAGCACAGATGGAAACAGAAGAGGGCCGAATGTCTCCTTCCCTGGGGCTCGGAAGTGCCAAGCCGCCACGGCCAGCATCTCTCTGCCATTTGCAGAGATCACGTGCCATTGTGCTCATGAACACCCAGTGTGACTGAGAAATTCCAGAATTCCTGAGGGAAGCATGCAAAATAGGCTTTAATCTGCAAATGAGCAATAGCTGTATATTTAATTTATCCCAAATCTGTCAAAAGAGGAAGACTAGGAAGTCAGCTGGGAAAGGAGCCAGGTGAAACTCGTGATGTAAGAGAGTGTGATTGACGAGCTAAGAACACAGGACTCAGAGTGAAACAGACCTGGGCGGTAGGTCCCAGTGAGAAATCCAGGTACCATCTATATGTTTTTTTGTTACCTAAGTTTCAGTCCACCTCTGTTAAGTGGAGATTGGGGGCTGACCTCCGGGAGTCATGGACCAGATGAGATGCTGTGTGGGAAGCAGCCAGCAGGCTGTCTGGGACACAAAAAGCCCTAAAAAAGGTTGACTGGATGGTGCGGACGATGGTGAGGACGGTTTCCAGACTCTGGGAGGATCTGTGGTTTTGTGAGCCCCATAACTGACTAGGGTTCCCGTCTTGTCCTTGCCACTAATGACTCAGTTAAGTCATCTTCTTTGAGTTTCACTTGCATCCTTTTTAAAATTGGGGGAGTGATGCCTCTGCGTGCAGACCCGCGTGGTGGATTCAGTGAGATGGACGGTGCAGCGGAGCGCGGGGCACAGGAGTCACAGATAACTCCACCTCCACCTCGGGCCCCGGGCCAGCCCCGCCACACACACGAACACAACTCGGCCACCTCAGACTCTCAGGTGACGCGTGTCCTTGGTGAGCCAAGATAAAAAAGTGAACGCACGCCGCGGATGCAAGCGCAGGAGCGCTCCGAGAGCTGTGGACGTTTATTTATGTCCACACTTTTCTCTAATGGGCGCCGGCACCACATCGGCACTTTCAAAGTCCTGTTTTAAAATGCAGGGACCATGCTGTTATTTTGTGCAAACATCAAGAATTACAGCGCTTAACAGTTGTGGAGTTTTAGTAGTTGTATCTTGACGGATCAAATCTTGAATGCAGATGGCTTTTGTGCAATAAATGTGTGCCTGAGAAATTGTATGTGATTTTTCATGTCAAATCAAGCCATACTTTATGTGTACTTTAGTAAAAAATACTATCGAATTGTTTTTGAATGTAAGAAACCATCTATTAACTTATGTTTCCTCTAAGCCTGAATTTTCACATTACTATATTGCATATTATTATATTGTAATTGAGGTAAGAATTTTTTCTAATGTAAGAACTAGAAATGGCTTTCCTTCAGAGAGAAGTGGCTTCCTGAGGTCCTAAAGAATGCTAAGAACTCAGCTCCAAAACCATCTGAGCAACTGTTGACTTAGGATTTATCTTCCTATGAACCTTTCAGATCTGCCTCATTTACATAATTGTTAATGTTATGCAGATATGCAAATAGAGCCCATGCTGTCTGTTTACTCAAGCAGTCGAAATAACTATAATGAGAAGACTGCAATATTTAAATTTTGTTCGTTTTATTTAACAGAGCTCATTTTACATTTTATCCACCACCAAGAGTAAAAGGGTAAAGATGACAACAGGCTTGGGATTCGATTAGTTTCGTTTTATGCCTTAAATTAAGAATCAGTCCATTTCTCTCCTGATAAATATGCAGAGGAGATTATGAAATGATGCTTGATTTTCTCATGTCTTTAAATCCACCTGTTTTCTTATATTTGAAGGAGATGCTGGAGGGGCTTAGATTTTCAATCAATCTTCATACCCATTGTTAACTTCTTGGTAAAAAAATATATAAAAAACGAGTTTCTTGTTTACTGAGTGTTCATCTCTGTGCTGTCAGCTACCTGATACGGGGTATTCATGCCCCTTCCAGGTACTTGCACCACCATACAGGTTTTCATTGTCTCTGTCTAAACCACGGAGTCACTAATCAGTTGTCACTTCTCTCCTATGACAGCAACTCTTTTAAAACCATTTTACCCTGGCAAAATTCCACAATAGATGGTCTTAGCTTTCCTGTTCAACTTTTTAAATGGCTTTTACATTAAGAAATCCAGTAGCAATTAAGGGATGGTGGACCGTGTATTCATTTATTTCATAGACTTTGTGGCGGTTGTGTGCGATGCACTTTGCTGTCCCACGGCACATCACGATGAGATTTTTCCTTCCTCTCTATTTAAACCCCTACAATGTGTGGACAGTGGGCTCACAGAGATCAATAAGAAAAGATCCCAACTTTCAAGGTTGGTCATAGTTTGATGAAGAATATACACTAAAGCTATGGTATAATACGATAAATTCTGAAGCTGATGTGTGTCCAAAATATTAAGGTACCAAAGAGAAGCAATTCACTAAAATTTACTTCAAAGCAACATTTGATCTGGTCTTAAAGGGTGTCTAGGGATTTGTCAAATGGGAGGTTTGAAGAAAATGTGTCAAACTGCCCATCTTACTAAAAAAAAAAAAAAAAAAAGAATCTGGAAAGTCAGATTCACCAAGTGGAAATGGAAACCAGCTGAGAGTCAGGGATGGGAATCACTTGAACGGTGATGGGGACGTGGACTGAAGCCTGTGTTTCTTCTGAAGCCCTTGGGTTTGCAGCAGGTCTGCGCGCGAGAAAGGTTCAGAGGTTAGCTTGTCTTTCTTACAAACCCAGTTATGTAGGAATCCCGGGCTCCCGGGGACCTTAAAGGTTCATATGTTATGCAAAATTGTTAACTTCCACAAGAACCAGGTTGTTTGTGCTCGAGAAATGATTGGGCAGGTTTTTTCCTGCATTTCCTCAAGCTCATTCCAACAATAAATGTTAATCAGACACTCCTGGGATGCTACTGTAACTTCTACATTCAAAATAGAAAAGCTGCAGCAAAAACTCAAAGGAACACTCTTCCACTGTGTTATTTATGGGAAGTCGGCAAAGGTTGCCAACATGTTTAAGACTGAATGAGTGCCCAGAAGCCTCTCCGTGTGCTTGAACAGTGGGTTGCACATAGTGCTTTGAATGAAGAGACAAGTCTGTGAATGAAGAGATGAGTTTGAGAAGGACGTAATTGCAGTAATGGCAGCAATGGTCACAGCTGACATTTAGCGCCCATGTCTGGTGTCAGGCACCGTGTCACGTGCTCCATTGGGGTCATCTGTCCTCACAATCTGTATGAAAAGTGCTAGGTTAGTTTTCTTCGGTTTGCTAATGAGAGACCTGAAACCAGCAGCTAAGCCAAAAATTCAAGGTGAGAACTCTGACGCCACGTCCTAGGCTATTGACTTCTGACATAAGTCACCTGCTACGTAGGAGACACATACGAGGAAGACCAGTGTCCTGTAAGTTTAATAAGAAGTAGCTAAATTATGTGGCCACCAAAAAAGAAAACAGAAAACAAGCCTTTTCCTACAAAGCCAAATGATGTTTGTTAAAATTATTTTAATATTTCATATTAGTAAATCATTATTTTTAACCAAATTTTAAAAAGCCAGAAATACAGAATAAAAAGGTGTCATGTCCCTCCGCATATCCCCATCACCAAGACTGTTGCCTCCACAGAGGTTACTGTTGTTTTAAATTTACTGTGTATCCATCTAGAACTATTTCCCTCTACATTCATTTATCAATATAATATATCCACAATATGTAGAATTGTTTAAAAATGGAATGTATTATTCTGCAACTCAGAAAGAATCTCTGGCCAAAACATAAATAATCTGTTAAAAGAGACAATTTCTTGTTGTTGAAAAGTCACCAAATGGAGCATGTATTTATGCATGGAGAACAAGGTCTTTCCTATAAGGGACATGAGGTTTCAGATATTTAAAAATGTTTTGAAGATAGGTTTTGTCTTTTAATAAGGTGGAGAACGTGAATTAACTTTGTAACAAAAGACGGAGTTGTGGGAAGAGCTTGAAAGCCACCACTTCTGTCCTCATGGCAGGAGAAAAGGTGAGCAACGTGAAAACCAACAACTGTTCTTAGATCCGTCAGAGAATCGAGGCCGAATCACTGCCCCCAAACCGGAGACAGACGGGCGGACACAGAATCACGCCTCACCAGAGCAGACGCCCAGGGCAGGACCCTCCGGGGCCCCTGCACGGGGCGAGGAAAACTGCAACTATAATTGATGAATTGCTGGAGGTCTGCTGTCAACAAGGTTGAGAGTTAAAACTCCAGGGACCCCCAAAATTTTGAGAGTTTTATCTCCTGGGGCCCTATCAAGTTCTGACAATGGACATGACACATGCTTCCAGTAAGAAAAGTGGAAAATCAGCCACTTGTAAATACACCCAAAGCGCTCTGTCCTCAGCAGAGCCTGCCCTCAAGGGACGTTATTCCACCAGAGCCTAAGCATTGTGGCAGGATGGAAACACCCAGCTCGAGCCTCTCTAGTCCTCCTGCCATATATGGGGCAGTGGTGGGGGGCCAACCTAAGAAACACTTGTGAAGGTCACAGCCCAGGGCACTGGCTCACTGAAGGATGGAGACCTCGTTATAAAAACACAGGACCCTGCCCTGCCCACACACTTTACCACCACATCAGTAGGGCTCCTGGATAATAAGAGGGTAATAAAACCAGAAGATCACATCTCAGGCTTATCTAAGAAGCTCTAGAGGACCACTATCCCCCCATCCCCCCACCCCTGCAAAACAAAAAGCAGAGGAGACAAAAACAAGGGTCCTGGGGGAAATCTTAGTCTCCGAAATCTACAGCTCTAGCAAATGGTAAGCACACCCTAACACCAGGCAGAAAAACATAAAACATCACATTAAGGCCCTGTTGACCTCAATTTGTTTTACCCAGGTCACCATGGCAGGGTTTCGAGAAAAAATTACAAGGCACACGGAAAGAAAGAAACACAATCTGAAGAGCAGAACAAGCACCAGAACCAGACTCAGCCGTGGCAGAGAGATTAAGCTAATCAGAGCCAGACTGAACACAGCGATGACGGACATGCTGAGGCTAGAAACGGGAAAACTAGACATGTCCAAACAGATGGACCGTGTAAGCGAGAGGTGGAAACTCTAAGAATCAAGGGGAAGTGTTGGAAATAGAAAATGCTGCATGGAAGTTAAGAATGCATTTGCTAGGCTCACCTGAAGACAGGACACAGGCAGAAAAAAAATCAGTGGGCTTGAGGAAATGCCCACAGAAACTGCTAAAAACAAGATGCAAAGGGAAAGAAAATGAAAAAGAACAGAATCTCCAAGAGCTGTGGGATGATTATAAAAAGTGTACCAAAACCCCACAAACAACCCAATCCAAAAATGGGCAGAAGACCTAAACAAGCAATTCTCCAGTGAAGACGTACAAATGACCAATAGGCACATGAAAAAAATGCTCAATATCACTCATTATCAGAGAAATTCAAATCAAAGCTACAATGAGGTATCACCTCACACCAGTCAGAATGGCCATCAATCAAAAGTCCACAAATGACAAATGCTGGGGAGGCTGTGGAGAAAAGGGAACCCTCCTACACTGCTGGTGGGAATGCAGCTTGGTACAGCCACTATGGAAAACAGTATGGAGATTCCTCAAAAAATTAAAAATAGACTTACCATATGATCCAGCAATGCCACTCCTGGGCATATATCTGGAGAGAATTGAAAAGACATGTGCACCCAATGTTCACAGCAGCACTATTTACAATCACCAAGACATGGAAGCAACCTAAATGTCAACCGACAGATGACTGAATAAAGAAGTTATGATATATATATGTCATGGAACACTACTCAACCATAACAAATAAAATAACGCCATTTGTAGCAACATAGATGGACCTGGAGATCATCATACTAGGTGAAGTAAGCCAGAAAGAGAAATAAAAATACCATATGAGATCACTCATGTGGAGTCTAAAAAAAGGACACAAATGAACTTATTTACAAAACAGAGACAGACTCACAGACATAGAAGACAAACTTATGGTTACTAGGCATGGGGAAAAGGTTGAGAAGGGCTAAATTGGGAGTTTGAGATCTGCAGGTACTAACTGCTAGATATAAAATAGATAAACAAAAAGGTCCTATTAGTAGCACAGGGAACTATATTCAATAGCTTGTAATAGCCTATAATGAAAAAGAATATGAAAAGGAATACATATATATATATATATATATATATCTGAATCACTAGGCTATACACCAGAAATTAACACAACAGTGTAAGTCAATTATGCTTCAATTAAAATAAATAAATAAAAGGTGTACCAGGCACATACAAACATAATGGACGGATCATATCACCCTAATGTAGGATGTTAGTAACAGGGGACTGGGAGGGGGCACCTATTTATCTCTAAATCTAAAATTGCTTAAGTTATAAAGCCTATTAACTTTTTAAAAAGCTGGAAGCAATGATCAGAAAATGTCAACGCACAAATACACTTATAAGTGGGACAGTTTATTGTCTGAGAACAGCCGCAGTGAGGCTCTTCACAACTTCACGCTGAGCCTCAAATCTCAAGAAAACAATAAAAAGCCAGGATGTACTGCCATTAATAATGATTTTTCAGTAAACATGTTTGACACTGGTATCCTAGAAATGAGAACACACACTCTTTTCAGAGGTTTATGGAATATTTACACACATTTTTCCTGTACAAGACTACAGAGATACTCAATAAATTACCCAAGTCCTAGAGTTATAGGAGATATTATTTAATAAAAATGAAACAAAACAGAAATTTTATAACACATGTTTAAGCCCTCCCAAATTCCAGTCACTTAGAAACTTTAAAACACATGTAATTCTCTTAAACAACCTAGTGTAAGGGGGAAATACACAAGTGCAGGCTCTTTTGATGTTAATGCGGAGTGTGCACAGAGCTCAGATGGGAAGTCGGTCATGGGCCGTGAGTTCCCTCCTGGCCACCATGCAGGCTCTCCCAGGATATGGCCCCTGCTTGAACGGCTGGAAATATATCGAGAAACTTACAGAAAAAGTTTTCAGGCAGGAATTGAAGTAGAGCCTATCAGAAATGGGATAGAATAATATGTGTTTCCATATATTATAGTAGCTACTTATTTAGAAATTGTGGATCAAAAAATAAAGTTCCTGTTTCTGTTTTGTATGTAAGTTCACAGTGTTCTTTTTTCTTTTTCTTTTTTTTTTTATATTCCACATATGATATCATATGGTATTTCCTTTCTCTTTCTGGCTCATTTGACGATCTCCAGGTCCATCCATGTTGCTGCAAATGGCATTATTTCATTCTTTTTTATGGCTGAGTCATAGAATTTCTGATCTGATCCACTGTGAGGGCATAGTGGCCCAGATAACTCAGGTCACCCCGACAGACTGACAAGGCTTCAGGATTTTGTCTGAACATTTGTTTATCACTCTTTTCCATGAACACTGTTCAGAAAGCCAGACAGACAGAAAGGAAGACCCATTCTTGTGGACCTGGGGCAGGTGCTAAGGCAATAGCAGGGTTCTCAGTGTGGGGTCCCTGGACCAGCCACATGGGAAGCAGAACTTGCTAGAAATGCAGGTTCTCAGGCCCCATCCAGAATGGTCGGAATCAGACACTCTGGGGAAGGAGCCCACCAATCTGTGTTCTAACGAGCCCTCCAACTTTAGTTCTAGCATCGCTCAGCTAAGGGGCCTCTTATGGGCACACAGCAGCCCTGTCCTGATTGTCTCCTTGAAATGTACTTCCTCTGTTGTCTGTCTGCAAAATGCCGCCCACCTTTCCAAGTGCAGCTCCAAGTGCAAATCTGAATGCTTTTCTAATTCCTCACCATCGGTGCCCTCCTGGTAAACTTCTGTCACAGTTTTGAAAAAAATCTTAAGAGTCTTCGTTTTCCTGCATGAATGATCCTCAGTATCCCCGAAACCTGACACATGGATTGTTTTAGAACTTGAATAGATACTAAATGAAACAAAGCCTATAAAATATAAGCAGTGTGATATTTTCTTTCCACCATGACTGAAGTTGCTACTTTGAAGCTAAGGGATAAGTAGAGGTTAAAAAAAAAAAAAAAAAAAAAAAGAAAAAGAAAAAGAAAAGGTAACAAGAAGACACACGGGGAGTAAAAGGCAGGAATTTTGGAATGCCACTTAGTAGGCTGTAATTGCTGAAGAGCATTTAGAGGGAACTGCTCTCGCAACGAGAGTCAGTAGAGGAATGAGCTGTCCTAGGTGGTGATCAACTCACCCTCACCTCAGGGGTTCCAAGCGTGGAGAGTGGATGACGAACGTGAGTTGGCACTGGAAGTAAAAACCCATCGATTGGAGGAAACTGCTCGGAGTGCTGTGCTAAGAAGCACTACAACTGGATCAAGGGAGCAGCTGGACAAGTCCATGTGGATTCGTCATGTCTGCGTCGAGGGTGAGGAGGGAACAGGGACGTCACGGCATGGACTTATTAGCCAGGGATGCTAAAGACATCCTTTATGTTGCTCCTGGTCACACAAAATGATCTCTCAGATATAAGTTCCAGTGTCTACAATAAAAAACAGGAATGTTTAGCCGGAAACAGGTGGTGTTATTGTTCCGTTTTTGATGTATCGTCCGCGATGAGCCGCGCAGATGGAGGCTGTGAGGAGGGTGAGTGGTCGGAACCCCGGGTGGCTTTGTTCATACCCACCGGTCTCATGAATCCATAGTTAATCCAACATACCTCATGAGGCTGCTAACTAACAAGCAAGCGTAAAACCCTTGGTGAAGATAAATAATTAATAGGAAAGTAATTAGAGGTCTTTTAAAAAACAATCTATCTAGATTAACATAAAAGAACGTGGATGAATGTTCCTCTGTAAGAGCAGATCGGCCCTGTCTCCGACATCACCGCTGTGGGTGCTGCATTCGCTCCCATTTTTTTTAAGCCACGGGGGGCTGGCAAGCTTGAGGTGGCCTCTTTGAGCGAATGCTACCTGGAGCAGATACTTTAATGAACAATTCCCTTTCCACTTGTTGTCCTGTTTTGAGGGGAGCGGTAAAGGTGTAAAAGCACCCAGATTGGGTGCCGGTGTGGCGAATCATCATTATATTTTAGAGGCAGCTGTAAAATGGAAACACTCTCAAATGTGGTCTGGAGACCTCGAGGGCCAAGTCCGATTGATTTGGAAGGTTATTTTCTGAGCTGAGTTTAAAACCACTCACCCGCTGTTTCCCAGGCTTGAAGTTACAAAAACCACCATTCAATATTTGTGGACCTTGGGATCCCCGAGGTCAGGCAGGCCCCCGACCCTTTCTGCCCCCCGAGACTTCTTCCCTGACGAGAGTCACTTGACCAGGTTACTTCTGAGCATCGTTATCTCCTTAACGCAATGCAGGTAAGACACCCTTCGCAGTAAATCACCGCTAGTTAGTGGCAGGAAATCTTTTAAGCAACGCTTCGCACGCGTGCACTTTCACTGTGTGCACTCAGGAAAGGGCCTTTGTTACCCGGCCCAATGTCATGATCAAAGGAACAGCTGCTTCTCAGCAGAAGTGGCTACAAGTCAGGCCAGGAGAAGATTTTCTTGGGAAACCTGGATTCTTCTTTGCTCAGCGAGAAATATGAAGCAAGCTCTTCAACAGTTTGTGCAAGACTTTGAACTCAGGTCTCAGTTTCCTCATCAATGAAATGGGAAAGCAGCACTTCACAGAGTGGTTGTGAGGATGTGATGAGGAAAGAAATCGGTAAAGCAGAGTGGCACGTGCCACAGTGCACATCCATAAACAGCAGGTTCCCCATCCTTTCTTCCCTGTTAAACTTAGCAGATCAGACTCCACCAACGACCGGGTTCACAGCCCCCTCCTCCGGCCAGGAACCTGACCCTCTCCTGCATGCCTGCCGTCTCATCGCAGTCTTCCAAACACTTGAGTCAAGGAGGAATCACTCTCCACTTCAAACAGAAAGAGTGAGGCTCAGCCCAAAGCCTCAGGTCAAAGGGTTGACTCAGAGCAGAAGCAAACTGGTTATTTGACTCAATGCACTTAGCGGTTTTGGTATTTAGCCTGGAAACTCAGCCTGAGAGCCCAGTGCAAACTCTTCAAAGAAGATGGTCCAAAGTCAGACATTTGCTACAAGACATTCTCAATCGTGTGAGTTTAAGTGAATAAAATAAGATACCACTGACTCTGAATGACGCAGGCATTAGGGGCACCAAACTCTATGCAGTCTCAGATCTACACACAACTTTTGACTCCCCTAAAACATAACCACTGATGGCCTACTGTCACCTCTGAAAGCTGAAAGAGGCTGCTGTCAACCAGAGCCTTACCAATACCATAAACAGCCGATTAACATATAATTTGCATGTTACTTGTATTATGTACTATATTCTTACAATAAAGGAAGCTAGAGAAAAGGACATGTTATTAAGAAAATCACAAGGAGGAGAAAGTGCATTTATAGGACTGTCCTGTACTTACTGATCCAGCCTGTTGACGAGATGAATCGTCTATCGGCACCTGCAGGGTTGCAGGTTGGTCTGATACAAGACGCTGTAGATGTTCTGTGTATGACCAATGCTAGACATCAGAGATGAACACATAACGTGGAAAATAAGTTCATATTCATTTCAGGTGTAAGGATTCAGGCATCGATAATGAAGAAGCAGCAATATGATTCTTATTGGTAGTCTAGTGTATTGAGACAATGGCTTCCCGGTAACCCAGTCTACACGCTAATGAATGAACCATTACGAAATTTCTTAGGCACATGATATTACAATCATATCCATAACACAATATTGGAAACATTGCTACATTTAAAACATTTACCTGTGGTGATGGGCTGATACTCCGTTTCTCCAATTATGAGAAGGGCATACTGCACAGTAATGCAATTCTTTGCAAGCAAGGTTATAAAACAGAAAACTAGCATATTGTTAATTTTATATGATGTATCACTCACCTTATTCCTATGTAAGGATAGACTAATATCCACGTGTATTTTATGCATTCATGACATGCCTAACTTTTTCTCAATTTTTAAAAATATTTATAGTTTATGTGGTTTGTCTGCAAGTTTTTTGAAACTGCTGCAGCTATGCAAAATATTTTCCAATAAATATATTGTGCAGTTAGAATCCATGTTTTTCAAGGGTCAACGGTCCATAGGATAAGAAAAAGAAAGTCTCGTGAAAATAATGGCTATTTAAATATTTTTAAAAGCAGGTTGGAACATAGCTGATTCATTATTAATGACTTAAATAAGGTCTGGCAGAGTCAAGTAGCCACTGTGACTTTACCGTGGTGATGGGAGTCAGTGAAGTTTGGAGATGCCTCCTGCAACTGCTGTGTGATATAAAGTCACCTCTGACTTGCGGTGATGCTGTCAGTCATCCCCCACTGCTTAAGAGGGGAAAGTCAAGGTGAATTTTCCCCCTTCAATTTCACAGATGCCTGAATCCTCTCAAGGGTCCAGGTCAAGGACCACATGTTAGAGAGACAGAGCCAAGCTCAGTAAGTGTCTCCCAGCACCGAGCTCTAAAACATATAGCTTCTCCCTCCATTTCTATATGTGAGCAGGAAAGGGCACATCTCAGGTCTGAGACATCTCAGAAATTAAACGAGCACCTGACCCAGTATTTGCTTACACTCTTTTCCCAAAGCTGCAAGTGGTTACAGCTTCTCTGCTTCCTTTATTTCTTCTGATGCTCCAGGAGATCTAGTTGTATAGTCATCCATGATTTCTCTTTGCAAACATTCAAATTCCAATATCTGATATTTGCAGGTATTGTTAGAGTTTCCTTTATACTAACTTAAAAAAAAAGACATCTTAGAAATGTTTCTTAAGCAAACTCCATCAGCAGAAATAACTGGAATAGAGACACAGTCATTTGTCACTGGTGGTCTCTCGGGTGCTAAAAATGTTTCTTCCATTGAGGTTTTTTTTAACTTTTTTAAATTATAGAAAAAAAATCATTCCTCAAAGACTTGCCTGTTTTGCAGGCAACACCTCTATTAATGCTGAAGCTCTGAGTGTTAATTTTTTGGACACGTGCCTGCACTAAGGAAGCATGCCATGTGCAGCAAGCACCCTGAACAAGCCCACGACGGGACACCTGAGCACAACACAACTGGATTCACCACCCACACGTGATCATTAGCATTTTCCAAGATACAAAGTCATAATTTTGAAAAGAAATGTTGCTCTCTTGCTATTTTTCACGTGAGATCCAAAATCAGCTCTTGAAACATATGAGCACAACAGGAAAGCCAGCTGAGTCGCCTTTTCTGGGGTGCGGTGCAGAGTGAGCCGGAGGAGCCGACATGAGACCGAGGCTTGCAGGCAGGAAGTCTGCATCACGGTGAGTGCACTGAGGCCAGGTGCCTGAAAGGTGCTGGATGCCATTGCATCAAAGGCTCTGCCAATCCTGTGGGAGCTCTGGGCTGAAAGGAGACTGCAGAGATGCCCACTGAGGGCAGAGGCTCAGGGCATCGCCTGCAGGCTGCCCCTAAATGAGGCGCAACCTTGGGCAAGGTAGCCCCTCAGTCAAAGGCAAGCACTGTGAGAGTGGGGTCCACTGTGAGCTGCCATTACAAAGACCCTCGCTGGGAAATGAGTGCTGCTCAAGGTCGAACTTTTGTTCCATCCAGATCTTCAACTGCTTGGATGAGGCCCACCCACTTTATGCAGGATAATATGCTTTCCTCAGTGACCACTGATCTGAATTTTAACCTCACCCAAAAATTACCCCTGGATAGAAACATCCAGAATAATGTTTGACCAAATATCTGGGCTCTGAGGTCCAGCCACATTGACACCTAAACTACCCATCAGGAACCCTGCTTCCCCCCCAGCCCCTTGTTCCTTCATGGGGCAGCAGCTATGAATAAAGTACTCTGTCACTCACGAGCTCGCATCCTCAAAAAACAAACTGCATTTGTCCTAACTTTTGGGGATATTTTGAGCCCTTTTGAAGGGCTCTCCTCTGAAGAATACACGTATACATAAAGTTTGTGTAGAATTTCAGGAGGGACCGTATGCAATGCTGAAGGGAGCTCTCTGTAAGTCACACACACCCACAGGTGCATGTGCTGGGACGTGTGTACATGCGTGTCTGCACTCAGAGAGACAGAAAGGGCTTGCTTTCTAGCTAAAAATTGGAGATACATAGCCCAAAACAGTCACATATTTATTTTAGACATAAGCTAACCATTTTCAGTTACATTTATTACTGGGATTTTAAAGGCTGCCAGATGAAGGATCTTTTAATAAATAAAGGATCTCTCTATAGCAGCTTTAATATTGTTAAAAGCCTCAAATATCTGTCAAATAAAAAAGATGTTGTGACATTTCCAATACTCTTTTATTTGAAACTAATCTCGGATATGATGGTTTCTCTGGGACTTCAGCCTGCAGCCTGAGTATCTACAAAGCTATTTGTGACATTTTGGTCAATTGGCTACAGTCTAATTTCTCGTAAAAATTTACCTAAGCACTCCATCTCACTTAACCGTATTTTCAAAGAGCAGTTATGTGCTTATTAAATCATTGCCTTCTTAATTGATACATATTAGTGTGTATTACCTTTCATTGTAAATACGAGATTGCTTGCATGACATTGGTTACCCAAGCCTCCTGGCTGAGTGGTTTTTCTGGTTAAAATGATTCCCCTTCGACTGTCAGCTCCGAGGTCATAATAGAGGGAGCTCTGCTCATAAAACCCCAGTAGAAACAGAAACAATTTTCAATGACAAACACATCAATGACTTCATTCCCCAGAGAAAGTGCTTTTTGTTTGTTCTTTTCTTTTAGGAAAAAGGATACGACGTTGTTAGGTTATTTCTTGGTTGGTTTTGGTTTCTTAGCAGAGTCCAGGTCTGTCTGCAAACAGATTGCTTTCTAAGGATAAAGCCTTAGGAGGCTGGGGTGGATTACTGCAACAAGGTGTCAGTTTAGGCAGCAATCTGCTCGTTCTTCTCTGAGTCTGGCCACTTAGTGGTGTGCCCAGGGGCACATCTCTGTGTCTGGGAGGGGTGCGCTCTTTCTGGGCTCTGGGGAGTGTTGGGGGTGGGGGGCAGGTGGAGAGCCGGAGAAGCTGATGAAATACCTTCACGGCCCCTGAGAGTGAGACCTGCCGCTCTGAACTGCTCCCACCCAGAGCCCTCCTTGCTCCAGTCCCCCTGTCCCCACCCAGAGCCCTCCCCGCCCAGGTCCCATGTCCTCACCCGGAGCCCTCCCTGCCCAGGTCCTCCTGTCCCCACCCAGAGCCCTCCCTGCCCAGGTCCCTTTGCTGAAACTGCTGGAGGTGAACTCACAAAAGAGAATGAAAGAAGTGAGAAGCCGGTGAATTGTCAAATATTGACAAAGCAAATGTATTCGCTGTTTCCTGACTTGCAATAAAAAGATCCCCTGGCTTGTTTTGCATTTTCTGAAGCAGAGCTGAATAGGCTCCTCTCCCTGAAGTACAGCCACCTCAACTGGCTGATGGTATTTCAACTTTTCCAACCTGCAAACACCTTTGCTCCCTCACACCCACCAGGCTTTCCTTCGGTTTCTTTGCTGACTGTACTGAAAGCGACAACAGGTCTAGGAAACGGAGACTCCGGTCCCTGGTTAGTTGATTGCTTTTGAAAATTGGAAATTCTTGACCCTAAAAATATCTGAGTTAAAGGCTGGAGAGTACAGTTCTTGTGCATGCTCTGAAATGTTTCTTTGGCCTGTGACAAGCAAGGAAGGAAAACCAGAGGCTATGCAGCAGATTTACGCTGGTGATCATGAGCATTTGGCTAGAAGGGCGGCCGAGGTGCGTGGCCGTCAGCTGCTCTGACTGCCCTCTGTCCTGTCTCCTTCCGGGAGCTCTTTCCTCTGAGAAGCTGGTGCGCAGGGAGCAGAATGATGGCCAGCTGCTCTGACACGCCTGGCCCAAGGTCCAGAGGGACACCTTGCAGACACATTTGTGTCCTGGATGCGGCTGTAGTTCAGGGGATATTAGATTAGGAAAGGAGAGCAGCTGAGGGAGGAGGGAGGCCGACGGCGAGAGCCCAGCTGCCCACTCTCGTCCATGGACCCCAGTGAAGGCTTTGCATTCTGGTTTGGAAGTTCACTCAAGGACAGATGTCGGAAGTGCAGCTTCACAGAGAAGGCCTGGAGCAAGGCGGGCAGATTTGTCAGCTTGGACTGACAGCTTGTCTTTAGTTTGGGCAAGAAAGTAAATTATGATGTGAAAAATAAAGAGAAAATGAACATATGTGCAAGAATTCAGAGTCACTGTTGTAGAAACTATGAGCTGACCCATCACAGCAACTGCTTCCCAGCTGTTACAGCCCCTTTCTGCATCAGCAGAGTCACATTTGGGATTTAGGAGACTGTGTTTAAAGGGTGAGCACGAGTGTGTGTGTGCATGTGTATGTATCTGCTTGCGCGTGTGTGCATGTAGTACATGTGCACACGTGTATATGTGTGTATGCATGTAGCATGTGTGTGCCTGTGTATGTGTGTACACAAGAGTGCATGTGTATGCGTGCACATGTATGCATGTTGTATGAGTGTGCTGTGTGCATGTATCTGTGTGTACACAGCTCATGTGTGTGCAGGTGCATTGTGTACACATGCATGCATGTTCTGTGTGTGTACATGAGTGTGCACACAAGTATGCATGTTCCGTGTGTGTGCATGAGTGTGCATTTGTGTGGGCACATGTATGTTTGCACACATACATGCATGCTGCGTGTATGTGAAATCCCTTTCTGTGAACACACTGGGATCCCAGTACCTCCATTTTCTCCTCCTCTTGCTCAGAGGGCAGGCCAGGGGTGGGTGAGCTTGTGGTGGCTGGCATTTTGGAGAAACTGTCATGAGACGTTCCTTCATCTCATCCCTCTGGCTGGACGCTGTTCACAGGCACAGGGCGGGTCAGACAGGTTCACAAGTTTCAGAGTCCTTCAGTCTTGAAAGAGTCCAGCAGGGAGAGACTGTGTGTGTGGAGGCTGAATCCCCTGTGGTCCCTTCCCGCGGGTGCTGAGATCAGGCTGGTCAGACCCATTGCCCATGTCAGACTTTATAAAGCTCAGCCAGGAACACGAAAGTAGGTGTGGTGTGCTGTTCAAAACTGAAAATGGACCATCGATGTTTAAAGGGCCCTGGGTGGGGACAGGAGGACCTGGGCGGGGAGGGCTCTGGGTGGTGACAGGGGGACCTGGGCGGGGAGGGCTTTGCATGGGGACAGGAGGACCTGGGCGGGGAGGGCTCTGGGTGGGGACAGGAGGACCTGGGCGGGGAGGGTTCTGGGTGGGGACAGGAGGACCTGGGCGGGGAGGGCTCTGGGTGGGGACAGGAGGACCTGGGCGGGGAGGGCTCTGGGTGGGGACAGGGGGACCTGGGCATGGAGGGCTCTGAGTAGGAGCAGTTCATCGGGGTCCTGGGCAGTAAGTGGATGCAAAGTGTCCTGGGCTAGTTTGAGGCTGCCCTGGGGACTGTCCCAGCGGAGAAGGACAAGGCTTCTCCCTGACCGCGCCCCGGCTGTGCTACTCACGGGGGCTTGTTTGTGGTGCTTTGTCCCTGAAACTGCCCTGATGCAGCCTCCGGACACTCAACAGGCACGGCTCAGACCAGAGTCTGCTCTGCCCTCCAAATCCCCTGCTACTGCCACGGGGAGTTTTCAATCTAAGTATCTCCCTGTCAAAAAGCATTTGGCACCAGAGAGTGAGTGCATTTCTTACATTTTTTTCCAGCAAATGGCTTTTTTTCTCCACCGTTTTTTTTTTTTTTCTGAGTCATCTGAGAAAGGGGTAATAAAAATCCATTCACGATGAGTACGGAGGAAATTGCTTCTCACTTTCTCGGGATCCCGCCTGGGGCAAGGCAGCTGGAACTGGATCTCAGGAAGAGAACCCTCCTGGTGGCTGAGGGCTGGCCGACTCCTGCCGTGGGAGAGGCTCGGCTCCCCTTGCAGGTGTGCGCAGGGCAGTGGGGGCGTTGACCACCTCGTTGACGAGGCCCCCACGGCACCGCTCGCCCTCTCCGCTGCCCGGCTCTCTGCGTGGGCCCATCAGGCACCTGCCGCAGTCAGCACTTACGCTCGTGGCAGCATCTTCACTTTAAGGCAGGGGAGGTCCCCAGTTCTCCAGGGCCAAGGACTTATTTCAGGGGCTTCCCAGCTGACGGAGCTCCTGCAGACTTCCCAGTGGATCTAGTTTCTCTAAAATTGCCTCTTCCAAGGGTAGCCTACCAGGCCTTTCTCCAGACCCTGCAAAGTCAGTCCCACCTTCTCCCCCAGTGATGTGCCTCTGGAAGACAGTTTCCAAACAACTAACAAGACCTTGTGATTTGAGAGCACGTGGCTGTTTACAGAGAATGTCCAGGCCCTTTTCATCAGGCTCCTGGTGCAGGAAACAGAGCTGCTGTCCCCTCTTCACAGGTGCTGAAATGGAGGCTTAGGGTGAGTGGATGCTTTGTTGAAGGTCACATGGGAGAGCTGATACCCCACCCAGACAGGACTGTACTTGTGTGTTGTGCTTCCAACATACCTGTTTTCCTTGTGCCAGGAGGCACCCTGCTGGACCTAAAGCTTTCCCTGCCTCATCTGGACTGTCTTGCTCTTGGCATCTGTCTCTCTGGCACCTGCCCCGAGCACCAACATTGTAGGACGTTCATAGAATGGGCAGCTGTGTGCGGACCCCCTCCCTCTTCCCTCTGCATGGGAACCCTGCTCCCCTGTGTGCTCGGTGATTCAAGCCAATTAAAAAGAACTTCACCACACATAGTGGAGACCCCTGGGGCAGAGCATCCAATCCCACAGCTCAGGATGGGTCCCCCAAAGCCAGGACCAACCCTCGACCTTCCAAGGCAGACCCAGGCCTAGGAAACAGGACATTGAGGTGGGAGCGCTGCTCATTGGCCTCTTTGTGTCAGGCTTTCCCAGGGCACCCAGATTATTTGAGCTCTATTCTCTTCGCACTGGAACGCCTACCAAACCCTCTTTATTAAAGCCCACAAAATAACCCTTTATGCTGGATTGCATACAAGTGTTTCCTTCAGAAACTTGCTCAAAGGATAATTCTACAGAATGTAGCATCTTTGAGCATTTTAGTGGTAAAGTATTGGATAGAAGACAAAATGAGTGAATTTATGTTGGAAACAGAAGCATAGAGATAAATTAAACATTTTGTTTGCTAAAATCTCCTTCACTGCTCTGCTATCAAGAAAGGTGTTTGATCAATGATTTTTTTAATCAGGAAGTACCTGCTGGTTGAGAGGATGTATTTTTTGAGAGAATGACCTGATCTCTACTTCATAAAAAAAAAAGCCAGTTACATAAATCATACTTCTCCGCGTGCCTTTTATTTACAGTGAGCAATGTTCATAAAATTCCCGTACAGATTGTCACCCCAAACTGGGTCACATCCCACTTAAGTAGGCAGATGTTAAGAAGGAAAGAGTTATTGTTGAGAGAATAAGAGAGGACAACAATGGAGACTAATTAGGGAAACCAGGAGTAAGTGTCTGAAAAGAAAATCTTCAATTGCTCTCAACTTTCGGAAAGAAGACAGGACTGCTTTTCTGTTGTCACTTTGCCTTTCTTGCCGAAGATGCCAACCTCACATTCAAAGGCAGCACCTACCGTGCACAGAGGGATTCCTGCATCACTTCACCCCAAATAACCCCACGCGAACACTTCAAGTGAATTACGACAGATAATCTGCTGGTGGATCGTTGCTTCTCTTAAAACCTTGTCTGCGTTATTTCTCAAAGTCTAAACCTTCGGAGAAAGGCTTTCTCAAAAAGGAAGCACAAAGAAGACACGGGGAAGGGGCGGGTAGGAATAAACCAGATACAGAAGTAATCCCTTGAGGCAGCCCATAGGCTTTTTCATTGCTTCATCTTGGTTCGGTATTAAATCACTAAATGCAGCATTTAAGCATTTTTTTTTCCTCTTAAAAAGTATTTTTAGTATGTTGGTTCAGCTGACAGTAACATGCTCTCTATTTTATTCATTCTGTATTCTGGTGGAAAATTATAAGCAGGACCCCTGTCATTCTCAGCCCTGGAGAACCTGAAAGTTCAAATGATAGAGATTATTTTTCCAGATCGTATAATGGAAACTGAATTTATTATCATGACCTTGCAGTGCTGCAAGAGGCTACTCTGACTTCTAATTAGTTCAAGAAGATAATGGTATTCATTGCCTCTTTAATTCTAAAACGCACTTTTATTTATTTTAAATCATTGAATATTTTCAATCTGTGCATAGGGAGAATTCTGTTGTGATTTTAGTTAATTTGAAAATGTAAAAAATGAGAGTGCTCAATCTGGATGAGGCAGAACTGATTTCAGAATAAATCAGTAGTGTGCTTGTCCCTGGGGGTGGAAGGGCCCAAGATTTGTAGCTTTGCCAATTTCTCAGAGGCAAATACTCCCACCCTGACAGATTGCAAGTGACTAGCCTGACATCACCTGTTGCGGAGTTGGGAAGAGACACAAACACAGGAAACCACCACTGTGTAGAGTTTCCACCACACTTATGCAGTACCTACGAGTAATTTCAACAGCAGAGATATTAGTAAATCTAAAAATAATTAAGAAATATATAATATTTTAGTGTATTCCTTTGTTTTTTAATAAAATGCATTTCATTGTAAGTTTACCCAATTTAATTTTTATTAATGGCTCACAAAATTCCTGAACATTTAACAGGCAGTCTCGTGAACCACTGTGAGCGGCAGCGTATCCCCACTGATTACAGAGTGGGTGTAGAGAAACCCAAAATGTACATTTTTACTTACTACCCAAGAAGCCTTGATTGCAAGGATCTGAAAATATGCTGCCTTTGACAGTGAGTTGGACTGACTTTTATCAAGTGTCCACCCTTGACAACTGCGTTTGGTTGTGGCAGATACAGGGAAGGGTCAGAAATGGTATCAGAGAGGAGAGAACAGGTGACACCAGGGCAGGTGTGGATAAGTAGCACAGACCAGGGACAGCCTCGCAGTGCCCAGCAAGGACCCATCCCGGTGGGTGGGACTGAGAGGGGCACGGGACCTTGTCTTTAAGGATGAGCAGGAGGAGAGATTCCAAACCGAGAAAAAGGGGGGAGGGCATTCTCTGCGGGGGACACAGGACACACAGACTCAAAACTAGAACTAGCATGTGTCCCTTTCTCAATTTTTACAGTTTTCAAACGAGGAGACTGTGGCTAAGGGCTTACCTGGGACACAACATTGAGCTTCGTTACCTACTCGCTGGGCTGGACAGGCACTTAACCTCTCTTTCCTCTGTGAAAAGGGGGCTGATGAGGTCTGGAGCCTCCAGTGACAACAGAGAAAGGAGGGGAGGAGGGGAAGGAGACGGGGAGGAAGAGGTGATGCTGCGAGGAGCTGATCGCTCGAGTCTGAGTTCTCTCTCTCAACAAGGATGCTTGAGTGACGCGCACTTTATGTGGTAGGTGTGGTGGGGGAAGGAGCCATGGAACCACTCTCAGGTCTCAAGTTGTTCAGAATTTTGAAGGCTTCAAATGTTAACCTTGAGCTGCCTCTATTTCAAATATGTCCCATCCAGCCCAATTCCAGACCTGGTTGAATTTCCTACAATTTTTTTACATGTATAAACCCAAACTGGGGGCAACTGTCTTCTGGAAATTGTAGTTTAATATTTGCGTGAGTTTTCTTAGGCTGGAAGTCCTCCTGAGGTTCCTCTGAGCTCTTTTCCAGTGAGACATTAAGTGATTTCCAGGTGTTCAATTCTGAACCGGAGTGGAATTCCGTTAGCATGTTACGATGGCTGCGTGTTCGGAATCACTCTCTCAGCCAACACTAATGCTTCATCAGTTTGTCACTGGGGTACACTTAGGGGAGTCTTCCTTATACATCAGTGCAACATCAGGCATTGATTTCAACAAGGGCCAAATTAGGGAAAGACTGGTGAACAGAATTTAGTTCTACTTCCTCAAAAGCAGCCGTGAGGATCTGCTTCAGGACACACACTCTACTCACGCTGCGGAGGGGTTACCGGCTCATGTGGGCAGGGGTCAGGAGTGCTGAAGTATGTCTAAGAGTTCACACCCCGGAGATGGCATTTCCTTCTTAAAATTTAGCAGATGACACACTGAGTGTGTTGTGTTTGGTTAAAACTGAGAAATGCCCTTCTTCTGGTGAAGTAACTGAAATCTAGAGACTGTCAAATAAGAAAACCTTCTGGATTCAAGTTCCCTCTCAGCCTCTCCATCCAGAGCTGCTGCTTCTGGGCTTCACCTGGGCTCGTGGGTGAAGCTTAAAACAGCAAGAGGTTTGCCGACGCCTCACCAGGAGGCATAACGCTCGCCGTGGTCTGAGAGCCCCGGGAATCCCACGTCTCCCTGCTGCGGACGGAGACTCAGAGTCGGTGTGTGGCATGGAACGTCCTCCGACTACGTGTGTCACACAAGCTTCAAATAACTTCTCTGATACTCACACTGTCAGCCCATTACATCCCCTCTGTAGAAGCAGACTCTAGCTACTCAAAGCTGAGCTGGAAATACTCAGCCAGTTAAGTCATTTTAATAGAAGCAGTGGTTTATGATGTGTTTCTGTTTAACTTGATGATCGACCAGCCTGCAAGATGAGTAGGCATATGACTGTCCTTATCTGATAAACCAGAAACAGAGGCTCGGAGTGTTGAAGTTGGCCTCCTCCAGGGCTCCATGAGGGACCGGGCAGGGACTCGGGCCCAGGCCACCTGACTCCAGCACCAGCGCTCTGTCTGTGCTGGACATGCCCCCAGGGAAGGCCGGCGCTCAGCAGTGCAGCGTCCCTTTTTCAGCTTTGTAGTCAAACTAGACACGTGCCGTTAGCTTTAAAATTCCAGTATCGAAAATAAAAAAGGCAGGCTAGACTGTGAAACCTTCTCTATGACTCGTACTTTATCTCTTTGGAAATTAGGGTTTTGTCTGTTAAGTGAGGACATTGGACGAAGTCACTGGTTCTCAAAGTCGGGGGCAGGTCAGTCAGACGTGTGGAGTTCACGGGCAGGACAGACTTCCGATCACCACCCCAACCCTATGAACCCAGGTTCTCCAGGGAGTGAGAGAGAAGGTGAGTCTGGGGAGCCTCATGCCTAACAGGTGACTGGTACCCAGCCAGTCCTACAACAGTCTGAGAATACAGGGCCCCAGATAACCCCAAACTAAAATTGCTTGTTTTTGGGGGTTTTTTTTTTTTTTACTGATTTGACCTGAATTGTTGGCAGAACAAGACCCCATACCGTTTCAATTGCTAAATTGTATGGAATTTAATTAAGTTGGATATTTACTTTTAATATTCCATTAATTGTTCGAAATGTCCTAAGAATATGGAATTGAAGCACAAGAAGAGGTGAACATGTGGGGAGAGGACACTCTCTTTCTAGACAAAAGCATGTCCAGGACAATCACAAAAACCACGCGCCCATGTTGACATGCCCAGCCTCCAGTCTGATGGGGAAGCCACACCCTCAGCGCTCCACACTGCAATCCACAAATCATAGGGCTCCAGGCCAACGGGACCACAGTTAAAACCATTTGCCAAATGAAAGCAATTTAATAACAAAATGGTAAAATGCAAATCTTTGCAGTGGAGAGCAGCATAGATACTTGCACCTTCTCAAATGATAGCTGATTTTTTTTTCCCTGAAAGACTGAGAAATCATAAAGGTGAAAAGCGTGAATGACTTTTCTCATTTACCCCAAATCCCCACAACAAAAGGAAGGAATGGAAGAGAGCAAAGTTTACGTGCTGCTCTGATGGAAGACCGTCTTCCAAACCAGAGCTGAGGGTGCCAGGGCGTGGTAATCAAGTCGTTTCACGATTTAATTTACCTTGATTAGCGCAGCAATCTGCTCTACCTTCTTCAAAAAGTGCTAATCAATTCTAGCAACTCACAGAGTGAAAACACCATGCAAATTGCTCGCGTGGCCCCAAACTGCTAATCAATTTTGAAAACCTAACTCTATCTGCAGTTTGTGCTGTCATTTCTCACTTGACATTTTTAATATCTCCCACGACTCTGAATTCAGAGGAGTGAGTTTTCAGGCCACATAATGAACTGAAATGATATTACATTTTGGCTTAAGGTTAGTCGTTTCTTTCCTCCCAGTTCACACTCCTCTGGCTTGTAAAACATGGCTGCGTGTGTGTGCAAGAGAGGGCAAGCTATTTTAATAATCAGGGCTATTGCTAAGTTCAGAAAGGAAATTGCTACGTTTATAAGATATTTGGTTTAAGTATATGAATGAGAGACTGGTTTATTATTAATTGAATGGTAAAAATATTAAAACCGCAGCATTTTAGGATGGGAAGGGGCTGTGGAAATCATTTCTCCCAGTCCTTATCTTAGCCAGAGAGGTAAGCTAGCTGAGGCCTCAGACCTTCTCCCTCCAGACCCAGACTAATGGTCCACACCATGCACAAAACTTTCCCCCACGTTTGGCTTTGGTGGGTATGAAATTACTGCCTCTTATGCTCCATATTAGCCAGATGCTCTGCAAAACCCCTCCTTCTGGGTGATTTGAAGATGCACTGATCCAGTCCGACCCATCAAGATGTTTGCAATATTTTAGGCAGGGTAAGCTCGCTTCCTAAATTGAGATTTGTTTCAGAAATGAGTAGGTTTAGACTCTTTCTTCCCTTGCTTAGCAATTGGATTAAATCAGCAGCCATCTGGATCCTTCAGCAGTAACACATTGACTAGAGAAAGATTGGGACAGCCCTTTGGAGATGAGGTCAGAAGACTGAAGTTGTGCGCATGACAATTAATGTGTTAGCAGAGTCTGGAGATAAAATGCGCTCCGAGGTTCTCTGCTCGGTTGTTAAGGCCTGTGCGTCAAGTTTCAGATTTCAGGTTATTGTGTCTGAGCATAACGGCTGTGGTTCACTGCCTGGGGCACAAAGTCACCCCAGGAGGTGGAGGACAAGCCTGGGGTGGAAAAGCAGGAGTGAGCAGACCATGAGGTCAGGGATTCCAAGACATCAGTCTGGAGTCCGGTAACACACACACGCCACAGATCGGGGCGAGGCAAGGCCTTGGAGCCAGGCTGGCCGGCGAGGCCGGGGTGGACAGGGACAGCTGCAAGAGATGGCACCACCCCCGACGTCCTGAGCGGGGGCTCTGGACCCTCGTGGGCCCTGTTTTCTTCTCAGGAGCATCTTCAGGGGAACAAAGATTTTTTTTTCCTCCATAACTTGACTTTTCAGATTTTGTTTTTCCTGAAAATGATTTTATTTCATCTTCATTCTTCGAGGATATTTTCACTTTAGAGGACTGAAGGCCGGCAGCTGTTTGTCTCAGCACTAAGGACTCGGCTGTCTTCTGGCCTCTTGATGTTTGTGGAGAAGACAAGGCTCTGCCTGGTTTTCAGGAATAACCAGATATTTACACAGTCTCAGGCATCTCATCCAAGACACGTATTAATTACCAGGGGGAAATAGTAACCTCACAGGCATCACCAGTCAAGTGACCAAAGTTACCAGCCCCAGAAGGGGACACCCCCTCTCCCATGCCCCCGGTGTGGTGGAGAGGGACGGACAGCCTCCCCGCCGTGGGGTTTCTGCCTAACGTGTGTTCCCGGGGAAGCAGCCCACGAATCTAAACCGAAGGTACTCTTCAGGACAACTGGCCTCCTTTCTTCAAGACAGTGAACTACACGAAATGTGCAGAAACACCGAGAACTCACCCCAATCAGGGGAGACCCCATGACCTAGTGGGACGCAAGGTCCAGAACTTCCTTCCTTCCAGAACTTCCTTCCTTCCAGAACACGACAAGCAAGCTTGGTCAAATCCTAAGAAGTTTGATAGAGTAGCTAATAAGATCGGACCAAAGTTGCTCTCCCGAAGTTTAAAAACTGTACCGCTGTTGCATAGGACAATCTCTGTGCTTTAAAGACACAGTAAGATGTGGAGATAAATGGGTAACATGCGAACAATGAATGAACTCTCAAACAATTCAGAAAAAGGTGAGGTGTGTGCACACGTGTGCAGGGGGGTACAGAGCAGAATAAAGCAAATGTGGCAGCGAGCAATGTCCTGACAGTGACCGTGAGGCTGCTGACTTGACGTCCAGCACACAGCTGCTCCTGCCGCCTGGCCTGCTCGCTGCCCTGGCAGCCAGGTGCACTCCAGCCCCAAGACCCTTGCACAGGCTGCTTTCTCTGCCAGGAAACTCCTCCCCAGACAACAGCCTCCCTCAGTCCCTCACCTCTTACAGTCTTTGCTCCAATGTCCACCTGTTCAGTGAAGTACCCCTGGACCTCCATTTAATTTACAACATCCCTCTTACCGCTTGTCACCTTGTGCCTTCTGTGTTTTCTCCCCATCGCTCTTGTCTTACCCCAGCTTCCAGCTTCTGCCTGTGTGTTTACTGAGGTGTCTCCAGGACTTCCAGCAATGTGCAGCCAGGGGACGTGCCTCCTACACCCTTGGTAAGTGAATGAAGGATTACGTGAAGGAACAGCCATTCGTGTGCTTCTGTCACGTAGGGAACCAACAAGCTGTCCACACTGCTTGAAGCCGGAATCACAGTTGGATGAGGGTGATAATGGTACCAGCGTCCAACCCTAAAATGCACAGGCAGCCCCCACATCAGACGATAACCCAGCCCCAAATGATAACAGTGACAATGAGACTCCACTATTTCAACACACAGTAGGTATTTTCAGATTCATTAAGCGTGCTCATTTATTTGGAATTTTATATGTGATATGCTGATACGTCATTTAATCTCAAATGTAAATGAGTCACAAAACACTTTTTACCAGCCTACACACTCTAAAAGAAGGTTCAGAGGTAGCAACATTCATTAAACCAGGATGTATTACATTTCTCCTAGAACGCATGTTTCCTCTTCCTCAAAGTGGGTGCCAGAAATCATGTGAAGCTGACACATTTGTATTTACACAGTGTATACGTGTGGGAAATACCAGACAAGCTAGATAATATAAAAACAGGTAATTGGAGAAACAGTTTCTTAAGGATGCATTGATTACATATGTGTTCATTCATTCACACCAGGCTTTTAATACCAAAGTCTTTACTGATGTTTATTCTGAAGTTTGACTTTAACATCTTTCAGGCCATTGAAAATGCTTCAATAGTCTTAATCTTGCCGTCAGTAAATTTCCCCAGAAATGCCACAGATCAGCCCAAGGCTGGGTGCCAGCCGACCCGAGGCCACCATGAGCCCCCACGCCTGCTGCAACTGGTCGAACTCTTCGATGCTAAGCTAAGCTTGCTTCCCTGGCCTCACCCATTCGGTCCCTCGTAAACCCCCCGCTCTGCCTCGACCTCCTGCCCGACCCCCGGGCTTCACCACGTGGCCCCCCGCACAGGGCAGTGCCACCCCTCCTCTCGGGCTCTGTGAGTAACAAACGTCTTCTTTCTGGCGGTGGTCTCCTGCTCTGTTGGCTTCACCATACCTGGATAAAACCAGAACTCCAGGTATGTTTTCAGACAGTCTCCAAACCCCAAAGAGCTCGGACAGAGGGGCGGTGGAGAAAGGAGTGAGTGGGATGGTCGGGCAAGCACTCTGTCACAGAGCGACCTGGAGCCTGAGGGACGGGATGCACAGCCCGAGCTGGTGTTGGCCTTGCCTGCGCCTCCTCCAGCTCCCCTTCCTTTCCCCCTCCTCCCCCCGCACTATTCAAAGTCCTTGTTCCTACAGCAGCAATGATCCATGGTTCTATTCTCAGCCTGGTGACTGACTAGCGATGCGTTCAGAGCATCTGCCCAAATGCACACCCACCTGTCCCCTCTCTTCTCACCCTCCATCTTCCTTTGTCTTCCTTTTCTACTCTCAGCCCAAATCTTTGTGTTATGCTTTTTCCAGTGTTCCTCTCTGGGTTGCAATCCACACTTTGAAGGAAGCCTGGCAGACCTGTGGATTACAGGGCATTAACCACATGACCCCACCCCCTAGGTGCCAGAGGCATCTCCAGTTAGTGGGACACTGAAACCACCCCCCCACATCTCCTAACCCCCTTTGAAAGCGGGTACCACAGCCCTGGTTGGAGGCAGAGCAGCTCTGTCCGCCTGTGCAGCTAAAGTAACTGGCCAACCCAGACCTGCATGGTCACTGCCAGTCCTTCTTTGCTTACCACGTTGGTGGTTTCCATGTGATACTTGCTTCTTGGCTCCAGCAGCAGATCTGTACGAAGCTGAGATTCCCAGGAGGGAGAGGAATAGTGCCCTCATCCTCTCCCGTGGGGGGGGGGGGTCTCTCCTCTGTCCAGCCCCCCTTCCCCACCATCTGTCTCCATCTCCTCTCGCCCCTTCCTGTGTCCCCTGCCTCCCTCCTCTTGCCACCTGCCTCCAGTCTCCAGCCACCTCCGCCCGCGCACCGGCACCGCCCGCCTCCGGACACTCTGTTCCCCGGGGCTCTCGCTCCACATGGAACATATTCCTTCAGCGTGACTTTGCTCATATCACTTAGACTTTTTCTAAAGTTACATTTCTGAGAAAGCAAAGGATAGAAACATAGCATGCTGAGTAGACTTGCTGCGCCTGTTCCTGTGCGAAGATAACTCAGGCACAGCCTCAGATCAGCCTGGACAACCACGAGAAGGCTCACAAGCCAGGCCACTTCTCTCTGTGGCTTGGCCGGGGGTCAGGGCTCTCCCGTCCTGTTCAGAACAGCTGCGGGGGGCGGCGGGGAGGGGGGCTTGCTGCTGGAGCTGCTGGGATTCCCCATCCAGCCAGAAGCAGTTTCTGGCCCTCTCTGGGTGCCCCTGCCTGACTCCACACCCCCCGCACAGCTCCCTGTGGCTCAGGTGTGCAGCCCTTTAGCACCTGTGAATCCTGCCCTGGTCCCCAGCACCCCTGAGAGGGAGGCACCCCGCCCCGGGGCGACGTCACCCGGCGACAGGTTCTTCATCCACCCCCCACTTACACTCACTCAGCCGGACCTGCCCACAGGATTGTCCCTGGTGGGGTGTTCAGTCTGGTTTGTCTTGGTCATTTTATTATGTTCTGTTCTGTTCTGTTCCATCTTGGTTGCTCATTATTCTAGGCTAGAACGAGCAAGAGAAAGGCCACCACCCTGTCCTTCTAGGGAAAGGCCCCCTTCCCCGTTAGAGTACATGGGTTTTGGCTTAGCAAATACACAGATGAGTCACTTACTTAGGGCAAATAAGCCTCAGGACACAGGTCAGAAGGTGGAGAATAAGAACAATTTAATCAATATATTAAAAGTAATAAATTGCAGTTTCTGCGGAAAGGTGGGGACACCTGGAAACGCTTAACAGGGAAGTGGCTGCAGAGGCCCTCCCGGGGGTCTGGCCCACAAAGACGACCCGGGCGTTTTGGGAGAGTAGGATGTGGGTGCTGTTGCTCTGCTGTTTCCTCACTTGGGTGCCGTGGAGCAACTCTCTTCGCCTGCACACAGATGCCTTGTCCCAAAACTTACATGACTATCTGCCTGGAACACCCACGCCCAGCACGTCCGCCTCCCGGCTGGGGGGCAGGTGTGGTGTGGAGCCCTGGGGTCTCCCTGCTCACAGTTAAGCCTCCTCTGTCTCTACGTCTGAGACTCTTGGTAAATTGTGTCTTAAATCACTTAGTGCCTCAATTTTCTGATCTGTAAGGGGAGGATAATAATGCCTAATTACAGGCTTGACATGATCATTAAACGAGTCAATTCTGGTAGTGCCTAGCCTGTTGGAAGTTTTGGTACACAAATTGGGGAGGTAAGTAAACGTATCAAAGTTGGTGAATGTAGGCTCCTGGAGACAAAAGTAACCAGAAGAAAATCGAATCGTGGGAAGAGCAGGGGACTGAGTATCTTGTTCCACATGTCAGGGAATTTCATATGAGGAAGCAGATCAGGACAATATTGGTGTCAGATGACAAGTCCACATCCTTCCTTGGTTACTGCACAGTTTTTGGAGTGAAACTGAGATTCACAATTTACTGGAAAGAGGAGCGGCTCATGTGCAGGAGAGGACTGTCACCTGGTGTTTTAAGCAGATACCTGCTGAATTTGTGCTCATCACAGCAGCCACAAGAGGGGCCAGGGAGTTATTTTATGCAGTTATTTATGCAGTTGTGTTTTAATTCTGCATCTGTAGACCTGTTTACATTTCTCTTTCATAAGAATAGCACCATGCATGGTCTATAAATGTGTGTGTGTGCGTAAGTTTTGATACATTTTATCTTTTAATAATAGATTTGTCTGTATCCTATGATGGCAAACAGTAAACCAGGCCAGCATCTACATATATTTTACATATTCATGCCATCTTTACTTTTTCTTTCTTTCTTTTTTTTTTTTTTTTTGTATTCCTAGGCTATGCATTTTGTGTGTTTTTTCAAATCTCAACACAAATTTCCGAAGGGGGCCAACATGGCAGAGTAGAAGGATGCTTGTACATCACCCTCTCCCACAAATATGCCAAAACTCACATCCACGGACCCACTCAGTGAACCAGAGCACCTGCAGAGCTCTGACAGAACATCGTCCTCCTCAAAAGACAAAGATGCCAAAAATCTGGAAGGAGAAAAGGAAAAAAAAAAAAGAAGAAGAAGAAAAGGCAAAACAGTGCAGGATGGGTCCCTCGGGGAGGGAGTGGCAAAAGGGGACTGGTGCTCATTTGCTGGGTCTCCCCTCTCCAACTGAGAGGCCAGTGGGATGGAGGGGGAGCCTCCAAGGCTCAGATCTGTATGGAGCAGTCCTTGACTGACAGAACTAAGTTAAATGGGCACAGAGGGTCCCTGCAACCCCCAGTTCGAGATGCGAGCTGGCAGCTGGAGGCCGGGACAGGCTGCCTGAGCCGGACGGAGGACTGGGGTGGCTGCACTGAGGCAGCCCTGGGGGACTACAGAGTGCTGCATGCTGTGGATGAGTGGGTGCACAGGGCAGAACAACCTGGGCCCTCCATAAAACAACATGGCTGAGGTGCCCTGGGGGCAAGGGTGCCATAGCCCCATCTCTGAAAACCCACAGAAGGTTTTCAGGCAAAGAGAGGCAGGGCTCAGGCACAGCCACCATATCCTCTGGCACTTAGCACCCAGGCAGGGGTGAGGGCAAAACCTGAATCCACACCTAAGGGCTCAGCAGCCTCAAAGGCCAGGTAGAGACTTGTTTACATCCCAAGGCAGATAGGATTGTTCCTCCCTGGTCCCTCAGAGAACTCACGCCACCAAGACAAACAAGGAGCTAGGTTTTGTCACAGAACAGGGGTGGGGCTGTTCCACAGTCCTCCCAGAGCCTGCCTACGGAGCGCCGACCCGAGGTGGAGCGGGCAGCTGCACAGAGCAGTGGAGCAACCTGCACTGGGAGAGGGCGGGTGGCCACCCGCCTTCCTGGCAGGAGCACAACCACTGACCACAGTGTTGGAGCGATCTGCTTGCCAACAGGCACTGGGAGCAACACAGACAAAGGGCGCCGACAGAGGGCCTCTGGGAACAGCAAGCTGAGTTCACAAAACAGGGCGAAGACAGAAAGACTTCTAGATAAAATCATTAGGAGCACACAGTCTCCATGAGAACACCACCTCTTTTTTAAAATCTTTTTTTTAACTGTTCTATTTTCTATTACCCTTTTAATTTCTACTTTCTAAACAATTGCATATGCTTCCACTATTAATCCCTTAAAATTTTTTCTTTTAAAATATTTTTATTTTTATTATTTTCAAAAATACACCTGGTTTCATTTTCATTTCTCTTGGTTTTGATCTCCTGTTACTGATTTCAACACAGGTTTCAAATATTGTTTTTTGCTCTTTTTTCCTTTTTTTAAGGTTTTTAAAAAGACGTTTCAACTCGATTGATAGTCTGATTCAAATTGTTCTATTATTGATTATACACTGTTTTCAAACCTTTTTTTCTCCCTTCTTTTAAAATTCTCTTTCCCTCTCTTTTTTTTTAAGTTTTATTCCTGCATAGGCATTAGATAGATAAATAAATAAACTCCTTAAGGACCACAACAGATAACTGATACTCCATAAGCCACAGTGCCAGAGAGATATGAGCAAGATGAAGAAGCAGAGGAACGATTCCCAATTCAAAGAGCAAGACAAATCTCCTGAAAGAATGATCAATGAACTAGACATTGATGGCCTACTAGATCAAGATTTCAAAAAAGGAGTGATCAAAGTACTGAAGGAACTAAAAGAGGTAGTGTTTAGATTTATAAAATATGTCAAAATTGAAATTGAAGCTATAAAGAAGAGACAAGTAGAACTGATAAACTTATTGGCTGAGATGAGAGCTGATCTAAAGGCTGTACAAAGCAGACTAGATAATGCAGAGGAACGAATAAGTGACCTAGAAGAAAGGACAACAGAAAGCACTCCATCAGAACAGCTGAGAGAAAAACAAATAAAAACTAATGAAAACAACATAACGGACCTATGGGATAATATAAAGGTGCCAATCTACGCATAATAGGGTCCCAGAAGGGGAAGAAAGATCAATGGGGATTGAAAAGGTATTGGAAGAAATCATGACTGAAAACTTCCCAAACTGAAAGAAGGAATCAGATATCCAAGTACAGGAAGCTTAGAGGGTCCCAAACAGGAAGAACCCAAATAGACCCACACCAAGACAGATCATAATCAAGATGGCCAGAGTCAAAGATAAAGAAAGGATTCTAAAGTCAGCAAGAGAAAAACAAAGAGTGAGTTACAAGAGAACCCCAATAAGGCTCTCAGCTGATTCTTCTACAAACACTATAGGCCAGAAGGGAGTGGCAAGATATATTCAAAGTCCTGAATGAAAAAAAGATGCAGCCTAGGATACTTTATCCAGCAAGGCTATCCTTTACAATAGAAGGAGAGAAATATTGAACGATCTACTCTAAATAGAAAAGAAGCAGGAAGTTACAGAAATGAGAAACTCATAACCAAAAAGATGATAACTCACGAATTACAGATAGAATAAACACAAAATTGTAAAAGAAGACATCTAAATCATTAAGAGTAGGAGAGGGAAGCAAGAAAATAGAGAGCATTTTTCTTTCTTTCTTTTTAAAAATTTTTTGTTCTCAGTAGGATGGGTTTGAGCTTATATTACTATCTGTTTAATAAAAACAGTTAAAGAAATGGGCTAATAGACTTACAAAAAAAATGTAACCACAAGCCAAAAACTTACAAGTGAGTCACAAAAACTAAATAAAATCCATGATAATACAAAGGAAAATTACCAAACCACAAAAAAAAGAAGAAAGGCACAAAGAGGAAATACCAAATCAACTGCAAATATAAGTTCAAAATGGTAGTAAACACACATCTATCATTAATTATTGTAAATGTTAAAGGACTAAATCCTCCAATCAAAAGACATAGAGTGGCAGACTGGATAATAAAGCAAGAACCTTCAATATGCTGCATACAAGAGACCCACTTTAGGGAGAAGGACACATATAGATTGAGAGTGAAAGGATGGCAAAGGATAGTCCATGCAAATGGAAAAGCCAAAAAAAGCAGGTGTAACAGTACTGATTTCAGACAAAATAAACTTTAAAACAAAGGCCATAATGAAAGATAAAGAAGGACATTTTATAATGATTAAAGGAGTGAGACAAGATGAGGATATTACACTCATCTATATAAATGCACCCAATATAGGAGAACCTAAGTACATAAAACAATTACTAACAGAGATAAAGGGGGATATTGATGGGAATACAATCATAGTTGGAGATTTTAACACCTCATTAACATCACTAGACAGATCTTCCAAACAGAAAATAAATAAGGCAACAGAGAAATTAAATAATACAATAGAAAAATTAGATTTGGTGTATATTTTCAGAGCATTACACACCCCCAAAATAGGATATACATTCTTTTCAAGTGCACATGGAACATTTTCTAAGATTGATCACGTACTTGGGGACAAAAGAAACCTCAATAATGCTAAGAAGATAGAAATTATCTCAAGCATCTTTACTGACCACAATGCCATGAAACTAGAAATCAACTACAGAGAAACAAAAGAGAAAAAAAGGAAAGCATGGATATTAAACAACATGCTATTATAAAACCAATGGGTCAATAATGAAATCAAAGTTGAAATTAAAAACTACCTTGAGACAAATGAAAATGAAAACACAACCACACAAAATTTATGGGACACAGCAAAGGTAGTTTTAAGAGGGAAGTTTATAGTGAAAAAGGCCTTCCTCAAAAAAGAAGAACAATCTCAAATAAACAATCTAACCCACCACCTAAAGGAATTAGAAAAAGAAGAATTAAAACACCCAAAGGTCAGCAGAAGGAAGGAAATAATAAAGATCAGGGAGCAAATAAATAAAACAGAGATTTTTTAAAAAATAGAAAAAATCAATCAAACCAAAAGGTGGTTTTCTGAAAAAGTAAATAAAATCAACAAATGTCTGGCCAAACTCACAAAGAAGAAAAAAGAGCACAAATTAGCAAAATAAGAAAGGATAATGGAGAAATTACAACAAATAACATAGAAATACAGAATATCATATGAGCATATTAAATGGATATGGAACCAAAATGGATAACCTAGAGGAGATGGACAAGTTTCTTCAAACATATAGTCCACCAAGACTGAACCAAGAATAAACTGACACTTGAAGGAGGCAAACCGATCACTAGAAATGAAATCAAATTAGCAATAAAAAACCTCCCTACAAATAAAAGTCCAGGACCAGAGGGCTTCACCAAGGAATTCTACCTAACATACAAAGAAGAACTCATACTAGTCCTTCTCAAACTCTTCCAGAAGATTGAGAAAGAAGGAATACTCCCAAACTCATTCTATGAAGCCACCATCACCCTGATACCAAAACTAGGCAAAGACATTACCAAAAAAGAGAGTTATAGGCCAATATCATTAATGAACATAGACGCCAAAATCCTCACCAAAAGATTAGCAAATAGAATCCAACAACACATAAAAAAGATTATACATCATGATCAAGTGGGGTTCATCCCAGGAACACAAGGGTGGTTCAACATATGCAAATCAATCAATGTGATACATCACATCAACAAGAGAAAGGACAAAACCACATGATCATCTCAATAGATGCAGAAAAAGCATTTGATAAAATTCAACAACCATTTATGATAAAAACTCTCACTAAAGTGGGTATAGAGGGAACTTATCTCAACATAATAAAAACTATAGATGACAAACCTACAGCCAGCATAGTACTCAACCATGGAAAACTCAAAAGCTTCCCACTAAAATCTGGGACAAGACAAGGATGCCCACTATCACCACTCCTATTCAACATAGTCTTGGAAGTCCTGGCCACAGCAATCAGGCAAGAGAGAGATATAAAAGGTATCCAAATTGGAAAAGAAGAGGTAAAAGTGTCAGTATATGCGGATGACATGTTACTATATATAGAAAACCCTAAAAGGTCCACACAAAAGCTACTAAAGCTGATCGAAGAATTCAGCAAGATAGCAGGTTACAAAATTAAAGTTCAAAAATCAGTTGCATTTCTTTACACTAACGATAAATCAACAGAAGAAGAAAGTAAAGAAACAATCCCCTTTAAAATAGCACCCAAAGTAATAAAATACCTAGCAATAAATCTAACCAAGGAGGTGAAAGAATTATACACAGAAAACTATAAACCATTGATGAAGGAAATTAAGGAAGACTTTAAAAAATGGAAAGATATCCCATGCTCTTGGATTGGAAGAATCAATATTGTTAAAATGGTCACACTGCCCAAGGCAATCTACAGATTTAATGCAATCCCTATCAAATTACCCAAGACATATTTCACAGAACTAGAGCAAATCATAATAAAATTTATATGGAACCACAAAAGACCTAGAATTGCCAAAGCATTACTGAAGAAAAAGAAGGAGGCTGGAGGAATAACTCCCAGACTTCAGGCAATACTATAGAGTTATAGTCATCAAGACAGCATGGTATTGGTACAAAAACAGACATATAGACCAATGGAACAGAATAGAGAGCCCAGAAATGAATCCACAAACTTTTGGTCAACAAATGTTCGACATGGAGGCAAGAATATACAATGGAATAAAGACAGCCTCTTCAGCAAATGGTGTTGGGAAAACTGGACAGCAGCATGTAAATCAATGAAGCTATAACACTCCCTTACACCATACACAAAAATAAACTCAACATGGATCAAAGACTTAAACATAAGATGTTACAATAAACCTCTTAGAAGAAAATATAGGCAAAACATTATCTGACATACATCTCAAAAATGTTCTCCTAGGACAGTCTATCCAAGCAATAGAAATAAAAGCAAGAATAAAAAAATGGGACCTAATGAAACTTACAAGCTTCTGCACAGCAAAGGAAACCATAAGTAAAACAAAAAGACAACCTACAGAGTGGGAGAAAACATTTGCAAATGAAACCGACAAATGCTTGATCTCCAGAATATATAAGCAGCTCATACAACTTAATGAGAAACAACCAAACAACCCAATCCAAAAATGGGCAGAAGACCTAAACAAGCAATTCTCCAAGGAAGACATACAAATGATCAATAGGCACATGAAAAAATGCTCAATATCACTAATTATCAGAGAAATGCAAATCAAAACTACAATGAGGTATCACCTCACACCAGTCAGAATGGCCATCAATCAAAAGTCTACAAATGACAAATGCTGGAGAGGCTGTGGAGAAAAGGGAACCCTCCTACACTGCTGGTGGGAATGCAGTTTGGTGCAGCCACTGTGGAAAACAGTATGGAGATTCCTCAAAAGACTAGGAATAGACTTACCATATGACCCAGGAATCCCACTCCTGGGCATATATCCAGAAGGAACCCTACTTCAAAATGACACCTGCACCCCAGTGTTCATAGCAGCACTATTTACAATAGCCAACACATGGAGACAGCCTAAATGTCCATCGACAGATGAGTGCATACAGAAGAAGTGGTATATTTATTCAATGGAATACTATTCAGCCATAAAAACCTACAACATAACACCATTTGCAGCAACATGGATTTTCCTGGAGAACGTCATTCTAAGTGAAGAAAGCCAGAAAGAGAAAGAAAAATACCATATCAGATCGCTCATATGTGGAATCTAAAAAAAAAACAAAAACAAAAAACAGAAATACAAAACAGAAACAGACTCATAGACATAGAATACAAACTTGTGGTTGCCATGGGGGCAGGGGGTGGGAAGGGATAGATTGGGATTTCAAAATGTAGAATAGATAAACAAGATTATACTGTATAGCACAGGGAAATATACACAAGATCTCATGGTAGCTCACAGCGAAAAAAATGTGACGATGAATATGTGTATGTTCGTGTATAACTGAAAAATTGTGCTGAAAACTGGAATTTGACACAATGTTGTAAAATGACTATAACTCAATAATAAAATGTTAAAAAAAACCCCACAAATTCCAATATATTTATTTTTAAAAATTCATGTGGACCCACGCAGTTCCAACCCATGTAGTTCAAGGGTCAACTGTATAAGGATTTGTAAATCTTGATGCCTTTCAGTTGGTAGAATAATCCATCTTGTTTGGATGCAGTTATGGACTATGTGCTACAGTTAATCTGCAAACAATAAAAGAAATACAGTCGTAGTTCCACACCCTACAAAGTAACAAAACCCTGCGGAAGGAGTTACCACTTTTTCTACCCTCTGCAGGCCTCCAGGATGGCTGTTCAGTCCCAGTCCCCCTCATGTGTTTCGTGTTTCGGGGACTCTAATGAGTAATTTCCGCAGCTCTCACCAGCCGTGTCTGGCATGCTGAGTAGCTTGCACACGGCTCGCATGGGGTCAGGGCACCCAAGACCACGCTGCCTCACGGGCTTGGTTTTACTTGGGACTGGGTGCACACTGGTGCTGAAAAGGAGGACTTATTGTGCAGTGAGGAAGGGCCAATAAGAGAAAGACAGATTATTAGTGGGCACCTCTGTGTTTAATGCCACAGTAAGAGAGCATCCTGCCTCCTGCACATCAGCTCACACGTGACCACACGTTAATGTCCACGGCAGAGGCTTTAAGGACAAAATCAAGGTCTTCAGAACATGCTCTGGGTTATTTCAGTGTCACTATTTATACTAATATTTGGTTCTAAAATGAACTAGTCTGGGGAAAACGCAGGAATAGAGGGACTGCCAGAGTGGAGCTCTGGGTTTCAGCAGCAGATCGCGCACACCCAGTGCAGACCAGCCTGTGGCAGCATCTCTGCACCATCATCGGGGCTCATCCTGGGGCTGGGAAGCTGCATCAGAACATCCCTTCAGATCCCAGCTCCCCGCATTGCCAGGTCCTCCCAGGATGACGAGCGGGGCTTCTCTCTACCAGACAACACGTCTGAGCTCTGTGCCCACCAGGCGGGCGTGGAGGCCCCCATGGGCCCCCGTGTACACACGGACAACGAGTCAGGCATTGGGGAAAGTGACATTTGTTTTCTAAAGCACAGTGGCTGGATCCCTAAAAAATTGTTCTGATGACATGGCTAGTGCTAACATCTGATTAGTGTTTGAGATGCAGTGTATAAAATATGAAAATGAGACTCATTCTGATGAAGCTAAATGTAAAATTTGACCTTCTCAGGAAGCCACATACTTTCATATTGTGTTTCTGTATTACATTTCCCATCTTTAGTGGAAATTTTCTTCTCAGAAAAAAAAAAATCTGGAAATAGACTCATAATGTTGAGACATTTTCTCCCAAACCCTTGCTTTATAGCTCATACCGAATTTTTAAATCTGCCACAGCCTGAAAATGCCTCGTTTGCTATTTCTTTTCACAATAGGATCTACGAATTACAGATGGTTTCAGTGTTTTCCCTCAGGCAGATAATATTCCCAGCATGTTAGAAAGGTTTTAGACCAGTAAGATTAGCAAGGGAAAAAGCTGTTTTAAACACCAAGATGAGTTTTGTATATTTATACACATATGAATAGAAAGATCTTAGCTAGGAAATGTTTCCACAAAACTCAGAATTTGATTTAAATTTATTATTAAGGCTTAGAGCTGAAATTAAACTTACTGATTGTATTAATTAAAATATATATATATATATATATATTCTCCCATTTAACTGACTATACTTCAATTAAAAAAAATTCAACTTTCCATGCTCAAAGGAGAAAAATGGCTAGCTTTGTTATGTCAACCATCAAAACGATACCTAAGAGCTGACAGTGCCCACAGAGGGATTACCACTGCTTGATGCCCCCTGCTATGGAGTTAAAGCAAGTCGGCCGCCCCGCTGCAGACCTTCCTGCTCAGTGGTTCCAAGCCTGAACTAGCACATCTTCTGTGTCTCTCCGCAGCTCCAAGTAAATCACAGTTGGCACATTTTAGAATAAATTGCAAATGCATCGCAAAGTTACTGAAATGTAGCAATTGCAGGTTTGGAGATACACAGATTGGAAGTGTGTGCTGTTTGTCATTTCTGCACTCTGGCTGCGTCTTAAAGTTTCAAATGCCTTTGCACGCGCAAGCAGCCTAAGGAAATTCGGTAACTGGCTGTACTTGATGGGAGCACGATCCTGCGGAAAGCTGAAAGTGGGGCAAGCTCTGCCTCTACACTCCCTCCCCTTGTCACTCGGCTTTTGGAGAATTTTGTAAACCTGAAGCACAAAGATGGCTCCTTCTTCAAAGGGTGGGAAAAGACCAAAGTCTCATCTTCAGTCACTAAAAACAATTTGAAGAGTTCATTGTAAATGTCATTTATCCAGAGAGGCTGTCAACCTTCTCTAAATTAATTAATCAGTCAACATAGCACATCTTTTGTGCATTCATCATCGCCCTGAGCCACATGGTAACTTTCCAGCCATTCACTTTGCTAAAACTGTGAATTGTATGTAAATTGTATATTGTATATAAATACAATAATGTGATTGAAGTCTTAATATTGGGGGAGGGTAATAGCTCAGGGGTAGAGTACGTGCTTAGCATGCACGAGGTCCTGGGTTCCATCCCCAGTCCCTCGACTAAAAAATAAATAAATAAAATTGAATTTTAAAAATTGTTCAAAGTGTCCACGAGGACAAATGGAAGGGGTCTTGTGCCCTGAGTTGGAAATGGTTCTCTCCTCCTAGAGGCGTCAGCAAAGCACAGGCAGGAAGAGGAAGGAACAATGACAATAAGGGAGATGTCAACTGAAAAAGACGAGCTGAGAGTCACGTGTTACCTGGGGCAGAATAAGGCCCACGGCCCGGAGGCAGCGGCCCAGCGAGCTCTGGGCAACCGCCCCCACGAGGTGGGAAGATCAGTACACACGAGGTTTTAGTAAAGCGGGCACCTGCAGAGAAGCACACATTTCCACAGAGGCTTCCTGCTGGTCACACGGAGCAGATGGCAGGGTTAATTAGGCTTTAGTGCTTTTCTAGATACAAGAAGATGTAAGAAATTGGGCTTATAAACTCTCCAGAAAATATCGAACTGTCTGAGAGCCGGTTCTGCCCGTTTTTCCCAGAGCAGAGCGCCTTGTTCCCGCCCTCCTCCCTGAGCTCCTTTCAGGGAGTGTCGGAGATCAGCGGCTGCGTGGCCAGTGACTTCATCCTTGTAGGACCAGACGGCGAGTGACAATGTCTAGGTAAAGAGAGGAAACATCAGTGTAAGAGAGAATTGTAAGCCAGGCTCCTGTTCCTGCCAAGGACACCAGCTGGGAGTCCTGTCCTTTGCCTTCACTCCGGCAGTGGCTACCTGGAGAGAGTGTCAGATCGGGCGGGCTAGGGGCTGGGTCCCACCAGCCCGCCCCCGCCCACACATGCTCAGATGCCAGTCCCAAGTCCCAGGTCGTCACCTGTACTTCTGACCAACTGGCTGTAAATTGGGGTTCCCATGACCCCCTCTTTGGGTTCGATAATTTGTTTAAACGGCTCGGGGAGCTCAGGGAAAGGGAAACAGTTACTTACATGTACTGGTTTACTATACAGGGTATAACAAAGGTTGTGAGAAAACAGTCAAATGAGGGTACAGCAGGTGACACACAGAAGAGTCCCAGGTGCTTCTGTCTCGGTGGAGGTGGGGTGCGCCACCCTCTCAGTACCTGGGTGTGTTCCCCTACCTGGAAGCTCTCTAGACCCCCCACCACTGGGATTCTCGTGGAGGTTACATCACTAGGAGCAATCCATGATCAGCTCCATTTCTGGCCCCTCTCCACTCTCTGGAGGATACCAGTGGGGAAGGGCTGAAAATCCCAAACTTCCAACCCTGGTTTGGTCTTCCCAGTGATCATCGTCATCCAGGACTCCCCTCCCCTCAATGAGTCTCCTCATTAGAACAGAGGACACTCTCTCACCCAGGAAATTCCAGGAGATTTAGGAGTTCTGCGTCAGGAACCAGAGGCAAAGACTGTACACATTCCTCTATTCTTTTACAGCACCTAGAAACAAGAGGAATTCTAGGGTTTGACTTGCCTCAGAAGACAAGCATTATCTCTGGATGTGACTCCTGCCTCCACCTGGAACTTGTGCAGGTCCTGCCTCTCAGGACCCTCTTCTCTCCCCTCCCCAGACAGAGCAGCTATGGTGCTGGAGCGGGGGCTCCTCCTGCTTCATGTGACTTGACATCTTCCTCCCAATGTTCCTGTCGTGGGCTTTCCTTCCACGGGGCTGGAAGCTGAGCATCTGGGCTTGGCTCTACCTGCAGAGGAAGAGTGGGTTTTTCTGGGAGAGCAGATGTGTCCTGGTGCCGAGGGGATGGAGGGTCTGTGAGAACACCTGGTGAGAGCGAGAGCTTGGGGTGTGGGCGGGGTGCGGGGACACCACCGCAGTGTCTTTCTTACACCATGTGCCTCGGGCGGTAGCGTCTGGAAGGGGCTCGGAAGGCAGAAGGGCTGGCTCTGCTCCACTCGGGGTCTTCATCTGAGCAGGAGACACACAGGGGGTTCCATTTACGAAAATTCGCAAGTCTGTACACTCACCCTGTATGTAAGTGATCCTTCAATGAAACACAAAGACAAAGAGTCTGATCAGTTTCAAAATTTAAAAACAAACAAACAAACAAAAAAAAGTGCTACTTTAAGAAATTAGGATAAGGAAAGTTTGAAAATACAAGGAAGACCAGAGAAAGTTGATGTGACTACAATTAATTCAAAATAAAGTAAATACCAGAGCAATGAGTTACTACCAGAGAAAAAGAAAGAAATTGAATAATGATAAGATAATCACATCACCGGGACGGCGAAAATATTCTGAATTTGCAGGCACTTAATTATAGAGCTTCAAAATATACTCAGCAAATGTTCACAGACTAAAAAGAGACAAATCCACAATTATAATGGGAACTTTAACTCATATCTCAGTATATAATAGAAGAAGCGGAGAGAAAAATCAATACGTACATAAAAGATCTGAAGGGCACCATTAACCAACCCGACCTCACACGTCCCCGTGGAGGGCTGTGCGCCAGGACTACACAACACACATTTTTTTTCACTGCACATGAAACATTTACTGAGATTGACAGTCCACAGAGCCATACAACAAACTTCATCAAATTTTAAAGGATTCTATCATACAAAGTAAAATCTCTAACCACAGCAAAAATAACTAAATTTGTAATAAAAAAAAAAAGAGTAACAAAAACTTACAAGAAAATCCCCATGCTTTGCAAAACAAACAGAGTTGTAAATAATCCACAGGTAAGGAAACATCACAATAGAAGTAGAAATATTGTGAAGCAGATGATAATGAAAATTATATATCACAACTCATGCAGGGAGCTAAAGCTGTGTTTTGAGAGGAAAGTTTGACCCTAAAATGCATCCACTGGAAAGAAGAAAGGCCATCAATGATCTCGCTTACATCTCAAGAAGCCAAAAAAAACACAACAACACGGCCAAAAGTAGCACATATTCAAGCCAAAGACAGTAGAAGGGAGGAAATAATAAAGATAAGATAGATCAAAGTATAACTAAAGAAAAAATATATGATCACAAACAGCAAAACTCAATTATTTACAGAGTCCAATAAAATTGATAAGCCACTAGTAAGACTGACCAAGAATTAAAGAGAAGAATCCAAGATTACCAATGTCAGGAATAAAAAGGGAGATACTATATAAACCTTGAGATACAACAAAACGATGTTACGAAGAACTCCCTCTTTTCGATTTAGTAACATTTTAAATAAAATAGATTCTTAAAGTAACATAATTTATTGAAATCAGAAAGGTGCCGCATCTATTTTAAAAAAATTGAGTCTGTAGTTTAAGTCATGCCCACAAATAAGTTATAAACTCAGCTGGTTTTACTGGCGAATTGTGCCATGTGCTTTAGGGAGACATAATACTGATTATTATCCAGTTTCATCTAGAAAAAAGAAACAGGGGTTTATTTCTCAACTTATTATGGACTCGGCATAGCCTTGGTAACAACTTCTGAAAAGGACATGCTCAGAATGTGAAGAATGTCTAAATCCAGGTGGACTCTTTGAAAAAGCACACAGAAATGCTCTGAAGAAAGTGTTAACGAGCAGAACGCATTGTAACAGGAAAAGGAATAACACACCACAAACAAGACGGATGTATTCCTTGAGAACAAGATTAGAAACCCACAAATACAATTCGTCACTCACTAACACTATAAATATATGTACGTGCAGGTGTGTGTGTATAACGTACAATGAATCAGCACAATAAATGCAGAAAAACAATTTTGACAGAGAATTTAGCTTCACAAAGGGTGCGTGCAGAAATGAGCACCACAGATGCTGGGAGATGCTGCGGGTTTGGTATTAGTCTTGCTAGTGGCTTATGAATATAGTGCCACAACAAAGCAAATATCACAATGAAGTGAGTCGCACACAGTTTTTGGTTTCCCAGGGCATGTAAAAGTTACAGTTACACTATCTGGTAGTCTAGTAAGTGTGCCTAAATACCATCATGCCTAAAAAAACCCGAAGTATGTACCTTAATTAAAAAATACTTCATTGCTAAAAACATTAACCATCATCTGAGCCTTCAGTGAGCCACAATCTTTTTGCTGTTAAAGGGTCCAGCCTCCACGTTGACGGCTGCTAACTGGTCAGGGTGGGGGTTGCTGAAGGCTGGGGAAGCTGTGGAAATTACTCAAAGTCAGACCACATTGATCAGCTCTTCCTTTCCCGAGGGATTTCTCTGCAGCATGCAGTGCTGTTTGCTGCTGTTTTTCCCACAAAATTGGAATCACTCCTCTCAAACTCTGCCAGTGCTTTATGAACAAAGTTTATGGAATATTCTAAATTCTTTGTTGGCATTTCAATAACCTTCCCAGCATCTCCACCAGGAGGAGATTCCATTTCAAGAAACCGCTTTCTTTGCTCATCCATAAGCAGCAGCTCCTCGTCTGTTCAGGTTTCATCCTGAAACGCAGCAGCGCAGTCCCGTCTTCGGGCTCCATGCCTAATTCCAGTTCTCTTGCTGTTTCCACCACGTCTGCAGTGGCTTCCTCCACGGAAGTCTCGAACCCCTCAAAGTCATCCAGGAGAGTTGGAGTCAACTTCGTCCAAGCTCCTGTGAATGTGAGTATTTTGATCTCTTCCCATGAATCAAGAATGTTCTTAAATGGGACCTAGAATGGTGACTCTTCCCAGAAGGTTTTCAGTGGACTCTGCCCACATCCATCAGGGGAATCCACAACTGCGGCAGCCACAGCCTTGGGAAATGTTCTCCTTAAACAATGAGACTTGAAAGTCGAAATGACTCCTGGGTCCGCGGGCTGTAGAGTGGATGCTGTGTCACCAGCATGAGAACAACATGGACCTCCTTGTCCATCCCCCTCAGAGCTCTCGGGGGACCAGGTGCCCTGACAATGAGCAATAATGAAAAATGGAAAAATGGTGCTGATAAACTTGCCACAGTATTGCCACAAACCTTCAATTTGTTAAAAAAAAAAAAAAAGCAATATCTGCAAAGGGCAATAAAGTGAAGCAAAGTAAAACGAGGTCTGCCTGTACTTCGTGGTAACCTGTTAAAACATTTACTTTTCCTTTTGAGCTGAGGAGTAAAATAATATTGGATGACATCATAGGAGCTCCCCATCAATGCACCGATAGCCATAGCCAGTGTAATAAGACAAGAAAAAGGAAGGACACTTATAAGAAAAAATACATAGCTGTCATTATTTTACAGACCAAATGTCTGTGCATATATAGTAATTCCAAAAAATTCATAGGTAAACTATTAGAATTAACACATGAATTAAGCAAGAACACTGGCTACAAGGTCAATATACAACTAGTAACTACATTTTAATAAACCAGAATCAATTAGCAAATATAAGGTTTTTTTCTATAAAGAAACCTCTAAAACATTATTTTAAAAAAAACTGAATAAATGGAGAGAAAAATCCATCTTTGTAGATTGGAAAACTAAGTATTATAAAATTGTTATCTTCCCAAATTAATCTATAGACTCATTTCATCCTAATCATAATACTGTTAAGGACTTTTTTGTACAAGTTAATCCTCAAATTCACATGGAAATAAAGTCATGATGTGAAAATGCTAGAGAAGTACGAAAACAAATTATCGTAAGTACTAGAATTCATTGGCTACTTATGTTTCAGGGATTTTTCTAAGTGTCTTGCTCAATTAATTGAATCTCCTGTTGGAAATGCAAGTTTCCTATGCTCACACTTTTAAAAAATACATGCATGCTGTTTCTTATTAAGAAACTTTAAGAATTGCGTTAAGTTTAGGAGAATTCAGTTCAAATAAAATTGACAGTGAGAATGCAAACATGGCCGTAATCAGCGAACCTCCTGGTTCTTATTCTCTGTCGTGCTCCCCAGCTCTCGTCTGGCTCCGGCACTGACGCAGAGGAGCAGTCTAAAACAACAAATGTAGTGGAAGAAAAGGGGCTACCCAGTGATGTCAGTTTTGCTTCATTACCAATATTTATTCAAGAAGAATGGTGTCACCTGAACTGTGGAAGGGTCGTCCTATTTTATTTGAGAAGTTCACGTGGCAGGGAAAACCACGTGCAACAAAAGAGGCCACAGAAGAGGGGCTCACGTGATGTCATAAAAAAGATGATGCATTTGCATGTCAAAGGTTTAGAGGGAAGAGGCGGCTGGGGTGTCAGGTACAGAGCGAGGGCGAGGGTTGGGGTCAGAGCCCTGTGACCAGTTCAAGGCAGACATTTGGTGAGGGGACCAGTGCTGTGCAGAAGGACCCAGGCTATAATGGAAGGGGGCTGTAACGTTGCCCAGAAGAGCATCAGAGGAGGAGGAAAGGGATGGAAAGGAAGGGAAGGGAAGGGTGCCACTAAGACCCCAGAAGTGGACAACCTTCTGCAGTGACCCTCCAAACCCACGACTCAAACAAGAATTAAAGAACTGCATTAGGAGCAAGCATAGCAAAGGCAGGACTGCCCCACAGGGATCAGCAGTCTGATGGGTGATGGGAGAACCCTGGGTCTCACTATTTTGTGATCTTACTTCGACGCTGAGGGAAATGGCTTTCAGACTGAAGAGAGGGAGACAGTCATGGGGACTGAAGGATGAGTTGAACGTGTGTGCGGGTGTGTGTGCAAGTGTGTTCCATTGCACCCAGGAACACCGGTGCATGAATTGACACTGGCACCAGAATTGAGTTAAGCAAAGTCACCGAGGAGACGGGGAACGAAATCCCCGGGTGCCTGTCTGTGATCCCTGGTGAAGGGTGGGGCCTGTCCAGCCCCGGAACTACGCTCCACCCCTGGACCCCAGTAAGGCTTGTGCCCCGGTCCTTCCTCTCTGTCTGCACCTTCCTGGACCTCCCCGGGTGGTCCCTTGAGGGGTATCCAGTCCCCCCACAGGACCTGTGAGGAATCAACTTCTCTCCTTCACTCCCTATTTCAGTGAGCTCCTGGTGAGCTGTGGCTCAGCGTCCAGCACCCCAGGGCTCCACTTAGCAAATGTTAATTTAACAAAGTCATCACAGCCGTACACTCACAGTTATGGGAAAATAAACAACCGTGAACATATATGTAGATTTCATCAAAGGCATCTTATTGACAGTTTCATCACTGCAGCTTATCATCCTCAATCAGATCACAGAGATGTTTTAAGTCCTTTTTAGCCTTAAGGACAGGTTACTCTGGGGGTTGAGGTCTTCTTGCAAGAAAACACAGGAAATAAGAAATCCTAAAGATGCCGTCTTGGCAAGATTGATGCAAACAGATTCTTTTTCAGTATAGAATATGATTCTACTGAAGAAGCACAGAAGCAGTTTTACACCAAGTCACTAGGTTTTTATAGTTTCCCAACGTGGCAATAAAAGATAATGCTCATTTAAATGCATGTGTTCTATTTGAAAAATATGTTAACTTATTTTTATTTTGCAAAAGTTACATTTGCTTACTGAAGAAAGTGAGAGAAGGAAAGAGAGGATACAGATGAGCCAAATGGAGGGGGAAAAAAAAATCTATCCCCGGGCTGCTGTGGATGTGGTGTACGCTGTTTAGACATTTTCATATTCTTGAAGTCACAATTCATTTAAAAATAGTTTTGTGCCACAGAGCTATAACTTAATTTTTTCCCCAGCAAAATGTGCAATCAACCTCTTTTCATGTCAATAAATAGATTATGGGAAGTTCATTTGAGTAGCTGCCTATTACTCTATTATATGACTGTGCTATAATTTTCTCACCAATATCCTATCATTAGAGATGCAGTTTTTCTTCTTGTTTACTCCTCCTCTTAGAACCACTGTGATATAAACACACACACACGCACGCGCGCGCGCGCGCGGCTGTGTGTGATCTTGTTTAATTGAGGGAGAAAGGGCCGGTCACTCTTGGAGCGCCCCCTGAGCGAGCCGACCCCACACGCTCCCGGCGTGGCCTGCCTTTCCGCTCATCTTGGAGCTTACAAGGAGACCTTCGCTTCTTCTGTTTAATCAGCCTTCTCCGCTTTCTAACAAGGCTGATGTGTTGTAAGCCTGCTGCCTCCCCACATCTATTTTGTAAACTACCTGTCCGTGCTTTACCCGAATATTTCTAGTGAGGCTACGTGTTATTTCTTAATTCACATGCCTGCTTCACACATTAGGGAGGTGAACACGTTACACATTACAATTTGATACTACTTTTTCATCTGCCTTTCATTTTTATATATTTGAGTTAACTCCGAATGGTGTAAGTGTATGCCATGAAACATTCTACCACTCTTTTTAATTTAATTTAATTTAATTTAATTTTTTATTATAGTCAGTTATAATGTGTCCATTTCTGGAGTACAGCACAATGTCCCAGTCAGGCACATACGTACATACATTCATTTTCATATTCTTTTTCATTAAAGGTCACCATAAGATATTGAATATGTAGATATTTAGCACTCTAAGTGTCCGTGCTCTACAGAAGAAACTTGTTTTTTATCTATTTTTATATATAGTGGTAAAGCAGCAGAAATTCAGTCACACTGCGTATCCGTATCCAAGCCATTGAAATTCAGAAGGAAACGCATTTTGAGAACTCTTGGAGAGAAGTGCCAAGGTGACACCTATTATCAAACAATCTGCAGCTTTGCTGAAATGCAGGGGCTCTGCTGTTTTTTGGTGAAGATTTGCTGAAAGGTTCAGTCTTTTGCAGGGCAAGCAAATGAATGTACATAATAATAGACTATAGATCTGTGATAATCCTTTGGGCACATATTGAAATTCCTGCAAAGCAGCTAAATGTGTCTCTAGGATTTAAAAATGCCTAATACATTAATCTGGAAACACAGATGTCTGTCTGGCCAAACAAAAGAATGCTTAATAAAGTTTTCAGTGGAGAAATGGGGTCCAATATCACTGCACACCTAAACGCCGCAGACCACAGTGGTAAACAGCTGCGCACGTGGGTCTAGAATACTAAATGCCTGCATGCCAGGAAGTCACTCCATGTCGGGCCATTTTGCTTTAATTGAATGGCCTTGTTATAATAAAAGAAATGTGTTCAACCGGTTTAATGCACAGCATTCTTTTGGTTTAAAAGGCAAATCATTTACAAGGCTTGGTTTTAATGATATATCATGATCGATGTGTAGCAACACCTAGAAGCCAAGCCAAATTGTTCAGAATGGACAGGCAAACACACATCAGGGAGTCACTTTGTGCCGGACATCCTTAAATGGCACAGCTCACCTGGCCGCTACCCTTTCTGCACGGCAGGTGGATGCTTTGGAAGCTGACGTCTGCAGGTTTGATTCCCCCAACCCAGTTACCATGCCGGGAATGGTGGGGAGGAGATGAAACAAATGATCTGAGTTGTTAATTTAAGTAAGGTGACTGCCACTTATAAACCTACCAAGTTGAAATCAAAGGTACCCAAAAAGATCATCCTCTTTTCCCTTATGCCTACCTGGGTAATCTAAGATTTTATACTGGAGCCAATTACTTACATAGCAGGCACCAATTTCATTTTTTTCTAACATGAAACAAAGTGGCATAAGAAATGATGGTTCGCTACTTTGTTTATATTAATTACACACAGACACTGAAAGCTGATAGCATAAGATTGATTGTAATTGAGCTACAAATTTAACACAGAGGAGCTTCATCCATTTACCTGGACAGCTCTTTGCTGACATATATTTCTGAGCCGGGATAGGAGGGAGGGGGTCTAAGATAAGAATGATGAATGTCTCCAGCCTGTGGCCAGGTGAAGCCATCCTTGGTGGAAACAGGCAAAGACCCAGCAGCAAGGTTATTCTCCTGTGATAGGAATGGTGCAAAGTTTGAATATTTAAAGGACTATTCATCACCCAAGGTTTTGATGTTTGGCAGACTTACCTAAGAGATTCTAAATTTTTGGAAACAAAACGGCTTTAATAGCAACCTCCATGGAGTCTCCAGCTGACTGACCTAACCTCTGTCTCCCGTCCCATAAGGAGTCTGCAAGGCCTGTCCAGGTGCCCAGAGGACGCCACTCAGCAGCAGCACTGAGGCTGGATGCTCCGGGCCTCTGTGAACCACAGGGGCCAGAGGAGAGTCTGAAAGGGAAGCTCAGGTGCCCCTGGGCCTGAGAGAAACACCTGCAGCCCTGGGACCGGGAAACAAAACAGAACAACCTCAGCTCTCCGGACAGAACGTGGGGTTGGGACTTGTGGGAAGGGGGAGGTGGACGCTGGCCCCTTCTCCCTCTGGTTCCAGGCCAGCCAACCTCCCCCAGGCCAGCCATCCTCACCACGAGGGAAGGAGCCCAAATGGCAGTGCTGACTGTGCTACAAACCTCAGCCAAGGAGTAGGAAGGGCCAGAGCCGCTGGTCCCCAGGCCCGCAGGGCTGTGTCCAGGATGCAATGTGCGTGGATGCGTGTTGGGGCAGAGGGGGGCTGCTGTGTGCCCTTGGAAGAGTTTGGGGGTGAGAGGAGCAGGAAGGGGACATGGGTGGAGAGGCAGACAGAACGCTGGCTCCTCTGAAACCACAAGCAGGTGGAGCTCCCGGGACCACGTTTTGCTTTGCCGTCCAGCCTGCTTTTTCCAAAAGTCCATTTCCTGAGTCAGATCTGCAGGTGTGAGTTTGATGAATTTCTCTATTCATGAGTTGCTAATCCCTTAAAACTTTTAAAAATGAATAAACACACATAATTTTAGAGGCACTTCACTTTTCATAGTACTTTTATATATATGACCTAATTTTCTTCTCTAAACAGTCTTATGACCAGGGTGCTGTAAATAACACTGGCCTGTTTTAAGGGAGAAAGTGAACCTTGGGGAAAATTCTATGTGATTAGGGTCAAATAACAAGGGCAGAAATCCAAGTCTCCTGAATTTTATCCCAGAAAAACAGAGATTGCTTCCTTTAAGCCCGTGTAATGAGCAGAGTTTTAGATTGAGTAATCAGACTTTTGTCTCACTCGATTGATGAATTTTAATGTGGAGTTTCAATAATTTGATCCACACCACAATTCTGCGCTATTTGAATTACGCTGCTATGAACGTGCGTGTCCTTGCTCTGAAATCTTACAGGTCCTGACTGTCCTTATGGCTGGGTCACACGGCAGATTTAAGCACACGAAGAGAAGTTCAGTGGGCTTATTTGCTTCTCTGGTCTCTGCAACTTCCGGACCCTCAGCATGGTGCGCCAGCACGAAGACTTCCAGACTGAAATAAAACGTAATACAGCATAACGACCTACACCGCTCTGACCATTCATCTAATTTCTCAGCCGTCGCCCATCACAGGTTTATGAGGAGAGAACTTCAGTCTGTAAAACCAAGCTGGAGATTCGTTCAGAAGTAACTTATAAAAATGTGGCACATTCTGCCTTGACATACTGTAGCTTGAAGGGGTTGATTTCAGATTCCACTTCTGCTGCGATAAACGACTTGCAGCAAAGCAAAGCTCCCACCAAGGACAATGGGAAAAACTATATCCATCACTAAAAAACAAAGACAAACATCCGTTTGAAGGTGTTGGTGTTTGTATGAGCAAGAAGAGGGTGTTTTGTGACATGTGTGTGGTCAGGAGCCTTGCACGGATCTGCAGGGGACGAGGACAGCCTGGCTCGGCCAGTGACCTGGAGGTGCAGGCGGGGGTGGGATGGAAGGGGACGTAAGCAGGACTTGGCAGCTGTTTGGATGAGTGGAGGCTTGATAAAGAGTGACTGTGAGGTTTATCTTGGACGCCTGGGTGGGTCAGTGAATGTAGGACTGGCATCAACATGGGCACAGGGTGAGTTACAGGGACCACAGGGCGTTCAGACAAGAACCATCACTAGACACCTCCTACACGCTTAGAAATATGTCTGTGCCTTGAGGGAGCGATCTGGGGCCTTGGGTTTGGGAGTTGTTAGCATGGAGTTTGGAGAGGACAGTGACTATGGTCACACAAGGAAAGCTTGACGCAAGGAAGGTGTGAAAATCAGAAGACGGGTGACACTGAGATCTATGAGGCGGAGAAGGCAAGAGGCGTCTCTTGGCCTCCGCTGTTATCTGCCTTGTTCTGTCAGAGCCAAGTGTAGACTGGATGCCACTGTTGGAACCTCAGCTCCCGTGAAGCCACGTTGCCCCTCACTGTGTGCAGCCCCCGGCTCGTGACTGTCACTCAACTTCCCGACTCAGGTGAACACAGCTGGTCGTCGTGATGGTTAGATTAGCAACAGACATGCAGCAGACACCTGCCTGAGCGAGGCACACTTGTAGCCCCCAACTCTCAGGGCTGCGGTTTGGGTGAATGAAATCAGGCGTGGGCGCTGCTAACGCACGAGGTCCACTCTGACTAAACAGGAGCTAAGTGTCCCAGGTGGCACCAGCCACAGTCAGACCCTGACTCTCTGCTGCCTAAGAGCGCTTCTGGTCTTAGGGAAGGCCCTCTGGAGAAACGCACTTAAAAGCAGAGACATTATAATCAGCTGCATTTTCACTCATAGACTAACCACATTAACAATTGTGTTATCAATGATAAATTGCCAGTATTAAAAATGAGGTATTACCAGTCACACATTTCTCATTAGCTTTATTCATCTTGGAAGAAGAGAGTGACTCTCAGCTTAAGCTGATAAGTTATTAAAATTTTAATATGCAAGTGATTTATTTTGTGGATTATTTACCGATGATAAACAGCATTTTGTCACAGCCTATTGGAAGAGCCCAGCCTGGGTGCGCAGAGGAGGTCAGGCCCCCAGAAACTCTCTGAGGGACACTGACCTGAGGCAGGAGGATGCAAACTTGTATGTTTTCTAAGAATCTTAAACAAAGATGTTTAAAACTGCCAAATTAAATAATCATTCTAATTTCTACAAAAGGGAACAAATGTGGCAGGTGTTAGACAGGTTGCAACACAATTAACTGAACTTGTCTTGGAGGGTTTTGGAAATGAAGAGAGCCTGGGAGAGGCGGGAAGTTCTCGGTGTGTGGGAGCATCGCCCGGGGCCACTGACAGCCCTCATGCTCCCGCTGGCCCCTCGCGCATGACTGAGACAATTATGGGCTAATCATGGAATTTAACTCTGGAATCTGATTTTATTCCTCAGTCTCCTACCCATCTGGTTCAGTGACTCATTTCCCCAGGGCCTGATGGCTCAGGGTGACACTGACTGTCAAGCTGGACGTGTGTGTGTGTGTGTGTGTGTGTGTGAGGTTGGAGACACACCCTGACCGCTTGGTCTTCCCAAACGAGTACAGAGAGGTAGCTGTACTCAAAAAAAAAAAAAAAAAAAAAAGACACAAACGAACTTATTTGCAAAATGGAAACAGACAACAGACTCACAGACACAGAACACAAACGTATGGTTACCTGGGGGGAGGGGGGAGGAAGGGATAATTTGGGAGTTCAAGGCTTGCAGATACCAACTACCATATAGAAAACAGATAAACAGCAAGTTTCTACTGTCTAGCACAGGGAACTATGTTCAATATCTTGCGCTAGCCTGTAATGAAAAAGAACATGAAAACAAATACACGTCTGTTCACGTATGACTGAGACATGATGCTGTGCACCGGAAACTGACACAACAGTGTAAACCGAGCGCACTTCAATTTTAAAAAGCCAGACAGTGGTGTGGATCTTGTTTTTATTTGTTAAGTGACTGAAGCTAGACGTGTTCCTAGGGAAATTCAGGAGAGTTTGGTTGCTATGGTAAAATAGCAATTTATCACATTCCATGTTCCACTTAATAGCCCGAAATAAAGAAAATTTCCTACCTTGCCTTGGAAACTTCCAACTAATACATGAAATATTAAAAAAAAAACCAATAAATGTACTTCTTTGGTATAGTTATTCATACAGAAAGTGCCAAGTCAGTGGCTATTACAATGTAGAATAAATGTCCTAGCCTTACCCCTTTGGTCTATAAATCGTTACTTTGTCCATCAATGTCTATTGAACAAAAAGCAGAGATGGACCTTTCAGCTCAGGAAAGGCAAACGCACTCAGCTCCCCCAGCACCGTGCGTGTCTTCCCAGGAGGCCTGCAGGTCTCGCCTCGCAGGGATGGTGGGAAATCTGTGTGGCCTGACCCCCGGCGGTCAGGGGGACTGGGGAAATGGGGGCGGACCTTCCGGCAACCAGCACTAGTGTCTCGGCAGACCAAGTTCCTTTCTGCAATAACACCTAAGTGAGATCCCAGCCGGTGGCTGGGATAGAATAAAGACACACAGGTAAGACCGGAAACCATAAAACCCCCGATGGAAACATAGGGAAAGCCCCTTGACGCAGGTCCTAGCTCTCTCGGAGGAAAAAATCATCGTCTTCCCTTCTGATCTTTCGTCACTTAATTCAACACATTTCCTACTTGCCCTGGCCAAAAGAAAGCTTGAGACCCAAAGCCGTCTGCTTGTGTGTAGCTACTGTTTGACAATGACTATTGATACACTGTTTTCTTCATTATTTTGCTCAATTTCCTTGCATTGTGTTCCAGCATTGGCGTTCTTCTTTTACATTCCTTTAAACAAACCTCGTGCTTTGAGGGTTTTGGCAACTATGTGATGTACAAAATAAACATTTCAACACTTGGAAATTCAACTTCCCCAGCAGGCATGTTTTCATAAGCTATGTGGGTTACTTTCTGATACACACCAGTCCCCACACTGCAGAGCACATTTCTCCATGGAAGACTGACTCGCTTATCAAATTATATCAAAATCGGTGCATTTAGCATCTATTGCATTTCTATTGAAATGAATTCAACCACAAAACTCACTTTTATGCTTGCATAATAATAATAACAATAAAAGTGTATAGGAAGAGACATCCAAATAAGAAAAGCTTTAAAGGAAACCCTCAGACAGTTCAGTGCAGAACTTGGTAATGTGACCCAGATGCTATAATCAAGAGGATAAACACATTTCTGTTGCCAAGTTCACCAAAAGGGGAGACACAGCTCTCCGGAGAGGCGCGCTCCTCGCTCACGCAACGTTAGCCACACAAAGAACAAATTTGATTTGTCACATTTCCTTCACGTCAGCACTATACAATATGAAACTTGTCCACCACATTCATAACCAAAAGAAATGCTGATGCCTCCAGAACGATTTAGGCTGGAAAGTTACTTGAAGCTGCAAAGCTGTTATGAGTCGACCAGATGTTCCATGATGAATTATTCCAAACAAAGGAGCCAAAAGCATTCGGAGTGAGTGCTGGGAAATCAGCTCTCCTTCCTGATGGGAGCAAGGAGGTATTATGTCTGAGTCTCTGCTCATGCATCCGTCCACCTTTTGATGCAGAGCGTGCCTGCGAGCTTCCCCTAACAATTTGCCTTAATCTGAAAGGATGAAATGTTGGACACTGAAATATTATAAGTGTCTGTGCTAATTTCCAGAAGGCAAAGCTTTGAAAACCAACTCTAAGTGGAGCCTCCAGGAAAAGTAGGAACCAGCCTCCTGCCTAATAGCCCCATGACACGTGGCCTGCCTCGCCAAGACCCTCCACCCACTCAGGACTTAAACACATGATTCTTCTGCAGTGCAAATAGCTAAATGCCCCAAAATTATCAACCACTTTTTGTATTAAGCCATATAATCCTGATTTTGAAGATTTTCTACCAGCAAACGAGAGGGGAGTTTGAGGATTAAAGGTTTATACCAGTGGATGAATGTAAACTTAGAGCTCCAGTATGCATTAGACTACACTCCGCTGATTTTGCTTTAAGACAAGTCGATGATTTTAGGCTTTTCATGTCAGGATAGATTTTTCTGACTTTCAGGATTGTGTATTAGTGGCTTTTAGGCAAAAAAAAAAAAAAACAAAAAAAAACCCAAAACCAAAAACATATCCTATGAAAAAGAAAGCCACCCTTCCCTGCCTGGTATAGAGAAAGACCCATGTTTTTACTTTTTTAAAGCTTAACCGTTTTCTTCATGACACCTGTTAACGCCAAGGCTGGTTGAGAAGCAGCGAGGCAGGTTCCAGGAGGTAACAGAAGCTTAAGACACAGGGTCTGCCCGTCGGGGTCTGTCTGGCTCAAGAAGGCCAGCTTTTGACTAACAGTGTGAGTGACCAGTGGGCTTGCAGTCTGCTTCCCTGGCCAATGACTAATGTCCCCAAACAGCTGAGGAGAAAGAATTTTATAGGTTTAGGGTTAGGGTTAGGGTTAGGGTTAGGGTTTAGGGTTAGGGTTAGGGTTAGGGTTAGGGTTTAGGGTTAGGGTTAGGGTTAGGGTTAGGGTTAGGGTTAGGGTTTAGGGTTAGGGTTAGGGTTAGGGTTAGGGTTAGGGTTAGGGTTTAGGGTTAGGGTTAGGGTTAGGGTTTAGGGTTAGGGTTAAGGTTAGGGTTTAGGGTTAGGATTAGGGTTAGGGTTAGGGTTAGGGTTAGGGTTTAGGGTTAGGGTTAGGGTTAGGGTTAGGGTTTAGGGTTAGGGTTAAGGTTAGGGTTAGGGTTTAGGGTTAGGGTTAGGGTTAGGGTTTAGGGTTAGGGTTAGGGTTAGGGTTAGGTTTAGGGTTTAGGGTTAGGGTTAGGGTTAGGGTTTAGGGTTAGGGTTAAGGTTAGGGTTAGGGTTTAGGGTTAGGGTTAGGGTTAGGGTTAGGGTTTAGGGTTAGGGTTAGGGTTAGGGTTAGGATTAGGGTTTAGGGTTAGTGTTAGGGTTAGGGTTAGGGTTAGGGTTAGGGTTGGCCTGCCTTTGTTGCCCTGTTGATTTGGGGCAGGTAAATTCGGCTAGGATTTGTAGACCTGGTTCAGTAAACTCGTTACAGTTCGCTTACGTGTAATTCCCTGGTCCTCACCACAGCTACCATTTGAGTTCAACTTTTCCGATGGATGTGACCACAGAGAGCATTGTTTCAAATATATTTATTATCGGAATGACTGGAAGGAATATTTGAGATCAAGAATATGTTGGGAAAGCCCTTTCCTTAACCGATGCTGTCATTTCTGGCCATAGTGGGGAGTGTTCAGTTTTAATTTCCAAAAACAAACAAAAAACAAAAACAAAACAGAACTGTCATCTTACAACAATCAGTTTGACGATGTGAGGATTGACAGCCCAAGAGCGGACGTTGCTAAGCCCTTACTCAGAGCAGGCCGTGTATTAAATGCTACGCAAGTATAAACTCATTTAGTCTTTACCACTTTATGACATTTGTTCTACTATTATCCCAATTTTATAAGTGAGAAAATGAAGGCAAAACCAGGTATTGTGACTCGCTCCAGGTCGTGGAGTTAGCACGGGGCGGACCCGGGACGCAGACCTGCGATGCTTGACTGTAACCCACGCCCTTAAACAGCATTGCGTAAGCGATAATGAGATTCTCTTTCTGTCAGTAACTCGATAAATAGTCAAAGGATTCACTCAAAACCCTTTTATCCAACTGTCTTTAATGCTAACGCTATGCTGGTGCTGTTGGAGGAAACTGACAGGGCACAGCGTAGCATCCGCCCTCGAGAACCCAGCCATCTGCTGTTCGCCAACTATCCGACCTGAGGGGAAGGGGAAGGCTATCACACGTTGGTAAACGCAGTGTGTTACATTTACACACACGTATCTAGATACACACACCCTAAAACACACCTGTGTGTTTTATGTTTAAGTGTTGTAAAGACGGTGTCTGTATAAACGTTGGCCATCCCATGTTCGAGTGAAGACCGAGTAGTAAACACTCACATCTAAATTATTACCCAGATCTTCCAGGTTAACATGGAGACAGAGTAAAGTAGACATGATTATGGAAACAACAGAGCCACTAATTTTGAAGCAGGGAAGTAGATATTCCTAAATATGGCACCAACGGGATCTGGGAACCCTGCGTAATAAATTCAGAGTCATGGAGGGCGTAACTCGAAGGCAGAGACAGACCCTCCCGTGGGAGCGGGGACCACGGTGTCGGCTCTGAGCGTCCCGGCACTAGCCTGGCGAGGCGGAGGCGGCCCCGGAGCTCTCAGCAGGGGCTGCCTCGTGAGGAGCTCGCGCAGCACGTCGGGGGTGCAGGTGCGCATGGGAAGTCGGTGATAAGACTGAGTGAGACTCGGAGGGCTACCGCCTCGCAGTGGGGCCGAGGGAATGGAGGGCTGTGTGCCGGGCGCCTTGGGAGGGCGTGCGTATTAGCTGCGTGAGTTATCTTTCTAGACCAATGTGATGGAAACAGTATTACAGAGTCCAAAGCTTAAAAGAAGGAACCTCATTCATTCCATTTTTTTCCAAAAGATAATTTCCTATTAATGTTTGCATTCAGCTCTACGTTATCATTCAAGAACACTGTAAAAACTTAACAATGCGCACACAGCTGAAACCGGGAGAAACTGTAGAGTGGAAACATAGTTAATGTGTAGCCAAAAGGCAGTTAGACACTCAGTCACTGAAAAGGACACTGAACGGGCATGGAAGCTGGGCGGCAGAACCAACCGGGACGCGTGTGAGTCCGGGTTCATTCCTGCCCTGGGGTCCCAAATCCTTCAAGCTTTCAAAGCTCTCTTAAAACTTGCAGATGAGGCACCAACCCTGTAGAGAGAAAGAAATTCTTGACTGTTCTGAGGAGAGAAAGGCTTAAATGTTCAAAGTTTCCTTTGGCCCTGGGAGTTGAGTGCTGGCTAGACCTCCAGATTGCTTATCAAAATGAGCTCTGAAGACATCCCTTTTTATTTCAAATAACAGATTAGGATGAAGCCATTCTGCAATTTGCAACATTTTCAGTATCTTACTCTCAATAGCCTCCCTGACCTTTTCTTATTAAGTTATGTACAGAGCATCCTCATTAATCATTTTTCTTTGTAAGGTTGAATTCATTAGGTTTTAAATCTGATGTAAATGCATGACTGTTAGTCATAATTAGTTGCTTAAAAGGGTGTGTGGGGGGTGGTTAGCACCTCATTGGCACCTCTGTTTCTTCTAAAATACCAGCCAGTTATTAATGCAGCCAAAAAGAGACCACTCGTGTTCTGGAGAAACTGACCCATACCAGTAAATTAGTTTTCACATTTTACCTTGTCTTTCTGAGAACCGATTATGGAACTAGAGATTGAGACACTGTCTTTTCGCTGCACGTAGCACCAAGGCACACAGGGAAGGGGGCTACACCTGCATTCCAAGCGGCAGACAATTACTGTGCTCTTGTTTCCTGCCAGCCCCTGGGCCTACTCTAAAGAATGCTATCACAGAAAATCCTGCGAGGAGCAGAAACTGGTCTTTGAGACACTATGGAGATGCTGGCATCCAGAACACAGTTAGAAGACAGCAGAAGGCTTGTGCTGGAGTCACCCCACCGTGCAGGGCAGGCAGAGGACCGGCTCCTGAGACCCGCCGGGGGTCAGCCCCCAGCCCTGCACCTGCAGCCGGACGCCACCGGCACTCTGCCCTTCACCTCCCCGAGTCTCCTTTTCTCACTGGTAAGGCTCAGGCTTTGAGAGCGTGCAGAGGCATTCCCAGCACACGGCCGGTGTGGCAGGCTCTGGCCGGAGAGCAGGGTGGCCTGCGCTGTTCCGGGAGCTGTGTCCTGTGCGGGTTTGGAAGCACGTGGGAGCGGGCACGTGGGATGAGTCGGAGCCCCTCTCTGTGCTGGTGTCTCCTTCCACCTGGGCCTCATGACAAGCGGGGGGCAGTGGTGACAGAAGCCTCAGTGGTCGGGTCCCCTGACCGCTGGGCTGAGGGCTCCATGAGCTGACACGTGGAAGGCCATCGGCGGACACCTGGGCACAGCAGACGGACACTTGTTAGCTGTGATCTGTCCTGTTGTGTTGTTGTGATTTGATAGAGAGTGTCTGGCTCAAAACAGGTGTTCAGAGTATGAGAGCGCATTTCCTGGGGAACCGTGAGAGCCTTCAGCTATTTTGAAAGCTCAGCAAAAGCCAGGTGCTGGGAGGGCTTGCTGATGTTTAGCAAGACAGAGCAAAGGCCTCCCCACCTAGAAGGGGTGTGTTCTCCAGAAAAGCTCTTTTCTGTGACGACAGCTGCCCCACGATGGCAGGAGTGCTCAGCTCTCCTACCGGGAGAGGCTCCGACACACAGGAGACGTCGTTCCGAGGGCCTGGCAGAGGGCAGGTGCTCAGCGCACACGGAGACACGCACAGCAAGCACGGCCATGCTCAGGAAGGTCTGCGCAGAAGACGACGAAAGGGGCGGATCCCGGTGTGTCCCCCAGACCCGAGAGGCCGAGGCGGCCTCAGCTGTGAGGCCTGCATGCAGAACACTCAGAAGGGCTGGCGGTTACCAGTGTTCGGCTGATGGAGGCGGGAAGGAGGGAAGAGGGAAGGAATGACCGCAGACAGACCTAGGGCACGGCGGCCACCTGGGAGGTGTTCTTAGCTGAGTGAGATGAACAGCGTGAGCAGGTGGACTGGGGCTGGGGAGGGCTCAGACTGCTGAAGGTTTGGATGGAGGCCAGGGTAAAGAGTGGAGGTTTGATTTTTTTTTAAAAGGAGGTTATAGATTGTTTCCCGTGAAGAAATAGCCAGGTGCAGGCAGGATTTTAGGACAGTCCTTCGAGCAGAACTTACGTCTAAGTTCACACCCATGTCCTCCTCTGGTCTGCACACCCACCCCGAGAGGGCCTTGAGCAGGTTAGTGTCACCATTTTACAAGAAAAATGCAGGCACGGAGGAACGATGTGCTGTCTCTTGTGGGGCGACTATTAAGTGACCTAAGCCTCTGTCTTTTGATGTCCCATTGGGTACAGTTGGGGACAGGGCATCCTAGATCACAGAGGTGGAGTCCAAGATTTCACAAGTAATGGATGGTTCCAGAGTCACATCTTTATTTCACGGAAATGATAAAAATCCGTCATCATTGTCATATCGTTCTCGTTCTGCAGTATTTGCTGCTATGCTTTTGGTGTTATTTGTCGAACAAGGTAGGTGTCATTTTCACTTTCTTCAATTTCTGCAATTTTGAAATTAACTGAGGCCTTTACAAAGTGCTTCTGTCTTTTGTTTTAGCCCTTAGCCACCAAACCCCTCCCAGTCACATCCTCAGGACTTTTGTCGTCGATCCAAATTCTCTTTTGAAGATTTTATAACACAGGTGAGTTTGTCTTAGAGCTTGAGGAGAAAATGATGGGTGTGGTATCTCATCACCATGGTAACAACAAAGGCTGACAGTCCCTGAGTACTTCTTATAAGTCAGGCTCCAGCCGAAGTCCTCTTTCTACGTGAAGAACAATTTAAAACCTTCAGCACCTTACAAGATAAGTACTGTTATTGTCCACACTTTACAGATGGGGAGCCCACAGCCCAGGAGGCCAAGAAAGTGGTCCAAGGCCGTGCAGGGGGAGGTGGCAGACAGAAGGTGGAGGCTGGGTGCAGCTCTCCAGGCTGTGCTTGGAAATGAACCATAAACTTTCTTTTAAAAATATTTTAAGAGTTTTACAAAAGGCAGTGTGGTAGTGGGGACAAGACAGTCGAAGGTGTTATAAAACCAGAATTTGTGATGAGAGGTGGAGGCAGGCATGTGCCCTCTGCCCACAGGATGGGGGGCCCCGGGGACTTGGCCATGAATCCCGGAAAAACACATAGCACCTAGAAGCGGCAGATTAGCCTCGTGCGACCCGGGGGGATGGGTCTGGAAAACGGAGAATCAGATTGATCTGTTTAACATCAGTTTGCCATTCACATGGATCTAAGACTTGTATGCCTAGAACAATCATACTTAATTTACAAAAATGATGCAAAATAACATGAATCACATTTGACACCTTAGAATCGTTTGCTGTGGTGGGTGGGTGGGGAGTGGGCTCTGGGGATACAAAAAATAAATAAATGTGTAAAACATGGGCCTGAAACGTGGTGAATTGTGTGATTAAAAAAAGTAAAATAAGGAGTTACCATTTTGCTAGAATCTACACATTTTTAAATTAATTTTGCAACCTTGAGCAGAGAACTCTTGTCAAATCTGGAGTATCTTCATGGCCATTTGTCTCTGTTTCCCTCAATAAAATGAAAGAGAGTAATTACTATTGTAATTACTGAACACAGTCAGAAAACTTGGAACATTGTTTTTCAAGATTTTCAGCTCAAACGTTAGAACTGAATTGAGCTTGAAATGCAGCCTGTGTTAAATTACAGAGGGAAAAAGTGGCTGATGCCATTTCCAATGAGATGGGAACTTCATAAACCCTAAATCCCGAAGTGGAAACATTGACGCAGATTAACACTGGGGGAAATCAGCTGTAGCTCCTATGAGGCAAAGGAGCAGCACCAAGAAAAAGATGACTAGGAGGTGAGGGAAACGCTCAAGAGATCGGGTCGGATCAGCACCGGACAGCGCCCTCGCTCAGGGCCACCGTGTGCCACCCCCACCTGGCGGTCTCTGTACGCGCGACCCTGTAGAAACAGACTCGCCTGTACACGCCAGCCTGGAATGATGAGAATGCTCATCCAAGTTCACAAAAGTAACTCCTGTTGGAAGCAGTAGCAGAAAAGGATGCAGAATTTGGGAAGGGAGAGAGGAACTGGGGGCTTTGATTGCCCTTTGGGTACAGTGTTAAGACTCTCAGCCCTAGACTTGCGTGGGAAAGACAGTGGAGCTGAGAAAGACAACATCACCAATGTGGAGACAAGTCAGACAGGCGGCAGGGTTGGGGCAGGCGGTGACACGTCCCAGTAGTGTATTCAGTGACATAGACCCAAGTGGTCATCTCAGTGAGGTTTTGGGTAGATTTAGAGAACAAGAGATGGTGGTACACTTAATTTCACATGCCTAGCATTGTAATAGAAACTTGTTGTTTATCTATTTTTAAATATAGTAGCTAGTATCTGCAAATCTCACACTCCCAGTTTATCCCTTCCCACCTCTTTTACCCCTGGTAACTATAAGTTTGTTTTCTATGTCTGTGAGTCTGCTTCTGTTTTGGAAATAAGTTCACTTGTTTCATTTTTTTTAGATGCCACATATAAGTGATACCACATGGTATTTTTCTTTCTCTTTCTGGCTGACTTCACTTAGAATGATCTCCAGGTCCATCCATGTTGCTGCAAATGGCATTATTTTGTTCTTTTCATGACTGAGTAGTATTCTACTGTACATACACACCACATCTTCTTTACCCAGTCATCTGTCCATGGACATTTAAGTCGTGAAGCCCCAGTATTTCTTGATGAGCACTTACAAATGGTGGCAGACCACACCGCACAGGCTGCTGGATGACTGGGTCAAGGGAGCTGGAGGGGTGAGCAATGAAGTAAGACCAGAAGTAAGAAGATCGATTTGGAGTGGGGGGAGGGTGCAGTCACATTCGATCTCCTTTTTGCTACTTTTCATTTGCTGAGAGGCCCCTACACACCTCCCTGTTAGCACTTGGGTTTATGCCCCCCAAAACCCATCAGCCACACCCTCTTCCATCTGCGTGCCAAGCTCACCAACCGTGATGGGGGCTCTAGAATGACTGAGGCAGCCAAACTCCACGACTGAAGCTCCATGACATTTCAAGCTCCTAAAGAGAGCACGTCACCCCCATCACCAGCCATCTCACATTAACTCATCTTAGAACGAGCTCAGAACACACTGTCTTCAACTATGTGTCTGTGTGCAAAATGCTCCTGAGAAATTCATGCTGAATTGTGTTGTCAACAAGCAGCACATGAATTCCTCTTCTCGGATACAACGAGTCCTGCCAGATTGTGTAATACCCTCCCCTTCATTTTCAAGATACAAAATCCATTAGAAGCCACACAGTAAGTGGTAACACGTTAATCGCTCCTGAATCGGCACCAAGACGTGGGCAATTGTTGCTTACATTTTGGCAGAAAACATGAAATATACTTGCTTCATATCTAATTTTCAGGTTTAATTAGCTTTTGGAGCCAGAGCCAAATAAATGGAAGAATTTCCTGGCATCAAAGTTGGTACGTCTGAAGAACGGACGGAAAGGGAGAGGGTGGTGATGTTCTGGCTGGGTGGGCAGTCTTGACCCGTAACAGGCTTAGTATCTCGGTGGTTCCTGATGTGAGGGGACAGGGCAGACATCTCCCTATGCTGTGGATTTTCCATCAGTCTGTTTCCTCCTCTGCACACCTTAGAGGAAGCGCTCTAATATGCCTCATTGTCTTTGGACAAAGCAACTGGCATCACAAAGGTCATTTTTAGACTAGAATTTAAACCACCTTAGCAGCACTGCAAGTTCAAAAATTATTATGAAATTTCATCTTGCCTTCCATCTCTGGACCTAAAAGGTTAATTCAGAGCAAGAGATAACCAAACCGCAGTGGATGCCAAGAATCCTTCGGCTGACCCATCGCGCTGGGCCCTGGACACCATGCTCAGCCTCAGCGTTCCTCTTGTCTCAGCAATGCCCCTGCAAATCTCACACATAAAGTGTTGTTACTCCCAGTCTTACATGAGGATATGGAAGCTCACAGCTTTAAGTGACTTGCCCAAGGTCAAGAAATTAGTAAGATGTGAAGATTTAATTCTATCATTGAAACCCAAATGCTTTTTGCTGCTGGACAGATCCTGTTGAGCAAAAGGCTCAGAGCAAAAAGGCTGGAAGAAATCCAACAGCAAGACGTCGGTGCATTGAGCTGATGGGCTGCTCGCCCACAGACCATGTTGGGTCGTCTCTTTTGAAATAAGAGAGGAGTAGGTTTCCATAAGTAAAAAATAATGCAGCCTGACATTATGGACAGCTGGTTAAGACACCAGTGAACAGAGCCAGAGGTAAATAATGCGACACACTGGGGCCAGGAGACGGCCAGGCAGATCCCACGGTGGGAACTCATCTCAGCAATATTAAACTAATTGTTTAATCTTCTTAACTAATAGGAATAGAACATTCCTCAAAAGAGAAAAAGATTCAAGTTAAACTATTTGAAGTTGAAAAATAGTGTATTTATAATGTCTGTACTATACCCTACATTCATTTGAAGTGCATACATAAAGCAACTGTGGGCCGTGAAAATGCATCGATGTAAAAATATCACTGACGCCGGTGTGCTCATGATTGGGGCAGAAATACGTGTCGTAAACTGTGGAGGACACTCGAATTACACCATGTCGGGAGCGGTGAGGACCATAAATATTCAGTAATGGGCCCTAATGTTTAATAGCTCTAGCCCGAGCTTGCCAAGTGCCCTGTGTTTTTTGGCAAAGATGTGCCATAGATTTAACATCTACTTCTGAACATAACTATTTCTCACTATTTTATTGGTTTCGAGAAAACGAAGAGGTTTCTGCCTTCTGTGCATTCAGACAAAACAGACTTAGCCAGTTTGTTCCTAAGGATTGTGCTAAAAATAGGAGGCTCTTTTTTTAATTACATAAAACCAAGTCACAGCACGGAGGACTGAAAAGCACCACCCCCAACCCCAGACTATTAGCTGGACCCCCACCTGCTGCACGACCTTATTTTGAGTTCCACTCACAGTCTTTGCTTCAACAAGCTGAACTACCCTGCCTGGGGTTTCCATATAAAGACGGTGCATTGCTTGCTTCGTGCCTGTGAGTGTCCCTCCCCATCCTCCTGGAACGTTTTCCATCTTCCCTGCACATTTTCTCGTTCTAATTCTCCTTACAAATATTTCAAATGCCTCTGCGCTCAGAGGAGCCCTCCTCACTCTGATCATTTCACTTGGAAGTAATTTCTCTCCTTGGAATTTCTTTTTTTTCCCTTTTAACAAATGTACTATTTACATATTATCCAAAATTTAGAAACTTATAAAGAAAAACAAAAGAAGGAAGAGAAAGAAGAAGGCAAAAGAGGAGGATGAGGACTAGAATGAAATTGTGAGGAGGAGATAAAATTGAGAAAAATTAAAATGCCATGATAAAATGTATTCTGATAGGTTCTTTTCTCTGCTTTTTCAATTTATGTTGGAATACAGTTTTAATTGTGCAAAACATGTACTTTTTTTATTCTGCTGTCTCCTTTCATGCACACCCTCATTCTCTCCCACATCCACCTCCATCCACTTCTCCCACCACACACATAATATGGCGGCACAAGAACCATCTCAAAGGACCACTATTTGTAACATGGTCTCTAAAAGATACATAATCTCCACCACCAAACAACGTCATGATTTACATGCTTGCTTTCCCTGTTGCGGAGCATGCAGGTAACTTCCCCCCTTTTTTTCATCTTTGCAAGTGACTTTGAAGTTTTTTCACAGCAATACGTAGTGGTGTAGTGTTTAGAATCTGCAATTAGAAGGTCTGAGTTCAACTTGTTGATCAAGCATAATGGCCGTTGGACTTTTGAGAAACCACTAACCACACTCAGTCCAAGTTTCTTTGTAAAAGAAGAATAGTGATGACTGTTCTCTACATGAACCCAGCCATGTCTCTCTCTGCAGAGACCGATTTGTTAGCCATCACACAGTCACTGAGGAGTGTGATGCCCTGCTCCACCTCAGCACTGGGAGAGAAAATGGGATAAAACTGCTTATTGTCAAATTTAAAAATTAAGCATGCTCACGGCTTATATTCCTTTTTAGATGATCACCTCCTAGACCCAAGTATCCATCCTCTCTGTCTCCCCTCACCAAATGCGTATTTGGCAAATATGCATTGACTAAATTAATAGGATAAATCATTTGTTAAATATCATAATAACAACAGAAATAGTTGCATATATATGCACATGTATATATGTGTGTGTATATATATATACCTGTGTGTGTGTGTGTGTGTGTGTGTTGAGAGAGAGAGAGAGAGAGGGAGAGAGACTGCCACAGGCTGTAATCTGTGCTGAGCTAATATCTGCCTACCTACCTTGCTACCTACCAGCTTGCCTGCCCACACCCACACCCACACCCACGTCTACACCCACACCCACATCTACACCCACGCCTACAGCCACACCCACACCTATACCCACATCTACACCCACAGCCACATCTACACCCTCACTTACATCTACACCCATACCCACACCCACATCTACACCCACACCCACACCCACGTCTACACCCACACCCACATCTACACCCACGCCTACAGCCACACCCACACTTAAACCCACACCCACATTTACACCCACACCTAACCCACACCCACACCTACACCTATATCTACACCCACACCTACACCCACACCCACATCTACACCCACACTTACATCTACACCCATACCCACACCCACATCTACATCCATGCCTACACCCACACCCACACCTAAACCCACACCCACATTTACACCCACACCTAACCCACACCCACACCTACACCTATATCTACACCCACACCTACACCCACATCTACACCCACACCCACATCTATACCCACACCTACATTTCAATATCTTTACCTCAGCATCATGTTTTAATATAGAAAATTAACATCTTCCAAATTGATCACAAGTTCAGGATGATGACACAGTTGGAATGACACTTTCTATGACATATTCTTCTATTGAAAAGACTTTGTGGGGACTTTTCCCTGAGTCTCTGCCCATTGGCCTTTGCATATTCAGAAGGTCTGAAGGAAATCCAGGCCTTTTCTGAACTGTCCGGAAGACGCCTGTGACCGCTGCCTCCCCCCGGAGCAAGGTCCCCGCCTACATCTGCTTTTCCCTAATGACTAGCAACCCGGAATTCCAGTTCTCCTGCTCATCGCTGCCAGTCGTGTGAATCCCAGAGATGAACTGCGTCCTCTCCAGCGGGAGCAGATGCATCAGGCCTTTGCTTTAAAGACATCACATCCTTTCCGACCTGATCTGGAGGCCCTTACTGCTCATGACCACTATGTGCTCCTCGGAGCTTCCTGCTGCTGGTACCAAAATGTGCAGCTGCTGATGAAACAGTCTATTTAAAATGGAGTGACTGGGACTGACAGCAGCAGCAGATTAAAATTCATTCAACGGCAGAAACAGAGTAGAAATCACATTTAGATAATACATCATTAAAATTCAGACAATGGCTAATACTTGCAAAAGGAGAGGCAAAAGCTTTGCAGAGACCAGATGCAAACACGCTCCATGCAGACACCCCCTTCTCCTGGGGATACCTGGTCCCCAAGGCAGGTCACATGGAGGCCAAGCTACAGGGACGGTGACGATAATTCTTGGGGTCAGAAGGCCACATCTCTGCATCTCCTGTGTAACAGCAGAGTGGAGGCTGATATAAAAAATATTTTAAAACATAAATTTCCATCTGCGCAATCTTAAGCTCGTAGCAAAAACAATGAAAAACATAAACTAGATCATGTATACAGATTATAAGTTCACAAATTACTCTTATGCTCACAATTTAGAAAATTCACTGGAAACTGGTGGAAAACCCTCTTTGAATTCTGCAGCTGTCCAGCCTCTGAAGGGACAACTCCCCAAATCTCTAACCTGAGCACTGAACTTCAATACTGCCTTCAGCATCCATAGTCCTAGGATGCCTGGCAGCTAAGGCAGCGCTCTGATGCTGTCTTTAAATTCCTGAAAATTGTTACCACGTCAAGCTCTTTGTCCTTTATGGCTGAAAACACTCACTCATGCGATATTTGCTTCTTAAGTTAAACTCTCATACTGTAACTGCAACAGCAAATCAGACGACAGCAATTACCTGTTTCATAATTGCTTCTGTTTGAGATTCTTAATTAGGAGCCTTGAAAATGCATAGGGGCAGTTTGGGGCAGTCACGATAGCTGAGAGACACCACCTGAATTCAGTGACTGAGATTCAGGTATACCAGATGTCCCACAAAACACAGACCCATCCCACAAAATGAAGACTTATTTTGTGTCCTGCACAACTCTAAAATATCCCCAGGAAAATTCACCTAAGTGGAAAAAAAAAAACCTATTCAAGTTTAGATAAGCTAGAACCTAACTTTGTTTTTATAAAAATTGCAACAATGTTGCATGTTCATTTTTACTTTGAATTTTCCAGGAATGCATTGCAGTATAAATGGTATGAGAATTTTTAGCTGGTATTTCATTGCCAAAAGGATCCTCAAGTTCAAAAAAAAAATGACTGGGCAATCTAGTGAATTTTGAATGCAACAATTATCAAAAGAGTAGAAAGTGGCAGGGTAGGTTTGGATAATTTTACCACTAGAATGATAAAATAGCTTTGGGACATTTACCTGTACCTTGAGTCAGTTTGAAGTCAAATAACAGCTGCTGTCGCTGTATAAATTTTCAGGCAATTTGAATTTATTGTGAGCTGGAGCCCTGGAGGGTGACTGACACGTGGGCTCCGCACTCGTCACTGCTGGGATGCCAGGGCTGGTGGCTGGGATGCCTGGAGCCCCTGCCTGCTCTCCCCTCCCCTGCACCTCGGCTCTCCTCCCCAGCTCAGGAGTCAGGCAGGCTCTGAGCACAGGGCTGGGACAGTCAGGAGACCCGACCTCTGGAGCTGTTTGCTTTTTCAGGGCAGTTTAGCTCCAATTTGAGCAGGGGTTCCTGCAACAGGGGAGGTGGAGGAAGGGAATTAATTATCCAGTCTGTGTCTGGCACCGGGTTAGACCAGGTACAGAGATCAATCCAATGGACATGATTCCTGCCCTCCTGGAGTTTATGTGCTGGTGACAGATAAATAGAAATTGAACTGCTTTTATGAGCAACTGAGCATCCCATGCCTTGTGGGTGATACAGAGACGAACAGGTGAACAGGCTAAGCTACTCAGGGAACACAGCTCCTTATCGGGGAGTCACCACCTAGATGTGGGTCTCCCCACCCGTGAAAGCTGCCATGTGTTCAGGGACTGTGACCGTGGACCACGCGTGGTGCTCGGTGCTGTACACATGCCATCAACCCATTCCTCACGCGAGCTCTGTGACACAATCCCCTCCCTTCCGTGCACGTGAAACAAATGCTCAGAGGAAATACGAAACCCGCCCGTGAATTCAGGTAACGGTTGTAAAGGAAGATCTCACCACTAGGAACCTGACTCAGCAGTCGAGTTTCACAGAGGAGTGAAATCAGAAACCTGTGAGTTTAGAGTGGAGTCAGGACAGCGGAGATCCTCACAGGAGAATGTCTGAAGTTTAAGCTGCATGTTGACCGCTACTGTGTTGAAGATGGTGAGAGTGGCAGATAAAAGAATCTCTATCAGGTTTTCTTGAGCCTTCTTAGCTCGGCATTCCCAGTGCTTTGGGTTAGGACTTTCAGCTGGCAGGTTAGCTGCAGGCAGAACACTGTAACACAAATGTCAAATCACATTGTTAATTGTCATTGATTGCCAAGAGCAAATGTCCGCACTGATGGTCGGGAACTGTGCCAATTACCAGCAACTGCCCACACTGACCGTGAGAGATCCCGGGACTTTCAGCTTCCGTTTGGCAAAAGGAGAATGTAAGGAACGTAAATTCAACCTCTGTTCTCCCAGGCACCTTGATATTTACTCCCATTGTGTATTTACGAAAGTGTTTTCAGACATTAAATGGTATCATGATAATCAAGTGTTTTAAATAAGATGAAAGATTTAATTTTTTTTATTGAGGTATAGTCAATTTACAGTGCTGTGTCAATTTCCAGTGCAGAGCACAATTTTTCATTCATAAACATACATATATTCATTATCACATTCTTTTTCTCTGTGAGCTACCACAAGATCTTGTATATATTTCCCTGTGCTGTACAGTATAATCTTATTTATCTATTCTACATATGCCTGTCAGTATCTACAAATTTCAAAAGATTTAATTTTGAGTCGGGCTTTAAAGAACAGATTAACAAGACGTGGCAGAGGTGAGGGGTTAACGTTGTCAAGATGCGCCTCTCTTTAAGCAAAACCTCTGAAGCAAGGGAAAGTCCCTTTAATAAATCGTGCTGGGAAAACTAGGTTATCATGTCCAAATGAATGAAATTCAACTGCTGTCTTATACCAGCCACAAAAATTAACTTGAAACAGATTAAGGTAAAAGTAAGACCTGTAACCATAAAACTCGAGAAGCAAACAGAGGAAGAAGCCTTTTGGTGTCAGTGTTGGCAGTGACATTTTGAATGTGACACCAAAAGCATAGACAACAAAAGCAAAAGTAATTAAGTGGGACAATGAAAGTGCATCACAGAAAGAAATCAACGAAATGAAAAGACAGTCTACCAACCGAGAGAAAATATTAACAAGTCATGTATCTGATGAGGGGTTATCTTCCAAGACACATGAAGAACTCAGAACCCAATGGCAAAATTTTAAAATCTGAAAAAAAAATGGGAAGACGACTCGCATAGACATTTTTCTAAAGGAGACATACAAATGGTCAACAGGTACGTGAAAATGTGCTCTAATCATCAGGGAAAAGCAGATCAAAACCACAGTGGGATGTCACCTCGCACCTGTTAGAATGGTTACCATCACACAGACAAGAGATGACAAATGCTGGTGAGGGGGTGGAGAGAAGGGAGCCCTGTGCACTGCTGGTAGGCATGGAGCTCGACGCAGTCACTCTGGAAAACAGCATGGAGTTTCCTCAAAAAATTAAAAGTGGATCTAGCATGTGATCTAGGAAGCTTATTTCTGCATATACATTTGGAGATAAAATCAGCATCTCAAAGAGACATCTGCTCTCCAATGTTCACTGTAGCATTATTCACAACAGCCAACACGTAGAAACAACCTAAGTGTCTGCCCGCAGAGAAAAGGTTAGTAAGATGGCGTGTGTTTGTACACATGTATACAGTGGGTGTTATTCAGCCACGAAAAGGAAGGAAACTCTGCCATTTGCAACGAAACGATGGAGCTTGAGGGCACTAAGCAAAGTGAGATAAGCCAGACAAACCCAAATACAGTGTGACATCACTCATGTGGGGAAATAGAGCAGGGTGGTGGTTGCCACGTGCTGCGTGTGTGGTGGGGATGGTGAGGTCTCGGTCAAGGGTGCACATTTTCAGTTACGAGAGGAATACACTCCAGGGATCTGAAGTTGAGCCTGGTGACTACGGTTACCAGCACTGTACTGTATGCTTGAACGTTGCTGTGTGTACTTCCATCAAACTCTGTCGCATTGTACACCTGAACTACGTGCCGTTTGCGGGGCAGGAATCATACCGCAATAAAGGTGTTAATAAAAGAGATTGGCTTTAATGCTCTCACCAGGACAACAACTAAATGGCAATTACGTGAGGTGAAGGATGTGCTAACTAACCTTATTGTGGTAAATATTTTGCGATATATGCATGTATCAAATCATTGCGCGGTACAGCTTACACAACGTTACATGTCAATTATCTGGGGAAAAACACACAAGGGGAAGCTGAGTGAACTCAGAACTCTTTTCATCTTTTCTATAAATCTAAAATTACTTAATATCAAGCTACTGAAGAAAAAGTTGCTATGCACGTGGTATTACAGATTCGACTTCCACTCCACTGAGTTATCACACACACATATTTCCAGGCAGAAGAATAACCCACGTAACTGTTATTTATTTATGTCGAATTTTCCAAAGTTATTTTAACTCTTTTCTTGCAGAATTACCATTTGAATTGTTTGTGTCTCTTCATGTTATAGATATTTAAAATTGTAACAATTTTGAAAAGCAGAACTAAATGCAAATCTCAGGAGGATACTTTGTGAAGATGAATAAAATATTTTTTATCATTTTCCTAATATATTTTGGTAGAAAAATAAATTTAATTGATAGACTAATCTCTGGTTTTAGGAATAAAAAGTGAATCTTCTCAAAATCCGCCACTGAGGACAATTTTCACTGGCTACTGCCCTTTTATTAGGGATTGCAGATCCACTTCCTTATTCCCCTTCCTATGGCTTTTCCCTTCCCCAGCTGGTCCCTGGGAGACGCTGAACAACTCCCTACGTGGTCAGATAGAGGAAACAGAACGCAGTGTGTGTTAGTGGCCTTCCAAAAGTCTGAGCAGATCTCGTTACAAAGTCAATGTGAAGGAATTAAAATAATCCCGGGGACTCAAGGTGATTTTGCAGCTGATCCACGGAACTCAGGGAAGGGAGACTGGGTGCGGCCCAGGAGGGAGCCAGAGCAGGGCTGGGCGATGCCGGGCAGGTGGGGCTGACCGCTTTCACCCAGCTCCGCCCTCCTGGGTCTCCATCGTAAATATTAGGGAGGGCCTCCCACCCCCGGGCTCTGCGCGGCCACTGGGGAACACTTGACCCGGAGCAAGCCCCTCGTCCCCTGCGCTCCTCCCGAGAAGGGCAGGGTGCAGTGAATTCGCGCCGTGGGAAGGGAGGTAGGTGAGAACGGCTCAGCTCCTGTGGACTTTCATCTCCCACCTGCCTGCCTGCAGGGGGGTTTCATCTGGCTGCATTCTGCCGGGTCACAGGGGCCCATCGGTTATGTCTACCTCTGCAAAGGCTGAGTGAGTTCTGGTAACAGCGCGCATGTTCTGAGTCCCATTCGTCCCATCCCTGTCTGTTTTTCAATTACTTCTGGACTAAAGAAATTAGGAAAGGGGTGTTACGTCCTGACCCCTCCTCAAATGCTCTGCAGTAACCAGCAGGTGTTACTTACTAACACAGAGCATTTCATATACATGGTTCCTGTGCCCCCCACGCCCAGTGTCACGGTAGTGACATCACACGTTGCTGGGCACACGGTACATTACGTGCTACATCAGCAGGTGGACACAACCGTGGCACATGTGTCACAGCCAGCGAGCCACCCCCGGGACAGCGTTACTGCCTGAAGTCCACACTTTATTAAAGCCCTTACTTTTTTACTGCGTGCCCTTTTTCTGTCCCTGTATTCCAATCACGACACCACAGCACATTTAGTTGCCGCGTCTTCTAGACACCTCTCGAGTGTGACACTTTTCCTGATGGCTGTGACACTTCTCCTGATGGTGATGGCTTTGAAGGATGCTCACCAGGTATTTTGTAGGCTGTCCTTCAGTTGGGGCTTTATCTGATTTTTCCCTTATGATTAGACTGGGGAGGAAAAGCACAGAGGGGAAGCGTCGTTTTGGTCACACATCGCATCAAGGGCACCTGCTGCCAGCATGACTTAGCCCCGAGGGCGCGGGGTCGCAGGAAGAAGGGCTGCTCGTCAGGGCTGCCTGCTGCAAAGTTTGCTCGCCTGTTTCCCCTTTAAAAGGAAGTCACTGCTATATTATTTGGAGTTCTTCTGTATGGGATGCTTCTAGTTTTCCCCATTTATTTATTCCATCATTTTTATATTGATACGGACTCCTGGCTCTTTATTTCACATTTTGAGTTATAATCCAGTAACATTCAGTTGTTCACAAGCTTACCCACCTGGGCCATGAGGGCTCTTTCGGTACCTTCTGGGCCCCTTTGAAATATACTTCAGCTCTGCACGTGTGTGTGTCTGTGTGTATGTTTCTATGTCTGTCTTTGTGTGTGTGTCTCTGTGTCTGTGTGTGAGTCTGTGTGTCTGTGTGTGTGTTTCTATTTCTGTGTGTGTGTCTGTGTGTGTGTGTGCATGTGTGCCTCTGTGTGTCTGTCTGTGTGTGTCCATGTGTTTGTGTGCATGTGTGTCTTTGTGTGTGTGTCTCTGTGTGTGTCTGTTTCTGTGTGTCTGTGTGTGTGTCCATGTGTTTGTGTGCATGTATGCCTTTGTGTGTCTCTGTGTCTGTGTGTGTATTTCTGTGTGTGTGTGTCTCTGTGTGTGTGTCCGTGTGTCTGTGTGTGTCTGTGTGTGTCCATGTGTGTCCAGTTCAAACACTTCTTTGCTAGCTGGCACTACCAGGCAGCCCAGGCTCACCTTGTACCTCCCTGACCCAGTCTCAGCACCAGTCATTTCTCCAAAGTGCCTTGATTCCTTTAATTGAAGAATGATATTAGAAACCAAGATCTGGACACTGAGTGTGCTCACTGCTGCTGTGGTGTCATTACTCCCCGACCTTCTTAGAGCATGAAAATAGATGTGTGTACATGAACTCATTTGTATACGCACATCTGTAGTTACAGCGACATATTTTATTTACACGTATGTTAAACTAGACACGAGTGTGCCCTGATGTCTCCAGGTCTAGTCTAGCATCGTGTGGTTCATCCTAGTCCTTCTCCCCCACATCCTCCTCCCTCCATTTACTGATTTGTTCAATTTCAATATACCCATATAGTGGCTTCAGAATTATGTGCCCACATCTCCATGGAAAACAACTTTGTCGCCTGTACACGGTGCCTATGTACAATTCCTCTTGTCTTTAACAACCTCCACTCAATCCCAAAGTTATGTAGGTAGGACACGCCTTTCCCCCACAACTAGATCGCCACATGTGGAAGATTGAAGTTGGACCCTTACCTCACACCATATACGAAAATTAACCCCATATGTATCAACAAACTAAATAAAAGAAGTAAAACCATAAAACACCTAGAAGAAAATATAAGATAAAGTCGTCATTATCTCAAATTTGGCAATAGCGGTAGATATGACAACAAAACACAAACGAGAAAAATAGATTAATTGAACTTCATTAAAATATAAAAGCTTTGTGTGTCTAAGGACATTATCAAGAAAGGGAAAAGACAATACACAGAATGAAATAGAATTTGCAAATCATACATCTGATAAAAGTTTACTGTCTAGAATATGGTTTAAAAAAAACCTCCTGAAAGTCAAGAATAAAAAGCAAAGCAACCCAACTTAAAAATGAGGAAAGACTTAAATAGACATTTTCCCAGAGAGACACAAATGTCTGACAGCTTGGAACTTTCAAATAGACGAATAAACAGACTTAAGCACTAACTCATCTTCTGAAAATTGCATGGGGTTTAGACCGTGTGATGTCGGCCCAATCACGAAACATTTCCATCAGATGAACTGCGCTTGTCACCTTGTTCAAATTGCTGCCAGCCTGGACGGACATTTAGCAAAGCTTAAGAAGTTGTGTCCCAGCAGACTTAAGCAAGGAGATCCGTCACTGCTGCTCTGACAGCAGCTGCAGCAGGAAGCGTAAATCACCATTAGCCGAGTGTGTGCATTCGAGAAGAGAGCTGTGTTCCCCCAGGGCCAGTGAGAGCCGGGACGGGCAGGGCTCAGCCCGGGCAGCAGTGTGCAGGCAGTCTGGAGGTGTCCTCTACTGAGGAGGAGATTCGGTCTCCTATCTCCAGCATCTGAGATGCCGCCACCGGACACACACGCTGGAGAAGGCTTGTTTTATTCTCCCCACACCTTGTAGTTGTAACATTTCAAAAGAGAGGACTTCCCTGCACCCCTGTCTCTGTAGACTCTGATTCTTCGTGGCAAAGTGAGCTAAGGCGCTTGGGCGGATGCTCTGGGTGTGAATGGCTGAGAACGGCGGTGCCGTGGGCCCTCCTCACCCGCACGCCTGTGTCTGCCCGCGACCCAGGGCAGCAGCCCTTCAGTTGATCAGTCCTGGCCTGGCTGGCGAGCTTGGTGCCGGCTCCCGGTCTGCTCTGAAGGCAAAGCAGACTCTGCCGAGGTTTGCCTTCCGATGAGACAGTGGTTAAACTTCCTCTCACAGAGACGTTTCTCTCTGTCACAATATTGCTCAATGCTGTTCTCCTAAAATTAGACTCGAGAAAGGAGAAGGCTCAGAATTTGTGGAGGAAAAGTGAGCCTTTCTTTTCCTTCATGGGAGACATAAAATGCTCATCTTATCTCCTCTGAGTTGATTCTGAGAGTAAGAGACCTGATGGTGACCAGAGGCCAGAAGATGGGCACCCCTTGCACTGTTCAGGGTGACAGAAAAGGTGACGTTTTCCCCGCAGCATACACGCCGTCCTGCCTGGCTTCTGCTACCGACCACCACGGCTCCCTCACACACACACACACACTTACTGACTACATTTCCTTTTGAAAGTCGTACTGATTGAAAAGATGTGCCAAGCTGGAAAATTCAAATTATTTGGTACGTGTCTTAGTGATCAGGACATAGAGATGATGTTTTAGTTTCTTACCATAAATTTTAAGGGAAAAAAAACTGCCTTAAGACTATCGACATGGAGTTCTCTCTTTCGTCAGGATGCGGTGGCAGGCAGCAATAGATGGCTACTTGCGGGAGCTGAGGAATGGGATGAGAAAGACATTAAATGTGGAAGGAAAACCCGTGGGGTCAAAGGAAATAATAGTATCTCTCAGCAGCTGCCCCCCTACAACCCTGTGGAGTGTGGCGCTAACATTCGTGGTCCTGAATCCTTAGTCCCTGCTCCCACTGCAGAAATAACCCCAGACCCTCACACAGAGCAGAGCAGCTGCAGTGAAACATTCAAGAAAGCAGCAGGCAGAATTCTGGGCAGAAAGTCATGAATAAACTGCTCTTTTGAAAAATGATAAAAAGGCTCTGGCCTCTAAATGATAAATGCAGGGCTTATTTGCCGCTAGGAGTTTCACCCACTTTGAACCCAAACCCTCCCCTCCCTCATGTACAGTCTGTGGGAAGAATAATTTTCACACTCATAAGAGAAAATATAGAGAGACAGGGCTTTGTCTCTGCCTCAGAGAATCTCAGCTCATCGCTCCGCCGCTAAAAGGTACCTGGTGCTGGGCTGAGAATCCCTTAGAATAAACTCCCATGCAGTGGAGGTGATGTGGAAAATCTTTGCTTTTTAGTACCCCATAAAGACTAAAAGAATGCCGATGATTGAGCGATGCTGAGGGGCTGCCCTTAAGGAGCATCTCTCCTGGAGCTCGTGGCTTTACCACGACTCGCAGCAGGCGCAGTGGGCGCCTGTGGGACGGTGCGGGGAGCCCCGCCTTCGTTGCGAAGTCTTCCCCCCTTGCAGGCTGGACCTGGTGAACGTTCACGTCTGAGGTCAGGTGGCTTCCATCCTGCGTGCTCAACCTCTCGCTCATTCTCTCCATCACTTTGCAGGATGTGAGCTACCCTACCGAAGGACCAATTGGTGCTCCACTAACAGACCACGACGACCCAGGCCGCCAGCCAGCACGTGGGTGAGCCTGGAAGCGATCATCTCCTCCCGGCCTTGACAGGACAGCAGCCCAGCAGATGCCTCCCTCTCACCTGCATGGGGGGCTCTGAGCTTAGCTGCGCTTGGATTCCTTTTTTACAGAAACTGAAATAACAAAAGGTTATTGTTTAAGCCACTGAGTTAACAAAAGTGGATAATTTTAATGCAGCAAGAGATAACTAATACAGCAGGATTCATCTTTTAAAAGAGTACAAACCTGATGGAGGAAAGAAATAGCTGAAAGGAAAGGAGAGAACATGGTTGATTTTTTGAGAATAAGATTCAGCTTTAAAGGCAGGGCTGGCTGGGTCTGCTGAACAGAAGGAAGAGGACATGCGTGTGACTTTGATCACACGCCTCATGTCGACGTGGGTGGGTCCACAGGAGCTGGGACTGCATCTCTGAATTCCACAGTGGTCCTTCACAGGGTGCACTGTGAGTTCTACAGAAACCCTTGCAAGGAATACAGTCAAAGGAGGGTTAGAGAAAATAAAGGTGCAACAAGCAGGAAAGACAATTCACACTTATTTCCTGCCCCGAAATAAACAAATAGCGTTGTCTGTGGGCATCTTTCCACCTAAAGCAGTGAGTTCCTTCCTTTCTCTCACTTGCAAGTTTCCATTTTATTAGTTTCATCTGATGATGCAAACAGACTTGAAATCTAGTTGAAATCTTACCTGGTTAATAAGAAACTTACCTGAAAGTCCTTGCTTGTAGCAAGAGAAAAGAGGGTTACCTATTTCTGTGTTGTGAAGGTAGGAAGGAAAGAGGAACAGAGACAGAGGGGAGGGGGAGAGAGAGAATTCACATTTCATATACTGGAAACATAAAGAACCCCCAAAATACAGAACTTACAAACCATAGGGCCGTCCTGTGACCTGCAAAAATCCATCAACTCCTTGGACACGTAGGGCCTTTTGTTAGATTTTTCTCTATCAGCCCAATGCAAAGCTTTATTTTAGTAAAATAAATCCATGCACTTGACCTCAGCCCCAGTCAGCCTGAGAAACGGCAGAACTGACTCTTCTGAAAAAAGCCAACAATAATCAACTTCTGTCATGATTTCTATTTATTCTTTCTCCTTCCCCTCCTTTTGATTAAGTACTTTTTGAATTTTGAAAAGAGCTTCATGAATCATTCTGTGGCTGCTTAATATTAATAGTAATAGGATTTATCCTATTGAAATGTGTTCATTATCGTGCCAGCTGCCAAGCTGGTGTCTCCAAATAGGCTTCTGGAAATAGAATCTTCTAAATACCTTTCTTGCAAGATTGCTGCAGACTGAAAGTGGTAAAGCACAGACACGTTGCCAAAGCTCACACCAAGGTCAGCGTAAGCTGGCGAGTCAAGCTTACCCACTGCTGAAAGCAATGTCCCTTATGCTTTGTGCATGGGTTTTCTTACCTCCTAAATCCTCCCAGACTTTCAGGGTGTCACTCACACATGTCTCCTCCTGAAATGCTCTGTTCACTTCTCCACATCACGCCTCCCCTCAGAGCCTTGCTCGTTCCCTCTGGTCAGAAATCAACCCCTCCCCATGCACCTTTGCTGCCTCCACTGCTGTCCTCTCTAGAACGTTCTGAGCTCCCTGGAGACAGAGGCTGGGTGGCGGCACCTGGCCCAGCACCCAGGGTGGAGCGATCACGCCACATGCCCACGTCGAGACCCACGGACAGTCCACGGGCCCCTAGCCTTCAGCACGAGATGCAGCACTGAATGGGCAACGTGCCTCCTAGCGACGTTCTCTCCCATCGCAGAAACCAGGATGCAATTTCACAGGCAAAACCGTAGCTCAGAGATCTATGGACCCCATTGTGAACGAAAAATGCTGCAAACCACATCAGTAAACAAAGAATGCTGAAGCCACCAAGTCATCAGCGGCTGCCGCCACCCTCCAGTGAAGACAAGCCTGCAGCCCGGCCTCTGCAGCCACTCACAGTGTTGCCCTCTGAGGGGACTCAGAACAAGAAACGACAGGACACTGGCCCTAGGTAGCTAGGTGCTTGTCAAAGGAATGAATTCAATGAGCCCAAACGCTTGCTTCCTCCCATACATAGAAAAGCACTAAATCCTTTAACTTGAGATGCCTGGGTTTTCTTGGTTAACAAGTAATCTTTTAATGTTCCAACTACCTGGTCTTTGCTGTAAAGCTCCTATATATCCTAGCTCCTCCCCTGCCTCTTCGGAGCAGTCCCTCAGAGCGACCTGAGAGGCTGTCATCCCGGCTAGAGTCCTCCCGCCAAATAAAACATAACTCTCAACTTTTAGGCTGTGCATTTATTTCAGCCGACACCACCAAGTGGGTTTAAGGAAAGTCACAAGGAGAAGCAGGAACTAACGTGCCAGGGAGCTCACAGGTGGAGAGCTTTCCCGCCCCGAGCCCTGCAGGATTTACTGCCTAACGATGCACACGCCTCTTCCGGGTTCAGAGTTCCCCAGCGCAGGGGCCGCATTTCATACTTCATTTCTTTCAAATAGCACCTGACATTGTACTGAGCACACAGGAGATCCCCGATGGTTATATTTTCATAAATCCGTGATGACCAGAGAAGGGAAAGAAAACGCAGAGAAGGCAGGAAGGGCGTGCCCACGCTCAGCAGAGTCGGGTCTAAAGGAGACGGAAGGTCGTGCCAGGTCCTGACGCTCCCTTCAGCTACACTCACAGGACAGACCACCCCGCCTTTTTTATTTTTTTCTTTGATGTCCACAGATTTAAACCCCAATCTCACGCCAGTTACAACCTCTCCCCGCTCCCTGCTGCCCTAGCCAGGCTGGAGCTCTGGGGCTTTGGCAAGGACGAGGTCAGGACCCACTTCATCCCTACTCGTCTTCCGGTGCTTGTCGGCCACTCCAGAGGAGGCGAGAGGATCCGGGAATGTGGGACCAGGAGCGGGAACTCCTAGGGAGCCCTCCTCAGCTCTTCCAAGAGGCTGGGAATGCCAGCCAAGGCCGGCCAGGCAGCTCCTGTGGGCAGATGTCCACCCGTCCAGCGGGTTCTGCACAAGAAAGCTGCCTAAGTGAGCCTTGTCTGAGCAGAACCGTCTGCTCGAATCAAACAGCAGGCTTAACAGCCATGACAATGACGGGATGCAATCATTCGGCTCAGTCTGGTGTAGGAGACATGGAGAAAGGCAGAAGCAAAGGAACAAGAGCGAAAACAAAGAACTACAGTTAAAATGAAAACTACCAGCAGGTACTTTTCATGCATTGTTTTAAATGGTCCGAACAGATCCCACTTATTTCTGCAAATGAAAATGAATTTTCAATTTAGGATTCTCATGCACCGAGTGCTTATATCTTCAGATCTGCTGACTTTGAGGCAATGCGGTGTTTTTCGAGCTGATTGGAAGCAGAGGATGGTTATATTTTCTCAAAGGAACTTAATGAGGGGCTAACTTGAAAACACGAATGATGACGATGATGATCCCAGGGGCAGTGAGAAGGTGCCTACGAGGTCCTGAGAGCATCAGCCTCAGAAGCACTGAGCGGTGCTCTGTGGGGAGCTGACTGGCCCCGTCTCAAGGGGAGAAAAAAGGACAGGAGGGTTAGGGTTAGTGTTGTAAACAGTGCTGCTGTGAACATTGGGGTGCTTGTATCTTTTTGAATTAAGTTTCCCTCTAGATATATGCCCAGGAGTGGGATTGTTGGATCATAGGGTAAGTTTATTTTTAGTTTTTTGAGGACTCTCCATACTGTTCTCTGTAGTGGCTGCACCAAACTACATTCCCACCAACAGTGCAGGAGGGCTCCCTGTTCTCCACACCCTCTCCAGCATTTATCCTTTGTGGACTTTTTAATGATGGCCATTCTGACTGGTGTGAGGTGATACCTCATTTTAGTTTTGATTTGCATTCCTCTGATAATGAGCGATACTGAGCATTTTTTCATGTGCCTATTGACCATTCGTATGTCTTCATTGGAGAATTGCTTGTTTAGGTCTTCTGCCCATTTTTTGGTTTGCCTTGTTTGTGTTTTTGTTATTAAGTTGTATGAGCTGCTTATATACTCTGGAAATTGAACCTTGTCAGTCAATCATTTGCAAATATTTTCTCCCATTCTGCAGGTAGTTGTTTTGTTTTGCTTATGGTTTCCTTGGCTGTACAAATCTTATAAATTTAATTAGGTCCCATTTGTTTATTTTTGCCGTCATCCCTATTGCCTGGGTAGACTGGCCTTGGAGAACACTGCTAAGATTTATGTCAGAGAACGTTTTGCCTGTGTTTTCTTCTAGGAGCAAACTATGCTGATGCTGGACCTTCTCTTGTGGTTCTTATGATTTGAAGACACACCCAGCAGTAATTATCAGGAAACTCTGAAGAAAAGAATTATCCCCTTACAGGCCATGGGGCATACGAGGCACACGGGGTGGAGTCCAGACAGAGGGAGAGAGAGGAAGAGAGAGAGGCTTGGGGCTGGGCTTCTGTCTTTACTGGGTGGAGGGTGAGGGTCTGGGTTTTGTGGGCCTGCTCTACTGGAGAATTTAAGACATCTTATTACATTTCTGACCTCAGAAGAAAAGGTTTTTAACATTTTACTATTAATTGTAACATTTCCTGTAATTTGTATGCAGATAATCATTATAAAATCGAGCAAATTATCTTTTATTCTTAGTTCTTAAGAGTTTTAAAAAATTATGAATAGATGTTCAATTTCGCCTAATATGTATCTACATTTTTTGAAATTATCATTAGTTTTATCTTATAGTCCATCAAAATGTAATTCATTGATTAATTTTTGAATGTGAAATCAAACTCTCATTACTAGGACACACACAACCCAGTCGCAGTGTGTTGGCTTTTGTGTCTTGCCAGATCTTGTTTGCTATTATTTTAGACTTTTGCATAGACATTCCCATAAGAGACTGGCCTGTGATTTTCTTTTCAATGAATATTCTTGTCAAATTTTGGTGTCTAAGTGTTCTTGTCCTCATAAAATGAGTTGGGACTATCTAAAATATTTCTGTTCAGTGGAAGATTTTCTAAAATATTCAAGTTATTTCTTCTCAAGTTATTTCTTCCTTTACTATTTGTACAATTCATCAGTGAAGCAAGTGACACCTATGATTTTCTTCATGGGAAGGTTTTCCAAAATGAATTTAAATTTTAATGGCTATAGGACTACCCAGACTCTCCACTTCCTCTTGTGGCTTCTAAGTTGTCACGTATATTGGCGCAAACATGTGCATAATATCCTCCTGTGATGTGCACCATGTTCCTGCGCTCTGTGGTGATGCTCCCTTCCTTTGTTGGTTTTATGTGACTATTTTTTATACTTTTAATCAGTTTTGCCAGGTATTTATCAATTCTATTAGTCTCTTCAAAGGCCCGACTTTCGGATTTGTTGAGGCTCCTTAGTGCATGTTTGTTTCTTATTTCAGTAACATCTGCTCCTACTTCATCAGCTCCTTATCTGCGTGGGGTTTACCCGTTTCTCTTCTGCTGCTTTTGGAAGTAGGATAGTTAATCATTATTTTCAGCTTTTCTTTTGAACAGATGCATTTAAGGCTACAAATTTTCTTCTAACCTGTGCTTTAATTGAGCACACACGTTCTAAAATGTGCACATTTTTTAAACGTTTTTCACTTCTCCAGTGATCCGGGTGTTTCGCAGAGCTGCCCCTCGTCTGTGGGCCTGGACTCCAGCTGTGGGGAGCTTCGCTTTCTCAGCAAACAGCTCGGCCGCTGACCATCACACTGAAGGGAAATGAGGTCCAGGGCCTGGCTCTTTCCTCCTCCCAGAACCTTGGCCTGCGATGCTTGGCTAGCTCTCGGGTACCATCAATCAGGAGTTTTACATGCTTTGACCAATATTTCTAAATGGTCTGACCTGAAAGTTTGGTCAAAAACGCTCTCATCTAAAATTTCCAGACACACCACCTAGGCTCACTTTTGGATCATGCCAAATAATGACATGCAGAGCCTGTTCTTACACTGTTCGACATGATCGAAGAGCTAGAAGTTTCTGAACGTGGATGGATGTATAAAAGATTATCTTGGTATTATCAAGTAGCTGAACTGTACCGTAGCTGAACAAATCACAAGACTTATGAAATCTGGTCTCAGGGCATTTGAATATAAAGTCCGACTTAAGATCTTTAGAAAGTTAATAAACCATTCTGAACATTGCCTGTAAGTGGAGAAAAATACTACCTTCTTCTCAGTCTTGTTGAGAAGATTATAAGTCTTGTACAAATAATAACAATTATTTTTGGTTCCAGAAACATAAGGCAATCCGTGAAGCTTACAAACCCATACCCAAAATACAAAATCACACTCGCCATCCTTCACTTGAATACATAATATCTCAAACATTTCTTTTCAGAACTCAGGAGAATTCAATATTCTTGGGCCCACGTTTAGCATATGCTGTCCTCAGCCTTGGGTCCCTGTTAAACGTGACCCCTCCAACTCTAGTGAGATAAACTCTAAATGAGCTAAAATAAGCCATTAGAATTTTTCAAAGGAGAACAGGTCCAAACCCACCGACCCCCAGCCTAAGACACCAGCAAGCAAGCGGCAAAAACTCATAACTGGCTTCCTGAAATTTCAAGCTTAAATTATTCATTGATTTACCTTCAAATGATTAAAAAGCAGTTGTCCGTATAATAATTCATTTCACTGCCAAGAACGCTTTGGTTTTGAAAAAGAAAAAAAAAAAAAAGATGTAATATTCCTGGCTCATTTAAACAGGTTGACTAGCATTGGGAAATTTTTCTAAAATAAGATAAAGATTATGGACAACAATTAATTACTCTAATATCTTGAAAGTTATAGAATGAACTCTAGGTAATTCATAGGCATGTCTCATTAAATATCATTAAGCAGTTTACTTTATTGCTTTTCCTTCAGCCACAATAGTTTGATGAAGCAGTAATTTCATGTAAGTTGCTGCTATATACATATATTTAACATTCATACATTTTTATGTTCATGATGTATTACCTTTGTTTAATACATTTTCTTTCATCTCTTTTCCAATTTAAAAAATATACGTATACTTTTCAAATGGCTTTTAGCGGTGGAAAACAATTTTCATTTGGGAAGCGTAAAAGCCGCATTTGAATCTGTGTTCTACACTTTGAAAGCTGCCCTGTCACAGTGCCGTTTACATCTCAAAGATCCTTCCAACCAGGAGTGAGACTGTTGCTTGGTCCTGGAGTTCATTGTTAGCTGAATCATTCCTTTCTGTTCATGAAATGTTTCAGCGAAGTTTCTCAGTAGGGAACTAGGAAGACCTGGAGGAGGACTTTCAAAACTCTGCCATCACTTCCCCTTTGTGGATGGCTCTAGGGCTCCAGGGCTCTAGGGCGGTTCAAAAGCCTTACTTGTAAGACCCCCTGGGAAGTGGTCCACTCCCATCAGTCCCTGAGTAACGCAGCCTTCTCTTCCCCTGCTGGTTTACTTGCGACTCTCAATCTACCCCTTCTAGAATGACCACTGCCTGCAGGCAAAGCTGCTGACTTTTCAAGTCCATCCCCCTCAGCATTTGTTCTGTGCTCTCAAAGCACCATGCAGGGTCAGCCTGTCTGCAGAGTCCCACGACGTGGGCACCCTTCGAGAGGGGGAGTGCCCCTCCTTCTTTCTGCACGGCTCAACTCCCGCCCCCATCCTGAGGCTGCCACGGCGCCCTGACCACCGCCACGCTGCGGATAGCGGAAGTCTGATGCATGTGTACACGTGTATGCATGCTACACACGGCTGATGAGCATACGTATGTTTTTATATTAAAATCCAAAACCCTCTAAACCAGCCAATATCCATTAACTGCAAGAAACTCGGGAGGTTGTGTCTGTGCTGACAGGTTTCTTCTCTATTTAATGGTTTGTTTAGATCATTGCCCTTATTAGGGGACCTTAATTCATTAAGAGCGTACTTGTTTTTTCCTTTACAAATAGCCTTGGGACAAAATAGTAAACTGAAGCAATTCATCACCTTGCCAGGCTAAGAAAACATTGCAAATGGCACGGTGAAAAAACACTAATTAGACCTAATGAAGAGAAATTAACACAGAGCCCACATTATCAAGTATTTTAAGCAAAGTTGAATCTTACATTTTAAGTACAGAGGGAACCTTCAGCGAACTCCTGGTGGCGCGCTGACAAGCGGCAGTCCTACTGGGCTTGTTTCATAAATAAATAAGATGACATTTTACTGAGCATATTATCTATTGGGATTTGAATTAAAGCTGTTGAAATACGTGACATTCTCCTGGCTCCTGGCTTCCTGATTTTTGCTGGTGAAGATGTGCTGTTCTCCATTCCAGCCCTTGGTCCTGCACCAAGGAAATTCCTCACCATGGCCTCCATGGGCGTCACACTGCGGTCCCTGCCTCTTCTGTCCCCCAAGCACTCATCTCCAGCCTCCCCAGCCTCCGGGCGGGGGTTCCTACAGTGACGAGCCCACCATCCTTCCCCACCTGGCAGGTACATGTGCCCGGAACACTCCAGATGCCTTATCTTGTGTGATCTGTACACCATCCCTGTCAAGTGGGTGTGACTGTCTACATGGTAGAGAGCAGACTGTGGCTCCGGGAAGTTAACAACTTGACGAAGGACAGTGACAGAGCCAGGGTACACCAGTGTTTCTATCTGCCTCCAAATCCAAGTCCGAGTTCCAAGCAGTTCCTCAGAACTGCCCCTCCTGTGTCCGGTAAGGTCTTCTCCCCACTTATGCCTTTTCTGGACTTCCCCAAGCAGTTAGTCACCCTCTCCTCTGTTCTCCCCGAACAACGAGAAAGATCAGGCATAACCTGAACAGAAACGAGCCAGGTGAGGACCACACTCGGCAAGGAGGCTGCTTGTCTGTTGTTCTCACATTGGGTGAAACGGTTGAGCCGATGCAGATGGATGGGGCTTCTCCATCTAACACCAGCATGGATTCCTTAACTCGGGACTTGAGAGAATGAAAGCAGCCCACTCTGAGACAGTGCTCGATATATGTGACTATTTATTAATAAAGGAGAGGGCTCTCCATGTAAAACACAGTAACTTAACAGCAATTATGTATCAGAAACTACACACGGTACCTGCTGGGGTTTGTGTCAGTTTCCCAGCTCTTCCTGATGGCGAGATCTGAGGCCCTCGCACGTGTGTCACTGACAAGGCCACTGACACTGCTAATGATCACCCCTGTGCCGGGTCCGGTCCGGTTCCGGGCTGTTACGTGCGGCAGGGGAACAGGGCTCATCCACCGCGTGCTTTGCTGGCAGAAGAGCTTCCCGACTGGGGGCAGCCCTTCCCCCGGGGTAAGACAGGGCTTTCATCCTGGAAGGAGCAGGGAACCCCAGCTCACAGTGCAGAAAGAGGTGACGGAAAACCTTACAGAAAATTCCCTGCAATCTTCCCATTTGCACCAAATTTATATGACAATTACAGGTTACAGGTGAGTCTGAAAAATAGACATTCTTTTGATGATGTAGAAATGATCTTAATGTCCAAGACTCTAAGGTTCAAAATTTCAAAAACCCTTGAACCATTCTCTGGAGGGAATTCAGCATAGACTTTGCTGAAACAAAAATGGGTCGCTGACTTCACTTAAAATAATTATTCAAAACGTCAAATTGAGCTGCTGACCCCTTCTGAAATAAGAAGCACGAAAATCTGCAGATTAAAGGCACTCTCCCCCACGTCACTGTACGAGCCTGCATTCAGATCGAGGCATATCGCTTGCTGAGTCTTGATTCAAAATAACGTATGGCAGGTGGATCTGGGCAGCCCTAGAGAAAGACATGGCTTCTGACAGCGGGGCCGTCTCCTCCAAAGCCTGCAGCTCTGACGACTCAGACAAGCCCTTCTCACGTCAGGGGGACAACTGAATGAACTGTTAAATATTCTTTTCATTCCCTGAAATCTACCACACTTTCTCTAAATCAGTTTTTTTTTTCCTCTCTTTTCTTTAGCTTTAGCTTTTTCAACGTTGGCTCATAAAAGTAAGACTGTGCTTTAGCCCCATCCCGTAATGAGTCTCAGTTTCCTCTCCGTCCATTTCTCTGTAAACAGGTATATACACACACTGCGCAGAATGTCGTGTGTGCACGTTTGGACCTGAAACCCACGGGAGATGTTAGAATTTAAACACTCCATCTTGGCCTCTCATGGTAACTACAGAATCCTTTCTCGGGAGAACTGTCCACCTCCATGGCCTTCTTATCTCCTTATTCTAGTTGATTAACATCTTACTTTTTGTTGTGTTGAGATTTTTTTAACAGCTGTGTTGAGGTATATTTTCCATACTAGAAAATTCACTCCTGTTACGTGTGCTGTATTTTATTTTTGTTTTCTGTTTCTATTGCTGTTATAACAAATTGCCATTGAATTCAGCAGCTTGAAACAACACACACGCATCATCTGACATTTCAACAGCTCAAAAGTCTGCCTGGGATCAGCTGACTCCAAGGTCCGGGGTCTCACAAGGCCAACAACGAGGTGTCAGCAAGGCCGCATCCTCCCCTGCAGGCTCTGAGCAAGAACCCGTGCACCTGCTCCTGCAGGTTGTTGGCTGTGATCAGTTCCTTGTGGCTGTAGGACTAACGTCCCCACTTTCTGGCTGGTCGTCAGCCAGGGGCTGGTCTCCCTTCCGAGAGGCTGGCTGCATCCCTTCTCAAGCTCTCCACGTGGCCGCCCGCAGCGATGGCGGGTCCAGTGACTCTCACACAGGGAATATTTCCAACTTCCCCTCCTGCTGAATCTCTGATTCCAGTCAGAGAAAGCACTGTGGTTTTAAGGGTTCACATCATTGGAACAGGCCCTTCTGGATAATGCAGAATAACTCCGTTTTAAGACCTTGCTAGAACGCCTTCTGCAACCCCTTCCCTGTGTGATGAGACACGTTCACAGCTGGCAGGGGCATCTCTGGGTACTGTTCAGTCTGCTAAATGTTTATTTCACCCACCTCCGCAAAGGTCTCATTAATGGGGAAGCTTTCAGTTTCCATGGACCAACCTTGCACGGGAACTGCCCCAGTTTGTCTCCATCAGAATCTTTGGCACTTTGATTCAGTGTGTACTAGGATCTTGAGGGTAAAAGGATCTGAATTTTTAGTTCCCTCCGACACCAAGCTCTTTCTCATGCATGTTTTCATTTAATTCTAGCGCCCCCTGCTGGTGGGCACCGCTGCCCCATTTTAGAGACAGAGTCACTGAGTCTCCAGGAGGTGATATCATTTGCTCCAGATCACACTGTTGGCAGAGGAGCCTGGATTTCAACAGGATCTTCCCTAAAACCCAAATTCTGTCCAGATGACACAAGAGATGGGCACAATTTTACCATAATTTCCTAAGTGTCTCAGCTTTATTACTTAGCGTGACGTTGTTACAGAGACACACATTTTTCATTCTTTCTTTCATTCACTCAGTAAATACTCATGGGATTCCAACTGCTGTCAGCTGCTCTTTCGGGGCCCTGGGGAGTCGTCAGTGAAAAACAGATCTCCTTGACTTCACGGAACTCACATCCTAAGAGCTTAACAAACACGTGAGTTACATGAAGTCCTGAAAAAAGTTTGACGCCATGGAGCAAAGCGATGCAGGATACGGGGCGGGGACAGGACCAGGATGGGGCTGGCGGAGGGGACAGGACTTAGAACTTTAACTGAAATCGTCAGTGTTGGCCTTTCTACAAAGGCGACATTTGAGCAAAGAATTGAAGCGGTGAGGCCTGCACACGAGCACAAGGTACAGAGGAACCAAACACAGCGATGTCCAGAAACCAGAAACATGGTCACTTGAATCTTGTTTGTTCCCTGAGCTTAGAGGAATTGGTGCCCCAGGTGGAGCTGAGGCGTGGGCTCCAGGTCATAATGACGAACCCCAGCTGGGCACTCACCCAGCGGCCGATGAAGCAGTTCACCCGCCTCTCAAAGACCCTGGGAAGGATGCACCTGTCACGGATCCTGTCTTTACAGGCAAGCACGGAGGCTCTTCGGTGCCACGCAGCTCAGCTCCCCAGGTCGCCTGCCGGCCCACATCCTACGGCCCTGCCTCTGGCCCTTGTGCCCACTTCCTTCTGGGAGAGGGGCAAGGACAGCTAAGTCGTCGGAGGCTGTGACAATGCCCTGCTCCCCCGACATGTCTCTTGTCCTGCAGAAAACCCCCAAAGGGGAGACGTTTCTAAACACACATGAGCTAGAATCCACGTGCAAGGAGCTGACTTCTCATACAGTGATTTTTTGGAGGAGGGACTCCCGTCAAGCTGTTGTGAGACTTGGGAGAGCTGAGCCCGGGACAATGGACAACGAAGCCCCGCAGGCCCACAAGCCCGCACCCCGCGGACCCGGCAGGGCCGTCTTCGTGTCGTCTGCTTCGGAAAATAACCCCCAACTCACTTCTTAAAGCAGAATAGATCCCCTCCGACAGGGCAGAGCCAGTGAATCATTCATGAGTCCACCTCAGCTCCTCACTCACAGGAGAGCTGCAGGATTGCAATAGTCTTTTTTGGAAAGGAAAAGAAAGAGGAAGACAGAGGAGAAAAATATGGCGACAGGAAAGAAGAAAAGAGAAGAACAGAAGATCAGAAGCCCCCTTTCCAGGGCGGTTCTCCCCTCGCAGCTCTGCCCGAAGCCAGGAAAGAGAACGCCTCTTGCTTATCTCAGATCTGCTGGGATTATCCGGTCTATTTCTGAGTGCCAAGCGTCAACATGTTTAAAAATATTCTTCTCCTGAATAGCCTCCAGGAAGAAACCCTTTCATACACGTGTGCCATTTGGAAGGGTGAGCAAATGAACAACAGAATGGACCTGGGGAAGACAGAGACGGAGGACCGTCTGCAACCTTGCAGACTCTGGATGGAAAAGAACCCTGGAGCTCCCATGAGCAGAGATGGGCACCTCTTCTAACTTTTTATTTATTTGTGTATTTATTTACTATTGAGATATAGTTGACATACAATGTTGGGTTAGTTTCGGGCATACAACGTAAGGTTTCAATACATGTATATGTTGCAAAATAATCACTACAACATGTCTTGTTAACATCCATCCCTCTCCTAAATTTAAACACTCCTCCAAGAAGAGGCAAGGATTAAAGGCAATCATTTATTCCCACTAGAAGGTGCCAGAAAAGGAAGTAAATTGACCTCTGGATCTATTGTCTACCCTGTCTTAGATCACCGGGAGCAAGTAGTTCTGTTGAAAAGGATGCAGCTGGTGCTGTGTGGTACCAGCGAGATGAAGGCGTGGCCACTCTCTGCTGGGGCGCCGTGCTATCTGCTGATCCAAAAAGAAACTTCCACCTGCATTTCTAAAGGATTGCAAAAACGCCGTTACGCTTTTGGTGTGTTTTTTTCATCATTCCCGTATTTCCATCACCCCCATTTTAACTGCAGGGATTTTGCTGAGAACGTGCTGCATTGGGAGTACATTTTTACTCTGTCTTCCACCAAAGGGAATATTGATAAGGAGCTTATTAAGAAGGTGAGTGAGCTGCAGGTGCAAAGCCTCGCTCCCCACTCCTGATGTGAGCGCTTCCTCCCTCTCCAGCCCCAGCTTTCCTCCAAACGTTGTCAGGTTAGCCTCCGAGATCTGGGCCATCTGCACAATAATCCGGAGGAGGAGAAGTGCAGTGTTCATCCTGGGCTGAACTCTGCTACAGTGGTTGGGCTTGATTTGCTGGTGGGGAGAGGAAGACAAAACTGGTTTCAGGGACCTACTTCCTGCTTGAACTCAGATTTTGCCCCTAGTTTTGAAGGGTGGTGATATCATTGTCCAAAATGCTTGAATCTTGCAGGTATGTTTGGGAAATTCAGAGAACGCATACAACCTTTGTGTGTGTGTGTGTGGTTGTTTTGTATTTAAAAGAGTCCATAGGAAATATGAATACCATTAACCTTTTCTTTTCTTTTCTTTTCTTTTTCATTTACCACAAAACACTAGGGGGTAGTTAACTTGTACCTACTGTCCAAAAATGAAGACCAAGATGACAGAGTAATTTGCTGTTTGTCAAAGAGGGTCAAGATTTGCTATAAGTATTTTTAAAAGAAGGGAAAAAAAATCACTTAAAATGAAACACTCAGCTAAAAATGATTCCTTTCTTGCTACGAATCCATAAATAAACCTCAAAAACTGTCATCAACCCAGCAGCACTTTCTGGGTTTATAATAATCTCAGATTATAGTGATGTTCATTTTCTTTGGCATGATTTGACAGTTGTGTGACTGCTGACTTTAGCAAATTGGTAACTGTTATCGGTATTTAAAACAGGCATTTCAAACCACCAATGGAACTAAGGCATTACAAGTTATATTAACTAAAACTTTTTGAGGGTTCTTCTGAAGTCATTTAAAAATTAACTTTTTATAGGAATCTCATTTTTAAGGCTTGACTAAGGCAGTCTTCAGAATTATAAATAAAATTCTTTTTCAGCTGAGGCCAAGAGCAGAGCTGGCCCTGAGTGTCATAAACTGACTGAGGCGGAAACTGTTGCAAAGTGGTGGTTGGAATAAGCCGTCCAGTCACTCAGCTTTAGCAGCCCCGTCACAGGCATGGTCTGCAGGATGTGCCAGGCTCCGTGTCTCAGGGCTCTGTTAGACAGTCTTGGGGGAGCCTCGTAGCCCTGTTCCAGCTCCTGCATTGAACTGACCACTTTTGTGTTAAGCATGAGCCCCGAGCGGAAGTGGACCATCCGCCTTCTCCTGGCAAGAGCAGTGTTCTCTGAGATGGATGGTGGCGGCCACCCTGCGGGCTGATGCCCTTGGTGTCTCATCCATGGATGTGTTCATCCAATTAGCCTAGACATTTAAGGCTAAACCACCGTCTGAACCCGTCCACGTTTCTAGACACACAGTGCGGCTGACGGGTCAGTTAACACTTAGGAGTTTACAGTCACGACACGCGCCCGCAGTTGCACGTCATCCTCTTCCGCTGTGACAATTTCAGTCAAAACTAGTCCAGACACTGGTCGTGTCCGCCAGACGCATGGTTATACGGGAGGTCAGACTGCATCAATCTGCACCGTCTCCCATCTGGTGTCTGATTCACTCCATGCAGCTGCGGGAAACAGAGAGAATCCACAGACGGCTGTTTCTGAAACACGACCATGAGTGTGTGTTTTCCACCGAAGCGTGTCAGTGTGGACGCTGACTCCAGCCCCCTTTGTGAAGAGCCCTAATATTAATGCCTGTGGTCCAGCATTTCCGGACAGCAGAGATTGTCACACATTGGCACCCGTTAGCAAAGGAGGTGGCAGCATGCTTTAAGATGGTAGATACACTTGTAGGGGGTTTAGGAACTGCCACGATTGGAGACAGAGATTCTGGAGGAAGCTAGGAGGATCCCGAGAGAGGTTTTGTCTTAGTCTGTGCCCGCTGCTTTAACAGAAATACTGGTGGCTTGTGAAGAGCTGAAGCTCATTGCTCACGGTCCTGGAGGCTGGGAATTCCAAGATCAGATGTGGTGTCTGGTGAGAGGCCTCTTCCTGGTCCACAGACTCTCATCTTCTCACTGTGTCCTCGTCCTCACGTGACAGATGTGGGGGACGAGGGCTCTCCGGCCTCTCCTTACAAGGGCACTAATCCCGTCCACGAGGGCTCCACCTCTGTCCGCCTTGTATTTCTTGCTGTTGTACCTTCTCTTTTGTCAAATGTCACTGGCTCGGCAGCAGGCACTTTGGGGATGCAGATAAGGGGAAGTTAGTCAATTTATTAAGGAACTCTGCCAAAGGTTCCTAGAACCAGCCATGTCTCAGGTCATCTCCCCATCACCCTCCTCCCCAGCTTTGTATTTATTCTCTTCGGTACCAAGACATGCAGGACTTGTGCCCAGGTGGAAGCAGGAAGCGAATGAAAGTAGTATTGGGGCCAGAGGTCGGGGGGTCCATTTACGGAGACCCCAAGGTCACTGCTGACACTGTCAAATGCGGCAGCCTCCTTGCTCCGACCCCTCCCAGCTCCCTGTGAGCCCAAGCTCCCATCTGAGGCACGTGGCATTTCCTGGGAACTGCTTTCAGCATGAAATGCTTTGAAATGATCATGAGGGCTAATCAAGGCCTTGGGGGGAAGGCTCAGGGAAATAGAACAGGCTGGGAGAAAACAAGGTAATAAATCACACATTTTTGAATCGCGCAGTTGAGAGAAATGACTAGAGCGTGTTTGTAATTTATTTTCTCCTTTAAAAAAAAATAGTTACTTCTTGCAGTGTGAACACCAGATCTCTGAAAATAAGTTACTGGCTTATTTGTCACTGAAGAAAGGGGAGCATCGATATCTACAGGAAATTCAAATCTCCTGGGCCCGGCGCCTTCAAACAGAGGACGGTGGAAGTCAGAACAGAGACAGGTCGCCCTGCACTGGACTTTCCAGCTTTGCAAACCCAGAGAGACACCAAGTCGTTTCAGGTTTCAGTGTTCTGACTCCTCGTCCTCCTTTTTTAATGAAGTAGAGTCCGTTTATGATGTTGTCAGTTTCTGGTGTGCAGCATCACGTTCCAGCCACACGTGGACACACACAAATTCGCTTTCAGGTTCTCTCTCACAGGTCACTACCAGATACTGGTTCTGCGCGTCCAGAGTGCATCTGGGGGCCCCGCACTGACCAGTGGTCAAAGCCTCAGTCCATGCTGTGTAACTTTCCGTCCCTGCCTTTCCTCGCACACCCTTTATCATATTTCTTTCCATCCAAAGTAATTTTCTGATACTCTCAGCCAGCTGGACATTACCAGGAGCAAGACAAAGAAATCAGCTCCCCCCAACTCTGCCTCCTTGAGAGCCTGGCTGCCAGAAACTTCCACTGGAAACCCACCATGAGCATTTCCACCTTGTGAGTCTGACCACCAAAGGCAAATAGGGAAGCAGAATTTATGTTTCCCAGGAACCCTGCACATGCTCCCCCACCCCATCCCCAATGAGGAGCTCAGGAAGCAGGCGGGGAGCAGGAGGGGCTGCAGAGAGCAGGCAGCGGGCGGGACAGATGCCACTGGTGGGCTTAACTCTTCAGTGCCTGTCCAGATGCACTGCAGCAGTCCGCAGGGTCACCCACCAGAGCTACATAGGGCACTTATTTCTGGAAACACGCTCCAAATCTGAACGCCCTCATGATGAAGAGATCAGCCAGATGGCAGAAACTCAGTCACCCCCACTTCCCTGCAAAGTCTCCCCATGGTCCCCAGGACAGTGAGGGGAGAGGCCCCTGGGTGTGGGCACCAACTGACTGCAAACCCAGCCTCTGCGTCTCCCCGCTTGCCTGTCCCCGGGCCTGCCCTTTCCCCCGCCTCTCCTGCCCCCCAGTAACAAAGCTACAGTTGGCTCAAGGAACCTTGAGGCTTTTGCGATGTCTTTCCTAATCCTTACTTAGGGATTATTGCTATTATAAATCAACCGTCCAGCCCCCCTTATAAGTCTCTTTGAACCTTCAAACTTCCACATCCCTTTCAAGGTGTCAAGCCCTAAACTGAGAAAAAAGATGCTCTCATAGTAACTGAGAATGGGAACACACACACACACACACTTACATTCTTTTCTTTAAGACTCATTTCTGTGCAGATCAACCTAATTTTAAAAAACTGGACAAATGTCCCAGAAAAGAGGAAGAAGGTGGTATCTGTCAGGGTGTAGAGTATTGATTCCTTTGGAGAAAATTTTTAAAAGAATAAGTTCGTGCAGCATCTTCACAAGTTCCAAATATTTAGCAGCAGGAATGGGCAGACGGGGCACCTCTGCTCACTACCACCCTCTCAGATCTTAAAGTCGTCTCTTGCCGGGATTGGAACACCCTTTCCCTCGAGGGCCAGGGGCTCGATCTTTGGGCTTTGTGGGCTGGCTGGCCCTGCTGCGGCCCCTCACTGAGGTGGTCGTGGGCCACATGTAAAGGAGTGCGCTTGGTGGCTGCAAGGAAACTTTATTTACGGACACTGAGATTTGAAGTGTGTAAGTTTCATGTGTCACAAAATTCTTGTTTAGATTTTTTTCAATCATTAAAACATGTTCAAACCACTCTTTTCTTGCAAAAACAAAAGCAGGTGGCCAGGGTGGATTTGGCTTGTGGGTCCTGGGTCACCTACCCCTGCTGGTCCAGCATTTCCTCCCAATGAGCCCCAGTGAAAAAGGAAGGATGAGATGGTTAAGGCAATAATTTGTACACTTTAGGTTTTTTTTAATTAAAAAATTTTTACTACAACAACATTTTAAAACGGACATGGCAAGTTACTTTTTTTTGCTTTGAGCAGACAACTATTTAGGGGCCCTAAAAGCTATGTAGGGATTTGAACGGGGCTAGGAAGGACCTGTGGCATCTCTGCTGGTCAGGGACCCCATCCCATGAGGTCCAAGTTCCTTTTTTTTTTTTTTTAACGAATGTTGAGTGCACTTTGAGGATCCAACTTCAAGACACGTTCCTGGATAAAAATTTGTGGATCGAGGTTTGTAACTTTATCTACATGAGAAGGCCATGAAATTATAAATGTTAAATGACAGCACCCGCATAGCTGATGAATGAAAAGAGTCGGGAAAGGTCTGGACGCTTTGGGACTGGTGGTGGTGTGGAGAAATTCAGTAACGTGTAACATATTAAGGGTTCCTCCCCCGAGTATACGTGAGCCAGGTCCCCCCGGGATCCTGGCGCGGACCCCGGCCTCCCCTGTCGGAAGCTGCACCCGGCATGTTCCCTTTGTGGATGAAGAGGTAGAAATCTGTGGGCAGTGCTGTGTGATACTTATTTCCTGCGTGGCTCACACGGTGCCGGTTACCCAGGGATGTTTGCCACACCATACTTCATCAGTTATGAGCTGTGCACCTTTATATATTAACATTAGATGTCGATAAAGATGATGACCACAAGATAGATATGTGGGAAAAGCAATTCATGCCACGTCAAGTCCCAGCGTCCAAACGTGTCTGCTGGGGAAGGAGTTAGACTGCCCGGGCCCCAGGCAGTCAAAGTGCCCAGGTGTCTCTCACTCCCGGATCTGGCGAAGGACTTTCTCCTCACGCTGTTGACCTCTGACTCTGCAGGTGCTGAACTTGGCCCCCGACGGATTTCGCTGCCCCTAAATTCTGAGCATGATCAGTATAAACGAACTCAAAGTCTCATCCCTTAGAACCAACGTGTTCTTCAAGCGTGAACTTGAATTTGCTGCCTTTGAAAGGCCGGCAAAGTGCCGCTGTGAACATGTGGGCTGAGAGCCAGACTCCTTCTCAGGGAGCTTCTTCTCAAATCAAACAAAAGTGTCTGCACAGAGCTCTGAGACTTCCGTCACGGCCCGTGAGGTAAGACGAGGGAGGTAGTGTCAGCTGAGCAGGCTGTGCTCTCTCGAGTTTTATCCCAGAAAGTTTCTGCTCTTGAATTAAAACCAGCGGATCTGGGCAAACAGAAAGTGGCTGGATTCCTGAACTGTTATTAAAAGAAAAAGGAATAAAGGCAGAAACAAGACTAGGGAGCTGCCCTCACCGCATCTACAGTATGAGATTGAGTGAATCAAGCCTTGAATATATAATACATAATATAACTAATAGAAAAGAAATTCTCAAAAAAGAAACAGTGGAAGCCATCAATGATCATATCTTGGTGACAAGATTAGCAATTATTTTTATTGTTAATTTTTTAAATTTCTCTGTTAATCCGGTAAAGCACAAAGGACAGAATTATTTTGACCCTGTTCTCCCTCTCTGTTCACTTCCTTCCTCCTCCTCTTGGTTTCTTTTCCTCGGACAGTGGCTAAGTGCTCACACGTCCCCGACGCCCTTTGAGCCGTCAGCTCCAGGTCTTTCCCACCACCGTGGCATCCGCTACGTTACCCATGTCCTGACGCTCACGAAACAACACGAGAACCTCGAGTTGTGTGACCTGTTTCACGAAGTAAGACTACACTTGCCCCTCCACCTTCGGCTGTGTCGTGGCCCTGGGGGGAAAGTGCTTTTAGTGAATGGAAAATGGATTCACATCAAGGGTTATAAGGGCTAGAAATAGAAATAATCCAGCTGGGTTACCGTCACTTATAAACTGTGTTTTTCTATATGTAGCTTGCAATTTCTCACTTGGCGTTCTTCCACGGCAGAAATACTCTGTCCTTCCTTCAGAACTAGAAATAGAAATAACAGAAATAGAAATAGAAGGAGAGGGAGAGGTAGAAATAAAAAATATAAATATAAGTGTATTTATTAGCCTGGCATTATAAATTTTTCGTGAGCTCTTCTAAAACTTTCTTCTCACTTCTGACAGGATAATTATTCTAAACACGGAGCTGGATCGTATGAACTTCCCCATGTGAAATTCTTTCAGTGGATGCTCTGCCGTGCTCCCTAGACCTGCCCGGGAACAAGCACTGGTCCCCCGGTTCCCAGCAGTCTTGGGGGCAAATGGCCCTCAGTCAAGTGACCCTCCAGGAGTCGCCCTCAGCCAAAGATGGCAGCTTCACCCCAGGCACCCCCCCAGGGCCAGCTGTCATCTAAGGACCAGTCAGTGCAGGGCTGTACAGGCCACCCCAGGTCTAGAAGCCCCTGTAGGATTTGCTCTGAAGTTCAGCACTTCCCTCGGCCCCCTCCTACGTCCTTCACTTCCCTAAAACGTTGACCCTGAGAACACTTTCTAATAAATGCCTCCATGCAAAAACCAAAACCAAAAGCAAAAGCAAACAAAATGAAAAGCATTGTCTCGGCATCTGAACCTGGACCTGGTCTATGACGTGGTGCCAGGAGTGGTCGGAGGAAGCGGCTGTAACGTGCGGTTTGAGATGGAGATGACCCCAGGTGAGCTGGCTGTGAAGATCTCATCAGCCATGGCAGGTGGAGCTTGAACAGCCCCAGGCGCCCTGCAGGAGCGGAGCTAACCCTCACCTGCAGCGAGCCAGCACGGGGAGGGCGCCCGGGAAGGAGGGCACTGCGGTGGGAAGTGGCTCAGAGCCTGAGAAATGTCAGGAAAGCAGAAGGGAAGGATCAGTGGGATCAGGCAGCCGCTCTGCGGTGTGCTCCGTGCATTGGAGGAAGCAGCTTTCGGGGGAAACCTGAGTCAGAGTCAGAGGGCTTCTTCGTCACCATATAGAGCGAGTCTCACCTTCTGCAGCTGAAGGACAGGAAACACGATCAAATCCAGGACAGATCAGCAGAGCTTCATGGGAGGTTGAACTGTCATCCCCAGAAGGTCTCCAACGCCAAGGCCAAGGCCCTTGGAAAGGAGTGGGGCCCCAAGGCACAGAAAGGGATTATCTGAGCTCCTGCACTTGTAATTTTTAATGCCAATTCCTCTGAAATCTCTGGACCCCAAGAGTATCTTACTCTTTCTTGTGAGCGCCTAGGGTTCTCCTCTCTTCCTTGAAGATGGTACGCACGTCTCTGAATTTCAAGATAACACACACCTCCTTTAGCACCTACCCTTATACCCTCCCCTGGACACAAACCAATAACTCAGGCTAAGTCAAAGTAAACTCGCCAGGAAGGTGCTAGGCTTACTAAGAGAGGAAAGGACTACCCCCCGAAGAAGCCACAGGAACCAGCCGACAGGAACCAGCAGAAGCCGATACATGGGGCTGTACTTTGAAGTTCCGGGCCAAGACAGGCAGAAGAGTTGCATAAGAGTTTATACACTTGGAGGGACTCTCCCATGATACAGGATTGACTATCCTGGCAAAGATCCGGAAGACAGTTTCAATGCCACGCCTAGTGGTTCTTAGAGCGCTGGAGAGAGCAGTGGTCCAGGTGCAGGAAGTCACCACTTCAAGACCATGACAACGGAACAGGGAGGATCAAGGCTCCAGGAAGTGGATGCCCCAGAGGGAACACACCACACAAGACCAGAAAACTAGCCAGCTGGCTGCGTTCTGCAGGACGGTACCTTGGGGGAGGGGCAGCAGCGTCACCAAGAGACTCAGAGACGCCTGGGCTCTGTAGACCAGGGCTGCTGGCGGGGGTGGGACCAGAGTCCTGGGCTCCCTGCTAGCAGCAGGGTTGATAAAATCCCAAAATAACAGAGGTTGGGGCACTGCACTTAAATGTCAGAGGCAAGATGGGACAGTTTTCATAATAAATGCAAGGCTGTTTAGCAGCCAAAAGGCTGTGGAGATCATAGGTCATGTCACACTTACAAATAAGGTAGATGGGGACCCAACAAGGGTGGTGTTTGGTCTGCACGATCGAGATAAAGCAAGGATGGGTGATGAGAGGACTGAGGATAGCTGCCCCAGCAAAGGGGCACAGCCACTTCTCCAGCCCCTGGACCTAAGTGTCCAGACCCCTTGGAGGAAGAAACCCTGCAGGACGACGGCAAACGCGTATGTGAGTGACGTCTCCAGCCATTTTCTAAAAGGACATACGGCCCTTTACTTGAGTAATCAGATGCTGGGGAAAGGAAAAACGTAAATATTTCGATGACTGTGGTGCAGTGTCTGGTGTGAGCTGGTGAGATCCTCAGAGGCCCGAAGCATCACCATGATTATAGCAGGGGATCTACGGGACCCAAGTGATACATGGATCCTGGCTCAGATCTGGCAGACAGGAGGTCCGGTGAGTCCACGACCCGCCCAACGGTCACTCCCCTGCCCCTAAATGAAAATTGTAAAGGACATGTGTGAGAGTTGGCCCCTTGGCATATTGACCCCTTGGCATGTGAGGTAATGGCTATCATAGTGAGAAAAGCCAAGTGGACGTCTCTGAACACCCACCCCCACCCAACCTTCCAATATAGTAAATCAGAAGTGGCTTTACATGCTGGGGGAGTCACACAGATCAGCAGCACCCTCAGGGCCATACTGGGCGTAGCAGTGCTGGTCCTCAACATAACCCCATGGAATTGCCAGCTTAGCCCCTAAACGTCCAGACAGACCCTCAAGGAGGACAGTGGACTACCACAAACTCAGCCAAGAGGTCTTTCCAGGTGCACTCCGTGCCCCACTTGGCATCATGGCTAGCGCGGATTAAAACTGCAGTCATGTCAAAGTCCCAGGGACCACCTGCACTTCTGACCAAATGCAGGGGTTCCCACAACCCACTCAGTTTCAGTGATTCTCTAGGAAAACTCACAGAACTCACAGAAAGTGCTGTGCTGACCATTAAAGTTTTATTATGAAGGGTAAGACCAGGAAGAGCCAACGAAGAGACACATGGGGCGAGTCAAGGCAGGGGGTGCCCAGCTCGTCCACGCCCCCTCCTCATGGAATCCAGACGTGTCGCGCTCCAAGCACATTACCGTGTCCATCAGCCAGGAAGCACCACTGAGCCTCGGCGTCCAGAGACTTCACTGGCACGAGTGGTGAAGTCATCACCCATGTGACTGACCTCAGTCCCCAGTCCCTCTCCCCTCCTCAGAGTTCCAGCCCCCTAATCACGTGGTTGGTCTCTCAGGGGACCAGCCCCCATCCTGAAGCTGTCCAAGGGCTCATCATGAATTACCTCATTAGCAGAAGAAAGACTGTCCCACCACTCAGGAAATTCCAAAGCTTTGAAGCTCTCACGGGCCAGGAGCTGAGAACAAAAACCAGAGGTGTTTACTGTACCACAGAGGGTGAATTCCTGCAGGTGAAGGCAGCCGGCACGCAGCGGAGGGTACAGGAGACAGAGCTGAATGTGAAGATGTGAGTCTTCTGCTTCAACCCTGAAGGGCCATCCCAGCTCCAGTGGGTCAGCTGTAGCTTGTGTCAGAGTTTAAGTTCCCTCTTCCACCCCCTCCAAGTGTTGATCCTCAAACGTAATCCCCAATAAACCTCCCCAGGCATGTCTCTTTTCATTCGACTTCCTGGCAGTTAAAGACGTTTCCCAGTGACTAGCAGGATTAAATCCAAGCTCTTGTGCAGACAAGGTCATTTGTAAGCTCTCCACCTCGTTCTTGAACATCAAATTGCACAATCGTTGAAACTTACACTTCCCCCACTGTGGCTTTCACGCCAGTCCCTGAATTCCTTCATCGAGCTGGTGGGGGTAGATTAGCTGGTGACGTTTTTCATCCATCTGCAGACCTGCCCGCTTGCCACCGGCAGGTTGCTCACAGGCAGGCCCACAAAACCGTGTTTCTCCAACTGTGTTAGCACTTGTGATAGAGACGGCTCTTCCCAGAATTGTTTATGACGGCACTCACTGTCATGTCATGATATAATCTAATTTAAAACTACATAAGTCAGTAAACCATGAAGACAGAAAAAAAGGGTTGTTTCTGGGAAAACTAAATTAAACGCTTTGGAAAGACCTGATGAAGTTGAGTTTCCGAAGATAATTGCTCCCTTATTTGGATAAACCATAGAAGAAGATTGAGAGGGATGTTAGGCCTCTAGAAATGTTCTCAAGAAGGCTGTTTCTAAGAGACTTCAATTTCTCAGTCTACTGGAAAGAAAGGACCAAGAATTCAGAAGCTGCATCAAGGCTGTAGCTCATGCAAGAAAGAAAATATGAAACAGCATGTAATCAAGAAAAGGCACAAATGTACTTATTTAAAAACAGAAACGGACTCACAGAGAAAACAAACTTAAGGTTACCGGCAGCGCCGGGGGGGCGGGGGGTGGATGTCAGGGGCTGGAAAGCAGTGGAAAGGGATAAACTGGGAGTTTGGGATTTGCAGAGACTACCTGCTGTATGTAAAATAGATAAACAACAAAGGCCAATTGTAGAGCACAGGGAACTATATTCAATATTTTGTAATGAGCTGTAATGAAAAAGAATCTGGAAAAAGTCCATATGTGTGTGTATATATATGTATATATAACTGAGTCACTTTGCTGCACACCTGAAGCTTGTCCCTTGAGCCCCGTCACGTGATGTGGGTCCCGCCACCACTAGTCAGACTGTCCACAGCCCTCATAAGCCTGGTGTGCACTGGAAGTCCCTGTGCAAACCTCAGAATCTTTAAAATCACTGATTTCCAGGACCTATCATCCTAAAAGGGGTGACGTCAGCAGAAAGACTAGGTTGAAATTTTTTAACGTTTTCAGATATGAAATCTGACTGTTACGAAGCACCTGGAAGTTAAAAAATATAACTTTTAAAAATGTTTTCCTTATAAATGAAAGTGGGAGAAATTACTATGTATAAAATAAATAAGCTACCAGGGTACATTGTACAGCCCAGGGAATTCAGCCAATATTTTACCATAACCTTACATGGAGTATAACCTATAAAAACTGCGATCACTATGCTGTACACCTGAAACTAATGTAATATTATAAATCAACTACAGCTCAATAACAGATATATAAATCGAAGCTGACATAGCACATAAAGAAGGAAATACCTTTTGACAGGTCTAACTTTGAGAGATCCCTCCCATCCCCCACCCCTGTAATTGAAACGGTGTGTCTGTTTCCAGACCTGCTGGTGCCTGGAGGCGCAGTCTTGTCTGGGCTCTGACTGCGGGAGCCCTGGGCCTGGGGGCCGGAGGGGATCCCCCACACTGAGACTGGAAAGGAGAAGGGGGTCTGCTAGGAACCTCCCTCCCCTATTTGCCCAAGGTTTTGTCAGAGAACCTCAATTAAGACAAATGAAGCAAAACACCTTGTGCTTTTGTTAGACCTAGGTCTGCCAGCTATCTTAGTTATGGTTCAGAAAATGGGAAAATATTTTCAGTGTAGGTAAAAAATGTGATGAAAACCCTTCACCTAACATCTTCCCCCCGTGACCGTATTTGTAGAAACTGTGGCTGGTCACCTATGTGGAGTCACACACAGGGCTGTGACTCTCACCCCCCCCCCCCCCGCCCAGGACCACGCACAGTGAGGTTTCCAACATTTTCAGACACTTTCAGGAACCTCACCTGCTTCGGAGGTTCCCAGCACCCTTCAGGGCCAAGGAAGAGACTTTCAAGCTCCCAGAGACCTCTTCTCGCCTCGCCTCTTCCCCCAAAACGAACCTCCTGACTCTCAGATGAATGTGGGAAGAAGGCAACACTGGTTCTGCGCACGTGGAGGGAACCAGAGCATCACTCGGTCACCTTGGTGATCCTTGGAGGCACAGGGGCTTGTAAATACATTTAGGTGCACGATCACTGAAGTTCACAAGCGATTATCAATGCCATGTGCCCGTTACCACAGAACACGGAATGTGTCATTACATAAACCTTTTGAGATGTTTTCCTCCCAGTAATATATATTCTAGGAAATAAAAAAGGAACAAGGTAAGTACTAACTCATCATATTGCCGACAGTATCTACGTAACCGCTCGCCCTGCAAAACGTCAGGACAAGACGTGAGGCCCAGTCTCCTAATAACCCAGACCTTGTTGATTTTTCATTGTTAGAGAAGAAGGAAAAACTCTGCCCTAGGCTTAGGAGTTGACATTTGGTTCTGATCTATCCATCTTTGGAGGAAGTCCCTCAGGTCTAAGGAAGATTGCTCAGAGACTATTGCACAGGAGATGATTTGTCACTTAAGAAACTCCTGCTCGTCCCCGTTCATGAAATCTTCTCCGTGATTTGTTTCACCTGTTTGATTCTTGCTGTGATTCTGTAAGTATCAACAATACTGCCCGAGGAAAGCTGAACTAGCTTTCAGGTATACGTTCTGCTGCCTCCAGGAAGCCACCCAGGAATACACAATCCACACATGCTCCCTTTCTCTATAATTCTTGAGGTGCCCTTTAAACACTGAATTACATTAAACTTGCTTTCAAGCACGGCTCCCATAAGTCCAACCCACCTGTATATCTCTTGGAGACTGAAGCCTAGCTGTGGAATTTCCACTTTAGGGATATTTAAATGCTCACAGAAAGCTTTCTGATCACCCAGAAATGTGTCAAGAGTGGAGAGTAAGTCCATGGTGCTAGTGAGTGCTGTCAATTTATTTTACGAACAATGATTGTGAAATTCTTATCGTGATGAATATGAAGTCTCGCAGCGCTGACCGGAGTTGAAGTGCCATCTTATCTGAAACCATGGTTTCAGTATAATGTAGTACAGGGTGGTTTGGGTATCTATCTACTATGGCCTAGTAGGTACATATAGTACCCTGATAAGCACGGGCTGAGGATACAAGACTAATCAGGTTCTAAGTTTGACAGCCTGCTGAGAAGTGGCAGCTCAGCTATGTAGCATTCTGGGAAGCTCCCACCCCCAATTTAAAAGTTATTAAAACATCCCCCTTTAAATCAGTTTATGGAAAAATAAGAAAGCAAATATATTTTTTATTTTTAACTGTAATCTGCAGAAAACAGAGATGAATTGAAAGATTTATATACAGGACTGTTTGTTGTCAGATCATGCATCAGATTAAAAACTGGAAAACATTATACATTTCCAAGAAATGGAGTTAATACAATGCAATACTATACACTCATTAAAAGAGTGTTTTAGAATTTCTAATAGCATGGTAAAAGGTTTAAAATGATAGTAAGTTTTAAAAATAGATTATAGCATTATGTACAGTTTGGTTTCTTATTTATTTTAATGTATAAAAATCCAAAGGAAAAAAGGTAGATTTTTAAAATATTAACTATGATCAGCACTTGAGAATGAGAACTTGTTTTACATCCTTATTTGTACATTTTTCTATTTAAAAAAATTCCCACAGGGCACGCACATTACTTTTGTAATCAGAAAAGAAATGGTAAACATTTTTTAAAATTGGTATTCTGTATTGGAAATATAGTTTTTAAATGAAGTCTGGTTCTAAAACATAATTTTTGTTAACAGCAAGAAAAAAGGTGAACTAATACAATTTCCTCTGAGATTTTTAAAAGATAGAGTATTATTTACCCAGCACTCTGATTTTGTTTTCCAAATACTATTCTCCAGTAAAAGAAATCAGGTATTTTTAGCATTTGGATTCCAGAGACCGAGACAGGAAAAAGTCATGATGAACTTTAAATACCTTTTAATTTTTTTAATTTATATTTTGCACATAATTATTTTTGTTCCCAATCCCATAAGCATTACATGCAGAAGCAGCACCTGCCCTTGGTGCCCCCCCAACCCACACTCCTGCTGGTCCTAATCCTGGCCTTCCCCAAGGCTCACATAGAAGGCTACCTCTCCCATGGTGCCGTCCCCGACAAGTTGGAAGTGCCCTCCAGGTCCCAGGGAGTAAGGCAGGGCTCAGAAAATGATGCTGTCATGACAAAAGGACATAGGAAGCATCTTGAAAGGGCTCCCAGTGACCAAGTTTGAGACAATTCAAGCAAGAAAGTAATTATATAAGTGGATTACAATCCATTGAATGAAACATATCTATGAGTGCATACTGACATAAGATGAATGGATGGATGGATGGGAGATAGAATAGAATAGATAGATAGATAGATAGATAGATAGATAGATAGATAGATAGAGAAAAGATAGATAAATGAGGGGTAGGGAAAGCTCCTCATTACTGTAGAATTCCAATTAATAAGTGAGCTTTTTAATAACTGTACTGTGATTGTAGGAAATGTTAACATTGGATGAGGTTTGATGAAGGAAGTCAAGAATTCTTTATTCCAGTCTGGCAACTTCTTTTTTGAAAAAATTTTTGAAAAATTCGGGTGATTTAAATAAGATAGAATTATTTTATATTATTCAATAAACGTGTCATGGTTGTAGAAAATTGAAGAAGAGATAAAAATATAACAACCCATAGCTCCATCATACAAAGATAGATTTCTAATTGTCTGCTCATTGAGGGAGGTTTTTGAAGGGCATTTAGAGGCAAGAAGCCTCGTGGATCTAAAGAGAAACATGCAATGCCTGCTGGGGTTATTCAAGTATATGACCTTGAGCTCTTACGTAGGACCCTAAACAGCCCTCCTTGCAGTATTCTGACTCAGAATTAAATCCACATGTTGGAACATGGGAGGACATGGGGCCAGTATCAGACATGCCAACGAGGGCCTCTTCCTAACCACTCAGAGCACACTTCCGGCCAGGAAACCACCATCAGCCCATCCCATCTGGAGAACATTAGCAGGAATTTCCATGGACGGCATCCAACCCCCCCCTGCAGGCATCATGGGGCCTGATGACAACCAGGAGATGGTAACAAGATTTCCAGCAGCAGAGAAAGGGCGAAAATTATGTTTAAATTATGTAAAATTGCTTCTCTTAATATAGAATCTTGATCAAAACCCAAAGCATCTGAAGTAATTACAAAGCGTCTCCTTGGTAAGACATCATTACTAACTTGCAAGCAGACAAACAAGGGGCAGCAGAAAAGGCCGTGCCCTCATTCACAGCCACCAGAGCCGCATCTCTTGGTACGATGTTATGCCCCGACTGGAGATGGAGGTTTATGGCTGGACAGTGAGGGGAGGGGGCAAGCTTAGGGTTCCGCGTGAGCCAGCACAAGGGACCTGTTCTCTGGCTGGAACTAGGCTGTTGCTACGGCAACAACTAGATGATGGACAGATTTCTGAACGTGCAGCGGTCTACTGCGATAAGAGCTTCCAGGCTGTCTGCTAAGTATTTTCAGAACTGCTTAAGTGTGTACACTGTGTAATGATGCTAAATGTTACGTTTCAGGATCAATTTTAAGTGCCCTTCTTTTAAAAATGGAAATGATAGATAATCTGGACTATTTTTAGTCCTTAATAGCCATTTTCACTAATGCCAGTTTTATTCACGTGCCAAGCCAAAAATCCCGTTCTCAGTGCAGCTCTGCTTGTTTGCTTTAAAGAAGGTTGGACAGAATTAATGAAAAAATTTAGTGTCCCCTAGTTCACAGTAAGTTCTCTCTGAGCTGAATTTAATGCCAGGAGTTGGATAGGTTTTAGAAATCAACATAATAAAAACACAGTAAGATGCTTTTGGCCCTTTCCCTTAAGAGAATATTGTATCTACAAAGCAGTTTCACTTTGGTTGAAACAGGAATGCATAATGCTCATTCTACAGTAGCATTTCCAGGCAACCAAGATTCCATCCTCTGAGTTTTATACAAAATACCCTTGGACTTCAATACACCTAAAATGCTTTTGACAACCAACATTTAAAAAAATGCAGTGAAATTTTGTTTAGAATCACTGGAATTTGGAGCAAGTGGCTTCCTGAGATCACTGCCTGGTGAAGACCCCAGTAATCACAGATGGCATAGCTAACATCTGAAGGGACCATCTTAAAATCCAGGCAAATCTTCTAATGTGTTTAATGATAACTTAAGTTTCATTGATCAAACATACATTGGCTTTACGAAGAACCTGAGGCTGAAAGTCATCTATCTTGACCGTCAGACTGATTGTGTTCAAGAACCTTTTCACTGAAACACGTCATGCACAGAGAGAGGGAGGTACCTGTTTCCTAAGTGCAATCCGCTCTATTAATTCCCACCAAAATGCACCCCTGTGCAACCAGCACCTCAGTGAAGAAACGGAATGTCAGAGCAGCCTAGGGCGCAGAGGGTTGTCACACTCATCTCTGTCGCTGTCCCCCAGGGGCAGTCCTCACCGGCCCCCACGAGCTGGCTCTGAGCCTTACACAAGTGGATTACTCAGTGTGCTCCTTTCCCCGCTGCCTCCCTCAGCCAGCTCTTTGTGACATCCGTCCATGCACATGCTTATGATGATGGTGTTTGTTCATTCTCCTCCCAGTACAGAATTTATCAATTCTTTTCACCAAAAAGATGACCTGGACCTGCTTTAACATGCTTAGTTCTTGGAAACAGTTACAATTTGCAAAGTACCTTTTTCTCAAAGCTGAAAATCAGAAGAGGTAACAGAACTGAGGTACAGACGCGCTTTTCCTTGCCATGTGAGTGATGATAATCCTGCTGCAGTACTTCCATGGAATTAGGAATCAGGATAAACATTAGGCAGATTGCCTCTGAGCTCTGAGAGGCATTAAAAAGCAGTATTTTAAAAAGTCACTATGGAAAAAAGTATGAAAAAGAACATGTATATGTATGTATTACTGAATCACTATGCTATACACCAGAAATTAACACAGCATTGTAAATCAACCAAACTTCAATTTAAAAAATGGTCGAAAATATAATAAAATAAAATAACAAAAACAATAAACCCATTAAAAAACAACAAGTCTGCACATGTAAAAAAAAACTATTTTATCACAAAAGTGATACATATTAATTGCAAAATGTTTAGAGATTAATAAAATAAGCAAAGAAAAGTAGCAAAAAAAAAAAAACTCACTAATAATCTCATCTCCTATGGAAATAACTGTTACAATTTTGACTTCTGCCCTGTGTGTATTTTTAAACAAAAGTGAAAGCAGAGGGGAAATAAAATAAAACAAAGAAGTCCCTGTAAGTTCCTGTGTACAACACACAGTTCAAGTCCCATGTATTTTCCTTCCATTTCTGAAACCCACCCTGAGATTTAATGGAACTGTTTCAGGGAGGCGCTAGTTGATTTGTCTTCTTTTTTTGGTCTAAAATGATTTTTGAAATCATTTGCACATTGCCAGCTTGCATATTTTCAAATATATGTCAGAAGAGGCAAAAAATCCCATGCTCATACAAGCAGCATATTTTCAGCAACGTCTCCATTTATATTACAATCATTGGGGTTGCCACAGACAATTTGCAGACACTCTAGGGTCAACATATTATTTTGAGAGCCTGCAACACCTTACCCAAAGCACAGCTCTGAATTCAGATCGCTTTCCTTGAGATCTGTTTCCCACCTCTCACCAGAGCACCCAGAGGAGGAATCAACACAGTCAAAGAGTCATTCAGATGTACAATATTCTGCAGTGCATTTCCACGAAGAAAACTGCAACCTCTGTTTCTAAGGGAAAATTCAGACCCACGCTTGAAAGTCAAAATATTTTCTGTTTTTTATGTTCTGCTGCATTAACTAACAAATCAAAAGCACACGATCTGAACCTTTCTCTTGAAAATAAGTTTTAGGGGCTTTTACAGCCAAAGGAAAAGGAGCCAGGTAAGTATTTTATCTTCCATTTACTCCAAAAGATTTGAAAAAATAGTTCTTCTGTGAGATATCCTCAAAAAAACGTTGTGTGTAAATTGATTCGAGACTCCACAGAACACACACGCAGACTTGTAGGTCCGTGTGTATGCACAACACACATAAGGAATTCTAAACGGAGCTGCTGTTGGAGTGACCAGCTGGTGGAGGAGGGGCCAGGGCCGGCCTGGACCTCCAGGTCTGCGGGGCCGGCTGGGGGTCAGCTTCCCCTCGAGGTCAAGATGAGCGGTGAGCCCTCTGTTACTAGGGGGCTCTTTCATGTTTTATGAACTCAAAAGGATTTGCCTAGATGGTCTAAGCTTCCTTCCAGAACTAACACACTTTGATTCTTCGTCAGAAATAAATCAAATTGTAAGCGGCAGAAAGGAGGTCAAAACAGGGGCCAGGAACTCGGGGGTCACTGGGAGATGGATTGATGAGCATATCCAGGGACCTCAGGAAAGCAACAGACACACAGAAACGGCTTAATCCCCCAGCCTGTGCATCTCCCACTGACCAGGGTGTGCGGGACACAAGACAAGGGACCCCGTCCGTCCCAAGGGAGGGCACGTTCAGGGGACAGACACCCCCAAACTATGTGGCTCCCCACCCCCTTCAGAGAAGGCAGCCATTCAGGGTAAGAGACAGGATTTGGATTTTTTTTAATGAACTGTTTAAAATTTTTCGAATAGCTTCAGATATTCATAAAAATTGCAAATTGCCCACTCTGCTCAATGATGGATAAAGAACACGAATGAGTAATAAAGCTTTGTTAGATGAAATTAGAGTCAATGAAGCCACTGAGATTTTAGGTCCCTCTTCCTGCAGCATAACCTCAGCCCTATTTCAGATGTGGGATAAACCTTCGCTTTTTCCCAGATGTCTGCCCAATAATAACATCTCAAATTGTAGACTATTTTGTCCTTCTTCATTTATCATGTGCAAAATTTGAACTAGGGTCAATTTCTGGAGTTTTTCTTCTAATTTTTTTGTTTCCCATTGGTTTATTTAGTTAGACAACAATACCATGCTGTCTTAACTTATCTGTCTCTGTATCTTTTTATGTCTTTTAAGCGTAACTCTTGCCCACTGCCTTTCTGTTTCAGAATCTCCCTCATAATTCTTTTTTAAAATATTTTTCCATGTGCAATTTCATATCTTTCTCAATGTTGTACATCTAGTACCAAACGTGTCAGTCTTAAAATTGATCCTTTGACTCAGGTTATTATAAGTAAGATAATTTTTTTTTCTCGATTTCTTTCCCTTTTTCTCTTTTCCTGATTCAGTGTCACCATTTCTACATCATTAGGTTACCCAGCACCAGCATTTGAGTTAGTCTTGGTTTTTACTCCTAAATGTGCAATCCTTACTTAAGTCTCCTTGTGGTTTCTCTAACATCTCTTGGTTCACTGAAGAGTGTCTTCCAACAGCTTCCTTGGATGAGCTCCCAGGAGCAGTGTTCTCCTGAGTTTGCACAAGTTCTAAACTATCTGCCTGTAGCCTTCACACCTGAAGGACAGTTCGATGATACGAAAGCCTTCGCTCCCTCCTCATTTCTTTAGCCATCTTCATCCTGCTGCACAAGTTACTGTGGAAAAAAAAAAAAAAGCAAAATTATCTTGATTTTTCCCCATGTCTTAGTTTGCCCTGCTGCATTAAAAGTCTTTCTTTACCCTTGAGGTCACGTATTGAAATACATTTTTCAGTTCTGTTACCTTGGTTTTCTTTTTCAGCCTCTCTCATGTTGGATCTCTTTTGCCTACAGCCTCTGTTCATTTCTCTCTTTCTAAGTTTTTATCCTGATAAAATTTCAAGCAGAAATGTTGCAAGCATAGTAGACCCGTTCTTTTACCCTGATTCACCAATTGCTAATATTCTGCCCCATTTGCTTGGTGATTTGTGCATTCTCTGTCTTCTTCTCTCTCTTACATATATTTTTATTTGCACCCTTTCACCCTAAATGCATCAGTCTATTCCCCTAACAGCAAGGCTATTTTTTTTTTATAAAACCACAGAACATTGTTCAAATCCAGGAAATTTAATATTGATACAATACTGGCATTCATACAATACTGTTGTGTAATTCACAGTGTGTTCAACTGTCATCGATTGTCTCAATAATGTCCATCAGGAAAAGCCGCCCGCTCCGCCCCTTCCAGCCCAGGGTCACACATCAGTTAGTCATCAGCGCTTGCGTCTCCTACACTCTGAAGTGTTCTTACACTTCTCTTTCTTTGATGAATTTCATCTGCTGTTTTTGAGATGGTCGCTCACTGTGGGCAGTTGGGTGTTCTGTTGTGATCAGCTGCAGGTTACGTGTCAGGGCAGAAACACCACAGAAGAGACGTGATCTCGGTGAGTCATGGCTGAGATATGTGACCGTGTCCTGTGGGACGTTAACTTCCGTCCTTTGGGGGAGGTGATGTCTGCCGGGCTCCTCAGGGGTCACGCTCCTACTGTTTTCCTTTGCCGGTAACGAATATCTTGTGGGGAGACATTTGGATGGAAACAAGATGCTTATGAGCCTTACCCTTCCTCCCACCAATCTGGTCGGAAACAACAGGCGTCAGACAGCGGTTTCCTAGCACAATTGGGTCCCATCTACTTCTCTTGTTGGTTTTCTGCAGGAAGGAGGAGTGTTTCCTTTTCACTCATTCATTCAGAGATTGACTGATTCTCATTGTGGTCAGCGGATAACAGCTTCTTTCTATGATTATTAGTTTTTGATGCTCACATTGTCTCAGAATTGACCGGTGGGACTGTCTCCCCAAGTTGGCTTGCAGGGTCTTTGGGCGTGGCTCCATCCTTTGCTTACCTCCTTGCCTCCCAGCACAAAAGGATGTTCTGTCCCCCATCTTGTGCTCTGCTCTCCACAAACCAAGAATCAGCCAGTTCTCCAAGGAAGCCATTTTTCAAGCCATTTTTTTAGAGAATGGCTCTCAGACCTCAAGATGTGGGTGCTCGTGTGAACTGAGGCAGACTGTTCCCGGGCCCCCTCAGCAAGGAGAGCTGGGGACCATATGGATGGGTCCACGTGTGTATGTGTGTGTGTGTGCATGCGTGCGTGCGAACGTGCGGTCCTGGGATTACACGGACACCTCCAGTTCCACTGCGCACCTCGGGGTACACTTTCCTCTCCACGCCCCGTCCCCTACGTGTAAGTCAGGCCTCCAACAGGAGAGGGGGGGGTCGGGGCCAATTATCCTCAATACATTTACCTATTTTCTCGATCCTAAAATACCCAGAAATCGTTTCAGAATTAGTAACCCAAATGTGAAACACAAAGCTACTAATTAGAATTCAGTATGTGTGTCTATTTTTATCTTTAGTCCGAGGTATACAGTCAAAATACTGTGTTCAGAAGTACCTGGGCTGGTTTCTTGCATGCCTGTGTTCTGTACTGCTTTTGACACTTTTTCTCTGTTTTGAATTTTCTCATTTCTGTTCTTCATGTTGCTTTGTTGTTGTGGTTGTTAGTGTTTACTTGCCCTTGGACTCCACGCAGTTCCATCCTCATTCTGGTGACGATTCACTGTCTTTTCATATTTCTGTCCTGAGTTCTGTCAGCCTTCATTTCACACCCCGCTGCTGCCCTCATCTTTCACCTGAGTTTTGCATTTCTGTTTCATTATATAGCTTTTAAAGTGATATTTCTTCTACATTAATGAAAATTTTATTGTTTTATAATTTTCACCTCTCCCAAGAAATAATTTTTTGCAGGATACCCTTCCCCCGCTGCTAATCTTTGTCATCTTTTCTTTCTTTTGCAGCTTTTGACCTAAACTCATTAGCTGCCTCCTTTCAAAGGATGCAGACTTTATAGAGGCCATGAGGAAACTATGTCTAGGTTCCCAATGGTGCCAATGGAAGTTTTACTTTTGAGATGTTAATAAAGAGGTTGTTCATTCCTCAAGCTTTAAATACACACGCACACAGACACACACACACACACACACACCCCAAAGGCTTGAACAAATTCCTTGTTAGAGTTCAAAGATGGCGCAGCTCCCAGCCTCAGGCTCAGGAATTCTCTCCACGGACTCTGCACCTGCGCCTGCCTATCGGCCCCTCCTGAGCTGTGGCACCTCGGGGTCCTCGCACTCTACCGAGGCCTCCTGGCCATCTTAGCCTGTCCTGGAGACTTGAAGAAAGTCTCGGCTACGGTGTTTTTCCTTTCCTCTTATAGGGGTTTTCAAAAGTCATTTTTTAAAAAATAGCATTAACATTCAGGTTATTTTGAAGCCTTTGCAATCACAGACCGCACAAGCGAAGGTTCTCACAGCTCTCTCACCCACGGGTCCGTATGTTAGATTCTGGATGGGCAAGATGTTGAACATAAGCTTTAACAAGTGCAGCGAGACTAAAGGAAGTCGGCGAGCCTGGTATTTTCGTTTACTGTTCAACAGTAATTTTGCCTCCCTGTTCCAAATGAAGACAGGCAGCCTTGAGCCCAAGCAGAAAAAACAATCAGTCTACATGTTTGTTTTATGTTTTTTTGTTTGTTTGTTTGTTTTTACCATTTTGTGGCTATATATTCTGAATTTCAACTGTACCATTTCACTCCTAGGTTTTTTTTTTCCCCTTTTAGCTTTTCCTCTCCTCATTTTTCTCTTTCTTCATAACCTCATCTCACGGCTGGAATGGGCGGAGAGGAAGCAAGGAAACAAGACTACAAACAGTAACTCGGGTGTGTTTGAGATACGATTAAAGCGGAGGATCAGACCCTCGTGGGGCTCCTGATTCCTGCGCTGTGAGTCCCACCTGGGTGACTCATCGCGCTTTGTTTCGTGATTCAAGAATACGAAAGTGATTGCGCAGCGCAAAGAAGCGCAGTGGAAGAACACGGCTTTGTTGCTTGATTTCAAGTATGTTCGCAAACAGCTTTCAGCGCAGACAAAGGAGCAGCGTTCAGGCTCTCTTCTTGTCAAGCAGAGCCAAACGCCCGGATGGAAACTGAAAAGGAAGAGCCGAGCCAATTACCTGTCACTGAACTGTCAGGCAGCGAAACACTCAGGTCTTTGGAAACATCAAACGCAACCTTTGGATGAGTGGATCCCTCTTCGCAGCTAAAATTGTTTGAAAACTGCTTTCTGTTTCTTACATAAAAACTCATACTGTCTTATGTCACAGAATAGTGCAGAATTAGAGAGAAATGGGACAGTGGGGGGAGGGCACTTGGGAGGCTTTCTCCTCCAGTGAGAAGACATGAAGTGGACTAGGATGCACCACCATCACCATCATCATCACCACCACCACCTGATATCACCACCACCATCGCCACCACCACCACCACCATCACCACCACCACCACCACTGACAGCTGACATTTTTAAGGATTCACTCCACCAGGTGTGGGGCCAAGCAATTTACATACATTATGTCCTTTAAGCCTCAAAACAAGCCCAGGATGTAATGTATGCTGCTACTATTATACTAGTCATGCCACGCCTGATGGTAGCTCTGACTTACTGAGTGACTGCTGTGTATCAATAAATGTGCTAAGCCCTTTATGTCCACATCTGTGCCTTAGTCCTCACGACAACTCATTAAATCAGCCCCATTTAGTAGATGAGGTGATTGAAGCGACAAAGGTAACTTACCTAATCGACACACCTTGAGAAGCCACAGTCTGTGTGAGGGGGGTGGTCTTACAGAGGATGACGGTGTTGAACACGTTCCCTGGGTCTCTGAAACTGGGGAAAGTCCCCATGTAAAGTCTGTCCAGGGGTCCCTCCATCCCCTCAACACGTGATGATGATGAACGACCATCGTCTGTGGAATGCTCAGTGCTCTCGGACAGAGCCCGTGCCCTGTTGGTCTTGGCTGTGTTCGAGGCTCTTGTTCATAACTATGTCCATCTGATGACCATGAATGCTGTCAGCTGTTCTTTCCTCCTCTCCCCGTCTTCACACATCCCAGGAGTCACACTCCCACTGCTCCGTCATCCCTTGCTAGCAGTAGTGAACACACTGAGAGGGACACAGAAAAATGCAGAGAAGAGAGGGATTCTAGCACCTGTTTTATTCACCGTGATCTTGGCGACTAATGCATTTTGAAACGTTGGCATGTAGTGCTCTGCTGTTTACTATGCCTGCCCTGCAATACATTAACACATGTTTCTTCTTTCTCAGGATGAGACTTTCTGGTTTGCCTTTTAGAGAAAGCTGCTATACTTCATTATAATGTCCTAACTGTCTATCTTTTATGCAAATGTCAAGTATTTATACTAACCCCGGATTTTCACAGTCGTGCAAAGCTTGAAGGCAGAAGCTCACTGACCTGGAGACGGTGGAGTTCCAGCGTCCTGTAGCCAGTCAGACAACAAAGGCAGGGCCAGAGAAGAACTCTGATTAGAAACATGGAACTCTCCAATGAACACATACAAATGGCCAATAGACACATAAAAAATGCTCAGTATCACTAATTATCAGAGAAATGCAAATCAAAACCACCATGAGGTCTCATCTCACACCAGTCAGAATGGCCATCATTAAAAAGTCCACAAACAATAAATGCTGGAGAGGGTGTGAAGAAAAGGGAACCCTCCTATACTGCTGGTGGGAGTGTAGTTTGGTGCAGTTATTATGGAAAACAGTATGGAGATTCCTCAAAAAATTAAAAATAGGCTTACCCTATGTTCCAGTAATCCCACTCCTGGGTCTATATCTGGAGGGAACTCTAATTTGAAAAGACACATGCACCCCAGTGTTCAAAGCAGCACCATTTACGATAGCCAAGACATGGAAACAACGTAAATGTCCATCGACAGATGACTGGATAAAGAAGCTGTGGTATATTTATTCAATGGAATACTACTCAGCCATAAAAATGAATGAAATAATGCCATTTACAGCAACATGGATGGACTTGGAGATTGTCATTCTAACTGAAGTAAGCCAGAAAGAAAAAGAAAAATGCCATATGAGATCAATCATATGTAGAATCTTAAAAAAGAAAAAAAGAAGACACTAATGAACTCATCTACAAAACAGAAACAGACTCTCAGACATAGTTATGGTTACTGGGGGAAAGTGGGTGGGAAGGGATAAACTGGGAGTTCGAGATTTGCAAATATTAACTACTATGTATAAAAAAAGATAAAACAAATTTCTTCTGTATTGCACAGGGAACTATACTCAATATTCTGCAGGAACCTATAATGAAAAAGAATATGAAAAGGAATGTATGTATGTATATGTATGACTGAAACATTATGCTGTATGCTGGAAATTGACACATTGTAACTGAGTATACTTCAATTTTAAAAAAAAAGAATTATGGAACTCTAAGACTATTATCTGACCTCCTCATTTGTAAAGAAAGTAGGATAACAAGGGAGGGGTGCCCAAGGTCACCCCTCCAAGTAGAGAAGGGATTGGAAGCGACACCCAGGCCAGCAGCCACCCTGACCTTTAACAGCTCTGAACCCGCTAGTGCATGATGCTGCTGGGTTTCTAACTTAACTGTTAAAAAAGTTATTAAATTGTTAAAACCAAAACAACACAAGCAATTTTTAAAATGGTTCAAATTAGGATGTTTTGAACTGTTTGATTTCAACAATAAATGGAATTATTGTGCCACATAATGAGAAATCAGGTACCAAATGGTTTGATGCTTGGAAAACTGAGAGTCACAACAACTTCCCTGAAGACCCATGTTCTTTCCACTGTCTGTTTTGCCATTTGGTTTCCTTTTACCCTCATGCTTGTGCGCCCAGGGCTGCAGGAAGGCTGAAGTGGGTCTGAGTTCCCCATCTTCATCCAGCAAAATCCAAGACCTGGGAGAGAGAGAATGGTCTCTCAAAGGAGTTGCACCACTTTTTAATAAAGAAGAAAACCTTTTTAGAGACTCACCACCACCAATGATGAATCCAAAACTTTGGCTCATTTTTCATTTGGAATCTTTGTTTTCTTCTTGTTACATTTGAAAAGTCTGTTGGGTTCCTGGGACACCGGTTCTTTCTCAGATCCGTGCTTTGCTCCGATCTCCCCCCAGGGGGTCTTGACACTCTCTTTAGAGTGTCTTTTGCAAAGCTAATTAAAAAAAACTTAATGAAATCCAACTTAATAATTTTTTTCTCTTTCATGGATCATGCTTTTGGTTTTGTGTCTTAAAAAGTCTTCACCAAACCTAAGGCCATCTAGAATTTCTGCAGTGTCGCCTATCAGGTGTGGCATAGTTTTGCACTCTACAACTATAGTTCTTCCAGTCCTCTTACCGGTAGTTGCTGTAGAAATGGGCAGAAACACATTCACCTTGCCTCTTGGAGGACGCCTCTCATTCAAGCAGAGAATACAGGCATTTGCAGGGATGTGTAAGCCTTTGAGTTACATCACCTCCTCAAAGAGTGGAAATGCTGGGAAGGGAAAATGTGAATAAAGGATGAAAAGATGTTTGCTTTTCTGATATAGTTTTAATTTTTACTACAGTTTTAATCCAGAGAAACACATTCAAGAGAGAGAGAGAGAGATGTGAGAAAGGACTGAATGGTGGTCCAAGTCTCAATCCCCTGGGACTGATGAATGTCACCTTATTTGGAAAAAAGGCCTGTGCAGATGCAACTTAGTTAGAGATTGCAAGGTGAGGCCATCCTGGGTTATCTGGATGGGTCCTAAGTCCAAAGACCAGGATCAGAGATGAGGGACACAGAGCAGGCAGCCATGTGAAGACAGAGACCAGAGAGACACAGCCACTAGAAGGATCCCTTGGAGACACCAGAAGCTGAAAGAGGAGAGGAGGGGAGCCTTCGGGGGGGGAGGCCCTACCAAAACCTTGACTCCGGACCTCTGGTCCCCAGAACTGGGAAAGAGTAAATTTCTGCTGGTGTTAAGTCCCCATGTTTGTGGTCCTTTGTTACAGCAGACCCAGGCAACCAATATAAGTGCTAAATGAAGGACATAGTTTGCTGAATCATTCAGAATCTTGGCTATTGGAGGTATATACCTAAAACCAACTTCTTGTTTTTATTAACGCTTGGTCTGACATTAAAAGAATATTAAACAAAATGCTTGGTGCTTATCCAAAATTAGTTTCCTTCAAGCTCAGCCAGATTTGGGGAAAGTCTTGGCCTGGTTTCACAGACTGGCTTTGAATCCTATTTCTTAAATCAAAAGCAATGTCATTTTTGACAGTCACTAGAAATGGCAGAGGAAGATCATTTAAATTTTCTTCTTATGCAAATGAATTTCAGGGTTTCTGACGATGGGGTCTCTAACCATGCAAGTATTTTGCCAGATAGACTTAAGGCATTTAAAAACTGTGCTCAAATGACACAAACAAACTTCTTTACAAAACAGAAATGGGTTCTCAGACATAGGAACCAAATTTATGGTTACCAGTGGGGAAAGTGTGTGGAGGGATAAATTGAGAGTTCAGGATTTGCAGATACAAACTACTATGTATAAAATAAACAAGGTCCCACTGTATAGCACAGAGAACTGTATTCAGTAGCTTGGAATAGCCTATGATGAAAAAGAATATGAACATATGTACGTATGGCTGCATCACTATTCTGTACACCTGAAATTAACACAACATTGTAAACCAAAGATACTTCAACAAAAACAAACTTTAAAACTTAAACCAATAACAAAAAATAAAAGAAAATACATAAATAAATAAAAATAGAAGCATTTTCATTGTTTGCTTCCATCTTCTTATATTTCAGGCCAAGATAAAACAGGGAAAAGGGGTACAATTGCTATTGGCTTTCAGGGACTAGGGGACACCGCCTCCTCCACACATTTAAATTGGTTTCTTTATATTTTTACATTTTTCTAAGGCTTCCAGCCTTTCAGGAGCAGAAATGTTACCTCCCTCTTATAATGCATCGTGTGGTTCCCAGCCAGGAAAGCATCCTGTGTGATTATGGGGGAAATTAAACAATTATATTTTCACTAGACTCTTACAATGCCCCAGTGTGGTAGCTCAATATTATTTCCATTGTTTTGGCAGATGAGGAGCCAGCCGAGGTGTTAAATTATTTCCCCCCAAAGCATTCTGAGGAACTGTCTCAGGAAAGGATGGACCTCCACCTCCCAGGTGTCTGCATTAGAACACCGGGACCTAATGTTAATTCACTCGTCCACATGGCTGACATGCCCAACCAAATCTTCAGAGGCATGCTGTCAGTCCTTTGGCTGAAGCCAGAGTAGGGTGGATCCAGAGCAGCCATAGGAGGTGACCCACCTGTAATTGCTGGCTGGCATGTGTGACGAGGCCAGAGGAGATGGATGCTGGTTTTCCCTTCGCGTCCGGCAGTGGGTGGCTGCTCCCAGAGGCTCAGGAGCCTGGAATTGCCTTTAGACACTCACTCCTTCCCCTCTCAGAAGGTAAGTCAGCCTGGAGTGCTGACGTCTCCTCATGGGCTTGTCTGAAACCATCTGAGATGAGGTGTAGAGTCCCCTGAGAGCACTGGGACCTGTTCTTGAGGAAGATGGGAACAGGGAAAGCTCTCAAAAAGGGCAGTGAAGATGCTGAAACAAGACCGAGGGAAGACAAGCACCCTCCCTAACAGTGTTCCTGCAAATCCATAGAAGGAAAAGTCACGGAGCCAGGGCTCCAGCTAAAAGAAGAATTTCTTTTCTTGGGGATTTTAGATTGTGCCAGAATGTGCCAGTGGGGCATCGTAGGGACTTCTAGGTACCTGCTTGGCAGGTGGTGCTGATGCTGTGTGCTCTGTTCATGGTCCATCAGGCTTGACCAGAGCAGCGCACCAGGCTCGCTTCCAGCTGTGATCACTCCACCTCTGTGCCTGGAGACTTTCTCTGGCAGCTGGATTCTTCTCAGCCAGCATCAAAGAATTAACACCCCCTCCCAACCCCCCCCCACCCCCCACGCACCCTTGAACAGAGACTGATAGGAACTGATGCATAAAACCCCTGCTGCATCATGCTCCGAGCTGTGTGCGATGCTGGTACCCACGGAAGCCCCGCAGGACTGAGTTCTGGGCGCCCACAATGCTTATTTGCTTCACAATGTGCTTTTTATTGGCTGCCTCCACTTACTGGCCTTCCTTCCCCAACCCCCCTCCCACTGCTGTTTCCTGGGATCACCTCCAAAAACTTGCACTTGTCTCGAGGTCTGCTTCTGGGGAAACCAAACTAAAACACTTGGCAAAGTTATCTGTAAGCAGAGCCTCTCCTCTGCCTAACGGTTGCTGGCTCTGCATTGACAAAGGCTCCCTCTGTTCATAGCGCTCTCTCATTCTCCCAAGAAAGACCCAGGCAGAATAGTTATCTGGTCTAAAGACATAGCTGCCCTCTTGGCTCATGAGTTGATTGTTGACAGAGAACTACTTTTGGGTCTATCATTTTTAACACACCAGAAAAGAACGGCTCTACTCCATCAACCAACAGAGTCAAGTTGACCCGTATAGGACACTTTCCCTAACAACAGAAGCAGATTATTTTCAAGCAACCCGGGAACACAGACCAAGACCCGATCCTGGGCTGTGAAACCAAGAGCAACAAATTTAAAATAATTCTATCAAACTAGAAATCAGTAAGACATATAACCGAGATATTATCAAAACCTAGAAGTTTGCGACACACTACTAAATCATCTATTATTCAAAGAGGACGTCTCAAGAGAAATGAAAAATGCTGCTGTGGTGTTTCTTTGTGCACTTGGGTACCAGTGCCCTGAAACTGCGGTGCCAGCCCTGCACCCACAGGGGCACCAACGCCTGAGATGCAGACAGAACCCATCAAGGACTGAGGCACAGAGAAGGTTACTTTCGTACACGAAGGAGAGTTTAACCCCTTCCAGTGAGAACAGTTTGAGGGGAAACAGACTATTTACATAGGCTCCAAGCATCTTCACACAAATGACTTCTTTTAAATCTTATTTTTTATTGAAGTGTAGTTGATTTACAATGTCAGTTTCATTGTTAGCACAGTGATTGAGTTGAGCACATACATACATATATATTGTTTCTTTTCAGATTCTTTTCCATTATAGGTTATTACAAGGTATTGAATATAGTTCACTGTGCTACACAGTAGATCCTTTTTGTTTATCTGTTTTATATATAGTATATATAAATGTGTGTGTGTGTGTTTTATATCCTTTCCCTTGGATAACCATGGTTTGTTTTCTATGTCCATGAGTCTGTTTTTGGTTTGTAAATAGAATTTCTATCATCTTTTTTTTTTTAGCCCCCACACACAAAAGACTTTTAATTGCAACGGAAGGAATAGTAACTTCACTGTGGAGAGAGCTGGCAGACGCCGCCTCAACCAAGCAACGAAGGCCCAGCTCCTCGGTGCTGGAACAAACGAACACAGTGCACAATTCTGAGGCGATGCTCTCAGAAGGACACAGCACTGCAGAACTTCTAGCCAAAGAGAAGAAAAGAAAACAGCACAGTCCGAACTGAATTGTGAGGAAACAGCTGACAAATGCAAATGGAGGGCACGCAACAAATTAAGTAGTCTGAAGTCCGTAAAAGTGTGCAAGTTAAAGAAGCACCCTTCCTGGTTAAAGAGACAACTAAACAAGCAGATCAGTCCGGACTGGGTCCTGGGCCTCGCTTTGTGTTACTGTTTGCTCTGAAGGTCTTTACTGGGACAGTTGGTGAAATCTGAAAGTCCCAGATTGCATAATACTATCACAGTATCATTTCCCTAGTTACGTAAGACCGTGTCCCAGTACTAGGAAAATAAAGCAAAGCACAGGTTCCCCCCGACTGTCTGTGAGCAGACCATTCCCAAGAAAGCTTTTGTAGCTGAAACGATGTAAAGTGAAGGAGTTACCTCAAGACCTGCGCTGCTAAAGGGTGCAGAGAACCCAGGGTGCGGAAGCCCAGGTGCTCGCACACATGCTTCACCGCTCTGGACGCCGAGGTGCTGAGATGCTGAGTGTGGACCCAGAGGGAGCTGGGCAGGGCCCCGCCTGCCGCCTCGATAACCAACCGCGTGTGCAAAAACCACACTGAATGCAACTTTCCCTTTTCACCTTTTTTTTTTTTTTGTAAAAGTGAAAAATAGTTTTTTTGTTAGCGAAAACAGGTACTAATGTAGGTTTTCCCTAAAAGTGAATAGCTTCAAGTGAATCTATGGAAAGTGGGGGATCCCTGCGTTTAGGGGGGAAAGAATGTGAAGAAAGCAGTTCTGTGTCCTCCAGCAGTTCAGGGCGGACAGTGAGGGGCAGCAAACCGACCCAGGCCGGGGCCGGTGTTTGCAGAATCCGGGGGAAGGTATTAGTCACCCACTTTTGCTGTGAGTCTGAAATTCCTCCAAAATAAAAAAGGTTAAAAAGCCACCCTTGTCTTCTGGTACACTGACACACAAGAACTTTGAAGAGCCACCTATTTCAATAAGCGGTTTGTATCTATTCATTCCGATGACCACAGGCTTTTATTTGAAGTGACACTAGGGTCATCAAATAATGAGTGATGTGGAGAGACTGCTGTGGCGACATAAAAAAAGAATAAATATCAAAATCCTGTTTCTTTTTTTCTAGATAATTATTTAATAAAAATTACCTTCACACTCAAAAAAAAAACCCCACTCTTGTTATAAGTATTAAATGAACTAATATTTATAAAGGGCCTAGAACATAGCCTTTAAAATATGTCTTAATATGTCAGTAATATCAATATATTATTACTGCCATCCAGTGCAGAAGTGGTAGGGCCACCTCTAGATGGCCTTTCATCTGCTCATGTCTTCCCTCCCTTATTCAGAGTTGAGGTGGGAAAGCCTCTACATAAACTGTGAAGTGCAGTGCCCTGTGACTATTGTGAGCTTGGGAGGTGACTGTAAACTGGGTTTCGTCTGTATTGCCGACAGCGTGGTTGGGGTGCAGGAAACTCAGGCAGCTTCACTAAGGTGACAGGGTCAGGGGACATCCCAGACTCCCCAGGCTTCAGTCCTGTCCTTTTGACATTAGTTGGTGGACCAGAAGGGAGAGTTCAGGAGAGGGGATTTCTCTCACAACCAGACTTGTTTTCACCTGGCTCAGTCCTGCAGGTGTGCTTGTGACCCCTGACCCCTCCTGAGGCCTGGCTTCCCCAGGGAGCTGGGGCATTCGGAAGGCGTGGTCTGGATGCTCCTGCGGGCGCCAATCACATTTCAGTGTCTTCTCCTCTCCCTCTGATGCTGGAACGGTATCTTTTCTTCTATAGGATGCTAAAAAAGATCTTTTCTCTCCATCTGAAAACACAGAAGGAACACGTGTGTGTTCACTCCACAGGCCCAGGATTCTGGTCCCTCCCTACAAGCATCCAAAATTCTGAGGCGGGTTCTTCCCAATAATGGTCGTCTCCCTACTAACATTTCTATAGACTAAATGACAATTTTTAAAAATGGGTTGCCTAGGGAAAAAAATGTTTCTTCCTCATCTTAGCATTGTTTAATGGGCTCCAAATAAGTGAGCATCCACAGTTCATGTTTGCAGTGACCACAGACAAATTTGTTTCACAGATTAAGTGTGAGGAAGAAATCTATAAGCGATTTTCCTCCCTGAAACACTAATTTCACTTACAGAATGGCACTCTCAGGCAAATCAGGACCTGCAGACCCTATGCTTTGAGAAAACAGTCATATATACATGTACATAAAACTGCCAGCTTCAGTTTCCCCGTCTGTAATCTGTGGGTTTATGGTGAGAGTTGAATGGCAGAATAATAGGAGAGAAGTGTTTTCTGTGAACAGTAGTTAACAAATACCCCAGATTCAGCAATGGTATAGCTAGAAAATCTTCACTTTTCACTTCCCACTCAAACCCAGATGCTTCTCAGCTAGGAGGCTCACGGAGCTTCCTGACATGACTGCTCACCAAACACAAGCTCCCCCAAAACAGAAGGCATATTCCCTATGAACACAGCCCATTATCAGCCGGCAGTGGGTGAGAAAGGACAGGGGTGGACCCTGAGTTTAAAAACAGAAAAGGAAATGCAGGTTATTAAGAGTGCACGGATAACACCAAGCAGGTTTCTGGTGCTTAGGAATAAGTTGTTCTGCTTTTTGGTTTTGTTTAAGGAAAGGAATATTCAAGTGCCAGAGAGCCCTGGAATTTCTCACAGATCTGTAGACTAATAAAAAAAAAAAAGTTAAATAATCTGCTCCTATTTGGGGTGCCTCCAAGCAATAAAAGTAAAAGATGTCAGAGTATTTTCTTTGCCGTACACTTTTTTGACAGACACAATCACCAGTCGACAGCTGGATGTATGTCAGCTAACTTTCTGATTTCTTCAGGAAGCAATAGATTAAGTCAATTTAGCCCCACTTCACTGAGTACCCCAACCATAAATAGTAAGCTCCATCTACTTAAAATTTTACAACAAGGATTTGCATATTTACCTTCAGGTGGTAATCTACAAGCATGAAGTTAATTGGTATTTGGCCACTCTTATTTAATGTCTCATTAAAAATTCCTTAAGCTACTCAAGACAGCAACTTCTGCAGCATTTAAATGCATAGACACTACAAGAAGAATGTATGAATTACTTTTCTATCTCATGGTCAAAGTGTTTTCATAATGGCTACTATTGTTTATTAATTATTACAGCTCATTATGTATCATATTCCAGGCATGAGGGAGACATTTCAGCACTTGATCTTTACCCTCTTAGGACTAACATTGAAGGTAGGACCTCTTACCTGCGTTACACAGAAGGGAAAACCAAGGCCCTCAGAGGATGAGACCTGCCCCGGAGCCCTTAGGGGACAGGGGTGGATTTTTCTGCATTACTCCCACCCCCACTGGCCCCAGGACTCTGACACTGACACTTTTCCTTTGTAGCCCTATTGTACGTATTTCACATTTATGAAACACTCTTGTTTTCTTTCAGTCCATGCGACACATTTTTCCTCCATGCAGTTCCTCCAAATTCCAGGTGTCGGAAGCCATCACCATAATCGGGGAAATGCTGAGTAAGCGTTTTCGGCCTGCACTTTTTGAGTACAGTGCATTTTGCCCAGAAGGTTTTAGTGGAACTCCTGTGATGGCTTCAATTTCTGCAAGCTTCTTGAGGGTAGGAAAGAGATTCTGCTCACCTTCCCAAGTCTATCGCCCCTCCAAGAGTCCCCAGCACATAGCAGGCACTTAATAAACACTGAATGAACTGGATGTGTAGTTAATTGTTTTTTTCCCAAAATCCTCAATTAGGACAATGAACGTACATACACATTTTCAAATAATGTATTTAGTGAAGGATTTGTGTCTCCCGCCAGGACTTGGGATGGAGGGGTAGGGGTAACTCGTCCCTCTGAGATGGACACTACCTGGTAGCATCATTCAACTGAACCTTGCTCGGCCTGGGGGCTCGCCTACCCACCCTGGAACCGGGCTCTGGGTCCGCAAGAGGACCCTGGGGAGGGAGCGGCCCACGGCCTCCCGCGCGCAAGCGGGGACTGCGTTGAAGTTCAAAGGCACATGTTAACCAGCAAACAAAGGGCGGCGTGGTCTCGGTCCCGGGACCAGCTGCGGCCGCCTTGGAAGGGCAAGAGGGTCGCGGCGACAAATGGGCATTCCGCACACAAGCAGACGGACACCCGATCTGGTTCTCGGAGCGCCAGGCCAGCAGCCCCAGGGCCGCCGTCCCGAGAACTTTGCCGGCCCTCGCGGGGCCTGGCGCCGGCGGTGGGGAGGGCCGGGCAGATGGATCTCTAGGGGACTCCCAGCGGCAGGTGGCCCGCTCCCGGCCCAGCCCCGACCCCGGGCGTCTCGAAGAAGCTCCCGGGAGCGAGGGCCAGGCGGCGGCGCGGAACCCGGCGGAGCAGGCGGAACAAAGGGAGCCGCGGGCCGGGAGGATGCTACGCTCCCCTGCGCCCCACCCGGCCCGCTCTCGGGCGCTGCCTCGCGCGCAGGTAGCCCGGCCTTCGGCGCCGCGGGAGGGTGTGTTGGAGCCGGGCACACAAAGACTCACTTCCGCGGGGCCAGGCGCCCCGACCCCCTCCCCGCCACTCACTGCCCGTCCTCATTCCTGCACCCCGGCCGCCGGCGGGCCCCGAGTGCCGCGCGGTGCCGGGCGGAGCCTGTGCAGGTGACCCCCGGAGGATCGGGGCTGGCTGGAGGCGGCGGCCGGGGACAGGCGTGCCTTTCCGGGCTGCCGCGCCGCCGCGCCGCCCAAGTCTGCAATCACTCTCTGCCAGAAGCAGGGCTGGGCGCGCAGCCGGGGAGCGCCCCGCCGTGCACCCCCTGCGCCGCCGCGGCCAGGCAGCGGGGCCGGGGCGCTGGGAGCGGACTGGGAACTTCTCGGGGCCGGCGCCCGGCCGCTAGGTGAGAGGGGCCGGGAGGGGGAGGCCGCAGGCGGCCGCGGAGGGGCCGGGGCGGACGCAGGGGCGCGCGGGCTCGGGGCGGGGCGCGGCGCAGCGCAGGCTCGGCGCGAGGGCCGGGAGCCGCCGCCGCGCCGCCGGGAACAATGAGGCGCGCGGCGCGGGCTGAGCGCAGCCTCGCGCCGGCCCGGAGGCCGAGCCCCGCGCGCCTGCCGCTGCTGCCCTGCGCCGAGCGCTCTGGCCCGGACGCGACCCCGCCGGCCGCCCGGGACGCGAGCGCGGGTCGCCGGGGCTGGGAGGTGGAGCCGGGCGGTCGCCGCGGGAGCCTCTGAGCCGCGCGCGCGTCGGGCGCCCGGGCCCCGGGTCTCCGCTCCAGTCGGGGCGAGTGTGGGAGCGCGTGGCGCGCGCCCGAGCGGCTGCCGGAGGCGAAGATGTGACACGCTCGTCTCCGACGCGAGTGCCGCCGGGTCGGGCCCTGGGAGGCGCGTCGTCCAGAGAAGGTGGGCGACCTAAGGCGCGGGGTCGAGCGGGGCGGAGGCGGCCGCCGCGGGGTCTCCGCGGCCCTGGCCCCGCTCAGCGCCGAGTTAGACTCGGCGTCCTGGCGCCAGACCTGCTTGGGGGACGTTAAGGGTGGTTTTCGGGAGAGAAGCAGGAAATTCTTCCAGAGGTGAGCCCACCGGAGGGCTGGCGCTTTGGGGACGCGCGGACACGGCTGTGCCCAGGTGGCTTGTATTTTGGCTCTGGAAGGGAATCGAGGTTTTTAATCGTCTTTCTCCACTCCACCCCCATGCAAAACTGCACTTCTTAAAGCTTCAAGTGCGTTCCATTGATTTCCAGTGTTCTGTGGCTGGAACGATTAGGGGCAGGAAGGATCTTTAGAATCCTGAATACCCGGTGTTAATTCTTGCGCACTTGGGTCAGGAAAACTCCTGCTTTGGGGTGGTTTACTTTCCACCGTGTGCACAGAGGCTTTTGGATGCATCTTGGGGGTACGGAATGTAACATCCCTCTCTTGTTCGGATTTTGCAAGGCTGGGGGACGGCGTGGAGTTAAACTCAGGGCTGGAAGCGAGTGACGCTTTGCAGAGCGATCCGAATAGCTGTTTGGAGAAGCCGTGCTTTCCAGGAATTTAAATGAGACTTTTTGTGATCGCCTTCCAGGTCTCTCCTCCTGGTACCATCTTTGTTTTGTCAGGCTGAACTTTGAGAGCTCTTTTATAATCTGAGAAGCACTTGAGAAAAGAAATGCCTGGCTAGATTGTTTGGTGAACGTATTTTTAGTGGTCATGGTAAAAATTTGAGGAGAGGTAAACCGTATTTGGTCGAAAGCTTTGCTTTCTGTGCGGTTCTAACGTGAAGGGGCCGGCGGGTCCTCCACGCGGCTAGCTGTCTGCTGGTGAGGACATTACTGGCGGACTCAGGACGCGTTTTAAGTACTTTCTGCACTTTTTAAAAGTCTCAGGCCAGTTAGTTGATATTTACATTTTTGGAAATTTGGGTCAACATACTTTGCCACATTGAAATAAAATTTGTGGCTAATAAGGAATTTCCAACATTGAAGAGCTGTATGTCATCCTGTTGTTGCAAACTTGGAGTTAATATGGCTCTTAAGAGGAAAAAATGATGCATGATCTTGAACTTACTTCTACCCACTCTCTTTAACCCATTATTTTTCTGAAACTGGCAACCAAAATTTACAACACTGGACGGCTTGCGTTTTCCACTAATGCATCAGGAAAACTGTTGACAGTAGGAGATGGATATTGTGATCAGAATAGGAGCGGCTTAAAACAGGGGGTGAATCGCCTTGGATTTCACAGCTAGGTTAAAAAAAGTCACTCAAACATGCTGGAATTCTTGATCCAATTTTTGTTGTGAGTGAGGTAAACTGTAGCGTTTCACCTTTTTGTTTGGTGCAGTTGAAGCTGCTGGAGCTTTGAGCTAAATCTCTGTCAAGGCTGTGGTGTGAGCCTCACTTTTAGTGGGGTTCTGAGCCCCACCACTTGGGAGGGGGAGATGGTTGGGGAGGGCATTCAGCGTGGAGACCAGCAGAGGTGAGTGTATTCTGTGCTGCACACGATCCGGGAAGCAAAGATGAAGAAATGAGAGCATTTAGCCTGGAGGGTTCAAGGCTGAGATGATTTAATATTTGAAAATATGTGAACGGATTTATTATGCAGAGAAAGGCAATCAACTGTGCTCAGTCTCTGATGAGGATAATTAACAGGGAATGGGTTTACTCATGGGCTGAAGACTTAAGCTGGGTCCAGGGATACGTTAAATAGTGAAGTCGTTGCTGCGACATTCCTGTACATGTTTGTATCTGCAGCTCTTTTTCTGAGACTCTCCTCTTTCCGAGATGATTTAAGTATGAGTCTCTGATCTGTTGCTTATACTGAAATTTTATACTCTAGCTCTAGAATTTATCCAAGTATTTCTCAAGTGCTCCCATTTTCCCTATAATGACAAACTCATTTCTAGGCTTCTGTACCTACCACTTAGGTAAACAAATGGTGGTTCCTTTCCAGAAACTTGGGGATCTTTGCCCTTTGAGAAACTTTTAATTTTCAGATTTGGTGTCTTATTCTTGATTTTTTTTTTTTTTTGAATAAAAACATCTTAGGCATTGGTAATTGGGGCAGTTTTTTTTTTCTTTAATATTCACCTTTCTTTAAGTAGACAGTGTTTTTACCCCTCCTGGATCCTCTCTTACATAATCTTAAATTTTAATTTTTAAATTAAGTGAAGTACTTTATTCGACTTGCTTAAATGTCTTAGCAAAAGATAGTGCCTTCAAGGTAGAGATATGTTAAATTTTGAGATTTTAAGCACTGAAAGCTTCTTCATAAAAAAGAACTATGGTATGAAATTCACGACTGACGGTAAGAGAAATAAGTACATGGATTTCGATGTTAACTGGGGGATCTGGACCAGGAAGGTAGTATTCACCCAGCAGTTTTCAGTGTTCTTAGCAGGTTGGTGCCAAGGCCAAGCCCTGCGTGTCCTACAGAAGATGACCAGCTACTGTTAGGGTATCAATGTTGGACTTTTCCAGTCAATGCATCTGCCATTTTTTCTGAAAGCCTTCCTTCCTACTTTTGAGAGATGTGTTTGTAAACATTATTAAATACACAGGGTATAGGCAGAAACAAGGATTTATTAAGCTCCTTACCAAATCCCATCCTGATCTGAAATTCCAAGCCCCTCCTCCAGAACTGATGGAGAACAGCTGCACTTCAGAACACCTGGAACCCGCCTGGCCTGTGGGTGGTGTGGCGGCCACAGGGTGAAGGGTGTGGGGTGTGGCCGGAGTGGTCCTGAGCTGGTGGTTTGGGCCAACACTTGCATCCGTCCTTGACCTGCCGCTTGGTACAGCTGGGTCCCAGCAGTGGTCTGGCTACTAAGACAGTCTTGGCTTGTCCACAGGCAGGTTCCGGGCTGTCTTGTCCCTCTTGCTTTGGGGGAGGAACTGCTCTGTGGATGGAGATGACGTCAGAGCAATGCTGCCCACCGCCAGGAAGTTCTGTCTGCACAGAGCTGTCCATGCCCCTCCTGGTTTCTGCTGCCCCCTGTCGTCCTCTCTAGGAAAGAACCTCCAGTTCCAGGCAGACATGGTTTCTAAAACTTGTGAGGGCTGTGGTTGCAGTTTTGCACTGGACTTTTTCAGAGAGCCCAGTGGCAGGGAGAGCTCTTGGCTGACGGCCCCGACCCGAGTCCTAGGGCTGCCACCCCTGCAGTGACCAGTTTCCAGGGCTGTCAAATGAAGACGCAGGTTAAATCCTCTCCAAGGTGTCTTCTGATGCTGGCATTCCTCCGAACTAATCACCGTGTATTCTGGGATCCCGCGCAGCTGATTCCCCTGCTCTGAAGAGAATGAACCTTTAGTTCACATGGTGGACACATCCCTTCAAACACTGCGTAGCCTGGGGAGAGCAGAGATTCAAAGGATGATGACAGCGACTGCTTCGAGGTTCACTATTATCCCGCCCTGCTGCTCGGTCTGCACAGGGTGTGGAGGAGCACCCTGGCCGCAGCTGGGATGTATTATCATCACCCCCGTTTTCCAGGTGAGGATACTGAGCCCAGAAAGAGGACGTGTCTGCCTCAAAAGTCGCTTAGCAAGGACGTGGCAGAGCTGGGATTGGAGGCTGGGTTTGTGTGAGATGAGGTCCCGCTCCCCAGGGGAAGGGGAGGACTCCTCTCCTTGTTGTGGGACCAGAGGAGGACTGGCTGTAAGCATCCACGTCTCCAACCACAGCTGGGCTTGCTGGCTCAGGAGGGCTGTGCCAGGATGAAAGCAGATGGCAGGGACCCCACGCCTTCACCAGAACTCAGAGGGAGAAGGAGAACTGAGCTGACACTTAACAGTGGCCCCTGCCATTTGGAATATTCAAGTGGATGATGTTAGAATGAAATTCAGGCTCACAGGTTGTCACAGAAGTGAAATTTCCAAGGAAAAATTTAAGCTACGATTCGAGAACATTACCTCCATGCTTTGAGTTACGGGGTTGGTGAAGAGAGCAAAGCTTAGAAAGTGGTCTCTTGGGACATTTAGAAATATATTGGAAAATACACTGTAAAGAAAACTCCTGCGACGCCTTGATTATAAGCCTCTGTTTTCAGAAGTTTATAATTCACACATTAAGTGTTACTCTGGGCTGCTTCTAAGGTTTGAGCCTGAGAGGAAGATGCTTTATTAAATTTAGAACAATTGGTTTTCCATGTTCAAATTATTTTTCAAATAAAGGTCCTTGCATGTGGGTAATTGTTGTGGTTTCTAAAATGACTTAGCTTTAAATTAAATTAGGGAAAGGGTAAATCCCTTAGATAATCCAATAGCGCTCATTATTCAGAAATAAATGTGAATAGTCGCTTCCTCGAAAGCATAGTGATATAAGTGTATATAAGTTTATGATGTGTTAAAAACCTGTATTTGTACCTCTGGCTACAAATGGGTCGAAAAAAGTACAATTAATACAGGATTTGCCTTCCAAATGATACAGTTCATCTAATGACAATGTGAAACTCTAAGTACATGATTAAATGAATGAATTTGTTTTTACTGTTAGAAGAGGGAGCTTACCATGTAAATTACATTGTACAACTGAGAAAACTGTCACCTGAGAAATACCAATACAAAAAAAGGCGGGGGGGGGGACTATCTTTTGGTGCACCTTAAAACCACTCCCTGTCGAACCACAAGGCATACATGGTTTGATGAGCGTGCTTTGCAGGGTATGTATTTCCCATAAGCCCACATACTCTTCTCTCGAGTGAAAAATTCAAGTTCTGTACGTGGGGAGAGGCAGACAGAACAGGACTTTATCAGGACGGTCATGTGTGCGTGTGTTGGCTTTATACTGCTCTGTTACACTTTCACTGGGTGAAAGGAGGGTTGTGGTGACGGTTAGGTATTTAAGCGTTGCCCGTGTTTCCTCTGTGTACCTGCCAAGGACATTTTTATGGAGATAAAGTCAGGTGCCTTGGAACATTCCTTCACCTGTGAAATTTCACGATGAAGCCCCTTCCCTTGGTGCCCGCTGGTTGTAGGTGGACAGGAAGCAGCAGCCACTGTCATGAGTCCCCCTGCCCGTGTCAGTGGAATGGGGGACGGGTGGGAAGGTTCACCTCAAGACCCTCGGTGCCCCGAGCGACTGTTGAACCCAGGTGCTGCGGTCACAGTGACACCCTCGAACACAGCAGGTCCAGGGCTTGTCTTTCTTTTTTCAACTTTCTTTTTTTAATTCACAAAACTGTCTTTACTCTCACAGGATATTATTCTTTTCAGCTCCATGTATGCTCACGTATCAGATTTTGTCAACCTCAGGTGCAAAAGATAGAGGAGGAACTAAGCCCCCAGCCACCCCCTGGGATCCTGGAAGGATACGGGGAAGCAAGCTTAGTGATCCCCCTTGCAAACCGGCCTGGAGGAGACACCCCCATTTCGTGCACGAGTCACACCTCTTTCCTCGCTGGTCCTCAGAGCGGCAGTGGGATTTGGGAGAAGAAAGAGGTAAATAAAGACATGACATCCTCACCTCCCGCCCCCTTCCCTAGCTTCCCTTGCTTTTTCCCTCCCGAGAGTTCAGAACTCTTTCTTTCTTCACTCCTGGGCTTCCTGCGTCCATGTGTATTGTAGGAAGAAAGCGTGTGTCATTTCTCCAATGGTCAGTTTTACTCCTGTTTCTCCAGTTACATCTCTAACCAGAGGATTGCCACAGAGAAAAGTTATTTATTAAACCCTTTGTCAAGGCCAGCTGTGCACGCACAGATCATAAGTATAAAGTTTGATGAGTTTCATAAACCGAATACACCTGTATAGCCAGCTAGATCAAGGAGCATGTGTTACCGGCATCTCAGAAGCCGCCTCGTTCCCCCTCCCAAGGAGGTCACCACCGTCCTGATTTCTAACAGTATTGATTATCTGTATGTTACCCGCTTGCATTCAAGTTTGAACAGGGTAGCCTTTAACAATTCAGTATGTTTCTAGAGTTAAGGCAGAGAGGTAGCCGGGAATGAAATGGTGGTGGTGCTGTTAAGGCAGGAAGTCAGACATCTGAGAGTCCAGCTGCACTGAGAGTCCCTTGCTGTGTGACGTGCATTCGGCTGCTGGTAACGTCCGAGCTTGGACTGGCCGTTTGCTGGGTGCTAGAGATCTTCCTTTCCATTCGTCTCAACCACAAGGTCGAATGTAAATTTTAAAATGTACTAAAAGCTGGTGAGTGCGTTACGCTCAAATCTTGAAGACATATTTTACCACATTTCAATTTATTAAAATGAAAGTGAATATATAACATTTATATGGAAAAAACACGAAGTTTTCTTTATTAACTGAATTTTATTTCATTTAGCAACTTGTAGCCTTTTAATTGTGAATTTGGACACTTTAATTTTGCAAGTAGACACAGACGGATTGTCCTATGAAATGCTTTGCACAATGCCATTAGACTCACTTAGGAGACATTTTTAAGGAACCAGCTTACAGAAAATTTCAGCAGGCCATGGAAGATTAAAGTCATATAAATTATGCAAAGTTTTTGCCTTCACAGAGATCCTACATTGCCATTTGGAAATAATAAAGAAAAATCTGAAAACTAAAGAAATCTGAAACCTCAGTCCAATATACCAGTGGCCTGGGCTGTGCTTGGGGCGCCCTGACGAACTTCGAGGGAGGTTTTCACTCCATGGAAAACTAAAGTTCAAAAGGCTATAAAGACAAGGTAGAATGGCATCGTAAAATCTGTAGAAAGGAAGGGAATAAGAAACTGAGATACGACTTTTCAAGTAAAAAGCATACCAGGCAGATTGCACAATAAAGATATGATGTACTCAGATTATACTGTATAAATTCGGGGTTTTCCTCAAGCGGAGGAGGTGGGGTTCAACCCAGGGCCGGATGCCGGTGGAGCCAGGTGGGCGGGCAGCCTGGACTTGGCTTCTGTCCCCCGAAGAGGGAGCTGCCTCTCCCCGCCTCCCTCCTCCGGGCGCCCTGGGGCGGGTGCAGCGGAACTGGCTTCAAATACGCGGCTGTGCTTCGCGTTCCCGCCCAGAGTCTCTCCCCTGAGGGAGACGGTGACACAGTTTCCGGAGGACAGTGTGTCTGCGGCTCCAGCTCCTGGACTTCGTCATATTCCTTGCAGAGGAGTGGGGGCGCGCCCGCCCGGGCCGTAGCTGGAGGCACATTTCCGTCGGGAGATGGTTCCACGGGTGCCTCCACCCGCTCCGGCGCACCTCGTGCACGCCGGCCGGTGTCCAGAATGCGGAGGGTCATCTTGCCAAACCCGAGGCTTGGTCATGTGACCTTGCCCTCTCCTTGGGGACACGGTCTGGGATGCTTAGAACATCATGGGCTTCTGGACTGGCCCCCTGCTTGTGGTCTCCACTCGCCCGCCTCCGTCACGCACACGCACGCGCGCACGCTCGCACACACATGCATATAAACATACACCTGCACACATGCACGGTGGATGGTCCCGTCTGCTGCTGCACTGACTCCTCCCTGTGTTACAGTGACTGTTTACTCCGCTCTCACCCCTGCTGAACTGCAAGGTCCTTGCAGGCAGCCCTGCAGGCAGTGTCCCAGCTGCTAAACACACCCCCCAGGACTGATCTCGGATGCTCAACCCACGTGGAGTGAGTGGAGCTAAAATACTGCTTGACTGAAAGGACTACCATCTGCTCCCTGAACATGATTTCTGAAAACAGAGGGGAAAGGGTGGGATCTTTTGCCTTTTTTCCCAGTTGAATCCGGTGTACATATGTCGCCCGGATCTGTGAACAGGATGTTCCAAGGATGAGGGACCATAGGTCAGGTGGACCAGTCTGTACAAACCTTCTCTCTAGGGCTGCAGGTCATCACTTTGGAGAAACACATTTCCTTGCAATGTTAGGAAGTCAAAGTTAAAACATTCAACCTTTTCATTTTTACACTTCTTTGACTCTCGCAGAGAAAACCTGAAATTCACCTTTCTTTTCATCATCTTGACAAACGATGTTTCTTTCTTTAAGGAAGCATCAGAAGTGAGGGACACATGCCGTTGGTCAGACGTTAGTAAATAATTTGAGCAGGATCTGCCCAAGGAGAGTTTATAAAGGCACTCTGTCTCGGAGTCGTCAGTGTATGAGCGCATTAGAGCAACTTACATTCTCAGCACCTGGGGTGATGATTAAGGCTGCTCCCCAGGGAAGGGGCTCAGCAGGGTCTGTGACGGGGCTGCATCTTCTGCCTGCCCACAAATCATTTGGGAACAGCTATTAAAATTAGGAAAAGGTACCTCTAGACCAGGGAAGGTATAAAAAATCAGCTGTCTGCAAAGAATTGTAAATGCAATGCCTTGACCCTAAGTTCAGTCCAACCACATGCAGGTCGGGAAGTTAACACACACCTTTACTTGGAAGCCAGGGAATGGCACTAACACACCTGGCCATATGTGTCTGATGTGGCCATGACCTTGTTCTGCCAACGATCCTGGCAGGAGACAGCTACCTGGGCTGAGGGTGCCTTCTCTGCACAGAGGGTCAGCATGCATTTGAGGTCATTAGAGTTTATGTGGAACTTCATGTATTTTCAAAGCATCTTCCCGACTCACACCCTCCGTGCACTAAGGACAGTGCATTTCTCTCTCTAAAGGTCTAGGTAGCGTCTGGGGCATGCCTGGGTGAGTCAGTTAATTAAAGGGACTCTCCCTTACTCTGAACCCATACTAGAATTAAAGTTAAAAAGGCTGCTCATGGTTTGAACTTAGGAACTTCAAGTAATTCTCAGTGGTAAATAGAACATTACAGGAATTTAATCAAAGCACATGGAGTTAAAACACACACACACACACACACACACACACACACACACACACACACAGGGCATTTAAATAAAGTGTTTCCTTGCTCCATTTCCGTATGCTTCGGATATAAGGGACCATTTGCAAATAAAGAGAGAGGAACCTTAGTGTGGACTTCCTTTCAACCATGGAAATAATTTTAAATTACTTTCATCATCTAGTTAAGTGGATTTTAATGTCTGCATGTGTGCTGGCTGTTAGCGGTCCTGCTGCAGACTGTGGTACCCAGGCAGTTCCGTCCAGTGACCCCACCACCCCCCGGGGGTCTGGCACCAACTCAGGTCTGTCCCAGAGTCACACATCCGGCAAAGGAGGCTCTTGGTAGGAAAGCTCCGTCTACTGTTAGAGGTCTGGGCTGCGTCCCAAAGCGTGCGATCTTGCTGTCATTTAAAGTAATACATTAAAATTTGAAAATCTGTGCAAATTATTTCATTTTTCTTAAGGACCTTAGCTCTCTGTGTACCCTCAAGCAAGCCCTTTTAATTTTCCTTGTGAGTCATGCTGTGCCGGCTTAATAAGGTTTGCATCACCGGTTGGTTTCTCTGCACTTTTTAATTATGTTGTTGTGCTGGACGAGATTTTGGATAACTGGGCATGGTGAGAAAATTTGTTACTGTGTTCTGGAATTCCGGTGCCAGCCAGGAAGGCCTGACCCTCTGATACCAACCCGGCTTATGCACAGTCTTCTGGGAACTCAGAATCGACGGATATTGAAACTGGATTCCAGTTCATCCCAAGCTTTTGGGTGAGGGGGTGACCTTGGCCTTGGCCTTCGTACTGGCTGATGTTTTTGCTTGTTGACTGGTTTGGTTTTCTTTTTCCAGCTGCTTCAGGCTCCTTGAGAAAGTTTACTCTCTGGCAGGGAGCCTCAACCTAAACATGATTTTGTGGCTTTCTAGAAACTGGTGATGAATAATTTGGATGTAATCATTCAGAGGAATAATTCCGTCCTGCCTTCCCTTGGTTTAGGCTTCATGAACGTCTTGAGTGAGTGGGAGTTTCAGCCTCTGTGGCCCCCTCTTAGTGGGCTGCCATGAAGCATCAGCATGCTCACCAAAACAATCATGTCTTTTCTTTTTTTTTTGAAAGAAGGGCCCTCCTTGTCCTGGGAAGGGAGGAGGTGCATCCTGCAGGGCCGTATGCACCTCGACTTCAGCTCTCTGCCAAGGGAGAGGTGGGGAGATCTCACTGGGGGGCGATGGGCTGAGTGCAGGCCCCGCACCCCAGGTGACCACCCATGCAGGTGGCTCTCCCTGCCCCCTGCCACTGGCCATGTTGCAGGTGGGCCTCCTGGCAGTCACCCCGGGCACGGGGGCCACCCCAGGCAGAGCTGAATGTGGCTCAACCCAGAGGTGGCCCGACAATAGCGACACCAACAGGGATCTGTCTCCCAGGCTCAGGGGCCGGGTGCCCCCTGGGCTGCGCCCTCTGTTCAGCCCTGCTTCGTGCAGGGAAGGGGTGGAGTGCAGGCATGCAGGGAGGGGTCCCCTTGGAGCTCGGGGTACCTCAGCTTCCACCTGGACCCCTGCACTGCTGAGTGCGAGGCCTCCGCTATCAGTGATGTTGATGAGAAGGTCTTAGAAGCAGTCAGATCCTTTCCTCCCTCCCCCGGGTTCTCGCGTGTTCTGGAAGGGTCTGACTGACAGCTCTGAAGCCCCACTCTGCTGGGAAGGGGAGACCGCGGGAGGGGTTCTGCTCTGTGTAAACACCAGCTTCTCTCTCCCTGACCTAGAAAACAGGTGGAGGGGTCACTCTGGCCCCCATCCCAGCAGCCTTCCTGCGACAGGAATGGGTTATCAAGGAGTCCAAGGGTTTGGGGGCTTCTGGAGGGAAAGACGAAAAGATGAGACGAAATGTGTTTTCTGTTTGCCGACGGAAATTAACAGTGGCCCTCGCCTGCTAGTTCCCAGAACATCTTGAGTGGAGGGGGAAGCTCTGTGCCCAGCAGCCGCCGGAGACACAGCACGCCCTGCCCTGGCTTCCTGGCCGCCCCTGCCAGACCCTGACCAAGATCCAGACCCTATCCGGACCCAGACCCAGATCCGGACCCGGACCCAGACCCAGATCTGGACCCAGATCGAGAATCCCAGGGAGTCTGTCAGGGGTCCCTCCCCAGGACTGCCTCCGTTCTGCTCACACCTTGGGACTTATGTATCTGGCTGCCTGCCACCCCTAAATCCTCTCCAGCACCCACCCCCACCGAAGATTCTTCTATATGGGAATTTATCTAATTTATCTCGGTGTCGCCGGGGGCTCGAAAATTCCTCCCTAGATATTTGCTGAATAAAGGACACGTCTTTCATGGCAGACACGGGCAGCCGGGCCCTGGAGCCCCTCCCAGGACTTTTTACCTCGCTGCTAAGGGATGGCTGAACGAACTGGATTGCGCCCCCTCAAGGGATCAGCACTTGACGGGGTTCTTTATTGCACTCACTCCCCAGTTCATGCTGTAATTAACGTTCGTGGGAACACGTACATTCTGAGGTTAGAAGTTTCCTTCTTGAGAAGAGAAACAAGTTGGCTTCTTGTAGTTGTCTCTGAAGCCCCCGGACTCTACACTGACGGTGGGTGGATGACGTTTTTTTCGTCCTGGGCGCTGTCTGTCTTTCCTCAGCCTCCGTCCCCAGTGCTCTCTGGTCAGTCAGGTCAGCGCATCCACGTGGACGGCAAACCCCGCTGGGGGACTCCAGGTCACCTGTCTTTGCTGTGGGACTTGGACACAAGATACTTAGTTTATTACGGCAGGTTCTAAAAATTTATGACCTGTGAAAAGTTTATTTGCAGTCTGCAACTGAGGTCAGAATTGGACATTTAATCTGTAACCCATGTGGCACTGCACTGCACAGTATGTGGGAGCTCTTTATAAACCGTAGAGGGTGGAGGGCCACCCGCAAGGGACAACAGACTGAGTCTCAGATTCCAGGGACTCCAGTATTGGGGGCATTTGGGGGTGTCATTCTTTTTAATTTTCTTCTTTCTTTTCTACTTTTTTCTTAAGACTCTTAGAGCAGCTTAAGGTTCTCAGCAGAGTTGAGCAGAACGTACAAAGATTTCCCACGTACCCCCTGCCCCCCATGCACAGCCTCCCCCCGAAGTGGTGGTACATTGGTTGCAACTGATAAACCTGCACTGACACATCGTGATCTCTCAAAGCCCACGGTTGACATTCGGGTTCTCTCGTGGGCTCGTACATCCTGTGAGTTTGGACAGATGTATAATGACATGTATCCATCATGTGTCATCAGCATCGCATGCAGTAGTTTCAGTAAAAACCCTCCGTGCTCTGGCCCTTCACCCCCCACCCCCAGCCACCTGCTCCTGCAGCCACTGACCTCTTACTGTCTCCATCGGTCCCCATTTTCCAGAATGTGCTAGAGCTGGAATCCTGGGCTGGTGAATCTCCTCAGTACGGCTTCTGTCACTTAGTCACATGCATTTATGTTTCCTCCACGTCTTTTCATTGCTTGATAGTTTGTTTCTTTTTAGCTCTGAATAATATTCCATCGTCTCGTTGTTACCGCAGCTTACTTATCCATGCACCTACTGAAGGCTGTCTTGTTTGCTTCCAAGTTTGGGCAGTTCTGAATAAAGCTGCCAAATCTGCCAAAAACATCCATGTGCGGGTTTTTGTATGGACGTAAGTTTTCAACTCCTTCGGGTAAATACCGAGGAGCGTGGTTGCTGGGTCTTACGTAAGCATCTGTTTAGTTTTGAAGGAAGTCCCCACGCCATCTTCCAAAGGGGCCGCACCGTTCTGCCTTCCCACCAGCAGCGACGGGAGTTCCCTTTCTCCACATCCTCGCCGGCACTTGGTGATGTCAGTGTTCCGGGTTTTGGCCCTTCTAGTCGGTGTGCGGTGGTGTCTCCTGTTGTTTCACTTTGCGCCTCCCTGATGACTGTGATGTGGAGGATCTCTTCCTGTGCGCGTCTGCCAGCTGTGTGTCTGTTAAGGTCTTTGGCCCATTTTTTTAATCAGGTTGCTTATTTTCTCACTGTTGAACTTTAAGACGTCTTCATACGGCTTCAAGAACAGGCCTTGATCGGCTGTGTCTTTGACAAACAGGTTCTCCCCGTCTGTGACTTGCTTTCTCGTCCTCTTGACATTGCTTTCACAGAGCAGGGGGTTTTGACTTTAATGAAGTCCAGAGCATATCAGTGAGTCCTTTCATGACGGTACCTCGGGGGTTATATCTAAAATGTCACCATCACACCCAAGGTCATCCAGGTTCTCTCCCGTCTTATCTCCTAGGAGTCTTCCCGTGCTGTGTTTTACATTTTTGCCTGTGATTTCTTCTACTTTTTGTTATAACAAAGCAGGAAAAAGTTAACTGGATTCTGGGCTTCGGTGTCCTCCTCTGTGAAACATGATCTGGGTCTTTTTTGACCAACGGTGGTTTTCCATGTCAATCAGCACGTCTGCTCTGGGCCCCAGGGTGGGATCTGTTTTGATCAGAACACAGTCTCGGGACAGTGGTCGAGGGGAACTGGCTGCCAGACTGGCAAATGCTTTTTGGCCCTCGTTTACGCAGCCCTCCTGAAGACTCGGGTTTGTTTTTGTCTTGCTGTTGCATTACCGTCTTCCATAACACCTCGTCCTGGGATGTAACTTACGAATGATCGAACTCACAGCCTGCCGGGTGGTTGGGGGTCTTTGGGACTCAGAGGCCATGCGTGCAGTGGAGATTCCTGGCATTGAGGCCCCTCATCATCTGGTTGTGTTTAGTAAGATTCTTAGAAATGTCTTGGCCGCCCGTTTCTCTGAAAGTGTCCACTTCGCTGACTCTCCATCGGGTCACAGATGTATGTTCCTGGGTCAGAGTGGCTACTCGCTCAGTGAATGGAGAAAATACAGCTCAAACGATTCAGTGAGAATGAGGAAAAAAAGGAGAAAGAAAAGTCAAAGAGAATAAACACGTAACAGTCAGATGTGCAGATGGCTAATGGTGGAATAATGACAAAAATTTTCCGGAACAGTCTGAACCCTGTTGTTCTTCCCGGGAGGCTGGAGAAGACGGTGCAAGAGTGAAGGAGACGTGACATCAGCCTGGGCTCACGTGCTGACTCCGCCGCCTTGAGCCCTGTGACAGCTGGTCCGGCCAAGGGGCCCCAGGGGAAACCAGACGGCGTGATGGGGCCCTCGGTCTATTGTGTTTCTTAGAACACTGGCCTCTTTCTGCCTTTGAAGCTGGCTCTGGTTCTGACAGGAAGTGTGGCCTCTGGGGCTGTGGGGCCCCCCGTCCTTACAGAGGAACCCAGCTCACCGCGTGCTCACTGCAGTCCTGCCGACCTGCACGCACGGTGGGCTCGCTGGGATCCGCGCGCGGGGCGCCCCGGCGGCTGCAGGAGGGCGGGAGGCCGGGGCTGCCGGGCACGCGTGGTCCGCACATGTTGTGCGGGTCTGTTCTGCTGGAGCAGCTGTTCCGTGGTCCTGCTCCCCGTCGGACCTCACTCAGAAAACCCAAACTCAGAGACACGACTATTAAGAATGTCAGGACGGTGAGCGGAGTGCATGGAACCAAGCACGGCCATTTGACTGTGCCCATGAGGCCGGCCCTCGTGATGGCCGATGGGTTCTTTTTTTTCTTTCTTTTTAGAGATCATTTTAATTGACTTTTTTTAATCAAAATTTTGTGGGGGCGTAATTAGGTTAATTTATTTTTGTTGGAGGGACTGGGGATTGAACCAGGACCTTGTGCATGCTGAGCACGTGCTCTATCTCTGAGCCATGCCCACCCCTTAACTGACTTTTATTATTGCAGCCTGGGATATTTTCAAAAGATTATCATTTACTCTGTACAACTGTACGTAACTGATATTTTACCTTATTGTAGAACTGGACCACAAATTTATACTAAAAGGGGAAGGGCAACCAAGTAAGAAGTGGTTTTTTTAGCACATAATACGGAGTGGATCCACAGGAGCCCCGCGTGCCCACCTTGCGCCTGACATCCTGAGAGGGTCGGACCCTACTCTAGGGTGTACTCTTTCCCCTTGAATTCAGAGTAGTCCCTCCACACTGCTCGGAAATGAAATCCAGATACAGATTTTCATCAAGCTCATCTGACATTGTGAATAAATTGTAGGCTGATGAATTCAGGGTTTCTGTGATAAAGATCAAAAACATTTCCCTTGCTCAAAAAGCCGTCTGGGCGCGTGTATTTGTGCTGGAGTTAATGCCGTGTTGAGTAAATGTAAGAGCTGCTGCAGACGTTTGCAGAGCAAAGGAAAAACGCCTTTATTTACCTCTTGCTGAGAGCAGTAATGAAAAGAGCAAATGCGTTCAGGAGTGAGAGGCAACAAAGATTGGAGCTGTTGTGGGTTTTTTTTCTTTTTTTCCCCTTTTTTTATTGGAGTATGGTTGATTTATAACGTGATATAAATTTCTGGTGAACAGCAGTGATTCAGATATACATATACATACATAGATTCCTTTTCATGTTTTTCATTACAGGCTACTACAAGCCACTGAATATAGTTCCCTGTGCTGTACAGTGGGACCTTGTTTATCTGTCCTGTCCAGACTAGGTCGTATCTGAAGATTGGAGCATCTTTATTACTCTGGGCCAGTGGTGTTGACATCTTGTTTATGCCACATATACTAATACCGTATGCCGCTAATAGTTTTATGTCCAAGTGCTTCTTACGAGAGATGTTTGATGAGTGAATAAATGATGGAGCAGTGATTTTTTTTTCTGCTCCAGAACATTCATGTACTCAGTGTGGAAATTAGAACAGACACCCTCATTGTAACATTGTTTATGTATTTACATAAGAGTGAGAAAGAACAACTGAACATCAGTTCCACTCAATAATGGGATATTCTTGCCTGACACAGGTACCATGAGGGCGACATTAGCAGTTATTCTCACTACATTCTAGAATTATGAAGGATAAGACTGTGTTATATTGTCCTCTTTACCCCTGCCATATAGCACAGTGCCTGGACGTATAATAAATGCTTGTACCATGTGTGTGAGCGTGTGTGAGCGTGTGTGTGTGTGTGTGTGTGTGTGTGTGAATTCCCGTGGGATGTGGGGGCAGCTCATATGCCACGACTTATTTACAAATTGGAAGAAGGAGCTTCTGCAGGACAGGGAGGAATGGCAGCAGCAGGAGGGGGGCTGGGATGGGCCAGGGTGGGGAGATACCCAGATCACCTGTTTAGTGTAGATACCGAACCAGGATTCAGACGATGCAGGGAGTCTCCTCGGAGGCACACAGCTTCAGACAGCATCCTTCATCTCCCGTGATGCACTGCTTTCCTCTCGTCCTGGTCGGCTTCTCCGTTCAGATTCTGGTGACTTGGTCACGGCCGTGGTCTTGCCCGTCTAGTCCACCTTGAGTTTCGGCCCGTGACCTTTCAGGAGCTGGGCGGGTCTGGTGCCTCCCTAGAGTTATAACTGTCAGCGCCCTGTCCCGCTGAAGCCCTGCACAACTTCTGTGCAGTCAGCCCAGGCTGGTGGCTGTGGATGTATTACCACTGTCACTTTTCTCTCGTCCTCCTTGACAAAAGGAACTTCCAGAAGCCATACTTGTAAGTTCCCCCGTCTCAGTTGTACATGACTCAGTTTTAGTCAAAACTATCTATGAGGGAAGGTTTTTACTGAGCTCTGACGGGGAGGCTGAAACCCACTGCATTTTATTAATGTCCTTAGATGTGATGAAGACACTAAAATGACAGTCTTTCTCACACGTTCTTGTTAATATATGTCACAGAAGCCAGTGTGTCCACATCACGATGTGTGTGCAGACTAAGTGACAAGTGCTTTGGACTTTCTGGAGTGTCTGTCAGATACCCACGCACTTACCCAAACGTCACGACTCAGTGTGCAGGCTCCTCTTCTGTAGCACACCTGCCACCAAGTACCAGGTCCTCATCGTCCACTTGTTCTGGGCTAGAATCTCACTGCTCACTGCCTGCACATGCCCACCCCAAGGTCCCTGGTCTGAGTCATGCCCTGAAGCTTCTGTCTCAAGTCCCTCACTCCCCTCCGTCCCCACCTCCTTCCCGGAGGGGCTGAGTTCTCACCACGTGCGTGGAGGCAGGACAGGTCTCCCTCCCGGAGCTCAGGGCCTGGCCCGCGGGAGAAGACATGAATGTCTCAGGTGTGAAAGCACCAACAGTGACAACGGGGCCCGCTGAGGGGGCAGCAGGGACCAGAGGATGCGGGGATGCCTCTGGGAGCAGAGCTGAGACCTTGGTGCGCCAGGAGTCCAGGCAGGGCCTGGAGGGGGCAGTTCCAGGCAGAGGAAGGGCCACGGGGACCCAGTGTGACCAGAGCCTCAGGGACCAGGGGGCAGTGGCAGGAAGTGAAGTCAGAGAGACATGCACGGTCGGTACCTCGTGGAGGCCAGGACCGCATGTGTCTCATGGAGGAAAGAAGAAAGGAGGGTTGGGAGCAAGCAACCGGCTCCGCTGATTCTCTACCTGAAGTTCCTCTGTTCCCGGAGCATCTGCAGGAAGGAAGCAGGTGAAGGGGCCTGGGACCCAGTGGGCAGCAGACAAGGTGGTCAGTCCTGGCAGGAGGAGGCAGGAGGGAAGCAGGTGAGGGGCCTGGGACTCAGTGAGCAGCGGACGAGGTGATCAGTTCTGCAAGTCGGAATGTGTTTTCATTTGGGGCCGTCAAGGTCTGCTGGTGGTTGGGGCTGGAGTTGGTTTACATGGAAAGAAGCACCAGGAACTGCACCAAAGCCCGTGACCTGGGCGGCTGGGTGAATGCGTTTACTGGGAAAGACTCAGGGAGGAAAAGAGGGTAACCCGGGCTGTCTGGACTTGCAAAGTTGAAGCCCCTGGAGCCGTCACACAAGGATCTGCAGTTCAGGGGAGAAGCCAGGGCTGTGGAGAGGAGTGCAGGAGGACTGCAGCCCAAGACACGGCACACCCACAGCCGCACGGTCACGCAGGGTGGGTACTGTCTACAGTCCACATCCGCGGGTGCTGGAGAAACGTGGTGTTACCTGAATTCAGCCATATTCTGGGGCATCTCACTCTCCTGTTTCAGTCCCCTGTGCCCTTGTCCATCAGGTCAGACGTAGTTTTGATCTCCCTTCGGGCAAGGGAAAACGGATTCAGCCAGTCTTCCAAACGTTTGTCCTCCCTTCTCGCCCCTTGAAATACAGCTTTTGAACTTTTAAAAGTTCCTGGTTCCTCTGTGATAGGTGTCCCTGGGCGTGGGGGGGGCCTCCTGTTTGTCGCTGTGAAGGGAGGGAAGCCACAGGGGGAGAAGGAATGTGGAAAACGTCAGAATGCACAATTTCCTGCAAGATTTGTGTGCTTTATGTCTGCCTTTCTCAAATCGCTTTAGGCTCGGTGGGCAGGTGGGGTATCTTTGATCTGCTCAGCATCGTGTACCTGGAATCCAGCCCATGGCAGGTGTCCAGGTATCTGTGGAATTTATGATTGAATAAAGTGAAGGAAGGTCCGTGCCCTGCTTGTACGTGCACGTGCACCTGCTGTTCACGTGGGAACGTGACTAGGCAGCGGGGACCAGGGGTGGTTGGGAATTAGCAGATATTAAACTTCAGAGATGGTTTCGTCATCTGGAAACTTTTTACTGGTTTTGAAAACTGAAAGCTGGAGAAGCAGGCTAGAGAGAAATGAAGTGAACTACGTCTGGGTGATTCTTCCGTCCGCTGGGGGCCGTGTCCTCGAGTCCCAGCCCCGAGGCTCCCGACCTCTGCGGAGGGGAGCTCTGAGCTCTGAGGATGGAGAACTTCCAGCTTTGAAGCTCAGGTGTCAGAGTTGAAAGCACCACACTGAGAAAGGTCTTTGAAGTCTCATGTTTTATCTTAAATCTTTATCTTAAAATCTTCAGGTTGGTTTTGTATTTGACTCCATGGTACGGGTGTATATATGTGTTTTAAAGTAAAAAGTGGGAGGAGGGTGTAGCTCAGAGGTACAGCAAGTGCTTAGCGTGCACGGTACCGCCATTGAAAAAAACCTCTATAACTATATAAAAACGTTTTTAGTTAAAATTAAATTTAAATTAAATTAAATTTAAATTAATGTTTCTCCCAGCCCCAGTCTTCCATGACAGCCACCACCTGGGAGCGTGTGGCTGGCTATCCTGTCACTCCTATGGAAGGTGTGTTCTGTCGTAAGGAGTGCAGTGCTCGGTCAGAGAGCAATTGGCATTTTCTCCTAAACAGGTTTCAAAAGGTCCATCCTTAACCGCAAACCTCAGGACCCTTGCAGCCACTGAATGGCCTTTTAAAGCAAACTGCCATCTTCCTTGGCCCAGAAAACCACTCCCCCGTCTCCAGTTTTCACTGCACCTCTGCACCGGCCAAGGTGATTTTTGTGTATACCAGAATCATCTTTTCATTTACACTTATTTTATGAAAGACAAAATCGAATAATATGGCTTTGACGTAATAATTAAATTTAAATATTGACAATTCCTCCTATCATGAAAACTGAAAGAAGTCGTAGGGCGTCTAAATTTAAAATGCCCTTACAATTGCATTTTCCTTCTTGGCTATTTTCAACCAGCCTGGGAAGTAAGGAGAGAGCGTTATCGCGGTCCGCCTTTTGACCGCCTGCAATCATAGCGGGCGCTGTCCTCGCCCCAGCGCGTGCCGTCGGTGGAGAACTCATGAGGACAGGAGGCCTGCTTTCCCCAGGGAGGGGGTCTCCAGCCAGTACAGAGGCCTCCTTGTAAGAACCACCTGCCGGCCACCTACACTTTCACCACCAAACCCACGTACATTTGAGGAATCAGAGAAGAGCTTTAAATCCCAGTGGCAGGTATGAACCCTCCTCCATCGTGACTGGTAAACACGAGGGTGAAGCTAATTTCCAGCTTTAGCCGTGAGCCTTGGCACATCGCTGGTATCAAGTGTAAATATTTGAAAGTTAATTATCACAAAACAAACAGACCACTGTGTCCGGAGCAGACGGGCGCGTTTCAGGCAGCCAGAGACCCCAGCTGGCGGGCAGCTTGTGTAGCGTCTACGCAGCCAGTAACGGGCATCTGCAGCCCTTCCCGCCTCCCCCCGCCCGACGGCACCTGCCACCTCACTGCAGAAGGTCCTGAGAACTGAAAGCTGCCGGAGTCGCTCGCCTGTCATGTCTTTGCCTTTGACACCATTGCCTGTCCGCCCTGCCACACGAGGGAAAACCCTGTGCTGCTGGATCCATCGGCCCAGAAGGGTGGTCCTCTGGCCTTAGCGAGGGGGCACCTCCTTGTCCGTGCGCCCGGCATGTGCGGGTCCCGGCACCCCAACTGGGGCTGCCTGACTCCGCCCGTACTGCCCTGTCCTTCCGTGTCCTCCTCTGCTCCTTCCTCCTGGAAGCAGCCAGGGTGACTTCAGTCCTTGTCTCTCCTTGGTGCATCCACCCATCGTGGGACAGAGAAAGCAGTCAGAATCATTTCGTCTTCCCACCTAGATAGCAAGCCCCCGGAGATGACGGGCCTTCACGCCTGGGCCTCCCTGGAAATGGCAGTGAACCGGCCTCCCACACGGACGGGGCAGATCCCCTTGGCGGTGGGCCAGGCCACGCCCTCTCGGAGGAATGCCAGCAAGGAGCCGTGTGGCTTCTGAGCTGACCTGGGAGGCCAGTGTCTCCAGGAACATGAACAGGGATGTTAGAGAAGATGCGATGCTGGGGGCCCCGTGTCCCGTCAGGGCGGGTAGCTAGGCTGAAATCCATCGCGGTCCTTTGTGACAGAGAGAAAAGAGAAATCTCATTCAGATTTTAAACATGGTGCAACATCCCCCGCTTCGAGTTGTGGTGCAAAAGACGGGTTTGGGAACCACGTACAGGAAGGGAACCACTCAGTCTTCCAGCTCCTTTATATGCTGAACGAGAATAATGATGTTTGTAGGAAGTTTGCTGTAAAGATTAAACTGAGAACAAAGAATTATAAGGAAGGTGTGGATGTGCTGCGCCTGCTATGCTATGCGGGCAGCTGGGGGAGGCGGCATCTGATGCTGGTCTGTCATCAGCTTGACTCCTGCGTTCATAACACCAACGCACCCCGACCTGACCTAACCTGACTGGGTGATGACACTGGTTACCTTTGCTGGGAGCCGCCCACCCGCGTGACTTCAGGTAGGTCTGGCTCCTCCACACTGACGCTGCTCAAGCACCCATGCTTTGAACTGGAGCGGGGGCACTCGTTTTCATAACTTACGCCTTTGCCAAGCGAGCTCCCCCGAGTGGGCCAGCCCACACAGCATCCTCCATCCCTCCATCCCGGGGCCTGGGGTTACCAGGAGACTGGCCAGAAGCTGCGGGCCATGCAGCTGAGCTTCTGGAAGATGCACTGCAGGTCTGCAGGGGCAGAGAGGAGGCAGGGAAGAGGCTGCCCTCCCACCAGGGCGCTCTGCCCTGCTCCACCCGCTGACCTTTCCCTTTCTGTGCTTCTGGGCATTAGCTTAAGAATGGGCTGGGATGGAGAGGGCATGGATCAGGGAGGGGACCCTCAGTGGCCTTGAGGATTCCTTCCATTTATAAAACATAAAACAAAGACAAGGAAAGAACCTGGGTCCTTTGTAAAAGGAGCCCCTGAGGTCGTGAAGAGGCAGGATTCCAACCGGGCTGGCACCCTCCTGGGCCCTGCAGAATGAATGTTTTCTCGGCTCTGTGACAAGAGCTAATTTTAGAAAAATGATCCTTGAAAGATGATGACTCCCGAAGGCTATGAAGATGCACGAGTGTCTCACGGCTGTTCACACGCTGCGTCTTCTTTATTATTATTTCAGTGTTAAAACAAGTACTTAGATTTCGGAACATCTAGACAACTTCTACACACAAAAAGGCACGAGGAAAGCTGGCCAGAAGGGAGTCACAGCAGACGCAGCGATCAGTGTGTGCTTAAAAATTCTCCTCGTTCACGAACACCGCTGCTCACGCGCGCCCACCGCAGGTGTGGGAAGGGCATCTTTCCAGTGGCAGAGCCCAGAGGGACCCTCTCTTTACCTTTGGACAATGTAAGAAGGTACTGACAACCCTCTGCTGCATCGTTACGTCTGCCTGTGGTGGTCCTTACATTTCGTAATTCCACTGGGCACCTTGTCATAAACTGCCTTCTGGATAATGCGCTTTCTTTCTGAGTGGCTTTTGAAGGAGCATGTAAATACTCTTCCGTTCTCTTCTGAACATCCCTGCAGAAGAGGGACTCATTCCTTTGAGAATTAGTTCCTAAGACAAGGGGAACTGGAATTCCTGAGTGGGTAGAATGATCAGAATTATTTCTAGCGCGGCCAGGTGGTGATGTTGGAATCAATCGTTGTGGGAAAGAAAACAAAGCCACAGGGCACAAATGATGCTTCTAACCTCGCCAGTCCTCCCGACGACCTTGCAGGACCCAGGGGGGAAGTCCTCCTCCCAGGAGCCTGGGAGTGACAGCCTCCGTCACAGAAGCCATCCCACCGAGGCTCGCAGGAACCTGTGAGCTGGAAGCCTCTTTCCACCATCACCTGGGAACCAGTGCTCTGCCCGAGGAGCCTCTGTTTCTGTCTCTCTGATGTGATCTAGGTCCCCACTAATGAGGGGACAGAGCAGGGAGGGCTGGAGATGCCGCCTGTTTGAGCTGCACCAGCACAGCCCCATTTCAGCTGTGCCGCGCAGAGGGAGAATGTGGTTTTCTCCTGTCCAACATTTCTTCCCAAGCAGCTGGACGGTTATTTTAAGGAAAAGAATGGTCCATGGCTATGACGTAGACAGGGGTCTCCTTCATCTCCGCGTCCTGGATTTTTGCAGATATGCTGATGACTGCGGCCACCATCCGTGCAGTGCTTTCTGTAGCATTTCGCCAGCAGAGGATTTGCGCCGCCTTGAGATTTCATCATTTTGGAGAACGTTCCCTTTATTGGCAACAGAGGGTGGCAGTGATGGGGTGTGGGGAAGGCTTCGGATTGTTAGCAGTTGAAGCCTCCCCCTGAGCAGAGGCGGGGAGCCCGCGCCTCCCTGGTGCTGCCGCTCATCGGGGCCGGGAGGAGGGTGAGGGGTCCCCCTGTGCTCCTGCCGCTCCCCTTTCTCAGGGCCCAGAGGCCTCGCAAACCCTGCCATTTCCACCTCCCAGCGCCACGGTCAGTGATTCAATCAATGAAACCTCAACAAAGTTGTGGAGGCCACAGCTCAGTGGAGCTTTGTGGCTGGTGAACACATCCCTGTCCCAAGAGGGTGACATTTCCTGACACCACGGCAAGATGGCACGGAATCTCTGCACTTGGGACACACCCCCCGACCTGGAACTCTGTGTGTCCCTCACAGGAGCCTGTGGTCATTGGTCCAGTGCTTTCCTGAATTCTGCTCATCATTTTAGCAAATCCTTCAGCCTGAGGGGTGTCGTGGGAACCCCCCCAAGATTGGTAGTCAAATGGTCAGAAGTGCAGGTGGCCTGGGGACCTGACTTAAGGCTGGCATCTGGCGTGGGGACGGGCTTGTGGGATGGTGTCCTCGCCTGGCGGGGGCCGGGCCACCGTGCTGGTTAGTGTCAGAGCCGTATGCACTGCACTCAGTTAGGGCAGACACAGAATAACTGTTATTAACGGTGATTTTGTGATTTCTGATAGAAGTGCTGAAATCCTGGAAACAGCTTCCAGATCTGCAGGCTGATGACAGAGTAAAGCCCTTGCTCCTGAGTGGTCCTATTTTTTTTTTTTAGTCCCTGAAAAGCAATGTTATCTTTTTTTTCCATTTTGTCTATTTTCAAAATCAAATTCTTTGCAGTATAAAGTACATGCAATAAAATGGACCCGTTTTTAGAGCATCGTCTGAGGTGAGCTTGACAGAGGGGCTGAGTGCACAGGTTTAGAAAGATTGTTCTCAAAGCGCCGTCGCCCAGACACATGTTCACGTCTGCACACTGCCCGTGAGCTGTTCTGATGAGCTGTGCTCGGAGCTTGGCAGTGAGCTTTGACAGCCTGGGGACACTGCCCAGACATTCTGGAACGGAAATACGAAAGTATTCAGATTGTAGCAACATTGGGGGAAGATGATCCTTCCCCACAGACAGTGTAAGAATCAGATTCTTATGATCAGTTGGAATCAGAACTTAGTGCTAAAAGTGTGAGCAGATGGGTTTTTATATGCTGTCTGCTGCCTGCTATCTCTGTGGCTTCGGGCAAGTTACTTAACCTCTCTGGGCTTCAACTTTCTGACTTGTGGAATGGATGAAGCCGTGTTTCCTACCTTATTAGGTGCTGGGGAGACCAAATGGGATCTTCCAAGGGAAGCGCGGGGCAGCACAGGGTCTGGCCCGCCGCGGGTCGGCTGCCAGCATTGTGTTCTGTAGGTTCCTTTCTCAGCATCAGTGTTTCCAGCTTGGTGGGCGCAGGCTCGTTACGTGTGTTCGACACACGACGTTCAAGGGAATCTAAAGCCCTGCTTCCAGGTGAAGGCAAGATAAAGAAGCACTTTTTAAGAAGCCACAGCTTACAGAAGCAGCAGCAGTGAACGCTGCTTTTCCCGTAATCTCTCTGAGAGGCTAGACCCTCGTCTCAAGGACGCGCAGCTGTTGGAACCACGCTGGGCATTTCTCATTTGGCGTTTCTATCAGAGCCTGTTCCAACGATCACTTCTGGTGTAACGAGTCATCCAGAAACTTGGTGGCTCACAACAACGATCTGTCATTTTCATTCCTGGTTCTGTTGGTTGACAGGGCTCGGCTGGGTTCTCCTTTGGGGTCTTACCTGCGGCTACAGCCAGAGGTTGGCCAGGGCTGGAACCATATGAACACTCCACTGGGCTGGAGTCCAAGATGGTGCCGAGGCCAGGAACAGCTGGACAGCCCGGGCTGATCTGGGCATCTCAGCTCACGTGGGCTTTCCACGTGGCTGGCCACGCTGCGTGGTGGACTCGGGCTAGAGAGACATCTTTGCTGGTGGCTACTTCCCCCAGCGCGAGTCTTTTAAAGGCAGGACGTGGAAGCTACTGGATGTGGGCCTGCTAACTGGTCAGAAGGGGAGAGGGGAGACTGGGACCGACCCCACCGGGGGGAAAAGGCCAAAAGATCTGTGTCCATCTGTAACCAGCTACAGGGCCACAAAGCATGTGGCTTCTCACCTTACACACCTACTTTTCCACCAGAGACAGGGTACGGCTTCCCCAGGTGACTCCACAGATGTGGGTCTCACCCACTCGGAGTTCAGCTCTCACCTGAGTAAAGCCCAGTCCCCGCATCACCGCCTCTGCTCACACGCCCCCTGCCCCTGCCGTCTTCCTGGAGGCCTGTCAGCCCGCACTGCGGGGGGAGAGCTCCCTCTGCGAGCTCCACCCAGCAGGCTGGCTTCCTGAGAGTCCGACTCCTCCTGAGGCCCTCCTCTCCCCCCGCCTCACCTGCCCTGAAAGCCTCTGCAACCAGCATCTTACCCCTTGTCAGAGACCTCCCGTTCCTACCACAGACATGACCCAGACCTCCAAGTAGGCCCCCAGGCCCCCCATCCTAGGACTGAATGGGGCAGCATCCCAGCTCAGTTTCCCCCAAATGGTCTCCCTGCCTCTTCCAACCCCATCACCATACACACAGCTGTGCACACCTGCAGACACACAGCTCCCACTCCCAACACACACACATGCACACACATACATGCACACGTGCATGAACACATGCACAAACACGTAACGTGTGCATACATACATGCACACCCATGCACACACACACACACAGGCTTACTTCGCACGCCTGTGCTTCCCCCTCTCTGGGACTTTGCTTACATCCCTGAAGCTCAGGTGCATTTATCAATGTCATGTTGTTGCCCTTAGTACCAAGCACTGGGCTCCCCGAGTAGCAACGTGGCCATAAACGTGGGCTGGGACACCGATGGCCGGGCAGGGTCCTTTGCTCCCACATTGTGTCTTGGACCCTCCTCTCTGCCTCCTCCCTCGCCCTCTGTCTGCTGGAGGCTCACCTAGAGTCAATCTTGCTTCTTATCTCCCCCCTTGTTTAAAATTCTGGCATACGTCCTTGCCCATCTTATTCCATCAGGGGCGTGAAGGGGTTGCCTGAGGGCTGTTTTGAGCTCCACAGACATCCCCGCATAACCGTCCCCCGGAGCCCCAGTCATGGAGCCATCGCTTCCTGGGGACCATCTGTGCACTTCTGGCAGGTCCCCGGCAGTTTCCCTGGGAAACGCAGAGCAGAGCTGCTGTGCAGTTGCTGAGCTTTGAGCCTTTAGGGTCTGCTGAGCAAGTGAGGGAGGGGAATCTCTGCCAAGCCCTCCTGCCTGGCTTCACCAGGTCAGAATTCTGTAACCAGCTGCAGGGACAGGTTGCTGGGAGGGGCCCGGATGGAACAGCCCTCAGGTGGGGAGGCAGCCGCCTCGTTGAGGTGCCTCTAGAGAGTCTCCCTTACACCCACTGCACTTCCCCTCTGCCAGGATTCTCAGCTGAGGTGGTGGGACCCCTTGTATCACAGACGTCACGGGCGGGTGGATATGACCCCTGAATTTAGCCGAAGCTCCTATGATCCTGGTTTCTGATGCGTCTTCTCACCCTCCCCAGGGACCCTCTCAAGACAGACTGTCCCCAGCGCTGTCCCACAGCGTCCTATGTGGCTAACTGTAACACCCCACTGTTTTTCAGGTCCATCCCGCCTCCTGCCGCCTTGGGACACAAGGTGCTGACCCCGCAGACCTGCCATGAAACCGCACTTGAAGCAATGGAGACAAGGCATGCTCTGCGGGATATTTGCGTGGGGGCTCCTCTTCGTGGCGATTTTCGTCTACTTCACCGACAGCAACCCTGCTGAGCCCGCGCCCAGCTCCTTCTCCTTCCTGGAGACCAGGAGGCTTCTGCCGGTGCAGGGGAGGCAGAGGGCCATCATGGGCGCTGTGCAGGAGGAGCCCGCCCTGCCCGAGGGCGCGGACGCACCCGGGCGGCTGCCCGGGGTACCCCCGCCCGGCCCTCTGCACGCGGGGCCGGGTGACCTGCAGACATGGGCCCAAGATGGGTTGCAAAGTGAAGAAGAGTTCTTTTCACCTCAGATGGGGAGAAAATCTCAAAGCACTTTGCCCCGGGAGGACGCCGCTGGCCGGCCAGGGGCGCACAGCCGCGCTCCGGGCACGTCTGGGCCTCTGTCCCCCGGAGACCCAGGCCCGCCGGTGGGGGCTGAGCCGGCGCACCAGGCCCCGGGGAGGCGGGCGCAGAGACGGCCCCGGAGGCTGGGAAGGAGCACCGCGCCGGAGGAGGGCGAGGACGGTGACCGGCTGTCCTCGTCCATGTCCAGCGCCTTCCTGCGCCGGCTCTGGAAGGGCGACGCGTCCCCCCGGATGCTGCACCCGCGCCTGCAGAAGGCCATGCGCGCCTACCTGAGCGCCAACAAGCACGGCGTGCGCTTCCGCGGGCGGCGGGCGGCCGGGCGGAGCCGCGCGGAGCTGCTGTGCGCGCTGCGGGGCCGCGTGCGGGTGCGCACCCTGGATGGCACCGAGCCGCCCTTCTCGGCGCTGGGCTGGCGCGCCTTGGTCCCCGCCGTACCGCTCGGCCAGCTGCACCCGCGCGGGCTCCGGAGCTGCGCCGTGGTCACGTCGGCCGGCGCCATCCTCAACTCCTCGCTGGGAGAGGAGATAGGTGGGTCCCCCGCGGGTCTCCAGATCCTGCGCCCCGAGCGCCCGAGGCCCTGGATCCCCTCCACGCAGGGTGGCTGGTGTGGTCCTGCTGTTTTTGGAGAGTCTTAGGTCTTTTTCCTTTGCTGGGACGGAATGAGTCTGGTTGGGATTCCCGCAGAGATCTCCTTTGGGGTGATTTTCAAGCCGAGGCGTTCTCCCCAGAGCCGGGGGCCGGGGGTAGGGGAGACCAGTGGCCCGTCTGGCTGCCGGTCTCACGGCTCGTCTCCTGTAGAAGCCCCGTTCTGCACGGATGGGCTCCCAGCGGGGGTGCACGCCTGATGAACCAGAAAGGTAGTGGGATTATGAGGGAACAGGGAACAGAAAGGACAGCAGGGGACCCGCACGGAGCAGCGACCCTAAGGGTCAGCTCCAGGGAGAGGTTTGTATGATGATAGTTTTAACTCTGTCAGAGACTGAAGCCCGATCCCTGGGCCCTGCTGGGAGCTGGACCACTGCTGCCAACATTGTCCCTGCGGGAACCCGAGTCCTGACCTCCCAGGGTTGGTGCGTGTCCAGGCTCTGGGCCCTGGCCCCGGCACCTCCCAGGGACCTTCTCCCGGACGGTGAATAACCCACCACATCCTGGGCTTCCATCTTCCCTGCTGAACTGCCTTCCAATCCACGTCGAGCCCTGGAGCACCTCCGGGTGGTGGTTCCTCTGTTACTCTGGCCTCTCCAGAGAAAGGGACCAGTGGGATATTGATGGAGAAAGATATATTTTAAGACCTTATTCCCGCTGTGGTGGGCGGGTACAGATAAGTCTGGAACCTGCAGGGCAGGTGGGCAGGCAGGCAACTCAGGAGGGTTTCTGCATCTGGAAACTTCAGTCCAGTCTAAGGCCTCCAACTCCCCTGGTGCCGGTCCCTGTGCTGCGCCCTTTAGGCTCATTCGCTCATTTCGCAAACACCCACGGAGCCCCTACTCTGCCGGCTTCTGTCCGGGGTGCCAGGAAGACAAGTGTGGACCAGACGCAGGCTCGGCCTCAGGCCCCGATGTAAGCCAATGCTGCCACACGTTCTCAGGGTAGAAGGCATTAACTCGTAGCCAACCTGGGTGTGACTTTCAGGGACCCTGCCCACTTGTTAGAAAGGAATCACCGTGGTTCCTGGGGCGTCGTCAATGTTCCGTGTCCTTGAAGAGTAGCCGAGATTCCAGAGCTGTCTTGAAAGAGGGTGATGCTTTCTGTTAAAATCGGGCTGCCCCACCCAGACCTCCTCTCACAGGCTCTTGGGAATGAGGCCGAATGTGGAATTTTTGAGAAGCTGAAGAAACAAAGCCCAAGTCTGGGCTTGAGGCCTGGGGTCCCAGGGTCCCTGTGCTGACATTAAACAGGCTCACAGTAACACTGTCCATGTGTCACTTGGACTTGCAGCCAAAGCCAGAGCTGGCCGGCTGTAACCCATCAGGAGGGAGCCGTGGTGTAGAGGCCCCTGCGGTGAAGTAAAGCCACACTCCTCCCTCCTTTCCAAGGACCGTTATTAATAATGGAGGAAGGAATTTAAGCAGCATGCTTTAAAGCAGGCAGTGGCTTGCTCCTGGTTTGGCTGGGCTTTGTTATAAGCACTGCTGCATCGTAGCTGCACCTTTGGGTTGCTCCTGCCTGGCAGAGAGCGGCTCCTTGCTCTTTATTCTGGCTTGAATATCCCCGATCAGAGTCCTGTCCACTCTCCTCTATTCAGAATTTGGAGGAGAGTCTGAAAGACACTGGCAGTTACACATTTCCCAGAAACATGACATGTCAGTCACATCTTTGTTAGTTTCTAGCTTTCACATTCATTGTATAGTGTTCGCATTTTTCCCCCTTTTTTTAAATAGAAGTCTAGTCAGTTTACAATGTTGTGTCAATTTCTGGTCTACAGCGTCATGTCTCAGTCATACATATGCACACATATATTCCTTCTCATATTCTTTTTCATTACAGGCTCTTACAAGGTATTGAATATAGTTCCCTGTGCTGTACAGTAGGACCTTGTTGTTTATCTGTTTTAAATAGAGTAGTTAGTATCTGCAAATCTCAAACTCTCGATTTATCCCTTCCCACCCCCTGGTAACCATAAGTTTGTTCTCTATGTCTGTGAGTCTGCTTCTGTTTTGTAAATAGGTTCATTGGTGTCTTTTTTCTTTCTTTTTTTAGATTCCACATATGAATGATATATCATATGGTATTTTTCCTTCTCTTTTTGGCTTACTTCACTTAGAATGACAATCTCTAGGTCCATCCATGTTGCCGCAAATGGCATTGTTTTATTCTTTTTTATGGTTGAGTGGATTCCACTGTATAACTATTACCATGGCTTCTTTATCCAGTCCTCTATCCATGGGCATCCAGGTGGTTTCCGTGTCTTGGCTGTTGTAAGCAGTGCTGCTGTGAACACACACACTCGTGTGAAGCATTGTGATTAAACTTGTACAGAGGTAACTGAAGAACAAACACACTCAGAATTTTTTTTTGATTTTCTGTTTTGCCTTGATCCCTTTGAATGCAGTTTTGTATCTAGCAGTTTAAGAATACATAACGGCAGCATAATTCCATTTGTAAAGACAAAAGGTCTTTCGTTTTTGTAAGCCGGCATCTCAGCATCAGCCCTTGTGCAAGCCAGGTGCTGCGTGTCCCCTTCCCACTCACCTGAGTGAGCCCGTGCTTATCGACACAGCTGTTAGATTTCCTGAAGATTCCTTCAGGGAAATTTGGGGAGGTGGGCGTGCTGAACTATTTCGCAGAATTCATCTTGGCCCTTAAACGTTAACTTGGAAACTGGCTAAGAGGAGAGGACTTGCACGAGGTGGTGGGCGTGTGAAAAACTGAGCGCAGAGCTAGAAAAGCAACCTGCGGGGGGCTCAGCCCCGCCTCTCTCCCAGGGAGGGGACCAGGGAGGCCCCAGGCTGCGCATCCACCGCCCCCAGCACTCTCTGCCGGCTGCTCTGCGGGCAGTGCCCCCCCACCCCCGTTTCCCCAGCTCCCTCAGACTGAGTCACACCTGGCCATTGTTTTTGAAAAGAACAGTGTAGCAGCTGTAAACACCTCCACTTTGAATATGTGATTGAAAAGCAGACTGAACTGTTTTGGAAACAAGCGACAATCTTTTCTAGAGTCATGAGATGCTCTTTTTTTCCACCCATTCCTGTAAATAATAATCTCGCAGTGAGATCACCGCCAACAGGCCTGTGGAAACACACTCCAGACGAGCAGGTCTGCTCTGAACTAACGGCAGTGGCCTTGAACGGGAGATCAGGGTCTGTGACTTGAAACAGATTCTGGGAAGCCTATGGGAAAGGGGAGGAGGCCATGTGGGAGTGGGGTGTACGGCACTCCCAGGGAGAGCTGGACATTTGGACTGTCCTGTTACCTTACCTCAAGTGGGGGGGGGGGGTATGGCTCAGTGGTAGAGCACGTACTTAGCATGCAAGAGGTCCTGGGGTCAGTCCCCAGTCCCTCCATGATAAATACATAAATAAGTAGACCTAAGTACTCCCCCCAAAACAAACAAATCAACCTTACTTTAAAAAAGCAAGAAAGTAGATCATATAGTCATTCAACAAGCATGGATTCCCCAGCTCTGCACTAGACACTGCACTTACCCTAGTGACAGCAGGGTGGATAAGGCACAGACCCTCAAATGCTCTGCTGTCTCATGGGAAAGGCAGACTGTAAACAGACCATTGCAATCTCATGATTAGGAGAAGGACAAAGAGAGACGTGGACTGACAGAGCAGGGGTGACACCCGACTCCCACCCCACTGCGAGGGCTGATGTCCGGGCAGAGAGCGGAGGTTAGCAAAGACCACTGAGAAGAGAGGTCCAGGTCAAGCATCGCAGGGAGATGAGGAACAGTGCAGTATGCGGGTGACGAGGGCTGGGGTGGCCCCGGGGCCGGGGCTCAGAGAGAAGACAGATGAGCTGGACGGCTGGGCAGGAGGCCAGCCCCCCCCCCCCCGAGCTCTAGGGTGTCACTCCCTAGAAATCAGACCTCACGTAATGACTCTCATAACAGCGACCACTTGTAGGGTGTTTACTGCAGAGACGGTCCCGTCCTAAAGGCTTTTATGTGTTGACTGTTTCAAGCCATCCGGTGCTGACGGGTGGAGATGCTTATTCCTGTTTTACGATAAGGAAGCCCGGCACCCAGGGACCCCGAGGGCGGAGCCAGACTCAAATCACAGTCTGGGTCTCAGAAGCCCCAGCTCTGGCCCCTGGGTCTCGTGGTGCAGAGGCATGGAAATCTTCAAAGTAGAGGAGTGTTGGATCCACTTTCATTCTGGAAAGGTTGCTCCAGAGCCAAACTGGAGGGCACCGGGGAATCAGGCAGATTGCAAGCGTCCCCGGGAGAGGCCGGGGGCACCAGGGCAGTGGATTCAGGAGGGGAAAGGGGCATCTCCTTGGCAGCTACTCCCCCAAACGCTGGAGGATTTGGGTCCCTTGCTGGTGCGGATTCCGCTTTCTGGCTGAGCTCGGGAAAGGAGGGTGGGGGTGGGAAGTGGGGCCCTGGGCTGGCCGTGGATCTGGTGCCAATGCCCCTCCCGTCTGGGAGCTCCTGGTGGGCTTTTAATCTTCCTCAGTGGATGCACTTAGCCCGGCTCTGTTCTCAAGGTCAACGTGAAATGGCTGCAGAAACGACACCTGACTTTCTTCCCCGCGCTTGCTGTCTGATCCGTTCCTTCTTCTCTGAATATGAATGGACAGCTTCATTTTGAAGGCACGTCATCTGGGGAGGCCCAGCCAAGCTCACATTTACAAACACGTCTGCGTGACGTACACACGCAGCTGGTCCTCCCACCCTGGTCCATTCCGCTCCATCCATGGCAGCCCCACCTCTCTGCCTCCTCCAGGAAATTGGCCTTTTAACTCTCCAGCTTCCTACCACTTCCAAAGGAGTGAAGCTAGGTTACCTTTCTGCTCCCTGTGCCTTGTGAAGTTGTTCTAAGGCTTAAAACACACCTCAGTGTAGAACACTGGCATTTAGAAGACTGTACATAATTTGGAGTTTCTACATAACTGATTAGAAATGCACCCGCTACCTAGCATCCTTGGTTTGTTCACGTTGCCTCCAGACGGAGGCTGTGTCCCAGGGCAGCGTGCTTGGTGGTAGGACTGGTCCAGCAGAGCCAGCATCACGCCTCCTGCCCTGGAGTGGTCCTGATTCCCTCCGAGTGCCTGGAGGCCACCCCATCATCTGAGCCCCCCTCACTCCCTGCCCGTGGGAGGGTTGCCCCAGGCCAGCAGCTCACATGGTACACTCCCCCAAGGGCCCTCCAGACCCTTTCGGGGGGTTCATGAGGTGAGAACTGTTTTTCCACTAGTACCCAGAGGTCTTTAACTGTTGGCATCTGAACTGATGATGCAGAAGCCATTGTGGATAAAACCGCGTCTTAGAGTAGATCAGGGCAATGGTACCCAGCTTCACTAGTCCTGAGGGAGCATCTTGCTGCCAAGCTTCGCAGTGGAAGGAAAGGTTCCAGTTCCTTGTAAGGATGTCCTTGAGGAGGCAGTAAACGCGGTCAGTTTTATTAGATTTCAGTCTTTGAGTGCATGTGCTTTTAAGACGAAGTGTGAAATAACATGAGAGCTTGTCCATGGGGCCAGCCCACATGGAAACGCGCTTGTGTGACTGCGTTGTGAGTGGAACTAGCCGCTTTTGTCACGAGACACAACTATACTTGAAACAAATGGCCAACAGACATACTTTGTTTAGACTTGAATATTTGACAGACATTTTCTCAAAAAGGAAGGAAGCCAGCCTGTCACTTTTAGGGAAATAACTAAGAGTCTGTAGACAGTGATCAGGTTAAAGCTTTCAACCACGAGCTTGGAAGCTTCCCAGGCTCAACGAGTGATGAGCTCTGTGGCGATACTGAGGACATTGGACACTTCATAATGAAATACATCAGTACTTGAAGATCAACTTATTGAACTGATAGTTTCCAAATGACTGCTGTGCGGTGTTATGTAAATATTCATGAGTGAATCACCCATTTTAAGAGCGAGACTAATTAACGGATTTTTAACGCAGCAGGGCGTGAAAGGTCATTGACATCGTGTCACATGCCACATTGCCACCAACCTCTCAGAAACTCTTGTCGAGTTTTGGTGATGCATCAGAGGAAAATTTTCCCAGTAACCTGGAAAGACTCTTCCGACATTCCCTCCATTTTCAGTGATGTCTCTGCATCTCCATTTATTTCAACTAAAGCAATATATTGTAGCAGATTAAGTGCAGAAGCAGATTCGTGAAACCCACTGTCTTCCAAAGAGCCAGGCGTTAAGGAGATTTGGGAACACTTAAAACAGTGCCAATCTGCTCCCTGATTTTTGAAGCATTTTTTTTTTTTTTACTAAAATGGGTTATTTTAAAGATAATATTGTATAATGATAAATATTTTAAATTTTTCTTTCTTTTTTTTACTTACTAATGTGATTTATCTTGAAAGATAGAATCTAAACAAACGAAAGGTCCCTGGGTTGTCAGTTATTTCCAAGGATGTAAAGGGACCCTGAGATCAAGAAATAAGAACCACTGTTTTGGGAGGTCTGATTTTTCTAGCTCAAATATCACTTGAAATTTTATGATGAAACACTCTTCAATAATAATAAATCATATGGCAAATAGTTACACCCCAAAAATGCAAAAGAGTGCCTAAATTGTGAAGGAAAGAAAATTGTAAACGTTTGAGTTTGGGGCATCATTTACACAAAGCATAGATCACCTAAAATCTGGGGATTGGCAAACTTTCTTTTTAAGAGCCGGGTAGTAAATATTTTAGGCAGCGTGAGCCTCAGGGCCTCCGTCACAACTCAGCTCTGCTGTTACAGACGACAGATTAATGCAGGGGTGTGTCTGCGCTGCGGGGGTGCAGGGTTGCTCCCTAAAACACACTGTAGCTTGCCGGCTCCTGCAAAGTTTCCCCTAAAAGAACATTGTAGGGTTTCCAGATGGTATAGCCAGGCGCCCTTTATGCGTTGTCTTCCAAAAGTGTAGTAATGTGAGTGCTCAAAACTGGAATCCAAATCCTTCTGGGGAGGAGGGCACAGCTTAGTGGCAGAGCGCGTGCTTAGCATGCACAAAGTCCTAGGTTCACTCCCCAGTGCCTCCGTTAAAAAGTAAGTAAATAAACCTAGTTACCTCCTCCCCACAAAAAAAAATTAAAAATTAAAAATTCAATTTAATCTTCTGAGTTCTGGGCTTTGGAGAAAGGCACACTGTTTGGTAACGTGGTTTTCGTGATGGCGCGCACACTGAGTTTCTGCTGTCTGGGGAGGATGAGGCTGTGTCCCCAGGAGACCACCCAGAGGGGATCAGACTCATGGGAGGAAGGCCAGCTGCTCTGGGGCTTGTGTGGGGTATGGTCACAGCACCTGCAGGCTGTTTGGCAAGTCAGAAATACCTGATCTCACCCCTCAGTCTCTCACAAACAGGCACTGTGGTTGCTCCAAGTTAAACTAGAAATGTGCGTGGGATTTTTGAAGCTAAAGAAAGCCCATAGAAATTCCCTATTGCTGGTTAACTCTGGTTTCAGCCAGGGTTTGGGAAACACATGAGGTGGCTCTAGAAATTTCGGAACATATGTGTGTGTCTCGACTGCTTTGTGGAAAGGGAGTGTGTCCCCACCCCACCCCTTAATCACAAGCCCGCTGTCCTCCACCTGTCCTCTTTGTCTCTGTGAAATGGGAGGCTGGCTTTCCCCCGGGAGCTGAGAGAACATGGGTCTGACCATCAAGTCAGATGACGAGAGACGCAGACGCCTGTTGTAGCTGCAGCTTGGTGAACCTCGAGGGCCCTTACCGGGAGCCCGCGCCATCGGTGGCCCTGCCCCGCTCCAGGGCTGCTGCAGGTGGTCAGACCTGGACATTGCTGGGATGCAGGGTCTTCTTGGCTTAGCAGAATGTAACAGTGCACAGAAATCAGGGCTGGTTTCATGTTAGGCACAAACCAGCACCCAGAAGGGGTAAAGCTGCGCTGAAGGCTGTTGATCCCATTGAATGAGACACACCGGATCTTGGGGCAGGTGGTGGCTTTACACGCACCATGAGCGCCCCCATGCTCGGCACAGGGGAACGAGCAGCAGCCAGCCCAGTTCCCATAGATTCCACCTTCCAGATAGAACCTTCCGGAGAAAGGCTGCATCTAACGGATGCTTTAAAGAATGTGAGCCAAGTATCTACATGTCCCTTAGGCGATACAGGACCACTTGTAACGGATGTATATGTTTTCAAGCTTGTTTGCCCCCTAGCCAAGATCTCATTCTAAATAAACAGTGAACAGAAAAACATATGTATGGTATTTGAACTTCGTGGGCGCCCAGTTAGCTTCAGGTGTCCAGAGATCTGCTTTAAGGTGTGTTCCTAGATTATGCTGATTCAGAAGAGAAAAAAAAAATTTGAATTTTTCACTTATGTGCCCTTAGATTCCCACGACGCAGTTTTGAGATTTAACTCTGCTCCTACGCGTGGTTATGAGAAGGATGTTGGAAATAAAACCACCGTCCGCATCATTAATTCCCAGGTGAGATGGACGGAGGGTTTTCAAGGGTGTACGTTTTATGGGGAAGTAGTTTAACTGGCTGCATGAAGAGGAATCACCCAGTTTTCCATGACCATGAACTTGCTTATTTCTATGGGTCTTGCAGTTATAAAGAATTAACGAGGAAAAATGCAGAGAAACATGGGTGATGCGTGTGAGTAGAAAAATAAGTACATAAGATCAAAAGGAAAAGTCGGGGTAGATGTGGGCAAATACCTATGTAGTGTACCGCATTTTGTGACCTGAAGAGAAGAAAGTTGGAGGAAATCATGGGGTGAAGGGGAGAAAAACAAAGGAACAAAAATTCAAGGGTCAGCAGGGCACCTCAGGAACTTTGAAAATTTTTAAAATGAAAATATATCTTCTCAGTTGTTCCTAATAAGAGTATTTTCCAAAATTCATAGCCAAGTGGTTCTCAGAACAAACCAAAACAATTTCTATAATTTCAAACTATATCGGAAAAATGGGGTGATGAGCGATGTATGGGGGTTTCTTGCAGAACAAATATTAGCATTATCCTAGGTCCCAAGGCTTGCAGCCTGCAGACAGGTAAAAAACCGGCCCCTGTTTCCTGAATTCAGAGACGCTGATGATTGAAGATTCCTCCTCGGTCTGATGACAGTTTCTCAGAGAGGAAGAGCTAAGTCCCAGCCAATTAAAACTCATGTCATTTGTGAGATCTGTCCTGACTTCATAAATATTAACATGTGAAGGAAAAAAGTGCATCTTAAACACTGCGGGAAAATTACACCTTAAAACTGAGGCAAATCAGGGCATCATTTTCTCCCCAAACTGTACTTTAAAAAGATGATTCGCAGGTGAGATTGAGGGACTCACCCAGGACCAGCGAGCCCACAGGGGGAGGACAGTCACACCGGCAGGCCCAGGTCTCCTGAAGAACCCATCACTTGTTTGAGTATTTTTCTGTGTATCTGCAGATTCTGACCAACCCCAGCCATCACTTCATTGACAGTTCATTGTATAAAGACGTCATCCTGGTGGCCTGGGACCCAGCTCCTTATTCTGCAAACCTTAACCTGGTAAGTGTTGCCTTTGGTGTCCCTGCCCTGCTGGGTCAGACAGTGCCTTTGACTGATAAATAACAGAAGCTAGTCAGGGATTAAACTGCGACAGGCAGAGTGAAACCAATCCTGGGTGCTGACTTAATTCATGTACGTTCCCACCGTTTGAGTCCCAGTTTCAGTAGCATTTGTGGTGAGCGTAATCCATCTAGTGCTGAAGTGTTTTTGTCCTGAAGGATTTAAAACACAAAAACAAATGTCTAAATGTCGACAAATGCCTAGTTACTCCAGAGGCTGGGCTGATTAAACTCAGAACTTTTCCATTGTGAGAGGGTTACATCACCATCCAAGTAGTTATAAGATCTTTGGAAATAAATCGGAAGTTCTTGGCAGGGCAGTTTAAACTTTGTGAATCAACAGCACATTGTTATTTAAATGGAATCTGTTACAAGCTTTCCTTGAGTGTGCCATGCCTTGGCTTCTGCCCCCAAGTATTTTTAATCTGATATGATTTAGTATAAACAAGATTATTACTAACCACCAAAATACAAGTAAGTTACATTCATGGCCGATTTACTTTTGGTGAAATCTGGCATGAAGAGTCAATGTACTTGTGTTTTTTCTTTTTTGGGTTTTTTTGAGCTGTAAGGACACTTCACTGTTTTTAATTGAAATATAGTCGACATAATATGTTGCGTTAGTCTCTGGTGTACAGCATAGTGATTCTGTATGCATATATATTGGTTTTCATATTCGTTATCATTGTAGGTTACTACAAGATATTGAATATAGTGCCCTGTGCTGTACAGTAGGACCTTGTTGTTTATCTGTTTTATATGTAGTAGTTTGTATCTGCAAGTCCTGAACTCCCAATTTATCCTTCCCTACTCCGTTTCCACCAATAACCGTTAAGTTTGTTTTCTATGTCTGTGAGTCAGTGAACTTGTTCTTAAAGAGGGCTGGGAAGATAGGTTATAATTTAGCCTCGTGAGCAATGCTGTCAGCAGCTGTACCAGAGTCTCGGGACTTGCTCTGCCGGCTTCCTAAGATGAAACAGGTCTTACCACCAAGGGGCGACTTTCTAAGAGAGCCGCCCAAGGTTGGTGGTCCCTCTGGAAGGAGCGTTCTGTCCCCACTGACCCTGAGACTGAGGCTGGACGGGTACCAAGCACAGCTGTGACTGGTGCCCCACCAGGAGCGCACTGCAGAGTCACCTGGAATGGTTTTCAGGTGTACCTGTCAAAGCCCTGTTCCCAGGGATCTGGGCACATACAGCCTCGATGTGCATTTCTGAGACGCTGTCTGGTCGATTCTCAGACACGCCGTCTAGTGAGAATCAGCTTCCAATGGACGTTCGACCTTGTCAGCTTCCTTCCAGCCTGAGGTTCTGTAGTTGAAGTTCTGGCAGTTTTCTTGCTGTTTGTGGACCAACAAGAGCCTCCAGCTGTCGGGCCTTGTTTCTGCTTGTGTTGGGAGCATCCCAGCCCAGGGCACAGAGCTGTCCAAGCCAAAGGCTGTGGGCTGCTTTCTGTGGGTCTCATATGAGGCTCCAGGGGAGGTGGGGAAGAAAAGACCCCCATGTTCTCTTGCCTTCCTCTCACCACCTTGGGGTTTGGGGGCACAGTTCACTGAAGATGCTCCGGCCAGTCCTCAGAATTTTTAAAGGCACAGACCACATTCAACCATGGACTGTTCTGTGGGATCTTAATGGACACCCACTCTGCCCGAGGTATCTGTTTGCAGGGACCGTCAGAGCCCCTCCCCCAACACCTCCAAATCCCGTTTCTTGGCCGCACCTCAGACACTTATGAAGACTTTAAAAAAAAAAATCAACCTTATTGTTCATGTTTTCTTACCATGATTTATGCATAATCAGTGTGTGCCCATTTGATGGATGTTAACACGTGTAGAAGCCACATAGCCCCCACCACAATGAAAAGACAGAACTGGGGGAGAAGGATAGCGCTCAGGGTGGAGCGTGTGCTAGCTTAACTTGCACGGGGTCCTAGGTTCAGTCCCTGGTACTGCCATTAAAAATAAATAAATAAATAAACTTTAAAAAAAAATGTTTTTGATTAGAAAAAAAAGGAAATAGAATCTTCCCATCGCTGCTGAGAGCTCCCTTGGGCCCCCTCATCTGTCTTCCCAGACCCACCCCCAAACCCAGGCACTGACTGAGAACTTTCTAAACAATAGATTTGGAGAAGGTATTTTTGAAGTACAGTGATTGCCCCGGGGGTCAGCAGGCTGCAGCCGTGGCCCAAGTCTGGCCCCGTGTGTGTGCAGATAAAGTTTTACAGGAACACAGCCACGCACACTCGTCCCGTCCCCGCTGTTTCCAGGCCCACAGCAGAGCCCAGCGGTGGCAGCAGCGCCTCTCTGGTCCCCAGAGCTTTCCGTGTTTGCCATCGGCCCTTTACAGGAAAGTCCGCTGACCCGCCCTGGGCCCTTCTCCCCCGTGTAACCCGGGAGTAAAGCATCGGCTGCAGGCTGGACCGGCTCTGCCCCCCGGCCCCTCCTCCAGCGAGGCGGCGCCTGCGGGGTGGTGCCCGCACCCCGCCAGCCCGGCCCGGCCCCTCGGCCTCCAGGTGCCCCCTGGCCTGGGTGCGCCCTGCTTCCCTCCCGCAGCGCGGCCCTCCGTCCCTGACGGCGGCATTCTGCTCCTCTTCTCCTAGTGGTACAAGAAGCCAGACTACAACCTGTTCACGCCGTACGTGCAGTACCGGCGGAGAAACCCGGACCAGCCGTTTTACATTCTCCACCCCAAGTTCATCTGGCAGCTCTGGGACATCATCCAGGAGAACACGGAGGAGAAGATCCAGCCCAACCCCCCGTCGTCTGGCTTCATCGGTGGGTGAATGTGAGGCTCCGGGGTCCCTGGGCAGGCGGGCAGGGTGGGGCTTAATGCTTAATAAACACACGTTCGTGTTATATAGTTAGAGCCATTCAAGGCGGCTTTGGAGGGGGATTAACGGAAGAGATAGAAACACAGTGTTCCAGCTACCTAGGGGCACGTAACAAACTACCCCCGAATTTTGAGAACTGTTGTATTTCCTCTGGTGATGGGGAGGGGGTCAGGACGTGCTTGGCTGGGTGACCTTCGTTCCACAGGCATCACGGGGTCACTGGCTGGTATTCAGCTGCCCCCTGGGGTGGCCTCGCGCTATGTGGACTCTCAGTGGAAGCTCAGGGCTCCTGGACGTGTTCCAATCACAGGAAGTAGAAGGTGCAGTTTCTCAGGGCTGAGGCCCGGGGACTTTCTGTGGGTCAAAGACCTGCCAGATTCGAGGGGTGGAGACCCCAGGGCCACCCATGAACCACCACCCACCCGAGTGCACGGTGCGGACGTGGGGCGGGGCCGAGGAGTGGGCTTTGTGGCCACAGGACCACGCCGCAGGTTGCAAGCTTACTGGTACCTCTGGGCTTTCAGGAGTCAAATTCTAGGGCCGTGTTGTGCTCTCTGCTCCAGAGGCGACTGGCTCCAACCCAAAAATGGACTCCACGTAACGAGGGCCTGACACCTGGCATAGTGTGGTTTTTGCGGCCAGGCTTTGATCCTCAGAGTCTGTGGTCTTACCTCATTTCTTCACCTCTGTTTCAGCTTATTGCCCCATTTTTTCTTGATTTTATCTGAGTAGGATAATATTGCAGAATATTTTAGGTGCCCTTGGCGATGTGAAGGCTGCAGTAGAAACAAAGGATATTAATTTTGTCCATAAAACATTGATAATGTTCTCAACCCTAATTTCAATGAATTTGCAACCCTGCACCTTAGCTCGGGCTGCACAGTAGGTCCCTGTGAACAAAGGAGCATTTGGGGAAGTGATGCTGGTTTGGGTGAGGGGTGCAGGGCGCAGGAGGATCTGGATTGAGGCTTGTGGGTTTTGAAGCGGGTTTGGTGTACTTTAACAGCGTCAAACATTTTACACAGAATTCGAGCCAAAATTTCCGAGGCTGCAGGTTATTTCCCTTAAGCATAGCTCCCTCCACCCCTTTTAAAGCCATGCCTTTGACATTCTTTGTTTCCGAGTCACTTTTTGAAATCCTCAGTCCTGTATCTTTTGTACAGAGTCACAGAATCCTGTTGACTTAGGGAAGAAAGTGGAATCTAGTGTGTAAGCAAAGGGTCACGAGGATGGAATGATGCTACGACCGGAAGTCCGATCAAGCATTTTCCGTGTGGGTGCCTCCCTGTGAATTCATGAGGCTAATATCTGATTAGAGCTCAAGTTTGGGGGCCCAAGGGCGGGGGCCTCAGGTGTGCTTGCTGTCAACAAGCAGTTTGAAATTTTCCACTTACATAGTCATCGCTGGAGAATGATGTTTCCCCATGTGTTTTTTGTTTGTTTATCTTTTTAAAATTGAAGCATAGTCGATTTACAATGTTGTGTTAGTTTCTGGTGCACAGCATAGTAATTCTGTTACATCTATGTTCTTTTCATATTCTTTTTCATTCTAGGTTATTACAAGAGGTTGAATATAGTTCCCTGCGCTCTACAGTAGGAAGTTGTTGTTCCTCTATTTTGCATATAGTAGTTAGTATCTGCAAATCTCAAACTCCCCATTTATCCCTTCCCACCTCCCTTCCCCTTTGGTAACCATGTGTTTGTTTTCTGGGTCTGTCAGTCTGGTTTGTAAATAAGTTCACTTGACTTTTTTTTAGATTATTATTAGATTATTAGATTTAGATTACCATATGGTAATCATTCTTGATTTATATGATTTTATTTAATATAATAAATGCTAAGACGCATTATTATAATTATAAAAATTATTATTTTCTTACATGAAATATACATTTCCAAACCACCTTTGAATTGCACATATTTTCTGGAAATATCACTTTATAAGTCGTTTTTGCTCCTTAAGTAATCTTAAGTGTAGTTCTCATAATTTTGCATCTCACGATGAATTTATGGGGCCCCCACACAAGAGCTGCTAGGTTTCCCTGGTGCAGCGTGTTCCCCAGCCTGCTGCCCGCCCCCCTCGGTCAGACACGTGTCCGCAGAGTTCTGTGGTGGTTCTCATAAACGTCTGATAGACTTCACGTGTGGCTTGAGTTCAAGTGTGACCTGGAACTGACGAAAGCTGGTGTTTTCTGTCACTCGCATCTTGTTCTGTTTATGTCCATACCTTACTGCCACATGTGGAGAGGGTGTGCTCATCACGGAGAAAATTCTGTTATTATTAATGATTTTGATCCCACTTTAAATATTTTGCCAGGTGAAAAGTTAAGACAATTCTAGTGTAATCACAATGAAAGTAAAGGCTAAGTGATTACCCTCTGCTGGCCTCCAACACACACCTGCGTGTGCAAAGTAGCGTTTTACAGGGGAGCCTCATTCATTCCGTGTTTGCGATGATCTGATCAAGGGTTGAGGCTTGCTTTTCATCCAGGTTTTGGGCAAATAAGCGTAGATGGTTCTTGTTAATGCTGAGCTGTGTAACGCGTCGTTTTATTAAGACCAGTGGGAATGCTTTTGAATTGGTTTGATAATGATACTGAATTATACAATATTTAAAACGTGAAATTTGGCAAATGAATGCCTCTTGGGTCATATTTTCCCAGAAAACTTTGCACTTTTTTTCCCTTCAAATGACTCCCTAGTAGATACTCATTTGTAAAAACTGGCCAAAAAAACTTACCATTAATTGAGTTATAGTCAAAGATTTTTAAAACCTGGCCACATGCCCTTTGACTGGCTGGAGAAATATATTACAAAGTGTCTAAATATTGATCTGCCTTTCAAAAAGGCTGGCTCCATGTTGAAAGCAGAAAATTTTCTTAGTGATGAAAGCAGTTACTTTTCAGTAGTCCATAAACAAAATTACGTAACATAAAAGTTTCTTCAGTGATTTCTTTTACAAATTATTTTACTGAATACCAGGGCATTCGATGCTTTGTATTCTTTTTGTTTTTAGATAATCCTGAGTAGTCCTAAGAAAGGAAATGAAAAAAGAAACAAAACAGTTTTAGCATAACCAGATGTGAACTCCCTGTCGGCCGGGGCTTAGGGAAGTGTTGAGGAAGGACTGGAATATTGTGAGTTTACACGTGTGTGGTGTCTGTGCGGACGGCTGATTAGGAAGGCTGGCATCTGAGAGTCTGGGCTCCCCATCAAGAGTTGGCTCCCAGAGTCTCTGCAGAGCTCCCCTGACGGTGGATCACAGTGTGTTGCTGGAGGAATTAGCCCACGGGGAGAAGGTTCTGGAAGTTTATGCCCGTCTCCCCTGGGCTTCACCCTGTGTGCTTTTCCCTTTGCTGACTCTGCCTCGTACCCTTTTGCTGTATCATTGACTATATGTTGGGTCCCATGGGTCCTTCTGGCAAATCATCAAACCCAGAGGTAGGCTGGGGACCCAGTACCTTGTCAGTATGATTCACAGAGCATCTGAGAAATGTGTGGTTGGCGTTTGCGCTGTTTGTGGCTGGCGGGGCTCAGCGTCACAGCGCTTCAGAGGAGATGCCAGCAGCAGGGCTCAAACCTTTTTCTCAGTCCAGTCGTTAAACATGCCTTCCTCACATCATCCTAAGATTGCAGCTTGTGGGCTTGGCCCCCATTTTTACGTTTCAAGCTTAGTTCTTTCGTTTAACGTACTTTTTTTCCTTAGAGAAATTTTCCCTAAATCCCCAGTCAATCAGAACTGTATCCTGTTCAAGACACATTGCATTTAAGTGAAGAGGCCTCCAAGAGGACTTGAAGGCTCTTGGTCTGTCCCAGCTCTGCTCCAACCCTGCCTCCCTGCGGGATATACTCCCCACATCCCATTCTCTAATGCACACTCCCAACCGCGTGGGAGCCGTTACACACCTGCAGACACTGACGTCCACTGGTTCCTGTGTGCAGCCCGTGAAGAAATTCCACCTTCGGGATTTTGTGTATGGCTCCATACTGTGAACCTGTAGGAAAACTGACATGTAGATTTAACCACGTTTAATTATAATGATTTTCAGTGTTTATTATATGACAGGGTGTAAATCTAAATGCAAATATATGTATATCAGCCTTAACAAATTAAAAAGCAGAGTGTACAGATGCCAAAGGAAACGACCATGCTGTCAGAAAAAATTTAAAATAATAAAATATTCTCCACATTTGGTTTCACAAATCTTGTCCACTTTTCACACGTCTCCGACGAGTTGTACATTGATTTTCCATCCGTTTGAAAGCGCTGCGGCACCAGTTCGATATCCAAACGACAGCTGGCTGTCATTTAAACGCTTAGAGTAGATTTGGCTCTAACTGAGATTTTGGGATGTGCCAGGCCAAGGCTCATGATTGCAGAACCCACAAGTTCATAAGGGAACACGAAACGAAATGCAGAAAACAGGAGGAATTATGCAGATAATTCAAGATAAGGACCACACTTCCCGAACCTCTGTTGGCCTTCAGTTGGGACTGTCATGAACTCCGTGGCAAGCTTTTGTATTTCTGAAGCTCTAGAAGTTATTTTTAAATCACCTCATACCGATCAGAATGGCCATCATCAAAAAGTCCACAAATGATAAATGCTGGAGAGGGTGTGGAGAAAAGGGAGCCCTCCTGCACTGCCGGTGGGAATGTAAATTGGTGCATCCACTATGGAGAACAGTATGGTTCCTTAAAAACTAAAAACAGAGTTACCATATGATCCAGCAATCCCACTCCTGCACATATATCCAGAGGAAGCCCTAATTTGAAAAGATACATGCACCCCAATGTTCACAGCAGTACTGTTTACAATAGCCAAGACATGGAAGCAACCTAAATGTCCATCACCAGATGAATGGATAAAGAAGATGTGGTGTATATGTACAATGGAATACTACTCAGCCATAAAAAATAATGAAACATTGCCATTTGCAGCAACACAGATGGACCTAGAATTTATCATACTAAGTGAAGTAAGCCAGAAAGAGAAAAAAAAAAACTGTATGATGTCACTCATATGTGGAATCTAAACCAAAAAAAAAAAAAAAGAGAGAGAGACACAAATGAACTTATTTATAAACCAGAAGCAGACTCAGAGACATAGAAAACAAACATATGGTTACCAAAGAAGAAAGGGCAGGGTGGAGGAAAGGATACACTAGGAGTATGGGATGAACAGATACATACTACCATATATAAAATAGACTTAAAAAACAAGAATTTACTGTATAGCACAGGGAACTATATTCAATGTCTTGTAATAACCTATAATTGAAAAAGAATCTAGAAAGGTATATTATATATATATAATATTATATCTATTATATGTATATATATTTACACATAACATATGCATATACCTGAATCACTTTGCTGTACATCTGAAACTTACACAATATTGTAAATCAACTATACTTCAATAAGATTTATATAAACACTTTTTAAATGAGGAATTACCACCAAACAAATAATAGATTATGAACCTTTGAGTCTAGCATTGCTGAGAAATTATAAATAAGCCCAAGATTGTCAACAATGGCTTCAGAAAGACAAGATGGAATTGTATTATGCTGACAAGCATTTCAGTTGGAAATTTTTTACTGTGGGCTTACATTTTATTTACATTCTTAGAAGTGGACTTTCTTGCCAAATTTTCACAACTTATCATTTAAAAAGAATAGTATGAGGCTCTGCAGTGATTTGTTACTAATGAATCGAAGCACCAAATGATTTACTTTCTCGTCCTTTACTTGAAATGACAATCACATCTATTAATGACAGGGGTGCAGAAAATTCCTAGGGAAAGCCACAATCACCCTGGTATGAGGAGAGAGGGAAAAAAAATGAGGAATTAAAGCAACTTTAATGTTGATAGTTCCAGTGAGGAAAATAATTTTGGGGTGGGGGAAGTAATTTGATTGATTGACTGATTGGAGGTACTGGGGATTGAACCCAGGACCTCTTGCAGCACAAGCTAAACCACTGAGCTATACCCTCCCTGGAGAAAAATAATTTGAAAATGAACCTGAGACTCTGTGTCTCCATCTCTTTCCTTTTAAGCTGCTATTTACATGCGTTTCATGGGGACATCACAGTCCTGTTGCAAATCCAGTGGACCCGTGTGTAGAACGGAGTGGACCTGCGTGTAGGTGGGGGCACCTGCGTGTAGACCGGGTGCGCCCGTGTGTAGACCTGGGTGAGTGACAGTCAAACTTGGGGATGCAGTCTGTCACCAACTGTCCTCTCCTGAGTTCGAGCGCTTTGTCTTCTCAGGAGTGGACCGAAAGAATGCGTGTACAATCGCGTCAGGTCCGACACGCCCCCGCGCCCCCAGGCCGCACACACGCCCCTCACTGGAAGCCGCAGAGTACAGAGGACAGGAAGGGGGAGCAGCGCCGGGGCCTCCCCACCCCCGTCCGCGTCGCTCACCGCTCGGTCTTCTGTCGCGCAGGCATCCTGCTCATGATGACGCTCTGCCGCGAGGTGCACGTGTACGAGTACATCCCGTCGGTGCGGCAGACGGAGCTGTGCCACTACCACGAGCTGTACCGCGACGCGGCCTGCACGCTGGGCGCCTACCACCCGCTGCTCTACGAGAAGCTGCTGGTGCAGCGGCTGAACACGGGCGCGCGCGGCGACCTGCGCCGCAAGGGCAAGGTGGTGCTGCCCGGGCTCCGCGCCGCGCGCTGCCCGCCGCGCGCCTGAGGCCCCGGGGCGCTGGTCCCGGGGGCGGGGCGGGGCGACCGCCGCCACCGGTAACTCAGCCTCCGCCGGAGAGTTCTTCCCCTCCTAAGCCTCTGGGAACTCACGACGGCTTTGAATATAGAAATGGAATTCAAAGGGGGAAAAAACAAAAACCAAGAAAGATGCAAGAAACAATTTTTAAAAGGATAGCAAGGAAAAAAAATGTATATCAAATGGTCAATACCTCCAAAACGTCTTTTCTTTACCCCGCCCCCCATCAGTCAGGGAGGGTTTCAGCCACAGGGCTCCGAGGTACACCTGCCAGGAGGGCGTGGCTTATAGCTGGGAGCGCTCACGCGGAGGGGCAGTACCCGTCACAGCCGGTGAGTCCCTTGACTGTGCACTGATCGTGAAGCATCCCAGAGTCGATGACGAACGTCTGGATTATCCCCCAGACGTGTCTATGGCGACAGCAAACCCCCCCCCCCCCATATCCTATGAGGTGTTTCCAGCCGCGGGCAGCCCCCTCTCTGGTCCCTGTTGCCCGCCAAATGCTTTGGTCTTCGTGGGTCAGGCCACAAAGCATCCCCCCTGAGCAGTCCAAGAAAAAGCCCACCCAGGGTAGCAGTACAGACGATGCACTTTGTTTTCCTGCACTATTTCCTTACTTGACCAGGAATCCCTGGCCAACAGGAACTTCCCCGGCAGGTGAATGCAGACCCGGGGTCTGCAGGCGGCCCTGGACAGACCGTCCTCCACGCCGGCCCTTCTGGTCTGTACCTCCTCGCCCGCCAGCCCTCCCCACAGCCCGGAAGCCATAGGCGCCGACAATTAGGACATCCCCCTGGGGGAAGGCTCCTTCCAGTCTAGAAGGGAGACTGGGGGGCTGGCACCTTGTGATTCCGAGGGTGCACACCTGTGTCTTTCATGTGTCTTTCTGGTTAGTGTCAGCTATTGGGATCCTGACAGTGATGCACCGATTTTCACTAATTCTTCCTACGGGCGGATGTTTCGGACCCCCACCCTTGTTTTCACAGATGTGTTTTACATGAGCAACTTGACAAAGCCATATGATTAGGTATAGTTGTGTGAAAGTATCGCCCTTGAACAGCAAGGAAAATAACACGTGCTTCAGAGGGAAAGGCAGTGGAAGGGAAGACGGTCGTGGCAGTGAGTGAGCTACATTCAGTTTGTTCTGTTGTAATTTCAGCCTTGTCACTGATACAGTGAAAACAAAATGTTTTTGCCGTGAATGCAGCGAAACAGAAACGTTTTGGAATACCTTCGTTAAACAGGCAACTTCAATCTATAATCAAAATCAAAACGTATCTCAGTGGTATAGTGAAGACTTCTTGGCAGTGACAATAGCAACTTAATTAAATGTGTTCTCCTTTGCAAGGGTGTGAACGTCAGGAGAGTTTAGTTTTTTGTTCCAGGATTGGTTTCTTTTCCTGAGCAAGGATGGTTTACAGAAACTGGCAGCTTCTGTACCGTTAGTCTACTCCACAGAAATAGGGTCGGGTCACAGGCATCTCCTGTGGCTTCTTGGAAGAGTGATGTGGGAAGAATGAAGAGTTTCCATCGTGACAGTATCCCACTTTGAGAGTTTTGCTTCCAGATCTGTGAGAAGGGATGGGTAATTTTGTCTAGCACATTGGCTTATGTCTGAGCAGACGTGGCCAAGACACTTTTCTTCCTGATTCCCTGAAAGAACATAATCTCTTCCAGTGCTGAGTGAGTAATGAGTTCAGCAGCATTGCTGTGGGGTGAGCAGTCCTCCAGCCGCTCTGTTCCTCCCCAGAGCCTCCAAGCTCTGACCTTCAGATGCCCATGTCACTGATGTTTCTTTAGTAGCCTCCTTCTGGATTTCTCTCCCTGCGTCCTTATTTCCAGGACAGCCCCCTCATGAGAACGTGAGTAGAGGAAAATGTGCCGGGGGTCGATGTAAATATTCAAGTTCAAAAGCCCTAGAAAATATTTCAAGGATTTTAAAATACACTTTGTTGTAACACATGGACTTTTAGAAAGGACTTTCAGTCTCATTGACGTTATAAGAAAGACTGAAAAGCTTAAAGAAAATTTAATGAAAACTTTTGGATTTATCACAGCCTTAAAGACTCTTGGGAATCGGGGTCTGTTAAACATTGAGGAAAATGTGGTACACATTAATATTCGTGTGGGCTGGGTGTGCTTCTGTTTGAAAGTTTCCATTGTTCAGCTGCTCAGAAGTAGCAGGCAGATGTAGTGGACATGATGACCGCTTCTAGTTTGAGTCAGGTAGGTCCTATGTGGCAGAGTTTTGCCAGATGTCGACTAAATCCTCAGATGCTATGTTTGCTGAATAAACACACAGCCCTTGCGCAGAGATGTTAACAGAAAGCGGTGCCCACTGCATTCTTCCCAGCTCCGCCCCTTCCAAACCCTCCACCCTGTTCCGGGACCAGATGCTCGTAAACTGAAGCTATTCAGTGTCCCTTTTTTCACTCTCAGGACGGACAAAGGTCACATTGCTTTACATCTCAAGATAACGTCACTTCATCTTTTCTTGCTGTTGTTGTTGTTACAATACAACAGTGTTGACCAGGAGTGACAACTCACCTGCAACCAGGTTCACCCAGCTCGGTTCCCCAGCTCCTTCCACCAGGTACAGGGTGAGGTCTGACAGGTCCTCACGGTCCCCGGGGAACACTAGTGCTGGCCCCGTGTCTCACCTCCCCTGCGTCCTTACAGGGGGCAGCTCAGAGCTGTGTGTAAGCCTCGTGCAACTTCAGAGCTGAGAACCGAGATGGGTGAGCAAGCGACTTTTTCCCCCTTTCAGGTTCAGGGGGACTGTCCTCGTCTGCTGGACGCAGAGCTCAAAACTCTCAGTCACAGCCCACCCCACGTGTCCCAGGCCCTCGGCCGGTCAGCCAGACACTTCATCAGTTCTGGACTCTCCAGTCCTCTCCTGCCATTGAAGCATCTGGACAAAGCCAGGCCGAAGCAATTGTTAGCATTTTCAAAACTGAGAAATAAAATTAACTGTTTAAAGCTGCCACAGGTCATCCTGTGGCAGGTTCACGAGCCAGTCCATTCTGGTGGGACAGATTAATATCTGATGCTGTGGGCTGACCCTTCCGGACAGGGATGCTGAGAGCTACTGAATTGACTGGGTCTGTTTGGCTGCATGAGGTGGAGTCAGGCTCTTGTGAGTAATGGTCGGTGATGTAAGACTCTCACTGCACAGATGACACGACTAAAGCTCTCTCTTCAGCCTTTTTTCTCAGAGATCAACGCACAGGGCGGGGTCGAGACTGGTGGCCAAAGTGACCTGGTCCCACAGCTAAGCAGCAGAAGGACAAGAGACGGAGGACAAGAGCGGTTCCACAGCTGCATTTAGAAGTTCAGTGCTTGGGCCAGTTGTGCCTGAGTTCAGACTTGCTGTTGATGCTCTGGGTATTTTGTGAAATTGTCCCATGTTTCTGTCTCTCAGACAGTATTTACACCAGTGGTTCATGAAGGGTATTTCTCTGTCAAGGAAATAAATTGTTAAGTTCTGGTTCTTGTTTTATTAGATGAATGAAGCCTTTTAGTAAGAAGAAAAAAATCTATCAGTTTCTCTACAAGCTTGGGCTAATGGAATCTAAAGACTTAAAGGTATTGATAGAATTCTTACTCTTGCTCTAAAGCGTGCATGTAGATATAGTTCTGTGTATATATACGTATCTACACACATGGCTGCTTTTATAGTGTCTTTTTTCAACAAACTTTACTTCTGAAAACTTTACAATAAAGTTTGTTTTAATTATGCAAACACCGATTTTTTCCAGAGAAGTAAGCAAATGTTATATGTCCTTCTGTTACAAAAAAAATAAATCTAGTCTTCCCACACACACATATTTCACACATTCTGGCTACCTTAGAAAGTATGTCGGAAATATTTACAAGACACTCGGAGCGTGGAAACACTACATGAAGATCGTATCCTCATCAGAAGCCTGACTGAACTCTGAACTTTGGGGGGAAGTTATCCTAGACCTCACAGCTTTTGCAAGATTAGGGAAAGAAACATTTATTTGGTTCTATGGGAGATAGTCTTCTTAGTAGGTAGATTTCACACAAATTACCTGCGTTGGAACTGGTAAAGCCTAATGCTTACGATCCCACACTGTCCTGTTTCACTCTTGATAAAATACTTATGAAATTTTTCCAGTGGAAACCAGTGAACTTTTTTAACAGCTTTGGGAATTTTTTTGTATGCTAGTTTTTAAAATGCAGTGTCTACGCGTCAAATAAATTATGGCTTGAGGTTTTCCAGAAGTCACCTTTTAAAAGTGTTTGTACACATTTTAACACTTTGACCTTTTCTATTTTGGTTTTGTATATTTTTATGTGTACACAGTGTACAGATTTTTTTTTCCTGTAAATAAAACATGTTTTCATTTGTCTAGAAGTTTCTCTGAATGTGTAGAATTTGCACAAACAAAGCAGCCTGGGGCGTAATAATGAGTCTTTCCTGGAAAAACCTGGTGCAAAGCTGAGATCTAATGGAAGCTGCAGAAGGAGTGACTCCTTCAGACGCTGATGTGGACACACGGGGCCTGGAACAGAGATGGGGTCGGTGTTCCGCACTTGGGGGCCATCGGACGCAGGGGAGCGGCCTGGCTGAAATCCAACAGGAAAGACATATTTAGGCTCCAGGTCCTGGTGCTGGCTCAGCAGCCCAGCGCTTTTATTAGCTGATTCCTTGGGGGGTACTTCCAGTGTGACAGTGCTTTCAGTCTTGGAGAACACAAGTAAGTAATCAGAGAGGAGCCTGGTGACAGGGAATCCACCTCACCCACGGCCAGCTCACGTTAGCATGGTGTTTCCATACTGGCCACGTCAGGGGAAGTCAATTAGGGTCCTGGAAAGAAACTTCCAAACGTGTGTACTTTCTGGTTAGAATGTGAAGGGGTCCTCGAAGGGCAGCGTCCAAGTTTGATGTCAGGACTGGTGTGGGTGGCTGAGGACGTGGTCCCCTTTGACGGTTGTGCTGAATCAGACGGGGCTCGCACACCTTGGCCATGGTTTTCCTTTCCCTGCAAGATGACTGCCTGCTTCCAGACAATTAAAATGCACGCCTGGTTCTCAGGGCCCTGATTTGGAAGGACCAGGGGTGGAGCCCTCGAAGGATGCTGGGATGTGGCTGCTGGGAACCCAGGTGCGTACCCAGGGAGAAGCAGGAGCGAGGGAGGAGGTGGGCGAAGAACAGGGGAGACGGGACTCGTGAGGACTGGAGGCACACGGAGGGGCAGCCCTGGGCACTCCGTGCTGTGCTCACGAAACCCCAGGTACACAGAATCCAGCAGGAGGACGGCCCTCCGGCACCAAAGATCTGCTGCCCCTTCATCAGAGCAGGGGGTGGCCAACTGCAGCTCACAGCCTGCTTTTGTCAGTAAAGTTTTATTGGCCCTCAGGCACACTCATTTGTCTACATCCTGTCCATGCTACAATGTGTGAAAGTGGAGAATTTGCGACAGAGAGATTATAGCCCACCACGCCTGAACTATCTCTTACCCAGTCCCTTACAGAAAGGGTCTGCAGAGCACCGAGGGTGTTTTGGGTTTTGTTTGTTCATTTCTTCTGTCTGAGGAGGACAAGGCTCTGCCCCCAGGAGACCACCCAGACGGGATCAGACTCACAGGAGGAAGGCCAGCTGCCTTAGGGGTTTACTCTTAAATACTTATTTCCTCTCAACAATATTTAATATCCCTGCACACAAAGTGGAGTGACCATTAATCAGTGGCTCTGTGACACTCATTCAGTGTCTAGACCTGAATAAAGACTGTGTCCCTCAAACCCCACGTCTAGTCCTTGGGCAGGAGGGGCGGATCAGCCAGGGGGTGCGGGAAGCATGTGGTCATTCTCCACGAGCCGTTGCCGGGGGTGATGGGAGGATGTTTCCAAGTGTACCACAGAACGTTGCTGCATCATCTTGGATAAACACCTCAAACTTCTAAAGTGTAATCTCTTCAGGGTGACGGCACTTAACGGGGAAACTGTCAGGGGTGTGAAAATTGCACAGGCATCCGCCGCACACAGTTTAACCAAACAATTTCCAGCCCAGCCTTTTACAGTGGCATTTTTAACACCTTCACAAAGCAACAACATGAAAGAAGGACCAGTCTAACACCTGCTCAGAAAGACAGCCTGTTCTTCTAACAAAAGCACAGCACGAAGCAGATTTCGTGAGTTAATATGATGCAGAGATAGACAAAAATGCCTGGAGTCACAAAGACAACAAAGTCACTGCGTGACATAGAGAACCAGTTGGATTCCTCAGTCAAGAAAGAAATAGAAATTATTCACCTGGGACAGGTTTGTTTATTCAGAGACCAGAGGAAGTACATGTATTCTTTGTTTTCTTCCTTTCTTTTTCCTTCAAGTTAAGGATTCCTGCATTTAGGTAGCATTTCAAAACAGCTGATGATATAGGTCAATATTTTAATGTTCAGTCAACAAGGAGAAAAAGAACAGAAGAGAGAAAGTGGCAGCTGCTCTTACAGGCTGCTCCCCACAGATTCAAATTCCCAAAGGGAACTGGCTCTAAATCCCAAAGGAATTTACCAAAATGAGTGTGAAATAGAAATTGACACAGCGTTGTAAACCGACTATACTTCAATTAAAAACAATCGTAAAAGGGGTGGGGGGGATGAGTGTGAAAAGGAAAGTTCGATTAAGTGAGAAATGCTCTTCCTAAAACGAAAAACAAAAAACTGACTCTTGTGTGGAGAACAATCACGTTAAAAGAGGATTTACAGGTAAGAGTGATTGTTCTCAAAGCTGAGGTGGCCAGAACTACTCAGTGTCCCAAAACAAAAGTCAGCGGGCATTGCCAACTTCATCCCTTAGAGACGAGAGAGGTTTAGAAACCACAGTTCTATCCGTTACTGGATAAAATTCGACGTGCCTCAGAGCGCACTAAAAGGTTGTCTTCACACAATGGGAAGCCGGTGGAGACCGAGAAGCAAAGAAGATACCAGAAGGAGGTTATCATCCTTTCTGTGGCCTTACCCAGAGTGAAAGTCTCCAGATGGACTCAAAGACCGTCTCGGCCAATCCCTGAGCCACTCGGAAGCTTTCCGGCTGTGATGGAGTGAGTGGAGGGGGTAGAGGAGGGAGACAGGGGAGAAGTCTGTTTCCAGTTTTGAGCAGGCACCGCGGTCCCCACTGCTCTGTCATTCCTCCAAGAAGTTGTGAAATCGGGGTCAATTACAGGAAAAATAAGTCCTTTTCCCCAGCACATTCTAGATTTTCATTAACTCTTTTAATTTAGAACATTCCCTACCAATCCAGACTGCCTGGGCCAGCAGCCAGAAGGGGCAGCGCTGTGTCTTCAGGAGGAGACTTTCACTGGGGACACTCCAGACATTGTTTGGGGACACGGTCTCGAGCCACTACGTGGAATATCAAACAGGGTTGGGGAAGTCCCTTCTTCTGAAGTCCAGTCTCTTAGTCGGTCCCTCATCCACCCCCCTTCTACTGGGCCCATAGCTGCTGCTAAACTCAGTATTGCAGCATGATGGCAGGTCACCTGCCAGTGAGCAGAGAGAGGGAAGTACATCTGAATGGAGGGGGAGGGGAGCGGAGACCACACAGGTGAGTCAGCCAGGGGTCAACCCGGAAGACAGAAGCCACTCTGGGTTATTGACGGGGAGGAACTGAACTCAATGCAGCAGTTACGCAGGAGGTAAAAGGACTGAGAGCCTGAAGAGTGGCTAGTAAGGCAAGCCAGGGTTCTGTCCCCCCTCGGGCTGGAGGGACAGGGGATGAGCTCTTTTTTCCTGTTTGAACACCTGGCACAGGGGGTCCCAGGCATTCTCGTCTGAGCATCCCAAGAAGTGGCCCCGCTGACTCAGGTAGGACACCTCAACGGAAGAGGCTGTAAAAAGTCTCAGCACAGTCCTGAATTTTCCACTTTGTTTCCCTTTAACTGATCAACAGGCGTTTCTAGCGATTTTCAATTCGTTTACTTCCTATTGCTAGTTTAAACTCACACCCTTCATAATTTCTAGTTTCTCATCAATCTGAGATAGTGAGTTGGTATGATTCACATACCTTCCGAAATGTATTCCTGAGGTAACTAGGGCGTGAGATGCTCTTGGAACCCTTTCACATCCGCCCTTTCCATGCCCGTCAGGGCAGGGGGGTGACGCCTGCAGGTGTGAACCCACCACCGTCGGCTTCTGGTCCAGCAGGTGCCTCCCTACAGCCATTTCCCTGTAGGAGACGTCTTTGTGTCCAGAGCTTGCTTTCGTAAGACTTTTCTTTGCGATTCAGGATTTCCCAAAGAAATTCATCCTTCCTGGGACTTGCTAAGCCCTCTCCACATGCAGACCCAAATCTCCCTTTCCTCTCCTGGAACGCTCATGTCCTCGCGTCAGACTTCCAGCCAGGTCCTTCCAGTCACCTATCTTTTTGCTCACAGTTTCCATGTCTTTGTGTTTTTGCTTTGTTTTGACATATGACTATTCTCTCCTGCATTTTATGAAATAAATTCTTTAAATTTAAAAAACCATGCGTCTTAGCTCGAGAAAGTTCCCTTTTGACCTAATCACACCCCCTTGACTACTCCTGTTACTCTTTGTTGTCTCGTTGCTGTCACTCCTTTACCCCCTACATTTCAGGTTATTCCAGCCCCTGGGGGAGAAGCCCCCACCTGGGACCCAGGCTCCTCGGTCGCCCCTCCAGCCCTCCAGGCCCAGAAGAGCTAGAACAGATCCCACCTGTGGGCTCTCATCCAGGGGTCCCCGGCTGAAGCCCGGCCCCTGTGCTCTGTCCTGCCCCCGCTGCTGGCCTGTCCCCACTGCTGGCCTGCCCTGGCCACAGTCTGGCCCTGACGGTGCAGGTGAGGAGTTTGGAGATGGAGGGGCCCAGGGGTGAGAACTCGGGCACGTCCGCATCTAATTCTGCACTTCTCTGACCCAGCGCCCTGATGGTGCAGCTAATTTTGCTGTTCAGACTCACTGACAACACAGCTGCTAACTAGATCTCATGCTGAAAAATTCTGTCTTGAAAAGCCCCGAACGCCTTCAGATTTCCCAGCCTCGCATCAAAGTCGCCAGCCCGTTCTAATTAACGGCTGGGTTTTTTCGGAGAAGGAATGAAATGAGCTACTTGAGGTCTTTTTCATGTTCTCCCGAGCATAAATCAGCCGCTCAGCCCACCTGGAACATCCGAGTCAAACAGAGCAAACCTCACGTCCCAAACCAGCCACCAAGTGCTTGGGAAACAGAGAGGGGAAAGGGGTTTGCCTGCGGGGACCGGCAACATACAGTTAGAGGAATTCATGCAGTTTCCTCCATTTCTCCTCTGTTTTCTGAAGGCTTTTTTTTTTAGCTTCCTCCTTCAATAAAGAAAGGCTGAGTAACAGCTGTTTCATCTCTGGCTCTTATAAATTGGAAATGGATTTTTAGTAACACAGCAAAATTCCACACCATGAAACTCGATAAAGGCCACAGACTGTGTTAGAGGGCTCTGACCTGTTTAAGGGAAGCACTGAGGACACAGGCCGGTAGAGAGGGGGCAGAACCGCCTGCCTGTCCTTCTGGGGAAGGACTCGGGCGGAGGTAGCCCAGGAAATACCTGCGCTCGGAACAGGTGCATTCCGGGGACACAGGTGCATTCCGGGATCCAGATCCTTGATGTTGGGCGTGAAGCCGGCTGAGCTTTGCCCCCGAGGGAGGCATTACCTTGTTTGCTGGATGTGGACAAATCCGTGCTTGGCTCAGAGGGAAACCTTGCACCTTGCAGAGGCGTTCACCACCAGACAGTCCAGAGCAATGGCCGTCCACGCCTCCTCTTGCAAGGTGTGAGAAACAGACCCAGGAAGGGGTCTCTCCCAATACCCACTTATATCTTACTCATCACTTAAAAGACATTCCCTTGACACCCTGTCTCCTTCGGTCACTGCCCTTCACTCTCCTTCCTTCTGCAGCTGCGTGCCCCCAAGAGTTCCCACTTGGCACCATGCAGTCACTCCCCACGCCATTGCATCTTGACTTTCACCACTGCTCCTGAATCCCGGGGACCCTTTGCCAGTCTCATCCAAGCTGTATGCTCAGCGACTTTCACACTCACGATGCCTCCTTCCTTCTGGAAGCTCTCTCTTCCCCTGGCTTCTGGAATCACAGGGCTGCACCTTCCTTCCTGACTGTCTGGTTGCCCCTCCTTAGTCTGCTGGCTGGTTCCTCCATGTCTCTGTTTTAACACTGGATTCCTCTAATGCTGGACTTCTCTCGCAGCTCCACACTCCGTACCTGGGTGATTTTACCCACTCCCACATCATCGCCATTGTCTCGGGGGTATTTCTTCCTGTCTTCATCTCTAGCCTAAATCCCCTTTTTGCCTTATTCAATACACTCAATATATTCAATTGCCTTCTTGGCTTTGCCACTGTACAGCTTTAACAGATCAAAAACTAAACCCAAGAACTCTTTTACAAATGTGTTCTGCCTCCAGGGAGCCTCACCTTGGTAAACAGAATCATCCCCTTAGTTTATTTAAGTTAAAAAACAGATGCCCCTTCTGTGAGACACTTTATTCCCATCATTGGAAATTTTTCATGACAAATTAATTTTATAAAGACAAGACACAACCTCCACCAGCTGGAAAACTCTTGTCATAAAAATAAGAATCCATGCTGTCAGTGATATGAATGGCATTCCTCAGAAGCATCACCAGCATTCAGCAAAGCATACCTGGTCACCCTGATGGACTGAAATACAGAGGGCTTAAGATGTCCTGCAGCATGTTAGCCAGGCGTTGGCTCTGAACTTTTACTTGGCAGAGACAAATAATTAACCCACTGTCAGACGCTTTCATGTTTAAAAAAAAAAAGGATAAATAACAAGTTCATGCCGTGTATTCAATATCTTGTAGTAACTTATGCTGAAAAAGAATATGAAAATGAATACACGTATGTTCATGTATCACTGAAGCATTGTGCTGTACACCAGAAACTGACACAACATTGTAAACTGACTATACTTCAATAAAAAATATATATACGTACAAAAAAGGTGGGGGAAGAATATAAGAAAAACAGGATATTGTAAAATCAGGCCTTTGAACTCTTCCGCAAGTGAAAAGGACCAGTGCCCGACATGCTTTCCACTGTGAAATTCATCACGAAGAAAATGAGCGGTCTCTGAGAATCCGGGTTTTACTTTCTCTCCTTTCCCTGCCTGTCTCTTTAAAATGTATACGTGACACTGCAAACACAAAGCCAACTCTAAAAAATAAAATAGAAAGAGGCTGAAATGTTCCAAGCTAAGAGAACAGTAGATGGATGGCTGTGGTGATGCAGCTGTAAGATGCTGATTAAAAGGCAGCATCGGCGAGAACAGCGGGACTTAAAACAATTATCAACACCAGAGGCCCATAGCTCATCCGATAAATCACAGCTCAAACGGAAGTCTCCTCCTGCCCCTCTGGCTGGAGGTGCTTGAGTCTCTGGGAGATATTAAAATGTAAATCTCAGCAGGTCTTGTCTAGCACCTGCATCTGCATGTCAGATGCTGCAGGACTTACTCTGAGTAATATGGAGTATTTCAATGAAGTGATGCCGTCATGGGAACTTTTCATCAACCCACCTTGTCACTGCCCCAGAAATTATATCCATGTCCCACCCCTTTAAGGTTTTAATGCATCATTGGTTTTTGTCTGCATTAACATTAGGTATATAATAGTATTTTCTGAACATGCACAATGGCATTTAAATAATACTAGTATCACATATTTGTGAAATACAACCATCGAAGAGGAAATAGTGTACAGTGTAGCTGACCTGCGGAAACCGGCCGATTTACACTTGGTTATGGTAAATGGCCACTTTCAAGCTGCCCTTTGCAAATACAGGAAATTGTTTGAGGCCGTCCAAGATTATTCTGACATGTCCATTCTGACAATGCTTTAGCCTTCCTACCTCAACATGAGGAGATAACCATACAAGAAAGGTGGGGGACAGGCTCGCCTTTAAAATTTCAACAATGTATCTGCTAGGAATTTATTACGGAATAAAAAGTAGAAAATGAACTAAGAAGAAAGAGGCTGCACCAAGCACCCTGTGGCCATCTCAGATTTTTTTAAAGAATGAAATAAGAGCTACACACAAGGAATAAAGGACCAACGGGACCCGGCCTCACGACTTACCGTGAAGCCACATAGTCAAAGCAGTTGTGTGCTGGTGAACAAGATGGGCAGATGGATGGGACAGAACAGGGAGCCGGGACCCTGGCCCAGAGACAGTCAGTAGTCAGCTGACCCTTGACCAGAAGCAAAGGCAATGGAACAGAGGAAGGGGTCTTCTCCACAAATGTGCTGGGGCAACCGGACATCCACGGATCAAAAACCTAATAATAAAATAATTCTAGATACAGACCTTACACCTTTCACAGAATTTAACTCAAAGAGGATCACAGGTCGAAATAAAAATGCAAAATGATACGACTCCTAGAAAAGCACGTGGGTGACCTCGGACTTGGCAAAGACCTTTAGCTACAACACTAAACGCAAGGCCCAGGGAGGGAAAGCAGATAATGTGTTTTCATTCACAGTAAAAACAGGCCCCATTTCCTCTAAGAAACATAAGCATTACTTAAAAGTTCACTAGCCGTTGACACTTCTGCAGACTCCAGGAAAACAGAGATTGCGTTCTCACTGGCCGCCTCCTGCTTCCGAGGTCACAGCGATCTACTCAGCGGCGGTGTGCTCTGCGGACGTGTTCGCACCCGCTCAGGACAGGTGATCTGGCTGTCATTCCTCTCTGACTCCCATCCTCTTTGGAAAGGCCCAGATTCTGTCCCGCAGGCTCAGAAGCACCCTCCCCGCCCGCCCGAGCCCTCGGGACCTGAGCCGGCCTCCCCGCCGTCACTGCCCCGGGGGCCCCGCCGGCCCCCTCCACTCGCGTGTCCCCGGGCGGCTGCCCGGAGTGGGCGGCCCGCCTCTCAGCCCAGCTGGCCCCGCCGCCGACAGGTGCTGGCAGAAAGCGGCCGGAGGAAGCGCGAGCTCCATGTCTCTGTTGTCCACGCGTGTCCCTCGAAGGTGTCCCGCCACTGACGGCCACAGCCTCTGCCGGACGGTCCTGTGCGTGGCGCTGCGCTCCCAGGTTCCTGAACACTCGCCTTCCTCCTCTGGGGCTGCTGACAGCTTCCAGGCTGTCACACCCTTCCCCATTGGTTTCTTTTCCTTTTTTTTTTTTAAATAAATTATGATAAAACACATGTAACATAAAAGTTACCATCTTACCCCTTTATAAAGGCACAGTCCAGGAGCATTAAATACAGTCACATTCCTGTGAACCACTGCTAACTGCATCTCCAGAACGCATTTCATCTCACAGAACTGAAACTCTGCTCCCATTACACACAGCTCCTCATCCCCTCATCTGCCACCCCCTTTCTCGTCCTCTCGCCCATCCCCCATCCCCTCGCCCGCCCCAGGACCCACCCTTCCACCCTCTGTCTCTGCGAACCTGGCTGCTCCAGGGACCTCAGGAAGGTGGAATCATACAGTATTTGTCCTTTTTTCCTGCCTTATTTCACTTAGTATAATGTCTCAGGATGCATCCATGATGCACCATGTGTCAGAATCCCCTTCCTGTTTAAAGGTGAGCAGTGCCCCACTGAATGCGTGGACCACATTCTGTTCATCGAGTCATCCATCAGCAGATACTTGGGATGCTTCCACCTTTTGGCTACTGTAAAAAATGTCCCATTGATTTCTGAAACCCAGCCTCTGTGTTTGAGAGCAATTCCTGTAGCAAACTTTCTTCAGTGACCCAGTGAGTGAGCCATCTCTTTTCTGCCGGGGCCCTGACTGACCCAGAAGCCATGCAAGCAAAGTCAGTCCACCTCACTGTCCTGCCAAGGAAGAGAGTCAGGAAGAGAGAGCTTATAAACTACAAGGAAATCACAATTCAGAGAGAGGTCAATGGGCTGAGTGATGTGTCCAAATCAACAAGATGAGAATTTAATACAAATAAAAGTAAAGCTCCTGCTTTATGCTAAAAAATTAATTGCACACCAACTATTCAACAGCATTTCACTTAAACAATTCCTGGAAAAGGAACCCTCCAACACTGTTGATGGGAATGTAGTTTGGTGCAGCCACATGGAAAACAGTATGCAGATTCCTTAAAAAACTAAAAATAGACTTACCATATGATCCAGCAATCCCACTCCTGGGCATATATCCAGAGGGAACTCTAATTAGAAAAGACACACTCATGCCAATGTTCATAGTAGCACTTTTTACAATAGCCAAGACGTGGAAGCAACCTAAATGTCCACTGACAGATGACTGGATAAGGAAGCTGTGGTATGTTTATACAATGGAATACTACTCAGCAATGAAAAAAAGAAAATATCATTTGTAGCAACATGGATGGACCTAGAAATCATCATTCTAAGTGAAGTAAGCCAGAAAGAGAAAGAAAACTACCATATGCTATCACTTATATGTGGAATCTAAAAAAAGGACACAAATGAACTTATTTACAGAGCAGAAACAGACTCACAGAGATAGAAAACAAACTTATGGTTACCAGGGGGGACGGGGTTGGGAAGGGATAAATTGGGAGTTAAAGATTTGCAGATACTAACTACTATATATAAAATAAACAACACAGGAAACTATATTCAATATCTTGTAGTAACCTGTAATGAAAAAAAGGATGAAAAGGAATCTATGTATGTGCATGTATGACTGAAGCATTATGCTGTCACCAGAAATTGACACAATTTTATAAACCGACTATACTTCAATAAAAACTCTTTAAATTAAAAAAAAAAGATCCATATACCTAACATACATTTCAGAAGCCATTTCATGCCCCTTTTCCAATGACAGTTTCTCCATTTTAATGTAGCTCTGCATAAGCAGGCTTAAAGACTGGGTGGATTTTAACATGTATTAAATATTTACACACACACATTTCCATCTACATAACACATAGGGAACAACCAGGGTTCTCCACCGTGGACTGAATTTGAATTTGCTGAACTTCTTTGGAGCACTTTGCTTCTGGCTCTTATGTTAGCATTGGTTGACTATTTCTGGAATTTTCATTTTTAACTTATTTCTGAGAAAAAAAATCAACACAAGTGACATTTAACTGGGATGTTTGTAGGTTGACATTTAAAACTTTATGTTAGATCAGAGAAAATGCTACATGGAAATTAAATAGCAGTATTTTGTATGGCAGTAAAGCCAAAAACTGTATATAGCAAATTGAATCTTTTCATAGGAATTATCATATTTCCAATTTCAACTCCAAAGTCTACTTCTCTTCCTCCATCAGTTATGACACAGACAACGACTGGGACTCAGCCAACAAAACAAAACAGCAAATGACGTCCTGCACATGGACTGTGTTTGATTTCTTCAGTATCTTCGCTTTGTAGAGAACATGTACAGATTATAAGCATTTGCTTTAATATAAGTACAGGCTACAGATATTTGCCAAATATTAAGATCTCACCTTGCAAGATCAAAACAATTGGACAATGTAAATTTCAGTTCCAAAAGGAAGGCAATGATGATGTTGTTTCATATGCAATTCACCCCATAGAAGATCCAGCCACGGGGGCCGTGGATGTCTCTTCTGGACATGCCTGGGACCAGCGTGAACCGCCGCGTGGACGTGAGTCTGTTAGAACCGGTGTGACGAGGCAGAGGTGTCGCGTCTGGGATGCCGGTGTAAGACTCGCTGGTTGGAACACACCTGCACCAGCTGGTGACCCCAGAACCCCAGTGCTGAGACGCCAAGCCACACAGTCTTCATCAGGTGAGAAGTTCTCAGAAAGATGCGTTACATTTATGGCATTTGGCCCCTTGCCTTGATTCATCACATAGTTTTTGTTGCTCCTGCCATTGCAGCTTTTCACTGATTTTTTAAAAGGTGTCCTGCGGAATGGATTTCCCAGAAGAGTTCTTTTTCCCCCACTGTCTGTAGCTCACAGGCTTCATGTTTGTTTCCAGATTGCTGGACTCTTTTTTCCGTATTATGATGGTCCTAAACATTTACAAACATGGGTATGAGTTCTCCCATGCAGGGCTGGGACCAGGAGCCACCCACTCTGGGCGGACGGGCTGAGACGTGGTAGAAAATCTCCAGACCCAGGCGGAAAGGAGGAGTGTGGTTTAAGGCAGGTGGAGGCAGGAAAACAGAAAAATACGCACTGAGAGGAGCGTGGCTGGGAAGAAGCTGCTGTTCATCACGTTGTAAGGAAAGGGAAAGTCCAAAAGGAAGGAAATTCTCCAAAAAAGCAAGAAGGAGGAAGAGTGAGAACAGGAGGGGTGGTGGTTCTCAGTGGGACACACTGACATTCCTCTCCAACGTGACGCTGCCGGGCGAATGTCACTTCTGGGACACACATGGGGACGGCACGAAGTATTTCTAAGGGAGGGTCTATGCCACCAGGCACCCTCACAGAAGGTTCCAGATGGCTGTGTTCACGTGGCTGAGCAGCGTGCTGGGGCTGTAGGCTCTGTGCCTGACGCCAGCCACCCCTCTGCCAATCATCCCTTCTTGACCCGTCTCAGAAAACACTTCTGTTGATTCAATGATGTTGGATCTCAGGGGTGACTTTTTATTTCCATCGTGGGTGCTTCAGCCCTGACAACCAGGAAGGGAACTCAGGAGATGCCCAGGGTGGTTGTCGTGCAGGTCCTTGCCCACCTTTCTACCTTAGAAACCTGGGTCTGTTTGCCCTGGGCAAGTGCATCCTGCCACACACAGCATCACTCAAGTGTAGCCTGGCTTCATATGGGTCAAGTTCACAGGGAGAAGTAAGGGAGACACTTTGCTGGGCTGCATGTCACCAACAAAATTGTATGTTGACCTCCGCAGTGATGGCGGGCAATGTCTTTCCAGTCATGTGCAGAGCTGACCCCATAAGCCACCATGATCATCCAGCACACCTTTCAGCCGTCCGATGGTCCTCCCTCTTTGTCTCCACTAAGTCTCTGCGACTGTGTGTTCACATTGGTGGCCTCCTCTATCCCTGGGAAGTTAAGGTCTTGCACCCGACGTGCTGAACGGAGTCCTGAAATGGCCAGACATGCTAATCCTCACAGGCTGGGGACATCACGAGGCCAGGGCCTGAGGGGAGCTGCGTGCAGGCAGAGCCATTGTACCATGGCGAGACACGCTGCACAGGTGCGCAGGGACACTCTCAGCCTCCCTGCCTTCTCCATCCCTGTGACCCCAGAGCCCAGCCCATTCTGGGTCATGAAACATACTCAGTACATACAGACCTAAGGAAGGAGTGAGTCAGCTCTCTTTCCAAGGAGTCGTTTAATCTCTCCCTTGATGCACTGCTTTTTCTATTTATAAAATGAGAGAACAGTACCCAGAAATTTCAAACGGCAAAGAGAAAACGTTCAGGGTGCTTCCAGACCGTCCCCTAAGATGAGGAGGAGACACAATGACACACCACACTCAGACGTCAGGCCTGGACCTGTTTCCCGGTGACCTCCAAGCAACCTTTCTCGCTCCCTGACAAGTATGACCCCAATCACTGCCCAGTTTGGAAGGAGCCACGCATTTCTCCGCTGAATTTTCCCTTGTTGCAAACACCACATGGAACCTTTATTTAGCCTTCTCCCAGCAGTAGAAACCTACCAATGAAAAAGTGAGCTCAACTTTCCTTTGAAAGTTGCTCTCGGTGGACTCTGAATCAACTTTCTGAGTTAGGAAGAGAAAACAAATATTTCCACCAGGTGCTGGGTCTGCTGTTTTATGGGTACCTGTGTCCGGAGGGGTCGTCAATTTGCACCCATCCAGCAGCGGAAGCTGGGTGTATTTCAGGACCATTGCTGAGAGCACCAGAAAGAAAAGCAAAAACGGAAGTAATTGTCACATCCAGAGTGGCTGGGCAGGGAGCCTAGGAAAGTTCTCAAAGGGAGAAAACAAGAATAACAAATTTATTACTCATAAAAGCAAAGACCGTATTCCTGGGGAGGGGGTCTATTCCTATGCTGCATGAAAACAGAATTTTGCTGAAGAAACAGGAGTTGAGAATGAGGCATTGCAGTGGAGTATCTATTCCGTAAAATCAACTCATCATTGAGACAGTAGTAGCACCCCCAAACGTGACTGCACATCTGACTTAACAATAAACTGACGTAGATGTGAGTTGACTGCAATGGGAGGTGGGTAACTTTGGGAGACCTCAGGGTCAGAAAAGGAGGCCCCCACTGGCCTCCAGCGTCAAGGGCTAGAGGTCTCAACTCCTTTCAGAAAGAGGCTGAAGGGGGAGCTGGGGCACCCCCAGTCGGCTCCAGGAGGGGCCCCCAAGGGGAGGGGTAAGAAAAGGAAGCAGGTTCGTCCTTTAAAAAAGGTCTCAGTCACGGAGGCAATTAGTATGTTCTTTTAAGTGTGTGAAGTGGAGCCTTCATTACTATTTGTTTAATGCTCAGTTTGATAAATTAATTTATTTAATCTGGCAAAATGCAGAAAACTGACGTTTCTTGAGAATTTCAACATTGATTACAAAGTCGACTAATTGCATGTCTGAAAACATGCTCGGTGGTGATACCCAGTTTAGCAAGGCACGTGCATTTCAATGTCTCAAACACCTGAAATATCAGAAAAAAGGACTATAAATAGCGTGACCACAAAGGACTGTTTCCTCACTTACGCTCAAGACTTATTTTAAACTGTCAACACCACGCATTCACTTCATTTCTTTATTCCTTCTATTACTATTTGTGTCCCTCGGGTTACTGATAGATTTACTTTGATGCTTTCCGCTGGTTAAGCAGTAATATTTCGATTCCTCCCTGGTCCTACGTTCTTCTTGCCAGACCCCGGAGACGAGGGTCCCACTCAGGCCAGCACTGTCAGGAAGCCGGGGACCCCGGCCCCAGACACAGTGACCTCTCCCCAGGGGATTCCAGTTGGAGCAGAGACTCCTCCACCCGCATCTCCTTTGTACAATTAAATTTTGGTAAGACTTTTTGTGTGTGGTAAGGGTATTTAACCCGAGATCTACCCTCTTCACAAAATCTTAAGTCTACAACACAGCATTGTGGACTTGGGGCCCAACACCACACAGCTGACCTCTAGAACTCACCTTGCATAACTGAGGCTTCAGCTCTGCTGGGGGTGGGGAAACGAGGGTGATGTTCAATAGGACCTTTTAATTCAAGACCTTCTCCCTAGGTTTTAGGGTTTTTTAACCAACACTAGTCCCGCTCCTCCTTGTAGTAGGTAGACTAGTGCCCTCCCCCCTCAAAAATATGTCCACACCCCCACACCTGGAGCCTGCGAATGTGACCTTATTTGGAAAATGGTGTTGTCCAACTCTTTTCATTTAAGGAGCTTCAGATGACCAGATCTTCGTGGATTATTCAGGGGTCCCTAAATACAGGGACAAGCATCTTGTAAGAATCCTTCAGGGGAGATTTGACAAAAAGAGGAGGAGGCCATGTGACCATGGAGGCAGCGATGGGAGGGATGGGGCCACAGCTAAGGGTCAGCTGGAGCTGCCGGAAGTGGGTTTAGCATCTTCCCGAAGGCACAGCCAAGCCCCAGCGCCTGCTGGCTCCCCCCGAGGGTGCCGTAAACTTGTTACAGCAGACATGGGGAGCTAACACACCAAAGGTGCTTTTTAATTTACTGATTTACTTTTAATTATTTTCCTCTTTATTATATTAGTCTCAGATGTGCAACAAAGAGACACTATGAAATGACCACAAATTACTTTTAAAAAAGAAAAAAGAAAGCATCAAAAATACTGTTTTTTGATGACCTGCCACCTGCTTCTATATTTTATTTATGGAGGACGGAATTCTAAAGCATGTTAAGGGGTCACTTAGCAGAACTAGTAGAATTCTTTGCTCAAAAAGTGGATTCATAACTACTATTTATTGACTGTTTAAAGCTCACCACCCACCCACGGTTCCCTATTGAAGGAGTGAGAACAGGGGCAGACGTGACGGCTATCAGCTGGATGGCTTTGGGTTTTTGAAAAATAGATTTGACTTTGGAATGATGTCATTATTTTATGTTATTTGTGAAACACATTTAAATGTCTTTTCAAAAGCCACCCCTACAAATCAAAAGCAAATACAACAAATAAACCTGTGTATCTCGTTGGCAGCGTACTTGCTTAGAGAGGAGACACACTAAGCTTTAACACACAGAAATGTAACCATATGTCCATAGTAGGACAGTCCTGAAGGACAAAAAGGAAAAAAATCTACAGAATTCTGAAACCATTTTCCCGGCGGTGGTAGTGGCAGTGTTGTCCTGTTATGATGTGTTTTGCGTGACAAGCATTTCAGTCGGCATCGGGAGCTGAGATTTTCAACTGTGGTCGAAGGGAGACAAGATTAATGAGGGTTGGAAAAATCCCTGCAATGCGCAGTTTGAGTTGGAAATATCAGTGTAGACTCATGACTTACCTTTGAAAACATGCATATCCCCTAGTCCTATACGCTGACAAGGCCTAGGAGCAAAGACCAACCTGCCAGTATGACATCTCAGATTACAGCCGTCAAATACCGTCTCTCACTGAGGAGACAAGGGCTCCTTGAGAAACAGCTGATTCCAACTACAAGATCAGTCCGGAACATCTCGCTGCCCCAGAGAGCGAGGGAGCGGTCAGGACAACTCGGGCCCCGTCAGAAGGACTCAGGAGCTAACCAGGATAGGCTCCCACTGGCCAAAAACAGAATGATTTGGATGTTGACAAAGATATTAGTTGCAATGGATTAAAACACATGAAAGATCCAGAAGTTTACAATACGTATCAGAAAGGAAGGAACCTCAGCTCATTCATCGACCTTGGATGTATGTTAGGAGCCGACTCCTCATTTTAAAACTGGTTTTTAAAACTGGAGGGAGAGGGAGTCAAGTAATGATCAAGCCGTCCCTGTAAAATCTGTACATCGGCATAACCAGATAGTCAACGAGGGAAGGTTTCCTTCTTGAATTATCCCAGCTTTAAATGAAGGAAGTATGATAGAATTAGAAAATAATGTTTTGCAAAACCAATGAATTAATAAATCTAAGCATAGATTATCAATGGCTGATAAATATCCCCAAAAAAAGGAGATAACCAGACAGCATGTGCTTCCTGACGGAAAGACCCAGTAGGAAAAAGGAAGGAAGGAAGGAAGAAAGGAAGGAAGGAAGGAGGGAAAGAAGGAAAGAAGGAAGGAAGGAAAGAAGGAAGGAAGGAAGGAAAGAAATAAGAAGAAAGAAAGCAAGGAAGGAAAGAAAAGGAGAAAACAAAACCAAGGCTGAATCTGACCACACATCTAGACCCACCGATTTACAGGTGCTACAGAGAATAAAAGAGTGTGTTTAAAATGCTATGAGGCTGAAATTAATGAAATCTAGACTGTGGCAAACCCTACAAACTACCCAGTTTCTTCAACAGAAAAGCTAATGTAAGGGAAAATAAAAGAGCCTCAAGCAATCAAAATATGAACCTCATTTGGAACCCAATTTAAACAAAATTTAAACATCCAATTAGGGAAATGTGAAAACAGACTGACTATATGATAACAAAAAATAAATTAAATAAATAAGTAAAGTTTTTAAAGACAAATAAAAAGGAATTATATACATGATAATAAAAAGATAAATTAAATAAATAAATTTTAAAAGATAAATTAAAAAAAATTGTTGCTAATCTTTGGTGAGATAACGATCTTATGGGTGGGAAGCTGGGGTCCTGTTGTACACAGTTGAGAATCCAAAACAAAATTTTGAAAATCTGCACTGTCGCCCTGAGTGTCCTTGTCTAAGCTCACACAGATGGAATGTGTGAAGCTCGGGTTGAAACACGGTGAATTAAGGCACAAATACACATGAGTCACTGCAAACAGACAAAAATCACTCTGCACTGGCAAACCTATGTAGGAAAACATGGTTTCTTGATTTAGTAGTCAAAACCCGCAATCTTCAGTCCCCGCTGCCATGAAATGAGCCCCTAAGTGTCCTAATTGGCTTTGATATCTGGCAGTGAGGGCTGGAATGAGCACACACATTCATCTTTTATTCAGGGGCTTTCATCTTGGGCACCAGGCCGTCGGCCCACTTCACTGAGCAACTTTGAACTGAGATGTCAGGCGGAATGAAATGACAGAGAATTTTAAATGTGCTTCTCAGCCTTTCCAGTTAGCCTGAATTGACCAGAAACGCCTTTGAGCATGTGGGAATAAATCGATACATGTTTCACTACGGAAGATGTTTTCATGGCAACCATTGTACCTGAAATCTGACAACCTGAGAACCAAGCTGGACCAGCACGGAGGGCCTCAGGTCCCCTCGGTGACTTTGACTCAAAGGACACAGCAGGTGCACCAACCCCAAATCTGACATGTGGTTTTAACATGAGACAGCTTTTCCCCAGTATCACTTAAATCAATCATTTCCCTTTCTGATTATGAAGGACTTTAAATCACTGATTCATAGTTTCAAAGTCTGTAGAAAATTCTCTAATTCAGCAGAAAAAAATTAGAAATAATTGTGTGCTCTATGCCGATGACTAAATCTATGACATGTGGCTAGATTGTCTTAATTGCTTCTGAAAATTATCAGAACATTTATAAAATTGGAATAACTGTAGTGTCTTTTCACTAGAATTTTGATGATCAAGTGTACTGAGGATTGACAATGGTGACAGTACTAATAACTGAAATTGTTTGGAATTATTTTCTCCCAAACACCTTGCTAAGGACTCTACATGTTTTGTCTCATTTGATGCTCATAACGCTCTTACCCCTATGAGGAAGGTTACATGAGGTTTCACAAATGAGGAGGCTTAGAAGTTTAGTTAGTTCAGTTCAGTTTGTGAAATGGCATGGTCAGCACTAGAAAACGTGGCAGAGTTCTCTGGAAAAAACAAACCTCTTGAGGATAGTGGTCACCTCTGGAGGGGTGAGTGGGTGTGGGGACTGGTGAAAAGCACATGGTGGATGGTGGATAGATTCATGGGGGCTGGAGAAATTCTATTTCCTGACCTCAATGTATGCACTCTCCCCAGAATAAAATGTATACGTAATCCTCTGGGGGTCTAACTTGGCCACAATTTAAGTTTAAACTAAAAATATATATATAGCATTTAATATGTCCCACAGAAAGGTGGTGGCAATTTCCCAGATTAAAAAAACTAATCTTTCACCACTGGCGTAATGGGACACACATAGTTCCATAGCCCCAGCCAGACACACAGGCGTAACACAGACACACTCATTCACCTTGTACCAGGAGAATGTTCTTCCACTAAAACTTTAGTACAATTGGAGCCCCACTAAACAAGAAGGAAATTCAAATACAAAATAAATTAAGAAAATTCCGATCTTAACAGGAAGCAGATTCTGTAACTAAATTATTGTTTTCTTTCAAGTGTCTCTCTCACAAATAAAATGTCAAAAGAAGAATGTTTAGAAAAAAAGACTGTAAAAATAAATTAGAAGTAATATTTGATAAATAAAACTCCTTAAGAGCAGAATATAATCAGACCTGCTTATCTAGCAGTTGCATGTTTGTTGTAATTAAGTCCTGAAGAGATAATGCACCGTGGGGTGATTATAGGTAACAGGACTGCTTTATACACTCAAAGTTGCTAAGAGACTAGATATTAACTGTTCTCACCACAAAAAGGAAATAGTTACATGACCCAAGAGAGGCACCCACTAAGACTAAGGTGGTAATTATATTGCAATATATAATTGTATCAAATCCATGCATTGTACTCCTTAAACCCACATAATGTTATATGTCAATTACATCACATTTGAAAAAATAAAAAGAGAAGAAAAAAATAACAAGATATAACACCAGGGACTCCATTTAGTTTCAAGTAGAAACTACTAAATTTTAACCAAATCCCCACCCCCTCATGAGATTAAAAAAGAAAAAAACAATGCACACAGCAAAATCATGACGATAAATAATCAAGTAGTCAACATATAGGAAGGATGTACGGTCTGTAACAACAGGATTTGCCAAGAGTCAATAAAATTTTTACAATTCTACAAAGTGGAGAGAAAATTTACTTCACTGCTTTCCCCAACAGTCAGCTGAAAATAGAAAATTACTTTGTCATTTGATTGAGTCATTTATTTCCATTTTTATCAGATTCTTGGGCTCTTGTGGATAATTACAATTCTGTGCAGTCTTGCTGTTTACTTCTGTTTTGGAAGGATGGAGATGTAAGATAAAGAGTCGCAAGACTCATCACCGAAGCTGTTTAGCAGAGTTATTCAAACCACAGTCTCTTGCTTGAAGTAAGACGAAAATAATGTAAATTCAACATTCTGGTCTCATAACAAAACACTGGCTTTCCCTCACTTTCTCAATCTATATCCATGCAGAAGCTCGTAGACATATGGCTTTCCTTCATTATTAAGCCAATATAGTCACCATAAAAAGTGCTAACCACCTAGGAATTAATTCACTTCGTTACTTTGCTGGAGGGTCACATCAACCAAGGAAAGGAGTCTCCAAGCGCCTTGGTGTTGGTGATTATGTGTGTGTGTTCTGGAAGGAAGCGTCTCAGATACAATTAGAGAAGCCTATGGTTTGATAAGACTTTACACAGTGCTTGGAAACCGACAGTTACAACTCCCAATAGTCTTGGACTGATTTAATAAGATTTAATGACTCTACGAGTTGTGCAATTTCAAGGAGAAGCGCTGATGCGGTTGTGATGTTCCGCTGAGCAGACTGGGAAACTCTGGGACCAAGCTTCCTACTCTGTGTTCCTGCAGCTTTCGTACCGGCAGATTCCACTCCCGCGTGATGAAAGGGATGGCTGCCTCCAGGTAGCCCCTCCACGTCTACTACCCCTTTGACTTTATATCTTCAGCCACTTTGCTGCTTCTCAGTTCTTTTGCTGTTTCCTAGTTCACGATCTTCAGAACAGCTTTATTCCACTTGGTCCCTCTCGTAATGAGAAATTACCACGTGATCCATCCAGACAGTGAGGTATGAGTCTCTGAAGAAATAAAGTGCTCCACTGTGAAAAGACACGAAGGAGCTTTAAATGCATATTGCTCAGTAAAAGAGCCAATCTGAGAAGGCACACACACTGCATGTCCCCAGCTGTGTGATAGTCTGGAAAAGGCAAAACTTGAGAGACAGCAAAAAAAAAAAAAAAAAAAAAATCAGTGGTTGCCAGAGGTGAGGATGAGGAGGTGGAAATAAATAAGGCAGAGCCCAGAGGATTTTTAGGGCAGTGACAATACTCTGAATGATATTATAAGGATGCATTCATGTCACTATATGTTTGCTCAAACCCACGGAATGTACAGCCCCAAGCGTGAACCTCAAGGTGAACGCAGACTTCAGTGATTATGATTTTCTGAATGCTTTGGTACTGCATACGCTTTGCGAGTGGCCTCGGATGATGACTCTTTGGTCACTTCGCCCTTAAGCGAGAACTTCCAGCGCGGAGGGGTCTCTCTAAGTCAGTCTGTCTGGTCCTTTTCCCACTGATTAAATTTTGATGTAAAAAATTGCAGCGAGTTTGAATGCCCAGCTGAGACTCACACGGATGGAGAAGGAGGGTGGGGACGCAGACCCCACGGTTCTCAGCGTGGGGTTCACTTCGCTCCCAGTCCCGAGCCACCCGCTGCTCTCTGTCCCCCACAGAAAATGCATCTGTCCCTTTAACCACGTGCACGTGTTGCTTAGATTCAGTTAAATTCCCCGGGCCCCCACACAGCAGGAAGACCAAGTCTGTCAGGTGGGGTCTAACCCACATTTCAATTGCTAAAAATAAGGTCAGGCCATCCTCACGTGTGAACACACATGCACGGCAGGCCTATCTTGAGCTGCTGATGGTTTGTGATCATGGAAACACTCCAGAAGCTGAAGCCTCCTCTTTAAGCAACAAAAGATGGTTTTTTCCTGCACCTTCTTAGAAGCAGTGCCAGCAGGGCCACACCTGGGAAGCATCAGTCTGCTCAACGGTGCGCTGGGGAGCTCTGAGCCCTGGTGACAGTGTTCTCGGCACGGCTCCCACCACGGAAGTAATGCTGGGAAACTTCAGCCCTCAGTACATCACTGGGGCCCAGCGGCTGCCGCTTGCTCCATCCCAGTCCCACAGGAACCCCCACCCTCCACCACCCTGCATGCAGGCTCAGAGTCCCAGGGGACAGAAAGCCGGCCGGGGGAGGAGCCAGACTCTGACCTCGGCCCTTGGCCTGCCTGCGTGCAGTGTCAGACCTGGTGAGACCACGTCCGAGCCGTGGTTGTGACTCACTGTCCCTGCAGAACACAGACAGAGCTCATGACAGGTGACAGCTGGGACAGTGCCACCAACCAGAGCTCACTGCGGGTTCATCCACTTCTAGGTCATTTGGCAACTCCCTCCTCTGCGCAGTTTCATTATAACTTCACTTTTCATACTGTGTTTTAAATAAAATCTTAACAAGTTTCCATTAAACGCTAATAATAGCGTAATGTGTTTCCATTAACTCCTATTTCATCTCTAGTCATGGTTGCAGCTCATTTAGTGCGTTATTAAGAATGTACGACCAGTAATAATCCGGTTTGCCCTTTGGGGCTAAGATTTCATCACGTTAAACCAGAGATCACTGCACTCCCCTGGGGTCAAGGTCCACACTAAGCAGGTTTCCAACAGTGGAGAGCTTGATACTCAGAAAGAGAGACCAGTTTCCTGTTCTGTCACACAGGCGTCCCCGAAGAGATGACGTTTCACTTAAGGATCGGAATGTGATTCCCACAGAAACCACAGGGAGGATAGGCAGGTTCCACGGAGCTCCCGGGGTGCAGGGCGTGGAGGAGGCCGGCAGGTGGGCGGGAGGGGGCCTGGGTGGGCTCGGCCAGAAGAGGAGCCACGAGTCTGTCTCTCCAGAGAGGAGGGAAGAAAAGCCTTTGCATTTATGAGAACCAGTGACAATGAGGAAATGGTCAGGGGAGCACTTTGTAGGTTTCCAAACCAAGGTCAGGGGCGGTCTGCACAGCCAGCCAGAAGGCGGAGTCACTGCGATGGTGGTGGGTGGAGACACCCTCTGACTCTCTGATATTTAGACAAATTAATCTGCTTGGGGAGGGAGGGGCTCCAAGAGAGCCCGGGGGTGTCCTAGTGAGCATCTGGCCCTTCACCTCAACCAGCGCCCGGCTCCCACGAAGAAGAGGAGGGAGATGGGATGCGAAAGCCAGGCGCTGCTGGACCGGGACCTGATGCCAGCACAGGGGACGCGGATGCAACTCAAGAGGCCACTGCTCTTCTGGGCACCCCTCCCTCCCCCCAGCTATCCCGCAGTCTCCTAAGAGTCTCCTAAACCGGGGTCTCGAAATGCACGTGAACTTGCCACTCCTGTGAGATGGGAGAACCAAGCAGCCAGTGAGCCCAGACGTAACCTCCTGGTGGACTGGTTCCCGCCTGTGTCTTTCTTTCCCATGGCTCCTGACAATCTGCGTCCTCAGTTAGAAGCACTGCACTATCGGAGGAAAGCAGAGACCGGGACATGGTTAATGTTCTGTTTTTTAATTTCCAAGTGTGAATCTTGATCATAGGATGAAAGGTATGATGATCAAAATGATTTAAAATGATCAAAGGTGAAGAGCCTTGAGGCTCATCGTCAGCAGAGCAGAGGGAGAGGCAGTGCTCCTCCCTCCAGGAAGACGGGTGGGGGTTGTAGAGGGCAGGTGGGGGGAGGGGGAGCGTGGGCAGATGTGAGGGCCTGAAAAGAGGGGACAGGTCCTGGGGAGCGGAGGGAGAGAGGGAGCCAGCACTGAGAGGGGACAGGACACCCACCTTCCAGGGAGGGAAGGAGCCCACGCCAAGGCGTGGCAATCAGACCACCAATCATGTGAGCCCCTCACTCTGACGCAGACCTGGGCATCCTTCCCATCCCTGCAGGAGGGAGGCCCTGTGGGTCCACCTGCCCTGGGGGTCGCCCAGCAGGTCACCAGCCTGCTCCCCGGTGTCCTTGAGCACTGTCGGAAGGGCCCCTGCGCATGCTCGCCGTGGCTGCATGGTCTGTGCACCTCCACTCCCTTGTGCTGATGCCTCCTGTTGCGTGCAGCCCCGCCCACAAGGAGCCCCACTTGGAGAGCCCAGGACCCTAAATGCCCCCCTCACAGATGCAGAGTGTAGGGCGTGGATGACCAGAGAGGCAGAACGATACAGAAGTTGAACAGAGCCCCAAATGTTGGAGCAGGGTGAGCTTGAATCTTAGTGGCGGGCAAATCCATTCTTGTGTGGTTTATTTAACTATTAAACAAACACCTCTGGGTGGCGAGGTCACCAGTCCTCTGGCCTCTCCACAGTCCCTTCCATGGGCATCCAGCTTGTCTTTCCCAGCTGCCTGCCTCTCCCAACCTGCTGGGACCCCATATTCCACCACACACACTGGCCACCTGCCCTGGCAGGAAGTCTGGAGACTCTGAGACAAAAGAACAGGAATGCTGGTGATATCAGGGCTGGTCCTGCCCCGGCGCTTTGGGGAAAGTGCCAGCTGGAATGGTGGTTTGGGAAATTTACATTCCACGCTGTAAACTGGAAAGAGCTAGTTAAGAGGATTTGTTCCTCAAACCCAAGGAACCTCTGGTCCCTACCCATCCAGAACAAGAGGCTGTCTGAGGGAAGGGAACCTGCCCTGCTGTGTCCCGGAAAAGTCACAGGGAGCGTGCTCCCATGGTCTGAGATCCTTCCAGACTCTCCCCTCCACCACCCGTGTGTCCTCCGTTGTTGAAGTTCTGGCCTCAGTGCCATCTTGGTTTATGCTTTGCGTCGAAACCCCTGGCTCTTCGGTTTGGGCTACTTGCCCCAGTTCAGGCCTCGCCCCACCATCTGGACATCACTTTTAGAGTTTTCACGTTGGCTCCAAACATCAGCATATTAAGAAGCCCACCTCACACCGGGGCATTAGAGGCGAGGTCTCTTCCTCACCTGACCAAAGCCCGTTTAGGGGGAGCCCTTGGGTATCACTTATATAACAGAAATAAGAACAATGAAATGGTTTCCCCCCCAAATCCATTCTCCATTCTGCAACCAGAGTGATTTTTTTTAAAACAGAAAAACCAACTATGTCTCACCTACAGTGAAGTTCATGCTTCTTACTGCTTGATGATAAAGCGCTCAAGTCCCAAGCTGGCCCTCCTGCTCCCCAGTGCCACTGACCAGCGACTCCCACGGCCCCCAGCCCCACTGCTCCTCTCGGCCTGTGCCCTCGCCCATCCCACCCAGCCTCGCTCTGCCCGGCTCCTCTCCTCCCCAGCACCGAGCCTGCTGCAGCTTTGCTCTGGTTGCGGTTATTACCTGAGTTGTGGGTGCCTTTTCCCTGAGACTACTGGTTCTAGGAAGTCAGCGACTGCATCTTTTCCCTCACCAGCACGTCCCCATGGCCTGTGATTTAGCACATCCTCAACTGAACATTGGTTTTATAAAACACTCCTCTTGTTTTATATGCAGTACAACGCTAATTATTTCTAACAGGCTCACTCAGAACAACAGCTCATGTTACTCATATTAAGTTATAGTAACATTAGTAATACACACTGTTTCATTTGTACAATTTTCTTTGAAAGATCATTGAAGCCTTCTAAAATAGCCATAAAAAAGACCGAAAAAGCAATGAGCTTTCATATCTTGTGGACACAATAATAGAAGAAGAACAAAGAGTAAGAAATCTGTATCTTCCCATCACAGGGCATCCTGAAGTGCTCACCTGGGGCCCAGATGTCCATTATTACCTGAGTCTAAGCCACACAGCGGGGTCAGCGTGCCACACGAGGGCCAGGGGTCCTGACTGCAGTATAGTGACATTGGGCTGGAAGGTTCCTTGCTGTGGGGGCTGTCCTGTGCATTGTGGGGCGTTTAGCATCATCCCCAACCTCTATCCACTTGATGTCAGTAGTACCCCTCCCCCAGAAACAAACAAAAATGTTTCTAGACATTGTCACATTGTCACACTGTCAGATATCATACGGGGAGGGGTGAGGAGGGTATCCCAGTTGACAACCACTGTGCAGACCCAGGAACCTGATGTAGACCTGATGTTGGGCACAGGCTACGAGCCCAGTAAGGGCCTCCAGGAAAGCAGCTGCCTTCCATCACCACCACCATCGTCACCACAACCATCACCACCACCACCATCACCACCATCATCATCATCATCACCATTATGATCATCATCACCACCACCATCATCACCACCACCATCACCACCACCATCGTCACCACAACCATCACCACCATCATCATCACCATTGTCATCTCATCATCAAGACTCTTCCACGCCTTAGTGACACTGCTCCCAACTCCTTCCAAAACAAAGGGTCCTGTCTTCTCACTCCATCTGCTTGGGGTACCTGTGCTTCCCAGTGTGTTTGTCACACTTGCAAGAAAGAACCTTCTGAACTCAAGGTTTCACTATTTCAAATGATATGCTTTAGAGGGGAAAAGACATCAATCTACCTGAGAGATGATTCTTTGAAAACAGAGAAAATCACCCAGGGCATGGCTTTCTAGAGGGAGGGTGAACCCCTGAAAAAAAAGAGAATTACATGAGATCAAGGATGTAGAGAGAGTATGTTTTCTCCGGTAGGACAGTGAGAAGATTCACTTCTTTTATAGGTGCTGGTTTTAGAAACTACCAATTTATACATACATAATATATATGAAATAGAGTAGTATTTTTAAAAATATATGTAACAGTAATCTAAAACAAATCTAACAAATCTAACAAAAATTCAAATTCATATTCATACGAATTTCCATTATCTCAAAGCTTTTGACGAACAGCGTACAACAACACAGACTTGAGCGTCCCTCCAATTTTACCTGTTTAGCTAGACAGAATGAAAGGAAATTATCTATGCTTATCTAGACTATCCATCTGAAAATTAGTTTGGGAAATTGAATCAAAACCAAATTTCCGTACTTATATTCATATTCTTATCTCGAGAATTTATGAACATTAAGCCAGGGCAGTTTTAAAAACTCTTATTACAGAATTAAGTCACTTGTGGAATCCACTGCTTCACATATTAGGGGGTTCTTATTTGTTTGTTTTGCTTTTTATTTGTCGGGGAGAGGTTCATTTGGTTTTACTAAGTACAATGACATTTTGATTAGGTTTATTTATTTTTGGAGGAGGTACTGGGAATTGAACCCAGGACCTTGTGTATGCTAAGCATGCGCTCTACCACTTAAGTTGTACGTACACCCTCAGTACAGTGACAATTTGAATGTAAAACAACTTGGAATTTGCTATAAAAATAACTGCAAATAAGGAAAGATATACACATTCATCAAATTAAAATATAGTTGTGACCATTTTTAAGGTCTGAGTTGGCTTTTGACATCTAGATCTTACGTACCTTACCCGGTAATTCAGATCGGGCGAATTTAGGATTGTTCTTGGTCAACCTTTAGAAAAAAGATAGATCATGGATGACAGCTTCTCTGGTCCAAGCGCTGGATGTTATTTTTTTTAATCCTTGTTTATTATTGCTGTTGCTAAGTCCTGACCACAGTCCTAAGAGTTGGGAGCCCGCACTGAACAGACAAGTAGGTCAAAAACACTGAAAGGTCGGTGCCCCGGCTCTGAAGCCCAGGAGAAACTGTCCCCTAAAACACTCCGCAGCTCTGGCAGGTGTGTGTCTATCAGTAAGTGAGGGTTTGTGAACACAGATGACAGATCAAATCAGATGCGCGCCCCTCCCCCAGCCTCCTGCCCCTGCTTGCCTGGTGTCAATGGGACAGAACTTACAGGTGACCCGTCTCAGGCCCTGGGCACACAAACCACTTTTCATCTAAATTAACAGTCAGAGCCAGTGTGGGTGGGGGAGAAGGGCCCACCCCTTCACGTCGTGCAGGAGGGACAGTCTTGGTCTGAATAATTCTCTTTCTTCCTGGCATTCGCCCTCCTTCTAGAAGCAGCATCCTGGGTGAGTGCGCTTGTTTGCAGAGAGCTCTCTCCCAGAGAGTTGTGTCTCTTTCCTCTCCCCAGATCATATGATTATCTTGTAAATTATCTTTTCTTTCTAGAATAACCTTTTCTTTTTTCTCTCTGTGAAAACAGGTACACTAAAAAACGGTTAATACTGGGTTCGGCACACTCTTCCGTGAGAATAAGAATCTCTGTCAAGTCTCTAAATATTTTCAGCATAAATTCTAAAGTCCCTTTTATGGGAAAATTCTAATGCTTTTTCACCTGAGGATAGATTTCACTTTTATATCGTTTTACTTAGATATTGGGGTTGTTATCTGAGCACAACAAAATCCAGTGCCTCCGAGCTTAAGACTTAAGAGTTCTTGTTGCATTTTAAACAATGGGGAAATACGATTCCAAAATGAGCTAAAATTGAAAATGTAATGATTATTTTTAAGTTGTAGCTCACCCCTCCAGTGCCTCTAAAAAGAAAACTGGTTTTAAAAGCGCAACATCACCACCTAGTGTCTGGATAGAAATTATGACCTGAGAGCGGAAGGACTTCCGCCTTAAATCCTGTCTTCGCCGGTGGCTTCTAACAAAGACTCGTGCACATAAATAAATCAGGGAAGTTGCTAAATTAAGGCATATTTATCAAATCAATGAACTTGAACTATATATTTTTAAAAAACAAATGGCCAAGAGATATGTAATGTAAAATGTAATTTATAAACAGATGAATGCCCTACAAAACAGTATTTTATATCATTTATACATACACACAAATGGGGTGGTAGGATTAAATACACACAGAAATGAAAAACACCAAGTTACTGAGAATCGTGACCTTGGAAAGGTAGAGGGTGGAGTTGGAAAAGTGTATACAGTGGGATTCAGCTCTATCTCTAATTTCTTTTAATCTAAAGCAAGTATGACAAAGTGTTAAGATTTAATGAAGCTGGGTGGCAGGTAGATGTGCTATAGTATGTTATTTATTACATTTTTTTCTAAATTTTCGTTGTATTATTTTCTAAAAATTTCTTTAAATTGTTAAAAATTTTAAAAACATAAGTTATCTATACTCCTAATGTTCACTTTCTTACATGGATCTGATGTCCAGAATCATTGCTTGTCAGATTACCCAGGGAGGTTGCCTCTGTCCCAAACTCACAACAATGTGGGTAAAATATAGAAAGAGTTAATTCAAGGAACACAGGTGCACTCAAAACTGAGAGGACAGGTCTGCGGACTACAGGAGACGCGGGGCCCGTAGGCCTGGCGGGCAAGAACTACGGGCATTGTGCCAAAGGTGCTGACAGTTTCCAAATGACAACAACCAAATCGGAAAAGGAACAGATTTTAGATTCTCAATAAGCAGAGTAATTTTTTGAATTGAAAATCCAAAAAGGCCAAACCCACCTCTCCTCACGCTAGTCCATCAGCCACGTCACGAGACAGAAGCAGTGACAGGACCAGGGCCGGAAGGGTGGGGACAAAACACCAGGAAGGAGCAGGGTCACGCTCCCCCCGAGGCGACAAATCACCCGCTGGGTGACATGCGATCCCAGCTCGCAGAACCACAGCCCCATCATCGCCAGAAATGGGGACCTTCAGTCCATCACTGAGCGCCTGCATGTGATCTACGTGTCAGCAGTGACAGAGCCGGGGGGCGCACAGTCCAGGAAGTTTAGGGGTCACTGGTACAGGGCAACGGGTACTCAGCTTTTGGGAGTATGAACCCTTTGCTGGGTATGTCATAGGTGTGTGTACATATATACACAGCATACGTCACATACCCACATATAACACATATCATGTGTGTGCATATATACATGTGACGTGTGTGCATATACATACAGCATACTTTATGGACCCACACATAACACGTATTGTGTGTGTGTGTGAGCACATGTATAACCCATGCCAACAGTCACAGGTCTGGCCGACCCCATGAGGCCCCTCCACATGTCCCTAAGGGTCCACATGTTCCAAGACAAGACTCGTTGGTCCTGACAAAAATGTTCCCTTGTCTTCAGCTTAGGCTGGAATGTAGTGAGTCCCTGTGCCCAGTGTGCTGATGTGAGCAGAAGCAAAGGAAACAGGAAGCCCATTTCCACAGACAGCAGGCCAGACCCAAGGGCAGGGAGGGGGCTGCGGGCCAGCATACCAGGCAGCGGGGCAGCGGGAACACAGCTCTCAGCAGGCGGATGGATGCCCCTCTCCAGCCTCCTCACTAAGAAGAGAGGCGGACATCCTCCCCAAATCCAGCGCACTGCTCTGGCCAGATTAGTGCGGTCATAAAAAAAGTGGGACAAAAGACCTTAAATTAAGCCATCAAAGGTCATCTGGTAAAACAGCACACACACAGCATCTAAATCTGAGCACAAAGCAGAATATTTTTTAAATTGTAGCCCTAAGCCACATTTGGCCACAGACCCCTCAGTAGCTCCCCGAGGGCTCCCGTCACTCACTCCCACCCCCCGCACTGGGAAGCCACCCCCCAGCCACTCCCTGCCCCACCCCACCCAGGACCACCTGGCCCCGCCTCCCCTTCCCCACGTCCCTCCCCACCTGCCTCTCCCTCCACGTAATATAATTATCGAAAAATTGACATCATTGTTAATTCTCAGCTTTTCCCTGAAGAAATACTGTCTTTGCATTTAATCAAATCCTCTCTTACGATTTTTCAGTTAATTTCTAGTTTTTTTCATCCCAAATCTTCTTTCATGGCTTCTCTCAGTTTATTTTTTGCTTTTTATATTTGTTGTTATTGTGAATGAAACTTTTCCATTACGTATTCAAAATTATTATCTCAGTGTACAGAAGAACACCGGACTTTTATATAGATTTATTCTGTACAGGGTCATTGCTCTGAACTCTTTCTTCTCAGTTTTCCAAATGATTCTCATAAGTCTTTTTGCAGTTTTCAGAGACAGAAGGCTGTTTGACTGTCACCGTGGGGGGAAGAGTGGGTTTAACAGCCTGGAACAGAGCCAGGACCAAGTGCGTCCTCTCGGCCCCACCCAGCGCTGCCCCTTCCTCAGGGGTCCCGTCCAGCCCCCAGTCCCTCCAGGCTGCCTTCTCGGCTGAACACGTCCCAGTCAGGACCTGGTCCTTCTCATCACGGGTGACCTGGCCCGCCGCAGATCTACCCTGTGGTGGATTTCAGGCACCGTTGCTTTGAAGAGCTGAGGTTTGCTCCATCCTCAGCAGATCAAGCCCCCTCCTGGCTGGCGCTTGGCAGGAGCACAGTGCGGACGATGAGACGTGAAGGTCAGTGTTAGTCCCAGCTCTTAAAAAGCACCAGGGGAGAGAGATGCCCCTTCTCTTCTCTGCACTGTGTCCTGTTTGGATGTGATCCCTGTAGCCGAGGCTACTGTCTTGGGACCAGGAAAGGGGGAGCTAAAGCCATCAGAGATGGAGGGAAGTGCAGCAGGGGCCCGGAGGAACCCCCACGTCCAGCCCACGTCTACCCCACGGTTGTGGGAGGGACCAGGTGTCTTCTAGGTCAGGCAGCTGCATCCACATCTCAACGCTGAAAGCATCCTTGCCGATTTCCTGGGTGCTACTAAATCAGGGCTATCACACACACACACAAACTTCATCCAGGTATTTTTTGTTGTTGACCAGGGGCCAGGTGTTCTGATTACCACTTTATCTGAATTGACAAGACCACTGAGGCCAAAAACCATAAGGGAAGGACCAATAAACGTAACCACATCATTTTCAAATGCCTTCAAGACCAAAGAGAGAGAGAGAGAGGGAAACGGAACCAACTAAAAGTCAAGTGAAAAGACATGGCAGGGCATTACCCTCTGTAGATCAGTAAGTGAATAACTGACTTTGAATGAGTCTTCTTAGACCAAAAGCAATTTCAATCCCGCAATTTAAAATGTATGAAGGAATCACAGATACAGAGAACAAACACGTGGTTACCAGCGGGGAGAGAGGGGAGGGGCTGGGATGATGGGGGAGGGGATTAAGAGGCACAAACGATTATACAGAAAATCAACAAGCAAGTATGCGCTGTGCAGCACGAGGAAAGCGCAATGTTTAGCACAAGTATTTTATAATAACTTTAAATGGAGTATAATCTACAAAAACACTGAACACCTGAAACTAAGTCTGTTGGACATCTGAAACTAATAAAATGTTGTAAGTCAACTACGATTTTTAAAAGTAAATTAAACAAAATTCATGAAGAATTAGAGGTACCCACGTCAAAATCAAAAAACGTTTGAGGATCCGCGATGTCTTCAAGGTGATGGGAAGTAGGTGGTCCTATACACTGAGCAGTAAACGGCACGGCCCCCTTGGAATTCAGGTTGTCATAATACACAAGCCTATTGTTTTTTTTTGTTGTTGTTGTTTATTCTGTTTTATTATTGAAGTATTACACAAGCATCTTAAACACGTAATCAATGACCCAGCAATTATACTTCTTAAAATGTATTCACGGATAAACACATCCCTTTTTGGTGATGAGTTTCATGGGCCCCGGAAGGTCGCAGTTGATTTGAAACAAGAGTCTTGATTCTCTTCTGCGCAGGGACGATCACATATAGGGAGCAGGCGTGGATAAACATCACCCAATAGGTGAGGACAGGGGTCCTCTGAGGTCCTGTAATTCCTTCCTGCAGTTACTGCCAACGCGGCCGGGGACGACGAAGTCAACAACCGGGGAGAGGAGACGTTCTCACAAATCCAAGGGGAAACACAAGCCAATCTGACTTTCCGGGACTGCCTGCCGTACCTCGTGCGGCCTCAGGGTGGCAGCACTTCCCCCATCTTTCCCAGGGATGCGGGTGAACTCGGTTCCGCTCTGTTCAGAAGGTTGTGCTCCCAGTGCCGGCGACAGTGCTGGCGACGGTGCCGGCTGAGGGGGGCTCTCCCGCTGGAAGAAATGCCCGTGGCTGGCCCAGTCTCCCAACACAGAAACCACACCCATAACAACAGGCTTCACAGGCTTTCACGTTCGGGGAGGGGACTGTGGGTGGTCTGACGAGGAGGCTGGCACCGGCCGAATGGGCCAGGACGTGCCAGGCGGACACTAGTGCCACCAAACCGCACCGCCAGCCAGCACCGTCTGGCCTCACGGAGCCTCGCAGCCGCGCAGCCAAGCGCCAGCGTGGGTGGCGTCCCTGGGCCCCCGGGACACGTGGACCAAGACCGAGGTTTCCTCCCACCCGCTCTGTGCAGAGGGAGAGGGGCCAGGGGCCAGGCTGGAGGCCACCCTCCTGCACCCACCCAGATGGACAGCCCGAAAAATACACTTACAGACGAAAAGGGGAGGAAAACAAAGGGGTGAGATGGGCGACAGGCACCCTGGATTCACGCGGTGGAAACAGAAGAGGTAAGTAAGCAGCTTGGGGTGATCTTGAAGCATCAGAGCTACCGTCTGAAGTGAAACCGTCAGGAGGGCTCACTGTCTCTGTCTCTGCCACTGTCTCTGCCTCTGCCTCTGCCACTGTCTCTGCCTCTCTGTCTCTCTCTGTCTCTGTGTCTCTCTCTCTCTCTCCCACACACACACCAAGGAAGGACAAAGAAGGGGAGTTAGATGTGAGTCGGGGGTGAGGGCAGGCACACAGACAGGAATGGTGACAAGAGGGATCTGCCATCTCTCCTGACCAGCAAATACGCCGCTCGTCTGTTAGGGCACCCGGAGGAACAGGAGGCCCTCTTCTGCGGCAGCAGACAGGCCGACAATGCCGTGCGCGGCGGGCGGGAGGGGAGCCGCCTGGACTCCAGACACCACCCATGAGAGACGCAGCAGGCAAAGCAGGAACGCAGGTGAGCGGTGCCTCTTGGAGGCTGTGACCACGAGCATCTGCGAAGGAAAGGACCTGTTTTCACAGGGTCTGGGATTTGGGTTTATGCTGCAATCAAGATGCAAAACAGAGCAGAAATGGCCCTGCAGCTCCGTCTTCATAAATCGGTGCTAAGGTCCCAAGGCCGCGGCAGTGACCGCAGCTCCTCGCCTTCCTCCTCGGGTCGCAGTGACATCACCCTGCAGGCTTTAACCCACGAGTGTAGACAGGAGAGGGAGGGGGCGGGGAGGTCCTTGAGGTGAGGCCACAGCTGAACGGACCACGTCACCCTCAGGACCGGCAGAAGGACTCCTGGAAAAACTGCAGCTATCCGGGGGAATCGGCACCGAGCTTAGGAGAACCTGCATTTAAACATAATCCGTACGGGAGCAATTAACACTAATGCTGCAGACATCGTCTTCTTAAGAAAAAAAAATTGATAAATGGTCAAAGAATTTTTTCTGATTTATGAGTTCATACGTGAAAATCTTTAAATATGTCTTCACATGAAGCCCATTTGAAGGAAACCAACAGGGTGTGTGCTCACACTCGGGTCCCACTGTGGACGCCCGGGGTCCCCCCTGCCGCCTCACCTCTGGGAGACGGGGTGGAGCAGGTCCCAGCCGTGTCCCTCTCGAGGAGCCTGGCAGTGGGGCCTCTCGCCCTCCGGTTCGTGTCAGCTGTGGGCTGACGGCTACTCCTGGTGGGGTCACATCCTCAGCACTCTGGCACGTTCTGAGCAGGCAGGTCTTGGAGAAGAAACCCCTCAGTGCAGAACCTCAGGTGTGTGCCTACGAAGCCCCCAGAATACACAGGAAGGACCACACCTGAGGGGCCACCAGCACTGTCAGCATCCCCTGTGCACCCAGGTGAGAAATCAGACTGCAGGCTGTGACCCCATCAGCTCCGAACTTACTGATCATGGTTGTAGAGATGGCACCCTGGCCTGGGGGAAAGTCTGCTGGTTTGGGGGCATTTAGAGCTGCCCGCAGCCCCGGGGAAACAGATGGCAGCCAGGCCTCCTCCGTCCCCTTAGCACAGAGCGGTTCTGTCTCAGGAGCAGCTGGTCCAATTCCTTTCCGTGATTCCCTCTCTGCTCCTTTGTCAGCAGACATCTCCAGCAACAATTTTGACCCTGGGTCGCCGAGTTTACCAGGCCCCGAGGTGAAAAGGGGAAGTGTTTTTCCACCCACCAGCCCAAAGCCAGCAGTGCAGGTCGGGGAGGTGACCCACGGGGCATGCCCACGGGGTAGGGTGGGAGCTGGGGAGGCTCCTCTTTGCCTTCCGCCTTATTTCTCACACTGCCTGGGAGTTTTCGTAAATTCTAGCTATCTGGAAATCCTGACATTAAGTGCAGAATGAGACTAGGATCTGCTGATAACTTAGTTTGTGGTTTACGCAGGCACTCGCACATCCCGGATTCAGTCTGAATGCAGAGCTGCCCCGACATCTGTGTCCCTGTCAAGCTGACACTACTCAGTTGTCTAGCTTCGCGAGCAGCATGACTCAGCTGATGAATTTTTGTCACATGGTCCAATCTGAGTCGGTTTCTCAACCTCCTTGGAAAGTATAAGACACGTTTCTCTGACTGTCTGCCTTCTGAGGTCTGATGGTAGACCCTCTCTAAACAGAGTTTACGACACAATCAGCTTGAGATTAAAAATATCCGTCTCACCTTTTTGTTTCCCACCTGCTGCTGCTCCCAAAGCCCGTCACTTGGCTGTATCTGTCGTGTCGTTCACAAATGGCCGTAAATCTAGAGCCAGTCACGCCAGGGCCCAGACATCACCCATCAAAAAGCACTGCACAACTTCAGCTTCTCAAGGGAGAGGTAGAGCCATTCATGAGGAAATTAGGAAGCTTCCAACAAGGTAGCTGATATGCAATGTCTGCCTTGTCCTTTGCAAATGACAAGACGTCTAGGAAAGGAGCGGGCGTGTGTGCAGTGGGTTTTTATCTGAGGGACGTTTCCTGCTTTGGGTCTGAAATTTAAGACTTACTTTCAAGGTAACTGCTGACTAACAGGTGAGGCAGGACAACAGAGGCGGACATCTAAATAGAAGTAGTGTTTTATGAACGTGGGTGCAAGCCTATGATTTTTTCAAAAATGTTTAAAAACACGGAGCAAGCGTCTCATATGCAGGGCGTAGAAAACAAAGATGAAAGTTCACGGCTTTTGCATCAAAGAGGGAAGATGTTCTAGAAGCAAGGGGGAGTGGGCGCCGCGAGGGCTGAATGGGTGGCCGACAGCCTCTGCCATGGTCCATCAATGAGATTAACGAGGAACAAAGACACAGCATGAGCGGAACACAGTGACCCTCTGTGGAAGGACACGGAGAGCTTGAATCAATGGGAAGCTACACCTCGCTCTTTAGTGGAAAATAATTAGTAATGTAAAGATGCCGGCTGTCCCTAAATCATTGCCAGCCAAAGCCCAAAACAAGATGTGTTGAGGTGAAATATTATAACTATTTTAATCTGAAAGACAAAACCGTGGAATCGTCAAGAAACTTTCAGAAGAGAAGGAAGGTGAGCTGGGAGTCCCGGTGGCTGGGTCTTCAGATTTGGGGAGAGGCAGAGGGTGAGATCCCCCTCAGGGCTCCCTGACTCCGTTTTCAGTGACCTTTCCTTTATTCATATTTGCAATGATGAGGTTTCAGCTGGAATTCACTTAAAGGAGCTGTCTTTTCATCAGGAACGATGAGACAGTAAGCTGCTTCCCTCTGGAGAAATCAGAGAGAAAAAACAAAAAAGAAACCCAGAACATAAAGGACTTAATTTCCTCCCATTTCCCCCAGGTCTGACTTCTGTCTGGCTCCACGCAGAAGAGGAGTGATGTTAGGTAGATGAACGTGGTCCCGGCAGCCGTGGGGTGGCAGCAGTGAGTACAGCTGGGAGGACCGCGCAGCAGCGGAGTGCTTTCAGGAAAATCAGCAAAAAAAAAAAAAAAAAAAGAAAAGAAAAGAAAAGAAAATGACATCTACTAGCCAAGAATGCCAGAGCAAAAAGAAAGATGCTGGATGTTCTGATTGTTTGAAAAATGATGCCATATCATTTGGAATGCTGTTCCTGGATTTCTCTTCTTTTTGAGCAAAGAAGACATATTGAATAAATACTGATTTTGTTTAATCCACGTAAAAAGAAAAAGAAAAAGAAAATCAGCATGACAGATAACAGCCTGCTACTTGTTCTGCAAGGGAGATCGCAGGACCGTCAGGCAGGTTCTCCGCTGAGAAGAAGCTCAGTGGGACCCAAGCGGAGCCTCCTGGAAAGTCCCCCCGGGCTCCTCCTCCCCGCTCCTCCTTGTCCTGGAGCTCTGCCCAAGGTCAGCGTGTGCAGCATTTGAGAACCGGTTCCAGCAGCTTGAGGGATGGAAGACAAACCTGAAATCACTAGGATAAATCAGCATTTCTCATAAATGGACTCACTTACTGTTAAGCCCCGCGTCACCAAACTGAGACTTAATTACAGCTCTGCTCTCCCAGAAGTGGAATTTGAATGCAGTCAATCAGGAACCAGCACCAGTGAAGGAATCTACCTGGTGGGCCCTGCCGTCCCTACAGGAAAGTGACCTTGTAACAGCCCGCCCTCTTTGTCCGATGTAACCTCCTGGTCCAGCTTCCTCCTGCAATTCAAGTCCTCTCTCTGCCCAGCTCCTCAGAGGGCCCCTTTGTCTGCTGGTGGGATCACTAAGTAAAGCCAACAAGATCTTAACATTTGCTCCATTGAATTTTGTTTTTTAACATTCAACACAGACATATATCTAGACAGGTGTATAGACGGACGGATGGACGGTTGGACAGATGGATGGATGGATGGATGGGGAGGTAGATAGGCAGGCAGACAGAAAGACAGACAGACAGGACAAGATGCACATGTAAACCTTCAGACCGGCAAGGGCTGGGAGGAGAATGGAACATCGTGGAAGGAACTGGAGAAAAGGGGAAAGGGGTGAGAACACGACCGGGTGTGACGCGGTTTCCGTGAACTTCTGTTGAGCTGCCGTGTGACTTAGCAGAAGCCCTGAGGTAGGTTTTAATCATCAGAGGTTAAATTTTACCCCACAACACAGCTTTCTTTAGTTAATATGAACTATTTCAATCCTACAAAACGTATAAGGACATCCTGAGTTTATGAAACAAAACGGCACGAACCCAGTGGACCGTGGACCTCCCCGCCCACCCCACCCCCGCTGCGTCCCTCTCCCCCCCCCCAGCCCCTCCAAGCCCCCTCCCCGCTCCGCTCTCTGGAATTCAGTGTTTATAACTGCCCGTCCTAACCCTTCAACACATGTCTTTGTGTCCGAGGTGGAGAATTCTCCTGCGTGTTTTCAAGTTCCGACACGAGCCATAAACTCCACACGTGCTCCCACAGCGTCCCCTTCCTAGCTCCACACATAACTGGGGTTCACTTATGACTCTGTCTGGCTGCAGCTCACCGTTTTCACTGGGGTGCGGCATTATGTTAAGCAGATGAACCACAGTAATGTATCCGTCCTCCCCCAGATGGCCATTTGGGTTGTTTCCACGTTTGAAGCTCTTGTAAACACTGTTGCAATAAACATTCTTTGACAGAGTTCCTTTAACATCTGTGTGAGCATTTCTCCAGGGCACAAAAGTAGGACTGGAATTTCCGAGTTGAATAACAACCTAATTGTTCAATCCTCTCCTTATAATAATTCTCTCGATTGGTCAGTATATCAATCAAAAATTGTTATGGAACAGTTTTTTTTTCTAAAGTTTAATTCAACAGGTTATTTAATTCATTATAGAGGTTGCCCATTCTTGATTCCGCATGAGGAAACATGAGATTAGAAATCCTTTGACTTGTAAATTTCTACTGGAAATTGATTGAACGATATTGTGTTTTTTTGATACAAAGCAAAACATGAAATCCGGCCAAGCTGTCATGCAAGTAGAAAGATGACATTCTGTCCTTCCCAGATGTGTCGTGGACCATCCACCAGCCCCGAAGAACCATCTGGGGCACTAAAACTGGCGACTCAGGGCAGAATGGGGGTAAGACAGAGGGACCCGTGGGGAGCCTGAACCATCCCCCACCAAGAAAGACCCAAAATCCAAACAGGGGTGATTATGGTTCCTTCCATAGGTACACATTATCCAAGAACATCATTCACGTAATATAAATGGCAAAACCTCTGTGGCGGGGGGTCACGGGGGGGTAATACTGCTTAGTTCCTTACCTCGTGTTTACAGGATTGCGCAGATTCTTCGGAAAGCCCAGAAAGAGTTGTTTCTTCATTTTCACACTTTCCTGAGCCCTCACCACACGCAGGCTCACTGACCCTGGGAACACACGTCGAGAAGACGCCCCCGCTCGCACTGGCGCACACAAGACCCAGGGGCAAACTATGACTCCGATCAACGATGGGGAAGGAAGGCACGTGATGCTGTGTGACTGCCCCGGGGCGGACTGACGTTCTCGCGGAGCTGGGGAAGGCTCCTCCGAGGACGCCCCCTCCCCGGACTTGAGACCTTAGGGAAGAGATCACTGATGATGCAGGAGGCAGGAAACCGCAGGGTGCACACGGTCGCATCCACTCCAGGTGGAAAACAGAACCAGACGAGGGAAGTGTCAGGGTTTGCGGGGCCAAGAGACAGGACGAAAGTCATGAAATACACAGAGGTCAGAGTTATTTATGGTGATAAAAAGTATATAAAGTATTCAGTTTATGTCTGCCACGGTCTAGGTACATCTGCCAAAAATCACCGACCGCCTTCCTCCGACAAATAACTGACAAGGGAAAAATAAGAAGGGATAAATCAACCAAATCTCAGCTGTGGGTTTTCTTTGGGTCTTGATTCCAAAACCCCGATTGTAAAATGACAGTTATGAGACAACAGGGGAAATTTGGACTCTGACTGGACAGCATTATGTGTGATTTCAGTGAAGGGGGTGCGTGCAGCCAAGCACACGTTTAGACGGAGGAGCGGATGTCACCGTTAATGCTGTTAATGATTTTAGTGCTTTTCTAGATAGGAGGAGATGCAAGAATGTGGGCTCATAAAGTCTTCTCCCAAAACATCTAACTGTATGGGGCCTGTTCTGCCAGGTTTCCCGGAGCGCAGAGCTCTGCACCCTGGAGCTCCACCCTGGACTCCGTCCGGGGACCGGGAGGTCAGCGGCTGCAGCAGCCACTGATCTGATCCCAGTGCCAATGTGGTCCAGGCCTCATCCAGGCAGGTGGCCAGCACCAGCTTTTAGTTGGCAGTTGGTATTCATAACTTTGTATGTAGTTTTTCATGGTAAACTTTCTGGGGTTTTCCCCTGAACGGCAGAATCTGTTATTCCTAAGTTTCAGAGACGTTCTCATTTGTTATAACCCAAACAACTTCCCCTGCTCAGTTCATTTCTCTCTCATCTCAGGGGACCCATCACCCTGTCTTGTTTCTCATTCTTTGTTCTCTATCCCTGTCCTCTTTCCCCTAATTGTTTTCCAATCCGTTCTCCTCGGTTCGTCTGTCATGACGCTATGTTCCTTTCTGAGCCATGATCCCCTTTTCTTCCTGTTCTGTGGTCTCGTTTCACTGTGAGCTCTGGGTCACAGAGTTCATTGTTCGGGTCCAGGACAGGTGGGAGCCTCTGTGGATGAACTGCCTCTGGTGAGCAGCTGTGTTTTCTTCTAGACTAGATTTTGGTCCGTCCTTTCACCCACTATTTTCTTACCTTCCTTTCTTTCATGCAGATGCTCATATAAACCACTCATTTGCACCATTTTGAGGCTTAGCTCAGGCTGACCTCCCATCTGCCCTGCAGCAGGCAGGCAAGATCTCCTGCACTTCTTCTCAAGCTCCTTCCCAAAGTCTGTCTGTCCATCTTCGCTCTCGGCTGCCTGCAGTTTGAGTAGGTGCTGGGAGCTGTTTTCAAACTGCTCTTCTGAACCCCGAGGACATACATGCTGGGAAAGTGGAGGGAGCTTTCCTGGGCTCAGCACTGTCCTACTAAACTTCAGTTTTGCTCCTTCTAGAACCCCGTGCCTGTCCTCTGTCAGACCTTGTGCACCCACGGAGGGCGGTTTCTCCCCTCGGCACAGCGCCCCGGAGCACGGTGACCCCAGTGGCTGACGCCCCGCGACGGGACGGGGTGCGCCCCCCCAACCTCCCCAGGCATCTCACATGTGTTGTGGGCTAGGGACCAGCTTGCGCTGGTCATGACACCAGAGTCTTTACCATCCTTCCTTGACTCTTATGACAGTGGGTTTGGTTTTGTTTTGGTTTTATTTTTTCCTTGTGTGATTGTAGCTAGTTATTTTTGGTTGATATGGCTTGTTTACTTCTTCCATCAGCTATCAAAGAAGGGAAAGGCTGTGATTCTACTTTTTCCTGCCACCACATTAGCGTGGACGTCCTCAGTGTAATAATCTACAGAACATCGGAAAGAAAATGGAAACTAGGTGGGTAACGGGTTGTAAATATGTAGCAGGGGGCTGGGGTCTTTAGCAGACATGGCTTAAGCCCACCTCCCTCTACTGTGTGAAATTGTAAAGAGACTTGTGGGGTCGACCCCAAGGTAGGGGCAGTTCTATACGGTGATAATTTAATATCAATTCTCCTGGGTGGGAAAAACCATCAGACGGCAGGAGACACTCTCGGATACTAACCAAGCCCGTAGTTTATCTGCCTGAGTTAGGGAAGATGGAGGCAGAGCTCAGAGCGGGGACCAGTCTCACTCTGCACCTGGATGGTGTGTCCCAATTTCCATCCACGGTTCCCACCTCTGTTTCCACCTCTGTGGTGGTGATGTCTGAGGCAACCAGGTGTTGTCAAAGGTAATGAGATAATAAGCTCAAAGTTCTTGGGAAGAATGTGCTGGGCATTTACAAAGGGCTTGTCTGTGACTTTTTAACATTTATTTGCCTGTCTTTTCTGTTAGAGCTGCAAAAAGCAGGACCTCGACAAGCCGTCAGGCTGGTAACGTGAGCCCTGGGACAGTCTCTCCGTTCGCATCCACGGTAGCTGCGAGGAGCAATTACTCTGAAAAAGACGCGGTCGTCCCAGAGCACTCAGCATCCCTCTCTGGTTGGCGGCTGCATTGACGATGATGTGGATAATGGTACAGCTTCCGCCCCGAGACTCCTCCTCCAAGGAGCCCAAAGTGCTTCATAAATGCCCTCTTATTGATTTTCACGCTCTGATGGGGGCGGGGGTTGGAGGCCCCAGAGGGAAGTGGTGCAGCCAAGGCTATTCAGTGAGAGACCCCGCTCGACTTACAGGGCCAAGGCCAGACGGGCTCCTCCCTGGCCGTGCACCTGCCTTCACCACGTCCTCCTCCAAACGAGAAGAGGCTTTGCAAGTGAGGGGCTCGGCCTCCTTACACGGGGCAGGGTTTCTATTCGCCTTCGGTTGGTTCTGTCCTCAAACACACTTTTAAGCGGCTGGTCCTTCCCTTGGAGGGCATCCTCGTGAAGGATGTCTCCACCGGGGAAAAGAGTTTCCCACCGTTCAGCCTGCTTTCTTGTGTCTGGAACACAACAGACATTGGCAGACACTGAAATGAATGAGACATTTTAAAAAAAAAAGAAAGAAAGAAAAAGAGGACAGGAAATCTTTCAGAACTCCCAGAGGAAATACTTCCTTGACTTTAATCAGCTTAAATATATATATTTTTTTTGACCTTTCAGAACAAGTTAGAAGGAAAAAAAGCCTAATGCTGAGCTTCCTGACCTGATAAGCCACTGGGTTTTCCCGAGGCTTGGCCACAGATCATAGGGCTTTCCAGGTGGGGGCTGCTTGGAGGCGTGAGGTGGGGAGGAAACTGCCGTTTCTGCACATCAGCTGCTGTCCTGTCGTAACCTGGTTCTGACATTCCCCTGGGAGGCTGGGAGCATTGATGGAGAGGACTGAGCAGCCTTCAAGGAGACAAAGAGCCCTCGGTCACTCTCAGGGACACATGAGGACCAGAAAATTCTTTGTCTTGGCAGCAGGTAGAGGGAGGTGGATCCTGGGCTCCGTAGAATATTTAGCAGCGTCCCTGGTGCTGGCTCACAGATGCCAGCAGCCCCCTCCTGTGTCTGCCTATCAAAGCTGTCCCCAGCTGCTGCCGGATGTTCCCTGGGGGAGACACGCTGAACTTTATCAATCACTCTGAAGAGCTGAGGGCTGAGCTTCCCAAGAGTCGGCTGTTGTCAGTGGTACAAGAGCATCACTGTCCCAGGTGGACTGAACCAGAACATCAGGAGACACTCAGGGCACCACTGGACCCACAAGACCTGACCTTCCCCCCCCCCCCGCCGCCCGCTGCACACCCGTCCAGAAGCAGCTGCTCTGACATCTTTTCCAGGGAAAACTGAAGCCTTTCAAATGAAAAGGCTTGCTTCACTACTGAAGGCTTTAAAGATTGAGAACATGTTCCCCTAGTTACAGCTGCAGGAAAGGAAAATCTGCCCTCTTCCCTTCCCGGTTCTTTGGTTGATCTAATAATTAAATTGACATCATACAGATCAGCAGGAGAAAAACAAATTCAGTTCTGTGCACACAGGAGCTCATAAAAGTATGAGATTAAAGACTTGACCAAAGCGGGCAGCTTTTACACCTTTCAGACAAAGAAACAGTAACTTTTTTCTTTCTCTAGCGATGGTGTTTATGACTGACGGAAACTTTCCTGCAGTTGCGATTGCCACTTATTACGACGTTAATGGCAGCTTTATCAGAGCATGTTTTTCAGTTACACGTATACGTATTTTTTTAATCTCTTTCAGGTTCTTTCCCATGATAGGTTACTGCAAGAAAGTGAATGTAGCTCCCTGTGCTACACAGTAGGACCTTGTTGTTTATCTGTTTTATATACAGGAGTGTGTGTCTGCTAATCCCAAATGCCTACTTTATCCCTCCCCACCGTCAAGAGGCAATACACTTGTGGAGAATTGACAAAACAAAAGGGAGCTGGGGTTGGGATAGTAAACGAGTGCAGAAGGAACAAGCTCTGTTTATAGGAACTTCTCAGCCCTAAACACCCTGTCTCTGGGGAGGAGGATGTCTCTCTACCTCCTGGTGCAGGGAGGGCACCTCCACGCGGAGACGGAGTTGCTTCTGTTTTCAGGAGGGCAAGGTGGATCAGAGCATTCCTCTTGTGCCAGCTATTTCCTAACTAACTTTACTCCAAAATAACCAATATGCCAAGGTGGCATATTCTGAGGTGTCCTCCCTGTTCCCCTTCACAGGTGTTGTTAAGAATTCACTGAAAGGTTACACTTAGCAATCAGTTTTAAGATCAATTGCTTTGCTCTTAAAAACTCATTAGGATTATAGGATGGCTTAATGATTAACCAAGGTAATTGACACACATTCGTAATCATGCTACCACACCTAATAATTACCTGTTGATGACTAAATTAGAGATTTCCAGCCAAAGAGTAAACAAATTTCCTTGCATTTTAACGTTTTTGACTGTTGGAAGTTTTGTTTTTTTTTTTTCTTAAGCAATCAGTCTTTAAGAGCTTTTTTAAAACTGACTTGATTTATTGGTTCACAAGCTGAGCTGACGTCCTTCATCTGACTGCTCCAAGTATTCCTTAATTTATTTACCATTCCCTTTTCTTTGAAATGCTCAGCCTGGACAAAGTGCAGTCCCAGTGAACTGAGTCCAGTAGCTGCCACCAAATCCATCCTTTACAGCAAAAAACAACAAAGGCTGTGTTTTCCAGGGGAAGTCACCCGGCAGGACCCTGCTGGTACAAACATTCTGATGCTGCCCCAGTAAGAACATACAGCCGTGCACAGTGGCTCAAACACAGCCCCACAGGAGACAATGGGACTGCAGGAAACATTTTTTAAACAGGATAAAAGAAAATCTACAAGAGGTCAGGAGTTGAAGCCAAGAGCTTTAAAGGGAAGTCTGCAGTGAGTGGACCGTCAGTCAGACGCCATCCCTACGAGGTGACCAGGAATTAGATCCTTTATTTCTGTTCACAGACTTTTCCACGCAGGTGTTCTTCTCATGTTCTGCTCTCTCAAGTGGTGGCTGTGCTGAGGACAGCACTGGATGTGGAGTGAAAACTGGGCTTTTACATGCCCTCCATCTCTGGGACCCAGGGCAGGCCCCTGTTTTACGCCTTCTGTGACCTACCTGGAGACATGTCATGGGCTGCAGGTGAGACAGACCATGAAACGTGATTCAGTGAACGGACGGTCCAGCAGCCCCTCCCCGGCCGGGCAGCCCCTCCCCGGCTGGGCTCCCCCTCCTCGCTGTGCTGTTTTACATCCCTAGCCAACCTCCTTAACCACTGCTTTGTCCAGGCGCAGCAGGACGAAGCTGAGTTTACTCAAGTGGCTGTTTGCTGAGGTGGCACCTGGGTGACAGGCACTCAGAAGGGACGGGGAGGTCCAGTAGGAAGTTGCCCCCCCCGCCCCGGGCCTGAAGGGGTGAGAAGGGAGCAGTGATTGCCAAGAGGGTGCTGGTCTGCAGGAGCTGCGGCCACGAACCGAGCCCTGGAGAGGCCCTGGGCCTGTGCAGCCCACGGAGGTCAGGGGCCCGGGATGAGGGTGCAGAGGATGGGGGCATGGGATGGCTGTGTCAGCAGCTGAGTGTATCCAGCAGGACAACTCTGCGGGTGGACACGGTTCTCAAACACCACCAGGACAGGGGCGCTTTTCAAACCCTTCCCCTGCCTCCCAAACAAACTCGCTACCACCTCCCCACCCACCACTTCACCTGCGACCGTCAGCCCTGCCGCACTGGTCCCAGGGTGACCGCCGACTCCAGGACGGCAGGACTGAGCCTGGTACCCGGTGAGAAACCCTCCCGTGGGCACACAGGGAGCCCCTCTGTTCACACTCTCCCACTGCCTGGCCCTTCTGATTTTACATCCGAAGATGACACCTTAAACAAACTCCCTTGTGAAAATCTTCCCCACCGGCCCCTCGGAAAGCATCACCAAGCTCAGACCCTCCGTTCCAAACTAGCTCCAGCCTCTAACACAGCGAAGGTCGGATCTTCTGGAAAGCAGTTCGAGCTGGGACTCAGTGGAAAAGGATGTCATCAAGAAAGAGCCTTTTTGAAAAAGAAATGGGAAGTAAGGCAGGACAGCCTGGAAGACCCTGCAGAACAGGTTCTTCTGACCCCACCTGAGGAGAAAGAGGGGAAGACTGGGTGGGGCATCTGAGACCCCCACGTGGGACATTTCAGGAAACGGTTGGGGCGACCTTGAGACCTTGAGCGGCCATCAGCCAGCAAAGGAGCCCGTCTCTCTGCTCCAGCAAACCCGCTGCTGGTCATCCTGCTGCCCTGGTCACGGCTGCAGACAGCCCAAGCAGGAGTTTTGTAGTTTCGGGTCTTCTGTTTAAGAGCTTAATCCATCTGAAGTTGACTCTTGTGTATGGGTTAAGGTTAGGGTCCAGTTTCCCCCTTTTGCATGTGGATACCCAGTTTTTCCAGCACCATTCATTGGAGAGACTACCCTTGGTTTTCTGTTTTATTTTGCACTGTCTTGCTTGCTGTTCTCAGAGCTCTTTGGTTAATGCGGTTTGGTGTCTGCCATTAACTTTGGAAAATTCTCAGCAATCGCTTCTTCAAATATTTCTTCCCCACCCCCCACACCCACCCCGTCTCGGTTTTCTCCTTTCGGGACTCCAGTAACATGCACCTCCAACCTGCTGGCACTGTCCCACAGCCACTGGGGTCTGTCTTGCTCTTCTACTCTGCTTTCTGCATTTCAGTCTTCATAACATCCACCCATCTGTCTTCCACCTCTGCTCCTTCAAAGGCATTCGATAAGTAGGTCGAGTTGACCACAGAAGGGCTGGTGTCACGGCCCCTCCCTCGGGGAGGGGACTGGCCTGCAGCTGCCGGGCACACTGGGTGCTGAGTGCCTGTCAACCCACTGCCTGTGTGGTCTCCACCTGAGCCGCACCCCACGGGACTTGGGGTAGGGGGTCCGCGTGGGGGTGATGGTCTCCTGCTGTTCACTGCTCTGCCCCAGGCGGTCTGTGTCTGCTGTCCTCGCTGGTGCCAGACATCTTTCCGGAGGAGGGGCTCTTTCTCTTGAGGATGCACTCTTTTGTTTACTTCTGTATTGTCTGTCTTCTGCCAGAATGTAAGCTTAAAAACACTGTTTGTAAAAAGCTATTTATACCATGTGGAAAGCATCCTACCAGCTGAGACAAAAGAAGTGACAGATTGAACGTCTGCCTCCAAGTGTGATCCTGTGAGAAACAAAGGAGGAAATCTCAAGCCAGGAAGACCCAGAGGAAGCCATTCTTTTGTACTAATTTTCTATAATTGTGCGATAGTTGTGTGTTTACTAATGGAATAATGCACAGCGAACTGGATGGCCAGACGTCACCATGATCATGAATTATTTACTTGAGCTGTGAGTGCAGGGATGACTTGAGAGTTTCAGGGACCGTGGGGCTGTCTGTCCTTCCACAAAGCAACCCCGGCTGTGAGGCATGGCCAGTCCTGAGTCTGGCCGTCAGCTTGGCTGTCCCTTCTCTGTTGTCCAGCTGTCACCACTCACCACTGTTTCTGTTTCCTCTTAGTCCAGATAGCCTTGAAGTTTCCAGCTCTAAAATCTACACGTCTATTAAATGTTTCATTCAAAGTGAGTGTCAGAGGTCCACAGTGGTCTCGGGCTAGAGTTCCACTTCAGGCATTTCTGGGGTCCTCTAGGGAGCAGAACACGGGCCCACTTCCTGACCATCCAAAAAATACAGCCTTATTTGATTTGATTTTCAAAACCAAGGAAAATGGTAGCAAAAATGACAGCTCTGTTGGCTAAAACGATGGCAATGCCTTCAGTAGGATTGTTTAAAACCGAATATGCCTCCTGTGGGTTCCTCCTGTGCGGACGGCCCGGATCCCCACCCCGGGAAGACAGACACGGGTCCAGGACCTGCAGGGAGAGGAACGGGACCTGCCTGGGGTGGGGGGAGCAGCTCCGATGTCGGAGCAGGAGCAGAACTGGGAGCCAGGAGGGCCTGTGGGAGCTGACGCTGGCCGCACAGCCTCTCCACACCCGAATTTCTCTATTTGTACATCAGAGGCCACAGATCTTGCCTGCTCTGCACGGCTCTGCGCCCCGCTCTAGAGGGCCTCCACCTTCTTCCCCTTCTCCCTCTTCCATAGTGGGGCCTGGAATGTAGTTTTGTTTTTTTTTTTAATCTCCTGAAGAAACCTCTTACGAGCGGTCCTCGCCAGGCTGACTCAGGACGACCCCCTCCAGTCCTCAAATGCCTAGTTTCCGGGAAATGAATTTCCCCTCGTTGAGGCCTTGTGCTTTTCCCAGCTGGGCCAGGAGCCGTCAGCAAGGAGGGCAGACCAAGCTGGACGTGACCGGAGGGCAAGTCTGATGCCGGTTCCAGCAGGATCACGGGCAGGTGGGGACATTCACCTGCCACTTGAAACAATCCAGCGACGGATGCAGGATTTCTGATTGCTCATCAAAGTGCTAAGTGTTGCTTCACAACGATTAGACTTTCCTTAAAGAAAACAGTGTCCTTTCTACCTGACCCTGAGGAAAGTACTGGAAGTATTGCACTGCGCACGGTCATTCTCCCAACAGCTTTATTTTTCTTTTCTTTTTTTGGGGAGGGAAGTAATTAGGTTTAATTATTTATTTAATGGAGGTACTGGGGATTGAAACCAGGACCTTGTGCACGCTAAGCACACGTTCTACACTGAGCTATAGCCCCCACCCCCAGAACTTTTTTTAATTTAAAAAGCAAAATTACTTCTGGATGAGCCAAAGTTAGGTTCTGAAGCACATTTTCAGGAGCCCACTCTGAACGTATTTGGCTCAAGGAAAGAAAGGAGGAGGGCGTGTTGCAATCCCACTGAACCAAGCACATTTCACAAGGCTGTCCTCCCCCGTCAGGGGTGATATATTAACACTGATTTGCAATTAAACACTAATTAAGTGGCAGGGTAACGGACCATCTTTCCAAACAGCTACCAAGACCTCCTTTCCATTTCAAACAGGCTTTGCCTCCCCTCCTGGGAAAGGAAGAATCAAAGACGGAATATGAACACTTTTTTTTTTTTGCAAGGCTTTTACATTTTCACTCTTAAAACCATCTGGTGTCACTTCGTAACCATGTACTTAGAGTGCTCACACATTAATCGGACTTCTAATGAACAGATTCATAGTAGTAGGAGGTGACTATTTACAAAGCAAGGAGTCCACCTCTGAGCCCGATGATAATAACCGTTTTAAAAAGTGAACTTGGGGAATCGTGATGGTGTACGTCTGACGGCTGCCTTTCTTTTCTTCGCTGATGGGACGCTGATTACTCAACCCACCCCAGAGAAATCATCGTCTTTAATGGCTAATGCAAACTTCACAAATTCCCAAATTGAAACCGTGATTTGCCAGTATGTCACCCTTCCCCGGAGTCAGCTGGTCGATGAGTAGTCGCTGGGCACTCGCACTCCAGCTGGCACTCGCCGTAACAACCGGAATTTACAGCCTGCTCATCGGAAGCCTGGCCCCGGCAGAGCGACTGTTACCAGTCAGATGCACAAATCATGGTTTATGCTTCCGCAGAGGAAGAGCCTTAAGGCGTAACTGAAGGCAGCTTCTTTCCCTCCCCTCAGCTCCGCACCAATAATCGCTCAGCACACAGGCCCTTGTATTTTCTCCTCAAAGATCCTTCAAGTTCTACAGAAGCTTGGAATTAAGCACTACAAATATTACTAGTCCCAGAAGGGGCGATCTCCTCCTAAACCTGGCTTCAGCCTATCACCAGTGAAACCGTCTGTCACGTGAGATCTGCGGGGCCCTCCAGGTGCTCAGCCCCTCCGCTGGTCGCCCTCTGCCCACACTCTCCAGTGACCCCGCTTGGCCAGCGGAGCAAACCTCAAACACCCGCAGGGAAAGAGGCAAGCGCCTCACAACTCACGCCCACTCCCCTTGGCACCCGCTCACGGGGCTAGCCCTCTCTGGCCCCTGGGGCCTGTCATCAGCCTCCCCACTCATCCCCTGTGGTTGCGACTGTCCCCCAGATCCTTGTCTGGCTTGTGGGGGTCCCAGCTCTGCTCTGCTCTGAGGCTCTGAGCCCTGCATAATCCCTGGGGTATTGGTGCACCCCATTGTCTTGCTTCAGCTGCTGCAATAAAATATGATATCGTTAACTCACCACTGATAAATAGTTGTCCTTGGTTAGCTAACAAATGAGCCCTTCGGTAACTTAGTTTGCAGCCTTACTTCCTTTTTGTGCAGAAATTCTGCTTGATGAGATGTTCTAGTTTGCATGTTCTGATTTTTCTGACCTTTGCTTTTCTGTGAACTGGGGATACTGCTGTAAGCGCTCAGTCTGGAAATGTAAGACTGCGTAGTATTCCTGTAGCACAGATGTGTGTCACTGTGTGGTAAGCATGGTGATTTGTCATCCAACCTGATAAAATAATCTACATTCTACTGTGCCTTCATAGTGGACATTCAAAGTCCACTTTTCTTTCCTTATTTTGGCATAATGGTAATAAGAAACAGTGTCGTGATCTGTAGATACCAGTGGCAACTGAAACGTGGTGGAGTTACGGCTGCGTCACCACGACTCCCAGGGTGCTGGGTGACAGTGGGGTGATGAGTGTCACAGGCAGTCTCTGCAGCCCTGCGAGTGAGTGTGTTTATGTAGCAGTAAAACTGGATGGCATGAAGTGAGCATTTCATACCATGTTCATGTCACAAAATACAATTCTCCTTTTGATTTTCTTTTAACCATTTAACATGCACAATAATTCTCCACTTGTCGGCCACACAAGAGTGGGTCAGCAGGCTGTGTAGCGGGGTGAACCTGTCTGGTAATCCCGGACCTCCCAGGACTGCGCTGCCCACCTTCAGAGAGAATCACAACCAGGGTAAGAGAGCATTAGGGCAGGTGTGTGCACATGTGTGTGCGGTCGAGACAGCCACGGAGGCTGTGGTTCTAAGCCCCAGGGCCCTGGTTTCTTTGGTCCTCCCTTTGATTTTGTGAGTCACTCCAGCATCCTTTTTTGGGAGCAGACTACATTGATTTTCATCATTTGCAACCGTAATGGTCCTAACAGTAAACTGAGTTCATCAGTTGCCAGCAACCTCAGACTGGTGTGTCTTGGTGACACCGCACCAGAGCGCTTCCAGCACCAATATGATGGAGAGTTGATGGAAGATGAGAGTGCCAGCATCACGTTTCTCTTGGCGACTGACTTTCTCGGGGCACCGACTACGATAGCACAACCTGTACTTCTGTGACGGTCCTTACAAAGTGAGGTAACACATTTCAAAATTGAAATTCCCTTTTTCTTCACTAGTGAGGATGGTCAGCATGCCTTCGAATAACATTTTCTGTATGATATTTTCAAAATGAAAAAAAAAAAAGAAAATTATCAGAAAAGTTCAAAGGGTTAACAAACCCAGAGGTGAAGGGATGTATTGAAATCAACCAGTAACACTAATTGCTAGTTACCAATGTGCTCCCTCCAGCGTTAAACTCAGTGTTTTGAAAAAGCACACAGTTTGCTAGTGCTGACTTATTGTCGTGAGAGTCAGCTATTCTGAGCCAAAACAGGCCCTGTCCTGTTTTATGTACATTATTTCTAATCCCCACGGCAACCCTGAAAAGTGTGCATTTTTCAACCCATTTCACAGATGGGGGCTCAAGGAGGTAAGGGAACGTGGCCAGAGCTGGGCTCGGAGTCAATGGACACACAGTCCTGAGTATCAGGCCTGTCCCTCTGCAGTGGTGGCCGGCCTCGGGCAGGGGAGGCGGAGGTCTCTGTTATATGAAACATGGTTAGCAGGACTCCTTGGAGAAACAGGGGCTGTAGGACTGAGGCAGGAAATACACAAGATGGGCCCGGAGTATCTTACAGCACCAGAAAGTAAGGAAATGCTTAAAAAAAAAAAACAAAAAAAAACCACAACTACAAGATGAGGCTGTATCATTGGGGCACAGGAGCTGCCAATGACTCAAGCTGAAACAATTCGAGCAAGACAATACCTAAGTATGAGTATTGCATTATAACTGACAGTATAAAATAAGTCTCCGCGAGTCCATATGCTATAAATAAATGCGTGAATCACTGAATAAATGGGAGAGGAGACGAACCTCCCTTCATGAAGAATTCCAAGTGATCTCTGTAGATCCTACAGCGTGGAGGAGGCGAGCAGAACTACCCACTCCTTATGCGTGGCTGTGGTCGGTGACTTCCTTCCGAAGGGTACAGAATGGAAAGGGGGAAAGAGGAACACCTGATGGACATGACCTCAGCCAGGGGGTCAAGGTCGACAGCAGCTGAAACAGGTCAGGAGTGTGACACCTTGATGTGAAGTGACATAAACCCTAAACGCCAGTGAGATGCTAGCCAGAGCGGAGACCAGTGGGGGCTGGGGAGGAATGCTCCCTACCATCGTCTCAATGTTTCTGCAAATCTACAACTGTTCTAAAAAAAAAAAATTTTTTTTTTTGAAAAGACACAGGAATGGGAATTTAGATACACAGTTTGGAGTTGTTTTCATCGCTGGGATGTAAACCCTCCTGTGTCCGAAGCTGCAGGTCGTCAAGTGCGCTCACTCCCCCAGTGCAAGTGGGATACAAAGCAGCTGGGCAGTGAGGCCACCTCCAGGCCATCCTTCCGCTGAGACCAAGGGGAGTCAGACCCCCTAGGACAGGACTCCAGTGCAGGTGTGACGGCCAGGGGTGGTGGGACACAGCAGGGACCCGCCATGGCACAGGGAGGACCCGCTTCATCATAGGCAGCTCAGAAGTGGACCTGAGACCCACCCAGAAGATGTGTCAGCCGAGGTCTAGTCAGGAAAACTACCTGAAGGATTTCAAAAAGATGGCATTTAATATAGGAGTCTGGGCCCAGGGCTGGGAGGGTAAGAAGAGCATAAAGCAGAGGGATCCTGGAGGGCAGGAAAGGATAGGCAATGCCCAGCAACCAGAAGCTGGGATGCCCATGGCGGTCAGCTCCAGGTGAGCTCAGAAGAGAAGCTTGATTCTAGGCGGGGTGGATCCCTGAAAAGGTATCTCCCCACTCTGGGCTGCTGGGGCCCAGAATCCCCCACCCTCAATACCAAACTGGCAGTGCTCGCAACTTCCAGCAACTACTAGCTACAGCCACAGTGGGAGAGCCCAAAGCAGACGGTCTCTCTTCTTCCCGCTCATCTTCCACCAAGGCTGACCCTGCAGGTCCTGCCAGGAGCTGGGCGATCTGGAAGATGCAGTGTGGACCTCCATCCCCACCGCCCCCAGCCCAGCAGATAGAACACAGCAGAGAGGAGCAGACAAAGGCTGAGACCACTGACAAACAGGCAGCAGAGAGATTAACCCTTAAAAAGAACAAAATAATGCCATTTGCAGCAACATGGATGGACCTGGAGATCATCATTTTAGGTGGAATAAGTCAGAGAATGAAAAATACCAGATATCACTCATACGTGGAATCTTAAAAAAAAAAGACACAAATGAACTTTTTTACAAAACAGAAACAGACTCACAGACATAGAAAACAAACTTTCTGTTGCTGGGGGTGGGAAAACAGGGGTAAGAGATAAATTGGAAGTTCCAGATTTGCAGATACAAACTACTGTATATAAAACAGATAACAGGTTTCTACTGTCTAGCACAGGGAACTATATTCAATATCTTGTAGTAACCTATAATGGAAAAGGATATGAAAAGGAATATATGTATGTAGATGGGTGACTGAAACACGATGCTGTGCACCAGAAATTGACACAACATTGTAAACTGACTATACTTCAATTTTTAAAAAATGGTTAAAAAATGACCCTTAAAAAAGAAAAAAAGATATTAACTCTTGAAGACAGCATGGCTGACTCATGGTTTCTACTAATGTTGGAGGATGTCCACGAGGCCTCCTTTCCCACCTACCCCTGGGTGCACACTTGCTATTGCTTACTCCTGGATTCTGGCTTTGGCTGAGCTGAAATCAGGGTGTCGGGCCCCCGACAGCTTCCAGGTGCTCATGACAGCAGCACCTACTCTGACTGCACCGGCTGATGGTATTTTCCATGCACTTAATCCCAGGGGGCAGGAGAAGGTGGCCACGGTGGATGGTGGCAGAAGACACTCAACAGGAATGCCACGTTGAGGGAGTTTTGACCAGACACCAGACAGAGTGTATTTCACAATTTCTGGCCTGCTAGAACTGATAAATATCTATCAACTAAATCCCACCTACAACCCCATAAGCTTGGAATCTGCTTACAGCTTCAATCTGATTTTGCCTGAGGGCAAGTGTCAACAAAGTCTTTTCTCACTGAGCCTCGCCTTTTATCTACAAATCAAGGAATCGCAGAAGCAGAGGAGCCCAGGGCCCTACCTGCTCCAGATGCTTCTTTGCAAAAATCACAGATTTAACCCCAACTCAAAAGGTAGATGATGTGGAAACTAAGACCCTCAGACAAAAAGCGGTTTGTCCCCGGCTGGTGTGCTCTGGAAGCTCACGCCAGGGGTCTCTCTGCTTCCAAACGTCACCTGGCAGCCTCCCTGGACCCTGCAGAGGGGGTGGGCTGGGGGAGGGCCTCGGCTTCCTGGCAGGGGGCCACCCCAGGTGCGGCAGCGGCATCCACCTCAGGGAAGGGGCACCTCAGGGAAGGGGCTCTGCAAGTTTCCTCTCGTTCAGTGACTCTCCGCAGTTAGTGGGGAGACCTGGAGGAAGGCTGTACTGGAATCACGGGATCACCGCATTGGTGCTGTGCGGTTTGAAAGACGTAACCTATTACTGCTTTGATTTATTGCGAGCTATGGTGTTTATTTTCTTGGAGGTTTACAATAAAGTTGAGGATAGGTATTCGATTGTTCAGTTTAGCAAAAGAGCCTGGCGTTCCCAGAGGTCGTTCCCGCGACCAGGCGCGCTGTTCCTCCCCGGGCTGAAGGTCTGCAGGTGGGTCCGCAGCCCCCCGCGCTCAGGGTCTCTCTCCGGGCATCCCCTGGCCCGGCAGCGCCCAGATCCGCGCTCACCTTCCGTCCCCTCCAGGGGACAGCACTCCGTGGATCCACGATGCCGTCCGCATCCGTGCGTCCTCCGACGCAGCTCCTTGCTGGGAGCAGGCGCGCAGTAGGTGCTCCTGGGAGACTAAGCTCAGGGCCCGCCTTTGCCGTGAGCACACCCTCGGCGCTCAACTACGGCCGAATAAACGTGCACGCCCGGCAGGGGCTGGACGCGGCGCGCGCTCCTTCCCGGGTAGGGCGGCGCGGTCCACGCCTCCCTTCCTGGCCTGTCCTCATCTTACACCACCAGCATTGCTATCTTAGGATAATAATAACTCCTTATTTTAAAAGAAAGACGTCTCAGCCGATTGCAGAAGCGGGGAAAACGCCCGGCGTCTAGAGTCCAGCCTGTTCAGGTCCCGGACAAGCCCCGCCGCACGCTCAGCCCCGCAGGGGCGCACCCCGCTCCCTCCCTCCCTCCGCCCGGGACCGGCTCCCGGCCGGCGCATGCGCATGCGCACCCGCCGCCCGCGCCCCCGGCCGGGCCGCGCCACTGCGCCTGCGGGGCGGGGCGGAGCGGGCGCGGCGCATGCGCGCGGGCCCCGCCGGCAGGAAGCGGGCGCGGGGCGGGGCCTCGGGGCCGCCCCCGCCGCCGCCGCCGCGCACGGAGCCCAGCGGCCGCAGCGCGCGGCCCGGGATGCTGAGCCAGGCGCTGCTGCGCCTCGCGTCCGCCGTCAGCCGCAGGAGGATGAAGCTGCTGCTGGGCGTCGCGCTGCTCGCCTACGTGGCCTGTGAGTGCGCGCGGGGCCATTCATTCCCGCCGGCGGCCTGCTCCCGGCCTGCCCGTTCCTCGCGCGCCGCGGCCGGCCGGACAGCGGGCGCGGACCCTCGGCCCTCGGGCCCCGCCGCCCCCGCCGCGTTCCTGGTGGTGCCGCGCCGCCGGCGGCTCGAGGGGGACAGGAATGCTGTCGCCCGGCGGCGCCCCCGCTCTGGCTGCCTGCCTCCCGGGGAAATTACTCAGCGTTTAACTGCTGGGGAGCCCGGTGTCCCCGGACCCCGCCGTCCCGCGGCCGCGCCCAGGTGTCCGGACGCCCGGGGGTCCCCGCGCCCAGGGATCCAGGAGCCCAGGTGTCCGGACCCCCGAGGGTCCCCGCGCCCAGTTGTCCAGACTCCCTGGGATCCAGGAGCCCAGATGTCCGGACGCCCCGGGGTCCCCGCACCCAGGTATCCGGACTCCTGGGGGTCCAGGAGCCCAGGTGTCCAGGGACGCGGGTCGGCCCAGCGCGGAGGCGCAGCTCGGGGGATCCCAGGCCCGTTAGGCTGGTGCGCTTCTCGTGTCATCACTCACGGCAGCTACGGGGCGACGGGCAGGAGGGGCACTTGGCAGGCATGTGGTGGACCCTGTGTCTTCTTAGAGGCAGAAGCTATTCCTTAAAAAAAAAAAATCTATTCGGTGGGAATGTATTTTCCTTGCTACTATTAATACTTCACCAAGTACCAAAATTGGACCAAGTGTGAGCTCCGTTTGACTCCTAGTCACGAGACTGATACACGCTGAAACCAAACACCCGCTCACCGGTTGAGTTCCCAAGATCTGATTGCTGAGGTGAGGGCGCCTCGGGAAAGTGACTTGGGCTGAGCTCTAGGAAGACACCTAGACTGAGAGCCGGCCTGTCGGGTGCAGCCTAGCTGTCCTAGGAGGTGGAGCCCGGGAAGCTCCAGCGGCCCCTGGTTGCTAGGCAAGGCTTCAGGCCGTGATGCGTGTTACGTGGGAGTAGTTTGCAAGGGAGGAAGAGCCAGTCTGAAGTGTGAGCCTGTCTTGAGCCCGGAAGACAGACTTCAGGGAAAAGATCACTTCGAAGCTGTATAACTGTTGTTAGGACTGTGATAACAAGACCTGAATATGCTGTGCGCTTCCCCACGTGTGCGTGAGTCCGTTTCCTTGTCTCATTAATTGTCTCAACAATCCTAGGAACTAGGTACTTTGACTGTTCCCATTCTAGAGGTGAGTAAATTAAGGCCAAGAGAAATCAGGCAGATTTACGGACGGTCACATAGATGATAATAAGCTTTAGAGACCAGGATTTGAATGCAGAAAGGCCTGGAGGCCAGGGTGAGAACTTGGGTCTGGGGCAGGCCCAGTGTTGATTTGGGCGTTTCTAAAAGTAGGGGTCTAGGGAGCAATGGAGAGTTCTCCACCATTCTGTAGACCAGGAAATCTTACTGAGTCCTCACCGCTGTCTGTCAAGCCCTTACTGCTGTCCTTAGTCCTGTGGTTAGTCCCGGGAGCCCCTGGGAGCAGAACACCTGGGCGGTGGTTTTCAAACTGGCGTGTTTGTCCGAATCACCTGGAGGGTTTTCAGAACACAGGTCGCTACCTCCCACCTCAAGTTTCTGATTCTGTAGGTCTGGGTGTGGCCTGACCGTTTGAGTGTCTAATAGCTTCACCTCAGATGCTGTTGGTGTGGTCTGGAGCCCCACTTTTAGAATGACAAGCTTAGGAGGTGAGGTGGCTGTGACTTAGATAAGCACCCAGACGAAGGTTAAATTGCACACAGGTACAAAGGAAGGAAAGGAGAGCAGGAGGGCTTGTGACAGGCACGCTCTGGGACGCACGTTTCCCCGGGAAGGGAGTCTTGGGTGGAGAAAGGACAGATGTATGGGAGTTAGTCGGGGACATAGGAGGGATGTGTTCTAAAGGAACAGCACGTGCAGCAGTCCTGGGGCTGCAAGAGCAGGAAGTGTTCTAGGAGTGCCGACAAGTTGCAGTGGTCGGGTGTGAAAACGGGGTAGTGATGAGGCTGCCTGGCAGACTGGCAGAGCAGGCAGGCCTGGGAGGGGCCTTGTACCAGCTCAGGAAGTGGGGGAACTGAACTGGGAGGGTCGGAGACTCGGGTGGCCATAGCAGTGAGCAGGGTGGTAGATTTTAGGCACTTGGCAGAGAAGGTGGCTCCTGATGGGCGGGGTCCAAGGACACGAAGGTAGAAGCGAGCAGCGATGCCTGTGATGTCAGGTCTCCGCTCTCCTTGTTCATAGTCTTACCTGGCCATTTGTGGAAGCCATCCGAGCTCCCAGAAGACACACAGCCCCCTCCTGGGAGTGCTCTCCCCGGTCCGCTCCATTTCTCACGTCTTTCTCCATCTCGTGTGCCTGTGCGGGCCTGGCCTCCTGCTTGCTGACACACGTCTGACCCAGGGCTCCAGGCACAGGCTGCCTTGCCCTGCACTGGGGCGCTTTTTCGTGCGTGTGTTGTCTTCTCGGTAGCAGGGATTTCAGTCCCTGGAGCACTTAGATCAGAGCTGTAGCTCCTTGGACGCCTTGGAGGTCTGACCGTCTGAAAATCATGCCAGCCTGCCAGGTGGAGACCAGCTTGAGCTACCTGTAGTGTCTGTGACATGCACAGTCGCCTTTGCAGGATGTGTTGGTGTCCCCCGGGCACTGTTCCCCCGACCCAGGGGCCAGCACTTCACTTCTCTGAGCTGGTGATTTCGGTATTTGTCTTTGTGATGCAGAATCACGTGCTTCCTGATTTTTCATTTGTGGAGACTACTAGCGACCTTCTGCTTTAGAAGATGATTATTTGTTCTGCTTCCTTTCCTCCCACCCATGCTCACCGACCTGCCCCCATGTGGATGTGTAATTTCGAGATCGACATTTACTGTTCTTGCGGTTGACTCAGTGTTACAGGGAGCCACGCTGTGTGTTACCTGGTGTTTTTCTTGGAGCTCATTTCTCCGCTTTCCATGCATGATTCCTTGTTGGATTCAAATCTTTGTCTCCCGTGTCCGTCTCCCCCAAGAGCATCAGCATCCCCGCCTCCCTGAGGAAGGAAGGGTGTGCCCAGAGCCTTCGGACTTCATGCTGCCGACTGTGGCTCCCCAAACCCTTCGGCCTGGAGATCTCCAGTCCCCTGACTTCCTCTCATTTATTTCCCCTGGGTGTCACGGGAGGTGAGTTTTGAGGCATTAGCTGCAAATGTCTTCTCTGTCTTCACAGGTAATTGACAGACGGATGGAGCAGAATTCTAGAGAAGTCTCCCTCAGAACCACTCATGTGTGGCTCCATCCTTCCTAAGCCTTTCTCTGGGCACTTGGTTTCTCCCGGGATCCCAGGCCCCTCTTCTGCCCTTGGTGCCCGAGGTTGGGCTGGTGTGGCCGCAGCCCAGTGCCCGCCCCGCCCGTCCACCCACCCAGGGACGTGCAGCCCCGCCATCGAGGACCCTCACTGCAGCTCTGGGAATACCCTGAGCCATCCTTTGTCTGCTCCCTCCCCTCTGTTTTCTCCGCTTCTGGAGTGTTATCTCTCAGGTGTGGACTTGCCGCGTCTAGCGCTTTTAATTTCCCCTCTCTGTCATTTTAGACTTTCACTCTACTTTTTCAATTTCGTCATCTTCATAAGCTAACTCTTCTAGTGATGTGAAACATTTGTTTTTGCTATCAGTTTTCATTTGAGTGTTCTTTTTCTTTTTTCCCTCTAAATTAAGAAACTAAGACAAGTGGTCTTTGTTGGTTGCAGCGTTTTCTCACAATGTTTCATTTGCTCAGTCTCCTTGCTCTGAAGAGTCTCTTTCCCCCGGTGGCTTCCTTTCTCCTGCGAGGCTGGCCCAGGACCCTGGGCCGGCTGCTCTGTCTGGGTGGAGGACTGGTTGGGGGGACCCTAGCTGCCCCCTGGCCCTCAGCCGCCTTCCTTGTGGGCCGAGTGGTCAGCACCCTCCCAGCTGTGTTGCCAGCTCTCCCAGGCGTCCTGGGGGCCCCGGGCGAGGACACAGTGCCGTGAGGGTCGTCCCAGCTGATGAGGGGCTCCCCAGCCCCAGACCCCCGTTCCACCCTCTGCAGAGATGGGACCGGGCATCTCTGTTTTCCCTGGACACAGGGACTCTCAGAGGCCCAGCGAGGTCTGGTTCTGCAGGCCACGCACTCAGCATCCATCGGCAGTCCTCGCCTAGATCAGTTTTTACTTTGAAATCACAGAACGGTCATCTCCTAATTCTATAACTCCTTTCTGCCTATTAATTGGTGATCTTGGCCTCGCTCTGTCTCCTCTCTCTCTCTGTTCACTTCCTGCAGCTGCTGTCACAAACTGCTACAAACTGGGCGGGTTTAAAACAAGGGACACGTATTTTCTCACAGTTCTCAAGGCCACAGTCAGAAGTCGAGGTCTTGGCTGGCCCGCTCCCTCTGAAGGCATCCTCGGGCTCTGGGATGCTTCACGGCCCTGTGGTGGTCACGTGGCCCTTCCTCTCCTGTCTGTCTCATCTCCCCCTTCCCTTGTAAGGACACTTGTCATGGGATTGAGGGCCCCGCTGTGTGATCTAGGATGACCTTTCAGTCTCAGGATCTTTAATTACATCTGCTACGACCCTTCTTCCAGGTCAGGTCATATCCCCAGGTTCTCGGAATTGGCATGTGGACATATTGGGGGGGTCACCATTAGTTTACACCCTTTTTATTTAAGTCACTGCGGACTCGTGGGTTCTTTGAGCCTTTGAGCACTTCCTTCATGCCCATCTAGTTTTTCCATTACCCCAAACCTGGACTCAGCCGTCTCTCCAGCAAGTCCTGGCTCCTGTCCATGGAGAATGTGGACTGGAAATCAGGGTCCGAGCACTGGTGGGGGTGTCATTGCCTCCAGCCCTTGCGGTGGACAGAGCCAGGACAGGGACACGTTTTTACCAATCACGAGTTGACGCTAACACCCCCCGTTTAAATCACACCCGGCTTCTTCCCTACCTGCCCCCTTTCCGCCAGGCTCTTTCCTTCTTCCCATAGTGAAAGGCTGGGTTCTGACAGCAGTGAAAACTCCTTTGCTCTGTCCTCCCAGACAAGACAGTGTCAGAATCACTGCATCAGTGCCACTCAGTGATAGAGCAAATGCTTAGCATGCACGAGGTGCTGGGCTCAATCCCCAGTACTTCCACTGGAAAAGAAAAAAAAAGGAAAAAAAATTCCACTACCAACAGCAAACTTAAGAAAGTTCAGAATTTCTTTGTAGTTCTTTTTGTCCTTGGACTGTCACCTCGCTGCAGGGCACAGAAACTGTGTTCCAAAGCTCCGTGAAACACTTTTTTCTCTGCCGGATATGGATACAAGTGAGTTTATTTGTTTTCTGTTTGATGTTCCATTTTAGGGTTTGCTTTTTCCTTTGTCATTGTTGCCAGGGGTAAGCTGTTTGCTGGTTCAGAAGTCAGGCTGAACGCAGAGCTGCGACTCTTCCTAGTCACGTTGTCCTCAGTTGCTGTCTCTGTCTTCGGTCTCCTTCTGCGGGCGTGGACTGGGGTCTGCGTGTGTGCGCGTCCCTGCTCCTCCCTGTGACCCAGAAGGCAGCGGACCACAGCGGCCGGTTTGCTTTTTTCCTTCACTGCGTGGCATTTCCTGGAATGTTCTCAAATCAGTGTCTGGACTCACTTGTGCCTGGCCTCACAGCTGTGTGTCACTGCCGTGTGTGTGTCTCCACACTCTGTGGTGTCTCATGCCACAGTGAGTGGTCCCACCTGCGATGCCCCAGGACACCGTGTCCTCCCTGACAGAGCATGTGACAACTCACTGGCCAGAAAGGGTCTCTCCTACTTCACTGTGCACATCTCTCAGTGGCAGTGTTAAAGGACCATTACTGCATCCACTGCTGAGAACGGCTCAGAGTTTGCCCGTTTTTCTGCTGTGTGTTTGGTGGTATTATAATCCCCCTGGTATTATAAATGCTTTCAACACATTGGGGATGTTACTGTCCTTTGTGGAGTAAATTGTAACTGTTTCCTCACGCCTTGGATAACAGGGAGCACATGTCTGTTTGGTCTTGGTCCCATCCTGGGCATGGAACTCCTAAGACCCTTGGGCTATAGACGCGTCTTCTGTTGTTCAGAAGAAGCCCTTTTTGGTCACCCCGAGTTTTTGCCCAGGGGTGATTTAGAGTGGGGTTCGGTGTTGTGGTGGGGGAGGCAGTGGGGATGGTGGGGAAAGATGAGGCTGGAGGGACGAGAAGGGCTCTGCCCAGGAGCACGGCCAGGTCAGGAGGGCCTCATCCTGGGGCAGGTGCATGGGAGCCAGGGAGGGAGACAAACCCCGCGGGAGGCTGTGCCAGTATCCGCAGACAGAGCTGGAGTGGTTTGGGGGTGCAGAGTCCTGTGGGGATGCAAGGCGGGGCTCAAGGATCTGGTTGGTGAGGAGAGGGGCAGGGGTTATGAAGCTGTGGGGGTAGTGGGGAAGAGCAGCTGGGAGGGAGGGTCCAGGTGCTGGAGGGACAGTGGAGCAGATTTGGGCATTGTCGGTCAGTGCACTGCTGTTATCCGTCTGCAAAGGGGGGTGGCGCCCAGGCAGCACGTGCTCCCCGAGGGAGAGGTGCTAAAGCCAGACCAGTGCTGGGGTGGGCAGGACGTAGGAGGCCGGGTGTCTGCACCTCCCGGGGGAAAGGCAGCCTCACCTGCTCTCAGATGGTCTAAGTGAGCACAGAGGGACGGAGAAGTGTCTCCAAACAGATGCTGTAAACGGGTTCAAGAAAAGGTGAAGAAGGAAAACCCTGGGTGAACTGCTAAGATGGCAAGACTTGAGAAGATTGCCAGAGGGCTCTCGGCACTCAGAAGGCGCCTTCAGGAGTGGGTCATCCTCTGGGCCGGTTCCACAGCACAGGAAGACCAAGGCTTCCTGGTGTGGTTTGACAAAGAGCAGGTCCTGAAGCCAGAGAGTGAGACAGCGTGTTATTCATTTGAGATACACGGTGAGGACGGTTGTCCACGGGGTTTGGCAGCTCCTGGTTTGTGGACGCTGGCATCCGGGTGAGGACCAGCCAGACGGATGCTCACGAGTTGTCTGGGAAGAGACCTCGAATGGGGCGCGCACCTTAGCAGGCATTTAAAAATCTTTCCCCTCCTTTTTCAAAAGCAAAGTAGGCACATAAATACAAGGAACACAGTTACGTCCCCGTGTGAACTCGGTGTTTGGCATCTTCAGACGGCTTTTTTTTTTTTCCTATGTATGTTTTAGTAGCAGAAGTCACACTGCAGATCTGTTTTCCCCTCTGGAACTGTCCTGCCTGCATTACCACGTTACAACGTAGCTTCGCAGTCGTATTTTTTATTGTGTGTGATGAGATTTCAAGATTTACTCTCTTAGCAATTTTCCTCAAGTATACGATGCAGTGTTATTTTTCCCCCACTTTCAAAACTGAAGTATAGTTGATTTACAATGTTGCATACAATGCAGTGTTGTTAACTGTAGTCACCACCCGCAGACAACGTCCAGCATCCCCAGTACTTACATTAACCCCATTCCCCCATTTCTTTCCCCCGTTTCTTTCCCCCACCCCCCGCCTCTGGCAGCCACTAATCTGGTCTCTGTATCTGTGGGCTAGGGTGGTTGTTACTGTGAAATTGTATGATTTTGTCTTTCTGTGACTTATTTTACCAGATGTAATGTCCTGAGGGTCCCCCCATGTTACTACAGAGGGCAGGATTTCCATCTTCTGTGGCTGAAATCAGGAGTTCAGGATGTGCAGATACTAACTGCAATATACAAAATAAATAAGCAGAAAGTTCATACTGTATGGCACAGGGAACTATATTCAATATCTTGCAGTAAGCTATAATGAAAAAGAATATGAAAATGACTGTATGTGTGTTCATGTATGACTGAGACATGATGCCGTGCACCAGAAATTGACACGATATTATAAACTGACTAGACTTCAGTTAAAAAAAAAAACAAACAAAAACACGTGCACAGTTGCACTCCAAACCCCAAAAGATTATCCCCAAATTAGGGGATTTATAGGGTCGTTTCGCTTATTTTTAGTAGGACTTTTTATGTTAAAAGTGTGTATTTTGTTGTCTTCCTAAGCTACCGTTTTCTCAGTGAACTGTAAGATGTTGGTTAAATATTAATATTGTACTAGTTGGAGTCCTTGAGTGTCGTGAATGTAAATGTTGACTTTTCCTTTCTCTTTCCCTTACAGCTGTTTGGGGCAACTTGGTTAATATGAGGTAATCATTTTTTAATAACTTTTATAATAGTAACTTGAGTTGTTTTTACTGACACATTTCAGTTGCTGCATACACACCATTGATGTCTCGGGGCTAACTGAGGAATGTGTGAAAGTGAAGCTGGGTCTTTTTGCTGTTCACGCATCTGGGCTGGGTCTTCTCTCCCGTGGTTGTTCTCGAGGCGCGCAGCTGGTTTTGATGTTGACCCGAGTCCAGCCCGGGTGTGGAGAGTGGAGGCCCCCTGAGCCGCCCACCTCAGCCCTGCCCTCCCCGGTAGGCGGAGGCGGGTGGACCCCAGCTTTCAGGCTACTGAAATGTGCACTCGGGGAGGCTTTTCCAAGGCCTTTCGAGAAGGGACCGTCCTGGGGAAGCTGTCTGCCCTTGCCCTGGGCCCCAGCCCCCTCCAGGGGAGCAGATCAGTGGGTGTGGAGACCACCCATCTGTCTCAGGGGTGGGGCGGCCTGGGGAGCTTCAGGCCTGAAGGAGCCTCATTTGTGCTGCTGAACAGAGCATCAGGGTCACTAGTAAAATCCTTGTGCTGGGATTCTTTAAAAAAAAAATCAGCCAGAAGTAATAGGCAGTCACTGTGAAAACAGATTTGATGCTGTGCACACAGTTTTGCATTTGAAGAATTCCCTCCACTTTGTGTGTGTGGGAGGAGGAGTAGAAGAGCAGCAGCCAGGGCGGTGCCGGGCAGGTTGTGGGCAGTGCGGCCGCAGGAGGCCCGGGAGGGTGGCCCTGCACCCCCCACCCCCACCCCAGGCTCTCCAGGGCCAGCAAGGTTTGCAGCCGGGCGGGCCGTGTTGACCCGACTCCTTCCACCGGGGCTGCTGTGTGTCTGGACAGAGGCTTCTGTGTGTGGCTGGGAGGGCCACTCAGTCCCATTAAAGGAGCGCTGTCTTTTCACTTGGAAAAACTCCATTTTGCATTAAATCCCAGGGAAGCCCAGCAAAGAAACGTGTCCTCCATAGACACACTTCTTGCCTCTAATTTAAAACCCTACGTTGGGCATCACGTGAAGGTGGGATCCTCTTAGTTTAACAGAAACACCCCAGAAGGTGGTGGTGAGCCTGAGAGATGGGGTGGGGGGCTGGCCCCCTCCCCCAGGAGTCTTGTCCGCTGGCCTCCCCTCCTGGAGGGGCTGGGGGCCTGGGGCGGCCTTTCCGGGAGGAGAGGGAGGGGCTGCAGCCTGTGGTCTGTGTTGTGGTCATTTGTCCAGAAACAAACCTGGAAGCCGCGGAGCCTTTTGGCGAATCTCAGTTTTGTGGTTTTCTGCTCACCAGGTCCATCCAGGAGAACGGGGAACTCAGGATTGAGAGCAAGATTGAAGAGGTCAGCCTCTCTCCCGCATTTTGCTTCTGCCGTGTCTCATGTCTGCCCACTTCCCTTCCCCTGCTCGGGCTGGCAGCTCTATTGTGGCCACTAACCTGCGATGAAGACCCCAGCTCTCCCTAAGTCGTTCCCTTGTTCAGGAGGAGATGTTCTGTTTGTTAGGCTGTGGACACACCTCGGGGCCAGCATTTATCCGTTTATAAAGGTGTGATGTATTGAAACAAATTCTGCCTTAAAGGCAAACTGGATTTAAACTTTTATTTGACCTTTCAGGCGAGCCTTTCCAGGATTTCTTAGAGAAAGGAAGCGAGTACCTGTATCAGGGTTGGAGGCGGGCCCCGCCCCCACTCACCTGAGCAGGTGCCGAGGGGAAGATCGGCCCATCTCGGATGCTAGGACCCAGAACACGAAGGGCCAGCAGGTGCATGGCTGAGGGGGCCGTGCCTGCCTCACAGAAAGCCAGTGCCTTGTCCATTTCACACCTTCTGTTTTAAAATAACTGCTTGTGTTTTGGTCAAACGTAGGGACAGATAAGCTGTTGTAAGGTGGGCAGGGAGAGGGGTGGAGGGTTGCTCACTCTGATTTGAAGCCAAACACCAGTCGTGGGGAAGCCCTTGGGCGTCTCTGGAAAAGAGGTTCCAACACGCAGTTTATCACCTGGACTCCAGAATTGGGTTCCCGCAGTCTGACTTAATGTCACACTGGACGTGCCCTGCAGGGGAACCGACGTCCCTGCTGTGTCATGTCTGCACATCAGAGTCGGGTGAGAGTGGCGGAGGGCAGCGTTTCTGCCTTAAAACGGATTCTGGTTACTTTCGTTTCAGATTGTTGAACCGCTCAGAGAGAAGATCAGAGACTTGGAAAAAAGGTATGTGCACTCTTTGTTTTGTGTCTAAGAAAAGGCTTCTATCTAACGGACCTTAGAAGGTCAGTATCTCATATAAGTTCATCTCAACTGAGCGAGTCTCATTCCAAAGATAGAAGCACTTTCAAGACAGGAACTTTTCCACGAGAAAGTCAGCTTTCACTCTAAAATGTGGATGCAGTGTTTTTAAACCCTTTTTTTTCCTTTTGTCATTAAAAACTTTTTCTGATGAAAGCTGTGGATTTTCTCCCCCCAAAATATTTAAGTTAATTAATTTTGGGGGGAATCTCCCTGAAGCCCAACCCCAGATGCTTTGTGAAAGTCCTTCTTTTTTTTTTTACATTTTTTTATTGAGTTATAGTCAGTTTACAACATTGTGTCAAATTCCAATGTAGAGCACAATTTTTCAGTTATACATGAACATTCATTGTCACATTTTTTTTCCGCTGTGAGCGATCATAAGATCTCGTATATATTTCCCTGTGCTACACAGTATAATCTTGTTTATCTATTCTACATTTTGAAATCCCAGTCTGTCCCTTCCCACCCCCACCCCCTTGGCACCACAAGTTTGTATTCTATGTCTGACTCTGTTTCTGTCTTTTTTTTATTTATTTATTTATTTATTTATTTATTTATTTATTTATTTATTTATTTTAGATTCCACATATGAGCGATCTCATATGATATTTTTCTTTCTCTTTCTGGCTTACTTCACTTAGAATGACATTCTCCAGGAGAATCCATGTTGCTGTAAATGGCATTATGTTGTCAGTTTTTATGGCTGAATAGTATTCCATTGTATAAATATACCACCTCTTCTTTATCCAGTCATCTGTTGCTGGACATTTAGGCTGTTTCCATGTCTTGGCTATTGTAAATAGTGCTGCTGTGAACATTGGGGTGCAGGTGTCATCCTGAAGTAGGGTTCCTTCTGGATATAAGCCCAGGAGTGGGATTCCTGGGTCATATGGTAAGTGTATTGCTAGTCTTTTGAGGAATCTCCATACTGTTTTCCACAGTGGCTGCACCAAACTGCATTCCCACCAGCAGTGCAGGAGGGTGGAGGGTTCCCTTTTCTCCACAGCCTCTCCAGCATTTGTCATTTGTGGACTTTTGAATGACGGCCATTCTGACTGGTGTGAGGTGATACCTCATTGTAGTTTTGATTTGCATTTCTCTGATAATTAGTGATATGGAGCATTTTTTCATGTGCCCATTGATCATTTGTATTTCTTCCTTGGAGAATTGCTTGTTTAGGTCGTGAAGGTCCTTCTTCTGATGCCCTCTGTCAGTTCAAATCCAACAAACTGACGATTCAGACCAATGTCCACATCAGTTATCTGTCCCCCGCCCCAAACCTCCCTGAATGAAATCCCCATGTGGTGTGGACAGTGAGTGAGAAGAGGATTCCAAGTGTGTTGAAACCTTCCTTCCCCAAACCACGTGGGCGCCTCAGTTCCTGCAAAGGCGGGGCCAAGCCTTTCCCTCGAGTGTGTGAGGGAAACGCTGGGTGTTGGAGTGACAGTGGGGTCTTGAGGTTTAAAAAAGAAAAATGAATATTTTCATTCGTTAAAGCTTGTATCTGTTTTTCCCCCTTGGGATGTGTTTGGATGTATGCGTCATTGTCGGAGCTTTCTCTCAAGTCCAGAGTAAAAAGGAAGAAATGGAGAACAATTTTTCCTTTGATTTTGGTGTTTTCAGTAACTGATCAAAGAGAAATGAGGATGGAGAAAATTCATCAAACAAAAAGTGTTCATTCACTTTCTTCTTGGCCACAGTTGAGTGTTGTATGCAGTCAGCAAACTGAGTTTTAACCCTTACTGCAGTCAGAGTTAGTGATGGTTTTTAACTGATTCCATCAGCAAGATAAGGCTGTTATTTGTGCTTTAAATCTTTCTTGCCACGATTTGGTCCTGAAATGATAATGCCTGTGACATTTCACTAGAAGGGAACTAGAAATTCTGCCTTTGATAAGACTGGTGTGATTTGAGGAACTTTAATTGAAGCTTTAAAAAAAAATAAATTGTCAACGGTAAGAAATTAACCCCCACAAGTTTTACGTTGCCCCCAAAAAGGAAAAACAAATCTGCCCACTGAGGATCACTTTCTGTACAGAATAATACTAACTTCTTAATGAAAAGAAGGTGACTCAGCTGGAGAGCTCTGCTTACGCCCCGGCTTTACACAGAAGAGCTCCTGAAATAGGAGAATTACGTGTTTCCCTTTGAGGCTTCTGTGATGTCCTTTGTGCTTTTTGACTCAGAAGGAGATGCACACATGTGACTGTAATCATACAGAGTTTACCAGTAGCTCGTTCTTGTCCAGCCGTGAGGACCTGTGAACTCGGTGCCTTGCCCGGGACTCTGGCGGACATGGTCTGTCCCTCGGGTCGGCGAGCCCGTCGGGAGAGCTGGGCCCCCAGTGTTGTTTCAGGCAGAACGTTAGGTGCGGGCTTGGTGGTGGCAGTTCCCAGAGCCCCTCTGTCTACTTTTCTTTCTCCCGACTCTGTGTGGTGAGAAGGGTCCAGCAGCCATCCTGACCCTGGCAGCGTGAGGATGTCACCGGAGGCACGTGCTCCTCACTTGGGGGCAGAGGGGCCCCCAGGAAATGAGGACACTTGGGGAGGTCAGGATTAGTGTACACGGAGGGGTCAGCAGGGACAGGGCTGCCCTAGAAGCCTGGGTCATGAACGCTCTGCATTTGTCTCTTCCAAACCACACCCCCGTTTCTCCATTTTTTGATTACATGCTGTTTCTTTAATTCCCTGTCCACGTCTTTAAATGGACAGCCTGGGAGGTGTTTGATTCTTTCTCCTCTAATCTCTTTCTTGCACAGCTTCACCCAGAAATACCCGCCAGTCAAGTTTTTATCAGAAAAGGACCGCAAAAGAATTTTGGTAAGTTTGCACATCTAATTCATGTTTGTAATGTCAAGAAATTTGCTTTTTAAGTAGAGGTATAATTCACAACCCATAAAAGTCACCCTTACAAAGCGTACGGCTCAGTGCCACCGAGTCCTGCAACGGCAGCACATCTGGATTCCAGAACAGTTCATCACCCTCTGAAGGAGACCCTGAACCCAGGAGCAGTCACTCTGCTGTCCCCCAGCCCCTCTGCCCCTACGCAGCCACGAATTTACTGTCTCCTTGAGGCACTCGCCACCTAGCGTGGTTTTTTTTAAAAAAAAACTTTTTAATGGAGGTACTGTGCTTGAACCCACGTGGGATGGTCTTCCTGCTGCGCTTAGTCCCCGTCACACGTACCCATGACGCGTGGGCTCAGCGTTTTCACGCATCCTTTGTCTCAAAGGTTAAGCCACATTTCAGAGTCATCTGGTGCCCAAGGCTGGCTTGTTGTTGCTAAAACTTAAAGCCTTTTCAGGAATTGTTGAAGACTTAGCACAAAGAGAAAGTTTTTTCCAAAAGACATCCTTTTTTTTCCCCCTGATTGGCTGGGCAGCACAGGTCTGCACAGTGGCCTGAGCCAGACCCCAGCAGGTCAGCTGCCTGTTCGCCTGCACAAGGAAGCAGCGCCTGGGGTGAGGGCGGGGACTGCAGACCTGAGCACAGCCAGGCAAGGCCTGATCCATTCGTGCACGAGGCCTGCATCCCCTCGCCCCACATCCCCTCGCCCCGCATCCCCTCGCCCCGCATCCCCTCGCCCCGCCGTCCTCTGGGTGTCTCTCCGGTCACTGAGGGGTTGGCCTGGGCCTGGCGATAACTTAACCATTGTGGTTCTGTTCGAAATGCTTGCATCAAGGGATGAAACTGAGTAGGAGACACATTGTATAACCACCCAGCTTTGTGACAGAAATCTTAAGTATTTTAGATAGAAAGCAATGATTCAAGAAAAAAAGTTTTAGTCTATTTTTTAAAAAGGCAAAGGTGCTTCCAGCAATTCTGCGTCTCTCCTAAGACTTAGAGGAGTGTTGCAGCTTCGTGTGTAATTTAACGCCCTACATTTCGGCTGGGTGTCCCCGCCGTCCCCTAGTTATTTTAGGTGCAGAGATAAAGTTAGTGTGGACAGAACGTCTTATTTTAGGAAACATTTGCCTCTGGGTGTAGAGTTACATTAAAAGGGGTTAAATTTCTTTTAAAAAGGTGTCATTTTTCTGATTTAAAATCTGTGGGAAAATACAATAAAAGGTAGGTAACATAAAATGAAATTTCACCCCATGTGTGAAGCCCAGATCTGGAAATCCATTTCTCTTTCCAGAAAGGTATTTTTTCAAATCGTTGTCGAGGTGCACAGATAAACAGTAGGCGTGCTGACGATGAAACAGGCACCGGACAGGTGGACGGGATGGGTGGCGGGGAGAAGTTGAAATTAGCAGCCTGGGCTGACTCTGCCATCCCAGGGATCTGGGCTGTTGGCCCAGCACCCACCCCCTCGGGTGTGCGTTCTCACCTCTCACGCCCAGGGGACCTAGAAGACCGTGCTCTTGGTGGAGCGCGGACCCAGCGGAGGGCACTGGGGCCCCGGGCTTTACAGCCGAGCCAGTTCTGAGCCTCTGCATTCGTGCGGTCATCAGAGCACACGTTTCTGGCTGGTGGTGGGTGGTGGTTCCTCTCGGGCTGGTGCCACGCCCCGGCCCCAGATCTGCCTTCCCCACCCCGGCAGCGCTGACCTCACCTGCTCACGCCCGGGGGTTACAGGTCAGATTGTGTGTGAGCAGAGGGCTTCATGGCAGATTCAGTGTTTTAAAGCCATAGACCTCGAGGTTAATGTGCTTTTTACTTAGATAAAAAGAATGGGTGCTTTTCCTACTGTTAATTCTTTCGGTTTGGAACAGGAGGATGCCGTGGATGAGGGAGTGGATGGAGGCGAAGGCAGAGGACAGGACAGGGCAGAGAACGTAGTCGCACGTGTGTCTTCTGGGCTTACTCCTTTCCTGCCCTCCCTCCAAAAATGAAATCCATTTTACCTGGTTCTTTCCACTGAGACTATTTAGTTTGAATGAAGTCTTTTTATTCGTTAAATGTTTTTCTTCAATCATAGTTGCCTTTACACGTTTGCTGTGGTTTAAGTTTTAGAAGCACGTCATTGCTGAACTCCTGCCCCTCGTGGGCCCTCGGAGCTGCCGCCTTTCTCTGGCTGGGGCTGCGACACCGTGTGAATGAGCTGTGGGCCTTACTCTTTTGGGCTTTGGTCTGCGGACAGTGTCTACTGCGTATTAACTTGTTCTCGTAGACAATTTGAAAGATAACTAGTGTTTTTTTTTAATCGGGTTTTTGAGTCTAATTTAAATGTCACAGACTTCTTTTGGTAGCTCGCCAGATCGATGCATGTCGCGAATCACCTTTTGGAAAAGTGATCCTCACACTTGCAGGAGTCGCTTTAGAACCACGTACATGGCGCTCAGCATCCCGTCCGCTGTAAAACCAGGACCTTTTTGTAGTAAAATTCTCCAGCAGAGAACACATGTTGAAACTTGTAACTGCTGTTTCTTCCCTGTGTTCCTTCCTGAGCGATAGTTTAGGTTTTTAGGCTGCTTGGACATTTCCGATGGCACAACTCCCTGCCCGGGAGTCAGATAAGACGCTCCCTGGACCTCTGCCCGCCTCCTGCCCATCCCCTTCGCCCCGAGGTGGCCGCGCGGGGGTGTGTCCCCGTGGTCGGTGGCCCCCGCACTGTCCCAGCCATCGGGGCGCGTCTCACGCTCTGTCCTCACGCAGATCACCGGGGGCGCAGGCTTCGTGGGCTCCCACCTCGCGGACAAGCTGATGATGGACGGCCACGAGGTGACCGTGGTGGACAACTTCTTTACGGGCAGGAAGAGGAACGTGGAGCACTGGATTGGCCACGAGAACTTTGAGCTCATCAACCACGACGTGGTGGAGCCGCTGTACATCGAGGGTGAGCCCCGGGCCGGCGGGCGGGCCGGTGGGGCTGGGGCGCCTCCTTCCTGACCGGGGAAGTGCTTTGACCCCGGCTCCACTGCGGACGTGACAAAAAATCAGCAGGAAGGTGTAAACATGCTGTCTGCTTTTACGCAGAATTCCCCTCTGGCGGGAGGTACCGCTCGACTTCCTGACGGATCCTGAGCAGTCACTGTGGACGATGTCCCGCTGGTCAGGCCTGACCATTTTCCCTTCTGTGTTTATACATCATGTGTGTGGACTCATCTTAAGCACCAGTAGGAAGTTGGTTTGAGGTTCGACCACTGGGTTTTGAGAGTTCCTGGGGGGGCAGGCGTGTCCCAGCCACCTCTGCCCGCCCTCTTCCCAGCATAAAAATAACCGGCCTGCCTTCTGCCAGTTACATGGAAAAGGAAGACACTGGTTCACGTCCCCGAGTCATCCCTCCTCCATCACCGATCTGAGGTCTTTCCGCCTCATTTGCCGAGGCTGCCGGCTCTCCAGCTGCGGCTCCCGCGCTGCCCGGCCTCGGCGGGGCCAGGGTCATGGGAGGGCCGCACGCACGGGCATCCCATTCTTTCTTTTCTGCTCGGCTCCTCGTCTCCCTGCCCCCAGCTTAGATTTTTGACCGTCCTGCTCGTTTCTGGTGCAGTTTGTGGTGCCAGCGTGGGGCTGGGAGGGTCGCTCAGGCGCTGTTGCTAACGTCTCCTCGTCCCGCTCAGCCCGTCTCGGCGATGATGCGCACTTGTTCCGAAGTTTCCGCCGCTCTCCTCTGGGACGCCCCTTGCAGGAGACTCCGTCAGCGACTGGCCCTGGGTCCTTGCGAGGACAGGGCCTGGAGCTCCGGTCACAGGCAGCACGCGTCCTCCTGGGAGAGGAGTGGCAGTTTTAACTGGGCTGCTTGATGCATTTCTGCTCGTCTGTAGGAGCTGTGAGTGTGTTCTGGATACACGGGTGCGACGTGTGGTTTGCAGGTGTTTTCTCCTGTGCCATCTGCCGCCTTTTTACCCTGTGGAGTGTGCCCTTTGGCACTGGCAGAAAAGTTAAGTTTGATGTGGTCCCATGTGCCCGCTTTTGCTTCTGTTGCCTTTGCTTCTGTCAGATCCAAGAAATCAGCGCCAAGTTCAGTGTCATGCAGGGTTTCCCCGTTGGCTTCCCGGAGTGTTACCATTTTAGGGCTCACATTTCAGTTCTTAGTCCATTTTGGGCTCTTGTGTGTGTGTGTGTGTGTGTGTGTGTAAGTATAAGAAAGGGCCCAGCTCCGCCCGGTAGCACGTGGATGCCCCGTTTTCCCAGCACCATTTGTTAGGGAGACCGTCCTTCCTCTGCTGAGTGGTTCGGCGCCTTGCCTGTCGGAGATCCTGCGGTTGGACACAGAGGCTGCAGTTCTGGGCTCTGTTCTCTCCCTGCTGTCTCTGTCTCTGCGCCTGCACCGCGCTGTTTTGATCACTGTGAGCTGTGTGGTATGTTCTGAAATCAGGAAATGTGAGCCCCCCAGCTTTGTTCTTTTTCAAAATTGTTTTGGCTGTTCGGACTCCCTTGAGATTCCCTATGAATTTGGGGATGAAATGTGTTCTGTTTCTGCAAAAAATTGAGATTGTGTTACAGAAGTACTGTTTTTTTAAACTAAGTACTTGAAAAAAGAAGTCACACAAGGAGCCTGTGGGAATAACTTTTGCGAGGCAGGAAGCCTCCTAAACACCCAGGAGACGGGCCTGCGGCCGCCCTGCTGCAGCCCTGGGGCGGGTAGTTACCAGTTACTCCTCGAGCTGTCAGCCCCTCGAACCCCTGCCCGAAGCTGCTGCCCCCGCGGAACCGTCGGTGCCCCTCCCCGGTCCTGGTGGCTCACGTGTCCTCTGCCCCCTTGACGTCCTCAGGCTTGAAAGAACCAATCGTTAGGGTGGGTAAGTGGGGACCAAGCCCACCGCCCAGTGTCCCGGGCTCTCCTCGTCTGAGGAAGAGACGGCTCCACCACCACCCACCCTGACTGGGGTGAGCCTGGAAACAGCCCAGATCTCGGGGGGCACCACGGGGATCCCCATGCCACCACGGAGGTGACAGAAGACTTTGAGGGGGATGGCGGAGTGTGGTGTGGGTGGGAGGTTGGGCCCTCTGCTGAGGGGCTGTTTCCTGAGGAAGCTCTCCTGGGGAATTCCTCCTCTTTGTTTCCAAGTTCTCCTGTTCTGCCATCATCTCTCAAACGTCTCCCCGAAGGGGCTGTTACCTCAACGGAGGGCAGTGGTCCTGGTGGGAGGAGGTTGGGAGGTGGGGTTGGAGGTCCCGCTGGTGCTGGTGCGGGGGGCAAGGCCACGTGGGGGACGATCACACTGGCAGAGCTGTCTGGGACCCTGGTCCCGGCTGCCCGGCGATGGTGGGGGTTTTCCTCGGCCGCTGTGAGGTGGGCGGCACCTGTGTGTCACAGGGCTGGCTCCCCATTCCTGCTGTGGCCACTGCTGCCTCCCAGGAAGATAAGCCCCCAGCCTCTGCTCGCTGCAGGTGCCAGGTGTCCCCTGAGCCTGGGAGCGAGGGTCATGGGCTGGGATGTTAAAGCAGTTACCTCTGCATGAGGTGGGCCTTGCGGAGTCCAGGCTGTTTCTCCATCCGTGGCTTTAAAAGCCCCCTTGGACCGTCCCCTCCTCTGTCCGGGTGTTGTGTGGTGCACAGACCAGAGAAAAGGCTCTCTCCTCCAGCTCCTTGGTGCCTTTGTGTCAGATTTGTTTTATAAATTTAAAATGTCGTTTTATATTCACATTTAACTCTGTCTGAAACAGCGTTCCCTTTCTGACCTGAATGCTTTCCTTACCTGGAACAGATTATCTTAGCTCACTAACCAGACCCGTTCTCACTGGAGGAGGACTGGCCCCTTCCCCGCCCAGTGCGCGTCTGTCCAGATAATGAGATTTTCTGTTTTTGTCCGACATTCTTCCAATCGCAGATGTAAACTAGAATTTCAGGGAAAGATACGGGGACACCTTCGTTACGCGGCCCGATTCTTGGAGCTCAGAGTTCTCAGTGTCCCCGGAGCTAACAGGCCTCGTTTGCCCCCTGCAGTGGACCAGATATACCACCTGGCGTCTCCGGCCTCGCCCCCGAACTACATGTACAACCCTATCAAGACGCTGAAGACCAACACCATCGGGACCCTGAACATGCTGGGTGAGTCGGCCAAGCCTCATCCCACAGCTGCCGCCGATGGTCCCACTCCACTGACCTTGGTCCTCAGACCCTTGCTCATCCCTGTCCCTGCTCTCGTGTGACTTGATTTGCTATCAGAACTTGTCACGGGGGGGTGGCCTCAGTTCCTCTCCCCGGGAGTGGCCACCTGGCTTCCAAGGGACCACCTGTCCCCCTGCCCTTCCCCCCACACGTGGCGCTTTGCCTGGAGGCTGGAACTAAGCACACGGCGTTTCAGAGTGCCCCCGGGGGCACAGGGCAGCCCACCTCATGGGGTTGTGGGAGCTGGGCTCCAGCCCTGGACGGACCGCAGGACCCGCCCTGGCCCTGAAGGACAAGGGTGCCCACACGCGTGACTCCGCTGACAACATGCCTTAGATCCAGAGTGTGGGGGTGCGCACGTACTGAGGACTGAATTAGGGGCGTGCTCAAGTTCCCACAGGTTTAAAAAAAACTGAGGGTTTTGATTAGTTGCAAAGTGGAAGGAAGGAGCCACTTCTTTAAATGTCAAGTGAAAGTGGATTTGATTGTATGGCATTTGAATCAGGGTCTGTAAATGGCTTCGGAAAGCACAGGTCTGCGCTTCAACTGGAGTGAAGAGGGAACAGGATCTGAAAGGGCAGTGGAGGTGGGGGTTCAGTCTCAGACTCCACGTGTGGGGGTCCAGCTGTGTGTGAAGGAAGGAAGGGCAGTTCCTCTGGTCCATGAGACGCGTCTGTCCCCCCCGTCATGGCCCTGCCCGGTCACCAGACAGAGCAGAGCCCCAAGTCCTCACCCAGGTATGCGGGGCTGGACACCCCGGTGTCTGGCACTGTGAGCACCTGTCCCCTCCCCGCTCTCTGCCCCCCACCCCATGCCCCCCGCCAGAGCTGGATGTGGTGGAGGAGTAGGCAGCCCTCGAATGGTGTTTAGAAAGACAACCTTCGTTCCAGCCCTTAGGTGATGCTCCACCCCGTCCGACCTGGGAGAGTCAGGGAGGATTACTCTCAGGGACCGACCGAGGGGCATGGAAAGTTCCCAGAGCGGGTGCCCTGAAATGCCATTAGAGCTCCGGGCAGGAGCCTGGGAGCCTGGGCTGCACCCGTGGGTGAGGTGGGGTCTGGAGGTGTTGAAGGAGCGGGAACCAGTCTTCAGGGACAACACGGCCGAGGGCTCGGCCGGAAAGAGACCTGCTGGGACCAGGAGCAGCTATCCTTGGCCTCTCGCACTTGGACAGATGCTCTGAGCCTGGTGGGGCCCCTCCCCGTCTACGGTGTCACCAGCCCTGTCTGGAGTGTGGCTATTCGTGGTGAAAACGTGTCCAGTCTCGGTGCGAACACCTGGGCGCAGCCCCACCCTGGAGGGACCCTCGTGGTGACGGGGTTTCTGCGCCTGTGCCCCGTCAGCGTCCTGGCTGCAATGCCGGGCTGTGGTTCTGCACATTTTCACCTCTGGGGGAAGTGGGCTAAGGCTGCTCGGGTCTCTGGTGGTTTCTCACAACCACCTGTGAATCCGCACTCCTCTCACATGAAAAGTTAATTTAGGAAAGACCTCGGGATTCTTCGTTGGCCCCGTGGTCTCCGTGCGGCAGTGGGGTCTGGAGATGCACCTGGCCGGCTTCTGTGGGGCAGAGGCTGCGCAAGGAGGAAGGGCCCATGATTGCCACCTCTGGCCGCGTCCCTTTGGCCATTTTCTTCCCCAAGCGCGTGGTCGTGTCTGCAGGGTGTCTCCACCTGCTTCTCTCCTCCGCACTGCTCTCCTCGCCAGGCATCTTCCTGCCCCCCTGCCCACCCTCCCCCGTGTGCTCTGCACACGCACACCCGATCCCCTCATCCCCACCCAGCCTGTGCGCCCCTCGGCTCTCCCTCCTCAGCCCGTGTGGGACCTGCACCCTGTGCAGAGCTGCGTGGATGGCTTGGCAGCTGGCCCTTCACCTGATGGCTTCTGTGCACAGAGGCCCTGTCGGGGGTCACTTGGGGGCAGTGGGTTTCTCTGGTGCAGGGCCTCCTGTGACTGGGACTGTGACAGTGATGGGGACGCCCGAGCACCCCAGGTGCTGCTGCTCCGTTCTGCATGCTGGGGGCACAGGCTGGGAGGGGCCGGACCGGGACAGAGGCTGTGGCCAGTTGCTTTAGAGAAGGTTCTCGGAAGCTGGACCTCCAAGGAGGCGGGGGTGGGGGTGGGACGGAGGTGCCCAGAGACACTGGGTTGGGCACTTGGAGGTGCTGGGGGCGTGTGAGGGGGTGGGAGCAGGAGGCTGGCCGCTGTGGGGACAGTGGGGTTAAGGTTCGAAGGGTTTTGCCTTCTGCCTGTGGGGGGAGTTACCCCATGGAGTACCAGGCGGTATGTTTGGGCGAAGGAATCCTCACCAGACCCCAGGTCAGGCCTGGGACCGCACTGGGCCCCGCTGAGTTACACGCGCACAGCCAAGCACAGCGCTCTGGGGCTCGGTTGTGTTTTCTTCACTGTTTCTGTTGTAACGTTGGCTCCAAAGTAGAGGTGGAGACGCATGGATGCTCAGATGCTGTCGACACTAAGAAACTGCCTAAATCGGCCGCAGAAACGAGCGTGTGTCCCTGTTCCCTGAACTGACGGTGTCCTGTGCTGTCTCTGCTCCCCGCAGGGCTGGCGAAACGAGTCGGTGCGCGGCTGCTCCTGGCCTCCACCTCAGAGGTGTACGGAGGTGAGTGGGACATTGCTGTGGCCCCACTGGATGGTCACATCCTGTCATGGGGGGAAGGGACCCGTGCTCCGGACTCTGCTCTGCTTTACACACTTGTAACCAAAGCCCAGCAGGTGCGCCCACCTGCCCACCCGTGCCCCCGCGGCTCTTGGAGCAGGTGGTCGGGGGGACCTCACGTCCTTGTCCTTCCTGTAACTAGACCCTGCAGAGGCTTGGCCAGTCCTTGTACGGCCCTCAGTGGCCCTTTGCTTCTCCGTGTCACAGAAGCAGCGGTGCCAGCGCCACCCAGGCTGCGTCCTTTAACTGACTCAGGCGAGGTGGGCGCATGGCCGGCCCAGGGGCCCCTGGTCTTTTCCACATCCACCCCTCCCTCACTCATCATCCCGTCTCTGATCGCAGCCTGAGGTCTTTGGAGCTGTGGATGCCCCGAGGGTGGGACTTGCTGGGCCCCGCATGTCGGGTGTGTCTGACAGCAGTGCTGCAGGAACCCACCATGTATGATCCCGTGCCTGGTCCTCCCCCCCACCTCCCCCCGCTCTGCCCCTGTGCTGCAGGGGAGGGGCTGACTCCACTCCAAGTCGGGTGTCCTCCACACCTTTACTCTCTGTCAGAGCAGAGTGACTCTGTGAGGACTTGAAATCTGTCACACCCTGTCATTTTAGCCCAGACGGGCCAGTTGAGGGGCCCCCCCCAGTCCTTGGCTACACTACAGCCATCTCTCTTGGAGCCCAGCTTGCCCCGCCTCACCAGAAATCCCCAGAAAAGGCCTCCCCTCATCCACACATCCATGTGGACCCCCATCACTGGCTTCTGCTCTCGGGGAGCATCTGTCCCAGAGCTTCCCGCACGAGGAACAAACCATAGTGGCAGCCACAGAGACTGGGTGTGCGGTGGAGGGGGTGCCGGCCGCCTGCGGGGAGGGGCGGCCCGGGCACACGCGGTCCTGTCCTGTCCTGTCCGTCCCCACACTCCCTGCCGTGCCCCTGGGCTTCAGCTGCAACCTGAGCAAGAAGTGAACTCTGATGTGGAGCTCCTGACTTCCTGGCAGAGATTTACACATTTTAGAGCCGAGTCATATCCCATCCCTGCTGCACCAGATAGATGAGGTGTTAATTCAGGTTCCAAAAATATGCTTGGTTAAAAAAGAATCCATTACTTGGTTTCTTAAATAATCTGTTCCTCCGGTGCATCGTAAAGTGTGATTGATTTATACACCAGAAAACCAGGAATTGGGAAAGCCAGAGTGCGGGCTGGAGGCATGAGTCGTTTGCATCGGGCGCTGGTCCTTGGACGACCAGGGCCGCCAGCCTGCCGGGCCTCAGGTCTGCTCTGGGGGCAGCTCAGGGGAAAGCCGTCGTCATCCAGAGAGAGGCTTTTAAAGCGTTTTCAACAAGTACAGCTTTACAAGTTACTTATTTGTCAATGTGAAATTGGACCATATGTCTTTTTACGGAGATACTTACTTTAGTTTGTACAACGGCCTGAAAGTTCAGAACAGTTTGCGTGAGAGGGGAGACACTTAACACTAAGGTGCTTGGATCTCTTGGTTACATTTTTTTCCCTGTAAAAACACTGTCGTCACTTAATACAAGAGATAAGACGGCCACGCCCCACTGGACTGGAGACACGCTCAGGAGCGGGGAGGTCTCTCCCGGGCAGACGTCTGCCCTCCCCAGGCCCCTACTCGCGTTGTAGGAACTGTCCTCCGTGCACGTGGACCCGAAAGCAGGGAAATCCTGAAGCCGCCTCACTGTCCCCCTGCAGATCCGGAGGTGCACCCCCAGAGCGAGGACTACTGGGGCCACGTGAACCCAATAGGGCCCCGCGCCTGCTATGACGAGGGCAAGCGGGTGGCGGAGACCATGTGCTACGCCTACATGAAGCAGGTACTGGCGGGCGGGCCCAGGCTCACAGTGTAGACCCAGCTGCTCCGGGGGACGCGGGGCCGGGAGGGAAGCCCAGCGCCCCAGGACCACGAGTCAGCTGTGCGTCCGCAACTTTCCCCACCCGTCTCCGGGTCTGTAAGATGATTTCCAGGCTGGCTTCCTGGGCGTGGACACCGGGCATGGCTGTGACAGCGACCTGTTCCTGCCTGGTCGCCCACTGGCAGTTCACACGTGCCTCCCTTTTCCCAGTGCCTCCAAATTGTGCCCTTTTTTCTTTTACTTTCCTTTCAGTTACCTAATGGGCATAAGAACGAGTTCACTTCTGCTTTAACACGGGCCTCCGCAGGGGTTATCTGTATCCACCTGCTCTGGTTCCCAGCTTCCTAAGTCCTTGCCGCGCTGGGGCTTCCCTGGGAGTGTTCCACTCAGGACAGAAGAGCTCTGTCATTTGGACCAAGGAGCAGAGTTTTCCTACCTGCACCTGTGCGAGCTGGGGGCCGCGGCCCCAGGGGCACAGGGTCACCCCCATCTCTGTTGCAGGAGGGCGTGGAGGTGCGCGTGGCCCGGATCTTCAACACCTTCGGGCCCCGCATGCACATGAACGACGGGCGGGTCGTCAGCAACTTCATCCTGCAGGCACTGCAGGGGGAGCCACTCACGGTCGGTGCAGGGACACTGCTCGGGGGCGAGGGAGGGGCGGACGTCTGATGGGGTGTCAATCCTGAACTCCTGCCTCCCCGCTGCCCAGCCAGGGGACAGTATGTGGAGGGAGCACACAGGGCAGGGACCATGGATGGTCACCTGGCTCCCTGGGCCACAGACTCCCCTGGCACTGGGGATCAGAATCTGCCCGCACAGATCTGCACATGTTCCTGGCCCGTGGCTGTAGCCAGGCACCCCCATCCCCAGGGTTTAAAGGCCTCTGTCCTCGGTTTCGGGACCTGACTGTTGGTTTCCCCTCAGGTATACGGATCCGGGTCGCAGACGCGGGCCTTCCAGTACGTCAGGTAAGATGCTCAGGGCGGCGTGGACCCCACGTGGGTCACCTGTTCCTTATCCTCCCAGCTCCGAGCAGGGCTGGGTTGAAGGTTAACGCGGGTCTTCACACAGGAAGCCCCTCAGTTCTCTGTTTAAAAGTTACACTTGACCGGCTCGTCTGTTACTTTGCATTGGACTTTGTGGTTGGAGGTGAGATGTGCTGGGCCCTGCTGCCACCTGGCGTCTCGCAGGTAAACTCGCCAGCCGGAGGGCCACCGGTGGCTTCAGTCCAGGCCTCAGGCTCCCAGCACACCTACAGCCCCACCTGCAACACACCTACACCTACATGGCTTTCTGGGGTGACGAGGTTGTCCTCATAAAGGGGGGATGAGATCGAATGTCCTAATGTCGGGTTTTATGTTGAAACCAGATGCAAACAAAAGTGTTCTTAAGGACTTAGTTGAACAGTGTCACGTGCTGACACTTACGGTTCTCTTGGTCGCCCTCGTAAGCCTGGCTTTTGGTCGGCCAGTTCAGTTGGCGGCTGGTTGTAAAGTGCAGTTTGGGTTCTGGGGGAGGAGCTATTATACAAGCAGGCGCACCTGCCGAGCTCACTTCCCCACGTGGCGTGGTTAGTGTGACTTCTGCGTACATTCGTGGTTTCCTGAATCTCTGTAAAATCTAGTTGTGTTTTGCCTCTAATGGTTTTCACTTTTCACTGCAACTGCCCTGGAACCCCCGTCACTCAGAAAATACTGTTCCTGGCACCTGGCAGCCACCCCAGGGGGGCTGTCGGATGAAGTGGTGGCAGTTCTGGGCGGCCCCCAGCCCCCTCGGCCGAGTGACCGCTTCTGATCATGGGAGGGTCCCAGGAAGACGTCTCCTTGAGATGTGGGGCTACTGGTTCAGAAAACAAACAAAAAAAAACCCACAACCACTTTTTTGCTAGTCAATAAAATCTTTTAAGCGTGGATGCGGGGGCCGCATTCCAGCCGGGGACAGGATGTGCCCTGTTGCCTGGCCCGTGCGGTTCACATGTTGTCACCAATGCAGACGCCAGCGTCCAACCTGGAAGGACCGCAGTTGGGTCACTAGAAATGTGGCCAATGACCCTCCCTTCACGAAGCTGCACCATCCGATGGCCTCATGTCTGTCGTGAACTCAGGCTCCCCTGACTTCACCCAGCTCGGGGAGAGAGCTTTCCCGGCCTGCACTCCGGTCACTCGGGGCTCGGCTGAGAGAGTTAACTTACCAGAGTTTGGCTATTTTAAATAAGCCATTTTTATAGAAACTGAGACTCTTACTTCACAGTTAAAATGCACAATGTGTGTAGTTACTGAACTAAATGACCTGCTTCCAAAACCCACAATTGCCCTGAAACAGCATCTCACGGTCTCCGGGGGACTCAGCCATGGTCCTGGGTGACACGTCGCATGACACATGGCCTGATGGTGTTCGGTGTGTCCGTGCTTAGGTTACGCCCTCACCCTTGTAACGAAAGCATGCTGTGTTGTCTTAAAAAGCCACTTGTGCAGTTTGGACCTTAAAAGTGGCCAGTTTATTGCAAAAGAGGCAATGATGAATCTCCCCCGAGGACAGTGGCCTGAGAGTCCGTCATCCTCCAGCTTAAGGTAGACCCCCTCCCCCCATTTCAGGATTAAAACCCACACGGATGCTACTGAGTGGCAGCTTTTAAAGTCTCTTCCAGATCCACAGAGAAATCCACTGTGGGGGCCTTGCTGCCTTAGTGTGAAGTGACTTTTTGCTGGTTTCTAGAAGAGAGGAGTCATCCAGAGCCAGCGGTTATTTGCATCTGTGCTTGGTCCGTGAGGACGGAATTAATGTAGGCGCCTTCATATAAAACACACACTGTGTTGTAAACAAAATCCTAGAAACTCGTTTGTTTGCTAAACACCCCACCAAGAAAATTCTCTTTTTCAATGACAAGGAAAGCCCAAACTGAGGTTTTCTTTTGGAAGGTTAGCCTAGGGACCCGCTCCTGGCTGGAGACAGCAGAGGCGGAGGGAGGCGTGCCGGGCCGACTGCGTTGGGAGCGGAGCCTCAGTCTCGTCGGAAGCCCAGGCAGGGAAGGCAGACGGTGCTGGCCCAGCGGGGAGGTGTCATTTTTATGAAGTAACTTTTTCTTGACAGAACCACACTCTAAAGCTTCTGAAAATAAGAACCAGACCTTGGCAAGCACAAGTTTGCTTCCTCACCGCCACCGTCGTGGCCCAGGCTCTCACGATGTGTACGCCACATCCAGGTGCCCCCAACTGTCCCCTAGGGTGCGGGGCGGGGTCGGGAGGGTGGTGAGCAGAGGGTCCAGGGAGTTTATCTCAGGATCGCTTGGCTTTGTCTGTGACTTACCAGTGTGGGGATTCCATACTGGAGTTCCTTCAGTTCACGGGAGGAGTCTTACATGAAAAAAAATCGTTTGCTTTTCCATACAGGCCAACATGAACATTCATCAGAAACTTGCAGAAATGCCACCTTTTGGGGGGGGGTGTCTGCTTTAATTTACTTTTACTATTTAGTTGCTGAAGGATTTCAGAAACACACACAGTGGAGAACTCCGCCCCGTCACCCAGCTGCCGTCCGGTGTGGTAACTGCACCCACCGCGGGAGGCAAAGCCCAGATGCCATGTCGTCCCCCCACGAGCCCTGAGCACCCTCCACGCCACCCTCTTGTTCGCAGGACTTTCTTTTGACGCCCAGGCTCCCATGTGGGCTTTGGTTTCCTTCTGGGAGGTGGCCCGTGTCGGACGCACCTGACCCGGCCCCTTCTCTTCCAGTGACCTGGTGAACGGCCTGGTGGCCCTTATGAACAGCAATGTCAGCAGCCCGGTCAACCTGGTGAGTCCGCCCGCACCCGGCCCCGTCCTTGCCGGAGCCCTGGGGTCTGTTCCGGGTCCTCTCCTCGGCCACCAACCCCCACTGCAAGGGGCTCCGCTTCACGGGGGTGCCCCCCACCCCTGGCTCATTTCTTTAACCCACTTCCCTTGGAAACCTTTCCTTGTCCTTTTTTTTGTAACCGGTCACTTTAGACACATTCTCCTCCCACTGGGTTGGGAGGACACCCTGCCGAAGGCAAAGGGTGGGACCCGGAGAGGCCACTCCCGGTGGGGCTGCGACCAGCTGTGGGTGTTGGTGGCCGCAAGCACCCAGCCAGCACCATTTTCGTGCAAGAAATCGGCAACTGGAAGTAAAACCGCATAAGACGTGTTTTGTGAGCCTCCGCCCATCCCGAGCGCCCACCTCCTGACACCTGGGGGGCCGGGCCGCCCTGAACCGTTTTCCTCTTCACCCTCCTACAAGTGGGCGTCTCGTCAGCAGCCTCCTGACCACTCTCTGCTGTGAAAGCCGTGTCCTTCTTGCCTCCTTTTGGGGGGCTTTTGCACAGGGACGTGTGGGAGCCTCCATCTCCTGTAGGAACCTGTCTTCCCTAAAGTCTGAGGGTGTCTGCCAGTAACCCCAGCAAAGAGGGCGCTCCTCCCAACCCCTCAGTCCGCAGCCAGTCCGCCCCTTCTCGGTGCTCAGTCGGCCCCGAGTCCCTTCCTGCCCCGTCCCCACCCCCTCCGGCTTCAGACGAGACTGGGAGCTGGGAAGGAGGGTGCTGAGGACGTGTAGTTGCCAGACTTCACGGTGGCCTCACGCAGGGAGAAGCAGGATTGGGAAGGGAGGGCGGAGGCGGCTGCTGCGTGTGGTGGGGAGGAGCGTGAGGGGGAAGGCGGTTTTATTAAAGCCCCCCCCGTGCACCCCATCAGCTCCCTCGTAACCACACCCTGTCTTTCCCTCCGGCCACCCGGAGCCACATCTGAGTGTACTTTGTTTCTGTCGGGGAGCGTACCAGCTCACCGTCTTTGTCACTGAGATGGTGGCTTGGTGTCCGCAGGAGAGAGTTCTGGGAGAGCTGGTCATGCAAAACCAGACTGTCACCAGAGTGACACCGCAGTTACCATAACCTTGCATCTGGAAGTTGTCCTATGTCCGGGCCTGGGGATGTGTGTCCAGTAGACACTCCTGACCTGGCCCTAGGGCATCGGACAGCAGGCATCCTGGAGGACAAGGCGGAGGGAGCCGCCACCCGGCTGAGCCAGCCACCCGGCTGAGCCACCGCCGCCTTCACGGCCGAGGCCCCGGGGAAACGGACGAGGCTGGAGTCCGGGGCCTCTGAGCCTGCGGGGGTGGAGCTGCCCCAAGTGCGCGTCTCACCAGAGATCTCTTCTTCCTTAGGGGAACCCCGAGGAACACACAATCCTAGAATTCGCTCAGTTAATTAAAAACCTTGTTGGTAAGTAGGACAGATGCCTTGGTGAGCGACACTGAAGTGTCGCTCACCCTGTGAGGGACACCACCTCGCCCGGAGAGCGTGTAATTAGTACCTGCCAGCGAACTGGGGGAAGCGCAGAGCTTGACCAGAGCATGTCACTGTTTGGGATTCTTTAATTAAGGGACAGAAAGACAAGGGGGAGGGGCTGGCTCCGTTCACAGTTGGCACCCTGCAGGTCTGAGTGGAGCGGGAGGGCCCACTGTCCCCGGGGCCTGACACGAGGTCCATGGCTACCACTGGTAGATTCCACACACTGGCCGCGGTGCGTGTGGACCCTCAAAGCAGGAGAGTGTTTCTGACAGAATCCAGGACGAGTTTTAAGCTCTGTTTGCAGTTCTCACCAGCCTGGCCATGAGGTGTTGGAGGTGGTGTGGACACAGGGTCGCCCCAGAGAGAGAGAATGCTCTGAGCCGCAGGCATCCAGACTTTTTCCACCAGCCTTGGGCTGCGGGCGCCCACTGGCCGTGACCTTTGCCCCTGGCCCTGTGGAAGAGGGCACCAGGGGACCTGCTTCCCAGGGCGTGTCAGACACTTGAGTCCAGACACAGCCAGGTTGGACTGTGGCTGGCTGGACCTCGTAGGGTGGGGCATTCCCAAGCACCAGTCCGGACCCCACGCTTGGCTGGCCGGCTCTGCGGGGTGCACCTGCCAGCACGGAGCTGTCAGCCACCAGCCTGGACGGTCGGACGGGACAGTGGATGGCCTTCCTGAGACATTGGTGACAGCTGCCCCCGTGCAGGCCCGCTTCCCTAGCGTCTCCTGCGGGGTCCATCTGCACCCCTCTAAATGGGGAGGCCCGTCTGGGGTCCCAGCTAAAACCCTCCACCCCAGAAGGCCGGGTCTTCAGAGACGCGCGATCCCACGCCCCACCCGCGTCTCCCAGATCAGAATCTGCACTTTGACCGGGTCCTCAGGTGGTCCTGACGTTTGAGAACTAGTGGCCTGAAACCCAGGGGAGCTGCGGTGTGACCCCGTGGGTGGCTGTGACACCTCCCCCCCGACCACTGGCTTCAAGCAACAGGTGTTCTCTCTGCTCCACATTCTGTGACCGGGGCTGGGGTTCCTCTGCAGGACTGGCCAGGGTCGCTTGCCTTGCTCTGCTGGCCAGCGGGGTGTGGGCCCAGCTAGGATGCTGGACAAGCCAGCCTTCTGTGTGGGGTCTGTGCAGCAGGATGGCTGAACCTCGCTGGGTGACTCCTGCAGGGCATGGGTGGCTGGGCCTTTGTAAGGCGTCGGCCCGCAGCCGGCCCAGTCACTCCCCCCGCACTCTCCCGGGTAGACAGGGTGAGGGCGACCTGGCTGCCGGCCTTGATGCCCTCAGGGTGTGAGTGCCAGGGTGGCCGTCAGGGCATCAGGACCACAGACCACTTCATGGGCTGTATTGGCTGAGGGTGGGGGTCTGCGTGGGGCCCTCCCCCTCATCCCCCCCCCCCCCCGGGGAGGCCCACACCTGTAGGGGCCGCGGGCCTGCGCTCACTGAGCGCCGCGGGGTCGGGAGCACAGCCCCTGGGGCAGGGGGCGTGGGGGCGCGCTCTGCCCTCGGCACTGTGTCCTCTGCGCAGGTGGGACCTCACTTTGACTTGCACGGTGAAAGTCACGTCCGTGGTGCTCTTCCCTCTTTTCCCAACAACTCAGGCAGCGGGAGTGAAATTCAGTTTCTCTCTGAAGCCCAGGATGACCCCCAGAAAAGGAAACCAGACATCAAGAAAGCGAAGCTGATGCTAGGGTGGGAGCCGGTGGTAAGTGGGGTCCCGCTGCCTCGTGGTACGTGGCCCCACCGAGCGTCCTCCTCCTCGCGACATTCCAGGGAGGGGCCCACGTGGCCCCGGGCGGTATTTCAGAAGTGCCCTTTGTGTGCCGGCTTCAGCCCGGAGCGGACCCTCAGTCGGCAGGCGGAGGGAGCGCGGGGCGTGGGGTCGGAGCGCACTGGGGGGGGTGGGGTCTGTGGGGCCCACAGCGCGGAGGCGGCCCCGCCCCACCCTCGCCCTCTGCACGCAGGTCCCGCTGGAAGAGGGGCTCAACAAGGCGATTCACTACTTCCGGAAGGAGCTGGAGTACCAGGCGAACAACCAGTACATCCCCAAGCCGAAGCCCGCGCGGATCAAGAAGGGGCGGATGCGCCACAGCTGAGGGCCCCTCAGGACAGGGGCGCCTGGGCCACACCTGACCGGATGTAATTTTTTTTTCTTTTTTCTTTTTAAAGAAAGACTTAAACAGGTGTCGTGAAGAACAAACTGGAATTCATCCTGCAGCTTGCTTTTTACGAAATGGATGTGCCTAAAGACTCCCATCAAGAACTGCAGATTCTGCCTTGCACTTTTTAAATCTGTCTTTTTACGTAAAATAGCGTCAGTGCACCTGTGCGTGTTTTCCAGGTTTTTATCTCGCTGTGAGAGCCCATGTCGGGACTGTCGCCGACAGTTTTATTTACTGGTTTCTTTGTGAAGCTGAAAAAAAGAACATTAAATGGGGTGAAAAATGCCGATTTATTTATGAAGTGGGTACTTATAAATGAGACGTTATACTATGCATAAAGGGGGAAAAGCAGACCCCACAGTGTTGGCCGGTGGGTGGTAATACCACGTTTATTCTCAGGCAGATAAAAGAATTCTGTTTGAGAGCTTTGTTTCTTCTAATTCAGAATTTTTCCAAGGTCTAGTTTTTAGTTGCAAACTTGACTTTGAAATATTTCTGTTGGTTATCACGGTCGATCCAGGATATTTGAAATCACTACTGTGTTGTGCTGCATATCGGGGGGGTGGGGGGGCAAAGTTAACATATTCTTGGTTAACAGTGGTTAAAAATGCTATTTTAATAAAATATTGAAACTGTCAGTTTTAAAGGTTGACTTTCTGCTTTGCACAGTGCATGGTTGGGTTGGTTACAAGAATATTGGAGAATTTCAGTTAAAAGAAAACTCTGCGAACATCCAGGTTGGTGCGACCTGTGCCTTGCTGAGTGGATGTTGGGAACATTTCTGTGCTGCTCGGGCTGGACCCGTGCACAGCGCTCACTGCAGTGTGGAGAGGGTCCAGGTCTTACAGGGTCAGAACCGCAGGTGTCCTCCTCCGGAGGCAAGGACCAGGTGGAGAAAAGAAGTGTCACTTGTCTCGTGACCTGTGAACCAGGCTCGTTGAGCCGGAGCTCAGAGGACTTCCACTTTCAGTAAGAGTTCTTTCAAGGTTTGGTGTTAGGAGGCTTTTATTCCTTTTACACAAATGGAAGTACATGCAGCAAATTAGAGCAGCACATTTTCGAGTCAGTTGGCTCCGTGTGGCCGTGGCCGATCCCGCCGGGACACCGAGGAGGGGCGCCGTGCTGGTCTTTGTGACGAGCCAGGGTGAGCTGGACGTCCTGTCCTACACAGTCACCTGGGGGGGAGGGGGTTCTTCATTGGATGTGTTTTTCCAAGGAGAATCCCTGTGATCCGGACAGAATCCATGTGGTTTTGTTTCATTTGTTGTGCTGAATTCCCCAGAAAATTCTGGAACCGAGGGTCAGAGCTGGGCAGGTCGGGTGTGAGAAGGAGAGGACTCAGGATGGTGTCGTATTTTCAGTTGTCATTATTTTGGCCTAAGCTAAGTGCCGCCCCACTTACTTAGCAGGGATGAACAGAAGCGCTTTGGGGACTAGAAATGGTGACCTGGTTCACAGGTCACAAGACAGTGACATTTCTTAGAACCCAAAAGGCTCCACCCTGATGTGGGACCAGGGACAGATGAACCCATCCCCCGGAATGAGCAGGGAGGATGCTTCCTTTGAAACTTCCAGTTGGGTGGGAGCCCCAGAGGACAGGAACCCCAAGCGTCCCCGTGGGGACGTGTATCGACTCTAAGTGTGTGTGTCCCACGGGAGTTTGCCTGCAGCCTCCGATGAAGCCAGATGGACAGAATTAAAGGAAAAATGTGTCAAATCCATCATCATAGTAGATTTTAACACATTTACCAGTAGCCAGTAGATCAAACAGACAAAAAAATTAGTAAGAAAATAGAAAATGTGAACAGTGTAACTGTGGGGCTTGAGCTCATGGGCTTCACTGCGTGTGATGTCTGGAGAGACATGTTCCTTCCAGGGATACGTGCACACTCGCGCTCAGACGTAAAGCTGGCCTTGGCAAACTTCAGAGAACTGGAATCTGACTACATTTTTTTAAACCCACACGCAATTAAGTTAGAAAACAAAGCCAATAAGATTATTAGAAAAATCCATTCACTTGGAAATTTAATAACACTTGTAATCAACTCATGGGTCAAAGGAGAAATTATAATTGAAAATAGAAGGTTTCATCTCACTTTTCACATCAAATTCACGGGAGACAACCCTTGAAAGGAAACTTAGAACATTAAGTGCTTGACTTTTTTTTTTAAAGGCGCAAAAATTGAGCTAAGATCTAACATAAATCAAAGACCCACAGATATGGAAGGAAAGAAATTAGGAAAAAAGATATTTATACAATAGAGAAGGCTAAAAAAGAGATCAACAAAGCAAAAAGATACATTTTTGCACAGAGAAATAGAAAACAGTTCATGTTAGAGAAACAGCAAGTTCCGACTGTACAGCATAGGGAACTATATTCGATACATTATAATGGCCTATAATGAAAAAATATGAAAAGGAATATATTTTACATATAACTGAATCACTGTGCTGTACACCAGAAATTAACACAACATTGTAAATCAACTATACTTCAATTTTAGAATATATATATATATTTTTAAAAGAACAAACTGGAAAAAAAAAAGTTCATTTTAAGAGGCCAGCATAAGCTTGACACCAAACAAATGAAACCACAAGGAAAACCCACCTTCCCCGTGGACATAGGATGCAAAAATCCTGAACACAGACGCTTCCATCAGGCTGCCCAGGGGTCTGTGACCCACCAAAGTACAAGGCCCCTCCCCTTGGCAAGTGTCACAGGCTTGCAACAGACCTCCTGTCAGAACCAGTCCAGAATCTCCGCTCACCTCCCCATCCCGCCCACCTCCCTCCCCTTCCCCCACCACCCTAATCTTCCTCCCCTCCCCCACCACCCCCACAGCACTTTTCTCTTTTATCCACTTAGGTTGTTTAAATACGATGCAAAGTATATTCTCAGATCCTTCTTGAATTCATTGGACAAGGTTTAATTTTTTTGAGATAAGTGAGGCTTTGAAATCAACCAGACTTCTGTGTTTTCTCTGTTAATTACCCTTTATTTCCTGCCTGCTATCACTAATGGTCCAGCCCCGGCTCAGGGCAGGAGGGGAACAGCAAACCTGCACATCCCTGTGGGCGATCAGAACCCTCCCACCCTGTTCTGTAACCTTCAGTGATTTCCAACTAAATTTTCTTGCCTGTTTTTTGTTTACTTGGCATTTGGCATGGAATGGATCTTGACACACTGAAGACGCCTGCTGGACGCCACGGCCTGCCTGGGGCGGAGGTGAGGACTCTCGGGAGGGCATGGGATGGCCGAGGGCAGGTGCCCCTGAGATGCTGCTTCCTGTCCAGAAACCTCCAGGAAGACTGTCGCCCACTTAATTTTCGTCGAAATGAATTCTGAGACTTTTCTTTTTAACAGAATGCTTTTATTCCTATCTTTAAATGAAACACATGGTTAAGTACTCGCACGAAATCTCCAAAGGCGTTGATCTTTTTCAATTTAATGCTTCCTCTCTGGTCACAGACGTGGGTGGATGGGATCGGCCAGGACAAGGCTCAGCGGACGGCGGGGCGCAGCCACGGCCGCGGGCGGGACCTCAGTAGTCATCATAGTTGACACTGGCCCCATGCCTGAAGCTCTGGGGCGCCCGGGGACCCAGGGCCACGTCCTCATCGTGGTGACGCTGGTAGTAGTCGTCGTAGTCGTGCCGGTTCCGGTCTCTGTCAAGCCAGTAGGTGATGTCGTCCTCAAACTTCTGTAGGAAGCGAGAAGGAGGAGGGGTTTAAGGCGCCATCCCCTGGAGCCCATCTTACCCACAGCGTTGCTCTGGGGTGGGTTTTCGTCAAAGACAAACGACCCCCCTGCTGAGAACAACTCCTGCAGCAAGGTCCTGCTGAGCCGCTCAGGGGACTTACTCAGTGTCTGGTAATAACCTATCATGGACAAGAATCTGAACGATTAGACATATACGTGTGACTGAATCACCTTGCACACCTGAAACTAGCACAACGTTGTAAATCAACTATCTTTCCATTTAAAACATAATCAATAATAATTGAAAAAAGAAGAGGAGCTCCTGGCTACAGCATCCCTGGGCCAGAGGTCAGCGCGAGCAGCTGGAGAGCCCTCCCCCAGAGGGGCGTGCATCCACACCCCTGAACACGTCCGACGCCCCAGATGCAGGCGTTTTTCTCTTTTTGGTAAATAAAAGGGACATCTCCCCAGTACAGTCACGCCTGCGCCTGATCCCCAGCGCTGCACATCGGACGAGGCAGACACTGACCTGTGTGTCCTGCCGGGGCCAGGGAGCAGGCTGAGGCTTCGCTGCTGGATGGAATCAGTGCAGCCTTGGCACAGGGATGTGGCCGCGTCTGCTGGTGGCTCTCACACCTGTGGTGTCGCCCAGACAGGCCTGGGGGCACTGATTCGTGCCACCAACACTTCTCACGAGAACACAGCCTGTCCAGCCCTGTGCCGGGCACTGGAGGGCCGCCCACAACAGACCGAATTCCTGCCTTCCAGGAGCCCATGGCTCCTGCAAGATCACAGGGAAACAGCTGCCTTCACACAGGCCTGCAGAGGGAGGCAGGGCTGAGGATGGGGGAGCACAGAGCACCCTCAGGTTTACAGCTGGGGCAGCTGGTCTCCGCCGTTCCTCCAGGTCTTTATTGGGGTGGAACCGACATATAACATAATCGGTGTTTGTGTCTGTTTAGAAACCATCACCACAAGAAGTATACTTAACATCCATCACCTCGGGTAGTTACAACACTTTTTTTCCTTATGATGAGAGCTTTTAAGATTTACTCTCTTAACTTTCATGCAATACAGTTTTATTAGCTCTAGTCATCTTACTGTGCCCTGCATCCTGGGACTTGTGGATTTTATAACTGGAAGTTTGTACTTTTGTCCCCCTGGACCATTTGGTGACCCTCTCCACCCCAACTATGAATCCGTATATTCAAACAGACTAATCTGCACGGTTGTGGGGAGAGGGCAGGAGATGGGTCTAGTTGGGGACTTGCTCATGTCCACGCTCAGGACTTGGGGAGATTTAGCAAAAGGGCAGAGATAGGGGAGCAGAGGCAGACTGCCTGGGGAGGTTGGAGCGTGTCTGGAAGTCTGGGCTTCAGGACCAGTTCTTCTCAACGTGCGGCCAAATCTCTCAGGAGGCTGTGGAATGCAGATTCTCAGGCAGGCACCACCCACTCGTCCTGGATCAAATTTTCTGGTGGTTGGGTCTCAGGAATCTACTTTTATTTTAGTAAGATTGCCAGTGAACACTAACTGTCTCAGACACCTTGGTAAGGCTGGAACCCCCAGCCTCCCTGCCACGGCCTTCCTCCTCCCAGGCCTCCACTCTGGGTGAGCAGCGGGCCGGTCGGGGCTGTGGTGAGAACAATATTACCTTCATCTCCGTCAGCTCAGCCGGGGGCTCCGGCATCCTCTGAGCCTCCCCAGCGTTGGCCTTGAAAAGGAGACAGCTTGCTTTCTGCACAATGCTGCAGTTTTTTTTTCTCAGAGTGAAGTAGGCTTGTTTCTTGGTTTTTCTCATTTTAGAATCTTTTTGAGGTTTGGGCTTAAAATATTTTTTCAATAAATTTTTAAAATATTTTATGAATACAAAAATAACATTTTAAAATGTATATGTGAGAGGAAGACAAAGAAGGGAGCGATTTCCGTTGCCAAAGGTAGCCACTACTGATGTTTTGCTGAGTTTGCTTCTAGTCTCTTCTGTGCACATGGAGTTACTGTAATCTTTCCTCAATCCTCATTTTCATTGTTTTCCTTAAAAGGAAAAAGTATTCTTTTCCCTTAATTTAGTTAATATGTCCACTCACGCTACCTGGACACACGAACTGAACCATAGTTTCCTGCAAATGCATTGACAAATTTTCCCCAAAACATTTGCAAAGGCCTGTCTTTTTAAAAGGCACTTTTTTTTTTCATCTGTTTCCACTATCCTCATGGGTCTTTCTTTGCTTTGATCTTGTTGTTTCTGACTTTTTTTTTTGAGGTGAAGTTGAAAAGGGGGAGGCAGTGAGTTATTTTAAGGACACTGAGGCAAAACTGTACAGAGACGCTCAAAATGTTCCTAAGAAAATAAGATGCTTGATGAATTTAAGTCCCAGCCAAGGACGGTGACTTCTCTGGAATTCTGCTTCCAAAACCTGACGGGAGAGATTCCTGCTTGGGCATCCTGGGATGGAAAATTCCAGGGGATGCCTTCACGCGATGGACTGACGGTCATGTGATCCAATGCCTGGCCAGCACGTGGCACAGAACGAGGCTCCGATTTCAGAGCAAATAATAAAACTTAATTCTCTGTGCCTGATTCTTCAAGCCAGGCCTCCCCCATCCCTGAATGCCCTGCCGGAAGCCAGGCCCGCGGCACCCAGAACACCCACCGCTTCGTCGAAGCCCATGTACAGGAACTGCTGGTACCACTGCTGCACCTCCGGTCGCGAGCGGTCCCACAGCTGCCGCCGCTGGCGCCTCAGGCCGCTCAGGAATTCCTTGGCTTTGCTCTCGGGCACGGCCACCGGGGTCTTCGTGGGAGCGGGCGCTGGAAGACCGGTTCCCCACCCCCCCGAAGTGGAAAGATGATTTCTTTCCTTAAGGGCTGTGTTGCTCTTTTCTCTCCCCCTCCCCCAGCCCCACCCCGCAGGCAATGCTGTAACTGGCACCTTCCTTCCTACAGGATGCGGGATACAGCGCAGCTCACGCCATCAGCCCCCAGGCTCTGTCAGTGAGCTCTCCCTTCTGGGCACAGCCAAAGAGCCGGGCAGGAACAGAATTCAGCTCCTGGTCTGCAGTTCCTCACCACACCCAGGTCCCAGCCCCCAGCCTCCAGGCCCCAGACCCCAGCCCTCAGACTCCAGGTCCCAGCCCCCAGCCCCCAAGCCCCCAAGCCCCAGCCCCCAGTCCCAGGTCCCAGGCCCCAGACCTCAGACCCCAGCCCCTAGGTCCCAGGCCCCAGACCTCAGATCTCAGACCTCAGTCCACAGCACCCAGCCCCAAGGCCCCAGGCCCCATATAGGAGCTGGTTGGTGCTTCCCGTGGGGCGTTTGGGAAACAGTTGGGCATCCAGGGCCACACTGGGGTGCGTTCATTGTCCGTGCAAACAAGAGCACACTGTGCTTGCTTAGGAGACCAGAGGGAAGAAGAGCTGGAACCAGGGCCTGAGAGGGCCAGGCCAGGCCAGCCTAGAGGCACAGCAAGTCCTCGCATCAAGCTGCAGGGACACAAAGTGTCATCTTGAGCCACTGTCTCTGGGCCTCACTGTGATCACAGACGATTCAGGTTCCTCTTGAAGTGAGACTGACTTCCCTGCACATCTTTCCATCCCAGGCTCAGCTGCCTAAAAGGCCCCACTTGTGCAGACATGCTTGGGGAAGCCGCTGTGCCCTGGGCTGGCCCTGCTGTCCAGCTGTGAGACTCTGTCCCCTCATCTGCGACCCTGGACCGACAGTCCCCATCTCAGGGGAGCTGTGCAGGAAAAGGAAGTTAAATGCCCCGAGTGTCCGTGGATCACATGGGTAAGTATCAGAGCATTTGTTTTTTCACCTCTTGCTCATCCGTGTATCTCCCTCGGGACCTGTGACACTGTTCTGTATGCAGTAGGTGCTCAATATGTGTTGCTTGGCTTGACTTGAATGAAAAAAAGCTAAGGATGTACACAGAGGCGTGGTGATTATCTCAGCTGTTTTCAAATGGCTGGCCCGGTGAGAGCTTCCATCACCCCCGGTGTCATCCTCGTCCTAGGGGAGACGCCGCCCAGCCCAGGGAGGCACCTAGATCAGACCGGGGATGGACCAGGGCCTCGGGAGAGGCTGGAAGTGCTGGGAACGATGCTGGGAGCCCCTTCCCCAAAAGGGGTCACGTGGGCTCAGCACGTGTTGGGGGGGGGTCCCTGCAGGGGCTAACTGGGAAACAGGTGCATGAGGGCCCGGCCTCACCCCCACAAGGGAGCAGACTTCAGCCTCCTGGAACCCCCCGTTAACCTAGGGGCAAGAATAAGTGCTTAAATGTTCACTTGAAAAATGTAGTTACATGTCTTCAATCTAAGGGGCAGATCAATTACTTCTTAATTTACAGGTGAAGATGAAAGTTCCGAGGAAAAGTGCTCACAAGTCCACAATGGGTCCGACTGATGGAGCCGCTTACAGCTGGCCCAGAACCGCCCGCGTGGCTCCCAGACGGTTTCCATGACATTTTGCTGAACTTCCACATTTATCTGGGGAGCCTTCCCCAACAGGTGTCAGTAACAATACGATCTTTCTGTTCAGTCCTCCCCTGAGAGCTAACTGGATCCGAAGGACCACCCCAATACTGCCCTGCGCTGTCCCAGCAACTGAACCCGTGAGTGCTCCAAGTTCAGGCACGTGCTCTAAAATCCACAGCACCCAGCTAAAGCTGCAGCTCTGTTCCTTTGATTTCTGAGTACACACTGCCAGCTTTCAGAAAAGCATCCATCCACAGGCAATAATATTTACCTGATGAAACCCCACACCGCAGACCCACAGAACGAACCCTTCAGATCTGCTCACCTTTTAAGGAGTAAACACTTTGGATTTTCCAAACCCAAGACTCCAGAGAGCACACGCAACACAGCCATTTTCACTGCAACCCAGTTAAGGCTGCAACCCTTACCCGTTTGGGCTATGTATTTACCTTCCCGTTTCTGAAGCATCAGTTGTAGCTTATTTCCACTTACGCCACCTGAAGGGATGAAAATAGAAACCGTTTCTGGGTTGCACTGTGCTCTTAAATTTCTCAAATGCAAAAAATCAGAAGTGGAAAAAAAAAAGCACACAAAAAAGCTTGCTTTGGCAACTTGGTAGTGTTACAATGGTTAATGCTTGTTGGCATTTCCTGCTGTGTAGAAAACGCAATTCAGGCTGCCCGTGGCGCAAACTGCTGACAAGGACCATGGCTGACCGGGGCCATCTGAACCCTCTTGAGCCAATCTGAGCTCTTTCCTAGGTAGAATGACACTGACTTTTTAGCCCTTCTTGGTCACAATATTCGGGCAGCCACCTGTCACACGTACCTGCCTGTAGATGACTTTTCATGGTACAGTCGATTGAATAGTGTCCCCCTCAAACGCATATCCATCCAGAACCTCCTAATGTCAACTTACTTGGAAGCAGGGTCTTTGCAGATGTAACGAGTTAAGGATCTGGAGGGGCTATGATACTGGATTCAGGGTGGGCTCTAAATCCAGTGACTGGAAAACACCTCAGCGCTCTGAAAGTTCAGTCCCGTTTTGTAGCTTATCCTGATTGGCTTATAATCGGGCATCACTTATACTGTTTGCTGCTGTTTTCATTCAGATCTGAAAGTGTTTCCAACCTGCCCAATCATTTCATGGGAAATGATGAGTCTGACCTGATAGCCCCTCCGCCCGGGGAGCTGGTTTGAGGACCTGTGGGGGCATCTGATCGTACCTGCGCTGTTAGGTAGGCAGGTCTGTCTGCCTGCCATAAGAGCGCGTTACAGCTGACAGAGGAAACATGGCCTGATGCTGAGACAGACGTTAGGTTTAGGCATTTGTGATGAAGCTGCCGTTTCTCACAGCAAACGTGTCTCACTACAGCCCCAGAGATAAACGTCTCACCAAATTCAGCCATACAACTGAAAAGCGTGGCTAAGCCCTAAATTATGGATTGGTGATGCCACCGTGCCAATTACTACACATGGAGTTGTAAATATTAATGCATCAAATTGGACAGCATGCCCCGTGTATCTGAAGAAAGGAATAAACAACAAAAGAAGAGCTGTGATTTTTTTCCCCCAGTAGTACTGTGGATTTTTTGACCCCAACAGCCCTAGTCACTATTTCTAGGCTGTGATAAAAGGCGCTCCTGAGTTGATCAAATATAGTTACCTGGTGCCAGCTCTCAGAGTGGGATCAGAGTGTCAGGATGCCCCTCTGAAGTTCTTAACAAATTGATCTTTTTCCATTAAATGCTTCTGGGCATCAGAGACAGCCCCCTTGGGGACTCTACATAGAGATAAAGATTCTTCACTTTGGGTCCTAAGAACTCTCACGTGTCTGCTCAATGATGATAGTATTTTAACTGACTCCCATCATTACATTCTTGGTAGAAATGAAATAAAAGTCCTGAAAAGGGGTGGCTCATAGCTGATACTCACTTTATTCAGATGTGCTTCTTAAAAAAAGCAAAACAAAACAAAACCCGGGAAGAGCAAAGGGGGAGGTGCTAATTCACTGATGTGAAATGATCCCCTGGCCTCCCCTGTGGTCCCAGATCAGACCAGCCTCACCCTCCCCACTCCACCCCTCCCTACTATTCCAGCACCCCCAGGGCTGACCTGCCTGGGGCCTCCTGTCAGCTATTTGGCATCCCCTACCTGTGCCAAAGACCCAAAGTACTGAAGCCAACAGCCAAGGGAGTCTAGCATTTCCACCACCATGTGGCAGCGGCTGCTTTGTGCTGGGAAGTGCACCAGCCTGGGATCTTGGGAAGTCACCCCTCTCCTTCCAGCTCTGGCGCCTCCGCAGCAGATCTGGGGTCACCACACCACACAGCCTCTCGTCCTGAGCATCAAAAGCACTCTTGTCTGCAGGAAACCACCCGTGAGCCCTGAAGGGTGGTCCTCAGGTGGGGTCTGTGGGCTCCCAGGGTTCGAAAGCCTGCATACCCACCCACTTCGTTTGCAGCCTGTGTATGAATGTGCCCATTTTGTAGAGAACAAAACCGGGATTTTTCAACCCATTCACAGAGGGCTCCGAGAAGTAGAGAAGGTTCAGCCTTTCTCCTTTAAGAACTTTTCCTCATCTGGGAGGTAAGGCCTGCTAGCAGCTTTGCAGGCCTGGAACTTGACCGAGTGAAGCCCGGGGAACAGACTGCCTGGACGGGACCCTAGGGGTGGTCCTTTGGCTGGGCTCAGTCCTGGGCGCACCACCCGCCTCCAGCTCCCGCAGCGCCCTGCACCTCGCCAACCGCCTACTTTCACAAGGTTACCGCGCACATCTGAGACCCTGCCCTGGACTCTGGACTCTGCCCCAGCACGCCACTTCTCACGGTGCAAGGGCAGATCGCAAGACCCCTTTTACCCCTTGGCCTTTGCCCGGGCTCAGGATGGGTGCCTAGGCCCCCACGTCCTCATAGACCCCCTCCCCAGGGCGCCCTGGCATCTCTCCCTTACCTGGCCCCAGGCACAGCAGCAGGAGTAGAGCCAGCGCGGTCATGACCAGGACGGCGGGCGGCGCGGAGGAGGCGGCCATGACTACACCGGGTGGGCAGGAAGGAGGCGCGCGCGGCAGCCGCTGAGCCGAGAGAAACACGCGCGGCAGGATCGGGCGCAATAGGACCATGCGCGGGAGGATCGGGCGCGGGAGGACGAGGCGCGGGGGAACTGCCGCGGGAGGACTGCCCACGGGGTACTGGGCGGGCGGGCGGTCCCTGCGTCCCCGCCGGGGCGGGACTCACCAGGCAGGCGCTGTGCCCACGGGCTGCGGGCCAAGCGTCGTCTCGGAGCCACCGCGCCCCCTCTCTGCGGCCGCGGTTCCAACAAAGCCACGTGACTCGGGGGGCTGGGGCCGCCAAGGACCGCGCGCGAAGGGCAAGCGGGGTCCGGCTGCCTCGGGAGGGGCCGCGGCATCCGGAGAGGGGCGGCATCCAGAGATGGGAGGCCTCGGCGCGGGAAGGGCTGGGGATGCTCTGCCCGACCCCCGCTCAGGCCTCCGGTCTCGCCCGCAGTTTTCGCTGCGCTTTCTCCGCGCCCCCGCCTCCCCAGCCTCCCTGGCCCGCTCCCTCCCGCGCAGGCCTTCGGAATTTCCTCGATCCCCGACACTGCACTTAGCGATGCCTCTAGTAGTACAGTGTTCCGCGCTGCTTTTGAAAGTCTTCACAGTCTGGGTTCAGAACTGCATTCCAGGAAAATCTCTCACCCCAAACTACTCCGATAGAAAAGCCTTTGAGAAACAGGGAGTGGGTGAGCCCAGTGGGTGTTCGCAGGACAAATGTCCCCACCGTGCGCCCCCCTGCAGCGGTACCCGCGTGAGGCCCGGGGAGAACCAAGCGTGCCTTCCCAGCCCCGGGCGAGTTCAGACCCACAGGACCGGCCCATCACAGACAGGGCGGTGCGCTGAAGGAAGACAGACCTTGAGAGGGTCACCGAACTGACTGGGCCCCTTCTACACTCGGGAAGCCGCGTGCATTACAGTCAGGCCCCCCTACTCCCCCCTGAGATCTGTCCGAGCTCAGCTGAGCATCTCTTGCTTCCTCTGGATCCTCACTTCTCCCACCTCCTGGCGGTAAGTGCTTAGCATCGCACCCTGCACCCAGCTCTCCGTGGGAGTAGCTGGCGCGCTCCAGCCGGAAAGAAGCACGTTTAAAAGGCCGAAGGAGCAAAGGGAAAGGGGGACCGGGTTTTGAGAGGACCCCTGGCCTGGGGCGGCACAGGCTTCCCGAGGCATCCGAGAGAACCCCAAAGATCACCTCCCACTTCCAGTGGCCGCGGGGATGTGTTTAAACCCCGGGAAGCCGTGGAGCCGGGGCTGGATGAGAAAAAGCAACACCACAAACAGTACCTTCACTTCTGCCCAAGGACAAGACGTGCCTTATAAGGAGGAAGATCCAAGCAAAGCGGAGCTGTGTCCTGTAGGGACTGTGGAAGACACTCTCCCTAATCTCTCCGTTATCTGGCGGAGGTCACCCCGCCCGCCCCCCCGCCCCCCCCGCCCCCGCCAGCGTCAATTTCCCGCAGCATTTACTTCTATGATCACATTAATTTAAAAACTTTTTTCCCTTTCAATTAGCCTAGTTGAAATTTTTTAAATTTATTTTTTATTGAAGTAATTTCTGGTGTACAGCATAACAATTCAGTCATACATATACATACATTCTTTTCCATTATGGGTCACTACTGGATATTGAATATAATTCCCTGTGCTAGACAGAAGGAACTTGTTTATCTATTTTATATACAGTTAGTATCTGCAAATCTCGAACTTCCAATTTGCCCTTTCCCAGTAATCATAAGTTTGTTTTCTATGTGTGTGTCTGTCTCTGTTTTGCAATAAGTTCATTTGTCTTTTTTTTTTTTTTAGATTCCACATATGAGTGATCTCATACGGTATTTTTCTTTCTCTTTTCTGGCTTACTTCTCTTAGAATGACGATCTCCAGGTCCATTCATGTTGCTGCAAATGGCATTATTTTATTCTTTTTTATGGCTGTGTAGTATTCCATTGTATAAATATACCACAACTTCTTTATCCAGTCATCTGTCAATGGACATTTAGGTTGTTTCCATGTATTGGCTATGTAAATAATGCTGCTATGAATCTTATCTTTTCAAATTAGGGTTCCCTCTGGATACATGCCCAGGAGTGGGATTGCTGGATCATATGGTAAATGTATTTTTAGTCTTTTGTGGAGTCTCCATAGTGTTTTCCATAACAGCTGTATCAAACTACATTCCCACCAACAGTGTAGGAGGGTTTCCTTTTCCTCCACACCTTCTCCAGCATTTATCCTTTGTGGACTTTTTAATGATGGCCATTCTGACTGGTGTGAAGTGATACCTCACTGTAGTTTTGATTTAAATGCTCCTCTTACCCAAGATCTGATCGTAACCATCATGTTGCCTGTAACGATGGTAGCTGCCTTCTTGGTGGGGAGGTTCTTTTTCCGTCTCATACAAAGAGGACTTCATCTCGTGCCCTCCCAATTCCCGTTATTTTTTTTTTTTTTTTGCTAATTCCAGGATTCCAAGGGGGAAAAAGTCTGCTCTCATCAGCTCATACAGTTGTAGGATTTGAAGACAAAATAAACATTGAATCCTAATTTTTTGTAAGTCTATAGTAAAAAAAAAAACCCAAATAAACATTTTAATGTGGAGTTGGTAAGACAAATCAAGGAACCCAAGGAATTGCCAGTAAAGGTGAAGAGCATTTTCTGGGGATTAGGCTTTAATTCTGCTCCACAGGGAGGGGAAGGAGGTGAGGTTATTCACGGGCCCCCTTGAAACGGCTCTAAGGACGTCCTAGGGGAGTGGCCAACCGGGCCAGGCCGGGCAATGGTGAGGAAACATTGTCAGAAGGGGATAATGATACTGAGTGTTCCTCCTGAGCTAAGTTCACACTTTCCAACCAAGATGGCAAAAATGGCGGCCACTGGATAGAAAGGATCCATTTGGTCAGAACAGAGGGCTGTGTTTACATTCCTTACAAAACTAGCATGGTTTCCGGGAGATTTCACAGTTCGCAGGTCAGTGGAGCGTACACATCCTAACTGATAGCTGACTTCTCCATCTCTGCCGCTAACAGAGACAGCCTCTTCACGTCACCTTTTTACTGAGATGTCACATAATACAGAAGAGTGTGGAGATCGAACATACAGCATGGTGATCACGAAGCCACACTTCCGGCACCCCAGGAGCCCCCGTGCCCTCTGAGTTCCTCTCCACCCAACATGTAATGGAATAGTTTAGTTTAAAGTGATCCTCTTTTAAAAAACATTTCATTGGGATTTCATTTTCATTTCCTTAAAAGGAAAAAAAAAGAAAAAGAAAGGCTTATGATTACCAGTTGGAAGATGCTAATTAATAAAATGGATTAAAGACATGAGATTCGTGACTGTCAGTTTTATTCCACTAAGTTCCGTTCAATCCTGTATCAATGTCGAGTTCTCGGAATGCTCACTGGACATCCTGGTAGACAGTCTTCCAGACTGAAGAGTCTTTGGCTCTAGCGCTTGTGTCCGCCTGACACGTTGCATTACTGATGAAAGTCCCCATGTCCCCACAGGGAAACAGCCCTGTTAGTGGCAGGACCCGCTCCCTGCCTCCCTGGGGAGCTGCCAAACACAGGTGCACCGGCTGCAGACACCATGCCAGTTCCGACAGCCGGCTTCCTTTCCACTTGTTTATTTGTTCAACTCTGTTTACTTATAAAATGCTGGCTACACATGCGGCCCTGTGAAATATCCTTTTTTTCCTATTTACTTAAATTCATCATCCCTCCTCCCGCCTCTGCTGCAGCTGGTCTGTTCTTCATTCCACTCTTTCTCAAACTCTGTCTGAAAATCCCAATGTGCTTGTTCGTGCAGGTTCCTGGGCCATGTTCCCTGGAATTCTGATCCACTTGGTCTCCCACCTTTAAGACCAAGCTCAGGAGCTGCCTCTTCCAGGCAGCCTCTCCTGTTTCCCCCTTTTGGACCAGGAACATACTTCTTTCCAAATTCCTCCGAGCCTTATGTTTTCCCTGAAGCTGTCCCCATTCTACCTTGGATTTCTCTGGGTACCTTATTTCTCTTTTCTCTTTGGATTTTGAGCTTTTGATCTCAAGTTGTTCATTCTCTTTTTTTTTTTTTACTACCCCACAGAAAACTGACACCCAATAAATATTTGCTGAATGACTAGATGTTGCTGTCTGCAAGTAACCTGCAGTCACACAGGCCTTGTGTAAATGAGAGCATCTCATATGCCCCCGTGTATTTTGAGTTTGATGTTAGAAAAGTGAATCTTACACTTACCAACAGTTCGCAGCAGCCCAGCCATAGTCACGAGGGAGGACCCTGAAGACAGACCCTCCCCAAGGGCCAGTGGAGAAACTGCCTGCCTCCCAGGGCCGGCAACCACGGGGTTAATCTTCACATTCAGCGGTGGGTCCTCAAAACTCCTTTCCTGTTTATTGAGCAAATTCTCATGCTGGAATTTTAATAACTTTTGCCATTTCAAATAACTAACTGAAGCCAAAGGCAGGGAAAGCATGAAAGTCTCAGCTTAAAAAAATACCGAGGAGCACAAAGTCCTTATTATGCACTGTTCTGCTCCCTGGCCGGCTGGGGGCAGGGCTCTGGGGGGGCCGGGATGCGCGGCAAGGCAGACTGGTCCTCAGCGGAGGCGAAGGTAAATCCCAGCCCAGGGTGCAGAGACGGCCAGCGTCCTCGGGCCCCTCAGGGCCCTCTGGTGGAAGGAGATGATGCTATGAGAACCAGTTCCACGGTAAATGGGGCCAGTTTCCAGGCCCTTCCTACCTTAAATTTGCAGCATTTTAACCAAAAAGACCCAAAAGCTGAGAAGACCTCAGAGTCACAGAGCAGACCGCCAGGGTCCAAGGTCACACAGCCACCCCGGGTGGAACCAGCCCCCCCGCACATTCCCCAAGTCCTTTGCCCCGTGGGTCCGAGCTCGGCAGCTTTCTTGTATAAAACCCAGAGCAGCTCCACCACCTGGACACAAAAAGTGGGTGGCACAGTGGGCGGCTCAGGGCGAGCCCGGTCCTGGGGTGCACCAGGCCCCACACCTGGCGGCCAGGAACTGGGCAAGGCCACTGTCGCTGGGCACTGATGGAGCAGGCAGGGGCCACAGTACTGACATGACCACCAGGACCTACGTGGTTCTTCCTTAATGAATGACTCAAAACAGTCCTTCCAACTCGGACAGGTGCCCTGAGTCCCAAGGAGGGGGGACAGGTGTCTCTCATGGTCTTGCTTCCGCTGATCTTGGTGGGCACTGGGGGAGCCCTGCCGGGCTCTCCTGGGGCCACTGGATTAGAGCCTCATCCAGGCAGCACCCACATGGTCCCCCAGGTCGCTGGGGCTGTTCTAATTTCCCTTTGTTTCTGGCGTTGTTTTCATTTCCTTTTGTACCAGTTGATGTTGTGAATTATGGACCACAGAATTTTGAGACAGCTGTGTAAACGCCTTATGGTTAGTGTCAAAACCCGATTCAGCCTAGCTCCCTCCAGCCCTGGGTGTGTATCAGAGATTCATGCCTCCTGCTTGGGCAACATATCTGCAAAGCTCTCTACTCAAATACAAACATTTTTGATCAGGTAGTAACAGTCAAACAGCCTCCGTTTATGGAGATGGAAAAAGCATCACCTGCAAACACTGTCCACCCCAAGGGTGTAGGCACCTGTTAGGTACAAAGGGCCACCCAGGGACGCAAAGCCTGCAGTTAAACGGTGCTTAGAGTTTCCAAGTCCTTTCCAGGCCTGCAGGGCAGGCAGGAGCAACTCCTCCATTTTGCAGGCAAGGAACGTGGGGGTCAGGGGTGGTGACCCCCCAGCCAGCAGTTTTACAGTCCTCTGGTCCATCTGCCTCCTCGGAGGTTCCAGAAACGAGACACCGCTCTGGGTGCCGAGCGTGGGAAGGTGTGAGCCCCGGTTCCAGTCCTCAGGGCCCTGTCCACGGGGAGGGGGAGGCAGCCCATTCACAGGAAGGTGTCCGGGAGCCCAGACAGTGACTAGATTCAACAGCAGTTTGAAAGCCATCTCAGAATTGGCATTTTGAGGACCCCCCCCCCCCCCCACCAAGCAATCAAGATGACTATTATTAGAAACAAGAATGAAAAAAGTTTATATACATGACTGATAGTTTATAAACACCTTCACATGGTGTGCTTTACTTCAAACTCATGGTTCAGGGCTGAGGTCATTTCTTTCTGCCAAAACATGTCTCTTCTTCTTAAGATTCTGCGCCAGCACCTTGCCTCACCCAAGATACTGATGCAGGAAATTTCCTTGCCCGTTGATGGCCGTAATGCTATTTATATCACCTTAGCAGGCTTGTTGGAAATCGTTGAGGTGTTTCCATTGTGAGACGCAGACTTTGCTCTGTTTTTGGGGCTCACACCTGTGTGTGTGTGTGTTGCAGGCGGGAGGGAGGTATTTTTAAGTCATTTTTCATACTGAATTCACCAGACCCTCCAGGCGGTGGCGGTGAACCCCTGAGTCACTGTTTACTGCCTCGGCGGGGGACTGCACCCCTGGAGAGCTGTCTGCCAGGGCGGGAAGGGGTGGATAGCCTGATTGCTGAGGTGGCTCCAGGACTTGGAGGCGGTTGTCGCAGAGGGGGACCCGGTGACCCTTTTCCACTAGTCTTGTCTCTACTTGCAGGGTCCTCAGAGCAGGGAGCTCCTGTCTCCAGGTGGGGTGTCAGCAGTCACAAGGCACGCCCCCATGGCGCCCCCTGAGATCAGGGTGGGTGAGGGCTGTGGCCCTCCTTCCCTCCGTCCTGAAGCCCCGGCTCCGGTCACTGCAAGTAAAGACTTCATCAGAGCCGCACTCCCACCACGAAACCCGTAAGTCCCTGAAATGCAACTTTCCCCTGATTTTCCCGAATGTCCCAAACCTGAAAATGGAGGCTAATCACATCAACATTTTCTAGTGGCTTCACCGAGGCACAGTTGAAGGTTTAAAGTGTGCAGTTCGAAGAGTTACGTCCAAGGCATCCGGCTGCACAACCAGCACTCATCTGCGGCTGAGAACATCCCCTCCGCGACACGTTCCCTCCATCCTTCCATCCCTCCCTGCCCCCACCCCGTCCCCGACCCCCGGTGACCTGCTTCTTGCTACAAAACGGGTGGATCTGCCTTTTCTAGGACCCACGCACATGGAGTCGGGCAGCGCACGCTCCCGGCATCCGGCCCCGTCCAACGCGTCCGTGCTGTTCTGTGTATCGGGAGTGTGTCCTCTGCATTCCCGAGGTTTATGACGATTCTGTTGCATGGAGATCACGCACTTCATCTATTTGTTTATTCTCCATTGATGCATATTTGTGTTGTTTCCATTTTGGGGCCATTTATTTTTACAATAAAACCTGCTGTGGTCACCCGCACACACGTCTTTGTGTGGCTGCTTTTTTGGTGGCTGGGTGGAGGGGTGGCATGGGCTTAGCTACATTTTCTAGCCTCGGTAGTGACGAGGAGGCTGTGTGAAGCCACCTGTTCATTCACCAAATGTGAATGGTGACGGGTGTGGGCACAGGAAGGCCCCCCTTAGAGGGGCCCCCAGGAGGAGTCGCGGTATTGATGGGCTCTCACAGGCATGCCTGCTCAGTGCGGGACCCCACCCTCCCTCCATGTGGACACTGGTGTCGGGACCTCGGCCCCCTGTGGAGAAGCCATTCCCATTTGGGAACCTGCCTAATCAGCAGGAAGCTCTTCCCTTGTTGGGCTCCATCGCCTTTTCATGGCTGCGTAGTGTTCCATCATGTACATACACCACAGCTTCTTTATCCAGTCATCTGTCGGTGGACATTTAAGTGGTTTCCATGTCTTGGCTGTTGTAAACAGTGCTGCTGTGAACATTGGGGTGCAGGTGTCTTTTCAAATTAGAGTTTTCTCCAGATATATACCCAGGAGTGGGGTTGCTGGATCATATGGTAACTCTACTTTTTGTTTTTTGAGGAATCCCCATACTACTTTCATCAGTGGCTGCACCAAACTGCATTCCCACCAGCAATGTAGGAGGGTTCCCTTCCTCCACACCCCCTCCAGCATTTATCATTTGTGGACTTTTTGATGATGGCCATTGTGACTGGTGTGAGGTGACACCTCACTGTGGTTTTGATCTGGATTTCTCTGATAATTAGCGACATTGAGCATATTTTCATGTCTCTGTTGGCCATCTGTGTGTCCTCTTTGGAGAGATGTCTGTTTAGGTCTTCCACCCATTTTTTGATTCTTTTTGTTGTTGTTACTGAGTTGTGTGAGCTCTTTGTATTTCTAGATATTAAGCCCTTCTGACGAGGGTGTCGTGTGTAAATGCGTGGCGCTGGGCCACACCCAGAACAGGCCCTTGTAGTGCCCAAGACAGCCTACATTTTGGCTTAAGAGCAACATCCAACCTTGTAGTGATCTTATTGTATTTTAATTATTTTTTGTGATAATGTGCAATTTAACGTAAAGCCATGAAACGCCAAACCAAAGGAACAAACTAAGGTTCCGAGAGACACAGTCGAACCGCAAACACATCATGTCCTGTTTCTGCCCAGTCCCAGACCCCTCGGGCTTCCAGACTCGCCCCTGGAAGATGCTCTCAGGACCTTGCCCGTCTGGGGCGTGCTGGTCCCTCGGCCTCGGGGGCCCCGTGCCATGATTTATTGTGGTGCTTTCCAAAGTCCATCTTGAATTTGGTGTCTAAATGCCTGTTCATGTTTTTACCCAAGACATACCAGTTGCCTGTAATTTCCTGCTCTCAGTCCTGGTAGAATCTTGTTTTTCCAAAACCTCAGTTCAGCGAGCACTCATCGTGCCGGTGTGGGAGGCACTGTCCACACAAGCCAGGGCGTCTGAAATGCCAGGACATGCTCCCTGCCCTCGACAAACAAAACATCATCTGCTCTGATTGTTCATCCTGCCTCGTCTTCACTCCGGAGGGTGATGGGAGCCATGTAACCAGGAGCACGAAGCACCGCTTCTCTTTTCTTGTTTGGGGGGCATTGCACCTGGGTTAAAGTGCAGCTTGCTGATTGTTGTTCTCAACCAATGAAATGATGCCCATGCCAGTGGGATATTGATAAAAGACCACAGGAAGGCTGTGACCAACCAGCACTGAGTCACAGCCCAGAGCAGGACCAAGCCCATCTCGCCCTGTGTAGGGAAGAGCTGTCTTGTCTGCATTCTCACAGCATTTCCCTTTCCACCTGCTCCAAACTCCCTCCCCTCTTCAAACACGTGGTCCCCCTCTTAGGGGACCTGCTCTCCAGGCCTCAGTCGGTGAACCCAGAAGTGAACAGTTGACCCAAGTCTCTTCCCTGGGACTTGTGGGCATCTGTCGGGGACAGCATGGCTCAGAGCAGCCTGGGCTGGGCTGGGGGACATGGAGGGACCACTGGGTAGCCATATCTGCAGGATGGAGCAGAATGGGGTCATGGAGTGAGGGCAGAGATGAGGGTCAGTCACCCAGAGATCTGTGGAGTCCGTGACCTTCACACTATCTTCCCAACAAACCCAAGTCCTGGCTTTCCTTCGCTCCACATGGATTTGTGACTTAAGACCCCAGGCGGCCTGATACACCAAAATTTCCACAGACAGGCCTCTCCTGACTCAACATGGAGCCTGAGACAGTATCAAAATTACAGAGCCCGTCCCACAGAGCATCCTCTGTTTGAGTTCACATTTTTGTACTTGGGCCAAAACCATTTTATATTTCCTGGCTCACGCCCACAGAGGCCGGCGTGTGGCGGGGCATGTAAATGCAATCACGGGGCATGAGGCATTTAAGATTCATCCTTGTGGTGAGGTTTGAGTGTCCATTCCCTTTTAATCTCTGAATAGGATTCCATTGTCTGTTGTACCACAGTTTGCTCATCCGTTCTTGCTTCTCCAGGTTTTTGCAATGATGAATCAAGCTGCTGTAAACATTTGCGCGCAGGTTTTGAGTGCACATGAGTTTTCAGATCGGTGGGTAAATACCTAGGAGTGTGGTTGCTGGATCATATGGTAAGAGTTCATTGCGCCTTGTGGAAGCTGTCAGACTGCCTTCCGATGCTGCGGCACAGTTTTGCTTTCCCACCGACCAGGAGCGAGGTTCCTGCTGCTCCACATTCTCATCAGAAATTGCTGTCATCAGGGTTTTGGATTTGAGCCACTGGAAAGGTGTGTCCTGGTAGCTCATTGTTCACTTTCCAGTCTATGTAGGAGCAATGGCCAATGTGGAGCCCGGAAAAGTTTTCCACTGGCCCAGGATTTTATATTGTTTTTAAAGATATGATTCCATCAAGGCTAAAGAACACGTTTCAATAACTCATTAAAATATTTACAGTTAAGAAAATTATAAAGAGGCAACAATCAGTTCCATTCGGAGGCGATGGCTGAGTGTGGAATTTTCAGGGTGTACCCACCACTCACAGCTGTTTGTGTGCGGGGCCGGAAGGAGGGATGCGTGCTGGACACAGGGCCATCGTGCCCTCATCTGCGCCGGGTCTGACTGTCAGTGACCCCGACGAGCTCCCCAGGAGCCCCACGCTGGAGGCGGAGGCGTGAGCGCCTCTATTTCAGGCAAGGGCTTCCTGTTTTCCAGCGTCTCTGCCTGGCTTGGCTCCCTGCCTCCTGCCTCCTGCCTCCTGCCTCCTGCCTCCCATCCCAGCAGGGATGATCTGTTTATGCAACTGTGCTCGGCTCTCAGGGAAATGACGGGAGACCAGACTCGGAGGGGAGCCAGCCCCTATCCCCCTCTACCTCCGTTCCCAGCTGTGACCCCAAACAGAATGTCTGGGGTCTGGAGTCAGCCCTGGAATCACACTCTGCAGCTTCACACCCACATGGCCAGACCCTGTGGAGATGCTCTGCCGACCTAGAACATCTCCCCATTCTCTGGTCGACATCATGGACCTGTCTTAAAAGCCAAGAATATTTTTCTGTTCCCAAATAACCCATTCCAGTTTTTAAAGTTCACCTAAAATGATCTGGATGATTCTGAAAATACCACGTTGTATGAAAGAAGCCGGATGATATAAAGTACATTGTATGATTGATTGACTGACTGATTGATCGAATTCACGTAGAGTTGATTTACAGTGTTGTGTTGGTTTTAGGTGTGCAGCGTAGTGATTCAGTTATACAGATACACACTACTTTTCATATTCTTTTTCATTACAAGTTATTATAAGGTATTGAATACAGTTCCCTGTGCTGTACAGCAAGGCCTTGTTGTTTATTTATATATAGTAGTTTGTATCTGCAAGTAACAGCTCATCTTTCTTACGTATACAAGTTAGTATTTGCAAGTATAATTTTATTTATATGAAGTTTAAGAGCAGGCAAAGCTAAATTGTGGTGATGTTGAGACAGAATAGTAGTTAAATTCAGGGGGACGTTGACTGGAAGAGGTACAGGGGAGCATTCTGGATGTAGGAAGAATTCCATCTCTCTCTAGATCAGGGTGGTGACTAGAGTGTGTGTGTGTGTGTGTGTGTGTGTGCGTTTGTATATGCAAAGGTCGTGGTAAAGACTGAATGTTTGTGTCCCTCCAAAACCCCTAAGTTGAAGTTCTACCCCCGGCGTAATGGTGTGAGGAAGGCCCTGAGGGTGGGGCCCTAGTGAAGGAATTAGCGCCCTTCTCAGAAGAGCCCTGAGAGCTTGCTTCCTGGGTCTCTACCCTCAAGCATGGGAGGACACAACCCAAAAACGCTGTCCGGGAACCAGGACTTGAGCCCTCCCCACACACCTTCTTCTTGGACTCCCAGCCTCCAGAACTGTGAGAAACAAGCTTTTTTTTGCTTAAGCCACTCAGTCTATGGCATTTTTGTTATAGTAACCTGAGCGAAGGCAATCATTGAGCTGTACACTTTAAATTTTTGTACTTTATGTAAATTATATCTCAATAAGGTATAGGGGGAAAACATTTCCCTAAAACAAATGGCCTAAACTCTGAATGCTGAGTGCAAAATAGTAGATCACACCCCCCTCCAGAAGCTTTCATTTAACAGAAGCCCAGAGTGGTTCAATGACTTGCCTGCAGACACACAGCCAGTTAAGGCCAGACTCTGATACAGAGGTCACAGAACATGCTTTGACTGTGGCTTGGAATAATTTTCCTAAATAGGTAGTTTTCTTTATTTCCAAAGTGAGGATTTAAGGCATTTTGTGACTGGAAGAGGCTGACCACAGAAAAACACTGGGGACCTGTCTACCTCATGAGATCGAGGAAGCACGTGTTGACCCCTGATCCTACAGTCTATGGATGCCTCCTCCCCCACCAAGATTTCTGCAAGGAAGGTGTGTGTTGGGGCAGTGTGGGGACTTACTCCCCCCGCCTCGGTCCATGTCCTGAGTCCACTCAGAGGCCGGGCTGCCTGCTTGTCCGCAACCTGAGTTCCCTCCACTCACTGTCAGTGGTGGTGGGGGCGGCGGGGGCGGCTGAGGATGGTGGTAGCATCCTCTGTTTACTGATACAGCTGGCAATATTTTTCATTTACAGTGTCTACTTTGTGATTTAATTCCTGCAAAACAAACCACACACACAATCACTCCCCACCCCCAACTCACAGAAGGAAAACAGACTGGAACCAAAACTGTGGGTCTTCACTTGGCTAGGTAAGACGCTAGGTGATTTTTATTGCCTTCTTTATAATATACATTATTTAGTTTTTATGCAATAGATTTATTCCTAATTGACATTATTCCATGACATTATGCCAACTAGAGGAACATTTGTTCACTTTGCTTTGAAAGAGAAGGAGCATTTAGGTCCAACAGCTGGATCTCCAAGGGGGTTCAGTAAACCGTCCACGCAGCGGACATCAGGGGAGGGGAGATGGTCCTCCGAGGACTGTTACGTAAGGATTCAGGGGACCCACACTAATACCTGGCTCAGGGCCCAGAACACAAACTTTTACCACTGCCTGTGGGCCCGTTTTCCAGGATTATTGTCATTTTCTCATAGGAAGTTAAGTCTTTACAAGGAAAAATTGCATTGAGAGGACCATGAGGATGTCAAGTGATCATCTGTGTGGGCTGTTTATTTTCACACCTGAGGTGATGATTGCTCTTTATGACATCATAATTGCTTGCTGAGGACCTGATTATCACGTCACCAGCAGAGGATTGCGCCTTCAGGCCAGGAGGCAGCAGCTGGGAAACCAGGATTCAATTTTCATGCAAATGTCGGCGTTAATAAAGGGAAAGCAGGAGAGGCTGCCAATTCCACTTTCACGGTGTATCTATTCTCCTTGCTACTCGGCCCACAGTCTCCACGAGCTGCAGGCTGGCCTTTCATCTCCTCCAACTTAAAACCAACGTGCCCTCCGATCTCTAGTTCATCCACGGGACCCACAGGCACCACATTCTCCCTTCTGGTGAGGGGAGTGGAGGTGAGGGTGGGGGAAGGACGGGTGGGGCTAAATCTGGGTTGGGGGTGGGGGGTATGGTTGGGGTGGGTAGCGGATGGGACACAAGCTTGAGAAAGCTGGGCTCTGTCAGGCTTATCTTCAGTGTTTAAAGATAAAATGCAACCTGCTGTATTTAATTTAGCTGGTCTTTTTCCTAGATAGAAGAGAGCTTTAAGGATTTCCTTGTGGAAAGCAATTTTGTTGTTTTTTTTTTTAATTTTGTTTATTTTCCTTCTGTTACGAAGTGCACTATTTTTTCTTCCTCCGTGGTGTTTACATGGAGTTAAAATCATCGCATATAAGGTGAAACCTCAAATAATGAAAAGGCTCAGGGTTTAGGCTGTGGATGCTGGTTAACAAAATATGCAGGTTAACTGAAGATTAAAACAGAAAGACTCTTATTTTTACCTTGATTGTTGGAAATATTTTTATAAGTGAAGGTTCTGGATAGGCAAGTGATGGTTAACTGACATTTTATTATCTCTGTCCCTTAGATTAGGTCTAAGACGTTGTTTTCCACTTAGAAGGTCAGACCTTAACAACTGCAGGAGAGGCACGTGGATGGTGGGTTCCCTCACTGGCGGAAGAGCTAGATCAGACGACGCTAGGGTTTGCCAGTCACACACTTTCTGTGAGTGTAGGTTTCCTGTAATCACATTTTCCTCCCCAAACCTTTGTGCTCCTGAAGGTAATTGCCCTGTAGCCTTTCCAGTACCCCTAAGTCAGCCTAGCAAACTCAAGATCTATGGCTTAGCACTTAAAAGCTAATTTCTTGCTCCTCCAGAGTCCTTTTTGTTTTGGTCCAAAGGCAGGTGTTGTACATGTGAGATGGAGTGGTCAAGACTTGGTCAGACTTGGAGCTCTGCCGTCTTCTCCTGGGGGCCCCCCACTGCGCCCCCCACCACCGATGGGGAGCCAAGAGACTGAAAACAGCACGCAGGCTTTTCAACGGCCGAGGCTGGGGAGTGAAGCACGCATCACTTTTGTGCCTAAATCTTTGGCCAGGTCTGGACACAGGGTCCCCACCTGACTACAAGGTGTGGGGAGGTGGACTTTTCCGTGTGACTGTCAGGATCTGAAAACAGAGCTGGTGGACACGGGGTACCACCTCTTCCTTGTCAGTCTTTTTAAACGCTGTTTGGAGCAGTAAATGCCTTTTGTTGAGAAGGTCTGGGACCTTGATATATTTATATATATATATATATATATATATATATATATATAAAAATGTATAATATATTATATAATTATATAGAATAATATAGAGTATGTAATATGAAATATATATTTCGGGGTACTCCAGAAAAAAGAGGGGCTTCCACTGCAAAAGTTTTAAGAACCCTGAACTTGGCCACGCACACTCGGTTATTCACAACACACTTTGATGGACGACAGACGCTGACCAAGAGCCGTTAGAGGGACGTCCAGTTACAGTGACATGAAATTGTCCACAGTTCCTCTCTGGAAAACACTCTTAAAACTGGACAGAATTGTCTGAGATGTCAGTCTCAGGGTACTGAAAATCAAAGGCGACCAAAAATTTGCGAGCATTCTTGAAAGAAATGGTAGAGTTTTGGGGTAAGAGTCTGTGGCCTCATTCCCTGGGGCTGCCCCCAGCCTCTCTCGCCCGCAGCTTGGGTGGCGAGGATGGTGGACTGACCAGGGTGGGGCCGGCTTCCAAGACAGCAGCTTTGAGGTCAGAATGTGCACTCTCCTGGGTCTCAGGTGAAAACGCCCTGTGACTTTGTCCCAAGAAATTAGTGGCCTCAGGGGAGGATGAAGAAATGTGACAGAAAGTGTCTTTTTTTTTTTTAATTGCAGTCTAGTCAGTTTGCAATGTTGTGTCAGTTTCTGGTGCACAGCATCATGTCTCAGTCATACATGTACATACACATATTCCTTTTCATATTCTTTTTCAAAATAGGTCACTGCAAGATATTGAATATAGTTCCCTGTGCTCTACAGTAGGACATTGTTATCTATTTTATATATAGTAATAAGTATCTGCAAATCTCAAACTCCCAATTTATCCCTTCCGACCCCCTTTCCCCTCTTGTGACCATACATTTGTCCTTTATGTCTGTGTGTCTGTTTCTGTTTTGTAAATAAATTCATTTGTGTCTTTTCTTTTTTAGATTCCACATACAAGTGATACCATATGAGATTTTTCTTTCTCTTTCTGACTCACTTCACTTAGAATGATGATCTCCAGGTCCATCCATGTTGCTGCAAAAGGCATTATTTTATTCTTTTTTGTGGCTGAGTGGTTCCATTGTATACAGGTACCACATCTTCTTTATCCATTTATCTGTCGATGGACACTTAGGTTCCTTCCATGTCTTGGCTATTATAAACAGTGCTGCTACGAACATGGGGTGCATGTATCTTTTCAAATTAGAGTTCCCTCCAGATGTATGCCCAGGAGTCAGACTGCTGGATCATGGGGTTAATCCGTTTTTAGTTTTTTGAGGCCTCTCCAGACTGTGCTCCATAACAGCTGCACCAACAGAAATTGCCCTGGACAGAACTCCGTCCGCCCCCCACGCTCTCCTCCTGGCTGGGCCTCATCCCTGGGGCTTGTTCTCAAGCTTGGCAAGAATCTTGCTAAGCCAGTTTAGCAGAAATCCCCCCACCTTCAATATTGATTCCCTCAATAACTGGTCAAATTCCTCGTTTCCTGCCGTCTCTCAGGTGCTATCGGTTCACTCTCGCCGGCCTTCAGAAAGAATTCCGTTAGGTCAGTTTAACGAGAATTGCCCCATCCTTGACGTCTCCTCTTAGTAGATTTCCAGCCACCCAGCCCGGTAACCTGCCTCTTTGCCATAAGTCTCTGCCTGTCTTTGCTGTATTCGGAGCGGTGTCCAGCTCTATAAGAAGGATTCCTTTCCCCTATTGCAATATTTCCTGAGTAACGTCTATTTTTACCTCTTTGACTTCTGTCCAGCTCTGGTTTCTTTAACAGGAAAACCTGAAGCTTTTGTAGCCTGAGATGGAAGACCCAGTTAGGGCAAAGAGCAGACCAGCTAGAAATGTAACAAGGACATTCCAGAAACAGGAGAGATATAGAACGAGCCATCCGCCTGTCCCTGGGCGACTGGAAAACTCCTCAGCGTGGAAAAGACCCAAGAGGGCCTGACAAACAGTGAGACCTGAGATGTAGCGGGGAGGTGCGATGCGCTGTCCAGCACACACAGGTCCCTCAGCAGAGGGTGTGGCCTTCCAGACGCGGGACCTAAGCACCGGGTGGCCACGGAGCACTGCGGATGCAGGAGGGGCCTGCAGGGAAGCCAGCAAAATAACACAAGAACAAAGAGCTTAGCAGGGACGTCAACTGTCCACCACGGGGGAGACGGAGTCCGAAGGCTAAGTCCAGGCGACGAAGAAACGAGAAATTCAAGCTAAAGAAAAACAGAACAGAATCCAGGATTGCTATGCTATGTTGTCCGAAAAAGGTCGTTTCAGTTTAAAGTCTTACTGGACTGGAAAGAAACCAGGAGGGGTGACATACTCAGAAAAAAAAAAAAAGGCAACAGAAACTGACTCTGAACGGGCCCAAATTTTGGATTTAGTGAAAACTTCAAAGTACCAATTATAAATATGTTCAAAGGACTAAAGGAAAATCTAACAATGGCTCAGCAAGTAGAGTGTCTCAATAATGAAAGAGAAACAATTAAAAAAAAAATTAAAAATCAGTTATAAAGTCGAAAATAACAAAATGAAAAAAATCACCAGATGGGCCTAATAGCAGATTTCAGAGGGCAGAGAGGGAAATCCGCGAATTCAGAGACTGACCAAAACACGCTGCCCACCAGAAAGTAACACAGCCCTGTGCACTGGCTCTCCTTCAGTCAAAGAAGCAGCAGCTCCACCCGTATACAGACAGCTCAGTTTCCACAAAGGTGCAAAGACAATTCAGTGAAGAAAGAACAGTCATTTAAACAAATAGTGCTGGAACCAGCAAATATTCACATGCAAAAAATTACACTTGGATTTGTAACTTGCACCACCTACAAAAATCAGACCCAAATGAACCACAGCCTTAAATGTATGACAATAAAACTTCAGGAAGGAAGTAGAAAAGAAAGCCATCACGCCTTTGGGCTAGGCAGAGATTTGTTAGTTACAGCACCAAAAAAAGTGATGCATAAAAGAAAAAAATTCACCTTTGCTTTTTACATGACATGGTTAATAGAATAAAAAGACAAGTCCAGGCTAGGGGAAAACATTTGCCAGTTATGTCAGAATAAAGATCGGATAACTCAACAATAAGAAAACAAACAAGACAGTTTTTAAAAATGAGCAGAAGATTTGAATAGATATTTTACCAAAGAGGAGACCTGGATGTCAAACAAGCACAGAAAAAGACAATTGACATCACTCGTGTTTAGGGAAACGCAAATTAAAGCCACAGCGAGATATCACAACACACCTATTTTTACAGTGTCTAAAATCAAAAAAGGCGAGCCTTACGAAGAGCCAGCGAGGATGTGGAGGAACTGGAACTCTCCCTCCTTGGCGGTGGGACCGCAAAACGGTACAAGTACTTTGAAAAAGAGTCTGGCTAATTCTTAGGAAGTTAAATGTACCCTTAGCATGCGACCCCACCTTCCCATGGCAGGCCCTTCCCCAAGAGAAAAGCAGACACGGGTCCAGACAAAGACACGCACACAGATGTTCCCAGAAGCTTTATTTGTAACAGTCAAAACTGAAGCAACTCAAATACCCACCAGCAGGTAGCGGGACACATTTTGCTCCGTCCGCACAATGGAACTCTCTTCTGCAAAGAACAGGAATGGGTTGTGGAAACGTGACACAATGAGGGTGAATTGCAAAATACACATTGGCTGAAATAAGCCAGATGGAAAGGCGTCCGTGCGGTGTGAGTCTAGAAAATGCCACTCGTGGTTAGGGACCAAAAGTGGGTGAGTGGTTACCTGGAGGTGGGGGGAGAGGCATGAAGGGGCAGGAGGGGTCTGTTCATTGTCGTGAGTTGTCGATGGTCTCAGAGTAGACGTATGTCAAAATGATCGAATTGTGCACTTAAATATGTGCCGCTTGTGGCACATCAATTATACCTCAACGGAGCTGTTAAAAAAGCAGCTAGGTCTTCATTGGAGAATTGCTTGTTTAGGTCTTTTTGGATTGAGTTGTTTGTTTGTTTGTTTTTGTTTTGTGTAGGTTTACTTAGGTCCCATTTGTTAACACCAGAAATGGACACATTGTCAACTGACTATATACTTCAATTAAAAAAAAAAAAAAGGAACTAGGTCAGGGGAAGTCTGCAATCTGCCCAGAATCTGCATTTCCACCAACTGAAAGCCGGGCTCCCCACCCCCCGGCCCTGCCGACCTCACACCCTCGGGCTCCTCCCAGCCTGGCTGCTCGCTCTCTGCCCGATCACTGGGTCCAGACACAGTGTGTGCATTCTTCACACAACTGTTCAAAGCTATCAGGCATGTTTCCACGTTAGGAACTTTTTGTTAGCTGTTCCATCTGTCTGCAGCATTTGTTCCCCGAATATCTATGGTGCAAGGTCCTTGCTTTAAGCCTTGGCTAAAACGTCACCTTCTCAATGAGACCCACCTGGACCACGTGACTCAGATTACACATCCAACCGCCACTGCCCACAACACTCAGGCTTTTTCCCATTCTTTTTTTTTTTTTCATAGCACTTACTACTTTCCGAAGAAATAGGGAATTTACCTATTTTATGTTGATGACTGTCTGTCTCACCTCCACCCCTCATTGGCATATAAGCATCCGACCCTGCGTGTGTTCTGTTGTGCCTGCTCCACGCCAGCGGAAGGTCGCGTGGGCTCTTACGGCGACCATCACTCGTCACCGCAGCCGTCTCGTAGTCTTTTAGACGAGCCCACCGCGATTACTTAGCTAGTGTCCTGCGGTGGACAGTTGGTAGTTTACCATTTCTGTTGGTTAGTATAAACGCTGCAAACACTCATGTGTGAACATACACAGATGCTATGCATCTCCGAGGAAATCCATCTACACGTACAGAAGACAGTATTTTTACAGAATTACATAAATCATGAGGTGTGTGTACACATCTTTATCTGTCTAGCCATCGGTCTGGAATTTCTAGCTGGAGCTCCTTGCCATGCACAAAGCTTCCACTCAACGTGATGAGGTACTGCGGATTTGTGCCCCAACGAGGGTGCGTGATTTAAATTCCCACCAGAGTCCATGCTGACACCCAGCCCGGCCGACTATCTACTGGGTATGAAACGGGATCAAAATTGGATTCTAACCTGCATTTCCTCTTCCCTGACAGGACGACCATCTTTCACGGGGGACCATTCATGTCTCTCCTTACCTTTTGTTCTTAGTACATTGAGTATATTTCTCTTTTCCTTTTTTAAGTTCCTATGGTCAAGAATGGGTTGAATTTTTTTTCTCCCAGTTCATGACTTGCCTTTATAGTCTCTGTATTGTGTCTTTTGTGAAATAGAATTTCTTTTTCTTAACGGAGTTGCATGGGTCTTTTATTTCCTTCAGGATTTACACTTCTTACACATTTTTTTTCCACTTCAAGTTCATAAAAATGTTATTTAAGGCATCCTCTAAAAGCTTAGCTTTCCACATTTATGTCTTTATTTCGGCTGGGATTATGTCTCCTGCTATAAGAAAGAGGGTCAGGGACCCATGGCAGTGGGCTGGGGGTCTCTCTTCCTCGCTCATCTGAGATGCCCCCTCCCCTTTCTCTGCAGACCACCACATAGCAGCTACTTCTGGACCCAATGTCTGCGTAACGAGGTCTCGCTGCTCCTCCGTTTTAGACGCCTATCAACTTCCTCTGTAACCAGGACTCAGCTTCTGGCTTTGATGTGCTCCGTCTCCCAGGACTTGGGATCATGTGGACATCTCCCCTTTTCTAGAGGCAGGAATTCCTAATAGTTGATGGTTAGCTCGTCTTGTATATCCTAGAATTTTCTTATCTCCTTTCTCTATTCTAGAAGATTTTCTCAAAATTCCTGCCTAACCACTCTAATAAGTCTATTAATAAGGGCCCCTTATTTTCAATTTCCAGGAGCTGCTTTGTTTTCTCACTGTTCCTGTTCTCCAGTGTCCAGTTCCTGTCGTGGTCACACTGCATCCCAGTCAGAGGTACGGGCTGGGGGCAGATAAAGGGACCCAGCTGGGGGACCCAGGGAATTCAGGCGAATAAACAGCCCAGAGCCACTCTGGCCCATAAAATATAATGTGACCCAATTATGTCATTTTACGTTTTCTAATAGACACACTTTAAAAAGTGAAAAGAGAAGGGTTGGCATCAATTCAATAATGCATTTTCTGTAAACCAATATAACCAACACATGTGTTTCAACACACAGATATAAAAACTTATCGATGAGATATTTCACACTTTGTGGTGTGTCTTCCCCATTTGGTATGTGTTTGACACTTAAGCACATTCAGACATTTCAAGTCCTCAAGAGCTATGGTGCTGGCTGTGCTGGACAGAGCGGGTCCATGGGAGCTGGACAGAGCCTGCAGGCTTGTTTCAAAGCCACGCTGAGTCCCCCAGAAACGTTCTCCAGTCTTTCTGGAACCTGCCCCCTGCACTCTGGCCGCTCTCCCGGCCCCTGGCGCCGTCCCAGGTCCCTGTCAGCAGGGCCTTGCTAGCCCCCACCCTCTTCTGAATTAGTCTCCCTCTTGGACATCACCCCCTCTTGGACATTATTTGTGGTCTTGCATCTGCGCTGGGTTTAAACCCTTTGAAAGCGCTGGTTCTCCAGGGCTCACCCTGTCTGTCTGTCCACCAGGTCTGGTTCTCTGACTGTCACCCTTGGGCTGCATGTAAGACCCAGCTTGGCCACACCAACCAGCCTTGATACCCCGGCTGTGCCCCGCTGTCCACTCTCGCAATCTGGAGATGCTACACCCGAAGGTTTCAGGAAAGGCTGGAAGGGGTTCGTGCCTGATACCCTGAGTCCCAGACACGGCAGGCAACCCGTTTATGCTCTAACTCCGGGTGGCGTGTGACTGACTTCAGAACCCTGGTGGCCTTGGGGCTGCTTGGTGGAGATAAGGCAGAGCCAGGAGGAACGCAGCAGGGCCAGCAGGGGGCAGAAGAGGGGCCCCGGCGTGGCCAGAGGAGTGGACTGAGGCCCAGGGAGGAAGGAGGCCCAGGAGGCCCCACCCGCCCGAGCCCTGAGGGATGGGGCTGGCAGGTGTGCCTGCTGACTCAGCCCTGCGCCCAGGCTGCCCTCCCAATGACTTAGAGCTCGCACAATAGCCCCATTGTGTCACTGCCTTTAGCTGCAGCTTCAGTTGCTACCCAGGGACTCAGCCCAGGGACCTCCAGGGACAGAGAGGAACAGTCATGAGAGAGGTCTTTGTGTAAGTCTGTCCTGCAGGAAGGAGTCGGGGTCACGGAGAGCGCGGCTGGCCCCCGAGAGAGGGGGGGCCGGTTTCACAACTTGCGTGGACGGTTGGCCTGTGAGGGTGTGGCACGGCTGTGCGTTTCAGTGGGCTTTCAGACAAAAGACCTTGAAAGTCTGAAGCCTCAGAGAGGTCAGCGAGGTCTCAGCATTCTGTGATGGTTTTTAACCAAGTGAAGGATTTGAACGCGTTTCTTTTTTTGCATTGTCATCACATGCAATGACGTGCTTGAGACTGTCAGCAAAACTCAGGGGCAGCTTAGAGCAGCCAGGCAAGTTTAAACCCATTTTTTAAAATTTATTGTTTTTTTTAATTGAAGTACAGTTGATTTACAATGTTGTGTTAGTTTCTGTTGTGCAGCAGAGTGATTCAGTTATATGTATGTATACACATCCCTTTTCATATTAAACCCGTTTCTGCAGAGGTGACATTTCTGGACACAACTACTCACACTACTGGACTGTGGGTGTCCTGTCACTACACCCTGTGTATCTAATTTTTTCTAGTGGGGACGCTGGGGACTGAACCCAGGACCTCGTGCATGCTGAGCGCGCGCTCCACCACTGAGCTGCACCCCAGCCCTACACCCTGTTCCGACACAACACAGGAGGCACGGGCGTGTCCCTGTGGCACGGGACACCCATTCACCTCCGTGATGAATGAACATCTATTCGGACGTCCACATTCTGGTCGGGCAAATATGTTCATTGGTTTCATTACTTCAACAGCACCTGGGCCAGGTGTTAGAGCGGAAATGATATAAATTACACTCGTCACACACTAACAGACAAATCTTCCTGGACTCCAGTGAGAAAGTGGCCAAAACCAGACCTGTATTTATTGAAAAGCAGTATTTTAAAATAATGCTTCCAAGCTTTTTCATTCTCTCACTCTGAACTTTGGTCTTAAATTATTCTGGCGTTCTGCCACTAGGCAGGAGAGAGGGTAGAAAAGTAAATTGTAAATCAGTTAGTACACAGAAGCCGAAGACAAAACTGTACTGGCGCCAAAAATGCTTCGTTTGGAAATGTCAGAGTTTGAAGAGACATAAAGGTTCTAATTATGATTCAAGACTTTAATTTGTGATGCACTTTGGTAGAGAAGATGGACACCTTCACCCCCTAGAAACAGGAGGGGATGGCATTTGGAACAGCCACCGTGAAGAGCTGGGTGGCTCCACACTGTAATTCACAGGCTGTTTACGGAAAATGAAGGCACATCTAATGCAAACAATTGCAGAGTTGCACAATTACACAAACTCTGACCTTTATTGTCCTCTGCTGTCTGTGCAAAGAGGCAACGGAACAGCAAAACGAGATCCGTCCGGGAAATCTCTGGATGGGCAGGAAGGTGATGGCAGAAGGGTCACCTGGACAGAGCATCGCTGGGGCAGACTCCAAATCACACAGGGACCCTGTCTTGACATTCCCCTGCATCCCCCACTCTATCAATGGGTTCCTACTGGGACCATCAGTCCACACGCCACCGGTCCACCTGGTGCCGGGACGTCCTGGCGTGCAGAACCATCATAAACACTGGTCCTGATCTACCCCACGGTGGTTTGAGAGAAGATTAAAAATAATTGTCAATTACAACTACAAGTCTTAAAGAAGCTCCCGAAGCCAAAGTGTGTTTGTAGTGTGCCCTTTAATTACTTCTCCCTGAATTGCTGGATGTAACTCAGGGATTCAGCTGTCCGGGCGCTCACAGTCTGGAGGGATCCCTGCACAAGGTCAACACGGAACACACAGCAGGGAGATCTGAGAGTTGGGAGAAAGTGTGAGTCCCAGGACAAGGTCCAGAACCCACGTGTTCTGTCTAAGGTCACGACCTGCCTCTCTCCCCTGTAGGTCTATTATGTACCTGGGTGCCCCCAACTCCTTAGGTACCAGACACCAAACTTCTCTTTTATCATCAGACTTCTTTATATCAAAAGCAACAACTAAAGATAAATGAACTCAACTGATGAAGTGCAGACTCTCACAAAACACCTTATTTCTCCTGGGAGCCTCCTGAGGCTAGGGTCAGAGGGCGTGGCCCTGAAGCCAGGCCTCTAGGTTGGCCACCTGCTCCGAGACGCACCAGCCACGTGCCCCCGTGTGTTCACTGGATGCCTTTCCTCCACCATCTGTGTGACAGGGACAAGAGCAGGACTCAGCTCGAGGACTTGTGACGAGAACACTGTGTCCAGCTGGAGGAGCACTGTGATCAGCCCGCGGGGCCACCAGCATCGTGCTCTGTGGCATCGTATCCTGGTGCTGGGCACGCGCGGTGCTCAGTGAGTGGTAAATGCTTCCCAGGAGCACGGAAGGCAGGCAGGAGCAGAGAGAGGAGGGAAGGCCAGCTGACAACCGTTTGGGGAAATGCTTTTTAAAGGATAATTTCTGAAGAGTAAAGTTAAGACCAAGCTTGAGATTCTGGTTTCTCTTGGAGTTGCACTAATTAACATTTATTATTTCAAGATACAAAAATGCAGTGGTAGAAAAAGAAAACACACAAAGAAGAAATCTGTTAAAACTCCCCTCAAAAAGTGCAACCCCCTCCCTCTCTTAGGCACTGAGTCTTCGGGAAAAGCTGTACTAACTCCTCTCCCATCACTGAGTCAGAGCTTCGCCAGAGATGAACACACACAGCATCTTGTCTTAATACTTTTTTTATTACAATATCCAAAAAACTGAGTATGCAAGTTTAGGGGGTCTTAAAACCCCTTCCTCAATTGTAGGAATGCGCCATCTCAAGACTGTGTATTTAAACTATAAAGGAGTTCAAATGTAAAGAAGAAAGAAAATGCGTTTTCTTCATAAACATTCTGTGTCTTACTACCCATCACATATTCTTTTGTAAACCCTGAAAAATTTCCCTGTAAAGCAAATAATATATATTTATATATATATATATAGTGTGTGTGTGTGTGTGTGTGTGTGCACGAAGTGTTGGTCACTCCCCTTCCCCAAAGATCAGCTGTTTTCCTTAATCATCTGTATTAGTGTCAACAAATGGCTACAGATACGTATCACTTTGAGAATTAAATACATAGTTGTGAAATCGAAACAGAGCCGCAGGGCTGGAGGAAAAAGCACTGGCAGACGGCACACCTGGGGGTACATTTCCAAAGCCTCTGTCTCTCCAAGTCTCCGGCCCCTCTCCTGCAGACCGACCTTCAAGGACATCTTTTCTTTATTGCAAGCACAGCCCCAAAGGCACTGGACAGCATCCTCCCTCCTGTCTCACCCGGCGGTTCTGGTATTGCCACGAGCACACGGCCCCGACTCCCACCCCGGAGAGTCTGGGGCCGTGTATGCGCCAAGGACGTGGGCCCGGGGCTGCCAGGACCAGGGCCAGGACCCTTGCCGGTGCCGCCCAGAGCCCCGGCACCACTCTCGAAGGTGCTGTAGTTCACTGAATTAACGGCAGCTTCGGTGCATTCAAACCGCGCCCGGTGTCTCCTTTACGAGGGGTCTGTTGGCCTGAGCGGTTTGAACAGACTAAGGCTGTTTCCCAAGTAGAAGGAATAAAGTGGACAAACTCGCCCCTCTTCCACTGCCCCGTCTCCTAAACTGGCCGGCGGGGCCTGGGATGGCGAGGGGGCAGGCGGAAAGGAGCACCGGGCGGAGGGAGCAGTACCATGGACAGGGCCCGGGCTGCAGGTCACCCACGGGGGGCACGCAGGCCGCGGCGGTCACTGCAGGGCTCTGACGAGGTAGAGCTTCTCCCCGTGCTCGCTGGTGAAGATGGGGGCCTTTTTGTAGTGTTCCACCAACTCGTCCATGCTGTGAAACCGCCGCTGCCCGATGCAGTAGACATTGTCCACCAGCTGCACCTTGAAGTGTTTGTTCTTCCCTGATGCTTTGAGAGACACGGAGAAGTCACTGGGCTGCGGAGGGAAAGGGAACAGGGGTTACGACTGGACATGCGGTGCCTGCTGTCCAGGGCGACCCGGAGGCAGCCCGAGATGCGGATGCTCTGGAGCGAAGGACACTGGAATTTGGTTAGGACGGTTCCGGTGCTAAACGCATTTTAGTCATGTGAAGATGGGGAGACTTATGGAAGGCATGGCAACCTTGTTCACCTGAGTTTTTCTTTTCTTTAGCTGTTTCTGGAATTTTTAAAAAGTGGTCTGCATACAGGCAGCAGCTAGAAATCCCACTTGCTCTGACTTCTACCACTATTCGAAGTTCAGCCAACAGCGTGGTCCTGGCACAAAAACACACAGACTCACGGAGGACAGAGAGCCCAGAAATAAACCCATGCACTTATGGTCAATTAATCTACCACAAAGGAGGCAAACTATATTGACAGAAAAGACAGTCTCTTCAATAGGTGGTGCTGGGAAAGCTGGACAGCTACATGTGAAAGACTGAAATTAAAACATTCTTTAACACCATGTACAAAAATAGACTCACACGGTAAAGACCAAAACATAAGACCCCAAATCATACAACTCCTAGGAAAATACAGACCGGACACTCTTTGATATGAATCACAGCGATGCTGTTTTGGATCTGTCTTCTAAAACAAAGGAAAGAAAAGCAAAGATAAACAAAAGGGAGCTAATTAAACTTAAAAAGCTTTTGCACAGCAAAGGAAACCATTGGCAGAACCAAAAAACAACCTACTGAAGGGGAGAAAACATTTGCAAATGGTAAAACCAGTAAGGGTCAGTATCCAGCATGTATAACCAGCTCATACAATCCAACCTCAAGAAAACAAACAACCTGATTTAAAAATAGGCAGGAAAACTGAGCAGACATTCCAAAGACGGAAATGCAAATAGCCAACAGGCACCTGAAAAGATGGTCAACATCGCCAGTCATCGGGGAAATGCAGATTGAAGCCCCGAGGTGTCACCTCACACCTGCCAGAAGCCATCGTCAAAAAGAACACATGTGGGAGTCTGACCTTTGAAGAGTGTGACTCGCTGTCCTGTACACCTGTAACTTATTTTCAAAAAATTTTTTTAATCTAAAAAGATTTCTAATTCTATGCTATTTACAAATAAATATTTTAAGAGCAGTGGAGAATTCCGGTTGCATTTTAACATGGTTCATAACATCCCCGAGGGGGCGTACCGTGCTTCATGTGCAGGTTTTACTGCGAAACGTTTAGACTTGTGATTATGTCGGCACCTTACTCATATTTGAAGATATTTTAGAAAGATGTTATTTTTGTTAAAATTGGTCTTTTATCTCATTTATTGAAAAATACGTAGGGTGAGACATTGAATAAGGAATGTTCTTTGGGGGAAAAAGGTATTGATTAGTTCAACATGCAATTATTGGTCACAGACCAGGCAGCAGACAGGCCACGCCCTGGATGTGAGCGGGAGCGGGAGCGGGAGCCCAGGACATAGCTCTGCACTGGCTTCTGTGCCTGTGGAAATGACTGTTTCGGGGGGAGGGACGCAGATGAATAAGGAAACGGCATATGGTCAGCTGCAAACCGTGCTAGTTCTCTGAAGACAGGAGAGAGTGCTGGGGTAGCGCAGGTCATTTAAATGTGCGGGGGTGGCCAGGGACGGTCTCTGCAGAAGTGGGGGCTGGGCCCCAGCAATGCAGGGGCGGCAGGGCTAGCGCTGGGGAGGTGGGACGTCGGCAAATGCAGGGAGGGAGGGTCCTGCCTCTTCTGAGGCACTAACTGGCCGGCTCTGCTGAGAGGGAGTTGGAGGGACGCTGGCCTCCCTGATGGCCTCAGAATAAAACCCAACTGCCCACCACGGCCCACCAGGGCTGGGTCAGTGGCCCCCACTACAGAGCCGATCTATGAGACGAAAGGCTGCCCCACCCCCAGGCCCATTTTCACTCTGGTTCCTATTTTTGAGTCATCCTTTGTCCCCGCCTTCGGTCAACCCTTCCTGTAAGTCTCTGCTCAGAGGCTCACCGCCCTGAAGACGCCTCCCCACTCTATAACCAGGTGAGCTCTGCCCCGCCTTGGCTTTCTGCAAAGCAGACAGCGCCATCACACATGAGGCCAGGCAGGGCCACGCCCGATCCCCTGCTGGGTCCACAGAGAGCCCTGGTGGTGGGAGCCGGATCACCCAGCACTTAACTGAATTCCTACAACAGCCTTTTCCCAAGCCCCGGAAGTCACTGCTGCGAGGTCCAGCAGCCCGGCCGGCTTTCCCAGCCCCCCATCAGGAAAAACAAGTGTCCCTGTCCTTGTCTTTGACATGGACTTCGCGAGTGTCTGATTAAAAGTGTACAAATCTTGCAAAACCAGAGACAACTCTGTAGAAACCAATGACAGCTCAGGGAGATGGGGCTCAGAGACAGTCCCGGCCTGGGAAGGATGGCGGGGGCCCCACCAGCCACAGCTGTCGGCAGAGAAGAATCAGAGAGACAGATGTCTTTACAGTTCATACTTACGTGTCCCTCTGCCTGAAACAGACCAAATGAAAACAAACGTTTGAGGGAAAAGCATCCCCTTACCTCCACACTAAACCTGGGGCTGGCTGCCTCGGAGGAAACCTGGGAAATGCTGGCGAGATGAAACTTCAGGAAGAGACGGAAGGTTTATCTCTGATCTGGCCGTGAGCTACATGGCATTTTCAGAATCACGGCCATTAGAGGGTCGGAGGCCAGCATGGGGTGGGGAGGAGGACACAGAACGTGAAAACAATTTCCCCAGCTGGGTCTCTCAGAAATGAATCAACACGGGGTGAAGATCTTCTGAGCCGGCCCAGGAGGGTGGGGGGACAGGGGGGCAGGGGCCAGAAAAAACAGAGACGTATCACCAGGAACCCTGATGTCACAATGACTCTGTCACCCCAGCCCCACCCACAGAACATTCTGCACAGCACAGAAGGACATTCCAAGCAGTCACCTGCACAATTCTCAGCCACTTCTGTTTTCCCAGGACCGAACCAGATGCATGCAAGCCAGCCTCACATCCCAACCCAAGGCAGGTGCTGTGGACGGTTCTGAAAACAGAACTGACTAGAGCAGGTGCTGCCGGACAGGTGGTCTGCACTTGCGTGAGGCCGGGGCATCAGCACCACCTCCCCGGCCACATGGCCATCAGTCCTGGAAGGTCAGGGGACACACCCGTCACCGCGCACCTGGGTCCAACAGCACATCCATCCTCCGCTCAGGTGTCCCTGAAGCCGTGTTTACTCTCAGGCTTCTACTAATTCTTACAAGCACACACATTCTGCGCTGCCAGTCTTGAGATGCAGACAGAGGGCGACCTCAGTGTTACAGTTCAGCGCCGACCAGGCTCTGTGCTGGTTTTATGGACACGTTAACCAGTTCACAGGTAAAGCAGCGCTGCGTGGAGGGAGGATGTGAGTGAGAGCCGGCGTAGGACAGACCTTTTAACTGAGCCCCTGATCCACACAGGGCTTTCTGAACAGGGAAGTCTGCTTTTCACCTAAGCTCCTTCATTTAACATCTTGGCGTCATGTGTTATCTGTATACGTGTGTTACCTTCAGGGAATTCTCTCCTCAACGTGAGTACACTTTCCAATCTTTACCCTCAAGTGCAGTTAACATGTTGCCACGAAATAATTCTGAACAGAGCCTGTAGATGAACTGGACCAGCTGGTCTCAAATTGTGCTCCCAAGACCAGCAACATCACTTGACCTCTTCTAAGCACGTGGCTAAGAAGACATACTGGGGAGGGAGGGACTTGCTCCCGGGCACTGCTGAGTCTTTAATAACCTTAAAACTTCCACTTATCATTCACCTTGGATTTAAGAGCAAGGTGAGAATAGAAATGCCTTTCGTGTGGTTCACCGAGCCTCCCAGGTGGACCCTGGATCGACTGCTGGTCATGCAGGTCTTCAAGCACCAATAATTTATGCATATATTTAACACTCTCTCTGCCCTCAAAGAGAGGACACCTTGTTGGTTTCCTATCAAAGGCTGTATCATTCTTTCCTTCTTGTCTAGTAAATGGGTGTTTTTCTCTCCGTTTTGCTTCTTTAAGGAAAGTAGTCTTTTGTCCGGAGAAGTATTTCCTTTGCCAAAAAAACTTAGAGCCAATGGGTTAAAGGCAGACTGTACCCCACTGATGAATATTTTCTGCTCTTATCTCAGAAAAGCGGCCTTTCAGTTTTCTCACTGCTGGGTCCCCCTCCCCACTTGTCCAATACAGCCCGCTTTGCATCAAAATGGACTCACTGCCTATATGCAGGCCCCTGGCTGCCAACAGCTACTCTTTGTTTTTATACCAGTTTATCTTCTGACTGGCATTTTCTTTCTCCTCTAAGTGTATCTGTGAAACAGTCACTCCCTAGGCTTAAAGCCAGTCCACATGCGACATGATCAAATATTCTTGTTCCCCTTAGCTTTTAAATAAACTTGTTTAAGTAAACAAAGAGAAATCAGTTGTCAGCCTCGGGACAGCCCGCGAAGTCCCACCTGCCGCATCTCCAAACGAGAGCGTTTACTGTCCACATTCAAGTCAGGATGTAGGTGTGTGTGTGTTCTCTCTCCCCGCCTCCCAAAACGCATCTCCTAAAGTTAACATAAATGCCTCAGAGGGCAGACTTTCAGAACACTGTTCCTGTCTTTCTCTGTCTTTTTGCCAAGTCATGCCTGGTGTGACTGATCAGTAATAATCTTATATATATGGATACACACACACACACACACACACACACACATCAGTTGACTGCTAGTGGTGTAAGTACAGACAGTGAGTCAATTTTGATTAAAAGAAGGCAACGCTGGACAACTAGGGAGGGTGAACTCCTGGAATGAGAGAACTGCTTTCTGATTCCGTGTTAGGACCTTGTGCTGCTACTGCGGGGACACTGAGGCCATCCTTGGGAACCACTTAGTAACAGGGCTGCAGGAAATACCCTCAAAGAGGCAAAAAGTGCAGCTGAGATTAAAAGGCTCTGTGCTGATGCAAATCAAAACCACAGTGAGATACCACTTGGGATGGTGGTTATGAAAAACAGAAAAACAAAAAACCCCACAGAAAAACAAAACAACAACTGCTGGCAAGGATGTGTAAAAACTGGAACCCTTGTGCACAGCTGGTGGAAGACAAAATGGTGCAGCTGCAGATGGCGGTTCCTGAAAAAATTAAACACTGACCCACCATTCGCTCCAGCCAGCTCTACTGAGTGTGCACCTTAAAGAGCAGATGTCTGCACGCCCATGTCCACAACAGCCAAAGGGTGGAAGCAACCCAAGCGTCCTTCGACAGATGAATGGATAAACAAACCATGGTCCATCCACACAACGGAGTACCATTCAGCTTTTAAAAAAAAGGAAGGGAATTCTGACACCTGCTACCACACGGATGAACCGTGAGGACATTACGCTGAGTGGAATAAGACAGACACAAAAGCACACACATGTGTGAGTGATTCTACTCATATGAGGTACTTAGTCAAATTCAAAGAGACAGTGAGTAGCAAGTCTCCTGGGGCTGGGTTGCGGGGGAGTTCCCCTTTAGCGAGTCCAGGGCCCCAGTTAGGGAAAGGGAAGCGCTCCGGAGGAGGAGGGTGGTAATGACTGCACAAATGACCTACACGTCTGCACTTACACTGAAAAATGATGAAAATGTTACATTGTATGTTATTTATATTCTGGCACAATAAGAAACATAAATAAGAAGTTCAGGGGCTACTCTAAAAAGGTCTGTGCAAGTCTGGTGGATGCCCTATGATCTTGACAGAGGGAATCGAAGCATCAGGCTGGGTGGTGGGTGAGGACACGTGCTCTTCCTGCCTGGGAAGCTGCCTGCAGGGGTCACACTGCAGGGAGGACTTCACCGCGCTGCTCCCCGCCTTCCGAGCTGTGTGGGCAAGGCCCCCGCTCTGCTGGGACACGGGATGCCCACCAGCTCCAATCGGAAACACAATGCAAACTCAGAGGGTTTGTTACCAAGCTCTAAACAGCTAAAAAGTAAACCAGCAAACACTTTGAGGAGATGCGTTCCACCCAACAGAACCTAATAGTCTACATAAAATTAAACCCTATGATGGTTATAATTTTCACCCTGAAGCCCATTTATGTCTCTCGGGAATGTAGTCTTAAGCAGAAATGGAGTTCCACTCACTGCTGGAAATATGAATAAAACCAGTAAGATGGCAAAATAGGGACCAGGGGTTTTCCAAGTGTGGTCCTTAGATCATCAACAGCCACATCTCCAAAGAATGTGCTAGAAATGCACATTCTTGGGCATTTCACGGGTCGCTGGGGCCGAGCAGTCTCTATTTGACCAAGCCCTCGAGGAAATTCTGATACATCCTTAGTTCGAGCATCACTGCTCTAGGGAGAAGGAGTGATGAAAACGCCTGAAAAACATCGAGTTTTGGTTAAAAGCTACAATTTCTGTAGAAAATGCAATTTGAAAAACCTAGGAAGGAATTATGCTAATTCAGCTCACACAGCTCACAGACGCCCAGCACCTGGGTATTCCCCACGGCAGCACCGCCGTCTAACCACATCCACAGAATATGTCTCAACAAATACGCAAGGATTTACAATGAGCATCAAAGGCAGGTAGGAATTTTGAATTCACTAGGTTTGACAAGCCAAGGATTAGCAGATGGAGGTATGATGATTAAACACAGCGATTAAGAACTGAAACTGTTTCATCCTGAGCTGCTAAAGAGGAATGACAATTACAGATTACGGGGGTGGGGGGGGGGAGTGTGGATGAAGGAAGAACAAACAGTGGGTGGTGAGATTCAGGACAGGAAAGAGAGGACCTTCTGGTTCATTCATTCATTCATCGGTAAAGCACGTCCAACAGACACCTGTGAAACCCCCAGACGTCACTGACACTGGGTATCACAGGATGTAATGATGCTGTTTGTTTTTTCTGAAATATGCATATCCCCCTCCCCTTCCCCCCTAAAAAAGCACAGCTTGCCCAGGACTCAGAGTTGGGTATATGTTTTACTTTTCAAAATAGAAAAAAAATTAAATATTTTTAAAAGCAAAATATCATCAGGCAAGACTCTAGCTTATTTATATTGGAACCACTCAGGATATTTTAAAATAACGGACATCTCGAAGACGTGCTCTAAAAAAGCGGCGTACGGAGGGTGCACAGGTCCTGCGGGGACCTCAACCAAAGGCGAGCCCTGGGCCCAAAGACCCCGAGAAAGGGAAAGGAACTTGAACGAGGTCCTGCGGGAACACTGACCCAGGCCCTGGCTTTGAAGGCCAGGCTCTCGTCTCAGAAGAGCCAAAACGAACAGGAGAAAAGACAAAGGAGGAGGGGAAAACAGACGGGGAGGCTGGCGAGAAGCCGAGGGAGAAGAGGACCAAGCAACAGGCTGTCCATCCGTCCATCCGGACGGTTCCTCACCAGCCGCAGATGACACTGAGGACCGACCTGCTTGTGAGCTAGGAGGCGGCACGGCTGGCCCCGCTCTGCTGTCGGCAGAGACGCAGGGACACGCCTGAGAAAACCTCAGCGCCCAGACCTCAGATGCGGTTAACGGCCAGGCCCCAGGGCATCTCGGCATCTCAGGTGGCCGCCACCTCCTCGAGCTGCTTATGCCAGCAAAGGGGGCCGCTTTCCACCAGGACCACAGCTGCCCCTCTCTCTGTGGCCTTGAAGTCCTCCCTGATCAGTCAACGGGAATCTTGAGAATGCACTTACCCTGATAAACACCCGTTCAGGGGACAAGAGCCACAGCACACAGCGCGTGCTTACTAGTCCGACAGGCTGCAATTCAGAAACTAAACTGAAGCCTGCAGGAGCCAACACAGCCATCGCACCAGACTCCAGCTCCCAAGCTCTGGTTTTGGGGGACCCGCTCTGTGGAAGGTGCATTTCCAGGGATCTACAAAATCGGTTGAGAGGTATTTCCATAATGAAAACACAGAAAGGCTGCCTCATGTGATGCCAGCCCAGTGCTCCCAGACACACAGCCAAAACAGCCCTCGAACCTGCGCTAGAGGTGGATCTGCTCCAGGTCGGAGGTCTCACACCCCCTACTCACTTCACACACACAAGTTCATCTCTCTTAACAACAGTCTCTTCCTTTCAATCATGCTCCTAAGTGCCTCAAAAGCTTTCAGAGATAGACTAGGGGGTGCCTGCGGCAGAGGTGACCTAAGGTTACATGCTTTAAAAAGGGAAACAAACCAACAAAAGGCTGTGCTGGAAACTCAGTGTCCACCTTGCTGAGAACATCTGGTGTGTCTCAGACCCAGAGAGGAAACCAGGTCAACCTCTAGGGCCGAGACGGGTCATTCACAAGGGAAACCGGGGCAGAAAAGGACGTTTGAGTCTGCAGAACAGAAACGGGGCAATATCTGTCAAGAGGCAACAGACCTTGGGAGGCTAAAACACACTTTACTCACCGTCCCTCTGCAAGAGCGCGCCTCGGGGGGAGGCAGTGCATCAGAGGCCGGCAGCCACTGCACTGGGACCTCGGGACACAGGCTGCACAGAACAACTGTGTTCGCCCCCACCAACACGAGCCCCAAATACCCTTGCTGTTGGAGGGCACTCCCACACACATGTATGTGCACACACGTACATGCTCTCCGATTCCTTCCCACTGCCCGACTTACCAAGGATTGGCTGCACCTGAGGAGGAAACAGCCTTGTACAGCATCCACACACATGCACATGTGCACACAGACACACGCACGCACACCCCTCTGCCCTCCAGGCTGTGCCGACCCTGCACTCACCCAGGACTTGCCGTCCTGGACAAGGAAGTCCTGCTGCACGTTACACACGCACACACATACACGCACACACACAGGCCTGCACACATATGCACGTGCACACACACGCCCCGCCGCCCTCCCGGCCACGCCCACCCTGCACTCACCGAGGACTCGCTGTCGCGGACCAGGAAGTCGCCCTGCACGCCCCGCGCGTTGAGCGCGCACTCGGCCTGGTGGCGCGTCACGTTGCCATAGTACCACTCCCGGCCCGCGAAGCGGCCGGAGCGCGCGGGCCCCGCGGGGCCGGAGCCGGCGTGCGGGGCCGGGCGCTCGCTCAGCACCACCACGTAGTTCTTGGGCACCAGGCCGACCTGGCCGCGGGCGTTGCGGCAGCGCCACCACTCGGGGTCGTCCTCGGGCTTCTCCACCACCTCCATGGTCTCGCCCTTGTCGAAGTTGAGCTCCTCCTCGGTGACCGAGCTGAAGGGGTACAGCGTCTGCACCACGTGCAGGACCCGCGCGCCCTGGCCGTTGCTGAGTGCGGCGCCCGGCCGCAGGCTCGGGCCTCCGGGCGCGTCGGCAGCCGCCTCGTCCAGCTCCTCCAGCACGTAGTTGGACGGAAACCAGCCCACCTGCCCGTTGTAGCTGCCCCGCCACCAGCCGTCGCTGCACTTCTCCATGACGGTGACGCGCGAGCCCTTCACCAGCGACAGCTCGTCCTCGCGCTCGGCCGCGTAGGCGAACTTGACCACGGCCGGGATGCTGAGGTCGTAGATGCGGTCGGCGCCGCCCCCGTTGGCGGGGAACTCTGCGTCCGTACTTGGCGTGGGCGACGCGTCGCGGGCGCTGGTCTTCCTGCGGGTCCTGCCGAGTCCTGCGGAGACACGGCAAGGGCTCAGGGAGGGGACGGGCAAGGGCTCCCCGCAGGGTCTGGGCGGAGGGGCGGCTCTGCGCGCAGGATGCTGGACGGCTTGGCCGCGGGCAGCCAACCAGTCACCAGCAGAGGAAGCGACAGCTGCACCCGGCAGTGGTCATATGCCTAAAAGCTGGGAGTTACTGAAACTGATGGCTCTGCTTCCCCCCATAAACTGCCAGAGCACCAGCAAACGAAGATGATAAAACAGTGTAAAGTCTAAAACTGATTAGAGCATCCGTGCACCCCTCAGACCAAAAACAAACATAAAAGCACATCCAGACACAGGCAAGATGCCTTCTGGGTTCTCGTATAGGGGGAAGCTGGAGGAAATTAACTCAAAGGCAGGCCCCAGCTTTCAGACCTTCAGGCCGCCCTGGTCGCACCTCCCTGACCACCGTGGGGCCAGCATTCCCCTTCCTCTACAGGGACACTCAGGGTCCTGGCATCAGACATCCACCCCCTTCTCCTTTCTTCTTTTCTTTCAAAATGGCAGACACTTCTCACAACAGGTGGTGATGAGTGAACTGGAAAAAATTAGCTGAAACATTAAATCCAGGGCAGAATTTTCATATTCTGGTTGAAAACCCACTGGTGGGTTGGAGAATCTGTTTAATGGGGTGTGACCCGCTTGCATACATGAGCTGTCTTCTCCCCTTCAGCTACACACGTGTGCGTGAGTCAGCGCAGAGCTGTAATGTGAAACTTTCTTCTTCCTGAGAGTGAGGAAGACAGTTTGAAAAGCCCTAAGGTAAAAAACAATGGCTTAACCGGGTTCAACGGCATGGAATTCTGGGACTTTGTCGAAAGTGACCCCAGGGGAGGAAGGCATGTCGGGGGCCATGCCCCTGGACTGGGGAGGCTGGCCGGGGTCCCCAGCCTTTCCTGAGAGGCGGCTGCTCCCCCACCAGCTGTCCCAACTCGGTCACTGTGGGGATTTTCGTGGTGCGGAAGCTGTGGCCATTGGCAGGTTTCTGTTTTTTTCCAAAATGACACCAGAGCACTTTTGCGGGGAGCTTCTGCCTCTTTCTCCCCTGATTCCTTCAACTGCAGTAGAGACAGCTTGGTCCTGAGAATAACCTTTGCTTCTGCTACCCTGCTGGGTCTGGGGGTGGGGAGGTCGGAGGAATAAAACGCTGCATCATTATCATCTCTGACCTCAGATCTAGAGAGGACCCGCCCCAGGGACACCTGAAGACACCAATATGTGTGTGATCATTTCTCTTCTATGACTTTTCATTTTTCCCAGTAGGAGCGGCAAACCCTCACACCCATTTGCAGTCTCAGTCCATCTTTCCCAACTAAACGGTAACTAACCATGACCTGGCAGACCGGAAGCCCTCACCAGCCCGCGCCTATGCTCACCCCCTCTCTGTGCCACGTCCGGGAGCACACACTTTCTGGCACCTTCTAAGACCTGTTCACCTTGGACCAGAGTGTGAATTCCTGGGGCAGCCTGGGCCGTGGACAGGATGACCCTCCCAGAGCAGCCTGGCCACATCCCTCACCCCCACCCGGCCCTCGGGGACAGCCCACACGGTGGAGGACACCCAGGCAGCTCCAGCCCTGCCTCGATGGACAGATGGAGGCCCGGACAGGCATGTGTTAGCAGGATTTGGGATGAGCTCAAACGATGTGCTTTTCTTTCAGCTCTCGAGTTAGTCGTAAAATCCCCGACTGTGCAGACTGCCTGGTGTTGGGACACTTTGGTTGGCGGTTTCCCTGCAGCCTGTATGGGACCCGTCAGGCTGTGGATGAGAATTTCCAGAACATGGCTGTTAGAAAACCGTTCCAGCTGCCGGCACGCTGCATTCAGCGATGTTCAGTAACTTTTATTTCCCCCTGCAAAGTAATGATTTTCTCTGCAGCTTGTTCAATAATGTATAGACTGCAATACCTTCGCGTGAAGAAAACAAAGAAGGAATGGAAATTGCTGTCGGAGGGAAAAAAAAAAAAGAAAAGCAGGGTGCTGTTTTGTGTGGCACCTGCTTGGGCATGGTCAGGACTAACTTCCAAAGTAAAGGTCAGGCTCTGAGGGCCCCTTGGTTTCCTTAAATCTCTGATCCTAAAGTTGTGGTAATTAGGATGGAGACGACATTTCAGAGGTGGCACTGGGCTGCTGCCGTGGGGAGTGACCACCCAGGGGACCCTGGAGGTGGGGGCAGAGAGCCTCCCCAAAACCCATGCACCCCCCCCACCTCCCCAGCAGCTCGGGTGTCACCACCCCACCCGGTCCTGGGCAGGGGCTCCCGCACAACCGCCTGCCCAGATGTCCTGTCCCATCAGGAACTGAGCCCGGGCACCCAGCTGCCTGGGCAGGACCGGGTGGGCGGCCGAGGGAGGAGGTGGGCGAGCTCCTGGCTGGGCCACCCCCACAGCCAGGCTATAGCCCAGACACCCGCTGCGCTACGCAGCAGGCTTTATCTGCATTTAATAACCATAATAAAAAATTACACGAGCTCCGTCAGGAGTGGTGTTTCCAACCCTGGGAGCAGACAGCAGCTTTTAAGGGGCGAGCATCTGAGCTGGATTTAAAGGTGAATTAGACATTTCAGCCCTTGTGACAGTTTTCTGGTGTCGAGCTACTGGCTCTCTGCACCTGGGTTACACTGTCACTGATGATTATAAGCACAGGGTCACTTTCTTGAATAAAATTAAACACATTAAAGAGTGAGTTCTAGTAAAAGGTTGAATATGTCCTACATTATTAATGTCAGTGATTTTAAAGTCAAAATCTTTTCTAGTCTCCTTTTAAGATGAAGGGATGTTAGAACAGACAACTTGAAAATATGCTCTGTCATCTTCCAGCTGGAATTCTGCAGATTTAAGATAAAACATCAACCTGATTTGACATAGCTCTGAATACACTCCGGCCCGTCCATTTAGACACAGCACACCTGAGTTTTAGGAGCTCTGTGACAAACTCACTTTATTTTTGTTACTAATCAGATTTGTCACATATACTAGATTTAATCAGAAAATTTCCTTACACCTGAAATGTGTAATTTATAGTAAGTTAAGAAAACGGGTTATTAATCTGTGGGGCTTTTCCCTCATGAGGGTTAGGAAAGTCAACTAAAAACTACAAAAGGTTTTTTATCATTAAATGCCAAGGAGACCTGACAAGATCTGACTCAGGCACCAGGTGACTGAAGTGACTTTCCACAGACGAGGACGTGTTTAATGCTTGGCTTCCAACAGCTTTTCTTGGTGCTGCCTGTGCATTTAATTTGTGTCTTGTTTTTTAGACTCGCTCCCACTACTCAGAGAATGCCAAGTGCCAGAAATTATAATCAAGTATTTGAACAAAGAGGAAAAAACCCTCAAATTTACTGGACTGAAGGATGTTTTGAAGGGTGACCGTTTGGGATTGATGCAATAGTTTGCTACTGTTTTAACCTGTTCAGTTCCCTTCACCCCCATCTCTTATTCAATGAAACGCCTCTCTTCTGGGTGACTCAGACCAGGACTGCCCAGGACTACACCCCAGTCGGGCACGTCTGTGTGACCAGGGAGGGTCGGGGTGGGCAGGACGGAGGCGCAGAGACACAGACACAGAACCCAGACGGCGTGAGCTGAGGGAATCCAACCAACCTTCCCAGTGACGGGAGAGAACCCCCCCCTTTCCATTTCCATCTTCTTTCTTTATTTTTCGCTTTAGCTACTTTTGAATTGATTTCTGTCACTTCCGTTAGGAGCTCTGGAAAACTTCAAGGAAAAAAATAAAATTTTCTCAAGAGGCTATCAGCGTAAGTGCGCGTTCTTAGTGCACACCCCTCGCCCTGTGATGAGCTGCTGTATTGTGCGCTGAATGGAACCCCAAGTTCAGGGAGCGGTGGCCCAGGATGGGGGAAGGGGGGAAGGAGACCTGTAGGAGGGACGGGAGCCACCATCCCCGAGGCAAACCCACCCTTATGGGGTCGGGCTGCCAGCAGAAGGAGGGACAAAGGGGCTATTCACCATCCGCGTGCCCAGATGGTCCCTTTCCCAGCAGGCGGACGTGCCAGGAGCCAGCGCAGAGGGAGTGGTGTCAGGGGCAAAGGCCTCCAGTCACACGGGTCCTCGTGTCCAGGGCCCAGAACCAGAATTCCCACCCTGGTCCTAAGAAAGCCTGTTCCGTTGTGAACAGGCAGGCAAGTGGCCTGACCGAATGTTCAAGCCTGAAAAACACTGGTTGAGAAGTGCAGGACTTTCTACCAAATGTGAGAGTCAAACGGTATCGCAGATGACGAGGAAAAGAATTTAAAAAGAAAATTTAAATTAAAAAACGTAAGTAAAAATATATATTTAGCATCTCTCAACACATATACCTGACCCACCAGAACGAGCACCTGAGTCTGCAGACAGGTGCACACAACGCGGAGAGGATTCCACGTGACGTGGGAGCATCACTGGGCATCTCGGGAGACAGTGCCCCTCAGGGTAAAGTGGGCCTTCATGCAGGCCCGTCCTCCAAGGAGGGACAGGGAGGCTCCTGGGACCACACGCTGCTTGGACAAGGCAAACGCTGGTTACTGAGGGGCCAGGTCCCCGCTGGCTCCAGGAGGGGGTCTGGGTGTAGCCCGGCTCGGCCTCCAGGCCCTCGTCCACCGACGGCTTGCATGGACGGCGCTCAGCCTGGGCTCAGAGGCCGGCTCCTGGCTCTGCTGGGAAGAACCTTGCCACTCTGGACGAGTAACTCCAGTCGCCTGATTTTCATAGAAAAGCTTTGCACGGGGTTAACTCCAGGGCCCTTTCCAGGATTCTAGAAACTGATGAGTGAACAGGACTGTTTCAATCTCACATGCCAGGCTGTGGGAAAGCGAACACAGGAGAACCGAGCGGTCCTCTGGGTCCTACGGCCACTCCTGTCACCAGCGCTTGGCTGAGCACACGGGGTGGACCGCACAGCTTCAGTCACCTTAGATCCGCACGCAAGGCCCCCTCCCACCTCCCTGCCGACTGGAGCTCCACTCTGAAAGCCCGCCAGTAAATTTCCCGAGGCAGACACTCAATTGCTTTGCTTCTTGAAAAACCCAAGCTACAAAATCAATGGAGATTCCCTGCCAACAGCCACCCCAGGACGGCTGGCTTCCACGAGGAAACACAGGCAGAGCCCCGGCCCGAAGCCCACAGTGAGCTGCCCTCCAGGCGGCTCCCAGCTGTGAGGACCACTGGGGACAAGTGGATGCTCACAGAATTAATTTGTTCAGAAGGAGAGAGAGGAAGTTCAGAGAAAGTGATGGCGGCCTGGAGGGGCTGGTCAGGGGACAGACGTCTAGACAGAGGTGAAGCTCTGCTGGGTGACGGGCCTGCCTGAAGTCACTGCCATCCTCCTGTGTCAGGCCGGAGCCCTCCAGACGCCCGCCTGTCCTCCCCTCCTGTCCAGGGAGCAGCGGTGAGTGCCAGGCAAGGGGGCTCGGGAGACAGGGTGCCTGCAACAGCCTTGCAGCAACCAGGGGGGTCTGCCCTCCACAAACACCCCCTGCAGCCCGCACCTGCCCCCGGGGGACAGACAGGAAAGTATACTAGAAAGAAGGAACATTTGGGGCACACGGATCGGGTCTAAAAATGAGAGCACGCCATATGGGGACAGGCAGCTAGAAACAGCAAGAAGATTTTACTTAATTCCTAGGTATTTTTAGTTCACACTTCTCTGCTCTAAAACTGAAGGCTCCCTTTTGAGTAACTTTAGTCAGAAAAGGGTGTTCTCTGTGTTCTTTAGAAAACTGAAGTTATGATAATTTTAACAAGAGGCAACCCAGGTGCCAGCTGCCGGGAAAGAAACTGGGAAACACTTCACGTGATGCTCCTGTCCGTCCTCGGGCACCAGGGGCCCCGGGACGCGCAGTCTGCTGCCCCCGGCCTTCCCGAGGGTCCGGACCCTCCCTCCTTTCCCACCGCCTCTCCTGGCTCTTCTCCCGTGAGCGTTCTTTTGAACAATCTGTCTCTATTTTCTCTCTAATTACCCTCCCACTCATCTGTTGTGAGTATGTTTTGCATTTTTTGTTCTGAATACTTGGAAGCTTACAATATACAAAAACACATCCAAGTTTATTCTGGGGGGCTGGCACTACGATTACTGGAGACGGTTCTTTATTCTGTGGGCCTTGTGTTTGGCAGGTCATTCATCTGCACTGTGAGCGACCTCACCGGGCAGGATTCTGGAGAGTTCTAAGTCGTGGTACATTACGTGCGATTTGTGTAATTAGGTTTTGGACAGTGGTAGACGGCACAGCAGAGACTTGGGGGTAGACCTCGAGTGTTAACCCCAAAACCCCCGCTGCAATATAGGGAAGAGGTGCTAATTTGCTGGAGAAGCTGAACCTTTAAAATCAAACTGAGATGAAAAGAATCACCAAAAAAAGATCAGCTTCTTTTCCCTCGTTTACAGAAAATACAGAGGCACCGAGCATCCGGACCACTGATGCGCCCAGAGGCAAGGACCGTGTGCGCAGGGAACGCCTCCCTCCCAGCAGGCTCAGGGCTGATCCCGCATAGGAAGGGCTGATATTCTGGGGACTAACCGCACGGTGGCTGCAAGAAGCCACCTGCGCAACCCGACTCTGAGTGTTCGTGTGCGTAAATACTGAGAAAACAGATGCAAATGCCCACAGTGTTTATTTCTGGGCAATAAGATCACAGGTGATTTGTGTCTTTTTCGTATTTTCCAGATTTTTAAAAAAAAGTACGCCCGTCTTCAATGAGCCACTTTATAATAAGCCGGCATTTCAGAGGTCACGGTTCTGAGGGCACCTAGGCAGAAATCCGCGTCGTACGAAGAGCCTGTGAACGCCAGGCTGGCTGAAGTCCTGCGCACGCAGGTGGGTTCCAGCCGCTGTGAAGAAGTGGCAACAAAAACTGTTCTTCAGTAAAGCACCTCCCTGGGAGAGGCTTCCCCGTCTCAAAAGATTTAGCACACGCTTTAAAACGCCTAACCAGCATGGCTTTATGCTTTTATGAGTCAGGTCACAATCCCGAGGCGAGATCGCAGCCCAGGAGGGCTCTGAGCCCTTCACAACGTGGCCCGGGCTCCCCCAGCAGGAACGGTTCTGAACGACTGCTCCTCGCTGTCTCGGGAGGAGTTCTCTGTGATGGAAGCGGAGCTCAGACGAGATCTAGTGTATTTGCAAATAAGGGCTCATATTGTTTTGTTTAACTATAAATTATTAAAGGAAAAGAAAGAAGGTTAATCCTTTCCTAACAGAGAGGTCTTTGGGGGGAAGGTACTGCTTTCTTGAAGTTACTCTAACAAAGTATGATTGCATGATTAAATTAAACCCGCACCCAACCTCGGCAGAGCAGAGGACTCTAAGGAAGCAGGAGGTTCTGTGCGGTTAGAGACGTCAGCACATGGAGACTTGGCTGGGGACTGGTGCTGTTTTAGGCCAAACCAGGTGTCTGCTGGGGAAATCTCACCCGTGGGCTTAGCAAGTAGGCGGATTTCCATAGCAGTAAAGTCACCAATGTGGACGATGTCACCAGCACCATGAGGAGGTCAACGCTGGGGCTGTTTTCGACATTCTCACTCCTTCTAACACCCACTGGAGAGAATTTCTGCCTAATCAGTCTACAGTCACACTGTGACTCTCACAACACACCAGTCATGATCATTGAAACAGGAAGCCACGGATGCTTCAGCCCCCATCGTTTCCGTAAGAGCCTGGTGGGAGGCAGGAGGCTGTGGGAAGTTTTCTCCCCTTCCCCCTTGACAACGAAGCCGCGCCAAACGTGGCTGCGGAGGAACAAGTCACTCCACACGGTGACCTCCCTTCTCCTCGACCCTGCTCAGAGGCCAACAGAAAAGTCACGCCAAGATGACAAGGTCTCTCTTTGTTCAACGAAGCCCAAAAAAGACAGACAGCAAGTAGGGGCGTATATCCCTGGCGAGGGGAGTTCTCACCCCCAAGAGCCTTCAGACCCTGAGCAGCAGCTGCTCCCGCCAGATGTGGACGTTCAGGACATAACTGCACTCGCATTTTTACAATAAATAACTCTGGGTACCAACGTTTCCCAGGAGACAAGGGCCTGACTGACAGGAGACCTGGAGAAGGGGGTTCATGCCACAGATGAGGAGGGCCAAGGAGAGCCAGGGGGGAGAAAGTCAAAGAAAAGTGAACTTGGATTCTATTTAAGGAAGAGCTTTCTAACAATCTGTGTTCTCCAAAAATGGAATTGGCTGGCTCCACAAAAGGAGACATGTTCCAGCAGAGCTGGGTGGCCATCTGTCGGGGCGGGGGAGCGGGCCCAGCACCCAGCGCATGTATGGGCTGGCCAAGCAGGGACACCCACCCACTCTACTCTGAGAGCCCCGGGGACACAGCGCACTGGGCAGACCACAGCTCACGCGGAACTGAGCACTAGCCAAAGACGCGATTCAGAGTTCAGCTGTCTTCTCTGGTTCTAAAAACTGCAGGGAAAAATGCCAAGCTGCTCAGGGAATCTGGAGGCAACTCCGAGCTCCTGCTTTGTCTTATTTCACTTCCCACCACTTCAGTCAATTTCTGGGTATTTCATTCTTCACTAGCATCCTGAGAATGTGTTTTTTACAAAGGATAAGAAGGACCAAACATGTCAGCAAAGTTCAGCATCTCCCAAAAACCGTGCTTCATGTGGCCTTCCCCACGTCCGGACACCAGGGAAAAGGAACAGGCAGGCGGGGAGAAAGCCAGGCAGACAGCGAGCTGATGGGGGGTGCGCCCAGCAGCCCCCTCCCCGCCCTCCAGGCGGCTACAGCATCCCATTGCCACGAACCCAACCGTCCATGACTCAGGGTACAATGCCACCAACTTAGAAGAGGAAACAATTCATGGGGTTCAGCCTGCATTCTGCCCTCCCTCCTCTAGACAACAGGACAGGATTTCGTTGAGCCAGAAGATCAGACGGAACGACACACGCGGGGCTGTCGACATGCGTGGAGGGGTCACCCCACCGCAGGACCCTCCAGAAAGTCGATGCCAGGAGGCAGAAACGCGCGGGGGTCAAACATACACACGTGTCGGCTGACGTAACACTCCAACCTCGACACGACAAACCTGCTCTTTCTACACCGGGTCTCCTCGTTTTCAGAGATTTTCAAAAAAGACAAGTAGAAAGAGGTCAATATTAAAACAGACCTTTTTTTTTTTTTCTCAAACACAAACTAAAACAATGACCCCTGCACCCCACCCCCGCCCGGGAAAGCACTGGGCACCCTACCCCACCCCCAGGACAGCGGTGGTCCCGGTGGCTGACACTCACCGAGCGTGTCCTTGAGGTTCCGGACCAGCGAGCCCTTCTTCAGGCTGTTCTTCCTCTCCACGTAGTTGGACGGCACGTAGCCCGTGCGGTTGGCCGCGTTCCGCACCCGCCACCAGGTCTTGGAGTCGTCCAGCAGCCACAGACGCTCGTTCTTCCGGATGTCAAGCTCCTGGTCCTGCTGGGCCGTGTAGTCCCACTTGGCTATCACGATGACCTCCTCTGTCATCTTTCATGGAGTCCTCCTGCTGGCAGAACATGCGGACAGGCTCGTCAGAGACCCGGCCGCAGCCCCGGCCCCACGCACCCACCTGGAACGTCGTGCCTGACGGCTTTCATCACAGCCCGGTGGCCGGCCCTCCTGGGTCCCAGAAGACTCGGTCTTAAGATGACCTTCTTTTAGCATGCGTTAGTGTTCTGTTTAGCAACAGCGACCTTATAAAACAAACCTGAATTTTGTACGGCAGGAGTTCTGCGTGCTCTGCTAAAAACGAACAACAATGAAAAAACTTTCCAAAAAAAAATCTAAGTAACCCGATCATGAGTAATGTGGTCGCTGAAGTAAGCAACACCAGATACTGACAGCCGATACCCTTACAGCCATTTTCTCTGGATAAGCTGAATTTTATGAACGTATTTAATGTATATGCCACATCCAAATCGTAATGTGGTGTCCCGGACTGGATCCTGATATATGAAAAGAAAATTAGTGAAATCCACGCTTAGTATGCAGGAGGTCCTGGTTTCATTCCCCTCTTTCTCTGTTAAATAAATAAATAAGTTAAATAAACCTAATTATCTCCCCCCCAAAAGGAATTAAAAAATAATAAAAAATTAAAAAGAAAAAGAACTGAGCTGTAAAGCCACGAAAAGACACGGAGGACTCTGAATGCACACGGCCGAGTGAAAAAAGCCAATCTGAAAAGGCTGCCGACGGCGTGACGCCCACAAAGCCCCTCTTGCAACCAGACCTCCGTCAGGCTCCCCGGAACACTCATTGCCCTGAAATCCCATGTCTGCGTCTGCCTCACGCAGCCCCAGCACGGATCCTGCTGCCCATCCCCGCCTGCTCTCGGGAAGGGTCCTGTTAGGTCAGCAGGGCCCGGTCCCCTCTGATGGCTCGTGTTCCTCTTAGTGGTTTCCATTCACGGACGGACTTCCCACCTGCTCTGTGGCTGTAAATCCCCACTTCCCCTTCTGTGTGTGGGGGTGAGCCCCACCTCTCTCCCCTACTGCGGAACTCCCCTGTGGTACCACCCCCGCAGCCGAGCACAGTCTGCTTCACTGCTCTTCAACAAGTGTCATTTTTTTCTTTAACAACTCCAGGGACATGACTTTCTGGAAATGGCAAAACTAGGGAGACACTACAAAGGTCAGTGGTGGCCAAGGGCCGAGTGGGGAGAGGAATGATTAGATGGAACGCAAGGATGTTCAGGGCAGTGACACTGTTCTGAATGCTACGCTAACAGTAGACACACGTCATTACACATTTGTCGAGACTCATAAAACGTCCAGCAGCAGGAGTGAACCGAAATACAAAATTATTCCAAAATGAATTTTATTAGTGAATTTTATAAATGAAGTTTATTAATACAACAAAAAATACAGTATATTACATACCTAGTTAAGTCAGTTCTGAAAGTAACCAATGGCAAAGGTACACATGAACGACTGACACGAATCTAGTTACGAGCTACTTCAGCAGCTCCGTACATCTCAGGGAGAAGATGGGCCGCTGATTTTTTCAGCAGAAAAATTGAACACTTAGCCCTTTAAATGACTAGATGTTTACTCAGAGCTACGAAGAAATGAATAATGGAAAGACTCTGGACTAAAATCCCCTTTTCTGACAGAGAGGAGTTCTCATTATTTGCAGGGATGACTTCAGGATTGCAGAGGGGACACATGCACACCGACTCCACAGAAGCATGAACACCATTCTTAAATAACATGACACCTTCCACTTGATGCTAAAGACAGTTATAAATAATGCATGTTCTCCTCTTTTGTGAACGGACTCCCACATTCAGACGGCAAACCTTTCGGGAAGGAGGAGATGTTTAACAGACTTTCTGCACGATGTCCACAGCATCCAAGGACAGACTTTCACAAAGCCCATTTCCAACTGCAGAAAACCCCAAGTTCACCCTGTGTCTCACTCTATGCTGACCTTACCGTCCAGTTAGATCTTTGAAAGTCATGAAGGTCGTTTCTTTTTTCAATCATAATGGGAGGGGCCAGAGCAGACACAGGAACGGGGGTCAGAGAATGGTTTACTCGAATACCAGGCTTCTTTCTTAATGACACAGTTTTGAAGAGAGATTTTTAACAAGGACTGCCCACCACTTAAGACCAATCAAAGCAACTTATTAATTTCCTGCATGACTTAACTGCAGAAAAGCAGGGAAATGAGCTGGCCAGGCTGGTATGTCTCGGTGTGCACTGACTATCCCATGGGAGCCTGGAAAGATGTCAGTGCCTGGCTCCACCCTGCCAATAATATCGGAACCTCTAGGAGCGTGGCCTGAGTGTCCGCAGTGTCCACAGGCCCCCTTGCGGGTCCGCTTCCTGGGCCCGGAGCGTGGGCCGTGGGAAGGTGATCGCTCAGTCCAGGGGAGGACTCGAGTGCAGGAGGACCACTCATTCCATCTCCAAAACACCTGCCTTTCAGGGGAGCATGAGCTTTCAGGAGACAGGACCACAGAGCTGCAGTGACTTGCAGTGAGGGTGGGGGGGCTGGGGCCCAGAGGAGGGTGGGATGGTGGGGGTGCCGCTTAGGATGCGGGGTGTGAGCAGGACGGGCGGGGAGCCAGGGCTGAGCAAGGCGTGGAGTATGAGCAGACGCCCCTTAGAACAAGGCTGCAGATGCTCTCCCTCTGCCTCCGCGTCGGTCAGGGCCCAGGTGCAGGCCCAGGTGCAGGAAGGACCCCCCCCCACCCCCAGCCCTGCCCACCAGCACCTGGGACACGGACCCCCCTCTGCCTCGCGGGCTGCAGAGGCTGCCGGACGTCCACCTGGAGGGGCCCTCGGGTGGGGCCAGGGTGGGGGTTCCACCCCAGGCCTCGGGAAGCTGCCCCAGGAGCCCGGCAGCAGCCGTGACTCACCAGGAGGAGTACGTCTCTGGGTGCAGGAAGCACTGCAGTGGGTAAGAGACCAGCGCTGAACCAAGATTTTCCGCAATAAAACCAGACATACAAACTGACTTAAATTCCTAACGTGGAAAAGCCCCACCAGAAGAAAGTCTGAAAAAGTATATCCTGACTGACCACTGGAATTTTCAGTCAGAAGTGAGATTCTGATTTAGGCTAAGGTAGAGTCACGGAGGGCAGAGCCAAACGACATACACATGCGTGCCTCCAGCTCGGGCAGCTCAAGAAACCTTATTTCTGCCTTTGTTAACTAAGCTAGTTCCCGCCCGGCTACAGCCAACAGGAAGAAGCAAGCGCCGCAAATTTGCTGTCTTATAACCAGATCACTGTCCTGAGTGTCATGTGACCAGTCTAGACTAGAGCTTAGCAAGAATCCCATGTTACACTGAATAAAAGGAACTCTCAGAAAATCTAACTTGCTAAGCTGCTTTTTAAAGTCTTAGGTGGAAGAAGATTTAAAAAAAAAAAAAAAGCAACAGACCAGAATAGCTATAAAAACTTTCTTGGCCCCTTAGTTTTCACTAACTCTTAAAATAACATCAGTGCTATTCTGGGACTCTTTCTAAAAAGGATTCTGTTCACTGCATCTTGCTGGCTTATGGCTGGGTTACGTACTCCTCACAATAGTCAGTGTTCCCGTGACACCCAAAAATGGTCACAGATCCTTCCCAAAAGGTGCCGGGGACCACGTCGAACCACTTGGTCATAACTGTCAACAGAAACAGGGAGTTGAGTCTGGGATTCAGTGTGTCCACCTTGGCCTCGGCTTATTCTGTAAAATGGGAACAGCGAGACCTGCCTCGCCCCACGAGATACCGTGGAGAGCGCGGTGTTGAGGACGGCGGGGTCTCGCGTCATACACACGTGGGTGGCAGTCCTGCTGTGCACCTCAGCCCAGCTGCCCTTCTGTCACCTGGGGGAGCGAGCAGGGCATGTCACTTGGGAGCTTGTGAAGAAAGCTGAGCACAGTGCCCAGCACGGGAGAGCCCAAGAACGGGAACTCCGGTCGTCCCGAAAGCCTCCGTGTGCTGCAGAGCACTTGGGAAATGCCAGCTAGGCTTGTTCAGGGGCCCTCCCTGCCTCCTGTCAGGATCTAGGAAGCCCCTCCGATGCAGCACCCTTCCAGGGCACCAGGGCTCCCTGGTGAGCATGCAGACCCAGGCATAGAAGAGCCTCTGCAGAGAACCCTCCCCTCCCCTCCTTATCTAAGCGTCACCATTCCAGGTCTCCTCCCCAGAGGTCACTAGGGCACAACCTGCAGCCGGACTTACAAGAGCACGTGCATCACCTGAGGTTACCTGTTCGCCCATTTACTGCCCAGGAGGCCCTGCTCTGTGCCCGCAGAGGCTGCTGAAGCTTCAGCCACCCGGTTCAATAGGAAGTTCAAGGAGAGGCGGACTGATGACTCCAGGGTAGTATACAGCCACCTCATTCCCCCTCCTCTGGACTGACCGATCCAGCTGCCACCGAGAAGGACAGGGTCACGCAGCTTTAAAAAGCTGCCAGTCCCACGGTGTGACATAAACCTCATCTGGATGGAATATGGTTGACTAATTTCAATTCAAAATAGAGAGAGATGGACAGACAGACAAAACAAGGGTAACATTTTACCTCTAGGATATTGACTTGGAATTTCAGAAAAATACCTGTGTGTACGTGTGGCTACACACATACTAAAATACATGTCTGTGAGCAAATGACTGGTTTGGGGGTAACCAGGTAAGAAAAGAAACTGACTACATGGGAAAAAAAAAAAAGTCACCTTACCTTGATTTTCAACACACAGTCTGAATTACTCCAATAACATGACCTACTTTCAATATGGGTCTTAAGGATTTTTCTTTGTAATATCTCATGGCGTCAGTGCAGTTAACCAATTATTATGGAAACTCGCTCAAAGATGCAGTAGAAGGAATAATAGCCTGGCCCCCCCCCAAAGACACCCACATCCTCCTTCCTACAACCTGTGGCTACGTGGGGTTACGTGGGGGAGTTTAGGGGAGTTAAGTTACTGATTGGCCCATCCTGAGAGAGGACCCTGTGTTGCCCGCGTGGACGCAGTGTGGTCACAGAGCCCCATGTGAGCAGGGGAGGAGGCAGAGAGTCAGAGGGACCTGGGGGGGCGGTGCTGCTGCAGGTGAGGCTGGACGAGGGTACCAGGACTCCAGAAGAGGCAAGGAACGGCTTCTCCCCTGGAGATACTCAGCCTTGCCCACATCTTGATTCAGCCCCATGAGACCCGGCTGGGGCTCCTGCCCCCCGGACGTGTAAGAGAATCAACTTGGGCTGTTTTAAGCCACTGAGTCGATGGCCAGTTGCTCCAGGAGCCACCAAAAACCAACGCGGTGAAAGGTCGGAAAGCCAAGGTCAGTCCCAAGAAGGAGCACGTCCTTCGACTTCCCCCACTCGCTGTGGCGTTCTCCTCCGTGAGCAAACACTTTAAACGGCACCTCTGCGTCAAGGAGGCCTACTCAAGGCGACCGTCTCAGAAGCAGCTAAAACACCTTATAAATTCTTCATTACAGTTTCACGTTGTGCTGCACATGAAAGGCTTGCCAGATGCCAACTGATCTGACGGGAGCTGGCAGGAACCAGCGGAGACCGGGGCGGGGGGAGAGGAAGTCCCGTTGGCAGCTTTTTCCAGGCAGTATCACTAATGACGGAGAACAGGTGTCCACCTTAAGCAGGACACAATATGGAATCCAGGGGCTGTTCCAAGTCTCGGCAAGTTAATTAAGTTGTGATGAGAGTCAGGGTCTCAGCACTTCCCTGAGGCACAAAACTATCCTGGATGTCAGGAGAAAACGAACATCCGAGCAGGTGCAGCCTCCTCCATGAATGAGGAGGTGCGGGCACAGGCAGTGTCTTGAGTGGTGAGCCGCCCAAGGTCGCAGGATGAGCTGCCAGCGTCCATCTCATGGGGCTGTTTCCCAGGCGTCAGCTCCTCAGAGGCTGACAGTCGCCCTATGAAATCCAGAGGGTCTACAGATACGTGTAATGAATGTGGGAACCGGGGTTCACAGATACTAAATACTCTCATCCAGGCTACAAAGTGCCTGAGCGGGGATTTGAACCCACGAGAATGGTCTGATCACAGAGCCTGAGCTTTACCAGGTAAGAATCCTCTCCTACCTGGCAGCGTCCCGGGTGGCAGGATGCTGCAGCCAGGCTGAAAAAAGAAATCTTGAGGGTACAGGAGACGCCCACCCACAGGGACTGCATCCCAATTTCACCTGGGGGAACTGGCCTGTGACGTCACCTGGGGGAACGGAAGTAGCTCCCGGTGTTCCCGGTATGATCGGGGAAGGGCCATGTGGTCGTGCAGTGTTTTATTTGAGGAAGGGCAAGGGAAGGCCAGACGAGGTGGAAGGTTTCAGGTTTCCAGAGTTCAAAACACAGGGTCAAAGCCGGGAGGTGCAGCTCAGTGGCACAGCACACGCCCAGCACGCACGAGGGCCTGGGTTCAGTGTCCAGTCCCTCCATTAAATAAGTAAGTAAATAAATAAATACATAAGTAAGTAAAGAAATAAACCTAATCCCCTCCCCCACAAAATAATTTAAAAAGCAAAAACACAGGGTGGAGGAGCTTAGTTCCTCCGGACTCTTCCTCTGGGGGCTTATGGGGGGCAGGCCTGTCTGTGCGGCTGTCACCCGTGCGGCTGTCACCCGTACGGCCGTCACTCCGAGCAGACTGCCACTTCCCGCAGCAGCTCCTGCTGAGCGTGGCTGAACGGTTAAGGCCAGAGGCTTCGGAGTCACTGAGACCCGGGTGACCTTGGTTCCACGGGTTATTCTGGAGCAGCTCTTTTTATTAGGTTTTTAAATTTCTGCTGGATGTCGTCACAGTGGCCTGTGAAGTCTCTGTCTTTGAATCCGTGAAGGTCTCCTCCGTGGACCTGGAGGAGAGCCGTCCCCAAGAACGTTCCCTGAGGGCCAGGGAGCTGGGATGAGGGTCCCGGCTCTGCTCCCACCAGGTGGGTGACGCTGGGGGAAGTTGCTTAACCTCTGACCTCTGTTTTCGTTTTGTGAGGATACGAAACCAAACAGTCAAAGGAAGTACCCGGCATCTGGTCTGTGCGTGACCATTGTTAGACACCCCGGCCCCACACACACCTACGTCCACGCGACACCAAACGGCAGGTCTCACCGGACTTAAGTGCAGCTTTTACAGGGATTCAGAAACGCTTACATTGTCATTCGATTGGCTTCTGACACTGTCATTATATAATATTATATATTATGATGTTATCATTCAACTAGATAGTCCCAGAGCCACTGCTCAGAGCCGCCAGGTGGGCTCTGGCCTCCAGCCTCTGCTCCACGGTCTGGTCCCTGACTTTGTTCGGGCCTCAGTCCAGAGGTCCTGCCTTGCTCCCTCCTCCCACGCTTAAACACAAGTTTCCACCAAGCCCCGTCTGCCCCCGGCCCTGCCCTCCATCCTCCCCTCCGGGGCTCTTACTGACCCCTCACACATATTTTTATCATCTGTTTTCCCGCTGGATGTGATTCCTTGCAGACAAGGACCCTGCCTCCTGGCACACAGCGCACAGAGAAGGGCCTGAGCTTGGGTGTTCCCAGGCAGCGCTCGAAGGAGTGAACGGATGCTCTGTGTCTGTAGCTGGGGCGGCCTTGGCCACCAGGGTCCTCGCATGGGGACAAGACCCTGAGATACTGCGTCCCATGCCCAGGTCCCGATTTGCAGCTGGACCCACATTTAAGGAACTCCATGCAGAACCGTCTCACCTTTTGATACTGTCATAGTTATCAGACATCAGGGGTCTTCACTCGTGATGGAAGCCATGGAAAAATCCCAATTAAAAATTTAAATTCCATGTCATTCAGGCACTTTAAGTAAAAGGGTGAAAGTACATGGAATAGAAATAAATATTCATGAAATAACAGATCAATCACAAAGAGCGAATCTCCCAACCCTTTCTGGCAACGGAAAATGAAAGATAAAAGTTGAGCAAAGCTCATTAAACTCCTGAGAAGGCACCATATGACGAGACTGCATGCCTGGCCAAAATAATTCCAGTACTGTTAATACAATTCCAGCATTTAAAATATGTGAATTTATCTTTATCAGCCCCTACACTGAAAAAAAGGTTGTTGGACACTGAAACAGAATACATATAAGCCTCTCAGCAGAGCTATGAGAATCTAAGACTCCCCCTGATAGGAGAGCATTAACATTTATAAACAGTGGTACCCATTGCTGGCCCAGGAAAGGACTCTGTTCTCATCAATGAGTCTGGATTCTCAGGTGGGAATTATCAACCTTACTAGATCAAAATATGATAAAACATACTACTAAAGAAACCATTATGTCTAATGTCAAAGGATTGGTATCTGGGATATAGAAAAAGTGTTATTTGCACCCCAGGGTTCACAGCAGCACTATTTACAATAGCCAAGACGTGGAAGTAACCCAGGTGTCCATCGACAGATGACTGGATAAAGTTGTGGTATATTTATACAACAGAATACTACTCGGCCATAAAAAAGAATGAAATAATGCCATCTGCAGCAACATGGATGGAACTGGACATCGTTATTCTAAATGAAGTAAGCCAGGAAGAGAAACAAAAATACCATATGATATCACTTATATGTGGTATCTAAAAAAAGAAAAAAGACACTCATCAACTCATCTACAAAACAGAAACAGACTCACAGACATAGTAAACAACCTTACGGTTACTGGGGAAAGGGGGTGGGAAGGGATAAGTTTAGGAGTTTGAGATTTGCAAATATTAGCTGCTATATATAAAAATAGATTAAAAAAAAACAAACTTCTTTTGTCTACTGTATAGCACAGGGAACTGTATTCAATATCTTGTAACAATTTTAAATGAAAAAGACTATGAAATAAACATATGTATACGTATGTATGGCTGGGACATTATGCTTTACACCCGAAATTGACAGACTGTAACTGGCTATACTTCAATTTAAAAAAAAAAAGAAAGTCTGCACAAAGGAAAACCAAAAGAAGGCAGGGGTAGCTACTCTTATATCAGACATAATAGACTTTAAGCCAAAGACTGTAACGAGAGACAAAGGAGGTGATTATATAATGACAAAGGAGTCAATCCAATAAGAAGGAATAGTATCTGTAAATATTTATACACCCAACATTGGAGCACCTAAATATAAAAAGCAACTATTAACAGACCTAAAGGGAGAAACAGACAGCAATACAATAATAGTAGGGGACTTCAATACACCACTTTCAACAACGGATTGATCATCCAGACAGAAAATCAATAAGGAATTTTGTACTTAAGCTACACACGAGGCCAGATGGACTTAACAGACATTGACAAAACACTCCATCCAACGGAAGCAGAATACATATTTTTCTCAAGCACATGTGGAACATTCTCCAGCGTATGTCATTAGTTAGGCCACAAACACGTCTTAATAAATTTAAGAAGACTGAAATAGTATCAAGCATCTTCTCCCACTGCAATGGTGTAAGACCAGAAATCAACTACGTGAAGAAAACTGGAAAATGTTACAAATATGTGGAGATTAAATAGCATATTACTGAGCAAGCAATGGGTCAGGAAAGAAATCAAAAGAGAAATAAAAAAATACCGTGGGACGTTAAGAGATACAAACTATTATGTATAAAATATACAAGCAACCACGCTCTGTTGTACAGCACAGGGGAACAGCAGCAATTACTCCGTAATATCTTCAAAAGGAGCATAATGTATAAAAATATCAAATCACTACTTTGTACACCTGAAACTAATATAATATTGTGTATCAACCACACTTTAATAAAAAAAAGTTTCTTGAGACAAATGGAAACAACAGACCAAAACTCAGGGGATGCAGCAAAAGCAGTTTTAAAAGGGAAGTTCAGAGTGATAAAAATCCACGTTAAGGAGAAACAAAGATCCCAAGTAAACAGCCTAACTTCACACCTCAAGGAACTAGGAAAAGAAGGACAAGTGAGGCCCAAAGTCCGTAGAAGGAAGGACAGAAATCAGGGCAGAAATCAAATGAACAGAGACTAAAAAGATAATAGAAAAGATCAATAAAACAAAGCTGTTTTGCTGGAGATAAAGAAGACAGACAAACCTTTAGCTAGACTCACCTAGGAAAGAAAGGACTCAAAGAAAATCAGGAAGGAGGAGGAGGAGGAGGAGAAGGAGGAAGAGGAGAAGGAGGAAGAGGAGAAGGAGGAAGAGGAGGCGGCGACATTACATCTGCTACCACAGACATCGGAAGGCTGAAAGGGACTACCATGAACAATTACACACCAAAAACTGGACACCCTCTAAGTGGATAAATCCCTAGAAGCATGAAACCTATCAAGACTGAGTAACAAAGAAGTAAGAAATCTGAACACACTAATTGTTAGTTAGGAGCCTGACCCAATAATCAGAATGCTCCCAATAAACAAAAGTCCAGGACCATGTGGCTTCACCGGTGAATTCGATCAAACAAGGAAGAATTAATACCAATTCTTCTCAGACTCCTCCAAAGCAGAGAGGAGGAGCAAACACTTCCAAACGTACACCTCCATCCCCGGTAAACACCAGCCAGCCCCTAACAACGTGGAATCGCAGTCCGCGCTCAACTGCCCAGGGAGAATTAGGTGCCGGCTACAAGTTGTTAAGTTAATTCCATTGGAAAAGGGGGGGTTTGCCTCCATCCTCTTCCTGTGGTCTCCACACCCCCCAACGCAGGCAGGGTCAAGGCCAGGGAGTTCCGAAGACTTGGCTCCTGAACTTCCACATGGGGGGAGCTCCTGGGAAGACGAGAATAAGGACAGGGAAATGCAGTCCCCACACACAGGGGCTCAGGGACCCCTCGGGTCCCTCTGAGAGGCAGCTCGGACACCCCAGGACTGCTCCCCTCGGCTCAGCCCCAGCTGTAGGCTTGCTGAGGCAGCGCCTGCATGGGGTGCCTGGGACCCAGGAAATGCTTCCAGGGCTGGGTCCCCGCTTAGCACTTTACCAGGTCGGCACTGCCTTTGTCCTCCTAGGACAGGACCAGGGATGGAAGGACCAAGCCATCCCGTCCCCTGCGGGCACATCAGGCCCACTGACCCAACAGACTCGCTGCTGCCCCCGCCGTGACTGCCTACCTGATGTGGAGACCAGCGAACCCCCCCTGTGCAGGGGGCCCGTTACCCCCTGCCCACATCCCCCCGCGTTAGCACTCACTCGGGTTACCCTGCCTCGGGCGCCCGAGACTCACCACTGACGAACCCGAGGACAGCAGTGACCACAGCCCTGAGCGGTCAGGGGCACGCCCCATTCCCCAGGCCACGAGAGAGAGAGCCCAGAACTGTATCTTGTCTATTTTCGTAGCTGCTAAAACACCCTGCTAAAACAGTCCCTGCACAGGAAAAACAGCCTAGAATCCAGCTGCTCACAGTCGATATTTATTACACGAATGGGCTGATCTAGTGAGTTTCCTGCTGCGCATTTTCCAAAACCAAGGAAATAATTTTTAATAAATAAACCAGTGTTTTGGTGTGGCCCCCAAAACTTATAAAAGTAATTCTTTAAAATTATATGCATATAAATGCTTCTTATAAGGATACTTTGATGATAATCTACGTTTGACTGTCCACCCAGTGGTACCCAGGCATCAGCTCTTGCTTGTGCTTTCGCTGGGCGCTTGTGCAGAATACACTGCCCTAATTAAACACGCGACTTCCCCTGACTCACCACTTTCTGGAAGAGGACCCAGACAGTCACTCAGAGTCTGCTCATGTCACCTACAACCAGGACCTTCTAATGAATTTGTGTCAGACTCTGTCACAGATGAATCGCTCAAGAATTCTGACGGCCAGATTTGAGGACCTGCACTAATTTCTAGCTTACGTTCCCATGAAATCTGACAAACTGACTGATAAGCAACTGCCTTTATAAATGACCTAGTTTTAAAAGGTTCCACTTCAACGACTATTAAAAATATTGAGTGGTGATGCTTAAGATGTTTTTTTATGTAAGGGAAAGCTCCCAGCATTGGACGTGAGACACCCAATGGCGCTCGGATCACTTAAGGTCTGGGAGGGAAACCTGGAAGTGGCCGGAGGGTTGTGAAACCAGTGAGAACCAGCACCGTCCTGGGGGAGGGCACAGCTCAGGGTCGTTTACGGGGACACGGAAAGAAGGAGAGCTTGCATCAGCTGGCAGGGATGAGATCCAAGCTCTGACTCCAAACCAGGACCCAGACGTGGAAATTGTAACAGACGCCCCCAAATACATGTGAGCGGGTGTCGTTTCCGTCAGAGAAATCACAAAGGCGAATTCATAATGTTACCCTTATGAACCACTGCACATCGGTTCCACGAAGTTCTGCTGACCACACATCAGAGGGGAACAGAACTGAAATCAAGGAGGTGGTTACAAAAAAAAAAAAAAAAAAAAAAAAAAAAAAAAACCTCAAGGAGGAAAAACTGATTACAAAAATTTTAGGAGAAGTTTTTGACCAAATGAAAGAAAATCCTAATTTATATTAAACTCACAGCAATCAAACCAAGCGATTTTTATAGTTCAAAGTTACAGGCTCAAGGCTAGTTTAATACAATTTGTGAATAACAGAAGCAAAATGAGATTCTGAAGAAATGCTCACAAATGGGGTGTTATTCCTACAGTTACAGGAGCAACGCTCTGCAGGTGAAACTGGACCTCCTGTTAAACCACGCCTACTGCCCAGCCGGGGCCGGGACCCCGATGGACAGGACCACCGCACAGCATCTCTTAACACCTAAATCAGATGTCCCAAACCATTCGTGAGGGCTAAGAAATGTCTGCTCTAGAGACAGCCTTTTGTCCAGAATCTGTTATTACCGGAGCCCTGGGTCTCAATCCACACACTGTATTACAGATACGATTTTATTTTAACGCACACAGGCACGTGTCTCATAGAGATAAACCCGTCCTTGGAATCCTTATCTGTCTGCGTGTTTTGCTGCAGACTTGTCTTCCCAGCATCCAAGTTGGAATGAAGCCTTCACAAGATGGGACTCACCCTGAAGATGGTTCCCATGAACCCTGGACCCCCCCAGCACAGCACACAGGAAACCCAGCTCCTACAGACACAAGATGACCTGTCCGGCCCAAGAGCTGAGGCTGGGGCGTTTCACAGGTTGGAGGTGCCCTAAGGCCATCACGGGACAAAGCAGGAATCTAGCGTTTGAACCAGATCCCTTGGAAATTTGTATTTCATGAGCCTCCACAAATCTGAGCCCTGTGTCCTGCCGTTTCACTAACGTAAAACCTACTTTCTGCGCAAATCGAGCATCTGAGGCAAAAGCAGCCCCCCCCCACCTGTTTTCATCAGAAACACAGACTCACCTTTGACCTCAGTAACAAGAGACACACAAAATGCAGGTGAATTCTTAGGGACCACAGCCCTGGAGTTACGAAGCTGCAGGAATTCTCCGAGGTCTCAAACCCAACTCAAACCTCAGCAGGGAATTAGGTTCTGGGAAATCACTGATATGAAAGGAGCAGACGAAATCTGAAAAGAAACAGAAATACCTGTAGATGAAGACTGCTTGCTTAAGTAACTGCTTGAGAACTAACTGATCATTCTTTTTGTTTCAAACCAATATTTGTAACAGACTACATAAAAAATACTTACTGACCTCGACCCAAACAGAACACGCTCTCCCCCGGCTACAAGCTCCTCCCCCGCATCAGCTCAGGGGGTGAGGCCACACACGCCACAGAGGGAAGGGACAGGCAGGGTGGGGACCCCCACCATAACCAAGGGACCTAAGCTTCCAGGTCTCTTCCAGGCCCTCCCACGCCCTCAAAGGCTGCCAAAAACAGAAGAGAGGTTGCCAAGTGGGAACTCAGGAAGCCAGTCTGGGAGAAGAATCACAGAGCGTGGATATTGTCAGAGGCCCCGTCTCCTGCACTGGCTGTTCACAGAGGGGGCCACCTGCCGGACCCAGACCTCGGTGCTCTAACATCCCCGCTGGCATCTGAGGATAGCATCCTGAAACCACAAGAAGTCAGGACAAGAAGCCTGACCGCATGACCCCCACCCCTCCCTCCCAGCTGTGGGGTCTGCTGTCACCCCACGGCCCCAACACCTGGGTTGCTATTTTCAGTCCTTGCCTAACATCTGAGGGGACCTGGAAGCTCCGTGGACTCCAAGTGAGTTCACCAACACCTTTAACTACACTTCAAACCCAGAAGGGGTCTGCGCTGACAGTGCACTCTGTTCATTCACCCGTACCATGGTGATGACCCGAAATGTGAAACACTCCACAGAAAAGTCGAATTCTATCTCAGTCAAACAGAAGAAGCTAATTCCAGTAGGGCTATCATGAAAATGTTACAAGGCAAGTTCATAACTTTTGATTACAAAATGAATTCCGCTTTATGCATTCTCTGGCATTATTTTAGAGAATAATTTCTGTTTAAATATACAATTTAACACAAGGGCAGGGCGACGGGCAAACACGCTGGGAACACTGGGTGTGGACAGCATGTCAGACGTCCCCCAGGACGACGGCACCCCTCTCCCCCACCCCGGCCACGCGTTTACAATAACTTGATGACAGCTTCTCCAGAAACAGGAGTTTCGGTGTCTGGACTCAGGTCCTGACTGAGGATTCCGAGTCCTCACCGCTGGCCTCACACACGCCACTTATGGGAGAAAGCCGCCGACTCAACGCAGCCTGGCCCTCAAACACCACCCCTGTGCTAGGGTTTTCAGGGGTTCTTCTGGACTTAAGCCATACTTTTAAAATTTTCATTGAAAAGGAACGTGCCTGGAGTCGGCTCTCCCCAGGCTGGTGCACGCGTGCGAGGGTCCGTCTGGGCGGCCGGGCCGGGGGCTCCCTCCACATGCGCCGTGCCCTCCACGGGGATGTTAATTATACCCACTTGACACATGGCTTAACGTTCTCAGAGAGGTTAAAGGTTCTCCTTACGAGGCTTGAGAGTGAGGAACACAGGCCTTCAAAACTCTAAACCCACCGCACCAGGAGCAAACGTAGTGCTGGAGAACCGATTCACCCGCCCGGGACAGGGGCACGGTGGCCGGGATTTGGAAGCCCGTCCTCTGATATGTGGTGGTGGGCCAGGCGGGAAAGCTGGATGGATCTGAGCTGAGACCCTGCTGCAGGGTCCCTCCAAGAGATTCGTGTGTGAGAAAGGGAGGTGGCAGTGTTTCCCTTGAGAAAAGCATTTTTCCAACAAAGCGTCTGTGCACGGGGCTCACATCTTACACAGGAATGAGCAGTGATTAAAGCCTGTCTCCTACTGGGTTTGCATGATGTCTGCCCACCGCTGTGTTTAACGGGTTTTTAAGCTTATTCAAACCCGCTGTTAGGGACAGCGTTTCAAATCAGCTCTTAACTACAACCAAGATCTAACTGATCAGGAAAGCATACGCTTTTGTGCAGAAAACCACCCCCGACTACAAACACTCTCAGGTGCAAGGTCACGGGGGACAGTGGGGGCCGCGCCCAAGTCATCACTCATGGACACTGACAGCCCGCTGGGGACACAGGGAACTGGGTGCACTTTTCTTTATAAAGGTATTTCTCCACTAATGCTAGACACATCCCTGAAGAAATAAAAGGGGAGGAGGAAGGAGCAGAAGGGACTAACACGAACACCAAAGGCATCTCTTCCTCCACGTGGATTTGGACCCCGAATGATACAAAACTTCACCACTGCAAAATCCAAGGGAGTATCGGAATTCTCTGCAACACTGAGGGTTTCTTTTTCTCAACTGAGTTTTGAAAAGTCCAAGCCCAACCTGGGGCTCTCCCAGTCTTGCCGGGGGCGGGGGGCGGGGGGTCAGCTGCAGGACTCTAGACATGAGGGTGGAGGACAGGAATTTTACAGCAATTAGATGAGGGTGATGGATGGACAGGGAAGAGCCTGTGGCCTCTGGCGTCTGGGAAAAGCCCCAGAGGTAAAACATCTAAGCTCTGGAGCAAAAGGCTGGGAAGGATTCTGTTGTTGGTTGTTGCTCAGGTTGCTTTTTTTTTTTAAATCTTTAAATTACTGGTAACTGAGATGCCTCCTACAGAATGGATCTGCTTCCTAAGAAACCATGAAAAAGCACCTCACTGTGTGTTTTCCTGCTTCATTTCTGACGGGTAACCATTCAGCTCGATGTCCCCCCCCATTCCCGAGTAGCAGTGATGCTCGCACAGATACAACAGTACCCCAGAAAGGGGCTCCACAAAACCCCACAAAATGTGGAAGGAGAAGGGAGTGGAATGCATTACACTTTCCCATTTGGAAAAAAGAAAGGCTAATAGTTATAAATATGTATCTTACAGAGAACAAATTTATGATTATTACAACTGACTAGAAATTTTAATATGACTGTTTTTAATTTATTTATTGTTTTAATGTTTTTTAATGGGGGAGGTAATTTTAGGTTTCTCTATTTATTAATTTTTTTAAACAGAGGTACTGGGAATTGAACCCAGGACACCTTGTGCGTGCTACGCATGCACTTTACCACTGAGCTATACCCCTCCTCTCACTGTGTTTTTAAAGTATATTTAGCTGCTTTTGAAATGGTCTAAATCTAAATAATTTAAAATGGTCAAAGTGTATTCCCCATGGTTTCCCCAAATGGAGACGCCGTCACAGTTCTGTGCCTTCGCGTCCACTCTTCAGCCATCCTGGGTCCAGCTCGGCACCTCCACTTTCCCAAAGTCACTGCCCAGCCCAACCCAAATCATCGATCAGGGATGAACTCAAACGTCCCCTCTTCTGGGACGTTCTTCATAAATGTCCTCCGTTCCTGCAGGAATCACTCTTTCATAATCCAACTCCCCGTTTAGAGGCCGTGTGGACCGGAGGCGCCTCCGGGAAGGGGCCTGCACATGCTGGCGTCCTCCCGCCTTGGCCACACGGCAGGCTCTCGACAAAATGACCCTGAGCAGACATCTGTATCCAGTAAACTCTGGCTTCCTTAGTCCTACCTGTGAGACCTGTTACAACTGTCCGGTGCCGGGCACCGTTCCAGAAGCCTCTTCTCCTAAACTTCCATCTGAGGACCCTGAACCCCTTACGCACGTCACAGCGCGACTCTGCCAAAACCAAACAACAGTTCCGTGGATGAACCATCCGTCTTCCTTTTATTGCTTGTTTTTCTTGAGTATTTCATCTATTAAACAAATCAGCAACGAGCCAACAAGGGGGACGAAATCAAAGAGCACTTCTAAATCCTACAGCTCAAAGCTATACAGATGACGTCCTATGGCAGCTGTCCAATTAGCGCCATCCCCAAAGCTCCACAGTACCGTGTCTGGGCTGAAATCCAATTAAGTCATTTCTGTCTGAATGTCCCCAAAGAGCCTCCCTGCCGAGCTCGAAGTGGAAATAATCGTAAAGGCCAGATTAGCTGTGTAAGCACTTCCAGGGCCGAGACCAGACAAGAGCTTGAAAACCAACATGCCCAGGCTTTCAACCGGGCATAAAGGAAACACGTGTCAGTGACCACCTGGCGGGAAGAAAACGCACTTCCTCGTCCAGCCAGACCTTTTCAGACAACCCTCGTCCCATGTGGGGTCAAAGCAAAGCTCTGAGCCGTTCTCTGACACGCGTCGGCAGGTGAGACTTGGGCTCCGCAGAGCTGCCGTGTGCGCAGAGGGAGCGCGCACGGAGAGACGACAAGCCTTCTCTGACTCACCCTTTCCCTGACCAGCCCCTCGATGCACATGACTGTCCCGTAATGATGTGCAAAACAAGCGCTGTGAGAGGCTGAGGGGCAGGATGGACACAGGAGGAGTGACATCTCCCCTTCACCCTGGACCCATTTCTTCGATTTACAACTTGGCAAAAGACAGAGGATCTTCAGGTTACGCACAGGAGCTGAAACACAAGTGTTCGAACAGCGCGGTCCAGACACGGAAAGGGTCCCCACCTGCCTGTCCACGCAGATCCCACTGAGACCTGCCAACTGGACCCCCTGCAGGTGGTAAGAGCTCCTGGCTGGTTACGATGTCAACCCCTGGTAAGGCCCACTGCCGCCGAGAAGGAGAGAAAAGTGGAGAAAGGTGGAGTCAAGAAACCCCTATCCTCCAAACCCTCAACATCTGAACACTAGGCTCGTCTGAAGGAAGACTCGCCCCGGTGATGGGGCCGTCCACGCCTCTGCACGTGACGGAAAGGACACAACTGGATGCTAAGCCCAGCTCTGCATCTCACCAGCTGGACCACGTGGAGCTGCCACTTAGCCTCAGACACGAGGGGTCAAACACGAAATGACAGGGCGGTACTTCTGTAATTTATTTGCTGCAAGAAAACTCACCCATAAAAAAATTCAGTTCAACTTTTCTAGACAACTTTCACAACCGTTTGGATAGTTTGCTATCCAAACTATCTGCTATTATCTGCCTTAGAAGCAAAAATCTGAGGAGACAAACCAACAGCGTATATATGAACGTAATAGTTGTAGATAAAAAATAATTGATGACGGATTCGAAAAAGCGATGTCTTCACACTGTAAGAAGGAAGAGGGAGGAAACAAGAAAAAACAAGACGATTTGAGCAACTCAGTGCTTAGCTATTTCCAGAACATCTGGACATACACATAAGAAACCATGGCCTTGCCTCTTGGGGGGCCATCTGGGCGCCCAGGACAGGAGGAAGGCTTCCCTCAATGTCAGGTTTCAAGTGCCTTTTTTATTCAAGAAAACAAAACCAAACCAAAAAACTATGCATTAAAAAGTTAAAAAAATTTTTTCAACAAAGTAATGACAGAAGACAAAACAAAACTCAGGACAAGCTAACGACTCCTACGCCTTTCACAGAAGATTAAATTCCACAGACACTTATGTTCAAATCCACATCTCCTGGAGGTAGGAGATAATCTCATATTGGCTCTGAAATGGATGGGTCACAGCCGTAATTTAATGAAAATGTAGTTATAATTTTGTTCTCCTAGGAAATGAACTGAATCAGATTAACACAGCTAGTCATCCTGCAGTCAGACCTCACTCACGGCGATGAAACCCCTTGGAAACCTGCAGTTAGTGCCAGAAGCTTTAAAAAGTTATGAAACCATAAACTAACGAGTCCACACTGAATCGCTGAAAAGAGCTGCTCAGTGCCAAGTCTCCCAACTGGCTTTCTTTTCTAGATGCAGCCTGTTTCCGGGGGAAGGCAGGCGCTGATTGGATCCCACAGTTTAAGGCCCTCTGCTTTTTTTAATTGAATTTAGAATCAGTTTACAACGTTGTGTCAATTTCTGGTGCACAGCATCTGCTTCCGTCACACGTATACACACACATATTCCTTTTCTTATTCTTTCCATTATAGGTTACTACGAGATACTGAATAGAGTTCCCTGTGCTAGACAGAAGAAACGTGTTGTTTATCTATTTTATACATAGTAGTCAGTATCTGCAAATCACGCTTTGTTTAACTGATGATGGTTTCAAAAGGCTTGGCACCTGCTGGGGAGAACCACACGGCATCCCAGCCTGGCTGGGAGTCCCTGCAAATCCAAGGATGTCTTCTTTCACTGTTTCTATGCCCCTCTCCCCCGGGCCAGACAGGAACCCCACAAGGCCAGGACCACTAGCCCCCTCATACAGCAGAAGCTGCCTCCCCCAAAACCTGGTCCGCGCACACAATTTACACCAGAGGAGACTTTCTGGGGCTGAATCCTCACACCACACAAGCCCAGTGCCACACACACCAGTGATGTTCTCGGGTCTGTTTGCCAGAAATGGTTTATGTTTTCCTAAAGTCCTAGATGCAAAAATCTAGTTCTGGAAGAGAAGAGAGAAAAGGGAGAAGAAGGAAGAAGGGACGGAGGGACCCAAGCTCTCAAGGCCCTTGGAACTGAGGAGGGTTTGTGACTGGTGGCGCTGACACTACGGCCTGATGACTTGTGGCTGGGGGACCGCCACCCTCCCTCGAGCTGCCACAACCAGAAAGGTCCCCAGACAACGGGGATGCTGCCAAACGTCCCCTGGGGATGAAGTCACCCGGCTGAGAACCACTGAACTAGAAATACATGTAAATCAGACCGAGTTTGGTTTTTTTTTTTGAACAGACTAGACAGAAACGTTCATGTATATTCATGTATTTTCTAACTATCTGGAACATGGTTAGACTATCCAGGCGGCTGCTGCCGTAAGTACCCCTCCTAAAATAACCGAATAACAGGCACATTCCGTTTAAGTCAACGTCATGATTAGCCAAGTAACAATAAAGCCACGTGATTAGGACACAACTTTAAACTCTTGTTTGCGGTAAGTGTGTGGAGCACGCTGTCATCAAGAAAACAAGAAGTCTTAAAAACAAGTATCTTGCGGGGGAGGGTGTAGCTCAGTGGTAGACCATGTGCTTAGTGTGCACGGGGTCCTGGCTTCCAACCCCAGTGCCTCCTCCTCTAAATAAAATACAAATAAATAAACAAAACTAATTACCCCCCCACAAAACCCCCCAAATATCTAACTGTAGGCAGATATGTACGTGCTTGCATTAGAAAGCAAAAAGTAAAAGGGGAAAAAGAAAAATAATCCTTTTAAAACAATGACCAAAGGGGTTAGGAGAGACAAGGGCTAGAAATGCGAAGCCGACTTCTCTGAGGACACGTCTTTGGGCCGTGGAACCATCTCAAAGGTTTACATAACTATAAACCAATGTTAATTTTTAAAAGTCCTAAAAATCAAAAGCATCATGCAAACAAATTAGTTAAATTATACACTGAGGTGATGGAGTAAACATAGAGAGGAATTTTCCCGAAAGACTTCGGAACACAATAACCTGACTGTATTTTCCTAGCAGGATAAGCCCTGAGGATGAAGACACCTCCAGCTGCTTTCAGTGCTCACTTTGTTGAGAAAAATATGGGTAGAGTTAAACATTTATATGGGTTGTGTATAAATAAAGTGAATAAGTAATTATGTTAATGTTCCTAGGGACAAACGTTTTCAGCCTCACAGAGATACAAATATAAAAATCAAAGACATAAACTACCTTGTACTTCTAATTTTGAATTAGAAATATCAGTGTGAATTTATAATAGATGATGTTAAAAAAAACAAACAAACAAATAAACAAAACCACGTTTGTTCACTGAGAAGGCCCAAGCACAATGGCCAACCGGGAGCACTGAGCATCCCTGACTCCCAAACTGTGGTCCCTAAATTCCATTTCCTACGGAAGGGCCCCCTGGCCTGGGGCAGACACGGGCTGACGGGGCCTGAGGCCACACAGCTTCTCCACTTCGGTAGCAACATCTCAGGCCAAGAGCAGGGGCATGTGCCTGAGAACGTAGAAGCCACCGACCTTGGGCAGCTGGCCCTGGCCACAGCCAAGCCCCCTGCAGCCCAGCAGCAGGGACGTCGGCTACGAGGGAGGAAAGTGCTCGAGAAGTATCTGAAATCATGAGCTCCTGATTTCTCTAAAAACAAACAAAAACCTCGCCGGTGGCTTATGAGGATGCTGGGGAAATGGCACTAATTATTCTGAAAACTGCCACATAAAGGGCAGACTTCCCTGCATCACTGGGGCTCAGACAAGAGCTGTGGGTCCTCCTCATCGGGCCAGTCCGCAGAAGGGAGGCAGGCTCAGGGGCCAGCATCCCTCGGCCCCGGTGACAAATCGTGGACAGAGGCGGCGATCTCCCCACCTGCCCGCTCCCGCGTCCTCCCACGGAAGCACACACACCACCTGAGGAGTCATCTTGCTGGAAAATCAGACCAGAACTGGCTCTCGATCTGGCCAGCACTTTACAGGACACACAGGGACACAGGAGGACGCTCAACGGGAATCCAGTTAGCAAACCACAGCAGCAGGAAACCCAAACTGGGGACAAAAGACCCTGCCGCACAAACAAATCAATCCACAATGGAAAAAAAAATGATAGGGCGGAGGAATCAATAAATGATTCAACTGCAGTGTATGGACCTTATTTGGATCTTGGTTTGAACAAGCAAATTCTAAATAAAATTTTTGAGCTAGCTGGAAGTTGGAACAATGGCTGTCTACTTGGTAATATGAAGGAATTTCTGTTACTGGACTATTTACTAAGTAATTTTCAGATGAAATAAATTGATACCTGGGGAATGACCTTAAAAAGAAGTGGCTGGAGAGAGTGGAGGTCAGTGAAACAAGACCCACCAGGGACCGGTAACTCCCAAGCCTGAGGTGCTCACAACTAGCCGTTCTGTGACTCTCTCTGCCTTAAAAGAACTACACTGAGTATGATTGTCCTGTTAACTAAGAAACCCCACCTTCCAGGGAGCGACAGTCAGGAACATCAGGAAACATCGCTGGAAGACCTCTGGAAGCCTCCAGGCCCCGCACCACTCTGCTCACACGGAGGCCAGCAAAGCCGCGCCAGGGCCCAGAACCAGTCACTGGAGAGGCCACAAGGGGCCCCAGCTTCCAAAGCCTCATCTCTGGTGATCAGGGCCGGACTGGGGAGGGAGGAGGCTGGGGAGGGCCGCAGAGGACTCTCTACAGAGCCTGCACACGCTCGTAAGCTTGCTGCTCACAATCAGCTGAGTACTAAGACACGAAGTCCCTTCCTTCTGCTTCTGAACACACTTTCAAAAAAAAAAAAAAAAGGAAAAAAAGAAAAACAAAGTTTTTTAGCAGTTTGAACCTGGCCCCTGCCAAAAATGAAATCAGTTCATGCGACAATCTTGAGCACTGACTCCAAGGCTCAATATACAAGATATTATAACATTTCGTGTCCTGTGAAAACACAATGACAAACAGCAGCTGGGTCACCTCCACAATGATTGGACTCTCTCTGCTCGCCCTCCCAGATGCAGGAAGAGTGTGTAGCAGCTCTGATTTGTCTGAATATAAAATTACACAAATCAGAATATAAGCACTTCACAGAGGTCACTGGGATCAAGCTCTAGCACACAATGAGCCAATCAGAAATGCTCCTTACTTTAGAGACAGTTACCACACAGAGCAAGTGAGCACACCACAGCACCGTAGAAACATACACGTAAACCCACGGGTAACGGGTAAGGACACTCACTGGCCGGAAAAGGCTGTTTCAAACAACTTTCCAGGTGAGCAAAGGAACCCCCCTCTTCTCTCCCCCCAGGCTCAGTCGGCAGGTGGAAATACTCCTCCTGCCTGGGTAGACCATTCGGGTGGGAAGAAAGATGACAAACGTCCATCACAAATACCATAGTCAGCACTGTCCTGAATAAAAATGGGTTACGTCACTGCCAAGTGCCACACGCTGGACTGTGGAGTGCAAGCAACACCCTTGTCACGGAGCTGAGGGGTCCGGATAACCCAAGGTGACCCTGAAATGCAGATGCCCTGTCTTCCGCAGGGAAAGAGGCATTTCGTTTCGTCCTGCAAATCCCAAACTCAGTCCAATTTCCGACCGTCACAAGGCAACAGGAGAAAGAAAGAAGAGAAAGGACTCCTGCTCTGGGCGGAGGGAACGTCCCTGCCACCAGCTTCCCGTCGCCTCTGCTGAGGCCACATCACCAGCTCAGGCAGCAGGCTACCTGGCTTCCCTCGCTCCAGAGGAGCTCAGGTTTTCATTTTTAATCTTTTACTAGAGAAAAAACGTAACCCAGACATATTTATGGAGGACTAAGACTTGGAATATTTACTGAGTTTCTTCAGGCCAACGTAGTTTACAATACTCAAGACAGCAAAGGTAAAAAAAAAAAAATACACCATTCTTCTAACAGTTGCCTCCCCAGGAATCCCACCCGCTGGGGGAGCCCCTTCGACGTGCAAAGCGCGCAACCAGCAAGAAGGGCGCAGCTCAGCGCCAGCCCGGCCCCAAAAGCTCTTCCGCCCCAAACAGAAAGCACGCCACACGCGAGCGACACGCAGAATCCCAGAACACGGCGCCCTCATCACTAACTCTTGTCTTTCACCTAAAGTTGTATCAGAGCCGACTCACATCGGCCTGGAAACAGGTCACATCTCAGCAACATCTAAGCAGGAACATATTAACACAGAGACCGAGAGTCAAGCCTCCATCCGTCCCAGAAACTGTTCTCGCCTCCTTAGCCCACCTATTGAATCCCTCGTTATGGTTTTCTGAGTTCTTCTTTCAAAACATCTTCGGGGGATTTGCCCTTTGCCCTCCTTCCTGAGCTGGTACCCCCACCAGGAATAAGAAAGGCAGCCGACACGGGGTGGGGTGGGGGGGTGGTGTTCGCTGTTCACCCGGAGGCAGGAAAAGTGGAGGATGAGACACACAGAGGCCGGCTCTGCTGCCCCATGGTCACCGTCACTGTGATCAGAGGTCCGGGCGGGACAGCAGACACACCCCAGTGCATTTCTGGGCTCGGCCTCAAGAACGGAGGGGCTGGAGCAGGGCCACTGTCCTGCCGGACGCCCTCCAGGGGAGCGCACGCACAGCCCCGCTGGCCGAGCCCAGGGAGCGGCACAGGCTGCCTGCTGCCAGGGCTGAGAGCCCGAAGGGCCCCCCCCACTGACACAGGGCACCCCCAACCCTCCGCCACCACAGGAGCCCTGAGAGGAGAGGGAGGAGCCTGCCCTGGGGGCTGACCCCTGCACGGGGGCACCTGCAAACACAGGAGAGTGTCCCTGCAGGGTCACATGCAGCCCGGGGAGGGGGTGGCAGGCCCGCTTCCCACCCCTCCAGGACCCACGCCAGCTGTCTTGTGCTCACTGCGACATCTTTATTTACAGAGGAGGGATTTGGCTAAAGCAAATTTGCAATAGGTGAGAGAGTTGCTAAGTGTGTTTTAATAGACACGAGGCTGGTCTTCTCAGACGCCGTGCTTAGCATGGTGACGCCTCTGAACTGACCTGTGACACAGAAGGGGGACCTGCCCATTCCAGGATGGCTGGCCCCACAGCTGAGCTGGGGTCGAGCCGAGAGAGCCACAGAGGAAGATTGGATTGATATTCTTTCTTCACCTCCCAGTGCACCCATGCGCTAGATCCAGCCTATCCAAAATTCCTGAGAGGTTTCCACTTCCAACAGGGCCCCTGAGGAAGAACCCTGTGACCAGAGTAGAGCAGAGGCCACCTGGACAAGAAGGTCAGCAGTGCTGACTCCCAGCTGAATCGAAACAGAAAGAAACCCTAGGTCACTTCTCACCTGTCACCTGCAGTCTGATGGCTAAAGATCCCCAGAGCCTGGGCAGAGCTTACACTGCCCTGAGAGATGGCTGGACTAGAACCAGAGGGGCGAGCTGCAGCAGGGCGAGCTGCAGGGAGGAGGCTGCAGGGGGGAGGCTGCAAGGGTGAGGCAGCAGTGGGGGGAGGCAGCCAGCCTACATCAGCTGCTCAATGACCAAACCTAGTGGACAATTCTCAAGTTCTTTGTCCTGGTCATGTTGCAAATGTCAAAGATCCCTTTCTGGACCAGGGGACACGCAGGACACTCAGAATGTAGCCACCCTCCGTGGGTCGGAAGGGAGGGCACAGGAAGCAGCCCCGAGCACAGCTGGGTGACCCTGCACCTGTCACACCCCTGCACGGTGACACAGGTCCTGCCCCCGCCCCCAAACTTTCTTCGGCTGCTTCCAGGTGACGTTGAAATTTCAGGATATTTGGCATGCTTATGGAAGTAAGAGACAGAAGTCGGGAAAGGGAGTTTGTTACAGAAAACCCAGGGTGTGTGACTGCTCTAGCTGGGACGAAAGTTGGGGGTCTCTCGCCCCCACCCCCACCCAGGACTCGAAAGGGAAGTGAGAGCTGCTGGTGACATGGGACAGCAGTGCAGACCCGGAGTTCCCTGGGGGCAGCCCAAGGGCCGCACGTGGCCTTCTCCAACCCCCCTCCTCCCCAGAAGCGGCCTCAGTCAGGGACATCCCGGTGCTGTGCCAAGACAGGCCAGGCCAAAACACAGCGGGGGCACTTTCTTCAAAGGAAGTCCGAGGTGGAGGTCCCAACCCCGCTAAGGAACTGAGGGACAGTTGTGCCTTATACCGGGTGGGGTTTTTTGTTTGTTTTTTTTTTTAATGGAAGCACTGGGGATTGAACCCAGGACCTCGTGCATGCTAAGCACACGCTCTACCCCTGAGCTACACCCTCCATCTTGTTCCCCTTGTGTTCTTTGGTAACCACAAAACCAAAAGGAACTCTGACAACCAGCTTGCCACCTCACTCACAGGTGAGGAGATTACGAGCATGACTAGAGTACAAAACAAAAACAAAAACAATCACATTAAAAGAATCCAAGTGAATCAGAGTAGCTCCTGAAAGATACACTGGGAGGTGTGGGCTCTGAGCCATGAAGCCAGGCCCTGAGGTCAGGACGGAAACAACCTCATTTTCAAGAGGGTCTAATCAGCTGGTTAGTCTTCACTCCTCTGTCTCCAGCAGAAGCCACTGAGGTTAAGTCCTAAACTCACAAATAACATTTAAAACCCAAAGGAGGCAATAACGAACGTATAAAGGGGCTAGAATGACAACTGAGCTGAATAAATAAGTGGGAGGGAAGATGAATTCAAACAAACCAAAATTTGAAGTTAAATTTTAAAATTACACTATGGTTAAAAGTAATACCAAGAAACGATACATGCGCATATACGCACATATACATGTGAATCTGCTTTACAAAAATCTAGTGGGTCCACGGGGGTCGGGGGGGTGGGTGGGGACAAAGATGGGGCAAGACTGGCCCTGCTCGAGAAAGCTAAAATGGACGGTCTGAATAGCGGTTCTCCAACTCAGCGCCAGAGAGACCCCGCGCCCCCAAGACAGGCCATTAGGAAGAGGCAGACAGAGACTCCTGGAGGGGTCCGTCCTCTAGTGTCCCTCACAGCCCTCCTCCCCCAGCGGAGACCACCTGCCGCAGGTAAGCCAGGCAGACGGAGGGCAGCCGGGGCGGGGGGGGCGGGCGCACCTGCTGCCGTTCCCACAGGCTCCTAGCCGAAGCCCTTCTGCTTGCTTCCATGACAGCTAGTTTTGGGAGGGTGGCAGGGAGGGGACAGACAATCAGGCCCTCAAATCACCCTGGGAGGGAGGCAGGCAGCCAGAGAGCACTGGGAACAGCGGCCGGGAAAGCAGAGATCCGAGTGACGGGCGGGCCTGACAGCCGAAGGGAGCCTGCGACCCCAGGACGGCTCTCACTTCAGATGGAAGAAAGTAAGTTCGGACCCGCAGCAAGTCACGTCAGCCAGGCTGGATGCTTTTCCTCGAAGAGGTTATGACGTCAAAGCCGCTTCTGTTATGGCTGCGTGTTTCTGTTCCCCTCTTCAAAAATGCATGCATTGAAAACCTGGTCCCCAGGATGACGGCATTTGGAGGCGAGCCCTCGAATGGTAATTATAGGTCTGCATTGGGCTCACAGAGAGTGGAGCCCCTGACAGGATGCATGTTCCCAGAGGAAGAGGAAGAGGACAGAACCCTCCTCCATCGCGTGCGGATGCAGCAACAAGGCAAGCCAGAAAGTGCCTCCCACCCGGGACCAAGCCAGCTGTTCCCCTGATCGTGGACTTCCAGAACCATGAGAAATAACGGCCTGCTGTTTACGCCCCCCAGCTGTAGTGCTTTGTTATAACCACTTCAGCTAAGACAGCCTCTATTTAAGGAGCATTAGCTTTTAAAAAATCATCCTTTTTTGTTTTAATTTTCTTTTTCTTTTTTTGAAGCAGGAGGTAATGAGGTTTATTTCTTTATTTGTTTTAATGGAGGCACTGGGGCTGGAACCCAGGACCTCGTGCATGCTAAGCACATGCTCTGCCCCCGAGACACACCCTCCCCCTAAAATACTACCCTTTAGTCACATGAAAGCAACGTTAGACCTCACGTAAGTCATATGATGAGAAAGAATGGACAATTACTCTGAAATATTTGTCCAAAATATAACTTAGTTTCATGTTTCTTCCTATAGATTCAGAACAAAAGGGGAAAGGGAGAAACAGCGATGCCAGCAGAGGACTGTCAACACTGGAAACTGAAAGGATAAGACATCTAAAAAACGAATCACTGCAGCTTACTTCCCCCAAAACGACTCTCCTGAACATCTGAAATAATAAAAAGGCTAAACGTGACTTTCCAAAAATCCTTCCCTTGACCTGTTAAAATTAAGGTGTCTGGATGTAAAATAATGGAAAATAATAACTCAGACCACTGACTGTCAACACCCACACCGCAGGCGCGCAGTCCTCCGCGGCTCAGCGCACGGCGCCAGCTGTGAGGCACGGCCTCCCTGTCAGACAGGCAAGCCACGGCCTGTGCCCCCGGAGCGCACCCTTTGGAAATGAGAGGTACTCTGTAGCCCTCTATGACCAAGGAAATTATTTTAGATGTGAGCATTTCTGATTGCACACACATTCTACAGGAAGTTTCAGCACTTCTGAGCTACAGAAAGACACTGTTTTATCACTTATGTAGCTACATCTCTCAGCATGATAGAAGTCAGATAACAAAACACCATTCTTCAAAGATTTTCAACATTAGATCACGCTCGGGACTAAGTCTGCTAACTCGAGTCACGATAACAGAAATTCCCATCGTGCCCTTAAAGTTTAAAAGCATTTCAAGAAAGCCATGTCTAAACTATTACATTTTTAAAATTCTGGTTCTTAGACATTCCTTTAGCAACCATGCCCCACTCACACAGCTCCTGGACTTCACTTTCTCTCATTTCTCCTCATTTTGGTCTTCACCACAACCCATTTTCCGGTGAAGGCCACTGAGGCCCGCAGAGGCAAGGTAACCCGCCCGAGACACGGTCCCCGCAGTCAGCCACAATCCGAATCAGGCGCTCTGGCACCAGGATCTTGGGTTTAAAATTGCAGGAGAAAGCTAAAAGGTAAACATGACAAATGCAGAATGGTCACGCCTGGGACGGAGACCAAAGCCTACGTGAGGAGCAAAAATCCCAGCTTTTCTCTGATTTTCCTCCTGAACCAGTTTTATTGGCGGCAGAGCCTTGATGCACACACTCCATGCCAGGGACGAGCCTGGAGAGCCCGACTCCCGTGGCGGGAGCTGCCCGGCCCTCTGGGGACCTCCTGGCCAGATCTCACCCACCCTGGCTCCACACCACCGGCGCCTTCCCCGCAGCCCCCTCTCTTAGAAAACCTGCAGCCACAGACGCCGCTCCCCTGCAGCTTAGTTACCCTTCTCCAAGTTCTTCCAAGCACACTCACAATTTCTATGCCACACTTGGGAGTTCTGTATCTCTGAGCCTCCTCAGAAATGTTACTATATTTTTCCTACATGTGCTTCCTGAGAACCACGAGCTGGGGGAGTTACCCGCACAGGGAGAGGCATGATTAGTCCGGAGGGTAGAGAAGAATGTAAAATAAGAACGCATCAGCTGTTCTGCAGAGAAGGAGTGTTCTGGAATCAGGCACAGCCAGCTGGGGAGGAGGAAGGGTGGTGGGGGGCAGTGCACGGCTGTCCCGCAGGGGCTCAGCAAAGACACGTAGTCTTGGTCCCCCGTTCCAGGCACAGAGCTCCTAACCCCTGGGAACCTCCTGAGTGACAGGAGCGTCCCTTGTTACCAGTAACCAGCCCCTTACCCAGCACCCATGGTGATGCTGACCAAGTGGCCCTGGGCTGGTCCTCTGCAGGTTCTGGATGGGGCCAGCCAAGAAAGACCAACCTGCCCCGCCCCCAACTAGCAGAGAGAGGAGAGGGGCTGGAGACTGGGTTATAAGGATCCAGAACGAGATTCAGGGAGCCTCAGGGCTCATGAACACCATGATGTGCTGGGCGGGTGGGGCACCCGGAGAGGGTCCCCAAACTCTGCACCACCACCTCCCACCACCCCTAGCACCTCTCCTCCTCTGGTGACTCCTGAGCTGTATCCTTTGCAATAAACCAGAGAGAGTGACATGCTTTCCTGATTCTGAGTCATTACGGCAAATTAGTATACCTAATGGGGGGGGGGTTATGGGAACCCCCAATTCACAGCCAGTCGGTCCCAAGTACAGGCATCTGAAGTGACAGGCAGTCTTGTGGGACAGAGCCTTTCACCTATGAGACCTACACCAACTCCCACGAGCTGGTGTCGAATTCAACTGAGTTACAGGACACAGAATCAGAGACCAGTCCAACCCGTGAGTCTCTGGCCACACGTGGCAACTGAGCACTCAAGATGCAGCCTGTCCGGCTGTGTCCTGCTCTGAGGACACGCCGCACCCAGAGACGCCACAAAAAGAAAAAGGACAAAAGTTTAAAAATCCCATCTCCTACTAGCCATTTTTTAAGCTGAAATGATATTGGGCTAAATAAATACGTTACTAAAATTAATTTCATCTCTTTCTGCTTTCTTAATCAGATTACCAGAAAATTTAAAGTTCCATATTCAGCTCACACGTGTGGCTTCTATAGTGCTTTCGTTTCTAGAAATTCAGGGACTGAAACCCTTTCCGTCTCCACTTTTTACACGTGGAAAGAAAGCAGCCCTCCGGACGGGAGGGTGTGAGTAACGAGGAGAAAGAATGCGCAGTGGTCCGGCCGGGAACCACTGGGGTTTGGGAGTGCCAGTCTGCCGCCAAGCACCCTTCAGCGACCAGCATCCCTGCCCCCATCTCAGAAAAGGCACTCAGCTGGTGCCAGAGGAGTGATGGAGAAAGGGCTCCCCGCCTCACCCCCCACTCCTCCCTGCACACCGGTGGGCAGACCTTCCTGGACAAGGGCCAGACATCTCGGGCTTTGCAAGCAATGCTTTCTGCTGCGATGACTCAACGTTGCCCTGTATCCAGGAGACAACCACAGGCCAGATGTCAGTGGACGAGCCTGGCCATGTCCTAATAAAACTCCCCACAAGAACAAGCTGGGAGCAGAGTCGGCCCTCAGGCCAGAGTCTGCCAACCCTGCTCTACACTGTTAACAACAAGGCAACAGCCCCCAAATGGAGTCACTTATGGTAAGTCCCATGTCACCAAACAGACTGAATTACAGCTCTGCTCTCCCAGAAATGGAATTTGAACCCACTCGATCAGGAAGCAGCACCAGTGAAGGACTCTGCCTGGTGGGCCCTGCCGTCCCTACAGGAAAGTGACCTTGTAACAGCCCGCTCGCTTTGTCCAATGTAACCTCCTGGGCCAGCTCCCTCTGGCGATTCAAGTCCTCGCTCTGCCCAGCTCCTCGGAGGGCCCCTCTGTCTGCTGGGGGTCTCTGCCCAATTCATGCATCACTGAGTAAAGCCAGCAAGACCTTAACATCCCCTCCGCTGAATTTTGTTTTTTAACACCACCAGGAAGAGAAAAATACACTCCCAAACACGTGAGTCTCTCATCAGTGCCCCCAAATACCAACTTACAAAGGTATCTTCCACAAAACACTAACGAGGGTTTTCCTGAAACCAGGCTGAGCTGGGGAAGTGAAATTCTGCCAGGGGACTTGCTGCCAGGCGTGCCCACTCTCACCGGACATCACGAGAGGGCCACTCGGGTACCGTCACGAGAGGTACTAAGTTTACAGCAAATTGCACTGGGTCACCAGAGATGCTGCACGGGACAAAGACAAAATTAAAACGTACACCAGGGGACTGGACGGTGAGCTACAGTCTTCCTGGGCAGTGTGGGCCCTGCTTCTGCAGAGGGGGGTCCACACAGGGCCCCGTGTGTGTCCTGACCCAGCAGACTTCATGCACAGGTGCCTCCCACAGGGGCGGGAGTGGGGAGCAGCTGTCCTGGAGGTGCCAGGGCCTGAGACCAACGTCATTTTTCTCTTGACTCCCAGCTGTGACCCACACTCTACGTGCAGCAGGAAAAGGGACCAAGAAGGCGCCGCTGGGTGATTACATTAAGTTGAAAACTTTCAAAAATAATGACTCATAAATCTAAGTGAGACTTAACGAAAGATGGAAACAGCTTGCAGGGAACCCCACACGCCCACCAGGTGGAGGGGAGGCCAGGGCAGGAGGTGTGGGGACTGACCAAGGTGGCCAAGCAGCACACCTGAGAACCCCCGCCCCCTGGCTTCTCTGCACGGACCACCCTGGGGGGTGCTGGTGGATAAACCCCTAGCGCACATGGCACTGGCAAAAAAGAGCATCAGAACCCGGAGGAGAAGGAGAAACAAAGTCAAGCCGCCATCCCTTCCTTCGGCACCGGCACCTCCACTGGCAGGCACCCCCAGCGCCCGCATCCCTGAGCCCCGGCCTGTCCCTCCCCCACCCCCTTGGTGCCCCTTTCTCCTTTCACGTTCGTTGGAGATCTTTCTGGAGGGTACACTATGATGGGGTCTCTGCTGTCTTGAGCCAGTGTGTTGGGAGGAAGGTCATAGGAACCCGGCACAGAAGCAGGGCCACAACTTCAGGGAGTCCGCTCGGCAGGGAGTGTGGTCAGCTGAAGGGGGCGCAGGGAGAACGGCCAGGTCTGGACACAGTGACAAACTGCCACCAACAGCAGCTTAAAACCATGCAGGTATGTGTATCATTTCTGAGTCTGCACGGCTCACCCAAGGTCTTCATTAGTTACCAGACAACACTCAGCTCAAACACACAGGCCCCGTCGCCTCCTTGGGGCGTGGCAAACACGCTAACAGCATTTGCAACTCTTTCTAAAAACGACCATCGAGATCCAATTACCTTTTAAACAACAGTCGCCCCATGACCTGTGTCTCACCTGGCCTGAGACCACACAGGATAATCAGCTACAACACCGCCTTTACGCCCCAAACCAGGCTCCAACGCACAGACAAAAGCCACGTTCGCCCTCCGAGGGGCAAGTCGTGGGAGGGCTGAGGACACTCCTGAGGCTGTCACAGAGTCCCTTAAAGAAGGGCCACTAGCTGGGAGGTCGGCTCCAAGCGTGGGCACGGGGCCCAGCCTTGGGACAATGGGAGGAGCTCTGACAGCCACGAGCACTGGCCCTGGTCCTGCCATCAGGGCCCCTAGACCACATCGACGCCAACTGCTTGTACGGACGGGCCCTTCCACTCTTCTAAGTGTGGTTCGGGTGAAACCAATGCTGAACGTTGCTGAGAATCCTCGGGGCCCTTTAGAAGGGCGTCATGTATCACAGATGCTACCTGAAGAGCCACGAAGACGTCCACACCATTTAACCCCGCAGCCCCTCGCTGAGGAACTTACGTTACGGAAACGACTCCGTAGAAGAAAAGAGCTATCAGAGGTGCACGCGGCCACCTCACCTACCGGAGCAGGATCTTAAATGACCAAGTCAGCGGGCGACTCATGGCCCTGAGAGAGCTGTCACTCTACGGCATGTCCTCCGGCAGCAAGAGAACACCGCAGAGATCGCCAGTGAGGTGGGGAACGCTCACGTTAAGAAGAACGTGAAAATGCACAAATGGTGACACACACGGACAAGGACTAATTGCAAACGTGAAAAGTTTCTCTTTGGGGACCTGTAAGATTACAGGAGGCGGCTTCCTTTTTAGATACAATCTGTAAGAGTTAGGAGGCTGCCTTTATCATTAAAGGAAACTCCACCAAAAAAAAAAAAAGAAAGAAAGAGGGGTGCCGGAAGAGGTAAGTCTCAGGAAGCCAGGTCTCGGGTAGGTGTGTGTTCAGTCTGCACTTTCAGATCCTTTTACCTGGCCGTGCTGACAGCCCCACCTGGGAAGCCCAGAGCAAGTGAGTAGGGTCACCCTGTTACCACGGGGGGGACGCCCGAAGGCAGCTGTGCTGACACCTTGAAGCCCGGCAGGTGCGGCCCAACGGGGATGCCGTCCTGGCCTCGCCCCAGCGCGAGTCGGTCAGGGATGTGGACGCCCGCCTCCCTCCCTCTCTCCTGCCCAGCAAGGATGCACAGCCGCCACCAAGGGTCACTGCACTTGTGTGCAAATGTAACACGCTTGCGTGTAAATGCTTCAGGGAGGCTGCATGGCTGCGTTCGGATAAATTCCGCGTTTAAGCGGGGATGAGGCAGCCTGAGGGGGCTGAGGTCCAAATGCAGTGAAGTCCAAATCAGGCGGCACAGGAGAAACGTGAAGTAAACGTCAGCGATCACCGCGGCCGTGGTAACACCCGGGGAAGGCCCCTTACCTGCAGGGACGGTCCAGCAGGCGGGACCTGCAGCTCCGGGCACCGATTCTTCTTCCCAATCATTTCTTACTTTATAACATACTTCTGTTACCTCTGGGGTCAAAACCTCTGGGGATCACTTTGCTGTACACCGACAACCAAAAAGTCAAACTCCATCATGCAAGAGATTTTTTAAAAGTCACTGACATTTCCCTGATACTGGAAGTTATTATAACCCCCAAGTACCAAATCCACAACCCGACCCAGTCACTGCCATATTAACTCACCACAAATCCCAGGACACTATTTACATTAGTTTTTTTAAGACAATAAACTGAGAGATATATTTCCCACTATGACCACTTAAATAATTAAATGTACAGAACCAGTGATTAAGCTTTTTATCTAGTTTGAATGAGGTTATTTTTAGATTTTTCTTACAGTCAATGGATTTTACTTTCTGTCATCACTGCAGGACTGGAAAGAGTTCTGTTTGGCAGCAAAATCACTTTCCTGCAACGCCTGCGTGGATGGCGTCTGGCCCGAGGCCTGGGTCCCAGCAGCTCTGACTTCAGACAAGACAGCACCAGGGCCCCGCCGGGCCCACCCCGGTGCCGCACACCCCTCCCAGCGGCCTGGTGACGCCCAGGGGTGCCTTCTCAGGATGCTTTCACATGGTTCTCATCGCATGCAATTGTACTAACGCACAATTATTAAAGTATTATTTAAAAGACGAATTTGAGATACAGTAACATGTCCTTCTGTGTTAGTTATTGGTGAACAGGAGGCAGCAGGTCTACACAGCCACCGTAATTCCAGAGGAAGAGGAAAGTCACCCAAATACTAACCCACCTGCAGCCACCGCCACGCGCCCCGGAAGCCCGGGCAGTTCTCTGATGACCACGGACAAGCCGTGCTGCCTACGCTGGCAACGGGAGGAAACGCTTGATTTCAGCTAAAAGCTAGTGAAGATAAAAGTGTAAGTTTTCACCCCGAGGTCACGGCCCCCGGGAAGTCCACCCTCTTCTGGCAGGGCCCCTGGGTTAAGCACCGACTGTGGGGAACCGCTCAGAACGTCACAGGATGTCATGACCTGGGTCCATCAGACTCAACAAATCCCGGATTCCAGACTCGGGCAGGGTCACCGGAGGGACCGGTCAGGGCAGAGGCTGTTTGCTGCTGTACCAGGAAGGCCTGCGGATGTGAGGGAGGGGCGGCTGACGCGGGAGCCCAGGACTGGACCAGCCGCCCTGGCCCAGGGCTCTGCCGCCTCCTGGCTCCCCATTTCCCCGCGAGGCCTCTTCCATCATGAGGGCTGGAAGGAGGTTACGAGACCTCCTCGTTCACCTGCTCTCAAACGTGGAGCCATGCTTCCGGCAGACTTGCTATGAAGAAAAGGCGAGACTAGCCAGCTCCCAGAAACACTGTCCTTAAACGATTTCCAGCAAAGCGGGAGTCCTCACTTTCACGCCGTCATCCTTCCACACACAGACACCGAAACTCGCAGAGACAACCTCAGTCCAAACAAACATTCAGAACAAAGGTTTTTAAAAACTTACCAGAAACCCGCAGGTCAAAATAGAAACCATAGCTCATTCTTTAACACGGGGGCTTGGATTTAAAGAAAATAATGTTCAAAAAAGCCACTGCAGAGGTTTATATTCAGTCAATTTTAATAAACAAAACGCACCGATGCAAGTTACACGCATGTGGATGAGCCTGGATGAATCTCTCTAATCTACGGAACTCTGGGTAAGCGGTGTCCCCACAGGGCGCCATCCACCCCCCACCCTCAAATCACACCATCTTTGGGGGGTGGGGTATAAACAAGGAAGTGAAACAGGCTACTGGCTTAAACCCTGACCCTTTCTGTTCCCCAGAGAAAGGCCAGCCACTCTTCCCCTCTGTCTAGAGACAGACTTTCTGGAACCTTCCATGAGCCACCAGAGAAGAGGCCCACCTGAGCCCCTCCCCCAGTCAGCTCCTGAGCCCGCTCCCACGCAGCCCAGCCCTGCTGGCTGGCAGGCACACCCGGAGCTGCGTCACGGCACCTGGGCAGGCGGTGGGGGCCGTATCTGTGGACGGAGCGCATCTTCCCTGAGTGGAGATCCATGCAGCAGGCCCCCATCATCGGCCAGCCCTTCCTCCAGCCAGAGGACAATTTCAGCACCCCCCTCCCCGGGGTCTGCCATCTCAGAGCACAGAGCATCCGGTGTGCAAGGAAACCAGGAAGACCCGCTGGTGGTTTTATTTGCCCAATTGGACAAAGTCCAAGGACACGCTCACCATCACACATGCACACTCACTTGCCCTCACACTCACACATGTGATGAAACCATCTCAGACACGCCTGGCTTTGAGGACCTCCCTACCCTGGCCAAGAATGACCCTCAGGGCAGCGCTCCCGTCTGTGACTCCACTGTCTCCCTCTCCTGGGGGCACCAGGCTTCCTTGCAAAGACTGCAGGACAGACAGAGGAGAGACCAGGTCACTCCATGGCGGACACGCGGGGACAGCCCGACACACGGAACCTCAGCCGAGACGGTGAGGGCAACATGACAAGTCACGTTGCTGTCATGCACCCCGACAGGATGCGATGAGAACGGCACTTTCCCTCCTGGTTCTTCTCCCTAAAACCTGGAGCCCAGCCCACCTACGAGCAAAACCAGACAGATCCCAACTGAGCAACGGTCCACAAAACACCGGATCCGTGCTCCTCAAAGCTAAAAAAGTCACCAGAGCAGGGAAAGTCTGCACAACCATCACGACCAGGAGGCGTCTGGGGAAGACTCAGTGTCCTGGTGGGGTCCCGGGACAGGAAAGGACGTCAGGTAAAAACTAAGCACATCCAAATGAAGTATGGGCTTCCATTAACAACCAAGTACCCGTACTGGTCCACCAGCTGTGACCACGTCCCAGTGGATCGCGAGATGCTAACAGTGGAAACCGAGTGCTGGGTTTGGGAATTCTCTGTACTTGCTCTGGAATTTTTCTATAAATCTAAGACTATTCTAAAATTAAAGGCTTATTTAAAAACACATATGTACTATACATACTATACATAAAGACATCTATGCAAAGTGTAACATGAATGCCTTTCAACAATTACAAGCCGTGCTTTGGGAAAGTTATTAAAAAGCTGTACTCAACTGAAGGAGACAAACGCTGCGGATTAGCGTCACACAACAGAATAAGGATATTAGGGGGCTGAACAGTACAATTTTTGCTTTTCCTCAAAGAACACATTACGTGTACTTACACGCATGAAATAATAACTATACTTCATGAGTCTGTAAACAAAAAAAAAATCTTGCTTCCTTGAATGAGACCCAAAACAAACTTATTTCACATGCATTAAATTCTCTCTGATTTAAGGACGCTGAGAGCCAGGAATCAATGTATTCCAATCAATCTTTCAAACTGCAACACAAAACTCATATCTCAAATTAAAGCCTTCTTATTCTCAAATTAAGTTCATCTGAACACAAAGCATTAATTACAGTGTGTCCCACATTAATTACAGTATGTCACAAAAACTATTGTACACAAATCCACGTCATCAGAAGTTTAAGGAACTGTAAACTGGTTCAGTGTGCAACAGAGGACAAGTCACTAATTATGATTTTAATTGTTTTGAACGCTAGCATTCAATTACTTCTGGATGCTAAACAGAAACACTGAAACTGGTCCATCTGCCAGCTTTCGGTCAAAATGGCACAATGGCTTGGCTACAAGATTCAGCAGAGGTCAACATCCTGTAACACTGCATTTGAAAAATACAAAAAAATAACATCCATAATGGAGGAAAGAAACAGTTTACATTCCAAAGGAAACAAACTAAACACTTTGAATCAGACTCTCAGTTAGATTTAAAATAAATAAATAAATAAATAAATAAACCTGCAAAACATCTGAACAGGACTGCTTTACAATATTCGTTACTAATCTGAGCAAAGCAGTAGTTTGACTAAATAAATCTTTTCTAGATTAAAATGGAATGGCATAAGGCATCGATGCTGTTTTCAATAAAAAATAGGAAATTAGAAGTATCAGTGGGCTTCCTGACGCCAGCATCCCATTAAAAGCACCAACAAGTACTTTTACTATTTTTTAAGATCTAAAGTTCTTATGCAAATAAACCATGTGTAAGCAGAGTTTATATGATCTAAGGATTGTGGACCAGCTGACCCCAAAAGCACGTGTTCATCCTAAGCAAACCAACACCCAGCCTCCTGCGGGTCCAGGAAGACAGCGCTGTCCTGGGAAGGGAGAAGTTGGGGCTGGTGGAGGACAGGGTGCTGGCCCCAGAGGCTGACCCTCAGGACTGCCTGACACTGACGGATTCCTGAGGATCTTGAAAATACTCTCTCCTCCTGGAAAATCTGAAATGAATCCTGGCCTTGGACTTTCCATGAGTCTTCCCTGCACCCCCCAGGACCCTGCACAGAGGCAGTGGACACTCAGCTTGTACTCTTGAGATGAAAGTTGATCACAAACCTGTAACATCACCCCACACCAATTTACAAGCTCCCGGAGAGCAGCTCTCTGTCTGGTCCGCCTTTGTGTTCCCTGAGTCCCAGGCCTCTCCCGGGGCCGGCTCTCAAAAGTATTAATTGTGTAACAACTTAGGTACAGCGAAGTGGGACAGTGGCCCAATCTGCAGGTCAGATCAGGATGAAGAAGGCAGCTTCTGCTCTGTCCCCACACACACACACTCTTTCGGTCCTCCAGCTGGGTTCACAAAAGGGGGAAAGCTACAGAAATCTACCAGGCAGGCAGCTGGGTCCACCCCGCTTGGAAGACAATGCTCTGACAAGGAAGTGCCCGGCTCCAATTTCTAACCAGGGAATGCAGGGTGATCAAAGGTGTTTAAGAACATTATCCCTGCTTCACAGAAGATAAGACAGAGGTGGAGAAATTAAAATAATAGCATTTGCAGCAACATGGATGGGCCTAGAGATCGTCATTCTAAGTGAAGCCAGAAAGAGAAAGAAAAATGCCAAATGATATCGCTCATATGTGGAATTTAAAAAAAAAAAAAAAAAAGGACACAAACGAACTTACCTACAAAACAGAACAGACTTACATAGAGAACAAACTTACAGTTACCAGGGGGGAAAAGGGTGGGGAGGGACAAGCTGGGAATTCGAAAATTGCACCTCAGGGGGAGTGATGGAAATGTTAGCTGTCTTGACTGGTGGTGGTTTCATGGCTGTACACATCTATCAAAATTCATCAAATTGTACATTTGAAATATGTGTTGTTTACTGTACAGGAACCATACTACAGTAAAGGTGTTAAATAAATAAGCAAATAAATAAATGAGGTTATTGTTAAAAAAAAAAAAACTCCTAAATGTCCAAATTAAAAAAAAAAAAAAAAAAGACAGACAGAAAGAAAGGCGTGTGCAGCTTGGGCCAAAGGAGCAGCAGGTGGAAGGAGCAGGTGCACTTCCACTGCTCACAGGGAACCAAGTGTCTGGAGTTCACGTTAGACCAGCCACCAATGAAGTTAGAAGGATGTCATTCTCATCCAGCCCCTATTACAATGAAAAGCCAAGAGGCTACCACACTAAGGCAAACATCTTATTCCGAGGGAGGAGAGGACTTCAATAATGGAAATACAAAGCCCGAGGTCTGCAGCTCCAGGTCTGGGGCAAGTCACACACGGGAGCCCTGTGACCTTCCCCGGGTGCTGGGGCTCCACCAGTGCGTAAGCATCAAATGATACAGCGCCCCACAAAGCACAGTGGGACACACAGACTGCGGAGCAGCCCGAAACTGCAGCAGGCGCGAGTCTGCCCACAGACCTCTTGCTGGCTCGTCAGAGGTCCGTCTCTGTCCACATGAGGATGGGAGGTTAAGGGGAGCAAAGACCGACCGAGCGTAGGCTGAACCATCTCCGCCAAGAAAAGGGCAGAAATGAACAGAGTGCTGATTCTGTGTTTAACCTGATAACATAACAGGAAGAGTGGAGATAAAAAGCAACCCAGGAAAAAGAGCAACACAACAGGAAATGATTCACAGAAAGCAGATCGGGACAGAGCCAGGGGAGCCTCCAACGGACAGCCCTCTGAATTTCGAGGCCTCTCTGCGCAAGCTGGAGCCTGCTCCCCCAAGAAACTCAAGCGCGGACGGGCCCTCGCACCCTCGGCCAGCTCTGCCTCTCACCCAGACGCCGCGAGTCACAGACCAACCGCCAAGCTATCCTCTCCCCTTTCCTTTTCCCTGGAGAAGGTCTCATTTGCGATATTTTTGTTCCCTCTCTGCTGGAGAGTTTATTTTAGAACTATTCAAAGGAGGAAATACAACGTTTGCCAGCTAACAGATGTGACCAGCTCACACGATTAGCAGGCTGAATGCAGGATCTCATCAACTTTAGTAAAAACAACAAAAAGAATTTTTTTTTCCTACAGACAATCTCCAATGGTGACGAGTCTGAGCTAAGTCACCAGATGGCTTTGATTACAACAAACTCTGAAAATCAATTACTTATTAAAAGCCATTGATAAGGAACCGCATTACTTCCTCGTCAGTGGACGTTCTAAGGGAAATGTCACTGTCACAGTTCAGCCGGTTATCAAGCTGCTTCCCACAAAAATCAGCACTTCTATTTCCAGGGTCCAACAGGCAGAAGTAGAAAACATAAAAACACAATGAATACAGTACTTCACCACCACCAACATCACTGATTAGCCCCAGGGCAAAACCACTCCCCGCTGAGAACCACTGGTCTACATACAGGCGTGGAGGGTCAAGCCTCAAGGTTTTTTAGGTTTTTGGGGGGGGGGGGTGGGTAAATATTAACATTTTAAAAAGCATTTTTGTAGGTGCAGAAATGAATTGCTTTGAGCTCTTAATCCAAACCTAACAGCTAGGAAAATCCAAGAATGAACGGGATTTTGTAAGTACAGAGTCTGTTGAAAACATTTTTTCCTTCAACTGTAACAACCCTCTTGGACCAAGACCTTAAGGAAAAGGAGATCTCCTTCCTGCGGAAGGTGGGGCTGAGCACACCAGGTGCGAGGCGCTGTCAAGCTTCCGCGGCAGCAATTCAACACCGGAGCTCTAATCGACACTCCATCATCGGAACTTCAGTTCCACCTGGGATCCTTCAAGTGAAAATGACAGCAGACGGCAGAGGGTGCTGTCCCTTCCCCCACTTTTGAGGATAATCACAGTTTCTTTGTAGATCTACTGAGCCACATGAAGCGAAGGAGACTAAGAAGGGGCCTGAAGCAGCACCGACGTCTTAACAGAGGGAGGAGGACGCGTACGTCCAAGCTGGGCCGGTCCGAAGACGGCGGCAACTGACCAGGTGAAGGAAAACCACCGGAGGGCAGGGAGTGACGGCACATGACTTAGGGTACACGGTCAGGCTGGGCAAATCACACACAAATGTGAAACACAGCGGGGAGAGCCAAAAGAAAGGAAGAAAAAAATCTGCTTTTATAGCCGTCTCGCCAGATTCTGCTCCTAAATATGTTCCTTTTAAAAAGGTGGTTTGATGAAAAATCACTATTCACGTGTATCAAATGTCCTGAAACTGGTTCTAAGTAACCCCCTGAATCCCTTGTTTTTCTTGGTCTCTTCAAAATACTCAAGCGGCTTGTAGTTTTTAATGTCCTGTCCCCAAGCTGGTTCCCATCACTCAGAGTGACAAGGGAGCTGTTTATCATCCATCCAGACCTCTCCCACCACCCCCACCCTCCGACGCACACAGACTTGAAAACAGGGAGACAAGCTTTTAAAGTGATTGTCCCTAAAATGAAGACAGCTGGAAAGAGAGAAAAAGACAGAACCGCTCTTCTCTTCGGTGGCCAGGCTCACAAGTGACATAATTAAAATACCCGTTGACTTGCCGACATCCTTAAATACTCAGCCAGAACTCACAGGACATGAAACTGAGGCACGTGGTTTAAGGCAGATCAATGAGGGCACTGGCGGCCCCGCCCAGTGAGATGGCTGCTGGCGCCTTTCTAAGCATCTCACGACCCTGCCTGTCCCCGAGCGTGCCTCCCCAGCCGGCTGCCCCCACCACAGCTGGGAGAATTATTAAGCTTGTTTAAGTAAATAAATCTTTGCTGCCACTCCTCCTGGAACATGCTGCCTGCAGGGCTGGCCGCAGGAGAAGGAGTCGGACTGGAAATCTAAGCCTGGGAATTCCGAGAGCCTGCCCAAGTGAGAACCCACTGGGGACCCCCGCGTTCCCGAGCCTGGGAACACCCAGAAGTTTCTCCGACAGCACCAGACTCTTGGTTACATGTCAGCTCCATCCGCCCCGAGGCAGGAGGCTGCTGGTGCTCTGAGGGCCCCAGAGGGTGAGTTGGGATGGTCTGGCACTACAAACCTCCCCTAGGACTTTCCCACCTTGGAACAGCAGTCTGCCAAAGCTACTGGATCACAGGAGAACTCAACAAAACAGCAAATGCAGGGGGGAGGGTAGAGCTCAGTGAGAGAGCACAAGCTTAGCATGCACAAGGTCCTAGGTTCAATCCCCAGTACCTCCTCGAAAAATAAGTAAACCTAATTACCTTCCCCTTGCCCAAATTAAAAAAAAAAAAAAAGAAAAGAAAAGCAAATGCAGACCTGCAGACCTGACACTCCGGGTTGGGTCCAGCCACCGGAGTCTGAAGGAGCCTCCCAGGGATGCCCAGCCCAGAGCTTAGAGGGCGTGCCCATCTGGGGCCCACCAGCCGGCCGAGGCACTCAGGGGGAGGGCTGGGGAGAGGTGCAGCAGGGCGGGAGGCGCTCGCTGACGCTCCTCTGTGACCACCCGCAGGACCCCGGGAGCAGCTGGTGGCTATTCACCGTGTCCTTCCAAAGTCCAGGCCTCCTGCACAACTGGGCTGATAAGACGTTCCCAGAATGAACGCTATCGGGGCTCCACCCCCCAGCAATGACTTTCCATTATGTTTCTCCACTCCCACACCATAATAAAGGTTTACAGCTGTTCATGTATTTTCAGATACAACTTAATGAAGAGACAGTGGCCCAGCTGAGCGGATATACGGCTCAGAAGTCAGACAGTCTGCGGTAGAATTCTGGATCCAAGCTTTACAAGATGCGGAACTTCGGGTAACCCCACCTGCCCTGTCTCCACAACTTGTCTAGAGAAGGAGACATAGAAAGTAACCACACTTAGTTTCTGAGAGGGTTCAATGAGCTTGTCTGGGGCGTAGAGTGGTTAGCACTGTCAATACAACGCGGGGGGTGTGCGTGCATGTGTGCGTGCATGTGTTAGGGGAGGCACTAATGATCACTAAAGAAATGATTTTCACTTCCTTACTTAGGACTTAAGTATGTAATATATCGTAAATGTGTGGACTACTAATACCAAAAAAAAAGTCATTTCGCGTTTGGTAAGTTAACGTCTAGAATTCAAAACACATTTTAAAACGTTTGTAAAATGGACAGGTATTTTGATTACAGGTAGCCAAATCTGGTTTTAGTTCTGTAAAGCTGAGCACATGAAATGTCACATGAGTCCTCATAACCACAGAGATTACTCCCTTCCCACGAAATAATAATCATTACCATTATTACTCCAGGTTGCTTCCACTACATCTTGTTGGCTATCTCAAGTTAGGGAAACACTGACCAAACGAAGCTGAAATCATGAAAGGTGTACAGACCTGTACCTGATGATACGGGTCCTCTGAACTCCCAAATGTAGAGGGAAGGGGGAGCCACAGGTGCAGTCTAAGACATCGTACAAGAAACGTGAATGATCTCATCGCCAGTGCTTTGGGCTGGACACCTGCAGGGCTCCTGGGTGAAAGAATACATCGTGGAAGTTGTCTTGTTTCTTCTTGCGTCTCTCCCGTGGCCACTAGAACATCTGAAACTCCACCTGTGGCTCAGGCTGGCAGGAAACAGCCCAGGTGAAACACACAAGGTGTCTGCGCTCAGCCTCCCCCCTTCCCTAAGCATCAGGCACAGGTCTGGGTGCAACGCTGCAGTCGTGTGGTGATGCTGTCATTACAAGGTCGCACTGACTCAGTCCCAGCACATAGTCTTCAAAAATAAACTGAGGATAAACTCTAGTGCCTTATTATCACAACCAGCACACTGTCACTCAGTGTGTGGCCACAGGTGACTGTGGTGACTCAGGATAGAGGCACGGGGACCTGTTCTGAGACTGGTGAAGCAGTGAGGAGCCCAGGGGTGCCGCTCCCGCCGGCCACACTGAGGACTTGGGACACTGATCAGAAGGCAGGGGAGAGCCACAGGTGGGACCTCGGCCTGATTCCTAGGGCACAGTGGGTGGGGCTGGTGGGCAGGGCGGGAAAGGTATCCGGCCAGTCCCAGTGAGAGAGGAATGAGGCCAGCAGGGCTCAGGTGTAAGAGAGCTTTCGGAAGTAAAATCCGTGAGATGTGGGACCTGGAAGGTGAGGGAGAACTCCAGGGTGACCCAGTGCGTCGATGATGGAACATTAACTGAGAGGGCAGGCAGGTCGGGGGTGGGTTGAGAAGCTGGATGTTTCCTTGAATGACCCTGAGTCACCAACAAACATATTTGCAGCTGGAGAGCCACAGTCACCCAGGTGATCACCTGGCACGGCTCAGACTGGCCCAGCACAGACACGGTGATCAGAGTGGACGTCATCGACCCAGCCCGCACCAGCCGAGGGGAGCCACGTGACGGGGTGGAGGCCTAGGTCTCAGCAGCAGCCCCAGGGGATGCTCCCGGCCCCCAGCTCCCTGGCCTCACCCGCCCCTCTGCCCCTCTGTCCACGGCCAGGAAGCACTCTCATTCCCATACAAAATCCAACACCTTCCATAGATCTGATATTTTATCATGATCCTGATCCAAGAAACACGCTGCAGCTGAGCCAACGCCGGCAGCACCCTGCTCCCTCCTCGTCCAGCTTCCACGACCAACACTGAGCTGTCCTCCCCGCTCCTGTCCCCTCCTACCCCAAACACCAGGCTCCAGATCAGTGTGAAGCAACAGGGCTTCCCAAACCCATCAGCCCAGTTTTAAACAGTTACTTTCACACTGTGATGAACTGAATGGCCCCCAGGATTCACAGGCGGAAGCCCTGACCCCAACCTGGCTGCAGACAGAGCCTCCGAGATGACTAAAGTTCAGTGAGGTCATAGGAGCGGGGCCCTAAACCAAAAGGACTGATGTCCCGACAAGGAGGGGGACGGACACCAGGACTCTCCACCTGCGGCAGAGAAAGGGCAGGTGAGGGCACAGCGGGAGGGCGGCCGGCTAAGCCAGGAAGAGACTCACGAAGAACCGAATCTGATACGTGGAATCTAAAAAAAAATGACACAAATGAACTTATTTACAAAACAGAAACAGACTCACAAACATAGAAAACAAAAAACTTGTGGTTGCCAAAGGAGAAAGGGGGAGAGGGATAAATCAGGAGTTTGGCATTTGCAGATACAAAAATATACATAAAATAGATAAACAACAAGGTCCCACTGTACAGCACAGGGAACTATATTCAATTCCTTGTAATAGCCTGTAATGAAAAAGAATATGAAAAGGAACATGTAAGTGTGTACCACTGAATCACTGTGCTGTACGCCAGAAGTTAACACAACACTGTAAACTGACTTCAATTAAAAAAAACAGAACCAAAATCTGCCAGCACCCCGATCTTCCCTTTCCAGCCCCCAGAACTGTGAGAAACAAGCTTCCTTCTCACCCCCTCTGCAGCCCCTGTTCGGGCACTAGGCAGATGCGCACCCTGTAACCAGGCACACGTGTTCTTTAACCAGCGGAGAACGTCTAGGCTAATGTGGCTTGGACACTGAAGACGCTCATCCATCAGCTCATCCATCGACCCGCTGTCACCTGCAGCGGGCAGGGGCTCCCACAAGGTCCGCCGCACTTCATCAGGACCCGCTAGCAGATCCGCGGCCTCCAGGAGGCCCCCACGCCCAGCACCTCTGGGGGCTATGTCCTTCCCACTGAGCACAGCCAGCGGCCCTGTCACCCTCCACTGCCCCTGGGCTCCAGACTCCTCCCACCAACATAAGGGCCAGGGCCCATCTCACCCCATTATTTCAAATATTAAATATGGTGGGAGATGGGAGAGCAACTGGTAAACTACGAGCTGCCATTGAAGCACTAGGACCTACTCTTCTCTGACTTTGGCATTTCACATCGTCATCAACCGCCGAGCAGCCAAACCACCCCACTTTCCGGAACAGTCTCCAAAGGGGAAACTGAGCACACTTGAAGTTTCTTTTCTGAAAAACATTAAAAATACAAATGGTAGAAAGAGAAGAAGGCCGGCACTAAGTGACCGGCTGACCAGGCCAGGACACAAATGCTCTGTCCAGAGTTTCCAATTCGAGGGAGACCTGGACAACCTACTGAAAAGCGTAAAAGTCAACCCACCGGGGGGACATGTATGCAGTTGGGCTTGTTTTTCGTTTTGCTGGGGTTTTTTGGTTTGTTTCTGTGTTTGTTTCCAGGTTTCCCTTCAGGACTATAAACGATTCATTTGACAGAGAATTTACTAAATAAGGCCACCAAACCAAATTCTCCCGTTTTGTGGAAACAAAACCTGCGACCATGTCACAGGGGTTCAGAGCACGAGGATTCTGGGGATCTCTTCTGACACATAGCTCAGGGGGGACCCAGAGGCTCAGAACTCCACACTCACGTGTTCAAGCAGCGTTTGCTGGGCATCCGTGTGTACAAGGAACCAACACCCAGAAACCACGGGGCCAACTGTGACGTGTGTGTGTGTGTGTGTGTGTGTGTGTGCTGGGGAGAGGGTCTACCTCGCAAATGTTGACTATACCCTCAGAAATAGACAGACTGTAGGATCCATTCAGCGGGAAAGGCAAGAAAGGAAAAACCAGTCCAGTTTTTAAAACTGTGCTACTAAAAGGGCTGTAAGAAATAAGAAACTATTTTTACTTCAGCTGCATACTTTTGAAACCATTAAAAGGCCGCCTTGACCTCCTTCTGAGTTGCCTTAACTCAAGCATTTAACACAATATACGTGGTATCATTCTTAGTTCAGGCCCTTTGAAAACATGCCATGAAGAGTTTCCATCACTCATCTCAGGGAGCAGAAGCAATCTGGGAGGGCACTTGCAACTCATCCGGTTGGGAGAACGAATTTCGTAAGCCTCGGGGCTGAGCTGTGGGGAGTTTCCAGTTCCTTAGCGAAAGAAGTTCGCTTACCAGATTTCCAAACATGGTCCCCTGCCCTCCCCTGCAGTTCCAGCCAGCAATCTTCAGCTCAGTGGGAGAACCACGTCCACAGCCCTCTCCCCTAGCACATGCAGCAGGCCACGCTGGACTGCGACAAGCGTGTGTATCCCAGAGACACAGGTGTAACACAGCCTCACGCAGCCAGGGCCAACAATGCTCATACAAGTGATGGAGTGAAAAGCTTCAGATCATGCTGGGCAACCAAGATGTCTTTAAGGGTATTTTAAAAGGTTATCCAGTTTCTGTACATGCAAGAAAGATTTCTGGTGTATTTCACATGGATGCTAATGCATTTCTCAAATCCTGTGCACATAAGATCTGCTGTTTGTTGGGAAAAGCTCAATAATCTCCCACTGCAAACAACAGAGGTGGGGAACATGGCAGCTTCAAAGAGGTCAAGGATGGAGTGAATTTAAGCACAAGGAATGCAATAAAGAAAAACTCAGAGCCTGACAAATGAGCACAGCTACTTGAAATGCACCTTAAGAAAGTCTCAACTTAATAATTCCAAAGGGAACTCTAATCTGAAAAGACACATGCACCCCAATGTTCACAGCAGCACTATTTACAGTCACCAAGATGGGGTAACAACCTAAGTGTCCATCAGTAGATGACTGGATAAAGAAGGTGTGGTATATTTATACAATGGAATACTACTCAGCCATAAAAAAAGAATGAAATAATGCCATTTGCAGCAACATGGATGGACCTGGAGACCATCATTCTAAGTGAAGTAAGCCAGACAGAGAAAGAAGAATAAATGCCATATGATGTCACTCATGTGGAATGTTAAAAAAAAAAGACACAAATGAACTTATTTACAAAACAGAAACGGACTCACAGACATACAGAACAAACTTACAGTTACCAAGGGAGAAAGGGGTGGGATGGGATAAATTGGGAGTTTGAGATTTGCAAATATTAACTACCATTTATAAAACAGATAAACAAGTTTCTACTGTATAGCACAGGAAACTATATTTAATATCTTGTGAACTATAATGAAAAAGAATATGAAAATAAGTATATGTATGTGTATGTATGACTGAAACTTGATGCTGAAGACCAGAAACTGATGATGCAACATTGTAAACTGACAATACTTCAATTTAAAAAGAGAAAGTCCCAGCTCAAGTGGGAAGAGAAGGTCATAGGTCAGTCTATTCGCAAGGCAACCTGCAACCCAGTCTCATCCTGTGTTCCGGGATCAGTCCTGCTGAGTGCTTAGGTACCAGCTGAGACGCTTGGAGCCCAGGTGCGGCCTCCAGGTCACCAGCTCACCCAAGATTAAAGTTCCCCATTTCAGCTTAACTTGCTGCAGCCAAACCACTAAGATCTGGCCGCTTTCTTCAATCAAAACTACATCTAACCAACCTGGAGGAGGGGGAGATCAAAGGAGGATTTTCCCTCGTGGTCGCTGCTTCAGAAACATGGTTAACACCCACGTGTGGGGAAACCCCTGTTCCAAACACCTAAAAACTGACATCTACAGCCCAGCCTCCTGGTTAAGAGCATTTCATCTCCACATGTCCAGGGACCGCCCCCCTCTTTACACACTTCTGATTCCTGTTATTAATTTACCCGTTTATCTGGGAACACTGGGTAAGTGAATTAAGGGCGTGTTCAGAAGCAAAGTTTACATCTGCTTCAGTAAGTTACCACAGTTCAGGTTATTTCACTGTCAGCCGTTTTAAGCCTTGAAAAGCTCTGTTGCTGACGACACCAAATGCTAGGGGATGAAACACACCCCGAATGACTCTCATTCCTACCAGAATCCCTTTGGCGAAGAGGAGGAAGGAGCCAGACTGGGCCGGACCGGGCAGGGCCTCCCCCACCTGTGGGTCCCGCCAGCCACGCCCCCGGCCTCTCAGGGTTCAGCTGCTTTTTGGGTGAAGGGAAGGAGTGGGCCTGCGCACAGTTCCAGGCTCCTCGGGCCCAGCGCTGCGGCCTGCTCGTCCCATTGTACAGACGCAAACTTGGCCAGGTTCAGCCTTAAACCTGTTGTCAAAATAAACAAAGCCAAATGCAGGGGACACTGCCAACCCGACCTGTCCTGGATGACACAGGCGGCGCGCGCCCGCTCGCGCTGCGGCTCCCAAGCTGTTGCAATGCCGAGTCCGGTGGCCCCCGCGCCCGCAGCCCCTGCAGGGCGGTCTCTACAGATGAAACCGTTTTGCAGTCACACCCCCCACACACAACCCCGGCTGACTGCGCTCCCGAAGGAGTTCCGTCTAGTCCTGCAAAGTCACACACCGAATTCTTCCGGAACCGCTGGGTGGTTCGATCGCCCTGAACGAGACGAGGGCAGTGCGATCGTGAGAAACTTTGTTTCCGGGGCCGCGAATCGCGGTCAGGACGCGGAGCCCGGGCCCGGCACAAAGCGACCCCGCCGAGGCGAGCCCTCCTGGGCGCGGAGAGACAGCAGCTCCGCGCGGGGTCTCGCCTACAGTCCCGATGGACAGAAGTTCTGCGGGCCGCGCTCGCCTCCGGGTCCTGCGCGGGGCCGGCGATCCGCGCGGTCCTTCCCGGGGGCGCGCCCGGCCCCCGCCCCGCGCCCCCGCACCGAGTCCCCCGTCCCGGGGTCCCCGCGCAGGCCGACCGCGCCCGCCAGGCCCCGGGGAGGGGGCGAGCCTGGAGGTGCCGGCGGCCGTGGGGCCAGGCCGCGCGGGGACCCGGCCCCCGGTTCCCGGCCCCGGCGCGCCCCGCCAGCCCCGCCAGCCCCGCCGGCCCCGCCGCGCTGCAACTCCGCCGAGCCGCCCAAGTTGGCGGCCCCCGCCCGCTCCGGCCCCCGGCCCCCGGCCCCCGGCTGCGGCCCCCGCCCCGGCCCGGCTTACCTCGCGCGCCGCCCGCCGAGGCCGGGGCAGCGGCGCGGGTCCCGGGCGGCGGCCGCTCTGCGCCCGCCCAGGCGCCGCTCTTTGTCTGCGCCGCTCGCTCCTCCCGCCGCTCGGCGGACGCTGCCGGCCCGGGCGGACCCCGCGGGCCCGGCCGACCCCCGCCGCCGAGCCCCCGCGCCCGCCCGCCCGCTCGCTCGGCTCCGGCCTGCCGCTCCCGCCGCGGCGCCCCCTCCCTGGCAGCGCCCGCCGCGCGCCCTTCCTCCTCCTCTTCCTCGTCCTCCTCGTCCGCTCCGCCCCGTGACGCCGCCGGGGCCGCCCAGGCCCGCGCGCCCGCCGCCCGGGACCCACCTGGGCGCGCACGGCGGACGGGCTCGGGCGGCGCCGGGACCCTCTCGGGGCTCGCGGCTCGGGGCTCGGCCGGGGGCGCCGCCCGGCCCGGGAAGACCCCGCGCAGCGCCGGGCCGGGCGCCGAGGGGAGGCGAGGCCCCGCTCCTCCCCACCCTGCGCGCCCGGGGAGCGACCAGGAGACCGGGAGAGGCGAGAGGGGCAGCCACTTGGGCCTCGGAGGGCGGGCGGGGGTCTTCCATCCTCTTTTTGTTTGATTCTCTTATCGCGACCGCCCCCCTCCCGGAAGCATTCCCACGGCACCCTTGGCGAGCAGGCCTGCGGGCCATCAGAAAAGTGACTTACAGAAAAATGTCACTTCCTCTCCGTAATTGCTTCTGGGCCTTTTTATTTATTTGCCTCGTATCTATTTACTTTCCCAACCAGACACTTTTTTACTCCCTCGTTATCGTCGGAAGCACTACTAAAAAGCAAGAGAGGGAATCTAGTCTGTGCCTGCCTCGCCTCTGGTCCAGCTCAAGCCCGCCCGCCCAGCAGTCCTATAAAGAGCTGCAGGAACGAGGGCCCCAGAAGTTGTCACTGGTTATGGGACTGGTCCGGTCACCTGGCCACACGCTTCCCTGTAAACAGACTTGGAAGATTAAAACCCAAGAGGAGGGGGAAAGCGGCAAAGTGCCTTAAACAGGCACATGCATTCAAACGCCTGTCCCCCAATCTCCTTCCCAGATGGCTTCCCAAAAGGAAATCCTGCTATTCAAATGATTCCGATTTCCTGGTGGAATAACCCGGATCTGTGTTAATGAGATTCTTTCTTAGGCTCCTGGCTTCTCGTTATATTAAGGCAATGACAACTTACCCAAGGTGACCAGGTGTATCTCTGACTAGCTGATCCCCTGCCCTGTTCCCAAACAGAAGTACCCAAGGAGGGTGCCTGGAACCAGTATAACAATGAAGTCACAGCTGAGCGTTTGACTACCTGCTTCTTCAGCTGTGGAACAAGTGTTTCTTAACCTATCTGAAATCTATCCAATGGGGAGATAATAGGTACCCAGCTCCTCTATAAATCTCTGGTGTACTTTCTGGCCGTGGGGGACATGCAATGGTTGTGATCGCTAGCTGGAAAGGGACACAGTGCCCTGAGCCTGGATGGGTCCAAGAGCAGGGAGTCCGAGAGCCTCCTGCCGTATGACCTTGAGAAAGACGCTCTCTCAGTTCATCATTTGGTGAAAACTCTGTCTTACTAATAAGGAAAGCAGAATTATAGTAAATGGTCTGGCCTAATTTTAAATTAGTTTACTCAAAATAGGTGTAACAACATTGACCCAGTTTTTTAACTACTTGTCTGCTTTGTAACCTCCCTTTGAATCAGAAGCTGAACTCCTCTTCTTTCTCTGATTTTTTGTAAAGTCACCAAGGACATTCTCTATGTAAAACCCAAAGTCTCTTTCTCCATCGTCATCCCAGGCAGTTTTCTGAAGCCCGTGGCATTTCTGCTGTTTCCTGAAACGTGGTTGTCTTTTCATTAACCTAACACAGCTACCTTTCTGACCTGCCCACATCTGTCCTTGCCGGGCGTGATGTCCTCCCAACATCTAACAGTACCTACTCCCGAAGCAAACTTTGGCCCTTTGTTTTTATTCTGACATGTGCCTTAAAAAAAAAAAAAAGAGTTAATCATATTTTGTATGTTTCCAGTAGGACATTCAGGGATTAACTCCGAGATCTGCAGCCTTAGAAGCTCCCAGCTCATCTGCCATCCTTCTGGGCAGCCCATCACCTCTTCAGTGTCACCAGCTTCAGGATGAAACTTACCTCCTTCCCAAGCTAGCTCCTCCCACAATGACCGCAGGCTTGGCCAAGAGGCCACAGGTATCTCCGCTCCTGGGAGAGACCTCATTGCAATTCTACTTCTTCCTTCCCTCTCTCCAAGCTTGGCCATGGTGGGAGACAGTGGGCATCTTGTCTCTCACTCCCTGACCCCTGTGAGAGCGAACAGCCTGGGGTGGCCTGACAGAACCCTCCCACTCAGGACTCTGAAGCTGGAGAGGGTTCTGAAAACCGGGGAGGAAGAGATTGAGTTTGCTTTTGCTGGAAGGATCCCAGAACTTCCCTACAGAGGTCATTCACCGCTTGGTCTCACCCTTCTCTCAGGTCCTCCAGCACCGCCCCGCCCCACCAGCCAAGGCTCCTTGATATTCTGATAAATTCCAGTTCTACTTAAGGTAGCCAGAGGTACTCTCTCTTCTTGCAACCAAAACCCCCGAATGAGGCAAACGCTAGGATTTGGAAAGTTGGAAACAGACAAGGAGGAAGTTCCCAGTGGAGGGAGCTTAGAACCCTGAGGACAGAGCGAGGAAGTGGGAGGACCCATGGGAACGGAGAATGACACGTTTGTCTAAAGGGAGCAGAGGATGCCTGCAGAGGATCCCATGGAGATCAGACCAGGAACACGGTACTTCAGTGTGGACATCATGGGGCTGGACGGCAGGATAACTCATCTGGTGCCTGTACCAAAGATCGCCGGGGGCAGGAAGAGCAGTTAGAAGTCTGCAACACTGAGAGAGGCCATAACTCAAACGGGAGGAGTGACTGGATGGGAAAGGGAATAGGAGAAGTTGAGAGGCCCCCAAAGAATTGACTTATTGGCTGCAGGGGCAGAGGAGAACAGGTGTCCCAGGTACCTCAGGGTTTGGATGTGGGTGGTGGCCAAAGTATGTTGCGGATATCCGAAATAGAGCAGTGGGGTAAACAGGTTTGTGAGGGATGAACAATTCTGGGTTTTGCACAGTCAGATACATTTAATGAATATTTACTGCCAACTTATTCCATGGAGAATACACTACAGGAGGCACGGAAACGAGCAGGTCACAGTTCCTGCCCTCAAGTGACGTTTTTGCTAGAAAAGTGGCTATTAGTGCTGCCCGTGTCCCTCTGGGGTGGTGAGCCGCACTGCTTTTTAATTGTGTCCTCCATCTCGGCAGGGGCGGAAACACCCTGTGGGCAGGGACCACGTCTGATATTCCTCTGCAGCATTAGCATCTTTCCCTGGGTACCCAGGACCCAGCAGACACTTAATAAATCTTTAATGATGGATGGACGTTCCAAACCTTTATTAGTTTGCCAAAGGGAACAGGGGCCTGCAAGAGCTAGCAAAGAGGCCTTTAAGAACTCACGTTCAAGAATTTCAAAACAGACGCTGGTGGGCTTGCGGATTTCAGTGTTTCATTTTATCCACTCTGTGTCCACATGGAGAAGAGACAGAAACTTGAGTCCTGAAATAGCATGATAATTTCTGACCGCAACTCTGAAGCGCCTTCCCATGACCTCTTCAGACTTGAGAAGGGACAGGTTAGAAACCTATGAAATCCATCTCTCAGGGACTGACAGGGTTAAAGTTTTCAAAAAAAACCACAAAAACAGTCAAGTTTGTACAAACCAAAACAAGTAAGGTGTCCTCCACGTCTGGGCAGAACAATTCTACTTCTAGCTCTGAATTACGAGCTGGACTTCAGGAAACAGCTAGGCATTGTCTAACTGTCTAAAGGAAAAACAGATGAAGTAACACCATAAAGTTGAGTGCGATTTAGCATAAAAAGAAATTTAGAGGGCAGTTAGCGTGCTACGCGATCTTCAGCATGTGTTTTGTCAAGGAACGCTTACTGTGATTATAAATATCACGTCAGGACTTTGAAACTTGAAGACTGCTTGCTCTGAAATATAAAAATGATCAAACTTTCAATTGTTTTTGATGATGATCGTCGGGGTAGAATTAATTTTAGACAGGAAAAATTTTAAGGTCAATCCATAACTGTAGAAAAGCTAAGAGGATTTTACCCGCATTTCCATTTTGAAATCTGCCTGTAGGTGAACATCACATATGAAACATTTCTGCAAGATACAATAAACCCTCAGTTAATCAGGATGCCTCAGGAAGGAGCTGTTCTGCTCAATTACATTTTCATTTTGGGTAAGGACTAACCAGAAAGCCCCTTTAGCGGAAACATGAGTGGAAATTTTTTAAAATACATATTGCAAGTGCTGTCTCACCTTTAAAATGCAGTATAATTAAGTGACGTGAGTCTTAAAATCTATTTATTTCTAAATGAATTATTTTATTTTATTTTTTAATGGAGGTCCTGGGGATTGAACCTAGGTCCTTGTGCATGCTAAGCATGTGCTCTACCACTGAGTTATTCTGTCCCCCAGACGTGAGTCTTTTATCAATGTTGGGGTACCCTAATACCTCAAAGTCATTCTGAACACAAATCCCCATTTTATGGCGCTAAATGTATACATGATTGGATGGAGTCTGCACTTAGTCAAGGCCATGTGCTCAAATTGCTTTTTAAAAGTTAATAAAATGTATTTGTTTTTCTGCATTTGCTACTTTTTTCCCCCAAAGTGGAGTACTGAGTAGGGTGACATGCGGTTAGTAGGGGTTTCAATTACTTGACATCTGGTAATCAGTATCTTATAGGGATATTTTAAAAGGAAAGTCTTCTAAAATACACAGCAACATTGTAAACTGGTAACATTTTTAAAATTTTTAATTAAAATTTAAAATAAAACAAAACAAAATAAAATAAAATAAAATAAAATAAAATAAAATAAAATATAGAGCAATTCTTACTGACTGGTGAATAGAATGTTGGTTTCATTAATCACACTCTCCACTAAAGCACAAGTAAGTTAATGAGAAGGTGCATTTCAGAAACGCCAATGATCAGATACCTTTTCACTCTGCTGTTTGTGGTGCACTGCTCCAAACAGCTCTCTCTTTATTCAGTAAATTTGATGGAAAATTTTAACCTGGAAATTGGCCACGTGTGAGGATTAAGCCTGTGCATCTGAACACCCGGTGGTCTGGGACACCCTCCCTTCCAAATGTCCTCCTCTGTTCATTAGTCCGTAAACTCCTTCAATGGAGTTCCTCTCACCTCCACACCTCCGCTGGGACACTTAACAACATGCCTGGATTTGTAGTCATTTATGTCCATATGATTTTCAAAGATGACAAACTGATAAAGAGCAAGAATGATCTCTTTGAATTCCCCAGAGTAAACCATACAAAGTTCGAAGTTAAGAACAGTTTCTTGAAGGAATGCTGTGGGATTAAAATCAACTGTTTAGAAATAGTGTTTTTTAAGTGCAATAAATGTTTAGCTAGTTATATTGTAAGTTGTTATTAATGCTATAGTTACTTACTCATTGTGTCCTTGCCACTTGCCAAGTGTGTTATCTGACCGTCACAACCCAGTGAAGGAAGCCAATATCCCCATTTTAAAGATAAGACTTGAAAAGCTTCAAAAACTTGTCTAAGGTCACAAGCTGATAGGCAGTTGTGAATTGTTTTTTCCTGGTCTCTCATACAAATGTTGGTTCACAAGGTGCTTGAGAAATAAACTGAGATGAATAAATTGCATTTATTTTAATTTCCCATTAAGTCAATTTCGCTTTCACTTTTTCTCTCCATGACTTACTCAGTTTCTAACTCAAGTTTATGCTTTTATACTTTTTGACGCCCTTCACCCGTTTTGTACACTCCCCACCCCCCATCTCTGGCAACCACCAATCTGTTTGCTGTAGCCATGAACTTGATTTTTCCTTTTTAGTTTCCACATATAAGTGAGATCGTATGATATTTGTCTTTCTTTGTCTACCTTATTTCACTTAAAGCAGTCCCTCGAGGTCCATCCATATTGCTGCGAACGGCAGCATTCACTTCTTTCCCACGACTATTAACTGTAATATTCATATATATGAGTCACATTTTCTTTATCCATTCATCCATCCATGGACACGTGGGTTGTTTCCATGTCTTGGCTCTTGTGAATAATGCTGCAATGAATATGGGGGTGCAGATATCTTAGTGACTTCATCTCCTTTCAGATCTGTACCCAGGAGTGGGGTTGCTGCGTGCTGGATCACATGGTAGCTCTGTTTTTAATGTCTTAGGAATCTCCATTCTGTTTTCCTTAGTGGCTGCACCAATTTGCATTCCCACCAACAGTGCTCAAAGGTTCCCTTTCCTCCACATCCTTCTTTCTTGCCTTTTTGATAATAGCCTTTCTGACAGGTGGGAGGTGGGCTCTGACTGTGCCTTGCACTTTCCTGGTGATTAGTGACGTCGAGCACTTTTTCATGCACCTGTTAGCCACCTCTGTGTCTTCTTTGGAAAAGTGTCTATTCAGGTCCTCTGCCCATTTTTCAATCAGATTGGGATTTTTTTTTGCTATTGAGCCATATGTGTTTTTTAAAAATACATTTTGGATATTAACCCCTCATCAGATATTGCAAATATTTTCTCCCATTCAGTGGGTTTCCTTTGCATTTTGTGGATGATTTCCTTTGCTGCAGAGAAGCTGTTTAACTTCGTGCAGCCCCACTGATTGAGTTTTGCTTTTGCTGTATCACATTTCCAGCCCTCTCTCCAAATACAGTCACAGTGGGACTCAGGACTTCACTGTATGAATTGGGGGTGGGGGTGGGTGGTGGGGATGCAATCTGGTCTGTAACACGTACCAAGTAAATCATTTGCACTGAAATCATTATCTCAGGGTGTGATCCCAAATTAAAGCAGCCATATACCAATTTGCCTTAGACCTTGAAAAAGGTTGTTATAAAGGACACACACACACCTGGTTTGACAAAAAGGGGGTTCTTGACATCAGAGAATGCATCAGGCATTGCCAGCCAGTTTCCTCATAGACTTGGACTGTATAATCCAAGAATGAAATCTGGCAGGTTGTAGGGGAGTCTCTTTAAAAGAATGTGCCTACGCGTTTGCAGCAACATGGATGGGCCTGGAGGTCGTCATACTAAGTGAAGTAAGCCAGACAGAAAGAAGAATACCGTATGATGTCACTCATATGTGGAATCTAAAAAAAAAAAAAAAAAAAAGACACATGAACTTATTTACAAAACAGGAATAGACTCAGACATAGAAAACAAACGTATGGTTATCAGGCAGGAAAGGGGTGGGAGGGATAAATTGGTAGCTCGAGATTTGCAGATACTAACTACTGTATTTAAAATGGGTAAACAACAAGTTTCTACTGTACAGCACAAGGAACTATATTCAATATCTTGTAGTAACCCATAATGAAAAGGAATATATGTGTATGTATATGTGCGACTGAAACGTGATGCTGCGCACCAGAAGTTGATGCAACATTGTAAACTGACTAGACTTCAATTTAAAAAAAAAAAAAAAGAAGAACAGGCCTATGGATTCGTAGGGTTTTGTGCTTCCTGCACCCGTTCCTTTCTGTTTACCATTGCTCTGTACAGAGGCAAGCTGGATGCACAGCTATCCTGACGGATGGGAGGAGATGGAGGAGACAGATTTCCCGGGGAGTCTGTCTCAGGAAGGTGTCGTGTGATGTGCTTTCTGGGCACACGTCTAAAGCAGTTGACAGTAGACCTTTCAGGGTCCTCCCCACATGACCCTCTTTGAGACCAAGGCTCACACTCACCTGAGAGTCACTGGGACGGGCCCCTGACCAGAGCTCTCTCCCCACCGGCCGTCTGGGCAAACCTCCCCTGTTGCACGTACACGCATTAACTGCTATTTTTCAAGTACAGATGCCATGGTGCTGAAAAAAATCCAGATTTATTTTGTGACGTCATTGAATTCATAGCAGCTTTTAGTCATGTGGTTTCCTAATCAAAGGACATTTAAGCTACTCTCACGCATGAAGACACTTGAAAAATAATACCTTTCTATAAAAAAGGATCCTCCTACTCAAAATTTTGGAGTCATTGTTCTAATAATCTGTAACAGAGACACGTTTCTAACTCAGCCAACCTCCGCGGACAAGGGCTAAGAACAGAGTCTGTGATCCACTCTCTGTTCACAGCCCCCCACCCCTGAGTAGTGTCCTTAACGCGACTTCCTGTGTCCCTGGTTCTTTATTCTAGCTGTCCTTGTCCCTTCATTCCTCCGTATTTTTTTTTAATTTGCATTCTTTTTATTGAGGTATAATCAGTTTATAGTGTTGCATCAATTTCTGGTGTACAACATCATGTTTCAGTCATACATGTACATACATATACGCATTTTCCTATTTTTTTCCCTTGCAGTTACTATGAGGTATTGAATATAGTCCCCTGTGCTGTACAGAAGGAATCTGTTGTTTATCTGTTTTATATACAGTAGTTAGTACCTGCAAATCTTGGCCTCCCTCTCTCTTGCTGTCTTCTCCTGCCCATATTTTTAATTCTATTCACATAAGATCTTCCTCTTCCCCTTGATCGATGCTTTGTGAATTCCTTATCCATTCTTTTAATCACCATCTCATTGAAAAGCCTTCTTAACTCGACCCACAAGTATCCCTATCATGTGTAAGGAGCTTACCCAAATGCAGAAATGGAGAATTAGACTAGAGAAGATTTGCTCAGATATATATTCATCGGTAAAGGTTGGCCACACCCGTGTAGCAGACCCAGCTGGTGCCCAGTCTCACCCCGGGACCCCACCCTTTCCCTGCCTGTGGCCCTGAGATGCTTAGAGCATCTGTTCTCCCCAAGTGCAGGCAGCAGTCCTAGGACATGAGGGTCCTCTCAACCAACAACTGATGAGAACTGGTTGGCAGACACCCCACCTCCCCTTGGGTGAGATGCTGGGGTGTCTGTTCTGCTGGCACCCAGAATTTTCCAGTGCGATGAACCTCCAGGCGTCCACAGTCATAACTCACTTCATAAACCCTACACCGTCTTCCTTCCTTCTCCTGCTTCCCCAGTGCTATTCCTGGGATCCCAAATGACTTTGTGCTCTAAACTGAGTCTCAGAGATTGCCTACGGGGAAATCCAAATCAAGATGCCCTGGGACGTTCTCTGCCTTGCTACATTTTGAACAATCCTATTTCTAGATTAAAGAAAAGGATATTTGGCTGTCTTCTGGTACTGCCTGGATTTATTAATGTCATCACTCTGATTGACACATAGGTAGCTGTGACCTGGAGAAGCCACTTCACCACTACGTGCCTCAGTTTCCCTACTGCAGAATAAGAGTCTGGACCGGAGCAGTGATTTTCAAGGTGTGGGAGTCCCCTGAAGCACTGTAAAGATTCGCCAGATCTCCAGACAAAAGTGAAATCTGAACATGAGTCATTCGAATTAAATTACAAACCTCCAGGGGAAGGGAAAGAGTGTGCCCCTGGGTACTGGAGACAATTCTCCGCGTCTCTCGTGTTTCTGCTCGTCCTGCAAGCAGAGGCGCCGACCGCCTTTATCCCAGACGGTCCTTTCAAAGATGCCATAGAACAAAGAACCTTGGGAGGTAGGGGCAGTGTCTCCCCATGGGACAGCGGCAGGTTGGTCTACTGTCCCGTATAGGAGGAGGGCTTCCCTCCAGCACAGTGGTCGAGCAGTTAGATTACTCGTTGCTCAGAGTAAGAAACTGCAGTTCCCTGAGCTCTGGGTTTTCAGCACTGATGTAAACGCCTGCACACAGAGCATCTGCCCAGCCCCTCTGTCACCCCCGTGAGATTTGGAGGCTGGGGGGACTGAAGCAGACAAGAAGCCCTTGCCACTTGCTGTCCAGGAGGACTAAGCCCTTTGTCTTTGACCCGGGAATCTTGTGTCTTCTGGCAGCATTCACAAAACTACACAAGCTCAATTTTTAGTGCCCAAGTTAGATTAAATCTCAGCCCCCGCACGCTGTTTACCATTTGGAAAGTGTTGCTGAATTCTGTGCTATTAATGTTACCAGTGAAACGCAGGTTGGTGGAAGGTTTGCACCATACTATTACCATCGTCCTCCAACATAGTCTGAAATAGAATCTAAGTAAAGATCCGAGGTTCTGAGACAATTGGCTCGAAGGCAGATTAGTAAAATCTTTGCACTGCAAACAGGCAAGCGTGTGCATGCTGGTGATTCCCCATTTTGATGGTTTCGTATGTGTCCTTGCAGGCAAAGAAGAGGGTTATTTACCACATTGTAAAACACTCACCACAGACATTTTAGGAGAAGAAAAACTCAACTGCTTAGAACACAAATAACACCACAAATAACCGTACAAAAATGTGGCGATGTCTGTGTAGTGAGTGACAGCAGTGGTAGGAAAGCTCGTCACATAAAAGTTACTGCCAACCTGAGGGCAAGTTTATTTGTGTAACAAGCCCTGACTGTCACGAAGAAAGCAACTTTGTTTTTTTTAAGTGTTGGATAATGTCATACAAATTGACAACTTTATTAAAGGATTGTTTCCCTCACTGCAAACTTATCAGACATTTATAATAATAAATGCAATGAATTCAGAGTTTACTTTTCATCCTCAGGTTCACTGGTTACACTGAGGCAGACCCTCCGTATGGTGTAACAGAAGCAGAGCTAAAACTCTCAGACACAGCAGGGCTGAGCTGTTTGCACATCTTGCTGATGTTTTTGAAGAACTATATTTGGCATGTAGGGCCCCCATGTCAGCACGACTTAAATTACAGTTACAATGGGTATACTGAAACTGAAAGCTGAAGTTTGGACTCGGCACACAAAACAAAGCAAATTCAGCTATTTAGAAACTTCACATTACTAGCTGACAAAGAACTCGGAATTGCTGTGTCTGATTTTTAAAAAATTAATATGGCTTTATATTATTCAAGGTTACATTTAAAAAGTATTTCCTGCCCAACGATCATTAAAACTGGCTGAGGTATTTGATCAACCATCTCTAAATTTAGCAACTGTTAGTTAAGAAACAACAGCACTTACATGATATCGTTAGATAAAGATTGCCTTACTATTTCTCCATTGATTTTCTGATTTAGCTTAATTGATGTATATCCTTGGTTGCTAAAAAGCTATTTATAAAATTTTACCATATGGAACCACCTGTCTTTGTGAATTATAATTGTTTTAATTCTATCAGCTACACTGAGGGGGCACAGAAGTGCACCCGAGATCCCTAAGTCCCAATTCCTAGATTTTGTATTCATATTATTCATATTATAGTTCTCAGTGATTTATTTTATGAGTAAATGTTATAGATTTGAATGTGTAAGTAAATCTATGCTAGCAATATAACATATTTTCTGTTTTACACGTTGGAGTTCCACCTAAGATTTTATTTTTTCAAGAAGCTTCTGGGAAGGAAAAGATTTTGCAAATCCCTAGAGTAATTAATTTGTTAAGATTGTTTTTTCGTTTCTAAAGACTCATTTCTCTATTCTGAACTTAAATGTCTCAATTTTCCAAAATTATTGAACCAGAAGACTGACATATTATCCAAGTTGACATATATCCAAAAGATACACACACACACACACACACACACTTTCTCGCCTCCCTGCCCCGGTGTTGCCTTCTCTAACGCAGCCCAGTCACTCTCTGCATCAGACGTGCCAACTTTGCTGATTATTCAGTTTGTCCTCATTTCTGTTTCCTTGAGCTGCTTTTGCTCTAGGTCACTGATTATCTATACTTCCGCTGAGCGGTGGATGGAATGATTTATGAATAACAACAACAAAAAGGGAAAGCAGGTAATTTGGAGTAGTTTGCTAACCCTAATGAAAAGCTTTTCATGGAGTAAGTGTTTAGAATTATTAACTGGGACAGTAGTTTAGTCTTTCATGCTGCCCCGTGAAAATATCTGTAGGATGACAGATAAAATAAGCTTATGGTCACCAAAGGGGAAAGGGGAGGAAAGGGAAAATTAGGAGTTTGGGATTAGTGACACAAAGTATTATAGATAAAATAGATAAGCAAGGATCTACTGTAGAGCACAGGGAACTATACTCAATATCTTGTAATAGCCCATAATGGAAAAGAATCTGAAAAAGAATATATATATTTATATGTATAATTGAATCACTTTGCCGTACGTCTGAAACTAACACAACATTGTAAATCAACTACATTTCAGTAAAAAAAAAAAAAATCTGTAGGATGAAAGATTCTGGGGAAACATCCTATCACACAACTGAAACTCTCTGTGTCTCTGATGGTGGTGTTGTGCCCCAGACTGTGTATTAGCTATCTCTTGCTGTGTAACAAATTACTCCAAAACTTAATACTTGGAGTGATATGCATGTATGAGCTCACGGTTTCTGTGGGTCAGAACCTGGAGCGGCTGACTGGGCACATCTGAGTCAAGGTCCCTCACGAGGTTACTATCATGCTGTTGTCTGGGGCTGCGGTCTCATCTGAAGGCTCTACTGGGGAGGAGGCGCTGCCTCCAGGTTTCCATGTTACTCACGTGGTTGTTGGCAGGACTCACAGGCTGTTGGGTTGAGGGCCCATGCTCCTCGCTGGCTATTGGCTGGAGGCCTCCCTGGGCTCCTTTCCACGTGGGCCTCTCCTTGGCCAGCTCACAACACAACAGCTGACTCCCCTCCACATGAGCAAGAGAGACACGCACAGGAGGGGGCCCAAGACAGAAGTCACAGCCTTTCTGTAACCTAATCTTGAACGTGACATCCTATCACTCTTTCCATATCTGCTTCATTAGGAGCCAGGGACTCAGTCCAGCGCCCCCTGGGAGGGGTGTGAAGGGGAGGGTCTTACACAAGGGCATTAACAGCAGGAGGCACAGATCTCAGGGGGCATCTCAGAAGCTGCCCACCCCAGGGTGCGATGCAGAATCCACCTGCCTCTGCCACACTCTCCAAACCCAGCAGATTCAGCTCCTAGCCAGCACAAGTGAGCCACACCACACAGCCAGTGGTCTGCATGCCTCTCATCTCTCCGCTCCTGAAATGAAAAGTCAACAACTGCTTCCCTGTCCTCATCTTGCCAGCATTTTGTACCCATCTGGGTCAGAACAGGGACTGTTGGCGGAGTGATTAAGGGCACAACCACTCCTGTCATCACAGGCACCGAGGGCCTTACAGCAGGCCTTCCCCCCAAGGCTGGAGATGCAGGTCCAGCTCTGCTCCGCGGATGCCCAGAGTGCTTCTTCTCCTCTGTAATCATACCTTGTCCTCACCTGTCAGGTTGTTACCGTGCCTCACTGCATACAAAGTGACTTTTAAGGTTAAAAGAACTCCTTCCCCAAATCAGGGTTGACATACAGCAGGGACGCTACTGGGAGCCTCCAGAGCCCCGACCGGCTGCCGGGGCAGTTCTGGGGCTTGTTAATTGGCATGCGCCCATTCCAACCAAGTCACTTTGCTGTACCCCTGAAACTAACACAACATTGTAAATCCGCTATACTTTGATTTAAAAAAAAAAAGACGCTGGAGGAAAAAAAAATATATATATGGTTCCAGACTCGGTCCAAGGACAGATTGGTTTTTGCTCAAAGTTCAGCTGGGATTGCAGGCTTTGCTAGCCTGCCGGAGCCTGACTGCTGGGACGTTCCGAGCTCTCCAGAGTGCTAATGATTGCCGTGGCCGTGGGTAGCAATTTGATTCCTTGAGATTCCAGCTGCCCCACCTCTCAGTCCAGATTGCAAGGGAGGAGGAGTTATGCCAGCAGCTATTTTAAGGTTTGTCCATTAACCAAAGAGGCATATGTATTTTTAGCCCAAATTTATAAATGTTTATTACCTTAAACCCAAGATGAGAGCAAGTGGGTGGTTCCTTCTCTTGCGTCTGAAGCCTTCAAGTCTGTAGAAATCACTCTTGACCTAGAATTCGACGGGTTCTGAAATACGGTAACTAGTTGTTAATGGTGCAAACAGTTGGCCACAGATTCTCAATTGGGAGCCTCGAGGCATCAGAATGGTTCTCCAAGAAGCTCTTAAACACGTTATTTTGGACTTCCGGACTTCAGCCCGCCCTCCTCCTCCCATGCTGTAAACTCAGGGGATGTGACATCTGCCACTTGGAATGAAGACTGGCCACACAAGCCCAAGGAAGAAGCTTAGGGGCAAATCCAGGGGAGGACCAAAGGACAGACCCGTGTCCCAGGGGTAACGCCACCTGGAAGGCAGACACAGGGTGTGTGGACAGGCTACCGGCGTCTGGGTTACTTCCTTCATGTCTCAAGTGATTTCTAAGTGTCTCCATTTCCCATCTTCAGGTTGCAAAATACTCATCATAAATAACCAGTAAAAGCACAGCATTTTCATTTAATACAACTGCACTCCCCTTGAATCAACGTGGCAATGCCAAACTTGAAATTTTCAGGATTGACAAAATAACGAATTAGTTTTTTTAAACTGACACCTCCAACGTGAATAATTTTAGGGTGTAGTCCATTTCGTGTTGAGGTATTGCATTCTTCCCCACCAGATGTCTGCCCCTCAGTTTCTGAAGATTTGTCTTTCCATGAAAACATGTCTCTGGCTTTTCGACGGAGATTACAGAATAGTTGACAGTTCGTGGACAGTTGCTCCGCAAACGACTGAGGTCGATGTACCTGTTCCCTGCTGTAAAAGAAAGCACAGACCAGCAGATGCACACAGATGTGGTGCAACTTCCTGGGCACCATCTTTAGAGAGAACTGCTTGCTCTTAATTCTCTCTCCTGCCCGTAGACCAGAGCTGGCGGCAGACGGAGTGACCATGAGGAGAGGACACAGCCTGGCGGGGTGACACAGGGACCATAGCGGAGGAACCTGGGTCCCTGGGTGACCTATGGAGCAGAGCCCCCTGTCCTGACCTGCCCTGGGCCCTTGACAACCTTGGCCATAATATGCTTTCTTAAGAATTATTGAATAAATTTCAAAAAAACACAGCAGCCCTTCAGAGAGGAACAAGCCTCCGGAGAGGGGAGGCCACGCCCCCAGGCCGGGCAGTGACTGGAGAGGCAGGTTCTGAGCCGGGCGCCCAGGCTCTAACCACTGCACCACCCTGGCTCTGCCGTGTTTATCCCGTCAGTGCTGCAGGGTGTGAATGTCCCTATCTAAGGGCTCCTGCGTCTGTGACACAGGAGCTGCTTCTGCTGAGTCAGCCTTGCTGGCGAGGCTCACACAAAGGTCCTAATTCACCGTGACCCCAGCATGCTTATTTTCACCCTTCCTGTGGGGTGACGATGCAACAGTGACATTGGCAAACATGGGACACGGAATGGAACGAAGCTTTCCTGGAAGCTGGGACTGTAGCAGGACTGTCTCTGCCTCCCAGCTCCCTCTCATCTGGGAGCCCCCAGCCCTGCGGAGTGACCCCCGAAAACACTCTCCTTCAAATTCCACCCCTTACACTCTCTGCCCACCATCTCCCCAGCTCCTGTCCTATGTACTCACGCCCTCGGCATAGGAGAGGCAACACCTGGGGTCCTTCGACAGGACAGGGGTGTCAGGATGTCAGTGGGTCGCTTTGTGCAGGAAGGTGTTACATCTCAGTGGGCTCCTGTAAGAGCGACTGTCAGATCTTTAGGGCTTTGAAATGTCAAGTCCCCACAGCCATCTGTTGACATCCGAGTGACTGAAAATTGCCTTTGAATCTTGCTCAAACATTTGGAGCCTCCACATCCTTGTTTCGGATGCTCAACAGATCCGTCAGCAAACAGCGCAAACCCACAGGCTGGATGGCACGCTCCCGTGCACCCTCCCCCTCACCAGGAATCCACCACAGGCTCCATGCAAGGAAAGAACCAAAATCCTTGTCCAAAATTCCAGTGCGTGTGAGCACAGGAAAAGATGGCGGGGTGCTTGCTAATGACGACACCGACATTCCTGTCTATTCAATAGATGCCGGATGCTGGCGGTAATTCACTGCAGGAAGTGACAGCTGGGGCGGGGAAGGAGGAGGAGGGTAATTGGCGAAATTAAAATTTAGATCAGCATCAACCCTCTCCCCCATGCAAACCTCACAATGCAATCTTACGTGAGCTAAAGCTCTCGGGATCAAACTCCTGTGTGGGCTGTTAGAACCTCACTCCCCAGCCCCTAGCCATGCCCTCTGCCTGTAACGTGGATGAAGTAGATGACAGACCACCCTGCTCCCCCGACGGCGCCACCCTGCTCCCCCGACGGCGCCACCCCGCTCAGGGCTCCCACACTTGTGCAGACAGCGGACTCCCCCGGGCGGGGGGAGCTGCGTGAAGCACAGGTGGCCCGCGCACCCCCAGGGCGTGGGAGTCAGAACTCGGGGGTGGGCCTGTGGATTAACGTTTCTAACATTTTCCAGGTGATGCTGCCGTTGCTGGTCCACGGACCCCACTTTGAGAACCACTGGTCTCCGTGACAGGGACTGTGGGTTCTCCCTAATTCCTGCACATCCAGGAGAGCTGCACGGAGGGTGGGAGAGGACTGAGTCCCAGCTCGGCCACCGACCAGCTGCATAGGGTGATTGCTTATTTTCTGAAAGCTTCAGTGTCCTGACCGGCGGGACATGATGGCACGGCTTCCTGCAGAGGGACTTAGGGGACGCAAAGCCCGCAGGGCCCCCCCCCCCGAGCATTAGCTCCCAGGCTCTGCCCCCCGACCTGATCTCTCCCTAGGCCTTGACTGCAAGGAGCAAAGTCTTCCGAAACGCTCGCTCCTAAGTGTTAATCCATACCCAATAAACAGGAATCTGTTTCTGGGACATCCTGGCCTCTTACTTACATTAATATTGCCTTTTGCTCTGGTTGCTGTTTGACGGGACTGCCTGGGAGGCTACAGCGCTATACTGACTTCATCCTGTGAGAGAGAGAGAGAGAGAGAGAATGAGAGACAATACCAGCCCCCACCCGCTGGTCCGTGGCCTGGGACCCCAGTACAGACACAGAGAATTTCCTATCAAAGTGTCGCCTGTTGAAAGTTTGGTCTGAAAGTTCTCAGTACTTCAAGGGTGGCACCTCTCCAATTTGTCCGGCTGATCGCGGTGTTTGCTGGTGTTGCACCAGGCTGCGTGGGGGCCTGGTGAGCAGAACTCCGATTCAGCCTCCCCCAGACAATTCCCTCCCACGATAATTCCCAAGAGAAAACTGGGACCAGGCCAGTGGTGAGTCACACGCAGCGACTAAGAACAGAGGCTCAGAAACGTGGCCGAGCCCCTCCCAGCCGTCCTGGGAGGCCAGTCAGTTCCATGTCCCAACTGGTTAAACACTAGTCACTCAAATGAGGCGTTTTTTAAAAATAATATTCAAATTCTTACCTGTCTTCACCCGAACGCGGGTGACATGTTCACAGCAACATTACTCACAGTGGTCATAAGGAGGAAGTAACCTGAGTGTCCAACAACAGATGAACGGATCCACAGAATGTGGTCTAAGCAGACAGAGAAGCGGGGAGGGTGCAGCTCAGTGGTGGAGTGCATGCTTAGCATGCATGAGGTCCTGGGTTCAATCCCCAGCACCTCCATTAAACTAAATAAGGAAATAAACCTAATTACTTCCTCTTCTCCCCAAAAAAATTTTACAAAAGGGACAGTGGAGTATTAGCTTTAAAAAGGAAGGCTGCTCTGACACGGGCTACGACATGGATGAACCTTGAGGACGTGGTGCTCAGTGAAAGAAGCCACACAAGGAGACAAACACCGTGTGATTCCCCTTTCATGAGGTCCCTAGAGGAGTCAAACCCTCAGAGACAGAAAGTGGGTGGTGGGGGCCTGGGGCTGGGGGCGGGGTGAGGAGTGAGTGTTTCATGGACAGAGGTTCAGTTTGGGAAGAGGAGAAAGTTCTGGAGTTGATGGTGGGAAGGATGGCGGCCCCAAGTGGGAATGTTCTTATCAACACTGAACTGTACACTCAAAAATGGTTAAGATGGTAACTTCTATGTTACGTGTATTTCACCAAAATTAAAAAAAAAAAATTAAACAACAACAAAACAGCGCGTTCAGCTCAGGGCCGGGGCTGTCGCTGGATCAGTTCGGAGAACGAGTGAAGACTGGATGCACCGGCTTCTAAGTTACTTCTCCAGCCTGAGGGGTGATCCGCTGTGGTGTCTGGAGGCTGCTGGGACCCCCTTTAAATCCACACCACAGACAAAGAGCAGAAGGAAGTAACTTACACGAGGAAGCGCTAATGTTCTGATGAAACCAACAGGCTTATACTATAGGTACGTCCAATAAGAGCCCCAGAGTGTCCTCCAGGGCCACTGACACCCAAGGAGGCTGTCAGAGGTGCTGGGAATTAAATCACTTCTTGCCCCCACGCAGCTCAGCAACCTTCCCTACGTTCTCCAGCAGGTTCCATTCCATGTAATTGAATCTATGGGGAGTCTTTGGACTTTCTATAACATGACTTTACTGACAAATTCTTTTTTTTTTTCCATACGCATTGCTGGAATTTCCAGAGTAACATTTAGGGCTATTGGCAAGGATGCCTAACTTGTCTCTGATGTTAACGGAAAGCACCATAATGTTCCCGTTTTTTGCAGGGCGCTGGAAGGCAAGTGCTGTGAGGACAGAGCCTTACCCTGTGGCAATTACGCATATTTGTTACTGTCCTGGTTTTATTTCTGTTGTTGAATTTTATTCTGTCTGCTTTTTTCTGTGATGCTGAAGTTCTCTATTTCTTTGTTTTAGTCATTTAGATGAAGTAAAATCATGTTTTCGTCCGACTCTCAAGTATCTTTAAATGTATCAGATATACACTTAAAATTACATTACTCAATCCAAAATAAAATACAGCTACTACTAATTAAACATATGCTTTTTGCTCCTCTGACAAATTCGTTTTGCAAAAGCAGCAGCAGAAGGGTCCGCTCCCCGCTTTCCCCTGAGCTCCTCTGAAAGGCAGGAGAAGCACGTGGGCAGAGGCGGTGGGAACTCAGACCCCCCCCCAACTCCAGCGTCACTGAGAGGAAGAAGACTCTGACCCTCAGGGAGCTTGAAATCGAACAATTGCGAAGGAAATCCAATGGCTCAGTTACTCACGGAATACAAAACTGATCAAAACTACACGTCGAAAGGATACACACGACCCTCACGTTCATTGGAGCAACCATCCATTTCACCAAATGTGTATCATGAATGAACTCTTCACATTGGCCCCAGAAGTTAGGCCATTTTTACCACATTTGATGTCTTGGAAAACTAGTACTTGGCAAAGTTTCGCTTACCAGACCTCCAAGAAAACAGCTCTCAGCTCGGGACACAGGTGTCCTGGGGTATCCGCTCGACATAGGCGGAGATGGGTGGGCTCGTCACCCAAGGGTCCCCAGGGCAGGTGACCCGCAGTGCCGCCCACCTCTCCTGCGTCTGGCCCTTTAGCCGCATGGCCGCCAGGCCAGCTTCTCTTCCTGTCAAGCTTGCTCCCAGGTGACTCCTAACTGGGTCTTCTATTTTTCCATTTGGTTTATTGAGGCAAATTCAAGGCCTTCATCATCTTCCTGGGCCTTCCCTTCTGAGTCTCAAGACTCTTTTCTTAAACAGAAGCCCGTACTTGCAAACCAAAAGGGTTTCAAAATGCTTGCTTCTGATGTCACCTTCCAAACCTATTTGGAGATCAGAAAGTCACAGTGGCGGTTTCTCTCTCTCTCAGTTCCTGCTACGGGAGCCATCTTCATTCTAATTTTCCCCTTGGCAATCTGAATACCTCTAAATGAAACTCGGAGAGACATGCATATAAAGAACTTTAAGAAAGAAAAGCACAAGGATACGTATTTCGAAGTATTCTCTGACTACATACATAGCAAGATATTTTTTTCTCGCCAAAATGAATCGTGTTCAAGTGTACCTTCTTTTGCCTACACTGTTCTTGGTACCAGGCGACATCCAGGGACGAACTGGACCCAGCTTCTCTGTCCATCTAGAGATTCCATTCCAGTGGGAGACACAGACTAAAAGCCAATGAATGAACCAATTATTTAATGACAATGATGAAACAGGCTACAAAGAAGACATGGAATCCAGCAAGTGTGCGACAAGGGTGGCAGAGGCTTGCTCGGATTTTCTGGATTTTTTTCCTGGACTTTTTGAGGAGTGAACTCAGATCTCAGAGGGGAGTGGAGAGATGTTAAGAAGGCAAGGAAAGAATTTCCTGTCAACCAGCATGTTCTGTTGCATGATTTCAAGTGGCTGCAGAGTGTTTCTATACAATTGACTGGGCCAGTTTCTGATTGCTGTGACTTTAAATCCCCTCCTATTAGCAACGCTGTTCCAAGGTGCCGGCATCTCTGAGTACGTATGTGTTTATTTCCTCAGGATAAATTTTTAGAGGAGGAACTGGTTTGTCAGAGGGGCTACAAGGCTAGGCTGCCTGATACATACTGTTCAGATATGCTCCAGAAAGCTTGCACAGTTTACACCCTCATCGACAGGGCATGGGAAATCCATTCCCATGTGTCCAGTGGTAACTCTCACTGCCTCTGAAAATTGTGCCATTTTATAGTGAAAGCATGTGTACGCTTACACTGTTTTCTATTGTGTGTTTTATTTCTGGTGGGTGTTCACATGTGCTCACATGTTTAGCAGTTACTTAAATTTCTTCTTTAATTAACTGAACACTTACGTTCTTTGCCCGTTTTTATAATATGGTGTTCTTTTCTTGATTAGTGTTGAGAGCTCTTGTATGTGGAGAATACTTGCCCTTTTCACCACACTGCAGTTGGCCTTTTACTTCCCTTTCTGGTGTTTTTGTCACGTGTGCAAGTATATCAGGTGTTTCCACGTCAGCAGGCGTGAACACACACACACTTGTACAGCCGTGTCAGTGTGTATGTAACGCGAATCCCTGTGATGTCAATGTAAATGGATCGACTGGGCTAAAGAGGAGGAGCATTTCAATCATCCTCTTTTTTCCTTTCGATTTTATTGAGATATAGCTGACACCCAGCACCATATGCTTTTTTGTGGGAGGGAGGCAATTAGGTTTTATCTGCTTGTTTTTAATGGAGGTGCTGGGGATTGAACCCAGGACCTCAGGGCTTCCTAGGCATGTGCTCTGCCACTGAGCTGTACCCTCCCCCCAGGCAGAGGTACATTTAAAAGGCTGATAGCTGTTCCCAATCACCCAGCTTGTCTGATGGTCACAGCCACCCTCTGAGATCATTAGGAATCTGACCAGCTAGAAATGAAGGGCCCAGAACAGAGGGCACGACTCAGCCTTTCACCACTGAGGGTCCTGTCTCTGGTATATTCTACAAGGGGGGGAAAGAAAGGACTTAATTTTCAAGTTCTCAAACATTTCCTCTGCCAGAAGTCAGGATTGTAGAGACCAAATGAAAGAGTTTATTTTAAACATCAAAAGAGAACATGACCTAAGTTAGGAAAGGGAAATCTAAACTTGCTGCCCAGTGACGGTCTCAGGGCTGAAGGCTCTTCCAGCATCATGTCGCTGAGAAGAAGCATCTGGTTCTATTTTCACAGGGGGCGGCCCCTCCCCGGCGGATCACAGAAAACACATTCCTGTATCCTGCATGTTATTTCTTAATGTCTCTGAGTATTTTAGAACTGGTGAGAAATCTTCTGAGGGAAAAAAAAAAACCCAGCAGGCATTGAAAGTAATAGACTTCCTATTATATTCTGCACCATAAAAAAAAAGTTTAGATGCAAACAACCGAACGTCAGAAATGATTTCAGCTTGTGAGTAACACGAAAATGGATGTACCGTTATTTATTACTCTTTTTCAACTGAGAAACGACGTGGCATTTCAAAATGGTGTAACGTAATGAGCTTCTCTGTCACGGGAAGTAACTTTAGCTACTGTCATGGAAGAGATGGAGAATTTCAGAAAAGGCTCCCAGAAGGACTGACAGAGGACGCTGAGGAACCCGACTCTCTCAAAGGCTGCGTCTTCCGGTTCCGTGGCGCTGCTATCGCCGTACACAATAAAAGCGCCTTGTGCCAATTTAAAAAAACTCCCCTCTTAAAGAATGGAAATGCCTCTCTGGGAGCAAAGTACCCTAACAAGGGATGATAGTTGCAAGAGGAGGAAGACCGCGGGGCAGCCGCCGGGAAGGATCGTGGACGGGGAAGCCCACGTCCACCCTGGACAATGGCAGGAGGCGGAAACGAGGTCAATGTGCAGCTTCCGGGGAGGAGGCGAGGACGGCCCGGACGGTCTGGGACCGTGTCCCATCTGTTAACACCTCTGACGTCCGCACACGCAGCACGGTCGGTGGCATCTTACGGCTGACGCTCCGTCAGGTTTATTTGTCCCAGACCTTTCATCCTCAGTGGCACAGAAAATGATGGCCCCAGGTTTGCTGAAGTAGGAATCCTGACGTCCCGATGATGAGGCCTGGAGAACGTCGTGCGGGAGCCGGGGGCTGTCGCCCACACCCGCAGCAGCCGGTGAACTGTAAGCACAGGGGCAGCGCACGAGACTCCAGAGCAAGGTTAAAGGGGCCTGAAGCCTTTGGGAGGAGAAGGAAAGACGGTGCGGCTGCTGACTCACCTTCAGACTCAATGAGAATGTGTACGGCCCGAACCTGGCGTCGGAATCACTGTGTGTCTTCATCTCCCAGAAGCAAATAAGCAGTTTATTTATTTTTTAAAGTGCCTGTCAGGTATTAGCCTTAGAAATCCAAGTACGTCAGGGTTTTATAGAAAATATTGGATTGTTTTGTGCACAGGGTGTGTATCTATTGATTGTGATTTGTAACAATTAATTAATACTCAGATATAACATCGAGAGAGAACACTTCCGCTCTACAGCACAATTACAGAATTGATTTCCTACAGAACGTTTTAAAGCGATGTGGACTTACACAGCTGGGAAGGTCTGAATTTCCAACTGGAGTCAATTCCAGCCTTTTGAATTGGGAAAAGTGGTGGTGGGAGACCAAGCTGTGAGACCAGAGACCCCAGACCCAGCACTGCCTGTTCCTGGAGCCCTCACTGAGCCGGAAGCTGGGCAAGGTGACCATGAGTTCCTTTCTTAACACACGTGGTCATTGTGTGACCAAGGCCAACAGGCCATCCACTGTCATACGTGGCCCAAGAGGAGGCAGGACACAAAGGAGGAATACAGGAGTACTAGAATGACCAAGACACCTGTGCTGGTTGCAGGGCAGTGGGGGGAGAGCTTCCTGAAAAAGCCCACATGGGATGTGCTTCCAAGGGGGATCCTGGGATGTGGGGGCGAGTGGAGGGCAGGTGCGGATGCACCTGAGAAAGGAACACACCTGCTAGAGCCAACGGCGGGGAGTGTAACGGTCAGGACTGCGGCTCTCAGGCCAGCCCTGTGTCAGCATCACCTAGAAAACCTTAAACAAGCGGTGCCTGGGCCCCCCGCCACCCCGCCCAGCCAGATGCCTCGGGTCTGCTCCGCTTGCCTGGTCTGTGGCTGTGCAGACCTTCCCGACCCAGGTCAACGGAGCCAGATGCTCTGAGGATGGGGCCCAGACACATGTTTTAAAGCATTTTTTCCCAGGTACTTCGGTCTGGTACAGCAGGTAGGAGAGTTTCAGTAAAAGCTCAGGGTGTGAGTTGGGAAGGTCAGAGAGGATGTGAACTAGATCTTTTCTTTTGGGATCTTTCCCAGAAGGTTTGTATCTGGGACAGTTTGCGGCAGGAAACAGAATCCAACGCAGCCGGGTCATGAAGCTGTGTGCAGTGGTCAGGGACTGAGCGAGAGACAGAGGGCAGCCAGGTGGTGGCAGGGACGGAAGCCCATGTACCCGAGAGCTGGGGAAGGCCGGAGCCTTTCTGGAGGAGGCTGGAGTCCTAGCGTGGCCCTGAGTAGGGAGGGGGCGGGAAGGAAAACACAGCCGTCTCTTCCCATGTTTTAGCATCTTGCTGCTTCTCCCACTGCCCAGACCCAACCAGAAACCAGGGGGCCAGGGGCCAGCATCCCAGAGGCAGAGCCTGCTGGGCTGGTGGAGGTGGGGAGCGAGAGCCAGATGAGGATCCTCAGCACCATGTTAAAGGCACTGTGAGGAGCTTGCCTGAATTTGGGGGCCGTGTCGAGCCCTGGAGGCTTCTGATCAGGAAAGCCACGATTAGAAGCCTTGGGATGTGTCAGCTGCCGTGACTTGGAACGTTACTGTGAGTGGGGAAACGCAGACCTGCAGGTGGCTCAAGGCCAGGAGGAAGCAGGCGGTTTCCCGCATGCACGCTGCCCTGCGGGGTCAGGGGCTCCCTGGGGGCCGGACGATGGCCGGAGCAGTGGGTGATGCCCGGCCGCTGCCCTGACCCTGGCCTGCCCAGCCTTCTCGCTGCAAGTCCTCATCCTGAAGAACAAAGGCCTGCCTGTTCTTAAACCAGATTAATGGGATGGATTCATTCCATGTGTTCATCCCACACTGAGGAACTGTGGCCGTGCCGGCGAGCGCGTAGGGGCACGTGGGGTCTGAGTTCCTGTGAGGGGTGCGGGGTGATTTCCAGCAAACAGCAGAAGTTTCTGAGACTTACTGTGGTGCATCGCTAGGAGACTTACAAACGCCCAAGTTTCACGGAGCTGAGCTGGGTTCCCGGGCCTGTAAAGAGGTACATACGCGCTGGCTTTACCGCCACCGGCAGGGGCAGCCTGGCAGAGCTCAGTCGTCGCCAGTGACGTAAATCGGAGCATCCTGGGAGTTTCCCAGCCTTGACCTTGCACTGTTTCAGGACAATCAGCTCCACCATGGTACAGTCGAAAGGCTGCAGTGGGAACACCTGCTATGAAGCCCCTGACATCGCTCAGTTCTGAGAGGCTTTTGGTCTTCGTGAGGCTCTGGCAGGGGGCGGAAGAGCAGGACGTGGTGTCTACTCTGGACGGACCCTCTCTGCCCAGACTCCGATGCCCTCTCCCTTCCCCACTCCCTCCAGACCTCAGAATGGCCTCAGGTCCTCTGCTTTTGGCCTGACTTCCTCCTGCACTTCTGTTCCCTGCACTGGGCTGTGTCCTTGTAAACAACCCTCCTGGAACATCCTCATCTTTTCCCCTTACCCACACAAACTGCATAACAGACTTGGGTCAATGGTAGATTTTCCGTAAATCTGTATATTTCTCAATGCACTTCAAGGGTAGGGGGACGTGCTTTGTGTACGGCCAGAGTGGATCCATTTGCCTCTTGGGCCTCCCCCTAAAACTTGACTTGTATAAAGGACTTCACAACTGAGACGCAGTCTGAAACCTCTGGGGAAAAGAAAACAATGCCTGAATTTTAAGACTGGATGGAGAATCGAAGTTCTCGTCCAGTCCTTGCCACAGCCCTCAAGTAACCCAGGATCTAGTCCCTTTCCCAGGCTGTAACTTTGCAGGACAGCCTCCAATGGAGTCTTGGCATTTTTCCATTTAATTTGATAAATGGAGCCGGCTAGCAAGGTGGAGTGGCTTAGTGTCTAAAAAAATCCACTTTGCAGTCTAAATTATTCAGGTAACCCATCTGTATTAATCAGATCAGTTGGATATTTGCCAAATCTCCACTTCTTTTTGTGTGACTTAGGGCCGAGACAGGAGGACAAAGCGGGGGTGGGGCGGCAGGGAGGTCGGCTCTCCGGACAGCTTCACAAAGGTGCTCCAGGAGGAAGCCCACGAGGGGCTGGCAGCAATCCTTGTACTACGGATGGCTCTAAAATGTGAGCATCCAGACAGACGGTGCCCCCTTGGGAAGAGACACGGACGATGCACACAGACGTCCGAGGGACCGAGGGCCCCCTCCCAGGGCGCAGCGCCATCAGCAGGACCTTAGAAGTACCTGCACTCAACCAAGACCCCAGAATACAAGTGAAAACTAATTGGAAAGGCAGATGGCCCATCATTTCAGGGAGATGTCAAGAATCATAGAGTGTTTACAACGGTTTGGTCCAAAATGAGATTTGTGATTTCTAGAGAAGAAAGATGTTTCTGGTTTGTGAGGCATGACTGGTGGAACGTGGCGTGGAGGGAGGCACAGCCGTCAGGCAGCCACAGACCCCGAGTCCTCTGACAGTTCCCGGGACAGGGGCCCCAGAGCAGCTCTTTAGTGAGAAGACCTTCAAACGTTGGGTCTGCCCACCCAGGCTCTCATGTCTGTTCAGTACTGTTTTCCCAACAGAGGCGATTTGGAAAGAGCATCGATTGGGCCTCGGGATAGCTGAGTGCTCGTCCTACTGGGTACCACTTGCCCTGAGCGCGATGCTGAGGGCATAGTTGCTCTGGCAGAATCCACGGGGGTGGAGAGTGGGGGGCAGTGGGCCGTGGGGAGGGAGGAGTCGCTGATCTGCAGAGAGCTTAGTTTGCAAGCAAATCTGAGCCGGAGCAGGCCTTCACAAGTACTGATTCTTTTTGGCTGGATTCCAGGCTGGTCTGAGAGTGGAGGGATGGGTGGGGTCCATGGATGAGGGCCCGTGGGATGGGGGACTCTGTGCCTCGCTGGGCTTTGGTCCCTTTGCTGGAGCGGACGGCTTGCATTAAACGATTGTGTTATTTCTTCCATCCCTAATGCTGTATAATTTTATATCTGCTCATCCACAAAACACCAATTCTCTCTGAACTAATTGCCCAGAAAAAAATTAATAGCGTTCTTAACATACTAAGTAATCTTTCCTTTACTTCCATTTTGCAAACTAGAAAATTAAGACATAGGTGACTGGTTTTTACATACAAACTCCCAATTAAATTTTTTTCCAACCAAACTTAATGTGTAGTTTTGAGCTGCTTTTTATAGAAAAAGCAAGTTTTTCTTTTTTTTTTTTTAATGGGTAGTATTTTAGCCCAGAGAAGCTAGAAAGATTACCTTGCACGCTTTGGTAATTCCACAGATGATGGAAAAGTCCCAATTCTGTGCTGGGCAGACCTGACCTGAAAACGTGAAGGTCAAACTCACTCAGAATCTTCAAGTCCGGAGGTTCTCTGTGAAGGCTGACACACACGCACACACGCACGCACACCAGGTGGGACCGCGAAAAGGATAAAGACCGCTTCACCTCCTTTCTCACAGTAATCTTTCCAAGATTAGTTGGACCGAGTATCAATCCAGGAGCTGACATGCTGAAAACTTACATTTTCTGTTTTCCGGGGTCAGAAGCCAAAAGGTGAGAGAGACAATTTACCAGGGTAAGAAGATGCAAAACTCTTGATATTAGAATTTCAGTATCTAAGTCAGAAAATTCAGAAATTTCTCCTGAAATGGCTAGAATACTAAGCAGATTCTTAAATCATGAAAAATCCATGGGTCAGAGAATGTGAAATCAGAATAAAAACTGCCCCCAAATCTGGACTGGGATGCCTTGTCTCCTAAAGGCTGGTGGTAGTGAACTCCAGGCCCCGCCCCATCAGCAGCAACAGCGCTTGTTTGCCTGGGAGAGTATTGTGTGTCCTGCGGTGCATTTCCTGGTGTATTCAAACTATAACCACAATAGGACCACTTTTAATGGCCTTTCCAGCCCTGCTCTGGCGCAAACCTTCTCCTCGTCTGCAGGGGATTATTTCTGCAGCTGCCTAAATGGCCTCCTAACTTCCACCCTCGCTCCCGTCCAGTGCAGGTGGTGCCTTTGGACATCAGAACATGTCCCTGCTGTGCCCAAAGCCCTGCGAGGTGTCCCTTCACCTAGAGATCAAAGCCATGACCCCTCCTAGCCCTGCACGACCGTATTCATCCACTACTCCTCCCACTGATGGCTTTGCTCCCCCAGAGATGCCCAGAACCCTGACACTTGTGTCTCTCAGAGCCCCAGAAATGGGAAAGGCCAGAGAATAAGCACCACCACCCAGCACTATCCACCACTGACCGAACCAGTGGATAATCACCCAGCTCCCTCGTGCCTAGGGGAGGCTCTGATCCAGACTGTCTCTTGGGGCCCCCAGGTGTGTGGAACGCAGGTGCCCTCACTGGTAACTTGCTTAACAACAATGTACTGTATTAGCTCTGGCTCCTATAACAAAAAAGACAGGGAGCTTAAATGACAGACATTCATTTCTCACAGTCCTGGAGGCTGGACATCCAAGATCAAGGTGCTGGCCAGTTAGCGTTGTGCTAGGGAGATGGACATCTCCCTGCTGCGTGAAGACGTGCTGGAGAGAGGTCATCATCTTCTAGGGCATGAATCCCACGTGTGAGGGCCCCATCCTGGTGACCCCATCACCTCCCACAGGTCCTGGGTTGGGGCTTCCACAGATGAACTCGGGGGACAGACGTCCAGGCTGAAGGTCTGTCCTCCTCTTCCCTGCCCTGTGTCCCTGGGCCTCTCCTGGGACCGTCCTGCAGATGAACTCCGTGCTGGAGATGGACCTGCTCTGAGAGTTCACTCCAAAAAAACCCAAGAACAGGGTGGTAAGATGACTCCAAGGCTCCATTCACCGAGGCTGAGGACTCGAAAAATGTGCAGATGTGAAAGGCCATGCTTTAGTTAGATGCTTTTCTCTTCAATGGGGATAAAGCAAATTTCATTAAAAATGAACGGCGAAAGGCCCTTGCCTACGAATAACCGAGCCTGCAGGGTGGTCAGTGGAGAACCGTTGCAAAGCAAAGGGCTTAAGGATGGTCCGAATCATCTGTTCAAGGCTCGACCTGCGCAGCAGGATGAGCTGTGGGTCTGAAGCTCAGGGTTTTGTAGCCACGGGGCAAGGCTGGGACATGGGAGTGGAGGGTTCCTCACATCCATGGCAACCACGTGCCCCCCTCAGAGTGACGTCGGGCTTGGGAAATGCTTCTGGCCTTCACGTCCAAGAGATCTGAGTGGCTTTGCCCAATTTCTGATTGGGGAAACAGCAGGGTCCTGTGTTCAGAGCTCCCGGGAGCAGCCCTGTCAGAGGGATGAACTTACGAAGACGCACCTTACGCACGTCGTCAGAGTTCCTGTCAGGAGAACACACCAGCTAGTAACTTCTGAGTGTCGCTCTGCCTCCTCTTCTACAAACACTGGTTACATATTATTTAATAAATAGTATTTATCCATTTAATAGGTGAGCGATTGTAACTTGATTAAATTTGTATGTTACTTCCTCATGGGTGAGTTTGGTCTTGTTATTACATGTTTTTTGATTATTTCTTATTTGGTAAATTATTAACACGTTCTTGTTACCCATTTTTATAGTGAATGCCTACAGAACAAGATAGCTTGAAATTGGAAAATGCTACAATTTAAGACAAATTTTCTATCAAGACAGTTGCAGGAAAAAATCCCCCAGCGCAAAGGAGCTGCTCTGTAAAACGGCTCGCGTCCAGAGCGGAGCATTAACGAGCAAGCCACACGGTCGCACCGGGAGAGCCTCACAGGGACCCAGACCTTCCCCACTCTTTGATTTTGACTTTCGTTTGAGTCAAGCTACTTAATAAAGCTTCTAAATAATGATGAGCTGAGCATTAACAGGTTTAATACTGAAGGTAAATAAAATATGCTCAAGAATATTTTATCTAAATCCAGGGCACATAGAGAAATCTCACTGGACCAGACAGCTCCTTCCAGTGTACCTACACAGCCTCCCGGCAAACTTTGTAATTAAACGTGGTTGTGGATGAGAACATAGTTCAGGACTGAGGCAGGCTTCTGTGAGGACCACAGAGCCAGGAGGAAGAGGCTCACTCTAGCTAGCTACCAGGGAAGTCATGAAAAAGCTGGCGATCAACCTCATTTGCAAGGGAAATACAGCCGTTGTGGGAGCTGAGCCTTCCGCCTTCCTCAGATGGGAGCAGCCTGCTGTCTCTTTAACCCACGAGGAAGGCCCTGGATGTTTCTTTCAGGAAGACTGTGCCTGCCTCCCTTCCTGCCTGCCCCTTCCTACCCTGGGAGGGGGGGCTCAAGAGGTTAGTATGGGGAAAAAACGATGTTAGTATGACACATAATTAGACAGCAAAAAAGTTCATAAATATGGAAGAACTGGGAGAAAACAGCTAGTTCGAAGGGAAATGAAATTGCCATAAATCTGAGAGAGGCGTGGCGTAGAAATTAAGCCCAAAGACTGATCACCTAAGCACTATCCAGTCTAATCTTGCTATTCACAGAACTTACGATCTATCAAGTCGCCTGGAACACTGAGTTAGTGAGAACGGAACCACTCCTCCTGGGGCAGCGGCACCGGGAGTGAAGGAGGGAGGCGGGAGAGTCAGAGAGACTAGAAGGCGCGGCACTGCTGTTTGGGAGCAAGAGGAAGGGGACGAGGACAGAGGTGGCCTCTGAAAGCCGGCAAAGGCGGGGGGACAGCTTAGAAACCCCAGAAGGAGCACAGCTCTCCGCGAGCCCTAACTGCAGCCTGGCCAAACCCACGTGGGCATCTGACCCCTGGACTGTCAGACAGCGAATCTGTACATGGCCAGGATTCATGTTAACTGGTTACAGCAGCCACGGGGACTCATACAGACCGCCTTTCCTGAGGGGGTGGAGTGAAGGGATGGGGCATCAGTCCTACCGTCTGCCTCTCACTACGCTGCTGAGATGTTCCCCAGGACTTACTCCGCCGTCTGCCTGCAGGCGCCGGCCGCCCCGGGAGGGCTTGTGCACAGGAGGCGGCGCGAGGGAGGGGTCAGTCTGGCGTGTCCTCTTCCGTGCTGCTCACATCTGAGTTTCCACTATTTCCCATTAGAACAGAAAGAGGCCTTTCTTCTTTATGGTCAGATAAGAAAACCCCTTGTTCTAGACACTGGCCCTTTTTTGTTTCTTTGCATGTGGAGAAGGTGATGGAAGCTGCCGGATGGTTCCTAACCCCTTATTTGAGTAACATTCAAACAGCAAGAGGTGCTTACCTACACCGCCCGTGGCGTGTACACGAATCACCGGGTTCGGTTTGCATTTTCTACAACAGGGGTTTTTCAGGTTCCAAAGCAGAGTGGCCATTCCTGGGATCTGATGAGCGCTGAGACTGTTAACCTCTCAGAGCCTCATCCTGGCCCGGAACAAGACGGACAAGTGCTTTGGACTCACACAGGACAGGCTCTCGGGGGAGAACAAGTGGCAGCTCGTTCCCACGGAGGAGCTGGGCCAGAACCAGGCAGCCGGCCTCCTCATGTGTGCCAGGGCTCCTTTCTCACCCAGAAGATGGGAGTGACAACACCTGGGGCACGGGGCAGTGAAGGGACCGAGGGGGCGTGTGGAGCAGGTGCCTGGCAGGTGCGAGACCCTGGGGAAGCCTCCCAGCTCCTCCTCGCCCAGATTCAGTGCTTCTCCCCCGATCCCAGGGACCGGCATCCATCCCTTTTCCAGGCAGGGCCGTCACCTTCAGTTGGTTTTAAAGTTTCTTCTCCAGAGAACTTGGGCATGAACTGTGCCGCCCAAAGAGGGCAAGGAGGACCCAAAGGAAAGCAAGTCCAAGGGTGTGGTTTGGGCACAGAGCCGCGGTTCTTCGGGGATGCAGGGCGGGGACGTGTGGCCAAGACTGCACAGTGTACCTGCTCCGTCTATCAGTGGCTCTCTCGGCACCACAGAGAGTGCGTGACTTTGGCCTTGGGTCCCCTGGGGTGGGGGGTGGGGCTGAACCAGGACAGATCTACGGGCCATCTTCCTGGGACACATGGCTTGAGGCAGCAAAGCAAAATTCGACCGGCAAGAAGATGGACTTTGGAGTTTGATCCCTTCTTATTCTGCACAGATGCTGCCAACCGAGAAGGTGGTTCCCGCAGCTCTCTGCCCCACCCGCAGCCCCTCAGCCGGCAGGCCTCGCCTTCCTCTCCAAACACTCCCACGGCCCTCTCCCACCTCTCGGCCTTGGTTTTCCCAATGACGCCGTGAGGCTGAGGTCACACTCCCTTTGGGCTCCCGGAGATCTGATTATGTCAAAAGCCTGAGAGCTCCGTGAGGGCATTCCTGAGCTCCTGACCTTCCTGACTGTCCCGGGCGAGGACCAGGAAAGAAGGTTGCTCAGACTCAGAAAAAGGTCTCCACCCCTGTTCACAGGAGCTCGTGGACCAGAATTGCCAGGTTTTCATCACACTCAGTGAATCCCTTGGGCTTTTTCCCCACTAATCATTCCCTCACTTAAGACCAGAGTGGCACCAGTAACCCAGCAGCCCCCATGTCCCCACCTCATCAGGCGGGAGTTCGGCCCAAGGAGATTGTCTCTGTCCCTGCAGATGCGCTCCCCATAAACCTGCGTGTGTGTGCACATGTGTGCGCGTGTGCATGTGTGCATGTGTGCATGCACGCGCGTGTGTCCACGTGTGTGTGCACGTGTGTGTTACTTCTGAGAAGGCAGAATAACCCCCTGCCCACCCCTAACCCCCAGATATCCTCATCCTGATTGCCAGAGCCTGTGAGCTTGGACCTTACATGGTGTAAGGGACCTTGCAGGTATGAAGTCCTTTAAGACATGGAGGCGGGGACACCATCCTGCTTGAGCCCAAGACAATCACACGAATCCTTAGGCGGGAAGGAGGCGGAAATCAGAGTCACAGGGGGACGTGACGAGGGTAGCACACAGCCAGAGGGACAGCCACCTGTCACTGGCTGTGTGGGTTGGGGAGGGGCTGTGAGCCCAGGAGGCAGGTGGCCTCCAGGAGCTGGAAAAGGCAAGGACTCCCCCACCGGAGCCTCTGGAAGGAAGGGCCAACACCCTGTTCTTTGCGGGTGAGACCCACAGCCGACTCCTCACCCACGGGCCCTGAGGGAGTAACGAGGAGTTTGGTCTCATTTGTTACAGCCACTGCAGGAAGCCCACATGCCCCTCCTAAGGAATTAATAACATCCATCAACAAGAGGGTTTTTTTTTTCCCCAAAGAGCTGCAGCGTCAGACAATTTCAATTCTTCATCACCAAGCCCAGGCAGCTCAAATGAAGCCTATCTGTTCCCAGACCATCTTTTTAGGGAAGATGTCAACATGAAGACGGGGTAGGGGGCACATGCTCCAGGCCACACCAGCTCCGGAAGCTGGGCCTGTGGGTTCGCTCGGACAGTGTTTCTGGAGAAGGTGGGCTCAGCCTTCTCTGTTTCATCCCATGTCCCCTGTTGTATCTGTTCTATTTTTGCTGTAACCACCTGCCCCACACGCACACACACGCACGCACACACACGCACACACACACAGTGAAGGGGAACAAATTCTTTCTCTAATGTTGCCCCTCAATTTAAACCTCTTTCCTATGCAGAACAATGCCTGATGGTCTGAGTTTCAATCGCATTCAGTGAAAAATCCTTTACTGAATTTGCATCACTGGGGCCTTATAAACACAAAGACGGACAGGATCATCTTCGCCTTGAGTGGTTCAGCAAGATGGGCTGAGAAGAGGGGAGGGGACTGTCTTAGTTTGTTCCGAAGGAGTTGAGTGATCAGCCTCCATGGCCGAGGGCTTTGTCCCTACCTCCCCAAAGCTCCCTCAGGTCTTTGGTCTCAGACACTCACCATCTCTGCTTTGCTGGGGTTCCTTTCCCCCTGCCCCAGTGGGGTCTACCGCCAATGTGGCCTTCACTGCTTGTCCCACCCTTTCTCCCTCAAAGGTCCCTGCCCGCCAAGTTCACCTGCAGACCCAGGCCTGCCAAGTCCCAGGCTCGCAGCTCTGGGCCGAGACGGCACCCCAGGACTGGATGCCTGAGCCCGGCCATCTTCTTCTCACCCACAGCCAGGCTGCCTGCACCCCTCTGTTGACGGCCCCAACATTTTCTGCAGCCTGAAAGTGTGAGCCGTCGGAACCACGCCCCCTCACCGCAGCTCAGTCCCAGGTCCACCACTGTGCTGTTCATTTTCATTCTATATCTCACTTCTTTTTTTCTTCTCCTTCTTTTTTTTTTTTTTTTTTGTGGAGGTAGGTAATTAGGTTTATTTATTATTATTATTTTTTAATGGAGGTATTGGGGATTGAACCCAGGACCTTGTGCATGCTAAGCATATGCTCTACCACTGAGCTCTACCCTCCCCTCCACCTCTTGCTTCTTAAAAGCTTGGGCAAGACATTGTTGTCCCCCATCTCACATCCTTCCTACAACCTGTGAAACAGGTGCATTATCTGGTTTAGCAAGCACGAGGCTGACGCCGAGAAGTCAAGTTTGCAGGTGCTAAGCGTCAGCCTGGGTCTGTCGGACTTCTCTTCTGTGTTGAGTATGTTTTTAATTTTTTATATTTCAGGATGCTCTGACATCTCAGGACTTCGTGGACCTGGGGAGGGACTGCCCCTCCCAGCCTTCGCTATTTCCTGGTGAATGAAGCATTTGATCTGCAAACAACCAGCCCAGAACCCACTGGAATTATTCAAATGCTCCAATCCTGAGTTGACTCAGCCTACCTACCCTGCCTCACCCACTCCTTACCAGGAAAACCACAGCAGAGGCTCTGGCCCACGCCTTCCCCCGCTCCTCCATCTCCACACCCACCCTGCTGCTTCCTCGGGGCCCTGCCTGCCTGATGTGCCTCCAGCCCCCCAGGAACTGTGACTGATAAGTTTTCCTTGGGCAGTTGTCTCTGCCACGTGTCCAGGCCTGCTGAGAACTAAATCTGAGTCCATTTAAAACACTTTCCTGTCCTCCCCGACTTCCTCCCCCGCGTCCTTTTCCATTTCCTGGTCACTTGACGGCTCCCTGTAACTCTGCTTCTGCTGCTGCCTGCATCTCAAGGCAGAGTCAGGACTTTCTCACCTTAACTGCAATGAGATTCGCCCGGTGAACTTTAACCACAGCCCTGCCTCCCCAACCCCACCCCATCCCCAGTGCTTCTGAATTCCTTGCTCTGGGGGGTTCAACCTCCAACTTCACCTAAAGGGCCGTTAAAATGCAGATTGCCCAAGACCTGGAGCAACTTCTCCTGGAGAACAGGATCCGACAGCGGGAGGGGACCTCAGCCTCAGTGTCTGCTGCTGTCACTGACTGGCGAGGACCCCCAAGCCTGGGAGTCTGCCTCCCTGCCCCACCCCCGAGATAGGGAGACCACCTGCCAGGCCGACCTCCCCGGCACCACGCCACGATGCCCGCCCTGGGGGCGAGGAGGCAGGGCTGCCCGGCATCCGCAGAATCTGAGTTGTCACCACACTCCGGCCCTGGTTCACTGTTGCCTGCTGGCCACAAAAGGCCACTTGTAGCTTCATCAGACTTAATGGTTCCTTTAGAATAACGCTAGGAAAAGCCCCGTATCACATGGACCTGAGATGCTGCTGGCGGCACCAGGGGAATGGGTTCTCCGCTCACTCAGCATCGTGTGCATCTCCCTCTCTCTGACTCCCATTTCTCGGTCCACCACTGCCTGGGAGGCGGGCAGATCACGGCTCAGTCGGGACTGCACCTGTTTCCCCCGCATCCTCTCCTGAGGGACAGACACGCTGCTCTCAGCCCCCAACCTCCCTAACTGGCCCAGATCATCGGCACATTGGCTGACAGTAAATCCTTTCTTATTACCATTTCAACCTCCTCTTTAAAATGTCTTCACCCCATGACATGCTGTTTTCCCGCAGCTCCCCCCAGAGCAGCCCTTCCCAGAGCCTGGGATGCTTGGGACGGAAAATCCCACCAGTAGTGTCCCTCTAAAGCGTGTCAGGGCCTCTGAGTTCCACTGACTTTGACAGATGTTCACAACCTTGCCAAACCCTGGGAGCCTCTCAAGGCTCTCCATCCGTGAACTGTTTCAGGATGTGTTTCTCTTTTTAACTTGGGTCCCTGACGCCTTTGGTTTTGGGTGAGAAAGTGACCGGAGGGCTACCGGCGTTAGGCCCACACACACAGGACTGGCAAGGCTGAGAAATGACAGCCACATTTCCCCGGAACAGAACACACTGCCTAAAGGCGGGTGCAGTCCAGCACGCAAAGGGAAGGCCAGGGCTGACTCTGGACCTGGTGGCACTTACCCAGTAACCTCCTTGCCTGGTGAATAGCACGGGGCATGGACAGGCGTGGCTCCCTCCTCTAAGGGGCTGCAGAAACCATCTCCGTGTGGGTGCTGTGACTGGCTAAGTTGGATGTGAAAGCCTGCAAACTGAAACTGTAAAACTCCAAGGTGGTCTGAGCCTGGCTAAGGGTCAAATTGGTCTCCCCTCAAATGCATGCTTTTTAGCCCTGATTTCCAGTGTGACGGTATTTGGAGATGAAGCCTTTGGGGGTGACGGGGGCTGGGTGAGGTCATGAGGGTGGTGCTCCAGATGGGATTAGTGCCCTTAGAAGGAGAGACTCCAGAGCTCTAGCTCTCTCTCCTCTGCCACATGAGGACACAGCAGAGGGTCCTGTGCAAACCCCTCCACAACTAGATCCGTCAGCACCGTGATCTGGGACTCAGCCACTGGGACTGCGGGACAACTGTCTGCTGTTTAAGCTGCCTGGCCTGTGGGGTTTTGTTACAGCGGCCTGAGCTAAGATGAGCCTTAAAGAAAACACAGTGGAGGTGAAAATGATCTGGATACGAATCAAGAAGTGGGAAGGCTGCCACGTGAACAAACAGCAAACCAACCCAGCCATGCCCCATGAGCAGATTCCAGTCTGGACAGGAGTGGGCTAGGTTTTCTTAAAAGTGCTGGGGAATTCTGTGACTGGAAACTGTCGAAGGGCCAGACTGTAAAGCAATCCTTCCAGACAAGGTCAGAATAGAGAGCAGAAGACAAGGAGCTGCTGTTTTCTTCATTTTCTGGAAGAGTATTTTGTGGGTCCCCGGGAGACATGGCCCAAGCAGAAAATGCAAGGCATGCCCGGCAGGGGCTGAGACAGCTGGGCCTGGGGCGTGTGCCCCCCTCTCAAAGCAGCAGAGCCAGCAGGTGCAGGACGCGCAGCCCAGGGTGGCAGGAAGGCAAAGTGACGTCTTGAAAGTATACTGCGTACAATGAGTACCCACCAGTCAGAATGGCCACCATCAAAAAGTCCACAGACGATAAATGCTAGAGGGTGTGGAGAATGGGGAGCCCTCCTACACTGTTGGTGGGAATGCAGTTTGGTGCAGCTGTTATGGAAAACAGTATGGAGATTCCTCAAAAGACTAAAAATAGACTTACCATGTGATCCAGCAATCCCACTCCTGGGCATAAATCCAGAGGAAACTCTAACTTGAAAAAATACGTGAACCCCAATGTTCACAGCAGCACTATTTACAATAGCCAAGACATGGAAGCAACCTAAATGTACATTGACAGATGACTGGATAAAGAAGAGGTGATATATACACTGTGGAATACTACTCAGCCATGAAAAAGAATAAAATAATGCCATTTGCAGCAACATGGTTGGACATGGAGATTGTCATCCTAAGTGAAGAAAGTCAGACAGAGAAAGATAAATATATGATATCACTTATATGTTGAATCTAAAAAAAACTACACAAATGAACTTATTTATAAACCCAAAACAGACTCACAGACATAGAAAACAAACTTATGGTTACCAGAGAGGAAGGGGGTGGGATAAATCAGGAGTTTGGGATTAACAGATACACACTGCTATATATAAAATAGATGAACAAGTTCCTACTGTTTAGGGAACTATATTCAATATCTTAAAATAACCTATAACAGAAAAGAATCTAAAAAAGAATATATACATATGTATTTGTATAACAGAATCACTACGCTGTACACCTGAAACTAACACAACATTGTAAATCAACTCTACCTCAATAAAAATAAATTTTAAAAAAACCTAAAGTATATTTATTGTGGATATTTAAGACAGTCTCAGTATATAGAGTAATACAGTGTTTGCTTGTGTATGTAAACACTGAAATTTCAATTAAGTCCCTGCCGGCACGGGGCGTCTGCGTCCCTCTGCTCAGTCTCCCGCAGGAAGCCGCCCGTCTCATCCTTCATGTTGGTCACATCCAGGCACCGCTTCACTTTTCCACCACAGCCGTACCCAGAAGCAGCACAGCTTCTCCGAAAGGCTTTGAAAGGCCAGGAACTGAGACCAGCGTGTGGGTTCAGTCCGTAGGTGGAAGAAGACGGGCCACCAAGCTGACACCCCTCCGTCCTTCCCGCCCCCATCCGTCCTGTGACATTTGCACGCCGTTTGCAGGGTCAGGTTCATGGCTCCTTGTGGGTCCCTGTGGGCGGGTGCTGCCACACCTCAGGAGGTTCCCCTGGAGGTGTGTGGGAGGCCCTGGGAAAACACCTGTGGCATTCATGACAGAACACATCCAAGAGACAGTGGCCTCTAAGGCCTGAATAGGGGCTTTCAAGGCCAGGTGGAGGAGTCTGTGTTTTTGGATGACGAACACCGCGGTGACCTAAGGATGGACACTGAGCAAGTTGGACCAGCCAGGAAGCCCCCAGTTCAGCCATGTGAACAGCTATTAAACACTGGTGCAGGGCAGGCATGGTGCCAGGCCCCAGAACCACAACAACAGCATGGAGACTCTAACCTCACAGCAGCACGGCCCAGACTTCTGCCCACATCCAAGGGCAAGGCTGTCACAGCCCGAAGGTCGACCTAGAAGTCTTGCTGAGAGACGGCCTTGCTCGCCACTGGGACAGAGTTCCATTAAGTTTCTATCTTTGCAAATTATATGGAAAAATATAAACCATGACTTGTGACATCTCAATGTTCAGATTATATGAATTACGCTGCGGTTTCCCGAGGGAAAATGGGGCTGTCTCGTCCCCGAAGACCACCGTTAGCGCCTGGACTGGCTCCTCACCGGGCAGGACTGCAGGGCTTCAGGGTCTATCGGTGTCAATATTGGCTAGCGGTCTAGGGACGCTGAGGGATCTGGGGGAGATGACGCCCTCGGGGGAGGAGGATGGCTGCCCCCCGTCCATCCTCTACCAGGTGGGAAATCTGAGGATGCCTCCATCCCGTCAGCTCATTCCCATCGTTTTCGACATGTGCTCTGCTGGAGGCTCCGAAATTAGAATTTGACCCATTTAAGAATAACTGTTCATCCAGGGGCGTCCCACATGATGGAGCAGGGTGTAGTTCCTGCACAGCTTTTGAACATCCCGAGTACAGCACCAAAAACAAAACTGTTCGTCCAACCTTGACTTCTCCTCCCACGTCTTTAACACAATTGCCTGAGAAGAAAACCCACAAAGACAAAGCAGCAATGTGTCGTATTCCAAAGCCAGATTCTCAAAGCCAGATTTGGAGCTGTGTTCCTAGGGGACCCCAGCGCTAGGGTTTGAAATCTGAAATCACTTGCACAAATGCCGCTGCGTACTGAAGGGGCCAGTTAAGGCTGTTCGAGGATCTTCCATCCCAGTGCTTATGGGTGATCATCCTGCAGGGAGCCCAGTGCTCCTGGACGTGCGCAAAGTCAGGGAAATGGTCTCTGCAGAGAAAAGGCCGCCCTCCACTGTGGGCACAGAGCGGAGGCCCGCCTGCCTGGGAAGGCTCTGCCTGCGGACCCTTTCCTCCCCTGACCACGCCCCATGCCCAAGCATCCATCTCCAGGGCAGGGTCAGCCCTTTGCAAAGTCTCTGCTTCCCTCCCTGGGTCCTGGTCCCCATGCTCAGTGGCTCCTCTCACAAATTAACAGTGGGAACCTCTGCTTTGGTCTCTTGGCTTGTTCATCAGAGGATGATGTCCTGAGCTCACCCCTGAGTCCACATGTCCCTCTGCCCCCAGGTCCTGGTGCCTCCAGAGACCCCTCTGGCCACGGGGCTGGAGCAGAGTTCAGGCCAAGGTCATGCATTTTCAAACTGAATCCTTTATCATCTCGTATGAATTTGATTTCTTTGTTTTTACACTTGCACATATATTTGTATTGTGGTACAATAAACGTAACACAAATTTGCATTTTAAGTGTACAGAAGCTGTAGTATATCTATACAATGGAATAGTACTCAGCCATAAAAAGAATGAAATCATGCCATTTGCAGCAACATGGATGGACCTGGAGATCGTCATACTACGTGAAGTAAGTCAGACGGAGAAAGACAAATATATGATATTGCTTATATGTGGAATCTTTTTAAAAAAAGGACACAAATGAACTTACTTACAAAACAGAAACAGACTCAGACATAGAGAACAAACTTATGGTCACCAAGGTGGAAAGGGATAAATTGAGAGTTTGAGATTTGCTGATACTAACTACTCTAACTCTATATAAAATAGATACACAACAAGGTCCTACTGTACAGCACAGGGAACTATATTCAATATCCTGTAGTCACCTATAATGGAAAAGAATCTGAAAAGGAATATATGTGTGTACATGGATGACTGACACATGATGCTGTGCACCAGAAATTGACAAACATTGTAAACTGACCAGGCTTTAATTTAAAAAAATTAAAAAAAAACCGGCTATGATTCTGACTTTTCTGGAGTCAAATCACGGAAGGTTTCGTGCACGAGATATCTCAGCCTATATACAATTTAAAAGCCCAAATGGAAAGACCTGGAAAGCGGGTGAGACGCAGGCAGGGGACAGGCCTGAAGGGTGGCAGCTGCCGGGGCAGAGGGCTCACGTCCTGTGGTTTCAGGGTCCGCCCAGCGGGAGCGCTCTTCTGTCAGAACGTTAACATAAAAAGGAAGCTTGAGTGAAGCCAGAAATAAAATGGAAGAGAGGAGGGTGAGCTTTCCCAGGGGCTCGGGCCAAAGGTCAAGTGGCCAGTCATCCAAACAGCGTCCACTCACATAGCAGTCTGGCCGCTTCCCAGACCCTCCACTCCCAAGCCACCCCTGGCATGTCCCCAGCGTCTTTCCAGCTCTCTTCCGGGCCCACAGTCACAGGCACTTGGAGAAGCAGCTGTCTGCTAAGAGGCGGCTGCGGGGGGCGCGGCAGGAGAAGGCGGCTGGCTGGAGGCCTGGGCAGTGGGCGGTGAGGACCGGGCAGTGTGGGCCCCGCTCCTGGGACAGCCTTGCCCCCGGGGAGGCTGCTCCCAGCACAGACACAGCCATTGGCAGCCTGACCTCAGAGGGTTCCAGAACGTCTTGAGAAAAGCCTGGTGTTTGGTCTCCTGGTCTCCTCTCTGCCAGTCCACCCCAGGCGGCCGTGTCCGGACTTTCTCCAGCATCAGGAGGCAGGGCTGGGCACCGAGTCACGAGGAGGGGCGGGCCCAAGGCTTTTCTGAATGAAGACAGAAACCCCTGCTGTGGGCCAGGGGAGAGCCGCTGGGGGCCCCGAGCCTGCTGGAAACCTCTGCGTGACTAATACCCCCGCGAGTTCAGAGAATCAGACACGGAAGTTCCCATGTCCCTGAGAGGGGGCACTGCCAGAGAGGGACCCTGGGGAATAAGAAGGCTGCCCTTAGGGGACCAGCCACTCCTCCTGTCCTGACTGAGTGAGCTGGGCCCCAGGCATGCGGAGACACAGGGTTGGTGGGTCTGATGCAGAGATGAAGAGACATCAGATCTTGGGGACCTAGGAAGGGGGGCTGGGTGCAAGAAGGGAAGGAGCCTTGGCTGGGAAGGAGGAGAGGAAACAGAGGGCTGAAGACAAAACCCCAAGATCCCCGCAGCCCCGCAAGCTCGCAATTGCAACCAGCCTCTCCAGAACACTCTTATCTGTAACCTGGCACAATGTGAAGGCTCAGGGATTAGATCTTGACATTATTTGTTTGTTAATATTGAAATAGTGCTGTTGGGCCCTGAGAAATTCACAGGGTTTCTATGTCCCCGTCTCGCCACTGGTTTCAAGCGGAATTGTCCATCTGATTCTTATCTGCCTTTTGAGAGGTTCTTCCAAGAAAGCAGAGCCCACGCGGTGGATCCGGGAGAGAGAGGGTAACCTGGCCCCACCATGGGGAAGAAACTCACGTTCAGAAGTAAAGTAATTTGCACAGGTCACCCAACTACAGGTGGTAATAAGGCGAAATAAAGGCATTAGAGACAGCATCGGGCGGGGAGGGTGCAGCTCAGTGGAGCGCAATGCAGGGCTCAGCACGCACGGGGCCCTAGGTTCAATCCCCGGAGCCTCCACTAAAAAATAATAAATGAATAAATCAGTGAACGAACAAACAAACAAACCTAATTACCTTCCCCCTGAAAAAGAAAGAAAAAGCAAAAAAGAAACAGCACCTAGAAATTCCCACCAGGCCGCCCTAGAAGATATTTCAGAAGCGCTCGCGATCACCAGGCCCCAGAACGGCTATGAGAAGGATGGCCCTGAGCCACAGCAGGTGCGGCACCCTGAGAACGCTGAGCAGAACACAGGGGACAGGTGCGCAGACCTGGTGGGTGAGGTGTGGGCACACCTGCCAACTCTGCTGAACCCCAAAGCCACCTTCCGTGCTAAGGGACAGAAAGCAGTCGTCATTTGAAGGCAGAGAGTTTGGAGTGAAATCAGGAACAACGTGGGGGTTTGGGGTGCTGCCACCCCACACGGTGGAAACCCAAGTGTACCTTCACCCTTGGCCTCCTTTTACCTGCAGTGCTGCACCCTTGGATTCGACCACCGCGAGGCATGTCGCACGGCCGTCCAGAATTAGGGGGAATGTCCAAGTACATGTGGACCTGCACACTTGAGACCCATGTTGTTCAAGGGCCAGCTGGATATGGAAACCCTTCATAATCTGAGACGTGTGATTCAAGTACAGGGCTGTGCTTGAACTTGCAAACCCGAAAGCTGGCACCAGAAACGTGTGATTTCCCAGTCAATTTGCAAGTATCGCTAGAGAGCTAGTTGTACAGAAATTAACCCACAGGGATGCAGTTCTGTCTTTAACATTTGTCGGCCCAGGAGGCACGCCAAGGCTTACCCAGAACACATCGGAACACTCAGTCTGTAATCAAGCTAAGTGTTAAGCAGGCCCTGCCTTTCTGTTGCTCTGAACCCTGGGAGGCCACTTTCAGACACAGGAGCTCGGTTTCCTCCGCCATTCAGTCTGAGCCAGCTTGTCACGGTGCGGGGACAGCCTCCCAGCCCTGCCTGTGTGAGACCAAACCCGAGTACGTCGCAAGGGTGCCCCAGCCTGCCCATCCAGACCCGTTCGCACCACCCGCCTGCTGCTGCTGCCCAAACCGGGCGGAAATGCCGGGCTGCGGTTGGGGGAGGTACCTGGGAGGCCCACAGGCCACAAGGCACACCGGATGCTTTCTTAGGGACGTTCCTGACAGTTCTAGCTTCTAGTGCTGCTGGGAATATGGCAGTCAAGGTCACTGACCCGAAAAAGACATCCAGACCAAATTATTCAGGGGAAAGGCAGGTTTTAAAGTACCATATACAGAACAACACAGTGTTTGTCAAGGAACAAACACAGTGAGAAATCTGGAAATGTGTCATCCCAAATCTGTGATTGGTGTTATCCTTTAAATAAAGCTGTTTCTTCTACCGATCTCTCCTCAAAGGTAACTCCTTTTGATTGCTGCTGTAGTGGGGCACTAAACTGATAGATAATAGATAACAGATAGACAGAGTAGAGACGTAAATACAGCAACAGATCGCATTTCACACCTAGGAGAGGCACACAGATGACAGAACGTTCTCGGCAGGCAATGGCTGACGTGTGGTCAGAGAGACTGGGGAGGAGAGGGAGTTACACAGGTACTGCCTGCTCTCCATCCCGATATGAAAGCACCATCAGTAACGTGGGTGATAAACCAGAGTTCACAGCGGCGGAAGACAAGTGAGCCAGTGATGTTAGGAGAGGGGGGAAGGTGGGTTTGGACTCAAGGAAGACAACTGTGTGCAGACACGCTGGACAAGGCGGGCTGGCCGCACATCCCTGAGAGTGCGCGCGCCCAGAGCAACATAAGGGTAGAGCAGACAGATGACAAGGTGGTAACGGGCCACTGTCTACACACACACACACACACACACAGACACACACACACGTGCGCGCATATCTGCTGACCACCAGCAGAGCAAGAGGAAAGGGGCTGGAGGTCGTGTGATGGCCTTCTGCCCTCTGGATGCTTGGTTAGGGCTGTGGTTGGGAGCCACATCCCTGAAGTGGGAAATAATACAGGGAGAGGACCGTCAGGGCGGTTACTGAAATAATCCTATGTTTGGACATGAGAACTTTCCAACCAGCACCTTAGGTGAACAGAAAGAAAGCCAAGTTGAGGCTCTAATTAACAAAAGTATTTCAGATACGATGGACCAGTGCAGAAAATAACACGTCGTCACCACGCAGCCCCCAGATCGGAGCAGAAATTGCACATATAATTTCATTGCCTTCGGCTGCCTGTTTTCATCCCCTTCTTCCCCACCCTGGAGGGAAACATGCCCCCAACTTAGTGACTGTCCTTCCTGACCATGGTTTTGTATTTTTCCTGTAGAAAATATTGTCCGAAGTCACTTAGAATAATGGGTGTTTTTTTTATTTTCAGTTTTATTAGGTAGAATTGTTACAACGTGACTGCACATATACAATATATTGCATGTAAATACATATATATAGCATACTGCACGTATTTTAAAATTTACATGTATGTACTTTTCATTGTTTCTAAGAATAGTTTAGAGCTTTAGCTTTTTAAACTTACATAGTTATCAAAGGAATAAAGCCAACCACAAAACAAAAATCAGTAGAATGCAGTGATCCAATCATAAAGGACAGTCAAATGTGCTCACACACATTCAAGAATCAATCATCTAAGTTATAAATAATAAGTAGTTCATTTGTGTCTTTTTTTTTATTATTCCACATGTAAGTGATATCACATGGCAATCTTCTTTCTCCTTCTGGCTTACTTTACTCAGAATGATGATTTCCAGGTCCATCCGTGTTGCTGCAAATGGTATTATTGTATAGAAGAATGAGTGTTGATTTAAGTGATGCGATTCGCCACTTGCCTTTTCCCCATGAACTTGGCACTATGTTTTTGACATTCATTCTCCATGAAGTGTGTCCCATTAACTTTCACTCCTCTCAAGGACACACAGTATTCCACTCTACAGACATGCTACAATCTATCCATTTCCTGTGGACAGACGTTTAGGTTTTTCCTTTCTTTTGCTTTTTCTGTGTGTTTCCCCTTTCACATCCTTGGACTGTTTCTCTCTTAGACTTCTTATATCTTACTGATCTGTAGAATCTGTTTTTATATGGTAGATTCTAGTCCTTTCCAGGTTACATAAATTGCAAGTCTTTTTCTAACTTTGGGCTTGTCTTTTTACTTAGTTTATGTTGTCTTTTCACATAAAAATGTTCACCTGCTCTGCGGTCAAGTACACTGGTCTTTCCCTTTCCATGTTGGGTGTTCCCATTTTGAAGTATTCTTTCCTACCTCAGTGGCATACGTATATTTTCCTCTGAAAGTTTTAAACTTTCGTTGTTTGCATTAAAAGTTTTTAGCACATCTGAAAAGAAGTTTGAGATTCTTGAGAGTGGCATTCTGCACTGGGCACTAATTTCCCTGAGCACCGTGTATCGAACAGTCTATTTTTTCTACAGTGTGTACCATACCAGCTGTCATGCCCCAAGGTTTCCATATGTTTGAGTCCTTTTTTGGATTCTCTGTTCTATTCTGTTGATCTTTTTGTGTATACTCTTTATTTTTTGTAGGGCAAGTCTCTCAACAATTTTCTTCTTGAATTTTTAGGTTCTTAGGTTGAGGAATGTTTACAAAAACTAGTCACATTTTTCTGTTTCCTTTCGGGCATCAGTTAGCAGTCCTTCTCCAGCAAGAAACAAACAGTGCCTCTATTTTAAGCAAAAAGAAGTGGGGGAAATGATTTTTTGGAAAGATACAGGTCTCACAGAATCAGCAGGAGACTAAGATGGGCTTGGAAAATGGGTTAAATGCAAGACAGTGCCGGGAAGCCAAGTTGAAGGAAGCAGGGCCCTGGAGAGGCCTGCGGGTGGAGGGGTGTCCCCTCCTCACTCAGTGGCTGCAGAATGGACCCCCGGTGGGTATAACTGACCAGACCTCATAGGACCAGCCTGTCACACATCAGAGTGTGCCCCCAAACAGGGCGATTTTATTTGCTATCTTTGATGTCAACCCACTCCAATTTTTATTAACCAATAGACAAAAAGACACTGAAATCATGTCTTCGGCAGGGATGTCTGACTTGGTCCCCTGTGTGTCAGGGAGACAAACAGCAGGTCCACATCAAGCACATCAAATGATTTTTTAAGCCTTTTTAAACTTTATGACATGGGGGGGGGGCTGGAGGATTAAGTTTATTTATTTATTTTTTGATGGAGGGACTGGGGATTGAACCCAGGACCTCGTGCATGCTAAGCACACACTCTACCACCGAGCTACACCCTCCCTCTTCTAATGCTTTTTATATTGGTTCAAATAACGCTTCTTAATACTCAGCACGTATCAGAATCACCTGGGAAGCTTTCAAAACGTACTGATGCCCTTAGCCCTCCGCAGGCCCGAATCTCCGGGTTAGGCCGAACTTCGGGACTTCTTTAGATACCTCCCGCCCTGGCCCTCATCCAGTGGTGCTCACGCGGAGCCCGGGCTGCAAGGTGCCCGGCTGAGAGCAAGCAGCTGAGCTGACAGCCGTGCTGGGGGGCGGCGCCCCACCTCTGACTCCCCCGGAAGCACCGTCACGCTGACTGAAAAGCGGCATCGATGACCCCACTCTATTTCAAAATCACGCAGTTTGTCAATGGAAGCGAAGGCTGGGGAAAGACACGTTCTTCAGACACACTTAGACAGTCTTGATGAGGTGTACCAGGACGTAACAGTGTTTGCAGTGAAATGATGGTGCCTGCAGCCAGCTTCTCTCTCCTGGGCAATATTAAATTTTTTTAAAAGTCCTTCGTTTCTTGCAGGGGGAAAAATCATGTTTTGAAGAGAACGCTTGTTGAATCACAGATTTATAATTTAAGGGAGATAAAAGACTCCTGTTGCAAGAGATGTAATATACCAGTCTTTATTTTCATCAGGAGGAAACCACGCTGATAGACTTAATTACGGGAAACAGTTTGGCAATTAAATTCTACTGCTCAGAACAGGATCGGAGTTGTTCTGATGGCAAGAGAGCTGCTCCTGAGGCATATTTTTCTCCTTCAAATCTGAGCGATTTAATTCTTTAGATTGGTTAGACCTCCTGGCTTCCAAAAGAGAGGATTCTTGGAACCATTTTAAAGAGGTCTTTGGATGACTTCAGAGTGAGTAACTTAGTGTAATCATATATGAAGATCTGTGTTTCCGCGATCTTTTCCCAGGAGCCCTGCTCTGAGGGACATCCTCCGGTGTGTCCTGATACCTGAGCCCACGGCGGCACAGGCGTGCCGGGGACTCTCCTGGGGCAAGGCCGGGAGTGTAGTGACTTCTGTTGTGGAAGTCCTCCCCCTCCGGCCGACTCAATTTCAAGCTACCAAATTTAGGCCACTAGTCAGAGCTGGGAAGAGGAGCCCCGTAGGTCCCATCAGATAATAATTCCACTTCGCAGGCACCACAGATGGAAGGAAACTTACGGACCTAGAAGTAGTAAGGGTAAGTCAGGAGGAAGTGAGGCGTTCCGAGTGCGTATTACCCTGCTTTTCATATGCTTTATTAATTAAAATTTATGCAGTTTAATTTTTAATACACTTTACTTTTTAGAACGCTTTTAGGGTCACAGCAAATTTGAGAGGAAGGTACAGAGATTTCCCATATACCCTCTGCCCCCAACCCACTCACACAGCACCCCCACCATCAACGCCCCCACCGGATGGCAGAGGCCTGGGGTGGAGCCTTCCTTCAGAGCCTCATGAAGGAACAAACCGGAACCTTGGTTTCAGACGTCTGGTCTCCAGACCTGACAGAGAACACGTGTCTGCTGCTCTAAGCCCCCTGTTTGTGGGACTTTCTTACAGACACCCTAGTGACACACACACTCGCCCTCTACCCTTTGGCTCAGTCTTATAAGGGACTCCAAGTCTCTCTGACGAATGCCACACAGTCCTCGAAACAGCCACATTGTCTGGGGAGGATGGGGATGGGGGTCAAAACCCAGTTAGGAATCTGAGTGCTCCCACCAATGAAGTATATAAGCTGTCCTGGGTATTAGCATCCTCGCTGTCCAGAGGGGCCACAGTGTCCCCCCTACACACCACACACACACCACACACATGTACCCCCCACCACACACACACCACACACACACCACACACACACACGTACCCCCACCACACACACACACACACACATACCCCTCACCCCACACACACACCACACACACACCACACACACACACGTACCCCCCACCAAACACACACACACATACCCCTCACCACCCCCCACACACACACCACACACACAATGTTGCTGTGAAGGCCCGTGCAGTTCTGTACAGAAAGTGTACATACAGACAGAACTTGATAAATTCTTGTTTTCTCCTTTTCCAAACAGTTTTCTTAAGGTTATATCTTTTTATTAACTGAAATAAAATGACAGTGCCTCACTTTTTATGATGTTTTACCATAAGCTTTAACCCAGAGACAACTTTTGTTGCTGAAGCTGTTCTTCGGCCAAAGCAGACTTACAGCAGGCCTGTTGACCGTCATTTTCTGAGTGTGTCAGGTGCCTTTATTGTAAAATGCAAGTAAGTTTAATAAACCATGACAGTACGACTGGGCATAAAAGTGAGAAGCGTGTCGGGTCAAAGGTGTGTGCGTGTGTTCAGGGTTGTGACAGCTCTCATCTGTGGACCTCGTAAAGCCTTTAGAAGCATGAACTTGTCACCTGCGTCTCCCTGTGACACAGCCATCAACGCCAGTGTCATCCCACAGAAGGGACAGACAAGTCAGTGTGGTTTCTGCCCCTGGAGTTTCTCCGTTCAAATAAGTCAACCCACATAGAAAACAGACGAACTACGTCTATAAAATAAGTTTCTCAGTTAAGGCTGTGTGGACCCGTCAGCGAGTCTGGAATCTGCTCTCTCGGCTTCTGCGGTTTACGTTCCTGAGACTCCTGGTTGCTTATCCAACAGGCCCTTCTTTCTCGCTGGTAGAGGTCACTTCCGTCCTGGAGGCTGAAAACACCAGATACTCACAACCCCAGCCTCTCTTCCAGCTGGTCACGGGCCCAAGAACCAGTCAAGGCCAGCGGACCAGAGAGCGCACCTGCTAAAGAATTCCACCGCAGGCCTTGTTAGGAAAGGCCGGCCGGAGACGAGCAGGGAAACCACTCGTGTTAGGGAACAGGGAGCTGCACACGTGTCACTGCCTCTGGCTTAACTGAAAATCCACAGTGTTGAGAGCGCACGGCCGACCGAAGCGGGCGGCGAGGACGAAAGAGGTTTCCTCATGGAAACGCAGCAGGCCTCTGCTCAGGGTCTTGGGCGGGACAGACTCCAGAACCGTGACCCTCGCTTTGCTGACTGAGATCAACATTCCGAGGCATGAGAACATTTAACTGGTAATGAACTTGAATCTCTTTAATCAAATTTGTAATTAGTGCTCAGGTTACCCAGGCTAACATTGGAATCCTTACTCATTGATTCAAAGTATTACCCCAAGAACAAGATTTTAAAAAACATAGAAAACAAACCATGGTTACCAAAGGGGAAAGGGTGGAGGAGGGATAAATTAGGAGTTTGGGATTAGCAGACACACATAACTGTACATAAAGTAGATAAACAACAAGGTCCTACTGTACAGCACAGGGAACTATATTCAATTTCTTGTAATAATGTATAATGGAAATGAATTTAAAAATACTCATATATGTATACGTATAACTGAATCACTTTGCTGTGCACCTGAAACTAACATTGTAGATCAACTGCACTTGATAAAAAATAAAATTAGAAAACCCCAATTATTATCCATATGTCCTACCCTAGAAAATAGCCGTCCTCTTGTATCTTTTACAGCACAGAGCAGCAGTGTGATTGGAGAGCAGCTGTTTCCCAAGGGGAGGTCAAGTTCCCAAGAGCGAGGGCTGCTGTGCCAGGAGGACAGAGCTTTCCCTCCACTGCAGCCCGGCAGCTGCGGGGCACCCACCCCCGAGTCACCTGCCCCGTCTCTCGGCCCTCGCTGAGGTTGCTGACTGCTCCCAGAGAGCAATGTCCTCTTTTCTAATTCAGTTGTGCGGGGCGTTTTCCTATCACAATGATATATGTGCATGTTTTAAAGTCACGTTATTTGATGAGAGGCTTTTTATGCAAAGCAGCTGGACCTCCTTAGCATCCTCTGCTCCCCAGGGGCACCCAAGCAGCACAGGCTGACCACATTCTTCAGCATTTCCTTTCCCGTCTCCCAACACGGGCTTCTGCTCCCCTTCGTGGACTCTCTGGGCTGCCCTTCCCGGGACGAGGAGTCTGTCCTCTGACAGCCCCCGGCTGTCCTCCCCCAGCTGTCATCCCCCAACTTCATCGGCTTACATTTCTTGCCTTCCCATCCTCTGAGTACAAATAAACCGAGCGCGGAGTTTGGCGATTGCAGTTCAGAGTTTGCATAACGATGCTCACGCACGCTGTTCACAGCTGAGTCACGGTGGACGACGCTTGCTTTTCCTTTCTTGCACAATATTATGTTTTCCTTTCCTTTCTTGCACAACATTTTGTTTTCTCTGGTGCTTATCGCTGTCCCAGGGGTGTGTGTGCGTGCGCGCACACGCTGAACTCTGCATTTATACTACGTACATTCAAACTCTCTCTCCTTTGTGTAAATCAACTCCTTCTACAGGCAAACACGCAGGGCGCCAGTCGGCTGGAGCTTCCCGCCCTCGTTCTCTGTCCTCCGATTCTCTGTCTCCGGTTCACGCCCCTGCTTTGAGAACGCACCCAGCAGTGGCGCCGCTTCTCCTGGAGGGAAGTTTCCTGCAGTCTTGCGGGCCCTGACAGTCTGTATCCCACCCTCACACTTAGCTGATCTGCTGGCCGGGTACAGGACGCCAGGAGAGGCGTCCCTGCCTCTCGGGATTTTGGAAGCTCTGCTTCACTGTGGTCCGGCTTCCAGGGTTGATTCAAGGACGTCTCATTAGCGCCCTTCTGTTCTAGACTCTGTCTGTGAACTGCTGGCTTGTCCCTGGGGTTACTTTGGGTTTTCTCCTTGTCTCAAGGGCCCTAAAATTCCGCAGGGATGTCCCTTGGTGTGGCTCATTTCCATACTCTGGGCCAGCTGCAGGGTGAGCCTTTTTAATCTAGAAAATATCCCCTCGGTTCCAGAAAACACTCCTGGGTTACTTCTCAAATAATTTCCTCCCCACAGCTCCCTGTTCTCACCCCTCTGGCTTGCTTGCTGGATTCCTGGCATCTACACTGAGTCTCTAAGTTTCTTCTTTTTTCCCTCCCTCCGGTCTCTTAGTCTTCTCACTCCACTTCCTGGAAGGTTTCTTCAGCGTCATCGTTCAGCTTTCTTGCTGGGCCTCACATCTCAGCGATCATACTTTTGTCTCCGCAGATTCTTTCGGCCTCTCGAATGTTGCTCCCACATCAGAGCCTCTTCGTGTTTGCGGCTACAACAGCTCCTTTAACGCACTCTTTCAGTGAATCAGAATGAATGCAAAAATCCACAATGAGCACAGTGTCCCCACTTCACATAAAGACAGGATGGGAGTGACTGGTTCTCCTGGGACTCATCTTCCAACACAGCTCGGCTGGTGGGGGTGCAACCCACGACCCTCAGCCTGTCCGGTGACCCCAGTTCTCCCCACGGCCGCACGATGCTGTAAATTCACAAGAAGCTGCAAATCGTATTTTCTACTTGCTTATCAGGCAAAGGAACCTGAAAGTCCAAGACGTGAGGGCTAAATCCAGTCGGCCTGAGCCATTTTCAGACTAAACGCCATGCTGGCGTCTGGCAGGTGACCTTGTCTGGCGAGGAAGGGCATTCTCAAGTGTCCTCCAAGGGGTCCTTCATCCTAATAAGCGCCCCTCTGGAAGACTTCAGCGAGTGACAGTTGTGTTCCTGTGTCAGCAGGACAAATGAGGGAGCCCAGAAACAGGTGTTTTTCACTCTGTGGGGACATCTGGCGTGTGGTCCAGGTGTCAGTCATCAGTCAGGCGGCCCTCACACCCAGAAGAAAGACAGCCAAGTTCAGGTTTTCTGCCAGAATTTACATCAGCAATTTTCTCACTATGTCCCAACCTTAGCAGTTCAGTGTCACCCACTCCAGGCTGAGCTCAGACACCTCAGCTTGTGCTGCAAACGGCTGTGCAAGTCCCAGTCCTCTTCCACACGCCCTCCAGGCCGCTGGCTGCACACTTCTGGGTCCTGTTAAGTGGTCAGCTACCCCGACTCCAGAACACCCTCAGAGTCAGGAAGCCTGGTATTTGCCCATCACCTGATATTTGCCAGGAATCACTGAACCTTTTCGACAAATGCCATTCTAACGGCCGCATTTCTGAACACACTTTCAGGGATGTCACTCTGGAGACACTTTCCAAAACCCTGCCCTCTGGGGGGAAATTTTCCCCAAAGCTTCCTGCCTTACATTGAAACTAAACGGGTCCTCCTCAAAAGCCGGGGTGCTGTTCCAGGGGGCGGGTGTTATAAAGATAAACTCAAGTTTCCACCTGTATTTTGAGACCCAAGAATAAAGGAACTCTAAACTGCTGCTAGATATACACTGTACTATTTAGTGGGTTACCTGAAAAAATATGGGGGGGAGGTGCTTGGCTGGCAGTTCTCTGCTTCTTGAAGGAGCCGGTAATCACCTTTCGGGAGGGAGTGAGTGCATGTGCGCACGCCTCTGTGTGCCAGGTAAGAACAAGGTATCATTGTGAGGAGAAGCCTGACCTCACGGCCTGGAGGCTCAGCTGAGACCACACCTGGAGGACTCTGATCTGTCTCAGGAAGCTTCGGTCCAAAACGATGAGGTGATGGAACACGCTCACAGGAGCAAGGTCTCATGGGACAGCACAGGGAAGTAGTTTTAATACCTTGTAATGGCCTAGAAAGAGCACGAAAAGGAATATATATGTGTGTGTGTGACTGAATCACTATGCTGCACACCAGAAATTAACCCAACATTGTGAACCAACTATATGTTCAATGAAAAAAAAACTTAAAAAAAAGAGATACAGGAAATTAAAGCTGCCAGAACATGAAAAAGAAAAATCTCAAGGAAGTAACTATCCCCACATCGGTAACTGACCGTGGCTTAGCAAGAGTTTGACACGTGTACGACTCCACACCTTAGAGAATTCAGACCCTTCCCTGACGGTGCTTCCCACAGAGTCAGCGGCCGGAGCAGCTGTGACAAGCAAACACCTCCAACCGTCCTGGCCGCTGTGCACGGGGGCGCGGGGAGCTGCCCCGTCAGGAACACTGAGGCTGAGCTCCCGTTCCGCACCCCTGGCGCCACCAGCCAGGGGAACAGATGCTACACAAGCAAGCAGACAGCTTTAACTGAACAACAAGGCAAATCCTAATACAAAGTGACAGTGTGCAGTCAGTCCCCTGGAAGGGACGCCTTGAAACACAAAACTCTAAACCAGGCAGAAAGAGGGCTGCAAAGAGAAATGTGTTCTTTGAGCAAAATCCCTCCTTCCTGAGGCTCAGAAATGATCACAAACATGTAGTCACGGGATTTCAAATGGCCAGCAGTGGCCACGGGAAAGAGGGCCACTTGAGGGAACGAGACAGCACAGGAAGCAGCCTGGACAGCAGTTCCGTCTCGTCAGGGGCATGGTGCTTGGGCGCCCCGCTGCCGACCGCCGCTGCTGGGACCCGTTACCACGCACGCAGTGGCTTGAAATCCACAGATTTACTGGGTCACGTTTCTGTAGGTCAGAAGTCCAACAGAGGTCTCGCTGCGCTGAACTGAAGGTGGCAGGGTTGCGTTCCTTTCTGGGGGTCTAAAACAGCATGCCCTTCCCCCTCACAGGGCCCTCTCTGTGCTCTGCCCACACCCTCGGCCATGGGCCACAGAGCCTGGAACCCCCTTCCCTGTGCCCAGCTGGCGAGTGGGGAGTCAGTCATGGTGCTAAGATGGGACAGCAGGGACTGCCCCCCCCTTTGGGATTTGTCCCCACCACTCCCGTCTAGACGCTCCTGACCAATCTGCCTCCTCGTCCTCTTCCTGGTGGTGGGGTTGACACCCGGGCAAGGTGCCCTTCGAGACAGGACCCCCTGAGTGGGGATGTGAACCTGGAGGGGAACCTGGGCACTGGTGTGCTTTCCCACCTGGACGTTCAGATCCACGTATGCCACGGACACACAGATGAGTGCACATCTGTGTCTCACTGTCTGGATGTGAAACAAGTCGTCCCATGGAGGTCCAGGTCCTTGTCCTGGAGGTCGTCCCCGTCAGTGAGCAGCTCAGTCCTGATTCTTCATGACCTCTGGTGGCAGAAGGACACGCTGATGTTTCCCAAGGTGTCTGGTCTCACATTTGCCGCACCGTTTCCCCTGAATCTCTCTTGTCCACCCAGCTCTCCATTCCCACGGCCACTGCCCACCTCGGCCTCTCCCTCATGCCCTTGGCCCCTCCTCGTCCACAGAGCACAACCCCTCACCGGGCGGCTCCCACACCCAGAGAGGAAGCCACAGTCTGCTCCTGCCTCGACGAGGTGGGTCGGGGAGGAGGCTGTTTATGGTCTTTATCCCTGGGGTGTAGGGCCCAGACGCTTCTGCAGAACCACACGTGGCTGAGTGTGGGGCACTGCCCCAGAGCCCTCGGGAGGTGGACTGTGTTCTGAGTCACTGGCGCTGTTACCTGTCTGAGACCTAAAACGTCTGAATTGAGAAAGACAGCCGCCCCACAGGCGTGGTTAAGGGCTGGGCACCAGCTGTGCGGACACAGCTGGCTTCCCGGCCAATACTCACTGGGAAGAGTTTGCACCTGGCAGAGAATTTCTCTCCCTCTCTCTTCCTCTCCGGCTTCTCTTTATCTCTGGCTGCCTCCCTCTTCCCTCTCTTTCCCCCTCCCCCTCCTCATGCCTCTCTCCCTCCTTCTCCTGACACCCACTGTGGGATGTAGAGGGGACAGCATATGCTCTGCTTGCCACAGGCAGCCATCCTGTGACCACGAGGAAAGCAAGAATTTGGTTGAAGCTCACAGGGAGGCTGGCAGAGCAGAGAAGCAGGCAGAAGTTAGGTCTGTGGAGACATCTTTGAGCTCTTGGACCCGCCCTCCCTCTGAACTTGCCTTATGTGAGATGATAAACTTCCTTATTGCTCAGACCAGCCTGAGCTTAGAATTGTTCCCCATGACCTTCAGGATAAAGTGTTGCCTCCTCAGCTCAGCTGGGGCAAGAGACCCTGTACCCCGCCAAGAGCAGAGACAGGTCTTCTACTAAGACAGGAAGAAACTGAATCCCGAGAGTTGATACTCACAAGGGCAGCGCATCAAGAGAACACACAGGCGTGCCCTCCTGGCCCCAGTGCCAGGCTGGTGGCAGCGGTCGACGCTCCCTTGGGGTGGGGTTGGGGGTGGGGGAGGCACATACCATGTTTTAAAATATTCCAAGCCTTCAGCAAATTAGTTTTCCAGGTAGAGATTCAAACACAGGGCTGTTATTCCTTTGAGCAGTAGCTCCCTGATGTACACAGCCAGCCTCAGAAGGAGTGTGCAGTGGGCCGTGTGGTGTGTGGACACCCTTTCCTGTGGTCCAGCCAGCACGCACCCCTGAGAAACAGCCCTGTTGTCTTGTTGTCATAGCCTGAGTGTCCAGGGAGTCTAAATCCATCCAGGCAAGAAGGATGCTCAGCAGGACGCCTTCCTCCCCGCCACAGAGGCTGCTTCCCTGAGGTCGGCTAGTTCACAACCAAGGGTAGGTGCTGACTTGGGGTGCAGGGAGAGGGGAGAGGAGCCTTCCCCACAGGGCTTGGTCTCAGCATAGCTGACTGACAGCTGTTGGCTGGGGGCAGCGGGGATTGGACCAAAAAGACAGATGAAGTCAGTTCCCAGCCCAGATGCACTGGAACTTGTTTGACTGTACTCCAATTCCATTTATAGCCTCCCAGAGCACTCCCAGACGGTGTGTCTGTCACCAGAGGGGATGCCGACTGTCAGGCAGCCGGAATCAAGGCGTGGACACGACGACGGATAGGGAAACAGCACCTGAACCTCAGAGCGGGCTGGGGGACCACATGGAGGGTCACAGCAGCAGAGCCACGAGGCGCCAGGCGGCCGCTGTGTGCCGGGTGCTGTCCTAGGGACTGGAGTCCTTACCCCACCCGGGGTTCACAGATGCCCCCAAAGGGATTCTCCTCACTCGACAGAGCCCACCAACACCCGGAGAAATCATCGCCAGCTGCCGTCACAGCCAGGATCTGCCGGACGCTCTGTGCTTTCTGTCATACTCTGTGCTTCTGAGAAAGCAGCCCCACACCCGCTGCCCAGGGTCGCGGGCTGTTTGGAAGGAAAAGATCACGCGGAGTGGTCACTGCCATGGCCGTGAGTTACTGCCGCTGGGTCAGTCATCCCACCCCAGTCTCTCCCGCTGGGTCATCTTCTCACAATCGGCTTCATCTCATCTTCAGTCGCTCAAAATAAGGGCAGGGCTCTCCGACAGGGAAAGTAGGATGAATCCTCCATCAGAAACTCACCATCCACACAGAGAAGGTCAGCACTGCGCCGTGGGCCTCCTGTCCATTCACGGCCACCCTGGGAGGTCTGGCTGTGCCCCGCATTCTCAAGTTTTGGGGTGCCCAGCCCCCTCCCCGGGGTGGGAGCGAGGGGCAGAGGGAGGGGTTCTCGCTCTGTGATTCCCAAGCTGAAAGTTGTCACCTGGCTGTGTCATCAGCTGGGCTTCAACCTGTTCGACAGAGTAGGTACCTTGATTCCTGAAGTGGTGCTACTGAAGTGGGTCTGAATGGCGGGCCTCAGGGGCCCTGGAGCGTTTAGGAGTTAGGATCCCACCAATCTATAAAGAGTCACAAGGGCTGGGCCAGGGCACGATGGGGGCAGAGTCCTCCCCTGGGGGGACTGCGGGCAGGAGTGAGGGGAGGGGGGCGTCTGCAAACCTCAGGACACCAGCCTCAATCACACAGTGAGGCTGACCGGCCACACCTGGAGTGGGGTTCTCCTGACAGAGAGAAGGGGGAAGGGGACTGGTGACCCCCTGGTGGGTCCAGTGAGCAGTGAGACCGTGGCTCAGACAAGACAGAGACATTCGTGCAGACTGGTCTCAGTCTGGCGTACAATGCATGTCCCTGGGAGGAGCACTGTCAGCTCCTCAGTTGCCTTCCTCTGCTCCCGTGGTCCCACACTGATGGACAGATTTTCACACCTCTGGTCAGAGGGGTTTTGCTGAGAAAGCTGTGTGCGCAGGAGCTACTGCTCAATTTCTGAACCAGAAAAGCAGCTGAGAACTTCCTCCGAGGGACCCAGAAAACGCAAGCCATCCCGGCTGACCTCAAAACCAGCCGTCACCACGGGGGAGAGTCAGGTCCCCAGTGTCCCAGGCATGCCTGGTGCAGCCTCACATCACCTGTCTAGTCTCGTCACACTCAGTACTGGCTTTGCAAGGACTGAAAGGCCTCCTCCTGGAGGGTGGAGAGCCTGGAGAAGGCCATCACAACATGAAAGGCCTCGCAGAATACCCAGCAGGGTAGACAAGAAGAAAATCGTAAATTAGAGGGAGCACCACCAAGAATTCTGATGAAAAAGAGAAAAGTGCTGAATCTTCCAGATTGAAAAGCAGCCTACCTACTAGGATTGCAGCCCATACTCTTTCCTGAAAGCTTGAGAGAGGCTTATAAACCAGTTCCTGAACAATGCGACCATCGCCTGACACTGTAGTGGAGGGCGGGTGACCGGAGTCCTGCATCGGTCCACGCCAAGACCAAGCCCCAGGCAGACACAGAATCCGATAAAGCCAGGTCTCCGGGTTCCTTGCACGGAGGGAGAACGCACACAGAACCTCGGGGCGTTCACCAGGAAGGGAAGGAGGGGAGCAGGTTCAGGACTGGGGGGGAGGTGGGGCTGAGGCAAAACTGACAGGCAGCAGCATTTTCACAGCTCAAAGCAAAGCGGGACTGGGCTTCCCTGGACCAGGTCTGGATTGCAGAGTCCAGGGTCCTATTTCCTTGGAAATCAGACAGGAAAGAAGCCACGAAATTCGTGTCTAGAATGCCAGCATCTGAAACTCCACCCCTGCAGCTCCTCTGCGTCCGGGACGTAGGTCCCTGAGCGGGGTGCCTCCCCTCCCACTAGCATTTGGGAGAGCGGAGTTCCGTCAGCCTGTGACGGGAGGGGAGGTCACTCTGACACCTCCCAGTTTCAGCACGTTCTTGGGAGGAACACTGTCAACTTCTCAGCTGCCTTCGTCTGTTTATATTTTCCAGACAAACAAATGGCCATCTTCTGACCTGGGTCTGGGCTAAGTTTTGCTTCTCAGCCTTTTCCACCATGCTCTGCCCCAGGGCTGACCTAGAGGAACCACATCGAGGGGTCCTGTGCCCAGGGCTTCTGCTTGGGATGGTCTGTGGTCCAGCAGACTGGGGAGGGGGCTGGGAGGACAAAGGCAGGGCTTGTCCCAGGGGCTCCCCCAACCCCTTCCTCCACCCCGAGGGGCAGCCTGGACACGTCTGTGTCTCCTGTGTGGGCAGCTACTCTGTGCAGCCTCCTCCTTCTGGGCTCAGACAGCTCCCCCCCTTCCCAGGGGGTAGCAGCTTGGCTGATGGGAAGCATTAGATATGCTCACCCACACCTTTATCCGTAGTGTCTGTGTAAGGAAACCTCCTTGAAATGTCCTAGTTTGAAGATGCCACCTGTTTCCTGATGCAGATGGCACAAGTCAGTAAAAGTCAATGTTATCTAATAGATCAAGCTTATTAATATGCCATTCAAACTTAGTACATCCTTGGGGAAGTCACACCTCTCTGAGCCTTTGTTTGCTCACCATGGAACAGAGAGGGTCAAGGGCTGTCCTGTGGGTTAAATGAGACAAAAGATGGGAACTTGCAGTGTGTCCCTCTGCAAGCCTGAGCGTAGCTTCCTGGAGAAGGACTGTGCCATGGGGCACACAGGCTTGGTAAAGACCCCCTCCCTCCACGCAGCTCCCCCTCCACTGCCCCCTGCTGGACGGATCTCCCCGGAACCCTGCCCCCCAGCGATGCCCCCGTTCTGTTCTTTGCAAAAGACATTCTTGACTGGACACTTCAGTCCTGGCCCTGAGCTCCAGCCTTCGTGCACAGCCCCTCTGACAGAAAAGACCTGTCAGGGGCAATTCCCAGAGTGCACATCTAGAAAAAAGCCCTGATTCATCAGTGTTCGATTCCCCGGGGACACAGACGAGCTACAACGGCCAAGTTGTGCCTTTGGAAACTCCCGTGAAGCGCAGCCGGCTGTGCACTCATCACAAGCTTTCATTTAGCCCCAAAGTCCTGGAGGCCCAGACACAGCATTGGCCCAAAGGATGGCCTCTGTCTCAGCCCCACAACCCTGAGCTTCAGAGGTGCGTAGGGCTCGTCTTCCTTCAGCTGTGACAAGCTGCAGGCGCAAGGGGGGTACGCGGTGGCAGGGCGGGTCGCACCTCTGTCCTGTCCAGCCTGCACCTCGTGGGGACGGGAACTGCAGGAGGGGTCTCAGCCCTCCCAGCCTCGTCCCATCCGCTGGTGACAGACGGCCAGCTTTCCCAGGGCCGCGTGAGGCTGGCAACTCTGCTCCGCGTCCCGGCACAAGCAGGGCTCCGAGCCTCTGTCCGGGGACCAGCCACCTTGCTGGGCAGCCTTTCTGGAGGCTGTTCCTTTCTCCATCCACGCCATGTTGGTCTGCTCTCCCTCCAAAGCCTCCTCCCCTCCAAAAGGTTTCTTCTCCGTGTTGCTTTGTGGGGGAAGAGGTCTGCATGGTGATTACCTGGGCCTCTCCAAGCATTCAGAAGTTGCTTTGTTTGAATGGCTGGGCCAAGTGTCCCCTGGAGAAAGAGAGCAGGAACCTCCAAAGAGGGTGCCCTTCTCACCCACCCCCTGTTCCATGAAGAAACGCATTGCTCGGGGGGCAATATCAGCACTGGAAAGAGAGCCCCCACCCCGACCTGTATGATGGGTTCTGCTTTGCCCCGGGAGGGCTGGGGACCAGGAGGACTAAACCTCCATCCATATCACTGCTGTGCTCACCTGGTCCAAAATGTTCCTATTAATTACACGCTCCTGATCTAACCGTCTTTCTACAACATTTGAACCACTTTTTAAAAGCTCAACTCCTCAGCAAGTTCCTACTGTAGAGCACAGGGAACTATATTCAATTTCTTGTAATAACCTATAGTGGAAAAGACTCTGAACAGAAAAAATTATGTGTGTATGTATATGTATAATTGAATCGCTTTGCTGTACACCTGTAACGAACATCGTAAATTAACTATACTTCAATTTAAAAAAATGTTAGAAAGCTCAACTCCTCAGATAAACATCATTTTGGAAAACAAAGACAAATAATTGTGCAAATTTCATCTCATGGGCATTGCAGTAAGTTTAAACAAAGTTGCCAAGATACAAAGAACTTGGGATCTAATTGAGTTGCCACCCTGCCTACTTCTCTGAAAACCTTGCGGCAGAATACTTGAATTTGCTTCTTCCCGGGATGCCAGGAGATGGCGCCCACGTGGACGCTGGGGCTGTCTTCCGAGAGAAGGCGGCTGAGCAGGGACCAAACTGAGCTGTGAAAAAGGAGGGAGAGAAAGAATCGAAGCGGGTCACGGGATGAGAGCGTGTCAGGACAAGTCTCAGGATCCCGTCCACAGCTCATCAGCTGCTTCTGTTTGGGGGACGGCAAGGCTAACAAAAGCAACACAGGAAGAGGCGGAAAGCGGATGACGGAAACAGTGCTATCATTTTAAGTGCATCCTCCGAGCTGGGGCTGTGGGGAGGGGGGCGTCACACGGGTTATTTGTCCCCGCTGCTGGCGCACGGGTAGAGAAAGGGTGAGGCTGTGGGTCACCCCGGGTTGGACCCCCGTTGCCGGACTCCCAGCCTTGAACTCCAGGGAGCCTCACCTGTCGACTGTGATTAGCATCCCTCTCGCTTGTGGGTGGTGATTAAATGAGCTAAGATTCAAAGGGCAGAAACTTCAGGTCTGTTCTGTTACAGAGTAACCCGCAGCAAGCCCTGTTGCTGTAAAGGGAGACTTCTTCCCCGGTGGTGCACTTGTGGTGTGCACTGCATTCCTTTTCCTGTTATGCTTTTCATTTTGAGTTTATTTTTGTACGTGTGTGTACGGTGTGAGGGAGTGTTCTAGCTTCACTGATTTACATGCTGCTGTCCAGTTTTCCCAACACCATTTGCTGAAGAGCCTGTCTTTATTCCACTGTATGTTCTTGTCTCCTTGGTCGAAGATTAGTTGACCAAAAGTTTGTGGGTTCATTTCTGGGCTCTCTATTCTGTTCCATTGGTCCACATTTCTGTTTTTGTACCAATACCATGCTGTCTTGATGACTGTAGCTCTATAGTATTGTCTGAAGTCTGGGAGAGTTATTCCTCCAGCCCCTTTTTCTTCAGTAATGTTTTGGCAACTCTAGGTCTTTTGTGGTTCCATATAAATTTTATTATGATTTGCTCTAGTTCTGTGAAATATGTCCTGGGTAATTTGATAGGGATTGCATTAAATCTCTAGATTGCCTTGGGCAGTGTGACCATTTTAACAATATTGATTCTTCCAATCCAGGAGCATGGGATATCTTTCCATTTTTTTAAGTCTTCTTTACTTTCCTTAATCAACGTTTTATAGTTCTCTGTCATGCTTTTCAAAGTGTCTATCTCGTCAAGTTCTGGCAAAGCAGGCAGCGCAGAAACTACGATCACCCCTGCTTCTGGGTCGTGGAGTTGAACCCCAGGCTAGTGCTTGGCCATGGACATCGATGCTCCAGCCTCTTAGGGTGGACAGGGAGGAGGGCACAAACCAACAGACCCCTTGGAGTTAGACAGACAGGAAACAGTGTCAGATGGGATGTGGTCAATGGGGGAAGACAGGGTGGGTCCCAGCCGCACCCAGTGTGGATGGTGAGGCAGGAAATCAACAAGGCAGCAGGAGGCAAACCCCAGGGTCAAGAAGAGCTGTCAACCCCCAGAGCGTCTTCCCTCAACACTCAGCCACAGACAGACTGAATGTTCAACATCCTAGGAGTTTTTTTAAAAGTCTGCTTTGATACGGAGTCTGTGTCTGTGACATATGCTGCAAATGTCTTTTCTTGCTCTATTTTTTCACACTCCCCTTGGCGGCTCATGTTGGAAGAAGTTTCCAATTTTACTATAGCAGAGTTTAGTCATCTTCCTTCTGTGGTTAGCACTGTCTGCGTCTGCGTTAGGAATTTCTTTGCCTACGTCAAATTCTCCTGCACTATTTTCTAGAGGCTTTATGGTTTTCGCCTTGAGCTGATCTTTTGTGTATAGAATGACATAAGGGTCAAGTGCCCTTCTTCTGCATGAACATCTGACCCAGCAACACTCACAAAAAGACCACCCTTCCCCGCTACTCACTGGAGCTACCTGTGTCTTGGGGCGTCCATGCACGTTTGGGTCTGGCTCTGGGCCCTCTGTCTGTTCCCCTGGACTATTTGTTGATCTTTGCATCAGCATCACATTGTCTTAATGACTCTAATTTAATCAGAGGTCTTGTGATCTGGGGATGTCAATCTCCCAACGTTGCAGTTTTCTATTTTCCATGAATTTGTTTCCCATGTATTTCCATAAATTTTAGAGTCAGCTTCTCAGTTCACACACACACACACACATCTGCTGAGATTTTAATTGGGACTGCATTAAACCCATATATTTGGGGAGAACTGACATCTTTACAAACTGAGATTTTCTATCCATTAACATGTCATACCCTGCCATTTAACTACATCTTTAATTTCTTTTACAAATTTTTTAAGTTTATTAACAAATTAAAAAGATACTTTTGATGCAGTTGTAAATGGAATCATTTTTAAATGTTCAGTTTCTAATTTTTTTGTACTGATGTATATATATAAATACAATTAATTTTTTAATATTGACCTTGCATCCAGAAATCTTCCTAAATTTACTTAAAATTTTAACAGTTTATCTGTAGACATTTTTGGAATTTCTTTATTGACAATTATGTAATTGCTGAATAATGTGAGATGTAAAACCTCTTTTTTTACAATCCTTATATATATTTTTTTCCTTACAGCAATGACGGGGACATTCACCACAACACTGAGCAGTATATTTTGATAGCAGATAACCTGTCTTGTTCTCAATCACCCGGGGAAAACTTCCAATAGTTTATCAAATATTAAAGTATCTGATACTTCAAGTACTAAAGTAGGATGCTTACCTTGTGTGTGTTATACATTTTACTGAGGTGAGGAAGTTTGCTCCAATTCCTAGTTTGCTAAGAATTTTCCCACAAATTATAAATGGGTATTTACTTTATTAAATGCCTTATTGCTTTTTGACTTCTAAATAAATCATACATTTAAAAATAAATCCAAACAAACCTCTTGAAATGAATGCTCAGATCAGTGACTGTTAGCTTTCTTCTTCCCTAAAATATTTCATTAAAACTATGTGTCTCCCTCTAAATTTGGCATTAGCTAAATTCCACAAATCTTAATAGGTATAGTTTCATTATCATTCAGTTGAAAATACTTTCTAAATATGATTTTGTCATTTATCTTGAGCTGAATGGTACTATTTTCAGATAATGCACTTACATGATTTCAACCTTTTTCACCTTGTTTAGACTTGCTTTGTACCAGCTTAGGATCAATTTTGGTAAATGTCTCATGTGCCCTTGAAAAAGAATGTGTAAATTTCAGTCATTGATTGCAGAGCTGTATATACGATAAACTGGTCAAACTGTTAATTCCTTACAGCAGACTGGCTGGGAAAAAATCCAGTTTTTGTTTATTTGGAAGTGCCTTTGTCTTGCCTTCATTCTGGAAGACAAGCCCACTGGATACAGAGCTCTATATTGGGAGGGTTTTTTTCCCCACCATTTTGAAGAAATCGTTGCCTTCTGGTGTCTATTGTTTCTGTTAAAAACTCACCTCCCAGTCCTGTCATTGCTCCTTTTAAGGTAATACATTTACTCTTCTGGACGCCTTCCGTCTTTTTAGCTTTTGTTTCAGCAGTTTTCCTGTGATAACAGGAGCGTGGGCTTCTTAAAACGTTATCCCACCTCCAAGTTCAGCACTTCTTGAATCTGTGGTTTAATGTTTTGTCCTTTAAAAAAAAAAATCCTCACCCGTTAGCTTTTCTAGATTGCTTCAGACTCATTCTCTCTTTCCCTCTTGGCTCTCCAATATGACACGTGGTCACAACTTTCACCATATACCCTGAATACGCATATCTCCTAAGCTATTTTCTACACATTCCACTCTTTTATTTCTCAGTGCTTCAGTCTGGCTATTTTCAGATGATCTATACTCCATCTCGCTCTTATTTTTTGCTCTTAAACCCTTCTTTATTTCATTATTATTGTTTTCAGTTCTAGAACATCCATTTGATTCTTTTTTTATCGTTTCCAGGTCCCAGATGAACTTCTTCAACTCATTAAATGGACTGAACTTATCAGTTATAGTTACTAGAAAGTTAGTATCTGATAACACCTATGTTTGGATCTACAGTGGGTCTACTGCTATTGTTTGTGTATTTTCTTGGTTTTAAGTCCACTGCTTCTTTTTGCATGTCTGGTTATTTTTAACTGGGTGCTTGACATTGTGTAAGACAACTCAGAGACAGTCTGCAGGTCTGGATGATGTCATCTTCCACCAGAGAGAATTCACCATTGCTCCTGGCAGGAAGTTGGGGTAAGAGACTGTTCTGTTGTCTCCCAGGAATTAATGTGGTTCAAATCTGGGCTGTTTTACAGCTCAGATCTGGTTCAAGGTCATAATGTTCCCTAGGGTGACAACATTATAAGGATCCCAAGTGAGAGCCTGGAGTGCTTACAGGTGCTCCTCCTTGGTGCACTCTGACCTCCAACTTTTGTCCTTCCAGCACCTGACGTGTCCACGAGCTCTGTCTGTTAGCTGATGGAGGGGCCCCTAAATTAGGAGGCACCAAAGTGTGGGTTCTTGTCACCAGCTGTGAAAGAATTTGCACAGCAGAGGCAGAGGGACAAAGTGAACAGCCGCTTGCTTTATTGCTCAGAAGGGGAGAGGGAAGGAAAGCACTGGAGCGAGGAAGAGCTGCTCGAGTGGGGAGCGTCAGCCAAGATGGGTGGTTGGGACGGCTCCCACCCGGGTCGGGCCACGTGAACTTTGATGGGAGGCTTCCGTCATCATGTCCTCCTTCCGGTGTGATGGAGCCAATCAGTCCTGGTACAGGCTTTTCAGTCCCTGTATGGACTTTTCCGGTGGTTGTCATGGCAATGGTCAACTGTCATGGCGCTAGTGGATGTGTCACTCAGCAGCTAATACATTACAGGATTAGGTAAATTTAAAGTGGGCACTGCCAAGGTCCCTAAAATGTTTCAGTCATACATATAAATACATATATTCCTAATCATATTCTTTTTCATTAGAGTTTACTACAAAGTATTGAATATAGTTCCCTGTGCTAGACAGAAGGACCTTGTTGTTTATCTACTTTATATATAGTAGTTTGTATCTGCAAATCTCAAACTCCCAATTTATCCCTTCCTACCCCCTTCCCCCGCTGGTAACCGTAAGTTTGTTCTCTATGTCTGTGAGTCTGTTTCTGTTTTGTAAATAAGTTCATTTGTGTCATTTTTCAAGATTCCACTTGTGAGCGACCTCACACGGTATTTTTCTTTCCCTTTCTGGCTGGCTCAGACAGAAGGCTAGCTCTTAACATCTAGATTGACTTCCTTAATGCCTTCTTATTTTAGAGAAGTATTTCAGATTAATATTTACTAAAACAGTGTTACGGGCACTCTCTATGACATCAGCACAAGTCATGAGAAGAGGTTCTCCATATAGAGGTCAATTCGTGTGAATAACGTTTATGTTGTAGATCTGTTGTTTGTTCAATTAGGCCTGCGGTAAACAACTTGAATCACAGGATTTTAGGAAGTGATTTTGTTTCTCACATCGGGGCCTTCGCAGCATCCGGATCCGGGTCTTCTGTGAGACATGGAGAGTTGGAGGCCCACCGTGTCAGACCCACCGATTCTCCACTTCTGGGAAGCCCAGCGGGGAATCTGCGTCTGTAAGCTGCTCCCGGCTGAGAAGTCTTCCTCCTGAAGTAAGTCTAGGAGTCGCTGTGCAGGCGAAGAGAATTTGGGGTGAGCTCAGCAGAGGGGAGCTGGACCAGCGGGACAGGGAAGCCTGTCTTCCAGGCAACAGGACTCGGGACTAAGATAGAGTTCTTCTGCCTCCCTCAGCCCTCCCCTCATTTTTACTCTTCTGGTGTCTCATATGTTCTCGTGCTCCAAGAGTCCCCTGCTGACCTGACCTGCTGACTTTCTGCTCCACTCTTCTGGTTTCCCTCACCATCGGAGGCCACCGGTTTCCGATCAAACCCGTCTCTGCCTCGTGCCTTCAAGTTTCTGCTGACCCAGGTGCTGCTGCCCAGCCAGCTCCCTGGATGGCTGCATTCCAGAAAAATGCCATCCCTGGGGCCTCTTAGAGCAAGGCCAAGTCTCCCTGAAGGCTGGGGTTATCTCTGAGTTGTAGAGACAGCGAGGTAGCTCACAGCTCATAGTGAGCCTCCGAGTCACCAAAGGAAGGTGCCCTTGGGTTCACCATGGGCAGTAAGAGTCACTGCCCTGGAAACATTCATCAACAATTTTTTAAAATCTGTAACAGGCCTCAGTGACCTGGGGAAAACCACTCTGCTAGAAAAGCGCCAGGCCATGAGGATCCTTCATAAATGAAGAATAGCTGGGTTAGGTGCCATGTTTTAAGAAAGAAGAAGTTGCAATGACCAGTGTTTCCACCAGATGGTAGAGTTGATTTTCCTTTGGCTTTTTAAAAAATAGACTTCCAAAATAACAAGTTGGTCTGTATCAGGTTGATACAGTTTGGGTAACACCTTTTCATGCGAGGACATAGCACACTAGAATTTTTACTAGCAATTCTTTACCCTAAGCCTTTTCTTGGAGAAGGAGAATTCCAGGTAACTTAAAAGACGTGATGTTAGCTAGATCATACCTACTTTGTCAAAGGAATAAGCATGTTTAAATGACTCCTGTGGTTACTTCCAAATTGACAATTTCTCGTGTGGTTTCTTACATTTTTACGTACAGTTATATGACCTACTGGCCTATCATTCCAATCGTTTGTAGAACCTCAACCACACAGCTCCCCAAGTGCACGCTGTAAAAATATATGTCCACTACTGTTAACAACGGTAAAGAACTAGTGTGCAACCTTACTCCTCCTTTTGTGTGTTATCATCTACATCTTATTTTTTCCCTATTAAACTGAGAGCAAAAACTAAAATCAGAAGAAATTCCTTTTTAACAACTAGTATAATAAACATTTAACATGCTTGCGATAATAAAAATCGATCTTCTCTCTGGTTCTAGCAACAAATGACTAGTCAGCAGACACAAATACCCATGCAGGCCACACTGCCATGGAAATTCCAGGCTTCAGCCCTAGATTTCAAGAGTGTGACTGTGACCAAACGCTGGGACCATGACGTGTCGGATGGTGATGTCTGTACCGTCTGGGAACTCGCCTCAGCACTACGATCAGGTATAAATTTTCGGAGCTTGAAGGCTGACATCCCTACCCCAGTCTCCCTGACGTGCTGGGCTGAGTCACCTCCAAGTTGCCCAGCAGCCCTGTGCGGTGAACGGACGCACGACGGGCGGCGGGAGAAGGGGGGCCACGTCTGCTGCGTGCAGATTCCCAAAGTGCGTAAATTTCATCCTATGTAATTAACAGTTACGTTCTTATTTATCCCACATCCTGGATGAGATCACGGAAACCCAGAGCTCTGTGCCTGCGCCCGACCAGAACTTAATCATGTGAAAGCCTTCTGGTCTCTTCTACCCCTGGAGAGCGCTGAAACCCGGGTTCATTTTCTATAAAATAAACGATATAGTGCTGTGTGTCTCGCACTGCTGAAAAAGCTGAAAATCCGATCTCACCAAAACAGACGCTGACTTGGTTAAATAAGCCCAAAACATGTTCAACGGAAAGCTTCTGTGAGTCTGCACCAGCATCAAACTGCCTAATTTTCCCAACGCCAAGTTCTTTACTGTCAGTCAAGAAGTAGAGATCTTCGTTTTAAACTAAAGTTTAGTGGCGGCATGCGGTTTAAATGCTGACGTCTTCCAGGAAGTAATGTGGTGGGACTGAGAACGCTACATTTTTTTCCTGTGATATTTAAACTTAATCTTTTTTTAATAGATATAGAAGAAAGGAAGCCAAAAGTCTACGAGAGGCAAAGTCTGAATCAGACTTTTCATTCCACTTTCAAGTATTCATTTAACATCTACCGAGAGTGTAATCTTAGTAAGAGCCAACCTTATCAGTGCTTTCTGTGAGCCAAGCATTATTCTATGCACTTTTCCTATATTAACTCATTTAACGTTCAGAGAAACCTTATGAACAATATTCTCCTTTCAGCCCCACTGTGCAGAGAGCAATCAATCCTAGTTGAGCTGGCTTTTTTTTCCTAGCTCACAGCATCCACGCGCAAACGGACCAGCCTCCACACCCCCTCCTCCCCATGCAGGGCGCACCCAACCAGGCGCTCCGGGAGGAGGAGGGACCGACAGGCCCAGCAGCACAAAGGAGCAGCCGGGAGCCTGCACGGTGGGGAGGCCGTGGAGCTGAGCAGGGGCTGCGGAGGCACAAGGTGGGTGAGGTGGGTCCCTCCCCGGGCTGGGCTAAGAGCTCAGAATTCATCCTGTCAAGTAAGCAGTGGTTTGAAGCCGGGAAGTAACTCCGTCTGCCTGAGGGTGCAGATGACAAGGAGAAGTTGTGTGGAAAATGAGCTAAGGAGAGTTTGGGGTCTCATGGGGCAGATGAGAAGACAGATGAGGGCCTGGGTCTGTTCGCTTGTGGGGCTGGCCGAGCCCGCTGAGGTTTTGCTCCCTCAGGCGTGACCTGGAGACGACCCTACCTTGCTGGGAGGATTGAATGAGGCCACGGTACCCCCTCCCGCCCTCCCCACACACCCCAGCCTCCTTCACCCCCGCTGCAGGGGGCCAGGTTCAAACCCAAGTCCATCTGCTAATTCTAAGTTCAGGCTTGCACGCTCTATGCTTCCCGAGAGCCCATCATGGCAGGGGGTTTCTGAATCCCCTTCCCCACACCTGCCCACTTAGGGCAGGTGGCACTGAAGCAGAGGAGGGTCCTGCCTAGAGCAGGACGCAGCCGGTCGCTGCCACTGTCCTAGCACACACAGGCTGGCGGAGCCTCAGGCCAGGCCTGCCTGATGACTGGAGGTAGCAAGTCCCCTGGAGGGTCTCAAGCCCACACAGCACTCCAGACGGCAGCATGGCGAGGGCCCCAGGCACACGTCCCACACCACCTGGCCCTCGGGCCACGTCTGCCAGCAGCCAGAACTCTGAGCAGAGATAGAGACCAGGGGATAGGCCTCTGCCCTCAGAGGAGCCCAGATCTGCCTGGAGAGAAAGGCAGCTCTCGGACCTGTCCTGAAGCAGGAAGCGTCTCCACTTGAAGTTGCCTTGTGGCATTACTACCTGGAAATCAAAGTTAGCGAACAGTGGGGAGCCTGAGGCCGGCGCCCCAGAGGAGGCGCCCCGAGTGCGGGGAGATGGAGGTGGGCTGACACCCCAGAGGAGGCGCCCTGAGTGTGGGGGGATGCAGGCGGGCTTGCCCCACTGCCCGCAGCGCAGCGAACCGTGGGGAGCCTGAGGCCGACACCCCAGAGGAGGCGCCCCGAGTGCGGGGAGATGGAGGCGGGCTTGCCCCACTGCCCGCAGCGCAGCGAACCGTGGGCCAGGGCTGGCTACACTGTCCTTTCTCACTGAGACCAAGTTTCTTTACAGAGTCCTTTCTCCCCACTTCCCGTGGACACCCCACCCACAAAGCAATTGACCCAGGCCCTCATTTGCTGTTCCCTGGGCCAGGACACCATCAGAGGGCAGGGATCCACTGTGCTCGGGGCCACGGCCAGGGATGGGGCAGGACTGTAAGCAGACAATACAGTGGCCCTGGCAGCTTAGTGAGGACAAGGACAATTCGTGCAAAGGAGCTCAGCAGGTGCTGAGAGGTGTGAGGAGGGCAAGGCCGGGGGAGGGGGCAGCAGGTGGGGAGTCTGGGGAAGGAGGCAGGACTGGCTGGTGAGGGGCCTGGCCTCCTGGTTGAGGAGCTGACTTCGACCCTGGGGGAGGGGACCCACATTCAGGGGCTTGGCCTGGGGCTCCCTCCGCCCCAGCTGCTGTACCACCCCAGAGCACGGGGACCATGCAGTGGCTGAGTGGAAAGTGGCACTGCTGCCAGGAATGGAGCAGAGAGTTCGGGGACTGGCCTGGGCTGGTGGCCAGTGTCACCCTGGCTATGCCTGTCAACACACACTCAGCTCTGAGCACCAGGCTGGTGGGGCACAGCTGAGGGCTCTGACGCATCTGTGAGACTAAAGCCCAAAGCCGCCCAGCACAAGACTCCTGCTACAGAAATAAACAGGCAGAAAGGAACTGAGGACAGGACCTGGAATCCTGAGGTTCAAACCCTGTGCCGGTGATCACTGGTGTCCTGCTAAACCCGAGGCTCAGGATCTACTTCTAGAAAACGCTTCTGCTCATTTCCTCACTTCACAGAACGTGTGAGGCTTAAATGAAATCGAGCAATATATGCAAAACCCTAAATTATTCCTAAATACCAACTACCATATCCCCAAGTCAGCTGAGCGAAGAGAATGGCCACACATCCTGCAAGCCAAGCACCGAGGTTCCTGGGAGCACCCTGGTGCCGGCCTGGGCGTGGGTGGGACGAGGGCAAATGGGTGGCCCCTAAATGCTTATTGGAGATCAGGAGAGGCTATCAATGCCAGTCTCCTTAACAGGGCACGTGCCACATGCCAGGGCAAATAGCACCCAGAGAAAGGTTCGTGGACTGACCTGGTGCCCCAGAAATGATGTGCTGATGACAAGTGACCGATACGGCTTCTGCCAATGTCCGAGGGGCAGAAGGCCGTGGTCTGAGCCACCCCGAGCCCGCCCCTGGAACCAGATGAAATTTCAACATGGACTCTGCATGCACTTGAGAAATGAGGGTGATTGGAAGACCTTAAACTGCTTCGGCAGCGAATCCAGAAAAAGCGAAATGGTCAGAGCTAGAAAGGAGGGAGGAGAGATAATCTGGAGCCTCCGAGAGGTGGAAAACTGGGGAGGTGCTGATCTCACCTAAAAATAATCCTTGGAAACGAGACAGCCTGCAGCGGATTTGTTTGTATTTTGCGTACCTGACAACAGTCAGCCCCTCGGGAGCAGTCAGGATGGACGCATCTGGAGAAGATTTAATTCTGGGTTTGCCAGTGTGGGGAGGACCCAGAGCAGCTTTACTCTGAGACTAGACATAGCTGGGAGCCAACTTTGTAAAGGGAAACCCATGAAAGTTTCTTGAGAGGCTCTGTGCCCTGCTCGCGGGGTCAGCCCCACCCCGCGGGGCGGCAGGGGCACAGGGTGACGTATAAGTCCCACCTTTGGAAGATCAGTCCGTCATCCCGTGGGGCCAGCCTTGACGCCGTCCTGATGTGCTCTTGGCCAGTGAACTATGTGAGACATGGGTGGCTGGGATCATCTGAATAAAAGCAGGAAAGTGGATTTCCAGCATCCGTACTTTGACGGCTTCACGGGACTCATCAGGTGGGCACACACACCGTCAAGAAGGCCAACAACCAGTCCTCCCCTGCTCCCTGCAACACGGGGCTGTGCTAGTCATTCAAGCTCTTTCTATTCGGCAGAGTTGGGACTGTCCAAAATGATCATTCCAAACAGGCTTGCTTGTTACAAGGCCCAAAGGAAGAGATCTTTATCTAACTCCCACAAAGACTACGTGGCGTAGGAAGTTATTTTATGCATTCACATTTAATCAAATGAGATGTGAGTAAGGAGGAAGGAAACGGGGGAAAGTTGCAAAGGTTTTCACTGAGTTCACGCAGTTTCCAGATCCACGTTCTCCAGCGCTCAGATCACATTTCATGTGTCAAACTCACGTGTCAAAGACCAAGGCACAGCAACTCAACAGACGATGACCAAGTGGGGCAGTGTGGCTCCGGGGCGGAGATCGCAACACCGAGATCCTGAAGTGCGTCCGTGGGACCGCGGCCCTGTTCTCCCGACAGGGGGAAGTCTCTTGGGACAAGGTCTTGCACGTCTGTGTGTCCCGGAAAGTGTGCCTCTTGGAAAGTGTCCCGTGACCCGGGTGGCGTGGAAAGGAAGGAGTGAGCTGAACCACAGGATGAAGATAAGGGCGTTAGGAATAAGAATTTAAAGATGCAGAAAACAGTAGATAATGCCAGAGGCTCACGACCAGAAGGGGGTTGGGGGGTCCTGGGGGTGGGGGCCAGGATGGAGGCAGGTCTCAGCGACCACTCCCCTTCTCCCCTTGTCACTTGTGATGTCACGTCGCTTCCCTTCTCAGGGTCTGGCTTCTCTCTTGAACCAAATGTGTCCTAATCATGCAGAGACTGCAGGGCTGCTCCCTTCCTATAAAATGACTTGACAAAAATGACTAAAACAGACCAATTTGTGACATCTTACTTCTCGCACCTACACTATAAAGCAAGGAAAATTTCCTCCTTACCTCAAAAGTCTTCCTCCTCCATGGGGGTCTGGGATGTCAATCAAGTCCTACAATACGTGGAAACACCCGCCAAATGCAAATATGGGAGGAGCGACATCTCTCTCTTTCCAGACATGTTTCCTTAATCCCTGACTAGGATGATCCCGCACAAGGACCTCCAAGCCCCGCCCCCGGCACTCTGGTCCACCAGACTGTAATCATGGGAGGGGCTCGTGGGGCGCTACTCCACCGGGCCAGGCTGGTGGGGGAGGACAGTGGGGGCTCCTCTGGTCAAGGAGACGCACACGGACCCTGGACACGTGAGAGGGGGAGGTGGTGCCTCTCTCAGGGCAAACGGTGTGAAGGACGACGTGAAGGAGACCACTTGTTTCTCCGTGTCCACTGCTTCCAGTGCTGCGATTAAAGGTGACTAAGCACAGAGAGGGCTTTAAAATAATGGAAAAAGCTGTTAACAATAGGTTTGAAACAATGAAAATAATGCAGGAAAGATGTGAGGAAGACAGAGACACAGGCCGGAGCACTCAGCCTGGGTCTGCAGGTGCTGGAGGGGATGCGAGGTGACCGCCCAGGTAACCCCGAGGGAGGTGAGGATTATGATTGTTACTATTATTATTATTATTATTATTATTATTATTATTATGGATAAAGTCATGCCTCGGATTAAGGAAGAGGTCAGTCTAGCAGCTTCCGGGGACAGTGACATACACTGGAGCAGTAACACGTTCGTGGGACAGGAACACAGCGGGGAAGGCGACTGTCTCCGGGCTGGTACCTGCACGTGGGAAGGTGCAGAGGGTTTGGAGCAACTTCTACTCTGCTCACGCCTCACCCTGGCCCTCCCTTTCGCGTGTCGTAGTCCGGACCCCACAGGCCTGTTACAGCCATCACCGAATCAGCACTGGGAGTCCAGACACTCACATGAGTGTTGAGACTACTACAGAAATGTTCATATGCAGCTCCTAAAAGGAAACAAAAAGCCCTCCTTTCTTTATTGATGAGACGCTTTCTCAGTCTTATGAAAAAGTAAACATATTGTAAAAGTTCTATTTTCTTTGGATGATAAGGAAAGAAGGGTTTTTTTGTTTTGTTTTGTTTGGGGGGGGCTTTTTATTTTTTTTTTTTGAAGTTTTCTTTTTTGTATCTCAGAATTGTCTCAAAGACACTCACTAAGGCTATGTGGACAAGCGGACCCAGCAGAAGAGCCGCTCACAGTGGCAGAATCTGACTCACCACACTGCCAAGAGGCTAGCGCGTGCTTTTTTTGCTAAATTCACGTCAGATTCTGTCTAAAACTGTTAATTTGCACAGTTCTGATGATCTACGATGCTTTCCCCGAACACCCAGACAACGAGGATTCCCTAGAATTTTGTTAAGCTGCGTTTTCCACACCTGAGCGCTGTGCTTTCTTGCCCTCACTGCTGAACTAACTGCCCCCTGTGAGAACAACGCCTGATCACAGGAAATGCAAAGTGCAATTCGCACAGGAAGGAGAAAACGCCTGAAGGGAACTGTAACGTGTTATTCTCTGGAGAGTTGAGGAGGCGCAGACACCACGTTACAGGAAAGCTGAGATCGCTCTCGGGGGCAAACGCTGGGGGAGGAATGGGCGTGCTCTTGGGGCTTCACGTATGATTGATAAACACACACCTGAGTTCTGTGCTCAAAGTAGATGCACCTCCAAGGACACCAACACAGAAACCTGTAGTTGTTAAGTAAGGCCGATTCATAGGGAGACGGAGGCACGGAAAGGACTCAAAGGGTCAGCACAAGAAAATCTCTGATTAGATCATGTTTAAAATAGAAAGGAAGCAGGGACCAGGAGAAAGTCAGCATGTCCATTCACGACCACCAACACCTGGGGGCACGCACGCGCCCATCAGCTGGTGAGCAGATAAGCAGACGGTGCGAACAGTGGCGCATTCGCTCACAGAACAGAAGACGAGCAGGCAGTAAAAGTAACGCACGCCTTACACACACCTCTCAGAAGCATTACAGTAAGTGAAGGAAGCCGAGGAAAAGACTACATAGTGTATGAGTCAACTCTCATGACATTACAGAGAAGGTAGAGCAAAGGGAACAGACAAAACTGCGGCTGCCAGGTGCTGGGGGGCGTGGGCTGCGACAGAACATCTTGGAGTGACACATATTCTGTGCTGTGTGTGGTGGGGACGTGCCAGCACACCTTGTTAAAAACTCACTGAACTGTATACTATAAAAAGGTTAATTTTCCTCTGTGTAAATTATACCTCAATACACCTCATTTTTAAAGAAAATTAGTGTGAAGCCATACAAGTAGGTAGGCTAAAGTCCACTAGGAAATGATCCTGAAAAAATGTTAAGAGCAGCAAAAATGTTGTTTGATGTTGTTCTAACATTTATGTTCTTTTCACTTACTTCTCAGTGCCTCAGTCTCCCCTTCCAAAAACCAGCGCTAATGACAGTACCTGTCCCATAGAGCTTCCAGGAGGATTAAATAAACAACGTAGTAAAGCACTAAGAACAGCGCTTCACGTATAACAAGGACTCAATCAGCGTTATTATTAGCTTTTACTGGCACCCTGCTGCTGATATCCATCCCGCTTCTTGCTTTTCTATTATTCATTTATTTTCCATAATAAGTGACTTTCTTCATTGGCTAGAAGGTTGAATAGGTGACCTCAAAAGTTCTTCCCCAACTTTTAATGTTCTATAAACGGTTTCAGCATCTCCTTATAAATACTGCCTCTTGTGCTAGATGATTTGTTCCTTCAGGTCAGAGATCTGTGTTTTAGTTTGTCTGACTCCTCAAAATGCCCAGCACAGGGCTGGATACACAGCAAATATTCATTAGAAAGTGATTCTAGAAACTGGACGTCCATGCGTAGGTCCAAGATCTAAAGAAGTAAGTAGAGAGCTACGTCTGCTAAAAGCATTTATTTTAAAAATTCCTACCCGGGCCAGAAAAATCTCCATCATGAGGATGGGGTGGGTGCTTTACAGGAATTACATCAATGAGTCATCTAACAAATTTACGGTTCAACACTGCTATCTGCATTTACCAACGAATAAAATCGAGACTCAAAAAGATTAGGTGATTTGTCCAAACGCTCACAGCTCGTGTGAGATGAAGCTGAAATCAGATCTCAGGACTGTCTGATGACAAGCCCGTGTTTTATCCATCAGCTGACACTATATAAATGTATAATGTGGTAAAAAGAAAGCATGCAGGTTGGTGTAATCCCCAGTCTCTACGAAAAGGAAACAGGAAAAAGATCGCCGCAATGTTTAATGTTAATAAAAATAAAGCTGATGTGTGAGCGTTCCGGTGTCTTATTTCAGGCAAGCGATGCCCATGGGGACTTGGTAGGTTTTCCTCCAGATCACGGACGAGGCTTGTCACTGCCTGAACCTGAGCTTGCTGACTCTGTGGCTGAGGTCAGTGGGTACTAAGGGATTCAGACTGGGGCACTGCAGTTAAGAGATTCCGACCACGGCTGGAAATCTAAGCCCAGGTCAGAAAGGATCTCACTAACAGGACACGCTGAGGTGTGTAGCACCAGCAAAGGCCATCATACGATCAAGTAAATTGGTACATTGTGTGTGGCTCACTGAAAGTAACATGGAGTTTCAGAGGCGAGGGCAGGAGGCTCTCGCGTCTTCACAATTTGCTAATTCTTGATAAGCCCATGACGGCACTCAGCTGGGCACATGGACACTCACTGCACACTTTTCGGTCGATTGATTCAGGTGTGAAAGAATAGCCCCGGTGAAGATGGAATGTGTGCATTTATAATTTGTGTACTTTTCTGATTTAAGAGGCACATTCACCTCTTAAAGCCCAAATGCTTATGGAAAACCAAAAAAAGCAGTTTTCCAAGACAGTAAAGGAGAGACTCTTCAGTCAGTCAGAACACCGATGGACGCACAGGCAAAGAGAGCTCACTGCTGGAGCAGCTGCATCAAGGAAGAACATGCTTTAGAAAACAAAAAACGCACATCCCTGGATCCCAACAGCCATGCCCCCCTCCACCTGCCCAAAGCTCTGCAGGGTGAAAGGTCACCAGGCTCCCTACTCTCAGCCTGAAACGCTGGGTCCTTCATCTCACCGGCACATAACCAAAGGTAGGGAGAGAGCTGTGCCTTTTTGCCTTTGAAATGCCAGCTGGCTACTGGGAACACGGGTTCTGGGGCAAAAGCCCGTCTCCAGCCCCAATAACTGGACGGGAGGAAAAGAATCGGGAGGAATAGTGGGACCAGGAGCAGCTTCCCAGTGAGCACGCCTCCTGCAGGTGCTCCAGGGGGCCGGGGAGACCTGGGCGGCGTGGTGACAATGGACAACAGGGTGGGGGACTCTAGGCTGACAGGTTAACGGTCATTCCAAGGCTAGGCTCAGCTGGCTCCATGCTCATCGGTCCTTTGTAAGCCTTCACTGTCCACCTTTGTGAAAAGTCCTGGGATACACTGTTCACTGTATGATTTCAGCACCCAGGGACAGTGCCTGGAGGGCAGGAGAAGTTTGACATACACTTAATAAAAAACTGGGTGATCTGTATTAAATTCCCACCAAAAGTAAGCAATGAAGTTATGTAATAAACCTTATTTTCAGATCTAGGCATTTAAGCATTAACCTTGGCTTAACTATTTTTAAACGACAGAAAACATCCATAAGAATTTGTTATATACATAGTCCACGTTAAACATAAAACCTAGTTTTTGGCCTGAAGAAGCCTCCAGGGGGGGCTGTACCATTTTATGTTACACCCACCAGAAATCTATGAGATCTAGTTTCTCCGCATCCTCACAAGCATTTGATATTGTCACTATTTTTTATTTTGGTTTCCTCATATTCAAAGGTATTATTAAAAAGTACAGTTGATTTTTTATGTTGATATTGTAACCTGAAACTTCGCTAAACTCTAGAGGAGATGTGGGTTTTTGTTTTTGTTTTTTTTAATATTCCTTAGATTTCCAACATAGACGATTGTGTCATCTGGAAATAAGGACAATTTTATTCCTTCCTTCTTTCCCTGTATGTAATTTATTTTCTTTTCTTGCCTTATTGCACTGGTTAGAACTTCAAGTACTATGTTGAACAGCAGTGGTGAGAGAGGACATTCTTGCCTAATTCCAGACCTTAGGGAGAACAAAATCTTTCTTCATTAAGCACAATTAAGTGTTACTCTGATTGAATTTTGATTTGACGAGTCTTTAATGACTGATGTGGTGCCAAAGCAAATGCTTCCCAGGTTAATTCTTGTCGATATCTGAACAGCCCTGTGACAGCTGTATTATCAACCCAAACTCCGGTGCAGAAACTGAGGGCTGAATGGACGAACTCCCAGTCACCCAGAGGGAGCTGGTCACCTTGCAAGTCCAGGCCTCTTCCTGCCCTCCAACCACCTTCCTTAGACAATACAGAAAACAGTTTCCCCTCATTCCCAGATAGCATGGGGTCCCCTTCTGTTTCCATTTCAGAACCTCCAAGAGTACAGAACTGACAAGGAAGGTGCCTCCCCAGGATGGGAGCCAGGAGTTGCTCTCAGGGCTGTTCTTCCGACCAGGCTGGCGTTGGTGGAAGTGTTCATGCACTCCCATCTTCCCGCCAGCAGCAACTGCACAGGACACCACCTCTGAGTTGCTCTTTTGGGTTCTCAGTCACCTCCTTAAATCAGTTATTTTCTAAGTGTTCTTCAGGTGATCTGTTTCCTCTTTTCTTTTTTCCTATGTAAAACACTAGTTTTCTATGGAGAAACTATTTTTTATTAAAAAAATATTGAGTATAAAAACTGTTCTAGGGTTATTTTGTTTGACCATCTCATTGCTTATTTTGCTTTATTACCAACATGCCTGTTTCCCCCTTTCTTATGTATCTAAACCTATCAGTGAAGAAACAGAACCATTCACATGTGGTCTCTGAGGTTACAATGGGGCATTAAAATACCGTTTGGATTTAAGGGTGCTTACTGCCTGGCTGGGGAGGAGGCGGGCAGAAGTGAACCATAACGAAGTTATCACGATGTTAGCATTATTCTGATGTTTGTTTAGATAATGTTCCAGAAACATGATTCCCCAGGAAGAGACCCTGACATGTGTGTTTTTTTCTGGGGGAGGGGTTCTAAACTGGGAGACTGGGAAGGAATTCTAGAGATCATTCTGCCATTTGACAAAAATGTTAAGTTGAACCACATGAAATTCCCAATATTGTAACTTTCGAATCTCAGAAATGGCAGTTTTATGTAATTCAACATAATTGCATTAAAAGTGACACGGGGGGATGTGGGTGAGGGAGGAAGAGAACAGCGGGGTGAGGGAAGATGGCTATAGGGTTGTAGACACCGATGGCCGCCCCCTCCGACTGCTCTTGGGATGGGCAGGGGATCATCGGTTCACAATTACGGCAAAGTCAGCCTGGCAATTTTATGGGGACTAATGTGGGAAATGTCAGATATAAGAAAGTTCCAGAAGACTCGTTTACTATTGAAATTGAAGGGCAGATCTAAGGCTCAGGAGGAAAATTCCCTGAGTGCCAGTGGTTTGGGGCTGGGAGAAACACCTGAACCTCAAGAGAGGGGTCTGAAGAAGAGAGGATGCCATCCCCAGAGGAGCGGACCTCCAGTGCCTCTGAGAGCAGACATGCGCCCCCCGGAAATGGCCTGGGCAACGTGGAACCCAGGCTCTGCAGTTGACTCATTACATAAACTGATTCTGGGGGTTTCCCAACTCCAGTGGAAGGCCTGACTGTGTGTCTGCTGGGTGACAACGGATAGGCTGGTTCAGGTAAAAGGACAAGTGAAAGATGGCAGGGCAGAAATTGGTGCCGAGGGCTTTGAAAGCCACCCCCTGAGCCCTCTTCTCACAGCCCTGTGGCCGCAGGCGTGATGGTAGCAGGGACCACCCCGCCTGAGAAAATGCCGCGGAAAGTCCCCCGACGTGAGATCGGCGCCCCGCCTGGTCCGAAGTTGGGTGGCCGTGCAGACACTAACTCATCACTTTTGAGGACTGAACTAGAGAGAACTTCAAACTGTAGGCACAAAGCGTGCAGACAGATGGCCTCAGACTTGCTTAAAATATCTTCCCCGGGGTCTCTCACTAGGTAGCAGCTGTCCTTTCCAAGAATGTGTTTATCAAAAAGGCGACTGGAAACTCTGCTTTCTCTAGAACTCTGTTAACACGCAACTTGAGATAAGCACACATGCCTCTCTTTGGAGAGCAGAGACAGACTATTTATAATCCTAACGGCTCAGCCATCACCTCCCCTAGGGCCGGCCCTGCGGCAAGGTCAGGACGTCATGGGCCCCTCCAGATAGGCTGGGAGTGTTTTGCTGCAGCCTGAGGAGGCCACAGATTCCAACTGCAAACTCCTCCCCGGAAGTGAGGGCCTGGTGTTTGAAGCAAAGATTGAATTTCTAGAAAGAAAGAGTCCAATGATCTCCTAAGAGGCAGCAATTCTACCTCCGGGGGATCCAACCACGCAAACCCCTGATGCTCCTGAGAGCTCTCCGGCCCTCGAAGCAACAGCAGGGAAGCAGCTGGTTTCTACTGCAGGAGCTGGCAGAACACAGCACAACAACAAAGTGATCCTGTCCTGGACGTTTAAAACTTCAAAAGCAAGCTTCATGGGAGAGTCCTTAAAAACCAAAAACAGACTTACCCTATGATCCAGCAATCCCATTTCTGGGCATATATCCAGAACTCTAATTTGAAAAGACACATGCACCCCAGTGTTCACAGCAGCACTATTTCCAATAGCCAAGACATGGAAGCAACCTAAACGTCCATGGACAGATGACTGGATAAAGAAGTTGCAGTATATTTATACAATGGAATACTATTCAGCCATAAAAAAGAATAAAATAATGCCATTTGCAACAACATGGATGGACCTAGAGATTTTCATTCTAAGTGAAGTAAGCCAGAAGGAGAAAGAAAAATACCATATGCTATCACTTACATGTGGAATCTAAAAAAAAAAAAAAGACACAAATGGACTTATTTCCAAAACAGAAACAGACTCACATAGAAATCAGACTTATAGTTACCAGGGGGGAAGGGGAGGGAGGGTAAACTAGGAGCTTGGGATTTGCAGGTACTAACTACTATATACAAACTAGATAAACAACAAGATCCTACTGTAGAGCACAGGGAACAATATTCAATAACTTGTAACAGCCTACAATGAAAAAGAACCTGAAAGGGATTTTATGTACACGTATAACTGAATCACTATGCTGTCCACCAGAAACTAACACAACATGGTAAACCGACTCTACTTCAATAAAACAAAACAAAACAAAAGCAGGCTTCCATTGTGTCTCTAGCCCAAGAAAGGGAATCTCATGTTCCCCGCAAGGGGCATACTTTGCTCTTCTTTGCCAGCTGACCATTGGCCATTTATGATTCAGGAATTCTAATCTTGGCTCAGTGTGCAACTAGTTGTCAAGCCTGAGTCTGTGAAAGAGTCCCAGAGAACACGGCTCATCCTGATAATTCAAAAATACAGACCCCTTAAAACTGAGCCAGTTTGCCCTTCCGCTTCTGGTGTTGCCAAAAGTGCAAGCACTGTGCCCAACTGGGTGTTCACGCTCACACGTCACTTCTCTGAGCAGAGAAGTGACATCCCCGGAAAGTTCCTAACCTCCGCACACACGCCCTGGGGGGCGATGCCCCACCCCGGGACCGCGGTCTGAAGGGGACCTTCACGCCCAGCTCGTCACCTCGGAAGAACCATCAGCAGAGCGGCTGACGGACGCCTTCCAGAATCCAGCTGCCTCTGAAGGGCCAAGCAGCATCAGCCCAGGTAACAGGCGACCAAAAGCTGCTGCCTGTCTTAGAGGACAGTTCGAGCATGACTACCATCAAAACTGCCTCTTAAATGGGAAAAGCGTGGCGTTTCAGCAACTCTGTGAAAAGCTGGTCGGGCCTGACTGGGGCGGGAAGTCCGAAAGTGAAAGGTGTAAAAGCGCACTTTCCCGGGAAGGAATCAGACTTACAGCGCCGCTCTGTCTCTGTGACCTCCTCCCGAAGGCGCCAGCAGGGACGCCCACTGTGTCGCCCTGCCTGGAGGCTAGACTGTGCCCCAGGGTGTGGACGCAGGCAACACCAGGCCTGACGCCAGCCCCTCACTCGCTAGTTCTTCTGTGAAATGAAGCATCTTGCTCCACCGCCCTGAGTGTCAGTTTCTTCATCTGCAAAACAGAACAAAAAACATACATATAATCATAAAATTGTAAAGAACAAACAGGGTCAAATAGGAGCGTTTCACCCACAGAGGTGGGCACGTAGTCAGAGTTACATGCCAGCTCTTACCCCAGTTCTGCGTGGGGCTGGGCCTTCAATCCAGGCAAGCGGGCCCCGCTCCCCATTTCTAGAGCGAATTTCTGGGCCTCTCCCCTACCCGCAGCCTCACTCCCTCCCCTTCCCTCTCCCACACTGCCTTTTTGCCACAGTGACAAACATCATGCTTTCTCACAAGATGATCTCTGGCATTCAAGCCTAAAATGTTAAACAAAGGTCAACCAGGAATATTTATTTTAGAGGACGTTTTAGAGTGTGGTACTAGAAGTGTGCAGTGCACTGTATGCAAACACAGTCAAGTTTAAGGTCTCCCCGCTTGCCAGGCTGTTCTGAGTTGTATCATGCTGTCCTAACCTTGGGATCGATGGTACGTGGAGACCCGGGCTAACCACACGTCTGTGACATCTTTCTAACGAGTGAACAGCTCAGGATGGGCCTTAGTCTCCAAACGCTAGGCTTGGGAAACCTGACGGCTGCTTCACTGTCTCTTCCTGGAACTCATTCAGGGCCCCAGCTCGGAGGAAGAGAGCAAGTGGAGTTAAGAGGGAGGCGGATAATGGGGAGTAGGTGGGAGACCAGAGGACAGAGGCGCTGACAGCCAGGAGGAGGTGGTGAGCGCGCGTCAGGCCCGCGCCGACCCACACGCCTGTCTATTTTTACACCGCACTCGGCTGCGGTGTCACTGAGCTTTGAGGACCTCAGTGCCCAGAGTCCCAAAAGCCTATTTTAAGAGACTCCACTTCAATGGCTGATACCAACAACCAGCACATTCTGCCAAATGGCTTCACAGAGTGGGGGTCTGCCGCACGCAGCTTCCATCACTGGAGAAGCAGAAAAGCGTGTAGACTTCAGGGGACTAGTGAGAAGGCCGTGGAAGGGAACGAGCCCCAGGGAGCAGGCTCACCGTGTCCTGGGCACAGTTTTGTAAAACTGTAATTACAGGTGTCCAGTAATACACCTCTCCACCCCTCCCCAACACGGGTTAAGCCTCTGTTGTTTTTATTTTCCTGTTACTTTTCAGCTTTTCTTTATAAGTGGTTCCTCTCCTTTTGGGGTAGACTTATATTTATAAGAAAAGATAAAGGTGGGAGAAAGAATCTGGTTCCCACAAACCTCTCAGCAGGATGACAGGGGTGATGGCTGATGAGTTTTGGGAACTCGGAGGGCTTGGAGGTGATCTGGTCAGCATGACGAGGAGGATGCTGGACTCTTTTCCTGGGACGGGGCCACACCCAAATGTTCCTCCACCACTGATGCTTCTCGTGTTCCGTGCACTTCTAATCACAGAGCTGAGGTTGCCAGGCTCACTTCAGCCTTGGAAACGGGACATCAAAGCACACACCAAACACAAGGGTGCCAATTCACTACCCTTAATGGCAGGTGCTGACTTTTAAGCGTCCTGCCCAAGCACGGTCTCCCGGATAATGATGACTTCTGATGCAAAGCAAGCACTGAGGGCCTGGGGACGGATTCCTGACCACCAGCAGGAAAGAACCATTGCACCAATTTCACACAGTGACCTGTAGGAGACCAGCCCAGTTGCCCTCTCTACGCCGCGCCGGGCAGATCCCTGTGCTAAGCTGATCCTGGCAGGTGGCCTCGTCGGTGCTGAACTCTGACGCTGGGGGTGACCTCTCAGGCCCCTCCTGACCTGAAGGGCTCTGCTGCCCCACAAAACCTTAGTGACTAGTGGGGAAGGCAGAGAGCATGCTCAGCACACACAACGTCCTGGGTTCCAGCCCCAGTACCTCCTCTAAAAGTAAAATAAATACATAAACCTAATTGCCTTCCCCCTCAAAAAAAAAAAAAAAAAACAAAAAACTTGAGTGACTCAAGTTGCGTGCTTAGAAAGGAAATGGAAAACAAGACAGGATTTGGATAATTGTGGTTAGAAAAATCTTTTCAGGATCCTTTGGCCCGAGGGTTGAGAAGACTCAGGGGGCCTGAAGAATGCAGCAGATTCCGGGAAGACAAGCAATTCCCTCAGAACACCCAATTACCCAGCTTCCCCTGCTTCTCTTGGAGCCGACGCTGTCTGAAGAGAGGTCGTCCTCTGCGAGGCTGGAGCGCTGAGAGATGCTCCAAGATCGCCGTCAGGCAGGACAATCGATGGGCGGCCCAACGTCTGATGCTCATTAGACTGCCATTCGAACAAATTCTAATTCTAAGCCGACAAGAGGCAGGCACTGGATACTCCTCTGAGGAGTCCCCATGGGACCTCACAAGGTCCCCAGCCCTGTAATAGGACTTAGGTGCCTGTACAAGGGGTCTGGCGGGTTGTGTAAATCATGGAAGCCAGCCGAGGTTAGAGGGCATGGTGGGCCTGGGGTAAGCAGGCGGGGCACATGCCAAACAAAGGGCAGCCCTCTCCAGTGCCGACGTCGGTGGGACGCTCAAGGCAGGTCTCCTTTTATTTTCCTGTTATTTTTCAGCCTTTTCCTGCTTCCAGAGTGACTAAATTTACAATTTTATGTAAAATTGCATCATATTGGCAAGACTTTTTTTTTAAATAATATTATTCAGACTAAGAAAAGTCTACCAGCTGGATTCTGTTCATGGACCTCTGCTTTACAACTTCCAACCTATAAAAATAATCTACTGAGAAAGAATAGAGCTGGACACATCACATCCTCTGATCTCAAACTATTATCACAGAGCTATAGTCATCAAAACAGTATGGTATTGGCCTAAAAACAGGAACACAGGTCCATGGACAGAATAGAGAGCCCAGAAATAAACCCACACAGCTGTGGTCAATTAATTTATGACAAAGGACCCAAGAATAGACAATGGAAAAAGGACATGCTCTTCAATAAATGGCATTAGAGAAACTGGACAGCCACATGCAAAAGAATGAAACTATCTGCAGCATACACAAAGATCAACTCACAATGGATTTAAGACTTGAATGTAAGACCTGAAAGCTAGAAGAAAACACAAGCAGTAAGCTCCTTAACATAAGTCTTGGTGATGAATTTTGAATCTGGCACCAAAAGCAAAAATAAACAATTTGGATGACATCAAACTAAACAGCTTCTCCACATCAAAGGAAACCATCAACAAAATGAAAAGGCAACCTACAAAATGGGAGAAAATATTTGCAAATCCTGTATCTGATAAGGGATTAATATCCAAAATATGCAAAGAACTCTGACAACTCAATAACAAAAAAACCACACAATCTGATGTACAAATGGGCAGAAGAACTGAGTAGATGTTTTCCAAGGAAGACATACAGATGGCCAAAAGGCACATGGCAAAGTGCTCACTCAACCTCACTGATCATCAGGGAAACGCAAATCAAAACCACAGTGAGCTATGACCTCACACCAGTTGCCATCAAAAAGACAACAAACAACAAGTGCTGGTGAGGAGATGGAGAAAAGAGGGCACTTGTGCCCTGTGGCTGCAAAAGTCCCCAGTTACCTCTCTAAGCCCCAAGCTGCAATTTCCTGCTGGATTCTTACTCTCACCTTAAGAGCAGACAGATGTTTTGAGGGAAATCACATGTAGCCTTTTTGGTTCATTTCTGCACGGTTCCCTCCTTTATGCAGTTTTGCATCTCAAGCTGCCACTGCTGCAGCCCTCATCTCCAGCCTACATCTCCTCAGCCCAGGCGGGCTCTCTTGAACGCTGGGTCCCGGCTCCCTGGAGCCGAGAGCAGGCAGGTGCTGTCTGGGGAAGCTCAGGACCACTGTGGCGCTCACCCTGAAGTGCTCCCTTCTCTGGGAATTGTCCCATCTCTGGCCCTGCCTGCACTGATTATATTCCAATGCCTCAAAACACTTTACATACTTTTTCCAGCTTTTATTATTTTTACTGAGAGGGTTAGTCCAATACTAGCTCCTCTACTGTGGCTGGAAATGTCACCTTCCCTTCTGCCCCCAAGCCTCCCTCACACTTCTGTTTTTATAGATACTTGCCATCAGTGATATTAGTTATTTCCCTCCCTCTGGGGCACATTAGCTGCATATTCACAGAGAGAGGAAAGGCAGAATCTTTTCATACAGATGGTTTCTGAAGTGTTAAAGTGGGTAATTACTTAATTTAAGGAAATCCTCAAAAATGCATAGGCACAACTTACATCCCAAGAAGCACTAGTCTCTGGACGTCAGGGTGTGAGGCCGCTTTCTCCAGATGGGCAGACAAGGAGGGCTCAGGCCCACCTTACTCCAGACACCAGAGAAGCTGGACATAATGTGAGAAAGTCTGTCTGGAGTCACTGGTGTGCTACCAAGGTGGTGAGGACGTGAAGCAACAAAATTGCAGGGCTGGGCAGGGGTGGGGGGAAGCAGAGCCAGAGCTGTCTGACATTCTGAACAAAATTCTAAGTACCAGACCCTGGAACCCAAACTTATGCCTTAAACACTGCCATCAAAACTCCAGAGCCCAGCAGGGAGGGTGTAGCTCAGTGGTAGAACACGTGCTTAGCACACACGAGGTCCTAGGTTCCATTCCCAGTACTTCCGTTAAGGGGGAAAAAAAGAAAAAATTCAGAGCCCAAAGGATTCGTTCTCTAATTGATGTGGAGAGTAACTGTGGTCAGGATGGGGTGTGCCTCAGCCAGCCATCCCATAACAGAGTCAACACCGCTAAGTGAATCTGAGTCCAGGTTTCTACTGGGGCGAAACACTGACATTGTAGCCAAGTTTGTAGCAGCTGTCACTTCCCATGTGGTCAGTTCTATCGACTGAGTCAGAATCCGCTTTTTTGCAAAATCCCCATGAGATGCGTGTATAAATTAAAGTTGGAGAAACGGTGGTCTAGACTCATGGTTTCAATCCTCATAACCTGAAAATATATGTATATATGTGTATGTTTATGTATAACTGAATCGCTTGGCTGTACACCTGAAACTAACTTTGCAAATCAACTACACTTCAACAAAAAGTAAAATTTAAAAAAATCTCAATCCTTGAAGATCAAAAGACACCTGTGTAATTCCATTAACTGCCAAATACGATGCGTTTTTGCCAGACTGAGCTTCTTGGCTTTGCTTCTGTCACTTAGACTTAAAATGAAGTAGCAGCCCTGAACCCCCATGAGGACAGACAGGGAGGGTGACGGAGGGGATCTGGGGACACAAAGATAATACAGGACCTGAAACTCGCCTTTAAATAGCAAGTCACCTGTGCCAAGCACAGTGTGTGTGCTGCAAAGTGGGAGGCATGTTCCATTTTCTTAGGAATCTTACAACTGATGAAGACACTGAAAATTAAATGGTTTAATTGGGACAGTTCTTTAAAACCTAATTAGTGACAACAGAGTGAGTGCAGAGTTGATACCTGGCTTTGTCGATCTACTTGACATGAGGGAGCATTGCTGGTTCTTTAAACCCCAGGGGTGCCATGCGCCATGTTCCAGACATAGTCACAGGAGTGAGTGGGACGGTGTCTCCTGCTTTAGAGCAGTTGCACTCAAGTTCAGGGACAGAACTGGTGCACAAACTTTCCAAATTTAGGGCAGGGAAGGAGCTGGCCTGGTTACCAGCTGGACCGTGTACTCCTCCAACGTGACCTGTCGTTGAAGTCTGGGCCAGTCCTTTCCTCAGATTCTCTGTTCCTCCAATACAACCAAGTTGACCATCTGTTCAGAAACTGTCAGGGGCATCCCACACTCAGCCTCACGCAGGGGCAGGACCCCCATATTCACGCCCTCCAGTGACAGAGAATGTGGACAATGATGCAACTACGCTTGTCCTTTTTGTAAAAATCAAAATCTCGGGAACACTTCAACGACTATCAAGTCAGACTTTCCACGCCAGGACTTGGAAAAGGAACTTGGTGACCAACTCTTCTCTGTGGTTTTGTGGCCCAAATCTTACCCACACACCCTCCAAGCTCTCACGTGGCTGGTCCACATGTGACTGTGGGGAGGCAGGCAGAGGGCACGAACTGCAGCCCTGGGCCTGGCAGGTTGGAAAGTATCCTGGTCTCCATTTCTGTTCCCTAAATCATCCCCGTCCCTTTGAAAAGCTGACCTGCAGGAGCAGAGCCCCCTGCTGCGTGCATCTCCCAGTCTGGACCAGGGCACCTTCCCCTCGGTCCGCCCTGCAGACTGCCCGCTCCAGCCACTGCTCATCCGTCTTCTCTGCTTCCGTTGAAGAAGGTGGTCCTCCCAGCAAAGATTTAGACATGATTTATGTTTGCTGGTGGGGAGAGAGGAAGATGACTCAAAGCCAAAACAGAACAGTTAGCACAAGATTGCTTCCTGCCGAATGTGGTCTGGCACCAGATTATCTGGAAACCATCTGCTCCCAAAAGAATTGCAAAAATGTTTGGAAATTAAAAAAAAAAAAAAGAAGTTTGCCGGGGCAGTCTTGCAAGTCCAATCTGAAGCAAGAGAGCTCGCCCGGGGGGCGTGGCAGAGGGCCTGCAAGAGGAAAGCCATTAAGAAAGGACACCAGCGCACATGGGGAGTTCAGAACGCAGGCCTGCCTCACAGACCTGCTCTGGGGTCACAGTGAATCCTTCAACAAACACTAGGTGCCTCCTTGCGCCAGGGGCCAGGCTGGGTCTGAGGGATTCACTGACCAGCAGGCCTGCTTCCTGGGCCTTGGTCTGCTCGGCCTGCGGTGTCCACTATCCTACAGACCCGAGCTCCGGCCTAGCTTGAAAGGGGCCCAGATGAGGGAGCGAGGGGTCGTGTCCACACTGGGGGGAAGGGTCAGGCCCTCCTCCAGGTGTGACCGTCACCCCCGCCCAGGAAGAAGGGTGGTGATAGCCCTGGTGATGGAGACCGCCGCTGCTCCGGAGCACTCGAACGTGCCGGCAGATGCCCACCCGGCGAGGGAGGTGGGCTGGCCGCCCCGGGCCTCCCGAGAGGAACCCGTTCCCTATTCATCACGCCACAGAACTGGGTTAGCACCGGGCCTCTGCCCCCGGAATCGGCTGCTGACAACCACGTGCCCGCGGACGTCCGGGTGGTGGGGTCTCCCATCAGGCGCCAGGAGGAGGAGAGGACGCAGGGCAGCGGCCCCGGGGGGGGCTCCCCCAGACCCAGCCTGCAGACGGCCCTGCTGCACCGCGCGTGGGACACTTCTGTCACAGCCAGGCCACCTCGTAAAAGTGAGTCTTCCAGATTCTCCGGGGAATCTGAAGCGCCGGACATGCCAGGCCTATGTCCACAGCGGGGCCCGGAGGTGAGCGGGCTGACCCCCGGGGCCTCCAGCATGTGCTCAGGATCCCTCCATCCTCCGTCCCAAGTGGCCCAAAGGGCCCTCCCGCCACCAGACCTGGAGCTGGCTGCGGCAGCAGGGGAAGGCTGTCTCCTCCGACCTGAGGCCGGCAGGCAGGAGCTCGCTCCCACGACGGGCGCGGCGGCTGCGTCACAGGCTCTCGCAGCAGCCGGTTCTCGCGGGGCTGCGACTGCACACGCCCCGGGTCGCGGCGCGGATATGCACACGGCCCCACCCCCGCCATCTTGAATCAAAGCGTCACAGCGGCGCCTCTGCACGCATCTCGCCCAGCGAGGTGTCGGTGCCGCCATCTGGCTCCGGGGCATGTGAGGCCTCTGCACACGCCCCCCACCCCCGCTGCCATCTCGGACTGAGAGTCCCCGCACGTCGTCTCTGCACACGGCCCCACCCCGCCATCCTGAATCGCGGGGTCGCGGCGGCGTCTCTGCACACATCCGCCCAGCGAGGGGTCCGCGCCGCCATCCGGCGCAGGGAACTCTGGGCTGAAGCTCCCCGTGTGAGGCCTCTGCACTGTGGGCCTGGGAAACCAGACTAAGCACACAGGGTTAAACAGGTTAGACTTTATCTTTTCTCCCAGATTCTATTCTTATTCCCCGGAACCCTGACAGGGCTTCGCGGTGACAAGGGTGGGTTCTCGCTGGGGTGGCGGCCGGGTGGGCGGCTCCTGAGGCCTGGCCTCGCTCAGCGCCTCCAGGGCGTTGGCTGCGGGTCAGTGGAGGGAGGAGAGAGGCACGGCCTCGTATGCGGGCGTACTCAGCCCGGAACACAGATAGCGTGCTCTAGGCTGGAGCCCCCGAGGGCCTGAGAGGGACGTCTTTCTCCGGAAGGGGCGGGGCGATGGGCGGTTCCAGGACTGGCCCCACCCCATATCACGTGGCCCCGCGGTGGGGTGATTTGGCAGATCCAAGGGTCCCAGGTGGGAGCAGGACGCCTTCTCCCTCCTTGTTCTCAGGAGAAGCACCTCGTGTCCCCTCGGCTGCATCTTGACCCTGGTCCCCAGGAGAGGCCCTGCCCTGATGCGGGCAGCCCTCACCGACCAGGACCACCCTGTGTCCTCCTCCCGGCCCCCTGCATCATCTTGTCTTCCCTTCCATGGGCTGCTCCCCTCAGCATCCTGCTGTCATACCTTCATCCTTAAATAGAAAAACAGACAAACTCACCCAAAAAGGCCCCTCCAGTTACTCCTCTAGTGTTCTGCTCCGCTTCCCAGCAGCACTCTTGGAAAGGGCTGACTTTGCAGTTGTCATCTCCTCACCTGCAAGTCCAATCAGACCTTCATGAGTCCATTTCTGCGGACTCCTTGGTCAGGGTCGCCGTGTCCTTCACTTGGCATCTTCCAGCCTCCTCATCACTGGATCCCTTATCAGTCCCTCCACTGGAAACTCACCCTGGACTTTGTTTTGGTACACCATCTTCCTTGGTTTCCCTCCTTCCTACCCTGTCTCTGTCTCCACACACAGGGTAGGAAGGAGGCCCTTTCGATGACAGGATTTAGTGACTTGGGATTTGGGTCTCTAAGGAAGCTTGGAGCTCCACGCAGATGGGCACTGACTGATCTGGGCCACTTTCTTCTCTATCCTGAGCTTCCAGACTTCCCTGGCACTCAAGAAATCTTTGCAGAAAAGAGAATGAATAAACAGGTGGTTGTGTAATAATGCCCAGCAGGCCGCAGACATGTGTATGACCCAGCACTTAATAAGTACATTTGCCCCTCAAGGCTTCTGTAACAAATCACCACAGATGGGCTTAAAACAACAGAAATTTATTCTCTTACAGCTTTTTGGAAATCAGAAGTCCAAAATCAAGGTACCAGTGGGGCTGTACTCCTTCCCAAGGCTCTGGGGAAGGATCTCGTCTTTCCTCGGCTCATGGAAGCACAGCCCCAGTGTTTGTCTCCATTGCCTTCTCCCTTGTGTCTCTCTGTATCCAAATCTCTCTCTCTTTTCTCTTAGAAAGATGCTATCATTGGATTCAGGGCCCATCCTAAATCCAGGATCTCAAAATCCTTAACTAATTACACATGCAAGGGCCTTATTTGCAAACAAGGGCACATTTAAGGTTCCTAGTAGACATGAATTTGGGGGGGAGGACTCTATTCAACTGCTTACAGTAAGTTTAGCTCTCCCTTGACATTTAAATTTTGTAAATACCTGAAACAGCCTCTAGGGATCCATCTGTTGGGTCTCAAAGATTTTTAGTTCACATCTTTCTTACAAAGGAAAAGTTCATAAATTGATGGAGCTGGCAGTGGGGCTAAAATCTCAAACATGGAAAAATGTATCTTCTTTTATTTTCTCACGTGTGACTTATAATTCTTACTTGAGCTCCAAGTCCACATGATAGAGATGATCATGCAGTTGTTTCCAGGTAAGGCATGTTCCTCAGTCATTCCAGGTTGGAGTACCCTGAATTCTAATTCCCACACCTGCCACCAGCTCTCCCATTCCGCTGTCATCCGGAGTCCTGGATGGCTCTGTGAGCAGGGTCTCTAGGGTCCTGTTTGCGCTTCTGGGTTATCCCTCAGGACTGAGCACTTGGACCGCAGCCCCATGTGTAGTCGTCCCCTTGACAGACAGGTGAGGACACCACTCCAGCACCTACCTCCTTGTGTCTGCCCCTTGCCACCGCTTCCTTCACTTTATCCAGGCTTGGGGCAGGGGTTGGGGGGTGGGCATGTGAATAGGAGTTGGGCCAGTACTGCCCAATTGTGCTGCACACAGATTTTTCTCTTTCTGCAAACTGGATGGAGGTAGTTGAGTTTGGTTTGGTTTTCATTTTTGAACTTAAAAGTCAAGAATTGTCTTTGATCTCAGTTTCTACCACACCCACTTTTCTCCAAGACGCTGACTCATGTCGCAGCCTGCTAAAGCAGAGGCCCTCTGGGCACGAGAAGGGATGGTAAGAGAAGGGATGGTCACTAAGACGAGGGTGGGGACAGAGCCCGATGCCAGGACGCAATCTTCCCCACAGGGCTTTGAAACATCCCCGAGGCTCTGTGAGTTGTGTTGATGCTCCGGGGTGCTTCACCCGCAGTGTGAGGACCATGGCCTCAGACCAAGAACACAAGGTCTTTTCACTCCAAGAGGCACAGGTTTAGTGGTATAGGTGAGTGTTTCCTTCTTACATGTCCAGCCTGACTGCTTTGTTCTCCTGACTCATGATGTTTCATCTTTACAGCACTATAAAACTTCCTGGTTTTCAGTATTTAGTGTCAACCTGTAGGCCAAGTATGGACAGACCCATTCAATACAGCTGAAGAAGAGAATGTAGCTGTTACAAACCCCATCCAGGAAAAGTGATGGGATTGCCAAAGCATCCTGGGGTGCCGGGCAAAAACAGGTGCAGGGGGTGGACGGTGACTGCTTCCCTCCACTTACCTGGTGGATAAAACTTGGGAGGAAATGACTGAATGCAACAGAACACGAAATAGAGGCCCAAGCACATTGTTGAAAGTTGTAAAAGTAAGAATGAAAGCATTCAAGTAACTACTTACAGAATGGAGGGGGCAGAGAAGTTGGGGAAGTGTTACTGAGCTGAAATCTTTACCCACAATATGGGAAGTTAATAGATACAGCCGAAATCTGAGAAGTTACCAGAGGAATAAACATGTGCTCTTAATTTTTTAGAGGGACAGCAGGTAAAGGTGTATCTCCCTGGGGAGGACTACTGTGTGTACGGGTAGGGTTCAAGTTGAAGCAAGACTCCCTTACTTTTCATTTGCCATCATTCCATTGAACTTATTACTTTGAAAATAGAAGTTTGTATTCTTAAAAAAAAAAGTTTACTAAGTGTTAAGTGGAATGACAGTATCCAAAACATAATGCTGTATAGTATGATTCCAATACACTTCATATATCTAGTTCTAACCTGAGTTCGAAAAAAAGATTGGAAGAGGTAATCACATTGCTAACAAAGGTCAATTCTGGGTGGTGAGAATACCGGTATTTTAATTTCAGAAATTAGTAGGCCATCGCTCTCAAAATCAGGAAAAACTGTCATTTTCATCTTGAGAGCTGGTACCAGTATTTTTCTCAGGAAGAGAACTAAATTTTCAGTGTATGGGATTTTAGAAAACATCGTCTTAGCCCTTGAGGAATGGGTGAGAGCTGTAGGCACAGGTATCTGCCAACACCTGGGCAGCAGGGTAAAAGTCCACACCCTTCCTTCTCCAGCTGCAGGGCCAGCTCATGCTTGAAGACCACGCCCAGTCATGGATACAGGCCAAAGCTCTGAATTACTGCTTTTCCATAAGCTACTTTTTGACTCTTGGGTACTGTGGTCCCCACTCTGGACTTCACATCTTGGTAAGAGTTCAAAACAACCCCTGTCTGGGAGGATGGATGTCATGGAAGGTCTCCATGGGCCATGGGAGAGAAATCAACATAGGCAAGTTGAGACCAGGGTTGGGGTCAGGGTGTATGTGTAGCTGTGGTAGAGGGTTCCATCAGGAGCCACAGGGAAAGCCCTAGTTCAGGACTGGACTATTCCCGTTTGTCCCAGGAGCCTCCAGAAGACCTGAAATGTTCACCATGAGGCTGTAGCCAGCCAGGAGTCACCTGCAGGTGGGCCTGCCTGGTGAGGTGAACCAAGACTTTATGTTATGAAATCAAGGCTGTGTGCACATGAATGCCTGCCAGGTAGGTGCCAAGGTGGCTCTGGGATATATTGGAGACAGGTGATTTCTGTCCATGTTTTGGGGTCCCTTTCAAAGCTCTTCAGAAGGAATTCACTACTGAGTCCACCACCTTTAGGAGAGTGTCCAGGGATTGCAGACTCTTATGCCTGCAGCAGCCAAGCAAGTCTATGAATGGGTGAAGCAAACTGCTTCAGGCTGTGAGTGGAAGTGAGGAGGGAGACCCTGAGCTAGATGAGTTGAAGCTCAGGAACCACATGCACAGGACGTGACCTCCAGCTGCAGGTGGGTGGCCCTGGTAGAGAGTCCAAGGCCAGGCTGATGAACACAGATTGTAAAGGCACTGGCAAATCGTGCCGGGATTGGAGGCTTTGGCCAAAAGACAAAACCTTGAGCAGAATATGAGCCCCATCAAATCACGTTACTTTCGTCAGCCTTTCTGCTCAGTTGTTTGCTCCACTTTTTCCCCTTCCCCCCCGCCCCTTACATTTTTCTATTCAATTTAAGCAAAACAGACCTTGAGTTTCTTGCTTCTGGAATGTTACTGAAAATAGCTTACTCAGAAAAGCTTACTTTCCATAAATATACCAATTTATAAATGAGGGGCATGATAACAGGAAAACTGCAGACATTTCTAATTTGCTTTTGTTTGTTTGACTTTCTTGGGGACATAATTATCCAGTGTGCACAGTCTTTTCAGATCTGCACATTAGTTTTGGAGTCTTGACCAGAATTCCTTAAGCCAAAAGATTTTGCTCTTTGGCTGTTCGCTGTCAATGATCCTCTCAGACCCACTGACAGAAGTAAGCAGAAAAGTTATTATTCACATAAAGAATGTGGAATTAATGACACAGGATTAAAAATCCTCTTTCTGGCTTTACTTAAATAGGTCAGAACAAAAGATTAAAGAAGGAAAGGTCATGATACCTTCTACTACACACCCATGATTTGCTGGTGCAGTTGGAGGTTACAGAGAGAGAGAGAAAGTTCTAGAAAAAAGAATTAATTGATAGAATTCATTAGTGAAACCATCTGGTCTTTCTTGGGATGCTTTCAAGTTTTGATTCTATCCCCATGCTAGTTACAGGTCTGTTCAGGCTTTTTATTTCTTGGTGTATTGGCCTTCATAGGTCATCCGTTTCTAGGAATTTATCCATATTGTTGATGTCATCCAATTTGATGGCATGTAATTTTTCATAGTAGTCACTTACGATCTTTATATCATCAGTTCTTCTCAAACTCTTGCCAAAAAAAATTGAAGAGGAGGGAATACTTCCAAACTCATTTTATGAGGCCAGCGTTATCCTGATACTAAAACCAGAAGAAGATGCCACAAGAAATGAAAACTACAGGTCAATATCCCTAATGAATATAGATGCAAAAATTCTCATTATAATACTAGCAAATCTAATCCGACAGCACATTAAAAGGATTATACACTATGGCTAAGTGGGGTAATATCCCTGGGATACAAGAATGGTCCAATATAAGAAAAATCAGTTAATGTGATATGCCACATTAACAGAATAAGAAAGAAAAGCACATGATTATTTTAATAGATGCAGAGAAAGCATTTGACAAAATTCAACACTCTTCATGATAAAAATCCTCAACTAGGAAGGAAACAAACTGGAAGGAAATTATCTCAACAAAATAAAGGACACATGAAAAGCCCACAGCTAACATCATACTCAATAGTGAGAAGCTGAAAACTTTTCCTCTTAGACCAGGAACAAGGCAAGGATGCCCACTCTCACCACTTTTATCAACATAGTACTGGAACTCCTAGCCAGAACTATCAGGCAAGGAAAAAGAAATGAAAGTCTTCCAAATCAGAACTGAAGAAGTAAAACCCACTATTTGCAGATGACATGATGTTATATAGCGAAAAAACTGAAAACTCCATAAAAATCTGTTCAAATTAATTTTAAAATTCAGTAAAGCTGTAGGATACAAAAGCAACATTAAAAGATCAGTTGGTTTTCTATATACTAACAAAGAACTATCTGGAAAGGAAATTAGGAAAATAATTCCACTTACAATAGCATCAAAAAGAATAAAATATTTAGGAATAAACTGAAGAGGCAAAAGACTTGTATACTGAAAGCTACAAAACATGGATGAAAAACATACAAGACACAAACAAGTGGAAAAACATGTATTTATGGATTGCAAGACTTAATATTGTTAAATGTCCACACTACCCAAAGCAATCTATAGATTTAATGCAATCCCCATCCAAATTACAATGGCATTTTTTAACTAGAAAAAGCAATTCAAAAATTCATCTGGAACTACAAAAGACCACGAATAGCCAAATCAATACTGAGAAAGAATAGAGTATTTAAGATGTGAAATTTGGCTTTTTTAGTGAGTTAATGTTTTCCTGGGTCATTCTCATGTATACACGTTATTAACTTTTATTTGATTCTTCTGTTTGAAAAAAGAGAAAAGCTAGAAGCATCACACTTCCTGATTTCAAACTAGATTACAAAGCTAAAGTAACCAAAACAATATGGTACTGGCATAAAGACAGACATACAGAACCATGGAACTGAATAGAGAACCCAGAAATAAACCCATGCATATATAGTTGACACATCTTTGATGAGGGTGCCAGGAATACACAATGGGGAAAGGGTAGTGTCTTGAACAAATGGTATTGAGAAAACTGGATAGCCACCTGCAAAAGAATGAAATTGGATAGAAATCAACACTCAATGGCTTAAAGACTTAACTATAAGACTTGAAACCATAAAACTCTTAGAAGAAAACATAAGGAAAAACCTCCATGTCATTGGTCTTGGCAATGATTTCATGACTATGACATCAAAAGTATAGGCAACAAAAACAAAAATAAACAAGTAGGACATCAAATTAAAAAGCTGCTGCACAGCAAAGGAAGAAGTCAGCAGAGTGATGAGGCCATCTAAAGAATGGGAGCAAATATCCTCAAACGGTATCTCATAAAGGTTAATATCCAAGATACATAAAGGACTCCTACAACTCAATTTTTAAAAAGCTAATAACCTGATTTAAGTAATGGGCTAAGGATTGAATAGACATTTTTCTGAAGAAGACATACAATTAGCCAACTGGTACATAAGAAGAATGCTCAGCATCACTAATCACTAGGGAAATACAAATCAAAATCACAATGAGATACCACCTTCATCTGTCAGGATGGCGATAAACAACAGCAGCAAAAAAAGACAGTAAGTGTCGGCAAGCATGTGGAGAAACGGAATTCTTATGCACTGTTGGTGGGGATGCAAAATGGCACAGCTGCTATAGAAAACGTATGGATGTTCCTCAAAAAATTAAAAATAAAACTACCGTATGATCTAGTATTCCTATGAATATTTATTTATCCAAAGAATTGAAATCGGGATCTCAAACGTCAGCTCGCCCATGTTCATTGCAGTGCTACTCACAGTCACTAAATGTCCAACAATAGAGGAATGGGTAAAGGAAATGTGATACACGTACACAGTGGAATGCTATTAAGCCTTAAGAAAACAAGGAAGTCATGCAGTATGAGACACTGTAGATGAGCCTCGTGGGCGCTCTGCGAAGTGAAATAAGCCAGTCATGGAAAGTTGCATGTTTCTGTTTATCTGAGTGACCCTAAAATAGTCAAATTCAATTCATAGAATCAACCAGTGGAGCGGTGGTTGCCGGGGGCTGGAGGGAGGGGTAAGTGTGGGCACTAGTCAGCAGGCATGAAGTTTCATTGTTGTTTTTTGGCTTTTATCTGATCTTTTTCTACTTCCTGCACACCTTAACTGTTTTAAAATCAATAAATATCTTCACGATAGAAGACAGATTTTGACTCCTTGCTCAAAGCCCTCTCTGATTCCTCCCAAAATAGAAGGGTAATTTGGGAGGCCTTTTTCCTCTTGATTGTCCCTGACGATGGAAAAACAGGGCAAAAACTGTACATTTGAAGAATGCAGCTGTCACAGCAGGTATCACCTCTTCCACAGCTGCCATCTTTGTTTCCGAGACAGAACAGAACCCACGTGTAAGGAAATAAGTGTGCGTGGTGGGGAAGGGGCCGCTTGGCTCAGCTCCTCTCCGTTTGCTTCTGAAGGAAGGTTTGTTGCCTACTTTCTCTCTTTGACTTTTTCTTGGAGGAGCAGCCCCATCTGCTTGCCAAGGTAACTGTTGGAGAGTTTGTAGCATTTTCACCAGTCCTGTATTTTCTGGGTATCTTTAAATCAGGAAGAGAGGGCTCTGACCCCCTTCCTCCTGCTTGCACATCTTTCATGTCTTTCTCTTCTAGCTCCCTCGCTCTCTCCCAGCCCCTGCTCCTCTCCAGCTCTGCCGCTTGCTTCCTCCTCCCGCAGCCTTTCTTGGCCCTCCCACTGCCTCCTCCTTAGAACCTAAGCCCATGGCTCCCCGCCTGATGGTAGGATTCCAGCCTCAAAGGGTTGCTAACCTCTTTTCACCACCCTTAACCTCCACGACTCCTCGAGGGTCAGTCTTTGTGCCTCTGTTAAAATGTCTTCACTGTAGCACCAGCGGATCCTCAAAGAATCAGTTAATATCGAGTCCCTCCCTGTGTGTCTGGAGAGTCTTACTGGTAAATTTGTATTGCCCTAACACCTCCCATGTTTTCATAAATTACAGTGACCCAGGACCGTGAAGTAATTTAAAGGACAAGGCCCCTTGATTTAGGCAGGTAAGAGTTCATTTCAAGGGGAAGTTGATAAATATGGTAACATCTTGATTTTGTCAAATGTCACCAACTATTTTTCAACTATGTGAGTTCAGCAAAACCAAATCTCTCCCTTCCTGGACTTTCAGATTCATGTGTACTTTAGGTGAAATATAACCCCTGTGTTTCCACTACATTTGCCCTTAATACAACCGGCTCTTGTTTTCTTAATGTCCAAAAACACTTTGAGAGATTTCAACAAGCCTCTTTTGAAAGGCTTTCTTCCTCCCAGGCCCCTAAACAGGAAATTGTATTTTACTAGGGATAAGCAGATTTTACAGTTTCCAAAGTTCAAGTGTGGCTCCACGCCAAGCGCCCAGCATGATTAAAGAGGCTCCTAAATTTGGCAAAATCTCTGTTTCTTCTGGTTCAAAAGTACGCAGATAGGAAATTCCTAACAAGTTTATAATCTTACATGTATATGATAAGATGATCAACATATGGTATAAATGCACTATATACCTTTAGGTGAATACTTTCTTCTGAGTTCTATGCTAAGGTCTAGGAATAGTTCTTTAATCTGCATACAAACATATTTAATTAAGAGTTTTGCATTACACGTGGTAAGATTTTAACATTTAAATCAGGAATTGCCTAACTTGGAAGGCTCTGAAGCCTCACGTCCAGTGCTTAGACCCCACTGCTGTCTGAATTCTGACACTCTCTGTCCAGTCCCCTCCATTTGAATACCATTCGCAGATCTTTATAGCTAATTGCTCCACTGGGTTAACGAAATTGGTTTTTATGGTCTGAATGCTTTGCGAAAACTCATTTGCCATATGCCTGCTGCCCTCACAAAACTGGTTACTTTCCCTCCAGCTAGGCTGGGCTGCCCCGCAGAAATTAAGTGACCATGTGCGGGCCGAGGGGTCCACTCTGTCAGTCCTTGCAGGCTCCGAAGCTCAGTGCTGTCTCTGCACAGTGTTTCCTAGATCCTGTTAAACGTGTTAGTATTACTTAACACTTAACGTACCTAAAACCTCAAATTAACTATTTTCATGCTTGGATATACAGATCTTAGTCCAAAAAATGTCAACCCCCATTTCAACCTTCATGGTGTATTTAAAGAATATGAAAAGCATAATTAGGAAAAGGCAGATGTATTATCAAATACACAGACCTTGAGAAAAGCCCTGAAGCAGTCCATCCAGTCTACCTCTTGATGGTCCTTTGCTCTCTTAAATATGGGATTTAATTGGAGCCTTTCTGTGCACCTAGTCCAAGTAGAGGTGGGTGTGACCATGTCCTCAGACACCTGCATCCAATCTTTACCATTTAAAAAAAAAATTACCCAGCTGACCAAATGGTTCATCCATCGGTACCTTGTCTCTGAGCTAGGACAGGGCAGAGTGTCTGCAGCTAAGCCCACCCAGAAGATTCTAGCGCTACTCTAGTGATACATTTTCCTGCCAGGATCACTCGGCTGCCAGATGTGTGGAAAGTGATTCTGGTCAAAATGTTCCTTTTCCGTGTGTGCCAACAACACACTTATGACACTCACTCACTCACTCACTCACTCACTCACTCACTCACTCACTCTATGCCCACATATCCCTGAACCCAACATGACTTTCACTTTTAGCACAACCATTCCAATCTTAAAAAAGAAATTTTACTGTGTGTCCTGGGGCCCAAGGCAGTCCCCAGGTGGTTTTGACTTGATAACCCAGAGAGCATTCTTGTGCTCTAATCTCACCTTTATGGTTCAGCCAACAGCCAAACCTCTGTCCTCTGAAGCAGTCATTGGAAAGAACAGGAAAGACAAAGGCTGGAGAGGGCTGGGATTCGCTCACTGATTTAGGGGAAAATCATTCACATTAATGGTTCATTGTTGGCATTTGTTTCCTGAAAGTTTTGAGAGCCTTTTCCTGGTGCTTGGCGGCTCCCTGCCCCTCGTGTCTCTTGCCCGTGGTGCTGCACCCTAGTTGGAAATAGAAAGAAAAATATAGGAAGAGGGTGAATGGCCCTGATGATAGTTGTCAGAAGCTGGGGGATCAAAATGAAATGGAAAAGTCAACTCACTTTTGCTTATTGATTTTATGTTCTGCAACTTTGCTGAATTTGCTTATTAGTTCTAGTAGTTTTTTGGTTTTCTGTACGTAAGATCATGTCATTTGCAAACAGAGACAGTTTTACTTCTTCTGATATGGATGCTTTTTCTTTTTCTTGCCTGATTGCTCTGGCTGGGGCTTCCCATAGGGCCTCTCAAGGGGTCTCTTTGAACAAAGCAGCTTAGATTCCCAAACTGGTGCTGGCGACTTTAAGGCAGGGAAACATTCATGAAATACTCACTCATGATGTGTCTCCTAACTGAGCCACATGGGCCAAGCTGTTCTAATTCTTAAACTATGCTTGTGTATATTTATTCTAAAGAGTTCAAGGTGACCTAATGAAGAAAGCAGCTATTTACCTGTGCCACCCAAGTGTCCCTCTATTGATAGAGGGATATTACAAAACAAGATTCAAGGGAGGTCATTGGAAGATGGAGTTGGCTTTATCCAGTGGACCCTCAGAGGAGTGAGAAAAAGGGAAGGTTTTTATAGGTGGAAGGGGGAGGGTGGGAGCAAGGAGCAGAAGAGAAGAAAAGGGCTGTCTCAGGCAGGGTAACTTTCCCTTGGGGGGAGTGCAGAGGTCTTACTTTGCAGGTGACCTCACCAGTGCTGACCAGGAAACTTCAGATTATCTATCTAAAGGTCCAGTTCTGGGGAGAGGTTGAAACTACAATTAAGGCTCGGTTGCCGTCCTGGGGGCAAATGAGTCCATTTGGGGCCAGTGGTTTCTTTCTAACAGGATATGCATACAATGGAGCATGATTCAGCCTTAACGGAAGGAAATTCTGGCACAACTGTAGCGTGGGAGAGCCTTGGAGACAGAGTACTACCTGAAGTAAGCCCGGGTGAGGTGTTCAGTCACGTGTGCTGTCCCCAGCTTGATGGCCAGAAACCCCTGCAGTCCCCTCAGTGGTGAGAACAAAGAGCTTATCTTTTGTTCTAATACTTGGGTTTTGTCCCAGGTCCTGAAGTAGCTCCAGAGGGTAAAAGTGAGAGGCGGGTCCTGTTGCGCGGCGACAAGCCACTTTCAGCCACACCTGAGTTTATGTTAATGAGGTGACTTTTCGGAAAGCCCCTCAGAATGGGGGGGCTGGTTGCCAAGGGAACCAACCTAGCGATTAGAGGGCTGGAACCTTCAGCCCACTCCCGACCTCAGAGCAGGAGAGAGTGGAGGTTGACTTTATCTCTAGTGATTTACTCAATCGCGTATGTGATGAGGCCTCCATAAAACGCCCAAAGGATGGGTGCTGGCAGAGCCGGGAGATGCCGGGAGGCAGTGCACCTGCCCCTCCCTAGGCCCTGGCCCGGGCAGCTCTTCTGTCTGGCTGGTCCTGAGCTGCAGTCCTTGTATAAAGCAGGCATAAGTGTTTTTCTTGAGTTCTTTGAGCCGTTCTAGCAAAGTGTAGCCTCCAAGGAGAGGGTCATGGGAACCGCTGATCAGAGCCGGTTGGTCAGAAGTCAGAAGGGGGCCCAGACTCGTGGTTGGGGTCCGAGGGTAGGCAGCCTTGTGGGACTGAGCCCTCCACCTGTGGGGTCTGATGCCAAGCCAGCTAGACAGTGTCAGAACCGAAGGGAGTTGTCGGACACTTAACGTCCACAGAGAAGTGGAGAGTTGGTTGATGGAGGAGAAACACAGGTCTGGTGTCAGAAGTGAAGTGTGAGAGCATGAGGGAAAAACAGTTTTGTTCCCTTTAGTCACAAAAGGACCCATCCTGTGTGATTCCACTCATATGAGGAAACTAAGGTGATCAAAACTGTAGAGATAGAGTAGAGTGGTGGTTGCCAGGGGCCGGGGGAGGAGGGGAAGTTAACATTTAATTGGTGCAGAGTTTCCAGTTGGAAAGTACTGGCATGGATGGTGGTGACTGCTGCACAGCAGTGTGACTGTCCTTAATGCCACCAAACTGTCCACTTGACATGGGTAAATGGTAAATTGTATGTCTATGTATTCTACCATAATGAAAAATACGAACATTTAAAAACATTTACCTTGTGGTTTTCCTCCCAAGCTGTACCCGTACATCTGGGTGTCTAGGACACTTGAAGGTACCTTTGCAGGTGCAGGATGAGTCACGGGGCTGTGCCTTGAGTGACTCACAGAACTCTTGCTTACAATCAGTGGGACACTTTGGCCTTTTGCAATAAGGTGACGCTAGGCTGGGCTCTGAGCAAGGCAGGCCGGCCTAGAGCGGGTAGCTGGAAGGACTTCCGTTGAGAGAGGGGTCATCAGAGCAGAGTCAGTAAACACTTTAGTCCCTGGGGAAGGAGTGAGGGGCGCCTCGGACCTGACAGTGCGGCCAGCAGGAGACAGTCGGTGTTTCCTCTCTTGCTTCGGGCATTCCAGTTCGGAGTGAGCTTCTCCCCCAGTCTTTCCCATCTTTCTTTAGTCTGGTTCCAGGATGTCAGCCCACTCAGATGGCTGAGAACCAGGGCCTCCTGCTGGTGGACGCCCCTCTCTCTTTGGGGACCAGCTGGGTCTTCCGCTCCTGCAGCCCAGAGGTCCCCTCGCCCACCTCTGGGGAGGAGGGACCGCGGGGTTCTAACCGGCCGTTCCCCGCGCTGCCTGAGCTTCCTCTCCAGCTTCCCATCCAGGGGAGGGACCAATGGCTTGGCCTCTAAGTGGGACGGTGCAGCTGGTGGGTGCAGGGTGTGGCGTGCCGGCAGGGCCCCAGGACAGGGCCTCGCGCATCGTGAGAGCCCAGTGAGTGGCGGGGAACTGGCCGTTAGAGCAGCGTGCATCCCCATCTGAAAACACGGCTGTGCAGGAAATACTGCTTCCCTTAAAACAATTTAATGAGGACCATGGGGGCCCACTCCCCCAGCACAGTAGGAAAGTCTCCCCCAGCCAGTACTGGGTTCCCTCCTGACATTTGCTGTTCTAGAATCCGGAGGCTGGTGCCACCCCATACAAGGGGTGAGGCAATCCTGTCACTGGACACAATCTCCCGGCCACATCCCCACCCCTCCCTTTCATTCACAGCCCCGTGGGGCGAGAGCTGGGGGGCATGGGACCCACTGTCTAACTGCTTCTGAAGATACTCCATCTTTCTCCTCTGCATCCGTCTGGGTCCGGGCAGGAGAGAGGCCACTCCCCACCCAGGTACCTGGAGGACAGTTTTAACAAAGGCACTCTCTCCAAAGGTGTGGGCACTTAGAGAAATCAGTAAGGAAGAATGTAGGACCCCGGAGCTGGGGACCGTGGAAGTCATCCCACTTGCAGCCCTCAGGGTCCAGAAGGAGCTGTCACCAGACCAGAGAGGACTTCCCCAGAGGTGCAGAGCAGACCGCAGGGAGGAGGGAGCACTGTGGACCTGACCCCTCTCTCCTGTCTCTGCTCCCCGCTGGTCCCTTCCTCTGGCCAAACCCAGCCAGCAGCTGAGAGCGACGGCAGGGGCTAACCTTAGGCAGAGGATCACCGCATGTTATCAGCACTGTGACAGGGAATCGGGGGCGAGAGCAGCAGAGCACACAGTGTGTGGAGGGGAGGAGTGACGCCTTCTGTCCTGTGTGGCGTTTTTTGCTTGTCTTTGGCATGTGACTTGAAGCAGAGGCACGTGTCGGATCCCGGGGCTTTTAAGTGAGGAGAGCTTAGACCAGTCCTGGGCACAAACACGCGCTTTCTTCCTGCAAGTGTGGTGGCTCACAGGACCCCGAGTTAGCGCTCTGACTTGGGAACGTGGTTCATTTCAACAACCCAGCGAGTTCAGCGTAAGCCAGATTCACGGGACGGGCGCCTGGGTTCTGTCTCAGCCACAAATGGTGATGCTGTTTTCCAGGCTGAAACTTTGCAGAGCTGCTCGCAGCCGTATTTACACTGTGGGACGTTTATGCAGCCCTGCTCGCCTGTTTATTGTTCTGGGAAGCGCGGAAGGAATGTTTATGGAGAGATTTCGGTCCTAGCACACAGAGCAGACCACGAAAACCAGGACACGGCAGCAAATGCCGGGCCTGGCCTTCCGGCTCTGGGGATGGACAGTCAGCGGACGCCCCACTTCGTGAACCTCTGCCCTGTGCGCCCCGACACGCTGGCTGCACCAGGACTTCGTAGCGTGGAAGAGCAGGGCCCCCTTCCTCCTCGCCCCCTCAGTCTGCAAGAGTTGACCCCATTCCTTGTGTCTCTGGCATGAAGCTGCTCTCTGGGGGCTCTCGCTCCTCACCAGGTGCCCCTCCTCCTGCCCCTGCTGGTCCTTCCCCGCCTGGTCAGCTCATCTTCCACTGTCAGGGACTCTGCTATGCCCACGAGGGTAGAAGAGACTAGTCCCTTCCCGCTAGGGCCAAGTGCATTAGTCCCCTCACCTTCCCACTCGGGAGGGTGGGGGCAAGGCTGTCCCCAGAAAGGCAGGGTGGGCTCTGGTGACACCCAAACTCAGAGGCAGGGCCGGGTTGCAGTCAGGCGGCTGGGGGAGGCTCAGCCCTGATAGGCGGGAGGGGCAGAGGGACAAGGTCCACAGAAAGACGAGGGCTGCCCACCCCAGAGCGGGGAGCACCAGTGACAGTGACCCCGCAGAAAGGTGACAGTGGCGGCACGGTGGCAAACGGCATCGACAGTGAGCGGGGAGAAAGATGTTCCAGGTTCAAGGTGAGAGGCTCCAGCTGTGACCACAGCACACGGGAGAGTCATTTATTTTGTTCAGGGGCCAAGGCTCCTGGATCTGCCCTGTGCCTGACACATGGACGAAGCACGATGAGTGTTTATTGGGGGGAAAAAAAAGAGCGAATAGTACAGCTGGGTTAACGGGGATTTCAGGACCTCGTGGCAAAGGGCTTGAGAGGGTGGGCCGGACAGCTGAGATGCTGGCCGTGGTGGTGGCTGGGGGCAGAGCCCTGAAGGTCCTGGGACGGGGGTCTCCATCACCTCTCTGTCTTCGTGCCCACCTTTTCTGGTTCCTGGTGGGAGCTCAGCACATGACTGCTGGGTAGAATCAGAATGTCCCAGGCCTGGATGGTCTTTGGTTTTGGTCTCCGAGCTTTGAACAGGGGACCAAGATATCCTGGTTGGCCTTGCCTCTGTGACCTTGTGGAAGAGAGGGAGTGCCCACCAACACGCGGCCCCCCCGGTCCTGGCCACACCCCGAGACCCCGCGCCACAGCCCTGACACGGGTCTGCTCCAGGGTGGAGGTGGGCAGCAGTCTGTCACCTCCCCCCAGCCTCCAGGACTGTGTGTGCACGTGTGTCCCCCTGGAGGGGAGTAAGTCGGAGTGGATGGGCAAATGTCACACCAGATGCTTCCCAGCGCTGCCCCTGGAGCTCAGGGAAGGGCCCTGAAACCAGCCCTTACAGAGCTCGCCCGTTGCGTGGCCCTGGGTCCCTCCAAGAGGAGCCCCCCTTCAGCCCATCCCTGTGCTGATCTCTCCCCTTGTTTGGGAAACCGGCCTGAGGCTGGAGTTGCCCCTTCCCACCAGGCCCCCCCACCACGAGGAAGCACTGAAGTCTGAGGCAGGCTGTCAGGTAGACGACAGGGGGACCGTCCGAGCGGCGCTTGGGCCCAGAAAGCTCCGAAGAGCAGTTCAGAAGGTTGCTCAGCCGCAGCCTCCAGGCTCTGGCCCTGGGGGGGTGTCTATTACAGGGCACCCCCCTCCCGTGACAGCAGCTCAACACAAGTGCTTTGAAACTACCCGCTCTCTGCTGTAGACCAGGGCCTGTCCACAGAGGGGGCGGCCCCGCTCTGGCTTCTGCAGCTGGAAGAGAGGCCGTCAGATGATGGGGCCCCTCTGTACCCCTGGCCCCGGGAGCCCCTCCCAGGCACACTTGTCAGTGAGATGTGCTCTGCCATACAGGTTCGACTACTTCAGTCAAAATCAATGAAAAAGGAAGTCATCAGAACATACAAGTCCTACACATAGAAGGACAGAGCGGCCTTGGTCACGTCCTGGTCAGAGCAGAAGTGGGGATGGGACGTGTTAGGTCAGACAGGGGCGAGCTAGGGCCGTGGGGGTTTTCCGTCACCCCATCACCTACGCTCTCACCTTCTCACCCCTCTTTCTCCTAGTGTGCTTTGCTCTCTTGTTCTTTCCTCTCTGTCCTCTGGACTCACCTTCACCTTGGCGGGGGCTCTTGGGGGCTCTGCTGGCCTTGCCACATCACACTGCTGATACTGCTGTGAAGAAAGGCTGCTGACCGCTGTCTGAGCCTCCCCACAGGCCAGGGAGACCCCAAGGAGTTCTGTCATCCTGGAATAAATGTGGGTTCCTTAGTGCGGAGACACAGAGGGCTCTGATTCTCAGAAACGTAGATTTTACATGAAATGAAGTTTTTTGATATAAAAGCAATACAAGATGATTAAGAGCTTGTGTATAAGCCAAAGAAGAAAATGAAATCAGCTATAATTCTGTCATCCAGAAGTAACCACATTTTCGCATTTGGTGCACATATGACTGTGCAGTAACTTACTACCAGTCCCCCATCTTCCCCTTAAAGTAGGGGCGTTCTTGTCCCCAGTTATCATGATACTGTTTCTATATCATTAAACCCTCTTCTGTGTCGTTTCCGAAGGTATCAGGGCATTTCCTTTATGGACATACTTTTCCTCTTTAACCAGCCCTCTGTGGTTCGCCATTCAGGTTGTGTCTAGCTTCTCCCAATGATGCAAAGAGCAGCAAGAAATGTCCCCGCAGCTGCATCTCTGCCCACGTCCACGACTCTCTCCTTAGAATCCATTCCCAGACCTGGAATTGCCATGATCACGCAGACGGGGGGCCCTGGGAGGAGGTGCCTTTCGAAAGAAGTGTGGTAAGTGAGGAATCTAAGGCCAGCCGGGAGCCCTTGCCCCATGTTGCACGCAGGTTTTAACGACTCCAGTAAGACCTCATTTTCTTTAGAGGAACTGACTTGAGGCTGTAGAAACCCTCATTGCCAGGCGGGAGCAGGGAGAGTGGGGAGAGAGGATGTTCTGTAAGTACCCCCAACCCTAACTTGCGGATCCCCTGGTCTCCCCAGAATCTTCACCCAAACAAAAGCTCCTGAAGCCAAGAGGGGGTGGGGGTGGGGTGTCAGCTGAAAATCCACTCTGGCCACAGAGGTGCTGTTTGTCCTGGAAAGTTTCCTCCGGCTTCTGCGTCTCCATGACCAGCATCTAACCTCAGGGCTGTGCCTGACACTTCCTGGCGCCCTGCTCTCCCCTCCTTCCGCCGCTCCTCCTCCGTCACTGGAAAAAATGCTCCAGGCCAGGCCCGGGATGTCCTTGAGGCAGGCCAGCCAGATGGGGAGCTGGCAGCCCCTTCCCATCCGGGGGCTGAACGGCTGAATGCCTTTAATTTGCATACCTTAAAAGGCCTGCAGGAGCAAGGGCCTGGGTTCTTATCTCCCATGCTCTGGACGCACCTTATTTATAGTCCAACTGGCTGACAGCTGCTCACACGTTGGTGAACCCCCGGGGTGGTCGCCGTCTGCTGTCCCCTCTGGTTGGGCTGGAGGCAGAAACGGGACAGGTAAGGCTCTAGTTTCTCCCTTCCTTGCTTCTCCCTGCCATCTTCCCTCCCATGTCTGCACAAACTTGCCTCCAGTGGTGCAGAGGGGTGTCCCAGCCCTCGGAGAGAGCTCTCTGGCACTGTGGACTCAGACCCCAGACGGGGACCCAGGTGGCATGGGCGGCTGGCTCCCACCAGCAGCAAAGCCCCTGATGTCCCCAAAGCTACAGCAGGAACCCACAGGGACACTGGGAACACAGGGCACCCTCGTTCATCTTGCCCTCTCTCAGTGGGAATCAGGAATTTACACTGAGTTTTGGACACTGGGGAAGAAACTTTAAAAAAAAAAAAAGGCAAGGAAAAGAAATTATAAGATCAACACTGGAAGTGGGGAAAAACACAGTGCCCTTGAGTTTTGCTCGCTGGTGGGCTTTCCGGATGGCCTGGGGTAAAAGGCAGATGACTGGCGAGCCTGATCGCTCCGGGGAAGTATGTTCACACAGGATGACCTGTCACGGCTGGTGGTTCAAAAGTACAGATCTCTGCTGTGAGCTTTCAAAAGGAAATGCATTAATATTTTACTAATTTCTAGAGCAGGATATACGCCAGAGACACAGTCCCGAGTAATGCCCTCACGCTCGGGCCAGCTGCGTAATAATGTTAATATTGATGGAATGACGCATATGTGCTAATGGGCACCGTACGTCTAAACATCCTCCTGCCAGGCTCCATGCAGGGCATTTACCAAAACCAGTCGAAAAGGGAAAAAACCATCAGATCAGTTTTTAAAAAAATAATTCTGAGGTCAAAAGATCGATTAATACTTGTGTTACAGGTTAATGCTATTTTATTACATGTTTTCTCTGGGTTGTTTGTTGCTGTCTATTTCTTGAGAAATGTTATTTGAATCTTGTTCTTACTGCTGGGTTGATAACAGCAAAATGTGCTGTAACAGTCTTGGGTTGGGGGATCCATTCTATAGTAAAAAGTTTTTGCTTTTAATGCAGTAGCCAACTAATTGACTCAAGTCATTACATTTTGGAGGCTTTTTCTAATATTAAGAAAATATTAATGTATCACTTCCATGAAAAGCTGCCTATTTTCCCATAAAGTGTACCCTGACTGCTCGCCCTCATCTTGCCTGTCTCCAAGGACATCATGCACTTAGAGATTTCATGATCCTGTTCAGTGCTTGTGTTGACTTCAGACCCCTAAGGCCAGGCCACGCCACTCCCTGTGCATCCCCCCCCTCTGCCGCCCCAGCACCAGCACAACTTCTGCTGCTCTCTGAAAACTCCATATTTAAGAACAGATGGCCAGGACACACTGATTTTAAATTCTCTTTTCCCCACTGATAAAAAAAAGATTCAGCTGAGTACATTTTAAAGATCTTGGTTTTTTCAACAATTCATGAATTGAGCAGCATCCCATCCAGCAGAGAGAAGGGAGCTCCGAGGAGCTGGATGCAGTGATAGACTCTTATTGGCAGAAGGGAGCAGAACAAGGAAGTCATACTTGGCAAAAAAACGACTTGGTTATCGGAAAGGTCACTTTCCTTTAGGGTACAGCAGGGGCCTGCCAGGCAGATGACCTCACCAGTCCTGGTCAAGCGATTCCTGATTGACTGGTTTAAGACTCCATTTCCGGGAGGGCTGAACCTGTAATTAAGTCTCAGTTTTGTGACAGGGGGCTTAGCATGCACGACTCCATTTTGGGTCTGTTGTTTTTAACACCACAAAAGAAAGAGGAGAAGTTACATTCATAGAGTTTATATTTTCTTTTGTTTTTTTCTTACTATACAAAGATGTGTTCGCCATAGAAAATACAAACCAGCAGAGAGAAGAAAATGGAAAATTATGTGTAGTCCTACTATGCAGGAATAACAACTTTTAGCATTTCATGATTTGTCTTATTTCTCGATTCTAAGAGGTTCTTGATTGTAACATCAACCATTAATTTAACACCAGCTTTAAAAGAGGGAAAAAATTCCCCCTATGTTGTACAGATTAAGATGAAATATAAATTGTAATTAAGGAAATATATATCAAAATGTATGACAGGTTATTTGGTGATCTGCTTTTTGTCCAATTTATAGTCAGTGTATTTCTACTGTGTATTCAAACTCTCATTCTTTGACAACTGGTTTTCAATTTTTATATATACTACATATGACATTTTCCATTTAGCCAGAACATTAAAATATCCATAATGGTGAGATAAATGGGAAGTAAAAAAATCATAAAATGAGATAAGATAGATAAGAAACTTTTATCAAAATATAACTTGTTTCCAAGTATGATCTGCTGATTTTTACACTATTGATGCTACCTACTGAATAGAGAAACAGCTCAGCCACCTAGGACCTGGATCTGTGTCCCCTCCAAATTTCGTTTTACTGATTTTCTTCATTATTATTGATCTGTCAGTTTTTCATACTTAGTCTCCAGTATACCAAAATAAGGATGAAAAAATAGAAAGGAACATGAGTTCTGAGCAATTGGATATTTAACAGATCTACTTCATAAATATTACTAAATGTTAAGGGTAAGTCTATAAAAATAAAATCCAGTTTAACTTTGAGGATATTTTTACAATTTAGGGGCTTTGTTTAAATTTAAAAGATACATTTTAGATAGAAGAGGAATAAAAATTCATTTTAGCAGAAGGTTTTGTTGTAGTTAAAAAGTAATACGGAAAAGTTAAACTGGAGTGAAACCACATCAAGCCAACGACACACAAAATATGCTGCAGGAATGTTATTACAAAGGCGTGCATAATTAGGCTTTAAAGGAAAGTGTAGGAATTGGTTTTTAAGACATGAGCCGCCTTTCTCTGCCTGGGACCTGTCTGCTCAGCATGAAGGGGTCGGGGGTGGGGTTGGTGAAACTGAAGGGCAAGGGGACCGGCTGCCTTCAAGGAAAGTAAAGGCCACCAGAGCACTTCCTGCCTGGGTTCGGGTCTGTGTGATAAATCCAGACTGATTTCAAAATGTCAGCATGAACGTAAAACAGAAAAATAAAGGGTGTTGATTATTCTACTTCTGTCTAATTCGTGGCCTTTGTAGGAAGATAAAGTGTATGATATGAAGGTATAAATGCTTATTTGACAACACATTATACATAATAACTAAAGTGATGAGCAGTGAGGTCACGCCACAGTAGAAGGCGGTTAAATAAATCGTGGCAGAGCCATGGTGTACCGTGTACGGTCATTCAAAGGAAAGTTTGCATGGAATTTTTACTTTCCAAAAATCAGATATCAAGCCATCCATATGCTTATCATTAATGATCTTAACTTATATAATACATAAATGCTGAAAAGAGAAATCAAAATACACAAAATTATTGTGTTTAAGGAAAAAGATGAGTAGTAATTTTATATTTTCTCTACATTTTAAATAGTTGGATGAATTTCCTATGCTGAGACTAATCATGAAAAATTTTTATGGCAAAGCTCCATGCAAATATAAAGCATTCTAATTATCGCCGCCAACTAGAAAAATGGGAAGTAGCCTCTCAGAATGGCTTGCTTCTTAAAGCGGGAGGTAAAAATGTATCAGATTGATCACAACGTCCAGGAGGCTGGTGTCAGCTCACTTAACACACAACTGCCCTACAGGTAGGTAGTATTATTATTATATTAAGAAACAGGCTTAGAAAAGTGTCATCACCCCAGCAGATGCCACCCAGGGAAAGGCAAGGTCTGGTTTCAGCTTTGGTGACCCAGCTGGCATCAGAAGAAGGAAACTGTAAGGCGGGTCTGAGTGCCTGCGGGAATGCTGCGGCAAAGGCGGCTGGTGTTCCTGCGGGAGTGTCGCTGGGAACGAGAAGGAAGGACTTGGGGAAAAGGCTGCATAGACAATGGTGTGGAGGCTAAGGAATTGTGGAGAGGCAGGGGAAAGCGTGAACAGTACGGAGCTGGAAGTAGACTGGTTGGCCAGGTGGAGGGGGTGGCCCTGGGGAGCAGAGATGCTCTGTGTGTGTGTGCACGTGTGTGCTGGGGAGGGGAGCCCTGACGACTCAGGGACAGGGTCGCGTTGCTCCTCTCTGGTCTCTTTGAGATGTTTCTAAAAACCAGGATTTTGTAAGAGGAAATGCAGAGGTGTCCCGGCTCCCCAGAGTGAAGCAGGGAAGACGCCTCTCACAAAGATCTGTCAGGACTCATTTCCAGCACCGTCCCGAATGTGAACTGTGCAGCTCCGGGTTCCAGGGTAGCAGTGGCTGGTGTTTGAGAGCTTGGGGCGCTGGCCCCGCTCTGAGTGCCACGCGCGTGCGCACACGCGCACGCACGCACACTCTCGTGTGTGCACACCGCAGCTCCGTGAGGACTGCCTCTGATTTGTACATGTTGACTGAAAAAGATGCACAACCTGAAAGTTGAGAGTTGTGTTTTATCCGGGGGACTCTCTGAGGACTCGAGCCTGGGACACAGCCTCTCAGGTGGCTCTGAGGGACAGCTCCGCAGAGGTTAGGGAGGGGCCACGATGAAGAGCTCTTGGAGCAAAGACCAGGTGGGAACATCAAAAGATTAATGCTAGAGAAAGAAAACCAGACATCCCAGGCTAAGGAGTTTAGCGCTTTTCTCTGGGAAGATGCAAGAGTCTGGGCTCATTGAAATCGGCCCTGTGATGTGCACCTAGCTCTCCAGGGCCAGCGTCCTGTGCTTTCCCGTCCTGTGTCCCCTCGGGGCGGCTGCAGTGTGACAGCTTGACCACTGCGGCGCCCTCTGCTTACCGACATAACAGGCAACATTCTTCATTCGCGTTGGTGAGGAGTGAAGGGGCTCAGGCGGCCCGGGCAGCGGGGATGTGGGCCTGGGCGGTGCCACCTTGGGACCATCGGAGGGGGACCAGGGACAGCTCACCGCAAGGGGACTGAGGGCTTTCCATGTGCCCTTCACTGCACTTGTTTAACTCTCCCCTCATTTCCAGCACCCTCTCAAAGCCTGGGGCGGGTGTCGGCCCCCTAGTCAAAGCCCCAGGAGCCAGCAGGGCCTTCCCACAGCAGCTGCCTCAGAAGCGCTTCCTGAGCTGGGTCGTGGGGTTTAATCAAGCTGAGAAGTGCTAAGATCGAAAGGAAGGGGCTGGAGGTTTTCCTTGTGGCCAGTACTTTTCCATCCTGCACTACTGGCCTGGAAATGGGTTCGGTACTCACTCCCCGCCCTTTGGTACACAAGGTCATGGTTCGTGATCGTAATAGTGTTTTTAATGGAATTTTTACTGGGCGAGTAATACTAACATGTGATGGTAATGTATCCCCAGGGAGTAAATTCTCTGGCTTGGAAGTTCTCATTCACCACAGTCAGTGGGTCTGAGTGTGTGTGTGGCGTGCGGAGGTGTGTGTGTGTTGGATGTGGGTATGTGTGTTGTATGTGAGGGTGTAGTGGGGGTTGGATGTGTGTGTGGGGGGGAGGTGTGTATGTGATGGGGGAAGGGGAAGGAATGGAGATACTAATTACACTGAATTATAGACCAGATGTTATGCCTTCCAACCCCTAAATCAAGACAGAGGACCACAAGACTTCCCAATCAGTTAGGCTCCCTGAGAAAATAACAAGGTGTGTGTAGCACCCAGACAGCGAAGAGATGCTGAAAGTGCACGAGAGAAGCTCCCTTTAGGCGCCTCTCTCTCTCGCCTCCCGCAAGTTGAAAAATGCAAAAATCCTATGAACAGGTTGTTGGCACACTTGCTGGCATCAAATTCACCCACATGAGCAGCCCTCCAAGTGAGGGGAGAAATATTCATGACCACAGTTCCATGTGGAAAATACTGTCGGAAAACTCTCAGGGCAGCAAGGAGGGTGAAGTGAGCATCTTCTAATTAAAACATAATTCTCTGCAAGTCAGAATTCACAGTGGCAGGTTCCACACCATGCAAATAATGTAATTTGGACAGAAGGACGGTAAGTCCTTCACCACCAAGATAAGCAGGGCACACGCCCTCCAGCCCCTGTGGATGAGCTCAGGAAGTCCTGGCACCCGCCCAGAGCTGCTTCTGCTTTTGCGGTTGCATGTCTCTTTCCTGGGGAGCTCAGCAAATCCGAGCCAGCCTCAGGCAGGAGCAGCCGGGCAGCCCCAGAGGCCAAAATGAGCTTGATTTTACTATAAGTCTCTCTAAATTTTGATGTCATATTCCAACTGATATTAGACCCACCTCTCTTCTGCTCAAAATTCCCCAATCCCTTCCCAAGTCAGAATAAAGCCTGACACTTCATAACCTGCAGGGCCCTCCACGATCCGGTCCCCAGAACCGGACCTCATCGCCTTGCTTTCTCCCCTCCATCTAGGAAGCTCCAGTCACTCTGCTCCTCCCCAAGGTGCCAAGACCCACCCTGCCCCAGGGCCTTTGCACTTGTTGGTGCACTAGGTCAGGCTCTCCCTCAAGAATATCACACCCCTCCCTCCTGCCTCCCCACCCCATAAGCTTCTTGCAGACATTTTTATTCCTTTCACAAGGATAAGAAGCCAGAAGTCCAGTTTCTCATAAGGGACATCTGGGATGTGACCCTTACCCTGCCACCATGTTAAAGTCTGGTGTCCTTCTTTCTCCAACAGACTGTTGACCTTTGAGACGTTTTCCTGAATCGGGTGCTTGGTTCTCTGCATTCTCTCCCCATGTGCGTAAGGAACGTGAACTTGCCAGAAGTTCTCCTTTGCCTGAATCTCCCCTAAACTCAAGCTTTTCCAACTCGGGGTCCGTTTCCTAGTTCCTAGGGAGCCACAAAATCCACCTAGTGGATGGAGACCTACACATGTTTAACAATAAGATGAAATTGACTAGGGGACAGATGAAATAAAAAAGAACAGAAAGCATCTCACATAATAGAGACAAGAATTGTCTCGTGTCTCAACACGACTGTGTCAGCACTGCACGTGGGGCCATGGGAAGCGGCTGGGACGGAAACATGGACTTCCTAGTTTGCGATGGTGTCAGCGTTCGAGACACTGCCAGAAATCTGTGTGGGATTTCCCTTTGCCCAGGTCCTTACCTCCTCCTAGGAGCCCCCAGACACTTCTCTCTCTGCAGGCGGCTCAGTGCGATCCTTTAGGCGGGAGCCAATGCAATAAATGGTTTCCTTCTCGATCAGCTCTAGAAATGCGAGTCTTCCCAGAAAAAGAAAAAGGAAAACACAAAAGCAAAACAAAGCACTGTTGGCCATTCACCCACGAGGGAGTGGGCCCTGTGAGCAGGGTCTCAGAGGAGCCTAGGACCCCGCCAGCCCAGCATCTCCCCCAGCACCACTGTGTCTGGTGTCCAGGTCCCCGTGTTTGTGTGTGCGTTCTAACTCCCTTCTGTGCCCCGAAATAAGGAGAAACACCACAGCCTGAGGCCCCTTCTGCTTTGTCTCAGCCTCTCTGTGCTGTGCTGGGCTCCCAGCCTCTTCCTGTAATTTGGCAGAAGGCCTTGTTGTGGGGGGGGTGGTTCACTGGTTCCCCCTACATCAAAGGCTGCCTTTGGTGACTGCTGGCTAGGGGAAGGGCCAAGAGGGCCCCGGCGCAGAGCAGAAGGGAGCAGGATGCCTGGAAGGAGCGATAAAGCAAACTGGCCAAGGTATTTTAATAGACACGCTGTTTCCATTCTTGGCCATGTGTTTTTCATTCGGGTTTGTTTACTTTTGACTTGAATTATGGAACACTGACTCTTGGTTAAGGTAACTTCGATACAGTGACTTTTATGCATCAAAAGTGAATGCTGACTTTCAAGGCGGGGCTGGGATGGCGGTCAGCGGCTAAGGCAGACAGCACATCACCTTTCAGAAGGCTGGGAATTTCTCTCTTTCCTATGGCACTAGAGAACTCGGTTTCCAAGAGCCCAGAGCACTTTGACAGAGGCAGGTGGCACCACACGGCCTCCACTGTGGAAGAGCCCCGGTGACAAAACGCAGAGGAAGTAGCTCTTCTCCCCGGAGGGGCCAGACGTGCAGATAAACACTTTCCAGCCGCAGAGCGCGGTGGGCTCACCGCGCGCTCCCCAAGTCCTTCCTCTCTCTGTCCCACCATCTCTTCTCCAACAGGCCGATCCTTCTATTTGTCAAGGGTCATGAAATATGCCTTTGACGTCAAGTGGCTTCTGAATAACTGAAAGTCAAACTATAATTTCCGGTCCTTCCACAAGCTGCCTGATGCCTGTGTTGGAGCCCTGATCCTCCCTAGCACCCCTGCCTTTCCTAGCACCTGGGGACCTAATGGGACCTCAGGGGTCCGGGCAGAGGATCTCCTACGCCTTCTGAATGAGCCCTGGTAGATGTCTACACTCGAGCCAAAGCCACCCACCAATCAGAGCCGGCCCGGGCTGTTTCCCACCTCGGCCCTTTCCCTGGGCTCTGGGGTCCCCGCAGCATTCTGTGGAAACTGGCTTCCTTCCCCGTCGTAAGAGGAATCAGAGGTAGATGGGGGAGGGATCTGGGTTAAAATACATCCTCTCCTGAAGATCTGCGCTGGACACTGGCTCCTTCAAAGGCTCTGAAAAATCCTGCGGGAAAGAAACGTATGAACTTGTTCAGCCTGGGACTGGCCGGCCCCTCCCAGCTCAGCCTCGTGTGCCGGCTCCTGTGAGTCTGCGAGGCGCCCCTTACACACTGCTGGCTGCAGGCCTGAGCAGCAGGCGCTAACCTCCAGGCACACAGGGTTCTCCCTGGCCTGGCCCCAGCTCCTCCGCCCCATCCCTGGCTCGAGTAATCCTGAAATGTGTGCCAAGCCCTGATCAGGCCTTGGCGTGGCACGGGGCCCTCTGTGCCCTCTTCATGTTGGCCAGCCGGCCACGTCTTGCCTGTCTGTCGAGGCTCTGGTCAGACGGCATCCCCTCCAGGAAGTCTTCCTAGGACCCTGTCTCGGTCAGTCAGTGTTCTCCAGAGATATGTATCTCAAGGGATTTATCATAAGGAAATATCTCGTGTGATTATGGAGGCCGAGGGGACCCAAATTCTGCAGGGTGAGTGGGCAGGCGAGACCCCCAGGAGAGCCCAGGCTTCCATTTCAGTCCAAAAGCAGGAAAAAAATTGATGCCGGGGCTCGAAGGCACCAGATGGGAGGAATTCTCTCCTACGTGAGGGGCGGCGGGTGGGGGGAGGTCAGCCTTTTTGTTCTATTCAGACCTTCACTTGGTTGGATGGAAGCTCCCCCTCCGCCCCCTGTGAGGGAGGGCTGTCCACTTTACTGGGTCTACAGACTGATGAGCTGGTGGTATCCACAACCACCCTCACAAAACACCCAGAACAGTGGTTAACCAAATATCTGCCCCTACCCCGCTGTGGCCCAGGCAACTTGACCTGTAAAGTCACAGACCCCCAGGTGGGGCTCAGTGCCGTCCTTGTGTCCCCATAACTTCCTCCACAGAGATACACTGTCGCCACCTGGGTGTCCAAGTGTAACCATGATTGGTGGTAAGGGTATTCACGTTGACAACAGACCTCCAGAGTGCTTCTATCTTGCAAAACTGAAACTCTCTACTCATCAAACAACTCCCCCTCCCCTCCCCCAGCCTATGTACCCACCATCTACACTCTGTCTCTATAAATGGGGCCACCCTAGGGACCTCATATGAGTGGCATCATTCAGCATCTGTCTTTTGTGACTGGCTTATTTCTCGGGCATGACGTCCTCAGGGCTCACCCGTGCTGGAGCGCGTGACAGGACTCCCTTCCTTTTTAAGACTGAGTAACAGTCCATTGCTCACATATACCATACTTTGTTTCTCTGTTCCTTTGCTGATGAGTACTTGGGTTGCTTCCGCCTCTTGGCTGGTGTGAGTTATGCTGCTGTAAACATGCAAGGGCAAATATTTCTTTGAGACTCTGCTTTCAACTTTTTTGAATATGGTGGGATACACTTTGCATAGCTTAACCCTGAGCAGCTCTCACTGGGACTTCATCTTTACCGAGCTGACCGCCTCCCTCCCAGTCACACTGGACTTTAAGCTCTGGAGGAGGTGGCCTGAGTGTTTCGTATCTTAGTGGCATGGCGAGGATGACTCACTCAGCAAACAGCAATTTCCTGCTCAGTACAGCTGCTTCTTCACCCCACCCCTCCAAACCAGCTGTTGTCACAAGGATGTCATCTGAGCCTTTAACATCAACATAGCTCTAAGTTCCAGGGCCGTTCACAAATGTCTCATTTCAAAGATTAGAATCCTGGGCGAGTAGAGAAAAAAGATTCTAACTCAAGCCAGGAATAAGAGACCAGGGCTATTAAGTTGTGCTTGAAAAGAATTAATGAGAAAGAAATGTCATACGTTATGCTTAGTTTTCTTTAAAAACTTGCTCCCAGTGTGGCAGCATGGATCTTTGATAATCCTCTTTCCACAGGTACCATTTTAAAACTTTAATTCAAAGATAATACTGGGAAATTACGCTCTGCCCTTTAATTTTGCCTGCAGTTTAGGATAGATTGGGTGTGAGTCCGCCTTAGCTTTAGGATCAGCTTTATTTATTTTATTTTTTATGTACATATATGTATTTTTTCAGATTCTTTTCTGTTATATGTTATGAAATTGAATTTATTTCCCTGTGCTATACAGTAGGTCCTTGTTGTTTATTGGACTGGTTTTATTGACTGAAATGAATGAGTCTAAATAGCTAAAGTGATGATATTAATGTGAACACATGACCCCCAAGAGGCCCACTTGGAATTCTTTTGGGTTGATTCACCTTCCTTCTCGCCTGCCCTGCCCCGCCCTTCACATTTGGTGAGGATTTATTTAACAAGCCACAGGTTCAGGGCCAAACTGGTGAACGCTTGGTAAATGATGAAATGGAACTTGGAAATAATTAAAATAAAACCCTGCATACTGTTCCCGGGACATCTTACCTGAGGCTGGTTTGTGATTTAGTGTGCCACCTCCTGACACAGCTCAGCACACTTTTGTTACCGACAGTTCCTAAGTGCTCGCAGCCAGGACTGCCGCCTCCTGTCTCTAGCTTTGAAGCTGTTAACTCCCACCGGAGAGGATCCTTCATTTCGCTGCTCTGCAGGGGAGTCTTTGGTGCGTCTTTCCGCTTGTGTGGACCCCTCTGCTGACCGGCATGACAGGGACACAAGCTGACTCAAGGAGATGTGCGCACCCCCACGCTCCCCTCCGGCTGCCAGGGCTGAGAACTCCCGCTGGTCTGGGTGAGCCCATCCAGAGTGCTGTGTTAGACACCGGCATCAACTCGCCACCTAATAGATGACGCATTCCCCAGAGATGAGCAGTCAGATGACTTCAAAAGGCACCGCCCTGATACGTCCGCTGGCAGGTGGCTCGCAGACATTCAGAGCAGTGTCTACTGAGGACTGGCCTGCTGGGGACTCTCAATTACGGGGCTGTGACCCGGCAGGGACTCACGCAGGCTGAGACCGGCCCTGGACCCTCCAGGTGCAGAGAGGAGGAAATCATTCATTTTGCAGTTTAGGGGGTTATTTCCCTTACTGGGGCACGTGTCTGCTTAGCACGAGGGCGGTGAAAGGAGGCAGACCCTTCCAGGAGGTGGAGGCTTTGCTGTGAAGTTACCCTGGGTCCCCTGCCAGCTGGCAAGCTGCCTCCACCTGGGGGATGATGCCCTCCTGCCACATTCCTGCTGTCCTGTCCCACCTGGGGGGTCCTGCCCCCCAAGTCCCAGGCTCTGCTCCACGTAGGGCAGAGGGTGGTCCGGGTCCCCACCCCAGCCTGGTATCCATCCGGCCGGGCTCCGGGTATTCCTCCCCCTCTGGAATGTCCCTTCCTCAGGGTTAACTTGGCCTTGGGCCCTGTGGCAGGAGCCAGGCAGGAGTCGGCTTGTCTTCCCAGCAGACCTGCCCAGGAGGCCCTGCGAGCCATGGCTTCCTTACCCGGGGATAAGCCCGGCCCGCGCTCCTCCAGTCCCACCCATGGGCGCTCTGGACCCGGGGGGAGGACAGACATGGGGTGCTGCAGGGTGGGATTTTTTCCTGTTTTTCTTTTTTTTTTTAATTGAAGTATAGTCGATTTACAATGTTGTGTCAATTTCTGGGGTACAGTGCATTGCTTCAGTCATACATGAACATAACATATATTTATTTTCATATTCTTTTTCATCATGAGCTACTATAAGATATCGAATATAGTTCCCTGTGCTATACAGTATAAACTTGTTTATCTATTTTATACATACATACATATATTCTTTTTCATATTCTTTTCCTTATAGGTTATTACAAGATATTGAATAGAGTTCCCTTGGCAGTACAGTGGGACCTTGTTGTTTATGTATTTTATTTTTTTATTTTTTTAACATTTTTTATTGATTTATAATCATTTTACAATGTTGTGTCAAATTCCAGTGTAAAGCACAATCCTTCAGCCATACATGAACATATATATATTCATTATCACATTTTTTTCTCTGTGAGCTACCATAAGATCTTGTGTATATTTCCCCGTGCTTTACAATATAATCTTGTTTATCTATTCTACAGTTTTGAAATCCTGTCTATCCCTTCTCACCGTCCGCCCCTATTTTATATGTAGTAGTTTGTATCTGTAAATCTCAAGCTCACAATTTATCCCCGCCCCGTCCCCTTTGGTAGCCGTAAGTTTGTTTTCTTTGTCTGTGAGTCTGTTCGTCGACAGTTGATTAGGTAAAGAAATCTAAGCATTATTAAAAGACTGGAATATGGCAGGGGCGGGGGTAGGAGCAGGGCAGGCGGGGCCAGACTCTCGCAGTCGCAGTGCCGCCCCAGGACATCCACGGGTGGCCCCTGCAGCCTCCTACCTCCCTGCAGATGACACACCCCAGGGCTTCCTCCGTGTGACATGACGCAGAATCTGGAAGGGAAGGCCCGTCTGCTTCGCTTTGATTCTAGTGGTTTGCAAGTTGGATGTCAGCGCAGAGCCCTGATACTGGAACTGGCCTACTGGACCAGAGCCTGATTGCCCGTAGGAGCCTGCAAGCCGCGGCCCTGGGCCTTTTCAGGAGACCTGAACTGAACTCAGCAGATACTGAGATTCAGAAACACACGTCGCAGTACCTGCCCGTAGGAAGCTCACACTCTATGCTTAGTTGTACATGTGAAAGAGATGAGACGAGGTGGAATGACCAGAACCAAGGCTCTGGACAGGCCCCCAACAGCCGCCCTAGGCAGGACGCTTTACCTGCATTTTAAAGGATGCACGGGAGTTTGCAGGCAGAAGAGAGTGAGGAGAGGACTTCCAGGAGCCACAGGATGAGACAGCCTTGGTCACTGGCTACAGGGACAGGTGGGAGGGGTCTCAGAGACCTCCGAGCTGAGGGGCGCAGTTCCCGCCCCCTGACCTGATAACTCTCCACACACATTCTTAGGAAAAGGAACCTCTCATGCATTTCCTTCATCTGCTTTTAGCGCGTCCAGAGAGCTCAAGGCACCAATATTGACATAGGGAAATAGACATACACACACACACACACAAAAACACACACACACACACACACACACACACACACACACGGATGGGAGAGAGAGCTGAGTCCATGGAATATTAACGAGGTCAGGGAGCTGGTTGATGGGAGGGCCACCTGCCAGGTGAACACAGAATTACAAACTGCTGAAAAGAAGGCGAAAGGATGGAAGAAGGAAGGAAGGGAGGAAGGAAGAAAGGAAGGACGGACATCTTGCATTTAAGGACAGCAAGATGAACGTTTTGGACACCTGACAGTAATTTGTGCCCGGAGTCCCCTCCATCCTGCTGGAGGTGCATGACTGATCTCAGCATCTAACTGTGCAGAAGTTTCCAAAAATATTTGTGCAGTGAGGATGGCCCAGAATTCTAAAAGATGTTTTGGGAGGCAGAGCGTGCTGCCAGGAGATGCTGAGGTTGGACCTTTCAGAACATCTTTTCCTGGCATCTCAACAGTCCACTACCATTGCCACGACGTAGAAGGAAGCCCAGCTGTTCTAGAAAGCTCTGTCATGACCCGCAGGTCTGGTGTCAATGCACTTTCTGAAATAGGTGGAAGGTAGCCCTTAACTTGATTTTTAGAAGAACCTAAATCAACTTGAAATACAGCTTTCGTCACATGTAAATCCACACCACGATGAAGAAATGTCCACAGGAGACATTCCAGAAATCTTTCCACTATTCATTAGCCATAAAAACAACTTGAAGAAAAACTAGAAAATTAACACTTCAAGGTCAGAAGGGAGGTGGTTCAGCCTGTGTCTCACAGGTGAGGGGAGTCTGAGGGTGTTTGTTACCTGTCCTGGCAGTTCCTGGCCCAGAGCCCAGCCTCTCCCTCCCGGGGCCTGGCTCCTAGGCTCTTTCTGGCTGGACCACTGGGTTTTCTGTTAATGGCCCTGATTCAAGGCGGAAATAGTGCCAAGGCCTTTGGTGGTAGTGGGGAGAGATGCTGGGATTTTAATGTTGCAGTGTTGACTAGGAAAGTTCCTTGACAAAGAGTAACTGCGATTTCAGTGTGGTTTAAAATCAACATTCTGAGAAACAAGTGAGGCGTGGAGAGCTCCCTTCGCGGAGATGCCAGGAAGGACTGTCAGAGGCTGAAGTTCTTTGGGAATTTTAGGGGTGCAAACAGAGTTCCTTCAGAACAGGCTCCTGCCAGGTTTGCACAGACCTCGGACATGCACACTTCTTTCAACCGGACTTGGGAATAGCTGACAGGAGCAAAAGAACACACGACTGCTGGCAAGCAGAGAAGTGGGTGGATTGCTGCGGAAGAGGACTGACACCAGAGACAAAGCGATTTCAAGGAAGCAGCAGGAGACGACTTCTCCTGGGTCCAGTTTCATCTGAAGAAATCCGGCTCTTCCTCATCTGAAATGGACCCAAAGGAACCACAGTGTGAACGGCTTCCTTCCCTGGGCGTTAACCCCGCGACAGCATGTTCTTACTGACTTAGCAAAGGCACCCTGGAAACTTGGGTCAAATGCTCACATACGCAGAACCCAGCGACAGCAGTCAGGGTCCTGGAGCTGCTGGTGGATTTGCTCCAAGTCAGGCGCGTTTGGAGGCTGTAGACACTGACCGTTTGCACCCAGTAAGTCAGTTTTTGAAAAAGAGAGAGCAAAGTCAGGGGTACGGGAACTCTGCATCTTAAGGAAGAGCCAGGCATTGCCCTCCTAACCAGAGCCTGGCCAGGGGAGGGGCAGGGAAAGAAGGGTTTGCCTTTTGTGAGGGCTGGGCTTCTCCTGAAAGTCTCCCAGGCCAAGGGGCAACACTCAGGTCCTTCACGATGGATCTAGTTGTAACCAGACCACGTCCTTCCCATTTGCTCCCCAAGCTCAGGGGCACAGGGAGGGGTGAGCACCCTTCCTGCCCTGCGGGGCCATCTCCCATAGAGGGATTCCTGCTTAATAAGAGCAAATGGCGCTTTCAAAAAAAGGGAGCCCAGGTGTCTGAGCCACCACGTGGGCTCCTGCCTCCTGAGCCAGCTCCCCCACCCTCCCCTCCCCTCCCAGCGAGAACTCACCCTCTCCCTGCCAGCTTTTATGATCTGAGACACTTACTCACTCTCCAACCACGAGGCAATTACCAATGATTACCTCTGAATCAAGGGCAAACCATCCACCGGTTTCCCGCCCAGGGCTGGAGTGGGCAGAACTGACTGGCAGTGAGAAAGCCTTTCTGGAATGGGGGGAAAAGTGTTCTGAAGATCTCGGCTGAGGTGGGCGGGTAGGATAACTGTCACTGGGAAGTCTGCTCCCAGGACCCTCTCTTCCCGGTGGTGTGAGGGCCCCCGTGCTGAAGGATGGCCTCCCCCCAACCACCCACCCAGGGTCTGCAGTCGGGCCCCCACTCCTGGAAGATGGCCTTCCTCCAGGGCTGGGAGGAGAGAATTACAATTCAGCGTTTGTATCACTGAGACGCAGTCTGGGACTTCCTACCCATGAGGGTCCCACCTTGTGCTCCCCTCAGAAGCGCCCTGCAGCATCAGGTGCATTTTCGAGCCCCTGGGCCTGGTCTGTGCTTAGTCTATCCCCTCCCTCAAAGAAACTGACATTCCCTGGGATTCTGGTAAATTACGGAGTCCAGAGGTGGAGTCCAAAGGTAGCATCCCGGGGCGGCATTTCACTGGAAGCTCTATCAGTCATCGGCACCACCTGGAGGGCTTGTTCAAACATGGAGCCGGCCCCAGGGTGTTTTCTTCTAACGAGTCCTGGGTGACCCTAAGGCTTCTGGTTCCAGATCTCACGTTGAGAACCACTGGCCGACACCATAAAGCCTTCCCTCTCTTTCCTCGTTCCCAGCTGAGCCTCTCCCCCAAACCCCAACCAGGCAGGAAGGAGGTGTAGGGCAGTGCTGGCTGGTGCAGGAGGTCTGAACTCAACCAAAGAAGACCTGAATAACCTGCCCGAGTTCCCACTCCATCCCTCTCTCGTGAAATACAATTTCTTCATTTTTTTTTCCTTCTGTGAACTAACCTTTTATCTACAGCAGAGAATTTTTCTCTCAAAAAGGCAGTCTTGTCTTTTCAGAACAGGACTTAAACCTGAATCTTCCCTTCGGACGAGAATTAAGTCTGTTTCCTGCCTTTTGCTACTTGAGATTTAATTGACATAGAACATTTTGTTAGCTACAGGGGTGCAGCACGATTCGCGATTTGTATGTACTATGAACTGATGAGCACAGTGAGTTTCGTTAACATCCATCACCTCGCATAGGTGACAACTTTTTTTTTTTCTTGTGAAGAGAACTTTTTGGATCTTCTGTCTCAGAGACTGTCAAGTATACAAACCAGTATTGTTAACTAGAGTCCCACACTGGCCATCACATCCCCAGGGCTTACTTACCTTATAACTGGGGAAAAAAAAGTTTGTACCATTTAACCACCTTCCCATTTTCTTCTTCTTCTGGATTCATCTCCCTGTTACCCAAAGAATAAAAGCTGGTATTTCATGAGGGCCTACTAAAAGTGTGTACTAGTGATGAGCGGCTTACATGCGTCACGTCCAAGGACCATCCCAACAATTTTGCAAGCTCTACGTCATCGGCCCATTTTACATACGAGCAAACAGAGGGAGGTTCTGTGGTTGCCCAAGGCCACAAAGCTGGGATTCAATCCAGAGATCAGCTCTACCGCTGCAGACAGTGTTATATTTTCTATAATATTCCATCTGCTCTACTAGGAAATAATCAGTGACAGAATGAAAGACTTGTCACATATTAAGCAGTTCTTCTGGGGCCCATCCATTCATTCAATGTCCACAGGCACTAAGCCCATACTCTGTGCCCTGCACTACAGTCAGGTCCTGGGAATGCCGTCTGCCCTCCGGAACAGTGGGTTCTGCGCCACATCTTAGAATTCAACCTCAGATGGAAAATATTTTTTAAAAGTTCCAGAAAGTTCCCCAAAGCAAAACTTGAATTTGCCACGCTGGCCACTATTTAGATAGCATTTCTATTGTATTAGAGATTCTAAGTAATCTAGAGATGATTTAAAGTATGCCGGGGATGTGCATAGGTTATGTACAAACACTACACCATTTTATATATGGGACTTGAGCATCCTTGGGTTTGGTGCCCTCAGGGGTCCTAGAACCAGTCCCCTTGGGATACCGAGAGATGAATGCACAATGTTGTACAAACAGAACTTTTCAAAATCTGTTTTCCTAGAATGTCCAGTGAAAATTTATTTTTTAATAGTTTGTCCTTTAATTAAAATTGTTCAGAAAAGAACCTATGTCATTAAGCGCAGAATGCATTCCTCTTTCTCTTATTTGTTTTCTAGCAAACCGTCTTTGACTTTCTAAAAACCCAGTTTAACAAATTTGTTTCCTCTTTTCTTAAAAAAGAAGCATGTGTTACTTTAACTTCTAAAATATTTTATTTTGAATGAACAATACATTTGTACAGCTCAAAATTCAAAAAAACCAGAGGACATTGAGTAAAATTTGTCCCCCCTCCACTCCTGACCCCCAGTCACCCTGATCTCCCCAGAAGCAACCACTGTTACATGTGTGTCTTCCCTCTTCCTTTCCTTATTAACACAAATAGTTGGTTACTGTTTACAAAGTGCCAAATCCATAAATACAGTTACCTCGTTCTTTTTAACAGCTGCATTTAGAAATCATTCTAAAATGGACCATGTGATATTTAATTAGGCCCTGTTGCCGAACATATAACATGGTCCAATATTTTGCCATTACAAACAATTCTGCAATGACAACTCACTCTTGTGTGTATATCCATTTACACATGAGCAAGATCCCCTGTAAGATGATTCCCTATAAGGGGAGATGCTGGGTTAAGGGCACGTGATACGTGCATTGTCATTTAACATCATTTTCATTACAGAATTTTTCAAGCATTGTAACAGGAAAGAGAATAGTATAAGGAATTTCTGCCTACCTGTCAGCACCTTTCAGTGGTCACCATCATCAGAAATATAACACATAATGCTGATACTATTTCATATATATGTGGTATGTACATATAATAGTATAATAATTAAATAATTTATATTTATAATAAATAGTATAATTTGTAGGTATAGTATAATACATAATATAGTATAATTAATAGTATAATATGTATATTTCCTATTCCCCCAACCCCAAATTATTTTGAAAGAACCCCAGACATAGTATTTCTACATAGGTAAATATTTTGGTATTATTCTGAAAAGTAAGGGCTTTAAAAATATGTGTGTAATTTCATTATCATACCTAAAATAAATTAATATTAATTTCTCGATGTCATCATTTGTTATTGTCACATTTCCCCAGATTGTCTCATGAAAATTTATTTTTTTCAGTATTGTGTTCTTTGACTCAGATTCTAAGGTCCATCCATTCACTGCAGTTAGTTAACTCTTTTTAATCTGTTAGTTTCCTCCTCCACCTCTCTGTTTTTGATTTTTCTTTTTTTTTTTTTTTAGCAATATTATTGTAGAGACTCAGTGAATTTGCTTCCAGTGTCTGGATTTTGCTGATTACATCCTTAAAGGGTCATTTAATATGTTCCTCTATCTTTTAGGTCAAAGGAAATACACAAAATTAAACTGTAGGATTTCTTAAAATAATAATAAAGAAAACACAGCACACTAGAATCAGTGTGACACAACTAAAATAGTTATTAGAAAAAAACATATAGAACTAAATAACTATATCAATAAAAATAAAATTAAAATTAATGAATTAAATATTGAATTCAGAAAGCTAAAAAAATAAAATAAAATCAAGTAAGCCAAAAGAAAGCAGAAAGAAGACAAATGCAGAAATTACCGTTTCATTATTTTTTCAGCTTGTTTTCACAGACTGAAGCAGTGGGGTCAGCATGTGAGAACAAGACCATTTTGTAATTTGCAGCCACACAGACATCAAATCCAGCTCAGTCAGCGGGGAAAGGCTTTTCAACAGTTTGCTCTCGATTTCACGATGGGGCTGATTTGACTGCAGGTGGGGAATCAGGCCCAGAGCCCACACTTCCTTTCTGCGAGGTGCAGGGAGGGCACCAGGGAGGGAGAGCTGGCTTCACCACACACAGTTCTGGGGGCTCAGGTGTCAGCCCCCTGAGGGCCCTGGAGTGACTGATGGGGCCAGGGGCCTTTTCTGCCCTGTGAGATACAGGGCTTTGCCTTGGACGGACTCCAGGCCAAATCGCAGCTGCATAACCATTGCTCAGGGGCCTTGAGCAGACCTCGCTGAGCTGAAATTTCTTCACCATAAAACCGAGGTATTAATCCTTCCCTTCAAGGGGCGAGGATGGAATGAGACGCCCTGAGAGCTAGATCTCAGTGGGTGGTACCTAACAGGACGGCCCTCAAGTTCTGTGACTCCGTGACAGAGACCTACGCGGAGCCTCCGAAACACCACCAGACACTGAGCATCAACCCAGAGAAAGCGATGGAACAGCTGCTCCTTTTCAGAGGCCGGCTGATGTTGGCCGTGACACCCCTGCCCGCGGCCCACCTGCCCATCCGCACCCCGGCTGCACGTAGAGGCTGGCCACCCACTCCGGAGCAGCGATTCCCTCCCCGCCGCCCTCCCCCAGCCCCGGGCCCGGCCGGGCGGTGCCCTCATCCACCAGGCTGGGCTCGGGGCTCGGGGCCTGAGCTCTGCGTGTGGGAGGCGCTTTCTCCACCTCAGCTGGGTTCTCCCGCCCTGGAGGGGACAACAGAACGCCCAGAGAGCCCTCTGGCCTGGAGTGCGGGGGGCTGGACCTTCTCTGTCCCCTCCGCAGCGGGACAAAGACCTGGCCTTACCCATTCTTCCTGCATCTGCCGGTTCACTTGGGCCGAGGGCTGCAGGGAGGGTCCGCGGAAACGCCCCGCGCACACCCACCCCGGGCGCACAACCCGCTCCCGCAGACCCGGTAAGTGGCCTCCCTCCCCGGCCGCGCCCGCACCTCCGGCCGACCGGACCCGCGGAGCCCCGGACCCGCGCCCGGGAAGCCGCGGGGACGGAGGGAACGCCCGCGGCAGACAAAGGGCCGGGCCGGGGTCCCAGCGCCGACCTGAGCCCCGGGAGCCCGCCCGCGCCTGGAGCGAGCGTCTCCTTATTTGGTCAAATGACACGCGGGGTTCTCCGGGGCGGGGCGCGCCTGTCCCCGCGGGCCGCCCGCCGCCGCTGCCGCCGTGCGTCCGAGAGAGAGCCGCGCGGTGAGTGCGCTCCAGCCCGGCTGGGACCCGCCGCCCAGGCCCGGACAGCGGAGCCGGGGAGGGGGAGCTCGGGGACAGGGGAGCGAGGGGCAGGGGGCTCCGGGGACTGGGGAGGGAGGAAGGGGAGAGACCAGGGGCCAGGGAGCCTGTGGGTGGGGGCACCAGGGGGCCGGGGAGCCTGGAGGTGGGGGACCAGGGGACAGGGAAGCAGGCTGTGCGGAACCTGAGAAGCTGTGCAGTGAGGGGGACACCCAGGAGAGGGGAATCTGGCAGTGGGTTAGACTGAAGTGGGGGAGCCAGGCTTTGGGGGGTGGGGGTGGGAAAGGGAGTACGGCAGTGGGTGGGTGGGGGACACCTGGGGCCAGGGAAGCAGAGCTGTAGGAGGACCCAGGAGAGGGGAGCTGCACCACAGGGGTACCTTAGGTGGGAGGGACTCCGCCCCCTCCCCTCGCCCCATCCTGGAGAGACGTCTGATCGGCATCTGAAGAGGAGGGTCCAGGCCAGTGGCCCCCGGGCACTGGCCGCGGGTCGCAGTGGGCGCCCGGGCGTTTCCCCGCAGTAGAAAGGAGTGAGCTTGCGGTAGCCTCAGGCGTGGACCGCTAGGGAAATTAAAAAATTGAGCCACCATGATAAAAAAAAAAGGGGGGGGGTATTTTAAACAAAAAAATGTACACATCTTAAATTGCACTTTTGCACTCGTGTGATATCAGCATATTTGAAATCGCAGAAAGAGTTAATGTTTAGGCTTTAAATGAAAATCAGTTCTATTTACTTTCAGATCCCCATCTGGGTTTCCATTCCCAGTAGTCTGAATAACCCGGTTAAATGAGATGCTGCAGCAGGCACTAGGAAGGCAGTAAATCACCGCTGGGGCTTCTGATCCGGATAACCCGATCAGGACACAGTGTCCAATACTTCTCCCCACTTGGCGCTCACCCTGCTTATGTGAGCTTTGTAATAATATGTTAGAGTGAGGAGGTTTGGTCTCCTGAAGGTGATTTAGACTTAAACACACTTGAGGCAAGTCTGGAAGTACAGGAATTCTGACAGTGAAACTCACATGAAACCAAACAGTGAAGGACGTTTCATTGTGCATTTATATATATTTTTTCATAGTGTTTTTCACCCTGAATTTTTCAGAATTATCAATTAATGTATAGAATTGGGTTTCCACAGTGTTTATCACCGTGGCGTGTTTCCCACGCTTCGGCACAGCTGTGTATTCATCAGGGCTACGTTGGTTTCTGACCGGCCAGGCACTTCCAGGCACCGAGATGGCTGCCTCATTTCCCTACGCTCCTGGAGGCAGGCGTGACCTGCCAGCCAGTGTGCTTGGGCTGGACTCACATCCATGTCCCTAAGCCACGAGCCGTGCAGTCTTGGCCAAGTCACCTCATCTCGTGGTGCCTCAGTTTGCACCGCTGGAGAGTACAGGTAGGGATGCTGGCTTCCTGGCAGGGTCGCTGTGAAGACTGCACATCACAAGCCGGGGATGCAGCTCTGGTGTGAGCCTTGTTTTTATAGATAAACTGCCACACAGAGAGATCAAAGAAGCTTTTCTCAAGGTTTCCCAGCCTATGAATGTTGGCGCCGATATCTGGCCCCAGACAAACTCGAGAGCCTGAGTTCTAACCATTAAGCTGTGGGGGGGTCTCACCTGAACATTTTAGTGAGGTTTTTGCTGCCTACTTTCACCCAAGATTCTGGTTAAAAAGCTTCCAGTGCTGAAAGGAATCTGAGTTGTAGACAAAAGGGCTCAGCAGGTTACTTTAAAAAGTCAGACTGGGCTCAGGAGGCCTGGGTTCTCTGCCTTTCCTGCACTGAGGGTGCATTATCAGCGAGGGGGCCGGGTAGGTGAGCTGCTCTGACTCAGCACCGTGAGATACCAAGTTCTCTGAGCTCCGGCGAACAGGGACATTGGATACTTCCTGTGTGGTTTATTATGCGAGTTTTATCAGAGCCACATTTGTCACGTGCGTTTAGGCTGAGAGGCCACTTACTGAAAATGACCACCTTGAATCAGATGCACGGTCCCTTCTCTAGTGGCCGAGAGCCCGGTCTTCTGGAGACCAAGCTGGCATTGAGATCTCAGGGTGAGTCACATGAACGGCCCTTCTTTTCCTGAATGGTGGCTTTCGATGTGAGCCCCTGTGATGGTTAATTTTGTGTCAACCCCACTGGGCTCCGAGGTGCCAAGACACAGATATTATCTCTGGGTGTGTCTGTGAAGGTACTTCTGGGTGCGATGAGCATTTTAATCGGTAGACCAAGTCCCCCTTCCCAGCATCCACTGAAGACCTGAGTAAATTCAAAGGGCTGAGAGGCGGGAATTCCGCCTCCCTGACCGTGGAGCTGGGACATGTCCTTTCCCAGCTCCAGACACAGACAGAAACACCAGCGCATCTTGGGTCTTGAGCCTGTCAGCTTCTAGAGTAGAACTTCCAGCGCTGGCCCCCAGTGCTCAGGCCCTGAGACTCAGACTCGAACCACAGGGTAGCTCTCCTGGGCTTCCAGAGTCCAGATCTCAGATATGAGCCAATTCCTGATAGTAAACCTCTTCTTATTATACATATCGTATCTTCTTATTATATATATATTATATATGAATAAATATATAAATATATATATATATCTTAGTCATTCTGTTTCTCTGGAGAAGCCTGACTACTATGGCTCCCCAGTAATTTTGCTTCAGACTTCTCCCCACAGCCTCCCCGTATTGCTTTTTGAAGTTTCCATTGCTCCTTTGCTCCTGGTGGTCCCTCCTGTCCTTTCACTGTAAATCTGGGGGCCCTCTCCCATCTCTGAGGACAGGTTTGGGGCAGCCCCTGGTCTCTCCATCACTCGTCCAGTTCTCATGGGCTCCTCTGAACTTGGACATCACGTGTCACCCTCCTTGTCCTCTGTAGCCCACACCTGTCCTGCTCTGATTCAGTCTGTGACCTAAACATCTCCTTTAGGTGTGTGGTACTAAGAGAGGCAGGTGATGTCTGTGCCAATCAGAGCAGTAGCTGCCCTGTCTTTATGGGTAAATGAAATCAGTGTCAGAGGGCACCCTTGAAGTCTGTACATATTTTGGTTTCAAGAAAACAGTTCTGTCTGTGTTTGATGGTACAACTTTTGGACCTAATTAGCAGGTCAGTGAAGGGAGTGGCGGGAGATGTTCACACTTGTCGTGACAGGTTCCTGATGGTTGTGCTAGAGACACACCGCGGGGAACAGGATTTTGAGGACGGGGTGGGGCTGGTCTTTAGTGGAGGTAGGGGTCAGGACAGATGGAAGGCAGCAGACAAGAACAGTGAGCCACCTTTTGGAGATGGGAGGATGGGAGGATGGGAGGAGACGGATGAAGTATAGTGAGGGCTTTTCCTTTTGTCCCTGTGGAAACAGAGCAAGAGTAACTGGAACACACGTTCCTAGGGAGGCAGAAGAGAGAGGGTGGGGTCCCCCACCCCACCACATCCGTGTGAGTGTGGACCTGAGGCCATCCCCCGCTCTCGCCTGTGTAATTAGGCTGTCCTGCATAGACGGAAGTAACACGTTTTGAGATCAAATTACAAGATAGTATCTTAAAGCTGATTTAAATTCTTCAGAGGCAGAGCTAGACTAAACTCCTTGAGAGACTGTGTTTTATCTCAGTCTCCCAGGGCCTGAAAATAGAGCTTACTTAATACATTTTTGTTGACCAGATTTAAAAGTCTACCGGACATCAAAACAAGTCTCACTCTTCTTATTTTATGGTCTTAAGGTTGGAAATCTAACATTTCCCATTTCCCATGTCTTTTCATTATTCAGTATCCAAAAGATAATTCCAGAGACAGCCCTTCACCTTCAAGCATTGTCTCTCATATAAAACATTTCCTAAAATAATCATAGATAAATCAGGCTTCCTGAAAGTATTTGAAAGTCACCAGTTTATATACCAAATTATAATCGATCCCCTGCCTGTATACTCAGTAAAGGCTCATTAAATCCACCCGTGAACATACGGCAGGGGCATCGTCATTCTTAACAACGACCCCCAGATTGATTTCAAATGGATTCTAAATACATGATCATATTTCTTAAAATAGCACATCCCCTGAGCTGACGCCCTGCCCCCTTTCACCAAAATTTTTATTTAAAAGAAACGGTTCAGCTGGACTAAAGGAAAAGAGCATTGGCGTGAGCTGGTCTGCGTTTCGACCCTTCCGTCCACAGAAAAACAAACGGGTGCAGAGTGTTCCCTGGTTTCCCTTCCGGGTGGGAGAGGCCCTGCTTTTGGATGGCAGATCCCTGATTTCCGGGCTGTCGGGTCCGTGCAGGACACACCGGCCTCATTGGTACCTGGAGCCTGAGTCGGGTGTGAGCAGGGCCATGCAGAGATGCTGGGGGCGTCTCCGGCTGGCTCGTGGTCCTCGACCTGACCAGACCTCATCCTGCACTCTGCTGTGGGTTCACATGGGTTCAGATCCAAACACAATCAGAAAAATTCTACCCGCTGTGGAAGCAGCAGTTTATCTGGAAGGGGAGAGGGGCCCGAGGCGGAGGGGAGAGACTGGAGCTCGGATCTGTTGCCTTAGAAACTGTAATGGCCTCGGACGCCAGACCCGGGTACACTTTGGGTTTGCTGTGCAAAGTGGGCTGTTCACCTAAAACCTCGGTCTTTCCACTCTGGAAGCCGCCGCGTGTTTGTGCTCTGAGATGTTTACATTCACTGCTGTCCATCTACTCGCTCATTCAGTCATTCTCTGGGTATTTATAAGACATCCGTCACCTGGTGAGGCTGCAGGAATCCTGGGGCCCACCTTCGCAGCACTGATGGTTTGGGGGTGGGGGTGCGCAGGTGGTCACAGCGTCCTGTGGTCCTGAAAACACTGCATTTTCAAATACATTCTATAAAAGAGCCCACGTGCCACAGGCCACTTTCCTTAATTCTCTTAAAAGCTCTGGTTGTTGATAAGAGGTAAGCGGGTGGCACTGAAAGATGGGGGTGGCTTTTTCGGGGACTGACTGACGGAGGCTGCTTCCGGGGGGAGGACAGGCTTTGGGGATTTTTGCAGATTTCTCTTGAGGGCTCGACTTTCCGGGGAGTTTCCTAAAGGCTCGCTGATGGGGAAAAAGGCTTGGGTTTCGAGGAGGCGGGGAGGAAAGTGACATTTGGGGTTCGAGCAGGTGGTTGAAAAAAGGGAGCATTGAGAAGGATGCTTCACCGAGACTCCGCGTGGCTTCACTGGCCTCCTGTTCAGCAAGGACAAGCCAAAAGCCTGGAGCTCGGTCCTCCCTCAATTCCCGAGAAATGTTTCTGGTTTAAAAAAAAACAAAAATGCATGCACTTCCTGGCTTTAAACGCCTACCTCTCCATCACCCACCAGCTACCTCCTCCTCCCTCTCTACTTCCTTTATTCCTCCCGTTCGTTTGTTTCATTTGTTTGACAGTTCTTAAATCTCCCAAGATGAAAATCACCCACATTCACATAGCCTGGTTGTTGAGAGGTGGGCGAGGGGTCAGAACTCCCAGACACAGGGATTTGGGTTCGGTCCACGTGTCTCCTTGCCTGCAGCTCCAGAGTGCTGTCAGCGTCTGCACCTGGTGATGGGCAGAGCTGACCTGTAACCCGTCGGGAGGGTCCGGGGGGTCCGAAAGGGGAGGCACACTGTGCACAATTAGGTAAAAAAAAAAAATCCTTACAGAACCAAGGTGTCCTGTTTTTATTTGAAGACGTGATTCAGAAATGGCCTTGGACACCCTGAAAACATTTTCAGAGTCATTGCCTCCTGGTTTTGTCTCCCCTAGCCCCACGTAACGAGGTCAAGCTGTCTCGCGGTAAATCTCTGTCACTGCGGGTTGTAACATGCACAACTCACTGCCCGCAGGACTCATCCATGTCTACCTCACGGCCACGGGCCCGCCTTTCCTTGGCCTCTGTCTTTTCAGCTTCACCTTTGCTCTTGAGTGGCCGCAGTCCCTCCCGTCTTCCTGGGGTGTCTGCTTTCCCCACTGTTTCCCGTCTCCAGGCCTCTGCTCTCTGCCACAGCATTACCTGGAGGACCTTCCCCGGTACTGATGACACCTCCCTAGGCAGCCTGAGCTCCTCCTCTGGCTCCCCGAGATGCCGTGTGAGGTTCCCATCACTGCCCCGAGCGTGAAGCCCAACGCCTGATTGATATGCACTGTGTATCTGTTCTCACTAGACTGCAGTCCTGCCTGGGGGGGGGGGGTTGGATCTCACTCATCTTTGTGCCTCCAGCATTTTACGTAACAGTTCCCGCTCAACAGATGCTTCTTGAGTAAATGAATAATCAGGCATTTTGTAAGATTAAAAATGGACTTATTGGGGGCGTCTGATGCAAGGCTGTGGCTAAATTTTTCCTATTAGAAAGAGGTTTAAGAGTGATAGTATATCTTTAAATACATGGTTTTGTAAAAGACTTTTCTATTTGGTAGCATTTGATGAAAGAAGAATTGGTCTTAAACCCTTTGTGGTAGAAGGGAGCCGCTTCGTTTCCCCATTAGCCTGGGGCCTCTTATTCTGACTCTCAAGGCTTGTGCTTCTTGCAAGTCTCTGGAAATCCGTTCAGGTCGTGTCTGTGTGCTCTGCTCCACTCTCACCCCAACCTGCTGGGTTAAGCTGAAGTGCTCACCTAATCCCTACAACTGCAGTGACTTCTTGGAGAAGATAAACGAGGTGGGAGGGAGGTTCACCGGCATCAGAACTGATGCTGCAGAAATGGGAGCATTGGACCCTCCAGGCAGGTCGCAGCTACGCTGGTCCTGCCGGGAGTCGGTGTCGGTGATGAGGGCGCTGTCTAGGGGCTGCCTCGGTCCTGCTTTGGCTGGCCGAGCCCTGCCTGTTCTCACTCTCTTAGATGACTGCTGCTCTGGTTCCGTGGAATCGGAGGAGGTAGCAAGCACCCGCCAGGTACATGAGCACTGTGGGGCATCACCTTGGAGAACAGCTCACCCCGGTCCTGCCTCGAGAACAGCGGAAGGTGCTCTGTGGGGGTGGCGGGTGCAGCCTGGGTGCCTTTCCTCTCCCCAGCCTGCCCTGTGCTTGTCCGAACCCACCGGGAACCACTTTTCCATTTAGATCCGGGGCTTGTTTTTCCTAAGTGAGCTGGCTGTTTGGGAACGCGTCTGGGAATCTTCTGTTTTCATTAATATTTCTGGTCTCTCATTTTTCCATCCGTAAAATGAGGCAGACAATCATAGATCAAATGCCGAGTTGTTTCCAGCTTTCAAAACCGTATGGCGATGGTCCTCTCTCCTTTCCTTGTTCTTATTTCAAATCCTCATTTTTCTTAAATCTGTGGGACCCAAATAGGCAGGAAGCCTCTGGTTCCACAGGGAAATGGCAGCTTTACTGGAAAAATCTGCATGTTGTAAGGGCATCGCTCCATCGGGGTGAACTCAACGGTAGCCACTTCCAAGGCCGATAACAGAGGAATTAATGACAGGAAAGCATCGAATCTTCTGCCTCTGTGATCTGATTTGGCCTTAGGACAAGGGATGTTTATATGTTGGGTTTCAGAACAATAATTCAAACACTCGAGAGCCTCGTCTTGCGATGTTATCGCAGGACCGTCCAGACAGTGTTTTCCTTCACTCCAGGCAGAGCGATTGAGGACGGGTCTTGCCACGCGTGTCCAGCTGCATGTTTAATACTTACCGGAAAACAATCGTCCTGTAAACAAAGAAGCAGCCACGTATGGATGCTTGAAAGTTGTTCATTTCTTTGCTTACAGTTGTCAGGGCCTTGTGTACACAAGAGTACAACATGAATAAACACTCAATCGCTGTCCTCCTAAACCAGGCAGCAATATTTTATTTGCTTCGCAGGGAATCATTGAGGAATTTCACTCTCAAGTGGGTGGAAATGACCGAAAGTGGAATCAAGTTTAATTGGAGTTTGTGAAACTCTGCTCAGAGTTACAGAGGCAGCCTGTCTACAGATTTCAGTGTATAGAACTTTTCACTTTTAGCAAATTGAATATTGCCAGCCGAGAAGACATTTCTCAAGAAGGTGGACTGTGTTTCTAATGGCCGGGAGGCACGTCCCCCACACCTAGTCTTCCCAGGGTGGACTTCTTCCTGGGGCAGTTCTGACGTGTGGGGACGGCACAGGAGGAGGAGGGGAGGGGAACCTCTGGTCTCCCTCTGGCCCTGCTCACACCTGCTCAAACACAGCCCACCTCATCCTGGAAAAATGCAGTGCGAGGTGTTGTCTGGGGAGGCGGGTGACTGCGGTCACTGCTTTTCCCGCTGGGCTAATCCTGGTTCCTGGAAGGCAGCCTTTCCCTTTATCCTGCTCTCTGGATACCTGGGCGGAGGAAGGATGGACGATCTCGTCATCAGGGAGGGACGAGGCCCCAGGGAATCTCTCCTTGTGTGTGGGGGGGGTGCCTCCCAGGGAGGCTGGCATCTAGATGACAATGATCCTTTGGCCTCGATTAACCAGCTCCAACATCCCCCTTCCGGGGCCTCTGCAGTTTCTTCTTAATCGAATTCATGAGTCGTAACTGACAGAAAGCTCACGGAAAATCTTTTTACAGACACGAACATGTTGCCTTGCTATTCTGGGGCGGGGAGAGCGGAAGCTGGGAGGTTCCGTCCCGTTCGAAGCAGGCAGGCGCCCCCATGGGCTGAGGGCTCTGATGTGAACTCCGCCTTGTGTCCAGAACCAAGATGACTTTCTGACAGTCACCAGGGATTGGGGTTTTTAAAGGAGTGGAATGCCCTCGAACGCAAAACTGCCCCCAACTAAGTTTTTGAAAAGGGTCATTGAAAATTACGACTGTTTCCAGGGTGAGTGTTAATTGCTCGCCTGGAGCCGGTCCTTTCTCTCTGTCCCGGCAGGTGGCTGAGAAGCCGGTGGTGCCAAGATGACCGAGCGCTTCGACTGCCACCACTGTGAGGGCTCCCTCTTCGGCAGGAAGTACGTCCTGAGGGAGGAGCAGCCCTACTGCGTGGCCTGCTTTGAGGACCTCTTCGCCAGCACGTGCGAGGAGTGCGGGAAGCTGATTGGCTGCGACTGCAAGGTACTTGTCCCCCCCACCTGCCCCCGTCCCCCCACTTCCCCCTGTCCCCACCACCGGGCTCCCCAAGAACCATGTGCTTCCCTGCGTGGTCTGTGCTTGAGTCCTGGTCCCCATCACCTGTGGACACCCCAGGCTGCTGGGCTGGGAGCCTGCAGTGGGCTGTTCCCCGCCCCCTCCCCGCTGGCTTGGTCTCTGCCCATCCGTTTGCTGCCCTTGGTTAGGGCTTTCCCCGGATGTGGGTGCTGAGCGTCCTCAGTCCGCTTCTCATAGTCCCGGAATCGGGGTCCTAATCTCAGCAGCCACCTGCCACCCAGTCCCGCGCTTCCCGAGGGCAGGGCTCCCGCTCCCGGGCTGACTCACCCGGCAGGAGCTGTGCGATAAATATTTGCAGAGTGACTGTGCACGAGGCACCCGGCGCAGCCCGCAGGCCGATGGGCTTTCTGAGCAATAGGGGCTCTTTTCCTCTTGGTGGGAGAATCAGAATTTGTGGCTGTGGGCGGAGTGGGGTCCAGGTCTGCCGTGGGGCGGTTCTGACTGGTCCAAGGATTGTCCCCTCTGTCTCTGTCTTTCCTCCCATCCCTCTGAGGACAGGCAGTCAGCAGCCGGCCACACCATCAGTTTCTGCTTGGTGTCTAGGACAGTCGAGCGATAATTTCCATCCTGTGAGGAAGGAAGCCTTGGCCCCAAGCAGAGATGAAGGGGGTGTGAGGCTGCTGCTTGAGCCCAAGCTGCAGCCACGTGTCATGGAATGGGACCCAGGTCATCCTGTGTCGGCTGTAAGACGTGCAGAGGTTTGGACAACCACGAGGAGCTGGTCTAGTGGGGAGGGTAGAGCTCAGTGGTAGAGCACGTGCTTAGCATGCGCGAGGTCCTGGGTTCAATCCCCGGTACCTCCATTTAAAAAAGAAAAAAAAGGCTAGTCTTGCTCATCTGAAAGGTGCCCACCTTCTGACCTCCAGCCCTGCCTGACATGTGGTTAGTCCCTCTGCACTCATCCCCTGGGCCATACTTCAGAGCTCAGACACCCAGCTGCCCCGTCTCAGCCTGCCTCTGTGTCTCACTGGCTGTGTGATCTTGGGCCAATGGCTTGACCCCTCTGTGCCCAGCTGCATGTTTATAAAACGGAGCTACAACACGGGAGCCTGCTTCGTAGGGTTCTCAGGGTGTGTAGATACAAAGGGCTTGGCTCTCTAAAGAGTGGCTGATGGTGTCATGAACTCCAGCCCCCTCCTCTTTTGCTGCCTCCTGCTCTCCGCGGCAGGCCCCCTCCCCACGCCTCTCCACGTGTCACCCTCTCTATTTACCACTTTTCATTGGAGGAACATCAAAAAAAAAAGTCCACTTTGAGGAAGAACCAAGAGGCAGGAAAAAAGTTATTTTATTAAAGTTTTACTTGAAAAAGGCATCAGTGGGTGAGAGGTTTAGATACCGTTCTGACAAAGAACAGCTCAGGGTTAAGGGAGACATTTGGACATGTGGAGGTCGTCATCCTTGGCTGGGGGCTAACGGAAAGGCAAAACCGAAGTCACCGATCATTTCTTCCACATGGTTTCGTGTAAAGACCCTTCAAACGAGTTTTCCTCCAGCACATGTTTTATGGGCAAATAAACAAGAAGCCCCCAAACGGGGCCAAAATCAACAAGACTCCTGCACAGCCAGGCATTAATCACGCTGAACTTTTCAACCCGGGTAACGGTTCACTGTCTGTGGGGTTTCCATGGGTTTTTTCTCCATTTTGGAAGGAAAAAAGATGTGAACTTGAAGTTAGAGCCTGCCTTCTGGGGCTTTCGAATATCTGGAACTGTTTTCTTGGCTTTCAGGAAGCCACGGCAGAACAAACGTGCCTGTTTCGGAAAGTGAATCCGAGGCCTGGAAGAGCGAGCGAGCTGGCGGGTCCGGGGCCCCTCTCTTGTCTGAGAAGGGCAGGGGCGCCCCCGCCCCACGCGGGTCTCTCCCTGAAGGATGTGTGTGTATCAGTTAAAACCCCAGCAAGCCTGTGGGGGCCAGGCTGATTCTGTGGGTGTTAGCAGGACTTCAGGACCTGCTCCCGTGGTCAGCTCACCTATGTTTAAGTTTCATTTTTATGCAGACTCTCCGTTCCGTGCTGTAATTCTGTTTAGTTTCTCCGAGGAGATGCTGTAATCTCTGGCGGTAGAAGTCACTCATGTTTCTGTCCAGTGGACTAGTTGACGACAGGTCATACAAACAGAATGTCATGATTCTCTGTCCTTCTGCTGTTCCTGAAATTTTTCGTAGATCCCCGTGGATACTAGCGAAATACATTATTAGCCCGATTACAGACATTTTGGGGGATGGGTCTACTTAAGGCCTGGGCTTCAAAAAGCCAAGAAAGTAAAGAGAAGACAGGCTGGGCCAGTGCTCAGAGGTGGTCCCGGCATCCACAGATCAGGGGCCTTTAGCAAACTCTGAGCCGTGTGCCTGGCACAGACTTTGGGTCATCTGCGTCTCTGCAGGCAGGGCTGTGAAGTCAGATGGGCCACCAAAGCCACCCACGCATGTGTCCAGAGAGGGCTCCAAGGAGGAAGAGGTAGTAATGGACAAAGGACCAGCTGCAGGTCCTAACCTAGTGTTCAGGCTTGGCTCCAAGCGTAGCTATAAACGCTGCTGCACACCGGCGATGGCTGTGTCCCAGGCCCGTGAAGATGCCCTAACCGCAGGACCCAGACGCCAGGTGACGCCCTCCGGGGAGGAGCCCGTTCCATCCCATTCTACGGAGCAGCGACTGAGGTTCGAGTGGTGGGAGGTCTTTCCGGGGTTACAGAGTCAAGAGGCGGAGAGGCAGTGCGGTGGGTCCTGACCGTCCCCGCAGCCTCGGGGACCCCAGCCCGGGCTCTCAGGTCAGATGCGGGTCTGATCAGTGGTCAGTGCTGTGGGTAAGAGGCGGCTGCCTCCTGCTGTCTCCCGGGCCCCGTGGGACGGGGAGGACTGTGCCCAGAAAAGCCGCTCTGTTGGTGTCTGCCGCTCCTCCAGCCTCCTAGGAATTAAGTGGGAAACATCGAGTCTGTGATCAGTAAGTCTCTCAGCCAACGTTTGGAAGGAAGACAGAAAGGTTTGGGGGTCTTTGGACAGAAAGCAGCTGGGAGACCCTGAAATAGACGAAGGTGTCCACACGCCCAGGTTAAGTCCAGGTGGCCTTGTCACCCTTTTAGAGGCTCCCAGCCGAGGCTGGTTTAGGAGACATAGGACGGATTGGAGAACCTGGTTGTCCTGCCCTCAAGCAGGACACAGGCCTCTCCCGCTGGCCTTCCTGGGCCCTTCTGGGAAGAGCTGCTGTTCCCAACACGTTCTCGCAGTCCAGCACGCCAGCTCGGCCCTTCTTTATTTGTTCAGGTGATTTTTAAGTGTTTAATGAGTGAATCACCTTTTTAGCGTCTCCGTGTAATTTGTCCACAGAGTTTGTAACGAGCCCTGAAAATACACATACTTACTTAGACAAACTCCTATAAGTGGAAAAATCTGTTTCTGAAGGGAATTGAATAATGCAGGATCCTCAGATCCTACAACAAAGCTGACCAAGTGGGCAATACAGGAAAAACCCAGTGCACGAAAACCACGGGGTCACCTGCAGGCAGGCCACAAAGGCGGACAGCCTTCAGCGGTGACACCACGCCCGCTCAGGTAGGGCTCAGCTGGGCGGCCTGGGCCCACCCTCAACCGGCGGTGTGATGTGGGTGAGTCACGCCACCTACAGGCCTCAAGTCCCCACATCTGAGAACTGGGTCTGCCGACCTCACGGGACTGCGTGGGAATTAAACGGCTCACCGTCAAGGGGGCCGCGTGGAGTGATTGCTGCTGCTTCTGTCAGCGTTGATCTTGGAGGATTTGGAAGTAGGTGCATTTGGAAACATGACACCCTGACGGTCTTAAAGTGAAGGACATCTTCGCAAAGGGCTGAGCGCAAATGACATGGCAAATCCATGTATGGGGTGGAATCTCGTGGATTTGAGGAATGTTTGGTTTGGGAATTGAACTTCTTCCGGCCCAGGAGGGACAGGATGTAGACGGGGATGAGTGACCCCGCTGCCCGGAACTGCCATCGTTAACTGGGAGGAGGGCCCTGGGTCCCTCCAGGCCACCGAGTCACCCGCAGCTCAGCCGAGTCTCCTCAAGGGCACTTTTGGGGCAAAGCAGGAGCCTTCCCATATTAGGAGCGTTTCTGAGCCGGAAAACTATCAAATCGGAAAGGAAGTGCTTGGGCCTCGGCTTGGATTGTTTATCAACATTTTCCTGCGATTTATGACATTTCTGTGCACAAGATCTGCTTTGGTATTTTTTCTGGGACACGTCAGAAGATTTTTTTCTTTCTCCCTCTCCCCTTCACTGTCTCTCTAGAGAACCTTAAAACCTGGATATTTCTAGGACATTTCAAAGTTCTTAAAGTAAGTCAGCAAGTCTATACCTCCCAACCTTGTGCCTCCGGCATCTAAATGGGGTCTTTGGGGACCACATGGTGGACTCGCACATAACAGAATTAAGCCAGATGAGACTAGTGTGGTATTAAAACCCAGAACTGGAAATCTGCTCGGAGCTGTGAGCCCCAGCGATGGAGACACTGCCCTGAAGGAAAGGGGCGATCGGTGACTCAACTGAGCTGACATCTGGGGAAGGACAGCAACCAGCAGCCCTGGGCAGGGCTGGGATCCTCAGTCCTGCGCTGAGAGGGTTCTGTGCTTGGCCAGAGTTCTGCTCCCAGATACTTAACGAAGCAGGCTTCTCGCAGACACTCACCCTCCACAGTGTCCCCAGTGTTTCCATGTTTGTGGTTCATATTTTTTTTTTTAAATTCCCTGAACTGAGTCGAGTTGCCAGCAGATCACTGGCTCAGGTAACTGTGGTTTGGGTCGAGGCCCTGGGAACATACACACATACACACACACGATGTGTCAGGGCGAGAACCGGTGTTCCAGCTTGGATTCCGGGATGAGCTGGGTTGGGGGCTCTCTCATCCGGTCCAGGACGTGTGCTCTCAGAGCCCGCCCCGGGCATCGCGCCAGCTCCGAGGTCGGTTTCAGGACCAGGGGTGCCCAGGGGTGCAGAGGGTGTTCTCCCCACTGTCTGCGGCAGCAGCGGGTGCTCGGGCCGCCTGGGAGCTGGAAGCCGGCCCGGGAGACCGTGCGGGGGCCCGCAGTGCTGTTTCTGCCTCGGCCACAGATGGGTGACCGTCGCAGGTCAGAGCTGGGAGGACAAAGAACAGTAGATAAGTAACCCCGTCCAAGACAGAGCTGGGGTAAATAGTGAGTACGCGTCCACACTGGCACTTTCAAACTGCCCTTTTTTTCTGAAATTTTCGTTAAAAATTTGTTTTTGTTTTTTTATTTTTGGGGGAAGGTAATTAGGTTTATTTATCTATTTATATTAATGCATGTACTGGAGACTGAACCCAGGACCTTGTAGGTGCTCAGCACACACACTACCACTGAGCTGTGCCCTCACCCACACAGAAACGGCCCTTTAAAAAGACAAGAGCGAGATTTCCTGTTACTCCTCGGGTGGGATCCACGGTGGCATCGAGCCGGCGTGGTTTCCTCTCCTGGGTTCACCCTGTGCTAAGAGGTGTGGACTCCGTCTCCTCAGTTCGTCCCCCATCTGGTGCCTGTTCCCGTGTCCCCGTCCCTGTCCCTGCAGGGGCTTCTGTGTCATCTTCCATCTGCCCTCTCCTCCCTCCTCCCATGCCCTGTCCCCTTGTCACACACAGCCCTGTCCCCTTGTCTCCGTTTAAGGTCCGTCCTCCCTCCACGGCCTCCAGGATGCACTTGCCCTCCCTGCGGACCGCGGGCCTCCTGGTCTGGCCCGACGGGAACTCTTGCCCCCTGGCCTTGGTCTTGGCCCCCTCCCCCACACAGGCTCCGCCCCCTGCCCCCTCCCAACAGGGCCTCTGTTTCCTCTGCCCAGCTCACTGCCCCCACGGGTCAGTGTTCAGCTGGTGGCACCTAGTGGATGTCCGTCTGGACCCGCCTCCCACCAGGGCCCCATCCTGAGGCTCATTCCTGCAGCTGGTGTCTCACCCGGGGGTCACGGCCACCCTGCCGGGTCGGCTGGGTTTGCTGAGCTTCCTCGAGGTCACAGGGCTCCTGGGGTCTGTGTGCTGGACATGTGCCAATGAGTTCCATGTTTCCCTGTCTTACAGACCATCCCTGAGGGAAAACCACTTGTTTTTCAGAAGTATCTCTCTCTCTCATACACATACATGCACACAGGGAAGCGCTTGGCGGGGAGGGCGGGCGGGCGGCAGGTCTGGTCGCCCTCACCGTCTCGTGTGCTCTGGGCCACAGGACCTGTCCTACAAGGACCGACACTGGCACGAGGCCTGCTTCCACTGCTCGCGCTGCAGGGGCTCCCTCGTGGACAAGCCGTTCGCCGCCAGGGAGGACCAGCTGCTCTGCACGGACTGCTACTCACAGGAGTACTCGTCCAGGTGCCAGGAGTGCAAGAAGGCCATCATGCCAGGTGGGGACCATCACGCCAGGTGGGGATCGCGGCCGCCCCCGCCCCCCGCACCACCGTGTGATCTCTACTCCTTGAATTCCTGGAGCGGGCGCTGGGCTGGGCGCTGGGGAGCAGTGAGCTGGAGACCCAGCGGGCCCTCTGCCCTGCTGCAGGCTCCGTTCCTGAAGACTTGGCCACAGCCGGGGCGGGTGCCAAGGATGGGGACATGTCTGCTGATGGGGAGGATGGGGCTGCTTTTTTCGGCGGGGGGTCCTTAGTTTGTTGGTTTGAGAGAGGAGTGTTTTATTTTAAAAAACAGAGTGGATAAAAATACTAGGTGGGATTTAAAAAATAAACCTTGTTAGACACAGAGTGAGGGCAAGAAGGGTAACCATGGAGAAGAACCTAAGATTTGGACCCTGGATGCTCACTGGCCACACAGGGTCAGGGATGTCCTCTGCGTGACCAGTGAGGGGTGCCCGGACCTTGGACTTGCCAGATTTAGCAAATAAAATACAGGATTTCCAGGTAAATCAGAATTTCAGCTCATTTTTTAGTGTCCGTCTGATCTGGGGCCCCTTTAATCTGGCATCCCCACTGGAGGGCCACCTAAAACCACTGCCAGTCTTTGGGGCTGTAGACCCTGAGTCAGGCTCAGGCTGCCCAGGGTGTGGGGGGCACAGGCCGGGCCCCCAGCTCTCAGGAAGCTTGACGCAGCTGCGCAGGGAAGGTGTCCAACCTCAAGGCAACTTCTCTGGTAGATACGCTTCCTTTAATCCCAGGGAAGTTTAGAATTAAGGCTGCACATTTTATAGCGGATCCAACCCAGCGCAATAATATTATGTTAAATGATCTGATAAAAGTATGAGTGAAGTTTAAAAAACATTGGTCTAAAGAATAAATTAACCTTACGATTCTGACTGAAAGTGTGCTGTTGAATAAGCGATTTAGGCTTGTGGTTTTACACTGGAATTTTCTTTCTGTGTCAATTGTTTGACAGTTAAGCTATGTCATGATTCATCGTGTTTATTAGGTTTAATTCACTCCAGCAACAATTCCTTAAGAACCGGAGGTCCGGTTTTTTATTGAGGTGCTTAAAAGGAATGTCAAATACATCAAGCTTTCAAATGTACTTTTAAAGGAGTTCATTTCACTATGTTGGTGAACGGAGCTGGATACAAAGAAATGCCCCTTAAAAACGATTTTTAAAATTCTCTGTATTTGTGAAGGCACTGACAAGGTGTGCAGGAGGGACTTCAGGTGAGAGTTTTGAATTTTTGACTTCAATAGAGGGACTGTCAGTTTCTAGAAGCCAGAGTACCTGCTGAGTCCCCACACCGCACGCAGGGGCTGGGTCACACCGAGAAGGAGCGAGGCTTTAGGGCTAATTTAGAGGCAGACTCCTGATTCGTCAGTGGAAGACTGACTGCCAAGCTCCGGAGTTTTATTTTATTTTTGGTTTGCTTTGTTTTTGGCAGGGAAGAGATACTGGACAGACACGCGGGAAGTGATATTTTAGGAAGATATATTAAATGAGAAATAGTAATTTTTACAAAGGCAGGGAGATCATTAGGCCTTCAGTAAGTGGTTTCTTATCACTACGACGTTGCTCTGGTTAATACATTGGAAAAGTAACAGCCACACTGAAAAACCCAGACAAGGTCTTGCGGGCTGCTGGGCGTGTGGGGAAGACGGGGCTGGAGACCAGGCGGGAAGGTCTCTCCCAGAGTCAGGTTAACGCAGAGCATGTTCGAAACGGGGGCCCAGATGTGGCCACAGCGCGGTGAGAACTAAAGCCACACAGTGCTGGGCTGGCCGGCAGTCCTGGCAGGACAGGAACCGCAAAATTAATTAAAAAACAAATGAAATCTTTCCAGCTCTTCATGAGAAGAGCCCAAGAAAGTTCTATTGGTGACTTCAAGCCTCTCTCCACCGACCTCCCAGCACGCGGACTTCCTGTCCGCAGCGCAGGCGGGCTCTGGTCCTGCTCCCCCCAGCCCTCCGTGTCCCTCCTCCGGGGTGGCTGGTTCGCTCCTGAGCCGTGTCCTGCCCTCTACATGAGGTCCTGCCCCCTCTGCTCCTCGGGATCCTTCCTGGTGGTGGGGTAGTGGGCTGAGGACCAGGCCCCAAGGCCCAGACTAGAGCCCCAGGCACTGGTGGATGGCCCACCTGCAGGAGAAGCACCGAGGCTCCAAGGGGGTGGCTGTGCATCTGGCGATGGGGCCCTGCATGAGCCTTAAGGAGGAGAGCCCAGCCCAGGCACTTGTGAGGAGAACGGGGCTCAGTCCCACAACAGGAAACTGCAAAAGCATCAACAGTGTGGAGCCAAAATGACCTTGAGGTTTGCCCAACTCATTTCACCGGTGAAGAACCACAAGTTTAAACAGCCGACCCGCAGCTCCAGCTCTGAGCCGGGGGCCTCTGGACCAGGCCTCAGGGCCCGCAGGTGACAGCAGGGGTTCTGAAGGTGGCAGGCGGAGGGCCGAGGGCTGAGGCTTCCCGGATGGGTCTCAACGGCTCCCAGGTGGGGTGCGGACAGCAGTGCTAAGTGTGGAAAGTCTTGAGCGGCCCTGGACTGAGATGGCAAAGTCATTTCCATGAGTCACTGTCAGACCAGCTTCTGAGATGTGGGCCTCTTCCTCCCTCTGGATCAGGAACCAGTGGAACATCAGAGCCTCAAAACAGGAAAGCCAGGAAGAAAAACTCATGTGTTTCTCACTTTTCCTGGAGAAGTGGGGGTGCAGGGGTGGAGCCAAGTGAAGGAGACGTCGGGGAAACAAACCAGGTCGCCCCACATCCCTACCGCACCGGAGCCATCAGCCACAGGACCAAAGCAGAGGATGGTCATTCGGACCCCCGAGGGGAGGTGGTCCTACAGGCACACAGATTGGGAGAAACCTGTGATGTCTCGTTTGCTGGACCTTTTTGGACTCAAAGTAAGTCAGCCTGGGGTGGGGGGTCATCACTGGGGAGGGTCTTGAGGACTGCCTTCTCTCATCTTTCTGGCGAGGAGACCACGATGTGGAAACAGGCATGTTTCCTGGACCTGTGAACTTTCCACCTGCATAGTGTCCTGGAATAGGGTGGCCTGCAGACGGCAGGCCTGGAGCCAGGAGTGGCCAGTGGCACAGTGAGGTCACGGGCTGAGACACACTGGGGCACGAGGCTCCTTGTGGGGGGACAGCAGTGAGGGCAGGGTGCTGGGCGGGCTGCAGGCAGGGGTCTCCAACTGCCAGGTCCCTGTGCCGAGGAAGTCCTGCTCTCTTGTCTGTGAGTCTGGGAAACGGTGGCTGGGTGCTGCAGCCCCACAGTTCAGCAGACATCAGTCCTGAACGCTGTCACTGAGCGAGGAGCCCCAGGGAGCCCCTTTAGATGACCGGATGGTCCAGGGGGCAACCTCTTGAGGTAATGTTTGGGGAGAGTCAGCTCAACCACACACGCTGTCAGGTGTGGATAGTCGGGCCAGACAGGGCCCCCTTTCTGCAGCACCAGTGCCTGCGGGGAGACTGACCGCAGCCCCCGAGTGATGGGCCCCGCGTGTGGGGACAGGTACAGCTTCCCAGGCCAACAGTCTAGAAATCCCAGTTTGGGAAGAAAAATGTTAACTGGCATTTTTGATGAAGACAAATATATCTTAGAGTAGAACGTGAAATTTTCCTAAAATCCTTGAGATTTCCAAGACGTTTCTTGATTCTGGCAACACGGGGCCTCCACCCCAGGGATGTGCGTCACAAGGTCTCTGCCTTTGGGATTTTTAGGTACAAAGGTGGAGAAGCCTGGCTGGGACCTGCTGGGAGGGAGGCAGAGCCCAGAGCCCGCAGCCAGGAATGGGGCCCTTGGGAGATCACCTTGGAGGACGAGCTGATTTCAGCCCACGGGTGGAGAGTCAGGAGAGGGCGATTCTGGCCAGGGGAGTGGACCAGAGGCAGGGTGTCAGGAGAAGGCCTGGTGTGTGCAGAAGATGACGACGAAGAAGGAAAAGCATGCAAGCACGAGATGCTTTTTTAAAACCAAAAAAGGAATAAAGGCTAGACCAGAGCACTAGCTTCCTTCCTTGGTTTGATTTTAGAAGGTGCTGCAACCAAACTGAGAGGAAAGCAGTGCTGACCGTTGGCGCGGTGCGTTTAGATGAGGCCCAGGGGCAGGTACGGAGGGGACAGCTGGCCCGCCGCGCACACCGCCACATCATCGCGTGCCGTCCTCGCCTGCAGACACTGAGCCCTGCGCGCAGGTGCCCCGCGGCCCCCAGCAGGCTCAGCTGCCACCAGCCCTGCACCAGGCTTCTGGCTCCTCACTTGCTTCTCTACATCAGAAGACACCCCTTCCTCCAGGAGGCGGACTCCTTCTGGGAGGCTCCGAAGCCGCAGGTCGTTAGGAGGAGGAGCTTTGCCGCCCCCTGCTGGCCACGCTGTGTAATGACCTCATGGTCTACGGCGCCTCAGGTGTGCGCCCCACCCCAACCTGGGGCTAGGGGTGCCAGCAGGTGCCCTCCCCAGGACGGAACCGATCCCTGAGCACTGCAGTCGACAGAAGACTGTCATCCAGGACATGCAGAAGGCACTTACGTGGTCTGGCTTGGGGTTTTAGTGACAATCACGATCGTCCTGTATTCGCTGACAAATCCTTCGGTTTCTGGGCTGCATGATCAGAGGGGTCGGAGGTTAAAAGAGCAACTGACCAAGGTGTGCCTGGTAGAACCAAGCCCCGGAGACCAAGGAAAATCACTCTAGGATTTATATCAAAATCCTTCCACCGGTTTTACTTGAAATTGAATTGCCCAGTGTAAGTTACCTCATTTTCAGGATTCATCGCCCCATGATTGAATTCCATAGTTTTGAAGATCACCGTGTGCCCCCCCCCCCAATGCCCCGACACACCCCCAGCACCTGCACACATACCCTGAGTGTTCTGTATACTTGGTGGGAGGTGGTGACTGGCAACAGCAAATTCGTGAAGCTGGCAAAGTGACCCCAAAGTGACATCTGCTGAAACAACCACATCATGACCCTGGAGAGACGGACGTCACCTCACCAGCCTTCCAACCAGCAGAAATGCAGCCCTTGGCCTGTCGTTTCTACCTTTCAGTCGCAGTCTTGGCGCTGAAGACTAGTGTACAGACGCCTGTGCTGTGCGTCCTGAGCTGTCCCAGAGCGAGGCCACCCTGGCCTCAGCCCTGCTTCTGGCCTCATCCCCCTTGCTCCTTGATCCGAGCTGAGTCTGACTTCTGTGCCCCTCCTGCTGTAGCCCGTCCCTTAAGTGCTCCCAGGGGGTGGCCACACTTTCCCGTAAGGAGCCAGGTAACATTTGGGGCTCAGCAGGCTGAACAGTCTGTCACAAGTGCCCAGCTGGGTCCACATCTCAGCATGGTCCACACAGCCGGCTGCGTCAGGCGAGTGATGCTAAAGCAGGTGTGAGACTCTGGGTTCAGTTACACCCCCCATTTCCCTCCCTCTGAGAACCAGATGGGTGTTTATCCACAGGTCTCTGTGCTCCAAATTCACGCTCTGCAGGATTAGTACCATCTCTGCCAGATGCCTCCTTGTAATTTTGCAGTGCTGAGGGATAGACAAATATTTCCTCATTTAATGTCCAAAATCTCCCTGGCCAACAAATAAATACCGCGGAAGTTCAGATGCGGTTCCAGGAGCTGGTGTGTGGCAGGGCCCCACGAGGACCAGTCCCCGCCCCGCACAGAACAGGGATGATTCCCACGGAGAGGCGCGCCTGGGAGCGCTCTGAGCTCCCGCAGGTTCTCCCCGCCTCCCGCCGGTGGTTAACGCCTCTCTCTTCCCTCGACTCGGCCAGGCACCCGCAAGATGGAATACAGGGGCAGCAGCTGGCATGAGACCTGCTTCGTCTGCCACGGCTGCCAGCTGCCCATCGGAACCAAGAGCTTCATCCCCAAGGACGGCCAGAACTTCTGCGTGCCCTGCTACGAGGAGCAGCACGCCCTGCAGTGTGTCCAGTGCCAGAAGGTGGGTGCCTCATCCTCCCCGGGCCTCGCATGTCTGTCTGCCGTCCTTCCGTCCAGTCGACTGCCAGGGGGCCGTTGGGTTAAAGAAAGGAAACTTCCAACTCCGGGGGGGTGTGTGGCGGGGAAGGCATCTCCCTCCTGCCTTCCTGTCCCCATCTGTGCCCTCCAGAGTGTCCCCTCCCTCATACCTTTTGGGCCCTGCAGCTGCAGGACTCGCTGGGTCACTGTAGGGACCCAGCCGGGCTGTGTCCCCTGCACCTCCTGAGCTGTGGCTGGGGCGCCCTGCCACACACCCCTTTCCCAGGGCGCCATGCTGCTGATTTTCCTCCAGGCTTTCTCCCTGGTCTCCTCTCTCAGCTCTGCTTTTCTTTACTGTTTAGAATTCCGTTGCTCCTGAGTCCCCCTCCTCTGAGTGCATTGATCTGCGCCTCATCCTTTCGTCCCTTGGCAGGGGGAGGATCAGATCCCAGTCTCTGAGCTGCAGTCTCCCCACCCCTCACCCTCCGGCCAGCAAGGAGGCGGTGCTGCCCCGACACCCAGCAGACGTCTGAGCCCTGACACCACGTCCCATCAGAGGCCGGGGGAGCTTGGGGAAGGGGCGCAGAGGGGTGGCTGCAGTTTCTCAGGGGCTTTGAACATGAGCAGGACCTTCATCCTCCAGAGGTGACCGCCCAGGTGAGGAGGGGCCACTGTGGCCACTGACCGTCCCCCTCTGCCCCCCCAGCCCATCACCAGCGGGGGCGTCACCTACCGCGAGCAGCCCTGGCACAAGGAGTGCTTCGTGTGCGCCGCCTGCAAGAAGCCGCTGTCCGGCCAGCGCTTCACTTCCCGAGACGAGTTCGCCTACTGCCTGGGCTGCTTCTGCGACCTGTACGCCAAGAAGTGTGCCGGGTGCGCTAACCCCATCAGCGGTGAGTGTCCGCCCGCAGGTCGACACGGGGGTGAGGTTTTAGCTGTGAATCTGTTGATGGATTTAGACTCTCAGGGCCCCCCATCGAGGTTGGGAACAGCCAGCTTTCCCCCTTGTCACACCCGGAGCACTTCCGCAGGTCACAACTTCCCCTCTCACTCACCTGGTCCCTGCAAACCCTGTGGTCTGTCCTCAAGAGGCTGATTTCTGCTTTCGGTCGGATTCTCTCCCAGACTGGAGGCTGTGAGTCTGTGATGACCCTTTGGCCCAGGGAACCGGCATGTCCAGGCTCAGCAGCTGTGCGGGGCTCTGGAAGATGCTCCCCAGCCTCTTACAGAGACTTTCCCTCTGAGGTCTGGCTCTAGGAGGGAGGGGGTCCCACGCTGGGTAGTTCCTTTGCATCCCCCAAGGGTTGGGCAGAGTGAGGGCCCCAGTCTGGTTGAACTACAGCCGTGCTGAAAATTCAGTGTGGAGAGCAGCGGACTGGCCAGACTCCAGCCCTGGAAATGCTCACATTCGAAACACCTGGGGAGTTTTAGACCTGTCTGCTGCCTGGGCTATGATCTAATTGCTTTGGGCTGTGATCTGTGTGTTAGAATTTTTAAAAGCTTCCTAGGTGATTCAAATATGCAGAAAACTTTGAGACTCTCAGGCCTGAATTACTGGTTTGGTTCTGCCTTGGGGCCAGAGCCTGGGCTGTGTGACCCGAGGGTGTCTCCTGGTCCTTGCGAGTCTAGGATTGGTGAGGGGAGTCAGCGTTTTAGTATCGAAGGTGTTCAGGGAAGGATGGGGAGCTTTGCTGGCGCAGCCCCAGCGGTGGCAGAGGGTTAAGGGTTGAAGAGAACTTGCCTTGGAGACCTGGGTGCCTGCCCGGCCCTCTCTCTCTCTAGCCCAGAGGATGAGCTCAGAGGCCTCCCCCTTGTGAACAGATTTAATGCCAGATGTCAGCCCAAGCAATGAACTGGCGAAAGGAACAACTGTTGGGGGAGTCAGTGACGTCACGTGCTAGTCTGAGACCCTAAACCTTGATGAATGGAGTAGGCGGTGTGGTTACCCTGCTCCTAACGTGGTAGGCTGGACCGTTACCTCCAGAAAGAACTTGTCATTGGAATTCGTTATCCATATTTCATTAAAGATAACTCTGTGTATTTGATTTGGTTTTATTTTGGGGGCTTGGTGGCAGGACACACCCACTGTACTGCAGTAGGCTGTCTACATACCTTAGATATTTAATAAGAAGTAGTCATCAGGGGGAGGGTGTGGCTCAGTGGTAGAGCATGTGCTTAGCATGCATGAGGTACTGGATCCAATCCCCAGTCCCTCCACTGAAAAACAGTAACAAAAAAGTGGAGCCCCGGCACCGGGTCAGGGGAAACTCATACTGTCCGCGTTATACAAGCCAGCCCTTGAAATGGGTCCAGCCTGAGCCCCTTTCTCCTTCTAGTCCCCTGGCTCTAACCGCCCTCCTCCCTCCTCTGTCCACCCCTGTCTGTCTGGTCCTCGGTTGGCAGGGCTGGGCGGCACCAAGTACATCTCCTTTGAGGAGCGGCAGTGGCACAACGACTGCTTCAACTGCAAGAAGTGCTCCCTGTCCCTGGTGGGCCGGGGCTTCCTCACAGAGAGGGACGACATCCTGTGCCCGGACTGCGGGAAGGACATCTGAGGTCCCTGGCAGTCACTGCCTGCGCTGTGAGAGAGGGACGCCCCCCTCTCCCCCCGGCCATGCCATGTCCTGGTTCCACCGGCCACCTCGAGACTCTCCTCTCTGCTTCTCAGCGATGCTCACATTTGTGTAAACCCTTTAATCAACCCCCGTGCTTGGTCAATCCCAGGGAGGGCGGAGACCCCGTGTAACCTGGGGTGGGAAGATGGTTTTCAATCTTTGTAATCAAGTAAGGCAAATCCAAGTGTCCAAACCCTTTTGAATGATTTCTTTACAAACATATCTTTCTTTCACCGTGTATTTGATTTTTAAGCGCAGTTAACGTACCATGAACTTGAACGTTTCCAAGCTATGGAAGGTAACGAAGAGTTGGTATTTACAGCGGTGTGACTTTCAGTCCTACGGGTCCAAAAGCAAGATTACATGGCTTATAATAAAGTTATCAGAACAAAATCTTTTGTCAGGCGCGGTGTATGAAATGATGAAATATTAGGAGTCTAAATGTAAACAACACGTTACTGCAGGTAAATGAGCTGGGTGCCTGTTAACTGAGTTTGCATCACAACTGTTACTTAAAAGGAGGTGTCAGCACTTCCCTGGCTGTGAACTGGCAGCTCTGCCTGAGGCCACTGACTTTATTTGGTACCAAAAGATCTGTGCCTGAGAGGGTTGTCAAAAACAATGAAGATCTTAGAGGCAAGCAGTTAAGAGAGGGCTAGTGGCTCCATGATGCTAACAGCAGAAAGCACAGTGGCAGACCAGTCCAAAGTCTAACACAGAATTGAGGAAAGAGCTGAGAAGAGCCCTCCTGGGACCCCACTTATCCCTGGGGTCCAGGAGACTGTGGGCGTGGACTTAATCAGAGTGGGATGTGCACAGACTTGAAAGCATTCTCCAGGCCATACCAGATCCTCAGCAAAGAGCAGTGGGCTTACTGGGCGCACAGACCCACCCAACAAACACTGCTGAATGTGTGTTATACACGTGTTCAGAGAGCTAGAGGAACCCACATGTAGAGGGTTGAAGGGACATGCATGAGAAAAATGGCTCATCAGACAGAGACTAACTGATAGGGGGATAAACATGACAAAAAAGAATCAAGTGGAAATTCTGGAGTCAAAAACTACAGTGGAATGAAAATATTTACCAGAGAGGTCAATGGTAGATTTGAGTTGAGAGAAGGCAAAAAATGAGTGAAGACAGATCAATAAAGACTATGAAATTGAGAAACAGAGAAAAAGGAAGGAAAATGAACAGAGCCTCAGAGGAATGTGGGACATCACTAAGTGTACCAACATATGCCTAATGGGAGTCCCAGCAGAGGAGAGAGAAAAGGGACAGAAAAAATATTTTAAGAATTAAGGGCTGGGAACTTCCCCCAATTTGATGAAAAACATTTATCTAAGAACACACATCCAAGAAGCAGGACAAATTCAAAGTAGGAAAAATGCAAAGAGATCCACACCCAGACACATCACAGTCAAAATGGGGAAAGCCAAAGAGAGAAGGAGAAATCTTGACAGAAGGGAGCTGAGGTTCAGGCTGTCACACCCCCCCAGGTCCAACCACCCACGGAACGTGCCCCTGCCTCTCCCCACGTCTCCCCAGGCGTCTGCGGGTGGGATCGTGGGATCCTCACAGCGCACGGTATTTCTGGCTGGCTCTAAAGTAACACAGTTCTATGATAGTCCTTGTCATTAAGCAACCCTTTAATTAAGTTGTGAAATAAAACACCCATAAAAGTGCACAAGATGAATGTCGGTGGGTAAAACTAAGCAATGGAGATGGAAGCCAGAACTGTGGTTACCCCCTGGCTGGGAAGGGACCTGAGGGAACCTTCTGGGCTGCTGGAAATGTTCTGTGTGTGGTTAGCACACCGTGGCCCATGGGCTAAATCCTGCCCACCGCCTGATTTCTTAACAACAGTTATATTGGAACACAGCCATGCCCATTCATTTATACACGGCGTGACCCACAAGCCCTAAAACTTTTATCATCTGGCCCTTTATGGGAAGTTTGCCAACTTTTCTCTGTATCTTGACTTGGGGAGTTGTTTTATATATATATATATATATATATATATATGAACATATAGTCATATAAATGTAAAGTCACTGAGCTGCAGAAGACTTTTCAAGCTTTATAGTATTTTGTGGTATCTTCATAAAAATAAAAAAAACTTAAAATGTGTTACACTTTTTATAGTTCCCTGTACTGAACAGTCATTTGAAAGCTTGTCTTTTTTAGAATGAAATAATGCCATGTGCAGCAATATGGATGGACCTGGAGATGATCATACCAAGTGACGTAAGTCAGACAAATACCATATGATCTCACTTGTATGTAGAATCTGAAAAAAAAAAAATGATACAAATGAACTTATTTACAAAACAGAAACAGACTCACAGACATAGAAAAAAACTTACGGTTGCCAAAGAGGGGAGGAGGGTTAAATTAGGAGTTTGAAATTAGCACATACAAAGTTTATTTTGTATAAAATAGACAAACAACAAGGTCCTACTGTAGAGCACAGGGAAGTATATTCGATATCTTGTAATAACTTGTGTTGAGAAAGAATGTATGTATGCGTAACTGAATCACTGTGCTGTGCACCAGAAACTAACACATTATAAATCATCTGTACTTCAATAAAAATTTTTTTGTAAAATGTTAAAAAAAAAAAAGCTTCCTTTTTTCTCTAAACATAGCAAGCCAACTTGCTTGATTTTACCTGATTATTTACATGAAAACTCTGAGGCTGTCTCCCACCTGACGCTTCCACTGCATCTCACCCGCAGTACCATTTCCCCTACTGTTTGGATGATGGATAATTTTGACCTGTGCTCTTCATGGCCCTTAAACACCCATCTGTGGGGCTTCCTGAGGCGGTTACAGACAAGCGACATCCATCCTGGTAATTTTTCCATAAATCTGAAACTTACCTTAAAAAAAGGTTTTATTTTTTTAAGTTCACTTAAAAAAATTAAATAGCAAGGTGGAATAGACGTAACCAAAGGCTTATTAGCTCGATAGGGTGTTTTTATAAAATTTATGGAAAATAAATTTTACCTTAACGGGTATTTTACAGCCTCCTAAGGCTTAATTATTAGCCAAAGAAATATAATTATCCTAGTTCAAACATACTAAAAAAAAAAAAAAAAAAGCCAGGAAAAAGTAATCTTACTACAGGACAAAAATGTTTAGGGCTATTATGTATTTATTGAACTAGTCTTTCTTCTGTCTTTTGATGAAACAGGAATGCTTGGCAAGTCTGAACACAGTTAACAGCTTCCAATTCCTCTTAGAATCAAATCCAAAGTCCTCCACATTCAGTCCTCCATCACCTACCCCGTCCCATCCTATGCTAGCCTCCCGCCGCCTTCACTGACCGGGCCCTGCTGCTGTGAGAGCCTTCACGTCTGCGGGCCCCGCCCTTGGCTGGCATGTCACCCAGTGCCAGCAGCAAAGCACCCCAGCACTCAGTGGCTTCCAACAACCCTCCCCCTGCCCCTCGTGATTCTGAGTCAGCTGCCTGGGTGAGCCGGGCTGGGTGAGTGCTGGCGCGGGGCTGGGACACGTTTCCCCAGCAGGTTCCTTCCTTGGGATCCAAGAGTAGAAATACTGCTTGATCAAAGCAAGTTACTCCTGGTCCCCACCTGGCAGTGGGGGGCAGACTCCACCTCTTGACAGAGGGACAACAGAAACCACGTAGCCCTTTACAATCCGCAGCACAGGATGCTTTTCCTGAGCTGCTCCCTGTCTCCCCTCCTCCCGGGGCCTCTCCTCGCCCCCGTCCCCCACCTCACTGGGCTGCCACCTGGTTCCAGGTTCTTCCAGTCCTCACGCTCCCTTCTCACAGAGCAGGAACTTGTTAACTCTCATCTTCATCTTTTCTGCACAACGGGGGAGACAACCAAGTTCAGAAGCCGGGCGGTGCAGAACACTTCACTCGGCAACAAGCACTTGAGCAAAAATGATCTAAATAGAAGTGAGATTTTTTTTTTTGTCTTTCCTGTCCAGACAAAAAAGTGAAAGATCTACTTTGTTAAGTTCAAGGGAGACAGTTACTTGAGGCTTTTCCAAGTTAATTAATTCAGAGCTTCAGTCTCCAACAAGAAGATACCATTAAAAAATTAACTTTTTCAAGATCACCCCAAACACAAATAATCCTTCAACCAAATCTGGTCAGTTATTTGTCAGGAAAGCTTACCCAGGATAAGGCTGGGGGGCCCGGGTCTCCCTGTCTGGAAGTGCAGGCGCACTCAGTGAGCAGCCCTGCCCATTAGGACCCGCGTACACGGGGTGGCTCTGGGCACCCACCGCTTCCCGCAGGGGCCAGGTGCGGCTGGACCGCCAGGATCAGGCCTGACCCCAACAACCCAGGTACAGGAGGTGGTGCTATAAAGAATAAATAACACTTTCCATATAGTCTACTCATAAAAAGACATCAAGGCATTAGAGTGTTTTCCATTTTATTTTTTAAGAATGACAGACCTACTCCAGCATTTTACTCATTTTATTTAAATAAGGATAAGGCTACTTGAAAGACTTTACATACAAAAATGTACATTACAAGGTTAAACTTTCTGTACCGAGTTACAAAACTTGCACAAGCATTTAATAAAAGAGCACACTTGAAAACATTGACCATTTTGGAGCCTCTAAAAATGATGAAGTTCCACAGCAGTACGCAGAGGAAGCTCTGACACACATATGACTTAATCTACTGGCAGTTTTACTTAATGTAAGTTTTTAAAAGGTCGTTGCTATTGAATGAGTCTCTAGATCAGTTTCAGAATCATCCCTCAAAACTGAAGTCAACCAGAACACTGCTGCGAGCAATGATTACAGCTGTGAAGAACTTTAATACTAGCAGAAACGTGATGGGCTTCTAGTCGTGGGAACCAGCCTTGCCCAGTGCCGGCAGCCACCCGGAGCAGCAGGCCGCCCGGGAAGGCGCGGCGCTGCACAGCCCGGGGGCAGGCCAGCGCCCTGGTGCTACGGGGCTTCTGCAGACCCGCCGCGTCTGTGGTTCTGGCTCCAGCCCCAGGGAACCAGCGGGCCAAGGATTACAATCTGCAAACCTAGGCCTGGGGCTGAGGGTCTGCAGAGCAGACAGTGGAGGAAGGAGGGGAGCAGAGAGTGAGACCACAGGAAAGGGGATAGGAAAAGGGGGAACCGGGGACAAGAGGGAGCGGCAGGGAGGAAGGAGAGCACGGGCCACGGGAGGAAGGGACTCGATGGCCCCCCGCGCTCTGCCCCCAAGAGAGTCCAAGCAACCAGATCTGCCCACATCAGCAGGCGAGGAGCCGTCCGGGTGTTTGCTGCTCAGGTCGAGGCCTGGAATCTAAAGCCTGCAAAGCGACACGCGAGATGCCACCGTCTGCGGAGCCGTGTCCACGCCCCTGGCGGGTCGGTGCCCGGGCGCTGGAGTTCGTGACACAGCACTCGACACAGGCTTTTCCCACTCAGAATAGCTCGGGAAGGCGCTGCATGAGCACTGACTGAGTGTTCATAGGATAAACTTCAATTTGAAGCAACGAGGTTACACAGTACAGCTGTTATTACCAACCTACTCTGTAAGTTAAATACGCAAATTAAAAATTAATTTCACTGAGTAACTAAAAATAATTTTCCACTGACTTAAAACCGTCAAATGGCTAACTCTCTCAACTAAGAGAGAAATGCAGATGGAAGAGAAAACTGAACAGAAAATACAATTCGGCATTCTGCCCTAAAACCTGCGCTTTTACAACCTTCTTCAGTGCACAGTATGTACAGGATGACGGCTGTCCTTCAAAAACGTTACAAACGCCAGCCCCGCAGACAGCCACACGTTTACCACTTCACCATCACATGAACAGTTTACACAGCCTTAGCGCCTGTCAGTTTTGTCTTAGGTGTACAGATTTACAGTCTGGATAAAGGCAGAAAAGCTAAAAACTGCAGGGTTAAAGTTTTAGTACAGTACTTACCTGCAAGGCTGAATTAACTTTTTGTAAGGCTATTCAATAGCTGAACCAAGAAGCTTGTTTTAACAAATCAAAGGCATGAATTGCTGTAAAAAGTACCGAGAAGCCAGACCCCAACGAGAAGAGCAACCACACAGGGAGGCGTGCACGCTGCCCCCGCCCTTGGTTACAAACACCGGCAGAAAGGTGGGCACGGAACCCGTGAACACGAAGACCCTACTCTCCCGACTCTCACTGCCCAAGGGGGTGACGGCACATGACACAAACGACACCTCCTCGTGTGACAGTGCCGGAAGCCCGTCTGGCCGCGGGGATCTGACTCAGCACCCCCTCTTCGCCGAGTCCCCTCCCCGCCAGGATTCCTGGACTCTCCCGTCCCAGAATTCTACCCCCGTTCCTCTGCTGTGACCTCCCTGCCATCAGGGACCACCTCTAACGTGACTGCTTCACCTGGAGACTTTAAGGACAGCTTCACTCTGAAAAGGTTACGCTTCCAGGAGCTGAGGGAGCTCCCAGACGCGCAGGGGGCGCGGGCAGGGCAGGACCGTGTGGGGGCCGGTCTACTCTCAACAAGCCACCTCTGTTATGACTGGACAGAAGGAGCAATGGCAGGCACTGATGACCCCTTTGGATTTTTCTGGAAAGAAGGACGGGAGCACTTCGAGGACAGCAGCGCTGCCTGCCTGTCCTGCCTGGGCGACTGGCAGCACTACAAGCACGCTTCCTGTGGTGAGCCTCGAGGATGGGCTTGGCAGGATTTATTAAAATATTGCGATGAACTCTTATTTCTTTTGCATGGGAAACGAAAGAAAGCTTCTAAAAGATTTGATTTTTAAAAAAATCTCAAATTTCCCCAAAGACCAAAACAGACTAATGAAAATAATTCCTAGAATTCACTGAATGCTTTATACCAGACTAGCAGCTAATTATTAGACTGGAGTCAAATAAATGATTTCTACTAAACTGATTGTTTAAAAAGAAATTTTTTCCTAATCAAGGCATGAAAGGCAAGAATTTTTTCTTTTAAAGGAAGGAAGGGAGGGAGAAAGAGAAAGGAAAGGACTTTATTTTTTGAACCTAATTTAAACCTCTTAAGAAAATTCCACAATAATCAAGATCTCTGTAAATACTGTCAATATATGTGAACTTGTGTGAAAAACTACAGTTACAGTTATATTTACATTTTTGGAAACTTCCGCTCACGGCCACGTAACGTGCTGTATCTTCCTCTTTGCTTCTGGGGGCTTCAGGCTATTCTGAAAAGACATGAACAGAAATCAGCTTAGCCTTGCAGAAACGTCAGAGGATGCCCGAAGTGAACATTTTAAGTCACCAAGGCTGGCCACTCTGCACCTGGTGGGGCAGCTCCCGGAGAGAGGAAAAGGGGCCCAGCCCCACTCCCTTTTCCAGCTCTGGTTCCCAGATGTCTACACAGCGGACTCACCCAGGGCTGGGCGCTGATGATCGTGCCCTGGCCGGGGCCTTCTCCCAGGGCCAGCCCAGTCAGCACCCACTGAGGTGGCTGAGGGGCTCTGACCTCTGTTTGGGTTTTCTGGAAGCCCCCCCAGGTGAGCTAAGGTACAATCAGAGTTGAGAACCACTGACCACTCCCTCCCTGCCGAGCTCTCTTCTCCCCCAACTCACAACCTGAGACCTTAATACAAGACTTAAAAGGAAAAAAACCCACACCTCTGAAAGAGTAGTAATTTTCTAAGTAGAAAAATATGTTTTAAAGAGACTGGAAAAGAAAAAAATCATGGAAACTCACTTCCAGCAATACTGGAGGTCTGGCCGGCTCCCGGCCCCCTCCTGCTCCCACAACCGTGACGATGCTGGACCAGTGTCACAATAAGGCTGCGCTCGGGGTCAGACAGGCCCGCACTCAACTGCAGACTGGCTGCTGCTAACCATGGAACCCGCATGAGTTTATTTCAACAGCTAAGCTGCTGCTCCTGCACCCGTGAGGTGGGAGTGATGACAGTGCCCACTTGTGACGGTGGCAAAAGGAGTCACGGAGCTGCTGAGGGCCCTGGGCGGGCCACACACACAGGGGCTGCTGTTTTGAGTGTCTGAACCACTCTGAGTTGCAATTCCTCTGACACACAACTTGAAGATACTAGAGCGCACGGGCAGAGGGTCCGTGTCCCCTCAGACTCTTACGCTGAAACCTAACCCCTGAAGTGATGGTGTCTGGAGGTGGGGCCCTTGGGAGGCGATCAGGTCGTGAGGGTGGAGCCTCATGACGGGGATTACTGCCCTCATGAGGGACCCCAAGAGCGCCCCGCACCCCCTACCACGCGAGCACACAGTGAGAAGCAGGGGACCGTGACCCAGGAAGTGGGCCTTACCAGACCCTGACTCTGCAGGGGCCTTGGTTTTGGGCTTCTGGCCTCCAGAACTGTAGGAAATAAATGTATACTGTTTGAGCCATCCAGTCAACGGAATTTTCTGTTATACCAGCCTGAACAAACTAAGACAAGGAATAAAAGCTATAAAACTGCCGGGCGTTTAAAAGAGAAACACTTCTCTGAGAAACCCAGGGAAAGATTGAACACATACACACAATCTCATCATCAAAGCGAACCGTGGACCCACACGGGTCTGCGTGAGAGAGCTGAGCACTGAAGTCTGTGGGCGCACGAGAGGGCCGCACCTGCAGAGCCGCCCCGTCCTCCCAGGTGGTGAGGGGCGCATGCTGAAGACCCCGGTGTGGCTTGGAGGGGAGTGCCAAACAGACAGACTCAAGGTCAAGCTGTAAAACACGACTTAATCCACGGGTGACCCTGGACACCTCAGTTAGCATTCTGAGCCTCACTAACAAAGGAATATTCCTTTCAGCTCCAAGACAGATAAAGGATCTCGATGAGGAAAACTGAGAAAAAGTGCCTAAGAGACTCTCTTTTTACACACTCTAGGCAGAAATAAACCGAGTGCACTTTAAAAAGTATTAGCATATCATCATGGATTTTAAATTCCAGGGCCTCAGTCACATGACAAAAGAGAGGTAAAAATAAGAGACAGATTATTGAAGGCTTCGAGAACGGCGTGAGGCAGAGCGGACTGACGGGCCTCCGCCACCACGTCTCCCGTTGGCATGGAAACCCGACACTCACCGCGGCCTCGGCATCCTCCCGAGGGGCAGCTGCTCGCTTTAACTTCACCGGGGTCGTTCCAACGGGCGACAAAGGTGGCGACTTCACGGGCCCCGGAGGGCTTTTCCTATGCGTTAAGTCATGGTTCTGCTTAGTGTCATTATTATTGTGTTCCATCTTATTGTTCGTAGGCAAATTGGAAGACAAAATTAGGGGTGAAACACTTGCAGAGGAATCTGACAATTTCCGAAAGGCACTGCTGGGGGCGCGTGCCGGTGGCGGGGGCCTGGGCCGGCCGCTGTCCGTGTCCTCCGTCCTCCTCACCTTGATGCTCGCGCTCGTGGAGCTTCCCTCAAGCATGACAAGGGCTCTCTTTCGTAGACCATCGACGGTGCCACTCCTGAAACTGAAGAGATGTGTTCCTGAAAAATACCGTCTGGGTGGTAAACCAGTCCCCTGGAACTCAAAAGCTAAAACAATGACCAGAACAGACTTCCTGGTGAGACTCAGCCACTGTAAGTAGGACAACTGGAAATAAAATTTCCTGTGTTTACCCTAAATGAAATGATACTTGTCTAGTGCTCTGAAGTTTAAAATATTTATTTACAAGAAATTTAAAATTAGCTTTCATGTATACATAAGATGCAGGTACTTTTAAAACATCAATCCACCAACTAACCCCAAAACTTAAAACATGATTTCCTAGTAATTAAAAAGTTTTAATTTTTAAAAATCACCATTTATTGATAGGGTTATCCTGATGTATCAGTGATTACTTAGAGAAGGTAACAAACTATGAAACTATACCAAACTACTGTAGCAGCAGTCTGCAGACAATGAGATAGGACACTCCATTCCATTCATTAAAGGCCTTTAAAGCCAAGGCATTTTCTAAACTAACTGTAACTGTAACATCTGTGTAATTTTAATTTTGAAATTTCCTGAAATTTAAAACTTTTAAACAGTGTACCGGAAACTGTATGACTTTGTCTTCAATTCTGTTTTGTTCAAAGACCTCAGAGTCTTGCCTGACCCTACTTTTTTTTCTCACAATTCAGTAAACTCTGTTGATTCTACCTCCAAAACACGTGCCACCCACTGCTTACCAAGTCCACTACCTCAGTTAGTCACCTCCGTCAACCGCCTGGGTTATAGCTCAGCCTCCCAAGTGGTTTCCCAACCTCAAACCACTTCTCAGTACAGCAGCCACAGTGTCATCACTCTGCTTAAAATCCTCCAGTGGCCTCCTGTCTCAGCACCATGCCAGGGTTCTTACAAGACGGACAATCCTCTGCACTCACTCCAGGCCACATCCTCCCAGACCCTCCCTTGATTCTCTCGCTAGGCCCTGGCGGCCTCTTTGCTGTTCCTGGTGGACCGTGTGGACGCGCTCCTGCCTGGGCGCCCGTGTTCCGCCAGGAGGGCCAGCTCACCCCCTCCTGCCTCAGGTCTGGCTGAAGTGTCCTTTCTCAGGGAGGTGGTCCCGGCCACTTCACCTAAAACTGTAACCCCTCTCCCTGTGTCACTTGTCTCCTTAGCACTGATCATAAGGTAACATACTATGTAGTTTACTTTTTAATTATGTTTCCCCCAATCAAAACATAAGCAGGGAACTGTCAGTCTTACTCCTGCTGTAAGCACAGTGCCTGGTGCTCAGGAAATTGCGGCTGAGTAAATCAGTATTTTTACCTACATTTACCTGGGAAAAAAGGAAAGCAAAACTGTTCAGTCATGTAACATGATAATCAGAACCACCAAAAAGTACCTTTTAGTCTCATTTTTTGTCTCATGTTGTTCCCTTTTCTTTTCCATCATTTTCCCCCATCTGTTCTTTGGCAGATCTCTCCGAGGCAGTGGTATCGCGTGCTGAACGTAAAGATCAGTAAGGCTGTCTTTGTTTACTCTCACGTCATTTTCAACAGCTATGTTCTTCTGTGGAAAAGGAAACAAAAGTAATTTCAAAACAGCATCCTTCATTTTAGTAACGAACTCACGACCCACCTACCAGGGCAACAAATACTACTACTGAGACAAGCAGCATAGAGCACTCTCAGTGCTGGACACGAGCCTAGGATCCTACAGGAGACGGCAAGGAGCAGCGCTGTGAAGGGGCTGCGCTCTTCACACACTCAGTTCAGCCTCATCTTAAAGACAAGGCCACGTGTCCTCGGTATGACAAGGGCTGCTGTCCATCCTGCTCAGCCCACACACTGCGCACAAAGACTGTCTCCAGTAATGTCATCTTAAGATTTGGAGGGAAATAAAAATGGGGGAGGGTCTGGGGAGACCAGATAAAAGAAAGCGAATGATGACAATTACTACATTCTGTGAAAACCTTGCCTACAGTGCTGCCACCGCGACCAGGTGAATGGGCTGGGGACTCGCCCTGTACACCATTCCCCTTCCTCCCCCAACAGTGCTTCTTAAACTGAAGTTAACCACCCAGACTTCAAATAGCCCTGTGGATGGGAACTGACGATGGTCCTGACAGCAGCACATGGGCAGAACAAGCAGCCCCTCACATCTGTGCCGGCTCTTTCAAGGAACTTCCAGCCCTGCCCAACCACCCCTCTCTGCAACACTTCATTCCTCCTCATCTTCCAATTTGTTCTCAACGTAACAGAAGACATATAGCACAAGGCACAGGAGCAGTCACAGACATAATTTGGATTTGGGAAGGAAAATAAGGCTGGAAATGACATCATGGGCTCAAAAGCAATTCAGGAAGGTTGGAAACATTTACGTTCAGTACAACATAAGCAAATCAAATCCGCGTCCTATGATAAACTTAACCCTGTTCTTTTTATTCTTCAGAATTTAAAAGCACAAACTTGTTTTGTTTCTGATACTGGACCATTCTTTGTTATCAATTTTCACCCTGTACTCACTCAGAGGTATGGGGAAGCCCCGGGGGTCCTCTTGGACAACAATCCTGGAGAATCCACAGGCACGTTAGTTTGGGAAGCACTGCTCCAGGACAGTGGCTCTCAAACTGTGGTTTCCAGGCTAGCAGCAAGAACTTGTTAAAAACGGCAACTTTCAGGCCACACTCCAAAACTCTGGGGATGGAGCCCAGCAGTCTTGTTTTCACAAGCCCTGGGATGATTCTGATTTACTTAAAAAGTTTGAGAACCAGAGATGAGAAAGGGAACATTCCCTATAATAATCTACTGGGGGGAGGGGTGCTTGAGGAAATCAGAGAAAGAGTACTGAGGCGAAAACACAAGGAAACCAACAAAATATGCCACCTAAAAGCCCCAAAAAGCGTTCAGTAATTCTCTACCACTTTAAACAGCACTTATCGCTGTTCTTGGTCGCATTTTCCGTCTGCTGTCAGAAGCCACATCGGCTGAAAAAGAGCAGACGCTGCATGGAGGGCCTGGAACCCCGAGCTGTCCTGCTGCACCCCCCTCGACGGTGCGGCCTCAGGTAGTCACCTCGCCGCTCCGGGGTTCAGCTTCCCCTCCTTGAATGCGGTGAGGGCGGAGGACGGGAGGCTTCTCCGAGGCCTCCCCCTTCATTCCTACCGCACGACCCTCCCTGGCCCCTCTCCTCCGCAGGCCCGTGCTCACAGCCAGGCCGCGGGGGTCGCCAGGGACGCCCCTGCCCGAGCCGTCAGGGCCCCAGCAGCTCCTGGCCGTCTAAGGACGCGTCCTTCCTGGCTGATCGGCGGCGTGAGGCGGCCCGGCCGGTCCCCGCGCGCTTGGCAGCGGGCGTGTCCGGCGCCGCCGCCGATCACCCGGGCGAGCTCAAGTCCAAGCACCTCCGCCGAGCAGGCCCGTCGTCCCCGCGCGCCGCACCTGCTCCAGGGTGAGGAGAAGGAACTCCTGGGACAGCAGCTCCGGGTGCAGCAGGAGCTCCGAATCCGCGCAGCCGCGGCCCGCCACATCCCCCGCCATCGTCGTCGCCAGGAGACCCCGGCCGGCTACCCACAAGGCCCCGCGAGGAAGCGTCCCGGAAGTGACGCGCGCCGGGCGGGGTCCCGGGTGTGTCGTCACTCAGGTGCGCCACACGCCGGGGAGCACCCGGGGAGCGAAACAGGTAAAAGGGCTGTGTGCGGAAGACCGGATTGGCGTTTCAAGTCAGGCAGGAAGAGAGGGAAAGGCGACGTCCACCGAGCTGGCCACGATTGGTTGCGCCTGGTCGCGCCTCCTGTGACATCAGGGGCAGAGACCAATGGGAGTCCCAGGACTGTCTCGCGGGAAGGAGGTGTGGGAGGCCGAGATACGTTACCTCAAATATGTCGCTTGTCGCGTCTGGGAGCTTCTTGGTTTTTTCTTTTGAGCGTTTTATGGCTTATTTCCTAATCCTCCTTCGGTATGAAGTAAGGCCGGAGGCTCTGACTCCCTGACGCCCCGGCGCCTCGCACGTAGTAGGCCCTAAGGTGTGTGTTCCCTGAAATAAGACTCCGAGTGAACCTGCTCACGTAGGGAGATAGCGGCCAGCCGAGGAGCCGGCGACACGGCCGCTCTCTCGTTCGGGTTCCGTACCTGCGACAGGAAGATGACAGCGCCCCTCCCAGTGCTTCGAGATGGGAGCCCAAGCAGGGGGCGGCCCCCCTGCTGCCAGTATCTGGGGGTTTGCGGTAGCTGTTGATGGTCCTCCAGGGAGAGAGGTGGCAAGATGGGGGGGCGGGGGGAAGAGCTCGTCAGAGCCTGGAAACGTGGCTCCCCGTCCTTGCTGTGTTCCTTCTCCCTGTGGTTTCCAGGACCAGTCACCTAACATGACGCCTCAAGCTCTTCATCACCAAAAATGTTTTGCGGCAGGTAAGATCTGTACTCCCCACCAACTCAGTATTTCCCAGTTTAAAACTAAAATCAGTTCCCTGCTTAAAACTAAATCCATGTAGATAATTCTTGGTGCCGCTGAAGCAAAATCTCAGGATAGAGGCAGTGTCCCCTGGGCAGAAGAAAAAAATCAAAGAGTCAGAGAGGAGGGAATAGAATAAGGTTCTGACAGCCCTCCCCACTCCAGGGGAAGGAGAGACTATGATTTCGGTAACGCCTACCCTCACTCCTCCCCAGGCAGTGCCTTGGAGAGTGGAGCCTCAGAGAATATGCGGTCTGCTGACTGTGTGTGCGGGTTTTTAAAATTTTTATTTTTATTGAAGTGTGGTTGATTTACAACGTTGTGTTTCAGGTGTACAGCAAAGTGATTCAGTTGTACATATGCATATATTTACTTACTCAGTTTCTTTTCCAATATAGATTATTACAAGATATTGACTATAGTTCCCTGTGCTATATAGTAGATCTTTGTTATTTATCTGTTTTATATACAATAGTGTGTATGTTAATCCCAAACTCCTAATGCTGACTATTTTAATCAGAGTTTCCAAGTAGGAAGTAGGGTGGGGGAGAATTTGCATTTCTAACCAGTTCCGAGGTGATCTTTCAAATACGTCTAGGTAGAGAGGCCACCTCACAGAGACTCCTGCAACATGGAAGGACAAGAAAGACACAGACATCCCTGACCCTCAAGCCAGGCAGTGATCGGAGGGGCCAGGCTTGTCAGCACGGAAACCAAAAGACTGAAAACCAAACACCAGAGTGGACAAAGAACATCTCAGATTTTGTGTGGGGGCCAGTAATGTAAGGATCTGATGTCTCCTGCTTCTCCTCATCTTGGGACTTCAGAAGTTCCCTAATCTAAGCACAGCCCTGAGGAAAGGGGCTGGCCTCCACTGGTAAGATTATTGTCACTGTAGCGGAGTGGGGGCTAAAGCAGAATAAAGTTCAGTTACAGAAAAAAATTCTGTTACACATTTGAGTTTGTAGATTAAACTTTTTTCCTGCTACGGTATTACCTGTGAGTGTTATATAGTAACCATAAATGTTTATGTTTAATGATGCGAATTTTCCCTTCACTCAAAGATCATGAGGTTTTTATTAACACTTTGATTTGGTGCCTGTAGTTGACAAGTCAAAGCTGAGGGAAACCAACAAAAACTGCCCTACCTGGCATCATCACCTCACTAGGTTATGAGTTCCTCTAGGACAGGGTCCGTACACTTCCTTTGAACCTCCCAGCTGGTCCCTAGCATGCCCCAAGCTTGCACTTAGTGCCTCAGTCAGTGTCTTGAATGAGAGAATGATGAACAAAATTTATACTGAGAACTTGGGTGTTGATTCTCCTAGTTGGTGGTGTAATATTTAAGATATTTATGTTATGAATATTTTATCCGATATATTGTCAACAGTACATCTGAGCATAAATGAAATTAAGGAGCTTCAAAGTGAATATAATAATTTAGAAAACACTTCACATTTTGGACCCGTGTTTTTAGCTATTTAAAACTACAGTTCTGCTTTGAGTTTCAAATAATTACCTTCAGTACCATGATAGTATTTTTTGTTATTGTCATTTCTCATTCTTTTTACAATCAGATCATACTGAAGATGCATTTATGTACTTAAAATACTGGCTTTCTTGTGGAACCCATCTCAGAGCTCAACTCTGTGATGGACTCCTTGAAACAGTGTCTCTTTCATCTTCGGGTTCTCAGCACGTAGCGCCACACCTGGCACATAGTATAAGAATAGGAAGTGTGTGCTCACTGGATGTGAGTAAGCCTTTCCTGATCCTCAGACACGTCTGATTAGGTGGGTATGTTTTCCACATATCTCATTAAATCACTGGTTCTCAAAATTGTGTGAGCATTAGAATTACCTGGAGAGCTTGCAAAAATAGTTTACTGGGCCCCACAACCCAAGTTTCTGACTTAGGAGGTTTGAAGTGGGGACACAGGAATTTGCATTTCCAACAAGTTTTAAGGTGATGTTGACACTGTTGATTTTGGAACATGCTTTCTAAACTACCGCACTAAATTAAGCTGCTTGAAGGCAGGGGCTGTGTTTTCCGCATTTCAGAATCTCAAGCAGCCTCTGCCCTGGTACCTGGTACATGGAGCTGCCCAAGAAGTGGTTGATTTGAATAACAGTTCCAAAAGCTTATTGAACTGACTCTAGATTACAAGTATATGAATATACATGTATGTATTATTAAATGAGCTAATCTTCATAAAAGCTTTTAAAACATGGCACGTAGTAAGATGTGTCTGCTTTAAAAGAAAAAAAAAACCAAATGTAACCTTTCTTTGCTTAACCTTATCTTGTAAAATGGTACCCAGATGTGCCAAATGTGTACTCTAAATAAAAGAGCTTATAAATTCAAGTAACAGAATCTTTGCATTAAAAGCTTCTTTTAAAGATGAGCTAGTTTATTGAGCATCAGAAATTTTAAAAAGTAGTTGAGTGCCTCCTATTTGCAGACAGACAGCAAGAACCTGAGGGACACACTTGTTGCCCCCGGGAGCTTAGAGCCACCAAGGAAGTGAGGAACCCAGTGTAAGTGTGAGGATGTTAAGTTTTAAGGTGGCAACTATTAAAGTGTTCTGTTGTATCTGTTCAGCTCTTAATCCTCATTAGTCTATTAGAACACACTTTTTCCATATTCTGTAAAATAGTCTTAACAGGATTAGTATGGGCCCATGGGATATTTTAACAAATATTAATAAATAAAGTTAACTAATAATTCCTTTGAAAAACATGACTGATAATTCCTAAATGCAGCCAATTGAAACAACGAGGAACTTAGAAGCAGCCTGCTGCTGATCTTTGCATGTTTACAGAATAACGTGGAGGGTCCTGCCATGTGTGAAATAGACACCCCAGAAGGGTCAGCAAGAGAAATGTTTGTAGATGGAATAACATGCACAGGTGGGGTTTGCCATTTTAAGAATCTCACCGCAAATCCTTTCAGAAAGGAAATAGTTATTTCTGAATGATCTCCTGTCACTCCCCTTTTTGGTTAACACATTTTCATGCCTAGATTTTTAAAGCAGAACTCAAATGTGGTCATAAACCATGTGATCAATAGAACTTAACGTTATACGTGAAACATTTTACGGAGTTGTTGGGCTCTGGGTTCTTATCACTGCTCTGTTCTTACTACCGTGGAATTTGGCAGAAGTCTTTCCCTTCTTGACTCTGTTCGCCTGTACCGTGGGGAAATTAGTGGTGCCTACTTTGTAAGGCTACAGCAAGGTTTAAGTGAGATTACCGCTGTACGGCGCTCAGCCCGGTGTCCAACAGTCACTAGGTGTTAGCTTTGCAGCTAATCTCACGCCGGGGCATGGTAAAAAGTGCAGAGTGGATCCTAGGCCCAGCTGGCCAGTGATGACCTGACAGCCAGTCACGTATTCTCCGGGGCCTGGACAAGTGGGGAGACGGGGCTGAATTTACCCCGAGGTCCTCAGCTCCCTGGCTCCCTTGGCTGCCAGCCTCCTTAGACCTTAGTCGCAGGCCCTTGAAGCACAGGTAGCTCTACACTCAGGAACCCCGTTCCCTGCCCAGAGGCTGGGCAAGGGGCACAGGTCCTACTGGGTCAGAGCTGATGCACCATCTGGGGCTGGGGCACGCGTGTGGCCATGAACTCAGAAGGGAAGTGGGTAAAAGACAGGCCACGAAAGAGTAAATTCCTTCATTCAACTTTTTTGGGGGGTCATTTCTTTTTCTGTCTTTGAGACAGAAGCCCACAGAGTAGACTCTGGTATCTGCCTCCGGGTGTGGGATGTCATCTTTGTTTTGTAAGCCCCAGGTGCAGGGGGAACCCTGAGGCCACAGGTGGGTTCCAAAGTCAGGGAAAATCATTGGGAAAAATAGGCTTTTTATGTGCTAATAATCGAGCTCTGACAGCTCTGGAGGGAGCTTTTGGGTTTTGACTGTATTGAAGCTAGGCTCATGGATTCACCCTGACTAGGACTCTTCGCTGCGGCTTGATCCAGGGGAATAGCTATCCACGGGTTTTCTTTCCTAGAAGGGGTAAAGCAGTGCCAGGCCTCGGCGCTTCAGAAAGGACCCCCGGATCCTGGGCCGCTGTGGGCCCAGGGGGCGGGGTGGCCGGACATCTCAGCTCCTCAGGGGCCACCAGCTGTCAGCTCCTTGTCCGACTGTGTCAGGCGGCAGCGCGGTCCAGCCCTTCCCAGGCCTGATGGACGCGGGGCCTCGTTCACTCGCTGGTTGGGCCGAGCTTCCCGAGCGCCGGCACTGCCCAGCGCGGCCGCGGTGCTGGAAGCGGGCGGGGAGCAGAAGGCATGGCCCGCGGGGGCCCCCCGGCCGCGTGACCGACCCCAGCGCGCGCCGGGCAGGCTTGCAGCGAGCGCGCGGCCGGATCGCCCCGGGCGGGAGCGCCAGGCCCCCGCAGATCGGGCCGTGCGGCCGGAGGAGCGCCCCGGGCTGGCCAGCCCAGGGCGGGGTCTCTCAACGACGCGGGGCCGCAGGCCGGACGGGGCCCGGCGCTCCCGCCCTCGGCCGCCCACGTGACGGGAAGCGGCGGGGCCGGGCCGGAGCCGGGGCCGGGGCCCAGGAGCGCGCGGCCCGGAGCGCCGGGCCCGGAGCGGCCGGAGCGCGGGCCGGTGAGTGCGGGCTGGGAGCGCGGAAGGGGCCGGAGGGCGGCGGCCTGCGGGCAGGTGCGCGGGCAGGTGCGCGGGGCGACGAGGCAGGGACAGCCCCCGGAGGCCCGGCGGGGGCGCGGCGCGCGTGTGTTTGGGGCAGGGGAGACCGGGGACCTCGTCCCCACTGGGCTGGGCGTTTAGTGTTCTCGGGGAGGAGCTCAGAAGGACGGCACCCCGGGGCCCCTCGCCCCTCCACCCGTGTGCGGACCGGTTTTATCGCTGTGATCGACGTTTCCTAGAGCTCTCGGGATTGAAGAGCCGATTCCGGGTCACTTTCGGGCCTGAATATCTGGCCTGAGCTGGGAGACTGGGCAGGGTGTGACGGAAGCAGGGAAGAGCGCGCCCCTGTCCTCAGCCCAGGGGGCGGCGGACAGCTGTCTCCTCTGGCATGGAGGTGCGGGTGGAAGTTGGGTTTTCCACCTGCCTCCCGAGTGTTAAAGGGATGATTTAAAGACCGAGGCTGTAGTCTGCCGTTGTGCGCACCTGTCATTGCTTCTGCCGGGGGCTGTTGGGTGACTCTCCCAAAGCCCCCCAGGCCCTACCTGGCTGCTGGAAGTGGGGGTTCACCCAGTGCTTCTTATTGCAAATGGACTGGGTTGGTGCCTGGGTCAGCACCTGTGGGATCAGGGTTAGTCCTGGCCCAGGTGCTGGCAGAGGGCAGGTAGTGGCACTAGGGCAGGGGAGGGCACTGGGAGCTGTGTGAGGGGCGTCTCTGCAGCGGGAGCTGGTCAGCCCGGGCTCAGAACCCAGGATTGGGGCCCTGCCGTATCTGCCAGCCCCTCCTCTGGCCACCTTTCTCTGTTGCTCAGCGAGAAACTCCAGCCCTGTGGTCCGATAGGAAGGAACATCTGGCCAGCTGCTTCCTTTTCTTTTTTCCTCCATTTCTGCCAGCCACGCAGCTCAACGGTCACTGAAGCGGCATCTGGCGTGTGGCCCTAGAAACAGTGCATTCTGGAACCCCCGAAGGTGTCTATCCTTTGCCTTCCCAGGCCCGGTTCCTCTGTGCTGCTCCGTGCTGGTGGTGTGGGTGAGCATGGAGCTGTGGGTTCAGACCCTGACCCGGCCCCTTTCTAGCTGTGAGCTGTGGGCAGTTTGCTGGACGCTCTGCGTCTCAATTTCCTCAATCAAAAGAGGGGAAAATACGAGAAAAGATAGATGCGTCCCTTTAAGAAAATGTGCACCTGGTGCAGGGCTGGGACTTCACAGGCGCTTGATGAATGATCGTTAATAAATACACTGAGGATGCAGGGCTGGCTGTAGCTCTCTCAGCCGTGAAGGCAGGGGTCTAGTGCTCCGAGTCACTGATAGCCTGGTGAGCGCTGTCCTCTGACGTTAGCCGCCTCGCGGGTTCTGAGCTCCAAGGCTGTGCGCATCTCTGTCTGCATTTTACGGAGACACAGCGGGAGAGGTGTGGTAGTTGCCCTCACCTGCAGGTATGCACTCTGCCTTTTCTCTTCCACTCAGGTGGTGGGCGGCAGTCCCCTGGGCCTGGAGTCGGGGGCTGCCTGTCCACCACTGTGGGCTCCCAGGACACCTCCACCTTTGCCTAGACCTCAAGCAACAGGGATGTGCGGGGGCCCATCTGCCCCCAGGCAGCCCTCGCTGACAGGCTTTGAAAGCTCCTAGCTCACTGTTTAAAAAATGCTCAGTCTGTGGGGTGGGTCTATCTCAGTGGTAGAGCACGTGCTTAGCATCCCTGAGGTCCTGGGTTCAATTCCTGCTACCTCCATTAAAAAAAAAAAAAAAAAGCTACATTTTTCAGGCTTGATTTGCAGCTGCATTTCTGTTCAGAAAAAAAAAGAAAGAAAGAAAAGAAAAGTCATTATTATGGCTTATTCCTTCATGCCGATATTAAAAATTTGTGATCCTTAAAGAAAACTCTAGGAAGGTTTATTTAATGGGTTAAACATCTTCATCTTGGTCCGAATCCAGTCCCCATTAGAAATACATTAAAGTGATCATTTGTGGCAGCCAGGTGTTTGGATACTGCCCAGTAATTTGGCCCAGACTTTACAGCTCATCTCCTCTGTGGCCACCCTGACTTGTCTTTATTTAAAAAAAATACTGTACTACTGAGCCTAGAAGTCACAAGTTAATTTGGGGCGCCCCAGCTGAGCTGGAGTGCTTCGTGCAGGAGAGCAGAAGCGGCCATGAGCGTGCTGTGAACTCCTGCAGGTGATTTGAGATCCAGGTCTTCTGGATAGTCAAGTAGCTGCTGTTGGGTGAATTAAAGATTTGAGAAAAATAACGGATGCAAAAGAGGACAATTGCCTAGCATCGAGTCTGCCCTCGATAATTCTTATGGCTGTTTGAGGGCCCAGTGTTGAGGAAGACGTTACAAAGGAAATGCCCTGGGGATGCATGCGCCCCTCTCCTCCCTGCCCACCTCCCCTGCCCTTCCCGAATCCTGGCTTCTGTTAGAACTGCTAATGTCGTTATTATCGGATGTGTGTAATACGTACAGAGCAACACACTTAAACACCGTGTGCATGTATGTGGTGCATGTATACATGTGCTGTGTGTAAATGTGTGTATGTGTGTACAAGTACATACGTGTGTATTTAAATAGTTCTGATTAGTAGCGCCCAAGAAAAGGGTACCAGCTCTGAACAGTTACCCACAGGTGTGTGCTAAGATCCAGATGACAGTATAGCTATGTATCGTTTCCTTCTTTTGTAAGATACTCTTTCAGGTCGTCAAAACAGGTTTGTGTGATGGAACTAGTCTTATGATGTCTGTCACGTGAGTGCAGAAGATGACATGAAATGGTTGTCCAGCAGTGTCTTAACTTGCAAAAGAGGGGAGAGCTGTCCTTGGTACAAGTCAGTGAATGTGTGGTTGCTTCCTGGCCGAGTTCCAGGTTGAGTTGTTGAGCAGATGGCTGTGAGGACTTGGAGGAGAGCAGGGGTTGCCCGGGCTAGGGGGCCACGGATGTCACATAACTTGCTGCCTGCTTTGGTAAGATGGCCGGGTTAGGGGAGACGCATGTAGACATGTCACTCTCTAGCTGAAGTTCAGCGAGGCAGGGCTGACGCTGTGCTCCGTGAGAAGAAAGCGTTCATTTGTGGCAGAAGTTGTCTGTGGGGCGAGGGGAGGGGTAAGGCATTTTGGCAGCAGAGAAACCTAATGAGGCAGGACGAGTTTGGGTACCAGGCGTCCTTGTCTAGATTCAGGATGGAAAGTGGGGCCCTGCTGGTGACCAGGGCCGCTCGGGAGGAGCTGCAGGAGGACCTCGCCTGTGGGCCTCACACCGCAGGGCTCCCATGTTTGGAGCTGTTTGATTCTCATCAGGGATCTTAAATCACACTTGTCCCCTCATGTCGATGGAGTGGAAAGAACATGGTTCAGAAACAGAAGTTGAGGTCAGGTCCCCGTTTCCTCACCTTGCGTCTGCGTAACCCTGAGCAGGCCACCCAAGGTCTCTGCGTGTCCACAATGATATCCACCCCTCAGAGCGAAGCATCCCACCACAGCCAGGGCCCAGGGGCTCTCAGAGAGGCCGTGTCAGGGCCACAGTCAGTTGCATAGGCTCTCAGAGGCGGCCATGTCAGGGCCACAGTCAGTTGCATCCATCCTTCATCCATACCTGGAGCAGCCTGACCCCTGGGCAGGCAGTGGGCTCCGCAGTTAAGGGCCTGGCTGGATTCGCGCTGTCCATGGTCCTTGAGCCTGTCCAGAGCTCCGTTTCCCCAGAAAATGAGAACCCTTGACAGGGATCCTGGCGCGGGAGGAGCCTTCCAGGATCCGTGGTTTCCCTGGGGTTGTGTTAGCACCACCCTGTCCTCCAGAGGAGCCAGAGGATAACAGAGGAAGCGTGTCATCCGCCTGGATTCCTGTTTACAAGGAGCAGACAGGCCCAGAGGCTCTAAATGACTTGCCCGAGATCTTAAGCAGGGGACCAAGCCACCGGAGCTCCGGATGCCAGGTTAACAGGGTGGAGGTATACTCTGCCCTGCACCCACTCTCCCGGGGCTCGCCGGGTGGCCAGGTTCGCTCCGGGCCTGGCCCTTCCAGAGGGCACCGGGGAGGCCTGGGCTCTCCCCCGCTGGGCAGGGCTCCCCTGTCTGCTCCTGGGGCTTCCTGTGTGCGGCGGATCTGGGCCTGGAGGGAGTCAGCTCCTTCTGATCCCAGTGCAGCCTGAACCCATCTATGGGAAATACTTCAAATCGGCAGAAGTCCCCAACTCTCCTCCTTGAAATGCGTTCTCAGGAGGAAAGACTTAATTTGTAGGTATTGTTCATGCCTGTAATTTTAAGCTAGGATGCTCAAATTGAGAAAAATCACCTCCAAAAGTAACTCAATGAAGAAGGACCATAAAGTCGCTCCTGGGGCACTGAGTCAGCCAGCTGGGACCTCCCAGGGTCCGTCTTGTCCGCCTCGGTGGCTGGGCTGACACTCAGACAGTTCTGAGCATCTCCCTTCCTGCTAGAAAAGGAGGTTCCCAGCTCCGCTTTCTCTTTTTGGTCACCGTAAGCAAGTTAATACAGCAATAAGCTGTGATAACATTTAACTTTTTATTGTAACTTTCTGTCTTGAGGTCAATGGCCTTACTGAAGAGTCATTAATACTGCAGCTCACAAAGGCCCCCACCCAGCCTCCCCTGTGATTAGGTTCCGTGTGACCACAGCACAGTGATCAGAACCATCACGGTAGCATCAGCACCACTGACCAAAGGCCCCGGGTCTCTGCTGGTGGGTTTTTTCACCACGTGCCACTGTCCTGCTTCTCACTCAGTCCCGCATGTGGCATCCAGGGCCGTGCCTGCATGGCCTCTGGTCTGTGACAGTCCTGTCTTCCCTCGATTTTTATGAGCATGACACCCTCAAGGAGAGGCAGGGTTTTATAGATGGCCCTCAGTTCGGGTTGGTCTGGCGTTTTCTCGCCATCAGGTTGTAGGGACAGGTTTTTGTCAAGGATGCCGTAGTGGCAACAGTGACATTTAATTTAATTTAATGTTGGAATGTGTTCCGTGTCCCCCCAGACAGCAGGAGCGCCTCTGAGGAAACTGCGCTGGATCCCAGTGGCTCTCGTGCTGGGGACGGTCGCTGGCCCGTCCACCCTGCGCCTGGGCCAGTGGTCCTCTTGTCCCCTGAGAGGGGTGCTTCCTCTCCCTTCCCCAGGCCCAGCCCCTAATTACCCAGTTATTTTACCTTGAAGAGTTAAGAGGGATTCCTTTTCCACCCTGGAGAAGCCAACTGCAGTTTAAACAACAAAAATTTCAGGGGCAGGGGGTTAATAGCTCCATGGTAGAGCACGTGCTTAGCACGCATGAGGTCCTGGGTTCAGTCCCTGGTACCTCCATTTAAAAAAAAATTCGTCTTTCAGATGTGAACTAAGTTTGTGAGACACAGATGTTGTTTAAGAGTGTTATTCCTACAGCCCGTGAAGGCCACGTCAGAGCGCCCATGGGGTCTCCCATAGGAACTAGAGGAATTGGACGTGGTCAGCAGCTTGCTTTCCGTAGAGGGACTACCATTAGCCTTTTATTTTGCTAGTTTACTACCAAGAAAGCCCCTGAAAGTAGCTTGCAGTGAAAGAACTTTTGCTGGCAAGGTTTGCCTCTTCATAGCCCAGAAAGAATTTTGAGGCTGTGATTTGGCTGTTCATTCATAGGACATAGAGGTTTCTGAGCCAAAGAATAAATGTGTGTTCAGTCACACCTACCTGTCCTCCTCTGTGCCTACCGCAGGGTGGCCAGGGGAGCACGGGCCGGCGTGGGGTAGGGCCTGTGTGAGCCAGGAGATGGGGATGGTCAGAGCTGGTGTGTGGGGCCGAGGGGGTGCAAATACAGTGGCTGGACACTGGGCAGCAGGCCCCTTGGTAACTGGCCACGCTGTTCCTGCTTTATTTAGCAAGCTGACCTGAGTGGAGCTGATGCCAGGATGCACTCTCCATCTGACTGAGTCTATCCCTGACTTTCCCAGACTCCCCTGGTCCAGCACCTGCTCAGCCTTCAACGCTGGGTCTGGGAGAAAACCAGCCCCTGCACTTGCTTCTCAGTTTACCCAGGAAGTAAGGCGAGGTGTCTGCGGTGCTGACAGCACCCCTTTCTGTCCGGCCCCTGCCTCCCAGCCCCATCCTCCGGGCCCAGGCTTTCTCTCCTGACCCCGTGGAACCAACGTAATGCCCTGGTGACATGGAGCCAAAAACAACTGATGAAGCAGGGGCGGTTCCGCGTCCCCCCAGCCCTGCCCAGGAGGGTGACGACTTCGTTAGTTCCCCTGTAGGCTTGGCTCTTAGAACTCACATTTTCGGTTTTCCCAAAGATTTCCCCCGTCTTGGGTCCTGCTATCTGTCTGTGGCTTCAGGTCCTCCCTTTTGACTTTATGTCTGGGTGATCTGTTCATTGCTGACAGCAGGGTGTTGCGTCCCCTACTGTTACTGTCTCGTCTGTCTCTGCCTTCAGGTCTGTTTGTATTTACTTGTTGTATTTAGGTGCTCCAGTGTTGGGTGCACGTAGATTTACGGTTGTCACACCTTCTTGCTGTGGCACTTCATCATTCTACAAGGACCTTCTTTGTCTCTTGCTACTGTTTCTGGCATAAAGTGTATTTTGTCTGTTGTAAGTGCAGCTGCGCCCACTTTCTTTTGGTTTCCCTTTGCATGGAGTATCCTCTTCCATCCCTTCCCTTTGAGCTTGTATGTGTCTTTAACGCTGACGTGAGTCTCTTACAGGCAGCATATCGTTGGGTCTTGCTTTTCTAATCTGCGCAGCCATTCTGTGCCTTTTTACTGTGAATTCAGTCCGTTAACGTTTAGAGTCGCTGTTGATTTGGGGAGACTTCCTGATGTCATCTTACTAGTTGTTCTTTGGTGGTTGTGTATTTCCACTGTTTCCCCCTCTGTTTCTCGCTACCTGTGTACCGTGGAGGGGTTCTCTGTATCCCCTGTACCTTCTGTGCGTCTGCGCTTGGGTTTTGCTCTGAGGTTACCCTGTTGCTTACACAAGGCATCTCATAGATAAAACAGTCCATTTTAAGCTGATAGAAACTGAGATCGTCCCCAAAGCCTTACCCTTCACTCCCGCCTTTTTTATTTTTGATGCCTTTTTTTCCTTCTTTTTAATTGTATGTTAACACATTAGGGTAGCTGCATTTTTAATACTCTTTCCCTTCATACTCTAGTTAAGTGATTAACATACCTTCTATTCCGCATTCCCCTTTCTGAGTCTGACCAGCCTTCTTCCCGTCTCCCGCAGACCAGCCGCAGCCATGATGAGCACCAAGGCCTTCACCTTGGTCCCCGCTGTGGAGCGGGAGCTGCTGCAGGGCGACAAGGAGCGGGTCTCGCTGGAGTGCGTGGAGTGCTGTGGCAGGAACCTGTACCTGGGCACCAGCGACTGCTTCGTGCACCACTTCCTGCTGGAGGAGAAGGTCTTGCCCGCTGGCACGGCCACCTTCACGGCCACCAAGCAGCTGCACAGACACCTGGGTTTCAAGAAGCCGGTGAACGAGCTGCGGGCGGCGTCGGCGCTGAGCCGGCTGCTGGTGCTGTGCGACAGCTCCATCACCCTGGTCCACATGCTGAGCCTGGAGCCCGTGCCCTCGGGCGCCCGCATCAAGGGCGCCACAGCCTTCGCCTTGAACGAGAACCCGGTGAGCGGGGACCCATTCTGCGTGGAAGTCTGCATCATCTCCGTCAAGCGCAGGACCATCCAGGTGTTCCTGGTGTACGAGGACCGCGTGCAGATCGTCCGGGAGGTGTCCACGCCGGAGCAGCCCCTGGCCGTGGCGGTGGATGGCCACTTCCTGTGCCTGGCGCTCACCACCCAGTACATCATCCTCAACTACAGCACGGGCGCCGCCCAGGACCTGTTTCCCTACTGCGGGGAGGAGCGGCGGCCCATCGTCAAGAGGATAGGGAGACAGGAGTTCCTGCTGGCGGGCCCTGGGGGCCTGGGTGAGCAGGACACCACGCTGCGAGTGCGAGCGGAGTCGGGGCGGCGGTGGGGGGGGCTGCTGGCGAAAACTGGGTTCTCGTGGGGGCGGCAGCCAGCGTTGAGGCGGGATGCGGGCGTGTTTCCTTCCTCTTCCTTGGATGGCTTTGAGTGTCGTCTTGTGGAACAAAGGAAGACGAGCATGGAATCACTTCCATGTTGAGCTGAAGAGGGGCCAGGAGATGGGTCCGGGGAGAATTCCTCCAGGGGGTAACGACCGAAAGCAAGAATCTGTAAGGCTACTGGGTCAGATTCTGCCCGGTGGGCGGGCTTCTCACTGGGCGGCTTTCACTCTTCATTCTAAGAAGGAGCTGAGGCAGCTCACATAGACGTACTTTTCAAACGTGGAGGCGCCAGTGTCGTGTCCCCGATTTTCTCTTACTGGCTGTGACTTCATTCCACCGAGTAGTGCCCCGCGGCCAGCTCCTCGGAGGGGCTTCGGCCGTCTGGTGTGGCCTTCCTGAGGCTCCGCACCGGCTCAGAGCACTCGGAGCCGCTCACTTCCTCGGTGGCCTGTGGTCTGGGCAGTGCGCAGTGTGTGTGTCTGTGAAGTTCGGGGGCTGATGAGAGTGAGGCCCCCCAACACCCGCAGTCTTCAGCCGGGGAGAGTGTGTGTGTGGGCGTCTCATTTCACAGTGATGGCACATACGTATTTCTGAGAGTAACAAAAATTGACGTCATAAACTGGGTCCTGTACGCTTCTTTTTAAAACAAATTTTTTTAATTTACTTTTTGTTTTTTTGGGGGGGAATTGGATTTAATTATTATTTTTTATTTAATGGAGGTACTGGGGATCCAACCCTGTGCCTGCTAACCATGCACTCTACCATTGAACTACACCCTCCCTGCCTAGTGTGTACTTCTTGATTTTTATTTTTTAAATAGACTAGTTTCTAGAGCGGTTTTAGGGTCACAGCAGAACTGAGCAGAAAGTACAGAGTTCCCATGTCCCCCCCTCCCCAACACATGAGCACCCTTTGCGAGCAGCACACTTGTTACGGCTGTTGAATCCACACTGAGATGTTATGCTCTCCCCAGGTGCGCAGTTTACACCTGGAGTCACTCTTGCAGTGCCCATTCTGTGTGCCCGTTACTGCGATATTGTTCAGGGGGTTTCACTGCCCTGAAGCCCTCTGTTCTCCACCTGCTCACCGAGACCCCAGCCCAATCCCCGGCGACCACTGATGTGTCCGGAGCACACGTAGTGGGAATCACAAGGCGAGGCCTTTTCACGCTGGCTTCTTTCACTTAGTCGCGTGCATTTAAGGTTCCTCCATGTCTTTTCGTGGCTTGATAGCTCTGATTTTTACTTTTTGGGGAAAATAAAATTTATTCCACTTACCTTTTTCTTTAAAAAAAATTCCAGTTTTCATGAACATTTTTTATAATGGGAAACACGTATACATTTTTTAGCCTTGTGTCTAATCAGAAGGAGAGACAGGTCGACATCCTGGGGGAGGTGGTTCTCTTCAAAGAACAGTCACGCAGGGTCCTCACACACGTAGCATGTTATTACCTTGTCTCTCCCACCTTGAAATGCAATGAAGGGGGGTAGTGTTCTGCACCCAGACACATCTACAAAAAGAAACAAAAAGCAACCACGGCTGTGTAAGGCCCGCCTGACTTTCCTGTTTCGGCAGGCATGTTCGCCACGGTGGCCGGGATATCTCAGCGCGCCCCAGTGCACTGGTCGGAGAATGTGATCGGGGCGGCTGTCTGCTTCCCGTACGTCATCGCCCTGGATGACGAATTCATCACGGTGCACAGCATGTTGGACCAGCAGCAGAAGCAGACCCTGCCCTTTAAGGAAGGACACATTCTACAGGATTTCGAAGGTACCCGTTTACACGGAATGTTAACCACTCTTAGCTGTCCATCTCTTGCGATGGTGTTTCTTTTCTTTTTTAAAAAATCTTTTTCCTTTTTGTTTTTATTTTTTTGAGAGGGAGGTAATTAGGTTTATTTACTTAATGGAGGTACTGGGGATTGAACCCAGGACCTCTTGCATGCTAAGCATGCACTCTATCCCTGAGCTACACCGTCTCCTCTTTTAAAGCTTTATATGGGGCAAATCCTCAATCTTACTGATAATTTTCCATGACTGAGCTCTCCAGCCTCACTGGACTCTACTGTGTATCTACTCAACTGGTTTTCCATTTATCAGCACTTTTGGGTAAAAAGAGGCAGAACATTTTTATGTCTTATACTTTGGAAATGTGTGGAGAGTTCACCCTTCCCAGACAGTGGACTTCCTGGGAAGGAGAAGAGGGGAGCGTTAATGACGGCTGCAAGGGCTGAGTCGGGAGAGCGGTGCTGAAACTGGTCTGTGCACCAGCCCGTGCTCCCATTTGGGGTTCGCCATGTGTTTTCTCCCCTTTCCAACGGTGTTACATTTCTCCCCAGGAAGAGTGATTGTCGCCACAAGTAAAGGTGTTTACATCTTGGTTCCATTACCTCTGGAAAAACAGATTCAGGACCTTCTAGCCAGCCGCCGAGTGGAAGAGGCTCTGGTCCTGGCGAAAGGCGCCCGGAGGAACATTCCAAAGGAGAAATTTCAGGTGTGTAATCAGCCCGGCCCCAGGAAACGCGCCTCCCTGCCACCAGTCAGAAAACGCCAGGGTCTGAGTGCACCAGCCCCTGCAGACTGCTTCGTGCTGGGTGTTCAGTTTCTCTGCCCGTCCACGTGGTTCAGGGAGGGAGGCAGGGGCAGCCCGTCGGTGGCCGGAGGAGTTCCCACTGCAGGCAGAGGTGAAGTCAGGTTTGGAGCCTCTGACATAATCCCGGGCTTAATTCTCCAAGTCGTATCTCTAATCAACGTTCCTCTTCCAGAGAAGAATCAGGGCTGGTTGTTACCAACCACAGGAGGAACCTCAGGTTCATTCATCTTCCAGGTAGGAATTTAGATTTGCTGGAGTGCAGGTGAATTTTTAAAGTTCAGATTTGCATTATCTACAGGAAAAGCTTCGTGAACTATACCATCTCATATCGCTGGAATTAACTTCCCAGGGACAAAACTTCTTATGCATTTGAGAAGCACTAACCTGAATGGAGTTGGTATGAGAAATATAACCAATAAAACAACCTCAGAGTATTCTCATGTTTCCCTAAAAATCGCCCCTTGATCAGTCACAAGGTTAGTTCAGGTCACGCTTTGTATCTGAGAATAGAAAACATAGTGTTGGTGTGTGCACACTTCAGATGGACATCTGAATTGATCATTAAAAGTTCTCATGAATTCAAAGAAAGAAGGAAAGAAGGAAGAAAAGAGAGAGAGGGAGGGGGGAAGGAAGGAGGAAGGAAGGGAGGAAGGAAGGATGGAAGGAAGAAAAAGGAAAATAAAGCTCTCATGAGCTCGTAGAGATTCCCTCATTGTTACCCGTTGGTCAGATTTTCACGACGTGTGACAGTTGCAGATGAAACCGTGCTTTCTGGCCTCCATGGGGGTAGATGCGGAAGCTGAGAGCAGTCGGGACGTGTAATTTATGGTCACAGGGTAGAAGCCGGTATCCCGTCTATATTTAAATATTGATAAATTTTGCATCTTTGTTCCTCACTTTTCAAAGTGAGATGATCTGTGAGCGCTCAGCAGAGGGCAGCACGAGCAAAAAGAAGAAACCAGTGGATTGAGAACCCCGTGTCTTCCGAGAGCCCCTCCTCCTGCGTGTTGTCCCTGCAGGGTGGGTGGGGGCCGAGCTGAGAAGGCCCAGGCCACGAGAGGGGTCTGAGGGTCCCTGCTCTGCCTGGCGGGGGTGCTCCAGCCCCCTTGCCCCTCCTGTGAGTGGGCCTGGGAGCTGGATGTGTGGACCCTCCTTGCGCACCCACAGGCTTCCCTCAGGTGTGTCACATTTTCTTAAAGAAGCTGTCCGAGTTCTTTGCTTTTTTCCCCCCATTTTGCCAAGAGCAGACACGCAGTGGACATCAGATGTTGTCAGTGGTCGACATGACCTCTTAGCTGACATCTCAGTGGGGTTTTTCCTTCTAACACACTCCCTGCCTTCCTTTGTTCCAAACTCCCACATCGGCCCTGGAGACACACCCCCAGTGTGGCCCTCGTTCTGGGTTCAAGGTCACGGGTGGCTGCTGGGGACCCTTCTCCTGTTTTGCCTGAACTGCTCTGACAGCCTCCTTTCGGTGTGTCTGTCGTCCACCCTCCACACTGCCACAGAGTGATCTTTCCAAAGTGTCCCCCGACCCTTGGCTGGAAACCCTTAGTGGGCGCCTGGGTGCCTGCAGTCAAGCCTGCACCTGCAGCCTTTGTGGTCTGGCCCTGCCCGCTTCCCCAGCCTCTCCCACCGCCTCCAGTGCCCTGTGACCTGGGCCTGAGCTGCCGGCTGCCTCAGAGGGCGGAGGACCAAGGAAGCCCACAGCTCTGCGGCACCGCACTCTGCCAGGGTCTTAAGACATTTTTAATCCTCAAAACAAGTCAAAAATAACCATGGCCACAGCCCAAAGACAGGAAGACACACAGCGGGGCTGGTTTGCCTCTGGGCATTCGCTGGGTAGATCTGGGCCAGGCCTCTGATGTGGTGCCCACCCCCCCACCCCCCGACCTCATCCCCACCACCGCCTCGTTTCACCCCCTCCCTGCCCTCCCTGTCTTGTCTACTGTTATTTACGTGCTTTCCCATCACTGGAGGGGACTTCCATCAAACACGGCTGCTCCTCCTCCTTGCTCAGACATGCCCTCTGCTGAGCCCTTCCCGCCCCTCCAGGCAGCCCCGGGCCCTCTGAGCTTCCTCCGTGTGTGTGAGCCTGTGACTCGCTCCGTCTACCCCTCTGCTCCTGTGTTCCCAGCCCGGTTCCTGGTGGTTGCCTCCTGTTTTCCCCCCGGCATCCTGCTCCTGCCTGGGGCTGGACCACGGAGGAGTGATGGATATGCAGTCAGAGCTTTGAACTGGTCTTCAAACGGAGCCGGGCCGTGTGAACCATGAAACAGGAAGGTTCTGTTTAAAATAGATCCGTAAGAGAGAAAGAAAGCAGTATTGACAAAAGAGGTTCAGAGATGACTTCTCATGCATATGTATGAACATGTATGTGATTTTAAGGGTGAGATGTGACTCTTACAACCATCAGGTGCGTGGCTTATTTTACTTTAGGACGCTTGTGATGAGATGCTAGACCCCAGGCTCAGAAAGACCAGAAAAGCGGAGGGAAAGAGACCAGACGTTCGGGAGACGGGCTTTCCACGGTTCACCTTTCTCTACATTAGAGCAAGTGTTGGCTTTGCTTCACTGAGTTCTGAACTCGGGAGGGATTTGTCAGGAAGCCTCACCGTGGGGCTCGGATTAAAGGAGGGCACCTGTCCGCGTGCATCTGCCACGTCTACATGTAGCGCCCCTAGACCAGAGCACAGAAGGTGACCCCCAGTCATGGAAATCGGGCGTGTTAGCAGAAGGAGTTTCTGTTCCCCTTTCGGAAGGGACGTGTAGGTGGCATCTGAGTCCTCCGGCCGTGAGGGAGTTGTCACCCAGCGGGTCTCTCCCTGCAAGCCTGGGTGTGGATGAGAGTTCTCCTCCCCACCGCGGGGGTCCCTTCCATCCTTCAAGCTGTGAGGTTGGCCTCTTGTCTCTCCTTTCAGACGCGGGACTGGCCTCTCTCCCGACTGATCTTCACCCCGCTCCGGTCTGCTCATTGCTCGCAGCATCGATAGGCCAGTTTTTAGGGGAGGAAAGTGATGAGCAAGCTGTGCCTCCCGAGGCCTCGCAGGGATTTCTTGGGGGCAGGGAGGCCCTGCTGGGCTTTCAAGAATGAGCCCCTTCGAAACTGAAGGGAGGGAGTGGCGTTCAGGTGCCCCCACACTCTCTAGCCCTTTTCTTCCCAGGGGAACAGCACGAGATCTGCCCGGCCCTGGACGGGCCTGTGGGTGGAAAGAATGAGGCTGTGGACTCAGAAAGATCTGGTTTCGATCCTGGCTCAACCACTTACACGTTAGTAACTTAGGGCTAGAAACCTTAGCCTCTCTGAGCAGAGGGTTCCTATCTGTAAAATGGGCGGAGCGAGTGACAGTGGAGGGGGTTTTTGTGAGACGGATCAGGTGTCTGAGAAGGACGGGTGTGAGCCCTTCATGGCACGTTTGGTGGGATCCCCAGTGAGGCCGTGTGGCCCTGGACCTGTCTGCAGGGAGGGTTTTTATTGCTGATTGTATTTCACTTCTGGTGACCGGTCTGTTCAAATGATCTATTTCTTCTTGATTCAGTTTTGGTGGACAGGATGTTTCTAGAAACTTGTCCATTTCTTCCAGGTTGTCCAATTTGTTGTCATAGAGTTGTTCATAGTATTCTTTTAAAAAAAAAAAAAAAGGCCCAAATGAACTTATTTATAAAACAGAAACAGACTCACAAACATAGAAAACAAACTTATGGTTACCAGGGGGAAAGGGGGTGGGAAGGGATGAATTGGGGGGTTGAGATTTGCAGATACAAACTACTATATATAAAGTAGGTGAACAAGTTTATACTGCATAGCAGAGGGAACTGTATTCAATATCTTACAATAACCTACAATGGAAAAGAATATGAAAAAGAATGTGTGTGTATCATGATGGCTGAAGCACTGTACTGTGCACCAGAAATTGATGAAACATTGTAAACTGACTAGACTTCAATTAAAAATTTTTTTAAAATAATAAAAATAGAAACAAAAAACAAAGCAAAAAAAAAGAAAATAATAAAGGCAGTTCGTTGCTTAAAAGTAAAACCTGACAGGTGGCTATTCAAGTCAGCAGCACTTGGTAAAGGGCAGGTGCCCTGCAGGGTGCGGGGGTCCTGGGGAGCATGCTGAGCTGGATGGTGGGCGTGCCTGGCCTTCAGGGAACTGGCGGCTTATAAAACAGCAGGCTGGGTTGGGAAGGGGAGGAACTGAAGACTGAGGGTCTTAAACACAATTGGAGTCTTTCATTGTGAGGCGATGAGGGCGTGGGCGGTGGTGATGGGAACCGGTGAGGACGGAGCAGAGACAGGTGCACAAGGCCCCTCAGACAAAGGTGGACCAGGTCAGGCAGAGACAGGGAGCAGGTGGATTTAAAGACACCACAGGCATCTTCTGTAAGTGTGTTGCTATTTCTGGAAGTTCCCGGAGCAGAGGGCTCTGTGGTCAAGGTCATGTGGGTAGGACTGGACCAAACAGAGGCAAAGGGCACTCTCAGTGCCGGGCCTGTCGGATTGTCGGATCGGCGCGGGCTGCGCCTCTCAGGAGGGGTGGGAGGGGCGGCGCGGCTCCGGTGTGGGCAGGAAAGCCCGTTTCTTTTCCTGCTTGTTATTAAATGGGGTCGACCTTGAGCTCTGAGGGACACTCAGAAATGCTGCTGTGAAGATTCAGTTTCACGAGAGTGGCGAAGGGTGGGCAGCTTCTAGACTATACGAAACCGTGATGTTGTTAAAATCGACCTGAGCAGCCGGAGATGGAGGTGGCCCAGGAAGCCACTGGAATTCGAGAGGAGAATACGGATGGGACGTTGGGCGAATGCACACAGAAGCAGGAAGGCTAGTGCACAGGGGGCAGCTGTCTCCCAGGAGTGAGGGGTCGATGGCCATGCAGATGTGTGTACTGAAAACGCTTTCCTGTAAGCCTTGTTTTTGCCTTACCGTGGAACTTCAGGTTTGTGCGTCATCATTAGCACGCAGCCTGGATGGCGGTGAGACCCTTAGCTGCTCCGCCATGATGGCTCTAAGGCACGTCCTGTCTTTCCTTGCAGGTGATGTACAGGAGGGTTCTGCAGCAGGCGGGCTTCATACAGTTTGCACAGCTTCAGTTCCTGGAAGCTAAGGAACTCTTCAGGTAATTGGAGGTGTGGGCGGCAAGCCTTCTGTTGTCCCTGTGGTCAGAGATGCATGGTTCTGCGGCGCCATGGTGGCGCAGCCGCAGGTGCTGTGCTCTGGGGAGAAGTGGTTGTGCCATGGGCCGGGGAACAGCACCAGCAGCAATGGCTGAGAGGCAGAAAACGTGCAAACGGACAAGATAATTAGTTAGAGCCGAGTGTCTGGTGTGGACGGGGGTTTGACGCTGGGGTCGGAGGGTAGCTTGGGTTTGGTTTAGGAAGCATCTTGGAGGCCATGTTAAGAGGTGTGAAATTTATCCCATGGGTCACGTGGAACCTTTGAAGGTTGGGAAGGGCAAGGGTGTAAAGATGAAACGAAAGACCAGCGGCAGGAGTCTGGGCGTGCAGAGGAGAGACATCAGAGCTTCAAGGGGTGGAAGTGGGAACACCATGGGAAGCACAGATCCCTGTCCTGCCCCAGAGGTTCCCATTCGTGAGTCTGAGGGGCCCTGCCTCTGTTCCTTGAGAGGTTTGGTGCCTGGCTGGGCAGAGAGCTGGAGCTCAGAGATGCCACCACATCTGTGATCATGTCGAGAGGATGTGCAGGCTGGGCAGGAGGGGACAGGAGAGGGGCCAGCAGTGACTTGGAGGACGGACGTCCCTGAGGATGGCTTCCTGGGCCTTCCGAGGTTAGGACACCATGCTGGCCATTTGAGTTGCGTCCTCATGGATTGCCCAGAAACCCTGTCCCACTCGCCCCAGAAGAGACAGCACTGGTGGCTGTGTCTTTTGTAGGGTCACTGATGAGGAAATTGTCAGGTGCTTGAGTCCCTCCTTGCGGACCATTGAACAAATCTATAGATAGTGTCGTGCCAAGAAGAACGCTGGCCTCGGAAGGACCGGAGCCTGCCTTTGATCAGACTGGGCTGTGCTTTCCCTGGGTTTCCAGGGAATTGATGTGCCCTGAGCACCGGCTATGCGAGGCTTCCGGCTGCCGTGCCCCCATTCCATCTTGGGGCTGGGTGGTCGGCACCTGGGTCAGTGGTGTTGGCTGTGCGTGCAGCCGTGGACGTGTGTGCAGTGCCCGCTCCCTGTGGGCGTGTGCAGGCATGCATGCCCGTCCGGTGGCGTCTTGTGTGTCTGCGTGCTCTCTCTCCATCTGCCGCATCTAGTCCGACACTGTAATTGCAGAAGCGGCCAGCTCGACGTGCGGGAGCTCATCTCCCTCTGCCCCTTCCTGCTGCCTGCCTCCTCGTCCTTCACCCGCTCCCACCCTCCCCTGCACGAGTTCGCAGACCTAAGCCAGCTGACCCAGGGCGACCAGGAGAAGGTGGCCAAGTGCAAGCGCTTCCTCATGAGCTACTTGAATGAGGTCCGCAGCACGGAGGTGGCCAACGGCTGCAGGGAGGACATCGACACGGCCCTGCTCAAGCTGTACGCGGAGGCCAACCACGAGAGCCTGCTGGACCTCCTGGTCACCGAGAACTTCTGCCTGCTCCCCGACAGCGCCGCCTGGCTGGAGAAGCACAAAAAGTGAGTGTCCTCCCCCCCGACGCCCCCGCCCCTCCTCTCCCTCTGAAGCTGATGTGCAGCTGACAGGCTAGCATGACGCCCGAGTCCCGGGGACCCGTCACGGGACAGCCGTGGCACAGTGACCACCAGGCACCCAGGTTCTGCCAGCCTCATCACGGTCTGCAGACCAGCCGAGGGGTCTTGGGGGCACTGATTCTTGTACCAGTGCCTTCGTGATGGGACGTGTTCAGAGGCCTAGAGAGTCACGGGAGCGATCATTACATGTCCTTGTCCCCGTCTGGGTGGGATTCCCTGCGGGAGATGCCACGTGCGTGTTGGGAAAATGAATAGGGCACTTCAGCCACTGGCGACCAGGTCAAGTGGATGGATGGACATCGGATAAACAGACAGAAGGGGAGCCTTCTTGGTCTTGTCGATGAAAGGTTGCAGACTCAGACTCTGCCTTCCTCGCCCGAGTGAGCTGGTCGGCCTCCACCCCCTCGCCCGGGCACGTGGGCCGTCCGTCTGCAGGGATGGCTGGGATGATACCCGGCCGCATCCTCCCGGCCAGTGGTCTGATCCTTCTAGGCCTTGGTGGGGGCGGGGGTCTTTAAAAATGAAGGGACTGGGTGCTCCCTGAACTCCACTGAGCAGTAAGACTCTGTCTGTGGTTTCGTTACACATTCGACAGGGAGGAAGTGCCGGTGAAATCCCGCGGAGACCATGGGGGTTGCGGTCCAGACCCCCCTCAGATGCGTGTCGTCAGGGGCTTGTGGCCAGTCTCCATGTGGGAAGTGGCTCCTTGAGCTGTTCCCCTCAGTTTCTCGAATGCACTATGGAGTTACTTATTTAGGAACCAGAAGAGACACTAAAAACGCAGTGACTGGGGTGGGCGGGTCAGTGTCACTGTCTGAGGGCTCCAGGAATAGTTCAGTGTCTGGAGAGTTTGCTCTCCAGGGGAGGAAACCTGACGTCCCCCTGGGGCAGCTTGCTCTTGTCACCTGCTGGGGAGCAGGGGTCTGGGAGAGGACACACCTGTTGCTGCCCAGGCAATGCCCGTGTTACCCTGATCCTTTCCACTTTTAAGTGAGGAATCAGGGCCAGGGAAGGTCATCTGCTTGCTCAAGGTCATACAGTCCGTAAGTAATGAAGCCTGAATTGAACCTCGGGGCCTAGACCTCGGGGTCCCCCCAACTCTGTTCTCTGTGATGCTGCAGACAGTGGCCTTTGTTGCCATCCAGACTCCAGACTCCTTACCCCTTCTTCCTACAGGGGCTCAGACAGCATCCCTCCTGAACCGTTCTTTTACTACCTCGTGAGGAGGTAATAATGGTTAACTGGAGAGAGATGAAAGTATACTGATATTTGAAGCAAATTGTAAAGCAATTCCAACTGTGATTTTCCATAGTATAATTACAGTTTTATTTTTTCAGCTGATCTCAGATTTGAAATATGCTCTTTTTTGGAAATCGAGAGAGCCTACATTTTAATACCAGAAGTGAATAAACAGAAACGAGGATCTTTGCGTGGCTTGAGACTTACTGCTGGGCTGAGTGAATAGAACACAGGGGGCCAGGGCTGAGGACGGTGCCGTGGGGGTGCCGCCCACAGTGCGGGTGGGGAGCGGGCACCCTTACCTCGTGCTTTCTTTCAGATACTTTGCCCTGGGACTGCTCTACCACTACAACCACCTGGACGCCGCAGCAGTTCAGGTGAGTTCCAGAGCATTCGATCATTATTTGCAAATCACAGCTACTTAACTCAGTGCCACTTAAAAAGAAATCACAAGTTGATAAGAGACCACTCTTGTCTGAACTACCACCTTTTTTTTACAGAATTTAAAAATAATACTGTTTTACAGAAACAGACTCATAGACATAGAGAACAAACTTACTGTTACCAGGGGGTAAAGGGGGTGGGAAGGGGTAAATTGGGAAGTTGAAAATCGCACGTCTTGGGGAGTGGTGGAAATGTTAGCTGTCTTCATTGTGGTGGTGGTTTCATGAGTGTAGACTTGGGGTCAAAGATAAAGTTTTTATTTCTTTTTTTTTTTTTAATGGAGGGACTGGGGATTGAACCCAGGACCCATGCATGCTAAGCATGGGCTCTACCACTGAGCCATACCCTGCCCCCCAAATTTTTATTTCTTAAAACACCATGTTCTAAGAATGATATAAGGGTATTGATAATATTAGCCGAGCTGTAGAGAGAGATGTTTACAGAATTGAAATCATATGGAATAAATCTCTGAACGGGGCAGAATTTTTTTTAAAAAAATGACACATTTCAGTGGTTGTGTGAATAGTTTGGGGAGTTCTGTGTTGAAAAACCTAGTACCATAAAAAAACATGCGTGTGCTCATATCAGAAGGCCAGTGTTTACACTGCCCGCCAACTTCTTGGGCCGCCTGCTGGTGGTGCGGTTCAGAAGTGCCATGTGGATGGGTGGGCGAGGTCTGCAGCTCGGGGGATGATGGCAGACGGGCTCCTGGGCAGCTTCCATCTGTTCTGCCCCGTCGTGATGCCATCTCATCCAGAGGCTCCGAAAGTCAGCCTCGGTGACGCGGCAGGGAAGAGAGAGCAAAGGGCTTCCGCTGCCAGAGTCTGTCCTGAGCCCCTGGGCAGAGGGCAGCGGGGCCACCAGGAGACAGGACCCCAGAGCTTCTGAGAGCACATCAGACCATCAAGGTCCAGAAAGATCTTCAGAATCAAGACGCCCGGTGCTGTGGGGATGCGGGTGCCTTTCTTCCATGTCCACATGTTCCCAGTGATTTTTTTTTTTATTTCATGGAGACATTTTTAATACCTCCACGTCTTCCCAAATATTATATTTACTATTTGTATGACTGTGACCTCATTAAGAGGGAAAGAAAGAGAACTTTGTGCTCTATGTTCTTGATTTCCTGAACCATCACCTCCGTATTATTTTTTTTTCTCTGAAAAAAATTGAAATAGATTTAAGCATTTAAATTTTGTCTTACTGGGAGGAGGGTACAGCTCAAGTGGTAGAGCACATGCTTAGCATGCATGAGGTCCTGGGTTCAATTAAAATAAGTAAACCTAATGACTTCCCCCGTGCCAAAAAATGGAAAAATAATTTTAGAAAATGTTGTTAATTTAAAAATAAATAATGGAATATTATTTAAAAAATTTTTTTGTTCTACCATGTTTGCATACTAAAAGGCCGTAGAAGTAAAGCCGTGTGCCCTTTCTAAGTGAGTTCTCAAAGGTGTGTAGCCCTGCGTTTGTGCTCTGCCCTCGTCTGCAGCTCTGGGTGAACATTGTCAATGGGGACGTTCACGACGCCACCCGCTCAGACTTGTACGAGTACATCGTGGACTTCCTCACCTACAGCCTCGACCCGGAGCTGGTGTGGAAGTACGCCGACTGGGCCTTGCAGAAAAGTCAGGAGGTTTGTGCTGCCTAAACGGGTTCTTTTAGGGGCGGCAGTAAGGGGTGGGGAGGCTGGTAAAAATGGGCAAAAAACTAGATTTTAGTGGGAAAACAAGTTACGTTCAGCCCCTCTCTCTGCCTTTTTGTCCCCGTCTTTCACAAGTGTCCCGAGCTGGCTGGATCCCAGCTCTCTGGGAGGCTCCGTGTCTCCGCGCGGGGCGGCAGCCTTTGAGGGGAGCAGACCGCCTTCCTGTACGCAGCGTCTGCACTGTTTTCTGTGTCCTCATGCTTTGGGCAGTGACGTTCCCGAAAGTGGACAGCACTCGGAGTGAACAGAAGACGGGGACTCTGAAAAGCACGATGACTAAATTGCTAACCCTTCTTCCAGGTTGGAGTTCAGGTTTTCACCAAGAGACCCTTGGACTCACAGCAGAGCAGCTTTAACCCGGCTGATGTTATCGCTTGCCTTAAGAAATACCCTCAGGCTCTGGTTAAGTACCTGGAGCATCTCGTCATGGACAGGAGGCTGCAGGTGAGCCCTCAGAGCGCAGGCTGCCACGTGCCACCATGACCAGAGCTTGGCCGCGGGGCCGCCGTGACCTTCCATGTTCCCAGCGCTCTGTCTGCGCTGGGGCTTGTGGGTGGTCCGAGCAGGAGCTGGTGAAGGAGACCCCAGGCCCACGTAGTGACTTTTTCCATCTCTTGTCCCCTCAGCACACGTTCTTGTCTTTTCCTTCCTCATGATTATTCTTAAAGGAAATGAGAAAACGGTCCCTTTTGGGAGAATACCTAAGTTCCTTACTGCTCAAAATGACAAGTGACCCTTTCTGTTTTCCCGTGGATTGTAAATTAAGCTTCTCTGTGAGGTGGTTTCTGGAGCCATCGCTGTAGCCCATGCGTTCTGTCGTCATCCTGGGGTCCCCCCCCAAAACCTCACACATGTGGTCTGGCTGGGGAGATCTCCAGGCTCCCCCGTTGCAAATGCTGAGTGTCCGCTTGGTCCCCGTGTCCTGCAGAAGGAGGAGTACCACACGCACTTAGCTGTCCTCTACCTGGATGAGGTGCTGCAGCAGAAGCCCGGCGCCACCGGCCAGGGCACAGAGGTGACCGAGACGCAGGCGAAGCTGCGACACCTGCTCCAGAAATCCGACCTGTACCGCGTCCACATTCTGCTAGGTGAGCGGTGTCTCCGCAGCTCTGTCTGGATAAATGTCACCGGGGGCGGGAAGCGGGGCGGAGGGCTTGATTTGGGGGGTGGGGAGGGTGGTCCCTGAGCCTCTGCAGCATGAAGTCAGCCTCCTGGCGGGCGGACAGGGCTCCTCATCCGTCCTTCACCCTCTGGAAAAGGTCACGGGCCCTTCAGCTGATAACACAGAGGCCGCCCTGGGACATCTGAGTATCTGCTGGGCAGACCTTTGTCTGAACTTCCCTATTCGACTTCGAAGCACTCGGGTCAGTTCCTCCAGCTCTGATCACAGCTCCGCCCTCGCTTGGCCGCTCCAGACTCAGAGGAAAGCAGGCAGAGACCCGGAGCGGGTTCTGTTTTTCATTTCCCCCTAGGACAGAGACCACAGTTTCTATGTCATGTGAGGCCTGCTGAGCGGCACCCACTGGGGTCCGTGTGTCTCTTGCTCCCTCGGACCCCACAGACTTTCCTGGGGGTCCTTGCTAGGTTAATAACGTATTTCTCCTTAGGAGCATTGAACATTGCTTTCTGACCATTAGCTGCAGTCCATTCTCACTGGTCACAGTAGTTACATCCTGTAAAGTCTCCACAAACTGCATCCAGGGACCCAGACCCATCACACCCAGAGAAATGCAGGGTCGGGTTCCTGAGAACCTCTGGTCACCATGTTTCTGTCAACTGATCAAAACGTAACCTTGTGGATGTGTTTCTGTTTAAAGACGCCTCATTTAATGTACATTGTTGACTTGCTGACCCCAGGCTCACGGCCAGCAGCACAGGACTCAGGCCTGAATGACACTTGTGTGACACGTGTACTTTCTCTAAAAGGCACATCACAGCCCTTCCTGTGCTTAGGAACACGGGACGGCATGGCGGCCCCACACTTGGGGCCATCCCAAGTGGTGAAATCACTGCCGAAAAGCACAAATGCAGAAACGGGGCACCAGGGGTCCCACGAAAAGTACACTTGTTTACAGGATGAGCCCCGCCAGGAACACATGGCGGGCAGCTCACATTTCTCGCCACCGAGCACGTGTCCACAGGGACCACAGAAGCACCTGGAGTATGACTTCCAGGTTACAAATGAGTTTTGGCGAATCTGCGGACAGCGACCCTGAATGCTGAGGGTGGTCTGATCGCCAGGCACAGGTCACAGGGCTCAGCTGACATCCTGACACTTCCTTTTGCAACAAGCCTGTGACCAAAGTCCTGTGATTTGTCACCATTTTCACAGGAAGGTGCATTGACGCCTGGGGAGTTGCATCCTGCCCCCGCCCCACAGCTCACGGGCTGTAAGGGGCAGGCTTGGCAGTGTGCCCAGACAGACACCCCCAGGCCACCTGACGGACCCAGGGTCAGCCATGAAATTGAAGTTGTAATCTGGACTAGAGGGGTTCAGCACACCTGGGGGGTAAGGTGCTGCTGTCTGAGTTTAATGAGTAGAGGGCTTTCTGCTTTCGTCAGAAGCTACCGGAATTCCTGGGAAGACAGCAGTAAGGGTGGGCCAGATGGGGGCCTGGAGCTGTGATGCTCAGTGACCCACCGCAGCCTCTGAGGTCGTGGTCATTGGTTTTACTTATTCTCCAAACTCCGTGTCGTGCACTCTGAGTTCTGGCCATGCCTGTGAGTGTTACTCACACCTAGAGGCGAAGCATGAAAATACAAGGAAGCCTCTTAATCGTCTGGAGGCAGTTTTGGGGTGTTCGGGTGCCTGAGTTTGGGGGGAGTCTGGGTACCCAGGAGGCAGAGCTTGGGGGTGTCTGGGTAGCCAGTCTTGCTCTGCTCACACTTAAGCTAAGGGCCCCTGGCAGGACTGACACCGGGTGGCGGGGGCCTGCTATTTCTAACTGGCGACTCCCCCGGCAGACAGGATCCGGGGTGCCGGGCTCCCCATGGAGCGGGCCATCCTGCACGGGAGGCTGGAGCAGCACGAGGAGGCGCTGCGCATCCTCGTGCACGAGCTGGGGGACTTCGCGGCGGCCGAGGACTACTGCCTGTGGCGCTCCGAGGACAGGGACCCGCCCTACCGCCGGCGGCTCTTCCACCTGCTGCTGGGCCTCTGCCTGCGGCCCGGCCCCTCCGCGCACGAGCTGGCCGTGGCCGCCGTGGACCTGCTGAACCGCCACGCCACCGAATTCGATGCCTCCCAGGTTCTGCAGCTGCTGCCCGGCACCTGGTCGGTGCAGCTGCTCCGCCCATTCCTGATGGGGGCGGTGAGGGACAGCGTGCACGCCCGGAGGAGCGCGCAGGTGGCCGTGGGGCTGGCCAGGTCTGAAAACTTGATCTACAAATATGACAAGGTGAGAGCCCGGCCCTCCCAGGAGAGACATTTTGTTTGAGGTTGACTTTTCCCGGGAAAAGATGCTCTGTCTGTTTTTTTCTGTTAAGTTCAGCACATCAGGTACGTGGTTCTGCACATACAGAAGCAGGTCCAGAGCAGGGGCGGGAGCTGGGCGGCAGGTGTGACGTTGGAGCTGCCTCCCTCCCCTTTCAGACCCTGACGGTCTAGAGCGCGTATGAGAATGGCTGACCCTCACGAGGACGTGCCGGGTGCCAGGCGTTCCTGTGCATCATGACGCCACCGCGTCAGCACAGCAGTTTCCTGCAGAATCCAGTGCCGTTGTCTCCTCTCCCAGAAGAGGAAGCATTGGCACCAGGAGGTCACACAGAACGTGGAAGCACCCAGGTGTGAATCGCGGGCCAATTCAGAAACCATGGAGGGGAGGGGATAGCTCAGGAGTAGAGCGTGTGCTTAGCACGCACGAGGTCCTGGGTTCAGTCCCCAGTACCTCCATTAAAATTAATAATAAAAAGAGATAAATAAAAGTAAACCTAATTGCCCCCCCCCAAATAAAGAACTCCACATTCTTGGCCCCCGTCCATGTAACAAATCCCACAGGTCGGCAGGCTCAGACAACGCACGTCCAGTTCTCAGGGGCTGGGGGCTGGGAGCCAAAGGTCAAGGTGCTGGCTGAGTTCCCTACTCCTGGCCTGCAGTCAGCCCTCTTCTCACTGTGCTGGCACAGCCAGGAGTGCGCGCCGGCCTCCTCTGTGAGGGCCGTGATGCCATCACGGGGCCCTGCCTCATGACCTCCCCCAGCCCCACCTCTGGGTACCACCACGTGGGGCAGAGGGTTAGGGCTTCCACATAGGAATTTGGGGGAGATACAGGCACTCAGTCTGTGACAGCCCCAGGCTCATCCGGAGGCTTCTCTCTGGTGAGGCCCGAGCTCCCCAAGGCCAGCAGACTGTCCTTCCAGAGCAGGAATCCGATGTGTTCCTCCCGCTCAGCCGCCTTCCTTGACTTCCCCGTGGAGGAGTCCAGAGCCCTGGAAGAGCCAGCCTCCCTCCTCGGGCTGCCCCTGCCCCCCTCACTGCTCCCAGGATGTGCGGAACCTCCCAGGGACATGCCGTTTCACACGTACGGCCTTGTACCCACCTCTCCCTCTGCCAGAGACATTCCTACCGCCTCCTCTGTGCCTGGGGGATGCCTGTTCAAAACCCAGCCTGAGTCTCTTTGCCCTGTGAAACCTTCCCGTCCCTCTGAGCAGGCCGGCACCTCACTCACCCACCCACGTGCCGTGCGCACACAGCCGTGGTTGTCACCCTTCACCGTCAGGCTTTGGGATCTTGGAGGGCAGGAATTTCCTGTTGTCTCAGTGTTCCTGAGCCAAGCCTGGCGTCTTAAGGGCATCGAATAAATGTTTGTTGAATGACTGAAGAAACTAATTAGGTGAATTGACCACACTTTGACCCTGCCCTGCTGATAGGCTGAGCTGCTGCGTTGACCAGGTCAATTGTGCAGAGAGGCTTTTAACTTGCAGAATTTCAGTCCCGTTTATCAGACAAGGAGGAATGGAGTTTGTTAGTTTCATCATTTACCTTTAAAGAAAGATTCTGTTTCCTGGGGCGTCAGGAATGGGCACCAATCGACCCCATGACTTTGACGAAGTCTCTTCTTGGTGCCTTACTTTTCTGGTTTGCAAACGAGGGGAGCAGGGAATGAGATGACCTGAGACGTCTGGTCAGCTCCGACCGGCGTGACTTTGTAACAGGTCGTGCCTGACGGCATCAGGGCTCCGTGAACGTCTGAGAGGGTCTCGGTGAGAAGTGCCGTGGCCAGGCCGCCATGACTTTTGTGAGAGAAGCAGGCAGTTTTGTAGCTGTTTTTTTCACTTTTCCATTTCCTGAGGATGTTTCTGTTTATTTTCACGTTTCAGGGCCTGTTTTGAGAGGTCGATATCAATCGACCATGACTTTTGTGAGAGAAGCAGGCAGTTTTGTAGCTGTTTTTTTTTCACTTTTCCATTTCCTGAGGATGTTTCTGTTTATTTTCACGTCTCAGGGCCTGTTTCGAGAGGTCGATATCAAAACAGCCCCATCAGAAGTGGTAACAGCTCTGAAAACCAGTGTCACTCACGTGACAGGTGTCCCATCTTTCTTTCTTTTCACAGATGAAACTGAAGGGAAGCTTCGTTCGGCTCTCAGACAAAAAGCTTTGCCAGATGTGCCAGAACCCCTTCTGTGAGCCCACGTTTGTCAGGTACCCGAACGGGGGTCTGGTCCACACCCACTGTGCGGCCGGCAGACACACGAACCCCAGCTCCCCCAGCCCTGGGACTCGGACTTGAAAAGACCAGCCGAGGGCTCTGACCCAGCCTGCCGGCTGCAGAGCGCGGGGGCCATGGTGCCCACGTCGCTGTGGGAAAGGGACGGCACCTGGCGCCAGGGGACCTCAGTCCATGGGGAATGACTCTTGGCGGCTGACCCCCTCCATCAGATGTAAGTGGACAGTCCCCAAAAGAGAGACAGGCCTGATTCAGGTACATCACAACCCGGAACAGAAGTCTACTCTGGAAGGAAACAGGCCTCCCTGTGCCACCCAGACGAAGCGGACCCCCACCCGGCGCCCTAGTCTGTAGGCGCACATTTGCACTGGAAACGTTTGCTTGGGGGGCACCGGGGACCCTGTCCTAGTGGGTAAGTGGCCAGGGTGCGGGACCTCCTGAGTCCTCTGCCTCCTCCCGCGGGGGCGTTCTCTGACCTCACCACTCGGCCACCGGCCCCTGGGCCTCCGGCCACCCCGTCATCTGGCGGGCTCTGCCTTTGTCCTTGGGGACACCGACCTTAGGAAGTATTGTTCCTTCCCACCTCCCGCCTGGCTCTCGACTCCTAAAAGATTCTGCCTTGGGGACCCAAGCACTCCCTTTCGGGTAAATTCATTCACTTCTGGCCACCTCTTGAGTGAAGACCTCGAGAAGCTGAGGTCGCGTGGGGATATGCTTCCGGCGTGTCTGGACATCCATGGCGGGGACAGGGACCCGTGGCGCATGGTCTGTGGGGGTGAAACTGCAACACACATGTTTTCCGTTTTATTTGAAGTTACATCCTCTCAGTGATTTCTCTCTTGGTTGGAGATTCACCTGTCATGTTCCATTTGGGATGCTTCCTCCTGTTCAAACACATCCCCTGCTGAACACTCGGGAAATGAAAAGGGAAACAAACATTCCGGCCACAAGAGGACGTGTTCTCAGGGGCAGCGGGGGGGCCACCTGCACCCTGGGCAGGGTGGACGGTGGGTGGCGGCTGCCCCCCACGCGAGGGAGACGGCACCCCTCCCCAGGGCAGGCCCGCGCCCCGCGGGGCGGCCCAGCCGGCGGCCTCACCGCCCGGCACTTGCCGCGCATGCGCCATGGTTTCCCGCGCACACAGGACGGACGCCGCCCGGCACCCGAGACCCGCATCCCTTCTGCGTTTCTGCCCAGCAGCGCGGAGCAGCTGGCGCTGCTGTTACTTCACTGCCCTCTTCTGAACCTCCTCGTGGGGATTCCTGATTCTGTCAGGATCTAAGAAGAAAGACACTGTACCCCCCCCCCCCGTAAGACTTGCACCAGTTTGTGTGTGTGGCGGGAGGACCGGGGGTGCGCCCTGTCGCTCAGCCCGGAGCTCACCCTCCGTTCTGCAGAAACGTTTTCTGTACGAGTAACGGTCAGCGTGCTCCTTCCTCTTGTGATTCCAAGGGGGCCAGAAGCAAAGGCACCCGCACCCTTTCCTGCTGTGTCTCCATTTCTAAAGAATAAACGGTGAAGAGGTTCCCCCCGCTCGGCCGTGTGCTGTCAGCAGCTGAGTCCGAGCCGCGTGGGTGCCCCCTGCGGACGCCTGTGGACGGATGGGCGGTCGTGTTACCGAGTCCCTTCTCGTTACCACTTGGGAGTCTGGGTGCATTCCTCAGAGAACCGGCAACACACAAAACCGCACTTTTAAAAGCACTGTTTCTCTGCCCGAGGTGGGTGCAGTCCTGGAAAAGCCTTCTGACCGCTCCTTCCTAGCTTAGAGGCGCCAGCCTCTCTTTTCTCTAAACATTGTTCAGTATTTTGCAGTGTTTGTTATCCTTTAGAAGAACGGGGACTGAAGTTGACCAGTTTTCTATCTCCACTGAATAACGTGGCGGAGTTCCGTGCCTTTGTGCAGGACTGCCTCCTGTGTTAAAAACCAGACCCTTCTCTAACCTTTCTCTAACTCCCTCAAGGCCCTTTTCTCAAATCGTATTTTTAAAAGGCTGTTTTGTGACCGAGCCGTTGAATAGAGCGATTAGAACTGCCGCTCAGCCCTTCCTCTCTCAGGAGGTTCCGTGTAACCGTCTGCGTTAAAACAGCAGGAACCAGACTCAGCTGATGTGACTATTCCAGGGTCAAATCTCAAACTCTCTGAGCTGTTGGTTTCTCCGGTGCCCATGTGGGCGCGTCCTGGGGCTGCGGATCCTCGGGCCTACGCTCAGAGCCCGAGCACCTGTGCCTGGGGCCCGGGAACGTGCTTCCTGGGGCTCTGGGGGCCGGGGCCGCACCCTCGAATTGCCGCCGCCACACAGCTTCCCTCCCTCGGAAACCTCTGTCCTCGTCTTTACCCTCTGCCCCTGATCAGCTCCCAGATACACAAGATGTACAAATGTAAACTTGTTGATTTGATTAAAATTCTTTGCATTCTTTTTCTTGTAATTGTGTTTTTACATAAAAATTATCCAGGTGAGGTGATGGTTTCTGCTCGCAGGGCACTTCACCCAAGGTGTTCTAGAACTGAGTCGTTCAGACCTGGTGGTGCCTCCCAGCTCCTGCAGGGGCTTGGACCGGCCGCCCCTCGAATCCTTTGCTGTGACTGCACTAAATTTGAAACTATGTGCTTCTGACCCTCTGCTGCATCGCCCTAAGGTGACTCAGGCTACCTTCAGATGAATTCTGCCCTGTGGGGAATCTCCTTTAATGAAGGAGATTTCTGGTCACTTCTCGCATACGTCACCATTTAGCCAAATGTTCGGAAGGAAGACTGCCCCCCTCGGGTGTCTAGCCCCACATATACTCAAGGAACGTGACTTTGTTTACATCTCCCCTTCTCAATTTTAGTTCACCCCTTAGGACCTCGTTCACAGCAGGTCTTTTGAGAAACCCTGCCGAGTGAATCTCCCAGCCTTTTTTGTGTTCTTTCTTTCATTCCTGGGACTGGACTAGCCGAGGGAGGGGTGCACACAGCTGAGAGCCCCGGACACTTCTCACCCACTGTGCAAGCCATCGGGCAGGCCAGTCCCAAATATGTGTGGGTGACCCCAGTCTCAGGCTGGTGAGACCGGGGTGCAGATTGTTGGGGTGATTCTCGGGGAGTCTGAGTCTCACCAAGTCAGCTCTCTGGTCCCCATCTGCAGATTTCCCCGCCCATGTTGCGCCGACCATGAACAAAAGAGGAAGCTGGAAACCAGCCAGGGTGGCTGTGTTCAGACAGACAGTCCAGAGCAGCAACTTCACTCTCCTTCTCGGTCCTGCATCGTTGGCCTGGACGGCTCGTCAGCACATTAGAGATTAAAGGGGGGCTTCAGCCGACAGACCCGATGGGAAGGAGAGGCTGTGAGAAGATGACAGGCCAAGGGGCGGAGAGAGACAGACGGGAGACTGATGTAGGATGTGTCGACGGGGGAGGTGAAGGAAGCCTGGCGCCCGACTCCACTAACCCGGCTCTGTATTGTCGCCCCCACGTTGACCATTTGCCCAGAGCAACTGGTGTGCACAGTGGGGTGAGGGTGGTCATTCCAGGCCATTGAAGCCAAGCTCCTGGCTTCAGACGATGCTGCATTCTTATCAGCCGACCCTGAGCTCTTAAGACCTCACTTGTGGACAGTGAGCTTCTGACACATGTTTCCATCCTTGCCATCGAAGGAAACAGCTGGGTCGTCAGGCAGGCTGACAGCACGACTGAAGGTCGTTGCTGTGTGTGTCCAGCCCTCCCGCGGCCCAGGCACTCACCAGGTCCTCCTGTGCCCCCTTTCATGTGGTCCTCGCGGGGACTCGGGCTGGGGGTTTCCATCATTTAGGGGGCAGGGAGTCAGATGCAGAATCACTTGCTGGAATCCCACAGAGCAGGCGGCTGGGGCTGGGACGGCGCTGCCCGGATGCACACATCCTTCTGCCCCGCATGGGCATTTCCAGGAGATCGGACACCTGAGCCCTGGGCACTCAGCGACCTCGGGCCCCGCAGGCTGGGCCGCCCATGGTGTGAACCAGCAGAGAAAGGACACCAGGGCTCCAAGTAGCCAGGTAGGGATGAAAATAAATTTGTCTGCTAATGTCCTAGAAAACTTTCGCTTTTATTTCACCCCACCAGCAGGGACCAAGATTCAACATGACAAGCTCGTAGGTTTTCCATGGTGGTCAGCATTAGGATGGCACTTCTGAGACTTACTGGGTCTCATTTTTCGGAGGCGAGTCTCTTCCCGTGGAGCCCGGGCGCCGGCCTCCAGGTTTGGGTGAACCCCAGGGCAAAAGAGAAGATGGAAACCAAACACAGAGAAGCGGTGGTTGCCTGTAGGCCTGAGTGGGGCGGGAACTTGGTATTTGCACCGTGTCTTGGGACCGAGAAGTTCTCCACGAGGCTGGAGACAATCAGGAAGGTGGCAAAGTGAAAGTCAGAGGTGGAGCTGGAGTCACTTAGCAGGGTCGGGAGGCTTTTAAAATGTGGGCGCCCTCTCCTGACCCCCACCCCTCAGTCTCCCTCTCTGTTTCACCTGTAACATCCTTCACTCATTGCAGCTCGGCGAGTGACTCAGGTTCTACGCTTCCCGAAGTGGTGGTGTCTTGGGAGGTGTTGGCCCCCAGGTTCTTGCCTTATTAGTCATGGCCTTGGTGCCAGTTTTGGCAAGAACACACTCTTACCCACCAAAAGAGCAATAATACTTTATTTAAAATATATACAAAATTATTACTTTGAAACATATATATTACTGTCCAACAGACATCATAGAACACTGATTGATGTAAATTTTGGTACCTTCATTCGTTCAGCTTTGTGATTTCTCTTCCACTCAAGGCTCCCAAAGAACATTGTCTTAAATGCCCACGGGAGGGGAGGCGCCCAGAGGCCCGCCCCCTTGGTGGCCTGGCTGTGCTCTTGGACACCACCGAGGCGGTGCAGCTCTGCCTCGGGGGAAGTGAAGGCAAACCCTGGCCTTGCTGGGGGCCCCGGGGACACAGGACGAGCGGGACCCACCTCCATCAATCACAGGCCATTCCTCCTCAGTCTGCCCCGGCTTATGGAAGTATATGCTGCCCCGGGCATATAAGGGTCTGGGGTGTCTGGGTCTGGGCATAAAAGGAGGGTGAAGGTGGTGAGAAATGGTGCCAGTTATTTTCTGGAGAAGCCCTCCTTTGGGCTTAGATGAACGTAAATGATATTATGTTTCTTTCCTGCCTCTGGCACCGGAGGAGAATGGAGAGCTGGCCTCTTAATACAACCTTGGAAATGAGAGGAGGAACACCGGGGGCTTCTGGGCTCTGAGTTCTGATTACTCGGAGACAGTCAGACACCTGCCCTTGGGCACAGCCATGCCTCATCCTTCCCCCTTGTCCCCCAGCGCCCTGCACCACACAGGCACTTACTAAATGCTCATCTTGCGGATAAGCAAATGGAAACGGGAGATCTGGTGACTGCGAGGCATTCGCATTTTAGCATCGGAGTGTCTGAGAGACGGCAGGGACATCGGACACCATCCAGACCTGCGTCCTCGCTTGGCAAATGGGGAAACTGAGGCCCAGAGAAGTGGGGTGGCACGAGCGAGGTCCCTGACTGGTTCCTGATAGAGTTTAGTCTTAGAATCAGATTTTCTATATCTCCTTAAATTTCTCACTCTTCACATCGGAAACTGTAAAGAGAGCTCCGTGGACTCAGCCACGTGCCCCGAACTCAGGAGAGTCATGCCCAGCCCTGGAAGCTTCTGGGGGGTATGGTGGCCCTGGACACAGGCTGGGTGTCCTCGAGGCTGCTTCCCTCCCAGGGTCCCAGTCCTGCCTGGGCTGGGGGACCGAGGTCCCAGGAGGCAGCCCAGAGAGCAGTGCTCAGACTCACTTGGACCTGAGTGAGGTAGGAACACAGAGGTCAGTGCGGGCTGCCCGGCGGTGGGGGGTCTGTTCGGCCCCCGCTGCAAGGCAGGTCCCATGCTGGAGGGAGGGACGGTGCAGCTCGCTAAGACCCCGGTCTCAGGGCGTTGTGGGAAACGTGTAAACAGAGCCCCCGACCACTTCTGAGACTGAAAGCAAGTCCTGAAAAGATGTATCACAGAAGGAGGAGTGTGGTTCCCGCCCACGGGGACAGGTGGAAAGAGGACAAGGGGGGCGGGGGACCAGTGGTGGGAAGGAGAGAAGGGGCGGGGGTGTCATAGCAGCCAGTGAGGTGCTAGGCTTCAGGGGAGGGTCCAGGTGGGTGCAGCCTGGGAGGAGGGTCCCGATGAGCACGGGCTGGCACGGGCCGGGGCTTCTGTTTCAGCTGAGCTGACCCAGAACATTCTCTGGGCTTCCAGCCATCAAGGCCTCCCATGTGTCACACAGGGAGCTGAATAGCACAGGGGCCCCTCTGCTTCCCAGTGCCACATTGGCATCATCAGAAATGCACATCTGACCAACAGCAAGAACTCTGCCTGTGCCCACAATGCACGCCTCAAACAATGCCTCCAAATGCTGGAACCCAGTGCAGGGAACAGCCACCCACGAGATGAACCTACGGGTTTCTCTCCTCGGAATATGGCCAGTGGTGGGAAGAGACAGAGCCTTTCTCCTGCCCCACCTCAGCCCCCCTCTCTCCCTGCTCCCTCTCCTCCCTAACCTTCTGCTCAAATCCTCCATCACCACCCTATTTCCCCTTTTGTCTCGAGTGCCATCCAGTTTCCATCAGACACTGCCCTTCTGCAGCGAGAAACAAGGACAACCTGCCTTGCAAACTTGGGAGCCGCAGCTCACCTGGTAACAAACGAGTCCCTTTGTGCTTAAGAAGCCTGGATAAAGTGCCGCCGCCGCCTCCGGAGGTCCCGGAAGCGCAGCAGGGGGCGTGCGGGCACCTCCCCGCCCCTCCCGCCCGCGCCCTACACCGCAGACTGGTTTTCGGCGCACACGTACACCGTGCTCGGCTGGATTTTCCTCCGGATCCGCTCAGGCACTTTGGGGAGGATCTGGAAGGTCTGTGGCAGCAGCTCCAGGCAGGCCTCGCGGAACTTTTTGATCCTCCAGCAGTAGACGATGGGGTTGAAGACGGACTTGAGGTAGCTGAGCCACAGGACGCAGGAGCTGGTGGCGTAGAACGAGGGGCCGCAGTAGAAGCCGCGGCTGAACACGGACAGCAGGCTGTAGACCGAGTGCGGCAGCCAGCACAGCGAGAAGCCCACGAAGAGGGTGAGGATGGTGGTGAAGGCCTTGGTTTTGAAGCTCAGGTCCAGGCTGACCTGCTGCTGGCGCTGCAGGCGCCGCAGGGCGGCGCGGGGCAGGCGCCGCAGGTCCAGGCTGTCGGACTGGTTGTGCACGCGCACGGCGCTCTTGCGCACCGTGTGCAGGATGCACAGGTAGGAGCCCAGCATGACGCCGAAGGGCGCGAAGAAGGCGGCGGCCAGCAGCGTCAGCACGTAGGCGCGGCCGGCCGGCAGCTCGGTGTAGCCCAGCACGCACTGCGGGGCGCGCGCCGGCACCTCCACCAGCGCCCGGCCGGCCAGCGACGGCGCCGCCACGCAGAATGACAGCGCCCAGGACGCGGCGATGATCACCTTGGCCCGGCGCGGGTTCAGCCGGTCCTGGCGCTGGACGATGATGAGGAAGCGGTCCACGCTGATGATCAGCAGGACGGCCACGCCCTCCAGGACGAAGAACCAGTAGAGAGCGGCCGAGAGCCGGCAGAAGTGATCCCCGAAGCGCCAGCGGACGGTGATGAGGGTGACGGCGGTAAAGGGCATGCAGCACACGGACAGCATGATGTCGGAGAAGGCCAGCGTGGCCAGCAGCAGGTTGATGGCGGAGCGCATGGCCGGCCGCTGGTACACGATGACGCAGACCACCGCGTTGCCCAGGAAGCCCACCACGACCATCAGAGCCATGATGACGGCCAGGGACATCCTGAGCGGGGCGGGCGGCGTGGGCGCCCCGGGGTCCACCCCGAGGCTCGCGTTCAGCAGCGAGTACCCGTGGGTCTCCAAGGACGTGCCGTTACAGGCCATGGCGGAGGGAGTCTGGGCGGCGGGACAGGTGGGACAGGCGGGGCCTCAGCGCTTGGGTGGCTGCCGCGTTCCGTCGGCCGGCTGCATCTTCCTCCGGGCTGTCTCGGATCTCGAGGGCACTGGGATGACTGGGAGAAACGTCTTTCCTCGGGAGCCCTAGCCGGGTCCACGGCTGCCTACGTGGATGCTGTCTGTGGCCTGGAGCTAAGAAGGGCGTGAAAGAGAAGCAGTTAGACCTTGCAAGCACCTGTTAAATAGAGCACCTTTTGCCTTTTACAGGTATTTTAAACATCAGAGTGGAGATGACTGGCTTATTTACCATTTGGGACATAGCTTGAAATTCACAGATACAGTGAGCCTTGTCACGCAACCCTGGGAAACCCAGTCAGACCGCCTTGTGGGGGACCAGAAAGTGGAGACACCTCAGGGACACACCGGCTGCTGGGCTCCTCTTTAGAAGCCTTCCTCCTGCTTCCTTATCAATGCCTACGTCTTCCTCTGTGCTGTTCTGAGTTCTTTATAGTCAGTATCGTAGAGATCTCAAGTTGAAAGGATGGGGATGATGTAAAAATTCGGAAGGCCTCAGATCACCTAGTTGAAAGGCTCTGCGGGTGGCAGTGTCTCGGTGACATTACCTCAGCCCTCAGTGTTCCAGGTGACCCTGACTTGGCCACACACGCCCAGGACGGGCTCTGCTGTGGTGAGCAGTTATCCAAGCTCCTGGAGTCGGACTTGTATTATCAGAGATCCGGCGTGTTATTTCACAGCGAGAAATAGCTTTCTGCAGACCACAAATGCTTGTGTCAGCCTGATCCAGTCCTTCTGTGCCTCGATTTCCCATCTGTGAAATGGAGAGAATCACGTATCTGCCCCTGGAGTTGTAGAGACTTGTGCACGGCCTGGTACGAAGAAGGCCATTAACAAATCATTAGTCTATGAGTTGTTGATAAACTCACTTCGCATCCCGTGTTGTTTCAAGTTCCTGGATTTCCGTCTCCTGGATGAAAGGGCAGGAACCGGTACAGGCGTGTGTGAAGGGGACTGAGTTCCTCCTGGAGCAGAGACTAAAGGGCCACCTAGTGAAAGTCATTCCCTTGTGGTCCAGATGCCTTTCAGCCCTGGCTGGTGCTCAGTCCTCCCGCGCCTCTCCACGCTGTAAGAGGGCACCTTCCGCACAAGAATTACAGGGACTGATTTCACGCTTAACTGAAGGAACAGATGGTGCGAGGAATTTTTTCTTTTTTAATATGTGTCTTGAGGTTAAATCAGATTAAAATTGTTTGGGCTTCTGGGTGACAACTTGTCTCAGTTATTTTAATCGAGCGTTTTGGTCACAGTCTTGCTGTTAATACCCAGATCAACAGCACTTTCCTTGCCGAGAGCTCGGGCACATTGCAGACCAAAGCAGGAAGTGACAGGCGGTCAGGAAGGGTACTAGGGCCTTTCTTTAGTCTGAAGCACCACTCGCTGCCTCTGCAGTGGTTTTCACTTAGAGGACTGACACCCAGGGTGGGAGAAGTAAACCGAGGAAGAAGCAAGTTGGGAGCAGAACCATTTCAAGGTATTGACTGTAGTTCCCAACCCAGCAATCCCACCTGGGAACTGGGAGGTCGTGCAGGTGTTAGAAAATGAACCAGCATCCTGAACTGAGGTTTAGTTAATGAGCTAAGGGAGGACAACCAGCCTGCGCACCGGCTGTGCCCTGGTGTGAGCAGAAGCCTGGTGACCCTGTCCTCGATAAGCTGCTTCTACAAAAAGTATACAAGGGGATTCTAACCACGAGCAGGGAGGAAACACCGCCATCCGTACATGAATTTACCACGGCATTTTCTAAAGCTCCTTCAGCCACCCCTTGGCCCTCCCACTCCACTCTGTGCAGGAAGCCGTCCCCTCTCGACATCCAGGTGGGCCTCTGACCTTCACGAAAGGAGTGCACAGTGGACAAGCCCTGAGACCAGGTTTCTGGTGCCGAGGCTCCAAAAGAGGGCCCATCTTTCAGGGGGCCACCCAAGGGGAGAGGTTCCAGTCCTCGCTGAGCCCCTCAAGGATCTGAGCAGCCTAAGAAGGATGGTCCTGAAGCCAGAGATGAGTCCCTGAGAGGATGTCACCATCCGTGTTGCAAACTTGCAGATGTAGGTTACAGATCTCCTCCTGAGCTGGTGACATGTAGCTCTGAGTTGATGGGAAGGGACAAAGTCTGAACTGTTTTTCGTCCTATCTCATTTTCAAGGTCAGACATGAGAAAACCAGCCGGCCTGTAAGTTGACACGGAGACCGACAGAACCTGGGCGTTGGTGGGGGCAGGAAGGAAAGCAGTGTGCGGGCAGAGCCCCTGGTCCGAGCAGAGGGTGCCTGGGAGGACAGCTCTGCCGGGCAGCGGGGAGACCTGAGACCTGGAGGAGCAGGGAGGGCGGCGGGCAGTTTACAGGCTTAGAAGGAAGACCTCCTGGTCATCGGGGGCAGTGGGCACCGCTATGGCTTTTCAACGGGGGCTCACGTGTCCTTCCTCGTTGCCCCTACAACAGAGAGTCCGGAGGGCAGGTCTGGTGGAGACGGCCAACTGCCTTACCACGTGTCCAAGGTGGGTCCAGCCCAGAGAGCCTGCATCATGGTGGGTGCTGGGGAAAATAACTGACCCTTCCCACACGATGGCCACAGCAGTGGCTCCCCCATCCTCAGACCCCACTTGCTATCTCCCAGCAGCTCTCCAGCCACCTGCACCAATGGGATGGGCGCTCCCCTGCACCTCTGTGTCCTCTAAGCAAAGTGGGCACTGGCCTTCCTTGTGCCCGTGTCCTGGGTTCATGGAGAGTGTCCCTGGGGTGGGGTCACCACCCACTGCTGAGAACAAACCCTCAAAGCACTGCGCTGGGGAGCAAGCCCATCTTTGGGAACTGTTTTACAGAAACATTAAAAAAAGAGAAGTCAGGTGTTCACTACATCCAGGCACACCTACATTCTAATTCACAGACTGAGAGATACATGCATAAACTCAATAGCAAAAAAACAAAGAACCCAATCAAAAAATGAGCTGAAGAACTACATAGACATTTCTGTAAAGAAGACATCCAGATGGCCAACAGGCACAAGAAAAGATGCTCAGTGTTGCTAATTATTGGAGAAATGCACATCAAAACTACAATGAGGTATCACCTGACACTAGTCTGAATGACCATCATCAAAAAGTCCACAAATAATAAGTGCTGGAGAGGGGGTGGAGGAGAGAACCTTCCTACACTCCTGGTGGGAATGTAGTTTGGTGCAGCCATTATGGGAAACAGTATAGAGGTTCCTCAAAAGAGTGAAAACAGACTTACCCTATGATGCAGCAATCCCACTCCTGGGCATACATCCAGAGGGAACTTCAAACTTTAATTCAAAAAGACACATGCACCCCAGTGTTCACAGCAGCAAGACATGGAAACAACCTAAACATCCATCGACAGATGACTGTATAAAGAAGTTGTGGTATATTTATACAGTGGAATACTACTCAGCCATAAAAAATGCCATTTGCAGCAACATGGATGGACCTGGAGATTGTCATTCTAAGTGAAGTAAGCCAGAAAGAGAAAGAAAAATACCATGTGATATCACTTTTATGTAGAATCTAAAAAAGACACAAGTGAACTTATTTACAAACAGAAACAGACTCACAGACATAAAAAACAAACTTATAGTTACCAGGAGAGGAAGAGGGAAGGGAGGGATAAATTAGGAATCTGGGATTAGCAGATACAAACTACTGTATATAATAAAATAAACAAGGACCTACTGTACTGCACAGGGAACTGCACTCAACACCCTGTAGTAAACTGTAATGAAAAATAATATGTATACATGTATGTATAAATGAATCACTATGCTCTGTGCCAGAGACTAACACAACATTGTAAATCAACTATACTTCAGTTTTAAAAAATGGAGAAAAATAGATGCATATTCTCCAGCAGAATTTGCTGTTTCTGCTGGTTCTTCTCCAGCCAAAAGGTGTGAAACTTGAAGGACTCATTCTCCAAAGCTGTGGATATTGCTTTGGGTACCAATTGGTGTTTGTGATATTGGACTTCCAGTTCTTACGCCAGAAGAACACATGGTTCACAAATGCCAAATCTGAGGCATGAACTCAGTTCGGGCAGATGGAGAAGTTTGCCGTGGAAGCAGCTTGACTCTGTCATTACCCCCAGCCGTGTCACCTGTCTTTGATAAAACTCTCAAACAGATGGGATGTTTCAATTTCAGTAACTCTATTGGCAATGAAAAATATGCAAGGGCTGCCAGGGTTGATCCATCAGAAGCTGTGCCTAGGAGCAGGTGTGGGCCACATGTCTCAACTTCTAAGAAAAGTGAGCTGAGAAAGACCAGGTTGTTTGTTTTTTTTTAATTTCTCTTCTCAGGCAAGAGTCGTGGGGGACATTTTTCAAATAGAACAGAATCGGGAAGGCTTTTAACAAAGCACATCTTGATTGACTATTCTTAGCCATGCCTGCCATGTCCTGTGTGCTCATTACGGCAGGCCTCAGCCCTGTCGTAGCTCAGTGGTTCTCTGAGCCTGCATGGGCATCGCATAGAACTTGTTAAAAATGCAGATTATCCTGGCCACCCAGACCAAGTCAGAACCCTGGGGTAGGCCCAGCAGGCTGTGTTTTAACAAGGGCTCCAGGGGATTTTAAGTTCTCGTCTGTGAGAGCCACTGACATCACCATTTATCCCACTGAACCCCACTGCTGACTAGTTCTACAGACAGCAGCTCTTTACCCAGAAAGTCCTAGAAAGAGACACCTGCACTAGGACCCAGGGGGTCTGGTTTGACCCCGGGTTGGGGAGGGTGGAGCTCAGTGGTAGAGCGTGTGCTCAGGATGCACGAGATCCTGGTTCCATCCCCAGGACTTCCACTAAATAAGTAAAAATAAACAAACCCTGGGCGGTGCCACTTCCATAAGAAGTAAGTGGGAGTGCACGCCTGGCTTTTACGTTTGCAACAAGTTAGAGTTAGTATTTCAGAGCAAGAGCTACGGTGACTTTCAGCAAGAACGGAGGAGAAACGAGGAAGGTGGCTCAGAGACTCGGTAGGACCAGCGAGGGTCGGAGCGCAGTGGGGCCGCGGGCAGCCGTGGTCAGGCCCCCGGCCCCCAGCTGTCCTTGGGCACGGCTTACACTCACAGATGCTTCTGGAGGGAGGTGGGTGACAACTCCTTGCCCACTCCAAGTTAAAACCTGTCGGCTGCAGAGAAGGTAGGATTCTGTGCGAGATCCGGAGACGCAGGGTAGCTCGAGGGTCCAGCCGCTGTCCAGTGTCTGTTCGAGCCACGGCGCTGCCCCCAGATCACATATGAAGAACATCCCCAGGGCCCAGTGGAGTGACCAGGCTCAGGGCCGGAGAGGGTTAAAGTACCCTGAGCCCATTCACTGCTCTGGGGCCAGGCACCCCTGTCGGGAAACTGGTCTCCGGTGCCAACTTTCAGGATTCTGCATAAGTACAGGATCCGATGCAGAAGACTGTTTTGGCCGGGGGTGGGGTCAGGGGGGAAGGAGGTAATTAGATTTATGTATTTATTTATTTTTAGAGGAGGGACTGGGGATTGAACCCAGCCACACCCTCCCTCCCAGACGGAAGTTTTGCTCTGACCAAAGAAACAGTAGTAATATGTAGGCTTTCGATGAGACTTTAAAATATACAAAATGTTCCCCAAATGCGCTCTTTTTCCCTTCTCACGGCCGCTGGCCGGCACATCAGTATTCCCACTTACAGCTGGGGTGATGCGGGCGGAAGGGGAGGGACGGCACCCCCACCCTTCTCACCTCTCTCAGGCTCTGACCTCCTTTCTCTGTCCTGGGGGCCTGGTCAGCAGTGCCCACTCCGGGTGCAGGTGGGTTTCGTCGTGTGGACAAATTCCCTTCCACGGAGTCCGATGCTGACTCAGAGCCCCTGACTGCCCACCTCGCTCCAGCTTTGAGGGGGAACGGTGGGTGTTAGAAGCCCTTCTGAAAAGTCCGAGAACGCACCCAGCTTCACCAAAGGCCTGATTTTTGCATCTTCCTGTTAACTCTCTTTCTTTAAAGGAGGCTGACGCATGTGGCTCACTTAGGGACGCTGGGTTTCCAAGTGAATCCTTGGAAATTGTGTTTATGCATTTCACTGTTAAAAGCCAACATTTCCCCTCCTTTCTGAACGAGTTTAGAGGTACTGCAACTAAGGTGGGGTTTTTTAAGTCCCTGAACCAAATATGAAGATTTTGCTAGAGGCACAAAGCATATGGTACTTATTTAAAAATAGGTATAGTTTGATGTTTTAAAGAAATCCGAGACACTGAGCACTTTTTCAAGATGCTAAAAAGCTGAGACCTGCCAATGTCCTGTTTCTCCAGGTAGAATATGTGATGTCGCAAGCAGACGGCCCCTGGGGCTCCCAGTGCAGCTGTGGCCCCTTTAAATCTGAGAAACCCTGATGCCCCTCATTGCATCCCTGCTGCTTTGCGAAACCTTTTTCCTTCTCCAAAATCACATCTGAAGGTGCCCTTCCCTCTGCTCTAACTTGTCTTCCTCAGATACTATTTTTAAACTCCTTTGGTCACCTTTGCAATTTTTCTAACATTTTACGCCCCTAATTTGAAAAAAAAAAGAAAACCCTAAATCTGGTAAGAATATGCTTTTTCATTTGTAATAAGGAAGTCAGACACAGGTGATGTATTTAATTCAAATGATGTTTGATGATATTTTAATGTTTTTAACAGCTCTACTGATGGCCATCCTGACTGCTGAGAGGTGATACCTTATCGCAGTTTTGATTTGCATTTCTCTGATAATTAGTGATGCTGAGCACCTTTTCATGTGCCTGTTGGCCATCTGGATGTGTTCATTTACTGTGCTGTCTTCCAGAGACTAACACAACATTGTAAGTCGACTATACTTCAATTAAAAAAAACCCACGGCTTTATTGAAACAAAATTTATATATCACAAAGCCTGCCCAGTGTAAGTCTACAATTCACTGATTTTTAGTCAATTTATAATGTTGTACCTCGGTCACCACTTTTAGGATGTTTCCATCACCCCAAAGAGGACTCCTTGTGTCTGTTTGCAGTCAGCTGATTGAATTTTTAATAGTGTTTTAAATTTATTTTCCAAAAAAGAGTCCCTAACACCACCTAAGAACTTGACAGTTGGATGGAGGGCTGTTCATGCAGCAGCCCCCACCTCCTCACCTTCCTACTTGGGCCCTGAGTGAGGAGGGAAGTGGTACTGAAGAGGCTCCCCTTGTAATAAAGATGAAATGTCACTTGAATCATTTTGGCCCTCCAGCCCTGGCCTTGATGTAAGTGACTCCGAATTCATCAGTGTTAGTTGGGCAGGGAACAGGGCAAGCTTAACTCATTGACCCTGTCCTCCACCAAACTACCACCTGACCAACATAAAGTCACGATGGACCTGTGAAATTCAGGAGGCCTGGGAGCCGGAAGGAGATGGTCAGGGAACTCCAAAGATCCAAACCCCAGTCCTGGCCCTGCTTCTCAGCCTTGAAATGTGAACATTTGCAACTTTCCAGCCTCCATTTCCTTTGTGGCACCAACCCCACAGGATGGTGGAGAGCAGCACCTTGCAAATCATGAGGCGTGGTTAGGAAGGGGCCCCGCCAGGGCCGAGGGCAAGGTCAGTTCCAGTCACGCAATTGTGCTGGGCTTGGGGATGGTCGGAGCCAACAGTGGGGACAGGGGTGCTCCGGGGTACTGTCCCAAGCTTTGGCTTCTGAATATGCTAGAGTTTAAATGGGTGGCATCTCGTGCCCTGGGGAACTTTCTTGATCCCGTTGCCAGGGCTGCTCAACTCGCACAGAGCACGCGCAGGGATGCTGGCGCGCCCTGGGCCGGCCTTCTGAACTTCCTGCAAGCTGGACTTTGGGACTCTTCTTAGGAGTGGAAGAGATGCAGGCCTGCAGGGGCAGCTCTTGGGTTAAATGTTGACTCTGCTGTTCGTGAGCCCCTGGCCCCGGGTTTCCTCTTCTGAAAACGTGCAGGTTCCTCTCTGACTTGGCGGGACCAGCACAGCCCCTGCCACGGGCACCGGGCACAGCTCCCTCTGCGTCCGTCTGCTTCCCTGTGACGCCCGACAGCAGGGCCATGTCAGGCAGCAAATCAACCCTGCAGATGGACGTCCGCTGGCTCGCAAAGACGTTCATGAGACACCAGGGGAAAACGAAGGTGAGGGAAGAGCTTACGGAATTTGACCCTCACTAAAAAATGCACATGTTAAAAATGAATGTGGACACGAATGAACTTACTTACAAACCAGAAACAGACTCACAGACACAGAAAACAAACTTGTGGTTACCAGGGGAAACGAGGGTGGGAAGGGATAAATTGGGAGTTTGAGATTTGCAGATACTAACTACTATATATAAAATAGATAAACAGTAAGGTCCTACTGTATAGCACAGGGAACTATGTTTAATATCCTATAATAAACCATAATGAAAAAGATAGGAAAAAGAATATATATATGTATGTATAATTGAATCACTTGCTGTACATCTGAAACTAACACAACGCTGTAAATCAACTAGACTTTAAAAAAAAAAAAAAGGATTCTCTGATGCGCTGGGCAGGGATGGAAAATGGACAATGAGATGGAAGGAAGGGGAGGGGACAGGCAGAATCTGCTATTTCCGGCCATTTCTTTGGCAGCAAGAAAATCCTTTGCTGAATCAAGGGGCTAGAATTTAATACAATTCCTTATCAAGAAAGGCGACTTACTAATTTAAACCTAAGGCCAAACTATTTCAATACCAGCTGCTCCGAGTTCTAATAATTCCCAACATACTTTGATTGCGCAGGATTTTAATAACATCAAACATGTCTTCTCCGGCATGAGGAACACATTTAGTTCAAACACAGCCACGATGGAAAACATGTGAAGCACCCAGTCAAGCCACAGGGGCGACCAGCCCACAGGTCAGCGATTTCCATGTGGGTTTCCCCCCAGATCAGCCAGGAGAGCTTCGTTGGCCATAATGGAGACTCGGTTCAGGTTTCTTGAGATCGTGTTTAACAATGCACTCAAAGACACAAGCCTGTTCTGTGTTAACCTCGCTGAGTAGCATTATCCAAAGGTCTGGAGTGTGCACAAAACGATGCCTTGGTTCTTTGTTGGAGACAAAGATGGTACAAGAGCAGGGGCGGTGGGTGTCCCGGGCTCTGACTTCGCTGTTCTCACACATTCTCCCTAAGAGGTCACTTCTTTTCCAAGATTTCAAACACCCCCAAGATGCTGCTCAGACCCAATTCCACAAGCCAAACCCAGCTCCCTTTCTTGAATTCCGAAGTCCACGGACATCAGCTCTTGGTTAGTTTCCACCCAACATGCCCGAATCGAAACTCAGCATCTCCACCCCAGTGAGACCCTCCCCCATTGCCCCATCTCAACAACCGGTCTCACTGCCCCCCTAGTTTCTGAAGCAGCATGCTGGGGTCATCCTTGACCTCTCCCTCCCCTCGCTCCATGCCTCCAGTCTATCCTGTCTTAAGAATCTCCAAAATCAACCCACTTCTCTCTGGTGACTGTTGCATCACACCCCTGTGTGTGTCCTGAGTTGTAAGATGCATTCCTTACTGCGCACTGTTGTGAAGACACGGTTGAAAAATGCTGATGGACAAGACCATTCGTGAGCCGGCCCTGGCTGACCCCCAGGCCCCTCCTCCTCCCCCCTTGCAAGTTTCTCTAGTCACCTGCAGCATCTCCAGCACCCATCTGCCTGCTACCTCCGGCCCTTTGCACATGCTTGCCCCGCCCAGCCTTGCATGCCTCATCCTCACTCTTCAGATCTCAGCTGAACTGTCCCTTCCTCATGGAAGCCTTCCTTGACCCCTAGGCAGGGATAGGCCACCTGCCTTATGTCCCCAAATCGCCCTGTCTGAGCCCTTGTGGCACACATCACAGGGTAGTATGGTGCAGTGGTTTGTGTCTGCTGTCCTGCTGCTGGCTCCACTGGGGAGGGGATTACATCTGTCATTTTCCCTCTGAATCCCTGGCATGTAGCGGAGTGTCCGACCTAGAGCGGGCGCTCAGGGGCCGCATGCTGAGTGAGTGCACGAGCTCGTTCATCAGCTCAAGGCTGCTGAATCAAGGGCTGCTTGAGCCCCTCTGCTGCACAAGACCCTGCGGTCATACGGAGACAAACAAGGAAACATCGCTGCCTGGAATTCAGAGGTGATATTCCCTGACTTCCGCAGCGGGCCTGCTGCTCCCCTGAGGATGGGCAAGTTCAGGACCAGAGCATCCCGTGGGATGAGGAAGAGGATGGAGGAAGATTCTTTTGTGCCCAAAATAAATCAAGCAAACCCTTCCCCAGCTCACACGCTGGACTTCAGCGTGTGACTTCCAGCACGGAAATCTTATGTTTCACATAAAATTGTTATATGAAAATTACATTTATATTTATATTCCATATAAAATTTCATATGGAATAGATATGAAGCCCGTAGTTTACTCAGAACTTTGATATTTGGGGGCAATGACTAGGTGTCATTGCTATGCCCAAGCTGGACACGGGGACTTTGCCAAGTCCCCACTGCGTCCACCTGGGGGAGAAGGAACACATGATACGTGCCAGCCATTCACACCTCATCGCTTCATTCATTCACATTCACTCCGGATTAATCCTGTCTGAAATAAAATGATGTTGGGCAGACAGGGGAGGAACCCGGGGTCAACCCCTGAGACCAGGGCGGAGGGAGAGGATGAGGTGGGCAGGAGAGATGTCCTCCTGCACCTGCTGGGTCCCACCCTTGCCCCGACCTTGCCTGCCTGAGTCGCCACAGTCAGGGCTCCGAGTCTTCCAGAATCACGTTTATTTACCTACAAAGAGAGGCGGTAACGTCTTCGCCTGAGCTTGTTGGAAGGATGAAGACAAACAGAACTTCGAGGTCAACTCCGCGGGTTCCGGATGCAGGAGCTGCAGTGAGGAGGCTACTGAGGGGACACCCTGAGTGGCCATGAGGGCGGGAGGTGGGGTCACTAAAATAGGGGGTCCTCCCACCCCAGGAGCCTTCACCTGGGGACCCCAGTGGGGGTGGGCAGCCAGGACAGGGGAGCCTCACAAACCCGGGGCTGACAGGGGGTTACCAGGGACGCTAGACACCCAGGCCCAGGGGGCTAACAGGACTTGTTAACGTCATGAAGCCACGAGATGCACTTCCTGCCCTGGCTTCATTGTCTTTTTCCCTTCTGTACCTGTGAGCCTCTGTGTCCAGCAGACGTCCCCCCGCCCCCGGCAATACAGTGCCTTCCTTGGTGACCATGTCAGTTTGAGGAACCACTTAAAGGAGGGAGTGACTCCTGCCTGGCTGCTCCCTCTCTGCCTCCGAGTCCCGCTTGTCTGAGTGAATGTGCTGGGAGCACCCCAGGCCTGGGGGGTCCCCGTCTCCCAGGAAGGAAACGAGGCCCCTGGACCCAGGGAAATCCAACACCCCCGCTCTGTTCAGAGTCACGGTGACCAGTGGAGGCTGGAGAAAGCTAATACAGACCACGCGAGGGAGGCTGTGTGTCCTCAGGAGTTTAATAGGGAACATGCATGAGACAGCCGTTGGGCTTTGAAAGAAAGGTGGTTTGTTTTCCTTGAAGAAAGCTGGAGGGCAGATTCTCAGGGAGTTTCTCAAAGACATTTGTGAAAGTGAGGAAAATGAGGGCCCCACCTGGCCTTCCTTCCCACTTTGGGGTGAAGGTGGGTCAGACCATCCTGGGGCGGGGGGGGGCGGGTCTTCCTTCCGATTCACCGATGCAGGTGTGAGGGTGGATTTTGTGTCAACCTGGTGAGGCCACACCCCCCCGATGTTGGTCGAACATTGTTCTAGATGTCTGTGAAGGTTTTTGTTTTTTTTTTTCAATTTTAGTTTTTATTGAAGTGTAGTTGATTTACAAGGTTAGTTTCAGGCGTACAGCAGTGATTCAATTATACACATACGTACATACATACGTGTGTATATATATGTATTTTTCAGATTCTTTTCCATTATAGCTCCCTGTGCTGTATAGTAGGTCCTTGTTGTTTACCTATTTTATATACAGTAGTGTGTGTCTGTTAGCATTAGTAGGAATAATAATAATAGTAATAATAATAATAATATAAAAACAACAAGAATAACTAGAACCCAAAGACCTAAACATAAGACCATAAACCATTCAACTCCTAAAAGGAAGCAGAGAAGGAAGGGTTCCCGACCGTGAGCCAGGCAGTGACTTGCTGGCTATGACACCCGAAGCACAGGCAACGGACATTCGTGCAGCGAAGGAAACAGTCGACGGAGTGACAAGGCAGCCTACGCGATGGGGGAAAATACTTGCAAATCAAACATCTGGTAAGCAGTTAGTATCCAAATACACAAGGACTTTTACAGCTCGGCAGCACCACCAACAAAAACCAGACTGAAAACGGGCAAAGGTCTTGAAGAGACACTTCTCCAAAGAAGACATATAAACGGCCAAGGAGCACACGAAAGGGCGGTCCACACCGCTCACCATCAGGGAAATGCAGTTCAGAACCACAGTGAGGCATCACCTCATACCCATTAGAATGGCTGTTATCAACAATAAACCAAAGAAAACGAAATAGAAAAGGCCCAGCTTTGGTGAGGATGTGGAGAAACCGGAACTGCGCTGTCGGCGGGATGTGGAATGGTCTCCACGGACAGGAGCACGGAGGCTCCTCAAAAAATTAAAAATACAATTACCGTACGATCCAGCAAGCCTCCTCCTAGGTGTGTACCCACAAGAAATTGAAAGCGAGATCTTGAAGAGATATTTGCACACCCATGTTTATTGCAATATTATTTACAATTGTCAAAAGATAGACGCCACCCAAATGTCTATCGACAAGTGAATGAATAAAGAAAATACGGTATAAACAGACAACGGAATGTAATCAAGCCTTAAAAAAAAAAAAAAGGAAATCCTGACTGACAGGCTACAACATGGATGAACCTCGAGGACATTATGCTCAGTGACGTAAACCAGTCACAACAAGACAAATACTACCCATTTACATCAAGTAACTCAAATAATCAAACTCAAGGGAACAGGAAGCAGCCCGGGGGGGCCACGGCTGTGGAGGTGGGGGGTGGGGAGCGGTTTGGTGGGCATGGACCCACGGTTCTGCCGGGTGAAGATGGTTCTGGAGACGCGCTTCACAAAGTGTGAGTGTATTTGACACAGTTGGACCATGCACTTTAAAATGCGACTTGGTAAATTCTGTGTTCTATGTTTTTTACCACCATTAAAATTAAAACAAAAAAATTTAAACCAAAAAAAAAAAAAAGAAAAAAACCCCAGAAGCCTACTATCATTTATGGATCGCTGCGCCAGGCGCCGGGCTAAGTTCCTGACAGCTATTCTTTCATGTAATCTGCACAGCAAGTCCGGCTGAGATGGGGACAGTGAGTTAACATGTTTTGCAAAGGAAGTAACTAAAGCGGGGTCGCAGGCTTAGAGGGCTGAGCATCGTGCCCTAAGTGGCCCAGCGAGTGAGCGACACAGCGGGGGTGAGGTCTCCCTCCAGGCCCATTCCTGTCACCTCCCCATCGCCTTGCGGGGTGGTGGGGGAAGCTGGGCTGGGGTGACATTCTCCCACCTGCAGGGGGGCTCAGGCCTCGGGCACGGCCGGCAGGTGAGCCGGGTGCTGGGAAGGGGCCGGCTGCAAGACTGGTAGTTTGGTACGAGGGCTGAGGGACGGTTCTGTGGATGGAGGTGGGGGCGTGGTATGTTTCTAAGTCAATGCAAAACGTTTGGGAGAAGTTTGTGGGTCCTGAGGGGCCCAGTTTCCAGAAACAACAAACCAGACGTCGCTTCCCTCGGCCCCATCATCTGAGCGGCCAGTATTGAATCACTAAGAGCAGGGAGGGGAACGCAGCGTTCAAGTCGGGAAACTAAGTCTAGAGCGTGTGCTGGGGGTGTGCCAACCTCACTGAGGCTCCTGGCGGGTCGGGACTCGTCGAGGGGCCGTGGCTGGGAAGGGAAGCCCTGGGACCAGCCCGGGAGTCTGGGATGCGGGGCTCTCACTGCAATTCCTGACCCAGACTCCAGGCGCCCGACCACCTCTTCCCCGTCCACTCAGCTGCCGTCTCTCCTAGAACCAAGTCTGGTCATTTCCTCGCCATCCCTGAGCTGCGTGTCTTGCTTCTTACTTAATGTTAGCAGAAGTGATGGACGAGGGCCTCCCCGGGCAGGCCCCAAGCCCACAGTGCTCACTGTGTCTGTTCCCCATGGCTGACCCATCCGCAGTCCCGAGGCCACCCCTCCCCGTGACAGGACATCATCCAGCAAATCTCCTTTCTGTCTCTTGCACTTCCCTTCACTCCAGCAAAACTGTGGGGGTTGGTGGGGGTTGGTCAGTGACCTCCACAGAGAGGAGTTCCTGACATCACACCTGAGGGGACTGATTTTAACAGTCCCTAATTCAGCATCCGCGCAGGGGGGCGGGGCCTGGTTCCAGGACACATGACCCAGTCCGGGCCAACGTGATGCAAGGAGAGTTGCTTGTGGGAAAGACCTGTGCTCCCGTCTAAACGAAGGGAGGGGCCCAGCCATTCTGTCTTGAGACAGCACAGGACTGAACAACCAGACGGGCCCCTCGGAGCAGAGGGACCACTTGTCCAGCCCGACTGTCTCTACTGCTAAAGCCGCCTTTGGCTCCGTTTCCTCTTCCTTGAAGCCAAGCGTGTAGCAACAGGCAGGCCCACAAAGCAAGAGCTCTTGGTGGTGCTGTCAGGGACGTCACCGCCTGCGGGGCCGCTGGTTTCTCCAGCCCGACATCCTTGTTTAACATATGAGGACCTGCGGTCCAGGAGTGGAATGCCCTGCCCGAGTGCCTTGCTGGTTAGCAGAAGAGCTACTTTGATGGTTTACGGTGCAGGGACCGCCCACATCCAATCTTGCAGCCCATCCAGTAAGCTCTGTGCTTCAGCCAAGCCAGCACACCCCAAAGGACAGGAAGTCCTCCTGGGATGCGCCTGTCTGAACCCACCCTTCCTCCCGGCTCCCTTGGTGCCCTCGCTCCACCGGGTCTTAGAGGTCAGCATGCAAATAAATTAATTCTCCCTGGGGCGGTGGGGACTTCTGAGTTACCACTGATGCTTCAGAAGAGGCAAATGCAAAGCTCAGGATAAAAGGAGTAACTTTCCTGAAGCAGGATTTCAGGGCATTTGTTTAAACCCCACAACATCAGGTCCTGCTGACTCTGCCTTTGACCTGCCAAGGGCAGCTTCCCCAGCCAGTTCACTTTCTTCCTGGACGTAGAGAAGGCAGGACCATCCTGTGCCTTCCGAGCACAGACTTGGCCGCTGTTACCACAAACTGCTAAGAGGAGCCCCAGAGATTCAGCCGCCTGGCCGTCTGCTCACACTGGCCACTCAGAGCGGAAACAGTGCTTGGATACGCCAGGACCTGGGCCAGTGTTCTCATAAACCAGCCCATTTGCTCCTGTACTACATGGAAGAAACTCAGACAATCAATGCTTCTTGTAAGGAAGGCTCAGGTTTCCTAAGGAAACAAGGTGAGAGTCATCCTGGGACAACCAGGAGACAGACTCCAGCCTGGAAACGGGTACCAGGCTCAGAATGACACAGATGTGCACCCTTTCCCCCCAGCGTGTTGAACATAAACACAGTCACAGCCAGAGCTGTCCACCTGCTGCTCTGTTCTCCTTCCAGGGGACACTGATGCCACTGGTGGCAAGAGCATGAGCCTGTCCCCTCCCCTAGCTCCTGTGACTCTGTCCTCTGCTCCTCAATCCCAGAAAGCCCACACGGAGGGACTGGGGCCAGGGGCTTCCTCCTTTCTACTCTGTCCAGTAACCACCCAACAAAACACGCACCGCCCCCCACCAACCCAGAGAAACCGAGGAAGATAATCAATACTTGCTCTTGTTTGAAACCATTAAACTTGAAAGATGGGATATACAAACAGACAGAATTCTGTTCCCCAAACGCTGCCACCACCAACGGGTTTCCAACCAGGAAACAGAGCTGCACCCTTGGCAGCAATCAGCCCAGAACAGTCAGGACTTGGTCAGTAACTGCCAGTTTCCCTATTTTTTGCCTCTGCTTCCAACTCAGGACCAACTAACAGATCCCCCAACCAGTCACATAATAAGATGCACTGCTTGGAGCTGGCCTACCTCCAGCATCGCTAGGCCAAGTACCTCCCATCAGAACAGACCTGGAGCCTTCCTTTCCTTCACTATAAATTTTTGCCACTCCCCTGCCTGCCTCTGAGTCTCTGCCAGACACAAAGTGATGGTGGCTGTACTATTAGTAATTTTAAACAATCTAATGATAACAAGATAAAACATTGTTACGTAAGTGGCATGAAAATTTACAAAATACCGTGGGAGAACTCTTAATGTTCCAAAAAAAAAAAAAACCAAAAAAACCATGCTCCCCTACCACTGGGAGCTACCCCGACCTCAACAAGATGGACGTGGAGGTGGACATTCTGCCTGTGGCAGGAGCACGTGCCACTCTAGTGAAAGCAGGGCCATCCTGGGTGGTCACCGGGGCCACCTGGCAGGAGGCAGTCGGGCAGCTGGAAATATTTGCTGCAGAAGCAGGTTCATGCCGTCACCTCCACGGAGACACTGACGCCACTGGGAGGCAAATTTCTCACCAAAGATAACGTTCTCTGTGTCTTTTTCACTCCCCTTCATCCCTGCCCAGCTCTGAAATGCAGCCGGGGCTCCAACGTCTTGCTTAACAGAGACACTCAAAGTCAGACTCACAAGATGGGATGAGAGGCTGTTGGAACGGCAGCTGAGATCAGGGGTGGGACACGGGAAGACCCTTTCTGCGGGCATCTGTGCCATCAGGCTGGTGCGGGCAGTGGGCACCACCAGCGGCCCCACTGACATGATGGACCATGGCTGTATGCGTCTCTGAAGCACTTTCCCAGCAGAAAGTCTCCGTCGAAGCTCTATTCAAACATCCCCACAAGTGGGGTGACCAGTGAGCAGTAGGGTAGGGACCAGCATCTCCACTGACGACGAGGACAGTGAAGCCCAGGGCGGCTGGCACACAGTCAGCGAGAGAAGAGAAAAAACTAGACTGATGTGCGCTGAGTTTACTGAAGGACCACTGTGTTCCGGACCCCTGACAGTGCCGCACCGCCTTGGTTTCCTTGTCTGTAAAATGGGGCTGACAGTGGGGCCTTCTGGCAGCAGAGATTATGACTCGCTGAGGGCTCAGGTGACGATTAGCATGTTTTAGCAATAAGGTATTTTTAAAATAGAAGTATACATATTGTCTCTTTAGACATAATGCTAGTGCACACTGAATTGACTATAGTATCGTGTAACTATAACTGTTATATGCACTGGAAAACCAAAAAATTCATGTGACCCATTTTATTGCAATATTTGCTTTATTGTGGTGGTCTGGACCCCAAGCCGCGGTATCTTGGAGGTGGGCTTGTATCTAAATCAGCTTCTTCTCATTTCAAAATCGACCACAGATTTTCCATGATGATAGCAAAACACAGTAATGTGCTCTATCTAATTCTCCCTGTTAGATGAAATAAAATACTTGGCAGCCTGACAACAGAAACCCCAGGAAAAGACCGAGTCAGTAAGGTCCCCTTCCTCAGAAGCGCATTAGAAGTACAGTGATCAGGGTCGTGTTGTTGGATCACCTTAGATGAAAAGTGCACATCCAATTACTTCACGTGATAACAAGTTCAAATCATTAGAAATCTGTCCCTGATAAGAGTCTTTGAACTTTCTGGAAAAGCTAATATAAGCATCTCGGTGTTTTCTCAGGCTGCCATTCAGAGTTGAGACTGACTTCCACCCATGATTGCACTCCGGTATTTTAATTCCTCAATTTCAGAGTCCAGGGCAGTGAACCAGTTATCAGTGAGGTAGGTGGCCTTACATATAAATGGAAGTGTTTCAAAAGAGATAAAAACCAAACTCTTCAAATCAGAGAGGACAGAGGGAAACAAAATATGAAACTGTTACCAGTTCATATACAAAAGGAAAAAACTGGAACATGCAAAAGAAAATAAAATATTTAAAATTTCTAAATAAAAAAAAAAACTTTAACATGCCTATTACAATTTTTAAAATTTGCCGAGACTGTAGCTCCAGTGAAATTACATTCACCTGGTCTCCTAGTCGCCAATGACTGACTTCCTTCCCAATTAGTGCTGTGGTTCTCAAACTTTAGGGAGTATCTGTGTCGCCTGGACGGATGGGTCCCCGTCAGAAGTTCAGACTCGGAGTCAGTTTCAGATTCAGGAGGTCTGGAGTGGAGCACAAGAACCTGCATTTCTAAATCCCCAGGTGCTGCTGCTGGTCTGGGGACCCCACTCTGAGAAGCACCACCAGAGACCATCACTAGTCCTCACCTTACCTAACTTCTCATCTCCATGACACTGGGGACCACTGCCTAGACCTCTGAACACGCACTTCTCTTGCTTCCTCTGCTGCGTCTCCTCTTCTCCATTCTAGCATCCTGATGTTCCTCGAGAGGTTTTATCCTCAGCGTCTGCACTTTCACTGAAATCGTACCAGGCGACCTCCGTCACTCTGACGCCTTCAGTCACCACGTACACCTGGGCGGCCCCAGGCTGCAGCTCCACCTGATAAAATGTGGGCTTCACAAGGGCCTGGTTCAGCGTCTTGGCCACAGTAGCACCCCAGGTGGCCAGAGCACGCCTGGCATATAGAATGTGCTGGATAAATATTGGTTACAACTTCCTGGTAGATAGTTCTATCCAAATGTCTCCCAAACTAACTGGCAAACTGAAATTAACAACAAAATATATGTAAAAAATGATTTTATAAACTAGATTTCCCCCTCCTATTTCCATTGGTACCAGCATCCACCCATTTTGTCAGATCTAAGAAACCTAAGGGTCTTAGGTGTTTGAGGAGTCTTAAACTCCGGGAATGAGAGCAGCTGCTCGGGGGTCCGCAGTATGCTAGCCATGATCACTTCCTTCTTCCGGAACTGGAGGGACAGGACACAGGGCGAACCAAACCACTGCCCTGGTCAATTGCCCTGCAATCCTGACTTGGGGACAACAGAATTTTCCAAGCATGTCAAGAAATTTAGAATTATCTAGTTGCCTGTCTTGGGTGAGAACACAAAAAGTGGACATCCAAGGTTCATTTCTAACCAGTAGGCAAAGATGCAGGGGACCCAGGCGCCTGTTTCCTGGAAGTTACTTTACATAAGGGGAAGGTCCCCTGTGCTGCTCACTTTGGGCTTCCTAGCCGTCCTAACTGAAAGCATCCCTGCCACGTTGGTCTGACTGTGCCCCTTTTCCTGATGGGAAAACGGAGGTCGCTAACTGGCAACGGACAGACGACTGAACGTCCCCTGCAGACGCGTTTATTCCTAATTTGAGGTAATCCACCGCTTTTTCAAAGTATTACCCATGAAAAGGAAATGATCTGATAAAGTTGGCGTTACACAGAGAAACGAGGAGGTGAGGATGGAGCGAGCTGGGCTGGGCGACGGTCAGCGATGGGGATGGGGTTGGTGTTGGTGATGGTGATGGTGATGGTGAAGGAGATGGTGGTGGTGGTGGTGGTGGTGACGCTGACGCTGGCCAGCTCCTCTCCTGTTTCTTCACCACTGCCTGTCCTCTGCCTCCTGCGTCCCCGCGTGGCCTCTGCCCGGAGAAACAGCCGACAGGATTTGCACCCAAGTCGCACGTCCGCGGGCGCTAGGTTGCGGCGCCCAGCGAAGCGGCACCGCGACTCCGAGCGCGGCGGCTCCGCGTCCCCCGCGCCCCCTCCGGGCCCCGCGCTCCTCTCGGCGCCCCCCGCGCGCCGCGCACAACCGCGCCCCGGAGGACTGGGCCGGCCCGCATGGCCCGCATGCCCCGCAGGGAACGCCCGCGACCCCGGCCCGCTCCCCGCCGAGCCCCACCGCCCGGCCGCCGGTCACTTACACCTGCGATGGGCCCGCCGCCCCGCGGCCCGAGACAAAGACTGCGCGGCCGCTGCGCCGCCGGCTGCTCCTGGAGCGGCGGCTGCGGGGACCCGGAGGAGGATGGGGCGGAGGAGACGGGGGAGGGGGAGGGGGCTGCGGGGGAGGGGCCGCCTCGCCGCCGGCCACCCAGCTGGGGCCGCCCAGACCCGAGCCCTCCTCCCGGGCGCCGTTCTCCCGAGTGCTCGGCCGAAAACCTCCCCCCAGGGACCAGGGTACCGCCCCTCGGAGGGCGGAGTGAGAGGAAGAGGAAGGGAAGGAGGGAGACTGCGTGCGTGTGTGTGTTCCTCCTTCCTAATCACGATCCTCTCCATCCACCCCCGCGTCTCCAGCGAGCTGCGGAAAATGCCAGACTGTCTCCCCTGGGCAACCCTGGAGGCGCTCCCACCCACCACCTTTGCAGCGCGCGCCTCTCCCTCTGACTGGCCATTTCACTGAGAGCAAAACTGAGGCCGGGAAGGTTAAATGCGCGAAGACGCAGGGCGGGGGAGAGGCTTGCTGTGGGCAGAAGGCCAGGGACGCGAGCCCTTTAAGGGCGGGATCCACCTTTTACATGTGTTCCTTCCCAAAGCCCGGCACCTGGAGACCCCGCAAGGTTGGAAGGTGGGGACTGGGTACTCACTCCTCCTGCGCCCGCAGGGAGAGGGGCAGGCGTCCCTTTTTGGGAAAAGTAACACTTGCACTTGGCTTAGTTATTTGCCTCTTGCTATGAATAGTAGCTTTGATTTATTTCTATTTTTAAAACTTTTTTTTTTATCATAGAGTGTTAAAAAGCAAAAGAAAACAGTACTGGAGCGCACAGGTACCCAGTGCCAGCCTGAAAGAGGGTCAGCATTTTCTCCTCTTTTCACCTGCCCCCCCTCCCCGCTGCCCGAGGCTAAGGACTTTCAGAAACAAGATCACAATATCATTATCACGTGTTACAAAGGTAAGAATAATTCCTCAGTATCATTGACTATGATTTATTAACAGCTGATGGTTGTGATCTGCCAGGTCTGTTCAGTGCTTTCCCCACGCGGCTCAGCCTGGCGGGCCCTGACTTCTGCTAAAGCTGGTGGCACAGCAGGCGAGCCCACGTTGCTGGCCTGCAGTAGCTGACGGAGCAGGAATTACAGAGCCCTGACCCCCCCCACCCCTGCCCCCGGCAAGGCTTAGACTCTCCTTCCTGTGTCCTGACCTTTTGAAAATTCTGATTGAAGGCTACCTTTCCAGAAAAATGCACACACAGAATTTTAATTTAAATTCCAGGAGGTCCAACCCCATCTTCAGAGTCTGTCTGAACCCAGGGGCAGGTTGCCAAGTGCAGAGCTGCGTGGAGGTGGCCCTCGAAGCCACTTGGAGACCGTGACAGGGTCCTGAGGATTTTGGGAGACTGGGGTCCTCTCATTTGCTCAGAGTTCTAGGCCCCAAGCCCAGCAGGAGAGTCGGGCTAGAGTGTGGGACCTTTCTCCCCTGGGAGGAGGCGTGGTATTTAAGTCCCCTGCAAGCCTGGGATGGAAATGGATTCTCAGCTGTACCTCTGAGGAGCATCCTTCCAGGGTGAAGAGCCCTGAGCCGTGCCGAGGGCACCGGGACACAGCTTACCTGAACCCCCCCACGGCAGAGAGGAGGTGAGCCCCGTGGTCCCCAGCTTAGGGAGCATTGTCCAGGGGTAGAGACCACCAGGTTGCAGGCTCTGACTCAGACAGCCTGGCTTTGAATCCTCCACGTCTTGCTAGCCTGGTGACCTTGGGCCACGTGCTTGACAGCTCTGTGCCTGTCTCCTCATCGGGAAAGGATGGGGCTGTCATTTGATGCTGTCTGGTTGGGCTGCCGGGCACGCCGATGCCTGCATTCTGACTGCTTGTACCCTCTGAGTGGGAGAAACACAGTGGTCTAAATCCAGAAGGACCACGGCTCCAAAAAATTTGTAGCCTGAATCAAAGCCAAGAGGAAGGGTCCATGCCTGCTCAGTGCTGCGCAGATGTAGCCTACACATACGACCAAGCGCAAAGTGCATCTTCTCTCTTCGACAGAGGCCGGGGTGGGGAGGGGGTGCAGGTGCCTGCCTGCAGGCTCCAGTGGAGTCCCTCCCTAAGTGCCATGGGCGTCCGCCTGGACACAGCTCCAGGAAATGATCTTCGAGATGCTGAAAGGATGTGTTCATTCTCTACTACCCGCCCCAGCCAAACTGGTCCCCGTTAATGGACCATGACATTTCCTCTCCTGTCTCTCCCACCCTCACCTCCTCTGTGAGGTGGCCTGATAGCCTCTGGCAGAGGGCGGCGTCCCCAGTCTGAGCTCCTGGGGACGGGCCTGCATCAGTGACTAGAGCTGTGGGTCGCCGTGCGTGAGAGATGTCAGCCCGTCTGGACCACACTGAGAGCGGGGATTGTAATCAGTGGTCTCAGCGTTCCCCAGAAGTCTGTCCACCTCCCCATCAGCACTGGTGCTCGGAGTGCTTCCTCTGATATGCATGCAGATCACAGGCCATCCTCCCAAGATGCTTCGGCCCTGGCCAGGACCATCACGTCCTGCAGGCAGCCCAGCCTCTAGCCCAGGTGACTCAAACCTGCTCACCGTCCGGCCCTTCCCTGGGCGGGGGCGTCCCGCTCTCCCTGGCGGGGACTCTCTGCTCCCGACGCTTCATCTCCTGGTTGCTCGGTATTCCCACCCCTGAAGCAGGGTTGCTTCCCCTGTGTGGCGCTAGGTGTCAGTGACTTTTGGGGGGGGCAAGGAAGAGCTAATTAGGTTTATTTATTTGTTTTTTAAAATGGAGGCGCTGGGGACTGAACCCAGGACCTGGAGCATGCTAAGCACGAGCTCTGCCACTGAGCTGCACCCTCCCCCCTCAGTGACCTTTTTCTGAAGAGCACCCACCTCTCTTTTTCCCTCTGTGCCTCCCCCGTCCTCACTCCCCTCCCCTCCCTCACCACTCTCTGTTGTCCTTTCCTATCTCATAACGTGCCTCATGCTGACTTTTAAAACCGTTGATGTTCTTTGCCTATATCACTTCCGGACGACAGAGGCGAACGAACTCAAGACTAAAGCTCTGGTAGAATGTGATGGACAAAGACAGACGGCGTCCAGCTCTACTGGGGGAACCGCCCAGTGACGGTCTTCACGCAGAATGAGGACCTTTCAGGGATGCTCAGGCCTTACGTGTCTCATTGGGAATAAATTTAGTGGAGAGCCCCAAGGTGGAGATAAAACACCACAGAGAGCATTACTGGCACCTGTCTATTCTTTGTGGACAAGCTGACCCTCTGTGCCAGCTCGAAGAAAGAACTATAAAGATGACAAAGGACTTCAGGCATGGTGCAGAAATGAGCTCGGCTTAGTGAGATGGAAGACCATAGTGACGTGTAAGGACAGCTCTCGGTGACAAATGGGTTCCACAGCCATAAGGATCAACTTACAGAAGGTCAACAGACGGGGGATGTATCTTATCTGGGCGTCTGGCTGTTGTGAAACACTGAACTTAGTGATGCTGAAGATAAGCTTAGTTAGATAAAGGACATGCAGTCCAAGATGGAGAGAAAATACTTGAAAATAAGCCTGATGCTGGCACTAAATTAAGGCAGTAAATGTACCTGTGGTTTCCGCCCTCTGACTGTCACAGAGACCACGGACCACCATGATGAACAGCAGGTTACTGACCACAAGGGCTCAGCACATCACAAGGAGCCGTGATGCTGACTCTCCCGCTTCAAGGGACACCCAGCTGTCCCGACAAGGAAGCTTTCAAACCCTCGCTGGAAACTAAGAAAACGGAGCTGATCACATGGGGTGAGGTGTGGTCCACGTCCCCTCCCATTAAATCTGGGTGGGCTTGGGGCTGTTTTGGCCAATCAGAAATGGCGGAAGTGTCCATCTGTGCTCTTCTGGGACTGGATCTTAAGAGGCATGCAGCTTCCCTCGAGGTGGTTTGGAGTGCCCAGCCCCCCAGGGCTCCCTCTTGGGATAAGCCCACTCAGAGCCCAGCCACCAGGCTGGGAGAGGTCCCAGCCACACAGAGGGGTCGCAGAGAGGTGCCCGGGTCAACAGTCCTAGCCCTTGAGCCCCCTCAGCCCAGGTACCAGTCCTGTGAATGGAGACACCGCCCAGCGATCCCAGAACCCAGCCTTCCAGTTCCCTCCAGTTTTCCATCCCAGACCTCAGACCTCGTGAAGAAGAGATTAGTTATCCTCTCCAGCTTCTGCCCAAACTCCTGACCCAAAGAATCTGAACATAACGGAATCTTGTTTACTGCCACTAAGTCTGGTCGTTGTCGTACAGCGACAGGTTGCAGGACTATCAAACAATACGCCAGATGCACTGAGCTAGGGTCTGTCTCCATAAAGCTCACAGTTGTAGCAGGAGCTGGGGGTGTAAGAGGAACAGGAAGGCTGGGGCTCCCTGAATCCTGTGCCCTTCCTGGCTGTGTGGCCCTGGGGACAGACCATCTCTGTGCTCCGCATGCGTGTCCATAAAACAAAGGTAACAATGTTATCTGCTTCACAGGTGGGGTGTGAAGGGAGAACGCACCTGAAGCACCTGGAGCGAGGTCAACACTCCACGAGTCATGCTGTCTCGCCCGGGGCAGGAGACCACGCCCCTGAACCTGGCCGTGGCCTCAGGGACCTCTGTGTCCAGGAGAGCAGGCTCCTCGAGTGGATTTGACTAATAAGCCCTCTGGTTTTATAACGAATTCACCACGGCTTCCTTTAGATCAGTTTTACAATCTCTTTTGGCCTATGACCTACGGTAAAAAAAACACAAACCATTTCCTACTGTGAACAAGACACGCTGGCATCCACCTCTATGAAACCACATTAACACGTCTGTGAGACCAGACTTGCCCTTGTTCTGTGCGAGACACTGATGCATTCTATTCTGTCCTATTAGTTTTTCAGAATCCACTAAATTGATCTCACAACCTGCTAAACGGTTGACATTTACAATTTGAATAGCAGCGCCTTAAATAATAATTTTTATATGGTTTCCTTGTCCTAAACCTTTTGCTGTTTTTCCCTTTGCTCATCTAACTCATTCTCCGCTTTCTGGACATGGCCCCCGTCCAGGGCGCCCACCCACTGTGTCTCCATCCTGATTGGCTGTTCTGAGTTCTGGTGGAGCCGGGGGTCTGTCGGGCGTGGTGACCCTGGACCTCGTGCTGCATGCGGTCCCTCAGGTGCTGGCGCCCGCTGGCGCGTCGTGGGTGCAGGCAAGGACTTTTAAATTGGTCTTAGAACAGCGATATTGATTTTATTTTTCTGCTCGTGTTTCCTGTATGCTAAGCACGGAGCCGGTTCTCAGATGATGTAGAATTCAATGTCATTGATGGTGACACAGTGTGTGTCAGAGAGGAGAGATCTGGCCAGCATCCCTTCCTCGGGTGTCCTGAACCAACAGAGATGCAGAGCACGAGGGCGCCAGGGCTCTGGCCGGGTTAGCGGGCCTTCCTGGGGCTGCCCCTTCCTCCTCCTCTGCCCAGTCCTTTCCCCTCCCTGCACATGTCTTTGAGTGAGTCACCTTCAGCTGCCACGACATTGTGCCCCGGTCGGGGGGCTTGAACCACGGAAGTGCATTTCCTCCCAGTCCTGCAGGCTGGACGTCCAAGATCAAGGTGTCGGCAGGGCTGGTTTCTTACCAAGCGGCATCTCTTGCTGAGAGTAAGCTCTGTTAGGAAACCTACTAAACACTCTGAGCTGTGAAGCAGATAGACGGCTTTACTTTGCTAAGGTTCCCTTAGACGGCTTGTTTGTTTACACATGTACTACCTGCGTGAGTGGCCCTGTGGGGACCTGGGCAGTGACCTGTGGTTCCACCTGTGTTACCCTGTACCAAAGTCCTTAATGAGAAATCGCCCCCACAACTCTGTTCTCCACATGTCCCAGAAAGACTGTTTCCACCAGGAGAGAAAACAAGGCCTCTCTCCTTGGCTCAGGGATGCCCATCTTCCTCCTGTGTCTCCATGTCATCTTCTCTCTGAGTCTGCCTCTTAATCTCCTTTCCTTACAAGGACCCTGAGTTGTGTCAGACTAGGTTCCACCCTAATAGCTTCATTTGAACCTAGTCACCTCTGTAAAGCCCTGTCTCCAAATGAAGTCACATTCCGAGGTGTTAGGAGCTAGGGCTTCAACCTGCACATATTGGGGGGCATGATTCAGCAATCTCTAGTGAACACCTCGCACCCCAATTCCCATCTCAGCATCTGCTTCTGGGAGACCCAGGCTGGCGCCCATGGCAACACCCTAAGCCCCGATTCCCAGTGTTGACAGCCTCAGCCCAACGAGTCCGATGGGTCTTCCCTTCGGTCCACCAGCCTCGTTTAACACACCAGCCACACCCCTGCATGTGCCCCTCCACTTTTGTGTAAAAGCCACGAACTCCTGGAGCCAACCCAGAGCCACTTGTCACAGCGGGACTGTTGCGCGTGCGTCTGTGTTACCCGATGTGCCCACGAGGGCAGACTGGTTATAATTCAGTAATTGTCCTGGGCAGACTCCAGGGTGGCCCCCAGGACCCCCGCCTCCTGGGGTAGCATCTGGTGCCCTGAGTGTGGCTGGAACCCAAGCCAACAACCGGAGGCAGGTTGGCCAGGAGGGAAAGACCCAACGGGCATCCTTCAGACCCGTGCAAAGCGCTCATCCCCAGGGTGAAGCTCCCTTCCCAGATCTCAGCAGCACAGACCCTCGCTCTAAGGTGAAGAGCAGTTTGGGAGCACAGAGCACCCAGGGTGCCCAGGGAGGGGGCGGTGCTGGCTTCCCTTGCTTTGGGGAAGAGGGTGAGAAGTGGGTGGGCTCGGGGGGCTGTCTGTGTGCAGTCTGGAGTCCTTCTTCCGGTCCCCCAGGGCTGGATGTCGGCTAAGGAGCGTGGTCTGGAACCCGGGAGCAGCCTACGCTCTCCCAGTTAGATACTTACCCTGGGACTTGTTTATTTTGTCTGAATTGAATCCCCAGAGTATTAAACGTCCACATAATCAAATGTAAGTACAAGCCCACATTTGAAAGTCAAATATAAAGGACTTCTGAATTGGTATCATTTTGCGTTATCCAGGCTTCTGCTTTCGTCCCTGGGGATGAATAATAAGTGTTGTCAGAGACCAAAATAATTTTCTGGGCAAACTGGGATAAATGCGTTAAAATGAAGGGAAAAAAAATAATCCTCTGAAGATGAAAAGGTTTTCACCCATGGCTGAGCCGCGAAAGATGGAATCTGCCCGTTACTTTCGATTTCCATCATGCGGCCTTTTGTTATCATGGTAATAATCTGGCAGCACAGGACATCGCGGAGGGAGGGGACCAGAACCACGTCTGCCAGGGAGCCCGCCCGGCGCTCAGGGCTCGGACCTCGAAAACATTCGCCTCTCATTAGCTGTCCTCCAGGACCTTGTCAGTTTCTTTTATGAAAATCAAATTTCTTTTGATAACTTAATATTTTCAGAGGAAGCCTGAGAAAGCCACCCACTTAAGACCCCAAGTGAGCTGGATGTTAATTCAAATGAGGGAGATTCTGCAGTTCGCTTCCATTTTCCATTATTAGAAAACAGTAGACAATTTCATAGCTCGAGGAATTTTTGAAGCCTTCTAAATTAAGGAGAGAGAAATTATTAGGAAGCTGTTTCTCTGCTGACAACTTGGTATTTCTCATCTTGGCTTATCTAAGACGACTTCTCCATATCCTCAAAAATGCTGTTCTGGATAACATTTATGTAAGAATTAGTTCTGTTTTAAATTACATTCGTGTCTCCCCTTGTCAAATATAATAGGCACTTTGGTTAGAGAAATGGAATGAGTGGATGGAAATAGCATTTCTAAATGGGCCACTTGGATTTCTGCTGCTTCTCTGAAAACAGACGGTGGTGCACTTTTTATTGTGAGACAGAACATCCGTACATAAGTGCGAGTGTGAAGGATAATCCTAGACTGAACTCTGGGCGTAACCACTTCTGAGACCGAGAAAGAGGGCACTGCCAGTACCCCAAGCCCAGCCATGCTGGCGCCCCAACCCGCAGCCCCGACTTCAGCCTCCTCGGCTTGCTTTTCTTTCTACGTGTACCACAGACCCCCAAATTCAGACAAGCTTCTCTCTCCCCCTAGATTTTTTTTTATTCATTATTTTATAGTCATGATTCTTCTGGATGCTCAGAACGTCCTGACTGGACCAGAGGAAGCTCATCATTGTAAACTGACTATCCTTCAACATCCTTGGACAGCCACCTTCAGTCTTTAAAAATCAAAGTTCGCTGCAATATTATTTACAGAAAACAAAGTGCCCTGTGGTAACGGTTTTGACAGTTTTGACAAAGGCTCACACCTGTGTGACCACCACCAGCCACACAGACGCTCTATCATCAGGTGAAGCTTCCTCCTGCCTTTTCAGGCGGCTCTGCACCCTTGCGACCCCGGAGAGCAGTTTCACTTTCTCAGACTTCACATGAATGCAGTCAGACGGCATGTGTTCTTGCATATGGTATTTTTTCACTCACGTAATGTGTCTGAGGCTTATCCGTGATGCTGGGCGCGTCCGTGGAGGATCCCCTGTTATTTCTGGGTAGTGCTGCCGGCTCCCCACAACTCCTGTCTAATCTTACATTCCTCAACAAACACTGTTGTGACGTCTGTTATCAAAAGAAGAAACTTTTATTTTTAATTGAAGTATAGTTGATTTATAATGTTGTGTTAGTTTCAGGTATACAGCAATGGGATTCAGTTATACATAAATATATACACATACAGTCTTTTTCCGATTCTTTTCCATTATAGGTTACTACAAGACACTGAATATAGTTCCCTGTGCTGTAGAGTAGGACCTTGCTGTTTAACTGTTTTATGTACAGTAATGTGTGTATGTTAATCCCCAAATCCTAGTATTTTTGACAAGGTACCAAAGCAATTTATGGAGGAAGACAGTCTTTCTGATAAATGATGCCGGAAAATCTGGACACCGACAGGCAAAACAATGACCCTCGACTCAACACTTGACCTTATACAATGAAAATTTCAAATTGAATCAGATTATTTAAAAAAAAGTATATGTAAAAATGTAAAATTATAAAACATTTAGGGAAAAAAGAAGGTCTCTGGGATCTAAGGTTGGGAGAAGTGTTCTTAGACTTGACGCTAAGAGCTGGGTCCATCAAAGGAAAACAACCTCGTCAAAACGGACAACCTCTGCTCAGTGAAAGATCCTCTTAAGAGGATGAAAAGACGAGACACTGAGTGCGAGAAAATGTGAACAAAGCACACATCTGATAAAGGACTTGCACCTGGGACAAAGAACTCTTAACACTCAGCAGTGAGGAGCGAACAATCCAACTAGAAAATGGGCAAAGAGACGTGGAAGGAGACAGGACGTGCCTTCACGGAGAAGGGTACACAGCCAGCAAACAAGCACATGGAAGTATGTCACCGTCGTCTGCCGTCAGGGACACGCAAATCAAAGCCACTGAGAGGACGCTGCACACCCTGAGAACGGCTGAAATAAAAAACGGTGACACCACCAAATGCCAGTGAGGATGCAGAGAAATATACCCTCACCCACGGCTGGAGGGAACATAAAATGGTCCAGCCGCCCTGGCAAACCAAGCAGGCAACGACCTCAGAACTTGTCCAGAGACATGAAGACTTGGGTTCACACAAAAACAAGTACACAGTTTCTCAGAGCTGTTGGATTTGATCTCAAACTGGAGAAAAGATGTTTTAAGTCAGAGAAACAATGAAAGATTAGCTACATTCATCAGTGCTTACCAGAATAACCCCCCTCCTGCCACGTAACAAAATAAAGTCGCCTTAAAAATGCCTTTGATGACATTCGTTCCTGCTTTGTAGTGGATGCAAATCAGTGGGTAATCAGGAAAAGGTTTGGGATGATAAAAGGGTAAGTTTTCAATTTAAATAATTAATATTCTGAGATTTTCTAACTCCTGAGATGACTTTGGAGACGCAGAAGTGGAGAGAAATCCCTCCGGTTTAAGTGCAGGGGTCCTGCCAGGCCCGCCAGGAGCAGCAGCCCTTCTCCTCAACAACGTCCTAATGCCTCTTATCGTTTAGATGAATCGTCGGAAATTGCTGCTCAGCTTTATTCCTTGCCTTTCTCACTAGAAAAACCCATGCACTTTATATTTTACTTATGCTAATGTTTTGTGCAAACTTTGCTATCTTATTTGCATAATATCAACATATTGTTTGACATCTTACATTCATCTTAGTTAATTTCACACTCAGAGATGGGTGAGTGGGGAGATGAGTGAAAACCGCCCGTGCCTGCGAACCCCTCCACGCTGTGCAGCCCCGGCCCCTCCGCCCGAGACCTGTCACCGTAACCGCGCACAATGCTCACGAAGGGTCTCCAAGGCAGCCTGTGTGTTACTCCTTCCGGAACTGGTGTCCCTCCCGTGATTTAGTGCTGAATCGGAGGCTCACACAACCATGACATGCCAGGCAGTGTCCTAAGCATTTATACACGTTGATCACTTCCTTATAACCAGCCGTCCTAGGAAGCAAATACTACGGTTTTCCCAATCACAGATTAGGGAAGTGAGGCCCTGGGAGGCGAAGGTCACACAAATGGGTGACCGAGGCAGGACTCACACTAAGCCGCTCGGAGCTGGACCCTTAATTAGCTGCCTCCCAGAGACAGTGGATGGACAGAGGGACAAAGAGGTGGATGGGGTTGGGGGGTCACTGACTCCCATCCCTCTCACTCAAGTCTTGGGGACAGGGGAGCGGAATGCAGCCCTGAACCCGTTGGTCTGGAGTCTCAGTCTCTTTATATTTGTCTTCCACTATTTTGAGTTAAATTCTCTCTACCTTGCTCCTTTTTGGTAGACTAACATTTAGAGAGCTCATTAACACTCAAAACATATAGATTTACATACTGAAATGGCAACTAGACGTCAGTGGGCAGCCAGTCCATGTGGGGGCAGCAGCTGGGGGTGGAGGTGGAGGCAGGGGTCCGGACTTCAGTCTGCAGGAATCTTCCTTTAGTATAAGAGCCGTGGCCAAGTACTCCGACTGCGGCTTCTGGTTTCTTCGACAATCTACCTTCCATAAGAATAATCCCATTTATCTCATCACAAGAAAACGGGGTTTTTTTGTGACTCTGTATGGTGACAGATGTTAACCAAGGGGATCACTGTGCTTTACACAGGCAGACCTTGGAGACACAGTGGGTTGGGTTCCAGACGCCACAATACAGTGAATGTCACAGTGAAGCCAGTCACACGGAGTTTCTGGTCTCCCAGTGCATGTGAAGTTGTGTTTACACTGTACGGTAGTCTATTCGTGCGCAAGCCATCATGTCCAAAGAAACAATGTACGTATGTACCTTAATTAAAAAATACTTGATTGCTAAAATATGCTAACTATCATTTGAGCCCTCAGAGGGTCATAATCTTGTTGCTGCTGGAGGATCCTGCCTGGATGCTGACAGCTGCTGACTGGTCATGGGGTGGCTGCTGAAGGCTGGGGTGGCCGTGACCACCGTGACTCAAAACAAGACAGCAACAGAGTTGGCTGCACTGACTGAGTCCTCCTTTCATGCATGGCTCCTCCGTAGCATCAGTGCTGTTCGACAGCATTTGACCCACAGTAGACCGTCTTCCGAAGTTAGAGTCAGTCCCCGTGAATCCTGCCACTGGGTTTGGCAGCTAAGTTCACCTGATACTCAGAAGCCTTTGTCGTCATTTCAACGGTCTTCCCAGCATCTCCACCAGGAGATTCCATTTCAAGAAACCGCTTTCTTTGCTCATCCATGAGCAGCAGCTCCTCGTCTGTTCAGGTTTCATCCCGAGACGCAACGGCACAGTCCCGTCTTCAGGCTCCATGCCGAATTCCAGTTCTCTTGCCGTTTCCACCACGTCTGCAGTGGCTTCCTCCACGGAAGGCTCGAACCCCTCAAAGTCATCCAGGAGAGTTGGAGTCAACTTCGTCCAAACTCCTGTGAATGTGAGTATTTTGACTTCTTCCCATGAATCAGGAATGTTCTTAAACGGGATCTAGAATGGTGACTCTTCCCAGAAGGTTTTCAGTGGACTCTGCCCACATCCATCAGGGGAATCCCCACCTGCAGCAGCCACAGCCTTAGGAAACGTACTCCTTAAATAGTGAGGCTTGAAAGTCGAAATGACTCCTGGGTCCGCGGGCTGCAGAGTGGATGCTGTGTCACCGGCATGAGAACAACACGGACCTCCTTGTCCGTCCCCCTCAGAGCTCTCGGGGGACCAGGTGCCCTGACAAGGGGCAGTGATGCTGCAGAAGGAACCTTTGTTTCTGGGCAGTAGGTCTCAACAGTGGGATTAAGAATATCCAGTAACCGTGTTGTAAACAGATGTGCTGTCGTGCAGGCCCTGCTGTTCCACTTACAGACACAGGCAGAGCAGGTTTAGCCTCATTCTTCAGGGTCCCAGGACTTCCGGATGGTAAATGAGCACTGGCTTCAGCTCCACGTCATCAGCTGCACTAGCCCCTTCCCTCACAGTCCCTGAAGCCGGGCACTGACTCCTCTCTGGCTGTGGAAGTCCTGGGCGGCATCGGCTTCCCACAGAGGCTGCTGCTTCGTCTGCACTGGGAATCTGCTGTGCAGCGCGACCACCGCCGTGAGTGATCTGAGCCGGGTCTCCCGGGGAACCTGCCGCGGCCTCCCCACCCGCACCGGCTGCGCCTCCCACGCTGTGACGTCACGAGGGCGGCGTCCCCCCTGGAGCCTCGTGAACCAGCCTCAGCCTCTGCTGCCTTCACACTCTTCCTCCTCAGCTTCCTCACCTCTCAGCCTTCACGGACTCGAAGAGAGTCGGGACTTCGCTCCAGATTAGCCTTTGGCTAAAAGGAACGCTGTGGCTGGTTGACCTCTCCAGGCACTAACACTTTCTCCGCATCAGCAAGAAGGCTGTTTCACTTTCGTCTCATTCCCGTGTTCACTGGAGCAGCACTTTTAGTTTCCTTCAAGACTTTCCCTTCGCAGCCGTGACTTGGCTAATTGACACAAGAGGCCCAGCTCCCAGCCTGTCTCAGCTTTCGACAGCCTTCCTCACGAAGCTTAATCGTTTCTAGCTTTTTTTTTCACCATTTAAATCTCATTTATATATATATTTGTTATTGAAGTACAAGCAGCTGACAATGCTGCGTGAATTGCCGGTGCACAGCACTGATTAAGGTGAGAGACGTGTGGCCCTTCCTTCCACCTGAACACTGAGAGGTCATTCACTGCAGGGCTATTAACTGGCCTGGTTTCAATACTGTTGTGTCTCAGGGGACAGGGAGGCCCGAGGGGAGGCAGAGACGGGGACCAGCCGTCGGTGGAGTAGTTGGAACACACAACACTGATGGTTGAAGCTCACTGTCTCATGCGGGTGTGATTCGTGCGTGACGGCCCGAAACAATCACAGTACAGCGACATCAACGATCTCTGATGACAGATCACTGTAACAAACGTCATGATGATGGAAAAGGTTGGATACTTCGAGAATTACCAAAACGTGACACAGAGACACAAAAACAGCAAATGCTGCTGGAAAAATGGCGCTGACAGCTTTGCTTGCCACAGGACTGGCACAAACCTTCAATTTATAAGAAGTGCAGCGTCTGCGAAGCACAATACAACGTGGCGTGTCTGTATATAAATATCAACTTGTTATGTTGTACACGTGAAACTAATATAATAGAAAGGACTCGATTTAACAAGTGAAATAATTAAAGTTCAAGTGTAAAGCACATGAAAAACAGATGAGAATTGAGAGACTCATTTGCCGTAGGTGGATTCAAAAGTGCAACCAGCACGCCTGGTGTTTTCAAGGTGCATTTCAACACGCGTTCCCCCCGTTCTGGGCATTCAGTTGCTCATTTGGTTGTCAACTGCTCCACCTTGTGGTCAGACAAGGGTACTCACCGCTAGAAGTCTGGACTCTTCGCAGCAAAAATCACTATTTTCTGCTATAAAAGTTATGAACGAGCTTTAAAAAGTTCAAGCCACGCCTAAAAGGAGAGAGCAAAACATTATCAATAATTTCACTGCCTACAGATAAGAAGACGCAACCAGACTGCGTAAGTCGAATCCAGGCACAAGTACGTGAACGTTCTCTGATGGAGAAATGGTTACCGTTTGCCTTTTTCACTTCGAGTGAGTCACGCTCTCAGCACAATTCAGGATGAGCGCCAGGCAATGTCCGACCACGTCCGCAGGCTGGAATAAAAGCTCAGCGCACTTTCACAGCAGTTAGGGTAACCCCACCTCCGCGGGCCGCGGCGTCGCCCTCTGTTCACGGGCAGGGGTGGGTGTCGGAGGCTGCACAGCAGTGGGACCCCGAGTCTGGCCCCTGACCGCCTGGTCCCCCGGGTCTGACCATCCGGCACGTGTACGTCGTCTCCCGGGGAGGCATCCGGTTCACAGCAGCTGGGCTAACCGGTCCCTAAGTCACCCTCTACTTGAGACGTGAGGATGCTGTCCCTCTCCGGGAAGACTCCAGAGCTGGAGCGAGTGCTTCCCAGCACGTGGTCCTTGGACCAGCAGCATCACCGGAACTGGCTAGAAATGCAAACTCAGCTAGAGATGCCCACTCTCCTGAAGAAACTCCAGGGAGGGGATGGGACGGGGGCTCTCATGTCTTCAGCTTTCCAGGCGACCCTGGTGTGCGGCTGAGAATCACTGGAGTATCGACGAAAACATCCCATTCTTCCTTCTTTCCTTGCCTTTCACCTCGCTATTTACTTTCAAAATTTCCCCTCCACGTGGGATCAGGCTACTGCAGTTCAACTGACCACAACACGGGTGAGGATGCCAACTGGGCGGGCAGCCACCCCAGTTCCCCCTCCCAGAGCGAGGCCCACGACTCTGGCCCAGGAAGGCTCATCAAGAAAAGAAACCTTCACTTTCCTGGTTTTAATTTCAGATTCACACATCACAGAATCTGCTTCTGAGCGTCAGTCAGTCTTCACTGGCAGGGCCACCGGACGGCGTGAAACTGCCCACATGGGCTCTCCCCCCAGGTACTGGCCGCAGAAACGTCCTGAGAGGAGGCTGACCCCTGAGCTTCATTTGGGATTCGAAGTGCAGATCTTTTCCAGAAGCCCCAGCCTCCTGGGACCCTGGGCTGTGCGGCTGGGGCGGAGGTGTAACTGGGTGGCTCGTGTGGGGTCGGCCATGGGGATGGCTGGCAGGGGGGCTGCAGGCGGGGGGAGTGAGCCTGGAGAGGAGGGTGGAGGCCAACATTCACTCATGGTAAGGGACCCCCAACATCTGCAGCGAAGAGACCACTCTCTACAGGCCTATAGTGACCCGGGCCTGACCCTGGGGCACGAGGTCCTTTTCTGTGCCACCTCCCACCTTCACAGGTTGGCCCTGTGGTCTCCCGGGACTGTCCCTTCTCCTGCTCCAACCACAGCTCCCGGGGGACCGGCCCTCGTTCCAACAGGACCCTGGCTCCCAGAGCCAATTCCCGGCCCCAGGAGCCATTTCCTGGCATCTGTGGGAAGAACCCAGTGAGACGGTGGATTTGGGACCTGAGCTTCAGGAGACCCGAGATGCCGCTCCCTTCCTGCAGGAGGGTTCCCCGGCTCCCTCTAGTAGGTCAGGTACCCCGACAGCTCCCCCTTTTCAGTTTAGAGACAGCCCAGGTTTGGGGCTTTTGAAACCTGCAAGTGGAAGGGTCCCAATACAGCTGAGTAGAACCGACTGACACGCCGTCATCCGCTTCCTTGATTCCTCTATTAAACACCAACATGAAAAAAAAACCCCCTCCACTGCCTCCTCCCCTCACTTCAAAGCAAAATCCTGGAATTACAAAAGAAAAGTGCAGCCTGATAGCGGGGGCCGAGGGAAAGAGCGTGCTCCACGGTGAAGACGGATGGGTCCTTGCGGAGGCCGCTACGGGAAGGTCTCAGGAATCCTTCATTCCTGACACGGACAGAGACCTCACACTGTGAGGCTGGCTCCCTGGGGAGGTTTCAATCTTTTGTAGGAGAAGTACAATCAAGTCTTGGGAAAATGAAAAACGAACACGTTTGGCATTCTCGTGGAGTTTTCACACAAGATCCAAATGTGGCCCTAACTGTCATTAAAGCGTAAGTAGCACTGATTTCATGAATAGTTAAGAATTGATCACGTTAATAAAAAGGGTCTCCTCCCATCCCTTAGAGAAAATTTCCTGGAAGGAACTAGTCTGGTGGGTAGTTACGACTTGATAAATGAGCGTGTGATGAGTGAAATCCAAGTAACAGAGCGCGCTACCACGGCGGGGGAGACCGCCCCTGCTGTACGACCCTCTGCTCTGCCGCGGCAGGAGGGGCCCGGGAGGCAGAGGGCCTGGTCAACTAACAGGTCGGGGAACAATTGCGCCCAAAGGACAGTCTGTTCCTTGCAGTTCCCAAGGGAGAGGGCCACGCGGGGAAGCGCCAGGGTGGGTCAGGAGGCAGGTGGAAGGGTGAGAGGGACCTTCGCTGTGGGTTCCGAGGGAAGCGCAGGTGAGCAGGGCGCAGGCTCAGGACTGGCTGGTTTAGCACCTTCGGCTGGCTCCAGGACATGAGGTGGCCACGAGCTGTCTGGTGCTCTGGGCGATCAGGGCAGGTGGACGGGGCCTGGGGCGTGAGAGCCCGGAGAGGGCGTTGGGGCACTGCCCTGGCTGCTCTGCGCTGTGAAGGGAGGCGGCAGGCACGTGGCTGACCAGCTCCTGGGACTGGCTCACCTGGGAGGGGCCGCCCTCCAGACAGCAAGGCCCTGAGATGTCAAAGCTTCAGAAACGCAGTTAATACAGGTCTTCACTCCATGAATGGTGATCTTCAAGTGTCTTCGAATTCTAATGAAATGCCTAATTCTACCTATGGTTCCTTTTAAAAATACGTAATATGAATTTTATTATTTCATTTAAAAAGCTAACTAGCTAGTGGCCGGTGTTGAAGTAACAGTGACACGACTTGAATTCTTCTCTTAGAACATTTTTTTTCACATTTTGCACCTCAGTAGTCATTTATATTTTCTGAGAAATGACAGAAAAAATCTGACAAGATTTGCTCAGTGCTGAAGCTCAACAGTTTCTGCAGCTTAGTGATCAAAGATTACTTTCAGTTTTAGTCATAAGTTTATTGTGTTTTAACCAAAAGGTTTAGATTAAGAGGAAGATGTTCTGTAGCCCACGAAGCTGTTCACCCAAGAGGCAGTGTTGTTGTGAGATGATGGTGACAGTGGTGTTTATTTTCACGGCTCCTGACTGTTGATTTGGGGGAAGGTGCCACAGCCTTCCCACAGAGGCACGTGACCTCAACGCCTGTGGAACACAACGTGCCGGCCCTCCTCGCTGGCTGCCTCCTCCCTGCTCTGTGAGAGGCTGGGACGCTCCGTGTCCATGGGCTGCCGGGCTGGGTCCCACCCTGACGTCTCAGCGGGCAGGGAAACCCTTGGTCCGCAACATCCCACTTCTCCCCCTCTATCACCGTGTCTGCTTTTTCTGGGCAGTCGAGTCAACGAGCTGCATTTACTTCGAGGAAACTGCCTGTTCGCACCGTCACCCCCACTCCTCCCTTCTCCCAAACTTGCATCGCTGTGCACTGGGTTTAACCAATGACAGAGGCTGAGGAGGGGCTTCTCGGTGAGGATCACAACCAGCACAGACAGGGCCCTTCCCAGGGGGTCGGTGGTTCCTGTGCCATGAGTGAGCGATGCTGTGCTCCCCGCCTCAAGCGGGACGTCCCGGCGGAGGGAGGGCAGCCTGCCCGAGGTCGCACGGGAGCCCACGTCCTGCCTCAGGAGGCTTTTCACCCACTTTTATCGTAAGATGGTTCAAAATAAAAACCACCTACCACGTCTGAAAGGTCCAGTGAGGTAAACACTCATGCACCCACCTCCCAGGACACAACCCCCTGGACCCGCTCCCCTGGATCAGACCCTCTCACCGCAGTGTCCCCTTCACCTGCTGCATCCAGACTCACTGTCCTTAAAAAAGCAAAAGACAAAACACCCTCCTCAGACTCGTGGTTCTTAGTGTCATAGGAAGGGATCCCCGGGCATCTTGTGGGGGCAGCGGAACCACGCAGCCCAGGAAACCCACACACATACAGAACTCAGGAAAGCAGCGCACGCTTTCACAGCTGCGCCGAAGCTGGATCCTCAGAGCCACCTGCTCCCGTAACCACCAGTTCCCAGCCTGGGGCGTACTCTGCGAAGTGAAATAAGCCCGACGGAGAAAGGTGGACACTGCATGGTTATCACCTGTGTGCAGAATCTTAAACAAAAAGTCGACTCACAGAAGCAGAAAGCAGGATGGTGCTGCCGGGGCCGGGGAGCGGCCTGGCCCGCTGCCGCAAGCAGCCACCCGGACTCCCGGCAGCCCGGGCCCACGGGCTCGCCCAGCTCCGCCCAGACGCCGCCCCTCCTTCCTTCTGCTGAACAAGCGGCCTTATCCCTCGATTCTGAGAGACTGCTCCCCGGGGAAACAACAGGACCAGGAGGAGCACGTCTAGTTTCGTTATCAAATGAGCAACGTGGCTCTGGCAGGTCGGGTTTTCGGGGCTGGGCCTTCTCATCCATGAAATGAGGGTTTGCCGATCGCTCCTTTCAGGTCAAATGTGGCGCGATTCCATGAGCTGTGCTAATAAAACTACCTTCTGAAGAAGTTTAAGAAATGAAGCAGCAGAACCAAGGGAAATATTTTAAAACATTATTAAAAGGTAACCTCTACAAAGCAGCATTTGGAATGAATTGCCCCACACCCCCGACGCCCGGGCCCGCGTCTCCCGGGAGCGTCTCCCGGAGCCAGCTGCGCTCCGCGCGGGGATGCTCAGCGCTTCTTCCAGGTGAACTTCCTGCGGGCTCCCTCCTGGCCCGGCTTCTTCCGTTCTCTGACCCGCGGGTCGGCGGTCAGCAGTCCAGCTGCGGCAGAAACACAGATGCCCGGATGAGCCCCGAGCAGGAGGGCAGTGGGCCGCGCGGACAGATGGGGCCGTGGGTGGGGAGGGACCGGGGGAGGAGACCGCGGCCGGTCACCGCCGGGTACCGGCTCCGCGCCAGCCCGCGGTCCACTCTCACCGCTCTGGGTTACCCTCCCAGCTTCTGAGACAAACACCAGGGCCTCATCTGAGTCTGCGCTCCTTACCCCATGACAACTAGGATTCCTTTTTGGTCTTGAAACTCATTCAACTTAAGGCTGTGCTTGTGTGGTCAGTCACTTCTCACCGCAAGAGACTTGCCCCCCCCGCCCGATTCCAGACGTGAAGGTTTTACGGGAGACAAGGGGTGGAAAAGGAACACTTACTGATGGCGAGGCATGCAGAATTACGCACACACCACGGTAACAGCACACGTGAGCCCACACGTACGTAATGCGTAATACTTATCAAACATATCTGAGAAAAAACCTTACTCTGACTTGTGTGATAATAACATCTCTTGGTATTTTGTTTCAGAAGCTAAAAACTAAGTTCTAGGGCTGTGGTCCTAGGACGAGTCATTTATTCTAGGCAATTACAGTCAGTTCAGACAAGAAGCTTCTGCTCCCCCCACCACCAGGAGCCACTATGATGTCTGGGCTGCCGAGCTGCTCTCAGCATAAGGCCCTCGGGGAGGCGCCCAGGAGCGGTCTGGGCCACGCAGCGGCCATCACGACCTCAGAAAACGCGTGACAGGAAAACTCCTGAACCGTGTTTACAAGCATGTAGACAGATGGCAGCTTCTCCCTGACTCTTCCTCTCACGCGGCTCTCCGTTCACTGCACGCGGGGCTTACGTGCTGTGTCTGGGTGCTCTTCTGTCCTTACGGCCCCACGTGCTCACCGTGTGCCTGTGGTTTCTACACCTGCTTGCACTTAAGGGGCTAAGACAACAGTATTTTGGACAGAATGCAAACAAGACCTGTCTAAATTCTAAGTAATGATGCTTTATTACTTTTCAATAAGCACAGAAACCCAAACTAGCAGAACTGTTAAGAGAGGTCCTGCTAAGATATCTGATGACTAGATAAGAATCCCGCAACATGGTGAATTGTTCATAAGCAAGTGGATTTTTAAGAGACTTAAAAAATTAATGAGGCTGAGCCACAGGCAGTGCAGGGGAGGGCGGGGCACAGAGACCACCTCACCAGCCCAGAGAGGCTCCAGGACCTGGAGGTGCCGGGGGACCTTCAGGCTGCGCTGGCAGTTGGAAGACTACCCTGACTGACCACAGAGGCCAATGTGGCGCCCGGACAGGTGCATTAATTGCGTATTATTTCTTGCACTGTGCAGACTCCGGACCTCACGAATAGGCAACAGGGTCACAGAGTGAGTAGAGGAAAATTGCAATGGAAAAATAAATATCCAATAACTTTGGAAATACCTTAAGGGTTTCATCATTAAATCAAATAATGATTACAAATTTCTGAGATGAAGCAAAACCCACCATTCATCTGTGACACACGCGGAGGAAGCAGACAGACATCAAGGACAAACACATGAGGACGACCCCCCACCCCCTCCCGCAGCTCATACCTTGTCTCATCCACTCGACCTCGTCCTCAGTGGCAAAGCTGCACAGGGCCCTCGCCAGCGCCAGGCGGATGGCCCCAGCCTGCGCCGACCGCCCGCCGCCCGACACCGTGCAGGTCACGTCGTGGTCGCCGAGGCGGCCGAGGAACTGGAACGGGAACATCAGCTGCACCCTGCGGCACATCACGGGGGCGGGTCAGCCTGCGACACGGACAGACCCTGCGCTGCGCTCACAGTCACAGCACTTACAGAAACTATCTCACACGCCAGCGTTCACACTTGATCAACCCACCAGGAGGAGCAACCCAGCGTTCCCGGGACGCAGACACTCCGTGGACTCGGCAGCACCCCCACTTCACTGCCTGCTCGCCCGTCATCTCGTAAGGGCGCAAAATAACCGCGTAAAGTCGTCGTCAAGCTGGGGAAACTCCTTTAATCAAATGAAGCCAAGCTCTCTGGATTCCATGATCAAATATGATATAAAAAGGCCTTTCCAAGCAACTATCAAATGACACTTGGGTCCACGCTGTATCCGTAGGACCTCTGTGCTCATCCTGAACTTGCTGACGCCGCCCTGGATGTCTTCCCACTGCAACACGCAAGCCTCCTGCACTACTCTCACCGCAGGGTCCTGCTGGCTGACCCCGCAAGACCCTGACCAGGTCCTCCCCACTCTGGGGCCAGTGAGTGCCCACGTGCTGCTGGCAGGGCTGAGGCCCGGAGGCTGGGGCGGACGGATGGGCCCTGGGGCTTCTTCTTGCTCACGATCGAGGGTTTCCAGGCGCGATGCTCACCAGCACCTCTGCCAGCTCTCCGACCTCGCTGTTTTGCCTTGATGTCTCTTCTGAGTTTTTATTTAGAGAAGTCTATGCTGATGCTCATCTGGTCTGACGTCGCAGCTTTCTGGACCCCAAACAAAGCTTACTGTAACCCCATGACACTGAGAGATGGCCCCGCGGTGTCCCTCCTTGGACTACCCCAGTGAGACAACCCCCAGCAGATGTGCATGGACGGGACAAAGCCCCAGAAGGCAGACTGAACTGGAATTGTAACCACACTATTTCAACAGGGATGTTTTTCCGATGGAAATGAAACAACCCCAACAGCAGAAAACAAGTGAGAAATGACATAAATCTGTATGTTTTTTTGAACAAATGTTTCAAAGCAGCCAAATAAAAAATTGGAATGTTACAAAAATACTACTCCAACTGACCTCTGAACAACACTGGTCTGAACTGCATGGTCCACTTACACGTGGATTTTCCAACAGTAAGTACGACAGAACCACAGGAGCCCAGCTGGTCGGATCCACGAATGCGGGACCTCAGACGCAGAGGAACTGCCATACAAGGGCCGACTGGGAGGTCACACTCGGATTTCAACGTGCCGGGTGGGTGCCTCCAGCCTCCACTGTTCAAGAGTTAACTGTAAGTAATCGCCATATTGTAATAGCTAAAGAAAACTCAGAGACCGATAGATGCCACCGCTTCCAGCGAGGAGAGCGGTCGAGGTGGAATCCGTGGGACTGACATAAGCACATGTCACAGGTCTGCGCCGCCTGACATGGGCAGGAGGTTAGTGACGCAGGTGACACTACTGAGAGAAGCTCTGGTCGCCTACTTGTTTGGGGGCTTAAACATTTATCTGTTTTAATTCCTGAAATTTTAAGATTCTCTCACAAATGCGTATATAAAGAAACAGGCTGAAATTCAGAAAAAAATTATAATTTACTCAAGACACATCAGAGTCCTTGAGTCAGGGTGGTCAAGGTCGTCTGGACAGGGGGACGCTGGTCACACTGAGTACAGCATTAACATATATACAGGTAAAACAGCACCCACAGGCCACAGCTGAAACGGTTACACGGCAACGATTCTGATCTGGACTGCAGACGGGGCCGCGCAGAAGCAGCTCCGTGGCGTGAACACGTTTCCTCTCCTCTCAGGGATCTCACATGACATCCTCAGCTAAAAGAATCAGCTGGGTTTTGTTGTTACATAACAAAATGACTGAAAAAAAAAACCCTCATTTCTGTCTTCTCTGAATGCCACCCCCACGGCACCAGTTCTTAGCACACTGGCCAATCACGGGCTCGCTTTTATTTTTCTGTAACTGTGTAAAATGCTAACCTTATCTCCTCTATTGCGTGGTTAGTGCTGTGTGGGCAACGTATCTCTTTTGTACTGATGATCAGTTAAGAGCTGCCTTCCTTACTGGCTGAGTGACACAGCAAAGGCCTCTCCGAATTAGAACGGCTGTTAGTCTCTGTGTCCACAGTCCCAGCACACAGCGGTGAACGTGTGGGGGCGAGGGAGCGAACACAGAATTTCGGTGAGCTAGGAAGAACGCACAGGCGACATTCCCAGTTACCTGTTTGCTCTGTTTGTGTAAAAACAGCCTAAAGAAAGGACTCGGAAACGTAAGTCAGCATTTCAAACGGTCTCAGGCAAGCACCCTGGAGGTCACCAAGGTCAACGCCTCCCGTTCGGGAAGTGACCCGTAAGTGGGGTAAGTGACCTGTAAGCGCTGTGGCCAAGGTCACACAGCTTGGAAACAGAACTAGAACCAAGATCACTGGACCCCTGGCTCAGCGGTCACCTCCCTGCTGGCCTGGAAGCTCTGGAGCTGCGCCTGCGACGGCTGGGGCCGATCCATGGGTGGCATGGCTGCCCAGCTGCCCACAGCCACTTAAGAGACGCGAGCCACTCTGGGTGCCCCCGCCCCCAACCCGACTAGCCTCAGGTCCCAGTCAGACAGGAAGTTCCTTGTTGATAGAAATCACATCTTAAGTAGCTCAGATGTCTTCAAGTGCCCAGAACAGGACACACAATGCTTGGAAAACACCCACTGAGTCAAACAGAAGACTAAATTCTAAGAACACAAATTAACTGTGAGATAAAGCCCCAGTGGAGACTTGCTCTTAAACCATCAGGAGTTACATCTGAAAACAGACTGACAGGTTACAGACAGAACGCCACTGCTCACATCAGCCCCCACGCAGAAGTCCAAGTCTCTGGCTTGGTAAGGGAAGTAGGGTTCCCTCCACCCATCTCCCTGAGACAGCAGCGGATCAGTCAGGTTTGCATTAATCGGCGTCAGACGGGGCTACCTTGTGACACAGACACACACAGAGAAATAAAACACACACACCTTTCCTGAAGTGATTATTCTGTCCAGAAGCTGACACTAAGTTAGCAGGGGCCTCTCTCCTTAAGTAAGCACTGGGATCGTAAGGGCTTTAACCCTTCTGACCCTAAATACCACCAGAAGAAACAGGAGGAAGACTGGGAGGGAGGGGCTCCTCACACAGAACTTCGGTGATGGCGACGGCAGCGACTGGGAAAGTAACACATCTCAACAGGAGGCCTTTGTGCAGGGCTCCCAGAGACCCAAGACAAGTGCACTCGGCGGGTCCGGGCTGTAATCCCCACTTAGGACGAAGGTCTATTTCTCACGGGTACGAAGCTCAGACTAAAGCGGCTGCATCCGGCGGTGGGAACTACGCAAAGCCTGAGGGGCTCCTCCTTTAGGGCATAAACGACAGGGTCCTTTTGCTCGCTCAATATATACGTAATCAAAGAGAAATAATCATGCAAATATAACCAGAAAATCACAAGCCTCAGTTGATCGTGATGATTATAAAGTGTATTAAGAACCAAAAGCAAACCCAAAACAGAGACCGCACCTGTCCTGCATCACTGGGAAGTAGAACAGGTAGTCGACCCCGTTCACGCGGATCTCCCCGCTTCCGCTTCCATACACGACCACGTCCGCCCTCGCGCTCTTCCTTTTACCTTTGAAAACAGAAAACGTCTCTCTTACTACACATCCTCAAGGGCAGTGCTCCAAGGCGGGCGAAGCTACATTAAATGTGTCTCCCCAGAATAACAACACATAACGCTGTATGACAAGTCAGACAAAAATGAAACAGGCAGACTAGACCTGATGTAATAAAGCTTCTCATCAGACAATTGCGTTTCTCAATTCCACTCTGGAAACACTACAGTGATTTTAAGTTAGTTTCAACAAGGTAGTTCATACTTATTTTTATTACTTAAAAAATCAACCAATTTACACAGTCTTCTTTTAAAATCAGTAAGAATATATCTAATCATGTAATTTTTAAAATATATGACTAGTATAATAAAGTGTAATTGGTAGAAATAAAATGAATCCTCAGGGAAGGTCATACCTCTTAGAAAACATTAGCTGAAAAAAAGGACAAAGGGATGATGTTAAGTTTTCAGAGCTGCAGATACATCATTTAATAAGTCAATTCTTTCAAGTTACATGATGTCAAATGTCTTTCCACAAGGAAGATGCAGGTTGAGGGTCTAAGGTTTTAATGTTTCACAGTTTTAGCACGTGACATGCAGATTCACCGAACATTTTCTTTTATGGGAGACACCTGTATTATAAATATTTCGTTGTTTCCACCAGTTGAAAATGTGAAAATGAAAAGATTTAATATAAATGTGTGAAAATAAAAAGTGTGAACGTGACGGTGTAGGTATGTGTCCACATTTCTTCTTGGGACATTGTAAGGGGCAGTTTTTAAAAATGTCAACAGAATCTTCAAAATGAGGACATCTGACCAGCAGCAGCAAATCAAACAAACAACACGAAGGGCGGAGAGCAGGAGCGGGCAGGAGTCCCGCGGCCCGCTCCCCAGTGGCCCGCTCCCCGGCGGGTACCTGCGCCGGTGCTGAAGGCCGTGCCCTGCTCGGTGTGCTGCAGCGGCTCCATCAGCTGTCTCCTGGACGGCACGGTCACGCTCCTGCGGAACCTGCTCACGAACTCTTCCTCAGCCTCCCTGCACGGCAGTGCCAACAACCTTTCCAGCAGCCGAATGAACTGTGCGTACTGCAGACAATAAAAATTCATTAGGAGATGCAAGTGTAATTGCATTTGCTAAATTTCTTCTATTTTTATATACTTGATCTTTCCCATGTTGCTTTTCTTGATGAAGTTTGACAGGATGACACTTCCGCACCTTCACGCTGCTTTTAAGTCAGCGTGCAGATGCAGCCCTGTGTCTTTAGGGCTTCACCTTTTCAAGAAACAAAGAGATTTATCATTCAAACAAAAATCCACTTCTCTGTCTTATGAGTACATGAGAGTGAGATTTAAATTCATTTCCCAAAATTATTTAGATGATCTTCAAGTGTGATTTCTACCCCTCTATTAGAACTGCATCAAGAAGGGGCTTCATAAGTAATTTCCAGCAAGTTACGTACAGTAAAATGCGGAGAGTGTGATTTTGAGAAAATGTATCTCTTAAATTATATTTCATAATACATTTGGCAAATATATCTTTAGCTGTTCAAGCTGTGTTACTTTAATGTTTATGATTTCCTTTAAAACCGAACAATCAAGCTATTTAAAAATTCAAGAGATACTTGACTTAAAGGGCAACCTCTTGAAATAGATTATCCTTGCTACTCTGTGCATTTTTTTTAATAGTTCTTGAACATGTGATTAGAAAGTAAACAACTTGGTATTAACCCCTTAACATTAGAAGCCAGAATAATCGCTCTAAAGTGTTTATGCAAAAGGAAACAACACTTGAGATCCTTCGTTAACAGGGAGTGGGAGACCCAGCTTTTGATAACCTTATTTGTGTTACTGCCAACCCTAAACATCATACTCGTCTTTGTTTGCCTTTATAGTGAAAATCTGCTGTTAATAATGTGAAATATAAAAAAAACCTCAGCAGTAAGATTAAAAGGACTGCTTCAATTACTGCTCCCTGTGATGTTACAGTAAGAGAAGGCGACTGTCTCGGTCAAGGTGAAGCTCTTGGCCACCCATGGTACTGGGAGAGCTCCACCCTCCATTCACAGGCCTCTGTCCTCCCTCGGCTGCTCTCAGTCCCGCCACTCAGGCCGTGATGCCTTCGAACCTCTGGGGACTCATGAGTGGGGATGGTCAAGATGTCACTGACTGCCCTGCCTCCCTCATCTTGATACCAGTGAAATGTGTTCAATGAAGGAGCAAAGAGAGATGTTCCAGTTGATCCAAGTGCAGCAATACTGACTCGGCAGTTAGGACGTCAGGAATTAACTCCAGGTCCACCGCTCACCAACGCCCGACACCCTGGTTAAGCAAACTGCAACTTCCCCCCAAACGTTAATTCCTCCCACACGTCACGTGAGGAGAAGAGCGATATAAGGGCGTGACTTAAATCCCCACAGCGGCAAGGCTGATGATGGCAGCCAGTGCCACGGGAGAGAAACCTTTCCTGGAACAATTTGTGAGATTCACCTACACTCCAAATTTCCAGAAAGGATCTAAATTTAGAACACCCCATTTCCTCTGATCAGACCATTCAGAAAACTAAGGATCTGACTAGGACCTGCAGCAGGGTCACAATCTTCTTGGGCTGCAGCGTGCCCTGGGGGAGCTTGCTGAGAATGTGGATTCCCGGGGCACAGCCGCAGAGTTCTGAGCAGGCTCTGCGTCTCGGGAAAGTACATTTTGCAAGCAGCACTCCATGTGACTCTGATACAGGCGGTCCTGCAGATTCTGAGACGGACTTGCTGGCCCTGGGCCCCTGCACGGAGGGAAGCCAGGAGCAGAAAGGTTTTGCCCCTTTCCCGCTGAGCCGGTGCTGGCCCCCCATACCGTCACCTGCTTGACCCCCACAGGGCCAGGCTCCCCTGGGAAGACTGGAGAGGACACGAGGGCGCCCACACAGGGGTGTCGGGAGACCGGGCATGCTGCCCACCAGGCCCTCCCGGGCACAGGTCAGCTAGACATGTTCTAAAAGGAAAACTGTCTTAGCAACACCTGCCTCTGAGGAACCTGACTGTTAGGGCCCGAAATACAGCAACTGTCTGTAATCCTACGGCACAGGTCCCCTTAAATTAAAAAGATTAATTACTCACATCTTGATCTGACAGTTTTTCCACTACCATCTCTTCCAGTTCCTCCTTAATCAGCCATCTGCTGCCAATCGGATCTCTGTCAAAACAGCGCAGACACTCTCTTCAGTTAACCATGTAACTCCAGTCCTGTCACAGAAGACCCCACAGGTGGCGGCAGGGACTCCTGACCGGGAAACACAGTTTTGTATTACACGGCTGTAAAATTCAGCCCAGGACAGGACTTCTGAGACACAGTGTCTCATCTCCTCAACCTACTTAAGAAAAGATACCCAGGCTAGCAAACGTTTCATCTGCAGAGTTAAACACGGCCTCGTGGAACCCATTTGATATTAAAGTCACCAGATTTCTCAAAAATTACAACTGTGCTTGTTTTTCACAATTTACTTTAAAGGAGATGTTACGGCCACACAGTTAATCTGCCAATGGACTAAAAACAGTAATGAAATGCAAACTCAGGGCTGGTGTAGTATTTACAACTTAAACTAGGTGTGTTCAAAGACTCGGGTCTTTTGTACAAGAAGCACTACGTGAATAACCAGGCCAAACCTTAAAACTGGGCGCTCAGGTTGGCAAGTCTAACCTCTAACCTAGCACTGCTTGCTAAGTGGAAGCACAAACTTTCAAACGTAAGCTACGTTCACAAGAAGTCTGAGGACACGTAAAAGCCAAATACAATAATTAAGTGCCACTTAATACATAAATCTGGAATAACATAAAAATTACCTTAATATTTATATCCTCCCAAACAAAACAAAACAAAATTAGTGTTGTTTGGAATTTGAATGATTAATGCTGACACATGAACACATTTTTTAGGCTTTAGGTATTGCCTAAAAATACACCAATAATAAGTGGTATTTTCTAGTTAATTTTTTCACATATTTTAATGCAGAAAAGAACTTACTTGGTTTTAGTTTTTTCTGAAAACAGACCTTTGGCTTTCAACTGGTTTTGATGTTTTTCTACATCTAGTAGCTTTCCATATGCTTCCTGTGGCAAACAAAACACACATGCTAAACCACGAGACGGGGCATGACCACCGCACCTCCCACGTCCCCTGAGTCCCCCTCATCTCAGAAGCACCCTCTTCAAGTCACAGCTGCACAGCAAGTTATTACTGAAAGGCTTCAACACTACCATCTCCCATTCAGACTGAAGAGTCATACAGTAAGTTCAGCGAGAATTTAGTACCATATATAGCAGCACACTTAACTTCAACGGATTTTTAAATAACTCTATAAAAAGTTTACATTTAGTGAGGTTCGTAAAAACAAAGTTACAAACTATTTTTCTTAGAGTTCCACAAACAGGATAAAACATTTCCCTTAAGAGAATCATAATTTATACAGCAATATGCCTTTAAACTTAAGAGACTTATGAGTGAGAGTTATGGTATTTACAACTGAACCACTTACCTAATATTTAACATTTATATAGTATTTAAGTCCTCACCATGAAGTTTGTATCTTAAGAACAGGTTTTCTACTAATGTTTATTTTTCATTATTTGATTTCTTTCTATTAATTTACTTTCTAACAAAGTCTGTGAATGTTACTGTTTAATTGTAACACAAGTAGGGGAAAACTTGCCATTTTGTTAGAATTTATAAAAAAGCAAAAACCTGGCAATAAAGGTTATCACTGAAATACATTTTCCAGGAAATGAGTTTACAACAAGCAGAAAAAGACAACTGTCTCCCGCATTTCTGACCGAGCAAACCTGAGGGCTCACGTCCAGTCTATGTGTATTCATTTGTAGTTTACACATAACCTGCCACACTAATACTAGGAACAGACATGTTCAAAGGATGTGCTAGCGTTGATACTGGTGACATTTTTTCTTGCTAAATGACGACTGTCCAATATCATTAACTTGGATAAGAAGACACAATTTGTTACTGATAGGAGCGTCTTCCCCTATTTCAAACAGTCTTAATAACTCCCAGTTTGGGGGGACAGCCTCTTGTGGGCGCTGATCAGGCCACCCCGTCACTGAGAACAGGAGGGGCGGCCCCTGCTCCCGCCTGGGCACTGACCAGAGCTTGCGTTTTATTATCATCTTCACTCTGCAGCCTCTTTACAGGAATCCTCTTTATGAGAATCTGGGGAAAAAGAATGTTTAAAAAAAAAAAAAAGGAAGAAAGAAAGAGAAAGCAAAAAGGCTGTAAAGATTGCGGCTTTGCGCTTCATAAACACAGAAGCAGGTGAGAAGAGCTGAGATGAGGCTCCAAGGACCAGGACTTCTTGGTGAAATGAGGATGTAAAAGTTCACCTCCTGGGGCTGGGGCACTCGGAGCAGCGCGTTTTGTTTCGCTTGTTTTCAATAACGGTAGCAGAACTGCTAACTGAGCAGCAGGGACAATGAGAGGCAGCAGCCCTCAGAACATCTCTGCCGGGATGAAAGTCACTCCCGAGGCCAGGGGCCGCGAGCTCAGCTCGCAGCGGGCGGGGAAGCAGTAGCAGCAGCTCCGCCAGGACCCAGGTCAGAACCGCAACGCCCCAGGCTCCGGCCCAGGCTTTCTGAGTCGGAACCTCTGGGGTGGGGCCCAGTGATCCGCTTCAACGACTCCCCGAGCGCTGCACTCTAAGGCCTGGATCTAACACGGGAACCACGGGACGAATTAAGCTGATTCAGTTCCAGAGTCCACACTAACTTCCTCTACAACTCTGTTCAACGTACAAACCAGCCACCTGTGCAGAAGCACGTGTCTGACAACTGAAACCAAACCGTCTACACGAAGAGAGCAAGAACCAGCGTGGACCATCTGCACTGAGAACACGCACCTGCTACTCAACTTTAAGTGCTGTTACCTCCCAAGGATTGGTAATCCTATTTGACCGTGGCTAGGGAACTTTAAATTCACATTTAAAGGCCAAGAGGGTGGGTGGCAACCCCAACTGCATAGTGTATCAGAAACATTTCTATGAACCTGTTTCTAGAGAGCAATTCTCAAGTGCTCTGAGCAGGTAAAACAGAGGAAGAAAACCAAACACAAAGTGAGTCCTCCCCCACTTGTATGAAGTGGACGGACGCGTGCAGACAGAATCTCCCTGCGCACTGCCTGGCAGGCCGACCCCGGGCGCCCGCTCCAGCCGGGACTGCGGCCGGAGGAGGGTCTCTTGTCTCCAGGCTCCAGAGTCTTGAGCTTCCCACAGTCACAAGTCAGAGATGTTGCATCTTTTAAACCTACTAAAAAAATAGGAATGCAAGAGGACACCAACAACAGTAGTAAGACACCCTACCCAGCTTAGGAGGGTCTATTAATTTCCTTTCTGAAATAACCAAGACAACTAAAATAACAATAACTGACCTGCTTCACAGGTAAGTTTCAGGTCAACGTCCGGGCTGCTAAATTTGTCACCATTTTCCAGTGGCTTTGGAGCAACTTTAACTTTAAGTCCACATTTTTCTTGGAAATTTTTCACTACGCTACTGTCTTTGTGTGTTGTACTTAGCGCTGTAACAGTGTACAAACAGTGTAAGTAACATCGTCGGAAAGCTGTAGGATGTGAGATGACCACCCATGGAGACTGCACGTCTAATCTCAAATATGCTGGGTTCTATGCCTTTACTGACGGTGGAACCCTTCAAGTGATGCAAGGCTGGGTAAGCCCCTCACACACTTCTTCAAATAGGAAATACATGTAAGTACTCAGCGCAGTGTTTGACCGCCAGTGATGGTCAAGGAACGATATGGGGTAAGGGACAGCATTCTGGAGTCAAATAACCCAAATGGTTTCACTGGGGCACCACGGCCATTTTTCTTTTTCTGCTGGATGATAAAACCACTCCTGAGGGTCTATCTTGGTTAGTTGGAGACAACAGTCCTCTAGAAAGTACTTTCTATAGCTTTAACTCCCTGAAGAGACTGTACTAATTTACATCAAAAAAATCCTTGAGGGGAGAAAATATGCCAGGAAGTGTCAACATCACAGATGATCGGCGCTAGCTTCTGGTATATTGTTAAATTCCCACTTAATTTTTCAGGGACACCAGAGAATTAGCATGACCCCACCCACACTAAGTTTATATTACTGTATTTAATAGTATAATTTTCAAATATGACAGGAATAACCCAGATGTGAAATGCTGAATCATTAATCACAGCTATAATTAATATTTCATAAAATCAAAGCAAGTCTATCCACCCCTCGTGCCATCAGATTTCCATAATGTATGAGTCAAATTTAGAAGGTGCCTAATTTGAAAATACCAGATGCTCAGGTTGTAGAAAAGAAATGTTTAAACTAAACTCTTTCAAGAGCATGAGCAGTAGGATTTTTAATCTAAAAATCTGGTTTTAGTCTTCCAAAATCTGTCCTGGTTACTTTACTCATGTAGAGATTCTGACATTAGGAAGGGTAAAAAAAAAAACATTTCTTAGAGGGGTGGTACGGAAAAAGCCACCTGATTTTGATAAACAAAACATACAGTAACAAACTGACAGTAATTATCATCTTATATACGAGTTCAACACAGAATAGTGACTTCATATATGTTTGTTAAAAAAAAAATCACAGAAACTAAATTTCCTAAATAACAATCTTCTCAACTTTTCAGCTATTGGCATATACAAAACTGAATGTTACATGTTTATAACTTTATCACGGTTTTTATCACGCTATTTATCTAAAGTTCCAAGGGACGCACCCCTACTGCAGACGCGGGCTGTCACTCTGTAAATACCATGTGCTCTTGTAGTCTGTACTTCACGTAATGCTGTCCAACATAAAAAAGGAAACAGTCTCACACACAGGGCACACAGACAAGTACTCTGGGAAGGTACACGCCCAGGAGTAATTTACATACAAGTGCTTGTGACTCAGATACCGTATATTTTAAAGCTCCATCATATATTATAAAAACAATTATATCACTAAAATAGAAGTAATCTGATGAAAATCAGCCCGGGCAATAAGCTAAATCAGGTGTTAAAAATTAAATTTCCTAAGTGTTATACTTAGGACAAGATATACAAGGGTAATTATTCACATATGAGGAAAATGTATATTAAGGATAATTCTAGAACAGCAGTTTCTACTGCTGAATTAATTACTGAGCTAACTCCTGCTGTCAGAAAAGGTCTCAAAATCGCGCACAGCACAGTGCACGTGTCAGCATCGGTCCTCGCCTTCAGAAAACAGGCACTCCGCCTCGCTGTATGTCCTAACACCTCATGGTGGGAAGGGTCGCTACTTTAATTCCACTTTTAGAGAGCACTGCTTAAAAAGTTTTAAATATTCACCCCAAGGTGACAAAGTGGACGAAGTAAGAACTCTGTGACACGAAGTCCCTGGACTTCTCGCTTTCCGAGTCTGGACCCTGCGTGCAGTGAGCCGCGCCCCCCCACCCCCTGCCCCGGGGCCGCTGTTTGGTTCTCACGCCCCAGGAACACAGAAGGTACTCAAGTCATGTAAAACACACTGGAGGACTTCTAAGTAAGCCAGGGGCTTCCTTCAAGAGGTAAATGAATCCTGTTTATACACCAGCATTTGAATCATTTACTTTTCTTTCATATTTTAAACTTTCAAACAATTCAGTGGAACTGTTTAAGTATATAATGATTTACTTATTCCTTAATTTTATACCTTTTAGGCTAAAAATTTCATCTGCGGCCAAGTAATTTCTTCAATTTATAGAAATAGTCTGAAAATACTCCAAAGCTTACTGTAAAACTAGTCCTAAAATACAAGTGAGGTTCTGCGAGACGCTGAACCCCCAGTGGAGAGCTTAGGACCCTGTCGTAAAGACTGGGGCGGGGGAGCCGATGTAAAATTTCAATAAATGCATCGCGCACGTGACGACTTACGGTGTCTTCAGTATTTCACACCGCCTTTCCTGAGCTCTGGTTCCAGGGGGTGTTAAAAGGTGCTCTGGGCAGAAAGGGTTCCGTGACTGACACCTCTGAGCGGGGAGTTAACAAGTTTCCTGGCCGCAGGGCTGCACGGTGCGTGCGTCGTGCTGAGATCTCCCTGCACACCAGATGCAGCATTCCCAAACGAACTTCATTTCAGACCCTTCCTTGAAGATTTTATAACCTGGGTTTCTCCAAAAGCACTTTGGGAAAGGCTACGTTATAGCCGTGCCCTGTCTTAATCAACAGTATTTCACAGAAGGGTTCCCCCTTCAGAGTCAATCACCTCCCACAAAGAGTTTTGAATAGTTTTCAATTCACTTTTAGTGAGTGCGTTTCAAAACTGTCAGGAACGTATGTTATAACAGAGCGTGAATGGAGTTGACACATGTCATACAATGGGAGACCCGCGTACGGCCCACCATGCACCCAGGCTGGGAACCTCTGCCTGCCCGCCGGGCTGCGAGGGCAGCTCCCGCTGCGGAGACAGGGTGCTGGGGCCGGCTGGGACCCCCAGGGCACCCCCGCCAGCCCGTCCCTCAGCCACGCTGGCAGGTCTCCTCCCGCACCCAGTCGCAGGCTCCCCCAGATCAGCTCTTCCATGGAACAGCACCTGCTTCATCGCAGACACATGTGACCGTCCTCTTACAAATTCTTCCCTCTCCTTTATACTTCCGCTCATCTGTTTCAGGACACTTTCATTCTCTTTCTTCATTCTGCTCCTGAAAACCCTGACCTGAAATTCTACCCACGTCCGAGGAGCACACAGCTCTGGTTCTGTGGCTGTCTGGGGTGGGAGTGCCACCCAGTGTGGGCGGAAAAAGATGGGTGAGCGGTACTGTCCAGCACGGAGCCTTCTCAGTCCTCAAGGACCCTTTGAGAAACTCCGTAAGGCTTACTCCTTCTTGCCTAGACTACTCACCACTGAGGACTAACCTGTGAGTCCTGTGTCACATGTCACTACTACATATGTGCATCCCATCTGCTATCTTGTAAAATAAATGGGTTTTATAGACTTTCCCAGGAAACTCGTGCATGGCTGTGCCTGCGGGGAGCGGGCGTCCAACTAACCTGTGAAGGAGCCTCTGGGATGTGACACTCACAAGGTCCGAGACCCGCTTGGGTCGGCGGACTTTCCTTCACTTTCCACTTTCCTGTCAGGCTCCATTCCTGGGCAGGAACAACAAATTGCTTCTTCCTTCTCACGCTCCTCTTCCCTTAGCCCCACCCCAATCTCCACCAAAACGGGAGGGACTAATCACCGGCACTGGGAAGAGCACCCACCAAGGCCGGCGCACGGGCCTGGCTGTGAGCTGAACCACACTCACCCTCTGTTTGTTGCTGTCATGTAACATACAACCTGCAAACAGCAGCCAAACGCTAAAAAGAGCTTCGACACGATTACAGGAGATAAAAAGGTTAATGGACATCAGAAAGGTCTCCCGAACCACTGCACACATGCTCGAGATCCGTGCTTTTCTGTCTAACAGCCTGGCGGATGACGGCCATGTCTCTCACAAGTACAGCAGGCCCAGGACATGGGAGAAACAGACTTGGGCTTAGCGTCCTTCCCTCTGTCACAGGGGAAGAAATTACACCCACAGAAAGAAATGGCAGCACAACAATTCACTTCCCGCCCACCTGCCAGTCTCCGGGGGGCCGTCCCCACCATGCTGCAGCAGGGGGACCCCCTCCCACAGACTGAGCGGGCACCCCCACCCCCCGACCAGGAAGTGGCAAGACAAAGGAGGGAGCAAATGTGGAGCAGCTTCAGGTTTACCGCCTTATTTTATATGCAACGCCTGACTTCACCACAAAACCACTGTAAACCCAACAGTGAATACGGGGCCACACACTGCTCCAGAGTCAGACTGTCCCCAGTGTGACGCTGACCTGCCTTATCCAGGAAACGAGACTGCAGTGACCACAGCTGTGATCAGTAACATTTGCCATTCACGATGCCCAAGTGATCAGCATAGATTTAGAAAAACATTTGTCCTTTTATACATACCTGTAATTAAAATTCCAAAAAATGAGTTTAAAAACCTTTCTGGTTAATGGAGGTACTGGGGATATAACCCGGGGCCTTGTGCATGCTGAGCACTGCCACTGAGCTATGACCTGCACCACAAAACATATTTTTGAAAACACAAGGTTTTATTATCTGAATTAATAGGCTCAAGTTAAGCCAAAACATCTGTAATTCATATGTGTAAACTCTTCTGCTGAGCAACAAAACAAATACCAAACCCAGTGTTTGAGGGTCAAAATATACAACAGCCCAACCTAAATGACTGAATTTAACTAAAACACAGAAGCCTGAAGAACTCTCTTATATGCAACAGAACTACGACTCAGAAAGGAAGACCGTTTATTAGCTGGATGTAATGTGACGTTTCCATCCGAGTGGGGTAGTCTTTTATCCACCGAGAATCCGATGAGTTTCTCAAGCACTACCTTTTAAAACATACTCACTAAAAACGAAGTTAGGGCTCTTATACCATGTGTAATTTGTGCATGATGATGGAATGCCACAAAGTACCTTGCCCTGGGGTTGCTCAGTTTCAGCCCAAACAAATGCAAATGGCTTGTCAGATGACAGCTGTTTGATAAGGCCCCTCTACAAGACCCGCATGCTTTACTTTCTTCCGTGAAACTTGGGATGAAAGGCAGAAGGCAGGAAGAGAATTAATGTAGCATACAGTCTAAAGGCAATGCTACAACCGTGATTAAGTAGAAAAGTTAAAAGGCACAGATTTTCACAGCTTCGCTGCGTGCAGCCCATCCATGTAACAAGCTGACAGGCCCAGCGCCTCGCTCCATCATCCGCTCCGACAGCTAAACGCAGCGCTGCACCCCTTTCCAGGGGAAATGTGCGTCTGCACCATGAAGCGTTGTACATTATTTCTCAGCACTGCAGGGGGCTCAAGTCCATATGGAACCTTCACAAATATTACCACAGATCAAACCGGCGGCCTTGGGAGGCAGATTTGACATACCTATTTAAATGAGCAGCGGGGGTCCCGGGCGGCCGCGGGCTGTGCGTGGAGAGCTGCCGGGCTCCATTACTCAGCAAAGACACACTCTGCATTTATCATTCATTTCATTTCTGCCAGGGCAAGAAGCTCATTTGCCCAAGGTCACCAAAAAGTGAAAAGGAGGCTTTCTTTTTTTTTCCCCCCAAGAAATAAATGTACCTGACAAGTGGGGATTCTGTCCTCTGGGTTGGTGGAGCACAAATAAACACCGGAGGGCTCTAAAAAAGCAGAGGGACCCTGTGCCAGTGACGCCAGCAACCTGAGCGTGGACTGTGGACGGGGAGGCCCAGGGAGTAACTGGTGAAAATCATATAACGAATAAAACAAAACTGGGCATCATCTTCTAAAATAAAGTGGGTTCTGCCGTTTAACAAGACTGGCTGTCAGAGGCCGGCCTTTCCCCTCTGTGACCAGGAGCTGTCGTGTGCTCACCATCAAACACGTCCAGCTCCGGGAGACAGAAAACCTGTTCCCAGAACACGCAAATGCAGCCGGGAGTCAAAGTGGAATCGAATCATTTCTTAGATCTTTCTTGGTCCCAAATTCCAGACTCATACACTGCACGGGCCTATGAAAGGCAGAAACCGTACGTGGTAACAATGCAGCAGAGAGAAGCACTGACTTTCTCCAGGTGAGTGCCTGGTGGCTCTGGTGCCTGCCTGGTTCAGGTTTCACCTGGGATGCGACCACACACAGTCACTGAGCTGAGCATCCGTCTCCCAACACGACCTCCACTCGGTGCAAAAGCGTTTTAAGGACAAACCACCCTGACAGAGATTCCACAATGCTCCCCTTCAGCAAAAGTGAATCAATAAAACATAAAGCCTTTCAACTTACTGTTTTACCTCTAGAAGTCTTGTTTTTGTCCATTGTGAGACAGACCAAGTAAATTCTGAAGCTGGGAGAAAACTCTGGTATCATTAGTTACTTAGCTTACAGTTTGTATTATTTACCACAAATGTAATATACTTACGTGCATTAATGAATAATACGATTGCTTGCCAGTATAAAAAAGAAAATGAAATGGGCGGCCATCTTCTCCCCACTGGACCACTAAAAAAACAGATAAAAACAAGTAAAAATAAAAATAAAGACGGAGGGGGATTAAGTACTGTATTTAATTGTAATTTGATACCTGTTTATAATTACAATTAAGTTTCAAAATAACAAAAAAGTATTTATATTTAGAATTTTAAGTCTGGAATGTTTAACATGTAAATATTTAGAATATTTAATATTTCATATGCATTAACACACAATGTTTACATTTGATAAAACATTCCTAAATATTTCACCATGAGAATTTCTATGATTTGTTTTAAGTAAACACACAAAACACCAAAATCATCTTGCTAGAAAAAAAAAATTTAGGTTTGGCTGTAAATACAAGGCACTCCCATAATCTTAAAAGGAAAGCTGATTAAGTCAGTTACATGTATACTGAGGAAATCAGAAACAGGTTTTGTAACAAAGAGAAAAACCAAATGGATTTTTCTGTGCCTCGTTATTTGTTTCAACTCTGTGCTGACGCACCTGAGAGTTCAAAATGTCTACAACAGAAGGGGTCCACCCAGGTGTTCCGTGGGACCCCTTTTGAAGTGCAGGTGGTCATTCGCATCTAATATACACCAGACAGACAGAAACGGAGCTGCTGCAGGAAGTAAAGCCAACACTAACTCCACGTCCTCTTCCTGGATTTGTACTGAGCTGCTTCCCTGCTAACGACCTGTAAGAACTCCAACCAGTAAGACGACACTCCTCTGTCTATCAAATGAGTGGTAAACTCTTTTCTCCCAACCTGTCACTTGCCTTTTAATTTTGTTTGTGGCATCTTTCGTAATCAAGAAGTTTAAAGTGCGTACGTGCAGCAGAAGCTGTCATTTTTCCTCTGTGGCAGTGTCTCTCAACTGTTCTTTCATTATCGTCCCTACTAAGGAATCTTTTTAGACACTTTCTCCCTAACTGTCTCTCACCCCATGAAATTTTAATGCCGCAGATACACGGCGCATGGGCTGATGCAAGCTGTGGCCCTTTGGAGGGCCACAAACATCATGATAGCTTTTTTTCACCTCCTATGAAGCAATTTACACCCCCTTGGGGGCAATATCACCCCCATGGAGAAAACCTGTTTTAAGTCTTTGAGCTTTCTAAAAAACTATTTTCCTGTATTTTCTTCTCTCTGGAAGTTCTGCATGCTTTCGTGATCAGAAGTTTAACTTATCTGGAATTTATTGTGAGGCAGAAATTCAATATGTATTATTTTGTCCAACAAAAAAAGAGTCATTTCATTACAGGTTTTTGAATAATATACTCTTTTCTTTCAAAATACCACCTGTACAATATGTAGGTTATCTTTCTCTTCTGGGATAAGTGGCATTACACACAGGCCACTTTAAGTCAATACACTTAAAATGAAGACCAAAATTTCATAATAAATGGTAGAAAATAATTTAGATATGGAACTTGGCTTAAAAAATAAAAACAGATTCTTATTTACCAATGACGTATGGATGATTTGTTTCTCCAAATCACTTGCAAATACTTCATGAAATCCCGCTTATTTTCCAGTATTTATTAACTACTATGCACTTTTCACTACAGCACAAAAGCAGTCAGTCAGAAACGGATCTTCTGACAAACATCCTGGTTGCAGGTAAGACCTACTGGAAGCTTGGAAGGGTTTCTGAGTTGGGTCTCATCCCATGTGTGTGAGTAGGAGCCTGTGTGTACTTGATTTCACAATGGACGTTTACGTGTGTGTGTGCATGTGTGAATACATGACTTCACTTGAGCTAAGACATCTCAGATTTTAAGACGCTCCACCATGTATTCTACAAAGAAGGAAAGAAAAAACGCTAACAGCACACAATAGTTTACATTAATTGTAAAATGAATACTGCTTTGTAAAGATGGTAAAATTTGAAAAACTGTGCCTTAGAACTCAGGAAATACGGTGTAAACAAACATACACAGCCTTAATCTGGACTTTCCAGCCTCCAGAACTGTGGGAAATACACTTCTGTTGTTTGTAAGACACCCAGCATAGGGTAACTTGAAGGACTGAGACAGTTCTAACCATTTTCACTTGCTATTCCCACACAACAACACGTCCCTCTGTACTAATGCAGGCAGAGCTGTCTCACTCTTTTTCTCACCTGCGTATTTTTCCACGGGATTCTCTGACACTTTATTAACTGTCCTGTTGATGAACATTCACATTGTTTCTGGTTTTTTGCTGACACATGGTATTTGCAGTTTCCAGTCTGTGAGTAATAATGATCTCCTGTCCTATTTGACTAAAATTATTTACCTACTTTTATTTTCCTGATTTATGAATTAACCTACTTTCCCTTCTGCCCATTTTTCTTTACAAGTAATTTACTCTAGGTATCAGACTTCTGCTGTGTTTTAAAATTTTCCCCAGTCTGTTGCTTATTATTTTAAATTTGTAGTATCTTTTTTTTTGGAGACAAGTTTTAGATTCTGAAATACATGATTTATTGTTCTTTGCCCTCTTTGTGACTTAAGGGCATAATATCATATGTTATTTAAAAAACACTGGTAGCTGTATGATTATCTTTCAAGGGCATAATATCATATGTTATTTAAAAAACACCGGTAGCTGTATGATTATCTTTCAATTAGCCACCTTATTTGATTCTACTTTAGAGTTTCAATCACTTAATTCCAAAATCATAATGTACTTTTAAATCCTGACCTAACTCTATCATCTTCTGGATACAATCTACTTTTAAAATTCCATTATGTAGATTAAGAAATAAGAGAGTTCTGTCCACAGAAATGCAGAAGCATGTTTCCACCATTTTTAAAAAGGCTGCTACAAATTTAACACAGAAAATGAGAATCTAAATATTCCACTGATGAGAATGCATCCTCACCAAAACCAGTGGTGAAACAGAAGGAAACTGAAATGCTATACTGCAAACTGCATTAAATATCCTCAAACCACCATTTGGGGTTATTAGAGAACACTCAGAATGAAAAGTTCAAAAACTGAAAATGTAACGGATGAAAAAAACTCAAAGAAATGAAACAACTTGATTAAACTCAGGAGAGAAATAGAAAAAAAAAAAGTTAAAATCATCAGAAATGTAGACTAACTTACAAGTAACTCCCAAAAGAACAGATTAAAAACAAATAAAGGACATAAAAAAGTTAGGGAAACACCTTAAAAGATGAAAATGAGATTAAAGGAAGAAATAAAAAGATTCAGAGAGATAATGACTGATGTGGAAGAAAATCAAAGAAGGAATAACATTTCTATAATTGAATCCCAAGGAACAAAGACAAAAAGGGGAACAGAACTAATATTTATAACATTTTTATACAAAAAAGTTATATTCACTTTTTTAGTTACACATATATACACAACTAATGAACAAAAAAATATATAACTAAGTTATACATATATATGATTTTTAATAAAACTATATTCTGATGTAAGAATTTGAACCTACATATTGAAAGGGCTCACTGGCACCTATAAACTGACCCTTAATAATCAGCTCAATGTCATATTTTCACTAAGCTACTACACAGCTTTAGATAGATTAAGAATCCTTAGGACCACCACGGGGGAAGATTTAATAATGTAAAAGGAAAGATAACTAGACTGGCATAAGACTTCCAAAACCAGACAGAAAAGCCAGGCCACCGTGGAGCCACAGCCTCAAGAAACTCAAGAAAGTATGAACCAGACTTTTTCCTCCAGCCAAGTTGTCCTTCAAGCATCAAGGCTATAAGAACACAATTTTAAAAACATAAGGACTCAAGCAACTTATATCTATGAGCCCTTTTTGAAGAATCTACTAGAAAATGAATTCCATTCAAACTAGAGATAATCAGGGAAACCTTAGCAAAAGGAGTACGGACAGCATTTACTAACCTAACTGTAGATCTAAAACCAGAACAAAGATGAGCAAGGAGTATACAGAATAAAGTGCTGGAAAAAAATAGGAGACACACACACACCTATGTGTGTCTGTGTGTGTGTGTGTAGGTGTGTATCTGTACAACTGGAAATCAATGTTTCTAAAGTGGTTCTTGTCCAGGAAAAAGACAGAAAGGCAGAGAAAGATCACAATTTGTTTGTTACCAAGGAGACCACCATGTACTTAGGTCATCATTACGCTCCATCCCACACTGGTTTCCTTGTGTGAATCTGGCCACCGTGTTGTTGTCCACTGGCAGGAGGCTCACAGGACCTCTGTGTGACTAGCATTTCAGATTCTCCTATACTCTGGCATGTTTTCATAAAAGAGTCCCTTTAAAAAATTTCAGAACAATTCATAGCTTGAATGTTTCCAGTATTCAGACATCCAAATAAGGCTACTCTGCTGAAATTCTAATGCAGTTTATGTTTTATGGTTTTATACTTTCTAAGTGGGCACTCATAACATCTGTGAATACTAACTGATTTATTCCTAATTTCTTTGCTTTTTTAAATCACACTGGTTAAGAGTTTCGAGGCAACACAGAAAACCAGGGGCAAGTGAGGGCACACTTGTCTTATTCCTAAACTTAGTATGAGGAGTCCAATGATACGTTTTTTAATTTGATGTGTTTCTGTTTCTCATGACAGCCTTTCTCAAACTAAGAATGTCTCTTTTTATTTCTAGTTTAAGAGCTTTTTACCAAAATATAAATTGTGTTAATGACTTTTTATTCATCTTTGGAAGTATTTTCCCCTGAATCAATCAACACTGAGAATTACATTAATAAATTCCTCATGTTAAACCATCCTTATATTCCTGGGGAAAAAAGATCCTCTGGTATATTCCTTTAATATAATGCTTTATTTGATTTGCTATCATTTAATTTAGTGAGAATAGAGTATAGGTTTCTTTTTTATGCAATTCGTGTCCAGATTTGATAATTTTCTGAGTCTTTAAAGAGTATTTGAAAGCTTACATTACTTTTCCTCTGCTCTGGCAGAAGGTTACATGAAATAAAAGTTACAAACTTTTTCAAGGTATGACAGACCTCAGGGACAAAACTATAAACTCAGCTGCGGCTTTAAATTTGATGAGCACTTTTAATTCAGCCTTCATTTACTATTTTCCCAAAAGCTACTAATTCCACTGATGTTATAGTTTATCATCAAACTCATCTGAGAATTCAGATAAAATTTATAAGAACATTCAAAATATTTATAGCAAGATTCAAAATAAAAGTTATCATTTAAGGAATGAAGTAGAGCAGAAGCACGACAACTTTGAACAAAGGGAAAGCTCAGCAAAAACACCAGTGCAAACAAAACAAACAGACTTTTAATAAAAATACTTGCTCTCTTGCTGATCTCTACTGAATCGACCCTAAAACATCCTGACTCGGGCCGCCTGCAAACAGCACTCGGCCAGCAGGCTCCCTCCAGCAACCCACACATTCCTGCTGCTGCGCTACACGCTGACAAGGCGCCAGCGGTGTTTACTGCAGTGGTCCTTACTTCTACAATCACATGAATTAAGTATGACATAAACAGATGAAATGTGGGGGAAAACAGAAAAGACAGCTGCCACTTCTATGGAAACTAAGTTGAATGCTGAAGAAAGATTCAAAGGCAAGTTACTTTAAAAAGAGTGTTTAACTTCAGTGTGGTTGGGGGAAAATTTGTAGGAACACAAAATACTCTGCACTTGGATTTCTTAGGAAATTTCAGGTCTTTGCTCCACTGTAAGGAAATCAAACTAACAAGCTCTGATGAGGCACTGGAGGTAGGCAGAGTCACACAAAGGCAACAGGGAGGGATGGGCACGTTCTCAGAGGACGAAACCTGCAGGGTTACGGAGTCTCCAGCAGATCTCTACTAAACTCTCCTTCAAAAAAGCATATCAGAATGCAAATAATCTGATTTGCGTACAGGCATAAACTCTAACCTGATCTAATTTTAACATTATTTAGTTAAAAAGAAACAGTTCGTAAACTTCAGGCATTATTAGTTACGACTACCATGACACAGGAGTGCCCCTCCCTAACACAGGGGTGACTGCACACCACCGCTGGAAAGACAGGCCCGTCCACTTCACCCGAACAAACTTACCTCTTTGTTTTGGAAAAATCTCTTCAGGATGCTGTAAAATAAATTAAAAATGCTTTAGATAATTGCTGTAACATATGAACCTGAGTGAAATCTGTAAAAATATGAAGATAACTACCTTCATTATCGGCCTGGCTCGCTTCTCAAACAGACCACTGGGGAACAGGTAAGTGATGGCTCTCTGAAAACACACAAAAGGGTAATCAACAACCGCCACGAAACACAGTCACGCTGTGACTCGCAGCCGAGCACTTACTCAGTGCCGAGTCAACCAGGAGTTTTCTTATCTCATATCATAACCCTTTAAATGGGAAAGTAACATCACCACACACATCGCCCAGAAGAGAAAACGTGTAACTGTTGAGCTGGGTGTTAACAATTTTCCAGTGGCGGCGTCAGACATGAAGGCGACACTACAAACAACTGCTCTCTTTTTTGAAGGAAACGGCAGGAGCCCGTCCACAAGTGCAGGCCCTGCAGCCCCGGGGGTGGGCGGACGTCCAGACAGAGACGGAAAAGAGCAGGCTCCGCACCCCCCACCCCCACACAACGCCCCTCTCTGAACTCCCCCCGGGCTCAGGCCGACACAGTGCTGCTAGTTAGGGAGCTGTTCTCGCCACACGGTACACGTGCTGCACCAGACCCGCCCTTGGAAGCAGGGGCTGATAATTCTGGCGAATACATTCAGTTATATTAGGGAGCCCAGCTGTGTCTCTGGGTCACTCATTCAGCAATAAAACTGACACCAAACAAAAACAAAACTTGGATCAAATGTCAGAGTGTTAATTTTGTGAATTTTTTTATTTTTGAAAAACTGGGGACTCCTCTCCCTTCCTTCTCTGAAAGAGAGCAGGTGGATTTTTTATTTAATAGTCATGTTGAGAACTGATTACCATTTGAAAAAGGATAAAAATGGATGCAAACTTCACACCATATACCAGAATAAAGTCCAAATGAGTCAGAGAGTCAAACACAGGAAATGAAATCAAACAAGTACCAGAAGGCAACATGCATGAATTCATTCACAACCTAGACATGGGAAACTCTTTCTTAACTATAACCCAAAATTCAGAGGCAAGGGGAAAAAAACTGACCGATTAAACTACATTAAAAAAAAAAAAGAAAAATATGGCTCAAATGTATTCATAATACAAAAGGTACAATGAAAACTACTGAGATAGTACCTCTCATCTAACGGGATGAGCTAAAATTCCAAAGTGCAACGGGGCACTGTTGGTGAGGGCGAGACACCCTGACGTCCTGCGGGGGGAGTGAAGCCCTCCACGCTGGGGGTGGGGTACAGGGGTAAGAGTGAGTCTTCTCTGGGTGTATGTTTTTATACACTGAACTCCTAAACATGTAAATGTTTTATATATTAAAGACTAAAAATTTAAAAGAAACTAAAACCTAATACAAACGGAAACAAATCTAACCTCTAAAGACAAAAAGTAACCGCAAAGGAATCTTCAACTTTACCTGGTAGGCTTATTGTTAGTAGCAATATTGCTATTATGACTTTGAAATATTCTGGGTACATTGGAGCATAAAGCAAGTTAGTAAACATACTAATTTTATGGTGACCAAAATTTTATTGTAGGAGATACAAATATAAAAGAAATGTAATGTTGAGTAAAGTTAAGTCTGAATTAGACAAATATAAACTCATGATCCTTAAAAAATTATTTCTTATATTATTCTTACTATATTTTAAAAATATTATTTAGAGATATAGGAAGTATGACAAATGTTAAGAACTGCAAATTTGTGGAAGGTGTATGTGTATATGTGTGTGTGTGTGTGTGTGGTTGTATTCACTGAATATTGAAATTTTCTGGAAATTTAAAATTTTTAAAATAAAAGATAGAAGAAAGTGTTAAAAATTTTAAAGTAAGTAAATACAGTCTCCCCAGACCCAACCTGTCTCAACAGGGCCACCAGGTGCCCACAGCCCCCGGGGGGCAGCTCGACTTCAGGCCCAGTTCTCAGTCACACACGCACCTCCAAGGCTGGTCAGACGTCTGAGCAGAGGGGCTACTGAGACCCAGAGGTGATGAGAACATGAGACAGCGTGGAAAACTAAGTCGTCACCTTGGAGCGAGACCACCACAATTACAAGAAGTCCAACCGACTTCCCATCAGTTTCAAGCTGTCACTGGCATCATTTCCAAACATGAAAATTACTGTTACCTCAGGTGACCACAAGATAGAGTCCTAGAGGGAGACGAGAATGGGAGGAATTCTACCCCACAGCTGGATTTCTCCTAAAAATGAAGACTTAGAAAAGTCACAGGGAAGTTGCCTGGTAGACCCTGAAAAGAAACCATCAATGGCAAAGGATGTCGGCCTCACATCTTAAGACAACGAAAGCCAGCTTACAGAGAATGTGACAGAAGTATCCAGAAATTTAACTGAAGAATCAGGAAAAGCGGCTCTGTCTTAAAAAAAAAAAACAAACAAAAAAAAAAACCAAAACTTTGCTAGAAGTAAATTAACACCTATTTACTAGTTTACAATTCCTCACTATTTGAGGTTGTAACACAGCCAACTCCATTACAGGGCACTAACTACATTACACTGTATGATGTATTACTAGTCATGGATACAGTATAACAACGTATGATGCTGTACTGTACCAGCTATATCAGGTGTTGTGCCAAGTACCGCTGCAGAAGGGCCACAGAGCAAAAGCTATCATGTCAGATAAACGGCAAAGTCTCAAATCAGTGAGAACCATGAAAAATAAAGGATGGAAGAAAAAGGAATGAAAAAGAGAACGGTAAATAAGACAAATCAGTTATCAGCCAAATTAACAAAACCCAAAAATCAGAACGGCGCCTTCCCAGCCCGCTGCCCACCGTCTAGCGTGTGGGCGGGGGCACAGCATGCCCTAAGCCCTTACTTCCACTTATCTCCCGTGGCCACTCTGAACAGATTTCCTACAGCTCCTGAAGCAAACAAAGGAATACCTGAGTTTTACGAAAAACATAATTTTGTTGCTCTCTGTGTTAGCTCAATTTCCAGTTAACACACACAGCTGTTAAAACTCAAGTAGGTGAATACCGTTGTGAAACAAACGGTAAACATAAGAACGAGAGAATTCTGCGTGTTGGCGGTTAAGATTAACGGCAGATAGGTATGTTTTGGGCAGAGCATTTGGGCTATAAACCCCTTCTTTCACTGCCTTTCAGAATTCAGAAGGGAGTGGTGAACATGAAAACAGGATGAAATAACATATAATCCTTATTGTATCTTTTAACCCTAAACATAGTGTCCAAGTACCACCAGTCCCAGTGACTCTGATCTGTAAGGACATCAAGTTTACCCATTATTGTGACGATTAAATAAGGTACAGCCACCCCCCTCCCTATCCGCAGTTTCGCTTTCCGTGGCTTGTTACTTGCGGTCAACACTCCAAAAACATTAGGCGGAAAATTTCAAAAGATAAAACAGTAAGTTTCACATCATGCGCCGATGTGAGTCACGTAGCGAGATGCTGAGCTGCCCGCTCCACGCTGGCAGGACACGCACCAGCCCCCTGGCCACTCACTCCCATGCTGGTCCCTCAGTGGCTGACCGACGTGGTTATGGACGGGCCACTCAGGCAGCGCAGTGCTTGTGTGCAAGTGACCCTGATTTTACTCAGTGAGGCCTCCACAGAGCAAGAGCAGTGATGCTGGCAAAACCAACTCTTCAGGTATTTTGGATCATTTCAGCGGCAGGCAATATAAAAATAAAATTGCGGAGTATCACTTATACTTCCAAAGGGTGCTCCTTCTTTTAAATAGCAGAAGGCAACAAATACAAACTCCTAATTATTCGGAGGGGGGGAAGCGATGGAGCCATCCTCTAGCCAATACCATCCAACAAACTTCCTCTGGTGACGGGAACAGTCCTCATCTGTGCTGTCCAACACGACAGCCGGAAACCAGTGTGGCCACCCGGTATGTGGCCAGCGCTACTGATGAACTGCATTTTAATTCAATACTAATTACCTTTAATTCACATAATCCCACACAGCTAGTGGTAACACACAGCTCTAGACTACTTTAACCAGAGCCTCATGCAGTGTAGTAGCTTCCCTGCTTCTTTCAGGGAAAATAAAGTGGAGTATACATTTAATTTATTAGACTGTGGCATGGTTTACCTGACTCCAAGACAAAGAAAGTCCTAACAAAAATAAAAACGTAAATTAAAAAAAAATCATCCAAGTAAGTCAGAGTAGAGTAATTCTCGTTTGTAAACATGTTTCTTACATCTTTGGATTTTAACTAGAATACCAGTAAATTCAAGTGTCCCTAAAATGAAGGCAAAGCATTTAACTATATTCCCAGGCTGATGTCAAAGTGTAAAAGAATTGCAGGCTCAACCCAGGAGAAGGACGCACTGGGTCAGGAATGCACTCTATTAATTAGGCATCCCAGCTGGACAGTGGGTTTGCAGCTGTTAACTTGATCAATGACTTACCTAAATGTCATCTCTACTGATTCGCTTATAAATTACCAGCAAGTGAGACTAATGTACAGGTGCTAATTTATTTAAACTGTTCTCTACAGTTCTACACAGCTTTCGAAACTGCATCTGGCACCTAATGTTAGCTGTCAGTTGTACTTAGACATGCTTGTCCTAACGACTCTGTTCATTAGAAGTGAGCACAAATTATGAAATATTGTGAAAAATGATACATCAAATGGAATGGGCACAGCAAATCAATTAGAGAAACTTCACATAGCATATCCACACTTAGGAGAATAAAACATTCAGGTTTCGGAATGAGGTCTATAATACCAATTAAAAAGTAATTGGTAGACTTCAGCAGTATTATGTATCAATTTGCTGGCTTCTTTCCTGAAATTCGAGAGTAATGCAGAACTTAACTTTTAATTCCCAAATAAAGACATTAGCAAATCCAAGTGCCATTCTGTACTCATAACATTTAATATAACTGAACTGTCTCCAACTTAAGATTTGTAACTGATACTGCTTAATTCAAAAAGGAAAACTCAAGTATCAGTGGCCCTCACCTGTTTTGTGTGTTTACAGTATGATGTTGAGAAGAATTTTTGATGGTACACATGGAAGGATTAAAAGCAGCAGCAATAGCCAACAGCAGCACGTGACAATGTCCCCACAGTGCCAGGTCCCTGCCCGCACCGCTCAGCTGGCCGGTCTCTAGTCCTGGGTCACGACTGGAGGAAAACCCTTCCTGGCCCACCCCGTTATACACTATGGGGCTATTCCTTTACAGTTTTCATATACAGAGACCAAACCACAACTGCTTTCCATTGAATTACAAAACCCATTCAGCTCAACGTTCATCTGAGACTCCTCTCTACAGTAACGAATACTATCACAGACAAAAATACTTTTTACACACTGATCAACGTTCGATCACCCATGGAAGACTTATGGAACAGGAGGCGGCATTAAGATCTATTTTCAAAATATTTAGGATGCACGTCCGTACTTTCTGGAAAATGCCATACACCACACTGCTTGGCAGAGGGACCTGTTTTCCCTCCTATCGGGTCTTCAGACGGTTACCAGCAGCACCATCGTGATTCAGGGGGAAGGAGCAGGTGGCGGTTTCTTCCCTTTCAATATAACTTAAGAAATTAGGCAAAAATTAAACTTCTGAAATGGAGAAAATCTATACCTGCCTAATTTCTTTTTAATTAATTTGTTATTTCACCAACTAAAAGTAGTAATTTTTCATACAAGTTTAATATCTTGATTGAGCATTAAATACTTTGCAAAACAATTCCTAGCAGATATACAATGCTGTAGCGTTAATAATCTTAAAAAAATCGTCTAAATGACATAATCTTAAAGTAAATACCAACAGCGACAAGCAGAACGATTTTTATTTGCAGATCCTGTCTGTCACACTCCTTCCTATGCACTGACCCACATCAGCGCTCTCAGCCGAAGGCCTGTTAGATGACGGAGGCCCTGGCAGGTGAGATGGGCTGATGCAGGTTTCACACCTGAGTTCCATGCGCTGCACTCAGCCAGGCCAGGGGCCAGACTGCAATTCAAGCTCAATCTTCTGGAATAAAGTTGTAAACCTAGAAATCACTGGCAAAGCCTTTGAGGAGCTGAAGCAGCGGACGTGAATTCATGGTCTCACTCAGTAGGAAGGGCACATGGGTCCTCATGCCCAGGCCAGTGGCTCCTGGTTTTAATATACCCGCTGAACGACTTCAGTTATACTGGAAGGTGGGGGGCACAGCAGGGCGGCCCGGCAACAGCGCAGGCAGGGCTCCGGCGGGACAGGAGGGGCAGGAGGCGGAGCCGCAGAGCCAGGCCGGTGGGTTGGGGCAGGGGCCCCCAGCCGGCACTCACACGGGGCACCACAGTGCAACGACCACACACAGGCAAATCCGAAGGCTCTGCAACGGCACATCACACTCACTATCCTCTACTAAACAAGGCCAGGGGGACCACAACTTATTATAGAAAATGTTAACGAGAAATTTGGTCTTTGAAAGTGTGAGAAAAACAGACCCTGGACACAGAAAGACCTTGCGCAGCCTTGGTCCCCCCAACAATAAAGCTCTACCCCATACAGTGTTCATTAGGACTAAACATGGGAGTGTTGGAATGTTATCAGGTTCCCAGAGAGCTTTCTGCGCATATATGGGAGGTTTTCAGCAAGTGGTGGTATCTTTCATCACAAAAAACAATTAAAAATAATTTTCTCTCATCTGGGGAATTCCTTCTGTAGAATATCGAACTTCCTGATCATATCACTAAGAGAAAAATTAAAGTACCTAGTTTTAATTTCTATATTAAAAGCCAAAATATTATAAAAAGCATTTATGACAGCTAAATATATAACAGCAATCACAATGTTCTTCTGAAGATTATCTGAAAGCTTAAAATATTTTCTTGATTTTGGATATCAAGTTATTTATTTTTGTCTTTAGAAATAACTAAGCATTTTATCAGTAAGGAAATGCTAAATAAGACTCATCAGCTGCACTGTCTCTCAGGTTACAGACAGAGCCAAGCCTCTTACAAAAATAATAGTTTCAGAAACATAAATGAAAACAGGAACCATAAAGCTATAAATTCCTACACAATTTCGACGCTTTGGTAACAGATGGTTGTCACTGTCCTCTCCTGCCTTTACATCTACTCAGATGCCAAAGAAAGGCAACTAAATTTAATAAAATGCCAAAAGAGTTAAGTGGCATGAAATGAGACTTGGGGAAGCAGAGCCAGCACTCGCAGGAGAGTCTAGCACAACCTTGTCACCGTGTCAAGGAAAGCGGCCCACACTGCGCACAGGGGCTCAGACAGCGAACCGGGAGAGACGAAGCATCGCCTACAACACAGTCATCTCTGGCTTAGGTCCCTCAGTGACAAACCAACATGCTCAAAGGGACTGCAGACCATCCTTCGCACACTCCATCTCGGGGGCCCAGAAGATTTGTGTGACAACGGCAGTTAGGAAACTAGTGGCCGACTCAAGTTACGGGTATTTTACTAATCACAGTTAACAGCAGCGAGACCTGTAACATGGTCATTCACCTCCTGCTCCTCAGGGCTGCCCTGAGGTGGGCAGGCAGGTATCATTACTTTAGAGACGAGAAAACCATGGCGCAGTGCCGTGCCTTGCTGAACATCACAACACAAGCTGTGACACGGCAAGGAGGCTCCCGATCCCACGTTCTGCGTCTTGCTATAATGTCACTTCAACTATATGAAACTGACCTTTTAAAAGAGATTAACTTAACAACCAAGTCCTACATGTTCTGCATCTGTTGTTCCTCACAAGAAACTCAGCTTCATTTTTAAACGATGCTACACATTTTAAAGAAGCAATTGGATGTTTTTTTATATTAATTCATGATTTCATTACTTTATTGGCTAAATCTAAGGAAGATTATGTTCTAATTAGCACAATGACACAACATCGACTTACTTCCACCATACATACACACACAGTTTTAAAAGTACAGAAAAGCTATCACTTCTCACATTTACAGAGTGATGCTAAACGTATCTTCTCTAGAGAACAGTATTTTAAGGACCAGAACTAAACATATTGTTTCTACCGGACTGAATGACAGAATCTTCTAGATTTCTCTAAACAATATAAAAAGGATATTCTAGATGGAGACAGTAATATATCTGTCACAAGTATGTTATCAAAAAAAATTAAAGATATTTTAATATGTGAAAAAATCTGTTTTAAATGTACAATATTTTTGCCAATACGCATTTCATAAATGATTTCAGATATCATTATTTTAGCAATTGGTTAAGGAGTAAGGAAAAACCAGTTTCTAAAATACATAAAATAACAAGTGGTTTAATCTGAATACAATGACACTTCATTTACCTACGTGAAAATTATACAGTGAGCCTGGACTTTTAACTAGGCAACTGAATGACATTATAGGTCATGTCTACTCTAAAACTTACATCCTCATGAAATAATTTTAACATCCCAAACTAACATTCTGACTAAACATTCAAGCAATGAACTAACCACTCTAAACAATGTAATTCATTTGGAATACTTATGTTGTGAAAATGTTCATCCCTTCAACAGGATTACAGAACTACTGAAAGACTTTGTTTCTGTCAGTGACCAAAACATGCTTCGCCTGCATCTGAAAAGGTAGTAAAGAGATGCTAAAAAATGCTGCCATGGCAGCGGGAGTGTCCCGTTACTGAGAACAGTTACTCAGGACACATGGATCACAAGCAGAAAGGGGAGGACAATTTTTAAAGGCAAACAGTAATTATAAGGAAACAAAAACAAAAACACACATATACACACAAAAACCCCAGGCCCAGATGGCTTCACAGATGAAGTCAACCAAACATTTAAGGAAGAATTAATACCAATTTTTCACAAACTATTCCAAAAATAGAAGAGGGGAGAACTTCCCAACTCACTCTATGAGACTAGTATTACTCTGGTAATCAGACAAAGACATGACAAGAAAAGAAAAATACACAGCAGTATCCATTACATACAAAAATCCACAGCAAAATGCTAGCAAACCAAATCCAGAACACATAAAAAAGATGACCCACCACCCCGACAAAGCGGGATTTATTCCAGGAACACAAGGTTGGTTTGACGTCCAAATCAATTAATACCCAAAGATAATAAATAAATAAATAACCTGTATCCTTTAAAGTATCAGTCAAGTTTGACAGAGGTAAGATCTCTGATTCTTCTGGGTCTTAACTGGTATCTAACACTGTTAGTTCTAGGTCATATTAAAGGCTTTGCTATTCATAAGTAATGTTTCACTGAACAATGTTAACAAACAAACAAAACTCTGCATTTGCTCCCATGATTCCCAGAGCAAATCTACAGGTAAAATGAGGTTGTCCTTTATGACTGACTTTGTGATTTATTATGTCATAAATTTTTTTTTGTTTGTGTCTGTTTAGTCCTAAGAATAACATGGAGGTAGTCATTACTATTTTAATTTAATAAAGATAAAGAAAAGTTAAAAAAAATCAATTAATGTGATATATCACACCAATAAAAGCAAAAAAGAGCATCTGACAATTTCCAACACTTCTTTATGATGAAAACGTTCAACAAACTAGGTATGGGAAGGAACCTCCAGGATCTGATAAAGAGCTACAAAAACCCACAGCTAACATCACTCCTGATGGCGAAAGACCGAATGCTTTTCTCTAAGACCAGGAACAAGATGAGAAAGCCCGCACTCACTATTTCTAGCCAACAACACTGCTGGCATAGCCGGGGGAATCAGCCAGAAAAAGAAATAAAAGGCATCCAGACTGGAAAGAAAGAAGTAAAACTATTTCTATTCGCTGGTGACAACATTTTACATATGGAAAATCCTAAGATATCCACCCCAAAACTATAAAAAAATTTGATTTACAATAGAATAAAAATGCAATTAATGCTCAGAAATAAACTTAAGAGAAATGCCAAACTCTGAAAACTGTAAAACATCATTGAAAGAAATTAAAGAATATCTAAATAAACACAAAGACATCCCATACTCACAGAGCAGAGGACTTAAGATGATAAATACTCCCCAAATTGATCTAGAGATTGAACACAATCCCTAGCAAAATCCTAGCTGGCTCTCTGCAAAAGCACGCAACCTCGCCCTAAAATTTATATGGAAATTCAAGGGGCAGAGAATAGACAAAATGACCTTGAAGAAAAGGAACAAAGTAGGAGTCCTAGCACTTTCCAATTTCAAAACTTACCAGAAAACTACCGTAATCAAAACAGGTCACACAGCGTAACAATGAACATGAAGGTCAGTGAAATATAACTAAGAGTCCAGAAATCAACCTCCATGTTTACAGCCAACTGACTTTGTGTTAGGGTGACAAAACAATTCAACGAAGAAATGACAGCCCTTTCAACAAATGATGCCGGGACAACTGGGTATTCTGTCTCACATCACATACAAAAACCACCTCAAGAGGAATCAAAGACTGAAATGTAAGAGCTAAAACTATAAAACTCTCAGAAGAAAACTTCAGTGTAAATCTTCATGACCTTGGATTAGCAATGGCTTCTTAGGTATATACATGAGAGGAACGAAAGCACAAAGACCTTACAAGCATGTTCATAAAAGCATTATCCATAATAACCACAATGGAGATAATCCAGATGCTCGTTAGCTGATGAATGGATTAAAAAGAAATGCAGTGGACCCCGTACAACGGGGATTTACTCGGCAATAAAAAGGAATCAACTACTAATACATGATACGACATGGTTGAATCTTGAAAACAGCGTGCTAAGTGAAAGAAGCCAGTCACAAAGGCCACATGTTTTATAAGTCTGTTCACATAAAATGTCCTGAATAGGCACCTAAATAGAGGTGGAAAGTAGAAACAGCTGCCTGGAGCCAGAGGGTTTGGGGGGGGGGGAGGGGACTGGCGAGGAGCTGCTACAGGGTATGGAGGTTCCTGACCAGCGAGGGAGACGTCCTGCAGGCAGAATGCCATGACCACGCACAGCTCTGCGAACAGACTGAAAACCAGTGAACTGCAGGCAATCTTCAGATGGTATGTGAATTACAGCTCAATAAAACAGCTACCAAAAAATAAATGGAAACAGCCAAAGAAGTTGTCTCAGAGAGACGATTTCGGGCAGCAGAGGTTATATACTATCTGGAGAACAAAAATCTACAGTATGACATTGTACTAAGATGCTCATTATTCCATATTTTTATAAAGGACACATATTATGAAACGGGGAAGGAAAAGATCTTGTTTTGTTTTTTGTCCTTTTCCCCAAGTTTTCCTTAAAAAATCATAACTTTTTGAGTATGCAACTGTCTAGCTAAAACATCATGTAATACGTTCTGGATCCTGTCAGGTGTCTACTGTTTATAAAGTATACACAATGAGGCAGATATGAGGAAAGAACACTAGGTTCGATGTTTAACATGCTGGAGCTTTTCTGTTTCCCACACTTACATATTTAAACATGATGCTTATTCTTTCTGTGCCTCAGTCTCGTTGTCTAAAAATGGAGCAATATCTACACTACCTATGATAAAATTAGTGTTACTAAAAATGTAGTTTTCTTAATATCCCCCAGTACTGTCCAGATTACCATAAGATTCAAAAACAGGACAGCAGCTATAAGGTCTATAACTCCAATTCGTCTAGACCAGAGGGGCAGTAAGAAATTCTTTTGGTTTAATCAAAAATGTTGGTATGGTACCTTACAGAGATACTGAAGTACCATTTACAAATAATTAGGAAAGGTATACAAAAAGATGGGAATTAAACTAAAATGGATAAAGTTATAAAATGATTACAAGACTAACATTTAAAGTCATATAAAATAATAAATCTATATGAAGATGTTATTCCTTGGGGAAATATAAAACACCATGCGATATGTTTCTTCTTTAAAAATTAGACAAGCTTCAGAGTGGTTAAATTTATGTTCCTTTGCTAGCCACTCTGGGATATCTAGCAAAAAGTATTATTATTACTACTTTATCAGGATTATAATAATTCAAGAGTCAAACAGGAATAGAATTCTAACCCTACCTCAAATCACTTAGGGCATGCCCTGCTTTGAAAATACAGAAATATAATTATTTTGATAAAAACTCTGGGCTTGGGGTTACTTACGGGATTTCCTATAGACTAACCATTTGTTTTATCATTTTGTAAAAAAGCTGAGTTTAAGACACACAACAGGATAAATGTTTCTAAATCATGTGCAAGCATTCACAGTGGCTCCTGTGACCCGGAATCAAGGAAACGCATCCATTTCTAGTTAAAATCTAAAACTCACTCTACTTTACAATGCTTCAAGTAGAGTAGCATCTCTTTCTGAAACCATGGTTCCAACTTGCAGATCGTGGCATTTTCTTTATTTATTCCTTTATTCTGACAGTCTGATTAAAATTTACACAGAACTAAAGGCTCAGGCTGAAGACAAGAGCTTTCAGTGTCTACAACTCTACAGTGATGACTTTTCCAACAGAGTAACTGTACTTACATCAATATCCTCTTGGGTAAAAGTTTCTGGATCTTCTCCCATCATGTTGGCTAAGTGTCTCTTTCCTAAGTTGAATTCTTCAATCTGCTTTTTAATAAAATCCATTGTGTAAGTTTCACGTCTTAAGGCTGCAACATTTTTCTTTGTTGTCACAGCTGTGGTGTGTCTTAGCCTTAATATCTAGCAGAAAAAACAAATTGAAAGAAAAGATTTCAACATAACATAAATGAGGCTTAAAAATATTTGTAAAATTTTTTTTAATGCTGTTCATTTGGAAGTGGCTTTAAAAAAAAGTCCTCAATTTGCTATTTTCCATAAAATCTCTTTAAGCTCTTTTCAAAGACATTTGTAACACTGCTTAAGATTTTGACATCCTGAAAATTCATAGTATGTATTAAAGCTACAGGCCCTCACAGCATCAGTACCAGGCTACTGAATATACTTATTAAATGTTCTGAACTATTCCAGCAATAAATTCAGACAAAAATATTTACATTCTAAGGAGTCCATTATTCATTAGTACAACCCACTAAGATGAGACTGAGTGTGAAACAACCAGCTCTCTAGTTAAGAACAGTAAGAATTCCTGGAGAGAGTCTGCTTGGCCCCTGCTAGATACAATTCCTAACATTTTCTAGGTTCTATTTCCAGCTGAAAAGTTGTGACAGAGAATTTTCCTAATTTTGCTTTTATGGAATGGTATAGATATAACTTGACAAATCTGTCTTGTGAAAGATAATCAGTGGCTCAGACAACTATAATTTCAAGCAAGCAGGTTCCCAAAGAAGCCGAATGCCAGTGCTACACACTCTGAAATGGTATTCAGGAGTATTAAGGAGTTTCCTTTTTGTTCAACTGGACAAAAATGAAACAAAGAAGAAACTGCTGCTAATTTGAATAGAAAAGCAAAAAAAAAAAAAAAACTTTGGGATATAAAAGAAAAGGTAAAGACTGAAGTCAGACTACAGAAAATGTGCATAGAAAGAAACAGTATAAGGATTCCATGAGAGTGATTACAGTAACCCTTTTGGATGGCTTTTTACCTTTATCAGCTAGAGGTCTCTGGAAGCAAGCAAGAAACTGACTTTGCCTTACTTAAACAAAAGGGACATTTCTTAGAAGGCTAACAGGGCCCCCCCCACCAGGACTATACTTGAAAGGAGGCAGGGTCCAAAGCAACTCTGGCAGTTACAAAGCAGGAACCCCAAATATCGACGGCACGTTCAACAAAGTCAGAACGTGGCCATTAAGCTAAAAAGGTATATTCAAACCGTCCTCGTCTCTTTGCTCCGGATCTCAAGGGAGCGAATACCTACGGGGGCTACCTTGAGTCAGGTGCCCCAGATTACAGCCCTTCTGGACTGTACCCAGTAGGAAGAACTCATTCCTCCCTGAGAGAACCAGAAACACCCTCCAGGGCGGCCCCGCGCCTCTATCACCTCAGCCCTCTCCCGGGCGCCTGAGACCCCAGGGGCCCCTGGCAGCGCCGGCGCCACATCCTTGTGCTACAGGGGCCAGCGCACCTCCTTCCCCAGGTCCTACCTGGCACTGGGTACTTGTCTGCAACTCAGCAGCCACGGCTTTCCAGAGGCCTTGTCTCCGGGCAAAGCCAACCCTACCCGCAAGAAAGAGCCGGTAGGAAGCGGCTGCGCCGCAGGACACACAGGGAGCCGCCATGTTGGCTGCGGGGTACCCGGACAGGAGGGTGAAGGGGCGGGGCCTGCCGACTGCGCAGGCGCCGAGGCAGCCGGGTCCCAGAGGCTGTCGGGAAGAGGCTGTGGAGCAGGGGGCGTGTCCTGCCGCCCGCTACCGCTCGTCGCTGATTGGGTGCTTGGGTCCGCGGGGCGTGTCCGACCCCGCCCCGGGTCCGCTTCCTGGCGTCGTTACCCAGCTGCTCATCTTGAGGTCCGTCGCCCATGGTGTCTCCTTGGAGCCGCTTCCACGTGGCTGTGTCTGCAGCCCTCTCGTCTTGCGCCCTGCGCCGCCTGTCTCCGCCTGCATCACCCAGCTCCTCCCGCTCGGCAGGGACCGGCTCAGCGCTTCCCTCTCTGCTGACCCCCTCCTGGCCTGGGTTTCACCCCATCTCCTCCCTTCCACGTGCAACGGGTCCAGGGGCTCCCCTACCCCGGCGGCTGGAGCCCCCGCTTCCTAAGTGCAAGACGCTGAGGCCAGCCCTCCAGCCGCGGAGGACAGGCCCTTTCAGGTCACCCCCGTGCTGTCGGGGCTCAGCACCCCCTGGAAATCCAGCCAGGACTGAATAAGCAGGTGTCCAATGCAGATGAGGACGCCTCCCCTTCTGAGGCCCCTGTGCTCCGACAGTAACTCCCAGCCTGCTTTCTACGAAATACGTGTAAAATGATACAGTAAACCGTTCCGAAAGGGTTTTCAAACACAGATTTGAAGGATCAGTAAAATTAATACACAAATACACACACACACACACACACACACACACACACACACACACACACGGAAATTCTGAGACCAAGCTCTCAAGCAAATAAATGCCATCTACTATCACCATTATTTCTTAAAACACAGAAAACACTTTAGCATTAAGAAAGTAGAAGTAACATTATCTGGGAATGAAGTGCGGTCCTTCAGATGGAGTGCGTTTAGTTGTATGCAAAGCTCGCTCCGCTGTCCTTTTTGTTATTACCTTTTAGGCTAGGGAAACTTTTATCAGATGTGCCCATGAACTAGCATTTGGGAACCAAGACTTTATAGCTCATTAAAATAGATGTTTTTAAACTGCAGTTCCCACACATTGTAAAAAAAATTTTTTAACTTAATTGTGGAAATTTAACCAAGTGTAAAACAATCAAATAAGTATATAGAAGCAGAATTTATATCATTGTTAAAATATGACACAGGGCATATAAAAACTACATAAGTACTAAATTCAGATTAATAATTGTGGAGGTTTTTACTTTTATTTTTTCTCTGAAACTCACGTTAGCATCTTTTACTAGATTACGGTAAAGCAAGTGTAATAACATCTTCCACCTCTAGGGGCAGCCCTTGGACTGCTGCGTTGAATTCCCTGTGTAGCCTTAAGTTTGGGAACAAATACACAACTGTGGGTTGACGTTAGTTGCATCATTTGGAGACAGAAGGAAAGATTGGAATCAAGGAATGTGCTGATCAGCATTTAAAATGTGAAAAAAAATAATCTGTAATTGTACCAAACAGCTAAAGCTTAGATTCATTCATTTAATTTTTCTCTCATTTACTGAGCACCTGTTATGTCGGAGGCATCCGGCATCCCAGGTCCCACATCAGGATCATAAAGTCCCAGCAGTCCAACATGGAGGAGTCGCATCTAATGAGAGGGTTTGGTTCTAAAGTCAGCATATTTTGTGTGTGTTACAAAGATTCTTTTTAACAATTTTTTCTTTATTGAAGTATGGTCTTTATCTAATCATCTGTCAATGGACATTTAGGTTGCTTCCATGTCTTGGCTATTGTAAACAATGCTGCTGTGAACATTGAGGTGCATGTATCTTTTCAAATTAGAGTCCCCTCCAGATATATGTTCAGGAGTGGGGTTGCTGGATCATAGGGTAAGTCTATTTTTAGATTTTTGAGGAATCTCCATACTGTTTTCCATAGTGGCTGCACCAAACTACATTCCCCACCAACAGCGTAGGAGGGTTCCCTGTTCTCTACACCCTCTCCAGCATTTATCGTTTGTAGACTTTTTAATGATGGCCATTCTGCAAAGTCAGCTTCAAAAGTGACTATCAGGAGAGTTGAAACATTGCTGAGGAGTGAAGCAGCACACGGAGCTGTTAGATGCAGCTGCTGAGAATGTCAATTGACACCGTTGTCCTGAAATCAATGAATCAATGATCTGAAGTTAAGACGTGTGCACCCTACAATCTGTCAATTACATTTCTGGATGTATATCCTGCAGAAGTTCTTGCACAGTGCATCAGGATCCATGTATAAAAATGTTCATGGCGTCGATTCTTTTGTAACAACACACAGAAAACCCTCCCTGTTGACCGGAGAATGGATGGAGAAGGACCCTACAGCAGTGACAATAGATGAACCACAACTACACTAGAGAATGTGGATGAGTTTCAGCAGGTTGAGGGAAAAATGGAAAGTCACCTACATACCCATAGGATGATTCCATTTACATGAAGTTCAAAGGCAGACAGAACTAAGTAAGATACTTTTGAAGGGTTTATTCCTGTGTTGTGAAACCACGAAGAAAAGCAAAAGAGTAATAAGCAGGAATTTTAGGATATTACAACCCGCAGGGAGAAGAGAGAGGAATGTCAGGAGCAGGGCACAGAGGGGTGTCAGTGCTCCTGTCTGTGTTCTTTCCCTGCAGGTGACTGGTAGATACACGGGTGTTCATTATATTATTATTCTTGAATTTCTAAAAATATCTAAAAGTTGTGAATACACGTAGCGGGAAGCACTGATATTCATCTGCAATAAAAATTTCTCTACTTCAATAAAAAAACTCTAGTTTTATAGACCACTCCCAGGTAAATAAACAGTATGTATGGCGTGTGGAAATGAGTAATGTACATTTCACTAAAGTTTAAAAGTATTTATAAGAGGTAGAGGTAGTCTAAGTACATAATATCTATATATGCATCCATCCAACCATCTGTATAATCTACCTACCTATCTACCTACCTATCTATTTACCTATCTATCTATCTATCTATCTATCTATCTATCTATCTATCTAGGCTTCCTGAACAGTTTAAAACCTGAATCTGTCTCAGGCCACAAGTAAATCTCTTCTCCCAAGATGCATCTATTTTATTATATGAATGGAATTTTAATAAATAAGAAATAGAACAAATGCCTTCTTTGCTTTCTTACCCCACTGTGTTCAATGCAAACCCAATCCTACAGAGCTACAGACGCTCTTTACCTACAAGCTGTCAATTACGTTTGCTATGAAAGAGACAGCACTCAGGGAGCTGTCAGTCAGGGCTGTTGTGATGCTTCAAGGATCCTTCCTCCAGGCTTCGTCATCAAAAATAAAACAAATTTACATGGAGCATAAAGGCGGATTGATCACACCATTTGCTGTGCATTGACAATGACTTCAAACACACACAAGTTCAAGGAGCAGTGTGCGTAGGCCAATGTCCCCTTGACCACGTTTGTAGTTACTTGTCGTAGATTAAGCCATCCTTTTAAAGTGCGTTTAGACAGTGGAAGGAGTTATCCTCACAGAGTGCTGGGATCATGAGCGGTTCCTCTATTTGAAATAACAGTGTATAGAAAATGTTCTGTGACTATTTCACCCACGTCTTAAGCATGGATTTGGGCTTAGTCGAGACTCCCCTGTGAAGGATGCTGAGTGGAGGTAAAGGAGATCTAAAAAAAAGGAACTACATAAAAAAGATTATAGACTGGATGTAGTCAACAGGCTAGTTCTTGCGGAGTGGAATAGAATTGGAGTCAATAAAATCACTAAGGGCATGGCTAAAATAAACAGGCTGAATCATCAAATTCCAAAAAACTGGAACTAAAATGAACATCTTGAGGCATAAAAGAGACTGTTTTAGGACCCATAGAGGAAGTACCACTTTACACAGCAGGGGGGCAACTTAAAAAGTGCATTGCTCCTAAATGGTTGATGCAGCCTGAAAATGTAAATAAGTAAAAGATTGTGATCTGAAAAATGAGAACGTTCTCATTCAAAAACATACTGAAGTGTAATTTTCACTCTTCCTCTTCTGCAGAAGTAAAGGAAAGAGCAAATCTCTACTGCCTCCATCAGAGAAAATGTATGGATTTAGATGGAGCATGGGATGCAGTTCTTAGAAATACAGAAGAGAATTATGTAAATTATACATGCATGTACACAGGAACACACATGTATGGAAAACAGTTGAAAGAGAATTATAAAATGCAACATGGAATGAAGTGAGCACTGCTCTAAGCTTTCTCTCATGGAATCGGAACGGCCACATGAAGGAGACATTTTATCCTCATGTGAGGCGTAAGGATGTTGAAGTGTGGACATGCAAGATGGCTTGTTCAGGTCCCACAACCAGGAAGAGATGGAGCCAGGAGACATGGCTGGAGCCCACGCTTGTCTGTGTTACGCCCGTCCCGGGCAGGACCGTGAGTTAACCAGAGTGGCTTTAGAGCCTTGTTCTTGCCTTTCTCCAATCCACCTGCTCACTGCTTCCATTCTCTTCAGGGACCAGCCCACTTGTCCTCCTGCTTCAGCACCGACCACGGAGCTCTGCCTGCTGCTCACCCATCCCCTCCTCCTCCTGGGTAAGGGTGTGAGGTTACATCTGCTCGGTTGTGCCTCAGAGGTTGAAAACTGGCTGCCCGTCAGACACATGTTCTCTGGCTTGCACAGCAATGTTTGGGAAATTTAAACGTGGGTGCTTTCATTTGGTCACACACCCTGCATCCGTGTCCTGCCCCATTCTCAGTGGTCTGCTCCTGGTTGCTCCCAGGGTCTTGTTGCATCCCTGACTTCTCCAGTGCCCACTGTGAGCACTGCACCTACATCCTTGATAGATGCTTCCCCATTCAAACATGAACCCCCAAATGACTCAGATTTTGTCTACTCAAAGATAGCTAGGGGTGTTCGGGCTCTAGGATCCAGAGGATTCTTCCAAAAGGCCAACCTTTTCAGAAAAATGAATATTTCATGACTTGGAGACATGGAAAACCTGCCCAACATTTCTGCTGACTTTGCTGCCCAGCTGGAAAGTGGAATTATGGAACTTAAATTATTTATTATCATTTTTTTTTAATGGGTGTACTGGGAATTGAACCCAGGTCCTCGTGCGTGCTAAGCATGTGCTCTACCATTTGAGCTACACCCTCCCCTTGGTCCTTTATGAATTATAGTAAGAAGTGAATCTACACAAAGACTTTTATCTTTATCACCCATTATTTATTGAGACATACTTTGCAAGGCTCTGTGATTGGAAGCATCTGGGTATTAAGATGGTACCTGTCTTTCAGGAGCTTATCAACTTTGAGCGGGAAAAAGATACTTGCACAAATCTGATCATTCTGGAAAGACTGTGACATAGTCATGAAAGAACTGCAAAGTAATTTGGGAGTTTGAGAAGGAAAACATTACTTCCTGCCAAATGGATCAAGATGGTTTTATTTCCTAAATGTTTTATAGAGTTGCAAATCAAAATAAGGAAATCGTTGAACTCATTTCTTTACCATTATGCAGAACCACTTTTGAACTCTCTCTGAAGGCAATTAACCCACCCCATTTTATAAATCCTACAAAGTGGAATTTTCTATCTCAATTTATCAAATCAGGCGATTAAAAATTATTCTTCAGTACCCTTAAATGACTCTCAAGCATTTGCATGCCACCTTTGCTATTTCCACCGAGGAAACATTCCTGGCCCATTTTCCAAGTGTTTTCCAAAATCAAGTATCATAACTGAAATCTCAAATTGTGTCCAATTTCAGTGAGCAGATCACAGCCTAGTGTGTGATTAAACTGTCGACATCTCTTTCTGAATAAAGTTTGCTGTGATTAGATTGTACACACCTGCGTGCTGTTATTTTAACTTTAGACTCAAATGAACACTTTACTCTGGGAAATGCAGATTCCTGAAATAAGCATGTCAATTTTCAAACGAAGCTGTTAGGGTTACATTCTTAATAACCTTGAAGCTTAGAAATATTTATGCTTATATGGTGAATCCATGATTTCCTGTCATTTTATAAATGTGTCCGACAGTCTTTGGTGTAGGTTAGTGACCTCAGGGTCCACACTTGTCAAATAGTCATGTTCTTTATAACTTCGAATCAGAGCAATGTGTCTCCATGCAGTCAGAATCAAGAGTTCAATTTAACAATTCAACAACTCATGCAGTTTATAACAGGGAAATAAAATGGATAGTACGAGTCTGAGTGACTTCCAGATTTTAATTTTTATACATTTGATCTATTGTTGGAAAGAGAAAGCAGTAGAAAAGAAATGAGATTTTGGTTTTCAGCTTCTGTTTTTGGTACTTGTATAGTCAATATTGTAGGTTCACTCTTTCTGAGCATCAGGGAGGGATTCCTGCTAAACCACGGGCACAGGTTGGGTTACTAACATTGTATCAGTTTGTGCTCAGTGGTAGCTGGGATGTTTTAGCTGGCATTAACTAACTTACAACATCATTGAAAGGGAAGGTGGGTCAAGCTGTAGCTGAACTTGGAGGAACATCTCCCGAGAATTCCACTGGCACTGCTGTGATGTGTACCAGCCCAAGGGGTGCCCCATGCCTCACCCATCTGTATATGCTTATGAAATGAATTTGAAGTCTTTTTCGAATCCTTTGAGGGCAGAGTCCACGTTGGTTTGGATCATATTGTATCCCCAGCTCGACTGTGCTGGTCTGATTCTAGGCGATCAATAAATTCTTGTTGGTTGAATGAATGAATATGTAAAATATAAGTTGTCGTTTTCTCCTGTCTCCTCCGTTCTTCAGCAGTCAAGATTCATAAGCTGATTGTTCTCCAGTTTCTGTTCGATGTCATATCGTCATTGTGTTTGCTAATTTTGTTGCTTGATTTCCTTTCCCTAAATCGAGTGGGTATGAGTGCAGGATTTCTGAGCGTGTTTGCGGACCCCTGCTCTCCCTGCTGTCAGCTGAATTTGCTTTGATGCTCGCTTAACTCAGAGTAAGACTGGCCGCTATAGTAACGGTACTGTTGTCTACTGGGTCCTTTCCTGTTTCTATTGCACAGAAAATATTGAGGATTTTTACCCCTGCAGAAGATGTCTGCCTTCTAACCTTAGAAAATAGCGTCTTAGCTCTCGAAGCAAGGGAAATGTAAACTGATTAATCAGAAAATAATGACGATCATATCAGTGCCCCCAAAGCATGTCCTTGCTGTGGCCTTATTTCTGTGGCTGGGGTTGGGGGGGAGGGTAATAAAGTGGACTGCCGGGGGTTTGGCACATGCCCCCCTCCCTATTCCCGCACTCAGAAGAGGGCTTTTCTATTTATTTTGAGGCAAGAGGGAGATAATTACGTATGTGTGTGTGTATGTATGTATTTTATGGAGGTACTGGGGATTGAACCCAGGACCTGGTGCGTGCTAAGCATTGAGCTATACTCTCCGCCCTCTATTTATTCTTTTTATTTCTTATTTTTAAAACTGGTTTTTCCTTTCATTAAAAAATCATTGGTGTTACACTTTCCGTTCAAATATCTGTAGAAACCTCCATTTTATTTTACGAGCAGACCCAGTGCCTGCATATTTCTATAAATGAAGTATTATGATGATTATTTAATCCAAAAACCCAAAGTTCAGCACCTTGAGGAATTAATTAAAGTGAATTTATTGCACATTATACACAACTCTATGTTTTATTTTTTAAACAAATTTCCACTTCATAAGACTTGTTCTTTCCAAAATTAGATTTATAACCATATCTACAATAAAATGTATACCTTATATTTATTCAATAATTTATTTATAAAGCATTTTTACATATTTTACCTCATTTGATACTCACAACAACCTAATTGTATTTTAAGCATACTAGAAACTATGTCAAGGCTGAATACACTGGCTTGAATATTTTAAATGCTAAAAGCAAGTATTAACAATGGAAAAGTGTTATTTTATCTTTAGAAAGAAAAAAAACACCTTTTAATTCCATGAAAATAACATAATTCAAAGGAAAAATAAAACATTATCTTGGTAGATCAGTTCTGAAAATAGAATTACCTCTTAAATTTCTTATGTTCTTAATTTCTACACACAAACAGAGGACAAAAAAAAAATTATCCTCAATACGACAAAAAAAATCCTTTAGTGATTTTTGAAATAACTTCATCACCACAGATACTGATTTGCCCTAAATATTGATATCCACGTTTCATGAAATATTCCCTTGGCCCAGGGTTCAAGCTTACTCTCCGAATTCAGAGTAAGAGTGAGTCAACGAGGGTTCAGAGGATAGTCGGTGGAGATGTCGCTTCCATCCCTGACTTGCCATTTCCTTCAGTGACTTACTGTACTCTCCACGTAGACCTTTTCCTTCCTAGCTTGTTAGTGACATTTCTTTTCTTCTCTTTGTGGTAAAACACACAAAACATACAATTTTTCATCTGGACTATTTGAAATCTACAGCTCATTTGTATTATGTGTGACCATCACCACCATCCACCTCCAGAACTCTTTTCATCTTGCAAAACTGAAACTCACAGAACAGTAACTCTCCACTCCTCTCTTCCCCAACCACCATTTAATTTATTTTTTCTTTATAAATTTGACTGCTCAAGGAGCCTCATGTAGGTGGAATCATACAGCTTGACTTTTTGTGATCAGCTTATCTCACGTAGCACGAGATCCTCATGGCTCATCCACGTTATAGCATGTGTCAGAGCTTCCTCCCTTTCTAAGGTGGAGTTGTACAGATACACCACATTCTGTTCACTCATTCATCTGTCAGTGTATGCTTGGATTGCTTCTCCATCGTAGCTATTATGAATAATGCTGCTAGTTTGTTACTATTTGCGTGGAATATCTTCTTCCATCTTTTCTCTTCAACCTATTAGTGTCTTCCATCTAAAGAGAGTCTCTCATAGACAGCATCTAGTTGGGTCATGTGTATGCAGTCTGCTGATCTCTGCCTTTTGATTGGAGAGTTTAATCCATTTACACTTAAAGTAATTACTGATAAGGAGAGGCTTACTTCTGTCATTTTGCTATTTGTTTTCCATATGCCTTTTAGATTTTTGTTCCTCATTTTTTCACATTACTGTCTTTTCTGTGTTTGGTTGACTTTTTTTTTTTTTTTTGCAGTGAAGTATTTTCATTCTCTTCTCATTTCGTTTTGTGTATATTCTATAGATATTTTATTTGTGGTTACCATGGGGATGACATGTAACATCCTAAATTTGTAATGCTCTAATTTGAATTTATACCAGCTTAACTTCAGTAACATACAGATCTGTCCTTGCCCCCTTTCAGTTATTGATGTCACAAAATTGCATCCTTATACATTGTGTCTAAAAACATAAATAGCTGTATTTTTATTTTTTTAAATTATTTATTGGGCTTTTTATTTGCCCACAGCTATCACATCGTGACTACTGGTATCTCCACCTATTAGGGAACAGCACTGACAGCAAAATGTTTTCATGTATTCAATTATCAGCAGAGATGGGTCTCTATATTCTGCCAGTATGACTTAACCAGGCAGACTTCTACAAACAGACCCTCCCTAATTCAAACCTTTGGCCATCAGCACAGGACAAATTATGACATACCCACACAGGAACATGGTACACTGAAAGTCTGAGCAGGCAAGGCTTTTCCTCCATTCTTGGAAAGAAAAATTGGGTTACTTTTAAGTAGGTCGTGCTGCTTCAAGAATCATTTTCAGATCACGTGCAGATGGAAAGATATGGTGAATTCAACCTAATTTCAGCTCCAGAAAGTACTTCTCTGATGGACATTCATTTTTTCACTTAGGGCTGCAACCCTGGCAAAAATGCTAGATCAAGGTCAAAAGTGACTTGAACCTTCTCATAAGAGGTCGTCTCTCTAGCCTGGAATTAAGGGCGTAGCAGCACTAGGCAATTCTTTCCTGAGCACATGGATTTTGAGACTGAAGAAACGGCTGCATTTTCCAGACCTGTCAGTCTGATGGTTTTTTCGACAATTAGATTTACTAAAGAATTGTATAGAGAAAAAAAAAAAGAGAAATTAAGCAAAAATGTCCAGATGTCATCTGTTAAAAATGTTTTATTGAGACAATAAACAAATAACATCAACGAGTACTAAAATTTTAATTAAAATATGATTTACAATGTTGCTCTGCACCACCCGAAGCTTCCTTATTGATGGAAAATAAGATTGCACTGCTTGTGGCCTTAGGACACTCCAATGTCCCATTTGACTTTGTGGGGCTCCCCCAAGTAGTGCGTTCTCATAATCTCTTTTCCGTGCCCGTGAGCGTGAGAATGTTCTCTGACACTTGACAATACAATGGCAGTATCAATCCTTCCCTCTCCTCTCTGGCTATATCACTAAATAGATGGATATTATGTTCTCTTGCCTTCTGCTCAGAAAAATCTGAGTATTGCATTTCTGTCAATCCATTGATTGAAGAGCTTCCCCCTCAGAATGTTGACAGCTGCTTCAGAAGTTTATAAAATAACTCGAGTGACAGCTGCCAGGGTATCGGCTAAAGGAGACCTGGAACCATGTAATTAGCATTCATCACATGCACACACTTCCATTGACAAACCTCTTCTTGGCTCAAAGTTGACTATCAGGAAACTGATGACTCTTGTTAAGTTCGGAACAGCCCTTGATAATGCTTAACTCCCCATGAGCTGATTTTTTATTCTGTTGAAGGTACTGGGAATTGGGAATTGAACCCAGGACCTCATGCATGATAAGCATGTGCTCTACCACTGAGCTCTACCCTCCCCTCCATTAGCTGATTTTAAATGGAGCATGTTAATACATTTACTATTGAGTAAGTTCATATTGAATGCTATCTGTAAAAATTGCTGCTTTAATTTTTTTGTTCTTTATCCATCAGACAAACATCTATGTGAGAACCGTCTCCTAATGACATACTGCACTGATACATCCCTCGTATTTGAGCAGATCTAATTCCCAGATCTAAAGTGGAAATAAACCCAGTCACCTAATTAATTACCTTTACGGACATAAAAATATTCTTTGAAGTAAACAACACCAATATGTATTGTAGTCACCACAATGTTAAAGAGTGCATTAAAATCCTTGAAGTAAACACCAAAATATTAACAGTGGATGTTCAGAGTGGCATGGCTGTGGGAGATTTTTTTCCTTCTTCTCTTATGTTGTAAATATTTTCTTTACCCTTGCCATTCTTATATAATTGAAAAAAAAGAACGTTATATTAAAACGCTTTGAGCACTTAAAGGAAGCTATTATTAAATGTACCTTCAGAGCCAAAGGGAACACTTGTTTTTCTTAACTATCTTGAAAGGACCTGGGTTTAAAAAGAACTTCTCTAGGGACGAGGTTCCTATAGATACATGAACAGGCACACTGCAGTGCCTGTGAAAGGACTAGCATCCTACGAAGAATGAGGACGCTCAAATGTAGGCTCATGTTAAAAAATACAGGGTTACATTTGATTAGTGGTAGGACCACAGATCTGAATACCCCTGGAGCGAAGCTTATGCCACCCAGAGGATGGATGTTGCTCTGAAAGCCCGTCCCCATCGTGTGTTTGTTCAGTCAGTCTATCAGGTGTTCATTCTCCTTCTATTTCAGTCTCTCGGGGTTCATTTTGAATGTTGCTTCTTGCCGACCTTGTCCCTCATTGCAGGAAGAGGTCAGCATTCTCCTCCTTGACCCCGCCTGCCCTCTGTGACCTGCTTTAACATGCAGACTTGCCTTGGCTTCACCCTGTCTTCTAGACCAGGAGGGGACCTCCTGTCGAGTCCGTCCTCAAGGACGAGTTGTGTCAGGCAGAAACAGTTCCTTTATCACCCACCACAACTATAATCTTGTTGATTTTGGTATGGGATGCATGTGTTTAATTTCTAACCCGACAATGGTGATGAATATTTTTCTTTTTCTAGTTTTACTGAGATACAAATGACATACACAAACTACACCTATTTAAAGTGTCATTTGATAAAATTTGACAGATGTCTCCATCTCTGAAACCATCAACACCATCACCATAGTGGACAGACCTATCAGGACCAAAAGTCTCCTTGTGCCCTTTTGCCATCTTTCCCTCCAGCCCTGGCACCAGGCAACCACTGAGCTGTTTTCTGTCATAATGGGTGAGTCTGAATTTTCTAGAATTTTGTATTGATGGGATTATGTGGTACACACCCTTTTTTTCAGAGGCAAGGTTCTGGTTGCTTTCGCTCAGATGCATCCATATACTTTTTGTATCAATAGTTCATTTGTTTTTATATCTGAGTAGCATTCCTTGATATAGATTAATCATAATTGATTTACCTGTTCACTAGTTAGTGAGCACTTGGGTTGTTTCCAGTTTTCGGTTATTATGAATAAAGCTACTGTGAACACATGTGTGCAGGTTCTTGTGCAGACAAGTGCTTTCATGTCCCCTCATTAGATAAATAACCTAGGAGTGGAAGGGCTGGGTCACATGGTAGATGTATGTTTAACTTTTTAAGAAAACACCCAACTGTTTTCCCAAGTGGTGGTATCTGTCTACAGGCAGTCAGTGAGGGCTGCTTTGCCACCTGACCAGCAACTGGTGCGGTTCATCCTTCCACTTCGAGCCATTCTAGTGGGCGTGTAGGGGTGTCTCATGGTTTTAATTAAAAATTCCCTAATAATGATGTTGAGCATCTTTGCATGTGCTTACTTGCCATCTGTATATCTTATCTGGCTAAGTGCCTGTTCAATCTTTCACCTGCTTAAAAAATTGGTTTATCTTCTTATTCTCGAGTTGTAGGAGTTCTTTATACACACAAGCCCTTGGTGGAATATGTGTTTTGCAAATCACTTCTTCCAGTGTGTAGCTTGCTTTCTCATTTTCTCAACGTTGTCTTTTGAAGAGCAGAAGGTTTTAATTTGGATGCGGTCCAATTGTTTTGATTTTTCTTTTTGTGCTTCATACTTTCAGTGCCACATTTAAGAACGCTTTGTTGAATTCAAGGTCACAAAGTTTTCACTTGTTTTTTATTCTGGGTGCTTTTAGTTTTTTGCTCTTTTTATGTAGCTAAATGATCCATTTAAAGTCATTTTTTTTTTAGGTGGTGTGAAGTCAAGCTCGAGGTTATTTTTTTGCATATGGTTATCCAATTGTTCCAGCACGGTCTGGTGACAAGATTTTCCTTCCCCTGATGAATTGCTTTGATGCTTTTGTTGAAAAATGAGTTTACCATTTATGTGTGAATCTATGTCTACAATCCGTTCTATTGGTCTGTTTGTTTAACACCAATACCACACTATCTCGATTGCTGTGGCTTGACTATTATAAAGCTAAAAACAGATAGTTTAAGTCTATCATCTTTGTTCTTTCAATATCACATTCTAGGCCCCACGCATTTCCATGTAAATTTTACAAGGAGTTTTTCCATTTCTGTGACAGGTAGAAATTTCGACTATTTTGTTGATTCTATACATCAATTCTGAAGAGTTTTTATTTATATCTTAGTAATTTCAGCTCTTCTGACCTATGACCATGATCTATTTTCTCATTCATCTGGCATTTTTGATTTCTCTCTAAAGTGCACAAATCTTTTTTTTCCCTTGGACATGTCGGGATGTCCTTCAATTTTTTTTCTTGGGTTATATCATGGGCTAGAACCTCTAGTGTGATACTGAATAGAAGGATTGAGACTGGACGTCCTCAGAGTTTCTGATACCGGGGGAAAGCACCCTGTCTCTCACGTTAGCAGCAGACTGTTCGCAGAGGCGTCGAACCAGGCTGAGGAAGTTCCCTTCCACCTCCAGTCTTCAGAGACTTTATCAGGAATGGATGTTGGATTCTTTCAAGTCCTTTTCCTTCATCTATGGAAACGTTCATATGGTTTTCCATCTTAGTTGGATAGCATGCTGAATTCGATTGGCTTTTGGCTTTTCAACCATCCTTATTTTCCTGTGTTAAACTCCAGTTGGTCATGAGATAGATAGAAGCTGTATTCAATTTTCTAAAAAAAATTGTCCGGAAGTTTTCACTCTACAATCACGAAGGGTTTTGATCTTAGCTTTCTTGTGATGTTTTTGTCTGGTCTGGCATCAGGGTAATCCTGGCCTCATAGAATGTGTTGATAAGTATCCCTTCCTCTTTACTTTCTGGAATAATTCATTTTAAACTGGTGCTATTTTGTCCCTAAATGTTTGGGAGTTTTCACCAAAATTTAAGGCATCTGGGCCTGGAGGTTTTAACCTCAAACATAATTTCTTTAGTTTTTAAAGAGGTCGCTCCTGATATTGGGGTTTTTTTTTGTTGTTGTTGCTGTTGTTGTTTGTTTTTTGTCTTCTGTCTTTTCGTCCTGATTAGTCTGGCTAAAGGTTTATCAGTTTAATCAAAGAGTTAGTTCTGGTCTGCAGGTTAGACACCGGCTGCACCTTACATTGAACATCGTTACTGCGGCAACTGAAGGTGCTGTTTCCGAAGGCGGGGGATGGGGAAGCCAGAGGACTGCCTTTCCCTCACATAAGCTGGCAAAGTCTTGCATCTCAGGTTCTAACGGTATCCCTCGTATTATTTTGTGTGCCTTATTTTGAAGAACTTTGGACAAATTCCCTTTAAATGGTGACTAAAAGAATAATGAGTGGCATTGCACACAAAAATATTTAAGGCTCCACACAAGATTGCCCTCAGTTTTGATACCAACTGCAAGTTTGGGGAAGTTTCCAAGACCACCCTCAGGTTTGAAATTCACTAAAAAGATACACAGAACTGGCCACAAGCTTGTATTTGCAGTTGTTTTACTTCACAGAGAGGGTACCGATTAGAATCAACCAACGGGAAGAGCACACAGGGCAGAGTCCAGGAAAGGTGCAGGACTTCTTTCCATGGAGTCAGGACACTCTCCCACGCAGACTCCATGAGCCACAGTGTGTGTGCAGCTTTGCCCACCAGAGACACTCAGCTGGGCTCCGATGTCCAGAGTCCCCACTGGGTCTTCATCACAGAGGCGTGGTTGATTGACTACCCATGGGATTGACCTCAGTCTTCAGGTCAGCTGATACTGTGTGACTGCAGTCCAGGAGGAGGGAGTAAGGACTTCAGAAGGAGGGGTAGGTAACGCAGTATCTTTAATGTCTTATGCAGTTGGGGTGGGGTCATTTCTAGCTTTGCTCTGCAGTTGGGTAATTCATGTATTGATCATGCTTTATCAGATAATTGAATATTTAAAATATAAAAGTGTGTATATTTGTAAAACAATTTTTTTTTTAATGAGCACAAATAAAGCTACTAGTTAGTCCTTTGGAAAACAAAAAACAAAAACCAAAAAACTTGAAGTTATAGATGTGTTACTGACCGTAAGTTCCCTGAACACTTCTTTATTTCTCCCTGCTTTCTTTTCATCTCAGTATAGCATTTCATCGTAACTTTCTTTTTCTTTTTTTGAATATAGTTCCCTGTGTTACACAGTAGGGCCTGGTTGTTTATCTATTTTATGTATAGTAGTTAGTATCTGCAAATCCCAAACCCCAATTTATCCCTTCCCCACCTCCCCCTGGTAACCATGAGTTTGTTTTCTATGTCTGTGACTTTTTCTTATGCCATCGAGGACGTGATTTTTTTCACCCTAATAAAGATGCCTAACTGTTAATTAAACTTTCTTCTGATTTCTACAGTAAGTCATCTTCAGAAACAGGTTTTCCTTGTAATTTTTCAAAATGATGTTCGCCGTCTCCTGATGAGCAATAGAAAAATGTGTTCGGACACACACATTCCAGGAGGAAGCATTTAATGTACACACGTGTGTGTACACAAAACGTATGTGTGTGTTCTTCTTCCTAGAATGGGAAAGAATCCATTCAAGAGCTGGTTTCTGCCTATTAACAGGGTGTGTGGATTTCCCAGCCCCCAGGCTTTGACTATGTCTGTTTTGCTAGAATAGTAGTCTCAGCCCATATTCTGGAGTGAAAAACTTTACTTTTTACATTTAAGTCTGAGATCCACCTGTAGCTCTTTCTAAGGGTAAGTGAATTTGGTGTGGAGGGAAGCCCAGCACGGCTGGTACTGCGGGGAGAACGTACCGGGTGTTGCTGACCACGCCATCCTCCTCGTACAGCCTCGCTCTCTGACATATAGGGCCGATGTGATGTAGGGAAACCTATTCGCTACGGCTCCCGGGAACATTTTTGAGACGACTAAGCTCAAATGTTTGCCTTCTCTGAGGCAGGTGATTCTTTGACTCTTTTTTCAATGGCGATTTTAGGGCACTAAAAGCAGAAGTGGAGCCAAAGGGGTTAGCACATCGGTTTTTCCCTTTTGAACACGATACTGACACCGCACCTCGCGGTCACCCACACTAGCTCGGACGCTCTGCCCGACAGTGGAGGACCAGCTCCGAGCTGAGCACCGGGCCCCTCTGATGCGCCGGCCCCTCTCCCATAACCATGTCTTTAAGCTTGAGTTCACTGTTAACAGGCGTCTTCTGCAGGGAGGCCAAGGATACAGGGCACGAGCTTTCTTCACCTCTGAGCTTTGCCCCCATCGTTTGTCAAAGCAGAGAGGGTGAGTACGGAGGAGCGGTCTCCCTGCCTTTCCTCAGAGAGCCTTGTGCTCTCTGGTCCTTCCCGGCAGTTTTTAAACTTACTTTTTACTTTGTGAGGCATTTCTGTTGATTCTTTGGCGACTCTGGTCACTGGAGACCCTTCATCTGTAGTTCTTTCAACTCAGGATAATACTTTTCTTTTGGTTTAATTTGTACAGTAGACTAGAATTAATTTTTTTTTGACCAGCATCCCTTGTCTAGACAAACCCTTTGATTTTCACAATTAAGCCTGTCTCCTTAAGGCAGATAATGCCATTGCAGATATAACCGCTTTGGCAGATAAGGACCCATTAGAACCCGGCTCCCATCAATGGAAAGGCTGAGTGAGGAGAGGGAGTCACTAGAAGAGAGCTGGGCTGGAGCATCCCTGCTTTTTCACAGAGTGCTTGTAACAGTTATGTACTGCTGAGTAACAAGCTGCCCCAAACTTAGGCAATTTGGGCTGAGCTCATTGGGGTGCCCACTGGTGAAGTCCCAGCCTGGCTTTTCTTGGCAAGGCTCACTCACATGTCTGGGACCTCAGCTGGGAAGGCTGGGACACCTGGGAGGCAGGGTCTTTCTCCATGTGGTGTTTTGTCGTCCAGCAGGCCAGCCTGGCCTCATCCACGTGGAGGGAAAAGGGTACCTGGCAGTGGGAAAACCAGCAGCAAGGCCTCCTAACCCCAGGCTTGGAACACACGTGACTCACTGCCACTGTGCTGTTTCTGCAAAGCAGGCCACAAGCATCCCAAACTTGAGGGGAGAAGAATTAGTTTCCACCTCTTGATGAGTAAAGTTACAAATAATTTGCAGCTACATTTAGTAACTTGCCACACTGTTTTAAGGCTTAAATGCCTCCTCAATTTCCCAAGAGGACAAGACGCATAACAGGAAAAGGGGACCAGCTGCAGCCACACCAGTCCATCTGGGAGGTCACTGACATCACCTCTCTGACCACTTACAACTAAGAACGCCCAGATATGACACGGATACGACACCAGGAAAGTGAGAACAGGAAGATGGGCAGTAATGCCACCCACATTTTGGTCCACAGTGTCAAATAATAAACCTTCCTTTCGTTTCCTTGTGTAGGTACCACATTCTAAGACTAATTTGGGCTCAGGAGAAGCGAAATAGGCTTTCTGTAAACAGCCCAAGCTGTTGCCAAGGCCATTTGGCAACGGAGTTCAAGTTCAACTACACGTACTGTAGGCAGATGCTCTGATCATTCACACTTGTGTGCTGCTCCGTGTGGCTGCAGGCAGTGTACGTAGTATGATGACCACCTCCCATCCGCAGTTCTTGAGATTTTTGAAATCTGTTGCCAGAAATTCACTGCGTTTAAGTCTGAGAATATAGTTGAGTTTTCCCTGACCCTGCGTCCACAGCGAGTGGCTTTTTGGAAAGACAAATTCCCAGTGTGCTGAAATGAACTTCATCTAATCTTCACGTGCACAGGTGAAGGTTCAGAGCAAAACAATTTGTATGACAAGCATTTCAGCTCCCTAACTGTTTAGGGCTGTTTATTTTGAAATGTTTTCAAGGTTTCAAGAACATAAACATATCAGCTGGAAATGATACATTTCTACCCATTCCCAGCCTCCCACTCAAATGGAAAAGCCAGTATATTTTTATAACGTAAAGAATCAACTATTTTCCCAGGCAAATGCATGGGTGGAATTTTCGAGGCGTTTTCTGATGTTACACCTGCGTGCTGGAGAACAGAATAAACTTCTTTGTGTCTCTGGGACGGGGCAGAGCCCCAGCTACCAAATACCTCTTGGCTTTGGCACGACAACACTATTCAGCGTGATATATACTTAAATTATAGATGCGAAGCAGCAGTTAGGCACGTGGCCAATACGTAATCACCAGCGTTATTGCTGGAGTAGCCACATAATGTGGTACAATGCGATGATGGAAACGTGACCTTACCGTCTAGATCTCGGCACTCCGCCGACCGAGTATTATCTACGCCTGCTTCTCTGGGCAGATGACAGATTTGTGCAGGTTGTTTAAAAAAATATAGCAAGGGCCCACTTTGCTCTTTTGGCCACAACACAGTAACACTTCATAGTGGTTTTCGAAGGGAAGTGTTCAAATACCTAAACTCTTTACCAGCCGAGTTCACAAAGCGTTTGAGTATCTCTCATCGACCACTATTTCTGGGGCTTTTTTGGACTGTCTGGTATTCTCCAGAAGGAAAAGAATGCATTCAGCATTGCAGATGGTGGGTTACCTTTATTTATTTTCCTTTAAGTAGCATGTTTGTCAGATGTACAATTCTCATTTGTTCCAGGAAGATATTTGTGAGTGGTAAATAGAAAGCCACCCCCACCCCCACCTTTTTTTGGTTAGGTATCAAGATGCAGAGGAAATAAACAAGTGCTCTGTTGTCAGACACCCACGATACATCACAGTCACTTTCTAGATGGTTAGTTACAAACCTCCTTGAACCTCAGTTCTGGGGTCTGCGTAATCAGGGCAAGAGCCCCAGCGATGCAGGCGGTTGGTGAGAGTTTGCAACAGGGTGTGTAAATTTCTGAGCGGAGTGTAGGGATGCTGTAAATAGTAGACATGACTGCAATCGGACTTTGCTTAGTTAGGACATGTCTGGATTGATGTCTGTGGCTCACCTTTTAGTTGTGCTGTTGAAACGTTCTTTCACTGTATACAGCCTTTCGTTGACAGGCTGAACTAGTTCCCACATTCTGCTAGGCACATTGTGTGACTGCTCCTGGTAACACCTTAACCAGCAGCCCTGGCATCACTTGGATGGTAAGCAGGTTCTGGGGGACTGAGCTCTGGGTCCCGGCTGACTGCCTGGTCTGCTCTCTGTCCTGTGTCCTGGGGATGGAGCTGCCTTCTGAGGCAAGATGCTTGCACTTTTGTTCTCAAAATTATAAACTCTGGTTGGTAATATTTACCCTGACTATCCCACAGAACAGTATATGATGAAACAGGACCACTCTAAAAAATGTTATTATCTCAAATGCTATCTTAGATGGTTTTTAAAATGCTGCTTAAAATTCTTTAATTTGAATTATTTTAAAAATGATTCTTCAAGATGTCATTATTTTGAGATACTTCAGAGAAGTGGAAGCATGCAATATTCACCTTCTTGTAGCTGGCTTATTTCACTTAGCATAGTATCCTCGAGGCTCATTGATATTGTCGCCCGGGGCAGGACTTCTTTATTTTTTAAGGCTGATAGTATTCCATTGTTTGCAGAGTCCTTATTTCCTTTATCCATTCATCCGTCAGTAGACATTTAAGCTATTTCCACACTTTGGATTTTGTGACTAGTGCGGCAATGAATGTGGGAGGACTGAGATCTCTTTAAGACCCTGATTTCCATATTTTGGGGATAAATTACCCAGAAATGGGATTGCTGGATCATAAGGAAGTTCTATTTTTAATTTTTTGAGACCCCTCCGTACTGTTTTCCACAGTGGCTGCACCATTTCACATTCCCACCAACAGGGCATAGGGGTTCCAATTTCTCCACATTCTCCCCAATACTTACCTTTCAGTTTTTTGGTAATAGTCAATGTCATTGAAACAGAGTAAAATGGTAATTGCCTGAGGCACGGGGGTGGAGGGGACGGGGAGCTGCTGGACAACGGGTGTGAATTTCAGTTACTCAGGATGAACGCGTTCTAGAGACCTGCTGTGCAACGTCGGGCCTGTAGGTAACCATGCTGTATGGTGCACTTCAAAATGTGCTAAGAGGGTGGATCTCACGTCACGTGTTCTCATCACAATAAAAGGTCATTATTGCATCAATTTATTTTCAATGATTAAAAATGTTAGTACATTTGTCAAAAGCCCCTGGAATGCACACCACCAAGAGTAAACCCTAGCGGAAACTGTGAACTCTGGGTGACGTTGCATCAAGGTCAGTTCATCCATGGCCGCGAATGCACCACGTGGTGTGGGATATTGACAGTGGGGAGGCTGTGTGTGTGTGTGGGGCGGGGGAATGTGGAAACTCTCTGCTCTTTCTGCTCAATTTTGTTGTAAGCTTACAATTGCTCAAAAAATTAAAGTGTCTACTTTGAAAATGTTATTAGCCCATCAGTTCTTGGTTCCACCGATGTCAGAGGATCACGCAGAACGCCGGGTGAAGTTCTCCCCGAGACCTAATGAAGGCGCTGTGAGATCTGTGACCCCTTCCCTGGCTCCACACCCCTTCCAGCCATCGTGCTGTTTTTCTGCTCTTTTTCACAGTGAAATTTGCCCCGTGCTCTCCTCCTGTCCTGGCTTAAATCCATTCTACTGGCAAGGCCTAGAGAAATTTCCACTTGGCTAAATGCCTCACTGACTTTCAGTGGCGATCTTCTTTCTTCCAAGGAGTAGCACCTGTCAGAGCGGGTCTGTCCAACTTGAAACACTTCCTTCATCTGGATAACTTCCTGTGGCATCTCCCCTCTGGGGTCTGGGGGGTATGCAAGGCACACCGAGGACAGGAGAGACAGCAGGCACTGACTGGCCCAGTCCTCCGAGTGGCGAGTAGGTAGGTGGTTTCCTTGCCTTTTCGATGATCATTGCCCGTGGGCATCACTGACCTCTCGCCTACATTCTTTTTTATTTATTTTTAATTTTTTAAATTGAAGTATAGTTGATTTACAATGTTGTGTTAGTCTCTAGTGTACAGCAGAGTGATTCAGGTATCTATCTATGTATATACATATATTCCTTTTCATATTCTTTTTCATGATAGGTTATTACAAGATACTAAATATAGTTCCCTGCGCTACACAGGAGGATTTTGCTGTTAGCTGTTTTATATAGAGTAGTACGTGCCTGCTAATCCTGTGTTGTTTTTAGGACAGACACACACGGGGGATGCCTTTGGTTCATAGGTCCATTGCCCCTGGGCGCTGGCTTCCACCTATTTACCCAACACCTTCCCAGGAACCGCCCACCTCTTAGCGCCAGGTTGCAGGCTAGCAGTTGTGTGTGCGTGTGTGGTTTCCCAGTGCCCATAGCTTGGCCCCCTCTTCTTATCAGGAAAAGCCACCCCCCGCCCCAGATTCCACAGTCAGAACTTGGAGTTGAAGGCAGGGAGAAGATAGTGCAGGGCTGTGCAAATACCCGGTAAGAGTAGGAGAATGTAAATGAAAAACACTTACCAGGAGGTGCCTTTTATAGCATCTGCATTATTAGACTAACAGAAGTAAATTGTATTTTGATTGTGGCCGGTTGAAAACCACATCCTACATGTATGAGGTATATAATCAGCTTAATCAGCTGCTGATCCCAGGACAATTTCATCCCAGTGTATTGGGAGAGTGCAAATAACATAGAGTTTATTCCATTCTTCTTAGTAATTTAAATGTCACTTTGTTAAATGAACTCAAAGACAGATTTGCATTACTTGAATGCAGGGTTTCCAATAATAACGTAACACTTTTTTTTTTTTTTTTGCCTTCCAGTACCAAGGCGATGGCTTAATATAAAAAGCAAGTGGTTAAATTCCAAACATTTTCCCAAAAGAATATCTTTTAGTGGTGTGATTTTTAATTTAAATTTTTTTTTTTCAGTTTCTGGTGTCAACGCTATTTTCAAAGTCTCAGTAAGTGTGCCAGTGACTAAGCTCTTGTCTCTTAACCCACTTGTGTGTCTGCTGATTTGTGATCCCGGGGTGGGACTCTGCAACCACACCGGCTCTTTGCCAGCTGCGTCCCCAATGGCCTCTGCCAGCAGGGCTGCTGGAGGAAGGCGGCGTCTGGAGGCAGAGAAGGGAGGCTCCTTCCTGTCTGCCTCCTGTTCCTGGCGTGTCACCCCGGCCCTGTCGCCTCGTCTCTGCCTTCACGTGGTCGCGGTTCATTTAGGCAGGAGCAGTTGAATGTAGTTGGTCCAGCGCTCTCAAAACCAGCTGCATCTCGCCCCATCAGAGGTGCAGCTCCGTGACATCTTCGTGTTCCCTTTTCAGCTCCTCAGGATCTCATTAACAGTTCGTTATGTCGAATCATTTCTGTTAAAATAGCCAGTGTGGTCTCGGTGTCCTGGCTAGGCTCAGCGAGATGCAGAAACTGCGGTGAGGCCACTACCAGGGACTGACATCCGTGGGGCTTGGAGATTTCAGCCTCTTTCTGAATTCCAAGGCCGCTTTGATCAGGCTTGGTGTCCCTGAGATGTACACATCACAGTCCCATGACCAGGGGGGATCTGCGGCCCGGGGTGGTGCATGCCGCAGGGCCAAGGACCTCCGGCCCCGCCCAGCTCTGCTTTACATGAAACAGGCTGACAAAGTCCATGCAGCAGAAGCAAAGTGGAAATGGTGGCCATAGAGACCAAAAAAGCAGCACCTGCCTATTCTTCCAGCTGGACGCTGCTGGGAATGCTGACCTCGGAGAAGAGAGAGAGCTTCTTTCCCAAAGGAAGCAGCTGACAGAAACGGATTTTAGGCTCTGGGTTAGGGGGACTGTGACTCAAAGCCTTTGGACGCCTTTTAGAAGCTGTTACATGTCTTGTGGCCAGAGTTTCACCGTGGAAGTCAGGGAAGTGTGCTCAGCCGTGACGTCTTCTCCTTCATCTGTAAACAAGGACAATGATGTGCTAACCAGGAGCTTATGAAAGTCCACAGCATAGAGGTGGGGTCAGAAAGCCACGGTGTCTGTTTCGGGAGCTAATATTTATAAGTTGGGTGATATTTGGCCAGTCAGGTCTCAGCTCCCTCATCTCCGAGACCACAGAGGTGATGCCTGGCTTGGGTGACTATTTGGAGAATTAAACAAGATCATGTTCGTAAAGAGGGGGGCCAGGGCTTGGTGCCCCAGAACCTGCACTTCCCCTCCGCCAGCATCTGCTCTCCTGCCCTAAGCCCCACTGGGCTGACCTCTTCTCAAGACAAACCCACCAGGCTGGGGTGAGGAGACGGTGCCAACTCGCTGCCAGAGAGGATTCCTGGTTATCCTTTGCTTGTGGGGTTTGGCCTCGCCCCCTCCCCCTAATCACATGTCCACCCTGTCCTGTAACAGAGAGAACCAAGACCTTGTAGGTGTCACATCTCAGGTCACGAGTTTCACTTAGTCTTTGCTTCCCCTGAGTTAGGAAGTTACATTGCGGTGTGGCAGAGAGAATTCACTCAGCCAAGGCTTCTCCATCCAGGCAACTCTGAAAGCCCTGCTGATGTGGGCTGAGCCCTTCTGCTTGGGGGCTGTAGGACTTCTAGCTGGCACCTTCTCCAGGCAGTTCAGAGACATCCATGATGTCTCCACACACGTGAACATGGCCTCAGCTTACCACATGCCTCGTACATCCCCATCTGCATCTCTGTGTGGCAGGGAAGGTGGGTATCATTGCGCCCATTTTATGGATGAGATGTGGAGACTCAGAGACTAGTACATTGTTTTTAAGAAATGTGCTCTTTGAAAGAAATGGTAGAAATAGAATAGCACTATTTTACAGTCCCAAACAAAAGAATGAATCTAATCAATGACCATGAATGTTGGTTAAACCAGTAGAGCAGGTGATGGAGACCAGATCGGGGACAGGTCAGTCTGACAGTGCCTGCACCTTCTAATCAAAATCTATATCACAAAAGAGAGAGGCAGCTGGATATGATCACCCCCTCCTGGGGTAATAACAGAAATTACACAACACAAACCCAAGTCCCATCAAGACTCCGAGTCTACTTGTTTGTAGAAAATACGGGGGACAGAGAAGCACATGAAAAGACACCATGGGACTGCACTGAAAACCCAGAGGGTGGGAAATCTGACAAAGCAAACAACGTGGTTTCTCCAACAGGTAACTTGCAAAGAAAACGAAGAGGAGGGGAGACTTAGAGATGAAAAGAGACTGAAGAGACATACCAGCTAATTGCATATTGGACCTTACTTCCATCCTGATTTAAATAAATTAAATTTTAATAAAAATTATGAGACCATGTGGAAAACTTTAATGATGGCTGGGAATTCGAAAGTATAAATGAATTTTTGTTAACTTTGCTGCATGTATTAATATTAACTATTTTGTAGGGATGTATTCTGAAATATTTATGGACAAAATTATATAATGTCTGGCATTTGCTTTCAAACAATTTGGTGCAGGTTGACGGGTGATGAGTGAGTGGGGTACAGATTTTCAGCCTCATGTAGATAACCACTGACGTGAGGTGATGGGTATGGGGGGGTCCAGCCCATTTCTTTTTCTACTTTTGTGCATAGTTGAATATTTCCATGATAAAAAGTTATACTTAAAAACAAGAAAGAAATAGTCTCCTACACATATTCTTCCATCCACTGTCAGCAGGACAGATACACTGCAGGAGTGTTTTTCTTTCTTAATAGCATTTGCAGGTCTGCATTTAGGACTGGCCATGGCAAAGGGGCAGCAGTTTTAATAGTACTTTCTTTGTGGGAATTACTTGATGGATGTGCAGATTTCATCATTTTTCACCCTTCCCTTCATTCATAGATTTATTCATCTGTTAAATAAATAGTTACTGAGTCTCTCCTCTGCACAAGTTAAATACTTACCCCTGGGAACACAATAGTGAGGTAACGGGGAAGGACTGAGCCCTCTTAAAATCCACAGCCCAAACCCAACGCGGTAGGTGAGTGAGGAGGGCACAGCAGGGTCGGGGGTGTGCTGGGAAGCCCAGGCTCCGTCACTCTCCCGAAACAGACCCACGACTTGTCTTCCTACCCAGAGCCAGTCTCAGCTCAACCACCAGGTAGAAACAGACAGGCAGACCCAAGCTTGCCCAGGTCACGTATCTAACGAAGATCAGACAGTGGACACGATGATGACGGCCTGTCGCAGTTGGTCCCGAGATGGGTGTCCTCCAGCTCATTTCTCCCCACGGACTGCAGGTTAACTCCTGTCACGTGAGAAAAGTTGTATCTTTTGCAACCGGTCATGTCCCAGGCTAACGGGCTAGGTAGTTTTAATCATTCGATCACAGTGAGACCTGGAAATTCAGTTACGGGCTTGTATCTTGTAGCAAGAGAACAGAATTGGGATCTAGGGTTTTCTGTTGAGAGACTGAAAATACAGACAAAATCAAAACGTCAGCCTCTACGACCTCGCTCACCGCTGCAGCATTACGCGCATGACAGCTGGTGGTTCAGTTAACGCTCCACGTCCAGTGTCTCTCACACGGTCAAGCCTTGGCTGCCGGATGAAGCACCTTTCCCTGCTGGAGGAGAGGTTATGTGTTTTCCTTGAGGACATATGTTTCTCTCTGTTCTCTTTTTCTCCCTCCCCTCTCTCCCTCTGGGGGAAGTTTTGGTAGGAAACCCTCATGAATTTGGGGGACAAGGACCTTCAGATACAAGCATCCCGGGAGTGAAGGGGGTTGGGAGGATGAAACTGAAGGAAGCCTGTCACCAGCAGGAGGGTAAACAGCCACCCTGTTCCTCTTCTCTTCCACTGTCCTTCCTACCCAGACCCCAAATGTCCAACCCCTGGTGTCCGCTCCTGGACCGCTCCACACCCTGAGGTCTGAGATGCACATGTGTGTCCCAGGGCATCACATGGTTCAGTGGATTCTATAGAGAAAATAACTCTTGAAATATTTTTCTGTCCAGACAGTTTGTGAGCCTTGGGTGGGTGCCTGGGGATAACCTGGGTGGCAGGGGTGTGTCTACACCCAGCTGATGGTTGCCCACATGGCCACGTCTCACTCCGGGGCAGGTTTTACTCTCTTTCATTCTTAGTCATGTATTGTGTAGTGTAAACTTACATTTGGCCATTTGACTGGAAAGAAGAGAGTAAGGGACACTGATGTTGCAAAATAATTATTAATGAGAAGCATAAAACCGCAATGAATCTGCAAATTCTTGCTGCATCTGCATTGATCTGCTCAATGTCTCATGTTGTACCCAACTGTGTCACTGGTACTTCAAAATTTAATGTTAAAAACATAAAACATATCCAATTTGGCTTTTACTCTCCCAGGAATTAAAAAAAGTAAAATGATCTATACAGTCAATGTATTACGTGCAAAGTTTCGACAAATATTCGTGTGAAACGTTCTCCCTTATCTTGTCACTGAGGAAAAAAAAAAGCAAAAATTATAGAAACAAGCCAGTTAAGTTTGTAAGAGCAATATGCAAGATTTCTAAATATCACCCCATAAAATGGAATTTTAGTATATCAGGCACAGGAATGTGTGACTAAATTTCCACCACATCTTAATATACATTTAGTCTCCCAGGATGAGAAAATACACCATTTTAGGATTAGTTTGCCAATCAATTCTAAAATTGTTAATGAGTAAAATACCCTACGTCACTTACGTCTTGAGAAAATGAAGATGTGATATATTTTATAAGTACTAATTTTTTAAAGATGGTGAAATAAAAACCCTAAGATATGGTTTTAATAATGTTGATATGAAATAATTGTGACTTAAAAAATCACAAAACAGTGAAACTAGTTGAAAAAACACCTAAGAGTGTGTAAGGGGTTACAGAGTACTATTATAGGAGTTTGTAATAAAAAAAGAAAAATGCAAGGCTGCTGCTGGGTCAGACCTCCACCCGGGGCCCCTCCTCTGGGTCTTCCCTCTGGGTCTGGAGGGCAGCGGGCCCGCTGTGGAATGGATTGGTTGCCAGCGATGGGTGAGCAGCTGGTCCTTGGAGCCAGCTTCCTGGCCCTCTCTGTGCTCCGGGACAGCTGAGCAGAAACCCCGGCCACCTGGGAGATTCTGGGGAGGGCGTAGAGGGTGCGTGGGGCTAGGAGGATCTGCCCAGCTTTGCGTGGAGTGGGCTCTGCACCCCGATGAGTCCAAAGGTGAAGTGGAACCACCAGGCTGCGCCTCGCCGCCGGACACACATTTTGGGTGGAAGAGCCTGGAAACACGCCCTGAGCTGCGGCGCACACAGCACGCTCCTGGCCCAGGGCAGGTGCCCCCGTGAGGCCCGTTTGCACCTGGAGTTGCGGGGGCAGCGCTGTGCTGTCTCTTTTATGTCCTAATAACGCTGCCTTTCTGGCCACCCATTGAATGGGGTCCAACTGCATTTCACACTTGGATTAACTCAATCATGCAAATTGCGTCAAGCCTAAGAGAAATCAGGCTGTGGGCAAATACGAAATGCTAATAAAAATTGAAAATATGGCTCACAGCGCGATGCTCCTTTACGACGCTGCGGCCGCAGCCCTTGGGTTCCTGCGCTCAGGGCCAGCGAGAAGGGGGTGGGGTGTAAACAGGTTTGAGTTATAGCATAAATAACCCCAGGGTTAATTAGATTCCCAAATCTGATTCATTGGAATGAACCGTGGAATGAACCGGTTCCAATGAGATCAGCAGGAAAAGTTTCTCCTGCAGAGCATTCATTCCTTGGAAGAGTTTTGTGTGTCCTCACCGAGCGGAGATTTCCAGGGGATGCTTTGCGCGTTTCCTCAGACTCTTTCCTGGACAAACACGGTGACGTCTTGGCCCCAGCTCCTGGTCCCTTCGCCCCTCCATGTGGACTGCCCTCTGTCCACCACACTTGTCCAGACCCTAATGGCCCTCCAAGGCCCATCTTAATTCAGAAAGCTTTCCTGATGGCTTCCAAGAGAAGGGCTTCCTCTCTGCTCTGAACTTTGCCCTGTCCTGCTGGTCCTCTCCAGTGTCACCAACACCGACTGTCTTCCATCGCATACTTCTGTGCTGGTGAAGCTCCCTTCTGCCGGGGATGCGCAGTCCCTGACGGAGCAGCCCAGCCACCTGGGCATCTCCCAACAGGTCTGCCACCAAGGCTTCTGCTCACCACTGTAGGTGGTCAGGAACGATTCCTAGGATTTACTGGCAGTTTACATGGTGGATGAAGAAAAGACCACAGTGGAAGTTGTCAGATCTTATCCCAGCCCAGACCTGCCCCACCCACACGATTTGGTTTCAATTCTCCACTGGCAGAGAGGCAAAGAAAGGGACCCAGTGTGTATGTTTCCAAACAAAAACCAAATCTAAAAAGAACCGGGAATGCACAAGAAGGTGCTGGGCCCCTCTGGAGACCTAGGGGCATGGTTCCTGCTGGTCCTGGGCTCCCGGGGGGTGAAGCCAAGTCACAGCAGGTGCTCGGTGTGACCCCTGCTCCCTGCTGACTCCTCGCTCTGCTCAGCACGGTCTCCCTTCAGGGTTCACCCACTTTGCTTTAAAGCTGCTGACCTCAGGCTGCCGACACGGAAACTTCCTGTGTCCACGAACATGGGGTAGACTTAAGTTTATTGAACGCTGAAGCTATGTTGAATACTTCTACGTAGCATTCACTGTATCTGGCCCAGAAGAGAATTCAAGATGATTCCTTGAATAATCACCCCAACCGGTGGAATAAATTGATCCAGCTGGACTTTCCTCCATCCTTACCCTTGTCACCTCACATGCCCCTGACATGTCCCTCGGAGAAACAGTGCCCTCCATGAAGATGCTGATGATGGGGTCACTAGGAAGCCTGGAGAATAGCTTCCACTGAGGGCTTCCGATGGGCCAGGTGCTGGATTTAAGTGACTGACGTGTGTCATGTGAGATGACATCCTTCTGACATCCTGAGGGGCAGAGGTTAGATTATTGTCTTTCTGCCTCGTACACACGAGGACTGTGAGGCTGTGGGAGAGTCCAGAGTGTGACTTCAGATCTCAAGCCCCAAATCAGCAGGAAAACCAGCGTTTCTCCTGGTCCTGCGGTCTTCCTGCCCTGTAAGGCTGTATCAGGCAGAGGGAAGGCTGTGAACATACATTTTCTTAAATAGGGTCATGGTTTCTGACAGAGGGACTGGAACGCGGCTGGTCCCTTCTCCTGGCTGGATTTAAACAGTCTGCATTGTCCAGATTCTCCATCTCCCGGGAGGAGACTGATGCCTGGAGATTACTTCCTGGAGGACCGCGTTTCTATGACTATATGCAGATGTAAGGAGTCTGCAGAGTTTGCCTGGGGGTCTGTCTCTGAGAGCTGTGCTAGTCCTAAGAGAGCTGTGATAGTAGACTTCATTCCGCATTCATTTTTACCTTTCAGCTTCTTTATGACAAATATTGGCAATAAAATTCTCCACCATGATCCTTTTTATTTAATGTCCACCGAAGTCGGTGGGTTAAAAATAGCCTCCCATCCTCTCCCCCTTCAAGGTGATTGGCACCCTGCTCTATTCAAAATGAGCGAGAAGACCCGAGCTCAGCTGTAATGCCCTGCCCGAGGCTCGTGGGAGCTGCACGCACACCCCTGACAGATACAACTGGGCTTAACGAGCCATGACCAGAAGTTTGATTTTTCTGTCAAGTGCTCCCATCCGTTTTTAATAAACAGAAGAACAGCATCTACTCCCCGGCCCGCTCTCCACGGCTTCCACCGAGCCGGCTGCTCCCGGCACCACGCATGTTGAGCCGAGTTGTGATTCTAAACGACAGACAAATGCTTTTACGAGCCCCTTCGGTGGGCTGCTCTGGGGACTGGCTCTGCTCCCTGAGACCTCCGTCTTTGCCTCCAGTCAACACTGGCCGCTCCTGCTTTGCCAGGGGAAACCTTCAAGTGTTAACACCACGTTTACAACTGAATGGCTTCAATTCATTGTCAGTGGTGTAAAAATGCCAAAATACCCACTGTTTTCCCTTTAAGCCAGAAGGCTGTCTCCTGTGAGGACCAGACGTGGAGCCAAGGAGAGAACTGGCAGCAGCAGATGGTGGGGACCAGGTACGGTCGCAGGGCAACCCCTGACATCACGGCACTCACCCTCTTTCCGGATGAAGCTGTATTGCGTGTCTGCAGGATTGCTCTTTAAAAAGACTCATTACCAGAATTTGTTGTATCTACCTTCACCGAAAAATTGCACTGCTCAAAACAGGCTATGCCCAGATTGCAAAAATGTTTAGGAATCAGCATGCGTTTCTTTTGCCTTTTTGGTTTTGCAAAACAAACTAGGATTTGTGTGGGGGCATTGGCTTCTTTATTCCCTGAGACGGCTGCTGAGAAAGACTGGCTGCCTTAAACTCAACTGACCACAGGATGTCACCAGCGTTCCACGAAAATTCCACCAAACGGGCATTTACCTGGTAAAGCAAAACTTGTTTCTTAAAGAAAGGTCAGCGCACACACGTGTGGTCACACCTATGATTTCAAATAAAATCTGGATTTGCGGAGGCAGCCGTAGCCTCGGCACGTGAACTCAAAGCCGATGTGAACCCTGGCTGTCCTTGAAGAAGACGAGCCATCTACAAGTAAACCAGTAAACTTAACAGCCCAGAGCTGCTACTTAATTGCCCCTGAAGAGAAGTCACCCTGGGGGAGTTAATAACCAATACCAGGTCTTTTTTTTTTTTTCACTTTAATTTTCTTTGAAAGCTTCCTATTCAAACAATGGGGTGACCAATATTTAATGGCATTCTATGCCCTCAGATACCTTCCTTGGATGGGAATGCTCAGCAAATCCCCAAAGAAGAGTCTAATAGAGCCCCTAAGAGACCAAGTCTGAAAGAAACGTGAACAGAATCTAAACTGACACAGGGAAGAAATTGGACAACAGAAATCAGTTAATTAATGAGTAGACCCTCTCTTGCACGGTGATGGCCTGGGGGTCGAGAGCAGTTCTGGACAAGGTGTTTCAGGGAGAAGAGCACACGGTGGGAGGCCTAGGGCCCATCGGTTACCGAAAACTAAGGAGGCAAAGTGAGAGATGCTACGGAAAACATACAGGTGACTGGGGGTAGGGGGAGGATGGGGAATGGGGGTCAAGCTTCTCCGGGCCCTTCCTGGCTGCATGGACCTGGGTCAAAAAGATTCCTCTTGGTTTGTGTCATCAGAGCTTCACTGAGTTGCGTCAACAGGTCTACCCCTTCGTCAGTTCTGCTGGTGTCACCGTGGTCCCCACCAACGCTTGACTGTCAGGATCTATAGTCTGCGGGAGCTGTTCTTTCCGGGGAGGCAGTCAGCGAGCCCCTACCGCTTCATCGTAGGGATGGTATAGCGGCAGTGTGGCTGGACCATATCTTGCCCATCTTTTGTTTGTGTATCCAAGTGTGCACATCTGAACTTCTGCTGTTTTTAAAAACTTAATGCAGGCAATGCTTCGACTGTTACAAAGGCTGCAGTGGGCTGACTTGTGTCCTCCCAGCCCCACCCCCTGATTCATAGGTTGAGTTTCTAACCCCCAGGGCCTCAGCCTTGGGCTGTATTTGGGGATGGGTCTTTTGGGATACAGTTGACATGAAGTCATGAGGGTGGGACCTTAGTCCAGTGTGTCTGGTGTCCTTATAAGAACAGATTAGGATGCAGTGAGGCACTGAGGGAAGACCCTGGGGAGACAGGGAAAAGACAGCCTCTATCAGCCACGGGAGGGGCCTCCTGACCTCGGACCCCCAGCCTCCAGGTTTGTGAGGACGTAGGTTTATGTTGTGCAGTCCCCCCAGTCTGTGGTGACTTGTCACTGCAGCCCTAGCAAACCAAGGCTGGGACTCGAGGACCTCAGTCTGGCACTACTGGTTGTGCCACTGTGATTGCTCTTTGGTTAAACACAGCTGCTGTCATAATCTGATGGCCCACGCCAGTTGAGAGGTTGGTCCGTGCTGTGTCTTCTCTCGAGGGGTTTACATGCAGCAGCCTGTGTAAGCACCCCGGCAGCCATCTGAGGCTGTCACCCCCACTTTCCAGATGAGAGCACTGAGGTGAGGCATTGTGCCGCGTGGGACTCCAGGGCCCACAGGCCACCCTATGTGAGGTGCGCCATCTTGCCAACAGTTGGGGGGAGGATTGCAGAAAGGGTGCTTGATGGTAGAGATGTCTTGGTGTTTTCTTCAGAGTCCTCTTTTATCCACGAATTTCCAACAGAGCATTTTAACTTGTGTGGGAAATTCTAAGCAGAAGACACTGGCCCCCAGAAATATGTTGGTTACCCAGAGTCAGGCTGGATGCCTGTTCTTTTAATCACAGAGTCACGTCTCCCTCTTTTTAGGGCACATTCATATCCTTTCAAATGACCTACCCTGCCAGGTCCTGTGAATTGCATTGAAAGTCCAGGCTGATTCTGGAGAACAGTATGGAGTTTCCTTAAAAAACTAAAAATAGACTAACCTTATGATCTAGTAATCCCACTCCTGGGTATTTATCTGGAGAAAACTCTAATTTGCAAAGACACATGCATCCTCAATGTTCATAGCAGCACTATTTACAATAGCCAAGACATGGAAACAACCTAAATGTCCAGATGACTGGATAAAGAAGTTGTGATATATTTATACAATGGAATATTGCTCAGCCATAAAAAAGAATAAAATAATGCCCTTTGCAACAGCATGGATGGACCCAGAGATTATCATATTAAGTGAAGTAAATCAGAGATAAATACCATATGATATAATTTATATGTGGAATCTAAAACACACACACACACAAATGAACTTACTTACAAAACAGAAATAGTCCCACAGACACAGAAAACAAACTTATGGTTACCAAAGTGGAAGGTGGGGGAGGGATAAATTAGGAGTTTGGGATTAACAGATACACACTACTATACATAAAAGAGATAAATAACAAGGACCCACAGTGTATAGCACAGGGAACTAGAGTCAATGTCTTATAATAACCTATAATGAAAGGAATCTGGAAAAGAATAGATTTATGTATGTATATATATATATGTATAACTGAATCACTTTCCTGTACACCTGGAACATGGTAAATCAACTAGACTTCAACTTTTAAAAATGGAAATTAAAAAAATAAAAGAAAGGATGGGGCACAGTCGACATTTAGTGACTGGGGTCAGTGAGTCCAGGATTCACAGGGAATCAGAGCTTTGTGGCACTGGGTGGACCTTGTGAATCCTCAAGTCCATCTGATTTAATTCATGGCTCTGTGAGGGCCCGCGCTGTGGGTGTCACCGGGCAGCCCCACCCCTTCAGAAACAAGCATCTCCGCAGGCCCTCGAGGCTCAGTCTGCCCTGCAGGTTCTTGGTGTCCCCGGCAGGGCTGTGAGCTCCCACTCCAGCTGCAGGGGAAGCTGGGTGTATAACTTGCCCGGGTTTACGTGGTGAGCAGCAGGCCCAGCCAAGAGACCAGCTTGTCTCAAGGTCAGTGTTCTTCCCACTACGACACCCTGCCTCGTGCAAATGCTCAGCTTCATTTTTTAAAAAGACAAGAGAAAAGATAACCTGATTGCTCTCGCCAGGAAGGAACTGGCTGCTCTAAGAAAGGAGTCACTGTGGAGGCTCCTTCAAAGGGGAACCTCCCTTGTGTATTGGAAATATGATTGGCTTTACAGAAATTCAATTTGCAACCCTTTAAATGCACCAATTTTGGAAAGGGAAAGGGGCACCCAGGGACTCAGCACATACTAAGTGGGTTCAGTGGTCACCCCCCGGGAGTGTAGCTGAAGTAGGGGGGTGACTGGCACCCAGGGAAAGACTGCACACCACTGCTCTTGAGTTGGAGGGGAGCTGTGCTGAACACCCCGTGTGATCGTGCTGCAAATCTTATCACAACCTGGTGAGCTAAGACTGATGATTGTCCCCATTTCACAGGCTGGGAAACTGAGGCACAGAAAGACTAGGTAATTGACTTGAGGTCGGATCCCTCCTGGAACCAAAGCAGTATGAGCTTCACATGAAAATAGGGACATACTCTTAAACCTGAACTTGGAATTGAAAAGTAAAAAACAGGAGAGAGTATAGCTCAGTGGTGGAGTGCGTGCTTAGCATGCACGAGGTCCTGGATTCAATCCCCAGTGCCCCATTAAAATAAATAAATAAGTAAACCTAAGTACCTCCCCACCAAATAAAGAGAAAAAAAATACTACAAAACAATAAAGTTCTTAAAAAAAAGTGAAAACCAGCAGCTAGCTATTCACTGACTCAAAAATAGAGCAAACATACTGACCTTCTGGTTTTGAAATTGTTTAGTAACTGAAAACTGGTTTCCAACTCGAGTTGGCACAGTTTCCAGGGTTTGGTCAAGAGGAATTCAGGAAAAAGTAGTTGAGGCCTTTTCAAGGCAACGCCACGGGTCTGACGTGGGAGGAAATGGCCGTGAAGCTGGTGTCTTTAAACATTTTGTAACTACTTGGTGTATATTGTAAGATATAAAGGAAATCCACATCATTTTGATAATTGTGGAGGATTATCCCTTTTTAAGGATTAGGAAAAACATCCAGGGCATTATTTGTGCAACTCAACCATTTAATTACATAAATGTCTTTTTCAAAATACCCGACTGGGGTCTCAGTGGATACAGACGGGCGGGGTTCTGTGCCATGTCTTCTTTATAGCAATGATGGTGAAAAGTAAATACAGTTTGGTGCTTCAATAGCGTTTCTCTTTTCTTCAGCCACTGGGCCTTTCTTTCATTTAATTAATCTGTCCATGGCTGGTGTGTTCCATCTCTGCGATGCTCTGGGACACCGTGATGTCCCGTGTGCGAAGACGTGGCCCGCGTGGTTCAGTTCCGGATGGTGAGGTGGAGTGGGTCTTGCCTGCCTTCTTTCTGGAGACACCCTTCCTCGCACGTGTGCGTGATAAGAGCCTGATGAGTTGTTAGGGGCTTCTGCCTGTTTTCGGCATCTCCAGGACATTGCTCTCTGGGCCAGATTCACCCACTTAGAGAAAGCAAACAACTTCTAAACATCACAAAGCGCCATGCAGGGTGCCCGGCCGGGTGTTTTCTGCAGTTTGCCTCTGGGGTGGGTGGGTGTTACCTTCTGTAACTGAATATTTAAGTCTAGTGACTTGCGTGGTTTTCCGTGATGTTCTTAATGCACAGGGCAGCCGCACTCAGTAAGTCCTGCCCCTCCCCCTCTCAGCTGCGTGTGTGCACGTGTGTGTCCACATTTCTCCTCCATCCGTGTGCTCCTGGCCATCCTCTGGTTGAGACTCGGGGGTCTAGGGGCAGGGTGGAGGATGAGGGGGCACAGGCCTACCTTTGATGCCTTTTCCAGCGTGTTGCTCTGACTCACGAGCAGAGGCTGGGTCTCTCTGTCTCCAGAGATGGAGTGCACTCCCCGGGGCCCCCCTAGCCCGTGGGCACTCAGCCTGCTTCCCGAGGGGATGGGCTCACTGAGCCCTCCCAGTCCTGGTGCCAGCAGCTGTGAATAACCTTGCTTTTGTGTGTATTTATTTTCTTTTGAATTTCTCCACCCTGGTTCTTTCCACCTCCAACCCCCGCCCCCCGCTCGCCGGCCCCATGTGGTGATGTTTCTTGAAATGTTAGATTCTTTCTTCCTCTGTCCCCTCCTCCAGTTCTGGAAGCATTTTGTTTCTGTACGGCTTTGTGAAGCTGGTGCCGAGTCCAGATCCTTGGGGCTTTAAAGTTGAATTAATTATTAAACAGGAAGGGAGCAGGACTTTCAGGGGGCGCCAAGGAACTCGACTGCAGCCTGGCACGACTTTTCCCACCCGTGCGCTGTGGTTTGCTGAAGGCGACTGGAGATTTTTATTCTAGTTTTAATCAAGATTTCCGTAAGTTTTCAGGCAGTTAAGATTTGGCAGCAAAGGGCTGTGGGGGTGGGGGGAGGGTCAGTCCCCATCACCTTCTGACCATTTTGGCCAAAAAGACATTTTTTTCTTTTGAAATCAGAAGGACTTTCCCAGCTCAGAAATCAATCTGAAATCACTCACTTTCAACTGTCCTTTCCTGAGAACAGGGTGGGCTTTCTCTTAAATAAATGTATGCGTCTGTGTGTGTGTATTATGCATGTGTATTTATATATTAAATATATTTCTGTCAATTAGTTCCTATTTGTAGAAAATGTGCTTTGCAAATACAACCATCAGAACACTAACTTCGTGGCCGCCTGATTGTTATAATCATTGCCTTAACTTAGGCGTACGTTGATGACATCAAACCCTGTATGTAAAAATACGAATAAAGTCACCCACTGAACTTCTCAGTTTCCTGAGTCTAGGCATTGATGCTTTTCAGAAACCCACAGCTCATGGGAGCGGCTGGCCCGCTGGGCCCGACACAGGGCACAGGCGTCCTCGGCGTTACAGGAACGGGACGCTGCCAGTGTTTCCCGGAGAAACCCCAGCTGCTCTCAAAGGGCCAGTGTAATGGCCTGAAAGGGCCAGCTGCCCCCATGCCTGGCCGCCCTGCTACTTCCACGGGGCCTTTCCCGGTCTCAGCCGACCTGTTTTCCACAGAAGCTCGGTCTGCTGAGCCTGGCCCCGTGGCTGGCAGTCAGCTGTGCCGGCCGAGGAGTCAGGGGTGAAGGTCTGTCTGGGTGTAGCTGGGTGCTGGGCAGGATGGTGAAGCATTTTCAGGAGGAAAGAGGACGAAGATTTGGTTAAACAGACAAACAATAAGTTTCTACTATTCAGCACAGGGAACTCTATTCAATATCTTGTAGTAACCTACAATGAAAAAGAATATGAAAAGAAATATATATGTGTATATGTATGAGTGAAATATTATGTTGCACACTAGAAATTGACACAGTGTTGTAAACTGACTATACTTCAATTAAAAAAAAAGATTTGGTTAGACATCTAAATGTTCTTGCGTATACACTGGGAACAGGGTTAAAAGCAGTCAGCCCAACACACACTCCTGCAGTCTTCCCAGGGGGCTCGGAACAGGGGTGCCGGGGAGGGTGCTTGAGGGGCGAGCCTGGCACCGCCAAACTGCCTTACGAAGGGTCCGGGAAGCTTGCACTGTGTATGTCCTTTACAGTCTCAGAACTTTGTCAAAATGAAATATGCTCTGTGAGCCTTGCTATCCAATTATTATTTTGAAATGTTTATTTTCCCTTTGGGGATTAAAAAAAGGATTCTTGCTGACAATTTGTTATTTTGTAACTATACAAAATGTTTACCTCAGGTCTAGTATCTGCATGTTAACTGTATAATTTCCATCGGTCAATAAATTTAATTACAAGAAACCAATACATTTAATGACAATAAGCAGAAATGTGTGATCCATTGGTTCCTAAAGGAAAGGTTTGTTAGAAGAAGCCAGGTGAACTTACACGTCTACAAATTTAACTAAACTCAGTGTTTCAGCCACCTTTCGTAGATTTTCCCTGAATAGCTGCTTTTCCCAGTAACCGACTCTCCCGCTGTGTCACCGTCTGACCTCTGGGCTGAGGTGTATCCTGTCTGGTCATATTTTTTTAGGGTTCTGTGATGGCCACCCCATAATCATTACGCTTCCAACCACAGTCAGTAATTTAAGACCCAGATTAAAAAGGACATATTCCTCATCAACCAATATTTGGAAAATGTATGTATTAAATGGACAACTTATGTCCAATTTCCATCTGTTCTTTGTGTCCCATTTTCTTCCTGGAAGATATATGATGAGCTGGGTTTCAAAATAAGCGGTAAGACTTCCAGTCTTAGACGGAGCCAAGATCCTAGGCCTTTTTGTTTGAAAGTGGGTGGATGCAGGAGCAAGACAAAAATTCCAAAAATACTTTGCTTCAGAGAACCTCCCAGGAACTGGCATGCATCTTCCCCGTTTGGACACTAGGGCCCACTAGGAAAGTGCGGTCACTTCGTCGGAGAGTGACAGTAGCCACTCAGCCCTGCAAACCAAACGAAAGAAAGAAAGAAATAGAACGCAGGGAATATGAAACAGGCGCGTGCGTTCCCCACTTCCATCCGCCCAGCGTTAAGGAGAAGTCCCAGACTGTTGCAGGTCCCAGTCTGAAGACTCTCCCCTTTGACCTCCAAAATGAAAGGGTGGGGAAATGTGTGTTTCGGTCTCATTTGTGTCAGAGGGGTTCCAAAAGGAAAATGAGGCATCCTGCTCGTTAGGAGGAACATCTACTCCATCAGCTGTCCCCTGGGAAGGGGTCACCTTGCCTTATTTGCTCTCTAGAGCTGGCAGCCCGGCCGCTCTGCGCTGGCGAAGGCCGATGCCCGGCCACTTCCAGCCGCCCACTGGGTCCCGGGCATCTCTGCAGGTGTACGGGCCGCAGCCCTAGGCCAGGCTGTCCCTGCCTTCCCCAAAGGTCTTGGAGCCCTTCTGCCGCCCAGATGGTTCCAATTTGAGGCCTCCACTCGGTGCTGGAGCTGGATTGAGTTTCTTCCCTGAAACCAACAAGACCTGCTCCAGCATTTTGCTTGGATTAAAATATTTGTCCCTTTTTTCACAGGGCCGAAGGAGGACTCCCGAAGCCTCCGAAGGAAGGAAATCATTACAGGGCCCTCCAGAAGTGGGTCATGTGAGACAGCTGCTCATAGTTTAAGAGGAAGAAACACGGGACCTCAAACCCGGAGCCCGACTCTTTCAAACTGCTTGTGAGCAGCCCAAGAAAAACATCCTTCTCAGCCTTATCTGATAACCAGCATCTGTAATGGTCTCATTGTGCGCTCGGGGTCCTTAGAGTTTGCACCTCCGTCCCAGAGCTGACAAGAAGCCGAAACAGAGCACAGCGACGTTCACCAAGGGGATTTAATCGTTTGTGTTAAAGCTGATATGGCCCATTAGGGGCTGTCGTTTTTATAAACAACGGAGACACGTTACCCTCCACTTTGGTGGAAAGTCGTTCCGCGCAGGACCTGCAAACATTCAGTAACGATCTGTGGAACATGCAGGAAGGACAATTAAGGCCCCCCTGAAAAGTCTGTTTTCCTCGCATGTTTGGTTTCTTGCTAAATAAACTCATAAAGATCATACACGTGTAAGCATATGCTTACGTTGTAAAAAAAAATACCTTGTGTGTGCATTTCATTAAAAAACATCAAAAGACAGACGTCGTGTAAGTGTTTTTGGTTTCTCCATAAGATGGGAAATATCAGAAGTGATTAGTTAAATTAAGAGCTTGGTTCCTGTTCTTCAGTTCATATTGTAATAATAGAGCGGCCACGATTTTACGGTGTTTTAGAGAACATAAGACTTGACAGCTTGCTGTGCCGTTAAAGGCGCAATGACCACTTTTGAAAGCTGTAAATAAAAAGGTTTCTATGAAATCCATTTCTTGCAGAAATAGAATGTTCTGCTGCAATTCAGGTCTTTTTGGAGTTTATTTCTGTAATTGCAGCCGACACTGGGCAGAGACAGAGGTGAGGAGTTGGACCCTTTTTAAGACTAACGGGAAGGACTCGGGAGACGAAATCTACTTGGCTCTCTGACTTTGTAAACGGAATTTGCTCACTTTCTGTCCCGTTTCTTTCAAAGACAAATGACTCCTTTCTCATAGGTTGTAGGTGTAGCTACACCTCCCTAACATTTCCTCCTGGGCCCAGAGGGAAAGGCAGGGGTTGGGGCGGAGTGGGGGTCCAGATTCAGGTTACTCTTGTTATTCACAGAAACTCGAAAGCCCCAGTGACAAGGTTTGAGACGTCGCCTCAGGCAGAACTTGCTATCAACGAAGGCCAGGAACAAAAACATTTAAAAGCAGATTACAAATCCCTCCTCACAAAGCAAAATCAAATCACTGATCGATAAGTGCAGCTGGGTTTAAATTGTTTCCTGAAAAAGGCTTTACAAACTTTTTTGAATGAGAGGCTGGAGGCTGAACCTTTCATGCAGTGGAGCAAGCCCCTTCTGGAAAAGCCTTTCGCATCTCTTTCCCGCGAAGCCCCTCTGGGGGTGAGCCGGGCTGTTCTCTTCCTGCTTAGCACGGGCCCCGCGGCTGGAAAGGCTGACAATGTGGTTTCCACGCGAGGAAAGATGTTCTTTGATGTCTGTTAGGCGCTGGAAGATATTTTAGCTCCCAGTCCCCACAGCAGAGCTGCCTTCCCCGTGGTCATCTACAAACTCTTTGTGAAACGCCCAAACTGGGTGGCTATTATTGCTATGAAATCAACTTGGAATCTAAAGAAAAAGGAAAAAAAAAAAAAAAAGGCCCCAGACTCTAGGGGACTGAAGCCACAAAAATGTGCTGGGTGGCTTCAGCTGGCTAGATCAAGGCTGTGTGCAGGACGTGGACAGGCGCCTCCCCGCATCAGCCTGACTCAGACGCCGCTCTCTTTTAGCGACTGAATTCAAGCAGGGCTTTTAAAAACAAGGGGAGAGAGAAAAGAGAGAAAACCCATGAGCAAGTAGTGTTCAATTTAATCACATATGTTCCAAATGGCATCGAAGTAAGCAAAGAGGGTTCTGGTACATTTTTTAATGATTTCATGATCGCCAGACGAGAATCGAAAAGACTGTCCAGATGCCATTGGAAAGACAGGAACATAAGATTACATTTTAATAATAATAATAATAATAATAATAATAATAATAATAATAATGCTGCAAATGGTTCCCTGCCCCTGTAAACAGCCGTGACCAACTAACACGATCTTTGAAGTAAGGCCTGTTTTGCGAATCAGTTTATAAAAAAGGAAGGTTGAGATTAGGTAGAAAAATTTGCTCTTGGCCTGGCTCTCTGCTTCTCTCTGTGAGCATCACGCTGCTGGGGAGGATTGTCATTTTAGCAGACGAATAAATGGGGGTAGAAAGGGGGTGGGGGCTGCCCGGAGGGGGCCCCTCTGACAGCCGAAGCCACGTGCACAAGCATGAGTGGCGGGCGGGATGTCCCGTCCCAAGAAGCCGGGCTTGGGTTGCAGACCTGCTCCTCCTTCCCCATCACACTCACCTTGAAGCAGCACACCTGCACCATTACGAAGCCCTGGCCCCTCTTGCCTGAAGGAGGCTCCTCCTTCTCTGAGGTTCCCTGGTGGCTCACGGGGAGATGACTTATTTCCTGCCTGGGAAGTGGGTGCTTTGTTTCTTCACGGCTGTGTGTGCGTCATCTTCCTAGGAAGACTAAGTTCCCTGAAGGTGAGAATGACAGCATCTCTATATGCCTGCTCAGGGCTGTGAGGTCCCAAGGCACAGTCAAAATCAGCCTATTACCGGATGGTAGGTGATGAAGCTGAGAATAGCGGCCCAATGAACACGCCCAGGAAAGGCACACGAAGGTTAAAATCCTACCGGGGACTTGAAGCCTGTTTAGAGATAGGACTTCCGTGAGCAGCCCTCGACGCAGCCTCTGTGTATGGAATGATGGAAACCATCAGCCTCTTCAGCAAAGACAGCATCCTTTTTACAGCACGTTTCTGTTCCCCAGAAGTCTGCTGAGAGTGTGAACTTCAACCTCCCCATCCGTGCATCAGTCTGTCCGTCCTTCCATCTGCCACGGGACTCCGGGAGAGGCTCCCAGCCACGCATCCCTTTCACTCTGTTGGGCTAAGACCTTCATTATCGAAGTACCGGAGTTGTTATGCAGAACAGACCATTCTCATCTCCCTGTGGTGTGACAGTTACTTCCAGAGGTTCAAGTGTATTCCTTCTGTGGGACGAGTGCTAAGTGTCATCTGAGCATTCACGGAGCCAAGAACATTTCTCCAGCAATACCTTTGTTTCCAAACGTCATGATCTCTCAACACAAAAATGTACACGAACACAATAAAAATCACGTGGATACTTGGGTTTCATAATCGAAAAATTTTAATGGATCCTTGCAAATTAGGATCTCAAAATTCTAACAGCATCCATTGGTCTTTTCACTTACAATTCTATAATTTTACAAAAGGGAGCTATTTCTTGTATCTGGAAATGGAAACAGACACACAATACAGAGGCGTGTTTATTCCGCGGAGGGTTGGTCACCGGGCTGCCCAGGCACCTCAGAACTTTCGCCTTAGTTCTCTGTGTGGCTTGTGAAAGCAAGGCTCTTATCCGTTAACCATCCCGGTTAATCGATGTGTCACCGAAGTTCTCTTTGCATGTTGTACAAATCACACTGTACAGAGCCAAATTAACCTTTTTTGTTCGAAAACAATTCACTGGGTGCCTAATATGTGCAGATACAAGTGACGGAAAAGCTACCCTTAAACATGCTAGTCTGTACGTGGTCCTGGTCAGCGTTCCTTGCTCTGTCGGTAACCGGAGACACAGTCAGGGGCCCCTGATGACTGCAGCCCAGGCTGCTCATATACATCCACCAAGAGGGGAATGGAAATTTAAAATGGAAATTAGCGCTTGGCTTTTTTCCCCTCCGTGTATGTCAGATAACTGTTTATTTTCCGCTAAGTTATTGTGCTTGGAGGTCCTGCCGGCAGAGGCTGAACACACATCATTATAACATGTCTCAATTCTAAGCACCTTTGGTCTGGGTGACTGGCTTTAAAGTGGCTTCAGCGAGGACATACAGGAAGCCAGAGGGATGGAGATGGGGAAACTCGGGGACCACAATGCCTGGCGACCCCTGGAGCGATCCCCCCGATGGAGAGTCTCTCCTTCCTCCATCTCTTATTCCCTGGCTCATCTGCCTTGTTCGCCACGATCTCCACGCAGACAGACCCCGTACCCGCAGCTGCCCCAGCTCCCTTTCACTCTCAACTTGCTTCTTCTGATCTGGAAACTTTTCCTCGTGTCTTTCAGTCACCCTAGAGTCTCCCCAAACTGTCAACTTTTACTGCTTCCCAAAGAAAAATTTTAAGGTGTTCATCCTCACAACAGTCCTGTGCTTCCGTGTCCACCCAAACTGAAAGGTCCTCTTGCTCTGGAAGGTGTGCAGGGTCTGCAGGCTGCCGGGGGCTGCCGGGGGGCTGCGAGGGTTGGGGGGTGTCTCTGATGCTGCTGCCCAGCCTCCAGGCAGCTGCCACTCCCACGACTTGAAGCCCCTTCTGGGGCCGCCCCTGTGGGAAGACCACACAATCACATCACACCTCTCCCCCTCTGTAACCTCAGTTACAGAGCACGTTCTGGATTTTTGGGACAGTCCTGCTTTCAGACAAGTTCATGATTTGTTGTCGAACCAATAGCATCTGAGCGCCTCTCCTCTTGTAGGACTTTCTGCCTGTGAAATACACTCGCAGGACAGGCAACCAGATCAGGGTGGGGTTCCATGGCTAGATTTTGAGTTCAGGAAAGCAAGTCACTGCAGGAATTGCCAAAATAAACCAGAGTATGGATTTTACTGGGGCAGTGACCTCTGAGTGGGGTTTTTCTTGTTTTCTCTGTATTCCAAGATGCCCGTGACGTTTCTGGAACGAATGGCGATCTATTGTGCTTAACAATGCAAGATGGGGAGTGGTGTTGTGTCACCCTGTCCAGGGGCGATTCCTGCCCCCATCCCTTGGTGCTGGCTTTAGGACTTTGAGAGGTTGACCCTCTCCAAGGTCCCCACGGGTCCAATCTGTAAAACTGCAACAATATCTACTGCATAAGGCTGTGGTGAAGATTGAGGAACAGATATAAGGAAATCTGTACTGTGCCAGGATCAAAAGTAAGCCTTAGCTGTTATATTATTGTAAGCCTTAGCTGTTATCTTCCATACGTTACATTTAAAAAAAATAACAAAAACTCAAAAATGTATGATCACCTCATGATTATTGTACCTCAAATTCTCATAATCTTGATCACTCCTTTGGATTAAGACAGCATGGCAGAAGGTCCAACTACAGTGTATAAAACAGACCAATAACAAGGCCCTACTGTACGGCACAGGGAGCTATGCACAATATCTTGTAGTAAACTATATTAAAAAATATGAAAGGGAACACATATGTGTGTATAACTGGATCACTATGCTGTGCACCAGAAACCAACATGACATTGTAAATCGACTTTACTTCAATAATAAGAAAAAAAGACCTGGTTCTGTGCTTAGGACCTTTTTCTGGAAGGACCCACACAGATTCGTTGACAGTGGTTTCTTCTGGGGAAAGGAGTAGGTTGGGAAAAGGAAGGGAAACCTTTCTTTATCTTTTGTATGTTTCAGGAGAATCTGGCTTTTAGCCTCACATGGGTGTGTATTTCACTTCGCAGGGTCAGACATGAACGCGGAAGTGGACGTGCACTTTTCAGGTCAGCTATTCAGAGCACAGGATTCTGAGACAAGAGTGATATAAATGATGGCGCACCGGGGACATGGAGGGGACTCACTGTGCCGCTGGAGCTGTTCTGGGCCCCAGACCCCACCCCTGACCTCCACGTGCCCTAATGTAGAGAACACAGCACATAGGATCGGTACGCAGTCAGACCTGATGTCTGGATCCCGTAAGCTGTGTGCTCTTGGGGAGCGGCTTGACCTCTCTGTGTAGCAGTTTCCTTGCTGGAATTTTTTTTTTAAGGAGGATCACTTAAAAATGATCTTCCTTTTAAAAAAATAGCCGGTGAGGATATTTTTCGTGCCTCCATTTCTCCACATCCACATGTGTTGAGAATCTTACAGCAGCTCCGTTGTAAAGTGAGACGGGGAAAGTCAGGAAATCTGGTCTTCCTTCACCTCTCCCTGACCCCTCGTCCAGTCTCCTTGTGAAAAAGATTTTTTAATTTAAAAACGTGCTATATCTGCGAGCGTTTGGTCCCTTTCTCTCTCCCTTCCTTCTCTTTTTCTTTCTCTTTCTCTGCCCTTTCCTCTCTGTTCGTGTGTATCTTAAAGCCACCCAAAGGGCGCACTCCCACCTGATCCAAACTTTTTTTTAAACAAACAAACAGAACTCCCCATCTGGAAATTTTCCCTCGGAGTCCAAGCCCTTGGTGGCCGGGCTACTCTTCTCTGAGTCTGTCAGAATGGAGGTTCAGAACTGCTGTCAGAAGCCGCTCTTCCCTCTAATCCAAGGAAAAGTAACGGTTGTTTCTTTTTAATTCTAGGCTGAGTCATCACGAAGCAATCAGCTTTCCTTCGTGGCCTTCCTCTGGGCAGTTTTAACGTTAATTGGGGATTCAAGGACTTGTCCCCTGTGCCTTCTGTGGATTCTCCAGGACACGCCCAGCTCTGCACGTTCTAGGGAGGGTTTGGTCGGTGCACAGTGTCCGCCCTGCTCTCTTTTGCTTCTATTTTGAGGATGAGAGTAAGAAGTCGAGCCCAGGGGACCCAGAAGAAACCTTGGGCATTTCTCACCCTCCCTCCCTCATCTTCTCTTATTTCCAGTCTCTCCAGCACACGCTCCCAACACCCAATAGAATGTGTCTCTGCTCCCTGAAGGCGCTTCTCGACTTACTGCCACACAGTGATCCCATATGCAAGTTACCAAACGTGTTCTTGGACAAAGACATCAAGGCTGCCCCCAAATAATAGTAATTATAATAAACAGAGGTGCCTGGAAAAGACTAGGGTGACAGTAGCTCCTCCTAAGCCTGCAGCTTTTCTTACAACGGCTTCATTTAGGGGCACAGTGACAGCTGGCGTCTCACCTCTGTCTGTCCATCAGCCCAGAGTTCATGCTGCGAACACCGAGCCCCGCGCTTCACAGAAACAGACTCCCCTCCCATCCCTGCTCACCGCCGACTACCGCTAGCTTGGGGTCATTGCGCTCTTTCAGGCCTCTGCTAAAAGCAGCAGGAAGTAGCCGATCTCCATCGTAATTCACCATTTCCGCACCCACGTTCCCCTCGAACTGAGACCGGACTGGTCTGTGATCTGGCTCCCAGGTCATCGCCAGGGACCGTTTGTCATCCACGGGACGGCTCGCCAGCCCTCTGGCCTGCAGCTTCTGAGTTCTTGAAGCTGGCGTCCACCATGAAGACCGGGTGTGTATTTTAGATACCTCTGGTGCCAAATTCTGTTTTATTTGGACGTGATGCACATGTGTAAAAGACACCCAAAGGGAAACTGGGTTAAATTCCATAGGCAGTTGTATGTAAAGTCCGCAGGTAGGTGACACAGGGCTGGAGTGTCTGACCAAATAAACCAAAAGACGACAGCGTTTTGAGGTCCCTGAATTGCCGAAGAAGTCAGATGTCCAGGTGGCCAAAACCTCTCGGCCCCTAAAGCCACTGCTGGGCCCTCAAAAGGGCACAGGAGGAAGTGAGGTGTGAGGGCCCGGGAGTGTCTCTGCTGCTTCATGGGCTCCCCCAGGTGGACTGACAGCGCCCGCGCCTGTGAGCACACACGAGTGTGCGCGCTCACACGCACGCTGTGCTCATGGCAGGGCGGGTCGTTTAGGATTTTTTATCCATGAGTGACCACTGAGAATTTCCCACCTGTCTCTTTCCAAGTCTGGGGGCTGTTTTTACAGGTGCCATGTGTTACCGGTTTGCTGGGCTCCCTAAAAAGTGGCAGCACAGATGTTTATTGGGTCCTGGTTCTGGAGGCCAGGATGGCAGCAGGATTGGGTCCCGCTGGAGCCCTGAGGCAGGTCGGTTCCAGCCCGTCTCCTGGCTTCCGGAGGTTTGCTGGTATCTCTGGCCTCCTTGGCTTTTAGGCGCAGCGGCGTCTCTCTGTCTTCATGTTCACATGACTTTCTCCGTGTGTGTGTGTGTGTGTGTGTGTGTGTGTGTGTGTGTGTGTGTGTGAGTTTCCCCTGCAGAGCGCCGTTTCCATCACTCCCCAGGCTAGTTTAGACCAGTGTCCTACGTACTCTGACAACCTCTGAGCCTACGTTATAGCACATACGTCCGTTATAGCTAAATGCAGGTGTAGTTGTACATGGAATTATTTCACTAATCCTTGTCTCCACGGCCGTACTGTAAGCTCCTGGAAGGAAGGCGGAGGATGACTTCCTCTGCTGGGCAGCCTCTGTGATACCTGCTGGTCCCACCACCTGGGACTCACATGCCTGCAGGATTCCCCCTCCTTAGGTGAGAGCCGAACTCACTGACTCACACTCACAGGATATGATCGAAGGTGCAGAGGTGGTTTCTGAGATTAGGCGACAGGAAGGCCGTGGCTTCCATCTTGGATGCTTCCTCCTGGGTCTGTTCTTCTGGGGGAAGCCGGCTGCCAGGTCTGAGGCCACCCTGTGGAGACAGAACCTCAGAGTGAGCATGGGAGCCGGTGCTCCGGCCCCTTTTGTGATTCAAGACGGCCGCAGCCTCAGCAGACAGCTCGACTGCAACCTTGCCGGAGACTCTGAGCCAGAGACACCCTGGTAAGCCTCGCCTAGACTCCTGAAGCCCAGGAACTGTGAGAAAATAAACGTTTGTTGTGTTGAACTGATAAGCTCTAAGTTACTTCATGGTCCAGCCACAGGTGAGTCACCCACCCACTCATCCTACCTCCCGGCACCTGTCTGCACAGAGGCGGCGTCCGTGAACGCCAGTTGAATGAATGATGTATGAAGTGATGGGTCCTCTGATCTGGAGCTCGTGTGAAGCCCCAGGCTCTCTCTGTCTTGAGCTCTTCATTATGAAAATGAGTTATTATTTATCTGAAAATGGGGATTAAATCTAGTCTCCTGCAAGCCAGTGTCTCATAAACTATATGAGTTGGCACAAACATTGGATTTACTTAATTCTTTGTGTTTTCTATATGTTCTGGGAGTGAGCTGGGGCCCAGGTGGTTTTGTTTCCTGTGAAGGGCGGCCCTGCGGTCAGCACGCCCTCCGCCGCCTCAGCTAAGTGGCCACTTACTTTCCATACTTCAGTGTCCACCACGTGATGTGTGGTCGGGGCGCACATGTGCTTTCAATGAAAACCCTGGGAGTGGCTATTTAGCATTTAAAAGACCCTAATCAGACAGCCACACTCCAGGGGTGATTTGCTGTAAGGTGGGGGACTTTCATCAGGAACCCACACCCCAGAGGCAAAGGTTTCAAATCTTGTGGTCTAAACCTGCTCTCCGGGGTCTGACAATTAGCACAATAGATGCTAAAAACGAGTTCTCACTGGTTCTGTCCAATGAGCAGCATCTAAGTTTGTGGTTGATGTGAAGGACTGGGGGGATCTCCAATACCCTTGTGTCAACAAGGCTCTGGAGTGGTTTGAGCCCTGGTCTCCACTGAGGAGGACTCTCTCTCAGGCTGGTGGGGCTGCAGGGAACGCCACGTGTTGGCCACAGTAGAACCTCTCACTCAGAGCTGAGGACAGAGGACAGGGACTTCCCTAAGCTCTATGATAGATATATTTTTTCATCCTGAGTTTTAATAAGCGTTTTGTGTGAGTCTTGTTTTCTGTGGACCAAAGGATTGTGGGCAGGAGACAACAGCATTTCTCTACCTTCAACCACTGGCTGCCGCTCAAATTTGCCCTAAGGCCCTGACGCTATGTTGAACCACTGAATTGTCTTTGGTTAGTTCACAAAAATGAGCCTGGGGATGGCCTGCTGGAACCGCAGGGTCACCTGGACCGCAGTCCGCTCCCCGAAACAAGGCACTCTGTCAATGCTTTAATGACTGGTGACTTTGGAAAAACAAATGAATTCTGATTTAACTGACTCAGCTTGCCCTTGGTTCGCTCAGATGGTGAATCCTGGTAGGGATTTATTTGTAAGAAATAACTCAGATTTCCATGGCTTCTTCTGTCTCTGTCTTTGTGCAAGACCTCAGCTTGACCCACTGACCTCCTGGCTGACCATGGCCCTCAGTCACGTCCACTGCCCACTGCACATCCTCTAGCCATGGGCCGGGTTAGCTGCCCCTCTGAGCACTGGTTGTGTGGACACCTCCGGGTGCCTGTGTCTCAGGGAGTCTCTCCCCATTTGTAGTTTGAGCTGATCACAGCGAGTCAGGGTTGGGAACTCACCCTTGATGGGAGAAGAGGCAGAAGATGGTCTTGTCTCTCATCTCTTTTCCATCCCTTCCCCAGGGAACATCACACGGAGGGCACAGACCTCTGCCCCCGCCTTCAGCCCAGCCAAGTCCACGTGCAGCTTGGCTCTGCTTCATCTTCTCCTCCTTCCAGTCGCCAAACATCCCCAGATAACCTGGACCCTCCCCAGAGACACAGCCCAGGCTCACGCTGACATCTCTGCCCCTTCGTTAGTCTGATTTGATTGGCATGACTCTAAAAATATCAGGTCCAGAAGTTACACAAAGATAGAGAATTTTCACCTTAGTTTTTCTTCATGACAAAGAGGTTTTTTCCAATTCCTTCTTCTTTCAGCTTCTGCAGTGTGGACTTGAACTCTTGAGAAGCAATGACCAGCTCGTATCATGAATTAACCTGATGTGGAGCAGAGAAAGTTTCCTCCAACATGTACCATAATAACCCAGAAAAGGGCCACTAAGATTTGACATCGGTTTAGCCCTCTGCTGAGTCACCAAGTGGATTAACACCACGGACAAGTATGAACCCAAGAATGTGCTGGAAAACAGCTTCTCCGAGATGTATTGGGAGAGAGCCGTGATAACAGATTAACAGATTCTGGCCAACAGACCCAATATTCTGTTGTTGGACAAACTTAATAAAACAGAGATGCTCATTGCTACTGTGTTCCTCCTACACAGAACTATCCCGAGAGCATGTGCAGAGAAGGTAAATATGTGGCTTTGACAGAAGAGCTGGAATGGAAGCAGGAACCGAGGGACCAGGGAAAACCCAGCTATCATTTCTGCACCAAGGTTTCCCAGCTTAAAAAGCTGGACCCTCACTGTAAATGAGCCCCCACTCAGAGACAGAGGCTCTGTATATAGGGGCAATTTTTTTTCCATTTTAATGATGGATAATCAAAACGTGCTTAGCGTCTGTTTATACTTGAAGTACATAAAGGACTATTCATCCAAATAAGAATAAAATAACGTGAAAATTTATCAGGCTGTACACTTAGGACACAGAGGTATGTGTGTGTTTTCTGTGTGTATATTATACCTCAAGTAAGAGTTTTTAAAAATACCAACGTGGGCAATCACAGCTTTCACTTAGACCTTGGTAAGTCAACATGAGCCACATAGATTAAAAAAAATTATTTTATTAAACTGTAGTTGATTTACAATGTTAGTTTCAGGTGTACAGCAAAGTGATTCAGTTACACACATACATACATATATATTTTCAGACTCTCTTCCATTATATGTTAGATCCACATAGATTTTTGTAAGGTGCTCCTTCCGTATGACCTTCTGCAGCACAGCTCCGATTTTTCAATTCCTGGACCGGCTGGTGACTTCAGAGCTGGCAGCCTGGATGTTCCAATAGGATGTGATTTCCCAGCTCTAATAGGCGTGGGGAAAAGTGGCAGCAGCGTTAACAGCAGCCGGGGACTCCATCCTTTAAAAAACCCAACAAGCCTGCTCTGCGTGTCAGCATCACGAAGCCCTGCTGCTGGCCTGGGGGCCAGAGGACAAGCTGGTCGGAGCCTCATCTGAACTGCACGGCGTCTGGGATGCTTGAGACCCTCTGGAAGGCTGATCACTAAGCGCCACTGCTTTTTCCCTCTTCAGTTTAGGTAAATCAAACTGTGGATCTTAGCAGCCATAATTCAACTACTAAAACTCACTGGGTGAAAGCAAATCTGAAGATGAGTGACACTTGAACGCGTTCCAGAATCTTTCCATCCGGAGCAGATCCAGACCAGCCTGCAAGGGGAGGGTGGCCCTGACTCAGAGGCTGTCCTACCCCTCAGAAGCAGAGGATGCCAGTGTCACCCTGTCTTCACCCTGCGAGCAACAGCGAGCACCCGCCTGGGGCAGGGATGGGGCGTCCCCAGCAGACTGGACAGTCTCACTTTTCTGCCCCATCCTGTCATGCTAGAGATGTGACGCAGAAAGCTGAGTGAAACGGGGCCCAGAGAGTCGAAGCACCTCACCTGCCCATCGTGGCTGGGAGTGAGGGGGGAAGCCGGCCCCCGGGCCTGCTGAGTGGGTCGGGAAGCCCCTGAGGGTGCCTTTTGTTTCCTTCCCACCTAATTCACACAATAGAGGCTACCTGTGGATATTTTGCTCTTCTACATCTCAGGGAAGCCCCCACCGGTGCCCAACCTTGACCTTGATGTAACCCCCAAAGAAAGCAGAGCCGCTTGAGGAGGAGAAGAGCTCCATGTCCATAAAGAATCTCCAGGTCCCTCACTCACAGCGCTTTTTGGACCTTTAATTCTATCATAAGGGCTACCAGGTTTTCCTCACATACTTCATTGTTACCAAAATAAAGTTTTCTGTTGCAACTAATGTCCTTTTTAGATCCTCTCTACAAAATAAAAATGGATTATGAAAAAGTCAAGCCCTTGGCTGGACCTTTCTTAGTCTTGTTTACACAATGTCAAATGAAGTCAGATCTAATTCTTACAGAATGAGATGGGCCCAAGTCCTTCCATAAAAATAGATTTTTCAGGGAAAATGGGAAATGGACAATTTCCCGAAGAATTTCATACAAAGAAGGGCTCTCTTCTCATTGAACGATGACCTGAGATTAAGCACTCCTGCATTCTGCCTTCTTCCCCTTGTTAATGAATTAGAATACACAATTGACTTCAGATTAAATAAAGCCCTCATAAGCATCCTTCACGTCTTCGTTACCAGTCGCTTGCGCTTTGTAAAACTGGATTTCCATTCAAATGGTCTCATGCCGACATGGGAGCTGACTGTGGCTGCTGGAGGCCCAGCTGGGAAGCAGGCTGGGATCCGGCCCAGCCTGTGGCCAGCGTGGCCAGCACAGGTGGTGGCCATGGGGAAACCGGCTCAGGCAGCTACAATGGGGCAGCCGGGGTGGCAAAGACCTCAGGGCAGACACGAATCCGGGGCCAGGTCCAGCTGGACCAGAGGGCGGGTTGTCCGCTCAGGTGACTCCGAGATCAAGGGCTCCTGACGCCAGATTCTTGAAGTGACTCACACAGCCCTTAGCTGGTCTTCCTTGTGTCCCAGGCTGATGTGGGTGTGTCATCCCCCCCTGTGACTCCTGGGCTCCTGTCTGGATTCTCAGGGGATCCTCTAGACAGTTGGGACCCCAGACAGTTCCTCCCTTAGCAGGAGGCTAGGAATTCTTTCTCAGGTGGAAGGCAGGGGCCTGGACTAACCCTCGTAAGGGATTTTTGCCTCGTGATTCACTAGTTGTATTGAAAATGTAAGAACACAGTGTGACACGATTCATTCTTTTCTAAAAGTGACAGATTTCAGAATGACTAAATAATTCCTAGCATCACTTTTTTCTCCTAATATTAGTATCATGTGTGGAACCTGGTATTTTGAGACTTTCCATCACCCATCTGGTTCCCCAGGAATCTTTGTAAAGTGCAAGTACTTTAAAAAGAAATAGAAAGAAAGGAAAAAGGAATGTCTCAAAAGATACACTTATGTCCCTTTTGCCAGACAAAATGTTTTCTAGGATTATCAGCAGGCCGTTGTGAATTAAGCATCATTATCTCTTCTTAACAAGTTATCGTTTATAAGTTAAATATTTCAGCATAATTGATGTCTCTATGCATTGCTTAGATTAGGGGTGAGTGTTTATCTTTTTTGCTGCAGACTATCGGGGAATCCTTAGTGAAACCACACGTAAATTAGGTCGAAGTGAACCCGAGTGGTTACACTGCTGGGGGAAAGGGAATTCCTTCTCACTTCTGCTTGATTGGAGTCGATCTCTGCTTCTGCTCTGCTTGTGAACCACCATTAGCTCATCAAGGATCATGTGATCTCAGTGGACCCAGGTCATCCCTGGGGACACCTGTGCCAGTGGGAGATCCCTTGGCTCCTCCTTTCTCCTCGGACGGGGTGGTCACATGCTCTTGAAAGGTCACTCACTTCGACAATGCTGTACTTCTACTGTTAGAGAATGATGGTACCCTCTCATCTTCTGATCCGGAACTGTGTTCTGCGTGACCACACGAGTTCTGCAGGGCATTTTATCGACTGGGGTTAAACTCCAGGTGTTTTTACAGAATGATCAAAATGTTTTGCCATGTTATGAACCTGTGTGATGATGAGAGTGTGGAAACCTGCCGTCTTCTCCCTTCTCTCCCTCAGCTTCACTTCTAGAGATATTCTTGTTCCCAAGTTCATCAATTACAGCCCTAGGCGGTGAACAGTGTGCGAGTAAACACTTACATGTAGGGGCACTCATGGTTATCGCTGCAAAGATCCTGAATAAAATATTGGCAAAGGGAAATGGCAGTATATTAAAAAGAGAGCTCATAGCGGGGAGGGTGTAGCTCAGTGATAGAGAGCATGCCTAGCACACACGAGGGCCTAGGTTCGATCCTCAGTACCTCCATTAAAAAACAATAAATAAACATAATTACCTCTCCTAAAAAAAAAAAAAAAGAAAAGAAAAGATAAAAAGAAAGACCAAATGGATTTAATTCCCGAATGCAATAGCAGTTCCATGATAAGAAATCAGTTAATATAATTCACCACTCTGCTAAGTTAATCACCAATCATTTGTTGATCTGAATAAAGGCTAAAACACGTCTGAAAGATGATATCCAATCCTGAGTTATAAAAACGCCTTCCTGTATTGAGTCTAGATCTATACTTTCTTAACATGATCAAACTGCACACGTGCACACATACACATATATTCGTTCCAGCATCTGTGTCATAGAATGCTGCTTTGCGGTAAAACCCCCAAAGAGAACTATTTCTCTGAAAGTCGGTACCAGGTCAAGAGTCCCCATTATCATCAATGTTGTTTATTTTGTTCTAGAAGTAACATACAACTGTACACAATTGTACTTCAATTTTTAAAATATCATATTGTAAAATAAATGCATACATGAATAAAAAATTATAATTTAAAAAATGTTCCAGAAGTACGAGTCAAAGGAAATACAATGACAAGAAAAGAGCTGTAAGTAGTGGAAAGAAGGAGGCAACACTTTTATTATTTGCAGATGATATGATGTGATTTGATAGAATGATAAGATGAGATGATATAATTTGCAGATTGATATGATATGATATGACCTGGGAAACATCATGAGAGTTAAATAAAATCTTATTTAAAAGCAAAAGAAATAGGTGGCCACTCACAAAAGAAAAAATTAATAGTGTTTTTTCATACAAACATAAGAGAGAGTGGGGGGAAGAGGGGAGGCAACACTTTATTTGTTCAACACACTTTTTCTTGAGAGCCTTTAGTGCTGAGCACCGGGGACAAAGACGTCCTCATTCAGGATCTTGTTCTCTGAGAAGCTGCCCTGCCATTAGAGGGAAGACGCAAAACAGAAATATAAATGTATAAATAAAGACTTTCAGAAGGTGGCAAGGGCCGTGATGGAATTCAAGAGGGGAAAGTGATGGGACCCTGGAGTTAGAGAGGCGGGGGCCGGTGGTTGGGGGAGCCCCCTGTTACCCAGAGGGGTTTGGGAAGGCGTCTCCTAGGAGATAAGATCTGAGCTGGGACAGGAGGAGTGAGATGCAGCTCACCAGCAAAGAGCCAGGGGGAGGAGCCTGAGGGAAGGAGCCTGAGGGAAGGAGCTGGGCGCCTTATAGGGGCGGTGAGGAGGCAGGTGGGAGGGCTGGACCTGGGCAGCATCACACAGAAGGCCCGCCTGCAGGAGATGGAGACGTGCTCAGGGCTTCAAGGGGCAGCACTGCTGATGGGACTTAATGTACTGCCGAAACAGGTAACTCCAGCGGATACGCAGAGACGGGACTGCGGGACCTGTGGGTGGAGAGAGTCCTCTTCCACCCAGGTGAGGGGGCGCGGGGGGCTGGCAACCGGGAGGCGAGTCGGTTTGACACATATTCCAGATTCGGGAAGAACCACCAGGGCTCCAACAGATTGATGTGGGAGATGAGTAGGAGGAGAAACGGGTGTAACCTGGAGATTCCGCTCACAACAGAAAACAAACAAAAACGGGAAATGTCTAAAAATAAATTAGACAAGAAACATCAAAAACCTATGTGAAGAAAACGATAAAAATCTGCCGAGGGATCGCTGAAAAAAGGAAAGCAGATCTGAAAGTGGGGACACTTAGAGAGGGAAACACGGCAGCCGTTCAAATTGCTTCTCCCCTCGGCCAGCCCAACACTTTTTTTTTTTTTTTTTTGATGTGACAAAATGACACCAAGTTCGTCCAGAGGCGTGAACAGTTATGCTGGGAATAGCCACTGGGAGAGAAAACAGAGTCACCGCAGAAAACAGTCTCTACCAGCTACAAAAATGCAAATAAAATGACAGCGACGAGGGGGCGGGTGTAGCTCAAGGGGTAGAGCGTGTGCTTGCTTTACACAGGAGGTCCTGGGTTCAATCCCCAGTACCTCCTCTAAAGATGAATAAATTAATAAACCTCCTATCACCAAAAAAATAAAATAAAATAAAATGGGGGAGGAACAACAGTAATGAAAACGGGGAGACACTGTTCTGTCAAAGGACCCAACGGGCAGTGAAGAAACAGACTGACATATATGCAAATATTTTCTACATTATGAAAGTGGCAAATCCATGCAGAAAAGTTGGACTAAAAACATATTGTTGGGCTAGTCGACCAGCCCTTTGAAAAGAGGAAGCCGAATCATTCTTTCTCTCCTCACCCAGATAAATTCAAATGAATCAAGGATATAAAGGGGAAGAAATGAACACCTTGTAATCTTGGAGTGAGGAGGACTTTCTTAGGCATATTACGAATATTTGAATCCAGGTGAGGAATAAGGGCCAACTCAGACTCCAGAAATAGAAAAAATTGTTTGTGTGCTGAAGAAGCAAGCAAGCAAGCAAAGGAAACCCCCAAACGTAATAAAATTGAACTCATTCCGTTCTGGAGGTTTAAATCCTATTTGCTCCTGACTTTGAAAGGATATATCCAGCCAAATATTTCCACACTGTTGTGGGTTGCAGTGTGTCCCTTCAAAAGATCTGCTCGAGTCCTAACCCCAGGAACCTTTGAACGTGACCGTATTTGGAAATAGGACCCTTGCAGGTGTAATCAAATTAGGAATGAGGTCATACTGGATGGAGGGGGGAGCCTAATTCAATAACTGGTGTCCTTATAAGAAGAGGAAAATTTAGACACAGACACACAAAAGGAAGCCGGCCCGTGAAGACAGAGGTAGAACTTGGTGTGCTGAAGCTATCATCTAAATGTCAAGGATTGCTGGAAGCCACCAGAAGCCAGGAGAGAGACGCGGGGCAAATTGTTCCCTATGGCTCTCTCAACACCTTGACCGTGAACTTCTGGCCTCCAGCGCTGTGAGAGAGAAAATTGCTGCTGTTTCAAGCCCCCTGATGTGTAATGTGTAATTTGTTATTGCAGCTCTAAGAAACTAAAAGACACATGAATGTCTAATATTAGGGCACATTGAATGTAATTTTGTTAGAACAAAACTCTTCGTCAGTTACATATTGACACATACATAAATACAAAATTGGGAATAACATACATCAAGCAGTAACCGTGGATAACTCTGGAGAGTCAGAATGAAAGGACTTGTGCTTTACCCATATTTGTATGGTCTGAATATTTCACAAGCTGCATGTATTGCTTTTATAATAGAATGAAAGTTTCCAAGAAAGAAAAGGTACAGTGAAAGCCTTCCATAATTCCATCAGCTTGATGGAATCCCAAACCTTCAACTGTATGAAATGAAAGGTCGTGGTGTTGGGGGTGACCACGGGCAGCTAGCCAGCTCAGAGCGCCAGGTGTCTGGCTGCTCATTTCCAGACCCATCTTGGTCCCAGTCTGGCCTTGTGGCCGTGATGCTGGTTGTCTGTGCTGGTTAAATATCCCTGGGGTTGATTCCAGGTCTAGGGGCTGGCTAGGATTCCTGGGATCATGGCTCCCTTCCCAGAATCTCCCAGTTACTTGGCATCCTGTTTCACGGGTCCAGCTGGAGAGACTGGGCTTGAGGAATTTGGCCAACGCCGAGATCTGGCCTCTACCTCTCTCCTCCCCAAACTGCACGGCTGCTGCCGCCTGTCTGCCTGGCTTCCCAGTCCCTCTCCAGAACCGCATGCCCCATGGTCTTAAGAACTTCAGAGTCTCCCCTTTGGGAACTTGGAATCATAAAAGTCAGGGACCGTGAGCCAATCTCAGTGCACATCAGAGTTTGAATTTCTGCAGGGTGTACCAGGACGCGTGTGCAGTGTGTTGTATACTGTACCCTGACTTGTATAAGGAATAGTGTAAATGAATAACGAATGATTACATCTCCGGTCCCACTCTTCTAATGTTTGAGACTCGCTTTCCACGATGTGTTGGTTATTAACTGGATTAATTCCACTGTACTGCTACTTGCCTTACATGCTTATTAAAACTTTACCTTTTTTGGGTACATTTTTATACATAAATCCAAAATCTTTGCTTTATCTATTTAAATTCTTCTTAATGTAACCTCACACTGGGCCTGTCGGTGGCATCTGATCCACTACACCGCAGCGGGCTCAGATAGTTGTTCAACCTCCGCTCAGCAGCCCCAAGTAGCTGACCTTCTAACAGCCCCTCACCAGCAACAGAATAGTAGGTGTGACTTTCATAAGCCACATTAGGCTCCCTAAAACACGGGGAATTCCAACTCTGGACAGCTCACTCTTTCCAACAGAAATACTGGTTTCATAAAGCTTTGTAAATGCTTTCCTACAGTTTCCCGCCACACCCTATTTCATATCCCAGCCTCCGCTCCCCCCCCCACCGGAATCTTCTCCATCCCAGAAAAGCTAAGGCTTTTGTGATGGTTAATTTTATGTGTCAATTGGACTGGGCTAAGGGAGGCCCAGATAGCTGGGAAAACATTATTTCTGGATGTGTCCATGACGGTGTTCTTGCATGAGATTAGCAACTGAGTTGCTGGACTGAAGGAGGTAACTGGCCCTCCCTGGTGTCGGTGGACTTCATCCAATCTCCTGGGGGCATGAATAGAACCCAAAGGTAGAAGAAGGGAGAATCCACGCTCTCCTCTGCCTGATGACTTGAGTTGTGACATCAGTCTTGTCCTGCCCTCGGACTGACACCACTGGCTTCCCTGGCTCTCAGGCCTTGGGACTTGGGTGGGAAAGTGACACCATTTGTTTTCCTGGCCTCTAGCTTGCAGACAGGAGGTCGTGGGACTTCTCAGCCTCCGTAATTGCATGAGCCAATTCCTTATAATACATCTTTATATACATGTATATGTGTCCCACTGGTCCTGTTTCTCTGGAGAACCTGACTTATACACCATTCCACAGCCACGGGCTGAATCCTCCCCAAGACTGTCAGTCGCTCCAACCCACTGCAGCCTTTCTGCCAAGTCCTTGAGCAAGAGGGATGCAGAAGTATTCTGTCATTCACTGGAGTATCAGTGCAAAATCAGAACCACCAAAACATCTCCACGGAGCTGACACAAGGGGCAAGGTGCAGAATGGAAAATCCTGCCCTGAGACCCTCAGAGCCCCCGATAGACAACTGGTTTCCCAGCAGCGAGATTACAGAAAGGAGAGGTGGGATTTATTAGCCATTTCCTTGGCCTGCTGCAACTGACTACTTTTGGGCTCAGCGGACTGCGTTAGGCGCCAGACGTATCTGCACGCTGCCATTTGCGTGTCTGTGTTAAAGTTGACTTAATTAGGAGAGTTTGCCTCAAATAAATGCTTAAACGAATTCTCTTAGTGGAGCAACATTTTTGCCAAGTGTGTATCCTTGTGGCTGGAAAAGGACAGGACATGAGAAGCGTGCAGCTGCTATGCAGTCATGTTTACACGCATTGATGTGCAGCAGGAAAGGAAGACGGGACTGGGGTCGAGCGAACTCCTGTAGGATAAATAGAGATAAATAATTCAGATTCTCATTAGAATAGAGGCGCAGAGCCGCGGTGCGTGGGGGCGCCCTGCCTTTGTGCGAATTGGTATGCAGTGGCCGTGCGGAAGCCGTAGCACGTAATCTAGCATTAATATTAACATAAATCAGAGGCAGGAATTAGCAATATTTCTATAGTCTTATAGGCTAACTGGATTCGCACTATAGTGTTCCATCCTCCTGGGCATTTTGGTAATCGTGTAATAGAAATGTTGAGGTAGTTGAGAGATTCTTTATATTACTCAGTGAAAGGATCTTTAACACAATGTCTTTAGTAGACAGTTTTGATAGAATGCGTTGAACAAAAAGAAATATGCCTATTTTGGTAATACGGGTATGTTTCATTAGCTCAGCCTGCAGCGATGTGACATTACATTCTGAAAGGAATACAATTAATAACAATGAGAGATTTTGAGCTCTCAGAGAGTCGCTGGAGGAGCTAAGCGCGTGTCAGGGCAATTAAGCGGAGGCACGGCGTTACCTTTGTCTGCACACCCTAAACATCCCCGTGTCAATGTGTTGAATAGTTATTTCTCTAGTGTAGAATTTGTAATTTGTTTTGATGGTTCCCATAATTCAGACCAGTGTTATAAAAAGTGATTTTTTTCCTCTTTTTTATGCAGGTAAGAACAAAAAAATCTTTTAAAATAACTGGCCAGTAGAAATGAACATTTCTTTGGGTGGGCACAGCTTCCATCATTCTGTAAGGGGACAGGTGACCGCGAGAGAGGCACACCTGGTAATTGTTCGGGACAAAACCGAGCTGAACTATCCCATTGGTGTGGCATAAAGGTATCTTAAAATCCTCAGAAGAGTGCATCGTCCATGCCTTCGAGAACCGCAATCCAGGGGGAAACTGCTGTACTTTGAGACTATTAAAATAATCAGCCAGGATATTATTTTATTCAGTGTTAACCTTTATGTTTTATGTTAAATGACAGTGAAGGTTCTGGAACACGATGATTCCCCTGAGTCCCAGGAGCTGAGATTTCTTTTATCTCGAAAGAGGTTTCATTTCACTCTGCAGTGTGGAAACAGCGCCTGGCTCCCTTCACTGGTCAGTTTTCATAGGCAGAGTGAAAGATAAAAATGGTTGGAAACATACAAACCCTGGTTTTGAAAAACAGATGATGCAGAGGCTGCTGGAAAATCCCATTGGTGTGGGTCCTCCCTGTGCCAAGCTTTCTGAGTCCTGGATCCGCTTGGGAAAGAGGGAGGTCACAGGTGATAGGCAGTGAGGAGAAGGTGGGGAGGGAGGGAGAGGACCCCAGACAGACCCCCACCCGCTATTCCCGCTGCCCCAAATTTATCCTGACGGGCTCTTCCTGGCCAGCATCCAAAGCCCATGTGCTGGCGTCTAGCTACAGAGACTCAGCCTGGGAGGAGTGAAGGCCGACTCCATTTCCACTCATGAGTAATGTATTAAAATTTTGTAGCTAATAAATTCTTAATCTGAGAGGCTGCAGGGTACTTCTTACTTACACGGCGGTTAATGTAACACCAGCCTGGCCGTCGCTCAGGCCGCCTGCTCTTTCCTGGGCTCTTTTCCCAAGGCTTCCGAACACAGTCGGCCAGACCGCCGACTCCCTCTTCCTGTAACCACCGCTGAGTCCCTGCATATATGCAGAAGCACACACCTCTTCAGACAATTAAATCACACCAAACTGCTCAGGGACTGAGACCTGCGAGGGTTCTGTGGGCTGCCCCCCTCCCCAGCTAAGTATTATTGACAAATCCATCAAAGGCAGTGATGCATTGGTTTCCACCTTACCTAGAAGGACATGAGGGCAGTGGTGACATGCTGTCACCGTGGTAACTGCGGCTGAAGTGAACAGCCTGTTAGGATGGGTGACCTCTGTTGGCAGGGAGCCTGGAGATGTAGCACTCGGCCGGCTGCTATGTCACGGGGACCCCAAGGAGCGGCCTGGTGCCCTCAGATTGATTCATTAGGCCCTAAACATATCGATCGCTCCAATTTGCAGGAATTTATTATATTGATATTGGACTGATTAACATTTTGTGCCAGACTGGTTCGATATGTGCTTGTAACAGCTTTTAATGATTAATTGACTTTTATGATTCTATCTCAGGGCTGTCAGTGAGCTGTGAACTGTGGGCAGGCTCGCTTCTGGGCTGTCTCTCAAGTGGTCCAGGGCAGTGATTGAATACCTAGGAAATTAGTGTCCTTGCTGTCTCATTTTATGAAAGATAAATGCTATGACATTTAATGCAGACCTTAGTTTAGAACAGAACGAAGCCGATCATTTTGCAATTTCATCATAAACAGGTAAATATCAAAACTTGTTTAGCATTTTTACAAGTTAAGCACACAGGAACCAGAGGCAAGGTGGGGCAGTCAGCGGGGAGCCGGCAAAAGGCAAAATGAAATAATACGGGCTGGACCGCGCCACATTTTAATCATCACGTAATTTACCAGGGCCGACATCCGAGCCCATTTTTCAGCCCAGAATATACTGCTCTCATTCACTCGGTGCTGAGCCCGGGGCATGCCCGTTTGGCACCGGCCAAAAAGTTAGCATTTACCTTCCCGGCCGCAGGCAGCCCTGCAATATTGCCTGGTGGAGTCGAGGAAAATACATTGACTGATTTGCCAGGAAGGTAAATAGCAGAGGAAACACGGGCTCTCGTCTAATGTGTGCCCCTGACGTGTAATAGGGGGGATATCGCACCCCGCACGGTTTACGTGTTACCGAAAACAACCGTAAACATTATGAAAAAACAGTGGGAGAAGATGAGAGTTTATTGTGCTCTCAAGTGATGGAGCACGGGGCAGGCGGGCTGCGGCTGCCAGCTCACACCTTCCCGCATTCATATTTAAAGCATCCTTCCTTCCTTTCATTTTAATTAAAAGACTTAAGTTAGGGAGAAACTGTCTAAACATCATGTCAAATTATTCATGTTTGTACATAGAAGGAAAGAAATGAAAAGGTTCTCCTGCGCACGGCTCTTTCTTCTTTACTCATTCCGGGTTTTCCTATCAGGTGTGCGGAGAATAAGGACACTTTTTTTTTTGATGTGCAGTTGTCAGTTGCTAATGTGTAACCCAACGTTGCAGATACATATTTTATGGCTTTTCGTCTGGGATACGCTCAAACCATGGCGTTTTTATTTTATCGAGCCCTCCGCAGGTGCAAAGTCCGGGGGTCACTGAGTCAGGTGGAACAAAGACCATCCGGCTGCTTTGCTTACGTCGGGCCAACGCCCGGGCCCCTCTCGACCTCGGCTTGTAGACAAACTACCTAATTTCGTCCCCGCTTGTGTGTGGACCCATGGCTTTGGTTTTGTGATTCCTTCATCCATTGGAAAGCAGAACTTGATTGGCATCTTTTTAAAAATTTTATTTTGAGAATATTTTTTGTCTTGCTTTGCTATTTTGGGGGGGGTAATTAGTTTATTAATTAATTAATGAATTTGATGGAGGGACTGGGGATCAAACCCAGGACCTCATGCACGCTAAGCACATGCTCTACCACTCAGCTATACCCTCCCCAGACTGGCCTCTTGTATGTGGGTATCCACAAACATGCACGCGTGCGCACGCGCACGCGCACACACACACACACACACACACACACAGAAACACACGGGCAGTCTTTGAATGTCACCTGCAAGGTCTGGAGTGCCTTCTCCTCACCCAAATTCCCAATATCCAAGCCTTGCTTGGCACTGGTTGCCGTCGGCTGCGGCGTCATCGCCCCCGCCCTGCCGGGCGCACAGAGCGTAGAAGGGGCAAGAGCGTCAGACACCCTCCAAGGGCCTCTCTCCTGTTTGGAAACTGAGAAAGCAGAAACGTACCTGCTTTTGTTGGATCACAATCCTGAATAGCAAAGGGCGTCTTTAAACATCTGCCCTTCCTTGATTGGCTTTGCACCTTTGTACCTTTTTGGCTACCGTTCACTATTCTGCATTATATTCGTTACCGAGAAGTCTTTTCCAAGCCAATATTTTCCTATGCTGAAGGCTGACTTGGATTCGGGTAGTTAATCGGATCCAGCCCCATGCAAACCCATAATAGACTGTGACACGCCACACAGAGATACCTTCTATGGAGAGGGCTGTGTTTTGTGCCTACGGATCTGATTCTCTCCATCGTGCCGAAAATACCGGGTCCCCAGGCATGGAGGAGGGAGATGGGTCTTTTCGCAGTTTCTCCCTTTTAATAGAAAGGGAAGAACCAGGCCCCATCCCGAAAAGCCTGCCCGGGTTCCTGCTGCGGGGCTGGGGCAGAGTTTCCTCTAAGTGCAAACACACACACACTCAGGCACACACATCGATACCTTGGACCCACAGGTTGTGCGTCGGTTTCTCCAGTTCCCTCCCATCGAGGAGAGGTCCATCTACGGCCTCTCATCGGCATCAGATGCTCACGTGTTACGATTCCAATTTCTTCACCTGGACAGAACCATTGCTTTCACCCCCCTGCGTTTGCTCTGCAAGGAGAATTTTCAGGAGTCACTGAAAGCTCTCTTGCCTCTTTCCTTCCAATCACTAATTGAATAACTTTCTGTATCTGTTTTATCTTGTGACTCTGCTTTCAGGTACTTGTCATACTATTAGCAGGAATTCCATGAAAAATTTAACAGGAAAAAAAATGTTGATTCTCCCAAGTGGACTCCTGGAATGCATTCTCTCCACACCCTGTGGTTATTCACCTTCAAAATGCTTGCCTTTTAGTGAGAATTTTAACTGAGGCAGAGAAAGGTACACAAAGTGTGGGAAATGGTCTTATCCTAAATCTAACACCTGAGGAAAACATTCAAAAGTTCATGTAGAAAAAAGTCAAAATTTCTCATTTTCTAAAAATATTTTTTATCTGTACCTTTTATTAGCAAGATCTACGTGAAGAATCACTAGCACATGCTTTATTTTATTGGAGTAAAATATGCCAGCCATCTGTGTTAGACTACCTCCATATCATAGAGGTTGTAGTACTAAATATGTAACGTTTTTGATACTAGAATTTCTACTATGTATTGAAATGTTACTTAACAAATCCTGCCTTTAAAATTGACGGCATAATCTATCACAATGGTATGAAGATTTATTATTTTACAATCATATTTGGATGTCTCTAGTCTAAACTGCAATATTTTCAGGCTGCCGTCCGGGTTGCCTCAGGCCAGCTTCCCACTGCATCCTCACCTGATGGGAAGATGCGAAGGGTGCGGGCTAGCTCTCAGTCCTCATCCCACGAGGGCACTGATTCCATCATGAGGGCTCCACCACCATCACCTGTCACCTCCTGGAGGCCCCACCTCCACTTTCCGTCACACTGGGGGATACAGAGCTGGGCTACAACCAGTTGGTCCGTGATGAAGGAAGACATGCATGTTCTCAGACGTTTCAGTAGCCACATGGGTCAGAGTTTTAAATCCAGCCACTTTCTGTCTTTGTCCATCTTCTTAAGGCCTCAGAAGGGGAGCTTTTATCGGCTTCTGTGCTTGTCCTTTGCCGGGATGCTGAAATGTCAGTTCATGTCCAGTGTTCTCAAATATTAAGCAGTGGCTGAAATGCATTCAAAACATCTGACGTGAGGTGGGGGTTCACTTTTATCTCAGTGTTCCGGCAGAGTGCAGAAAAAAAGGCTGTCTTCGGAGTCTTCACTGCCTGATCCTCGGTGTTTTTCTAGAGCCCGAGACCACGGAATACCTGTGACCTCTGGGTTGGCAGGGCCAGGCCGGCTCTGGGTGGGTTCTGGCCTTTCAGGGGAGTTTGAGGCTCTCTCCACCGCGTGGTCCGTGGACTGACTGCAGGTTCTCAGGGGCTGGTTTGGTGGTTGTGTGGTGGCTGCCCAGGTCGAAATGGGGGAGCAGAGAGGGAAACGGAGAAGAGCCTCTTTTTTCTCTCCCAGGTGTGGTTCTACTAAAATGAGTAGCTCCCAGCACCTGCTGGTTCTGGGAGCCAAGGCCCCGGTCTCCAGTCCTGTGCGAAGGAGCTCCCAGCAGCTTCTGTAGAAACAGAGACTCAGAACGGCAGAGGGTCCAGGCTTTCGGTCCCACTCTTACCAGCAGTGTGATCTCAGGCCACCCTGTTCCCTTGCTGGTTCCCTTCTCTTCAGCATCCAGTGAAGTCCTTCCAACCCCACAACCCTCTGGGTGTTAGCCCTGCTTCTGTCTCCATCTCAGTCTCCTCTGAAGTTCCCATCACAGGTGTGCTGGGATTTTAATGGTGAGTTTGTAAGGAAAGAGGAAGAAACAGGGATGTTTGGGGTGGGGGGCTGGTCCAGGCGCTGGATTCGTGGGCAATGCCTGTGGTCAGGTGTGAGGTTGTCATAAATCCAGCCAGGTTCATCTTGGTTGAAACAGGCACCTTCCAGGAGATTCTGGCCAGGGAGCAGTGAACAGGCTTCAGCCAGGTCTAAGGAGGGACGAGGAGGAGGGCAGGGGCTGCGCAGGGGGCTGGCATCTCCTGGGTCTCCCCGCTCAGCCAGGCTCTGAGCCAGGGATGCAGGCACAAGCTCATTGTCCCTAAGGGGTGTTTCTTGGGTCACTGATAGATGAGGCTGTGAGATGATTTTAAAAACTAAGGAAAATACATTCAATGCAAAGAGCTGGTGACTGATGCAGATGCCATGTAGCGGATTGGACTGTGAGACACAGCGCTATCTCGTGTAACCTTCATCACAAGCTGCCGGGGTCACGGGGTCCTTGTCCTGGAGTCACACAGGGCTCCTTCATCCAGCTGGACTCGGACCCGGTCTGGCCTTAAACCTCTGGACTGTGCCGTGCTGCCTGGGGAACGTACCAGCCTGAGAGAACTCGTGGGTGGGGAGGGTGTGCCGGAGACGCGGACCAGCTGTGCCACCAGTCGCAGGGCGAGGCCGCAGGTGAATTCAGGGCCGCCCTCTCCAGCCAGGTTTCGGTCTAACCTGCATGAGGACACAGGAGGGCTGGGAGACACCCAGCTGGAAAGTCAGAGTCCTGAGATCCCTGAGGCCCTGGCCCGCCCCCGCCCCTACATAGCACCTCAGCACTTGCTCCCGCCTCACTCTGGGACACTGGCCTCTCGCCTCTGCTCTCGAGCTCCCTGCTGCTCAGGCCTCCTGATGCTGACCGTCCACCTCCCAAGCCCCTCTCCCTGAATATCTGTCCCTGCGATGACCTGGCAGCATACACTCAGCTGCCCACCTGCGGGTCAGAGCTGCTCCGTCTCTGGGGGACTGTTCTGAGAACTTCCTAGAGAGGCAGCTGTGCTCCCCGGCCTTTGGCCCCGTGTCTTGGACCAGAGGCTTCAGTGCCTGGTGATGTTCTTTTTGGACACAGCAAACCCTATGTGGTTACGAAAATGCTCCAAACCCCGCAATAGACAAGCTTTCTCTCCAGTGTGTTTATCCTCTGGACCCAACCTTTACTTCCGAGGACCACTGGGCACAGGAAGCGGCAGGTGACACAGAGGCGGGAGCAGGGTGGCAGGACTCAAGCTTCTTTGTCTCCTGTGGCTCTGCTGTTTTCCCGTGTGTTTGGGTAACTGGGCCTGAATTCCTCGAACTGCATGTTAATTACCATGTCTGTGGCTTCCGTAGTATCCGACGTTTTCAGGAAACATTACAGGAACAATTTCCAGCTTAATAAAACTGCAGGCAAATTTGACCCAGTAGATGTAATTTACTGTACTTTTCAGAAAGCTTCTGATAAGACCCCTCATGAAAGGCTATTAAGGAAAATAAACAACCAGAAAGTAGAGAGTAAAATCCTGTGAATTGCAGCATGAAAAGGAGCGGAACCAGGGAAGAGATGTGCGGGGACCCGGCTGCTTGTGCTGTTCCCCCAAATACGTGGGCAACTGGAAGTGAAGACGTTTTTAGGAAGAATAACCCTTGAGTTTCCACCCAGTCTGACTGGCTCTGAAATGGTCAAAACCCTGCAGAGAAAAAGGCAAAACCGGGCGTCTGAGATGTGGTGGCCAGTGATGGGGGAGACCCTGGAGTGAGGGGCTGCAGAGGACTCACCATGGGCCGGGCCAGCGGGTCTAACTGATTGACTGGGATTTTGGGGTCAAGTTCTAGACAGAGTCCCTCCAGAAAACAGCACTTGTAGGGGGAGAGGTGGGCACATGCCCAGAAATAAAGGAAACCCCAAGGCCACGAAGAGACCCAGCAGCTCTGGGGGAGGCTTGGGAGCCCCGGTGTCCTGCTCCTCCAGCCTCCTGGGGCGGGGGTGGGGGTGGGGGCGTGCGGCTCCCGGATGACACCCGGTGGGGGGAAAGGCCGGCTCCCCGCAGCCTGCCTGCTGTCCGGCCCTGGGGCCTTTGTCTCTGTAGATGTTCCAGACACTGCTTTTCACTGAAATGGCCAGATGCTCTCATGAAAGTAACTCGCCTTATCTACCTGTATGTTAATTCCATCCTGAAGAACTCGGCCCAGCTCGCAGCCAGCTCCCTGGGCCCTGCGTAAAGGGATAACTTGAGCTGACTGCGGTGGACGAAGGTGCTGTCCTTGCCCCTGGTGGATGCAGACCCAGGGGTGGGCCACGCGGGGTGCAGACCAGGAGGGAACTGTCACCATGAGTTGTCCGACCATGAACTCACTGGAACTCACTGGAACTCACAGGCCCGAGTTTTCACCTGTCATTGAAAATTCCTGGCCTGGATACCTCCAGAGGATCATGAGAAAAAAATAAATGAATCATCTCAGAGAAGTGTATAAAAGCAGTTTGTTTTTAAGTTTATTTTTGACTGATGTGTAGTTGATTTACAATGCTAGTTTCAGATATATAGCAAAGCAATTCAGCTAATATACATATATATACATGTACATATATTTTCAGATTCTTTTCCATTATAACTTATTACAAGAAATTGACTATAGTTCCCTGTGCTGTCCAGTAGGTCCTTGTTTTTTTAATTTTATTTTTCATAAAAGCAGCTTTAAAAGTGAAATCATTAGATGAAAGCAATCTGACAATATGGTGAATGCAGCTGAGGAGGAGTCCTTGTTGAATTAATTTACTAACAATGCGGAACATGCATTGGGTGCTTGCTGGGTGCTAGCTATTTATTGCTCACTGCCTGCACACATCTGATCTCCTTTAACCCTCACAAAAACTTTCGCAAAACCACATTGGACACACAAGGATGATGAGGCAGAAGGACGCTGAGAGATGGGCTGAAGGCTGCGGAGCTAATTTGCAGGAAAAGATTTTCAGTTCGGACAGTCAGATCTGGAGTCCACCGGTGACCCACCATCCTCCACCACAAACATTTAGCACAGTCAGTATGCTAGTACCTACAACCATGTCATTTCATATAATACATTGATATGTTGTCTCTAGAACCACGAGAGCTAAGATGATCTAAGCATCATTCATTTACCTCCTTGGTGTAAATTCCTTCCCACGCACTACATCTTCCAGTCCTCATTCAGTTTGGTAATTATCATCCTTGTTGAAAGCTGTGCAGACTGTCTGTAGGGATAATTTTGGTCCAAGGTACCAAGCAGAGGTCGGCCGTTGCTCTCTGCAGGTTACCCCAGGGCGGCTGGATTTCCCTGGGGCACCTCACCCCAGCGGCTCTGTCCTAGGTGGACTGTCTTCTCTCCGGTCCAAAGAGCTGATCTGAACAGCTCTCTCTTCGGGGTGATGACCCAACTTTTTCAGGATAAAATCAGACCCAGAGTGAGCCAGCCACCCCACCAATGACAGACACACTCCTGGGGACCATAAATATTTTAGGGATGTTTCTAATTCATCTTTGCCAACATGTGTTCACTTCATTCTCAAAAGGCAAGGGTGAACCTGGCATCGCTGAGTGACTCAGAGGGTCATGAAATTCAAACTGTATGCTGGTGTGTGTATACATTGTCCATTGCCTGTAAAACCTAATTCTTCAGAGCCACCCTGTCCTTATGCATTTGGAGTTTTCTGTGAATAAGCGAGCCATTCTAGTTTAAGGTAATAGCACTAATGTTGATGGCCTGAATCTGACCGCAGAGTGCAGGTTATATGTGCAGCCAAACCCCTCTGAGAAGACTGTCCTCTTTGACCTCCATCACTCACTCACCTGCCATCCTGTCAATCTAAAGCTTGCATCTCTGAGATGGTCAGGTCTTCACCGCTGAGATTATTAAGCACTCAAATGACCTGAAATGCTCAAAAGCTGCAGCTCCTCTAATTCTGCCTCTAAGAAGACAAAGCACCTGTGGAGGCAGGTTGAGCAGGAAGTGGGCTGTTCTTGGTGCCAGGGGAAGTGAGCAGACGTTTCTAAGTCGTCCCTCTCTCGGGGGAACCACCTTCATCACTGAACCTGATGATGACAAAATGATGGAGTCAGAACGTCGAAGGTCCGACCACTCCGTCTAGTCCTGCCATCTGGTCAGCGAAGAGTCCGTGGTCCCAATCACAGGGGGGCCTCCCGTCCAGGCCCCCACCTCACCTCGGAGCCTGGGCTCATGTCATCCGTGGGTTTCCTCTGATTTCAGGCGTGCACTTGAGTCGCCCGATGGGAAAGTCTTGCCCGTGATGTTTTTCTCTTCGTTCCTCAGGAAGGCTGCATTCCTCACGAGCTCTGTGCACGATGTGCTTTTGGCTGTGTCTGAAGGATGTTTTTCTCAAACCCTGGAGTGAAAAATTTTGGTGGTTTGTACCAGATTTTTGTATATTTAGAAACAGCTGGTTGATTGACTGAATTTTTAATTTTTCACAGAAATGTTTGATGTTGGGGAGGCTGCACCATTAAAGTCCTCTGAGGAAACAAAAGATTTGTATCAAGTTTCTTTTCCCATAAATATGTTATAGTTTACTGAATGACTCTGAGCAGAAACTCTGCTTGACGAGACAATCTTTCCCCACAAGCCAGCTAGAGGTTCGTTTCCCAAAGTCATGACACACCCTCCCACTCTGGGGGTCTGCCCCGAAATCCTTCAGAATCCAGTTGTCACCAAACCCTTCCATCACATTTTGGAATCGGTTTTCAAATACATCTATGATAGTTTGCTACCATATTTTTTTTTAAAGTATTTTTTATGGGGTGGGGGGAGGTGGGCAGGGATTAGGTTTATTAATTTATTTACTTTAATGGACGGACCAGGGATTGAACCCAGGACCTGGTGTATGCCAAGCGCGCGCTCTACCAGCCCTGCTGCCACAGTTTGAAGTAAACAGTCCTGAACATTCTGTCAAATTGCTTCAGTCACCTGAGCGGCAAACAACAGGCCATTTCCTGTCTTCATGCCCTGCATGTGGTAGACACCCAGCCTTTATTCATTAGTGTATATTCGGTCCTTAGAAAATAAGGAGTAATTTTCAACACACTAAAATATTAATCTGCAATATGTTACAAAGTAAAGTAATAGTCGTCTAAAATAATAAATAACTAATAAGATAAAATATATTAAATGGGGTTGAATGACATCCCTCTGGGCAAGCGCATACGGGGAAGGAAGATGAGTCAGCCCCACAGGGCCCAGCCTGCAACGGGGATAGGCTCACGGGACGCTCCGCAGACGCTAAATGCTCCACAAACGGTCTCATCTGAGCTTCGCAAAAACCTCGAGGGTGGAGGTTCTCCAGCTTACAGGGTGGGACACTCGAGTTCAGAGAGGGGGAGGAACTCCCTCGAGGCTGCACAGCTGGAGGCTGCAGGGGCCTGGGAGTGAACTGAGCCGGTCTGGCTCCGCCCACCCCGTCTCTTCTTTACCCTCTTAGGCGCCCTTGAACCTGTTCTCTCACAGCCCCCGGCAGTCGCAGCTGCCCTGCTCTGGAAATTCCACGGCAGGCTCCTCGGCCTGGCCTCCGGGAGTGCACGGTGAGCACGGGCCCGGTGGCCTGAGGATGGAACGGGTGGGGTGGGCATCTCTGCCTTTGCACCTGGGCGCGGAGGAGCAGGGTGGATGCGGAGGAGCACGTTGGCTGCGCTGGCTGTGTCCCACCAGGCACACGCACCCAGACCCAGACGTTGGAACCGACAAATGGACACTTCCCAGAGTAACTGAAAGGCAGGAGACCCAGCACAGCCAGAGAGCGAGAAGAGAGAAACCCCAGGTGCCTTCCACTGGGCACTTACGAGCTTAGAAATAGTCCTGGGTGGCACTGTGTCCTTTCCACGGGTGCTCGGTGTCACTTCCTGTCTCTCATCAAACTCAGGCTGTTCCAGACACGGAGTTTGGCTAATGAGGTCCCTCCTCTCTGATATTCGATTGTGGTCACGAAAGGAAAGGGAGGGAGGGAGGGTGATCTTGAGGGGTGAGAGCCACAAGAATCGGCCACCAGGGTACCATGGGGCAGGGGTGTCCCTGGAGAAACAGGGGCGTACCTGGCCCAGGCGAGGAGGGCAGGCACCATCACAAACCAGCTCCCGATCACACCCAGCAGGCCACCCAGGCCGGCTTGGCACCTTCGCTTTGGATCCTGATAAGTCAGTGAGTAAACAGCAAGGCTCGGGATGGCCTGATAACACGCTTGCTGTGAGTTCGGAGCCTCTGTTCACTAGCCACGGTGGGCTTCTTCACACGAAGGACTTAAGAGCTTTGCAAAAGTTGAAAACTAATTCGACTTCACAAGCCTTTCCCAGGTGCTTGCTCCGGGTCCTGCACGGTGCTGGCCGGAAACACTGAGCGGAGGAAGGCAGTTACCTGCTGGGCAGGTGAACCAGGATGGCGGCCCTTTCAGTGTGGGTCTCGGGCTCAGAATCGTGGTTCATCTGAGCCGAGGCCTTTACAGGAGGGGAGGGGTCCACGTGAGGAGAGGGTCCAGGCTTGGAAGGTATAGGCCCCAGGGATGAGCTGGGAGCCCTCCACCAAGTTACCAAATTCCTCTGACCTTCACTTTTCTTATTTATAAAGTACATACTCTCTCTCGCTCTTTTTTTAATGCACATTTGAGGATTCAACAAGATTGTCACGATCGTGCGTGGAAAACATTTAGTAGCAGTGGAGTCTCTGCTCCTAGGAGCTGCTAGTGTTACACCTGCAGCCAGGAAGGTGGGGCCCTGCTACCTCTCACACCGAGTTCCACACTGTCAGGCAGAGAGAGTCCCCCACGTGCTCACTAGGAGCTGGGTGCAGCTTATGTTGAAAAGCACCGTCACTGTTTGATGATGGTCACTGAGTAGGACCGCTGCAAACAAGCATTTTAGGGCTTTGCAGTATTGATGCAGAAAGTTTTTCCCCTCTCTTCAGCAGCGTGACTTGGGAGGCGCTGACTCCCAGTGTTTGGATGGTGAGAAGGAGGCAGGCGATGAAGCAGAAACGAGGGAGGGCCCTGGGCCAGGGTTTGCAGGCGGTAAATGGAAACCCCAAACTGGTGACTGAGACTCTCCAGAGGTGGAGAGGGTGGACGGCTGGGGAAGCAGCGGCAAAATCGAGCTGGAAACCCCCGGCTCCATCCGATGATGCTCAGCACATCTCCCCTCCGTGTTTTCTTCCTTCTCCTGGGGGTGATATTCACATACGCATTTTCTGGAGTCCAGATAACAAAACCATGCTTTGAGAGACACTTCACTCCTTCTGCTCATAATCAGGACCCGTCCCTTCCAAGATGCAGAAATCCTTGAGCAACAACACACAATGTGCTCACCATGCTCGGAAAGCTTCTCAGATCACAGCGCAGGGAAGGAGGCGGAGATGCCAACATGCTGCCCGCCTGGGGTCCCAGGTGCCCTTCCCCCTGGAGTGTTTTTCTCCCGTATTAGCCCTTTGATTTCTCGCACAACAGGAAACACTCATTTTGTTCCTCGCAAACCTTCACACTTTGCAGAGTGTTTCAGGCTTGCCCTCTCAGAGACTGTAGAAATATGCCCATTTTGCACACGGAGCTAGGCTGCCCCCGGGAAGACCCAGGGGTGCGCTTTTCAGAGGAAAACGTGTCTTTCTCAAGAGCGGGGGTGTTTATACAGAAGGCACAGGACGTCGCAAACGGGTACTCTTTGGTAGGAAGCGAGTGATGGTGAACTGAAATCCACACGTTTTCTTACACGGGACCCATCTTTCTCCATCTCTGGTTGTTTCCATCCTCCAGTTACTCTGCATTTGTTCCCAGTGGATTTCTTTGATTTTGCCCTCCAAACAAGCGTGTTTGGGTTTTCACCACTATTCCAAACTAGTTTCGAGTTGACTTGTGTGCCATCCTTTGGACTCAACCCTTCCTGTGGTCCCTTCCACAGCCCCCTCCCCACCGATCTGACGGGGGTCATCTTGAACGTAACAAGCATGGTCTCTCTTCTTCTCAGTCCCCACAGGTAACAGCGTGTCCGTGTCACCTGCGTGGATTTGAAAGGTGTCACTGAGGAGTCACCCAGGGAAGGCGTCCTTTCCACCCTCCTCCCGCCCCGCCCCTTTCCTAGTTCTGACCATAAGCCTGATGGCCAGCCTTGCAATTCTGAGAAAGTCTCCCTAGGAACAGGGCTCCCCTCAACCCCAAGTGTGTCCTGACTTTCTGTTGCTGGAGGGACAAACAGCCCCCCCCCCACTACCGTCCATAACCTTCTCTGTGGTCAGAACCCTAAGGATATTTGTTCTGAAACTTTTGCATCTTTACAAGACGACATGCTGATTTTCTGACATCAAACATACGATTGGGATGGGAGGGTCCTGGAAATGTGTTTTCCCCTCTGTTCTGGGAGTGGAGACTTGAAATTGTCAGTCTCCCAGATGCTGGAAGGAGAGAGCTGGGCTGAGAGCGGAGGGGGCTGGACAGAATCCAAAGCTGCTGTGCGATGGCTCCAGCTGTCCTCTGCCAGACCTTCCGCGAGTGACGGTGCACGACACGAGCTCCCACCGCGGGAAGATGGCCCGCTCCAGCCCTGCCTGAAGACTGAGCAATGTGCCTTCATGCCCAATTTGAAGAAAAAAAAAGATGCTGTCAGTGTGCAGCTCCTATGGCCCAGAGCTAATCCAGAGTCTTAAACTGCTTCACAGAGTCCCAAGGCCAAGGCTATACCACAGGTCGGTCGGGGGCAGGTGCTGCTTGCCTGGTGCCGCGTGGCTCGGGCGTCACCCGCCAGGGCGTCCCGCCCCTCTAACACCCTGGCCACCAGGGGCGGGCCTCTCACCGCTCGAGGGTCAGAAAACACAAGCTCTTTTCCTCCAGTGCCTCCCCTTAATCCATTTAGGGGTAACCCCTGTAATTCTCCACAGGAAAGACTTGCTTTCCACGAGGAGGACGCCACGCTGGCCATCCCTCCTCTCTAAGTGGCATTGCCCTGGAAACAGGTGGGGGCTAATATCCCCCCCAGGCCCTCTCCAGGCACAGAATTACATTTGAATGCTGTTATTTTCTGATACTTACCATTCTTGCTTTCTGCTCCCTGTCATTTTCACCTGTTGTTCTGGTAGTCAATTCTTACCCTAAATACACTTTGCAAAGCTTTCATTTTATTCTGTGATATGTCTCCATGGTTCTGTCCTAGAGGAAGAAAGTTAAGTTGAAATTTAAAAAGAGGAGAGGAGAATCCTGGGCAAAGGTGTACACAACTTGGAGTGTGAGTTTGTTTCTGAAGTCGGATGTTGAGTGTTTCGGTCACACGATGCCAGGCGGGGGTGGGGGAACTTACAGGGTTACTCGGACCATCAACATGCGGGATCTCAAAAGTCGGGGCGAACACCGTTTTAGTTCTAACATCTACTCCACGGAGAGACTGGGGAGGCTGAAGGAAGAAAAGGATAAATAAAAACATGCAGGTCTTCCTTCCTCCCATGGAGTGTGCTGATTAAGTCAGACCAGTATCTGAAATTTTAAACTCAAATAAGACGGGAAAACCATACAAAGAAGGAAACCCTGTGATTTCTTAGATACCCGTTCCCTGGCAGTCGATTTCATCGGCTCTCCTAATCTCTCAGTGAGTCCACATCCACCAACGAGGCAACAAGCAAGATATCAACCTGCTTCATTATTTTCCCCATAAATGCGGGTTTTATTTCTTCTTCTTCTCTCATTTCCAAAGAAGGAAGAAGAAGAAAAAAAAAAGCAACCTGGAGATTCGGTGGAGGGGAGGGGACAGTGGTGGTGTTGTGACAGATATTCCAGCTATAAGACAGCTTTTAGGGCAGGCCCACCCGGCATCGGCCACGAGTCAGAGGAGCTCGGGGAGCCCCCACGCCCAGCCGCCCAGCCAATCACTATCGCCCAGAAGTTGAATCAAGTTTATTTTACTGAATTCGGGAAAATGTATTGATTTTTTTGGTCATGCCTCAGGCTCTATATCAGTAGAAAGTCAAGGCATCCTGTGGAAGAGCCAGTTTGAGAAACTGCTATAAAATATTATATTTGTTCAGACTGTACCCTGACGTGTGGGTACCAGAGAGACACATGTGAGAGAGAAACAGACACAGAGAGACAGACAGACACAGAGAGGGCACAGTGAACTTCAGTGTGATCTTTGTACAGGAGAAAAAGAGGATTGGATGTGAATGAAAGAAGACGGTAAGTGGAAGACACTAGACGGGAAATTAAAAGGTTATATGTGACATAAACTAGCTGTCTTCACCCTCTAAGAGTCTAAAACCTCTAGGAAACAAAACTTTCGCCTTGTTCGTGGAATATGTTGTTTTTGATACACTGTCTGTTCCTCATTGACTTTTCAGAGCATTTGCATGACCACCTGAGTCTAATTTCACCATCTCTGCTCAGGGCAAAGGGCAGCTTGTCTTCATTTCTCTAGTGGAACAAAGCACCCACCCCACCCCTGCCCAGAACAGACAGACCCTCTGCCAAGCACATGGCTGTGGGAAGAGGTGGGTTCTGTGTGCACGGGCATCGCTTGGGAGCACAGGGATGGCTGCAGCTTTCAGGGGACTGAGCCAGCCCAGCGCATCCTGATCCTCAGGAGAAAAGAGGAAAGCAGGGGAAAAGGTTTTCTTTCTTCTCTGGGTGCTGCCTCCATCCCTTGGTGTGGGGAGGCGAACACATCAGAAAGAAATGGGTGTCACTGCCCAAAAGAACAAGAGGAGATGTACGTGGACATGTATGAAGGGGAGGAATCAGTGGCATCAGCAGTGACTACAAACACGGCCACACATCGCAGCAGGGAGCGTGGTCGGGTGCAGAGCACACCCTGGAGCAGGCAGGGGACATGGAGGTACAGGGGGCCTCTGGGCTGTGTCCCTTGGGACCTGGTGCCCCTCCAGCCAGTCCCATGGGTTAATGGTTGCACAGACCACACGCCGTCCAAGCCCGAACCTGGAAGTGGAGCCAAGGGCGTGTTCTCCTCCCGTCATGCTGGAGGGCATTGTTGCAGACTCCGCGGGATGGAGGCAAGGATCTGGCAGCAGGAATCTTCCATCCTCCTGGCTGAGGAGTGAACAGGTGGCCCCAAATCTGTCTATGTGGTGGGGGGTGGAGGTGGGTGGGGAGAGGATGAATCTTAAAATATAATGTCCTGAAACTTAAATTCTCAACCACGTAAAGGAGGGGGAAGACGCTATAAGGCAGAATTCTCAAAAATTTCCACCAAAATACCACTAATGTCAGAAGAAACCGCATGTGCTTGGAGGAGAAGGGCCAGGTATTGGTCCAAAGCCATCGGCTCCAATCACCAAATGCATCTGAAGTCTGGGTTTTTGTTTTTAAGTTATATGATGATTTTGTGTGCTATTGGAGGATAGATTCATGCTTGTGTTTCTACAAAGATAGAGTTTGAGCTTATCGGTTAAATTACTTAGCTTGTCCCCTAAAGAATCACGTGGTGCTCTGATGCTCCAGGAAGACAGGCCATACTCATCCTGTGATGCGGCCACATCACCTGCACCCTCGGCAGGTGCAAAGGGAACCCTGGCAGCTTGGGAACAGGATCTCTGCCTGAAGTCAAAGCACTGAGGCTGCAGGGACAGGAGGAGGTCCCAGGGAGAGGAAGGACTCGGTGCCCTTGGTCCCAGGGCACCTCTCACCCCACGACCGCTGCCCTGTCCCGCTCGCCAAAGCACTAGGCAGCGATCTTTAAGTGTTCCGGCCCAAATGTGGGAAGCACTTTGAGCACTGAAGCTCAAACAGAGCTCAAGTCTGTCTCTGCCGCCCACCCCAGAACCCTCCCCCCACCCCAGCAGTGCGAGCTGAGAAGTCTGCTTTTCTTTAGTGGTTGGTCAGGTTGGGATGAGGGGCAGACAAAGTAATCCCAGCCCTTAGACGAGATGCCAGCTCCTATAGCCGGCACCCGCGGCAGTCCTGTGTCCTGTAAGTGTAAGAGGGCGCTAGACTCAGCAAACACCACCCTCACGTCGGGATGCTAGCTGCGGAACAGCACGGGCGCAGCCTGAGCACAGCAGCACAAGAGCACCGAGCTTCCGCTGAGAACGTGGCAGAGGCGGAAGCTGGTCTGATTGAATTATTTCATTAGCCTACCCCCTGGTACAGGCAGGGAGACAGTGTTTATATCACAACATCGATGATATATCTTATGCTTTCTCCATAGCATGAGGGAGAAACTGGCTGAGAGGACACAGAATCCACCTAGTTGGAAATAATTAATCCTTCTTTCCAGACCAAGCCTTACAACCGAATTCAGTCTCTGAAATGTGGGTAAATGGCATGATTTTATTTTCACTGCGACCTTTGGAGTCGGGCTGATTCCCGGTGGGCTGACCTCCCACTAAACTGACCTACTCAAACCCAGCCAGTTCAGCCAGGTGACCAGCTACTAATCAGCCAGAATCTGGTTAATCTTTACTGCTTATGGGTTTCCAGAATTTTCAACTGCCTGCACTCAGGTGCAGGAATGAGCCTTTTCTGTTCTTTTTGTCCTGTCCTGTGAGGACAGGAAGGACAGTCTTCTGTGGGACACACAGCAAAGAATCAGCAATGGCACGTGAGCCCTGAGGCTGTGGCCTCCCCGTCAAGCCACGTGCAGACGGCACAGCCCAGGCCCGCCTCTGCCACGCCGGGTCCCCCTTCTCTCTCTCCGCTGGGACTGGGATGGAACGGGAAACACGGGTGGCATCGATGACATCGCACCATCGGCGGAGATGCTCGTTGCCGACTATAAAAAGAAGATCCCAGCGTTAAGCACGAGTCCTGTGGGTGGGCCTCTGGGTGTGGGGGAAGGACGTGCTGCAGGCTAACTGTGTGTTCAGGACACACTTTGGCTCTCTCCCCGGCAGGGTCATTGGCGGGAGAGCTAATCGCTCAGTAAACAGAGAAGAGAGATGCTTATACTTAATAAGCCATTGCAAATGGAAAAGGCAAGCTCCTACCCAATGTGATTCTCTCTAGAAGCAAATGGCTTGGATCCAAACACTACAAAGCCGTTTCAGAATGCTGAGAGGCCTCCCAGTCTCAGCGCCCCTGGAATGTAACCCTCTGGCATCTTCTCTCTCACCTGGAAGTCGCTCTAACAAGGGAAGAGGGAAGGGTGGCACCATCGCGATTGTGTTCTTTTGTCTTAAGGTAAGGAGCTCCTGATGTGCAGTGCAGCCTCCTCTCTGGGGATCCCCCGCAGCAATTAAAGGGGAAGGCTGGGCCCCACGGAGCCAAGATGCGGGGAGGTGCCTCCGAAACCTCCTCCCTCCACGCCCCCCCCCCACCCCGAAGCACCGCAGAGCTTCCGCGGCGCAGCAAGTGGCAGACTTGGCCCGGCAGCAGAAGGGAGGTCGAGGTCTCTGCCAAGGCTGGCTGCTCTGGTTTCTCTCATCTGTGTCCGGTGCCAGCCCTCCTGTCAGATGAAAGCAGCAGTGTGGTCCAGTGGCCAAGGCCAAGTTGGGGCTAGGAGCTTGGGTGCAACCCTGGCACCACAGTCTTTTCCCTTGATTATCTTGTGCCCACTCTAGACGTTTTCACTTAAAATGTGGGCAATAAAAACACTGACCTGTCTCCGCAGGCTGTAATATTAAAAAGAAGAGGAAAGGATAACGGAGTGCTCTGGAAATCCACCACAAGTGACTCCTCACAAGGCTGGCTGAGCTCACCAGCAGCTGAGGCCGCGGGAGGGAGCAGAGGGGTGCTCAGCAGTGAGACGGCTCCCAGCCGGGGTGGGACGGCCGCCCTTCCGCTCGCACACTTGCTGTTTCTCAGCTCTTTTCTAGGAAAAAGGACTTCAGAGAGTCCCACCAGTCCATACACACTGCCAACGTTGGGGACACTAGCATCTCTTCCAAATGGAGTAAATCAAAGAATCCAGGCAGAAGACAAGCACGGTATATATTTTTTTCCCTTCTCTTCTCTCTTCCCAAGAGATGTTGAACCTCTGGTCTCCTTCTGGCAGCAAAGACAGGAACAGGGCTGGTTAATATGAAAGCCTTTCAATTTTCCAGCTTGTGATTAGAAAGAGGCCAAAAACAGGACCATCAAACAGTGTTAGGTCTGTGTGCCCCCTCCTCAGTCGTTTCTCTTCTCCCCCTTTGGTAGGACTGGGCTCAAAAATTAAAGAGCAGAGATTTGAAATAATCACCAGGATGTTCCCCCTCTGCTGAGACCCGTCCCCACTTTGCCTTCTTAGTGTTACTCCACTACGTTTGTAAATTTACACTTAAAACGTTTCATAACTACAATTGGGTACCACCTCACACCCCTTATGATGGCTGTCATTTAAGAAGCCAAAACCGAAAATAACAAGTGTTGGTGAGGATGTAGAGAAATCGGAACTCTCATGCACTGTTGGTGGGAACATAAAATGATGCAGCTGCCATGGAGAAAGGTAATGCAGGCTTTCCCCAGATTAAATGTAGAATCACTATGCAATCCAGTACACACCCCAAAGAATCGAAAGTAAGATCTCCAAGAGATAGGTGTACACTCACTTTCAAAGCAGCATGATTCACAGTCACCAAAAGCTGATCACAGCCAGGCGTCCTTCAGCAGATGAATGGATGAATGAAACGTGGTCTATACATATGATGGAATAGGATTCAGTCCTAAAAAGGAAGGAAATTCTGACACATGCTATAACATGGACTTTACGTTAAGTGAAATAAGCCAGTCACAAAAGGACAAATGCAGTCTGATTCCATTTATATAAGGGACCCAAAGGAATCAAGTTCATAGAGACAAAGGAGAATGGTGGGTGCCAGAGGCTGGGGGAGGGGAGTGAGGAGTTAGTGCTGAATGGATACAGAGTTCCAGTTTGGGAAGATGAAAATGTTTTGTGGATGGTGGTGGATTATAGTTGGACAAAAGTGGAAATGTGCTTAATGCCACTGAACTGTAGGCTTAAAAATGGTTAAGATGGTAAATCATATGCATGTTTTACCACAATAAAAACCATTTGTCCACCTGACATCATGTTCTACTCTCATGGCATACTTGAGAGAGGAACAGGCATTCTGATCTCTGTCCTACCCACCCAGCAGGGCAGGGCCTGAGACTCTCAGTCCCTCACCAGCTCTGTGCCTGGACTGGGAGCTCCACCGCTCTCCCTGAGTTAAGACTCCAGCCGCGAGTTGCATCCTCAGGGCCAGTACCTGGTGTCTCCGGCTGCCCACCGGCCTCCTGCCTCTGGTCCTTTGTTTGCAGGCACGGAGACAGGTCATCCACTCTTCAAAGCATCAGGACGGACAGCAGCTGTGAGATCTGGGGAGGGTGGGTGGTTAGGGCCTTGATCAGCACCTCTCCTCCCTTCTGGTCCTCCTTTCACAGCTGGTCGGGGCGCCAGCCCTTCTAACTTCCCAGCTCTGCAGAAATCCCCTGAGCTGACAGGAGCACATGGCACCATGTGCATCGCCCGTGGTCCCTGGCCCTCATGGTGGCCTGGAACCCTGGGAAGGCCTAAGCACCCTCAGGCTGCAGCCTACCTCTGGGGTGCTGGGTCCCTCCTTCCATCCTTTCCTGGGCCCTGCTTCCTTTGCCTCCCCTTAGGCCCCAGCTGGGCTTCCCCTCTCCTCAGGCTCCTGCAAATAGCAGACCCTGAAGCTCTCCCAAAGCCCGTCAGGACCAAATCTGTCTCCACTGGCACTTTTTTGTTTTGTTACCATTATCCTCTTTCATTGCCTTTCCCCATCCCTCTCGAAGATTCTTTGGCTGCACACCCCTTCATTATGTGGCTGTTCCTTTCGGAAAACAGGTGCTCCCGCTCAGGACTTCTTGGTAATTTCCATCGCAGGCCAAAAGGAAAAAGGGAGCGCTTGCAGGACACCAGGGTCCCATTAAGGCAGGTGCAAGACGATCTTTCTTCCCCCGCGGCCTGGGGGCACGCGGAAGGGAGGAGAGGGCAGGGGCGCAGGGGGCGGACTCAGGCGGGCAGGCGGGCGCCGCATCACCCCCGTCCCCTCCCCGGGAAGGTAGGCTCCGCGGATTCCCGAGGGTGTGCGTGGTGCGCGCGTTGGGGGTGGCGTCCAGCCGGTGTGGGAGGAGATGCGCAGGACCCGCCCGGCCCGCGCGGCCCGTCCTAACCTACACCCGGCGTCAGCTTTTGCTGCTCCCGTTAGATGGCGCTCGAGACTTTCCGACCACTCGCCAAAGTGCGCCGGGCCGGGAACACAAAGCCCCCGGGCCGGGAGCGGACGGAGCCGGCCTGTCGGGGCGCGCGAGGCCGGCCCCACTGGGGCGCTCCCTGGAGGCCTCGGCACGCCGGCCGCCGCTGCCATCTCTTCGCCCCCCGCCCCACACCCACTCGGGTCAGCCCCGGGCCCCGCCGCGCTGCTGGGATCGGAGGAGCCAGGGCGCAGACACGCGTCTCCAAACCGCACCCGGCCGCTGTTCCCGCGCCGGCCGCCCGGCTCTGCATAAGCCGGGTCTCTGCTTTGCAGGGAAGCGGGCAGGTGCGGGTTTTGTTGTTTTAACAGTTTCACTGAAATTGTTGTTCGTTGCAAGGTTTTAATAAACTTGGTCCGCGCGCTCACGTTTCCACCAACACACTCCAAACTTTCTTGCTGCCCCCGATGCCGGTGGAGTTCGAATGAAAGTCAAGCGGCCTCCTTAAAAAGAAAAGAAAAAAGAAAAAAAGGAAAAAAAGCTCGTGAGGATTCTAGGCCGTCAGATGCGAGGGCTTATTTCTAAATAACCGTTCAGCGATCAGGGAGCGAGCTTTCCTTCCGCCACCAAGTTCAGCTCTCCTTCCTCTCTCTCCAAGGAAAGTGACTCGATAAGGCGCTCCCGTTCCCCAGTCTCCTCCTTAGTGTGGCCTGCGCGGGCCCCGCCGCGGAGAGGGGTGCGCCTCCCGGACCTCAAACCCGCAGCAGCGAGCCCTTCCTTTGTGCCTGCCCTTGGCTGTGAACTTTCCCGCGCGGTGGGTTCTCCTTTAAGAAAGTAGCGATCTCTATGAATATTTAATGCCGGGCGCCGGCCGCCCGGGCGGAGGGGAGCCCCGCGCCCGGGTCCCCGCAGCCAGGACAGGAACCGCGGGCCGGGGCGCGCGGCCTGCCGCGTTCATTTCCATAAGAAAGCCGGCCGCGCGGCTGGAGGGAGGATTCGCGCCCGGCCGCCCTCCCCCGGACCCCCGGTTTTCTGCTAGAAGCGGGCTCGGGAGCTCAGAGCCCCAAGTGTGCGCTCGTCTCCGATGGTATCGACAAAGTGTGGTTTCAAATGTTGCCCCGACTGAGGCCGGTTTCCTGTCTGTGTGCGGAGTGGAAGGACCGCGCCGGGTAAGTTCGGGGCGCCGGGGAGCGGGCCGCAGGCCGGGGCCGGAGAGGGAGGGCCGCCGGTGCTCCCGCCGGCAGGGCTCTGAGAAGGGGAGCCAGGCGGAACGAAGACCCCAGCACAGAGCAGCGAGTGTGTGCGCTCGAGTGTGTGTGTGTGTGTGTGTGTGTGTGTTAGGGACCAGGGGGTGATGAGGGGCCAGGGGCCGCTGGTGGGAAGGTCTGACCCGCCTCGCGATGTCCCTGTTCAAAGACCCGGGGCAACTTGCCCTCGCCGCCGCGCACCCTCTTCCTGCGAAGGAATAAAGTGAACTTGCTTAGTTACTCGATTCGGCTGGCGGTTCAGTTTTTTCCGCTTCAGTATTGAGTTTCTTCCTTCCTTTCAGTGCGAGCAGCCTTGTGTCCTCAATTCCATAGTATGTGTGTGTGTGTGTGTATAATCTCCTAGGTACTTTATGATTCCATCTGGATAAATTAAAACCCTGATCTGTAATGTTTATTCTTAGTTTACAAAAGACAGGGGGAAAATATGTGAGACACATGTCTACAAATATAACAGAAGTACTTTCCCTTTTGCTTGAAAAAGTTGCAAATGGCCTCCCTCCACTGATCCCGGACCACCTGTACCTCCGGGTGAAACTAAATCAGGTCAGGAATAAAGCACCAATCAGATCAAGCAATTAAATACCAATTATGACTATTAAAGACTTTATTACTAATGATTGGAGTTGAGGACTCCAAACCCGCTCCAGGTGATCACGCTCTTTCAAAATTCTGCTGCGTTGGATTTTTACAGCACTCCACCCCAGTAAAGGGGGTGGGAAGACAGAGGTGATGTTTTCAGAGGGCCAGTAGGTATCCCATGGTCAAAGTTGCATTTATTTCTTTCAGTGAAGTTTATTTCTACTTCTGGTAAATAACGGAGTCTTCATTTCTGGCCGTGTCAAGTTATGCAAAGTGTAATTGATGGTGGTGGCTATTTGGCTTGGATGCAGAATTGAGTGGCTCAAGGCGGGGTGTGTTCTCTCTCCAGTTGCTCTGGTAATGCTGAAAGCCCTGGAAGAGTTTAAGAAACAAGTGCTTTAAATCTTTAAGATGGGGTGATGGAGACTGGGATGGCTGGGAGTTGAGGAGGTGAGGGTGAGGGTTGGTGAACTCAGGGAGCAGAGGAGAAATAAGTAACTTGGTCTGGGTTTTAAATTTTCTTTTTGCTCTTGAGTTCAGATGGTTTCGGCCTGTCATAAGCTGAGCAACTGTTCAAAAGAGGAGGTTAGTGAGACTTGTGTCTGTTGGTGTAAAGGTTACTGTGGCTGAAGGTGGTTCACCACCCCTCCTTGTCTCTTTGGTGGTACCCCTTCTCATCCCAAATGGAAATCCATGCTCAGCTTTGGGATGGGCGGAGGTGGCATGGAGGGAAGGAGGGAGGGAATAAATTGCTTTTGGGAATCCACAGCAAGAAAAAAGGAGAGGGCAGCTTGCGGGAGCCCTGGACAGCCACCGTGATGCAGTCAGGCTAAGCAACCGGGCAAGTTGGAGGTGTCCCCTCTGCTCATTCCCCAGAGCTCAGCCCTCCCGACCAGCCTATCAGGACTGTGGGTGAGCCGAGCCGAGGCAGCGAATGTGTTCGGAATGTCTCCCCAGCACCTCGGCTGGCTCTTGGTGGAAGCCCAGGGCAGTAGCACACATCTGGATCTGATGTATTTACCAGGCTGGTATGGAAGTGCCCAGGCTGAACAGCAGAAACCTGAGCTACTTGCGACCAGCAAACTCCTCTGCTCAGCGGTGGAAAAGTTTGCATGGGTTCAGAGTGCTGGGTGGCCGCTGCTCTCACCGGGAAGCACGTGACCCCGCCCCATTCCAGTCTGTTGGAGTTAATTGCCCTGCAGTGAGGGCATCTCACACCTCAGCCAAGGAATACAGCAGAGAAGGGAATCTTCCAAATTGGATGGGGCGGGATCATCTTGGACACCCGAGGGGTCCAAAAACCTCGCCTGAATGAGATGGGCCTGGCTTCTGCTCCCACCAGAGGCCCCTGAGGCAGGGTCAGGGTTTCAGCAGCCCCAGAAGACCCTATAATCCTGCGGGTTAAAGCTCACAGCTCCTTTGAGTGGGCAGCTGACCCCAGAGACAGATCTTAACACAGCAGCTCCATACTCGGCAACAAATTCCCTGCTGACCCTGAGACTCCCAGGAAAGAGGGCACTAGAGGCCAGTACATAGCTCCGGTAACTCAGGGCAGTGGGAGCCCTGCCTACCCCAGAGTCTGGCAGCAGGGAGAGAGCCAGGGCTGGGGAACAGGGCTCCGAAAATCTGTTGTCCCCCTTCCTTGGGTCAGCTGCAGACAAACCTGAGACAACACATGGCTGTGAAGAGGGGCAGGAGTGGAGGCTGGAGCTGGCCCTGGGTCCTACCAAGCTCCGTGCTGGAAGAAAGCTCCCCAGTGAACCCTACCAGGCCGCCTGGGGCAGACACCAGAGGTCGTGTGGTCCTTCCCCTTTCCTTACCGAAGGCCCCCATCATCCCTGAGAAGACTTGCTTTCTTGGAAACCCGGTGGGGAATCTGGTGAGCCTTGGAGGCAAGTTTCCTCAATTTCCTTACAACTTGTTTGGAAATTGACATATGAAGAGGACATGCTCCCAGCTGGAGCCTCTGCGGTGTCAGAAAACCTTTCCCCTCCCAATGAGTCCCCCAACCCTCCCCCCAAGTGGCCCCTTAGATGTTAGGTTAGCCGGAGAAGGAGTCTGGTCTCTCCCCTACACCCAAGTAAATACTAATGAATTTTGTTCTTGAAAAGAAACTTACAATTTGAAACTTTTCCCAGTTAGATTCACCCGGTTCCACCAGGGTCTCTTACCAGCCGCCATAACCCACCCCCACCTCTTTCTCCTTCCTTCTTTGTGGCTTAAAGTTGCATTTGAGGAGGGTTTATATCATGTTGTTCATGTCAGCAATTCTCTGTCTCTACTCTCACCCATCTCCCTGTATGGAATTGGAGTTGGAAACCACACACACACACACACACACACACACACACACACACACACACACACACACACACACACACACACACACACACACACACACAAATTCTCTTTAAAATCTTCCGCTATTCTTCCCGACTGGAGGAGTTGACAAGACGTAGACACATTAAGTTGCAGAAAATACAGTGGACTGATCAGCCAAAATGCATCTCATTTACACTTGTATGTCGCCAGGGGTAGGAGCTAGTGTCACTCAGGGCCTCCAGCCCTCTTGCCATGCTGGGCTGACTGGCTGGAATTTCCAAGCCGGGGCCCCTGGTGGGGTCGCAGGCCCAGCCCAGCTCAGGCCAGCAGGGGTGGGGGTGGGGGAGTCAGCGGCGTCTGGAGGCCTGGCCTGAGGGCCGGGGCCAGCCTGGGCAAGTCTTCCACTCTGGGCAGCTCAGGAGCTGGGAGGCCCAGCGGGGTGGACGCTGGCAGCTGGAAGCCCAGGTCAGCAGCCATTCCCAGAGGCCTCCCCGGGATTGAAACAGAGAAAGGGGACACTGCCAAGTAGAGAATCACGGACCACACTTTAGACCTACTTCCACTGCTCTCCCAAGGTTTTGTCCTTGTCACCCACTTTGTCACCGGCGGAGGGTCACCTCGGCCTGATGGGTTCTTCCACCTACCCCTGGTCCTGAACTTGGACCCTAGCTTCTCGCTTCCTGCTGGCCTCACTGAGTCCCACTTCTGGGCCTCCAGCTCCCAGGGAAACTGGGAAAGGCAGGTGGGAGCTGCACTGGGAAACTTGGAACCCAGTGGGAGCGTGAGGGTGAAGTCACAGGTCTCTCTGGGGTTCCCGATCCCCACTCCCTCTCCCTCCTGTGCTGGTCTCAACCCTTCCCGACCCCGACCTCTGTGTTAGGGCACCAATTCCTAGCCGCCAATTGCTACACAGCAGCTGGAGGCCGAGGCTGCGCTGGAGCTCAGGGTCAACGCCAGGGCTCCGTGGCAGCGGGTCTAGGGTGCAGGATGGAGGGCCCAGGCGGAGGCCTTGGGGCTGCCCACCTGCTTCGGCCAGCGACCCAGCATCGCGTCGTGGGAGGCGTCCTTTCCACTGTCTCCTGCTTGCTTTCTTGCCAAGGCCCTGGTGACTCAGATGCCCGCCAGCCCCGCGAGCTCCCTTCTCCAGTGCGCTCGCTCTCGCCCAGCAGGGATGCGCGGGGAGTCCTCAGGGCCGCACCACCAGGCATCGCCAGGCCAGATCGCCGCCCACCACCTTCCCCGGGGCCAACCGAGGGTGACCCGTGTGGCCCAACCAGACCAGCGCCTCCCTGGGCTGCCCGGGGCCGGGGCCCAGCCACCCACCCTTGCCCACGGGGGCCTGCAGGAGCGCGGGGCGCGGCTGCGAAGCAACACCACACCACTGATAGCCCGGGCACGTCCGCGGAGCCCGGGGGAACAATCAACGGACTCTCTGTCCTGGGGAGCTGGGGACACGCCTGGAAGGTGTGCGATCCTGTAAAGATCCGTGGTACCACTTTCGTTGGAATCCTTTGTTACAGCTTTGTCAGCTGGTGCGCCTTCCTGGCCCCCAACTCCCAATCACCACCCCCTGCGGAGGGGGCCTGTCGCTGGGGATCTGCTGGGACCCACCGCCCAGCTCCAGATCCCCTCCTGCAAAATGCTTGTCCTTTGGCTTCATCTCTCCTTCACGCTGGGGGCAAAAGAACACGGTTTGCAACGCCTGCGCCTTTGGGGCGAGGTTCTCCCAGAAGAACAGGTTTCCTGAATGTGACCTCGGGCTGCTGCAGCGGCGCCCTCCTCCTCCTGCTGCTGGTGAAAGGACAGCTCTCCTGCCTCAGGCCGGGGTGGCTGGGGTGTGCACAGCAGGGCCTTGGCCAGGGGGTGGCCTGCCCCCCACAGTGAGGATTTGAGGATTCTGACAGAAAGAGCAAGGTGAGGAAAAGGTGTTCACTAACTTGGTTCCTACAGGGCAACCAGGGCCCAGTATTCCTGGATAGGATTGCCCTCCTCAACCCCCAAGTTAGGTACCACTCCTCTTTAGCCAAATACAGCTAGAGGCAGGATGTTTAAAGATGCCCAGGGCCCAGACAGGATGTACCAGTAAGTGGCTGTTCACATGTGCCTCAGCTTGCATGCATCGGCGTATATGGCCACACAAGTCCCATTTCCCCATGGTTTTTCTATTTAACTTGTCCTTATTCCTTCTTTCTAGTCCCTTCTGCCTGTACGTAGTCATTTGGAGAAAAATCAAGGCTGAGCCCCTCTCCCTGCAGAAAGTTCTATATATTAGGTAACACTCACACAGGAATTCCTCGAGTTTACCCATTTGCTCCAAATCAGCCAGCACTTGGTTTCCTGGCTGGGGTGGGGCCATGGTGGGGGTGTCGGGGTAATGCACACAGAGGCTTCATTCCTGGGGGGCTGTTTTTTCCCCTCCTGGAACCCCCAGTCCAAGGCCCAGAACAAAGGGGATAGTTAAGTGACCTGTCTTTTGGTCTCTCCCTTTACTTCCACCCCCTCACCTGCAGGCCCTCCTCTTTGATACACTGAGGAAAACCTGTGGGACCAGGGACACAGGTAAGCAGTGCTGCCCTGTGAGGCCCCCTCATGGAAAATCAGAAACCCTGTTTTAAGTGCGGGCTGCTCAGTGCCTTGAATATCCACACCTCCACTCCCCCAGATGTCACTGGACCTGCCTAGCATCCCTCTCGCATAAAAAACCTCCAGGACAACTCTTAAACAGATCTTGGAAGAGTCAGACATCTCTCAGGTCTGAAACATTTTTAAAGCCCTGTTTGGAAGAAATCTTGGAGGAGCACGAGTTACAATCAGTAGGATTGCCTGAGCAAGTGATGCTGTCCTTTCTGACTGGACCTATTTAATTAATTTTTAAAAATTCTACTGGAGAGTTTTCAACCTTGGAGATGTCAATGAAAAATAGACTCTCTCTCTCTGAGATTCTTACAGGGGCTGAATGGAAGCACCATGCCTGGTTCCCCTTCACTCCTCTAAGTGGTCCTGCCTGAAACTGGGTGGGCTGAGGGTGGTAGGTTTGGGCATCTTTTATTTCAGGGCTGGTGCAAGGCGAGCTCTTTGAAATGAATATCTATTCTATTTCAGTGTGCAAATTTCCAGCCTACTAAATGGGCTTGCCTTGTGCCGGGAGGGAGGCAGCCCTGCAGGACAGAACTAATGTGCGATTTCTCAGGAAGCTCTTCGTCAGAACATCCCTTGTCCTTTTGTTTTTGTTTTTGAATTAAAAAAAGATGTGTTTGCTTTCCTCTCAGTGTTCATCCTGCTACTTTGTAGCTCCAACAATGAAACATAGACAACAGTTAGTGTTCCTTTTGTCCTTTGTAAACTCTGCTCCTTTGGGGACTTCACAAGGCTCTAAACATACCTCAGGTGTGTCCTGTGCGTTTGATGTTTACTCATTTTGGGTCACCCAGAGACTCATACTTGATTCTACCTTCCCCTGGATGTGACCTCTCTCCCAAACAATGCACTTCTCCCAACTCGCAGAGGCAGGGGACTCACTTCAAGAAAACTTCCCAAGTTAATAAGGACCAGACTCAAGTTCTCCAGGTAAGTGATACTGGCTTACTGGTAATGGGGAAGCCAAGAGCCTGCATCACCCCAGGTGTGACTCAGGAAACGGGGGGGGGGGGGGGGGCAGCAGGCACATTGCCACAGACATTTCTAAAACGGTGGCAATGAAGTGAGTTTTACGATAAAATTTTGCTGTGTTCCCAGCCAGCTCAAGTCATTTAAATTTTAGTTTTGTTCACATGCACGCACACGCTGTCCAACTAGGGTTATGTTACCAGTGCAATTTCACTGGGTAACTCTGGGGACAGCAACGACTACCAACAAACTTATTTTCTGAAGAGTAAAAAAGAAAAAAGAAAAAACCCAAAAAACACAAAACCTCTCAATATCTTTTAAATGGTTATTTTATACTGTTTAACGTCCCCACAGGCAGGAATTGGCCAGACACCACTGCTTCTTTTTCTAGGAACAGGTAAATTAGCCACTCTCCTCCCCTGCCCCCAAGACCCAGATATTTTTAAAAGCTAAAATTTCCCTTTCCAACGGGAAGAAAAGGAACGAATTCCATTAATGAATTACGGACATGGAATGTGGCTTGTCTAGAGCAATTGTATTTGTAAATAAATGGCTTCCTGTTTATTATGTAGGTTTTCCTGAGAACTCCGGTGCCTCTGAGCATTTAATGTGGCAAACATTCAACTTCTGGTTTAATATCCACTGTTTTGGGTTTTTGGTTTTGGTTATTCTCTGCAAAGAAACCGAGTTAAATTGAGTCAGTTGGGGGCTTCAGGGTCTTCACGCAGCCAGGCTGACCTGGGGGAAAGTAACCTCTGAAGTTCTGGCAGGTTTGCCAGAGTGGGAGGAAGGGGCTCGGCTGCCGGGGGGGACGCTGTTGGAACCAATCTAGGGAGTTTCACTTTGGCCCCGCATCTTTCTAAAGCTGACCGCGGCCTCCTCGGGCAGCTTCAGAGGCGGTGCACGCGCAGTCCTCTGGCGGGTGGCCTGGGCACCCCTGCCTCCCCTGCCGCCGCGCTCGCCCACCGCCCGCTCAGTGTCGCCCGGGAGGGGACCGCGACGCGGCCGGGCACACGCGGCCGACCCCAGCGTCCGTGGGGGCGCCCCAGTTCTCCAGCCCGGGCCGGTGGCGGGGCCTGGTGCCCGAAACTCCACCGAGCGCCGGCCTCCCGCCGCCCTGCCCCCGCTCGCAACCCGCTCCGGCCTCGGCGCGCTGAGAACAATGCGAGCGAGCCGCGCACCAGGCCGGGCCCCGCTGACCCCTGCACCCCCGCCCGCGGCCTGCAGCCCAGGGCTGGGCCCTGTTCCGACTCAGTGCGTCCCCTCCCTGCGCGGCACCCTGCGGGAAGGGACACACAGCGTTCCCGATGGAAACCCCAGGCCCTGACCTTGGGAGACCCGTGGCTCCAGCTCCACCTGCGTTCTTCCTCCAGGGCCCTCGGGCGTGGGGCCCAGAGACAGTCGGCCAGCAGGTCCGGGGCTCAGCCCTCTCCACTCCATCGTCCGCACGGGGAGGCGGCGACCAAATTCCCGGCAGAGGAGGCCAGGCCCAGGACGGAAAATCCGCAAACGTGGAGCAGAGGGCGATTGCCCTTTCTCCCCTGTGCCCTCCAAGAAGTTGTCTCTGGACGCCCGGAGCCTGAGCCGCTCAGGCGACCTCTCAGCCTCCCCACGAAACTCCCACAAGTCCTCAAGTCCTTAGGTTTTTTTCCAGCCACGGGCCTTGTCGATTGCTGTGCCAACTGTCCTTTAAGTTCCAGGGCTCCCGAGGCCCGAGCTGTTCCAGAATCAGGGCAGTAATTGTAATTATTAGGCTGTGAACGGAGCGCAGGGTCAGAGGCTGTGGGCTGAAGGATTGAGCATTAATGACGAAGGGGGAAATTTCAACCTGTTTCCAAAAGTTTCAGTTGACAATTATCAGTAACCCCGATAGACAACTCCATTAAAAAAAAGAAGAAGAATTTACTAGTGCTCTTGAAAAGCCGTTATTTTTTACATCGCTTTTAGGAAGATAGATGAACAAAACATCGCGTTTCAAGCCATTCTGATCTGTAATTAAATGGCAGGACCGGTTTGTATTCTCCTACGGCTTTTACAGAAGTTGCAGTGATCCAAAGTCGGGTTGCTGTGTCAGAGTGGCATTTTTATTAATGAGAATACAAAAAGCTTGCATATTCTCAGCCCTGCTTGAATTTAGTTGCTAAGCAACCGGTGTATGGTAATTCATCCGCGAAATTTAAATCTTTGAGAAAGGATCGTGCGTTTTGCTGAATGGTCGCCACGAGGAAAACAGCTTGTGGGACTGTCCGCAGCTGTTCCGGCCCGGCTGCCGGGCAGAGCTGGGCCGGGCAGGGTCGGGACACCCCCATTCCCGCCCCCTTGACAGCTACCGCCCCACCTGGGCGCCCGGCCTCGCGCGGCACCCCGGGGGGAAGCTGGGCTTCGGACGCCGGCGGCCCGCGCCGGCACCCTCCTCCTCCGCTCCTCCGATCCCCCACCTCCACCTGGGCCTGGCCCTGCACCTGAGCCAGCCGCCGGCACCCAGGGGTGCAGAGGCCCGGCCGCGACTCTGCGCGGCGCCCTCCTCGCGCCCGCATCCACGGGCACGCGGCGCGCGCGCACCCAGCCGCCGCGAGAAGGCCAGTTGCCCTCTTCCCAGACCCCTCTGAGGTCACTTCCAGAACGACTCTTCCTCGAGGAAGACCCGACTCATCAAGAACGCAGCCCACGGCCCTCCAGAAGGCCAGGCGGCCGCCGCTGGCCGGCAGTGACATCATAGCGCTCGCCACGCTCGCGCCCACATTTTAGGAGACAGGAACAAACACGGATGTGAAATCAAGAATGAAAGAGAGAGTAATCTAATTAATAGGCCATGAGCCAGGCTAACAAAATCAAAGAATCTGATTACACAAGTATCCTTGCCATCTCCGCCGCCCCCACCCCCACCCATCCCTTCCAGCCTCCGCACTGTTTCCTTTCCTAGACTGGAAAGTTCAGGAGGCAAACCCAGAGCCCTCTGATTTCCTTATTGAAATCAAGATCAAGCCCACGGTGGGGCTCTAGCAGCCAGGAGGTCACGTGGGTGACCTTCAGGCCCCCGGAACAGCCGCCCTGAGAAACGGAGATGACCAAGTGACCTACAGAACTTGGAAAGCTGGAGAGGTGACCCCCACACTTCCTACACGTATCACTCTTACAACAACCGCCACCACCACAACCACACCTGTACAGATTGCTCCTGCCTTCGGTAACAGGAAGAGGAGAAATTGGGTCTTCACTCAGGGACATTTTTAGAGGATCTTTTTTTTTTTTTTTTTTTTTTTTTAAACATCACACAACTCTTTTTCCTACATCACCTTGCTTCTGGGTCACTGATAACCTCAAAGTCTTAACTCTCCTTCAACACCCTTTCCCACCACAGACGTCTGAGCATAGCCAGGTACGGGGTTTTATCACTGATACCTTAGCATCTAGTCTAATCAGTCCAGCCAGCCAGCCACGTGCAATTCATGAAAGAAGTGAATTCTTTCATTTCTATCCTTCTGCCTTGAAAAAAACCAGGTCCACCTCCTAAATAATTAATTTCAAGTCTGCATCCAGTGCTAATACTTGTTGCATCCATTTTAGAGTTTGATTAATTACCCTGGAACTTGGGCAAACTAAACTCCATGTGGAGAGAATGTTTCTTCCTTCAATTTAGTTCTGAAAGCTACAAGTTATTGATGGATCCTCCTCTATTTACATACAAATTGGTGCAAATAGGCCCATCTCTTAAAATGCATTTTGTATACATATATAAAAGTGTCATTTTTGATTTAGCTTGAAGAGGTTGATCATTTATTACAAAAATAAATGAATAAATACAACAATATATTGTTGCTTCCAACAGGATAAATACTTTACAAATATATAATTTAAAAAACAAATTTAATTGTTAAAATTATTTAAAATATTACACTTATCGATAAAACTATCCATAGCATAGACTGCATTTAATTTTAGAACCAAGTATTCTCTGAATGTTGAAAACCATTCATACAAAACAGATTATGGATGTGGTAATACGCAAACACTGAGGCTACAGGGAAAGCAGAAGGAATCTCTAAGATTAATAATGAATAGTTCTGTTTTGGAACGAAGAAGTAGTCCTTGGCTAAGTCCTTAAAAAAAAAAAAAAAAAGCAGAGCAACAACAGCAAAGTGACTATTTTAAATACACCTTGAATGATTTATCGCCCAGACTTGCAGGGGAAGAGGGTTGGGTGAATGAGATGGCTGTGGCTTGGACAACTGGTCAGGGGCCACAGGAGACTGCAGATTATAAATGGGCCTAGTTTGGGATTAGCCAGATTGATGGAACAGAACTTTGTCACTGGGTTGGGAGGGGAGGAGGAGGGTGGGCCGAAATGGAGGGAACAAATGGACACTTGACGAAGCACAAGACACTTGCGCTGCAAAGGAACACAATGACCAAATTCATTAAAAAGATCTGGTGATATATAACAATATTTTCATTATTTACATGTGTAACAATATAAGCCTTTGCACAAAACCTCTCAGTTATCTCTGCCCTCTTTTGTTTTCCAGCCATGACTTTCATTTTGTAAATACATTCAAAGGGCTGATTTAAAAAAAAAAAAATGGAGTGCAAGCCTTAGCTCACTTTCAAAAATACAAAATAATGAAAGAAAGTGGGCCAGCTCTCCCAGCTTCTCGAACTAAGTTACTCTGCTACCCCCAAATCAGGGCTTCTTCCAGAGTAATCAGCAAAGGTTCCTTTTTAATAGAAAACAGTGTGAAATCCAATGTCAGTTCTTTTGTTGTCAGCCAAATAGGTAAGCAGATACCTCCTAAAATGTGAAATAGACCCATTCCCTGTCTGATCAACCACTGCCAGTCCCATAGGGAAAACAATATTTCATCTCACGTGCCAGGAGCGTCCACCATATTAAAGCAACCACACCCAATCCCCAGCTTTCCAATAGGGCCTTCTGTGCTTGCCCCTGCGGACCCTGGAAAAATGATGAAGTTGGTCCCCACCCCCCACTCCAGGTTGTAAATTTGCTGGGCAAAGAGATTACAATAGCAAGAGAAACAGAACACAAGGAGGCAAAGAAAAGTAAATTGTGGTTTCTTGTTTTCATTTTTTCCCCCTGCTCTCTGTTTAATAAATATGGCCTTTTTCAGATTTCACAAATCAAAATGATTGTGATTTTTAGTACGGTTTGGTGTTTAAAATAATGCAACCCAATACATGGCCATCTGGCTGGGCTTGATTTATGAAAGTGGCACAGGGTCTGTCTGGAAGAAATAACTGTTCCTTGTTGCTCTCACAGTTTTCTGGGTTTTTTAACCCCTGCATCGATATCACAGAGAGAGGGAGTGAAGATGAGAGAAGATGCAAAAAGTGAGTGACAGCTCGATGAGATTGGGGGAAATTAATCTGCAAAATCATTGCTTTCTCACTCCAAAAGCTTTTTTTTTTTTTTAAAGTAGAATACCAACGGACCCAACTAAGCAGAGCCTCTTGCGTCTTGCTGTCTTGTTACTTACAACCTGAGGCATGACACTTTCACTTTCCCACATTGTAAATATTGATACATTAACTTGATAAATGTGACCGCTCTGCAGGGTGTGTCTAAAGAGTGATCAAAAAGCAAAAATCCCCAGCACCAGGAAAGAAGATCTAGAATCATACTGGGGAGAGACCGAAACACAGAAACCTAGAAGCTTAAGTCTGAACTGGTAATCACACTGACAGAAAGCAGTGTGGGCCATAATCAGGATTTTAGAACTACTTTCATGATAGGAAAAACAACCCCCCCCAAAAAAAACAGCTTAATAACTTAAACTTAATTACAGATAATTATTCACCAGAAGTAATTGATATAAAAATATTTCATCGACTTGTAAGCTGTTCTTTACAAGTATTAATCTTCAGAAGAAGAGGAAAGAGACGAAGTGATATGGCGGAGGTGGGGGATGAGAGGAAAAAGAGAGGCTAAACTTTGGGGGGCACTCTGTATTAACCATTAATAATCAGTTGGCATGTTTTTTTACTGGTGATGTAGTCCAACTTTCTGATAAAGATGATGAAAGGACACAGGTATTTCTGAGGAAAAGACTAGCATTGAGATAATCTCACTGAAAAATACTAAAAACACCCACTAAAATTAAGGGAGAGAAGAATATAGTGAAATTAATGGACTAACAAGGAGTGACTATTTATGTCAATTACTAGCGGTTTCTGTCATTGACCTTTACTCTAGGTTTGCAAATATATCTTAGGTGGAGCAGGGTCCTACTTCCTCACTTAGCACTATCCCTTAAGGATTTGTATTAGTAAAAAAATATTTTCTAGAGGACTCTTTTTCTTCCCACACAGTGTTTATGCATCAGACACAGACTATTTCATTCTAACAAATTTATTTTCTCGATCAGCTCTTACGGAATCACTACTCAAATTAAATTACAATCAAATGATCACATCAAAAGATACCCTTATTACCTAACAACTGTCCATATTTTTTCATTTCATTTTGATTTGTGCTCGTCTGAAAAAAACACGTAATACAAGATCTGGGGAAAAATAAATTACCGTTTTGCAGCAGTTCATAAGTATTCTGAATAAAATATTAAAAGAAGTCATTTAATGAAAATATAAAGCAAATATTTTTAGATCAACAACGGATCTAACAATTCTATATTGCCGTCTTTTGAAAAGTCTGTTTATTAAAACCTACCAAAAACAAGTGCTGTCTTTCTAACTCCCTTGATCTGAGTCAGTCCAGAAATAAAAAATAAAAAATATTAATAAAAAAAATATTAGCGGTGGCATCTCTAGGCGTCGTCCGCCCGAGCGGCCGCCGATGAGCCGGGGTTGGCAGCCGGGCCTTGTTCCACGCCCAGTCCGCCTGCCCGTGCCTGGACTGGCCGGGGCCTCCCTCACTCGCTGGTGGACGTCCCCTGCTCCCTCGCCCATCCCTCTGCTCTTTCGTGATGCTTTTTATTTCCAAGGTTACGTTGAGGATACGTATTCTTTTTCTTTTGGCTTTGCTATCAGTCTGTTAATTTCAGAAGCTGTGAGTATATATATATATATATATATATATATATATATATATATATATATATTTCTTGTTTTCTGGAAACTGTTCTTTTTTCTCCTTCCCGTTTCACAGTCAATTTGTCCCCAAGTGACTTTAACATGGACAAGAATAACAGGGTTCGGGAGCGCAGAGTCACCCCTGATTGAACCCAGTGCCTCTGCTTGCTTTCAGGTCGCTCCCAGGAAACAAAGTTTCGGTGGCTCTCTGGCTCTCTGGAGGCGGGGGCCCTTTGGAGGGAGGGGGGTGGAAGTGAGGAGGATGCTTTTCTTTATAAAGAAAAAAAATCTTTTTTTTCTTTCAATTTTTAAGAGGAGAAGACGAGGCAGGTGCTAGGTTCTATCCACCGTCGCCATGTAGGATTTCTCAGGGTGGGAAAAACCTCACGAGTGCAGTTTTGGTGCGCTAGGCATCTTCACCCTTCTTTAGAAAGCAAAACAAAAACGAACCACCACCACGGTATAAACGAGATCGCATGATCGCCCCCCTTTTCTCTTCTGGTTTTGTCATGTACGCGTATATAAAACAGTCTGGGCATTTGTGATGCTTTGTTTGTTGGTTTGTTTGCTTGCCCCTCCTTCCTTGGACTTCAAACCACGTCTCCTCGGTGCGTCCCTCTCCGTTCCTCCCAGGGCGGGCATGCCTGTCTTTGGGCGGAGGAGAGGGCGGCCCGGCCCGGCCCGATGCGGCGCGGCGGCGGGGGCGGCGGCGGGATGACAGCGGTGGTGGCGGCGGCGACGGTGGCGGCCCCGCTCCGCGCGCGGCGCCTGTGCCTTCACTGCACGCTCGTCTGCAGCCCGTGGTGCGGCGGCGGCGGCGTGTCGGCGCTCACGGTGCCCACCTGCGAGTAGACGTCGTCGGGCGTCTGCTGCTGGATCCCGGGCGGCGTCATGCGCTTCTCCTTCTGGCGCCGGTTGCAGAACCAGACCCCGCACCACCTCCTTCTCGAGCTGCAGGCTGTCTGCCAGGTTGGTGATCTCCTGCGCCGAGGGCTTGGGGCACTTGAGGAAGTGGCTCTCGAGCGCGCCCTTGACGCTCACCCTCGATGGAGGTCCGCTTCTTGCGCTTGCGGCCCTGCGCCGCGATCTTGTCGATGCTCGTGGGGGCTGCCGGTGCTCGAGTCCGCCTCCTCCAGCCACTTGTTCAGCAGCGGCTTGAGCTTGCACATGTTCTTGAAGCTCAGCTGCAGGGCCTCGAAGCGGCAGATGGTGGTCTGCGAGAACACGTTGCCGTACAGCGTGCCCAGTGCCAGCCCCACGTCGGCTTGCGTGAAGCCCAGCTTGATGCGCCGCTGCTTGAACTGCTTGGCGAACTGCTCCAGGTCGTCCGACGTCGGCGTGTCCTCGTCCGAGTGCGGGTCGTGGCTGTTGAGTCCCGGCCCCGCGCCGCCGCCGCCGTGGTGCGGAGGCCCCTGCGCGTGGTGCGGGTGCGGCGGGTGCGGGGTGCGCGTGGTGGGTGGTGGTGATGGTGGTGATCGGCCAGCTCGGGCGTGTCCCCGCGCACCCAGCCCCGGGGTGTACCAGGCTCTGGGCGCCGCCGCCCGCGCTCCGCCGCCGCCGCCGCCGCCCGGCCCCGGGGGTGCGCTCAGCATGCCGTTCACTGTGAAGCCCCCAGGCTGCGAGTAGAGCAAACTCTGCGGCGGGTGGCTGCTGGCCCCCGGCCATGGACGGGAGGTGCGCAGCGGCTGCGGCGGCGGCGGCCGCGGCGGCGGCGGCGGCAGCGGTCGGCCCCCCAGCCCCCCGGGGTGGGCCCTGGTGCGGCGGCGGTCGGCGGCGGTGGCCCGAGGTGCGGCGGCCCGCGATGGTGCAGCGCGGTGCCCGCGTGCAGGTCGTCGCGCCCGGCGCCGACCCTTCACGTCGGGGCCCTGCGGCGGCGGCGGCGGCGGCTGCGGCGGCTGCTGGGGGCTGCCGGCCTGCCATGCCCACGGCGCTGCCGGACCACGGCGAGCTCGCCTCCACGGCGGCGGCGGCGGCGGCGGCCGCGGCGGCGGCGGCGGCGTGGGGCAGGGCCGTGACCCACTGGTGCGCGTGGCAGCATATGGCCGCCGTTGCTGGCGGCCATGGCCCCCTGCATGAAGTCGCTCTGCACCATCTTGACGGAGGCCGGGTCCCCCCGGTAGGCGCCCGAGGTCACGGCGGGCGCTGCCGGGCTGCATGCCGCCCCCGCCGCCCCCCGCGCCGCCGCCGCCGCCGCCGCCACCGCCCCCGCCGCCGCCGCCGCCGCCGCCGCCGCCGGCCCCCTGCCGCGTCCGAGTGGACGATGGAGCCGGCCGCCAGCAGGCCGTTCCCCGGCAGGTAGGGGTTAGAAGCCGCCGTGGCCATGCCGCTCCGCTCCCGCCACCACCCCACCGCCGCCACCACCGCGCCGCCGCCGCAGCAGCGGCCGCCGCGGCCGCCGCCGCCGCCGCCGCCGCGCCGCGCCCCCCCGCCTCCCGCCGCCTCCCCCCCGCTCCGCCCCCGCCCCCGCCCCGGGCCCCCCGCCGGCCCCGCCGCCTCCGCCGCCGCCGCCTCCGCCCCCGCCGCCGCCGCCGCCGCCGGCTGCAGCTGCAAGGCCGCTGGGCAGGGCGCGGGGGTCGCCGGCCGGCCTTGGTCAGCAGCAGCAGCAGCAGCAGCCGCAGCAGGAGCCGCGCTCTGGGGAGGGGGGTCTCGCTTCTCGGGGCGCGCTCCGTGGCCGCCCCCCTCAGGGGGGGTCGTGGCCGCCCCCCAGCCCCGGCGCGATCGGCTCGCTCCAGCGGGGCTCGCCGGGCGGGGCGCGGGCCTGCGCTGGGGCTCCCGGGCCGGGCGCGCTGGCTCGCGCTCCTCCTCCTCCTGTCCGCGGCCAAGCGCGGACTCGGCCCGGGCCCGGGGCTCGGTCCACCTGCTAAGTGGAGATTTCACGGGAAACACAAAGAAAGAAGCCGCTCCTTTCTTCTTAACCAAACCGTGGACGACCAGCGGCTGGCCGCTCCGTGCCTCCTCCCCAGGAACGCAGCTCACTGGGCTCCCCTCAGAGTAGGAAAAACTTTTCCCGTCCTTGAAGGCGTGGTGATGCTGGCTGCTCGCGTGCCGAGAGGAGAGGCTGGCTCCTGCTCTCTCCCCCTCTGGTCCTCTCCTTTCAAGTTTTGTTGTGTCCTAGGAAAACTTCTTTCGATGGTGCATTTCTCTGAAGTTGCTATTGCTGGAGCTCTTGGCTGCCTCTGAAACAAGAGTCCTTTTTCATTCTCCTCGCAACAGTCACAGCCTGATGCGACATCTTTCCTTTTGGGCAGAAATTAGGAAACAAATATAACAAGGAAAAAAATTGAACAGGAGAAAAACGAGGTTGAGTTTCTCTGTTACCTTGCTGCTGACGGTTGGGGTTGGTGTTTTATTTTTTTCCCAGCAGAGGTCTGGAGGAGGAGGAGGAAGAAGAGTGCATTGGTGGAGGTGTGTGTGTGCATATATGGGATCCTTGATACACAACCAACTCCAGTGGGCACCGTGCGCGGCTTGGAGGGTGCACCGACGGCGCTGGCGCTGGCCGTGCCGGAGCGGAGTTGCCGCGGGAGCTCGCTCTCCGCCCTGGTTCGCGCGCGCTCGCCCTCTCTCTTTCCCTCTCCCTCCCTCTTTCTCTCTCTCTCTCCTCTCTCTCGCCCGCCCGATCCGCTCGGATCTGACAGTTCGCTCTCTGTCCCTCCCTCTCAGAGCGGGGACTGTCGAATGTTTACCCTCCGCCGCGAGCGCGCGCACCCACCACCACCACACTTTCCCAAATACAAGGAAGTCGAGCACCAGGGCCCCCGCTGATTGGCTACCCGCTGGGTGATTGGCAGGCCCGGAATGACTAGCTTAGGACGCGCGGCCCCCCCTTCCGGCCGTTCCGATTGGTTGCTTTTTAATTTAGGCAGAGCGTCGTAGAAGCTGGAAATCTGTCGCCCCCCCCACCCCAACCCCTACGCCTCCCTCCCGCTCGCCACTTTCTCCTCCCCGCCCCTCCCCCGCCACCCCCCTCCGCCACATCTTAACTCTTAGTGTCCGGCCGAGACGTTGGTGTTCCCTTCGTGGCGCTGGGCATCGCAATAGGTCTGGGAAGGGGGAAAGAAAGGGGAGAGAAAGGGAGTGGGGTGGGAAGAAGGAGGGGGGGTCAGCAGGAGAACATAGAGGGAAAATCATGAAAAATAGCGACCTACCCACTCCACCTGGTACTGCGTTGTGTCGCCGCCCTCCCCGCCCCCCACTCCATCCCAGAGATTTGTAACGCGCGCGGCACGGATGCGCCATTCACGCTAATACCTATAGGCAGATGTGTCCCCAGTGGTTTCAAAGTTTCCTTGTTCCTTCGCCAGACGGCCCCCGTCCCTGCCTCGGCGGGGGTGGGAAGGGGGAGCTCGCGGCGCCCAGAGCTCGGGTAGCGGCCACGCTCCTTGGAAATCCGCCACCGCAACTTTCCTCAGCCGCTTCGCGCCGGCGGCGGCCCCCTTTGTTTAAGTTCTCGGATGCCATCGTCTGGGAAACCTGCAGCCTGGGACCAGCGCGGTGCCCGCGCGTGCGAGACGGACCGCGGGCTGCCGCGAGCTCCCCACCCCCGCCTCTCCCTCCTCCCGCCCCCCTCCGCTGGGATTCCGGCGAGGAGCGTGCTTGCCCTGGCGAGTCCCGGGATGCCGGGCGGCGGAGCCATCGGCCGACCTTCCCCCATAGACACACCGCAAGTGTGTCCACCCCAAAGGCGTCAGGAAGCCCGCCGCCGCGGGAGCGGCCTAAGGAACCGGATCCGCCAGCCGCGCCCTCCACCGCTCACATTGTGTGCGGGTGCGGGTGTGTATTTATTTATTTCGGTGCGGTTGGTATTGGTGGCGTTTCGCCGGCTCGCTATTCTTAGGCACGGTGGTGCTTTTCCTTTCTTTCCTGCCTCAGCTGGTTTGCGGAGTGGATGGGGCCGGCGGCGCCGAGCGGGTTCTCAGCCGGGCCCGGCGGAAAGAGTTAAGGGGACCGGGAGGGGGAGCGCGCGGGGTGGGCGGGAGGAGCGGGGGTGGGGGACGCGGCCGAGCGGAAACGCGGCACAGAGGAGCCTCAGCGAACCAAGAAAAAAGAGAAAGTGGCAACGAAAACAAGGGCAAATTGAACCCCTCCTCGGGGATTTCCAATGAACTAACCCGACTCGGACATTCAATAAATACATCGTCCCTAATGAGTGTGCATGTGCGTGTGCGTGCGCCCCGCACCCGGCCGCGGGGCGCCCGCCCTGCCCCGCTGCCCGGGCCTCGGCTCCGGCGGGCGGTCCCGGGCTCCCGCCTCGCTCGCCAACCCCGGACGCAGACGCGGAGCCGCCGGGGTGCTCGGGGCCGCCCTTCTCCCGCGAATGATTCCTCTGCCGAGCGCAGCTAGGGGCACTCGGTTAGAGCCGGAGCTCTGCAGCCCAGCCGCTGTGCCCAGCCCTGGCGAGATCTCCAGGTTAGCGGCAGACGCGTAGCGTTCGTGTAGGATCCGGGGCAGCTCCGGCGTGCGGGCTGAGAGATGCCCTGGTTGGGTAGGTTTTAGCCAAGCCATTACTGCTAAGATACAGACCCGAAGGGCAGCGGTAACCAAACCCCAGCTAGAACTGGTTTTTCCCTCTGCGTCCCCCTTCCAAGGTTCCTTTTTATATTTATGTACGCGTATATGTATAGATGAAAGATGGAACACAGATTTCATTGAATAAATCCGAGATCTCCAGGTGTAGACGTTTGAGTCGTCGGTGCCAACACCCCGTGTTTTCCTTTCCTGCCGATTTTGCTTGGATCCGGCTCAAAAACCGGGAGAGTCTCGTGGTTTTGTTTACACTGAATGGGGAGGATAGGAACAGAGCCATGGGGCCCTTTCATTAATATACAGTGAGGATTTTGTCTAAATTACTGCTATGAATTTCACAGTACACGCTTTCAAAAACAGCCTCAGGTGGCCTGGTGAAACGTGATACAGCGCCTCTGTAGACACATTCACTTTCTTTCTTTCTTTTCAGGGAGGGTGTGTGCGCGTCCGGGAAGCCCCCCAAAACGCCGTGCTCCTCGAAATCAGAAATATCCTTCTGTTCCGAGGTCTGTCCCCTTCGTCCTCCCCCTCCGCATACTTAGTTCTCCACTCGCTCCCCAGCCCCACCCATCCGCCCCCCTCCCTTTGCAGAGTGTGATTGTTTTGTCTGGAAAAAAAAAATCCAAAGTATATAACAAGGGGAGAACAGTTAGTGCTGATTTTCATTTGCATACATTTTCATATATTTTGGTGAAAATAATAGACCAGCGGAGAGCTAGGCTTCGAGGAGTCAGTGTAAGGGGAAGACTAAGGCGGCGGCGTTCTGGTTCTGGGGAGTTGAGACCATGCCTTCCCCCTCAGTCATCTTATTTAAAAAAACAATAAAACATCATTTATTTTAAAGTATAACCCTGGAAGTTTGCTCGGTAAGTGTTTTACATTTTCTTTCCCTGCTTTCTCTTTTCTCCCCCTCCTTTCTGGTTTATTTATGCTCTTGTAGGTTTGGGAGCTTATTTTCCTGGCTTGGGACAAGACAGGATTCACAGAGCAACTGTTTTGAAGGAAGGAAGGGAAAGAGCGTTGGGGGGAGAGTAAAAAAACCCAGCTCTGCTAAAATATTACATAAAAAGATGGACTCATTCCAAAGCTCTCCACAGCAAGGCACTTATTTTTTTGGCGGGGTTGGGTGGAGGGGTGAAGACAGTGCTATTAATTTTAATTGTTGATGGTCAGGGAAATATAAAAGCCCTAGAAAAGAAGTGATTATGAAGCACTGTTATAAATATTTCTTGCTTTTGGATTTCTTTCTTTCTTTTTCTGGAGAATCAGGGCTAGAGGGAAAGAAACCCCCTTTCTGTAGCCAGGGCTGATGTGAACTGTGTGTGCCTGCCTGGAGTTGGGGTGGGGGATTCCTGCTTGGGAGCAGGGGGATGGAGGGAGGGAGGGAGGGAGGGGGCTTGGCAAAGGGAGGGCAGAGAGCGGGAGAAGAAGGAAGGAGGGGAGGAGGAAGAGGCAGGAAGTCGGAGCACCCCTGGTTAATGCGGTGTCTGGGGAGCAGGCGGTTGGCTGCAGCCTCCCAGCTCGATAGGGAAAGTCCGTCAGAAAGAGGGTGATCAATCAAAACTAACCAGGACATCCTACACTTTATTCCCAAAGGAGGCTGGGGCTTTAGCATAGCAAACTGCTTTACTTTGTTTCCTATTTTTGACAGCCGCCCTGCCCCCCCACCCAACCCTCACCCTTCCTTGCCACCGTCCCTGGGTTTTGTACAAATTAAGGGTGCAGTTGCTTGCTAGGGGAAGTTAATTGGAGGAATATGGGTGGAGGAAATAGCTAGGCCACGTCCAAGCCCGTGTGAGCACCTTACTTTCGTGCAACGGGGCTGGAGAGGATTCTCAAAGGTTCTTGGTTTTGTTCTTTTTAAAGGAAGTCGCATCTGGGGCGCCGAGGGGGTAGAATCAAATGGCTGGGATATGATTGCCCTTTTGTATCCAGAACACCTTGCGATTTAAAATTTGTAATTTCTTTGGAAACAGTTGATGCCAAATCAATGAAATGGCTTGTCAGGAGGGAGGAAGAGGTTTTGGTCGGGGGGGGGGGGTGGGTGGGTGGTAAGAATCGCCGGTTTTCCACTCCTTGTTTGCGTGCTTGGCAGCGTTGCTTTTGACTGAGGTTAACTCTCTGTGCTCCATTGGACCAGATGCCATATAGAGCCGCTCCCTGAAGATCATTTGTTTCCTTGATGGGGAACATTTCTGAGCAGAGCATATTGGTTGCCATAGAGAAAGAAAGAAAAGGAAGAACACTAGTCACATTAAGCTATATGTTTGTGCACTGGGCTTTAGATAAAAGGACCTTGGTTCAGCCAAAGAGAAGAAGCCAAGCTAGAGATTTCTAGCGCCCCCAAAACTAGCTTTATTTTGTTTTGGACTTTTACAGTTGAAACATATAAGCTAATTTTATTGGTTGTTGTTAATTTTATATGACACGGTTTACTGAACAAAATAAACTTTGGAAGTGCCCAGGAGTCGCACTCTTGACTTGTCAGCAGGGGGCGCACTGACTCGTCTTAGCAGGTACTGAGTAAAATGTAGCCGTTTCAAAAGCAAATCTGCTCTCCCAAACTTGCCAAAGGAACAAATGCCCCTACCTTTCTATGCATATTCAGCTCGAGGAGTGAATTCATTGCATAACACAGGGCCTTAAAATAGGAGGACAATGCCCTCCCCATCTCCCACCCAGCCCCTTCTGTGAAATGGCCCTGAAAGAAAAACCGTCCCCAAAAGTGTTCCTCCATTTCTTTCCGTGCACTGTATAGAAGTCTGGAAAACAGTTAGGCTGTGAAAGCAAAAACGCTTTCAAAAAAATCATTAAGGTTATGTAGTTAGCTACTTCAGAAGCTACCTTGCAGGTTGTTGTTGTTTTGGAAACAGTCAAGAAGATAAAATCCACCCTAAAGGTATTATCTGTTAAATAGTGAACGCTTTTCAATTCAATGCATGCTTTGACTTTTCAGTAACACTCATGCTCCTGCACATTTAGCCCGGCATCTTGGACCTCTCTTTTACTCCATTTGATATTTAGTGGTTCCTTTCATTCTTGGTACCTGCTCTGGTTGTAGAAGGATTTTGGACTTATCCTTGAAAGGCTTGTTAGGGAAAAGGAAATACAAACCGGCCATGGTGTAGAGGTAACTGTGGGCTGGAAACTTTTTAGCACAATGTGACTTAACACGGTTGAAGAAAAGTTTTGAGAGAGCACTGGGTTTCTGCCTCAGAGATTTTTAGATGCTGCCAAGGAAGACTGAACTTGATTGTGGCGAAGGATGAAAAGCTATGTGGAAAGCTTCCTAAAATAGTGAAGGGCAAATCCTTCCTGGTTCTGAGGAATTAGTCTGTTTGTCACTCACAATTTTCCCAAGGAGATTTAGAGAGCCTGACTAAGAGAAGCCGGGAGAGGCTGCGAGGGAGAAACCGACTTCGTGGATCAGCAGCTCCCTGCACCTGCGAGTGTGTCCCAGCACCTGCTGGGAAGGGCCCAGGGCTGGAGGCTCCGCTAGTCCTCTGGAGGAGGGGGAAAGACACCTTATTCTTTCCAACTCGACTCCAAGCCAGCCAGAAGTTTTTCTTTGAAACTAACTTGAAAAAGACAAGGTTTGCATTTAAATGGTATTTCATCTAGGAGGGTGGAAAGATTATTAGAGTAACATAAGCAAAGGAGACTTTGAAAACCATTCTCACTCCGTGATTTTTGTCCACGAGCTCTCACATCCAGAGTCGGGAAGTGTAACTGTCAGGTTTGTGCTAATGAAACAAAGTGGAAAATGGAAGAAACTGTGTAATTTGAGTCCAAACATCACTTTTTCTTCAGCTCTCTGGATGTTTCGGACAAAAGACTTCTGGGGGAGGTCCGCATGCACTGGACCAGTGCCTCAAAGCTCTAGGTTAGTCTGCATGCCCCGAGCTGCTAAATGCATTTAAAAATTATGAAGAAGAGGAACTTTTCAATTTAGGCAGGCATTTTGCAAAGCATAGCTAAGTACATATATAGAGCATCATTTTTGATATCACTTTTCATGAGATCTGGGATTGTTACTATCTTGGCTGCTACGTACGTACGTTCCTTATTTGCAAAGTTACTTAAAAAAAACAACCCTGAAGTAAAAAAAAAAAAAAAAAAGAGTGTGCTTCTCTTGATATCTACAGTCTTAGGTTATCGAAAGTAAAGAAAACCAAAAAGAATAATTCTGGGTAAAGCAACAAGTTAATTTCAGGACTGACATTATTATAGAGAGCGAGTTAGCATATTCTATAATGATTTGGAGGTGGAAATAATCAAGCTGGGTATGAATTAAGATCCAGAGAGCTGGGCAAAGCTACAGACTTTTAATTGTTGGGGATGGTGAAATTGCTTTTGCCAAATGAGAGAATGAAGAACATTACCTGGGTCAAATGCACAAAATACAAAGTGGGTATTTCTTCATTTGCGTCCATTTGAGAACGAGAAGGTGCTGTGTCTGATACTGTAGCAGCTCAGCTCAGATTTGCTGTTCGCATTTACAAATGGAAGTGTTTGGCATACTCACAACCCACTGTGTGCTGGGTACACTCTCTAATCTCTGTGCTATGTGACCACTATCCATGGGGCTATATAATCACTGTATGCCATACACAAAGGAAAGGGCTCGTGCACGGTAGCTTTTGGGTGGAAATGAGAATTTGTTGCTTTGGCAGTGGATAAGTTGTTTTTAAGTCTCGCGAAGTTTTCTGAAGCGTACCGGTGGTTCCTCCCAATTCTTTGTATCACTTTGATAACTGGTTTATCTGATCTGTAGGAGAGGAGCGAGCCCTTCGTTGTCTTAGATGGGCTTGAAGGAGCAATTATAAATTCAGACAGCTGCGACTTCTCACCCTAAAGTAAGAAGCTTTACATCTGATGCTTAGAGGGCAGCTTTAAACCACAGGCCATTTCAGATTGTGGAGTCTTGAGTTAAGAAAGCCCGATAAGTTGGTCATCAAGTGGACGCTTTAAAAACGACCCATTTCCAAGTCTGCCCACGGTAGCTGCATCTGTACACCCAACAAGTCTGGTAATGAGAGCTACCAATCGCTGGGGAAGTCGTGGCTGGCACAACCGACGAACTATTCTTGCCTGCTCCCCTCACCCCCCACCAACACAATGGTCTTCTTGGAATTTAAATTCACAGGACGAGGTAACTGAGAACCCGGCTGATTGACCAGAGGGATGATGATGATTTATTAACAAAAACATGTGGGTATGTCTAGCTAGACAAATATTCCAAGGTCAACTTGGTGTTTTTGCATCTGTGTTTTTAAAAACAAAATATTAACTCAGCTTTGCCAGAGGGGTGGTTGGATTTTCCAAGCTCATGGCCCTAACAGAATTAACTCTCCTTTCTACCTGGGAGGACACCCCCCTGCTCCAAACCCCCCAAATTCTCTATACAGCTTCTCCTTTCTGGATTGGAACTGGCTAGTCTCCTGATAGAGAAGAGCCTTTGTTGCAGACCTCTGTTTTTTTTTATTAATTATTATTATTATTAGATTTTTGACACTTGAACTTAGCTATTGTCAGAGGAGCAGGGTTCAGATTGCAGCTCAGGCTGAAGGCTGCTCTTTTTTGGGTATTTTTTCCCAAATGATGCTCCTGTGCTGTCTTTTCTCCTGTGAATACTGAAGCTCCCACTTCACTTTCCAGCTTCCTCCCTAGGCCCATCCTGGACCAGCAGCCCAGAGTTGGGGGTGGGGTGGTCTTGAAGAAAATGTGGCTATTTTGTTCACTTTGAAAATTCAGTACCAATATTCACTGATATTTGATACCTCAACTACTCCATGGTTTGCAGCAATAGAATTTCAGCACTAAAATATCTGGCAAAGAGATTTTGGTGGTTGAACCAAGTGACCTTGCTCACTGTAACTTCATGCAACTGGGGCTTGTTTGCCCCAAGTTAAAAGTTACGTGTCCACTCACACCCTCCTCCTGAATTTCCCATAGGGAGCCTGGTTACTCAGTGAAGCCCAAGGGGAGGATCTCAGGCTTACAGTGGTGCTGGGCAGACGTCAAATCTTAATTTCATGTATGTCAGGGTGCAAAAAATCTCCAGAAGTGCAGGCATGTATTGTCCAAATGGCACAGGCCGTGCTCCCTTTATTTGAAATTCACATCGCAAAAATTAAACAGATAAAACTTTACTAGGAAAACTACGGACTATCCAAGTAAGCATCTGAAATTCGGAGGCACTATGATTTCAGGGCTAGGGTCTGGCAAGCGATTCCTTTCCAGGGTTAGGAAATGAGGTTTGGAACTTTCCCTGGAAAGGTTGCACTGGGGGTCTCATTTCTGCAGCGGTGGGGTCTCCCTGCCCACCTCTCCTGTGATTTGTGGTCCCCAGAAGCAGCTTCTCCCAACTAGGCGGTGGCTTGTGGAGGTCCCAGGGCCGGACTCCCCTTCCTTAGACCGCATTTTACTTTACAGAGAGTACAGTTTGCATAATAAAATTAAGAGGCGCCCATTACTCTGCTTTTTCCCGTCCGCACTGCCCTGCAAGGCTTCCGAGCTGTTAATCTGAACACCCAGAGCGGCCTTCAGAATTCGAATTAGCATTGCTTTTCTATAGAAAAGAAAAATGGGAAGAGATTAAAAAAAAAAAAAAAAAGGCCAGGGGAGAAGGAGTAACGTAGAGCGAGTGAGGTGGAGAAAGCAGGGAAGAGAGCGGGGCCGGAGGCACCGGAGAGAGGGAGACAGGGGTGCGGGACGACGCACGAGGTAGACGCTGAGTCACCCTAACAGGTCACCCGGGACGCAGCAGCGAGATGCCGCCGCCCGGGAAAACCCGGTACAAGTTGCACCCCATCTTCTAGGCCTCCTTCCCGCCCGCCGCCGCCTCCGGAGCGCGGACGTGGAGCTCGGCGCCGCCGCCTCGCCATTGTCACCGGCTCGGTGCGCGGCCGCGGGCTCCCGCGGTGGGCTTTGTTCTGGCGGAGCAGGGCAGGACCCCTCGCACCGCCGCGTCCCCGCCCTCCCCGAGCTGGGGACGGTGGGGGTGGGGACTGGGGACCAGAGGAGCGTCGGCGGGCGCCTCGGAGCCTGGGATTTCCTTTCTGCGCTCCTTTTCGTAATGGAGCTGCTCTCCTTCGGGGAGGGGGCCGGGCTGTGCGGGAGGAGGGAGAGCGGGAAGGGGGCTCCCGCTCTCAGCCCGCAGCAGGGGCGAGCGCAGCTCCCGGGGCCTGCGCCGGCGGATCTGTATTGTGTGCACGGCTGGGTGGGTGCATGCATCTATGCATGAGGAGAGCCCTTGAATTTGGCCCTGCGTTCTAGCTTCCAGGCCGAGGTTGAGGCAGCTGCGGGGCGCCTCGGGTCGGTGCCTAGTTCTCCCCTAAGATCTGCTCTCGAGGTGCTTTGGGGCCACGCGTGGGCGCTGTGGACGCGCCCTGGGTACGGGGGCTGCCCCCGGGGAGCGCGCAGATCTCCGTCGCCGAGGCCTGTGGCGAGGGACAAAGAGACAGACCGCCAGAGCGAGCAGAGGGCAGGCGCGCACAGGCACCCACGCGGGCCCGCGCCCGGGGGCCCTCCCCGTGAGCCCCCGCGCCTCGGGGCCCAGGACTCTGCGTCTGGAAAGTTCATCCCTTGCAGAGCCCGCTCCCTCTACTCACCCTTGCATTTAGCAAACGGCGTGTGATCGTGTGTCACCCTCTTTCCAGCCACCCCCCGAAGGTGTGGGCAGATTGCAAGAGTTGCTGCTCTGTTATTGTTTGTCAAACAGGCCCCTTTCTCTTGGGAGAGGGGCGAGGGGCATGTGGCGGATCCCGGGCCAGGATTACATTAATCAAAGCATTATTTCCCTAGAGAAGCCAAGCACAAATGAGAGTAAATCCTAATAAAATTGAATCGCGGAGAAATGGTACGCTTTAAGTAATCTGTGCGGCCTGATAAAAATCTCACACTTACACGATGTGAGTCTTAAAAAAAAAATCTGCACACCTCTGGCCTTGGGTGCTGGGTCCAGATCAGGACGGGGGACAGTCACAACCCCAAGCTCAGCTGAACTTCTGGAGTGAGAAAGGGACGTTGAATCACCCCAGAGTCCGAGGTTCTACTCCAAACGCACTTTCGGCCCCGGCGCCCTCCTGGAGGATTTGCAGAGGCCCTGGGCGGGACCGAGCCCCCTAGGTGCCCCCAGAGGACGCAAACTCCATTCCTATGGGATCGCGGCCCCCATCGTCCTCCTCTAGAGACGCCGCAGGGCGGGCAATCCCCGCGGGTGGAGGCGCCGAGCCCACTGGGCGGGCGGCGGACTCCCAGGTCTCCGCGGCCCCCGGCCCAGGGCCTGCGGCGTCCACGGGGCCGCTCGGCCAGGGGGGGCGGTGACTGCTGGGGAAGCCGGGGGCGCGGCTGGCCGGCGACACTTCGGGTACTTTCGGGTCGTCCCGGCCTGGAAGCAGGCTCGCACTTCGTCCGCCTCCGTCCCCCAAGTGGTAGGAAACTTTCCGACGCCGGGTGCGGCGGTGCGAGAGCGAGAAGAAAAGCCCCCCTCCCCACCCGGAGTACCGAGCGGGAAGGCAAGGCCACCGGCCAGGAGGCGCCCTCCCTCGGCCAGTTCCCGAATCCCTCCGGCCGCGGGGCCCGACTAGTTGGTGACAAGTGTGAAAACGCCGTCCCCGTCCGGCGAGCGAGCATCGGCCTCCGGGATCCACGCGACCTTCCGGAGATGCGCGGCCGAACGCGCTTCGGTGCCGGCCTCCTCGGCCCCTCCTCCGCGTCTCGGGGCCCCGCGAGCGCCGCGCCCCCTGCAGGCCGGCGCCGGAGGAGCCAGCGCGCCGCCCGCGCGCGGCCCGGCCCGGGTGGCTTCCCCGCGCTGCCCACGGCCGCGCCCGGCCCGCGCGCACGCGCACAGCCGGCGCCCCCTCCGCGCGCGAGCTGCCGGCCGTGGCGCAGGAGGGGGAGGGAGAGCGCGCGGGAGGAGGCGCGGGGGCGCGGCCGGTCCCCCCTCCCCGGCCCTTCCGCCCCGCTCGCGTCCCTCTCCGGCCGGCGTCGGGCCGCCCCCGCTGGAGCCGGCGGACGCGCGCCTCCTTCCCGCGAGCGGGCGGGCTCCGGAGGCCCCAGAGCGGCGCTGTCCGCTCGCGGGGCAGTGCCGGGCGCGGGGAGGGGCTCGGCCGCCTCACCTCCCTCCGGCGCGTCTGGCGAGGAGAGCGGCTTGGAGCGGGGTGCGCGTGCGGTGTGTGTGCGTCCGGGTGTGTGCATGTGCGGTGTTTGGGTCCGGGTGTGTGTGTGCAGGTGTGCGCGCATGTGCGGGTGTGTGTGTGTGTGTGTGTGTGTGTGTGAGGTGTGTACGTGGGAGTGCGGTGTGCGCGCGCAGGGCAGGGCGGGAGGCGGTGAGGGATGCTCTGGTGCAGCCTTGAGATCTAAATCGGCCACCTAGAGTTCCCCCGCCCCCCACGCGGGAGTCTCGTTCCTTCGCCTTCATCCCATCTGCGTCCCAGAGAGATCCCTCTGTGGCCCAAGGATGTTCGGCGAACACCCGGACTCACGTGAGCGAGGGTGAGCCGAGAGGGACAATGTTCGCTGACAAATGCGCCCGAGAGCATTTTTCTAGCCACCAGTCTGCCCTGGAGACTGGATTCCACCCACCGGGAAGCCACGTTTCTGGGGCTTATGTATCTGCTACTTCTCTGTCCTGGCCTTTAAAATGGCCTGCGTGGAGGTTGTTTTTTAGTTTGGGAGGCGTCGGGTGGAGATAGGAATCAATTGAAAAACCACTTTTTGGGTCTCTTTAGCTGACCAGCCAGCCAGTTTACTGGCTCCTTTCCAGTGATGGGAAATTTGTGGGGAGGGGGCGGAATGAAGACACTCGCACCTTTTCAGTTCTGAAATAATGACTCCCCTTTCTCCCAGTCTGTGATTTCCATAATTTCATACAAAACAGGGCTGTCAGTTATCTCTTATTTGAAAAAGAAAAGCAGACTAGCAGAAGAAAACTTGGACCGAATGAAATCCCTCCTCACAACATGAACCAGTCTCATCCAGACCGTTCAACGCTGGAGGGGAGAACAGGGCAGAGGGAATTCAGAAAAAGGCTAAACATTTCTCTCCATCACAGAATATGAACCCAATCGCCCAACTGTATTTTTGATGGCATGAGTTTCGGAGGATCCTAAAAATAAACTTTATCAATACTGTTAGTTGTCCTCCTTTTGCCCTAATGTTTGCATCTGAGAGCTTTCAATAACTTGGGAAGCCCAGTGGTACACATATTTTTTGTTTCTTGGATTTAGATGGACATCAGATGGTTTTACTGTTAGCCATGATCCTTTATAAGCTCTTCTGTGCTGGCGAAAGGCTCTAAGTGAAATTTATACACACTCACCTCAAGAGACCCTCACCAGCCAGTGTCTTCAGACTCTTTCAAAATCACTCCTTTTCATAAGATAATGTATAGACAGCTAAATCTTAGTAAAGAATGTTAATGGTAAAATGTTAATGTTTAACCAGATGAGCTTTTGTTTTTGGAATCAAAGTTTAGCTTTTCTTTGAATTATTTATCAAGCTATTTGCCCATAGGCCTTCCTAAGAGAAGGACAAGGTGAAGGCGAGGGCATTACTAATTTATTTAAAGCATATGTTGACATAAGATGATAAAACTAGCCTTTTGGAAAACAGGAATAACTAAACCACGTCTATACACGCCCACCTTTGGGACTGAAAAAAGAAAGAAAAAAGAAAACCTAGTTACTTTCATAGAAAACAGCCCTCAGTTAACAGTTAACTAAAATATTGTATGGCAGTCCCTAGAAACTCCTCCTCTTCAGTATAGGACCCTTTGGTAATATGCACATATTTACGCATGATGTAAATATGCATATGCACGAGGGTAGATGTTTATGTACATAACGTAACAAAATATATACATACCCCACTGAATACATTTGCATGTGACATGCCCATGTGTAATGTACCAAACTTCCACGATTAACAATACATTCTATAAGAGTCTTAAAATAAGAGGCAGAGTTTTTATTCCTGCTGAAAAAAAAAGTCAGAATTTCTTTTGAAATCTGAATTGTGCCAGCTGTAAATGACACCACAGAAATCAGCAAAAAAAAAAAATATCTGTGCACACATTAATATTTTCAGCACACCTCATTTAAAAATACTATGAACCTAACTTCCTTTGCATAAAATGAAAAGGGCACCATACTTCAGAAGGTACATTTAGAATGTAAACATCTATCTAAATTCAGTTACTTTTTTTCTTTTTTTTTTCCCTTGCAAATTAAATACTGTTGTCTTAGAACCAAAGTTAAATCCGGCACGCAGTGAAAAAGAGCGTTAGTTTAATTTTCCTTTTCTGCTGTCAAGAAAACATTTTTAAGTAGTTTAATTTTATGGGCCTTTGTATCATTAAAAAAGACATTCAGTCGTCGAGTGATAATTCAAAATGTAAAAGCAAGTTGTAAGCATATATTTATCCTTGAAGTGATTTGTAGAATATGGGATGACGTGTTACTTATTTGCTTCTTTTTAGGTAGTATTTTGAATCTTTCCATTTTCAAAGACTTTTTTTGGGGGGTGAAAGTAAAAAGTACAGTTAAAATGAATACACCGGCAAGAATCCAAATGCCCGTTTGTGCTGAGCAAATGTAAAGAGATGTTATACCTGAATGTTATGCTTGAAAACTTCTTTCTCCTTATTGATAGAAAGAATCAAAATGATAAAGTTTTGCATCTTTCTTGAGGACCATGATAGAAGGAGCTGTCTCATGTCAGAGTTATTTTTACTAATATTACAAAATATTTTGTTAGCTTTTCTATGTTTATGTAAATGTATATTTCTTTACTGAAAAAACATATACGATGTTTATGATGACATTTATTCCCACATATAATTTATTGCTTGTTTATTTCAGAGAGAGTATTTCAAAGACTGATGACTCATCGGTAGTGTCTAAATATTAGTGCCGAGCTTGTGAAAATAAAAATCAGTTTAGCCCAACTGCTTTTTGAGGTTTGTTTTTTAATCTCTTAAAAAATTTGAAGTTAACACGATGGAAGTACCGCAAATGAAAAATTAAAAAAAAAAGAATATTACTTGGAAAGAAGTAAAAACATTTTACTCTAGACGGGGTTTAAAATCAACTGTGAAAATAAGCTAGTCTTTTATTTTAGAAAGTTTTCTATCTAATGGTGTGGTGTGATATTAGGAAACAGGCTATATAATCTAAAAATCCACAGTGTAGATTCAAAAATTTGGATGAAGCGTCATTTACTACAAAAGTGTAAAAGAATCTTTTCTGTTGATTTAATCAATGAAGTGAGTGAAGGACTATTTTAGTAGGCTCAAGTTACACATATAGAAAGATTTGTAAGAATAAATACTTTGGTGTTCTGTGGCCAAAAAGCAGACACAACTATAATATAGCAAATGACCGCCACCCCCTCCTGGCCCCCGCCCAGAGTTTGGGCATCTGAGATCCAATTTTATTAAAAAAAATTGTCAGTTAAAGAAAAGAAGGAGAAATGCTTATTAACTCAGGGCAACTATAAAATGTTGGCAGATCTCAAGTTTCATATCCAACCAGGCTTTTAGGAAACTGCTCGGATGTTGGTAGAGAGCAAGTTATTCTGTGAAACCACTTTTCAGAGTGAATTCTCTTCCCAATACTTTCAAATTAAACTCCAACTTCATAGACTAACCATTTTCTTCCTCCTTCCCACCCCCCCTGCCCCCGTCACACCTACCCCCTCCTCTCTCTCCCTTCCTTTCTTTCTCCCTTCCTTTCTTTCTCCCTTCCTTTCTTTCTTCCTTCCTTCCTTCCTTTCTTCCTTCCTTTCTTTTTCTTTCTTTCTTTCTTTCTTTCTTTCTTTCTTTCTTTCTTTCTTTCTTTCTTTCTTTCTTTCTTTCTTTCTTTCTTTCTCTCTTTCTCTCTTTCTCTCTTTCTCTCTTTCTCTTTCTCTTTCTCTCTCTCTCTCCCTTCCTTCCTTCCTTTCTCTCTTTCTCTCTCTCTTTCTTTCTTAGACTAAGCAGTTGGGTGAGACTGCTCTAGTGAGGTTCAGAGGGACCCCCAGGGGGATTTCAGGCACTCAGCCTCACTGTTGAGACACTATGACCGGTACCCATCGAGGTGAGAGGGTGTCTGTGCTCTTAAAACATTTATTCTCTTTCCTTATCCAAGTACTAGCATCATAACCGGGTGATGTCTACCAAAGGCAAAATAAATTGGAGAATTTAATTAATTATTTGAAGAATTCAGGCATTGCTGTCTTCCTTTCTGCCTAGCTATTAAGGAAAAGAGAGAGAGAGAGTGAAATTTGAGCAGTGTAGATTGACTATCTGTAGTGGTTAAATTTGTAAGCTGGCAACTGATTCTGTAAGGTATTACTTGAGCCCTCATTGTACCAATTCGGAGAGGGGAGCACACCCCTGAGTGGCCCTCCAGGTGACAGTTACTAGATTTAAATGAGAGAGTGGAGGGGCCTGACTTGCCAGTTTGGCTGAGAACATTGATTGAAGTTATTAGATAATTGTTCACCTTCCTACTTAGCCCCACGAGAGGAGATACACACACATATTATAAAATACGTTAAATTAATGTTAAATAGTCCAACTGGGATTGCTAAAGTTATTTACATTCAGCAATGGATTAAAATGTTAGCATTGTACATTTAATGAATTAGAATGGGAGTCTCCTTGTGTGCTCTGACATGGGAACGTTTGCTGAACGCATTTTCAGGGGTCTTTTAGGGAGGACCATTTGCTCAGGGCAATTGGGCAAATTGAAAGGTGCAACACTTTTACTGTCTTGGGGGACAAAAATATGATGTGACAGTGTTACGTGCTGTAGGTGGTAGACAATTTTACAGTAGCCTTTGGTAGAAGAGGATAAGCTTGAGCATGATTTGGGTTCAGTTTACAGGACATTAGTAAACATTAATTACAGGCAAGGTCTAAAAAGATATCTAGTTGCAAATATTATTTTAAAAATAGCACCTAGAATCTATATGAATAAGCTTGGCTTTCTTTCACAAAAATTTCTGGGAAATTGTGTCACGACATCTTGCATTCATCTAATTCAACAACTGAAGTATTGTTCTGACGCATAAAGCATGACTCCTCCAAGAACAAATAAAAATGTAGGCTAGATAAAAAAGAAACACTGAGGATTTCACGTTTGCTGTAATAGCAGGAAGGAGTGGCCAGGTGAAAACTCTGGGCTAGTAATGCTTTTATACTTATTTATAAAGTTGTTTCAGGTACATTAATGGAAATTATGTTCTTCGTATTAATCTTAGAAAAAATGCAATCATTTTTTGAAATTTGTGGTGATATGCTATTTCTAGATGCACATGAAAATAAGGAAGCATTTAATAGCTATAATGTTTGCTTGTTCAGAAATTAAACATCTAGAAAGATTTAATGAATAAATGAGTGAAGGCTGTTTAACAAGTGGGCAGTTAAACTGAAGATGGTACTTTTGCTGTTTACAACTATTAGTCAGTCGTACAGGATTTTTTCCCTTGAGCCTCCAAAAACTTAGACAACGTGGAGTTGTTACAGAACCACTAATTATTCCTCACCCCAGACCCTCGTCAACGAAGTCACACCATCACCGAACATTTATGGCCAAACAAGATAACAGACATTATTATTAGGAAGTTCTCCTGTCATAAGAATTTACAAGATTTTTTTTTTTTTCTTTGGAAGTAAGTCCTACAGCGATATTTATTTTGCTTCTTTCTTTTCCCATTTTAGAGTGAGGGCCTAACTCTCCATGTTGGTCATCGATCACGGTGGAGGCTGCCGAGAGGTAGCCGTGTAATTTCTTTATCTTTCACCTGCAAATTACACACATTATTTTGCAGCTCAAAATAAGCATTCCCAATGAGTTGCATTCAGTAAATGTCTTTCACAGCATTAGTACAGAACTGAGGTACAAAAGAATATTAATCTAATACATTCCAAAATTCAAATACTTGTGATTAATAAGCATTATTATCTATAAATAAGGCCCTAATGATACTTTGGCAGTGTTGTAAACACAAGAATCAGAGGCAATTATTGTCATTATTGTTCAGCAAGCACTTCCCATGAATACCAAGTGGGGACTGCTGTCCAGCCACTTGGCAAGTAAGGTTCCCATAAAGAAGCAGATGTTGGCCCACTGGGACTGGCTACTGTTAATCGCCCTTCGCCCAGAATGCAGGCTCCCTCAAGAAAAGGAGAAAAAAAAAAAACAACCCAAGACGTCAAAAGAGTTTTGATGCGATTTAAAAAAATATCCTTTCTAATAAATACAAAAGCATCTTGAGAACAGCACTGCTGCGAAACACTGACACTGGTGCGTTAGATACGTGAGCAACCACTGTGTTAGCCGGAAGGAAAGGTCTCATGTGTGAGGCTCTGGGCCCCGTCTGATGAACTGCCCTGGACGTGAAATCAGCGGACAACAGGAAATAAACTGCAGTCACGTGAGTGGCCCTTTAAAGAGCGGGGGCAGGAGCACGTCCTTCTCTCTTCCCTTCTCTCAGGCCCCACGGGGCTCACTCCTCTCTGTTGAACAGGCCCAGCCCACCGGGCCCAGCTCTCACACGGGGTGTGTGTGTGTGTGTGTGTGTGTGGTGGGGTGAGGTGGGGGACTGCTGAGGGCAACTTGCTTTACAAGTAAAGTAAGTTCCTCTCGTTCCAAGGAGACTGGACGCAGTTCCCCAGTCACTCAGGCTTTCTGCACTCTGGGTCTGAGAGGTCAGTGCGGCACCTGCTTTGGCTGTGGCGGTGAGCTGATTTTTGCTTGCAGTCCTAGTCAATTCAGTGGCATCGGTTAACAGCTAAATTGGTGGAGAGGGAAAAGCAAGTTTTATTTACATTTTCCTAAGGGATGGTTGAAGTAAGCATCGAATAGAGGGTTGTTGTCTGTTTTTAAGTTTTCTTGTGCCACGGCTTGGGCTTTGAAGATAGGGTAGGATACCCTGGGGGATGGAGAAAGCCTTGAACTGGTTTCCCAAGGCGCTGGAGAAACTTGGACAGGAGGGGTGGTGTGGCAGTGGGACAGGTGAAATCGGGAAGAAACCATTGTTGGCGATCAATTTGAGTGTGGGTGGGGTCTTTATGGAGGGTGAACCGTGGATTCGCTGGAGGTGAGCAAGATTGCTCAGCAACGGACCCCCCACGCCCAACCCCTAACATCCATCACTTCAAGTTTGATGGGATTTCCCCCTCTTGACCTCAGGGAAGTGAAACAGAAGGGATTCCACTGTCCTCACAATAAACTGGGAGGGCGACCGGGGCAAGGGCCTGTCTGTGAGGTTTGCCCCCATCTCCTTCTGAAGATGTTCTTGCCACCCTCGGCCTGGACTTTGTCATGGGAGCGAGGTAACCATGCTTGGGGATGCAGCAGCAGGTCAGAACGCGGCCCTGGGCATCCTTTTCTCTGTCTTCTATTTTGAACTCCTCTGAATGGGCTGGAGGATGGGTGGTCCACCAGGATTCAGCAGCCTGTGCTCCATCTCTGAGTTTGGGGAGATGAGAAAAGGTGAGCGCTTGCAAGCAAATCTTTTCTCGTTTCCAAGCATAGACTCAAAAGAGAATTTCTATGACAACAACAACAATGACAGCAGTAATAATAATGGCCACGCTTTACTAGGGACTAATCAAGTACCAGATATTGAAACATTCACCTTGTGTGCATTGTCCTATTTGAGCCTCTAAATGTCATCTGCTGGGGAGGGCATAGCTCAGTGGTAGAGCACATGCTTAGCGTGAACGAGGATCTGGGTTCAGTCCCCAGTACCTCCATTAAGATTAAAAAAAAAACACATTTTGAGGTGTAGCCTGTATCCAGTCTGACCATACATTCTGGTCTGATAGATGAACCAACCGAGGCTTCCAGGGGCGAGGTCACGTGCCCAAGGTCACGAGTGCTGTCGCCCAGTTTTGAACGTTGGTCATATCTCTTGGGGACAGTGTGCTTTTAACAGAGGTGCCTTACTGTTTTCCAAGTTCTGGGGACCCTGTTGCTTTCTCCCCTTCTTGGAGCTCCCCAGATGTCCCCCGTTTAGGGATGCCTCTGTGCCTGCTTGCAAAGCAGTCCTGTGGCATTTGTGAGCGCAGCGCCCCCCGCCAGTCTCCTGTCAAAACAAGGGTGGTTCAGGCTCTCGCAGCCCCGTCGGCACCAGGACCAGAGGTGGCCACGTCTCCCAGCCCTCGGGGATGATGAGAACAGAATAAGGCTCACAGATAAACCTGCGATCAGTATTGCAGTTTAGTTTGGGTGGTCCACTTACACTGAGGTATATAGCAGGGGGAAGGCTGTCAGACAGTCTATAAATCTTGCACTAAGTAGACAACAGTGGTGTGTCCATTTTTCTGTATCCGAGCACCCTGGGGAGGAAGCACTGTCCCTAAACGTGACGTTGGCTCTCGCATCCGGAGATCCTGTCTGCCTGCAGGCTGATGGAGGAGCCGTGGGGCTAGTTCTGCTTCTCACTCTGCTCTCAGCTCACAGATGCCTTCCTAAGGGCTGGGCGATGCCTCGCAGCTACGAGCAGAGCCACTGTCTTTAACCTTCTCCCTCGTCCCGGTGCTGTTTGGAGACAATGGAGCTGTTTCCAGGGAGTCCAGGATACATCAGCGAGGCTGCACTCTGTGCCCCCGGGAGTGCCGTGCATCTGGGCTGAGAGCAGAGTGTGTGCAGGCAGGCTGGTTCCTGGCGAGACGGGGAAGGATGGGGTTTTGTTTAGGGTCCAGGAGGAAAGACAGTCAGCTGTGGAACTCTGAGAAACACCGGGACTCCACCGTGACAGTGACATAAAGGTTGGAAAAAACCTCTGCAGTGATTTTGTTCTAAGCGAAATCTTCCTTGCGGCCACTGGCCCCCAAAGGGTGAGACGTTATTTGTAAAGGTCAAAGGCTTTCAGAAAATGACTTTCACCCAATAATTAATTGGTTATTAATTTGTTAATATTCTGCCTCATTCCAAGACAAGATTTGAGGCAGTTTATAAAAATATGAGACAGAAGGAAATGAATTTGGGAGAAATGAGCCAGGGTGAAGTTGCATACCCTTAAATTCTTGCTTAGAGATATTAGAAGGTCACATACATGATACCCAATAGGGTCTGCATTCTCCATGGCAAAAAAAAAAAAAAAAAAAAAAAGAGAAAAATTATAAACAAGAGTTTTATGGTCAGCTCTCAGTCTATGTTCACTTTTATTTAAAAAGACACTCTTTTCAAGATGAACTGTCAATTACAGATGGCTTGAATATATTTCCTAAACATCTTTGATAGAATATTTTACCTCAAAGAAAATGTTCAGAAAAGAATTTACTACCGTTATCTTTTGTATTAAAAATATAAAAGTGAATTTCGAGTCTATTAGAATTTTATACTGGAGAAATAGTGCTGTGATATTTTTGGACAATTTTTAATGCTATAGCAATTGGCATTTTACTTCCTGTATTTTACTTCCTATAAGATAGTTTGACAGTTTGCAAAATATAGATCACGTCTGCTTCCTGGTAAGTCTCGGGAAATCAGTAAATGATATGTTTTTTATTTTCTATTTTTTTGCTTTGTTTTGTTTAGGTAGTCAGGAGGCAGAAAGTACAAAGAGATCAGTAAGGCTCCTCTGGTTTTGGGATCTATAAATCCATGCACGAAGCCGCAAGTAGGTTAGTGACCTGGGTGCCCAGTGTTGCCCTTCTGGTCTCAGCTTTTCATCTAGTAAATCAGGGTACGGGGCCTGGTTGATCTTTGAGTTGCCTTCTAGTCACAAAATTCTGTGTTTTGGATTTTTCGTCATTTAGAGAAACCATTAATGTAAGCATGATTTTTAAATACCTAGTTATATTTCAGTTGATACAGAACTCGCATGGAAAGGAGAACGCAGGGCATTCTATTATGCAGTGTAAATCAATAAAATGAAAATGTATCCATTGACAACATTTGTATTTTCACCTATTACAGAGCCGTGCCATCTCTTTGAATACAATATACTTTTATGCCCCATTAAAGCATGCTTGACATAGCTTTCAACTACTTGCAAATGCTGAGAAGTTGAAAAACATAACATTTACAAAAGATACATCTGGTGTATATTTATATGACTTGGAATAAGGAATCATTTAAATACTGCTGAACCATCTCTGTATTAGGAGAAACCATCTTCCAGGTCCATATGTGAAATTGGTAGTAAAATATATGTAGGTTGAAATTTCTCTGAGGCTTTTTTTTTTTTTTTTTTACTTAACACGTTAAAAATATGGAAATGTTGATGAAGGCTTAATTCCTCTCTTTGAGTTGTTGGGATTGCTTCCCCCCGAACTGTATAGATGACATCATTCACTCTAGTTTACATCCTCGAGGAGATAAGTTTTTAAAGGGGTGGAAAGGAGCACTTTCTACTTAGAAAATTTGCTTCTGAAGGGCTAGGAGTTCTTAATCTGGGGACCATGGCCCGTCAGGCAGCCAGAAGTAGACACTGGGGTCTCTGTGACCCTCCTGAGTTTGTGTGCAAACACTGGTGTGTGTATACAGGAAGAAGGTATTTTTTTCTCCCTCTCTGGTAAAGACCTGCCTTATACCAGTATCTCAAAGGGGTTTATGACCCGCATAGAGGAAAGACTTGGCATCATAAGAAATACTTGGGGTTCTTCCTTACTAATTGTTTAATCCACCTTCTCAGGTCTTAACCTGTGAAACAAAAGGATTGCACCAGACCATCTCAATGCCCCTTCCAGCACCAGCATTCTCTAGTTCCGAGTCAGAAACTTGCCGCCATCTACCTAAGTGCTCAAGTCACCAATGCCCTCAGCATTTATCCTGCCTTCATCTTTAGGTTGTCACTGTGGCATTTCTGTGTGGCATCTAGGCGAGGCTCTGCTGAATCGTGTGCATGGCTGCATACATAGCAAGTTGGGGGAAAAAAAAGCACACCTAAAAATTGTACAGTGCTTCTAGAATGCCATGTGGCACAGCATATGAAATAGAACTTGTACCCTCCAGCTCACACACACACTTTAATTAATGTTATCGGCTGTGCTTTAAACTGGGAGAAGTGAGAAAATCAAGGTTAAGGATGCTCTGTTCTTTCCTGTGTAGAAAGGGAGAGAGACAGCTATGTAAATGAAGGGTTTCAAGTCTCCTCGTCAATTTCTTATCTGTTGTCAGTTTGAATGATTTCTAAATCAGAAGAATGCTGAAGATCTGTTTTCCCATCAGTTTTGAGCCGAAGGAATTCGGAGCTGGAGTTCTGAGCCAGGAAACAGTCCTGTTTTGAATTCAGAGGCTCTGCTGCTGAGCACAGATGCCAGGCTGATGATAAATTCCACGAGGTTCGGCTCGCTATTTCAACCCCAAGGTCAGAGGGACTTCCTTGGAGGAGGGTAAATGAAGAAGGCAGGTGTGGCCAGGGCATCCCAGTGGGAGCACAGGGGAGGAGCACCCCACCAGGCTGCGGAGACACGGTCAGCGAGGAGAGACCCACCTTTATGAGGAGACCCTTGTGGTAGTGGGCACTGCTGGCCTCAATCTCCGTATGTTTCACAGGGTGTAGCTCTGAATCCAGAAGGCTTCCTAGATTTTCACTTTATAGTTAGTTATTATGGTGTCTTATAGACCCAACCTCCAAAGACAACACGATCTGTTGTGCAAAAATTCTTAATTTGAGAGGTATTCGTTGGATAGATTCCCCCAGATGTATTCGTCTGTTTCTGAGCCCATACAGTTGGTAAGGGCCCGTGTGGGCTAACTCCACATGCACGCTGCAAGCCAGATTCCAACCTCAGAGGTCGGCACCCACCCCACCTTCCTTCACTCTCATTCCCCAGATACTCTTCTAGCCTGCAGACTTATTAACAACTGATTTGACATAACAAAAGGCGATAACTTTTTTGGAGTTCAGATCTCCACGGAGACTGTTTTTCAGGCGGAGGGTTTGAAAGGGTCCTCTAGTGAGATGTCTGAAGTCACGAGCTTCATATGAAGTCTGACAAATCACATACTTGATGACGTATCCTGATGACACTAGGAAATCTGAGAACATTGAGATTTATTTATTATTAATTCATCTTTCGAATGGTTGACAGAATGTTTCATGACCAATTGAAATGACAAAAACAAATGACGCGATTAAGGATTGAGATACATAAACCAGATTTCAATGGCGAAGGAAACAAAAGTGTATTTTTTCCCTAAAGGACCATAACTGTAATGTTTGAAGCATCAGTAAAACCAAAAATACATCCTGCACTGAGTGTTTCCTTAAGCAGTTCAATTAAGGATCTGCTTCTTAACCATTATTCACCTTGATGGGGAGATTCATTGACCCAACCTGAGTCCCAAGTGACCCCAGAGGGTGGGAGGTAAGAGCAAATTTGGGTAACAATGTAATGTTTTCATCTTTGGAAGGAAGGGAAGTAAGAGACTGCCAGTGTTTGCTGTCCCTTTGTCTCTACTGGGAGAGATCTGAGTGACCATGCTGTCCCCAAGACATCCATGTCCTGTCGCCTCCACTTCTCCCCAGCCCCTCCTGGCTCTGCTGAAGGACACTTGAACTTTCTACCTTGGATTATTCTCCTGTCAAACTCTCTGAGCACATGGATAAAGCAAGCACAATAAAACGGAATGGCGAGCCATCAGAAAACCTTAGCTGGTTTAGGTTAACTCTAACCCCTTCCGTCAACAATGTATTTGTTTATTCGTAGGTGTTCAATATTTGACTTCCATATCATAAGGGCTTCAAAGAAGTGAAATAAAGTATGTCCAAGGCTCCTTAGAAGAAACCAACTTATGGGTCAAAAGCATTGCTACCTCCACAGTGACTCAGTGTTGCCGTCCGTGGGGCATGGTAGACATCCCACGAAATGGAAAATGATGGAGAACAAACAATGGAAAAAGATCTCTGACACTCATGAGATGCACCTTATTCAGACTTTCCTGAGTCCCTTCCCTAAGGCTCCGGGAGCTCTCACTGTGCTTAAGTACCCATGATATTTTGATTTGGAAACACCGTTGGTTTTGCATGGTAATTTTGGGTTTGGATAGTATATTTCAGAACTGGGGATGGAATTTCACCTTGGAGAGTTTATGCATTTGCACAGATGACAGTTGAGACCTTTCTGCTGGGATTTCGCATCTGGAATCCACCTAGAGAATGTTTTCTTTTGTCCTTATGGCCTTTATATTTATTTAATTAACTAATGATGTATGTGAATTCCAGGGCAGTTTTGCTAAGTGAATATGAAACAGGCATCTGGATGGAGGGAAAAATAGTCCTGCCACCTTGCTCCTCGCCAGTGAGGCACTGACACCAGAAATCTAAATGATGCTTCTACAGGTGTTATTTAGAAAACAGGACCATGACGTTACAAAGATAACCAGGACAGTTTCCTAAATTATATTTTTATGTTCTGGGATGGAAAACATTATCATTTTGAATAAAGAAACATTTCCTTCTTTACAAGTTGTTCAAAGAATCCTACGCAAGATCTTTCCACATATTATCAACCAGGAAGATTTTTCTGATGGAAAAGATTACTAAAAGAGGTCAGAAAATGTGCTTTATAAAGGCATAATTCCCCATCCGAAAAGGCATGGGCTACAAATTATCCAAATAAAGTGGCCTGGACTCTTAAATTATCCTTTCAACTTTGGGAATTTAGCGGTGAACATTCACTGTATGACACTGAATGTTCATGTTGTAGATCCAGAATTTAAGAAAAGCCATTTTGTCAATGATATGCTGTGAAGAGGTGGTGCAAATTAATTAATATTGAGGAAAGGACATCAGGTGTCTATAGCCTTAAACAGTTGACCTGTTTGGACCAAAAGGAGTGATAATTCAGCTCTACATTCCAATTAAGGTGGTGAACCAGTTAACTCGGTAAATAAATTAAGTAGAGCTAAATTAAAAAAAATAAATTGGATGGTTCAAGTAGGTCAAAGTCAAAGAACACTAGAAAGGAAGAGGGATGTAGCCCCCCAAATGAGGAATTTCTTGTGATGCCATTTGCAAAGAGGTGAAGGAAGAGATTACAAACTTTTTTTTGGTAATCATTTGAGATGAATGCATAACTTTTGGGATCTGTAAAGTAGGAAAGTAAGTGGAGAAAAAGACAGCTAAAAATCTGGAGGTTCACAACAAATATATATATATATATATATTTCATATATATATGTGTGTGTGTATATATATTTTAAAGAAACCTGCATGTGTTTTGAATATTAGAGCGCTTTCCTTTCTCTTCTTCTGATTATGCCTTTTTTTATTTCAGTGGGGGAAGTAATTAGGTTTTTTGTTTTTATTTTTTAAATGGAGGTCCTGGGGATTGAACCCAGGACCTCATGCTTGCTAAGCAGGCTCTCTACCACTCAGCTATACCCTCCCCTATTATGCCCTTTTAAGTAGCTGATGGTTTTATCAGCATTCTTAACCTGAGTCAGATGATCTGGCCCTTGGTGATTTTTCTAGTGCCTCTGGTGCCTGTTTCAACTTGTTTTCTAAGAAGACGGTGTGTATATACTTTTTGGCAGATGTAATCTTGGTCATTTCAACCCTGTTGGTTTTAGTTTTAGTTCTAGTTTTTTTCACTTGGCTCCTTGGCTTTTCTTCCCCTTGGCCCTGGCCCCCCTTTTACTATTCGCAGTGGATCTCCCATCCCCACGTTTGTTTTTCTTTGCTCTCCTCCGTGGGTCTCTTCTTCTCAGTGATATTGCTGGATCTCTTCCCTGCCCCACTCTCAGGTTTCTGCTCAGTGTCCCTCGTGCGTTGTTGACTGTCCTTTATCCCCAGTGTCCTGTCACCTCCAGTTCTCGTTGCTTCCATAGATAAGGTACGTTGTCTCCTTCCTACAGAGATCTCCCCAGCTATTGGGATTGTAAACCAGTCTATGTTGATGGACAACTAATTTTCATCCAGTTTTTACTGACTTTGTAGTTGGCCTTGCTCCCTAATTTCTTTTCCACGGTTGCTCAGTCTTGTCCCTTCCTCCTCGTGGGCACAGACCCTGCCTTTGCTTCATCCCTTACCTTCCTGGGTCCTTCCTTGTCCAGCGGGCTTTGGTGACATGTAGGAGACTCCAGGTGGAGAGTTCTGTGGAGCCGACTTCACGCGGGCAGTTTAGGGCAGTCCTCTCATCCACTAAGTAGATGGTGCGAACAGACCCGTCCTTTCGGAACAGACTTGGCTGGTCGCAGGAAAACTGCCCCCACCCACCCAGATGGGAGGTGGCGCTGTGTGTGTGCGTTGAGTCAACGGACACACAGGAGGGATTGGACAGGCCCTCCCTACGCCCTGGCTGGCCCCGTCCTGGGTCAAGGCTGAATTCTCTTCATCTCTTTGCATTCTTGGAGATAATAACACCCAGCTCATAGGGTTTTTGTGTGACTTGTGTACTTGGAGCATTTCCAGTGGATGCTAATTTCCTCTGTACTCAGAGGCTGCAGAGAACTTAAAGCATGTCGGTTAGACGCAGCAAACACCGTGGATGTGGTGGGAGAAATAATGCCCTGAATGTAGCACTTCTTGGGTTACAAAGCGTGTTCATATCATCCATTTCGTTTCATCTTTACAAAGACCCTGAGGGCTGGTGAGGACTCCAGGCCCCTCAACAGGGGCCCTCTTTGGGCTACTGCGGCCACGTGACTCATTTCAGAGGAAAGAAATGCCCACTAAAAAGACACGTGGATATGATGAAGGTAATAGTGACAAAGAGATGGTCTTGCGTGTAGAAAATTGGAGCCATTCAGCCTCGTGGAAAAGAGGAGTTTTATGTTTCACTCCCAAGTTCAGAGAAAAGAAAACCTTTCCTTTTCTTTCCTCTTTGCTGTTGTTGGCAAGCCTCTGTAAGACTGCAACTCACATATAAGGCACCCTGGGCCAAATTTTCAAAGAGCCTCTATGCTTTGCATGTGTTAGATTTTTCGTGCAAAGCTACAGCTCTGGGTGGTGGGGAAGTTTGTGGGATGGAGGGGAGGGTGGGCACAGATGGCTTTTCACATTTGCCACCTCACTTTGAATGTGGAAATGTACTAATTTTGTGAGACTTGGTTTTCTTAAAAGTAGAGTTCCTTAAGGAGGCTTAGACCGCTGAGCGGTGCAGTCTTTAAATGAACAGTTCTGAAAATGAGAAGGAGTTGGTGTCTGCTGGATCCTGGTGAGAAGGTGGTTTGTTTGAAGTAAACCTCAGGCAAAAGTGACCCTAAAGTACCTTGCAGTGTGTGTGGGTCACAGCGACTTCCAGTTGCTTATGGATCATATCAGACCTTTATCCTTGGCACTTTTTGCTAAAATAGACCTTTGCCAGGGAAAGATGATATGTCTCAGAGTTGGTGATTGGATAACAGAAAGCCTTGAGGATTTGGTTTATTCTCAGAAAGATGCAGAGTCCTTTCCCATGTGACCAGCAGTGGCTGTAAATGCTCTTGTTTTGGCTCCTTGCTGGCTATGTCTGTTCGGATAGAGAAGGTGAGGCTGGGATAGAAAATTAACTATCCAAACCTCAGTGGCTGATCTATTTCAAATACAGTAGTTAGTATCTGCAAATCTCGAACTCCCAATTTATCCCTTCCCACCATCCCCTCCCCACCAGTAACCGTAAGTTTCTTCTCATTAAAAAAAAAAAATATATATATATATATATATATATATAAAGGGGGAAAACTCTCAGTGGCTTAAAACAAGAAGAGTTTGTTTTTTGATCCCATTTTGTGTCCATCCTGGGTTGCAATAGGTGTCTGCCAGTTGTAGACATTTAGGGACTCAGAACGAGGGAGACTGTTCTTTGTACCTGGGGGAAGGGAACCTGGTAAAGCTTGTCCAGGCTTCTACAGCTCCTGTCCAGAAGTGACACCTGTCACTTCTCACAGTTCCTTGGTCAAAAAGTCACATGACCATGCCTGTGAGTTTGTGTCAGGGACTTTCAATCCTATTCTGAGCCTAAAAGGAGAAGGAGAAAAATAGAAATAACCTGCCTATGACGACCTCACCCTTGATTAAACCCTTGATTAAAGTATCCCGTATCTCCACAACCGTCTCCATGCATTGAATGTTCTGTGTCCTTGGAATCTTATGATACTTTGAAATGCTTTCAGTGACAATGATTATAATGAAAATAATAGTGAAGAATAAAAACTCACTGCAGAGAGAAACACATCTCTCACTAAGATGCTTTAACTCCACTTTTTTTCCCTTTCTTTTGAAAGTGCTTTTCAGGTCTTAATCAAAGAACATCTTTGTGATCAGACTAATCAGCAATTGATGGATAAAAAAGCTACAACTCAGACAAGACAGGTAGAGTTCAACTTTCAAGTCTCTAATATATGAGTTCAAGTGTTTAATTAATTTTGGGGGGATTTGACAGATCATCAAAACCACATCCACCACCTCCATCACCACCCTCACCACCACCATCATCCCCATCCCCATCATCATCACCACCATCTCCACCATCACTACCACCAACACCACCATCACCATCATCACTACCACCACCATCACCATTGCCACTATCAATACCACCACCATCACCACCACCACCACCATCTCCACCATCACTACCACCACCACCATCACCATCATCACTACCACCACCATCACCATTGCCACTATCACCTCCATTATCACCACCACCATCATCCCCATCATCATCATCATCACCACCACCATCTCCACCTTCACTACCACCACCATCACCATCTCCATCACTACCACCACCATCACCATCATCACCACCATCATCACCATCACCACCACTACCTATCATAAACACACACTTGTGTGACGCATATCATGTTTCTCTTCAAGCCATCATGGGGACAATGGCATTGGTAAGCTTTTTAGTAATTAAGTTTGCTTTCTTTTCTACACATTGCATAATCTAGGAATTAAAAAATCATGGAAGAAAGGAACCGTCTTTGGGATTGAGTTTGGATTAAACTTATCACACTCTTCAATTTGACTTGTTTTTCCCTTCCATTTTCTTCCAGTTGTACTTTCTCTCCTCCTTTAAACTTGAAAGAGAACCAGAGCTAAAAATGACATGATCCATGACCTTCAGGTCCCAGGGAGGGCGGTATCACTACACACCTTTAACTCCTTTACCGCATAGGCCACTCAGATATGTCCTTTTGAAGTGCACAGGTGTGGCCAGAATTTCCAAAGTTGGGGTGATTTTTCCTGCCAAACTTTGCTCAGCAACCAGCAGGGGGATGCTAGAAGGACCAGTTCAAAGGAAAGTGGCACCATTACCCAGAATGATTTGGCAGAATCATTGCAATTGGCAGGTTTCACTTCATGAGTTCACCTGTCTGCTCTGATTTGGGTGTGATGCTCTGGGCCTCTGGGAATAGTGTTCAGAGTGGGCTTTCTTTGGAGGTGATTCCATTGCCCACTGCCCTGAGGAGATCAAGGCTCTGTTGTAGTCTCTGGCTTATGTTGCAAAGATGGCATCTTGGATACTTGCCCATGGCCTATGTCTTAACAATCCCTTGCAAAGCCTCCAGGATTTGTGCCTTTAAACACCATTGCTGGCTGAAGTAATGGTGGAGAGAGTACAGGGAATGTGGCCCAGAGCTAAAGCCCTGGAGCTTTACCCGCCCTGCCCCCACCCCCATCCAAATATTAACAAAACAAGGATGTTATTAAATTACCAATCCTTGCTCCAATTGAATATACGCCAAGAATTCCATGCTTCCACCTCACATACTGTGTTTTATTTTTCTTTTGGGGATTTGTTTTCTGAATCGGTTTACTTCTTTGTGGTCCAATAATCACCAAATGGAATTCTCTCCATCTTTCATCCTTCCTCATTAGGAAAAAAAATACAGTATCATTTTCTGGCAAGAAATAAATACCTCAAAATGAAAGACAATATTTAGTGACCAAAAAAAAAAAAATCCCTCAAGAGTACTATTTTTCTGATGAATCAGAGCTGGAAATGATTAAGGGCTCGGTGCATTAAAACAATGAGCACTCACGTCCATTGCTCCATTTTTATAAGAAAATCAAACATCCTCTTTTAAGTAAGTGTGGGGGGTTTCTGCTTAACAAGTCTTCTAAGTGAGCCATAGATAAGTGCATTGGCATGGTTTGAGGAAATGCATAGAGGAAATTAAAAATATTTATTTTATTGAACTATCCCCGCTGGAGATTAAAGTAGCAAATGGAGCCCAGGACTGTCAGACAGATACTATTCAGCAGTTTTGTTTCCATTTATTTAGTTCCTAATGGTCAACTGGAACTTGGGGAGAAGTTTTAAACTGTAACCTACTAAGTGTTTGTACGAGTGCTCCTTGAATAGAAAATGGGGTTGTCTCAGATTGTGTTTTCATAAAAATATACTTAGCCTAATTCGATTTGAATGGGTGGATTTTTAATAATACATTCAAGCTTTGAAATTCTTGAGAATCTCTGGGTTGACTAAAATTCTGGTGTGCTGGAGAGCTGTAGAAATACATGTAAGATTGTGTATTTTGATCATGCCAGTTTGGAAAGTTCCTTCTGCCGTCTTATAATGTATTCCACGAGGAAACATTTTTGAAGGCATCATGTAGAAACCGGGGGTAGCTCTTTTCATTGCAGGCCGCCACCTCTCAGCTGCTTGAATCAGAGTGCGCTATTTCAGCTTGCCTGTGGTCAGCTTGAGCGTCAGTATCTTCTTCATGGGTGGACAGCTACAGCTGTAGGACAACTTAATTTTTATTTCGGGTTTATAATGGAAAGGCCATCTGGAATGCAGGCCCGGGCACGGAGGGCGCCATGTGTAGGAGACAGGTTGTAACTGCAACAGTTAACTTTCAGTGACTAGTTGCTAGGTTCCAGGCAGCCAACTAAAGAATTTCATGTCCATTATATCATGTGGAGACAGTTGCTATTTGCAGTAACTGTAATTCTCATCATTTCACAGGTGAGGAAACTGACAACTCAGAGAAGATACTGACTGTCCCACGGCCCCTCCCACCGAGCTGGTAAGTGGCAGGGCGGGGCTGCTCCCCAGAGGTCAGGCTGGTCTCCCCGGGGATGCTGTGGGGCTTCCTCACTTACAGCGGGCAGACGCCTGGATATAAAGGTGATCTTCAAGCTCCTTTCGTGCAAAATGCAAGGCTGGCTTCCTGTCCTTTCTCCGTTCATAGAAATTCTCCCGCAAGACATGTGTGCATTTTCAAGCAGGCTTTTCTATGGAAGAGCTCGCAGGGGCCCACGTTCAATTCTCCCAGGGGCTCTTCCACAAGATGACAAAGGCTGGGAACTTCACCCTTCATTATTAATCTTTTAAAAAAGTTATTCTGGCTTCTTTCAGGGCCATATCATTTTCAAAGCTCGCTGTTGGGGTGGGAGCCCCCGAAGCTGAAATGGCCTGAAAGTGGAAACTTTTCTTGGGAGTTGACTAGTCAGTGAAATATTCATAGAAATGTAACACGACACAGGATGCTGAGCTGGTGTCTAAACTTTGTTCCAAACCATATTTGCTATTTGTAAAACTGGCCCCTCAGGGACTAGATGGGGTTAAGGTAAGCGGGGAGTGGGCTGAGACAGGGCTGTGGGTCTGGGATCCCAACCCCTGGAGGGAGGGACTTCTCTCCATAGGAATTAGGGTTCTCAGGTTGGGGGGAGAGATAATGGGGTCCAGCCACTCCCACTGTGGAAGGACCATCTCTGCCTTGGATATGGGTACCTTTCCTTCACGTTGCCACCTGAGTTTTGTGCCTGAGTTTGAAATAGGAACTTTGAAGGAGTCAGTACAGATTCACAGTGCAGTGTTTTTGCAAGTGTGGAAGTGACATCTTTTGGTTTTTCCTTGAAAGTCTCCTGATCGGATATTGACTGAAAAAAATCATGGTGGGGCAGGGGGAGGGTATGGCTCAGTGGTAGAGTGTTTGGCATGCCGAGGTCCTGGGTTCCATCCGCGGCACCTCCATCAATCAATCAGTCAATCAATCAACGTAACTACTGCCTGTCCCCTGCAAAGTCATGGCAGCATGGTTCCTGATGAGTGTCATCTTCAGATGTTGGAATCGTATCTTAAAACTCACCAAAAGGATGATGACCCAAATTTCCTTTCAAGAATTAACAAATCTCTCATTCTTTTCCCCCAGGAACTCTACTCATCTGTAGTTAATCTAAGAATTAACATTTAGCAAATTACTGCCTCAGTGCCTGAAATGAGGTATGTGTCTGGTGGCTCCGTTGATTAGAACCCTGTGCTAATGAGGTCACCAGGTAAGTCCCCAGGAGGGCTGGCTCACTTCTCTGTGGTCCCCCTCGGAACCCCAGCCAGGCCCCCAAATGAACACTGGTCACAAGTGGCCTTCTGGGGAAGAATCAACAAATTCTTCACTATTCGTGGGAAAAAAACAGCTCAAAGCAGATGCCTTGAGTTGACTTGGAGTATGGCAATGATCCCATGGGGTGACAAAATGGTACCCTAGAGGCTGCAAAGACTTCTTGCAGACGGCAAGTGCCACGCTTCCCGGGGTGGCTTCCATGCTGGGAAAGCTGGCTTTGGTGTGTGTGGGAGCTTCCATCCTGCAAGGAAAGGGGAGGGTCATCTGGGAACAGTGGGAGGCAGGATGCTTGTTCAAGAGGGAGACTCGGGGAGGGGGGGATGCTTTAGAGGGAATTTTGTTGAATTTTTCACTTATCACTTATTCAAAAGATGATCATTTTGGGCCTGCCAATTACTGTCTGTTGTCAGACACCCCCCGGGACCATTTCTCTGGCAGCCACGCCACTCCACCAACTTGCCTCAAGCTGGCAGGAGACCCACGCACTGAGAGCTTTCAGAGCACGGGGGGTTCTCACACTCAAGCATTCTCTCCATTTTTCACTCTCCGAAACCACTTTTTTCAGGTCCAGGTCCATTCTGAGGCTAAATCTCACCCAAGCAGGGCCAGATGCATCAACAACCTCTGAGGCTGTTTCTTGGGTTTAGGAAGGAATAATGCCTAATGGCCTCAGCTGTGCCTTTGGCATTCCCAGTCTAAACCAGCACCCTCACTGGCTTCCTCCTACTTACCAAGAGTGCCTTCTCCTGGGCAGAGGCCACCTCTCTCTCTTTTTTTTTTTAGTTGAAAAATTAAAAAATCTCTGTACCCTTATCCCCTAGCAGAATGCTTTGTATACAGTAGGAGTCCAGTAAATGTTCACTGAATGAGTGAGTAGATGAAAGAATTCCGCCAGAATGGAATCTGGTTCCATTTAGACAAAGGCAACTTTTTAATGTTACCATTTTATTGCTTTTCTCTTTAGAAAATTATATGTGGTTATTAAAAATATTTTGGAAAATTGAGATGTGTGGAACAGAAGAAAATACCGCCCCCCCCAATAATGGCATTACTTGGAGATAGCCTTTCTTAACACTTTGGGGTACATGACATTTATATCCACATGCAGATCTATCATATATGTGGGACTCAGACAATACATATTCTTGTGTAACTTTTTAGAGTTATATCAGAAAGCTTTGTGCAATATTGTATCTTTTTACACGTGATTATTTTTATTTTTTCAGAGTATCTTATTGTATGACTTGATTTTGACTTAATCTGTCACATATTTAAACATCCTTGTAGCTTAAACTTTCCACATCATTTCATTTATTTCCTGGGGATAAGTTCCTACAAGAGGAATCGCATAATTCCATGTTTTTCTAATTCATTGTATGTTCTTGGCAAGTTATTGGTCAGAGAAGTGCCACCGATACATAGTCCTACCAGCAGCAGGTTAGTGTCTGTCCACTGTCCTCCCTTGGTAAACACTGAGAATTGGCATTCTTATAGATATTTGCTAATTCATAGGCAAAAAGTATGTCAGTGTCCTTATACTTTGCATTTCTTTTATTAATAGCAAGACTGAATATTTTTTCATGTGATCATTTTAATGTCTTCTTTGCAAATTGCTTGTTAATGTTTTTGAAGACCCATGTCTGTTTCATGGGCTATTGTAAGAATTAGTTGAAATAACCTATCTGAATACATTTGAAGCCTACACAGCAAGAAACAAATATGTTAACCAAATTTGTGACCTGACCAGACCTGTCCCAGGAGGGTCAGAAGGAATGGTTACCTGGAGTCAGTGGGTGCCCAGTGAAGACTTGCACAGCTCTGCCCATGGACGGATGGGGAGAGGTGCCTGCGAGAAAGGGAAAGAGACGTTGGTATAAAGGTTTGTTACTGAGAGAAGGCCACCGAAAGTAGACAAGGTTGGAGGCGATCCAGGGCCTGGCAGCTCGAAACGGGAGCAGAAGGGACCAGGGAGCAACAGGAAACCGAGACCCTGCTCTGGGCTGGTCTGAGTCCCCCCCCAGGGCGGGGGGTGTTGGGGCAGGCATCTTCCCAAATGTCCTCAAACCAGCAACTGACAAAACACCAGCAGGGCCGCCCCTCTGGGGACTCCCCTGCGTTCCAGTGCGACCAAGGCAGGTGTGTTTGAGAACAAAAATGAGATGGAATCCGCCGCACACAGGTGTGGTCCTCTGGCCAGAACACACCTGTGCTTTCCGGGAAGTACTTGGAGTTGCCACGCTTAAGACAGGCAAACCATATACGTAGATAAGAAGTAATCCAGTGAAGACAGGATTCTGCACTAAAATTCCACCAGTGTGTAGACCCCACTTCTGTAAAATTATATATAATATAGCTATGTGTTAATATAACTATATTATACACATTGTACAGGTACACATACAACACATGAATGTAGGCATAAGCCTGCCCGTGGTCGTCTCCGGAGAGTGGTACTGAGTTGGGATGAGGAGAAATAATTATCTTTGCTTTTATTCACATTTCTAAGTGTTGTTTCACTTGTTACCCTGTATATTCACTTGTTACAACTATATACTTTCTGTACTTTGAAAATGATCTAATAAGGAAACAAAATTGCAACACTCCACCCTGCAGCAGGAGTCCACAACTCACCAGGTGACCGGAGCTGAGTTCTGGGCTGTCACTGGCCCCAGTGCTGACTCGGACAGAGGAGCCCCAGGGAGCCCCTGAGAGTCACACCTGGGCCCCGCAGGACACTGAGCTCATCGCCACCTCACACTTAGATGACGGGGAAGCCTTGCCTTCTTGGCGGACAGGACCCTGAGAATAGGTAAGACGTTCCCAGGCTGGGAGTAAACGCTGGCCTTCCTTCCAGATCAGATGGACGCTGCCACCTGGCAGGGAGGAGGCAGGGATTAATTGCAGGGGAAAGAACTTGAGTGTGTGCAGGAGGAAACATGAGATCCTCCCTCCTTCAGTTCAAGGGCAGCCCCTGCAGCTGATGACACAAGGTAGAGACCTTTTTTTTTTTTTTTTTAATTGAAGCCTAGTTAGTTTACAATGTTGTGTCAATTTCTAGTGTACAGCATAGTGATTCAGTCATACATATGTTCCTTTTCATATTCTTTTTCATTATAAGTTACTACAAGGTATTGAATACAGTTCCCTGCGCTAGACAGAAGAAACTCGTTGTTCATCTATTTGATATACAGTTAGTTTCTGCAAATCTCGAACTTCCAATTTATCCCTTCCTACCTCTTTTCCCCTGGTAACCATAAGTTTGTTTACTATGTCTGTGAGTCTGTTTCTGTTTTGTAGATGAGTTCTTTAGTGTCATCTTTTTTCTTTTTTTTTTTTAGATTCCACATATAAGTGATATCATATGGTATATTTCTTTTTCTTTCTGGCTTATTTTACTTAGAATGACGATCTCCAGGTCCATCCATGTGGCTGCAAATGTCTGCCTGGGGTGTTACGTTGTTTCGCACCAGGTAGACCTGCTTTAAGGCAACACCATTTCCTGTGTCCCTGGTGTGCCAGGCACTTTGCTGGGGCCTGGGGACAAAGTGGGGGGTAGACTGAGATGATCTCTGACTCTCTAGAGGCTCAGCTGAGTTCAGGAGATGGACGGCACACAAGGGACCAAGCAAACAGAGTGCATCACACATGGAAACGATGCTCTGAGGGAAGTCGAAACAGGGGTGCCGATCAAGGCTGGGGATTTTGGATCCCAAGGCAACACAAGGTCTTTCTGAGGAGAGCACATTTAAGAATGAGGAGACAGGCCAGCAGAGGAGGGACAGCAGGTCCCAGAGGTGGTGGGACTCAGCTCAGCCTCTCCCCAGAGTGACGGGAGAGCCGTGAGCTGGTTGAGCTGAGGTCTGGGAGGCCGGCAGGTCATGCCTGGGCTCAAACATGGTTCATGTTTTGAAGTTTGATTTTTATCCTAAATGCAAAGGCAAGGTAAAGTGTTCTTAGAAATCCAAAATCACAACGCCTGACTGAAACCTCAGCTTGGCGTGTGTAAAGATTTCTTGAGTGAATGCAAATAAACAAATTGATGTTTCGTGCTTGGAAAACATCCTGTTTCATTTCATTCTATTTTTTTTTTTATTGAAGCATAGTTGCTTTACAATGTTGTGTTAGTTTCTGGTGTACAGCATAGTGATTCAGTTATGCACATACATGTATATTCCTTTTCATATTCTTTTTCATCATAGGTTATTACAAGATATTGAATATAGATAGTTCCCTGTGCTGTGCACCAGGACCTTGCTGTTTATCTGTTTTATATGCAGTAGTTTCTATTACATGAACAATCACTCCCATTTAGATTTCTTTTCACAAGAAGACCAACCTACAGTGATGAGAATAAAAAGTCTGAGGTTAAGAAACATGCCTGAAATTAAAGAAAAGGTTAACGAGACTCTGTCTCCACAGCAGGGACTGTATGAAGAACTTTCAGAAGTGGGGTCCCAGTCTTCACCATCGCCCATCGCCCAGATGAGGAGACAGCCTCGGAGAAGTGGAAGAGGCTTGGCAAAGCCACCTCCCTGTGCGCAGTTCCTGGAACCTTTGTCTCTGTTCTGGTGACCTTTCCGTGAGCCCAGGGACAGTGATGGATACAGTGACCTCAGGGAGTTGCTTGGGCTCTTTTCCATGGCTCCTGGGGACTCCTGCTGCAGGGAACAGGAAGGACCCTGTGGGTGGTCAGGGGGTTCCTATTACTCTGTGGGGCAGCCAGGCCCCTGTTCCATGTCTGCCCACAGGTAGACAGGCTCAGCCCCCGATCTCACTCTCTGACCACCTAGTGTCCACATCTCGGACCTCACCGGGGCTCCCACATCTTGAGATTGGGGAGCATCCAGGGAGATCAGTGGAAGGTCCAGCTTCCTCCTCCCGTCCCAACACTTAACAATGTGGGCTGTGATGACTGTGGACATGCTGCCTCTACAGATTAGCATCTGGGTCCTCTGTCCTCCTGGAGTTCTTGCCTGTTCCCGTCCTTCTTCTCAAACTTGTCTCCCAGGGAGTTGGCAATGATGGCTAGGACCACCCGTTGTCTGAGGTCCATCTGGGTGCACCTGCTTTTGGGGGGACACACACATGGCACTCAAACAGGCTCGTGTAGCTCTCTGGCCACCTTGGGTTCCACACTTCCTGGCAGGATCCCACTGGGAACTCTTTGGGGCCAAACGTTTCTTTTGCAACTTAATCATCGGCATGTGGGCTACTGTGCTCCCTGCCTGAGACTGACTGGATGGAACTCATCAGCTCTGAGTTCCAGCTCTGGAGAATGGCAGCTGCTGGAAGAGGTGAGCATGACATTTGAAACTGGCTGACACCTGGGAGTTGGTGTCAGGTGGAGAAACAGACAAGGGCTGTGGGGTTGGGAAGATCTGGGTTCCAGACCAGCTCTGCACTGACCATTGTGAGACTCTGGAGTGGACGACTTGTAGGATATCCGTGAGGCCCAGTTTTTCCATCTTTAGAAGGGGGGTCATGCAATCTAACACAAGCATAATATTTTGGTGAGGACGCAAAGAGGAGAATTAAAATATGTGGCACACGGGACACGCAAAATATTAGTTTTTATGTTTCTTTATCCTCAATAATGTAATGAACCCTTCCCAAAATAGAATCCTTCATAGTAGACCCCTACCCATTTTATGTTGATGGGACACCCAAAAAGGTGCAGGAGTCCTTTGGTTTGTGGTAAATGGATTTTGCACTTTAAATGGGGAAAAAAAAAAAAACAACCCTGCGGTCCCTCAAACAATGACCCCTTTTAAACCTACCTTGGACTCCAATTTCAAAGAATATTCTTATTAACATTCTGTCATAAATAGTGCACTGCTCATCAAATATTTATAAGGAGTAGCCTGAGAAGCCAGCACAGCGCTTGGCAAGCCTGGGGACAGTCCCCCATGCACTGTGGGGTGGTGTAGGCAGGGGACACCCTCTAATTTTGTGGCATGGTTCGGGGGCTCGAGTGCGAGCTAGTCTTGGCATGGTTTCTCCCTGCTCTGGGCCTGCTCTGGAGATGCTCAGGACTCCCACGTAGCCTGTGCTTGCAGTCAACCCTCTTTGAAGTCCCCGGGAGCTCTTTGAATGGAAAACACACACAACGGGGGGTGTGATGGAAGTAGGAATCAGGCCTGACGTACGCGGGAGAGTAAGGGTGCTTCCCACCCCAAGTATTAGCTCTTTAGCTCAGCAACTACGGTTTGATCATTAAATAAAAGAGCCCCTCCTCACCTCAAAACCCCTACAGCCTACCACCAAAGCCCACTGTCCATTTGCCCAGAAAATGATAAACCTGCTAATTACCTGAGAGTTTTAATTAAGCAACAGATATAGACAGTGCAGGGCTCTTTTGACTTTAACCATATTAATCAAAAAAAAAAAAAAAAAAAAAAAGAGAGATCTCTATTCCAGGGCAACTTGTAAATGATAAAAAATGAAACCCTACCATCTTTTGAAATATCACTCATTGAGTGTGATAATTTGGAAAAATATCTCTATTAGAGACAGTTAGAGATGTTTTTGGGTTGAAAAATGCAATCACCGCTGAAGTGCAAAGCGGCAATTTGTAGACAGGTTGAGTAAATTAAATCACTCACTGCCTTTTTTTTTTTTTTCCAATGGCTTTAAAAGTTAAAGGTAATTTGCAAAGAAAATGCTCAGTTTGAATTGGTTTGTAATATCTGTTAATGATCTTTAAAAAAAAAAATTCACTTATTCACAATCCTGTCCCTGAGGGAATTCCAGCGTGCTATCAGAAAAATTTCTAAAGTCTGAAATGTCATTAGCTAGTGATTTCTTTGAAGTAAAAAGCCCTGAAAAAAATAAATTATAGAAGGTATACAAGTGTGCAGGACAATCACTTTGATGAATAATATCTATGTGTTTTGTGCCGAAAACTACAACAATTGAAAACCCAAGCTGCTAAATTACTGAGCTGTCTTTTGAATTACCTCCGTAGAGGCATCCCTGCCTTGTTTATTTCACACATATATTGAGTTCTTCCATATATTTATAGACTGTTGATATAAAAACAGTAGTGTTAGGAACAATTTGATTATATTCCTTGTGTTTACCTTTTGGAAACACAAGGTGTTGTCTAAATACGGGCTACAGGTGTTGTCATCCAGGAGGGAGACAATAGCCGGTTTGTGTGCAGCCGCCGGGATCCCAGAGCCAGGTGCCGGGAACCGGGGTGCACATGCCAGGCACCGCCTGGATGGTTCACTCGGAGATGACAGAGCGGTGAGGTACTACACCAAAGGGGGAACTTCCTTCCTGACCCCAGCTGGCTGTCTGTTATTGCTTGGAAGCAGGGGCGACTTTGTAACACAATATTAGTCAGTGTAACTGCGGATGCTGGTTCGGCTGCTATAAATAGCTAATCTTTTTTTTTTTTTCTTGGAGGGAGGAGTGGGATTTGACTAAACCATTGGGTAGAGGTTAATTATACATTTCGCAAAAGTATTCATTTCCTTGTAGATGGCCGAAATTTGTTACCTTTTAATTCTGCTTTATATGATAAGGCTAGAAATATATGAGACTCCCCGGGGGTCCTTCATTAATGCCATTAGTTTATACATTGAGCCTTTAATTTCTTTCTTTTTTCACTCATGCATTCCTCACCTCTCAGCTAAACTGCAGAGGGTCCCGGTTTTATTCATTTCTCTGGCAGTCTCTTCTTCCCAGCCCCACTGACCTGTGATCGTACCCCCGGTTTCTTTCCATTTTCTGCTCTGACCTCAGGACAGCAAACTGAACCCAGGTAAAGCAAGTCACTGATTGATTTTAATAAAGAGATTCTGTACTATTTTCTGTTAGTCCCTCCATTGACTTCCCCTCAGAAATGGAAATCAAACTATGAAACTTTTTTTTGAAGCTTTGTTGCAGTTCCACGAAGAAGCATACGGTTCGGTGTGTTATCCTGGGGTGAACACTTCCCTGTAACCATCCCCGGGTGGAGAAAGAGAACGTAGCCCATGTCCCCTCCTGTCCCTGTGATGGGTCCCCTCCTTCCTCTGCAAAGATAACACCATGCTGATTTCTGACACCATAGATTCTTTCTTTCTTTCTCTCTCCCTTTCTCTCTCTCTCCCTTTCTCTCTCTCTCTTTCTTTCTTTCTTCCTTTCTTTCTTCCTTTCTTTCTTTTGATGGGGGGGCATCATATAAATGGAATCACATGGCAGCTGTTCTTTTGTGCCTGGTTTTATTCTCTCAATGTTATTTTTGTGAGCTGTACCTACGTTGCTGTGTGGAAATACAGTATTTCTCCCTCCTTGTATTTCCTTCCATTGTATCAGTTCCATAACACAGTTCACCCATTCTATTCTTGATGAACGTTCGGGTTGTGCCAGTTTCAGGCTATTGCAGAGAGGGCTGCTGTCAGCTTTCTTGTGGAAATCTTTGGTGGGCGTGTGCATGCACTTCTGCTGGGTGTGTAGACCAGAGGGGAACTTAACTACTTTCTAGGGCGTGGCTGTCATTGGCTTTCATAAGGGCGAATGGTTTCCCAAAGAGGTTGTGTCTGTTTCCATTCCCACCAGCAGTGGGTGAGAGTTCTGTTTCTCTGCGTCCTTGTTAAAGTTGGCTGCTCTTAGTCTTTTTGATTTTGGACATTCCACGGTGTGCAGTTGAATCTCATTGTGGCTTTCATTTGATTTCCTGGATTATTAATAAGTTGAGCATCTTTTCATGTACATTTGGGTATTTTGTGAATGGGCTCAAGGGTCCTACTAATTTTCCTCTTGTAATGTTCATCTTTTCTTACTGACTTGTAGGAGACACTGATATATTCCAAATATGATTCTTTCTTGGTTATATATATTGGAAACATCATATACCACTCTGAGCTTGACTTTTCACTCTCTTAATGCTGTCTTTGGCTGAACAGAAGATTTTAATTTTAGTGTAGTCTAATCTACCAATATTTTCCGTTATAAGTCGTGCTTTCTATGTCCTATTTAAGAGAGCTCTGCTTGTCCTGAGGCCACGAAATAGTCTTTGATGTTGCCTTCTGGAGGCTTTACCGACTCACCTTTTACATTTAGATCTGCAACCCACATGATATTGACTTTTGTATATGGTGTGAGGTTGGGATCAGGTTTGTTTTTTTTCTCCATCATAACCACAGACTCTACACCATTAATAGAAGAGATTTCTTTTCCCCAGTGCTCTGGAGTCACACTTGTCATAAATCAAGCACTCACTTATTTATAGAAGAATCACATGACTGTTTCTCTTTGTTCTGTTAATGTGGGGAATTATTCACTAGGTTTTTGAATGTCAAGCCAATCTTACGTTTCTGGACTAGACTGAACTTGGTTATGCTGTGTTGTCTATTTTATGTGTTACTGCATGTTGTGATAACTTTTACAACAATACACGTGAATAAAATTTACCTGTAATCTCCCTTCAGTGCAATGTCCTTGCCAGGTGTGTTACTGAGGTTTACTTGGCTTATAAAATGAGGTGAGAATTGTCCTCTTTATAGTCTTCAAGAAATTAAAACACAAATGAATCTAATCTCATATAGTGGTTAAACATATATGTCATTTGTCCTGCGTATATTAGGGTTCTATATATTAGAGAAACGGAACCAATAGAATACACATAGATGTACAAGAGGAAGCCTATCACCTAGCACAGTTAGAGGCCAAGGAGTCCCACCATCTGCAAACTAGGAACCAAGAGAGTTGGTGTTGTGACTCAATCCAAGTGTGAAGGCCTGAGAGTTGCGGGGTTGGGGGTAGAGGGTGGGGGCAGTGGTGTAAGTCTGGTTGTATTCTTTTTTTTAAATAAAAATAGAGTTGATTTACAATATTATATTAATTTCAGGTGTATAGCATAGTGATTCAGTGTTCTTACAGATTATACTCCTTTAAAAGTTATCGCAAGAGAATATAATACACCTGGTTGCATTCTGAAGGCCCGAGAATCGGGAGCTCCAAAGTCCAAGGGCAGGAGAAGATGGACATCCAGCTCAAGGAAGGAGAACATTCACCCTTCCTCTGCCTTTCTGTTCTATTCAGGCCTTGAGTGGATTGGGTGGTGCCCACCGCAGTGGTGAGTGTGATCTCTTCTCACCCCAGTGGTCCAAATTCTCACCTCTTCCAGAAACATCCTCACAGACACACCCAGAACTCCCTTAGCCCAGTCAAGCTGACACATAGATTCAACCATCACAGTAAGAATTCACCACAACCGTCTTTCATTCTAGGCTTCTGTAGATTTTACGTTAAACTTAGGGCAGGAAGCTGGTTTTGTGTGAGTTTTGCATGGGAAGGTAGATGGAAGTGAGACCCTCTTCTAGGACTTCTGTGCGATGCTTAGCAGTCATATGCTCATGTGCCTAAGGCTGAGATCTGCTGCTGCATCTCAATCCTGGGACTCATGGTCAAGGCCCGTCCAGGGTTTAAAGGAGAACCTGTAAGATGCGAACTTTCTGGACAAATGGCAAGCATTCGGGTAAAACACCTGACCCCAGTGAGACTCTTTGAAGCCAGTTCATCTCCTCCTTTTGACCTCTCAGTCACTCACTGTTCCACAGGGTTGCTTTTTAGAGTCTCCTTCAATGGTGCACATCTCATGACTCGCCCGTCTCTGCACTCCCACTTGTCCTCTGGGCTGTTGCATTTGTGGGACATGCCTTCATTTCATCCTCTTCTCAGCTGTCCACATGCTCACTCTACAGTGGAAAGCTGGCCTCCTTAGCCCCTGCTGAAACCTCCTTGGTGGCTCTCCGTCGCTGTGCAAGGTGAAGTTCAGGCTCATGACCACGCTACGGAGTCCCCGTGACTGGGCTCTTCCTCCCCAGTCTGGTCTTTGGCATCAAACTCCATCACCTTCAGCTGTTGATGGCTCCCCCTGGGCACCACGGGGCTCTCTGCTCCAGCGTGAGTGTGTGCTGCTCTCTCCCCCAGGAATAGACTGTCCTGGTCCTTCTCCTGGAGAATCCATCCTTTAACAGTCAGCTCAGCCCAGACAGCCTTGACCCCTCCCAGCTGGGGCTGCGTGGTCTCCTTCCTGCCCGTGCATCTCTCTGTGATGAGACTTGCAGGCAGGGTCCAGGTCTCAGCCATCTGCATATATCCATGGCTTGCTGTGTTCCCTGCATTACAGGTGCTCAGAAAACACCTATGGACTTGAACAGACAGGACAACACTGACCGGCTGGCTGGCTTGAGTTTCATTTCTTTTTGGAAGCCTGGGATGGAATAAAATTGCCAAAATGCCGTGACCAGAAGGAAGGCCAAGGTTTTGGCAAATCCACAGATACAATCTCCTCCTCTGTGACTGAATTCCGTTCCAGTGGTTAGAACTCTCTAACGAGGGCCTCGGCTTTGTGTAGACGGATTAGCAACAAGGGTTTTCTATAGAGATAGATTTTTCCAGAGTAGCAAATTTGAACAATTTACTCTCAGAATTTCAATGGAAAAAGAATAATCCTACACAAAAAGCAAATGGACCAAGATCCTTCCCCCTCTTCTCTGGTTAATCAAAGCATTTACACAGAAATGCTGTAAGGACTTGTGTAGGAGATGCACTGGGATCTTCAAGTCTCTCCTCGACGCTCACTTCACTTTGTCAGAGTGGCTCTGCCCTCCGAACGGTATCACATAAAAATGGATTTTCTGGGGCTCCTGGCTATGAATGGGTTTTAGTTGCACAGTGGTGCCATTCATTTTATTTGGCCCATTATCACAAGTACGGTCTAAATTTGGCCTTAATTATTTTTCCTTTCACAAAAATATTTTGTGGGATCTTTTTGAACCCCGACTACTTCCTTCTTGTCCCTTAAAACAGAATCCAGGAGTGTTATTTTTTTGTTCTCTTCTAATTAAAATAATTGCTTGGTTCCTTTTAACTAGATTCATGCCATTAGGGGCCTAATACATGGATGGGTGCCCTGGGGTGCTTGGGAAACAGAATGAAAAGTGATCATGTAGCTTCACATGAAAAAGGTCCTGCGGTGCCAAGAAGCATTTTTTTCCCTTTCAGCTGGCGTTTTATAAGGGCCTTTAGTAAACCTGGCCCCCCATACCCTTACTAAAAGACGATTAAGCCACAGAATAGTTCTATTTTCTTTATTAGGTGTGCAGCGACCTCGGTCCCGTTTGAAGAGGGGCCCTTGATGTGCTGGGACTGGCACGAGGACCGGGGTCTGGGTTTAATTTCTGCCCCTGCTTTGTCTTTCAGAACAACTGCATGTGAAGGGTGAGTGCTCCAGGTCCCTGCTGCCAGGGGGTGTTTCTCAGGGGACAGTGGAAGACGAGGGACATGAGGGCCTGGATAGAGCTGGAATCCAGAGTTGTCAGGACCCGGCCTCTAAGAGGAAGGGCTGAAATCATGTTGACATCAAGGCTTTTCTCCAGTCCTAGGGTTTGGCAAACAAAGGCCCACAGGGGGCATCTGACCTGTTGCCTCTTTTTGTAAGTTAAGATTTATGGGACCACAGCCACACCCACCTGTGCACGTGTGGTCTGCTGCTGCCTTTGCGCTGCAGCGTGGAGCAGCGTGACAGAATGTACCGTCCAAGAGGCCGAAGAGGTTGACTCTCGGGTTCTTTACAGAACAAGTTTGCTGACTCTTGATATAACCCATCCAGTGAATGCGCTGAGTATCTGCTAAATATCTACTCCATGCTGAGACATGTGTGCGCAGGGATGCTCAGAGTGGTCCTCACTGGATGGGAGGCTGATGGCCTTTGGTAACGTGCTTGTGTCACGGGTGTCCAGGACAGGTGTGTAGGTATCAGGGAGTAAGAAGGATCTGGTGGAAGAAGTCATGGTTTGAGAAAATGTTCTGCCATGATTGTCTTGGTGGCAAGTCGCGGATCACGGCTGGGCTCTTCCTTTGTCCGCTACCAGGAGGAGATGCTGACGCGGCTGGAACTTCAGGCTTGGGGCGCACCTTTATGAACTACTTCAAGACCTACAGCCAATATGTGGACTTCTGGTTCCAGGCCAAAAGATGGGTACCTTCTGCCACCAGTTGGTGGTAGGGTGGGTCAAGCAAGAGGATGTGAATCCAAGTGTTTTCTGGGCCACAAGGTGCTGTGTTTGTGGCCTAGACATTATCTATAAAAACGTTAGGATGAGTGTTGTCTCTGTTGGCACACGAGGACATGCAGCCCATCCAATATCAAAGAGCAAAGCCAGTGGCAGAACAGGAAGCTGAGTCTCTTGGTTTCAGTCGCTGCTCTTTCCAGGGCACCGCGTGATTCTGTAAGTCATGCTTCTTTCCATGGCGTCAGGAATGCTCAGTTCTTTAGTCCACGTGTTCCTTCCTTCCTTCCTTCACTCACTAGTCAACACTATCTAAGAGCCTGCTGTGAACTGGAAAAAGGACTGAATTTTTCAGGGAGAGCGATGACTGTATAAAGAGTTGGAAGACTCAGAATTATTTTGTTCTTGGATCCCTAAGGCTGCCGTCCTCCAGAAATACGTAGATTTCTCCCATGCTGCCCAAGTGGTTGGCCCTTATCTGTGACACGAAGAAAGAGAGTTGGTGGTGTGTGTGGGGGGGAGTAATCCTATCACTCAACAAACTGTTGCCTGAGATGTTGTTCTGGGTAGCGTGTGTGTGCGTGTGTGTGTGCATGTGTGTGCATGCATGTACGTACCAAGAAAGAGGATGAGAGATACTGAAATGTCACTAGCAGATTGTACCAGCAGCTAAAGGATGGAGACAATCTAGGTTTGGAAGATTTGAAAGTTAGGCTTTCGTACAGAAAGTCCAAGGGAATCCACATCAGAGACATTTTCAAGTATCAACTGTCAAATTAATCGAGTCTATTAAACCTGCCAGCTGTGGATTTCCTTTACTATACTGTTCCAGACGGTCTTCGTTCAGATTGTATTCTTTCAATGATGTCTCTTGTAACTTTGGAAGTGATGATTATCAAATGTGCCTAGAGGAAGCAGCTTCCACCAGAATATTGAACCTGCCGTGTCGTGATAGGGGAAGGGGAAGTTCTTGAAAGTTTCCGTGTTTTGACACTTGCCCATTTCATGGGGAAGTTTGCCAATATTTCCCTCTCACTCAAAGTCAGTGTCATTGGCTACTTAAGCTCTTCAAATTCTGTGAACCTGAAAGTCATATGATTCTCTGAAACAAGGTACCAGTGAAGTGGCCTCCTAAAGACAAAACAAAACAAAACCTTCCAGAACCTTCCATCATGCAGCTGTCACCAGCAAAGCCCTCTGGGAGGTACATTAGAAAATTCTGCCTCGTTCTCTTCCTTCTCCTGCGTCAGTCAGTCACGACCCTGTGGACTGAATCTGGAGGTGGTGGCATCTGATTCTGCGAGTCAGCTTTGGGTCCGTGCTACCTCTCCGATAGGTCCAGGACCCAGGACGCTGCTGTTGTAACAAACGTAACTTGTTTCAGCACAAAACGTGGTGTGTTCATTGCAGGGCTTAACACCGATACAGACAACGCTTCTCATCTCGAAGAAATTTGTAAGCATTAACTAATTCATTTAACTTTCTTGTGGTGAAGCGAGTTTTCTTCCGTTTGCTGTGGGAAAACCCTTCTTTTTCTGATTCTAATCCTTGAGCAGGTATTCTACTGAGAAGTAGTCACCACGCTGGAAATGTTTTGTAGAGGGGAAATAAATCTTTCAACACAGTGTAAAATTCCACTGAAACAGACGACCTCCAATTCCTCAGCGTATAAGCCTGTTTTTAAGCGATTAAGCAATGCTCTGGGGAAAAAAGTTAAATCTCGCTGAAAACTGCAGGAACCCTTACTGTGTTGTTACCACCGCTGCCACCACCGAGCCTGTGTGCAGAGTTCTTAATGGGTCACATCTACGAGTTTGTGGGAGAACAGAGAGCTGGAGGAAGGGCTCCCGTGCTGTCTCCTCGGTGGAGAGTTCAATCCAAGTGTAGGATGTGACAAAGGATCTAGAGATGGCGAGATTACACTGGATTATCTGGGTAGGTCCTAAATCCAACTGTAACTATTCCTTTTTTCTTAGATTTAATTTTTATTGAAGTGTGCTTGATATACAATGTTAGTTTCAGGTGTACAGCAAAGCTATTCAGTTATACATAAATGAATATATATATATTCAGATATATATATATATATATTTCAGATTCTTTCCCATTATGTAACTGTCTTTATAATAAGAAGGAGGCAGGGGGAGATTTGACGCACAGAAGAGGAGAAGGCAGTTTGACTGTGGAGGCAGAGGTGATGGGGTCCCAAGCCGAGGAATGGGGGCAGTCCCCGGGAGCTGACAGTGGCCAGGAAGAGACCCGCCCCTAGAGCCCCGGGGGGGAGCTCAGCCCGCGCTGACAGCTCCACGTGGGCCAGCGATACTGAGTGCGCACTGCTGGCCTCCAGAACATAAGCCAATGCACGGCTGCTGTTTCAAGCCCCCATGTTTGCAGTAATTTGTTATAGCAGTCACAGGGAAATAATGCAGGGACCATCCTCTCAAAGCGCCAACTATGAGGTCTCGGGAGAGACTGACTGGGTGGAGGGAGGGAGAGGAAGAAAGAGAAAACAGTTATTTGCAGGCACCAAGCTCCAACTGGTCGACGGTTTTCCTCCCAGGACATTAATACCCCTTCCCTTCCCCCTCTTATTTCCGGGCTGAGCATGGTTGCTCAGTTTTGCTGGAGTGTCCCATGCTCCAGGGGTCCCAGGGGAGCCACAGGGTGGGAGGGAAGAGCCTAGTCATGAGCTACACAGAGGGGCTCCGTTGGTTGCTCCCTCGGGAGTCTGTTGCTGGGAAGTTGAGCTGAATCTGGTGGGGGCAGCCCAGAGCAGGGTGGCCAAGGCACCACCCATGACATGCATAGCAGGCGTCTGAAGCCACGATCTCCTGGTCCTCATCACAGCCCTGTCAGCAGGTGTGATAGGGCATCCCCGTCAGGAGCCTGTTCCCTAGTCTTGAACACCGTCAGCGTTTGGAGCTCACTGTGGCTCCAGGCTGTACGTCTTACCTTCAAATGCAGTAACTGAAACCTCTTCTTTCAGTTGACTCCAAACCCATCTTCACGTAGACTCCACGACTGGCTCTAGTTTTTCTTCCTGATGCACATAAAATAGGGCTCATTCTTATGCCCGAAAGCACTCTCCAAATGGTTGAAGACACTTTTTCTTCTTTTTCTCTTACCAGGCAAAGCACTCTCCATTTCTTCAACTCTGACGCTGTGGAAGAGTATTCTTTTTGTGGCTGGTGGCCACCAGTCCTTCCTCTGGACATGTTGTCGCCCTCTGCCTCACTGGGAAGCTTATGTGATGCAGCACAGCTTCAGGTATGGTCTGCTCAAGCACACAAGAGTCTTGCCTCCTGGGTTCTTACATCACGAAGGTAGACAGAGACGGTTTCTATTTTATTTCATTTTTTGACAAGCACATCATTTTTAGTTGTACTAAAGATAGTGTTGGTTAGTGTCACAGATGTTAGGACACAAGGCTTAGGCTCCAGGGCTCACAACACAGGGGTGTCTTTGGCCCTACAACTATTCGTGAAGTGCCTTCTGGGTCTCTTAGACCCAAACAGGACAAGGATGGAGGAACAGAGGCCCTCAGGATAGTCTAGTATAGCCGGGATCAACCTTCCAAAAGGAAACTCCCAAGTGCATCCTTTATAAATGACAGCTTATTGCCTTTGCTCGGTTCTAACAGTTAACCCCTCCTCCTCCTCATCGTCACACCAGCAGGCTCGCCCCCACCCCCGAGAGCGCTCATGACAGCGGGTTTCACTCCACCGCTCAGAAGAGTCGTGTTCATGCCTTGCGTTGAAATCATATTTCCGGGGGACGGAGATGGATGCTGTGTACTTACCTGATTAAACTGCCTGTTGTTTTAAATCTCTTTTCCCAGAGACTCTTTCCCTCCAGGAGACAGCCAGTGACATGACACGTGACACATTGTATCTATCAGTGCCTTCCTGTACTGTGTTTGTGTAGCGTGTGCATGTGCGTGTCCACGTGTGCAGGCGTATGTATGCGTGTGCAGGCGTGTGAGCCCCTGGTCCCTTGCTGTGATTGATGTGTTTTCAACAATTACGAAACAATTGCAGTTTTTTTAAAAAAGGTTGGATACATATATTTTTAACAGTTAAAAGAGGAGAGTTGTGCGAAGCACCAAATACATAAATTACATTGGAATGAAACAAGGAAGCGCGCTCGCCCCGGCTCTCCGCCTGAACTCCAGGCCCTCCACCGTCACCTGCAGGCCAGCCACAGGTCTCTCTTCCGGGCCATTTTCCTAATATTTCTGCTTTTCAGCCAGGCCTGGGGGCCAGGAAGGTGGGGCTCAGCTCTGGCCCCCTGCCTGCTGTAGAACCTTCTTTGAGTTCTTTCCCCCACTTTGCTAAAAGAACAATGTGTCCCCCAGAATGACACAAAAATCAATGGCAAAGTTAATTGAAATCTGGATCTCTTAATGTTTTTCCCTTTCTGAAGCGATGGCTTGTCTTCGGCAGAGTGAGGCCGAGCTCAAAGGATGGCTTTAACTGGAGAGAGTGAGTTAGGAAGAGAAAGGAGATGCAGATAATTTTCCAAGTGACAGAAAGAGAGTGTTTACTTTGGGGATTTCATTTCCTTTCACGTTTTGAGTCGGGGCTTAAGGAATGCTCCTGGATGGGAAGAATGACCAGGGCCTTTCCACGGCCCCGGCTCCGGCTCTGCCATCTCCTTGAAGGGCTAGAATGCTTTGAAGGAGGTGGGCCTCCCCCCAACCCCCGGGACCGGGGAGAGTGGGAGGGGCAGAGGCAGTGGCGGGGTGGGGGGTTGCTGAGCCCTGGGAATAAGGCGGCCAGCTGCCTGACGAGTGAGGCATTTGTGTCGCGGGGACTTGGCCTGTCACCTGGCTTGATACCGTCACACATTCCTTGTTGACAGGTACAGTCGTGAACACGCTAAGTGGACGCTATTTCAGCGGATTCTCCCGTCAATCTGCTGAGGCAAATGGGGCTGATTTCTTTTCTCTGTTTTGTAGAGGAAGAAACTGGGGCTCCAATGGACTGGAATTTGTCAAAGGTGACCCAACCAGTGATGGGGGCCCAGAGGGGTGGGTAATGGGTCTTCAGGCTTTTAGGGGCAGAGAAATCTGGGTGGAGGGCCAGGCACTGACCTTGATGGAGTTTCTTGATGACGGGGTGGGCAGGGCTCATCTTCAGCCAGTCGGTACCCTCAGAGGGTCTCCAGAGTGCCAGCGGGGTCACTGGGCGCTGCCATTCAGAACGCCGGTTCCGACTTGCCTTGGTGTCTGTAGCTTCCAAAACGTCCAGACACAGGACTCCGCAATGCTTCTGGTCAAGCTTTGCAAAGGGAGAGAACGTAGCCTGTGATTCCTGAAGCCCTGAAGTCAGGGATGTGACCACGCTTATCGAGGTCTCAGCTTCCACCGCTCCAAATGTGATTAGTTTCGTAATTAGTTAATGTCATTACCTGTCATCAAATCCAGACAACGCTGGTCTCCAAAACCTCCTGTGGTGGAGAAACCCACAACCTGACATCTTTCCACCGCTGAACACAGGGTTTCTTTAATAATTCTGGCAACTGTCCCCTCGTTCCTAGACCACAGGTCTGAAAGGCAGGAGAAAGATCTATTTCTTGTATTTTTTTTTTTCAAGGCAATTTAAAATTCTTCGGTCCCCTTCCCCAAACTTTTCTTCACTCCAAGCAAAGTATAAATACAATCTTTTCAGCCAATCTTACACTCTCCCATATTCCCCTTCTGATATGTGTTGGCTGGATTTTGCTTTGGGCAGAATGGCCAAAATAAGAAGCGGTTTACCGGAGGGAAACGCCCTGTTAAGGACTATTTTTACCTTTTTATAAAATGCTGCTTGTCTTCTTGCTTACTTGCTGTTAAATCCTGGGCAAGTGGTTTTCTTCTTTGCTCCCATTCAGTTATTTGGCAAATATTCTCCGAGTGCCGACTGTGTGTGGGACCTTGGGACACAGCAGGGAACAGACCAGCCGAATCCCGGCCCTCCGGGAGCGTAAGGTCCAGTAGGGAAGGAAGAGGCTGAGAAAGTAAACAGTGTGCGGACTGGACGTTTTCCGTGTGCCCCTCGGGAGCCCTAGGGAGGGGGGTCAGCAAAAGCACATCAATGGCCTCTTTGCCCTCGGGTCTGGCTGGGTCTGGAGCCAAAACTGGGGAGCAGGATGTGGGGTCAGGGTGCTGGTGCCCTCGTCCCTCCTGACACCCGAGGGTGACACCATTACTTTTCTGTTGGGCGGGACTCAGCCCTTCCCAGGGCTGCTTCAAGCCCAGGGTGATAACGGCTCACCCTAGTCTGGGTTTCCTTAACCCTAGGGACCCCTCCATCCACAGACCGCCCCTTGCGCTCTCCCCAGGCACCCATCTGAAGGTGCCTTCTGTTTCCACCATGGGCAGGAGGCAGTGCCCTGGCCAATGCCATATCTTCCACGCCCCCAGTGTTGCATGTGGCCAGCCGCACACTTGTGGACAAACGTCCTCGGACTTCAAGCTGCCTTGCTCCTGCAGGACTCAGTTACTCCTTGGTGAGCACGTGACCAAGCCACCTTTGCTGTGACAAGTGTACCTCCGTGTCCTCCGATGCCGCCTGCCTGTTCACTGCTCAGGGCCTCACCGAGTGCGGGGCCGACAGGGGCCCGCCCATCCACAGACCAGTTCAGTGAGCTCCCAACAGCCTGCACCGAGGGGTCCAGCATCCTTGTGGGTTTGCTGAGACCCCTCCCTGCAGTCCTGCCTTCCGTGCTCCCGGTCAGCCCTCCCCTTGCTCGGTGCTCAGGGGACCACTTGTCCCTTCCCAGCCCACCCCCCACCCCCTTCATTCCTCCTTGATGAAGGCTGAGTTCAACAGTCCTCTTGGGAACCGTCGCCGGTTTCATCATTTTGAAGAAAGAGGCGGGGCTTTATCGTTTTTTAAAGGTTGTAATTTTAATTTTTTATTTATGAAAAAAATGCATGTTGACCATAGAGACCATGAAATACAGCAGTTAAAAATATGTGTCTCACTGTCACGAATCAGCACCACAAACAACTGGGACAGACTCGGGGTCTTCGTCTTTAGCTTGTGGGGGAGCACATTGTCCCTGGCCAGGTCACCTCTGCTGCCCCGAGCCCGTCTCTTCTAAAGAATTTTACTGGATTCTTGGGCTCTCCTGCCTGCCCAGTTCACGCTGGCCTGAACTGTCCACTGAAGCCAAACCAAGCATTTTCCTTGCCTGCTTTAAGCTCATTGCTTGGGTTTGGGGAGTGAATCTGGGCTCCGAGCTTTGCAGCCCACGGCGACGCCTCCTCTTGGAAACAGGGTCCAAGGATTCCGATGCGCTGGAGCACGCCCACGTTGGTGGGTGGTTTATACACTCATCACTCTGCTTCTGGAAGGCCCTGATGGATGCCATCCGGGCAAGCGCTGCTGCTGTGTCCAAGTTTTCCAGGGTTGCTCTGTAGCTCCCCCCTTGGGGACGTCAGTGTGTGTTAAAGCCGTGCTAGGATTTCCCGTGCAAAAAGCCCTTGAAATACGAAGTTCCCCATTTCTCTGGATGATAAAAGCATTGCAGAAAGAAAAAAAAAAAAGCGAACAGCTTCGTTACTGGTGGTACTTATTAGCTCGCTTCCCGCAGGGAGAACGCCGAGGGAGTCCAGGTGGATCTGAGCTGTGCTCTGGGGAATTCGTCGGCGCAGGACGCTGAGTGGCCGCCATTCCTGTGTATGTGTTTTTCATCCATGAGAGATGAAATAAGGATCATATTCTTCATTTGATGACGCCCTCGAGAATCCTTCCATAGACGTTTAAGTTGAAAATTCTTAGTTTCCAGCAACTTATTAAAAAAAAAACACACACACACCAACCAGTCTGGCTAAAAAGTATCCTCAGGAAACCAGGCTGGAGGAGGAGAGGGTGAAGCAGGAATGAGCTGTTTAGCTTTTCTTGGAACGTGGCATAATTCTCAGAGGACTGAAGGGCCGAGCATTCCCCAGATACCTCTCAGGCACGTGTGCCAGTCCACAAAGTGCTGGAACCCCAGACACAGAATCTGGATGGATTTCAATTTCAGTGATTCAGGTGTTTGTGGCATAGAATAAACACCACCCAGGAGGCGGTATCCTGAGTTACCAGAAGTTCCAGTCTGCAGTATAATTCTGGGCCATGCTTTCAGTGTCTACACGGGGATAGCAAGTCAGCCATTCAGTCCGCATCGGCAGACCAGCTTACTGTTTGAAAAGGAAATCCTAAATCAACCGACGTTTGGGACTGAATTAATGTCTTTTTCCAGGGTCGGGCAGACCTAGCTTTGATCTGCTCAGCTCTCCATTTCTACGTTTGCTGAGTGACTACTGTGCAGTCCCATTGTGTTAGATGTTATGAGCCACTGGGATCCAACATGGTACCCAGAGCTTTCAGGGAGCTTGCAATCCAGCCGTGGGAATGGACACACACTTAGGACACAATCAGTGGATAACACGAGGCATTCAATAAAAGGATGCGATGGGAGTTGAGAGGAGAAAGACAAACGCTCCTGGACTCTTTCAGAGAAGACTTTAAGCAACAGGGTGTGGTCTGGGGGACTTTGAATAGGCTGAAGGAGAGAGATGGCTTATTAGGCTGGGACTTGGCAAGAAAAAAAGCCACTGACCAGAAGAAAAAAAGAGATCGAATATCTATACTCCACGTGTTTCTTAAAATACAAAGATCTTTACTTGTGTGAGCTAATTTAATTCTAAAAATGAGCATGTGACAAGGTGTGTTAGCTCCCATTTTAGAGGTGAGCAAAATAAGTCTTAAGGATATTAAGTAATTTGCTCAAGGTCACACAGAAGGGGGGTGCTAAGCCAGGATTGTCTCAGGACACGGAAGAGGTCTGCCAGTCTGTTTCCTGCCCTTCAAGTCAGAGCAGCGGGCGCCCTGGTTCCCTGCTGTTTGCTTGTCCTTGCCTGGTGAGTGAAGAGCTGAATGGGAAAATTCAGGTGTGAAAACAAAGGGGAGGGCTGACTATGTTGGCATCTCCTGCAGCGCCTGCCACCCCTGAGGTCCTGCCCCCTCCAGCTCTCCGGAGCTCCGCCGTGTGGCTGGGGGTCCTGGGTGGGAGGTCCTCTTCCTCTGATCAAAGACAGTCCGCACACAGGCTCTGCTCCCCCTGGACAGGCCCCGGAATGTTTTCTACTCAGAGAGGAGTTGAGGAACACGCAGCAGATGGCCGGCTTTCTCCAAATCTGTCTTCCTTTCTCCCTGGACATGAAATCATTCAGCTGGAGACTTGACTTTCCAACCGCCCTCTCAGGACATGAGACGACATTTTCTGCTGATGAAATGTGAGCAGAAGTGACGTGGGCCACTGCCGTCTCATGTCTTCCCAGGGCGTCACTCTTCCTAGCCCCCCTCCGTCTCCCCGTGGGCTGGAGCCGGCATGTGCTGAAAGCCCCATAAAACCAAGCAGGTGCGCCGTGCCCTGCAGGCCCGAGAGGCGACAACAGGCAGAGAATTTCTGGGTCTCTTCAGCACTGCGTGAAACGCAGCATCCGCCAGCCTGGACCCACAACTCCAGAGAGTGAAGTGAAAGAGGAAGCAATTCCATCTTGCGTAGTAACATCAAATAGTAGTTGGAAGAATTAAGCCGCAAGAGGGTTTCTTAGCGGACATCTGTCCAGCTGCAGGCAGGCTGGGGAAGGCTGGTTAGCACTCGGCGCTGCTGCCCCGCGGGCCACACTCACAGTGCGGGGCCGTGGCTGAGGCTGTTGAAAGTGTTTGCAGGAGTTGTGCTGGGGCTTTGGAAAGCTTCTGAGGGGCCCGGCCTTCGGAATTTCTACCTCTGGTTTGGAGACAGCAAAGGAGGAAATGGAGAAGTGAATTTGTAATAGCTTCCCAGACCGTTAAAGCTACTTTCCTATTTCTCTCCAGCAAGTCAGGTCCGTGTCCAAGGACCACCTTTCCCTTCAGAGATTAATTTTTCTAAGTGAGATGTTAGCTCTTAATGAGCAATATCCTGACTCCTTGGGACATGACTTTGAACAAGCGTTATTTCAGGAAGGGAACGACACAGCTCCCGGCCTTGCTGATGTGAACGCCATTATTCCTGGGGTTTTCTTTGGAAGGTTTTATTTCCCCTTGCTTTGTTGAGATACGCGGACACAACGTTGGTGTCAGTTTAGGTTTACAACGTGTGGGTTTGATACACTTACTGCAAATGTCTAAGGTTTTTAATATTGTCCGAAAAATAGGAAATTGTTAGTGGGGAGGGTGTAGCTCAGTGGTAGATCATGTGCTTAGCACGCACAAGGTCCTGGCTTCAATCGCCAGCACATCCGTTAAAATAAATAAGTAAATAAAAACCTAATTACTTCCCCCTCCCCCAAGAAATAGGAACTTGTTTGATTTATTGCTTTTTTCAGATGAGTGATGTCAGGGTCTGGAGGAGTCCAAGCTGAGTGTGTTGTGAGACTTCCTTTGCAGGGTGAGTGTTTTGCATATCTGAAGAGTCCAAGGAGACAGGAAGCCCAGGTTTCAGCGTCTGCACATCCGGAAATGGTTGTGGGCCCAGTCTGGCCTTGCAGACCTGCTGAGGAGGGAAACCTCCCCTTCTCCCCAACCCTCCTGTCCATCACTCACCCTGGAGGCTTCTCCCAGGACTCTGGGTCCGCCTGACTGCTCTGCAGAGCGGCCGGCGCAGCTGCTCCGGGGCTGGGCCTTGGAGCCGGGCCCTCCTGGGGGGCCGGAGGAGGGAGGGAAGAGTGGGGTCAGATGTGGCTGGATTTCCCGGGGCAAGGTTTCCCGGTGTGCGCCCCCTGAAGAAGCCTGGGGAGTCTGGTCAGATGTGCTGGCCCGGAGCCTGCGCTCGGCTTCTCTGGGCCTGAGGCTCAGGCCGGGAGCTCTGGATTCTCACACCTTCCTTTCTGCCCCCTGGAAACTGATGGGGAATGTTAATGAGATTAACGTGGCCAAACAGTGCAGGCTGCGGAGAAGGAGAGAGCCTGATCCGTGCTGTCCCCTGCAAACACGCCGCCAGGCCTCCCAGATGGGGACTTTTACTGAGCCCTCCTCCGGGAAAACGTGACTGTCTCTAACAGGCAGCTCAAAAGTAGCATGTGTTCCGGGCCGGCCAGGACAGCAGCTGCTCAAACAGCCCCGCCACCGAGTCCCGGAATCAGTACAACATCCTATGTTATCGCTCTTCTGACCTTCGCACCAGCTTTTCCCCTTGCTTGCCACCTTTCCAAATACACAGACGTTCATATTTTCGAGGCGAGGACTTTTTACTCAAAAAGGAAGTTGTGTCTATGGTGGTGCATGGTCAAATGCAGAAACAGCGAAGGACGAAAACCAACCACTCCGGGGAGCAGAAAGAGGAGAGACCGCTTTGGTTGGAGACTCTCTGAAGAAAACATTCTTGAGAAACACGAAGATGAAAATGTGTGTGCGTTTATGAATATTTAAAAAAATGAACTCCAAGGGGAAGGAGGAGAAGAAAGAAGAAGTGTTGGTCCATCTATAAAATGGCCACAATTTATGAGAGTTGAAAAAGGCAATTTCTTTTTAAGGGGCCAATTCCTAATTTCCCACATAAAAGTATGGGAATTGAATGGTAAATCCTTCTCTGCCGACAAGACCCCTGAAAAGAGGGAGGAGAAAGAGTTACTGTTCCCTTTCCATTCATGTGTCTTGAAAGCCCGTGGCGGCGAAAACTGCCCGGGACCGCGGAGGCCTGGGTTTCAAAGCTGCCCGGTGACTTTTCAGAAATGATCTATTGTGCTGCTTTGTTTGGTCCGGGTCGCCCTCGTTTTGTTCTGCTCAGGCTGTATCGCTCTTCTGCCGCTGCCATTAATCCACCCTGTCTGCTCCTCCCCATTCAGAGGCACATTTTAACCCTGCCCCGCACAGGGCGCCGGGATGAAAGGCTGAACAGCTGAGCATCACTGTGGGGAGAGGGACGGGCAAAGGGGCGGGCGGGGAGGGGCAGGGCCGGGCGCAGGTGCACAGGCTCACCTGGGCCGTCCGGGTGTCCGGGAAGCAAGGACAGGGGAGCAGGCGGTGTGAACCCGCTCTGTCTGTCTTGCTGCAGGCGGGCAAGTTGGAAAAAGCCCTTTTAATTTTTCGCACACTGTAGCCGCCTGACTGGGCAGCTTGCTGGGACACAGGGACTGGGGCTCCTGCAGCCCTCAAATGAGACTGCTCTTATTTTCCACTTTTGATTGGATTTCCTCCCTTGTCGTTAAGTAAATCGGTTCCTTGCAGCTCAAGGGTTGTCAGACTGGAATATGACCGCAGAAGATACAGGGATTCATTACAATGATTAAATCAGAAACCTGTTGTCTGGTTAGTAATCCAAATCTGGGTCCCCTCCTTGCGTTCTCCAGGAAATCCTATTACATTCAATTATATTCTAAATGGAGAAGACGCTTCTTCTTTACCTCCTCTCTGTCCGACACATCACTCACTTTTAACGGTGCCAGAGGACCGTCCAGAAGTCCCGAAGGGTCCGGTGAGATGCCGGGTTGTAAAGCAGTAACAAGCGTTCGCCACGTGCCTGTGGCTTAGCGGCTCTGTGGTCCTCACTGCACACCTAGTGAGGATCCCCGGAGATTCTGCTCCTCATGGTCCTTCAGGAACCACGGTGATGGAGGTGGTGCTGGAGGGCCGGTGGTTCTCCACGCGTGCAGCCATGGTCTTCACGGACAGAACACGGTACCTCTCTGGGCTCTGACACTGGCTGTTAAATCTCCGGCCCAGGCAACCTAACCCAGAGTTTTGGAAACCCAGAGTTTTCGATTCAGCAGGCCTGCGGGGAGGTGGGGACAAAACCGCATCTCTAACAAGTTTCCAGGTGATTGTGGTGTGGCTGGTCCAGGGAACACACTTCGAGATGGTCTCTAGAGGAACGGGAGGGTCTGATGTAGCTAGGAATCCCCGTCCTTCCTAATGGGATGAGGAGGAATTGGCCATGTGTTGACTTCCGGCTGCAGTCTAGTTTTCACGTGGAAATTTGACTGGAAAATAACTCGCCAGAGCATCACCAACCCTTAACCTTTCCTGAGAGCTCATTTGCATGTTGGGTTGACACACGGAGTTTAAAGACACATCTCAATTACAAGACGTGGTCCAGGCAGCTGCCCTTGTGGGGACAGAGACGGCCACTCAAGTCTGAGCAATTACTTAAAATTAGACTTGTCAGATTTGTTTAGGGTGACCAGGCGAGTACACACATTGACCTGATGTCACTCTTCCTGGAGAGACGGTGTAATGATTTCGTGTATCAGTCAAACTGTTCAAATACTAATGCTGCCTTCACGCCTTAATCACCATTCCAGTCAGATGTCATCTTTAGAAGCCCTTGGGGATTTGCACCCCTTAATTATTCTTCAATACCCAAACCAAGCATTCTTTAATTGGTGTAAATTGAGCTGTGTTCCAATGCAAACAAGGAGAGGGCACCTGATCAATGATGCCGTGCGTGTCTGGCGATTGGAAAGCCGCTGCTGTTAGATCAAGGAACACGTCCTCACCGCCATTCACCTCCCAGGAAACACCAGCTCGTGCAACTGGCAGATACCAGAGCAAGCTGTGGTCCCAAATCTCATCTTCTAGAAAAAGGGTTAAGAAAACCCATCAGAAAAATACTCTCTGTTCTAACGTCAGGGACTGTGTTCAGGAGCCTTTTGTGAAAACTCAACTAGGAGCAAAGCATTTCTATCCTCTGGCGACTTGGTGTCTCTCTCTCTCTCCATCTGTGGGTTGGAAACAATATAAAATTTTTGTTAACTTGAAAAGCTGGTTTTTGCCATGATTTTTCATTTATCTTTTCTTCCTGATGGGGCTTGATCCAGCTAATCGTACGTTGGAGCTGTGGGCGGGCAAAGTGAAGCAGGTGACCCTTCTCTCCTCCTTCCAGTACAGCCGAAAAAATGCAGGGCACTGTACTTACGAAGCCCAGGACAAATCCTTCTCATAAACGTGTCAGGCCACTTTTCACTCCTGTCTCCTTCCATCAGCTCCCTCAAACTGATTATTTATTACTGGGATGGGAAGGAAAGGTCGCAGACGGCCGGTCACTCACCCCGGGCCCAGACCTGCCAGCCTCCCGCTCCCAGTGCTCAGCAAACTGGGCTTGGTTTCTGTGGAGGTCCACTGGCTGCTGTGCTCATTTTTAACGTAGCTGGCTGTTGACAAAAATGCTGGTTCTTGGGGAGAATCTTACAAGTCGATTTCAGTTGCCATTTGAGAGCGTCCAGGGCAGAATGTACATCATGAGCTGGGGGAAGGAGGAAGAGGGCTGTCAGCTTCCTTGAGCATCTTTGCTTGAGAGCTTAGACATAAAGTGGAGCTTTCTGTGGGGCAGTGAGTTTGGGCAGCCTGTCTGCACACAGTGTGCTGTAATCCACACACAGCCTGACGAGAGTGTACTGCTGCATTTACAGCGCTCTGGCCAAAGGTTTTGAGGGCCTTGGGGTAAACTTTATGGGGGTGTCTCAGACTCTAGGGACCACTTGTTGAGTGTGGCTGGCGGGATGCAGACAGAACGACACCTGCTATCCATCGTCCTGTGCCTTGGTCGACCTCACGGACCAGGATATCATCCTTATGGTAAAGGCACACCCATGCTGGGAAGTCAAAGGGGGTCAGGATTCCTTTATCTGGATCAGCTTTCAGGGAGTAAAATAGCAGCCTTGGAAGGGGTAGCAGAAGTCGTCTCCCCCCATATGCTGGGGGACCCCCGAGTCTGCAGCAGTGTGGCCCCCTGTCCTGCCTGTTTCATTCCTGTCCCCCTTTCTCTCATGGACACTGTTCCCTGGCTTCCTTCAGCCCCACAGTGAGAACACCGAACTTGAGAGCAAAATCCTTGATTCCAGTTCTGTTTTTTTCCCTGAGCACATCCGATCTGGGCTTCGATTTCATCATCTGGAAAATGAGGGAGTCGAATTAGATGGGTTTTGGATCCTCTGAGATCTGAAAGCGGAAGAGTTACTTCCTCCAACGCCAGCTCTCATGAGAGTCAAGGGCGGGGAGCCCACCTTACGCATCTTCCGAGTCCCTGGTCTGAGTTTCACTCGTGGGAACAAGCATCCAAACTAGCGTTTCCCAAGCTCGAATGTGCGTCCAAATTGCCTGGGACCCTGTTAAAGTGAAGCCTCTGTTCAGCGGGTCTGAGCTGGGGGCTGAGGTTCTGCTCGTGTGCGGCTGTCAGATGATGCAGCAGGACTGAGAAACAAGCACAGGGCTCTGGAAGTACAGTGCCCTGAGGTTTCTCAGTTGTCCTGAAAGTAGGAGAGAAGGGACACCGGCTTCACGTTACCCGCCCACAGCCCGGACGTACGATCAGCTGGGTCAAGCACCATCAGGAACAAAAAGGTAAAAAAAAAATCATGGGAAAAACGGTTTGTCAAGTTAACAAAAATTATATATTGTTCCAATCTACAAATGGAGAGAGAGAGACACTAAGTCGCTAAAGGATAGAAATACTCTGCTCCTAGTTGAGTTCTCTGCATGAGAGGCTCCTGAACGCAGTCTCTGACATTGGAACAGAGAATATTTTTTCTGATGGTTTTTTTAAAAACACTTTTCCTAAAAGATGAGATTCAGACAAGAAGCTAAGTGAGACCTAGAGGCTGGTCAGCTCTGCTCAGCCCTGGACCCCGGCCCAGCCTGGCTCAGAGTGCACAGCTTGGCGAGGCTGGGATCAGTGGAGCCTGCAGGTGTTCAGAGAGAAGGTAAATCATGGCCTCCTGATCCCTTGGCTGGGCCACATCCTCACCATCTCCTGTTTTACTTCCGACGGGATTGGAGGGTCTGGCTGCAGACCTGGCCGCTTGCCTCATTGGGCCCGTGCGGCTGTGGGAGCAGGAGGCAGGCAGAGACTTGGGGGGATGCTGGTGGGGAGAAGTGGGTGCCTCTGCCCTGTAAGTCCTGGCTCCAGATCCATCACCCGGGGCCACAGTGTTTACTGAACATACATTCCTCCGTGCTTTCTTCCCCTCTTTGCTTGGTTCCTCGTCAATGTCCATTTCAACCTCTGCAAATTACTTAGAGGGCGTGGAGGTTCCCACACAGTGTCACTGTGGCTCCAAACATCACCGTTTTATGGAAGGAGCGTTGGTCTGGGAGGCAAATATGAGTGTCTTTCCGGCTGGCCCGTGCACCACGGCAGGGGATGCAGTCACATACCTGAGACTGCAGGCCTCTTCCCTCCTGTCCACACCCACATGCTGACCCGGAGAGGGGTTTGCATAGTGCACGGGGTTTTCTAACTGAGGTGAAACCACACAGCATGAAACTGACCCATTTCATGTGTACGCATCAGGGGCGTTTAGCCCAGTCATAATGATACGTGACCACTAGCAGCCTATTTTCAAAACTTTTTCATTGCCCTAGAAAAACACACCATGAGTATTAGTTACTCCCATCCCTGGCTCCCCCCCAGCTCCCGGAACCTGTAATCTGGTTCCTATCTGTGGGGATCTCAGTTCTGGATATTTCATATAAATAGAATTGTACATACAATGACCTTTATGTCTGGCTTCTTTCACTTTGTATCATGTCTTCAAGATTCATCCCCTCTGTAGTGTGTTTCAGTGCCTCCTTCCTTCGTGTGGCTGAGCAATATTCCATCGCATCTCTGCTTGCTTTTGTAAACACAGTTCTCCGGGATGAAGCACAAAAACGGACAACCTGTTGGTGTCTTTTCATATTATTTATGGTGCCCTTTGCTGTGTGAAAGCTTTTAAGTTTAATTAGGAGCTGGAGGAACCAAGCTCCCTGACTTCAGACTATACTACAAAGCTACAGTAATCCAAGCAGTATGGCACTGGCACAAAAACTGACACACAGATCAATGGAACAGGATAGAAAACCCAGAAATAAACCCACACACTTATGGTCAATTAATCTACGACAAAGGAGGCAAGAATATACAAGGGAGACAGTTAATTTACATACTATCTAGGGTGCTTTTGACCTTCAAAGCCAGAGTTAAATTGTGAGGAGAACATACAGCCTGCAAAGACTAAACTAGTCACTATTTGATCCTTCACAGAAAAAAAAAAAATGCTGATTTCTGTTGTAAATAACATTCCTGCAAAACTTTATTATAATACTGTGTATGGAAATTCTGAAGTTTCAACATAGTTTATTTTTTTATAAGGACATATATTAAAAGTTCAGCTGGATAAACAAAAAAGATAGAAAGGCCATGAAAATTTTGAAAAAGAAGAGTAGTTGGGGAGATGCCTTAGAGGAGAACATAAAATGTCACAGCTGTAATGGCTAAGGGACAGAAATAGGCAGGCCCTGGGAAAGCCCGGACAGAGACACATGAGGTGGCTTTCCAGGCCAGTGGGGAAGAGATGAATTTCTCAGTAGGCAGTGCTGGCTGGTTCTCCCTGAGACCAGCCACATAGACATTGTGAGGCTGGGTCCCCTGTTACTCCTTCCAAACAAATTCCAGAGGCATAAATATTTAAATGTGCAGAAAGGAAACTAAAAATATTGGAAGAAAAGACTGATGGCTACCTTAATAATTCTGCAGTAGAGAGATTCTTTTAAGCATGACAAAAAACGGTCATGCAAAAGTGGATGAATTTAATAAAGCTGGCTAAAATGTAACCTTTTGGCACGGCAAAAAATACTGTAAGTAAAGCTTAAAAGATAGAACAAAATTCACCTGAGAAAAGTTTTTTTTTTTTGGTTATAGACAAATGGCTGTTGTCTCTAAAAGTAGAAAACCCCTGGCAAATGAAAAAGAATATGAAAAGCACAAAATAAATCAGGGGGAGATTTACCAACTAGCAAGAATGCAGTGAATGCGATGGTCTGTAAGCATGACTCTCTGGGCGTTCAACCTTGCCAGTAATTAAAGTAAATTCAAACTCGATGTCATTTTGTTGCTGTTTATTTGCTTGATGAAGATGAAAAGAAGTTAAGAATCTCCAGTGATGTTAAGGGTGTGGCGGAAAGGACTCTTCGGTATTTCTGGAGGGAAATTTGGCAACGCAGGGCACACCTATAAATGCCAGTACCTTCAGGTCCAGTGACCTGGTGTCCTGGACCTCTAACATATACAAAACTAATGTAGAGATGTTCCTTGTGGACCCCCTGAGTGAAGACTAGCACCCAAAACGCCAGAAACAGAAACCAAAGGTATTCCTTTCTGCCCTGAAAAGCTGGAAGCCACCTCAATTCTCATCAGGTGGTTTTTTAAGAACACTTTATCGAGGTGGGGTTGACATGTGAACATACTTGACGTACACAACTTGGTGAGTTGGGGTAAGTGTACGCTCACGAAGCCATCCCCAACATGAAGGCCACAGACACCCATCACCCTCAAAGGTTCCTCCTGCCTCTTTGATTATTATTATTACTATTATTTTAAAAATTTTTTTAGCGATCCTTCATTATTATTACGGGTCTTTCTTTTCTTCTGGAAAGACCACTTAACGTAAGAGCTGCCTCTTAGCAAATTTTGAGCCCACAATACAGAATTGTTGGCTGAAGGTATTGTGCTGTATAGCAGATCTCCGTTATTTAACTTGCATAATGGAAACTCGGGGCCCTTGGACCATCACCTCTCCATTCCCCCCTCCCAGCAGGAGCTGATAAAGTAAGTTGTGACACATCTATACGATGGACTTCCAGGAAGCCATTGAAAATGAAGCAGACACCTGGGAACACGAGCACACGGAGACACATGTTTCTGACGGCCATGGGGCCATGTTGTGCTGATGGGGGAACTGGAACGTCTGGGCCCTCACGAAGGACCCTGAAGCCCTTGTCGCATGCTTGCCCACTATCTGCTCAGTGAGCACCATCCTTGAAGGATCTCTGTTGGCCCAGGGAAGTGAGGGCAGTCAGCTCCCTGCTGCTGCTGGAACTCCCCATCCACACGTTCCTGACCATCAGAGTGTAACTCTGAGCACACGAAGCCTCAGGGGACCCCTGGTCAACTAGCCCAGTTCAGGAACCGGCTATGTGTCCTGGCAGGGGTGGTGAGGGTCGTAGGTGTGGGCGACCCCACCCTCTCTCTCTTCTCTGACAGCTGAGTTCCCCGAATACAGCTGCTGGGCCACCTCCCCGACATGCAGGCGTAAGTTTGGCCGCAGCATCTGGGGCAGTCTCCTGTAGTCATCCCCGGAGGCTGAGCCAGATCACTGGGCTTAGCAAAGTGGGCTGACTAGACGATGAAATATTTATTGTGATTCCTCCTCTTTTTTTTTTTTTTTTTGAAGTTCAAAAATCCTTGGCATCCATGGGCTGAAGTCTGTGCACACGAGAGGAATTCGTAATTAGCGCAGAGGTGGCCGCTTCCCGCTTACTGACGCTCTCGACCTGAAGCAGGAAGGAGGCAGGTGGTGGTCCCTGCCTACGTGCTCCGTTTAGTGGTTTTTTTTTTTCTCTAACAACACAGAAAAGTCTAGGAAGCAAAAGAAAACCACCCTCCAAACAGCCTGTTTGATGGTCTCTTATTAGCTCTTGGTGTATGAAATATTTTCTCACATGGGTGAAGACAGAGGCAAATAACTTTGCTATTTTAAAGTAGACTTTTAACATGAATAATGCTTAGTCTTATACTTATGTTTTATTTGCCTTCAGTGTCGACTAAAAGCAAATGAAGAATTGTGGCATTATTTAGATAATTCAGACCAAAATGCTGAGTTGCTTTAAGTATGTAGACAATGGAAGAAAAACGTAGCCACGTCTGATGTGCGTGGTTTGGGCACCCTTTGGGGTTAGTTGATAAGACCTTGTCCTTTCCCTCAAGCCAAGCCGCCTATCAGTGGAAAAACATCACATGTTTGTTATAAAAGGGCTTCAGCTTTCTGCCAAAAGTGGACAACTGTTTTTCTTCAGTGTTCGCACTAATAAGGAATGTGGCATTTACGTGTGTCCATCAGTGAGTAAAAAGCACTGATCCCAGAGAAAGACGAATGTTCCCATCTGGGTACAAGATGCTCCCGCTTTGGATCCCCCTACCTGTCTAGTCCCAGCTCTGGTCACTTCTCAGGGGGTCTCGTGCTCCAGTGGAACCTCCTTGGTGTCCCCAAACCAGTCCAGATCACTTCCTCCTCCGTGGCTGTACGGCTGGGGTACGCTCCTGCCGTTGCTCTTGTGGGCAGCTTCCTGCGTGTGCCCTCATGGGAGCCCCGTGCTTCCGCCCTCCCCTTCTCCTTGGTGCCTTTCTCGCCAACCCACCTTCCACTGGGCCCCGTGCTGAGAAGAGCATCCATCCTCTGGACTCTCATTTCCTCCTCTTCACATCTCCAAAATACCACACTTCTCCTTCCAACAGCCACAGATGTTCCCTGAGGGCCTCTCTCGCAGTTGGCCCTGCTTGGATGCTGAGAATAAAGACACAATCCCCGCCCCCCTGGGTCACATTCCAGTGCAGGAGGAACAGTGAACACACGTGTGAAACGACGCCAGGCAGTGTGATGACAGAAATAGGCAGAAGCCTTCCTGTCTGGCTCTCCCAGACCGCTGAATCCCGGAGCAGGTCCTGGGGGACTCAGCAGGGACCAGAGCACTCTCGTGGGAGAGGTGTCGGTAGGCGGTCAATGGATGAGGAGTCGAAGGGAGCATTTGGTGGACTTTTAGCCATCTTCTCAATCTTCGCAGCACCGGAGAATGCAAAAAAAAAAAAAAAAAGCTAATTTTAACGTCTTTATGGGTGGAACATTTTCTCTTCTCAAAGGACATCTTGGTGGCATTTTCAGAGATCATAGGGAGATTCCCCTCTGAGTAGAAAACCACCACCAGTTCATACAGACAGATATGTTGCCATAAACAAATTCTGCCTACCATGTATTTGCTGGTTGAATAGATGACCCACCGGCCACATAAAAAAGATGCTTCCGTTCTATGGGTTTTCATCTCTATTAAACTCTATGGCATATGATCTTGAACAAACATTTGTAGTCAATATTTGATAAAAAGTCCGATTCAATCAAGTAAATAAGGCGTTAGAAGACATAATTTCATTCCTTTGCTAAACTAAATCCATTAAGACTCTCACACAAGTAGAACCGAGGACAAAGGATATTTGAAACAAAACAGAACAAGGGAGACCACTGCACGTTTGCATTTTAAAATTAATTGCTGCCCTAATTATTCATCAGGAGAAGCGTAAATTAAACAAATATGACTTAGAGTAAGCTTTTGGACACCCACAGGGTTCTCCCCTCAAGAGTCCGTTGTCATGATGGTTCAGCGTGACGGTTTACTTCTGCTGTCTTTCGGTGATGGAGGAAAGAGAGGAGATAGAAATGGAGCCGTGGAAACGAAACTGACTCTAGAGAAAGAGGCAGACACAGGTGGGTCCCTGTGGCTCCCCCTGTAAGGTGTGAGAAGGTAGCAACCTATGAAGCATGTTGGGACCAGGAGCTGCTTTGGAAACGTTACTCTCAAGTGAAACTCCTTGACCCCAACATGGAACCCAAAGGTGAAAAATGCAGGAGCTGTTGGTCGCCTTGATGACATAAGTAGGACTGAATGGCTGGAGTACCTTCTCCATCTGCATCCTGTACACCAAGCCCATGGAGCTAGAAGCCTGAGGTGTAGCTGAAATTTTTTTCCTGTGGCATAATTAGGCCATTAACTGTTGCCCCTTGTTGGGGCTTTCTCTCAGAAGTGTACAAAGCCACACAATGATGCTTAGTAACAAATAGCCCTAAATCTCAATGACTTAAATGAATCTCCAGTTTGGCTTATGTCCCTGGGCTGCGGGTCATCTGCGGCTCAGCTGATCCAGGCTGGCTCCGTTGGGCAGGTCACCTCCAGGGACGTCCGCAGGTGCATGGGCCAGTTGGGACAACTCTGCCACGGGCTGCAGGAGTTCTGTTCTGTTTCACCTGCCTTTTATTCGGCAGGGGTCCTCTGAGGTCTCAGAAGTGTCTGGTTCATGATCTTTTCAAGGTGGAGATGGAAACTCTCTGAGTTGGGAGAGTGAGCACGTGTGCCTTAAGGTCTAGATGCCAGATTGGCACGTGATCGTGTCTGCCCACATTTTATTGGCTAAAGGAAGTCTCCAGGTCAAACTCAACATCCATACGATGAGAGAGTAAATTCTTCCCATGGAAATCAGTGTTGTGTGTGTCCGGGGTGGGGGTGAAGGTGGGGGAGTGAATATTTGCTGAACAATGATCTACCGTGACCACCTCCATGTAAAACGTCTTCATTTTCTGATGTGGGCTTTTATACATGCATCATGTAAAGCTTTCCTTTTTTGTTTTCCTCTCATGACTTTGTTAATCAAAAGTGTGTTAGATTAGCCAGAAAGAACTTCTCTCAGGAAGACGGAAAATTTAGACAGTTTAACCTCCAGCGAGAATGGCCTGGGACGACCTGGTTGAGTCTTCATCCTGCTGTTTGAAGACGGGGTCGGTGAAATGTGCGTCTGCAGGTCTTAATTTGGCTTCGAGGCCGTGCCTTGAGCTGCCTGGTCCAGGCCAGACGGGCAGGAAATCCACCTCAGCAGATGTGTGCGTGACTTCCCTCTCCGATTACAGCACCCCCTCTCCCCTGTCAGCAAGCGGCCATCCACGGCAAGGGCTGTTTTTCTGATCATTTTGCACTCATTAAATGCAGCTGTCACAACACTGGATGCGAGGATGCACGCAAAACTTTTCTGCCACGTCAAAATCAGGCTGAGGAGCTTTTGAAAAAGGAGCCGAATGCTTTGAAGCCTATTCTCAAGGAATATTGGAAATACTGCCTTTTGTTGTTGACAATTGAAAGTGTTCCATTGCCACACAAATGAAATCTTGGCCCAGGCTAAAGAAGAAGCGTCATTCATCAAAACGGCGCAGCAGGAAGCGTTTGGCCGACCCGTGGGGGTTCAATTGTGCTACTCCTGGGTCTGAGTGACTTACAGGTTCCAGCCTCACTGGGCTGGCTGATCCCTGCAAATGGTTTTAATGGGGCGGAGTAGATCCCTGGCTCTCGAAGGAATGTTCTGGGAATGAAATAATTGGACACCTATTGTATACCTCATTAGAGAAGTAAAACAAACAGATGGATTCTGGGAAAATACAAACCCCTAGTGGATCGGGCTCTCTGGGTGGAGGGGAGGGTCTTCCGTGAGTTGGGCGTGGCCAGCAAAATCCAGTTCTCCAACACCAGACCTGCGAGGGAACCAGCATAAAGGACCACACGCTTATGAATGTGCTTCCTGATGCAGCGCCTCCTAAAATTCCCTGCTGTTTGCTGAGCGTCAGTCTTACCACTTGAGCAGCTCAAAGATTGACCCTGTGTTGTGCTCCTCCAAGAAGCCTTCCATCAAGCTCACCCGCCCCCGGGGCTGGGGAACGGGGTCATCGACTGTGCTCCCTCCCACCCCCGTCCACCTCGAATATGACCACAGTCTTGAGCACCTTGCTCAGGTGTCCCCGCTAGACTGGGATTCTGAGAGCAAGCGTTTATCATCATATGTGTGGTCCTGATGCTGAATGCAGGGCTGGGTCCCCAAAAGGGTGAAAGGCAGAGGGGAGGAGAAAGGAAGAAGGGGTTTTTGAGGGGCGGGCAGCACAGCCACATCAGATGACACAGACACTGATGCTCAGCCTCCCCTCGCCTGCTCCACCTCGAGGCGTGCAGCCCAGGTTCCTGTGCACATAGGTGGTGATTATCAGTAACAAAGAGGGGCACTTGTCTCGTGGGTGAGTGTCTCAGTCAGGGTCCAGCCAGGAAAGTCCTCATCACTAGACATTCCCTACCGCTCAGAGTCTCCACCCAAGTTCCCCTCTGGATGTGGCTGGCTGGGTCCCAGCCCCACAGCTCGGGAGCAGAGGGAGGAGGGCAGACAGTGGCTTGGTGATGCAACCCCGGGAGACAGGTGGCTGGAAGCCTGTAGCGTAACGGACACACTTTTCAGTGACCCACAACACAAGCTAATGGGGTTTGAGGATGGTGTCCAGCCCGCTCTGCATTCTCGTGATGTGGGATGATCACATGGGCGACTTCAAGGAAGAAAATGTGAGAAACTGAAGTGCTGTCTCCACCATGATGCCATGCTGGTGAGAAAACCCGGAGTCTGGACAGAGATGATGTATTTAAAAGGATTGTGGATGAGGACCTACAATTCTCAAGTGTCTTGGTTAGTGTGCTGGTCAGAAGGGAGGGGCAAAGGAGAGAGCTGAGGGTGGCACAGCCCCGAGCTGGAGTGTGGAACCCTGTCCTAGGCGAGCCTGCGATGCTAAGTCCTACGTCCTCCTGCAAAGCCAGGAATCCACCTACTGCTCGCTTTGTTTATACCCAAGCATGTTTTGACTAGATTTTCTCACCGATCTGAATGCACTAGATCGACTTTTTCAACTCTTCTGGGGCGTTGGTTGTGTGTCTGCCGCGTGCGGCGGCCCTCCGCCGGGAACGCCGTCCTCCCTGCTGGCTGCATCCTCGCCCCACTCTCTTCCTTCTCTGTACCCCTCCCCACCCCAGGAGGCCCCCTCCTAGGAAGCTGTCCTTGGAGATCCGATTTGGAGTTGGTCTCCTCCCCTCCGTCAGTTCCTATCTTGTGCTCTCCTTACATTCCCTGCTAACACTAATTATAATTCGTAATTAGTTTGCTTACCTGTTTAATTACTTGTTTGCCTCCTCCAGAAAGATAGCCTCTACGTTCTGAAGGAAGCACAGAGCCTGGCGCACCATGGAAATGACACGGGAGCATGACTCACTAAACGTGCATAACGCGTGTATAAAACAGAGTGTGACCCTCGCCTTTCCTCAGAGACGTCCTACTATTGGGAGCGGCCGTGGACACGGATGGCCTCAGGACACCGCAGAACAGCTCCTATCTCGAGTGACACCACAGGGACTCTAGCAGGAAGGGTGTGGGGGGACATCCTGCCCTTCCTCCGGTGAGGAGAAGGATGAGCAGAGAAGCAGAGTGGGTTTGGGTAGAAACAGGACTGGCGTCTACCGACATCTGAGTGATGCTCTCTCCACTCTCTGGGTTTCGAGCTCCAGTCAGCATGTGTGTGTGTGTGTGTGTGGCTTCAGCCTGAAGTGGCAGGTAACTGGTGTCACGGGGCAGGTGCCAGCCTTTTGGAGGGGAGTTGCCGTGGGGGTCTTCTGGTCCATCGCAAGTGTTTCCACCCCAGCTGCTGCTCCCTGAAGCCAAGCTGACTGCGCTGTGTCCCTCCCCGCTCCATGGTGGTGCCTCCCAAGCCCAGGGAGTGACAGTGGCTCACACCCATTCCAGAGGCAGCACTGACACACTTAATTCTGTTACTCATGCCTCTTATAGCAGGGCTGTGGCTACACCTTTAATGTTGAGAAGAAAGCATTCACAATTTGGGATAACTGGAAACATTTTTGAGTATTTCTGAAAACTTGGGAGGCGAATTCAGGGTGCTCTGGGGTGTGGTGAAACTAAGACTGGGCCTCAGGGGGTGAACACAGTGGGCCTGGGAGGGGACCGGGACTCGGCTGCTCCAGTGAGGAACGGGCCAAGCTCTGGGAATTAGGGCCGGCAACCCTCTAGCGAGGGGAGGACCACCCTGGACTCAGGAAGCTGGAGAATTTATTCTCTCATTAATGAGTGCTTCCGAAAGTGCACTGTCCCCAATTCCCTCCTTTGGAAGATGGAAACTTTAATGTGCAGTTAATTAAACATTGTGTTGATTTGCAAGCCCTGAGCTCTCTGAGGACTCAGGGAGGTGGAGGCAAGTTTAGAAACCAAACAACGGGAGGGCTGCTGTCCCCATCTGACCGCAGAGCGGCCGGCACTGTTTACTCCAGATGCCCTGGAGGTGTTGGAGGCGCCCGGCGGCCGGGACCTGCGCTCTGGGCCTGGGGCTTCCCCGCTGTTTACAGTGGGGACCAGCGGGCCGCGCCCCGGGGTGGGAAGGAGGATGCTGACCCAGCCCTGCCTCTCTCTCCACTGCCTGGCTTTCAGAGGCCTTCTTTCTGCCCCTCCCCAGGGCTTCAGCCCTTCTTTGTACTGAGAGGAGCTGTGTCAAGCTGGAATTCTTTTCGCAAAAACTGAAGGAGCAGGGGGCGGGGGTGGAGGATAAATTGGGAGTTTGGGATTTGCAGACTACTGTATATATGAAATAGATAAATAACAAGGCCCTACAGTATAGCACAGAGAACTATATTCAATCCCTTGTAATAACCTAGAACAAGACAGCACACATATAACAGACCCACTGTGCTGTACACCAGCAATTAACACGACGTGGTAAATCGACCCTACTTCGATCGAAAAATAAATAAATAAGAAAAAATACAGAACCCGGCTAGGGTGCTGGGTGGAGCCCTGCGAAGCTGCAGGCTTCTCATGTGCTGGGATTTTGGTGGGGGGACAGCTCAGCCCCCCGGGTGGACTCGTTGTGTCCAGTGGGGTGCCCGCTGGCTGGGCGGCGTGGATGCTGTGTGCGGGTGGTTCATGGTGGGCTTCTCAGGAGAGTGGGGGGGGGGGGGCGCGGGTTTGCTGGAAATCCAAGCAGGCAGGATGGGAGGCTCACAGCGCCCACCTGCCCTCGCTCCCATTTGATGGATGGGGGGGGGGGGAATGCAGGCAAGAAACTCAGTAGCTTGATTTTGCAAGAGAAAGCCTGGTTTGCTCCAAATAACCAGCACCTGTTAACAGTGACAAACTTATCATCCATTTGGCCCTGGCTAAAGGCTTAACTTCTGTAGTCACCAAATGACAACTTGCAGGGTTATCTTCTCCCAGAGCACGCTTTCCTGAACCCCACGCCTGGCAAGAGTGAGGCACCAGGACCCGATTAAAACAGGCTGGCTATCATCTGGGCATCCAGCTCCTTACCTGCAACCCTTCCATGTGGTCATCTTATTTGCGACGCCCTAAATTGCTGGCAAAGCTTCTCGGACTGACATTGGAAAGCGCTGGCAGTGCTACTGTTCTCTTATTATGAATAAAAATTTGAAACCCAAGCTGATAAACATATTTTTTTTCACACTGAATTCATCAGGAATACATTAACATTTTCTAAAAGGTAAAGACAGAAAAAAAATGAAAAAGAATTGAAAGGAGAACGTCAGGATGTATTTGGCCATTAGGCTCCCTGTTTCCATCAGCTCCTGAGCCAGAACGTCACCCTGTATAACTAACGCTCGGGGAATTAGCCGGTGGAATAATTATCACCCCCGATGAAGAGAGTAGGAGCGTGTTTCCGTGTGTGCAGAGCCATTCATCCTCAGAAAGAAATCTGGAGTGAAAGCTCACAGCATATTTTGCACAGGTCCTGTAAAAGGATCCAGGCAAAACAGGCTTTGCAACATTAGTTATGATCATATATGGAAAAAGCAGTTACTTTCTGGGGTGACATATGGCTGAGTTGGTACCATGCCCAGGAATCTCAATGTCCCCCCCAGAAGGGTGAGCCCAGGCCTCCTCCTTCGCCCCGTTGTCATCGGGACCAACATCACAGGCAGCTTGCGGAGAGATCACCGGGAGAGGAAGATCTCAGCCACGTGTGCCAAGACGGAAGAGGCTGCTGGGCACTGGCTGCTGGCAGGTTCCAGTGTCCCCGTCTGCGATGATGATTTTTCCTAAATCAGGGAAATTATGAATGGAACCCAAACCCATCTGCTTAAAATTCAAGTGCGGTGACAAGCTGGAGTAAACAAGGACCGCGACAACAATGAAAAAGCACAAAAACGCCTTTGTCGTGAGGATGACTCCACCCTTAGTGGGGGGAGCTGGGTCCTGCCCTGATGACATGCCACCACCAGTAAACTCACTTCCAAAATTTCTGAGGTGGCAAAGCCAACCCTTTGAGTTTTATTACAGAAGACACAGAGGAGTGTGACCACTTTGAATTCAGCACAGTCATCCATCCACTCACTTGTTTATCTGACCGTCACTCGATTTGTTTAAACCTCCCAGTGTCAGCTTTGTGCTCAGCCTTGGGGACACAAAATGACCTTTATCTTTAAAGAATCAGTCTTGCAGGGAGGACAGACACTTGGAACTAAGCCACTGAGCGACACACACCCTAGTTATAAGGGCCCCTCAGAGGGAGGGGGAAACCTTTTGCAGTTGGCCCTGGGAAGGGGGGGAGGACTGAAAATTCCTAAGTGACACCGGGTGCTGAATAGAGGTGGGAGAGGGCAGTGCCTTGGGGACCAGGTCCGTCTGGGTGGGCCTCCTGGCTGGGCTGCTTCCTGGCAGCAGGCAAAGTGTGGGTCTCCCCACCTGTGAAGCTGGGACGGCAGGGCCTCCTCCCAGTGATGTGATGCTTCACTGGGAAATTTTGTGGGAAGAGCTTAGTGGGGGACCTTAGCGGGGGACTGGGGTTGTAGTGAGGGCAGATGGTGGGAGCTCCGTGTTACTGGGGGAAGGGGAGCCCTCCGGGGCTGTGGGGGTGACTGAGGGTCTTCAGCAGGGGGCAGACACATAACACTTGGGAAGGGTTTTGGTTCCTAGATTAGGAGTGGAGGGTGGGAGATGTGGGTCCTGGAGCAAAAGCAGGAAGCGGGTGCTGAAGGTGACGGACACGTGCTTATGAAGACCACCTTGAGCCGGGGAGGGGGAGGGGAAGAAACGGAGCGGAGACACGTTTTTAAAGTGAAATAGGCAGAACTGAGACTGGAGAGAGACAGAAACAGGAAAAGATGGAGAGAGGCAGAGGGGAGACGGGGGATTTCGGTGATGAGGTTATGGTGACGACTTTGACATGAAGATAAAGGAGGAGCAGATGGGGAGCAAAGGGATGAGGAGGCGGCACCTCCCTTCGGAACCGGGCAGCCGGGGCCCAGGTGGGTCCCGTTTGCGGCCCCCAACCCGGCCAGGTTCCTGAGGGCTGCGCCCGGATCTCAGCAGGGCTCGGAGGGTGCACGTGGGCCGGGACCTCTGAACCTGGAGTACTGCCGCGTTGGGGGCTGAAGTGAGCAGGGGACCGCGCAGGGAGGACTGTGCGGCTCCGCTGGGACGGGGGCCGTGGCGTCACCAGGCTGCACGCGCCCCTGCGGCGCTGCTCCTCCCCTCGGGGCCCTGGGGCCTCCAGGTGCCACGGGTCGCGTCCTTCCTGCCCGCCCGCGGTCATCGGTCCTCAGAGGGCAGCCCCTCCTGCCGGGCTCGGGCCCCGGAGGGCGGCGCTGTCCCGGCAGATGCGTCCCCGTCCCCGACCCCGCGCGGTCTAGCCCTTCTCTCCAAGCGCGGCCCGAGGGGCCCGCGCTCCTGTGCAGGTGGTCCAGGCGGTCCAGGCAGGGCCAGGCTGTGACTGCAGACCACGGAGGGGCTCGTCCTCCGCTTTGCAGCCACAACCGCTCTGCCTCCCGGTGGCACTTCTCTGGTCCTCGGATTCCAGGGTGCCTGGGACCTGCTTTCGGATTTTCCCACAAAACACAGGTTCCTGGGGAAATGCGAAGAGTGTGGCCTCAAAGAAGAGACGAGGGTGTGGCCGCCTCCTCCACAGGTGGGTGCAGACCCTGCAGAAGTGGAATCCAGTGACTTCTGCCGGTGCTGGTGTGACTTAAGTCTGCGCTGCATCACTGCCCCGCCGTCTGCGTTCATCCAGCGCTTTCAGTGGCGGCGGGGCCTCACCTCCGCTCAGCCCCACACGGAGTCCACGAGGCAGGAAGTGTCTGGGGATGTCTGCACGGCAGGCGGGGGAGACCGGATCTCAGACAATTCCCGGTCACACAGCTGGACGTGGAAGGAGATGGCTTTTGAACCCTGATCTTTGGGTTCTGAGAACAGGACTCGTTACCTTATATTATTCTTGCTATATAATTATATTATGTATTATATTTATATATTATAAATCTGCAAGATTACAAATTTCTTTAAAAAAGTATTTTTTAAATAGTGGTACTGGGGACTGGACCCAGGACCTCGTGCGTGCTAAGCAGGTACTCTACCACTGAGCTACACCCTCTCCCTTCTACATTTCTTGATTTGCAAGGATTTTATTTTCTACTCTTGTTGGGCACTTTGGCAAAGGAGTAAGAACATAAGGGATGCTCAAGGGAGAGGAGGAAGTGGAGGGGGGTGGCTAGTGCTAAATTCACGGGCTACTGGTCAACCGAATGCCCCCCCCCCCCCACATCAGAGGGGCACACGCCACCCACCCGGGCTGCTTTCCTCTAAAACACTGAGGAACAATGCACAGTCCTCAAGCCGTGGCAACACACCCCTGATCTAGGAATTGCAGGAACAAAAACTCAACCTCATGAATGCACACAAAGTCATTCAAGTTCAAGCATAGCTGGCCCTCCAGCTGTGATGACCCCAGCAGCCTGGGGATGCCTGGGGACGGGACATCTGCTCCCAGTCCCAGAGGAGCTCTAGAATTTGCCTGGCAAGCCAGGGGGCCCACAGTAATGGGCATCTTACAGTTGCTCTGCCCTCATCACAAGCCTAGGAGGGATGTGTGGTTATTGTCATGCTTATTGTGAGGCTGAAAAATTGAGATGGGGCAGTTAAGTGACTCTCCCAAAATTTCATGACTGGCAAGTGGCTGAGCTGGCCCTTGCCCCTGGAGGGCCCCCCTTCACCACCCCACCCATGAGGACGAGGAGGGGGTCCTGGGAAGATGTGGGGTGGGGGACCTCGGGGAACTGCCTCACTGCTTTCCTCTTAATCTGACTCCTTTGAGAGGATGGTTAGTGTAGAGAGATGAGGGTCTGAAGGACGGGTGACGCCCTCCTGGAAGGATGTCAAAGCTCCTTTTTGGCAACCTCCCCTCACGTTCTAACAAGCTTTGTTGTCAGGGCCTCCTTTCTTCCTACTGAACTCAAATCCTTCTCCCTCGAGTTTCAGCCACTCGATTCTTACTCCCTACTAGATGGAGTAAGGAAGAGCTGGCTGAAATCTCCTGTGTGTAAACACACAGTTCTTTGAGAAATGAAAACACACACACACACACACACACACACAAAACCCAGATCCTCTACATGCCTTTGCTGCTAGAGTCACAAGCTCAGAGTTCTGCCTTTAGGATGCTTTTTTTTTTTCTCCCTTCGGAGAACATTCCCCAGATTAAATATAAATTAACTTCCAATTTTTCAAAAATAGTATCTCCTAGTGGATACAATCCGCATATGTGTATTTACAGTGAACAGTGGCTCCTTAAATTACAGTGTTTTAGAGTCTTGCCGATAAACTTGAAATTATGAGCTGGAATATCTTCCTATAGAAATACACGCCATAGACAGTGCATTTTTGGAAGGAAAGTGTCCACAAACTTAAGAGTTTTGTCATATTGTCTCCCTGAATCTTAAGGCATCAAGACCAAACATAAGTTCCAAGGCAGTTTCTTCTCTCTAAGAGGACAGTGTTTGGTGATTGACTCTGTTCTGATTTCCATTGTGGATTACTTTTATGCATTTTTATGGGATTCTATTCAGAAAGGAGCCAGGATTCTCCAAGTGCACAAGTTGCTTTCCATTGCTTTTCTGAAGCAATGGGCTGGGGGTGGGTGGGGGTGAGGAGAGGGTGGCGGGAAGTCAAGAGGCATCCCTGGGGACAAAGCACCACGTCCCTGTTCCTCTCGGCCGCTCTGTTCCCTTCTGCTCCGGGCCCTGACCTTTGCAGTCACAACTACCAGCAAAATGCAGAGGTGTGCAGAAGCTTTTAAGTTTAATTAGGTCCCATTTGTTTAGTTTTGCTTTTGTTTCCATTACTCTAGGAGATGAATCCAGAAAATATTACTGTGATGTATGTCAAAGAGTGTTCTATTTATCCTCTAGAAGCTTTATATTATCTGGTCTTACATTTAGATCTTTTATCCGTTTTGAGTTTATTTTTATATATGGTGTTGGAGAATGCTCTAATTTCATTCTTTCACAAGCACGTGTCCAGTTTTCCCAGCACCACTTGTTGAGGGACTATCTTTTCACCATCAAATATTCTTGTCTCCTTAGTCATAGATTAATGGACCATAAGTGTGTGGGTTTATTTCTGGGCTCTCTGTAAAGGGTCATGTAGTGAATATTTTACTCTTTGCAGGCTGTATGTTCTTTTCACAACTTCACTCTGGCATTGAAGTTTGAAGGTGCCATAGATGATGCATAATTTAATTGTCTCCATTGTACATTCTTGCCTGGTATGTCGTAGATTAATTGACCGTAAGTGTGTGGGTTGTATTTCTGTTGCATCAATCTGTGTGTCTGTTTTTGTGCCAGTGCCAGACTGTTTTGATGACTGCAGCTTTGTCGTAGGGTCTGAAATCAGGGAGCGTAATTCCTCCAGCTCCTAATTAAACTTACAAGCTTTTACATAGCAAAGGGCTATGAAAAGATAACCTATGGAATGGGAGAAAATATTTGCAAACGATGAGAAGGAATACAATCTACTATGAAAAAGAAAAACACGAAGAAACCTGAGGAAGATGGGAAAACCTCAGAGGGGCCCATAAGGAGGGCACAGATTTCTGGGGAAGGGAATCACTTCCAATTTGGGTCCAAAGGAGAGACGGTAAGAATGAGGACAAGGAGGAGAGGAGAGGTACAAAGTGGAGGAGAGGCAGAGGAGGAGCAGACAGAAGGGGAAGAAGCAAAGGGAGGGGGGAGAGCCACGGGGCCACAGCTGTCAGTTTCTGGGAAAAGTGGCAGAAGATAACAGTGCTGTCTCAGGGCAGAGGAGCCCCAGGGCTGCTAAAAGCCTGCCTGGTGGATTCAGCCACTAAACCAGCTGGCGGCCAGGCAGCCACCACTACCAACCTCACTCTGTCCAGGCACTGAGGGTGGCATTAGGGTCACACAGGACACTGGCTCATGAACATGTTCATGTTCACTGCCACCCTGATGGGCTAGGCCAGGACCTCCTTAGGCACCTGTCCCACCCCAGCCCTGCCATCTAACCCCACCCCACTGTAGACCCAGGTCTCCTGGGCCCCAGAAGCCCCCAAAGCACACAGCAGGTGCCCCTGACTGCCTCCCTGCCTCTCCTGCCACCTTGACCTTGAACAGAAGTGTCTGTGATTTCCCCAAACAAACCGAGCTTTCCCCTGGAGTTACCCAGGCCACTGTCTCAGTCAGGAATGAGAAAAACAACAGATCTGTAGAGTGTGTGTGTGTGGGGGGCTCTGATGGCCTCCGTTTTCCAGGGAATTTCCGGGACCGAGGAGGCTTCTTGCCCATGTGGAAAAGGTGTTCCAGATCTAAGATGCTGTGGTGTGCACTCCAAGCTGTCAGATTTTTCCAGAACAGAGATTTCTGATCAGAGTTTCATTGGAGGAGAAACCTCCTGCCTTCTGCAGACTGGACTTATCTGTGTTTTTGGCCCTGGCATCTCCAGAGTGATAAGGTGGGGGCTCCCCTCCCTGCCGCGCTCCTCTGGGTGGTCAGTAGTTTTTGCTCCTTTGCATGCAGATGCTGTCTGTCTCTGAGCGACAGGAATCCACTGGCAGGAAGAGCGCTGGAGAGTCTGGGAAGAAGGAAGGGAGGAGAGACAAAAGGTACTCCCCACACCAGCCCCTGAGAAGCAGGGACACACAGGAGGATAAAGGTCTTCTCCAGTGTGTCCCCTGCAGCCTGGTCAGGGAACGTTTCTTTAGATGGCTTCCCTCTGCCCCTCATGCCTCGCAGTTCCTCATCATTTTTTACCATCTCATGGGGTCAGGGCCCCCAGGGGACAGGGCCATGAACACTACCAGCAGCCGGAGTCCGGGGTTGGGGTTCCGGGTCCCTTATCTGGTAGCCTTGCCCGGCCTCTGTGCCTGAGCCTTCCTTGGAGCAGGTGAGGGGGCGGGCTCACCATTCCAGTCACGTCATGGCTCCTGGACCACAGCAGCACACCTCCATCCGCCCATTTACATTTCAAACTGACGCCTGCCTGCTCTTGTTTCATTATTTAGTAACGCTGGTCACTCGCCAGAACTTCTGAGCTCATGTTTCCCGTAAAAGGTCCAATCCTTTTTTATCCAAATCTTCTCTCCCTGAGTCCTTGGGTCATTTTCCAAATGAAACGCCGTGTATTCCCTTTGAGGCACCGGCATCTCCAACCCCGTTTGCAGAGCAACCTGCCTGATGGTCAGTTCCCAGGAGCAGAAGCCCCTGCCGGGCTCTTCCCTGCCCACCTCCGACCTTGGCCGGCCCCCTCCATGGGAGCTCCATTTTAAAATAAGCACATAAAGGGGTTTGGAGGGTCTTTCCTATCTTTACTGATGGAAACATGAGAAGTAGCAGAAGGGATATGGACTTGGGAATTTAAGAGAATTTGGAGCGTCTCCTGGCTCTGGCACTATTTACTGATGTGTGAGACACTGGGTGATTTATGGACTCAGCTCAACTTTCCTCATCTCTACAATGGGTGTGAACGTGAGCAGGAGGCAGGGTGCCAGGACTGATGCACGAGGAACACCTCCACCAGCACGCGTGGAGTGTAGACGGCGGGATCAATGGCACGGCAAGGATTTAATGTGGACACTCTCAAACAGTGCAAATGTGACAGTGGCACTGAATCAACTCTCAAGAACGGTTAGAGGATTTATCGTGCTGTTACCTTAGCCGTGTGTAAAATCCTTACCGATACCGCAGTGGGCCGTGGGGGATCTGCCCTGAGCTTTGTCCTTACAACCTTTGAATCTCAGATCTAATGCTTACTAGTTGTGTGATTTCAGCAAAATTATTTCATTTTCCCTGGGCCTCAGTTTCATCATCTGCAAAATGGTCCCAATTCAACCCACCTCAGGAGGAACAGAGCGAAGAGATTAAAGGCTAACATAGTCGACTCCTGGCACTGAGCGGCCGTCCAACAAGCAATTCTACTTTCTTAACATGATAAATGAATGTGTTCATGAATCAGCTCTGATCAATTCTCTAAAAAAAAGAGGGAAGGTTCAGATTTTTCTACTTTGTTACCCAAAGTATTATTAGACTTTAAAGAAAACGGAGCATAGCCTTCATCACACAAGAAGAGTGAATTTACTGTTTTTTTGGCAAAGAAAAAAAAGGCATAAACACAAATGACACCGATTTTCCGTGCAGATTGCATCTTGTCTCCCTGCTTCACATAAGTTTTCGGAAACCGGAAGTCCATCTGTCTCTAAAGACCTTTCTAGTTTCTAGAAGAGAAAACACTGCCTAGATATGGTTGTGCTGCTTTGTTTGGCTGACTTGAAGGCCCGGCACTCCCTCCTCCCGCTGCCTTGCACACGCAGCCAGGATGCTGACCGACGGCCGCCTCTGCCCTGGCGGGTGAACCCCACCACAGGTCACCCCGCTCTGTTAATTTGATGGTGACCTTCCCCCAGCGCTTCAGCAATGAAATCACAGCAGAGGGGAGCACGCGGCTCGCCGCACGTTGCCTGTTGATGCCCCTGGGAAAAGAGCAGCCAGGACGTCTGGGGACCGGAGCACACCCGTCTGCAGGGTCAGACAATCCCGCACCCATCGGAGGACTGCGCACCTCTGAAGTCCGCTACCCAGACAGCGTGCTGTATTCCTGGATGGAGAGGCAACAGCACTGTTGTTCACAGCTCCTTTCTAAAAGGTGTTCTGAAGAGTAAATGCAATAGTACCTGTTAAGGCGGGTGAAAGAAGAAAACAGCATAAACGTACGGGTGTTTTTTTTTTTTTTAAATCACTGCCAGTGAAATAACAGATGAGTTGGAATCCCCTGGCCAGACTCTGGTGCCCGGCAGTGGTAGTCACGGGGGTGGGGGCCTGACCCCTGTCAGGTGACCTCCCATCTGTCCCGGAGGATAACGGCCTAGAACTCCCAATTTATCCCCTCCCATCCCCTTGCCCGCCCCACCCCCTCCGGCCCCTGGTGACCGTAAGATTGTTTACTATGTCTGTGAGTCTGTTTCTGTTTTGTAGATGAGTTCATTAGTGTCTTTTTCCCCCTTCTTTTCTTTTTTTAAGATTCCACATATGGGTCATATCACTTGGCATTTTTCTTTCTCTTTTTGGCTTACTTCACTTAGGATTACAATCTCTAGGTCCATCCCTGTTGCTGCAAATGGCATTATCTTATTCTTTTTTATGGCTGAGTAGTATTTCTTTGTATAAATATACCACAGCTTCTTTATCCAGTCATCTGTCGATGTCTTGGCTATTGTAAATAGTGCTGCTGTGAACATTGGGGTGCGTGTATCTTTCCAAATTAGAGTTCCTGCCGGCTATATGCCCAGGCGTGGGATTGCTGGATCATATGGTAAGTCTATTTTTAGTTTTTTGAGGAATCTCCATACTGTTTTCCACAGTGGCTGCACCAACTTACATTCCCATGAGCAGTGTAAGAGGGTCCTCAGGGGATGTTTTGGAATTAGAAGAAAGGAAGGATTTTCTGTATCCTTTATGTATTTCTGTTTTTTTGCTTTGTTTTGTTTTTTCTTAAGTGGCTATCATTTTAAAGAGTCTAGGTGATAAGGGGACAGGTGTGGAACAGAAATAACAGCAGAGAGAATTGGAGAGAAGCATCTAGAAGGATGGTTTCTGAGCACCCCACCGCCCCCCACCTCCCCAAGCGTCTGGTGCCTAACAGGTACACTGTCCTGGAACAGTTCCTCCCACCTGACACAGGGGTCCTGCAGGCTAGCGGGAAGGGAGAGGTGGTGTGAAGTCTACATGTTTCTGTCCACCTTTCCCGCAACTGGGAGTCCAGGCTCCACCTCTAACAGTCATCATCAAACAGAGCAATTAAACACATGTCACAACAGCCCAGGAAAGCTGTGGACACTGTGTGTCCATTCTGGTCAGGTCCACTGTCTGCTCTGAATGCCAGCCAAGTGGGACTGCTGGTAGAGAGGTAGGAGGAGGGAAGGCAGCCCCCAGGGTGATCAGGGTGTAGAGAATTCACATATTTGCTCTTGGAAGCTTAAAGAGTGCTGAATACAGTGCAGAATAAAGCACTAAGTGACTGTATCTTGATTGAATGGTAACGATGAGTTAAGAAGGACCATGCCAGTTAGTCATAGAGACTGCTGTTTAGAAAGTCACGTTGGCAGTGGAGAAAAAGCACGGGGTCCTGGTCAACACCATCTGCTCAGCGCAGCTCACCCGCTGGCACCAAGAACCACAAGGTCTGGGACGGCTCGTCCTGTGTGTTGTGTGTGACTCCCCACGGTGACCCATGTCTAAGTCTCCATCCCGTGTCCTTTGAGGTTGCTCCTGTGGCTCGGACATCCCACCAGAGGGGCAGCTGGCGCCACCTGGATGCGTTCATTCCAGTAACAAAGCCAAATTGCGCGTGAAGAGCAGGTGGGTGACCCTACTCAGCTGTGTCGTCTGTCCTGCTTCTAGGAAACCCCTTCACAGAGACGGAAGCGCAGAAGTAACGCTGGGATAGAGGTGGATTACTTCGTGAGAAAGGAAACCTTCCAACTGCCCGACAAAGAGCCCGAGGGTCTGTCTAACTAAATGCCACCTTTCTAAGCTGGCATTTGGAGTTCCACCTTTGAAGAAGGAGAGGATCACCCCAAGCTGACACCTCTCCCAGACAAAAAGGCTGGTTTTGATCCCCTCAACATGGAGCTTTAGGGCTGTCTGTGGGTTCAGTGACCCCGTCCCTGGAAGAAGGATGCTCACGGGTCCTTGGGGCTGTTAATCCCGTTTTCCAGGCGGGTGGGCTGCCAACATTGACTTGTCTTATTGAGAAAAGAGAGAGAAAATGCAATCTTCCCTCTTTCTTTCTTTCCAGGAGACTCCAAGAAGATCCCATTAGCCTGACTCAGAAGGGCTGCAGCCTGTGCATAAGCCCGTTTCCCTGGAGAATCTTCTCTTCCTTCCATGATTCCTGGTGACTGGCCACATTTTCCACTGCCGTGACCTCCTCTTAGCTTTGGAAATGGTTGACTAGAAACTGAGGTTATTGCAGCATTGACTGTGGGCTCTCAGGATTGGCACAATGAGTTTTCCTCCAGATGTGTATCGGGAAGGTTCGGCAGCAGGTTATGTGATGAGAGTGGAGCCCTGGAAGGGGTGTCCGAGGGGGCCGTGAGCTGGGGCAAGTCGCTTCCCCTCTCTGAACCTCATTCTCACCAACTATAGAGAAGAGGGTGGACTGAACATGCTTCTAATTACCAGGTCCTCTAAGTCCTAAGAAACTGTGCTCTAGAGGAGAGAACGCACATTGCAAGACATGCATTTGTCCACTCTCCTGCCGTGACTTTGTAGACTAGTTTGAGAGCATTCTGAATTCACCTGGTAGTTGCACCATCTTAATTTCATATGGAGACACAGTTTCAATCACTAACCTGTAAGACTTGCACACTGGCTGGCTTCCAGCCTTCTCTGAACAAAGTAGATTAATTCATCCAGACAATTACTGTCAAGCCTCTGTATCACAGAGCAAGGGAACAAGGTTGGAAATTCTCTGAGAAATCCTGTTTTTGTACAGTTGATATGGTTAATGTGAGAGACCTCCTTGGAATATGTTCATTAATGATTTCATGACTATTATATTTAGATAATGCTGGATGGATAGAAATCTATTAAAATGATAAAGTGTTTGTCAGTTTACCAATGGGAAGCGGAAGTAACATTCTAGCCTTTTTTTCTTCTTTCTAGACCCATAGCAATTAGAGGAGTCATATCACGAAACCGGGCATGCTAAATCAGCCACCCCCAGCCCAAAGGCAGTGGAGAATCAAACCGTTAAACCACGCCCCCCCAAATCAAACAGAGGCTTCCTGGAACACAATGTGTTAAAAGAGCACATTTATGAAATGAAATAGACAGGATATAAAATTTCCATGTACAAAATCCCTCAGCTGGGACTTTTCTGACATATGTCTCCATTGCCTTGATAAAATTGAGAGTTAAGCTGTGGCTGTTTAATTTTAGAAGAAATAGGGACCATCAGGTCCCCAGGATACATCCTCACAACTCCTTTACTTGGTTTAGAGTCATAATTTTCGATTTTTCTTTTATATTTTCATGTTTATGGTCCTTAGATGAGGCTGACTGCTGCCTCTTAACAGAGGAACCAGAAAGAGCTACAATTCTAGATTCTATAAATTCCTCTTGCCCACAGAAATACCTTAGCTTTAACTTTGATCACTGTTCCGTTGGTCAGTCTCTTTCAACGGCCTGTACCTTTTACTGAAAGGTCAACCCCCCAAATCCGAGTTACTGAAACACTTTTCAAATGTTCAAATTGTGGAGGGCTTAGTTATGTACTTTATCCCCAAGATGAAAATTCTGGCATTCTCATCAGCCTCCTCACAGAGCAAACCTTTAAAGCTTCCCCAGCACATGTGAAAACCAAATTTTATGAGAATCCGAGACCAGCCAGGAAACTTTAACAAAGACTAGATTTTAGAACAGCAGATCTTTAGTTGTGCAAAGGACATTGGGTTGGAAATTATCCTGATCTACCTAATTCTATTTATGAAACTGCATATGTGCTTTGAAACTCCATTTAGATCCAGCTCTCTCAGCTGGAGATGGAAACCATATGTGTGTCGAAGGCCCGTATGTTTGGGTTTGAAGGGTCTTAAATTTCGTTTTGATTTCAGCATCATTTGCAGGACTTGGAAGCATCCTGGGTATGTCCTTGACCCTCTGGGTCACGCAGCAATATTTTTATTATCTGATACTCTTCTTCTGAGATGAATCCTACTTCCATATGCTCAGAAAGGTGTTGTGTCCTTTCGTTCTCAAAAGGTTGGTCCAAAGGAAACAGGGATTGGCAGTAAGCGGCTGGAAGACTCAGGCTCACAGTCACACGTGGGGAAAACAGCGTTTTGTTTATTGTGTATTTGAGTTCCTCAGGTCTTCTCTCCTTGGTTCGTTGTTTCTTTTGTGTAGTGTGGACTTGCGCTGCATACGCTTACACCCAGGACTGTGAGCACACCCCTGTGTGAATGCGGTTGGCTGCCCACCAAATCTATGCTTCCATTCTTGCAACGTGATAATCTAGCTGTCGGCGGACGTGTGGCCTCTCGGCGAGGGACCGTGTTTCAAGCCTCACTTGCAGAACTGTGTTTAAGTTCTTGCCAGTGAAACGTGAGCAGAAGTGATAGGAGAGATTTCCAGGTCTACCCTTAACACGCAGCCCTTTCTGATAGTAAAACACAGAACAGTCTACAAGCAGCTTTGAACATGCAGATGCTGACAATACCCTGGGGCATGTGGAAGGAATCCAAGTCTCCTCATATCTGGAGTGGGCAGAGATGCTGGGTTAGAGAGGAAAAAAACAAAAGCTTCTTTGTCCTTAAAATCAGGTTTTTACCCTAAAATCATATGTAGATGTCAGGGCTCCTGCATCACAATGAAAGGAAAAGAAATCCTTTTCTGCACAGAACCAAGATAGACTCATAGACTGTGCTGACATGGATTCAAGAGGAAATCAGTTCTCTGAACAAAAAATATATAGATCCATTCAGGGAAAAATGGCCCGTCTGGTTATCTGGTCGCATGATACTGGATTCAGAAGGAATGCTTATTCAACATTGGAAGTCTTTTTTTCTTCTCTGTGTTGGTGGTCATTTAAAACGTGACTCAATGAAACATAAAAAAAAATCAGATTAACGTTGAAGATCATTTTATATATATACACATGATCATACATATATATGCGATGGAGATTATATATATATATATATATATATATATATATATATATATATATATATATATATACACATACATATACATAACTGAACCGCTATGCTGTGCACCAGAAACTAACACAACATTGTAAATCAACTATACTTAAATAAAAAAAAGAAGAAAAGCGTCTTTTTAGTGAAAGTGTGAATAGATACCAATGAAGAGCCAAGAGCACAGGTTTCCCTGTGGGAGGACGGTCAGGGAGCTGCTGTAACTGCCCACCTCTAGGGGGCAGGCATTGGCGGGAGCGCCCGGGCTGTGGTGGGTGGAATCCCATGGGGTCTGGGTGGATGCCTTCACCTGGCCCAGCCTCAGTTCCCTAAACTAAAACGGCAGTGATGAGACCCACCTCATTCATTTCCATGCTCGACAAGCTGTATGAAGTGACGTCTGTGTGTTATCCGGTGACCATGTCCTGAGGCTGGTGGCGACTTCTCATGTGTTCCTGCTGCGGACGGGGTTCCCACTGCGGACGAGGTTCCCTGGTGTGGGTAGTGGAGGCAGAGCCAACATCCTGGTTCCGTGATTGTGAAGGAGCTGCGGCTGGACTTCGAGGTTGACTCTGCGTTCTCCAGGATCTGGAGGAACCAAGATGGGCCCAGGCTCCGAAAGACCTTGGAAAATTAAGATGTCTTTAAACACAAAAGATAAAACATGCTATTTTTGCATTTTTCACATTATTTCAGTTTTTAGGTTTGATACTGTGCATCGTATTTGATTGGCGCAACGTTGTCCAGGGCACGCTGAGTTAGGAGGAGTGACGGTGGAGGCTGGATATAAATATACAGCCACCAAGCAGAAGGCAGCGGCAAAGAGCCAGGTGTGTTGTTCTGTGCTGCAGTCTGAGTGATTCGTGACTGAAACTGCCCCGCGGCGAGAGAGCACTGCATGGTCATTATTGGGATGTGATCGCTATACTGAAATGGCAAAATTCCCTGGTACATTTGGGAATAGGAATCTTGACTCCAATTATTATTCTAATTCTCAGTTTTAATTCTGGCAAATCACGGAACTGCCTGTGGTCTCCGTTCCTCCTTTTATTTTTCTCATGCTGGCTACGTTAGAGTTGGGTTTTCAGCAGCAACTTGCCCTTTTGGTTCTCAGGTTAATTTTTAGAAAAGCTCAAGGTTGGTTAATATTTAAAAATTTAAAGTCACGTGCAGCAGAACTCCTGTTTTTGCTTATTTGTAACTTCCGTACGATTTGCCTCTTCACCGACACTTCCAGGCTTGGTTTTTAGGGGATGAAGGGTTCACTCATTTCAGATACTTTTCAGGTAGGTTGAAGAGGGACAGTGTTTGTGATCTGAGAATAACACTTAAGGGTTTTTTTAGTTATTAGCGACTCGAAACACCGAAATCTAAAAGCACAGAAATATGAGGATATAAAGGTAAGAGAATTTAAAATCAAAGACTCAAAAAGAAGAAAATAGCGTTAATCTTCCACTTGATAATTGCTGAATAAATCTGAATTATAATTTCTTATGTATTGTAGACCCACCTTCCTCCCCAGTAAGGCTGTATCAACATTTAATAGGGAAGAATGCAGTGAAACCAATAAAAGTTAGTGTACAATCATGGCCTCTTTCGTTCAGTTCAGCAGACATATTTTTTAAAAAAATAAATACTGTATACAGTTAAGGTGTACAAAGTGGAGATTTGATTTATGTAGTGAAATGATCACTGCCATCAAGTTGATGTATCATCTTACATGGTTACCATTTTTTGTGGACATATGTGATGAGGGCCCCTGAAACCTACTCTGTTAGCAAATTTCCAGTATTTAATCCAGTACCATTAACTCTTGCCATCATGTTGTAAGTAGGATCTCTAGACCTACTTATTCTATGTAACTACAGCTTTATACCCTTTGACCAACCTTTGACTTTGACTTTTGACCAGCATCTCCCCTTTACCTCCCCACCCTTGGTAACTGCAGTTCTACTCTCTACCTCCACTGAGTTGACTTTTTTCAATTTCACATATAAATGAAATCATGAAGACTTTTTTCTTCCTGGGTCTGGACTATTTCAATTAGCATCATGTCTTTCGGGCTCATTCGTGTTGTCACAAATGACAGAATCTTCTTGTTCAAGGCTGAATAATATTCCACTGTATAGCTACACCACATTTCTTGATTCATTCATCTGTCAACAGACACTTGGGTTGTTTCCATGTCTTGGCTGTTGTGAATAATGCTGCAATGACCATGAGGGTGAAGATCTCTCTTTGAGGTACTTTCACTTCCTCTGGGTTTATACCCAGAAGAGGGATTTCTGGATCATAGATTTCTGGTCCATTTTTAGTTTTTTGAGGAACCTCCATACTGTCCTCCATAGTGGCTGCACCAATTTACATTCCTACCAGTGTTCCCTTTCTTCCATATCCCTGCCAACACTTCTTATCTTTCGTTTTTTTGATAATAGCCATCCTAATTGGTGTGAGGTGATATCTCATTATGGTTTTTTTTTAAATGAAGCATAGTCAGTTTATAATGATATATCAATTTCTGGTGCACAGCATCATGTTTTAGTCATACATATACACACATATATTCCTTTTCATATTCTTTTTCATTCTAGGTTACCACAGGCTGTTGAATATAGTTCCCTGTGCTATACAGTAGAAACTTGTTGTTTATCTATTTTAAATACAGTAGTCACTATCTGTAAATCTCAAACTCCCAATTTATCCCTTCCCACCTCTGTCCCCTCTGGTAACCATAAGTTTGTTTTCTATGTCTGTGAGTCTATTTCTGTTTTGTAAATAAGTTCATTTATGTCATTTTTTTAGACTCCACATATGAGTGATATCATTTGTATTCTTCTTTCTCTTTCTGGCTTGCCTCACTTAGAATGACAATCTCCAGGTCCATCCATGTTGCTGCAAATGGCATTATTTCATTCTTTTTTATGGCTGAGTAGTATTTCATTGTATAAATACACTACAACTTCTTTATATAGTCATCTGTCGATGGACATTTATTTTTAAAATATTTTTTAACATTTATTTTACAATGTTGTGTCAAATTCCAGTGTAGAGCACAATTTTTCAGTTATACATGAACATATATATATTCATTGTCACATTTTTTTCTTTGTGAGCTACCATAAGATCTTGTATTTATTTCCCTGTGCTATACAGTCTAATCTTGTTTATCTATTCTACATTTTGAAATCCCAGTCTGTCCCTTCCAACTCTCCTCCCCCTTGGCAACCCACAAGTTTGTATTCTATGTCTATGAGCCTGTTTCTATTTTGTATTTATTTACTTCTCTACTTATTTATCTATCTACCTATCTATTTATTTATATATTTATTTATTTATTAGGTTCCACATATGAGCGATCTCATATGGTATTTTTCTTTCTCCTTCTGGCTTATTTCACTTAGAATGACATTCTCCAGGAACACCCATGTTGCTGCAAATGGTGTTATGTTGTTGGTTTTTACGGCTGAATAGTATTCCGTTGTATAAATATGCCACTTCTTCTTTATCCAGTCATCTGTTGATGGCCATTTAGGCTGTTTCCATGTCTTGGCTACTGTAAATAGTGCTGCTATGAACACTGGGGTGCAGGTGTCATTTGGAGTAGGATTCCTTCTGGATATATGCCCAGGAGCAGGACTCCTGGGCCATATGGTAAGTCTATTCCTAGTCTTTTGAGGAATCGCCATACAGTTTTCCATGGTGGCTGCACCAAACTGTATTCCCACAGCCTTTTCTCCACAGCCTCTCCAGCATTTGTGATTTGTGGACTTTTAAATGATGGCCATTCTGACTGGTGTGAGGTGATACCTCATTGTAGTTTTGATTTGCATTTCTCTGATAATTAGTGATAATAGATCATTTGTATTTCTTCCTTGGAGAATTGCTTGTTTAGGTCTTCTGCCCATTTTTGGATTGGGTTGTTTGTTTTTTTTTCTTAGTAAGTCGTATGAGCTGCTTATATATTCTGGATATCAAGCCTCTGGCGGTTTCATCTGCAAAAATTTTCTCCCATTCTGTAGGTTGTCTTTTTGTTTTACTTATGGTTTCCTTTGCTGTGCAGAAGCTTGTAAGTTTAATTAGGTCCCATTTGCTTATTCTTCCTTTTATTTCTATTGCTTGGGTAGACTGTCTTAGGAGAACAATTTTGAGATGTATGTCAGATAATGTTTTGCCTATGTTTTCTTCTAGGAGGTTTACTCTTTCTTGTCTTATGTTTAAGCCTTTGATCCATTTTGAGTTTGTTTTTATGTATGGTGTAAGGGAGTGTTGTAGCTTCATTTCTTTACATGCTGCTGTCCAGTTTTCCCAACACCATTTGCTGAAGAGCCTGTCTTTATTCGATTGCATATTCTTGCCTCCTTTGTTGAAGATTAGTTGACCAAAAGTTTGTGGGCTCATTTTTGAGCTCTCTATTCTGTTCCATTGGTCCATATGTCTGTGTTTGTACCAATACCATGCTGTCTTGATGACTGTAGCTCTGTAGTATTGTCTGAAGTCTGGGAGGGTTATTCCTCCAGCCTCTTTCTTTTTCTTCAGTAATGCTTTGGCAATTCTAGGTCTTTTGTGGTTCCATATAAATTTTATTATGATTTGCTCTAGTTCTGTGAAATATGTCCTGCATAATTTGATAGGGATTGCATTAAATCTGTAGATTGCCTTGGTCAGTGTGACCATTTTAACAATATTGATTCTTCCAATCCAGGAGCATGGGATATCTTTCCATTTTTTAAAAGTCTTCTTTAATTTCCTTCATCAATGGTTTATAGTTTTCTGTGTATAATTCTTTCACCTCATTGGTTAGATTTATTCCTAGGTATTTTATTACTTTGGGTGCTATTTTAAAGGGGATTGTTCCTTTACTTTCTTTTTCTGTTGATTCATTGTTAGTGTAAAGAAATGCAACTGATTTTTGAATGTTTTCTTGTAACCTACTACCTTGCTGAATTCTTCGATCAGCTCTAGTAGTTTTTGTGTGGACCTTTTAGGGTTTTCTATATATAGTAACAGGTCATCAGCATATAGTGACACTTTTACTTCTTCTTTTCCAATTTGGATCCCTTTTATTTCTCTCTCTTGCCTGATTGTTGTGGCTAGGACTTCCAAGACTATGTTGAATAGGAGTGGTGATAGTGGATATCCTTGTCTTGTCCCAGATGTTAGTGGGAAGCTTTTGAGTTTTTCACCATTGAGTGCTATGCTGGCTGTAGGTTTGTCATCTATAGCTTTTATTATGTTGAGATATGTTCCCTCTATACTCACTTTGGTGAGAATTTTTTTTATCATAAATGGGTGTTGAATTTTATCAAATGCTTTTCCTGCATCTATTGAGATGACCATGTGGTTTTTGTCCTTTCTCTTGTTGATGCGATGTATTACATTGATTGATTTGCATATATTGAACCACCCCTGTGTCCCTGGGATGAACCCAACTTGATCATGATGTGTAATTTTTTTATGTGCCATTGGATTCTATTTGCTAATCTTTTGGTGAGGATTTTGGCATCTATGTTCATCAGTGATATTGGCCTATAATTCTTTTTTTTGGTAGTGTCTTTGCCTGGTTTTGGTATCAGGGTGAAGGTGGCTTCATAGAATGAGTTTGGGAGTATCCCCTCCTTTTCAATCTTCTGGAAGAGTTTGAGAAGTACTGGTATGAGTTCTTCTTTGTATGTTTGGTAGAATTCCCCGTTGAAGCCATCCTGTCCTGGACTTTTATTTGTAGGGAGGTTTTTTTTTTTTTTATTGCTAATTTAATTTCATTTCTAGTGATCGGTTTGTTCAAGTGGACAGTTTCTTCTTGGTTCAGCCTGGGTGGACTGTATGTTCCCAGAAGCTTGTCCATCTCCTTTAAGTTATCCATTTTGTTTCCATATAGTTTTTCATAATATTCTCGTATGATATTCTGTATTTCTATGTTATTTGTTGTAATTTCTCCATTTTCCTTTCTTATTTTGCTTATTTGTGCTCTCTCTTTTTTCTTCTTTGTGAGTTTGGCCAGAGGTTTGTCGATTTTATTTACTTTTTCAAAAAACGAGCTTTTGGTTTGATTTATTTTTTCCTATTGTTTTTTTAATCTCTATTTTATTTATTTCCTCCCTGATCTTTATTATTTCCTATTTCTGTTTTGTAAATAAGTTCATTTATGTCATTTTTTTAGACTCCACATAGGAGTGATATCATGTGTATTTTTCTTTCTCTTTCTGGCTTACTTCACTTAGAATGACAGTCTCCAGGTCCATCCATGTTGCTGCAAATGGCATTATTTCATTCTTTTTTATGGCTGAGTATTATTCCATTGTATATATACACCACAACTTCTTTATATAGTCATCTGTCGATGGACATTTAGTTTTGACTTAATTCGGCAAACATTTCAGGTTCTCCTCCTCTCTGCCCAATACTGAGAGAGTTACTAGGGCTAAAAAATGGCTGTAAATTATCTCTATTTTTGAGTATCTCTGAGTCACCTGGGTTACTTGATTTCCTCCAGCTGCTGTCACAAAGGATCAGAAATTAAGTGGTTTACAACACTGCACATTTGTTATCTTACCATTCTGGACTGTAGGATGTCTGAAATGGGTCTTGCAGGGTGAACAGCAGGTGTCAGAGGGCCAGGTCCCTTCTGGAGGCTCCAGGGGAGACCCCATTCCTCGTCTTCTCCAGCTTCTCGAGTCTGCCTGCCCTCCTGGTCCCCAAGCTGTGTCCCTCTACATGGCTTTGAATCTGTGCCATCTTATCTGAGTACAGCCCCCACCAGGCTCTCTAGCCTTACAGCTACTTCTTGTGTTCACCCACTGAACATCCACTAGTCAGTCCTGGGCATTTGGGGCCTGAAATGTAGATGAGTTAATAGCTTCCATTGTCTGGGGGGTGTCCAGATGCCATTTGATTCTGAGTATGCCCTGGGTGAGTTGGGGTGGTTGAAACAATGCCCTTCCCTCAGCCTGTGTTGAGCCCAGAGCCTTATGGGATTAGCTGGGAGAGAGGAGAGAATAGTAGGGGTCCTGGCACACTCCCAGGGCCGGGGTAACCTGTGTGTGAGAAGTCCCTGACCTGTGTTCTAGGGGGCGCCCTGTGTACTGGACTCTAGGTGGAGGTGTCCCAGGAGATGCACAGTGGCTCTGCGCCGGGACAGGTCCCAAGACAGGTGAGCTCTCATGGGCCCCTGTGGCTTCACCCACAGGACTCAACAGCCCTCTCTGTCCTCTGTTTTCATTCTTTCAAGCTCTTCGCTTTAATGGCCAAGAAGCTACTTCAATTCCTAATTATAGACAGTGTTTTGTTCCTTTCAGGGTGTACATTCCAGTAAGCTGTCTGCAGCATACTTGCTTCCATTCGATAATGATCAAGATTGGAAAGTTACATGGTCATTGAGTCTTTTTATTTTGGCTTAATGACATGTGAGAGATAACATGTTGCTCATATATATATATATATATACACACACACACACACACACGTATATATGAATTTTTCCAAATATTTCAATTATATGATTTTACTGAATTGAATCTTTCAAATAATTTTTAATATTTTTATGATTAACTTAGTCCAGTCAATCACTTTCTTGTTAAGCTTATGAGGAGATCAAAACACATCTTGGTTAACCATCCTAGCAATTAGGACTAGGTTGAATACAGATTACAAGCGTTCACAGATTAAATACAAATTGCAAGCGACTTAAGATGTCTGTGCTCACGATATGTTTTGAGATGTAAGACAATCTGATTCTAGATCATAGTAAGCCTAGATCAGCTAGAAATCTTCTTTGCAATAAGCTGGTGTTACAACACTTGCTAGGATAATAGATATCTTCTGCCTATTTCACCAAAATATTGGTTTTTTCCTGTTAAAGAAAAGAAGGAAATCCATTTGTCAGCCATAATGAGTTCTAAAGCAGTTCTATCAATGCGGGTGTGCCTCGAATTAAGAAAGCCAGACATTTAAATAGTTTACCTTACAGAGCACATAAATTAGAGGGTAATTACTTAAATGTTCTTCAGTTTGTGAAAGGATTTACTACAGGGTTCCTCTAAATAGCTAACTCTGTGGTGAATTTAAATTACTGTGTGTGTGTGTGTGTGTTTTAAAATTCATTCCTTTTTCTTTTTATAAAGAAACACACCTGTTGCTTGAAACAAGGTGTGTCCGAATTAAGAAAAGCTGAAGGGTTTGTCAAGCATGTTTGTGGGCTGAATTATAACTCCTGTGCACTAAGCCTCCTTTGGGAGGGGGGATTTCTCAGCAATAAACTGCCAAGGTGATGCTGAGCTCACTTTGGCTCTGGCTTCTTAGAACTGGGGGAGTAGGGGTTTCCAGGTCCATCTGGGTGGTGGGGGCATCCCTGGGGACAGGGGTGAGGGGAGGGGGCCTGTCTGAGGACCCTAGGGCCATCCTGGGCTGAGTCTGTCTGTCCTGGGATGGGATTGGGAGTGGGGGGTGGGAGTGACCCAGATGGTGAAGACCCCAGATGGTGAAGAACAGGAGGAGGAGAGGCCATTGACCTTGACTGGATTCACCTCTGTGACCCCGAGCAGAAGTATAAGCCTTCCTGGTCTTTGTTACGCCATCCTTCAAAAGCACACAAAAATTCAGCCAAGATGAGAAACTCTTCCTTTTAAGTCTGCTTTTTTCAATGTCTGCATTTATCATAGACACAAGTTCTATTTAAAGACCCAACCTCACCCCCATTATTCCTCAGTCTTGGCACGTTCCTGCCCTTGGTACCTTGAGATGGTTTATCCTGCGTGATTATGTCTCTAACTTGAGGCTTTGTGGGACCACAGACTTGGTCTGTCATGTGTGCATTCAACTGGACCAGTTCTGTCCTTTTGGGTGGAAAGACTAACTTCCAGATTGAGGCCCAAAGTCTTCATTCTGAGCTTTGGTCCGTTGCTAATTACCAACACAAAGTAAAGTGTTGACACTTTGACACCCTGAGCTGGAACCACCCAGCGGACTGAGTCTCAGAAACTGTGAGATGATTAATGTTTGTGTTCTAAGCCTCCACGTTTTGGGGCAGTTTGTTACGCAGCAGTAACTGACAGATACAGTTGGTATCCTACTGCTGAATTGTTTTCAAATAATGAAAATGCAAAAGTGTAGGAGCTGCTGTTCCTTATGAAAGTAGATTCCCTTTGTGAGGAAATTTGGATAAAGTTATACTTCTTTGTATAATGCTATTGATTATTCTGTGTTTACAAGTGTCCCTAGTACACGTTAGGGTTACAACTGTTCCAATGCATCATACTTAATTATCTGTTAGCTATAACTGCAGGGCGGTTGCATCTCTTGGCTGAAATATCATCTTAATTCTCTTTCCTTTATCCAGATCCTTCCCATTCTTATGGGTCACAAATAATGCATTTAATAGCTATTACTAGGTGGACAAGTCACACAATTAAAAAAAATCTAGTCTCTCAGAGAGTCTAAGAAGTAGAAGGAAGATTATTTCCTACCTGTTGTTACAGTACATTTCTTAATGACACTCCCTTGTCACTTTGAGAAGTGCATAGTTTGAACAAGACACTCGGTCGCCCTGGCTAAATGCAGAAAGCTCAACAATTTCTCCTCGGTTCTCTCAGTTTGCAGATTTTTAAGGTAGGGATTAGAGCTCACTTTCAAGGGCAAGTGACAGGCTGACTAAACAAGCCGGCACCCCCTCTATGCAATAGTGTTTTCCCTTCTGACACCCACAAGGAGACAAAGTCCCCTGGATCCACGGAGATCCCAAGCAAACGTCAGCGTTAGTTCTCAAAGTGGTGGCTGGGCGCTCAGTGCTACCTCCACAGCGCCCACCATGGTGATGATCATTGAGTCCCTTTGCTGCTTTAAGTGCCCGCGGAGACAGGTCGAGGGCTGAAGGGCACTGTCTCTGAAGGTGGAGGCAGGGCTGTTTGCCCCCAGCCTCCCCATCGAGCCCCAAGGGGACAGGCTTAGAAACCAATTAGCTCCCCCCTCAGTAGGTGTACTTCCTGCAGGGTTTGCCCTCGGATAACCTGGGAAGTGAGCAGGGTCCCATCACGTGCTGAGCCCTGGAGCATTCTGGAAATGAGGGTGGCTCTGATTTCAGCTAGAAGAGCCGAGGAGGATTCCTCCTGCGCTTGGGTTTAGGGTGTGGAAGGTTATGCTGCCACCAGGGAGGCAGTGTGGGCAGCCCCTGATGCAGAGCCAGACTGATCTGGGTTTCAGCTCTAACTTCCCCTCTCATTGGTTATTGATCTGCTTACCATCCCTGAAGGTCAGGTTCTCCCTCTTGGAATAAGGCCAACTTCCAAGTGTCATTCTGGGGATTAAGACAACTGTAAAACACGGTACACAGGGACAGGCACAACCAGAGAGTCCTGGCTGTTTTTGTATGGTGAACTTGGATGCTAGATGTTCTGAAGAAACTTGTCAGCATTATTTCCCCTGTTCCCTGCATTGCTCTCAGCTTAGGGTCCTCTGTGGGGTCATTGCCCACCTTCCACCTGGGGTATCTTTCATCTTCTCTGTCCTGCAGCCCCTTTCCCTCCAGCCCCCCCCCCCACCGATTTCTCAGTCTCTCTCCCCATCTCTGTCTTTGTGTCTCATCCAGACAGAGCTCCCCTACCCTAGGTTTAGTAACTGAACCCAGTGCTTGCATCCATGTCTCCCGCCTCCGCTTTCTGCCATGGTGTCTTTGAGCAGAGGGACCATGTCTTGGATGTGGTGGGGCTCAGGCTATGGGAAAACTAAATACTGATGGGTGGCCTTTAAAAAATGGAGCTATGAATTTAGAGGAAGTACTTTTTAAAAATTGCAGCACCCAAATTCATGTGGCGAGAGCATGGGGGGCGGCATCAGCGACTTCCCTGATATATCCTGACAGCTGGGTGTTGATTTTTTTTTAAAAACCCAAATACACAGTCGATCACATTGTTCTTTTCTTCATCTCATAAAAAGGCGGCTGTGAATCAGTGACTAAGGAGAGCTGACCCAGGAAGCTTTCCACACCTGCTCAAGGGGACTGGGTAAAGCAAGGCTTATTTATCGCGGTCCTCTGAGCCGTCACACGCACAGGGGGACCAGCCCGTGTTTCCCGGCTCAGCCTCAGGCATGGCAGGAAATGGAGAGTGTGGGTAATGGGCCACGACAGTGGGGTCGCCCATCGACTGGAACGGGCTCGCTGGGGCCGAGGGCACAGGTGGGACGCGCTGCAAACCGCACCAACATTTCTTCCGTGCCAAGGAGGCCAACTTCTGAAATTGGTGGTGACAAGGGGGAGGGTGGAGGGGACAGGCAGAAACAGGTTCACCAAGTCCTGGCTGTAAAAAGAAAGACCACAGATCAGGACGACAGTTGCAAGTTCTTAGGAGACAGCACCCCTGAATCTAACACGTGGCAGAAGGCGGATCACTGGAGACATTCGTCATATGTGCCGATTGCGATGTGACCTGCCTCTGAGGCCGCGGTGGCTCCCTGGTGACACATCTTAGGGGCAGAAAGCCTGAGGGTCAGGAGAGACCAGCAGGCTCAACAGGTTCAACTTTTGAAATTTAACCATTAAGTTCGGTCCCTCCTACTTTGCCAAAGCTTGTTTAGGGCCAGACCTTGTTCTGTTCTTCACTTTGGTCTTCTCAGCATTTACAGCATAGAGTGGGCACTCAGCACATGGTTGTGAAATAAACAATGACCAAAATGTGCCCTGTGATGTTAGTTTCTATCATTTAAATTGTAAAAAAAATGACTATTTTTTGTTTTTAATCAGAAATCTTGCAAATCATATGCAAAGCGTTCGAGTCCTGCCGGCTGTACTTTATCGGTTCCCGCCTCCTCAAAGTACAAGATGAAAGAATAACCTTTTATGGAAAGTTAAATACTAAGCTACACACCTTCAAGGATCGTGTTTTTCTCTGAGAAACGTGTATTCACTCTAAATCCAACAAGATTTTTCTTCTTTGCTGAAAGGGAGAATATCACTCTAACACGTCTGGGTGATTTTGATTGCATAGATTTCTCTTGTTTATCTAGGAATCATCCTTTATTACAGGTTGAGTTTAATTTCAATTTTTCTGAATGAGAAAAAAATACAGTAAAAAATTTTAGTTGACGTACAGTCGGTTTACAATGTGTTAGTTTCTGGAGTACAGCATAGTGATTCAGTTATGCATATATCTATTCCTTTTCATATTCCTCTCCATTATAGGATATTAGAAGGTATTGAATATAGTTCCCTGTGCTCTACAGTAGGAACTTGATTCATTCTCGATTTATCATAGTTTTGACTTCTTGAAGCAACAGTCTTGCATAATGAAAAAATCCCCCGTTCTGCTCCTGGTCGAGGTGGACTAGCGGCTGAACCCGCACATGCATCACATCCTCCGCTAACCCGTCTTCCCTCTGAGTCTCACCCAGCACTGAGCCATTAAGTGCTCTTTTAGATGTCGGTGACATACATCAGACAGAATCCCCCTTCTCAAAAGTCTGGTTCAGAGACAGTTACTTTAGCAAACAATTAAGAGAGCATGAAATATGTCAAAGTGATGCTTATTAAACACTTTAATTCAGTTTCTTTAAGTTAAATGCAGAGAGTGCTTATTAAGCATCAACCCTATGCAAAGAAACTGCAGTTTTAGAAACGGCCGTGCTCTGGAAAAGCCATGTGGCTACGTGGGACTCGGGCAGCAGGGAGATCTTGGCACTGCCTGCAGACTTGGTATTTTCAGAAGGACAGAACTGGCTCAGCCTGGCATGAAGCTTTGGGAAAACTCACCTAAGAAATCTGTCTATGTAGTAGTTTTAGCAAGAATAAAATTTTCACCTGAGCTTACCGAAGGTGGAGAGCTCAGGTTGGGAGACCAGCGGAACAATGTCCAATCAGGACAGAAGCACAGTTGGTTCAACTCAACCCCAAACTATTAGAGCACTAGCAAGGCCATCCATTTCAATATTGGGGTAACTGACCTTTTTTTTAGCATATGCTGCTCTAACAACAAGGCTTGTCTAAAGGCATGAAAAGGTATTGAAACAATATTTAGTCATGAATTGATATTTTTCTGTGTAATCAGGAGACCAAGTAACACCCAGAAGTAGTTGCACGCATAAAGTTAAGTTCAGGTACTATTGGATTCTTGTTCTAAGATTGTGCCTTTCTGGAAGATCAGTCCTTCACGTCTACCACCCTGCTTTTTATTTTAATTTCATTTTTAATTGTGTTAATCTCTGGATTAAGCATTTAAGATCATCCCTAGAATTCCAGGTCACACGTCACCGTGTGCTAATCAAAATAAACATTACAGGATGTGTTATATCCATGGAAAATATGTTTATCAATGTCCATGTGTTTTAAGCAAAGCTGTATGCTATGAGCAGTTTCTGTAGGATGTGAAGGTTTTATTAAAAGAAGCGTTTGAAGCACAGAAAACTCAGTTGCATCTGAATTTCTGGGACTTACATTCCACGGAAATCACACCTGATGCGATTCATTCAGGTCAGGTTTGCTACCAACACCACCTTGTGTGCAGGGACAGTCTGTCCGGTTAAGGGGCTTCCTTGGTTCGTCACCCTGCATTCAGCGAGTCAAACCTAAATCTGTGGAGTAAAAGTAATTAGACATTTTAAGCAGTGATGAGAACATCCCAGGTAATCAATTCCTGTAGCATTACCAGCTACTTCGTCAAGAAAAAGTCTATAAACACAAGAATTTATTACAGAGTATCAGCCAGCCTATCGGGCATCGATTCTTCCGGGTGCACAGACTGCTGGCTTTAAAGGGAGAGCTGTAATGATGCTCACCTTTAATTTTCCCCCTCAAATAAACGGGAGCAAGTTGTCCACAAAGCCCTCAGTATAAGCAAATGAGTGTCTGTATAGTTGTAAAGATGTATTGTGAGACTTTTCACAGAAATAGGAAACCAGCAAACTGCTCGGGAGTAATTAGACGTAATCTGATGCACACCGCCTCGCAAAGAGGAAGAGCTAATTACAGTCACAATACCCAGTGCTCAGAAACATATTTATCATGCTTATTGCATAGATGTTTATTTCACCTGGAAGAAAAGGACTGCAAAGGCATGTGCCTGTCATCAAAACAGAGATCATCTTCTTTTACAGACCATGTTTATTTCAATTTCTGAAGTTCAGGGCAGGCAGCATTTTAATCCACTTTAAACTTCGGGCTTCTTAGCTGTTTGAAACTAACGTGGCTTAAGAAACAATTCACCTGTCCACCCTGTGCTCCTGCCTCCCCCCGCCTGGAGACAGAATGAAATACAATAATTTCAACTTAATAACTTAGCCATGGAGAAAGGAATTCAGCACTAACGTATTCATTTAAAGATGAAACATGCATTTGGTCCTCGAAACTGAAATGAACTACAAAAATCCAGTGGAACTTTCCCAGCCCGCTTTCATATGTGCTTCTCTCATAATGAAACATGGAATACTCATTACTGTAATTAAAATAACACCAACTGGAACCAAAATGTAAGTTGTGACTTAAAGTAGAAAAACGGAGGTGGATTAATAATATTTCCATCATTCAGGCTGACTTTGGGTTATTAAGATGCAATATAAGGCAAAAAACGTCCACCCTATACCCCAAGTTAATTTTCTTTTAATTCTATCCGGAACGTGACTTCTGTGTTATATAGAAGCTACCTGAAATGAAAGTTTAAGTAGAAGAAGAAGGCAATTAAAAGAGTTAAGGGGATAATTGTAACTTTAGAAGAATTTGGTGGTGATACATTTCTTCCTCTTAGCTGAGCAGTTGTGGTTGCCAGTCCCCGCAGGGAAGGAGGGGCATGCATTCACAGGTAGGCACCTGGGGGAGAGTCTGTCCCTGGTGGTCCCGGGTGGTCCCCGCACTCTGATCCCAGGGTGTGTGGAGTTCTTTGTACAGTTAGAAGGAGGGCTCTGTAGCGAAATTCCCGGGGACCTACCTCGGATCCTGCATGGCCTCCTCTGTGACGCAGCTTCTGAACTGTCAGTGGTCTGAATTAGAATCTGCTTCCTGGAGAGGGCAAATCACTGAAGATACGTTCAATCTAAAAATGCAGCTTTCAAAAAATGTAGTTTTTGAATATGCTAAGATATTTCCTTAGAACCTCCCCTTTGACTCCAAGATTTGTTCAATGGAACCAAGGGGATATGCGTCCATGTGTGCATTATTGTCAGAGTAGGATCATTTCAGTGTGTCCTGCATTTGGGGGAAATTGCCAGCAGTGTTGAAAGAGGCTGACCAAGAGCTGCATGCACGTGACTACTCCAGGTCTCTTCCCATGGAAGATTTAAATTTAGAACTCATTGAATTAACATTTTAGTTTAAGGCGTGGGAAAGGTAAACAGTGTCTCATGGGTAGTTGGTAGCTGGGATGTGACTGGATAATATCTCTCAGGTTTATCAATTGCTGAACAAAGGGATGCGTGTAATTTCTCCAAGTTTAAATTCTTAAAGATTTAAGTTGACAGACATATTTTCATAACAAAGAGCTGCAGTAAATCTTCGGTTGAGTTTAGATCAATGCCAAGATAGGCAGCAAAGACCCTTTACAAAATACTGCAAGCCTTGTAAAAATATCAGGCCCCCCCCCCCAATTTTTTTTTTATGGGAATCTCTGGTTTCTTCAACATTTACATTCTAAAAACATGGAAATCGGTAGCACTGAGGAGGGAGGAAAATGGAGTTTTCTATAAAGCATTCGTATCACCTAAATCTGCTTTAGGTCAATACTGAAGACTTTGCAATAAATTGGAACTCAAAGAGCCAGGCCTCGGGGCAGAAGGGCCGGGCTGGCCGGGAGGGGAGGGGACATGCTCCCCTCCTGGTGAAGCAAGGCTGCGGTGGCCACATTGGATGGAGACTCAGATGGGACCGCCGGCCCCAGAAGCCACATAAATGGGCGGTGCTCTAATGACACACCTGTGATTCTCGCCCCCTCTGCATGTGCTCACAGTGAAAACAGCACACATATAACACGACAGCCTGGAGGAAACACGGACTGCCGGCAACGTGACCTCCTGTGCCGTGCAGGACTCATGAGTCCTCACCAGCTGCAGGGACCTGTCTGGACGTGTCTCGGTACTCCTCCGCTACGACTGGCAATTAAACAGACTGTTGCAGCTAGGAGACCCTGGATTTGATTCCATCCTCTCTTCCTCTTCCCAGAACCCAATCTTACTAGTTTCTCTGCTAAAAAACTGGATACATTCATACAGCTGTTGATGTGTGTGTTTGTGTGATTCTGATGCCCCTGAGCACATGTGTGATAAAAAAGGCAGATTCCCTACCATGAAAGAAGAGGAATTTTACCCAAGTCCAAACTCTCCATGGTTATTTTAAACACCTATGTGTTTTTAAATACACCTATTTTGATATTGTCTTTGAACTCTGTCTCGTTCTGCCTACGTATGTTGGTACAAGAAGTTCCAAGTTGATTAACCCTTGAATGGATGGAGAAAGGGAACGTGAGCTTTCAAAGTCTCAAACGAGTTAGTCATCTAAACACAAGTCAGCCAACGTGGAAGTCCAGAGAGTCTACGACCTGTTATAAAGAGGAAGTAGAAGAAAAATCTGTGAAGTGGTAACAAAATATGACAAGAACCTCAGGAAGGGGTGCGCTGTGCATTTATCTAAGACAACACTGCATTTGCTGGAATGAAAAATGCATTCTAGTGAGGACCTGGTGGGATCCGCAGATTGTCAGATGCTGAGAAGGACCAGTTAGGAGACGGGATGACTTATGACATCGTCCCTTAAAAACAAACCCCCAAATGGGGAAAAGAATAGTCTATTAAAAATAATGTCACTCACCTACTGGCAACTCAGACTTTGCTTTATGAATGTGGACAAGCCCATTTGACGTGATAGTTCGTTGTATTTAAAGACAGTGTAAAACTCTCGTCGCAAACAGTTGTTTACAGTGCGTTTTCCAGCGCCGAGCTGTTTTAAAGCTCAATTGTGCATTTTGCAGATAAAGTGGGAAAACTCACTGAAGGCGGTATTGTAAGCAGTGGTTGCCGTGGAAACCCCAGTTTCAAGAGCTGGTTCTCCATTACCACTTAATTTAGGCTTCCTAATTGCATTCCACTAAATCGGTAGCGACAATATCTGCCGAGCAAAACTGCATGCCCAGTCTAGCGCAAACCTCTTTGAAACAGGCTTTTTGAAAGCCAGGAGCTATAAAAACCCAGCAGGACGCGGAGCATATGAGAAACCTGTAGTTCAAATGTACTACCGCTGGCTCTCTCATCCTTGGTAACTCCAGTGCGTTCCACACCAATCTATTAGTTCAGTCTACCTTAAAGACGATAAAGCTCTCCCACGTGGAAACTCATCTGTCCGGCAGCACATTGGTGCCAAATAGATTTAATTGTGTTCCCAACCCGGTATCATGTCCGTCTTTTTCACTCCGCACCAGCAGGTAGCCGTGCACAGGGCTCACTCTCCTTGAACCGCCCTTGCTCCTCGGTCCGAGGAGAACAGTACTTTCTCAGTTGAAATTCTTTGCCGCCGTTGGGCTGCGCAGAGAGCCGGACCGCCCCTACGTGACTTGCAGAGCGGCTTGTCAGAACCACTAGACATAAAAGCATTCCAATTATCGACCACACTGCTTTAATAGAGGAGACAACTAATATGACAGTGTAAGTGACTGCGCCAGCGAGGAGTTCTCCGTCACTGTCAGATTAACACTTGAGTTAAACTCTTGTAAATCAGTCACATTACGCGGCTGCTGGAGAAACACACGCAGACCTATGATGCTTAAGATTCCAGAGGGCTCCCTCCGCCGAAGGAGTTAGGCTGGATGCCCTGTTCTTCTGAATTTTGTCATGTTTATTATTTTGCAATGGCTAATGTGGACAGTTGGGCAGATTTAAGTTGCCTGCGATTAGATTCTGAAAAGGAAGCAGGAGCCTTTGCTGGCAAAGGGGTTGGCCAGCCGGGCCTGGGAGCGCACAGTGGGCAGGCTGGGTACTGCTCGGAGGGAGAGGCAGCCTCCCCGCCCCCCACCCCAACTGACACCCCGACCCCATGGAAGACCCCCCTTTTCTCTCTAATCCGCAACTGCTTTCCAGCAGGATGCCCCGCTGTCCTGGAGGACACGCCTTCGTGCGGATGCACCGCGAAGCTCACCCCTTCTGAGCTCACGTCCCAGGGATTTGGCATCTATATTCCAGGCAAAGAGATGCTTTTGCTCCGGAGAGACAAGTAAGCAGCCGCAGCATTTTATCCTCTCCCTGGCATCGGCGCACGTTGCCTGAGCAGCCCTGAAGCCTCTGCCAAGCCCTCCACCATTGTCTTCCATATCCACAGGTTTTGAATGCCCAGGCTTACCCAACGGCGGGTCTCCTGCAGGAATGAATGAGGCATTTCCCAGGACAAGACTTTATGAATGAGGCAGACTGTGTATTACAAGGCGAGAGGCTCCGAGCACACCCTAGACTAAGAAAGTAAATGTTGAGGGAGCCTGGCACCTCTGTTCTAGTACGAATGTGGGGGAGGGGACGTAACATCACCCATGAGACTTTGCCAGGAAGTCTCCACCATATGCAAAGGGCAGACACGTGAGAGCCTTGGTCCAGGTGGATTCCGAGATGCAAACAGGTGCTGGTCCAAGGCAGGTATTACTGCTGTTGGACGATTTGAATCTGCAGGAGACCAAGGTCCCTGTGGAAGGGTGGCCAGTGCTACGCGGTGGCCGACTTGCAAGTTACCTTTGCATTAAATACACCCATGGGCTTCCGTGACTGAGAGCATGTTATGTCAGAGGCTAAGTTTGAGCAACGCTATGTGTTACAGCTCTGCGAGTTTAGTTATCTTCAGCCGTGTAGACCTAAACAGAGCATGCGTGTCCCATCCCTGAGAGCTTCCTGGAGCTTCCAGGCACACACCCTGAGCTGTGGACACTCCTCGTAATCCTGAGCCCTTGACGCTGGGTGCCGCGATGTCTCTCCAAGTCCATTTTCCTTTCGTCCCCTCCTCTCTGCAGATGGAGAAAAGTAACTGAGCACGAGATCACCTTGATATCACCATCCTTTAAGGAAGCAAGGAAACCCACCCTCTCCCCTGACCTTGCTCCCCCCGCCAGCTCTCACGGTCTCCTTGCCTGCAGAGCACTCAGAAGCAGCTCCCAGGGGGCCGGCAGGCACCGAGATCAAGGAAAAGCAGAGACAACTTTGTTCTAGCATCAGGTTCCTGCTAATTTCCTCTCATGCTCCCCTCCTGGAAACACCGCTGATTTTATCTGTGTTCTCCCACTTTGCCCCTGCTTATCTCTGATCCACCTCATGAAACCAATAAAAGACGAATGTCTCCTTCTCATCCTTAACAATTAATTCTAGTTCTGAAACGTCTTTGATCGCCTCTCCATTTTCCTAAAATGAAACTCCAAATCTTTGTGCCTAAAAGTCCAGCCTCGTGCCAGTACCTTGCCCAGGTGCTCCGCAGATAGAACATCGCAGCAGCCCCGGAGAGTGATTACGGCCGGATTACACATCATGGAGAGCGGCAGAAATAGTTATGAGGGAAAATTGCAGCCTAATGCTGCTGATAGAATCAATATCATCTTTGATAGGAACACGCCCAGGGGTTCTGTATATTATCTGTCCACCAACATGTCAATATAATAAAACCTAGAGGAATTTATATCAAGATCCATTCTCTGCTAATTCCCAAGTGGATAATAAGTCAAACTGGATATCGTCAAGATCTTCTCTAATCGACTTGTTTAAGAAACTGGTTTAACTGGTCATCACGCTGCTTCAACTAATGGCTGTTAGGAAGCCATTTCTCTCTGTTTTCAGATTTATACACCATTTTAGCATATTGCCCATGGTTGCAAAAAAAAGGGCCTTTTAATGTATTTCATAAGTCCTTAGGATCTGTGCAATGTATTTACTAGAAAATATTTTATATTTATATTCTTTCTTTTTGAATCCCAGTGCTTCGTGAGGGGCCCAGGTTGTATAAGATGCTTTGGGGATAAGCAAATATACATTGACTGGGCTTTTTTATTTATCTTTTGCTATCAGTGCTCGTTTTTTCTTTTTTCTCGTCTTTTAGCATCCTTTAACTACTCTGTGAATATATACATATATATATATATATATATATTTTGGGAAAAAATTAAAGATGCATTTTAAGCGGAAGCCTTTTATGATCCTGGGTGACAAGCCTTTTATGTCAGGTAGCTTTGAGAGCGACAAGGATGCGCCCAGCTCACTGGGGGTGGCTGATTAAGTGTTATTAACAAAAGCTCAGCTTTCATATACATCTCTTTACGAAAAAAGAAAAAAAGACTTTATAGCACTATATTGGGGTCTACGTATTGAATCAATATTCAGTATAATCAAATTCCAGGAAAATAAACATTTTTTTCTTTAAAAACAAATTCTTGTACTATGTTTGTTTTTAAAAGGTAGATGGCCTGGGTCAGATAACAAAGCACCTATTTCCTAAACGTTTTAGACACCAAAGAGTGTTATCAAAGGGACGTGCTCTGTGAGTTTTAAAGCAGAATACAAAACCGTGTCTTGTGATTTCATTATTCCATTATTATTTTTAAACTGTGGAATTGTGAGTCGGGTTGGGAATGGACACGCTTATGGCAGAATCAAACATCGTATCCACCTTCCCCTCCCTGATTTTAGAGTAAGGACTTGGTGATGGTCCTTAGCCTCTGTGGGCTCCAGGTCACGCGACCACGACATCCTCTTTTCCCGTGAAACAAGGATCGTCTTAGGGCTTCACCCCCCTCCCCAGTCATTGCTCACCAGGAATTTATGTTCTTGGTATATGTTATGATATGACACGATGTCTGTGTTTCTGACATGACATTTGTGTTCTTGAGATGGCGTGTTATGACATGATATTTATGTTTCTGATATGAAATGATATATTTATATTCTTGATGTTCTTGATGGAGCTGACTGTGCCTGGGAATCTAAAACAACGAAGTCCTTTGAGCCACTTTTCTGAGTCCTAATAGCAGAAACATGAACACCCCAGTCCAGCCTTCCCTACGTCAGAAAAAACACATGGTTGTCACTCAGACCCAGGCAGGGGACATGCCTGGCCATGTGACCATAATTCTCCCTTTGGGAACTACAGCCACTGCTCCCATTTGAGAGGAACAGCTCTCGGCAGGAGTGGGGGCACTTCAGTGGTCCCTGGCTTCCTTCTGAAGGTTTTGAAACAGCCCCTGGCTGGAGGGCTCCCCGAGAAGGGAAGTTTCTGTCACATCTAAGGCAAAAGTGGTACCAAACCCAGTTCATTCTGACAGATGTGCAGCAAGCCAAAATGATGAGATGCAGAAGTTTGCAGCAGAGAGAAGGCTGATTCTCAAGGCAGCCAAGAGAGGAGGTGGGAGGGCAAGTCTCAGATCCGCCGCCCTGAAGGTGAGAGGGGCTCGGGGTATTTACGGAGGAGGGGTGGGAATAATAAAGAATCAGGGCGGTCTGAGCGGGGGCGTGGAGAAAGGGGACTGGATAGAGGTGGGGTCGTCATCATTGTTCTGAGCAGGTATAATCAGCTACATGTTCAGAAGTGGAGGAGCTTAGTGTGATCTGAGGGTGGAGTGTTCAGCCCTTTGACATCCAAAAGTTACCGAGTGCCCAGTTGGAGGCTGGTGGTCCTATCCAGTCTTCACCAGCTCAGCTCCAACTAGACACAGCTGACTCCAAGTTCCTGGAGTCAGGCAACTCAGGTAACAACTCAGGCCAACACCGTGCTGTTCAGGGGTCCACGAGGTTCAGAGCAGAGCCAGGTTATCAGCTAGCAACTTTTCAGGCTCTCCCACAGAAACTTGTCGGTGTGAGGGCTCGGCTGGAGGAGGACCGGTCACCCAGGGATGTCTTCACAACCTTGAGAGGGTGTCACCTCAAAAACCCATGTAAGCAAAACCTGCCAATCACAAATTCAAAAGACCAACATGACACACTTGTATCGTAAACGGCTGATACTGCTCAGAGTAAAGAGCTTCTGAAATCTGAGATGAAAAAGGTGGATAATCTGATGGCAAAGTCAGCAACAGAGTTCAGCAGGCAGCTCACGGAGAGGATGAAATGTTCTTAAACTCACAGCAAGGTGATCATCGTGCAACCGCCACCACCATCCACCTCCAGGATGTGTGCGTCTTCCAAAGCTGAAACTCCATCCCACTGAACACCAGCTCCTGGGCCGTCCTCCCCCATTTTCTGGATAATGATCATCCCCCTCTCTGTCTCTGAATCTGACTCCTCTAGGGACCTCCTGTGAGTGAAGTCACACCGTATTTGTCTTTCTGTGATGGGCTTATTTCACTTCATACGATATCTTCCAGGTTCATTCATGTTGTAGCTTGTGTCAGAATTTGATCCTTTTTTCAGACTGAGTAATGTTCCAAACAGTGAAAATCTTGACATAGTGGTGAGTCTGAGGGCTAGGGCCCCAGGTGAGTGCAGGCTGGTACCTCTCCGGGGAGAGAATGCTTCCTTGGAGGTCCACGAATCACACCCTGGAATTAGTTGCCCATTTTGCTGCTCTCTGAAGCCAATCCAGGCTTGGTTTTCAGAAAAAGGTATTCCTAGAATTTATGAGCTATGGAAAATGGACGAATTTACAAGGGGCCATTGGAGCAAGCATAGATTTAGAACCACTGTGCTCAGAGTTCTTTCCAGGCTGTTCCAAGGGCTGCAGAGAGCAGAGGCAGCTTCCTCATACGTCACTTGCCTCCCACATCACCACTTTCCACAGAGCGCCCATGTTTTTTTGGCATTCAGTGTGGTTGCATACGTTTCCAGACAATTTTTGGTCTTGAGAGCAAATATTTACTGGGTTATTAGCCAAATGAAAGGAAAACAACACATGACCTTCTAGGGCTGAGCCCATCTCTAGGATGTGCATCTAAAGAACATAAACTCCTCCACATGGAAATCAGTCGGGTACGGGCTTGAACGTATAAATTCTGTAGGGATTTCCCTGTCTCTCCCTTCATCGCTAATATTCAAGAAAAACAATGATGTGTGTGGAGACCCAGGGAGATTAGACTAAAACCCAGAGTAAATAAGGATTTTGATATCATTCTTTCCTGACTCATGTCTTGCATGTTTTAAATTCTCCTGGCCCTACAAACACATTACAACTAATTATGGCTGAAGCTCAGGGGGCTTGGGGGCTGAGTACATGGTGGATTCCAAGGCATGAAAACCTAGCTCAGTTTCTCCACGTTGGCAAGGGCACACTCCTACTCAAGGGCCAAAAACACTGGGGAGGTGGGGAGTAGTTTGCAGCCAAATGCAGGGGAGGAGGAAAAAGAAATAGAAATCAATCATCTGTCATCGCGTTGTTAAAACCACTTGGGGTTCTGGTTTTCCTCCTGTTTGTCCGTTTATTGTAACAGCTGGAAGGGTGAGCTCAGCCGGCGTAGAGATATTTTGTAGTCCGAACAGATTCGGTGACAACTCAAACTCTTGGACGCTTAACAAAAGCTGGGAGACTAAAATCATAGCTAGGGATTTGAGAATTCTCTGATGTTGCGGCGGAGAAATAGAAGGTTTCCTTTTTTGAGCTTATACAGGACATGAGTGTGATTAGTTATCTGCTTTGAGGATGGAAACTTAGTGGCAAATTACAACAGGGAATTTGGTTAGTGCACGTGACTCGCTGAGGCCAGGTCCGGCTACCCCACCAGGCACGCGGTGGCGGTGGGCTGAAGCAGTGTCCATGGCGCACAAAGCTTCTGGGGGCTCACAAAAAGGTTTTCATTTCTTTTAAGTTCAGGTGAAAAAAAATGAACTTTGGAGCCAAATAAACTGTTTTAATATATAATATTAATATATTTCTTCTTATATTAACACAGTTGGAAAATACAATTTTTCTTCTTTTTTTATTGAAGTGCAGACGATTTATACAATGTTTTAATTTATGGTGTGTAGCATAGTGATTCAGTTGTACATATATATGTTCCTTTTCATATTCTTTTTCATGATAGGTCATTACAAGGTACCGAATATAGTGTCCTGTGCTGTACAGTAGGACCTTGCTGTTTATCTATTTTATATATAGCAGTTAGTATCTGCAAATCCTGAACTCGCAATTTATCCCTTGACACCCCCTTCCCCTTTGGTGTGAGTCTATTTCTGTTTTGTAAATAAGTTCAATTGTGTCCTTTGTTTCCCCCTTAGATTCCACATATGAGTAATATCACATGGTATTTTTCTTTCTCTTTCTGGCTTACTTCACTTAGTATGACAATCTCCAGGTCCATCCATGTTGTTGCAAATGGCATTATTTTATTCATTTTTATGGCTGAGTAGTATTCCATTGTATAAATATATCACAACTTCTTTATCTAGTCATCTGTCCATGGATATTTAGGTTGCTTCCATGTCTTGGCTGGTGTAAATAGTGATGCTATGAACATTGGGGTGGATGAGTCTTTTTGAATTAGAGTTTCCTTTAGATATATGGCCAGGAGTGGGACTGCCAGATTATCGGGTTCATCAGTTTTTTAAGGGATTTCTATACTGGTTTTGCTTATTGTTAGGACCACATTCTCAAGAAATGAGTCCTTCTGTTTATTATGTGTTGAGGTAAAACTGCTTTTAAGTTTCCTAAAATGAACATACAGATAGGAGACTCGACTCTGAGGCATGTAAGCTACGTCATTTGTCCATCTTGCTTAACTTCTGTCATGTGGGGAATTTAATCCCCTTCGTATGCTTATGGTAAGAATTTTCAAAAATATGATGTGAAATAGAAAACATAGTGGATATACAATAAATGGGAAGTCTGTAAATAAATTCTGTCAGTGATGGAAGGATAAATATCCATCTATCTGCACACACACTTGTGTTTATACAATTTTTCATATTCTATTACAGTCAGCCCTCTGTATCCGCAGATTCAACCAACCTGGTATCATACATCACATTTACAATCCACAGTTGGTTGAACCCATGGACTCAGAACCCAGGGATACCGAGAGTGGACTGTGGGTCTTGCCTTGAACATAGGCAGAGTTTGGTATCAGGGGCCAGCCCAGGAACCAACGCCCTGCGGACACTGAGGGACACTTGAGGTTGTTTTGTGTGCTTGAGGGTTGCTCTGCTTAGCTTATGCTTTCTGAGGAAAAAACTATGCTTTGAGAAAAATGATACGAACTTTATTTATTCACTTAATAAATATTTATTGAGCAAGTCATGACTAAAGACACTGGATTCAGGACGCAAGAATATGAGATTGTCTTCACACTGCGGGAGCATAAAATCTGGCAACAAGACACAATGCTTTTATGAAGCCATGTGCCTTTTTTTTTTATTTATCTTGAAGATTTCAAATGTCACAAGCAAATTTCTCTGCAAACTAAAAGACAGTTTCTGATGAGCCTTCAGGCGTTTTGTCTTGAATTCATATTATCAACTTGATATCTCTGCTGTGTTAGGAGATACTCATGAGACAGCTGAAAGGGATAATATTAAAATAGATTAGGTGATTGTATTCGGGGTCTATAAAAAGCCATAATCTAAAGGCCTAGAACGTTTATTTCTATAACTACAAAAATGTAAATGGACATTCAAATGTGGCATTCATATTTTTAGCCAAACATGGCTTTTATCACATATAAACAAACGAGTAATCCAAGATTGTCAAAGAAGTTGTTAGAAGTATAAAATGACTAATTAAAATAAGAAATACCGGTCTTATTACCCTGCAGTGGTCTGGAACTGAATTGAATGCTGTTTGATTTAGGAATTATAGCAATTCATATCTTAAGGGCTCTGGAGTCTTCATCAAACCGTGGAAAATATGGTACATTAACTCTGGAGACCAGACAGAGACATGCTCAGCGAAGGCGCATTCCAACCAATGGGAGCTCGCAGGGGGGACACGGCTCCTCTGTCTGCCTCCATGTTTGATCTGTTTCGCTTTGCGTAACCTCTGTGACGCCATTTCAGTCGAGTTCTCTTTCTGGATTGGTAACAACTACTCTTATTTTTAAGACGTCACCTCCTCAGTGGGCACGCTCCCTTGTTCCTCCCTATAGGATTTCTGTGGGCCTGAAAATGAACAAGGAGATGAGGAACTTTGCAAAACTGGGCACAAGAGCAGAATGAGACGCCTCAGCGCACGCTCGGGAGCGGTGACGTCCAGGTACGGACGTGAGAAGTCGAAGCTGGGCTATAGGAGAAACGCTTACGGTCTGAACTCAGTTCACAGCAACTACACGATCACAGAAGGAGACGGCGCTTCTGCTTCACAGCGAAGATTTACCCTGGGGTCTCGGAAGGGGTTTCTCTCTGCTCGCCCTACTCTCGGACGGGACTTTTTAAGGTTGAAGGGCAATCTTAAATGCCTCATCCTCCTTTGGTAAAGAGGCTTGAAATTCTTTTGGTGGACTTGAATTAACATGGGATGAAATTTTGCCAGAGCTACTGGGCGAGACAAGTGAAAACTGAAGACAAAGCTTAGCACGTGTTTGCACAGTCAACACCCTCAGGACAACCTCCTTTCTTCCCAGTTGCTGCTTCTCTTTCTCTGTTGCTTCTATTCTGCTTTGTTTCCTTTTTCCCTCCCTCCCTCCCTCCCCCTCTCTCCCCCCTCCTTCCCCTCCCTCCTTCTCTTACATTGATATTAATGGAGAAAAATTTCACTTGTCAGATTCTTTTTTACCTTAAGAGAATTTTCATTCTGCTTTCTTCTTTCTGCATGACATCAGAATTGAGATTTTTTTGTTGTTGTTAAATTGACCTTTTTAAAAATACATCATTACCTATTAGAATTTTTCTCATGTAGGCTTGTACGGCCAAGAACAATTCCCCAAATCTCTATAACTTGATTTATTTATAGTTGCACAAATGAGCGATCAGTAACAGATAACAAATTTGGAAAATAAAAGAAAAAAAAATTCATCTGTTAGAAAGACACTTAAAAAATTTCCCTTGAAGTCTGTGGATAATAATTCCTATAAGACATGCTTCTTTCTTTCTATTTGACTTGGGATTTGCTTATCAAATCAATTCAACTTAATTTAGTTTTTATTGAGTGCCTATTACGTGATCTATAAGGAAAAAAAAAACAATGTGTCCAAATGAAATCACACCCTTCCAGGAAATGGTGCATGCTGTCTGCTGACAGTAACCTGGTGTCATTTAAAAAATATTGAACTCTGCAGTTGTAAGTGGTTCTTTTACAGGGCGGTCTGGTGTGTCTTTATAGGGTGCATATCTTGTGTCACTGCAAGGAACCTCTGAAAGAAGACGCGAAGATACCAGAGTTAGTTGAAGGGCCATAGTTCGATCTCTCAGTCTTTTGTCCTTACATCTAACAATATCACACAATTTGCTCCCCAGACATACGATCCACTTATTACTGAATAAAAAGCCCAGAATCAACGCACCTCAAGAGGTAACTGATGGCACTGGGGTAACAACACTCTGTGAGTTACATTTACCGTGAGAATTCTTGAAAATTTTACCTTTGATTTCAAACTTAGCAGATAGTACATTTAAAAACTTACTTCCCTCTTTCCTCAATTTTTTTTCTTGATTGCTTCATGGGTAAAGATTTATATTTTTAATTCGTGTATTATTTGAAAGTCTCTGCATATGTTAACCTTTTCCTTACACCCAGGATTCACTTAGAAATCAAATATAAGCAGGTATGTGTGACAAGAATGTAGCTGTGAAAAAGTCCAGTTTGTAGGGCACAGCCGCCTGTGTTTGTATCTTGGCCCTTTCACTCACTGGCTGGGCAAAGCTGATCTAGCTGCTGACCCTCTCTGGGCTTCTGCAGGACAAGATGGGAGGTACAGTTTACTCATAGGGATGTGCGGATTAATACCTGGGAAGCCTTTAAAGCAATTCCTGGGACATAGCACGTGCTCAGTAAACATTGACTATTATTATATTAGAAGGTGAGATACATTTAAATCTTAATGAGTGGAGTCAAATTCAGTCCCACAGGCACCCTTCTTTTGTGTAAAAAGAATGTATTGCTTATGAGGAAAGTGCTGGGCTGAATTCATCATTACCGACAGCAAAGCCTACTTACATACAGACGCTCTGCCGACAACGACAGAGGGAGGGCAAGAGTTCTGTCTCAATTTCTATTATTCTGCTGCTAATTTTTCTCACTGTGTGGACAGTTTGTGACACCAGGAGGTCCTGGATCTTTTTTGTTTGTTTTTTAAATTCTTTTTTTCTTAAATGTACATGTAATAATTCTGATTTTTTTTCAAAGTTCATATTTTAAAATCAAAAAAAAAATTTTTGGAGGGGGGAGGTAATTAGGTTATTTATTTATTTAATGGAGATACTGGGGACTGAACCCAGGACCACGTGCATGCTAAGCCCTGCTCTACCCCTGAGTTACACCCTACCCCCCGGTCCTGGATCTTGAAGGAACCCCTTTCTCTCCTTATATTCAGTACCGTATTCATCCATCAGTGTTGTGTCTACTTTGGGATCTAAAGTGCTCTCCTCCTCACTCCTTCTGGTTCTCTCAGGGTCATTCCCTGGTGCTTGCAGCCTGTCTGAAACGGCCTCCCGTGTGCACCAGTGAGCGCCCCCTCCCCACGCGTGCCCTGCAGACCTGGGTCCTGCAGGGACCGCCTTGTTGGATGGAGCGTGAAGCCCGGGGAGCTGCAGGTGCTCAGCTAAGGAGCCGGAGGCCCAGAGAGGACCTGACTTGCTCATGACCGTGGTCCAGGCCTAAGCGCTAATTCTTGCTCCCAAAGTGACATCATCTTATTGAGATGGAGGAATTGGATTCCTCAAGTGGACAGTTAGGACTGAAGAAGTGTTTGATCCCAGTTTTCTGAATTCTAACTCAGGGATTCCCACACTGGCTTTTCACTAGTCCCCTCAGCCCTTTGGACTGAGAGTCACTTGGGACTTGGATTTTAGTTTTTGCCTCGTCACAAAATTATTGGCAAACACCAGGTACCTTATGGCAACCACAGAAAAGGGAAGCAACCTGGAGGTTGGTATATGGCTCCAAATCCTGCTGAAACCTGGTCTGTCTCTCTAGACCCTCTCAGTTAAGTCCCAGCCCCGACATTAGCTATGTCCCCATCTGCCTTGGTGAGAGAACACCTTTTTGTTCTTTACGTGGTGAATTTCATAAAGGCTAGAATTTTGTTGCTTTTACAATGTTTACATTCTTTTTAAAAATATTTACATTCTATAAACAAGCCACGTTATAAATATTAGCAATTTCAATTTTGTAGTTAGCCCAAAATTCTGTTTTGATGGATTCTGCCAATCAGAAGAGACACACTGTCGTAGGATGTTGACTGAAGACTACTTTCCAAAGCACCAAGGCCAGGAATCAATGCTTACAGTTTTTACTGCTCTTTGCCTAAAGTTTAGAGAAATGTTCAAAGCCTTGTCAGTGCTCCGTGTCACTCAATATGATGATGTTAGTGTTGTACTGACGGTAATTAGAACTTGTCCCATCACAGGCCTAGAGGAAACCCTTCCTGAGAGGAACTGAGAAGGACAACCAAGCCGCGGAAGTTCACCGAAGCCAGAACCCCCAAACTGGAAGGGGACCTGCTCCTGGAAACCGGCTGCTTGCAGAAGCAAACAAATCCCTACGTGGTAAACACACGTGTAGAAATTTCCATACGCACTTCCAGAAAAAAAAAAAAAGTACTGTGAAACTTTTGGGACCCAAAGCAAAAACTGAAACCCAAACAAAACCCAAACAGTTAAACTGGATAGATCTATAGATCTTGCAAGAATGAAACTAGATGGTGCGGCATAAACTGCCTGAAAAACTGATGACAATGAGATTAACAGAGCCCTGTGTTTCTGGAGCTTATCTGTCCTCCATGAACTTTGTAGTGTTTGTGGGCGCGGGGGGTAGGCCACTCAGTGACGGGTCCACCAATATGGGAAAGGAAGAAACCAGTCTGATGGTAACAGGCTGGTAATTAGTTTACTAAAGCCTAAATTAGAACATGTAGACATGGAAGTACATTGAAAACAGCCTTTGGGAGAGGAAATCCATTGCAATAAAAAGTCAGTCTCCTCAATCGGCAGCAAGGATTCCTCTGTTTTCTATGTGTGAACACAACCACGTCACATCAAATCATCCAACGAGTTAATTAACGTCCCCCCCAACTGCACACTATTCAAGTGCTCCAGATCAGCAGCAGTCAGCTCAGACTGCGTTTGGGGGTTCCCAGGGACTTGGACCCTGGGCCAGGCGGATCTGCGGCAGGCTACCTGGGTGCTGCTGGGCGACAGGGGCCGGCAGCTTCAGGGACTGCCTTCCTGAGTGGCCTGGGAAGTCCCTCCTCCAACACCCCGAGAATAATTTCTGGGGGAGGTCAACATTTAGACAGACCTGCTGAGTTAGAGTTTCCTTGAGCCTTTCCCGGTCTCACCCACAAGCCCAAAGTTAAGCATGTTCACACACCTCCTTGAGTTTCTAGATGTTTCTCTGTCCCACATGGTATTGGCCTTGAATCAGAGTTTTCATCTACAAAGTCCACCTCCAAACGAGGAGAGGACGAGGCCCCCTGCTGGTCCTTGCTGTGGAAACCATTCACTTCCCTCTTCATTTTGTTCTGTACAGGGAAACAGCCAAAAATGTGTTTTTTTTGTTTCTTGGTAATGGGTCCTGTTGGATTAAATACTTAAGAATGAAGAGGTATAATGTTTATAATTAAGGTTTTATTAAAGTCTGGTTACTCTGGAGCATCAGTTTCCACGAGTGTAAGTGTGCGATGATGAATGGATAGGTATTCCGTGTTAACACTGTAGCTCTCTAGGAAAATGTTGCTGTGGTTAAACAGCCTTCCTGGTGGCAGTTGCAAGACAATGTAAGATGTTGGGGATGTATTTCTACATGCCTTACATAGTAGGCAAAAAAAAAGATCCATGAAATTTTCCCACTTGGGATCGTTGCAAATGGACTGGCTACAGGTTGCTTAAGGTCTGATTGTGGAGAAACCAGATTAGGCAATGGTTGTGGGAAAATAAAACTAAGTATTGAGATTTAAATACTTTGCCAGAAGTTTTGATGAAAATCATAGCAGAGAAAAGATGGAAAAAGAAAAAGCAGAGAAAGACAAATATCGTATGGTATCACTTATATGTGGAATCTAAAACAAAATAAAACAAAACAAACAAATTCTATTTGCAAATCAAACACTGACTCAACAAACTACGGTTACCAAAGGGGTAAGGGATAGGTTAGGTGTTTGGGATTAACAGATATACACTATTGTATATAAAATAGATAAACAACAAGGACCTACGTATAGGACAGGGAACTGCATTCAGTTTCTTGTAATAACGTACAATGGGAAAGAATCTGAATGATTCTGGTCAATGCGCCTCTCCTGCTTTAGAAGATGCCACATTAACTATAGAAGTGTCAACTTACATAAGAGACAAAACAAGTGGTTCCTGTTCAAAATCTAGATCATTAACACATTGGTTCAAATAAAACTGTCTTCGGTTTTTAACAAAGAAAATAACCAGTTCATTTCAGAGAGAATAGAATAGATTAACTTCAATCATTATGTCAATTAATCTCTCTCTGCGCAGTGTTAAAACCCTTTTAAAATCTGGCTTACAGAAGTAAAATGTTTATGAAGAAAATCTGAACAAATACAGAAGTAGAAGGGGAGGGAACAGTTCAGGCAAAGAGTGCGTGCTCTAGTGTGCACGAGGTCCCGGGTTCAACCCCCACCACCTCTAGTTAAAAAGAAAAAAGGGAGTCTTAAAAACAAAAAAACAACAAAAAAAAGAAAAAACCCTAAAGTAATATGAGGGAAAACATAGCCCATGGGACACAGGGTGGACAGTAGGACTGTCCTGTAGGACTTTCATTGTCTGGGATGAAACATTGACTGCTGGTTAGCTGAGTGATTTCAGACAGTTGAATCTCTCTGTGTTCCAGTTTCAACATTGTTAAAACCAAAATCAAAACAGCACTCATTCTGTGAATTATTCTGATGCCTAAATGAAATAATTTATTAAAAGCCTTAGCACATTTCCTAGCACGTAGGTAACCTCAATCAATGTAGTTTTTGTCCTCGCTTCCAAGTTCTGTATGTACTTGTTACATAGCCTATATACGTGTAAGTAGGTCCAAAACTGGGGTCACCTTGCAGTTAACGTGCGGTGGCCTGCTTTTGAACTTAACATTATCCTGTCAGCATTTCCCTGAGCTATTTTGTATTCGTGGAACACAGGGTTTTTAATGGTGGGAAGAGAATTCTGGTCCACGGATTTACTATAATTTACTTAACTCAATCTCTATTGTTGCTTAATTAGGCAGCAGCAATTTTTTTGCTATTATAAATAGCATTGCAGTGAACATCCTTGTACATCATTCTTTGTTCCTCTGATAATTTCCTTGGGATAAATTCCAAGAAGTGCAATTATTAGGTCAAAGGATCAGAACATTTGTCAGAATCCTGATCCACGTGCCAGTCTGCCCTCCAGGAAGTTTGTCCTCATTTATATCCTCTGCGGCAGTATGCAGGAGTTTTTATTCCATCACACCTTGACCGCTGGTGAATAATGCACAGTGTCTCATTTTGGGGGCTGCTAGCTGATTAGTAGCGGGAGAACTTACTGCACTTTTCATTCGTGAGTTTTGGTTACAGGAGTTAGATTTGGGTGATGTTAGGAGAAAAGACCTCTCGGACAGATTTCCTTTAGGTAATTACCCCGGAGTACTAAAAATGATCCTGAAAGTCTTTAATGTCTAAATAGGAAAAATTAAACACGTCTCTCAGCAATCATTTCACAGACAGGTATGATTATTCTGATCTTTTAAGTATTGATAAAACTGATCTTGTTGATTTGGAAGTTAATCTGCATCCCTTGGCCCCAGCAGCTCCACCTTTCCTGTAACTTGCAGGATGGTGGTGTGTCCCCAGTGAGCCATGGCTTCTCCCACACTGAGACCCCCTTTTAGCCTCTCTCATGGTTGGGTACCAACTCCGGTTCCACCAGGCCCATGCCTTTGGGTTTGCCTGAGAGAGCATCCTCTTGAAGTTTAAATAGGGATCAAAGAAAAGCCCCCTTCCCCCTCTTTTTTTTTTTTTTTTTTTACACCTTACAGTGCATTGCTTCCCGAGCATCCATGGTGAGAGAGAAATTGGTGAATATGATTGGATGGGATACCGAGTTCAGGAACGCTGCCCCCATTAGAAGATGCTGGACTTAATACTTGTGGACACCCGCACACATTTCAGCCCCTTTACCACCTGCTCTTTACCTGATAAGGCTAATAGAAAAAGTTACAACCACCATGGTAATGGTGCATTTTATAAACATATGTATCTGAACTCTGTGTGTGTGTTTCAGCCATGGGTGTCTTGTTTGTTTCAAAGAGTGTGTGCTGTTTGGAAGAGGCAGGACTGACACTCGACTGTGAGACGGAGGTTGTAGTTTGTGTTAAATCTGGACCTGTGTACTGAGTAGGGCGAAAAAGAAAGTCCTTCATTTTGCCTCTGAGTGTGATGGCAATTAACACGTTTGTCTGAGCAAACGCGAAGCCGCTTCCCGGCGCTGGGGAGAGCCGATTAGCGCACTCCTGCTCGGAGCAGAGAGCGGGCGGGGGCCTGGGGCGGCGGGCGCGGGGACTGCCAGCACTCGTGTGGGGCCAGGCAGCTGAGGGGAGGCTGGACCGGAAAGTAAATCACTCCGGATGGTGAAAATCCTTCAAGCAGCTCGTCGCCGAGATGCTGGGAAAAAGGCAGAACGCCTGTAAACAGAACTCGGGAATGGACTGGTTAAACAAAATGGTGCTTTTAAAGTAGATTTCACTGGTTTTCTTCATGATTCGCGTGGTGGGTGTATCATGTTGTTCTGGGCACAGGTGTGAGTTTCTTCAGTGTACGTATTTTTATTAAAATAAAGTCTCCCTGTGAGATACTGTCTGTTACAGCAACAGGGACTAATTTTAACGTCGATCCTTTGGTGCTGTACTTGTAAAGCACAATAATTAGTGTTTTGCTATCACAATGTCAACTCACATATCGTTGAAATATGAGGAGAGACTAGATTAACACCGTGATTTCTCTACGTCTCTGGTAGCTTTGTTCAGTACATGTTCTAGAAGATGTGACGCTTTGCCAAAAACCTTCTTTGATTTTGATTTAGACTGTGCTTGCGTTCAATGGCTGCTTGGGGCAGTGGTCCCGGTGTGTCACTGAGGCTGTGAGAGCCCAGCCCCGGGAGGAGAATTCTAGCAAGTCAGTTCAAGTGGGGACTCAGGACTCAATCGTTCCTCCCTCAGCCTTGAATTTTGTGCTTTTGGCGCATGAATCCTTCTTGATTCTTATCTGAGTCTGTAAATAGCACATAAATTGCACATGGAAAAATGGAACAAATCATACTTTCTTTCAAAGGGCAAATGAAACATTCCAAAGAAGAAAGGAAGAGTTGTTAGCAGGGGGAAAAAAAATGCACCCTTGTTAGTGCCAGTGTGAAAAAAGAACGGCGTCGATTGGACTCAAACTCAACCTTAAAGAAAGTTTTGAGCATTTTCGCTTTTTTTTCTTTAACCACCCTCTTCGCTCTCCTGCCAAATATCAAATCCTGAGTTTTCCGAAGGTTTGAAAATATTCCCATTAATTTTTTTTTCCTCTCCCAGCCCTGTATTTACCAGGGCTTGAAATGGAAATACTGAAACCTAGTAATAAAGGGCACTATGGTATTCCTGGTCTGTCTGAGGCCAAGCACTCCTGGCAAAACTCTCAGGAAGTCCCGTTCCTACCAGCTACAGTGGGGTGTTCAGTTAGAGACTGTTCTGAAAATTCAGATACATTTAGAATAAGCAGTTGACTTAAAGAAATGAAGTGAGCTATTTCTTTGACCAAAAGAAAAAAAAATCAATACACTTGTGGGTGAAATTCAGCAACTATCTCCCTGAAAAGAGAGAGGAGATGAACCTTTTGTGACACTGACCTCGGAAGCTGTCACAGGATCTCCTCCAGTGTCTCCAGGAGACACTGGGTGTGTGAAGTATGACTTGTTCCGAGTTCACGAACACACGTGGATTGTTGCTTATCCTGTGGAATTCAAGACTGTCACGATCTTCTCCCACCCACCATGCCTTCGTGAGGCAGCCGTTAGGTCCAGGAGACGGGGTATCCTGACCACTGCGTGTGCCCCACTCTCAGCACCATGCACGGTCCACAGGGGATGCTCGCGGACATTGTTTGGAGAACCACTAGACAAATCCGAGCGAGGGGATGAGGAGCGGACTCAAGGAGAGTGCCTGGCTCTGGCATGGAAGAGGCTGCCATGCGGCGGGCCTGGTCTTCACCACGTTCCCATCTCTGGTTAGTGGTCTGGTTAGTCTGGACCAGCCCAGATGCTGCCTCTAATTCTGCAACCTTTCACCAGCCACACCAGCTCCAGCTGTATCACACGTGGCTCGTCGCATCTTGACCCTTAATTTTATACACAGCCCCTCTCGTGGTCCGTTTGTAACAGCCACACCACTCCTGCCTCTCAGCTTCCCCTGAGCCACATTTCTCCGGCTTTCTACTCTGTGCTTCTCAGCAGGGTCTCTCCCACCATCTGCCCTTTCTCTTTGGGAGGGGCGGCCCGATTCCCCTCTAAGGAGATGCCTTGTGAAGGCCTGGCCCCACCCTCTGCACCCTTCCAGAGGTGGATCCTCCCTCCCTCTGGTCCCGCTGGACCCTGAGCTGGACCCCGAGCCCTTCTCTGGGCAGGTGGGACCCCAGCGCCAGGCTGGGGCTGCTCAGACCGCGACCCCTCTGTGTGGAGAACGCTTCCAGGGTTTCCCTTCCCTTTTGTGTGTCCCTTCCTGCCCCTGGACATTTGTTCTTCATATGAAAATTAACATACTAAGGAAAAAAGCTCATTTTAGGAAATATGGGAAAACAAATCACACCATGAGGCAAAAAATCACTGTAGTTTTACACACCACTTTGGCTAATCTCATTTTTTCCCCTAAGTATTTTAAAAGCAAAATCATAATCCTCTGATAATTTAAAAAAAATGCTATTCATTTAGTAAACAATGTGTGCTCTTTGTAGAATATGTGAAAAATGTAGAGAAGTCCAAAGGGAAGAACTGTCCTGGAATTTCACGCTGCATTTCAGTGTACTTGTTTAGAATCTTCTTCCCCCCATGCATACATAAGGAGCATACTGTATGCACTGCTCTATAAGAATATCTGGCCCAGGAATTTTTACAGGTTCTACACAGAAGAGTCTAGAGGCCAGTTTGACAACAGATAACACATACCCCTTAGAGCTCTTTACCAATGAAAGAAAAAAAAATCCCAAAAGGTTTAGGTCATTCTTCTAAAGGTGCAATAAACCATCACTCAAGTTTTTGGCAATAAAAGTGCTTACTATATTATTCAATTTACAAATTTCATGGAAGAAAAAGTGCTTTTTAAATTTCCTAGTTCTCCTAGTGTCTCACTTGTGTAACAGGCTTAGCTGGAACAGACCTCTACCGTTGACTAGACCAGGAGGACGCAGAGTGGGGTGGTTGGAAGGAGGAAGCCCCTGGCTTTCTGGGCGGGCTCGGCAACCTACTAGCTCTAACTTACTAGTTGGTGGTCACATGACTTCTTATCACGTCTTCATAGTTATCTTAACAGGAAGCTGAGAATCTGGGTGAATCGATGCTAACAGTCAAGTACCTGACAGCTTTTTGCCTTTCAGAGTTCTTTCAGGCTTCTGTGATCCACACCCCACTCCAGTCAAATTAATTTCTCCCTTTTTTGGGCTCTCATAGTATGTGTACTCAAGTCTATCATACTATTTATTTTAATGCATATTCTGTTTATTTGTTTAAGTGTCCGTTCCCTCCACTTGCCAGGATGGTGAGCCTGTGAGCTTTCAAATACGGGGGCTTTTAAACAAATCTGTGTTATAAGAGCCAGCCTGGACCTAGTGAGTGCTCAATAAAAATGTCTGTCAAATGTATAAATCCTTCACTTCTGGAACTGATTTTCAAACTTTAATGCATAGCCTCATATTTCTTCTTCTGGCATTTTACCTTTTGGGCCTCAACTTCCCCTGAGGCTTATTGTGACTTTGTTGGAAGAGATCATGACAAAAAGTCAAAACCAAACCAAGCAGAACTGTGCGTCAGCAGAACACAGCAATGCAGCTTGCTTGTCTTCGTGCATTTCATCACTGTGCAAAGTTTACTCACTTCAGGGAATGAGGGGCAGTGGGATCACGAAAGCAATAATGGCCAAATAACAAATAACAATGAAGGTGCTGCTTGTTACACAGGCAGATTGTGGAGATACGCCAGGTTCCAGACAACCACAATAAATGGAATGTCACATTCAAGTGAGTCCCATGAATTATTTTGGTTTCCCAGTGCAAATAAAAGTTGCGTGGAGGTATGCCTGTAATTGGTTCATATTTTACAAATGAGGAACCTAAGGCTCAGAAAGGCTTAAATGATTAAGGGAAACACAGAGACTGAATGGCAGAACTCAGAACTATCACATGTTCTACGGACGGTAAAGTGACTGAGGTTCTCAAAATACAGTGAGAGGGAGGAGATGTTGGTTGAGGAAGCCTTGATAGAGGAGGCACCATGAGTTGAATCTGGTAGTGAACAGACTTAAGAGAATTGAGAGAATTCCAGGGTAGAGGACCGTGGTACCTCTGATGCCTGGCTCAGGCATGGAAGGAGAGTAAGACACTTGAGGGTGACCAGATGTACGGGCAGAGAAGGCGCTGAGTCACTGCCCTGAGGCAGCTGGTAATTCCCTCTCCCCACAGGTCAGCAGTTGGCTCCCGTGTCTGAGCAGCCTGTTACTCACCGTTTCTGCAGGACCTGTTGCCTCCCTTGTTACCTCCAGGCTTGGAGGGACCAGAACACCACGACTGAAGGAGCGCTAGAGAGGATGAAGGCAATCAGCGGAGAAACTGTGCTGCCCCGGACGCCATGGTCAGAGTATTACTAATTCATCAGTAAGTCAACACCTTTGGTGCTGAAACATGAAAAATTTGTTTTAAAACAAGATTTAAAAGACTAGTTTTTAGAGATCCGAGAACAATAGTTTACAAATGCAGTCTTTTAAAATTCTTTACTTTGAAGGTGTTTAGTATAGGCGATGTCATAGACAATTTTGACTTTTCCACAGGAAGAGATATGGAAAAATAAATGTTTTCTTACAAGTGCAAGCATATACATTATCAGGAAAATTTCAAAATTTCAATGGAAGCACTACATAATTGTGGATGAAGAACCCTGGAAGGGTTGCGTCCGAGAACTGTGCACCTTGTGGGGTCCTGTCAGGCTTTTAATGTGTGAAACACAGTCTGCTGTTAGAATTCTGCAAACTTTTAAGGCTTTGGCACCCCTAATGCAGTTTCTAAGTGTTATCAATTAATAAAATGTATGCCGTAGCAAACATTCGGTAAATATTTACTATAATTATTGGATTGTACTTACCTCAATGTTTTTTCACTCCACTTCTGAAGAAAAGCATGATATGGATTGCAGGAAAAGTTGGCAGTTGCACAGATGTTGAAGTGTGAATTTTGGATGTTTGCTGGTTGTAAATATGTGGAATTTTGATCTTGAACGGGAGTCTGACATTGCAACCTTGCATGGTTGGAAAAATTCTGCAATGGCACCAATTTCACATTTGCATAAACAGCTTTATTACCATTGGAGCAATATATAGAAAGGACACAAATTACTCTGACCAGAGCCAAACCTATAAAGCAATCAGATCTGAATGAGGATTTTACTTAAAATCATAGACTCATCAACTTTAAAGTATTTTTTATCTTTCACAAGAGACAAATTTAGCCTGTTAGGAAAAATGTCCCTTCATATCTGCATTTTCTGGCTGGCATACGTGTACGGCCGCAATGGAACTTTGAAATAAGACCACACGTATGAAAAAATAAAAAAAGAGTCAAAGAACTAAAACATTTGACCAGATTTTTTTCTTTACTCTGCACAGTAAAATAATTGAGTCTAAAGTGTTCATTTTAATTGAATTTTAAGCCCATAATCCGTTTCAGTTCTTGATCTCACTTTGAGGTGCAGAGGGTCCAGAAACAGCTAGAACCTTCTGAGGCGCAGCCTTCTCGTACCTTCTGTTGGTGTTGGCAGTGTTCCTCTGCCTTCGCTCCGTGGAGGTACGGTTTTGGTGGTGCAATTTTACAAGTATTTTGTTAAAAATATTCAGGGAGTTAGGTGCCTACATTCCAAATGTAACAAATTACAAGGTGTTCTTCTTGATTCATCAGAGTATTTTCTGACACACCTTTTTAAGCCTAAGGCTGAAAACAATTCGAATATCACCATCAAAGGTGCGATATTCATTTGAAGAATTGTGTAAGTTAGTGCAGGATTTTGGACAAATGTTGAATTAATTATTTGGCTCCTAGGAAGTTTCACTCAGGCATGTCTCAGTTGCCTACAATTTGAAAATGAAAAGCAATTGAGCTGAGAAATGCAAATATAGTACCGCACGATATTGCTATTTTTATGGTAACTCTAAGTCAGTTTTCTATAGCAAAGCTCCGAACTTCAATGGAGGAAACCTTCATAATTTTTTGTTAATATGTTTGAATGCAACTGGTTATTAACTCCATCTCTTAAAAATACTAATTTGTAAATTTGGAGGGAATGAAACAAAATTGTCTAAGCCTTTGAAAACTGGTAAAAACCATTGAAAATGCAAGCTCTCATCTCCGGAATTTCATTTCTCTAGTCTCGTTCAAGTTGGTGTTAACTTGTCAAAGCCATCTTACTTTTGATAGACTTTATTCACTTTTAAAACACTGAGTGGTGCGTTGCTTCCTTAAATTCAGGAGTGGAGTGTTAATCCAGAAGACCGAGCTGCAAAAATGTGAAAGTCTTTGTATTTTTTTCCCCTGACAAATCAGTGTCTTGTGTAGGTATGCGAGGGGGAAGGGGAAGAAGAAATTTCCAAGTGAGAGCTCTTCCAGAGGAAGGGATGAGAAAAGATGCAGGAAATAGTACCAGCGTTTCTCCAAACATCAGCTGGACACGGGAATGTAGCTCACTGATTTTTGTCTTTATTTTAAATTTGAGAAGTGAAAACTGGCTTTTCACTTCTTTATAGATTTGGAGTTTTACACACAGCCCTGTGAAGTCCATGTGGATGTTAGCCCCCTTTTGCAGGTGGATTAATAGAGGAAGACAGGCTACCCAACTGTCAAAGGTCTTTCTGTCAGCAGTCCGAACCCAGGTGGTCTGCCTCGGAGTACGCAGTGTCTTCCCTGCTTTCCTGTAGTTGACGTTAGTAAGACTGTGTATTGTTTGGAGCCCTGTGCAAAGGGTATGGCTTTGAATATTCTTGCTTTCTTGAAGACAAGTTGAAAATAAAAATGAGCAAAAAGAATGCATCTGAAATCACATGGGATGCCAATACCAAGTAGTGAAGACGAGAAGGCTTCTGGAGGGTGGGGTTCCAGGGTTTTCAGTATGTTTGGACACATCAGCACACAGACGCACGTTTGCTGAGCCCCCACCTTTCCACGGGAGAACCACAGCCATTGGTCAACCAGCCAGCCCTTGTCGCTCTTCATCGTGGGACAAACCACGTAGAGTTGCCCAGTGAAGAAGCAGCTCGATAGCAAATCTGCGTGCATTCTGCAAACGTCCGCCCGTGTGTGTGTGTGTGTGTGTGTTGGGTTTTTCCTCCAATTGTTGCTGCTCCTCTTTCTTCTCTGCCCACAGTGTCTCCAGATACATCACATTTCTCTCTCCAGCAGCCACTCTAGGACCGCCTCCTAACTCCTTTTCAGTCGCTCTAGAGGTTGACTGCTTAGATCTTGAAGGTGCTGTCAAAGGGTTACAAGTAAAATCTCTGATTGCAAGTAGCCTGTATTTATTTAACCCAAATTAAACTCAAATCTGTGCACACCCAAAATGAGTGCATGCACTCTCCCTCTCTCTATCTTTCTTTCTGGGGGATTTTTTTAGGACTCCACCGAATATTTCCAGGGCACTGCCTTCGGGGTGCATCATAGGACTGCATTTTCTGGCTTTGTGACTGTGTGGGGTCGTGTGACTGATTCTATTTAGCAGGTGAGATGCAGCATCTAATTTGCCAGCACACTTGAGCACCGCAGCTCACACAAATGTAAATCACATACAAAATTTAAAATTTTCTAGGCGTTGCATTAAAAAGGGAAAGGAACAGGTAAAACCAACTTTAAACATCTATTTTCTTTAGGCCTAAGATATTCAAACTATGTTCACCTTGACATGGAATCAACATAAAATGACTGAGATACTTTACATTCTTGTATCATCCCTAGGGTCCTTCCTGCAGAGTCTCCGATGTCAGGTGCGTCCGCCGTAATTCACACAGGCCCCAGGTCAGGGGCCCAGGGACTGCGTGTGACGCGTGGCTCCTGCCCTGAGCAGTGGTGCTCTGTCACTTAGCCCCACGGTGATGTGTGACATGGTGACCGCTTCTCTCGGGCACAGAGTGAGGACGCAGGGAACAGAGCTCCCTGTGGCCCCAAGAGGGACCTGAAATACAAGCAAGGATTAAACCTCTGTTGTCATCAGCCACTCAAGTTCCGGAGCATTTGTTACAGTGCACATCAACCAGCTCCCTGCCCCCCGCCCCCGCCCGACCCTCCTCCCTTCTTTCCGCAAAATAAAATTGCACCTTTTCTATCGTTTCTCACCAATTTTGCATCCAACGCACTTTGGGTCTCCTACTCTTCAGGGTGCACTGTTCTTCACTGTGGCATCTTTTCTACCTGCTCTGTAACAGTGCATTTTACTCCCTTACCATAGTTTATTGAACCAACTGTCCCACTGCTGCAGGTTTAGAGCTGTCTGCAATGATATATTCTAACAAGCAGTGCTGGAATAATCATCCTTACCCTTGAATCTTAGGGTTCAATGATTTTTTTTGACGTAAGCTCTTAGCTGGTGTTTTATATTATTATAGTATTATAGTGTTTAGCATAATGTTATAGTGTTTAATAATGACTTCTGGTTGTTTCCTCTGCCAGTATCAGTATCTTCCTTCACCACCTGAAGCAGAGCTCAAGGGATTTTAATTTCTTATTGAGGCTAAATACTTTTTCACTTGTGATCTGGACAATTATATACTTATATTTTGTTAATTGCTTGTTCATGTCAATTGCCCTTTTTCTTCCCTCCTAAGTTGTTTATTTTTTAAAAATTGCTTTGTAAGAATGTTGTCTGTTTGCCTGCTGTTAACCTTTAATTATCATACATATTTTAGATGTTCCAAATTTGTCATTTTCTTTAAAACTGAAATTTTTATAAAAATAGAAATATGCAACTTTAATTGTGCTTTTAAATGTAACTTGTCTTTAAATCTGGTAATTGTTGCTCTCCAGAAGTAAACTAAAGTAAAACATTATAGAACATTTAGTTAATCATTATATGTTCTCCAAAGTTACATGTAAAACCCTCCTTGATCACAGGACAAGACACACCTTATAAGGACTCAGAAGACCTCTGATGTTTTCAACAGAAAGTCCCCTCTCTAAGTTGTGTATCTGTCTTCCACATGTAAATATACAGCATCCTCCAATATTCCTGCAACAATTTTAGATTGCCTATACTAAGTATATCTTGTGGTTTGTTATGCCAAAATCACTTAAGTTATTGTTTTTTAATTGAAGTACAGTCAGTTACAATGTGTCCATTTCTGGTGCACAGCACCATGTCCCAGTCATGCATATACATACATGCATTTGTTTTCATATTCTTTGTCATTAAAGGTTATTACAAGATATTGAATATAGTTCCCTGTGCTCTATAGAAGAAATTTGTTTTTTTAAAATCTATTTTTATAGATAGCGGGTAACACTTGCAAATCTCAAAACCACTTTTGACAATCATTTACACAGAAAAATGAGAGGTAACTTGCCTTTCCCACTTCCCCACTTTGGCCCTGTGACTCATCACGAATTCCTGCCAGAGGATTCTCTTGGTTCCAATTTGCCTGGTGGTCCTGAATCCCTGTTATCACTCCATGCCTGCGACATCCGCCTGTTGTTTCTGGAAAAGTGCATTGTGAGCTACAAGCTCATGCGATTTCTCAGCCCTTGTATGTCATTCTTCACACACACAGGATGATTTGCATTCATTTGTAATCATTGTTCTTTGCAAAATACTGGGAAGAGGGTTATTATAATAACTGCCATTTTGCCCATGGGGAAACTGAGACCCAGAAAGGTTAAGTGACTTACCCAAAGGCATACAGAGAATTGGTGGCGGCGCCAGGCTCGCAGGCGGGACTCCTCAGAGGTCCTCTATTGTTGAGAACACTCAGCAGTCGGGCCCCTCGGCTGTGCCTTCTTTCTCCCACATGTCACGTTTTGTTACTCCTTCACTCCGTGAGCGATTCTTTGAGAACACGTGACGTGCCTATAAGACAAGGTTGGAATAATAATATCTCTGCTTCTATTTTTTTTTCTTTTTCTTTTTGAAATGCATTTTTTCAACAACTTGCAAGTAGGTGGGGAATGGAGAAATCATTCAAGCTTTTTACATGGAACAACTGAATGGAATCACTGAAGAATCCAGACGTGTACCTAGTTCTTCCCCTTAGCGGATGGGAAACGCACTCAAGAGGGAATGAGAACCTTACACTCACATACCCTTAAACAATAGGAGGTGAGAAGTTGTGAGTAATAGTATCACAGAGATGTGCTGTGATTTCCAAGGTCTTTTTAGTTGTTTAGAACACTCAACACTGCTCCATAAGAAGTCTGTAGGAATATCAGTTTCAGGTCACCCTTCAAGTTTATTTTGCAACACAACGTTTTTTTTTTTTTTTTAAATCACTCCTAGCAACAGAAGTACTATTAAACTGTTGAATAAAGGTTGTTAGTTAGCTGAAAAGGATTTTTTTGCTTCAAAGTCCCAGAGAACAGAAACTTCTGCTGCTTCCTCCTAAGGTGAACACTAGTACCGTTTTCAGCACAAGATTTGGGGAATTCTGCATTTGGGTATGTTTTTGAAAATCAGTTCTGGACTCAAAAAGTACTAGGTTACAAGGTTGAAACGACCACCTCCCACCCCCGCCACACCCCTGTTTTACCTCCCACCCCCGCCATTGCCCTGTTTTCATTGTTAAGTGCATTTTGCGTTTGTCCTTTCTGGAATATTGTTTGTGGATAGTTTTCCCACAGTTTGAAAGGTGAGCTTTTGGTTTCTCTTTCTATATAAATGATGAGAAAATGTGATTTTTTTGGGGGGATCTTTGGAAAAGTACCTGAAGAATGAGTGAAATTCCTGTTCAACTCAATGGAGGACCTCATTTAGAACATAAACCTTGGTTTTTGGCGTCCAAATGGTTTTTCAGTAACCCTCTCCCCACGAAGTTATCAATCATTACCCACCCACAGGAAGCAGTCATGTCTTCCAAGGTAATCAGATTAAGAGACACACTCAATCCCATTTACTTTAGAAGTGAGTTTTCTTTTGCAAACTTTCAGAAACGAGACTCAAACACACATTTATCTAATTCTGTGGCTCTGTATGAAGAGTAGGAGGTCACATTGCTTCCTGGAGAGGCTACTCAAACCTACATTTTCTTTCTCCTTATTCCCTGGTGCTCCTCCTGCGGCAGGAAAATTGGGGAAGGTAAACTCACCTTGGGCTTTAGAATCCAGAGAGTAATAAAACAGGAAAATTGGTCCATCTAACAGAAGGTCCTTTAGTTTACCCCTGAGTCAAGTGGTTGTATAAAGGCATAACCCCCTTCTCTCCTGCTCTCACCCCATCTTCTCTCTGCCTTTTTACCCACCACCCCAGCTTTTTATGACCACTCTCCCCTCTACTCAGCGAAGGAAGAAGGCTGAGAGATGCCGTTTCCAGTGGGCTTCCTCTGCCTCCAGTCTGTGGGGCGGGGGATGGGAGGGAAGATTCAATGCCGTGCCTGGCCTGTTTGCTCTCTGCCTGCTTCCTGGTACCGGGGCAGGTGCCTGCAGCTGCGGGCAGGGGCGGGGTGGTTCACTGCACCTTCTGCACCCTGACCTCTGGCAGCGGAACCCGGTGGGTCCCACCACCAGGGAGACAAGGGTGGGCAGTGTCTGCAAACTCCCGTCTTAGCAGCAGGGCTCGGGCCTGGCACAACGGCCTGGATGATGTGACTTAGATCCTTTCCAGAGAGAAGATGCAGGGCTGGGGGGACCACAGTGCTCAGTACTGGGCTGAGTTGTTCGCACCTAGGATGTGGGAAACCTACACGGTCATCACCTGTCCAGTCCTCAGCTGACCCTTTGTCCTCTCAAGGACCATATTCTCATCTCCAAAGAATTAGGAAAAAGAGGGAAGTTTCTCCAGCCACAGTGTGTGCAAACCTGATTTCAGAGGTAAATAGTTACCATGTCTAGCAATCAATTCTTTGGGCTCATTTAACTGAAATTCGTGAGTTTAGGGAGGCCCTGGTTGGCAGAGGGTTTTGTCAGCGCCCCTGGCCTGCAATAGACCGAAACTCCAGATTCCTCCTATTGAGACCAGATATCTGGTGAAATTTATTGATGTTACTTTGGCAAACATTTTTTTAAAATACAGGTTTGCAAGTTAAAAGCTCACCGAGATCCTCCTCATGGGAGCTCGTCCCCCTCCCCACTCTGCCCCCTTATCTCACTCTGTTCCCTGGAGAGACAAAGGCCTTTGCTGATGCTTAAATGAAAACCAGAAAGAGCAACCTTATGCCATTTATTTCCCTGAGATTGAACAACAACAACAAAAAATACTATTTTCCTCCTTAGAAAACTGTTTTGGTTTAAAATAAAAACACTTCAAAATGTACTTTCCATTATATGCATATCCTCCATGAGAAAAAAAATAGTGATTTTCTCATCTTGTCCTGTCTGATAAGATCTGTACTAAAATATCTTTCAAAAAAAAAAAAAAAAAGAGGGGGAGGGGAAGAAAGGAAAAGGAGAAGAAACAGCCCTCGAGCAGCAGACCCTCCTTCTTCAATCCGGGCCAAGCGTCCCTGGGGGCCCCCTCGGTCCCTGACTTCATTCTGCTTGACTGGGGATCCCTGGGCCCGTTTTCTCCGGGAATTCGCCCTTGGACCCTGCCTTTGTCCCTGCTGTCTGACCTCTGCTGCTCTAAGTCCCAACAAGGTGATCCGGAAAAGCGCCGCTGGCTGCCTGGCGGGCGGGTCCTGACTCGCCTTTTCGCGTTCTGGGCGGCGGTTCTCGGCCCGGGACCACTGAGCGCTCGGCTTGGCTCCACCAATTTCTGGCGCGGGAGGGGATGGGGGCGCCGCGGACCCCGCAGCTCCGGGGCGCCCCCTATTCCCCGATTCCGGAGGCCGAGGGCGCCGGCATCTCTCCACCGCGCGCCCCGCCGAGCCCGCAGCCGGGATGGAGAGGCGGTGCCCACCGCCGGCGCCGCGCGCCAGGACCCGGGGAGCCCACCCCAGACCCCAAACCCTTCGCCGCCGCGGTGATTCCTACTAGGAGTGGGTGTCAGTGCCCATGGGAGACCTGCCTTACAAAGGGCTGAAAGCATGAGTGACCAAGGACCAAAAGGCAGCCGGTCAGCCTGGGCACAGTGGGTCTTTGTGCTCAGGGGCAGGGACGGCCCAGATGGCAGCAAGGCTGGACCCCGCGCTGCCGGGAGGGGGACTGTGGCCCCGGGGAGGCAGCCACGCAGGCCGCGCAGGGAGGTCTCGCCCCGGGATGCGCGCCTGCAAACCTCCCTCTCCGGGGAGGAGACACCTCCCTCTTCAGCCTTGCGTCAGAAGCCACTCGGTTTTCCTTTTGAGTGTTTGTCCGGGACGTGTGTACCGCTACCCTTCTTTGCGCGTGAAGGTGCTTCCCGGGGAACTGAGGGAGCCCAGCTCCAGCTTCCCCCCGCTCACTTCTCCTCCCGGCCGGGGAAGCGAGGAGCCGAGCCCAAGCCACCCGCGCTCTGCCCCGCCCGCCGCGCTGGCCGCTGCATTGAAAGGGCCTTCTCTCAAACTGCAGCTTCAGAGCAACCGGGCAGAGGCTCAAGGGGAAGGGACAAAAAGGGCCATTTCTGTCCCCCCCCCCCGCCCCCTCGGATGTATACAAAAGACTGTGCTCGGATTCTTAGGTCTGTGAAATGCTGTTTGAATGGAAACACAATACCGCCTCACAGGGCAGGCAGTGAAAGTGATTTCAGGCCGTGATAACTTAGGGTAATTCACTTTATTTTATAAACATCATTAACCCATCTCATGAGATGATGCAAAAATATTTAACTTTTTTTTTGCACTTTTCAAAAAGTGGATTCTGGATGCAGTCACATTTATTAGCAGGTGATTCAAAATTGTGCACCAGAAGGAAAACTGACTTAAAAAGAAGTTTCAGATTAAATATGCAGGGAGTTCCCATTTTCACTTTAGAAGTCTTACCAGCACAGTGTTTTCACATGGCCAAGATATTTATTCCTGTAGTAGAATGTAAAATTAGAATTGAAAAGAAAAGAAAATCTATATTCCAAGATGTTATTTATGTAAAATATATATTCAAAGGTATCAATCATCTATATTTCAACCACGTTTAAAAATTCTAAGTACTCCAGAATTGTAGATTATCCTCAAAGCAGAACTAAAGGTATTTTCATGATTGTAAAATAATGCGAATTAAATTTCTTTAGAAAGATCAAGTCTCATCTTTGAAGCACATCTTGTTCTATGATTTTGATGAAGCTACCAAAGCTTTCTTGACAAAATAGAAAGATTAATTTGGTTGTGGCAGTGTTTCTGTCTTTTTTTTTTTTTTTTTAGCAGATGGCTTTCTGTTAAGCTTAGCATCAAATGTGTAAAGCTTTTCTTTAAAAAAAATTGTGGTCTTAAATTGAGGTACATCGTGTGTATTTTTGAAGTTGTGATGGCTGTTTTTTGGTGATGGTGGGGTGTTTCTTTATAATTTTTAGATTTCTGTAAGTCTGTTGAATTTCACCATTCTTGCAGCTCTGAGCCAGTAAATCTGCGCTTGATCTGGGCCCAAACATATTTTGATTGTAAATAAAAAGTCTTCTTTTATGAGGATGTTCACTTCACAGCTTGAGCAGTGTAATTTTTATACAGGTCCCAGCAATCAATAAAAAAGCCACAGGAGGAATGATTTATCTTGTTGGTTACAGAGACTGTCACCGAGAGAAATTGTAAAAGATCAATTTACACAACCTGGTGTGAGAATGTTATTGATATAACACGGTTGATCAGTTTCTGGTTGTCTCTGCCCCGGCGCTGCGGAGGGAGCGCCTCCCGCCACAGGCCGGCTCGCCAAGGTCTTAATAGACTCCGGGCTCCATAAAACGGACCTGAGCCAATGGCCCCGGAGGTGGCCCGCCGGCGTGGGGCTCGCCCAGGGGACTGGGACTGGCTGTGCTCCCATCGCTTGGTTAAGCGGTGTCAGGCCCTCCTCCTCCTCCATCTCCTCCTTCCTCTCTCTCTCTCTCCCACTTTTCCCCTCCTACTGTGAGAACTGTTCACTTGGAGACTCCCTGTCTTAATTACAAAGAGCCCTTTTAACCATAGGTCACAGGACTTGGCTCCCCTGACAGGAAATAAGGAAACAAGCTACCATCCTGGAAAAGAAAAATTTCAAACTTCCACGTCTCAAATTAGTTAAATGAAGCTTATCAACGGTTGAGCCTTTGACAGTTGGCTAATGGCAGTTGGTACATTAACTATGTTTTAACCAGAGCTGCTTAGGATGTAAGAAAAAAAAAAAAAAAAAGCCTAGGCGTTTCCATTGAAAGGCAAAGTGCTGTGGCAGTGAAAAAAAAAAACAACAAACACTTCAACACATTTAATGTTGGTCTTCCTTGCTGTAAATATTACAATACAAATGGGTTCTAGGCTTTTATTAACACTTTAATTAAATAGTCTTACAAGCATTAACATTTTTTTAAAATGACACTGAAACCCCTTCTTTACATCTGAGTAAGTCTTTCTGTCTCTCTCTTCCTTTTCGTTCTACCTTCAAAATATCCTCTGCCCAGACTTTTCTATTAAATGTTCTACAGAAAATCTACCTAGTAAACACCTACTTCCAAGTCTGTGTGTGCTATTCTCAAATAGAGAGCTTTTTAAAATGAAGATAAACCTGAGTTGAATTGGCTTATTTTCTGATTTGCGTTTCTTTCATATTATTTCAGAAGATGGACCAGCAGATCCAGCAAAACAGAGAACAACAAAAACACCCACTCTGCTGAGTTCCTTATTCAAAAAACTAGCATAGTAAGGTGCGTGGGTCAAAAGCAACCAAGATTTGGAAAAAATACAGTAGTGTTTTTGCGTATTTAAAAATTTTTTTTTTATTGAAGTATTGTCAGTTTACACTATTGTGTCAATTTCTGGTGTACAGCATCACATTTCAGTCATACATGTACATACAAATATTCATTTTCATATTCTTTTTCATTATAGGTTACTGCAGGATATTGAATATAATTCCCTGTGCTAGACGGTAGAAATTTGTTTATCTATTTTATAAACAGTGGTTAGTATCTGCAAATCTCGAACTCTCAATTTATCCCTTCCCACCCCCTTCCCCCCCGTAACCGTAAGTTTGTTTTCTATGTCTGTGAGTCTGTTTCTGTTTTGTTTTCACGTATTTAATTTATTATTTGCACCAACATGTAATGTCAGGTATTTTTTTTTTTTTTTTTTGCTTTTTTGGGAAAGAAGTAATTAGGTTCATTTATTTATTTATTTCTATAATGGATGGGCTGGGGATTGAACCCAGGACCTCACACACACTAAGCACCAGCTCTACCACTGAGCTATCCCTCCCCCTCAACATGTGATGTCAGAATGACCATTATGACATGGCCTGAGTCACAGGAAATATAAGAGGATGAAGTCTGAGAAGACAAATTGTTACACACTCCAGCTTAGACTTGCCGCTGGGATTTTAGCCGTAGCCTCTCATGCTGCTTTGCTTTCTGGCAAGTTCCACACTTCCTGGTCTGTGTGTGTGCGTGTGTGTGCATGCATGTAATATATATACATATATTATGTTTGAAGTCTGTCTTTGCTTTTTTCACTTCTTTGGAATACACACACACGCACACACACACCCTTCGCTTGGAAGGAGAATGAATCCCATGCTTTCTGAACACCTATTTAAGAGGTAAGAAGCAACTAGTTCTACACCTGCTCTTCGATCAAATTTTAATTGCTAAATGCCCAATTAGTATTTATTTGCTTTTGTTTACAGAAAAGTGAATCCATGTGATTTTGCTTGCATATTCCTGTATATTAAGATTCCCTAATAGCTCTCCTTGTCTTTTCATTAGCTGGAATGAGTCCTCAGATCTCTTCCCACATTCATTATAAACTCGACACAAACAAAAGACTGCTCACAAAATACCCTTCCCTTCACTTGCAAACCCCCCCCGCCCCCCAGGCTCCTTCACGCCTCATAGATACTCCTGTCTCGGTATCAGTGAGGCCTGTAATCTGGCATCAGCCAACCTGGCCTCTTATTTCCTCCTCAGGACCATCACTGAGTCAGCGCCCACAGTGAGGCTGTAAGGAGGCCCCAGCTTGGTGGTGGGAGCACGGCTCCCCTCTGGATGAGACCAACAGTGCCCGATTTCTTCCCATCTGGAGAAGACGACCTTGCTTGAATCTTCAGCCCAAGTCCCTTGCTTTGTTTTGTGTCCTTTAAGGAAGTTCTGATCTCTGCCAAGCTGCGGATGGCCGCAGGCCCCGCGGTGGTCCAGCACTGACTGTTCTCCACCCTGGTCCTCCTCCCGCCTCCACCCCCCTAACCAGATCAGCCCTTCCCCTGCGGACATCCTACAGATCCAAGTTAAAATGCAATTTCCTGCCCTTGATAAGTAGACACGCTCCAGCCAGGACAAAACAGAACACTCTGATACAATTGTCTCGTGGCCGAGGGGGAGGCCAGCTCCCACCCTTCGTGCCTCCCTCATGGATGCCAAGCAGGAAATGCGATTTCTGATCTGTATTCCTGCAGTTTTCGCCAGACTCTCCAGAAGCATATTGACAGGGTCTGCACATGCAAATCATTCGGGGAGCTGAGGCCAAGATCTCAGTCGTGGGGCTGTTGTAGACAGTCCCACCCACCCTATTAATTTGAACATTTATAGATATTTATGATCTTGAATAGGCCAATAATCAGAAGAAGTCTAGTTCGACAGCTCCAAAAATGTATTTTCATATCAGACATAATTGTCTACCAGAGTGAGCCCTATGCTGGGAGGCTGTCAAACTACCTCCAAATGAGGCCTGACTTTTGCTAAATGGCTTTCCTAGGAGCTATCCAGCTGCATTCTCTCTCCTGAAGGCTCTCAGTTCTTATTCTGTGATCATTAACATTATTTGCTCCCCTCTGCTGTCCTTGGAAGACCTAGTACATACAGTAGAATGCCTGGAGGGGTGCTCAGTGATTAACCAACCAATGTGTTTCCTCCACATGCAGAGCCTCCCGGGCACCCCCACAGGACTTATAGAAGAAGGTAAAACATGGGCTCTCATCTGAACCCGTTTATACATGGGTTGGCCAGAAATTGTACTCAATGGTAAAGAGTCAACATGCAATTGGATTGAACTGACCAGACGTTTTCCAGGAGAGTGCGACATCAGGAGAGTTTAGAATTATCAGGAAAACTTTCCAAGGTAGAGATGACTTGGACTGAAGGAAGGAAGAGTGGAGAGGATTAGAGGTGAAGAAAGAGAAGAGATTGTGTGGAGGCAGCAATGAGCTCAGGGTCCATGTTCTGCTGGAGTCCGTATTGCCCACTGGGTAGTGACGGGAAGCAGGTGGGAGAGACAGGAGGCTAGATTATCAAGAGGCTTGATAGATAGATTAGGTGTTTTAATAAATGTCTAGCGATCGAGCACTTGAGCTTGGAGTCCAGGTGGTGTGATGTAAATCAGCAGGCCTGGGTAGGGGTCTGACTTAACAATAGAAATCTTTTCAAGATACTGCTGGGACACAGGAGGATTTGATGTCTGCTGGTGTGTGTGTGTGGAGGGTTGAGGCAGAAGAGGCAACAATGACAGTTATCCAGGTGAGAGGTGATGGGGACCTGAATTAGAATGACAGGAGGAATGAGGGAAAAAGGACGAGAAACTTCAGAGACGAAACGAGCCTGGTACTCACCAGGCGGTTAATACTGGATGGAAGACAGACGAACGTCATTGGACTAATATTGGAAGTAAAGAATGAATCCAAGATGGCACCAGATTCGGAGACTGGGATCACAGTGGGCACCAGTGGCAGGGACAGACTTCCTGACTTGGTTGGGGAACACATACAGTTTGGGGTATGTATTGGGAAGAAACTGTAACCATTTTAGGTAAAATATCCAAGAGGAAGTTAAACATCAACTAGACGTTGGTTGAAAGAGGAAGACAGAGGACACACACGTGGAGTCATATTTTATTTTAATTGATGAATTCGACAAGCCATGAATGTAGGCTGTATCTGTATGCATTCAGTGTGGGTTTGAGCAGGAATGGAATACATTTAGCTGCACCCATTTAACTTTTAATTATAAAAGTCATGGACGCAAATTAAAGAGATATAGAAATAGCATAAAAAGATAACATGTGTCATCAAAGTACGTGAAAATCTTTTTAGACTGAACCAGGTTCTTTATCCTACTTTTGAGAGTAAAGGACTCATTCTATTCTAGCATATATTTTTTGATAAACCGCAAAGATGTGTGTGCATAGAGAAACACGAAAAACACAGCCTCTCTTCCTGGCAAAACAAAGTGCGATATAATGCAAGCTCTCCACACTGAACTCATGTTTCACAACCAGGAGTTTGTGGACACAGGAAAAAATCTTTTGAGAAAAAAAAGGAGTTGTTGAGTGAGTGATTGATGTAATAAAAGCAGGACTCAGGGTCAAATGACCAGGCAACAAATTTCAAGACTGTAACTGGGCACCAGGGTCGTTGTCAAAGGCTGGCTTGTTTAGGGGACTGATGAAGATTTTTCTCAAATCGTACCTTTAATTTGATCTTGGCCAGAATGAGCTATAGAAAATAAAGAAAATAAACCCTGTCTGTGACAAACATTCCAAGGACAATGGTATTGTCAGCTCAATTATGAATTTATTTTCCGATCACATAGAGGATATTTTAATTTTAATTCACATTGACACCAGTCAAGACAGACGTAAGTAATGTTGGTTGAGTAAGACTGAGAAATAAGAAAAAATTAGTGACGAAATTTGACTTTGAAACCCTTTACAAAACATGTGCCTGGAGTTGGAAGTGCCCGTTTACTCCTTTCCGTAAGGTCTGGTCTGGTGTTGGGTGACAGAACTTTAAATCTTTTGTGAATTAATGCTGGGGAAACCGAGGTTCTGATAGGCATGCTCTACTGGAAAAAGTCCAAGAAGAAAGACACAAAGGAAAGAAAAATCTATTTGTGACACAGGCTGAGGGCTTCTTTAAAATTCTGACAGAGTGAAAGAAGACATTCCACTTGCTGAGAATGAATTGAAAGCACTTCCCTAGGAATAAACCTAGAACTTACCCTAAGTGTCAGAAAACTAGGTCACATGGGTCTCCTAAAAATCTTTGCAATCAAAACCCCAAATTATGTGAAACTCAAAGGATACTGATGTCTTCAAAGAGAAACAAATACATTTTGATTCATCAGTTTAATGGAACAAACTCTTCATGCTTCACAAGAATTTTAGGTAAACGGGGAATAGAAGGAAATGTCCCAAACAGAAGGAGGACCCATGAGAAACCAGCCCCAGGTTGTCAAAAAGCAGCTTCTTTAGAGTCAAGAACAAGACCAGAAACCCTCCAGCACTGCTAATCTGGGTGAGGCAACGAGACAGACACGATCAAAAAGAGAACAGCAAAAAGAGGAGAAAGTAATAGAAATATTAAATAGGGTTATTGTGTAGGGTGTGCTTTTATTTGGCTTGAACAGAAAGATCTGCTCACATTTAATTTATTTTCATCACGAGATTTCAGTGAGAGGTGGCACCAGTCCTTTCCTTTTTTATCGTGGGAAAATGTGCGTAATGTATGATGTCCCATTTAAGTCATGTTTACAGGTGAGGGGCACTGAAGACCCTCACATTGTACAGCGTCACTGCTATCCATCTCCAGAACCATGTTGTCTTTCCAAACTGAAGCTCTGTCCCCATTAAGCACTCACTCTCCACACCTCTCCCTGCACCCCCTGGAGGCAGGCTTCCACCCCCATCTCTGTGGATGTGACGGCCGTGGGTACTACAGATACGTGAACTCATACACTCTGTGTCCTTTTGTGTCTGCATTATTTCACTTAATGTTGCCAAGTTTCATCCAGGTTGTAGCTTGTGTCAGAATTTCCTTTTTTTTAAAAGACTGAATAATATCCCGCTGTATGCATAGAACACATATTGTCAGTCACTCACCTTTCAGCAGACACTTGGATGTTTCCACCTTTTGGCCCTTGTCAGTAATGTGGCTATGAATACACGGGTACCAGTATCTCTTTGAATCCCCGCTTTCAGTTCTTTTGGGCATATACCCAGCAGTGGGATCTCTGGATCGTTTGGTAATTCTATGTTTCATTTTTGGAGGAACCTCCATACTGTTTTCCCAGTGGCTGGACCAATTTACATCCCTACCAACAGTGCCCAAAGTTTCCAATTTCTCCACATCTTCTTCAAAGCTAATTTCCTGATTTTTTTGTTTTAGTTAGTTTGTTTTGTTTATGATCATAGCCATTCTAATCAGTGTGGGCACTGGTCCTTTAGAATCCTCTCTTCCACGTGAATTGGAGCACACATCATTTCATTTTAGCCGATTGGTTTGATTAAAATCTAAATACATGCCGAGGAAGCACAAACAACCCCAGATGATGAAGGCAAAGTGTGATTCTTTGCTTTCCTCCCCTGGAGAGTGGGTGTAACCATGCAACATTGCATCATCCTGTTTGTTTGCATTGAGGGATGAGCCCACAGACAAGGTTGTCCACTGCCTGGAAGGTACTAATGCACGAGACTCTCATGGTCTTGGCGCGTTTCACAGCTTCTTGGAGTAGCTCTTAAATCTCGGGGAGTGAAAACATCGATTTTATGGGTGGTCCCTTTGGTACTCGGCGAAAACTCCTTTGCTTAGACACTGAGACGTGTCCTCACCCTGATTTCTTCCCTCCACCTCTTCATACTTGGTTGAGAAACAAGAAAACGACTTCTTATTTAAGCATATTTTATCTTTGCGTTATCCAAAGCAATTCCCAATATTCTCTCCATCAAATGGCTTCAAAGTCAAGCTGAAGTATGAGCTTATTGTCAAAAGTCAGTGTATTTCATCACAAAAACAAGAAAACCTTTTCCATCTTTTGGGGCCCCGAAGTGTATCTTTACCCAGAAACCCTGAGAATCCAGACATGAGGACCAAGTTGAGTGCCTGGTACGTGTGGAATTAAATAAGTTGCCTGGAAGAGGGTGTGCTGGCCCATGAAACGGTGGAGAGGCGGCAGAGGGGAGGGATGGGGTCTGATGGGGAAGCCAAGACATTTGGGATGTGGGGTCCCCAGTGGGAGAGCTTTGAAAAACAGAATCGAAAGCCCCCGGGGAGGGATTTTTATAAGCAGTCCTACCTGCTTCTGATGTTGGAGTCAGGGTAAGGTTTTCCAGCAATGAAGACTTTCCCTTCTCTCTTGGGCGAGAAAGGGCAAGGTGGGTTCACAAGGAACGTAATAAAAGTTGGATACAACAAGCCGTCTCACAAGCCCGCAGTGCAATAAAGGAATCCGCATGCAGCTGAAGCTATGCTAGGTGTGCACGGCTGTAGAAACTTCATTTCCATGATCATTCTTAAGACACAACATTTATAAAGTTCTCATAAAAACCCACTTACTGGAGCCATGTAATTTAAGCACCTATCCTAGGTAAACGTAACAACAGAGACGGATTTTCTTACTTCAGTTTCTTCACCATAAAGAAAGGCTGTGGTTTTGGATATGTATTCATGATACTGACAATATAATAAATGTAAATCCTTTGTATCACTTGTAAATTTTTTTTTCAACATGGAAAGCCATGTTGGAGAACTTCCACCAAGCTATGTTTTTTCTCACAAAGGAGAAGTAGCCAATAAAAGTATTTAATAAGTGCATTTGAAAAAACGTTTAGGGAAATAGTTTATATAATACCTTGCCATTTCCTCTCTGAAACTTCAGAATTGCACTAAATATGGCAGATAAGACCTCCAGCTCTTATCTAAAAAGAAATGTCTTACATTAATAAGAAAGGCTGTTTCTCTGTCCTTTCATTTCAACAGCACAAACATCTAAACCTTCTTTCTAAAGAAAAGGGAGAAAGAAAAAGTTCGGGGCTGAGAGCTAGTCAGAAAGACCTACCAAAAATCTATCTTTCGCTTCCAATAGGTCTTAATGTTTAAAATCTCTGAAGTCTTCTTGTGTGTTATGAAAAGCTACAAATTTATCTTTTTCCATTTTCCCAAAGGAGGTTGACCCAAATCCAACAGCAGCAGTTGAAAAATTTCTCTAAGCGTTATCAAATGGCCCCAACAGAGCCCAGCTTAAAATTAAAAGCTCCCCTACCAGAGGGTATATATGTGACTTTAATAACTGGAATGTGTTTTTACTTTCCATTACAGAGGTCAAAAGGGTTCTAAACAAACCCAATTTATCAATTATTTAGAGTTGATTTCTTCTGAAGTGGTATTTCTGGGATATTATTTGGTGGATAAATTCAATGTTCTGGAGCCAACAGCAGCGTTTTATTCATAACAAATTTCCACTAAACTGAATTTGCTGGGGCAACTTAATTTCCACTATCGTGTTTGCACTGTAGAAATATCAACTGAGGTGTTACAGGGCCTAACTAGTGGGCTTTGCAAAGAAAAATTCCATATAAGCACGCATATTTCAGCACCTCCCCTGCTTTCTGTTTATTGCTTAAGAAATGAACTGACTTCTTTATCTGCTGGGATTAAATTTTTTTTTTATAGCTCTTGAAACATTCTTCAAAACCACAGAGACACCTTTAAAGTTAAAAACAATATCTTAAACTACGTTGGCACCCTAGTGGTCAAAGAAAATGAGATTGTTGTCAAGACTTTGATCACAGAGATTTTTTTTTTAAATGAGGGAGAGACGCATTTGCGTGCCCACGTTCGTGTGCCAACAGACACGTGTGTGCGTCTGTGCATGCGTGTGTGTGTACTTGGGGTAGGTCGGGGTCTCCCTGCAAAAATTCCCCTGGAATCTCGGTGGACCACTTGGTTGAGGGCTCTGTGTTAGAGAATTCAATAACAGTTTATAGAGCAACCGCGTTTGAGTCTTAACACAGCACAGAGCCCATGTAAATATTATGTTTATTATATACTAACTAAACATATATTGGGTTTCTGCCTAAAGCCTGCCATTTGGTGTATGCAGAAAACATTATAGAACAGTTCATAAATTCATTTGAAGCTGTGTTAAATGAAAGCAGCTATCCAGAAGCTGAAATTTTTTCATCTTTAAAATAGCAGCCTTCCCAGCTCGAAAGCGGGAGGTTTATTTATGCTGGTGAATGCAACACACCAAAGAAACCAAGGAGCAAGGCTGCATGTTCTGCCTTAATGAAAGCAAATTTTGTTACTGCGAAGACTGAGTTACAGTTTCCTTATCAATATGGGCCTTTATTGTATTGCTTATTATTATTATTATCATTATTTATTTTATTTTAATTTTTTTGGGCAAATTCAGGGAGAAGGGAAAAAAAAAGCTTTTCCTTCCCTGATGCTTATTAGCTTGCTCAAGATGGAAATAACAGCAATTAGGTTTTCCAGACGTCCACTGATAAAGATAAATGAGAAATGAAGACAGAAAGAGGGATGGGGGAAGCCGAGCACGCCATTCTACCTCTCCGGGAACTGGATGGCAGGGGTGGGGGCTTGGCCAGAGGCTGGACCACTCTCACTTCTGAATGGCTGGCTGGCATCCAGCTGGAACCCTCGGAGACCTCCAAAGGCTACCGGCCACCCTGTGCGGGCGTGGTCTGCAGAGGTGAGCCGTGGGTTCTTCGAATGTGAAGAGGGACAGAACTGGTACCTACGTGGAGGCTGACTGGGGGGCTCAGTTCTCACCTGTTCATTCCTGGAACTAGTTCATGGGAGGTTTGGCTGAAGCCAACTCCAAACATAACACTTGGAATTTTCACTCATTCACTGAATTGACAATTTCAGCCCTGCAGAAATAGAAGACCAGTGTTCTCTGTCATTGCTGCCATTTTTTATCACCACATCATCGAAGTGCTCATTAAAGTGCCTTTGAGTGGAAGCAAGGCTTGGAAGCGAATGCTGCTCGAAAAAGGTGTTGGGTTGTCCGGGTAACAGTCTTTGGAGGGCTGCCGGGGTTGGGGACGTTGTTATCAAACCAATAAACCAACATCTTTTGCCCCATGAGGGCAGGGCCTTCTGTCTGTTCGGTGCACTGACTTATCTCTAGCACCCAGGACAGTGGAGGCACATAGTAGGTGCTCAACTAAGAGCACACTGACTGAAGAGACTGATCAACTGTTTAAACAGTGACTTTGAACCTCAAACCTACAAGCATCGCTTTTCCCAGGCGTTCACCATTGCACCGCTAATTTAATGCTTATGGTTTGATGCCTTCAAGTAACTGATCCTTTACTCTTTGTTCATTAAAAGAAACTTCACTCTATGAAGGCAGATTCTATTTTGACCTTGTTTATGTAAAATAATCTCTTGAGAAGAGCAGGTATCATCAATTGCTGGCATATCAGGTCAATGGCTGATAAATTCTCCCTTGTGGAGAACCGACTGGTAACAAGGGGAAAACTCCCATTCTTTCTGGTTGCTAACTTTTTAAGAATTGCCATTTGCAACTACTCAGCTGTGCAACTCGGGGTCCCGTGGGGATGCTTGCTTATGACATTATAATAAGTGGGCTCAAAAAAAATATTTAGTACAACTTGCAGATCCCAGTATTTTTCCTTTTTTCACTGATGATCCTCCACACATCATGCAAATACTCGGATGGAATAAAATCCAACCTGAGAACCACAGACTTCAAGTCCTCAGTGAGATAATTAGTGAGTAAAGGATGCACCGTCTTGAGGCCAGAAGGCGTGTCCAGGGGCGGGGTCTTGAGGCGCTTAAGATGCCAGGTGAACTTGGGGCTCTTCCTTTCCCAATCTGAGGGTCGGCAGTGTCTACACAATCCAGATGTTTAAGTTTTGAGATGTGAACAGAGATGGTGAATGTACTGATTCTTTTTATCCTAGGCGGTTCTTGTGCCTGTGGTTGATGGTAGATGTGGGATGCGGCCGGACCAGTGCCTTGGAAATCTCAGGAGTAGGACGAGGTATTGGATCGACACCTGACTTTTTTGCTGCTTAGCAGGAAAAGCTACTTCTCAAACGAGGACGTCTTGGGAATGAGGACCTACCTTGGTTCCTGCTGGGCACGTGACTGCAGGGAAAGCAGAGAGAGACTCACACGATTCTGCCTGCCCCCCCGCCCAAACCTTGTCCACCAGGTCTGTCCTGGCGGGGAGCAGAGGTAGATTTGAATACTGTTACTATTCAGATAGCTGCAGCTTTAGTGCCGGCCTTGAGCGCTGGCAGCTCCGAGTTAAACCCTGCATCTCCTTGCTCTCACAGCCTGGGCTCCTCCTGTGGATGTGTCAGCCGTCCTCGGATAGAAGCACACAGGGGAGAACTGAGAACCGGAGGTTCCCCTACGTTCTCACCTGCTCGTTCCGTTCATAACCTACTTTCAGCCTTGATTCTAGATAAGGAGAAAATGGAGCCAGTAAGGCTTTGGCTAAACCAAGTCCTTTGCCAAGCAGGGGAAAAAAAAAATAAAACCATACATGGATCAATTTTTAAGAAACGTGACTGTAACAAGATTTGGTGCCAAGTGAAGACAAAATTGTGATGTCAGCGTTTGGAATGATGCTAATTATTTTATTATCACTCTTCATATAATTTCTGCTTATAGAGGAAATTTATTTTCCCTTAAGAATAGGGAAAAAAGTCAAAAATTTGTGCTTTAAAATTGTCTTTAGTTGTCTAATCAAGAATTAACCAATTAGCATACGTGGGTTCCAGCACAAATAACATATACGCCTCCCCAAGCCCCCATAAACACACACAACACACACACACACACACACACACACGCAGACACACACAGCTACCGTCGGGACCAACGTAGCAACACGCCATTAAATACCAAGAGGTTCACGGAAACACACAGAGCCCGTGAACGTGCAAAGTGCTGGCAGGTCAGCCTCTGTCAACGCGAGTTCTTACTCCTTATTTCTGTTCTCAGGTCCAGTTTACCCAACTGGTCTCCGATATCCGCAGCCCGGGAAGACACTCCCATTAATGGAGTCCTTATGCCTAATTCCCAGCCGTTTGTAAAAGTCGCTCAGTGAGTGCTTTGCTGTCTTCGGATTCCATTTTCTATTGATAAATATTGTACCCAGTTGTCATGATTCCCTTAACGAAGAGACAAGCAGATACTGGATTACTCCAAGAGCTTTTAGAGACAAGCTGATAACTTACAGGGAGAAGTGTTGATTTAATTTGCAACACAGACCCAGTAAGCCATTCTGTTTTCTGAGACTTAGATGGTGGAAATTGTAAGTACTTGTCTTTCTGCACAAATGTCAATCAAAAGCCCCTAAGTCATTCTGTTCTCCACATTCTTAAGGAAGATGGTAGAAGTTCTGAGATAGCGTAATTTTATCTTTCATTATTGCAGGCTTTTTATAAGTAACACTCTGGCTTGGATGCTATGGACTGAATGTTTGTATTCCCCCAGAATTCATATGTTGAAGCTTAATATCTAACGTGATGGCCTTCGGAAGTGGGGCCTTTGAGAGGTGACGGGGTCATGAACGTGGAGCCCTCAAGATGGGATTAGTGTCCCTATTGGGACAAAAGAGATGACTGCCCTCTCCACCATGAGGACACAGGGGGAACTTGGAGGTGAGTCCTCACCAGGGACTGAATCTGCCAGCACCTTGTTTCTGGACTCTTCTCAGGTTATTATCTCTTGTTTAGTTTGGTCCAAATTTAGCTTCAGACAGCCACTGGCACATTTTTTATTTTTGGTAAGTATTAGATATATCAGAGGCAATATAGTTCACTATTTTTTTAATGCCACTTGTGAGAAACGTAACTATCTCTTACCAGAATGTCCTAAAATTCCAAAATTATGTTCAGCAATAGATCTGATTGACCAACTGTTTAGAGGTGGTCTCCAAGCTGACCATCCAGTCACATTCATGTCTTTCTGCCCATTCAGATACACCTCATGTCCTGCCATCTCGGTGTTTTGCGTCTTGCTTTCAGCTCTGGCTTTTACGTTACCTTTTCCCAACAGTTTCACATTGTGTATTTCCACCAAAACAGAGGACTTCTTCCCTAAGTCCCCTCAGACTTACTAGTCTGATCACTATTTGGTTTTGGACATAATAAAAAGGGGAATTTTTGTGAGTGTAAAAAAAAAAAAAAATGGTGAGAACTCAGTGCCTGTGGTTGAAGTGCCCCTGTCTCTGGCATTTGGTTAGGGCAGCCCACACCCACTAAGACCCTGGCTAACCTTGGCTTGGGGTGGGGCCCCTTGACATAGGACCACAACCTACACACTCATCTAGGGCGGTCCTGAGGTCACTCTCATTTTGGGACCTCAAAAGGAGAGAATTCGCTTTGTCTTTTTTATTTGGAAAACGTTCTATTATGAGATTATCATGCTCTCGTTCACTGTCTGGTCCTGCGTGTCAGGTGCCGGGGACCTCTGTGTGTGGGGCGTGTCCACCACCCACTTCCGCTGCCAACCTCCCTGCCCCCAACTCCACACCTGCAGGAAGGAGCTGCAGTCTGTTGGCCTTACTGGAGAACACGATTTTTCCAGTGGGTCAGGCCACAGTGGGTTAAAAATTCAGCTTTGTGAATTTGCTTTTCTCCTGTGCTCTGTTCTTTCTGTCCTGCTGGCTGTGGACAGGGGATCAGGCTTCTGGTCTACCTTCCCCTTCCATTAACCCCACCCCCACTCCATCACACACACACACACACACACACACACCCCCCTGGCTCTGCCTTCTCCCTTCATCTCTTATCTGCTGCTCTACTTGGAGGCAGCTTAGACTGACAGATGGGCTTTGAGCCCTGTCACCACGCCAGCCTCACGGGGGAAGGGTTACTTTTATTTGCTGCTGCCACTCGAACATAACTGTCCCCCAGGGACTTTGCATGGAAGAGCTACTACGTTTTGAGCAGGATTCAGGTATTCTTGGGGTCCTTGGGCTAATTCTGTCCAAAACGCAGGGTAGGCTGTATCAGATTCTTCACCTCCGCTTCCCCTACTGGCCCTGAAAGGTGTTAGAATCTCTGTTTGACAGGTGAGGACGCTGGGGTCCCAGACTCACTCAAGCTTTGCTAAATGAGGAACTAGAAAACAAAGAAGTAAGCTAAACCAAAAAGATGATTTCAGGGCTTATCAGTGCCATAGAGGCACCACGGTGGGTGAGGGCAGAGTCAGTGATGGGGTAGGGCTGTTAGTTTGGGCTGTTGGGGAAGACTTAGAACACAGAAAAGGTCATCCTGGCTTGCAGTTGGATGGGTCTTGTGTTGAGGTCACATTGGACTGACTTAACTCTCAGCAGGGCAATTCGATCGATACATATTTTTAAAGGATTTGATCCGCCCACTGTCTAAGCTTTGTTTTGTGTTCACAAAAGCCTTCTCACCCATGCACACATATATTCTTGCGAGTTAACATGGAAGCCTACATTTTTCATGGCCTAAATAAATGCTAAAGGTCATGCTCTTAAACCAAGAGGTGGTTTTCCAAGATATCACAGCTTGGTATCAAGGGTCCATGTAGGATGCAACAGAAAAGGGTAAAAGGTTCAGCACTTGTGGTTTACGGAAATGCTCAGGGATAGAATGGTCCCAAGAGCTGTCTTGACATCATTTGCAGGTTTGCACACACGATTGCTGGTTCATGTGGTGCTTTTGTGCAAATCAGGAGTACACGTCTCTTTCTCCTGGGGTGACTTGGCTCCTTGCCCAATCGCATGGCTTGGCGAGCCAGGAGTGGGCTGTATTTCAGCTTATGCCCTGTCTCAATCAGATGCCCTTGAGCAGGGCAGGTGCGGTGTCTGAAAGTTTGTAACAATCCCTGAACTTTCAGGCAATAGTCATCAACCCTCACATTCCTGTGGTGCACCAAAGCGATGGCACAAATGCCGTCCAGTTAATTCCCCAAATCATCTCGAGTGGTGATGGAGCAAAGTTCCTTACTCTCATTTTATGGCTATGGAACCAAGGCACAGAGATGTTAAGTGACTTCTCCAAAGCCACACTGGTCCTACGTGGCTCTGGCCAGAAGCAGAGGCTGGTGACCCTCGGCCTTGTTCTCTCAGATGTATTTAGCTTCATCCAGGCCAAGGACATCTATTCGTTCAGTTCCTTCATCACTGGTCATTCAAAATTGCCCATTCTCGAGGGGAGGACTCTGCTTCATTCGCCTGTGTGTTTCTCAAACCTGTCATTGTCTCTGACATGTACCAAGTATGCAGTGAATGTTTGTTGACGAATGGCAGGAAGCATTGGTGGCTCTGGTTGTGTCGTTACAGATGTGTTCGGCTGAAACATTTGGCCACGAAGGACAAACTGAGATGCTTCTCCACCCTCTTCTGCGGCTAAAACTATGGGCGTGGTCAGCATCACTCTGGCCCCTCTGTTTCACTGCAAAAGCTGGTTCACAGCTAATTCGGTCAAAGCTACGTGGGAAAGGGGAGACGCCGGCAAAACTCACCTGCTACATAGAAAGACGCGGGTCTGAAAGTTGCTCGGACAGTAATGAATCTACACTTTCTGCCGCCTTTGGAAAAACTAATGTCACAGAAGGAATGGCATCCGAGAGCTTGGGCTCCTTGAGAGATGCTGTAGGATCACGGAGGTCTTCACCCTGTTTTCTGCCTGTTAGTTTCTGTGTCAAATCTGTCAGTCCCCTCAGAAAATGAAAAAAAAAAATCTTGGAGGGCTCAGAATAAACCAGCTCAGACCCCTTTCCCCACCCTGCCATGGGATGGGTCATTCTTAACATTCAGTTGGAATCTTTGAAAACCCCGCAAGGAGACTTGGCGTCCCCAGCATCACAGGTTCCCCATCGGAAGATGCTCCCAAGGTTATCGGTGAAGCTATTCATCAGCCAAAGTCAATGCTCATAAAAACGACTGGCCTTTCTGTGAATAACCCCCAGCCGGAATCAAGATCACAGCCAGGTTTATTCTCCATGGGTGTAGACATACGGGGAACCAGTGCACTGCTTTGACCAGCTCAGGACAGCATCATAACTGAACAGTCTGTAAGTGGCGCTGTGCGAAGGAACAGCTCTTCTGTTGGAATCTTTTCTTTCTCACAATTAAATGCCATTATGAGGGACTCTCCTCTATTTTATGTGTAATCAGGACTTATACAGCCCCCATATAAACACCATTCTTACTTGATCAGAGTTCACTGTGAGAAGCCACTACTGTATAGAAAGATGTCTGAAATTAAGAGTCTGGACCAGTCATTGGGATTTCCTCAACGGAAGGGAAACATGGCCGCCCGGCCAAGCAGACATACCTTTGCAATCGGGTGCGTTTCCTTCTGTGGCCTTGCTCGGGCTTATAAACCACTGGAATCAATTTCTTTTAAAAACACGTTTTTCAGAAACTTATTACGCACTTTAGAGATATATTATATACCTTCAGCCGCAAAAGAAGAAAAATTACAGGTGCAAAAGCAGCCCATTTTTCTAGCAGCTGAAAATGATGCTGTGTACTAGTCACCGGGGAACAGTAAAAATTACACTCCGACAGCAACAGGGCAGAAGCCCACAAAGGCACAGCCGGGCGAGTGGCACGGCCAGGGAGTGCGCTAATAAATCAAGATAATTCTCTGCCTGCCTTGAACTTAGACCCGGCTACAATTCACTGGTACAGCTGGAAAAAAAAAAAAAAAAAAAAAAGAAAAGAAAGGAAAAAAGTCTGTTCGTGGAATTCAGCGTTACTTGGGGGGATGTGATTAGTCACCGGGCAGATTGAGCCTCGATTGCATCTAAATGGTCCACTTTATGAACCATTTATCTTCTGCTCAGACCATTTTCATTACACCAAAACCTGATGCTGAGCCACCAGCTGTAAGATACAGCCTGGTGAAAATTAATAACCTTTCCCCCCCCTTCTGCAGGACTCCTGCATATGTGAGCAGGAGCATTTATCCCTGTTTTGTTGCCATTTGCATCCCAGCATCCCTGGCAGTGTTTCAATTTTCTCAAGTCTCTTAGCCTTTGCCCCCTGTTTCGCTTTTGCAACACAAACAATTCATCCTGTGCATTTAAAATTCTCTTAGCGCCCTGACATCACGCAATAGCCAAGAGCCGGAAGCAGTTTACACAGAAAGGGCTCTTATTAATTCCTCTGTCCCGCTTTCCTGCTAAAATATAGGGATCTTGAGATTACTGCTGGGTCCCTTAAAGACCATTTAGAGCTGTGCAATTTAAAAAAGGAGACCTTTATTAATACCTGCTCAGGCTACTGACTGCGGGGAGGGCAGCGGAGGGCTGGCTGTGATGGAAGACAGTCTCTCGCCGAGGCAGAGTCACGTGACCTGTAATTCATGGCAGCCTATTGAGCCTTGCCTGGCCACTGAGATATACGCTGATATGATTACAATAACATACAATGAAATTATGGAGTATTAATGGTGCTTAACCACTGTCAGGCATTAAGCAGAATTAACAGGAGTCCTTCCCGGAGCAGACATCGTTTTGATAGAGCTGATTACGGATTTGGTTACCCAAGCAAGCTCATTATCGTATTCATTGGGGTACAGTGAGCCCAGACTGTGTTGTTGGGGCGTATTTCCGCGTGGGGCCACGTGTTTGGTGAGGAGGAGCTGAGGTGCGCCGTCCAACTTCGTTTTCCTGGAGCAGGTTTTGTGGTGGCTCCTGTCTTCTTCTTTTTTTTTTTTCCCTCTCTTGAAGCATGCCGAAAAGACTTTGATCACTCCTTTTCTTTATCCATAACAAAGGCTAGCCTGTCACTCGATTGCTAATAAGTTTACAGAGAGATATTTTTTATTCCAGGGAGGGTTTGGTGACGTTTTATGAAATTCTTCAAAAGAGACTTGTTGTTGTTTTTTTTTTAAAAAAAATATTGTCAAGGTTAGGCCAAAGGCAGAGTGGTCAATTCAACTACATTTTCTGTTTGTGACTATATTATGCTTTGCAGGTTATTTTTTTTTTAAATGTAGGCCACGTGATGGCAGCTGGGCGAAAACTCACTACTTTTTCCCCCTTCAAAAAAATAAATATTCCTTTTCTACCATGGCTGAGCTTTGATAAGGAGATTCTTGCCTTTGGAGGGGCTGAGTTTGTTTCTTCTGCCAGACGGGATGCTCAGCAGGGAGGCTTTAGAGAAGGCTGTTGGAATGGAGCGTTTGGTGGTGGGACTCAAGACCCAAATGAGCCACTGAGCAGCACGAACGTGGACAACAAGGGTTCGGTTTCAGGGCTTCCTTTGTCTTCCCTCTGCATGGAGCCCACCCCAGCCGGCCAGGACCATGGTGTGACTGCCGGCTCGGCTCTGCTGGGCTCCCTGCTCCCTGCCCAGAGTTCTGGGCTGGTCTGGGAAGGTCGCTGCCAGATGGAACCCATGAGCTTGTCCATTCATGTTGTCTGGACGTGACCTCAGTTGACCATCTGGGTGTGTGCGGACCGTCCACTTGGCAGCTGCTGTCAACGGGCCATAGGCAGCCATGGACAGTTGCAGACTTTGGACGGCTCAAGGGCATGGACCAAATCCACTGGGGAGAGAAGTTTTCACAAGGATGGCTGGGGGCTCCAATGAACCTCCTCTCACTGGTCTCTTTTTTCACTAACTTCTGGCCCAAAGGGCAGAGTTGGCCCCAACTCAAAACCTTGGCCAAACAAACCATTGTCAAAACTATGATTAGTGTTAAAATTCCAAAGTGAGAGAGGAGCCCGGAGACGGCAGACATAGGAGTGACGTCGCTGGTGCTGCTCAGATGCCGCTCTTCAAGGGTTTGCGTCTGACTTTAAATTTAGAAGTAGAATGAGAGAAAGACAAGTTCTTGGCCTCCCAACAGAACGAACTAGCCAAGGCTGTCTCCAGTGAGAGAATGGAAATGACTATATTCTAAAAAAAAAAATAATCAGAGCATTGAATTGAGGATGTGATGAAAAGATTTGCTTTGATCTTGCTTTTTGGGTCCAAAGCTTTTCTTTAAGTCAAGTTGACAGAACATGAGGGGCACTTCCAAAGAATGTCTCTGTTTTGTGTTGCAAAATACGGCAACTGAGGAATAGCCTTCCAGGGGCTAATTTTTTTCCTCTTTTTCAGTATTGTATTTTATTAATTAAAAAATGTTATTGAAGTATAGTCAATTTACAACGTTGTGTTAGTTTCTGGTGCACAGAGTAGGGACTCAGTTATACATATGTATTCCTTTTCATAGTCTTTTTCATTACCTCAGGGGCTATTTTTATTAATATTTTATATTTTTACTCTAATGGTGCCTAAGCTTGACGTAGAATTTTTAAATCTATGCAATAGTAGTAAGATTAGAGTTTCCAGGAAATAGTGATTTTTCTGGTGATGACTTTCTCTGCCACCGTGGCCAACAGCAGATTTCTACCTGTGCCAGGAGCAATCAGCCAGGGGCAATTTCGGTGGCCAGAACCTCAGTGAGTACTGAGGTTTGACATGGAGTTAAGAAGAACTGAAGATACAGGAGAAGCAAATTTGAAAAAGTGAGCTGGAAATGGCTTCCCCTGTGGAATTTGTAGACAGCAAACACGGGGGCAGTGGGTGGGGGAAAGTCCGGTCTCCCTCCTTCCAGATGTGCTCACGTGTGCCGTCGGCCCTGCCTCTGGCCTCCTGTACACAGAGGAATGTGCCTCCAGCATAGTCCAAGGACAGGAGTGGGGACCTCATGGAAGGCAACCAGCATCCCCACAGCGGTGTGGCAGACTCAATATAGCAGCTGCAAGAAAAACAGAGTTCTTTGCCGGGGGGGAGTGGTGAAGATCACTTACAGGGAGCAGGATAGGAAGAATTTCTTGCTTCTGAAAAGACATAACTTTATCTCCTTCATCCAAGGGTTAAGATGAGGCTCTAGCAAATCATTGTGGCAGCTACATGCGTCAGTGTGAGAACTAGATCATTACAACTGTTCTTGGAAATGTGTGAGTCTGTGGTGACTCAGTGAGACTGTGAGTTACCCACAACCCACAGCTTTCCCACCACGGGCACCAACTCAGTCACTTGGTAAGCAAATGCCAAAGTTCACTGAGTGTTTGCTGCCCTTCGGGCCCAGCGCTATGTGCTGGAGATTCAGAAAGCAGGTAGAAACCGAGTTGTTGTCCCCCAGGCGATCAGTTCAGCAGGGAAGGGACCTCTGGAGCTGGGGTCACCACACAGCGTGGGAAGAGCTGCAGGAGAGGTGAGTAGGGGGCTGGAGGAGAATGTGGGGCCAACAGTGCATCAGGCAGGTAAGGGTGGGAGCGTCCACCAGAACAAAGTCACAGACAGAAGGACCAGCCTGTGTCCAGGCACAGTGGCTGGAGAGCAGCTGGTGCACGAGGCCTTCACCGCGATGCTCAGGGTCGGGGAGGGAAACGACCTTGGGGACCATGTCAGTTCACGGGGTGGTAGGAACCACGACCCAGCTCCACAAGAGGAGGGAAACCAGCAGACCTTTGTGTTAGAAAGCCCCTGGGAGCTGCGGCTTGGAAGACCCCATGTAGGACCAGGACAGCCCTGGCATTTCCTCACCTTGGCTGCTGCCAGACCCCTCAGACTCACGTCAAGACCCTTGTCCTTCAAAAATCATGCCATCAGCTCAGTGCCTCCACCCCTTCTCTTCCGTGTCCTTTCCCTCCTGTTCACTGAGGACTTCAACACCCCCCTCACAGCCTTCCTTTCCATCCTGGGGGATTTTAATAGTCATGCCATAAAATGTCCCTCCCATCCAGCTCTCAATACCTTGGCCTTCCTGAGTTCAACAGCTCATGCCAATGGCCATTCAGAGCTGGCTCTACCTCTGAAGTCTTAAGCCCCCATGGACCCTCTCTTCTCCTACTCTCTCCCTCACAGGCATCACAGTTGCCCTTTGAACCTTTCCCTCTTATCCGCACCAACTACTGGCCATGGTTTCATGTCCTTTCCAAATGAGCCTGAACTCCATGGCGTAATACTCGGGCCTCCCTCCTGGCAGCCCCTAAACTTGCTCTCTTCCCTGCCCCCCATGGCCTCTTCGGCCCCTTGGCTATTGTGAATAGCGCTACAATGAATATGAGAGTGCGTATGTCTCTTCAAGACTCTGATTTCAATTCTTGTGGATAAATACTCAGAAGTGGGAGTGCTGGATGGTAGTTCACTTTTTAATTTTTTTTTTGAGGAAACTTCATACTGTTTTCCATAGTGGCTGCCCCAATCTACATTCCCACCTGCAGTGCACAAGGGTTCCAATTCCTCCACATCTTCCCCAGCACGTGATGACAGCCATTCTGACTGGTAGGAGGTGGTACCTCAATGTGACTGTGTTTTGCATTTCCCTGGTGATTAATGATGTTTCTATACCTGTTGGCCATTTGTTTGTCTTTGGAGAAATAATCGAATCAAGTCTTTGGTCCATATTTCCATTGGGTTATTCGTTGTTAGTTTGCTTTTGTTTTTTGGCTACAGAGTCATAAAAATAACCTGTAGATAATTTAAAGCTTAGTCTCAGACAGTGCACATCACTCCCGTAATTTAAATTGAATACTTTCAAATTTTAAGTTTATTCTTTAATATAAAGAAAAGCAAAATGTTTGTGGCAGTTTGTTCATCCAAGCTTGAAGTGCCGAGCAGCATGTTGGATGTCAGGTGGGAGAAAACAAATTAAAAGTTTAGTGAAGGCCAGAGGCACAGGCCTCAAAGACTCATCCTCCAGGACATTTACTGAGAGGCCAGGACAGGTGTAAGTGTAAATACCCTCGCTGAAACCAATGCTTGATGTAGAATAGAGGTTATCAAAGGAGCACAGCGTATATTTTGCTTATTACACTGTGTGTTTCTTCATTAGGTTTATAACTGAGAGTCTCTCCTTGGAGATCACACCAGCATTTATTTCAAATCAATGCTGAAAATTAAATGGCAGTCCTCAAGGGGAAGGAAGCTCTTCCACAACCACCACTTGCTATTGGAGATCTTTCTTTCATGTTTCTGCTTAGTACTCAATCCAGGGTTTGAAATTAATTAAAAGATATCCTTTCTCTAATCTTTAGATAATTAGCTTCAAAGATTTTCTTCAAAATGTTGTAATAACTTTATCTTTTATGTGTAAATTCAGAACTGTTTCTAGCTGGACAATAATAATCAGCAGTAGTTCATAACTGAGGGAAAGGATTTTTTTTTTCAGTTATTTGAGTGGTTGGGGTTCAGTCATTGAGAACAAGCAGTATTATGAAGCAGTTTTTAGAGTTTTTGTACAAGGTTTTTGTAAAGGATGAGTAAACTCATGTAAACCCTTCAATATTGGATTTGGAAAGTACCACCTAAGTTTTAGCTTCTTATTTTGTGGATAGGGAAAATCCAATCCCAGATAAGATGTAAATGCCTTTAATTATGCAAACTATTGATATCAAATGAAAGCCTTTTATTAATGTCTTGACTATCTTCAAGAAGACAGAATAAGAAAATGGCTTTAAATTGCAATAAGAAAATTTCAGTTAGGCATAAGTTCAGCCCATGTAAGGCATTTTTTCTTAGAAAAGATGTGAAGGATGAAAGATGGGTGAAAGTTCTTTGACGCTTCCCTCACTGAGAGGCAGGGTCTAGTTTCCTTTCCCTTAATTCTAGTTTGGCCTGATTGATGAAAAAAAAAAAATGCAGTAGAAATGGCATCTCTGAACTTCAGAGGCTAAATCATAAGAAGCCTTGGGGTTTCTTCCAGGCTCTCTGAGAGCAATCTTTTTGGAGCATGAGTCTCCAAAAATGCAATTATCCTGAGGCCACCATGCTGTGAGGAAACCCAAGGTAGCCACGTAGAGAGGTTGTGTGATGGTGGAAGCTTCCAGAGGATCCAGCCACAGCTGTGAGCAGATGAAGACTCCCAAAGGGATCCTTTGTCTGAGTCAGCCTCCCTGGAACTGCAAAAGGTTATAATGAATTGACATTTCATGCTACCGAGTTTTGTGATGGTCTGTTGTGCAGCAACAGATACTTGGGACAGGAAGCATTTTTTTTTTTTAATGTATTGTGTCCTGTCTTTTTCTTTGCTTTATTTCAGTAATAGGAGCCATTTTCCCCCCATTCTTCTTTGTACTTGCTTATTGTATCTTTGTTCAGCCTTTTTAAAAACTGAAGTATAGTCATTTGCAGTGTGCCCATTTCTGGTGTACAGCACAACGTCCCAGTCATGCATATCCATACATATATTCATTTTCATATTGTTTTTCATGAAAGGTTATCCATTTTTAAAACTCAGAAAAAATGTCTTGGGGGAGGCTGGAAAAATATCCTTACTTGAAGATTATGAGTGGGTCCCAACATTTGACCAGAACAGGTAAAGCTGAACTCCTCTTACCTGGAGATGAAGCGTCAGTGACCTGAGGTGATGGCCATTTCTCCATCCTGCTTTTCTGCACTCTTTTTCTCTAAGCGCATTCACCTTCTGCCCTCAACCTCAGGTCATTAGTCCTTTTCATTTCCTTGAAAACCATTTTTGAGAAAAGCATGCTGTAGATGCAGTCACACTGAGTGAAATGGTTGTTTTGATGTCTACTGACTTGTTTGACCCAGGAAATAGTTACCCATTGCCTGCTGTGTGTTAATCACTGTGTGAATCATCGTGGGAGTACATCAAGAAGCAGGCTGGTCAGGGTTTCTGGCAGTCTCGTGGGGACTTAAAATCTGGGAGAGATAGACCACTAAATAGGTGATTGGATTTTGCTCAGGTCAAAGTCAAAAGCCAAATGAATACATGGGTAGCTGTGGAAATTTAGGCATTTGAGATTTGGATGCTAGAAATTTTATTTTAGAACAAGGCAACCTTCCTAAAACCTGAACATCTTGCCTCCTCCTAAGGCTGATTTTGCAGAAAGACTGCTGTCCTTCTCACAGTCCTTTCCGACCTGAGATGCCATGTTTCTGCTTCCAAAACCAGGTCTGTCATCCTCAAGGCAAGGGAGGCCAGGAGCCTTGGATCCATCCACCTCGTCCACTGTACTTGGCTCCTGGACTGTCACCAGTTCATCAAGATCTGTTTACCAGCTTCCCTGAGGCAGGGCCATGCTGGATCCAGAAAAAAAGAAAATAAAAAAATCTCATAACCTAGCAGGGGAGAGAGCAGAAAAAGCAAATAATTACAATACAGAGTAACAGAAGCCACAGTAAAATCAGATAGAAGTGCTGAGGAAACAGGTCTTCTGTAACAACTACGTAGGGTGGAAAAATGGCATTTACCTGTAAGGATCTGATCAGTGACATAGATGGCATCACACATCAGTGGGAAAAGCAAGGCTAATAACAGACAATTAGATATCTTTTGGGGGGAAAATTACATTACAGTCTCAACTCATATCATATCTTCAAATATATTCTAGGGGAATTAAGGAGAAAAACATAAAAAAGTCATAAAAATTTAAAAAATCTATAATGAACATCTAACTGAACTTTGAATGAATAAAGACTTAAAACCATGAAAAGGCACACAGAAGGAAACTATTAATCAATGTAACTACACAAAGATGGGAAAGATTGTATGGCAACGAAGATTTTAAGCATCACATCAACAAGAGAAAGGACAAAAACCACATGATCATCTCAATAGATGCAGGAAAAGCATTTGATAAAATTCAACACCTGTTTATGAGAAAAACTCTCACCAAAGTAGGTATAGAGGGAACATATGTCAACATAATAAAGGCTATAGATGACAAACCTACAGCCAGCATAGTACTCAATGGTGAAAAACTCAAAAGCTTCCCACTAACATCTGGGATAAGACAAGGCTGCCCACTGTCACCACTCCTATTGAACATAGTCTTGGAAGTTGTAGCCACAGCAATCAGACAAAAGAGAGAAATAAAAGGGATCCAAATTGGAAAAGAAGAGGTAAAAGTGTCACTATATGCCAAGGACATGTTACTATATACAGAAAACCCTAAAAGGTCCACACAAAAACTACTAGAGCTGATCGAAGAATTCAGCAAAGTAGCAGGTTACAAATTAATGTTCAAAAATCAGTGCCATTTCTTCACACTAATGGTGAATCAACAGAAAAAGAAAGTAAAGAAACAATCTCCTTTAAAATAGCACCCAAAGTAATAAAACACCTAGGAATAAATCTAACCAAGGAGGTGAAGGAATTATACACAGAAAACTATAAACCATTGATGAAGGAAATTAAGGAAGACTTTAAAAAATGGAAAGATATCCCATGCTCCTGGATTGGAAGAATCAATATTGTTAAAATGGTCACACTGACCAAGGCAATCTACAGATTTAATGCAATCCCTATCAAATTACCCAGGACATACTTCACAGAACTAGAACAAATCATAATAAAATTTATATGGAACCACAAAAGACCTAGAATTGCCAAAGCATTACTGAAGAGAAAGAAAGAAGCTGGAGGAATAACTCTCCCAGACTTCAGACAATACTATAGAGCTACAGTCATCAAGACAGCATGGTATTGGTACCAAAACAGACATATAGACCAATGGAACAGAATAGAGAGCCCAGAAATGAACCCACAAACTTTTGGTCAACTCATCTTCGACAAAGGAGGCAAGAATAGACAATGCAACAAAGACAGGCTCTTCAGCAAATGGTGTTGGGAAAACTGGACAGCAGCATGTAAAACAATGAAGCTAGAACACTCCCTTATACCATACACAAAAATCAACTCAAAATAGATCAAAGACTTAAACATAAGTCAAGATACAATAAGCCTCCTAGAAGAAAACAGATTTTAAGAAAAGACAACACACTGGAAAATATTTGTAATAAATATATAGGATAAAAATTTAGCACCTCTGTTATATGAAGACCCTATTCCAATCAGTAAGAAAACGAGACATTTCAGTAGCTAAATGGCCAAGGATCTGAAAGATAACTCATAAAAGAGAAATGTAAATAATAACATGTAAAGAAATGCTCAGTTTTGTTATAATCATGAGCTCATGGTCTTAACCACATGAAATTAGTAAGATTAAAGTCTTATGATACTTAATCCTTTCATGATTTCTCTTTGGTCAGATATACTGCCGGTGGCTGGACAAATCCACACCCTTTTCCTGGAAGGCAAATTTGCTATAAAGATAAAGATCCTTAAAAATACCATGCCGTTTGTCCTAGGACCTCCTCCTCCTCTGTGAATTAGCCCTAAGGAAAAGTTGGATGTGTTGACAAGGACGTCTGCACAAAAATGTTAATTGCAGCAGCAAAGAACATAAAATACTTGGGAACAATATCAATGCCTACAATGAAGAAGAATTTGGTCACTGGTGTGATGGGATATTATGCAGCTATTTAAAAATATGTTTTTAATATGTTCTTTTAGCAGAAGTCTCCCCTCAAATAAACCTCACTGGCTACAATACTGACCAATACAGATACACTCCTAGTGTCAGAGAAAATGGCTTTGCTAGAGTGTGTGACAAAAAAAGTAACATACAGAATAGTCCCCACAATGCGATCTAGTCTCTAAATAATTACAAAAAATAAGAAACAGCTAACTTTTTTCACTGATTGATGCATATATCAATGCATCACACTTATGCCTTTATATGCTAATGTGTGATGTATTCTTAAGTATTTCCAAATTAGTTTGCTTTACCTTAATCATTACAAAAATGCAAAATAAAATCATCATAGTCACAAATAATTTTTATGGAGGGCAAAATGCTTAGTGTACTCATTTATTTATTTATGAACCCCACATGTGTTGACTCTTGACCACCAATCAGAAATCGTTCCAGGTGCTTAGGGTACACCAGGCCAATGAGGGGCCATATTTCAGCAGCAGGAAACAGAAAAGCGACAGTAAACATATCAAATAAGGGAGTTAAACAGTATGTCGGGGGATGATGGGAGTGTTATGACGAAAAGAGAAAGCAAAGTTGAATAAGAGGAGATGAAAGTCAAAAAAGGCAGGGATGCTGGGGAACGTGGGGTGAGGGAGACAGGCGAGTGGAGGCACTAAATCAGGGGGCTGCCCTGGGCATCACTGGGATGGTGACAAATGAGCCAAGATTTGCAGATAGAAGTGAATCATGTAGAGGTCTGAGAGAAAGGACCATTCCAAGCAGAGAGCACAACCAGACCGGAAGTCCCAGGACAAGCGTGGCTTTGTAGGAAGAGCAGGGAGGCCAGAAGGCTGGAGCAGAACGACAGCCATGGTAAGTGCTTGGGTTTTTACTGCGAAGGAAAAGGGTTTTGAGCAGATGGACAACTTCTCGCTGGAAGTCGTCCTCTGGCAGCTGTGGGACTCTGGGCTGTGTGAGGACAGAAACAGAGGGCCTACCTGAGAGGCTGACACGGTCATCCGGTCAAGAGTGTGGTGGCTGTGACCAACACGGTAGCCACGGAAGTGAGAACAAATTGGGTTCTGGATACATTCTGAAGGCGAAGCCAGCAGAATTCCCGGTGGGTTGGATGTGGGCGTGAAGGAAAGAGAAGAGGCAAGGATGACTAAGGCTTGAGCAACCAGAAGGATGGAGTTGATCTCAGCTGGGCTGGGGGAGGCTGCAGGTGGGTGGGTCTCAATGTGCTCAAGAGAGAAAAGGCGAACTCTCTGCCCCTGATAAAGTCCAACATTAAGACACTGGGGAGGACAGGGAAGGAGGCAGTGGTGACCTGGAAAGAGCCGCCACGGCAGTAGGGGGAAACTCAGGAAAGCAAGTGTTCCCCAAAGACCAGGAAAGCATGTGCACCAAGGAGGGGAGAGTGATCCGCGGTGCTAACGCTGCTACATCAGGTGAGAGGAGGGCAGCTGCTGAGTGACCCTAGGGGACGGTCCCGAGAGCAGACGTGGAAGCCCTTTTCCCATCCCTTCGATTTTCTCAGGGAAGTGAGAAGCAGCGTCAAGGGCTGAGGGTGAGGATGGAGGAGGGACCTCCAGCGGCCGACTTCCTCCTCGTGTGTGCCACGGAGAGAACACTGTGTGAAAACTTTTCGTATCTTAATTCAATGGAGGTAATACTTCTTAGGGGTGGTGCTGGGGCCGGGCCACCATGTTTAAGTTGAAGGACATCCTACAGGAGGTGAGAGGCACGGACAAGTCTGCTGGTAGCTCCGTGGAAGCCGGAGAGGAAGTAAAGTTGAAAGTTAACAACCCCAGCCTCTCAGTTTAAACCTCGAGTGGTCACCCAAGGTGCCTGCCTCCCTTTGCATCTTGATGCAAACGTGCTCTAACCTGAGTGGTAAGATTCGTGTCTTCATTAAGAAAAATGGAATAGGTCTCCTTTATCACTAATCTGACTCAGAGGGCTGAATGAGATCAACTATTCGATACAAGTGAAACCCACCATTTTCTCGTCCTTAGTAAAGATGATAGGATTTTTACAGCACATTTGTTTAAACCAAATTTACTAATCCGATTCGACAGAAAGGAACTGTATAGAAGGTGGATACAATGGACCAGTGCCTCTCATATAGTTGGAGATGCTTGGATTTTCATGTCATATTAGTGACTTTCATGCTTTTTGTGCAGTTTTCTGATGGAATCAGTGCCATGTTCAGCACATGAACAGCTTTGCTGTATCACACCGTCTGACGGACTTTGGCAGGACACAGGCAGTCTCACACCTTTAAACGTGGTTTCAACGTGTTGTCAAGGGTTTTGTTTTCCTAATCGGAGGAGAAAGTCACTCCACAAAAGGCAATCACTTTGCGTTTCTTTCTACTTCAGCAGGATGGGTTGTTGGAGCATCCATGCCGTCCTGCCCTCCACCAGCCAGGAACCGTCAGCCACTTGGACCCTCCCACACTCCCTCACCTCACCTCTGACCGTCAGACCTGTGAGTTTGCAAGCTCGATGAACAGGATTGTGATGAAATCTTTGGTCTCTAAAAAGTGCAATTTTAAAACTTAAAGCTCATTTATCCAAATGGACAGGAAAACTGTACTTGCAGAATTCGATGGAATTGTTCAGTGATTGACCTCCTGTTGCGTGAGCATCAAGTCTATGCTCCCCAGTGTGGTCCACAGGGCATCCCCTGTGCTGGGCGTGGCTTATCACATGGCTGCTCTCTTGCGGTCCCTCTGCTCTGCCTCCTCCAACCACGTCTTCCCAAGTTATCTCAGCTCCCCCGAAGGTGTCAGGCCTTTTCACATCTGTGACTTTGCCATACTTTCAGAGTGGGCTCTTGGGGCTGGGGAGCCTCCTCAGTGCCTCCCCTTTGTCTGTCTAATGGTTTCCCATCTCTTCTGATCCTTGATCCCCACATGCCTTCCCACTCGATCTTTGCTATCCACCTAGGTCCCCCTCTCTGGAACCCCCACATTATAACTCTTACTGCACCAGATAATGACTATATCCCGGCATGTCTTCCTGCCGTCTAGATAGTGAGCTATCTGAAGGCAGACTCTATGCCTTTCATCTCTCCTTCCCTTTAAGTTACAACACAGTAAGTGTGTAATGAATAAATAAGCATATGGGCAGATGGCAAGGTCAGTAGGACTAAACTCTATCAGGCTGGACATTCCTTTGTCATTAATAGTAAGTCAACCTTGATCTGTGCATATTTGCTTAGGATGGTTTGTACTTTGTGTAGCTCTTTAGCTTATCTGTTTCTGTCTATCTGCCTATCCATCCGTCCAACCATCTATATTATCTATCTATCTATCTATCTATCTATCTATCTATCTATCTATCATCGATCATCTATCTATCCATCCATCCAAACATCCATCCATCTGTATTATCTGTCTGTCTGTCTATCTATCTATCATCTATCTATGCATAAATTGTGTGTCTCTATCTATGCATAAATTGTGTGTCAATCTGGTAGTTGTCTTGGCTTTTCTGCTGGTTGAAGATAAATGAAAACTTCCAAAATTTATAGAAATGATTCTGCAGCTGGGTCTCCCCGCTCTCTCCTCTCCTCACATCTTAGCAAGGCTATTCTAATTAATACTGATATTATTGGGCGCTGCTAAGGAAAGTACGGACAGGGAGTCCTTCTAAACAGATAAGGAGACTTTCACTCTGCACTGATGGTTCACTAGCTGCGTGATGAAAATGAAATGGTTTAGCTCATATTCAGTCCAAAGTAGCCTCCCCGTGGCTGGCTGGGCTTTTAAATTCTGTTGGATATCTGGAACAATGATGTGGCTACTGGGTACTCATACAAATGAGACCGGTACAGTGTTTAAGATCCTCTAAACAGATGGCAGTTCACCAAGTAATGTATGTTACATTAGTGAGTCTGTCACGATCTCCCGGATCGACTGTTTATTTGATTAGCTGTTCCAGGAGAGGCTGACTGGGGGAACTGTATGCACATAGAATGCATGTGTGTAGAGGCAAGACATGTCTTGAAATAGACGGAAAGATTCTAAAAGGTGACTAGCGTTGCATTTTAGATCAAGGTCCTGTCAGTATGCAAATCTGAAATTCTAATGGAAATCAAGGTGAATACATATTGGTTTCTGTATTTTGTTTTATGTACAATTTCCTTACTCTTTTGGCACATGCAGCTGTGCAGTGCTTAAGAATGCCTTTCTCAATCTTGTTTCTGAAACAGATTCTTTTTTTTTTTCCTCACCCTGAGCCACTCCTTGAAGCTTTTAAATATGTAAAACCAAAAGAGGTATCACAATGAAATAAAGCTGTCTAGCGTCTCCTGAAGCCGTCAAGAAGGGGAATCCAAAGAAATCAGAAACTGGGTTTTGATCTGGTGTTTCCTCCCTCAGGCAGACCGCCCTTCTTAGTATAAAGTCCCAGCCTGAGTGAATGATGGAATATTTGTCTGCAGTAATTTCTGGTGTCTTACACGACAGCCTAGCTTAGAATGCTTGGGTTTTTTTTTTATAGTTCCTGGGACTTGTCCCTGTGCTGAAACAACACGTCACTCTCCTTGGACAGCCTGTAATGTGATAGCACAACTTCGGAGCCGGTCACCTCGTCGCCCGGTGATACTCAGACGCTCAGCTTCGTGTCGCCTGTTCAGTCTGTGTGTCCCGCTTGCATTTGGACACAGCAAGGCGGGAAGGGAGGGAAGCTCTGTGAAATGTAACAATCCACGTGTTTACTAATGCGTTCTGAGCTGCATTTGGGTGTGCAGAGTAGAAGGAATGTTTTGTTCTATCAAACAAAAGTTCCAACTTCAAAAATGTGCAAGTTGAGAGAGGAATCGGGTCTGTATCAAGTTACGGTATTAACAGTATATTTTCATTAGGTTTTCAAAGTGCTTTCATGTCATCTGAAGCATTCCTCACAGTTTACCTGTGTGTGGGGTAATGTTATTTCTACTTTAAAGATGGGGAAACAGGCTTCCAGAAGATAAATGACTTGTTTAAGACTACACAGTCACTAAGAATGAAAAATCAGAATTCAGACATGGGGCCTTCTGATTCCATATCAACAGTTCTCTGCTGAATGTGTAACACATACCATGAAAACACAAACATTAGGCTAGACACACAGCTCATTCTGCATGATGAAGGTGGCAGCTTTAAACCTGAAGGCCCCCAGGGAGCTAGACATCCGGTTCCTTGTACCCAGTTTGGGTTCCTCCCCCTGAGAGTCTGGACTGCCCTATGTCACTGCTTGGAGGAGGCGGAGTGATGCTGCGGGACTTTCGCCCTGAGGGCCTGGGAAAACCTGCAGCTTCCGCGCCAGTGTCCTGGAACCCTCGCTCTGGAGTAAGCCAGCCCCCAGGAAGGAAGTGTGAGCGTGCTGAGGTGACCAGGTTAGGGGGAAGCCCAGCCAGTCAAGAGGCCACATGCAGAGAGAGAGCCCGCTGCCGCCGTGGCTCCAGCATCCCAGCCCAAGTGTTAGAACTGGATGTGAAGGAGCCTCTAGAAAACCCAGCCTTTGCCACCACGTGGCGGCAACCACGTGGGACAGGCTCTGAGCACAAGGCTTCATCTGAGCCAAGAAACCACGAGAGACAACAGTAAGTTGTTTGAAGTCGTGAAGTTGTGGGTGGTTTGAGAGGCAGTAATGGGTAGCCGGAAATGAAAATGCCATTAGATTTCTTTTCTTTCTATTTTTAAACAAACAAATAAGCAAACATCAAAACTTGCATGATCACTTTCCTGGGTTATATATATATATTTTTTAACCACTTTTCATCCATGGAAGACAAGTCATCTGAACAACTTCGGAGCACGTGGAAAACTTATAATTCCAAGTCACGGTTTTCAGAATATCAACGTGGGGTCCCACTTCTCTTTCTGACTTTTTTTTTTCATTTCTTTCAAGTGTTTCCATAATTTCTCATGAAAGCATTTTAATGTACTTGCTTTAAAATCATTGGCAGGTAACTCTGACATCTCTGCTGTCTTCTTTTTGGCATCTTTTGGTGGCCTTTTCTCATGCACGTGAGATCTACCTTGTTTTTGCTTCATGTTATGTTATGAGACTGTGGAGCGTATTGAAGCCTTCTGCTAGAGCCGGTGTCCTCTGAAGCTGCTCCGGTAAGGGGAAGTGGGGGTGTGGTGTTTGGCCTTGTTACCTCCAGGTGTTACTGCTGGGCAGGGCTGGGAGCTCTTGCTTCCTCGTGGCCTCTCTCCTGACACTGCTGTGGCCATGGCCTCCTTATTGCCAGGTGACAGTGCCAGTCCGGACTGTGCATGAGGCCTTCCCCAGGAGGGCAGGGGAGAGGGGTCTCGCCACTACCAGGTGAGGGTAGACGATCAGGTCCCCTGTGGTCCCCACGGACACTGCAGGGAGGGGTACTTTGTCACGCGCTGCTGGGCTTGAAAGTCCCCAGGTCCCCATTGGCCTTCTTTGTGCCACTTTTGCAGAATCTTTGGGGTTTTTATTATAATCTGATAAGGGGTGGAAGCCTTGGCCCTCCCACTCAGCATTTGCTGATGTGGGCAGGTCCAGGGACTCAAGTTCCTTTTATGATGTTTGCCCGGAGTAGAGTAGAGGAGTTATTGTCTAAAAATATTCTGTCTTGCTTGTATTTACTTTTCCTGGTCACTTCCTGGTGGCTCCTTGTCTGTTCTGTATCCATCGGGTTTTCCATGTTGGCAGCTTCTTCAGCTGCAGGGGTAGCGTGTACACGGCAGAAAGCGAATCTGGGGATCTCACCGTCGCATCTTTCCTCAGGTCCGAAGGTCCTTTGTTCTTGTCTCCACCTTCCGTCTGCTTCTGTCTGTTTCACATATAATTTCCAGGCTTTTAAGTTTTACTTAACAGGAAAAATAGGAGCACGTCTCTCCACTTACCTTTTTAGAAGCAAAAGTCCCATCAGCACTTTTTTTTTTTTTTTTTTTTTTAAAAAAGCATTTCCAGGTACAACCAAGTTTGAACCTTGTTACGAGAACCAGCGGCTGCTTTCATGGACAGATTTAGTGTCAACAAAATTCAAAGCCCTCTCCTACTGTTGTTACTAGAACCAGCACGTTAGGCAGGTTCCTTTTTCACAGTAGCCCCCTTTGGGGACCCAGTCATGTCCCTCCCGTGTGCTTGTGACTCTGGTGTGCTGTTGCCAAGTTCCACCTGCCAGCGTTTGCATCTCCGCCTGCACGCTTTCTCCCTGTCATGGTGGCTTCCCAGCCCAGAGGGCCAGCGAACAGCCCTCAACAAACAACAGGCTGGAATGGGTATCTAAACACCCCATCTTCTTCACCCCTCTGTTGAAATAACTCTGAGGTCCTTCATTTCCCAGAGTTTTCCTAGTGAATTAAGCTTCATTTGCCGCCACGGGGGTCGGTTTGTTATTGAGCACTTTGTTGGCTGCCTTCCCTTCTCTGCCTCATTGCCGCATTCCCCAGCCCCCGTGCATCGCAGCGCCCCAGGAAACATCGTGACCTTGCATCCTTGCCTCGGGGTCTGCTTTCCAACCTCCTGCTGCACTCCTTACTCTTGTCCCCCCAACTAGGCTCATGCCGTACTCTGAGCAGTTCATACCGCTGGCTTCTGTTTTTGCAGAAACGATGTGAAGTCTTTCTCTTTCAAATGCACACAGAGATGTCACGGATCCAAGCTAAGGTTAGAATGTCTGACTCCTGGCTTCTCTGCTAATTTGCTATGTTACTGTGGGGACGACCCTTAGCTTTTCTGAGCCTCCGTTTCCTCATTTTCAAAATAGGGATAATAATACCTGTATCTTGGTTGGAGAGGTTTCAATGAGATAATGGGTTTACAGCACGAGACAACGTGCCCGGCACATAATGACTGTTCTACGGTATGATCCACGGTCATTATCAGTGTGCATGCTCATTTCTACTTCTCCTTTTAACCTTTTCCCATCTTTCTCAGCATCCTTCATGGCTCTGCTTCCAGAGGATCCCATCCTTGGTCCTCTCCTCATCTCACCTTAAATGCTTTCACAGTCGGTCCTCATCTGACCCCCAAAGCCTCTCTTCCTGTTGCCCTAAGCACTCCAAGTTCTGTTTCTCCACCTTCCCTCTTCTTTCCTGGTCTCTAAACTCACGTTTCCAACTTTCACTGTAAGTTCAAACTCTGTGTGTACAAAAAAAAAAAAAAAAAAAGACTTTGCTGCACCACCAAATCAAAATGTATTTTCTTCCAATTATTTACCTGTTCCTACTTTGGTTAAAGTCACTATCCATTAACTAGGCGCCCAACCTAGAAATCTTGAAGTTAACTGCAGTTTCTTCTTTCTTTATGTTTTTCATAACTGATCAGCCACCAAATTCTGTGCCTTCCATTTTCTAAGTCAGGGTTTTCAAACTGAGGGTTGCCACCTGTTAGTGCGGTCAACGCCGTCTGACTGGTCCACTCTAATGTTGTGAGTTCGTGCTAGTTGCCACCTTTTTACAGCTACCTTCCCACAGCTGCCAGTGCTGAATGTCTTATGGTCGTAGGAAATATCACTTTTTAAACCCTTACATATATATTTTAAAGAAAGAATCCTATAACCTCTAAGAAGAAAGAAGAAGAGAGATCCAAGGAGAATCTACCAATAGAGATTTTTAGAAACTAGGAGAATAAGAACAAACATCCTTTATTGAAGGATAATGTGAGATATATATATATATAAAATATATATAACTATATATATATATAATGTGAGATATATAATATATATAACTATAATGTGAGATATATGTGTGTGTGTATATGTATATGTATGTGTGTGTGTATATATATATGTGTGTGTGTGTATATATATATATATATTTGGTCTTTGTCTGTGATTCCTGACACAGAGCTCTTAAAACTCTTGGAACTTGGACTCTCTTGAATGGTAAGAAGGGCGTTTGTAAGCTATTGAGATGACTCATGTCTGGGAGCCCCTAGGTGGCTTCAGGAATGGGGGGCTGGTAAAACACCAAGCCATGATGAGGGGATTAGAACTTTCAGCTCTACTCCCACCTTCTGTGGAGGGGAGTGAAGGTGGAGTGATTGAATCAATCATGCTTACATCACAAAACCCCCTGAACGATGGAGCTTGGTGGTCTCCGGGTTGGTGGGCGCACTGAGGTCCAGAGAGGACAGCGCGTCAGGAGAGGGCATGGAAGTCCTGCCCCCACCCCATCCCACCCACACTTTGACTTATGTATCTCTTCCATGTGGATGTTTTTGAGTTGAATCCTTTATAATAAACCATTAATAGTAAAACAAAATGCTTTCCTGGGTTCTGAGAGTTGTTCCAGCAAATTGCGGAGCCTGAGGAGGGGGTAGTGGGACCCCTTAGATTTATAGCCAGTCAGTCAGAAGTGTGGGTGATTGTGACTGGCTTCTGGAATGGGTGCAGTCTTGTGGGACTGAGCTGTTAACCCATGAAGTCTGCATCAACCCAGGACATCTGAATAGTTAGTGTTACCACTAACACCCCGTTAGTATCAGAGAATTGGTGTGGAAAAGGGACAGGTATTTGGTGTCTGAAACCCCCCCCCCACGCATCTGGTGTCAGAAGTGGATTCCGGAAAAAGACATCACAGATGAGCAATCAGACTGTCTGTAAATACATTCTGAAACCTTAGAGAAAAAGATAATCAGACTCTACAAGAGACAGTTGAAGGGAATATTTTTTGGGAAAAAAAAGAAAGATTATTCCAATAAACAGAGGTAAAATTTGGATAATAATAGCAATTTAAAAATAATAGGTCTTGTAAAATAGGAAATAAAAGATGAGAGAATAGGAAAACACTGAAACAAAAAGTAATTTTATTGAGACAAAGAAAATATTTTGGAAATTTCTGCCATAGCAGGATGTAGAAAAGATAAGGAAATTGATATTGCAGAAAATTGATCAGTTTTATGGAAGTTGGATTTGAGACAATCCCTCAGGATACAGAGGTAAAGAACAAGTATGTGAAAATAATAAATATGTTACATGTGAAGGCAAAGTAATGAAGAGACAATTTACGTACAAAAAGGGTGGTCAAGAAATGAAACAACACACAGAAGAACTGGGAGGGAAACACTATCTGAAGTTATAATTGGAAAATAAGTGTCAAATTTTTTTCTTAGCTGACATTTTTCCATCAAATGAAACAATACACAGAATCCTAAAAAGGAATCAAAAGATAAAAATGGAACCATAATGATGGAAAAAAGCAATGGGGGTTTAGAGGACCTGCAAATCCTCCTGGTCCTTTGGTCCCTGTGATGGAAGAGGTTCACTAAACACCGAACAGACACTCATACTTAGACATATTTTGCTGAAACAACTGCATTTTAAAGCCATAGAAATCATTCAAGCAGGGAGAACCATGAAATATGATAAAAAGAGGTTTGAAAAAATACGGATAGTCTCAGTCTAGCCATAGTGTTCTCCGCACATGAGATGCCAGAAAACATTTGAGAAAAAAGTGATGTGACTTCTAAATTCAATGCCAATCAGACTGTGTTTATGTGGGAAAGAAACAGAAGGACGTTCCCAGATGTGGAAGGAACCTTGGAGGAAATTTATCAACCACGTTTCATTTCTGAAAATATTATTTAAAAATATAATAAAGTCAACTGGGACATTAAACGTATAATACATTTTGAAACTCGTGAATTAGGAAGCTACAGTGTAAAAGAGCCTACAGTGAGCATAATACGATTTAAACAGATCGATACATACCACATTGTAATTTCAGGGACAGGAAAAATACAGATGTTATGAAGCCTAAAAGAAGAAAGATGTAAGAATAGAATCATAATAAACCTGGACAAAAATCTCAGAGAAAAAGAACATGTGAAGGGAGCTGGGGGAGGTGGGAAGCCCACTGGCGACGTCAGCGGAGCTCCGTTTATTTTTGTAGAGGACGATCTTAGACACAGAGATGGATTTTTAAATTTTAAAGTGTCAATGACTAAAGATAGGATGCATAAATCCAAAATTATAAGAGGCACAAAAATATCAAGAAAGCATAAAAAACTAAGAACACAAAATACGATGTAATAGGCATAGACTGAAAAGCCAATCTGTCATGGTTCTAATACAACTGGGAAAACACACATTTTAATAAAAATAAAGTCTTGATGAAAGGTTAAAAATCTAACTATATGTTGCTTATAAGAGTTATACCCTCATTGTGCTATACACCAGAAATTGACACATTGTAATTGACTGTACTTAAATTAAAAAAAAAAAAAGAGTTATACCTAAAACAAAGTAACAAAAGAAAGTTGGAGGTTAAAGATGGCCACAGATATGCCAAAAATGTGCATCCATTATGAGGCAAAATATGATAATCTAGATACTACCTAAAAAGAAATAGTAACTATTCACAACCTTTGTTGGTAAAATAACAGCCCTGAAATATAGGCAGAAAAATTATCAACAATTGAAAGAGAAAAAGAGAAATACTATAATGGAGGAGAATTTTGGTACAGTTATTTTTCTATCTTTTCTACACAACGGCCCTATAAAAGAAATATCAAATGTAAATTAAAAAAAAAACAAAAATAAGTCCAAGTGAAAAATGAGTTTTAAAAGATAATAGTACAGCTAATTATCTCTGATAACTGTGCAATAAAACTTGTAATTAAAAATGAAATGATAAAAACTATTCTCTTCAGTTTCTTACAGCCTTCAGAGGAATAAAATCAAATTTGAGTGTATAAAATAACGATGGCAGCATTATTAAGTATCAGTTTTTACCAGACATCGTCAAAATATTATTCAGGTGAAAATTCATGGTTTTTGCTACCTTCCGGTAAATAAAAATGTGAAGGTATATAAATAAATAAATGATAAAAATTTTACAAAGAAGTTAGTTAGAAAGCTCAGTGGAATAAAACAGAATGGAAAAACGGACTCAATGACCGGCTATTTGGAATAAACAACACATAACATGAGCTACAGGAAATTAAGGAGCTACAGGGGAGCACTTGTGCAACTCTGTATGAATATATTACCAATACTGTACAGAGTAGCTGTTTTATCAGGCTTCCAGATATAAAAAATATTCAATAAGAAGTAGAAGCATTAAATAGAGCAGTAACCATGGGGGAAAATGTAAAAAACTTGCGCTCGGCCCAAAGAGATCTTGTTAAACCTTCAAGGGACAATCATTTCCCAACTTACGTAAATTGTCGTGTAGAACAGACATGAAGCAAGTGTTATTCATTCTTTGTATCAAGGCAGCATGACCTTTTTATCAAACCTTGCCAAAAATTAAACAAAAACGAGAAAACCTTAGCCCATATCACTTTTGAGTATAAATACAAAATTCCTAAATAAACTATTACTAGAATGAATTCAGCGGTATTTTAAAATTTTATCCACACTGACCAATTCAAGTATTTTCCAGAAACCTGCAAGTGTCTTCACATATACTAGTATAAGGGTTCATTCTTTCTACAGAAAAAAAAAGAAGCATTATCCGATAGGATCCAGGGAGTCACTACACAAAGTTTAACATCTGTTCTTGATTACAACAAATTGTAGAAAAGTGGACACAGAGTATCTCAAACCATGAAACAGCATTACGTTCTGGGGTGAAATAGTGAAAGTATTTCTTCAAATGCAGGAGAAGGCAAGGATGCCCACCACTCCCGTTGATTTTCAGAAGGCATCAGTCAACGCAATTAGACACGAAATCAAAACATGTTGTGTAAACACCGAGACAGGAGAGAGGAAATTATTATTTGTGGGCGATGAGATTATGGATTGGTAAAATAAAACCAGGTCAACTGAACAGTTATCAGGAATAGTAAGAAATTTTGGCAGATAAGAAAATAAAAATAAAATGGGATAACTTTCTCCTAGAATTATAGTAAGTGTTAAAAATGGTATGATAATCTCATAAATATTACCACGCTTGGAAAGAAAAGGAGTTGGCTGATAGGAAAGACTAAAACTCTACTGAGTGCCATGATAAAAAAAAAAGCCTGCAGAAATGTAAAAAATTGCAGTGTTCTGTGATGGGAAGGCTCAGTGGTAATAAAAAAAAAAAAATGAACTTCTTCCAAAGTGAAGAAAAAAAAATTAATAAAATCTCAGTCAGAATTTAGAACTCACCATTATTCTAAATAATCCACTAGTAAGATTAAACACTCCAGAATGCAAGGGTAATTTGGAAAATGGAAGTGAGGAAAGATTTGCTTTATCAGATACTAACGTGAAGCAGGGACTAAAGCTGAAGACAGCTTGGCCCTGGTACAGGAATAGTCAGATTACTGGGGTAAAATGTTAAAAGAAACGATGGATGGATGTGTAATTTTGGAGTGGGAGGGAAAGCCTGTCGTAGTATCGCACTGGAAGCAGGCGGCATGAAGGGAAATACAACACACTTACCATATTGTAATAAACACAAATTAAGCAACCCCCACTTCCAGTTTCCATAGCATAATAACAAATTAAAAATTAAAAAAAAATGGTTAGAAGGCAAACACAAAATTGAAGAATATTTTTGTAAATAAATAATAAGAGTTTACATGTTTAACATATAAAAGAGCTTTTCTATATCAATTAAAAAAAAAAGGTGAACACCCCAACAGACACGTGGAATAAAAATCACAAAGAATCCACCAGAGAAAAATACACGTGAAAAGGTGAGGAGAGCAGAAGCTTGGGATTAGCAGACACACACTACTGTATATAAAGTAGATAAACAGCAAGGTCCCACTGTACGGCACAGGGAGCTCTATGCAATAGCTTGTAATGAGCTATGATGGAAAAGAATCTGAAAAAAAATATGTTTGCATATGGATAACTGAATCGCTTTGCTGTACACCTGAAACTAACATTGTCAATTGGCTACACTTCAATACAAAATAAGAATTAATAAATACATTTCAAACTGAAGATATCAATGAACTGCAAAAAGAAACAACGTGATTCAACTTATCACAGATATAAAAGAATGAGAATAATCAGCATTTTCCATGTCTGGGGAAAAAAGAGTCTCTCCTAAATGTGAGGACAATTAATCGGTATAAGCTTTTAGCAGTAACTGGATGTAAATGTGCGTGTGTGTGTGTGTGTGTGTGCGTGTGTGTACATACAGTAAGCACTCTAAAAATGTAATTTTTGAATCCAGTAATTTTATCTGTAAGACTTTTTTCCTAAGGCAAAAAATTTAAACAAACTAGATAACTAGTTTCTTCAGAATACTAAGGACATTTATCTCTATGTCCATATTTTTTTAAACATTTCAGACAAATTTATTTTCAGTCATAGCACCAATACAATTCTGAATGACGTTTCTCCTCTATCATTGTTTCAGGGATATAAATCCTGATCCATGCAGCTCAGAAGCCATGATTCATGATTTCCAGATATTTTCAGTGATGTTTTATTGAATGAAGAAAACAAATTTGAAGACAATATTAGAGAGAAAAAAAAAAAGCAAGGAAGAATCTAAAACTGTTCTAGAAAATAAAATCTATTAAAAAGTACACCTGGATGTGACCTGGGTTTTAATTCGAATTAAAAAGTAAACTAAATTAAAGATAAACCATTAGCTGCAACCAAACTTGGCGCTGGGAGTGGAGCACTAGAAAGTGCCTGTGTTAGGAAGGTGAATCCCTGCTCAGTTACACCTTGACCTCAAGTGGACACAACCTAGAAGATCTTAGCAGAGGGGAAAGCAGAGAACAAAAATCAGTGCTGGCGACTCAGGCACCAGGAGTGGCGAGATTTGAGTGACACCTGTCATCCGCTTTTCAGGGGAGAATCGTGGGGTCTACCTGGTGCCTGTTGAAAGCAAAAATAATAGTATGATAGGCAGGCATGCTCTGTCCCTGACGGTGCAATATTAATTTACTGCAAGCAAACAGCTATTGCCAGGATTCATAAAAGGGATAATTAACAGTATTGTTAGCTTTTTAAAAAATTAGAAAATAAATGGCCACTTAGTAGCTGTTTTGCAATGCTGATGAGTTACTGCGGGATCATTTCCAGGTAGTCAAGTTTATTCCCCCAAAAGCCTGTTTTGCAAATACTGTTCAGAACCCCAGTCGCTCTCACACAGACCTTTCCAACACGAATTAGTCGGACATGACGTGAACTTAGCTGTCGAGGTGTCCCCCCTAAGCCTCAGGCAGGGCTCCTGTTGGTCTCCCCGGCATAAGAAACATGAACTCCCAGTAGTTTTTAAGAAACACGTTCCACACTGAAAAACAAGTGGCAGGTTGATCCATAAATCAGGGGCAGGAGGTAAATAAAGAGTAAAAACTAAAGGTGGTGTGATAAAGGGGAATTAGCCTTTGGAAAACACTGTGATATTTAAACATTGGGGCATTATTTTCCTTTCAACAGTTAACTAAACACTAACCCTTCTGTCTGGTCACTTTGGGAAAGAGATGCCCATGAGGACGATTCTGCGGGGTTTGAAACCTTCCTTGCCCCTGCACGACCTCTAACTCCTTGCCGGGGGCTTCCAACTCTCCTCTTCTCTCCAGGTTCAACAAACACACATACATATTTAAAAAGTTAAATAAGCTGAAGTCTAAAGTTAGTCTCCCTTTTCTTCTCTTCCCTGTGGCTGCCTCTCCCCGCTTCCTGCCCCCCACCCCAGCCCACCCACCTCACCACCCTCCCCATGGATGCAAACAGAGGGACCAGTCCCAGTACCTCTGCTTCCGGGAGTCGCTGAGCCACTGACCCCAGGGCAGCAGGAGAGCTGGTCCAGCAGGTACCCCTGTCACTCACGAAATGTCACCTGCCTTGGCCAATCCACAGCACAACCAGAACGGGAAAGTGCTTGTTTAGAGAGGTATGAAGACCACTGTTTGACTGACTGAGAGATGGGGCCAGCGTGGGAAGAGGGCGCAGACCTGTCCAGCTAACATCTTGGAAAGAGAGTTTCCATTTGGAACAGGAGAGTGCATGGTGAATGCATGTGCACACACAGACACACACACACACATGCCCCACAATCCGCCCCGCTCAGTCCCCTCCTGAGACATTTCCCCGGTTCATACCTGTTAAGAATCAGAGTGTTTGTGCACACCTGCCTGGTGGCGCCAAGGCCTCACTGTTTACCATTGAAGAAATCTGAAATAAACAGCCTCGTCCCCAGTGCCCTCTGGCTCAGTAAAACCAATTACCAATGGAACACGCGAGTGCCCAGTGAAAAACAAATAAACAAACAAAAAAACCTCAAACTGTGGAGCGGTCACATTTTGGGGGAGGCAACGAAAGCTTTTATTTGCCCAGGCCCAGAGCTGGAGAGAGTTTTTAAATTAGCAAAGACACAGTGCTCCCTGGGAACAGAGAGGAAGCCGGGAGCCCCTGGGACACGGGGCCACTTCCCGCACTTCCCTGGCGAAAGGAAAAACCCGCTTTAATTGCCCAAGTTTATTTTTTCACAGCAGTCTTTAGAGGAAGACCCTTGGCAATCCGCACTTTGAAGATTTATCCGCAGCGGTTACCAGCTCTACTTTTATATATTTGAAATAAAAATAGCTCGGTAGCAATTTGCTTCTTCTTCTTCTTTTTTTTTTTAACTCTTATTTTAAAACTCATTTCTCTCCAACCTTTGAAGTGAAAAGGATGCTCTTAGTCACCAGCGCTTTTGGACGGCAAAATGTTAATCATAAGAATTTATTTTCTGTGCTAACAAATGTTTACCTGGGAGATTTCTTTCTTTTTTTTTTTTATCATCTAGACAGAACTTTTAAAAAAGATATAAATTAAATCAGCTTGTTGAGAAATTTCCCTAGGGAGGAACGCCTTCATTTATAAGATTCTCCTGCTCTCTGAAATGCTCACAGGGTTTATAGTTCCTCCAGATAGAGGGAAGCCCTCACCACTAAGACATTAAGTCAAGGAGCATTTTCTTCTAAGGACATTTTATTCCAATGACACAACCGGAAAATAATAAAAATAAAAAAAAAATTCTAGAATTTTTCAAAAAGAACCCCCGAAACATCCCACACACTTTCAGGGCATCCCTTCTGCCCAAAGTTCCCGCAGTCGCACATGAAGGATTATGAAGCTTTTCTCCAGAGCCCTGATCAGCAGATTTGATATATGGATTTAGATCAATTTTTTCTTATGGCAAATCTATATGTTATTCTCCGTCTTCATTTGGCGCTATTTGCTGAGTGGCTGTTACTCGGGGGCAAAGGTCGCTCTCCGGCGGCTGAAGCAGCCCGGTAATCTTTTACTCCTCATGAGAGGAGTGAGAGATATTAAATCACACTTGACGTACCTGAGGCCCGGCAACTTCATCCATATTTTATCTGCTGTAAATTTAATACCGCAGCACTTTTTAGGGTGATGTATTTATTAACTGGCTGGGGATGAGCAGTACAGAAATTCAGTTTGTTCAGGAAAATAAAATGAAGACAGCCTGACAAGTTTATGCAGGGAGCACAATAGCTATTTATTACTTTTTAAACACACCGTTTGCTGAAAATGTCTTGAGCGGTGTTTGTTCAATAAATGCATAATGCTGGCTAAATCATCTCAGCTTATTTTTCGGTTTCCTTTGCATTTTAATAAAGTCCTTTTCTCTCAAGGCGATCTGTGGGCCCCCACGCCCAGTGGCTGGGTGTCGGACAGCTGCCCCGGTCTCTGCGGGGAAGGAGCCACATCTTTGTTCCGCGTGGACCTCCTGGTGACACTGCGGGAAGTGGAATCACGTTGGGACCCGGTGGCCAGTCCCCGACCACAGGAGTCAGATCAGCTATTGCAGAGTGACACTTGCCAAGAGCATGGCTTCTCTTTACTTTTTTTTTTTTTTTACTTAACTTTTTATTCTTTCTTTTCATTTTCTCCCTCCCTCCCTCTGTCCTTTTCTTTCTCTTCCTTCCTTCCTTCCTTCTCTTTCTTCCTTCCTTTCTCTCTTTCCTCTCTTTCTTTCCTTCCTTTTTTCTTTCTTTCCTTCTTTCCTCCTTTCCTTCTTTCATATTCCCTGTGTTTCACAGCATTTGGACTCCAAACTCCTATTCTGCCTCCAGGTAACTTACAGGCTTTGCTCTCCCAATCCTCAGGACGCCCCTGTTCCCTTCCCCGCCTGGTGTCCTGAGATGTCACCTCTGCCTTGAAAGGAAGAAGGAGGTCAGCTCCATTTATTTGTGTAGGCCTGAAGTCTGATAAAGCTTTCTTTCCCTTTCCTTTCTTGAAAGATAACATCTTGAGAACCTGGGCTAAGTTTCGGCTTCCGTGTGTTCTCGCTCAGCGGGGGCAGCGTCCTCGCGGCTCCCTTCCTGTTTTCATTTGCGGGTCACTTTCGCTGGTGTGTTTGCCTTTTAGTCGGTTTGATCACCGGCCTGGAGCTGGTATCTCTTGAGGAATCAGAAAGCCTCTCTATTTTAACCCTGGGGTTAAGTTCAAGTGTGCTTATTCCACAACAGGGGGCTGGGGGAGCGGTTCTCCGGGTGTGTTCCGACCAGCAGCAGCCCAGCATCCCCTGACGTGCAAACCCTCCGGCCGCGCTCGCTGGCTCAGACAGTCGGGGAGGCCGCGGGGGAGGGCTCGGTGGTCCCCGCGCGCAGCCGTCCGGGCGTTCCTGACGGCTGTCCCGGCTTCAGAATCACCAAAGCCTTGATGAGCTAACTGCAAACCAATGATCTATTTGCATAATTAGCATCCTCGCTCTCCCATATGTAACCACCCAGCTACCCCATATACTGGCTTCTGGGAGTATCTGCCACACTGTGACCCTCAGGAGTGAGCACACATTTGACTGCCTTTGCGAGCGCTGGCCTGACAAAGTGCATCCCAATGCCGGGTACCCATACTGTTTCGGATTATCCAAATATTTAGAATCATCTCTTGGCTTGGCTTATTGAAAGATGACTCAATCCTGCTTTAGAACGGGGATGGGTAAGAAAGAGAACGCACGCTTTTTTCGAGGGAAAGAAAACTGATTTTAATACATCTCTTTCAAAGTTAGTTGGTACCACTTTTTAATCCTGCAGTGGCTTAATTATTAGTGCCCCTTTGGCCTTCATAAAGCATTTACTCCCACGAATAAGAAATGAGTATTTTCAGGAAGCACCATTTCAACTCAATTGTGTATGCACTGCTTTCTTTTTCTGTGGCATGATTTAAAAATAAACAGACTACATGAGCAGGGACTGCTTCAAAACTATTTTTTTTTTTATCATCCTTTTAAAATATACTAGCTCTTTTTGCCTTCCTGAGTGCCTCATCCCAAAATGCATTTCAATTCATTCCTTGATGTGTTTCTTCTCCACAGCATTGGAAGATACAAATCTCTAGGTTCTACTGTTGCCTCCAACAGAACGTATCAAACTGAATTATCGGAACAGGAGTTTGGGATCTTACACGCTGAGAAAGTTGACTGCAAGTCACCCAAAGATGGGCAGGAGCAGGGGACATACAGAGACTGAAGGAGCTGCAGCGTCTGCCCCAACACGATCAGGACGTTTTCTCAGTTCTATTTATTTGTATGGCAATAATCACAGTAATATAGAAAAAACGGCTGGTGTGCAAGTTTATACCATGTCATCATTAGTCCTATCACATTATATTTTCCAGTTAATGCTGTCGAACCACTGAGCTCAAAGAAGAGCACCCTGGATTGATGGCTCTGGACCAGGCTGCTCAGTTCAGAGTCCGTCCAGAACCCTTCATACGAATTTGACCATTGGTGACATCCTGCTTCAGATTTTCCCTAATACTTTACCCCAGGGCTTTTCCATACCTGCCTCTGGTTTCCCACCAGTTTCCCCATTTCTAAATTGGATAGGGCCTGCCCACACTCAGGAAGATGTGTGGATGAGAGATCAAGCCAGCAAGGATGTGCAGCTGGGCACCCAGCCCCATCCCGGAGTCTGAGCACCCAGCCGCCATCACCTCTCATCTCCTTCCCTGAGAGCGGTCCTCCTCTTGACTTTTAGAACTGAGAAATCTCAGCTGCTGCTTGTTGCAAATGGCAACAGCTACTGAAATAATTCCAATTCTTTATCTCTCCTGAAGACATTCAGAGCATAAAACAAAAGGCCAATCTGAAATCAATTAGCTTTGTGAGGATCCTAACTCAAGAGATCCAACCAGTTCAGGGCCATCAGCTCCTTGGTTCAAGACCTTTTCAGCTGAATGATGTAAATCAGCATTGCTTATTTAACGTTGAGGGGCAATTCTGGGGTGGAGTGAGACCACGGCACTGGGGTCCGGAATAAAGGATTTAAGAAATGGAAGAAACATTCTAACAGGATTTCTAGCTGGAAGGCAAGTATCTTGAGGTCAGGTTTCTGGAGAAGGAATGGGAAGATGAGTTAAGAATAAAGGGCAGAAGGACTTTTCTCAAGGAGCTTCCAGGCCAGTTGGGAACCCCGTACCGGAGTTTGGGTCCCACCTGGCCAATGGCTGGCCACACCCAACGAACAGCTGTGTAGATGGCGTCCATCCCAGGTTTGTCCTGGGTGCCCGTGGCCTCAGAAGGACAAACGAGAGGGGATCTCTCTGAGCGTCTTGAGTCCACTCCAAGGAGAAGTGCCTCATTCCACTTCCCAGGTCTACCTGAGGGACCGCACGTGTAAATAACATGGCTACTTCTGTTAAACAGAGCTTAACTCTTTCTGAAACAGCCATTTATTTGTGAAGACTATTTTATGTTAATTTAATTATAAGAAAATTGAAAAGTGTAATACATAGCTAAGCCCTTAAGGCCGGTTAATATATTTGGATTGTAACAAATATAATTTTTATTAGCTCAGCCTATTTGGATGGTAACGAGTGTAACCTTTCCACAGACGTTACCGACTCTGAGTTATGGTCTATTTTTATGTAAAACCAGCCTTGAGTAGAATAAAAAGAAAGTTCTTTTATCCATCACTGTATTATGGAATCATTGTATTAATGAGAGTAGAGGCTGAGGCTTTCCTATTATCTAGAGTGGAGTTCATGTCTTCTCTAGGTGTGATGGAAAAAAAAACAACAACCAGGTAGTTATTAGAAAAATGATCAGCCTTATAGAGAGGTAAGACAGATTCTGAAACTTTCCTTGGATAAAACAGGTTGATTTTTAAGAGGGGAAAATTCATCGTTTTCTTCCAGCCAATCGGACTGTCTACCCAGAACCTCAGCTGTCTTGGAACACAGTTGAGGACTTGAAGCACAAGAGGCCAAAATAGTGTCAGAAAGTGTGAGGGGTGTGGAGGGTCATTTCTTCTGTAGCATAGTCTCCCATCTCACGTGGTGTGCGTGTGTGTGCATGTGTGAGAAGGGGAGAGGGAGAGAGAGATTATTTTAATAACCACAGGAGGGAAGTCGGGAAGGGGAGGAGGGGGATGAAGGCAAGTTTTGAGTTTCATATTTCCAACTTGAAAACCTTTGTGGGAAGAATCAGCATCCTTCAAAGGAAAAAGGATACAACCTTGAAAGGGGGCAGGATGTGAGAAAGAGAGGGTGTGATGGGCTGCTGAGAGCAGAAGGAAGCTAGCCACATGCATGCAGTGCCCCGAGGGGAGCGTGGATAAACAGGGCGAGAGGAAGCAGGGTGGAAGGAGGCCGGGGACCCCGGCGGGCAGCGGGGGGAGTGGGCCGAGTCCCCTCCCGAGGGACTGAAGGCGGCGGCACTTCCCACAGATGCCCTGGACCTTCGTGAGCCACATGTGGAAAGGAAGACAAGCCATGAAACTACTTTATAGGAGAACCCACAGAGGTCACACGTTTTGAAGGCAGCTTGGGAGAGAAACATGAGTCAGGACTTTTAAGAACTGGGATGATTAGAAAAATGCCCCTGGAGTTTTCAGAAATCAACTGGAAATAACTGGCTGATGGGGAGTCCAGAGTTAACACTGGTGGACAGCTGCTTGAGCGGGGATGTATGAATCAGACCAGCTCTTTGAAAAGACTCTGCAGGAAGGGCGTGTTGCAGAATTGTAGCTTAGAGGCAAAAGGCACAGTAAGACTTAAACCCAAAGTTTAAGACTGAGCATGGGGCACAGGGAGTCCGAGGCATTTTCAGGTGGCTTAGTTCATGCTGAAAGCGAACAGCCCACGCTGTACGTCACGGACTGACATCTCCACGTTGCCAGGTAAACCACAGGCGGTATAGAGAATTGTTAACTCTGGGTGTGCCCTACCCCAGGAGGACACGGATGGGTTCTGTGTTTATTTCAAAGCATACTTTCATGCTTTAGCGGAATGATACATCACCTTGGGAAAAACAAAATAAGTGTAAATGTAATAAAAATAACTGCAGGGCCATCTTCCCAAACTCTCCCAAATCATCTAATGCTAACTACAATGTGTCCTCATGATTTTAAAATCTTTGTATGACTGTGAACAAGCAAGGCAGGGAAATCGGGGAGCAGGCTTTTACAAAACTTAAAACCTGTCCCAGGGGTGAGTTAACACTGGAAGAAGAGAAAATTTTTGGCTTTTTCTGTGCTTACTGATATTTAAAACTTTTAAATCTCCAAGTTGCACTGACATTTTATTGTTGCACTGGTAGAGGTGACTGAAGCTACTGCTGGGTAGCACATGGCTCCTCCTTGTCTGTGTAAGTTTCTAAAAAAGAAAGGAAGGAAGGAGGGAAGGAAGGGAAGAGAGGGAAAGAAAGGAAAAAGACAATCTGTCAGGTGCACGCCTTCGTGCTGCAGTCTCTGAACGAGCCTGCTATGGACATAAGCTACTTTTGTAGGTGAGCAACAGATGTACAAAGTATCTCTGGAGAAGTCCTTTCCTCCTCATTCAAGGTCTCGTGCCAGGGACGTCTGTGAAATGTGTTTGCTTCAGGGCTGGTGAGGAGAGCGGCTTCCTGCCTGGTGGAGGCACTGCTAGGCTGCTACCCCTGGCATATATTGTGCTGTGATTTTAATTAAAGCATTTGAATGCTGGCAGGTCAGTATTGTTTGCAGAGATGTCTGATTAATTGCTTGCTTCTTTGCCACAGCTACAAATGGGATGTTGCGAGGGCGCATGTTAGAATCCAAACAATTCCCCCCAGAGTGGACGGGTAAATGGACTTCAGAGCAATCAGTATCTTTCGCTTGAAATGGGAGACAGGACAAAAGCCAAAACTGCACTGGTCAGCCAGCGATCCCACTTAGAGATGCTATAGGTTAAAAATGCTTCCTAGGGATGCGTGGTGGAGTGGGGCACCTCTTTATGTAGGATGCCACCAGCCCCGAGGCACAGGGAGGATTCAGCAGGTAAAGAACGCCACCAGCCCCGAGGCACAGGGAGGATTCAGCAGGTAAAGAACGCCACCAGCCGAATTAATAAATGTGCAAATTAAAAAGGATGTCAGAGCACTAAAGAAACATCTGCTAACCAAAGTAAAAAAGTAATGATGATGATGATAAATAGGGAGAGACAAAAGGGATTTCTGCTTCAGGCACACTTCTATCCAGCTGCGCCCTCCTGCAAGGAGCAATCAGAGAGAAGTTCGCACCGAGAGACGTTCACAGCGTTATCTCTGAGCGACTTGGCGATAGACTATTGACACGTGAGAAATATATTACCGAACACTGGCAACTGGCCTGGTTCACCCTAATTCAGGGTTTCTCCAATTTGCCATTCTGGACATTTTGGGCCACATAACTCCTTGTTGTGGGAGCTGTCCTGTGTATTGCAGGATGTTCAGCAGCGTCTCTGGTCTCTACCCATTCAGATGCCTGTGTCCACTCGCCTCCTCCCAACCATTAAAAACACCCCCAGACATTGCCAAATGTCCCACGGGGAGCAAAATGGGCCCAGGTGAGGACCACCGCCTTAAGTCAACCTGCTGGGTAGTCGTGCCCTCCCCTGGGACCAATGGGCAAACAGTGCTTCCAGGAGCACGATGGTAGAGATGGCACGTTAAGGGGTCACTTGTTATACTTCTGCATCGAATGGCATCCGGTGAGCCGTATGTTACCAATAGTATAACAGTGAGAACTGATAAACCCTCAGGGGATTAAAAATATTCGCCTTAAAAAATCTGGGCTCCTGTGTACACTCATACACATGGTTTTCTATTCGTAATGCTTCCTCTTTGCTCCTTTCTGCAGGGAATTTGGAACAGGAGTGATGTCGTCCTGGACAATGTGATGAACCATTCTGGTTTTCATGAGGCAATCCATCAAGGACTTTTTTCACGACTTAAAATGATGAAAAGAATCTTGTCACTCAACAGTTAGCACATCCCCACATCTTCCCCTTGAACTTCCTGCTTAGGAACAACAGAGCAATTACTAATTGTAATCATGTCCCGAACCTCCGCAACCAGCTGTCTGCTCTTCTTGTGGTTGTTTGCGGAGCAGGTGAAGTCAGTACTGATTTTGGGACTTTGCAGCAATCACCTGGGAAAATTCACCACTGATTATTCATCATGACAGTTTGCTTTACCAATGGATTCATCTTCCGAAGACGGAAATTTTCTATGTCGCATTGTTTATAATGGTGCAACTTACAATTGATACCTAACGACGTGATTGTCACTTTATGAAACTAGAGGAAAGTCAAATGAAATGCAGTGATAGATAAAGGTTTGGGATGTTACATTTATTACATTTTCATCGCCAAAGTAAGGTCTTGGCTGTTATCTCTCTAATTAAGGGCTAAGTCTATAAGCAAATCCATCCAACACAATAAATTCTAAACAATATACTAAAGCCACACTAAATGAACCCCCCCTTTTTTTTTTTTAAAAGCAGCTTTATTTGTCATAGGTATACACTGGAAACAACACAAATGCCCATCAAGAGGTAAATAGAAAAACAAATTGGGGTATATTCACGTCAAGCAATATGGCCCAGCAACAAAAAATAATGAGCCCTCAATGCAAAGAGCAACATTCGTGACTCAAAATAATTACGCCAAGAGAAAGAATGCAGACGAAAGTGGTGCATCCGGTATTCTATTTCCAGCTACTAAAATGGTCGTCATAAATTGGAATACTGACCTGTGAAAACCTTGATGAATAGATATGATGATCTAGTTGCCGATCCTCCGAGTGGATCACACACTCCTGCGAGGGCATGTGTGCACCACACACACACACACACACACACAGTCATAATCTTCAGTAAAAGTCACATTTTAAAAGTTTCAGATGAGACTTTAGAACTAACCAGAACCTCTCTGAAATCAAAGACTTCCTTCTGCAAACACAGTCCCCGACCTCCTCAATATTAAACAGTTGGAAAAACATTATATTTCCCCCCATGATAAAAATACGATATTTAGCATTTCCACTATGATATGCTTAGTCTGAAACCTAATGTGGCCCATTTGGTATCATTCTTTCCTTCCATTTGGCTTCGGGGTGTGTCTCCCAACACTTTCTCACTTAACTGAGCCACCTCCAACTTTATTTTATAATTTGATAGGAAAAACAGCAGATGAAAAGGCACGTCAGGGTCCATAATATTTACAGACTAACCCCTCACTTCAGACCAATTCAGCAGTCTACAGAAATTCGCACAAGATTTGAATAAGCAGCCAGACTTCAGGGTTCTTGTCCAAATGCAATCTTGCAGTCTTTCTTAATTCATCCAGCCTTAACAGGAACCAGAAAGTTTCTCCATCTTGGATTACAGAGCAGCGAAGGATGCCAATGTATTTATTACTAAGATTCTGAGTACCCTTTGTATAGGACGGGGATACTAAAATTATACTCAGTGTTTTTTTTCAATGTACTGTTCATAGCTACGTTGAATATTCATCCATGCATATAAATGTACATTCAGATACAAGATCACAAAATTTGGGAGAAATTTACAACTCAAAGCAACTGCTGAGGGAATCAAAGAGTCACAGAACTTAAAAGCACTTTGGAAGATCACCTGGAAAAATTTCCTTCCTCTTTCAAAGAGCAAATTGCCCCCTCTTTCTGGAGAGGAAGACCCAGGCCTCCTGCCTGTCTCTGTGACATTGGATGGTTCGCTACTTTGGGGGTCTAGAAACTTCCCTCTCCATGCATCTCCTTGTAAAGATGCAGAGAAATACCAAGTCATCCACAACCACTGCTGAACGTTATTTATCGTAAAGTAACTGTACCGTCAAAAAGCATTTGCACTGATTGGCTTGGGGCCAACCGGAGGGTGAGGCTGTGAAAAGAGGTGAGAAACAACTGTACAGATGTGGGTCAGTGATCACGTAGACTTCCATCGTGCTGACCAGCCAAGAAAACCATTTTCGTCTATTATAATTAAATGATGATGTGAGGTTGGAAGAAAGGTATACTGTTCAATCAATGGATCCCAGATGAGATAAATGCCTTTGGAGAGCTGAGGGACATCCCAACCATAAGTCTAATTTAATCAACTGAATGGTCTCGTGAGAAAAAAAATAATACACAGAGTGTGCTGTGGACAGGAAGCACGGAGCCCACAGCTGAGCAAGAAGAGGGCAGAGAGTGCAAGGTTAGCAAAATGGACACCATGAAAGGTATGGGCTGGAAGACTGGGAAGTGAGTGGGTGGGAGGACCATGGAGGTTTTAGGGCATGTGAAAAATAACCCTTCGGTGGAGATTGTGTTCACACTGTTCACATGGGCAGCCAGTGCTGGAAGCAGATGTAAACTTGGTTTAGGTGGAAGAAAACCCAAGTTCCAACTGGACTTTGAACAATTTTCTTTATCATTCAGCTCCTACGTCAATGCCCTGGATGATGTGAGACCAGCAGTCCCTTCCTGCCCTTCATCCCTTTCTCCCCCGACCCACCTGGAGTGTGTGATACTTAAGAGTGGATACACCATCCCTGCAAGCACGCATGCTCTTCCTATAAACACCAGCCATGGGAGGGGATCTACATCACAATCCTGTCAGTGGAAACCAGGACAGCAATGGTGAACACGATCTAATTTGTAAAAATCCATCGGCAGGGATGTATTACAGCCCCCGTCTCCACGCACTGTGCTTGGGTAATGTTGATTTATTAGTACAGTAGAATCTCACTAATTAGCACTAATGACGGGGGAATCCATTGTGGATTATAGAATTTTGCAAATTAGCCAGTACATGAATAAACAATAAAAATCAGGAGTCCTGCACTGCAAAATGTCCTTTTCCACTTATTTTGACAGGAAGGTATTTAATGTTGATTATTTATGATAATTCTTCACCATGCATTGCTAATGTTAGATTTTGTTAAAAGGGGGCATTTGTGAGGATTAATGGGATAATGTTCACAGAGCAGTTGAATAAAAGGAGTAACGTGAGTGCACAACGTTGGGATGATGGTACCTAACGAAGTCATAGGTTAGAGAAAGGAAACTTTCAAGTTTTAGATGAGGTACAGAAGGCAGCTGGATGTTTTGGGGGGCTCACCAGAACTGTGAGTTTGTATGTGAGAATTAACAATACTTACGTCTTCAGTGACTGCGAACAACAGATCTCAGCCCGTGTTTGTCATCGAGATATTCAGGCAATTAAATGTGCTATGTTGACTGCCGTGAACGATCTGGTTTTACAGGTGGCATCTTCCAGCAAAAAGAAATCCACTGACTACATAATGGATATGAGGTTCCCCAGTGAAATGGTGTGGAAACTGCATTTAAATTTTTTTCCACAAGGAATTTTTTTCTACTTATGGATTTGGATATTCGGTACTGAATATTTAACTATGGAAAATGTCTAGAGGACTGGGGACGGTGTCCAGAGCTGGGCCTTACGTGGACGTGGTCTTGGGAATAACTGTGTGCCGTCTTCAGGAATCACGCTTTAGTGACCATGGTTTAAGAACGAATATTATATCTGTGAATAGGTACCGAAGCTGAAGCCGAGTTATTCTGCTAATTAGAGGTGTAAAGGCTTGTAATTAGGAGTAAAATTTCAGGCTTAATCAGCCTTGAAATAGGTTTTAAAAGTATATGGTGCTAGGTTACAAAATTTTGCATCCCTCCTAAGTAAATACCAGTAAGAACGCTTGTGGAACTGAAGTCTTGCTACACAGTCATTTAAACGTAGCCTGACCATGGTTGGTGGTCAGTTCTGTTGGTCCCCCAGGATCGTTTGTTGACATCTTTTAAGTTATGATACCTCATCTACCAGCTGATGACGAAAGAACTGTTTCCTACAGCATATAGAACCAAGCTGGTCCAAAAACATTTCAGAGACTTTACGAGCTTCCAGAATGCGATGGTTACCTGTGCCTCGGGTCCTGGTTCGTCCACAAGCTGGCATTTTTCAAATTTACCAGCCAGCAGCCTTGATTTTCCAGAGAAAGAGACAGCAAGAGAAAAGAGCCCAGAAATAATCCAGCTGGGCGTCACTGAAAGAATGGCAGTCAAGACTGAGAGGCCGGACTCAGTGTCCAGGAGGGTCTAGAATTATCCTCCGTCGGTTCTGCTGCTCTCTGAGCCTGGGTCGGTCGTATGCGAAGCTGCCAACAAACAGGGCGGGCACGTTAGCAATATGCAAATAGACTCGTAGACGTTGATTTTCAATTGCCCGCTTGGGCTTAAAAATAGAGGTGAGACACTTGTCAGTTTGACCTAAGCCCCAGTGAAAATACTAAGTCAGTTTCGGTTTTCTGTCTCACATTTTGAGACAGTCGCCCTTACGCAGAATCTTTGAAAACTGGGTCCTGAAGGGTCTTGGGAGTTTCGGGTTCCAGGACTCCCTGCTGCTTGGCGTGCGTACATCCGTATCCAGGCAAAGAGGGCGTGGCCTCACTCCGTGGTCTATTTGACTCTTAAACGAAAATGTCTTTTGATGATGTGTACAACCCTATTTTAACTCAGTTTTAATGAGGGCACTAGTTGGCCAAAATTTTTGCTTCTTTGATCTACCAAAAAAAAAGAAAAAAAACACTCAACATGTCAAGATACCAAATGCAATCACCATGACTCAGAAAGTTACTCTCATATATAAGTTCTGAAAATTATCCTTGGCTTTCATTTCCCTTCCAAACAAATGAACAAACAAATAGAAGCTGACCATCATACAAATAAAGATATTCCCCAAAATACCATGAAAAGAACCTTACGTATGTTTAAAATGTCTTTTCATAAATCACAGTGTCCATTTAGTGAAAGGTTGACCTAAGCATTATTGGACCCTACACGTTCATTGCTCAGGAGAAGAGCATGTGTAAATATTAGATGTCTTCAATCATCATTCCAGCTGCTTTGCCATAAAGTTTCAAACTGTCCTCTTTTTTTGACTATGTGTAGTGATTTATAAGAAAATGTGACCCTGAGCCCCAATCCACTCATATTTAACTCAGCAAAGCATTGTGAGTTCCACTGGATGCTCTGGACCTATTTAACATGATCCGCATCCCCCCCACCCCCGACTAGAAATTAGAAAATTAGTGAGGATAAGTGAAATCAAAATCCAAAAGGTGTTGATCGGATCCAATGCTACATGAATGTTAGCATCGGAAAATGGCAGAGTTAACTTTTCATCCTTCACGAACGTGCTTCTCAGGCCAAGTGCATTTTCCTAGCAGGCGGTTGGTGCTCAGTGAATCACAGATAAATAAGCGATTGCCAAAGAGAAACATTGCCTCGACGTCCGCTGACATCTTCAAATAGAGCATTAAATTTTACTCATGAGTACTAATGCCATATGCTCATTAAACAAAATGCCACGTCTCCCTCCCTGGGGCGTTTCTGAAGGAGATTCCTCAGGGCCGATGCTTCGGTTTCAGTGGCATGCCATGTGATTGTTACCTGTGACACCAACTAAGGCCCACAGTGTTTGGATTTGTCTTGTTTGAGGCCCTCTGTGCCTCCTCTACCTGGATACCCTCTTCTTTCTTCATGTTTGGGGAGTTTTCAGCCATAGTTTCATCAAATACATTCTGACATGAGGGGCTGGGGGCTGTGGTGGGCCAGCGCAGACTGGTCCGGGCTGCTTCTGATGGGCTTCCTGTCAAGTGGCCGCGGTGTGTCTGAGTCCCCTTTGTCCCTCACAGCCGACTCCTCCCCCCATCCTTGCTGCCCCCATCCAACTGTGGACCCTACAGGGCCATGGGCTGCTGGGATCCAGCTGCCATTAGGGATGGGGGCCACCTCAGCTGTAACCCCTGTGTGAGCACCAGTAGGGGCTGCCCCAGGTCCAGGTCGCCTCTGCGTCCCAGGCCAAGCTCTCTCCCTGGTCACGGCAGCCCTCGCTCCCAGATGGAGCCGTCGGGGTGATGTAAGAAGGTGATGGAAGTTCGCTGAGCTCAGGCTGGCGTGCACACTGACCTGGTCCTCCCTCTGAACCTTGTGGCCTTGTCTCAAGCTGGTCCCCATGTGCTCCTCACCAGGGACTCCAGGCTCCCCACACCCTCCTGTCAGTCCTACTGCCCTCCAACCAGCCAGGGGGACTCATTTCCCCTCTGTCAGACCCCAGAGCTGAGCCCCTCAATGTGCAGCTCAAACCTTCCTCCTCAGGGCGGATCCCTTTTCCTCTGAGTCCCTCCCAGGGGCACAGGTTCTGAACCGATTGCTCCTCTTCCCTTCCTCTCCGATTCTGTGCGGATCTTTCTTGCAGCTTTGGTCGTGCCGGAGTCTTTCCGCCAGTTCCCAGCTAATTTCCAGTGCGCATTGTTCCCTGTTTAGATGTGTTCATGGGGGGAGGTGAGCTCCACGTCCTCCTACTCCACCATCCTTGATCCATCTCCAAAAAGCCCCTAATTTTAAACAAAACAGCCTGGTTTGGCAGCAGAACCGGTTTTAAGCAGAGGAGCAGGCAATGAAACTGAAATGATGGAGTGAAGTCTGGTCCAGAAGGACCTTCAGTGCCTGGCTGAGACCAAAGAACTGAAATAAGGGAGGGGGCGAGTGTGGGACAAAGTTTTGAGGCAGACTCTATAAGATTTGGCAAGGGTTTGGATGTGGGGAGTAGCAAGTGGCTTCCGGGGGTTGTGATGCTGGTGATGGAATTAAAATGTGCAGGAGTGGGACTCTGGGTGACCTGCGTGGCTGTGGATTTTGATGCTGGATGTTAGTGGGTATCTGGGTGGAGAAGGTAAGAGCGTGTAGGATGTGGGGGGTGGGGCTGCCTTATGATGGACTGGACCTGAGAGAAGTCTCATTCAGGCATCATTAGTTCAGTGAACACTGCTGAAAGTGTGAGTGGTTCTGTACTGAAGGAGTCCAGGATAACCACCGTGCCATGAAAATTATTTTGAACTGAAGGCATCTGAGAATAAGCATTACTTTTCTTTTTTTTTTTTTTAATCTTTATTGTAGTATGATTCTTCTACAGTAAACTACACATATTTCAGATGTACAATTTGATGAATTTTGCTAGATGTGTACACCCATGAAACCACCACCACAATGAAGACAGCTAACATTTCCCTCACTTCCCAAGAGGTGCAATTTTCGGATTCCCAATTTATCCCTTCCCACCCTCTTTACCCCCTGGTAACCATAAGTTTGTTCTCTATGTCTGTGAGTCTGTTCCTGTTTTATAGATAAGTTCATTTGTGTCCTTTTTTTTTTTTTAGATTCCACATATAAGTGATATCATATGGCATTTTTCTTTCTCTTTCTTTCTGACTTCACTCAGAAGATGATCTCCAGGTCCATCCATGTTGTTGCAAATGGCGTTATTTTATTCTTTTTCATGGCTGAGTAGTATTCCATTGTGTACACATGCCACATCTCTTTATCCAGGCATCTGTCAATGGACACTTGGGTTGTTTCCATGTCTTGGCTGTTGCAAAAAAGCATTAGTGTTCCTCCTCCTCCTTTTTTTTCTTTTCCTACCTCCTGAACTCTGTTATCTGCCTGAAAAAGCAGACACTCTCACAAGAACTCAACTGTCATACATCCCTCCCCTGGGAGTTTTGAAACCAGGAAAATTAGACTCACCACCGGACAGGAGAAATTGGCATCCCACCTAAGCAGACATTGTCACAAAGCTATCACATCTCCTGTCCGTTCTCCTAAGGGCCTATTTATCTTTCCCGAAACTCACTTGCTTTCCTTAGTGCCCTTTCTCCACTCCCTCCCTTCTTGGAAAAGTCATAGGTTTTTTTCATTAAGTGCCCTTCTCCCCTCATTCAGATGGTAGATAAGCCCCCAATTCTAATCACCTCCTTGCACCATAGTTTTCTGTGAATGCCCATGTAGGTGTGTGAATAAAAATCTGTCTTTTCTCTTGCTAATCTTTTGCCAGTTTAATTCACAGGCCCCTAATAACTGGACATAAGAGAGCGGAAGAGAAGCTTTCCCTTCAGGACAGGATCATCACTCAAGGAGAGAGGGGAGGGCTGAGGCCAGAACCCCCAAGCACACTCACAGATAATTGTGCAGAAGAGGGGAATGAAGCAAGTCTACCTGAGGTGGATGTGGAGAGGTCAGAGAGGGCAGGGGGCTCGGGAAGTGCGGGGAAGGAAGAGTTTGAAGATACAAGGCGGGGGACAGAGAGAGACCTCACAGCGAGTTTGGAGGGACTGACGGCTTACTGTGTGCTTCCTGGCTGCGATGCTGCCCCCGGCTTGTAAAGCACCTTGTCATTTAATCCCCACAGTAAGCAGGTGTGTGAGGGAAGACCGTCTTCTCCTGTTACAGGCTCTGAGAAGCTGGGCGACTTTGCTCAGGCCACTCAGCTGTGAGGGAAGGAGCCGAGCTCAGGTCAAGAGCTTTTCCACCCCTGCCGTGAGCCTTCACGTGGTGGGCCGTCTGCTTCTCCAAACCAGGGCTCTGGTTCTCAGCACTGTGCACTTAGCTGCTGAGTGATTTTTTCCGAAACCAGAAATCCACAAACTCCAGCCTATGGGACAGATCTGGCCTGTTTCTGTAAACAAAGTTTCAGTGGCACCCGGCCGCTTGCTGTCTGTGACGGCTTCTCTCCAGAGCTGAGGGTTTGTAAGAAGACACAGAACCAAACAAGTTGCTATTGGTCCTTCATAGAAAACATTTGCTGACTCCGGCCTTCAGCCACGAGGTTGCATAAAAATATTACGCATCCAGAATTCTGATCCAGTCTCATGTAAAAGTCTCTTCTCATGATGAAAAAATACCCAGGCAGAAAGTCAGATACGATACCAACACGATTTCCACCTACCAGGAAATAACACCAGTTACACTAAACTGTATTTAATCCAACTGTTATTATTATTATGTTTTTCAGTGATTTGGAAGAAACGAAAGATGATGGATGAGAATTTGGTAGCACCTGTGAAGCAGCACACACAAACTCAGAAAAGAGTCGAATCCCTGAACATCTTTGCCTCTCCCAGGAGCGCAGGAGGGTGGGGGGAAGGTGGAATGAGGCAGGGCACTGGACATGAAGGACGACCGCGCATCCCCACGGGCCTTGTCTTCAGCACATAATCGGGCAGGAGCCAGTCTGTCCCCCATCCATTCATCAGGACCCGGGGGGCCCTGAGAAAGGACACATGCCTGCCTCCCCTCTTCTGCTGTGTCTAGCAGTGCCGCGGGCTCCTCCGAGCACCAGGGTGTCCCCGGGGCTGGCGGCCTCCCGGGGGTGGGCTGTCTGAGGTGGCAGCCCTGCTGGGACACATCTGTCCCTTGCAGTATTCACACCGCTCATGTCTCACTCTGGTGACAAATGCAAATGGAACTGCTTCGTCCAAACATGTCAGCCTCATTAGCAGGTGCAAGCATCCGGCATCAGACACCCGCCTCTGCTTCTCTTGTTCTTACGTCCGTCCACCCGGGGTCTCTCATCCTGCAGGGCTGCTGATGGGGAGCTCTGGTCGTGGGGACCAGGCTGGAAAACACTTGATAAACAAAGAAAGATCTGCGGTGACTGAGAGTCTTTCATCCCGGGTGATTCTCCAAAGAGCAAACAGACCTCCTCTGGTCAAAAATTGAGCAAAATCAGACTAGAATCCACCTTGATCTCGAAGAAAACTTAAAGCAGCAGCTGTGCCCTCAGGCAGAACATACGTAAAATCACATCTCTGGAGAAGAACAAGGAGACAACAGGACTTTTTAATCTGTTTACTCTTTACTTGATTAAAAACTTTGTTTTTGGTGAAAAGTTTGATAAACAGTATAATTGACCATTCAAACTTCCCTTTTCCTTCCATTGAAGTGAACGGATGCTCTTCAGTAATTTTCTCTCTTAGATCAGAAATTTAAATGCATAGAATGGGTTTCTTGAATATTGGATATAGTGACATTGGGGTAACGGAAGCCTGGAAATTCAGTGCGGGATGATGTCATGAACAAATGCCCACATTCTGAGGTCCTGGGAAGGCTTGAATTGTCTTTCTTGCAGCTGAAATCCTTTTAAAATCTTTATTTTGATGCCAATCATGTGCTTATTTTATAAACATAGGTTAGCTATGGAGGTGGTGGCTAACAGGGGACTAAACAAAACATTATTTGATAACAATAATTTCCTCTCCCTTTTTTTTTTGACCCTTAACATATATTTTCCAGTGCCAAGTGAGTCATTTTCACCACTAGCATTTCACGTGATGATTTTAAAGCATGTTAAGGGACGGTATCAATTCTCTGGAAATTTTGTTTAGGACACAAGAGATGCACCTTTTGAATTTGACCTTAACATTCACTTCCAGATAGGAAGTACATATTAATGTACCTTTTTGAGTAAGTCCATTTAAAAAAATTTTTTCCCCCAGAAGTTTGTTTTCCAGAAAATAAAAATAATGAGAATTTCTAGGACTTCTATGATGACAGTGCCTTGCTCTGCTTAAGTTTATACAGAAGAATCAGTGAGAAAAAATTTAGCACTTGAGTATATAATTTTCCTATACTTTGCTTTATGCTTTATTTCACCATATCAAACGCTCAGACAAAAATTAAGCAAAGAGGTCAGTTGATCAGATGGCCAAACATCTAGGCGTGTGACACGATAGATGTGTGGATCTTCACGCTTCCTTTTGCTTTCACGCGTGTGCTGGGCGTTGTGTAGTTCAGTCGATGGATGCTAAGGGTTTCTTTTTAAAGATTTAAAAAACATTCCTCACCTTTGAATGGCAGCACACATCCTGCATGGTTCTTGCGTAAACACTTCTCTCTCCAAGGCCATCTCTCCCCTGAAATCAGGTCACTTTGCTGCCATCTCTTTAAGGGACTCAAAGTGCCCATGGGAAGGTTCACAGACCCCCGTGCTGTGTGCCTGTCTTGGAGCCCAAAGCTGGGTGGAGGGAGAAGGGAGCTGCCTGAGAATGAGAGACAGATGGAGCGTGGGGGGGGGGGCATCAGCAGGTCAAGTCCAAGAACCTTGTCAATAGTCTGTGAGAGTCCGAGGACCCGCCCTGGCCACCCGGCCTCCGGGGCTCCCCCTTCCGTCTGCACCATGCTCACCACCACTTTCTAACAAGCACTTCGTATTTCGCTTCCCTTCCTCTTAAAGCTCTTAGTGTCTTAGGGTGACAGCAGATGTGACTGGCATCCCTCCCTTCCTGCCTGATGCGGAGTCGACAGGCGGCCCCAGCCCCGCCTTCTCTGCCTCGGGGGATGTACCTGGCTGTCCCTGCATCTCCAGGCCCCTGTGCACCGCTGTTTATTTGTCTCCTGCCATTTCTCCGTGAGCTCCAATTTTAAGAAAAAGGCCCTCCATTCTTTGAAGTGCTAAGTGCCCGGCTCTGCATCTCCCTGGTCCCGCAGCCACATAGAACACAAGGCAAAATGCAAACAGGAAGTAGTCCCGGGCTGGGAGTGTTCCAAGGTGTGGCAGACAGGTCCCAGGGATCCCCAGGGACAGGACAGGTGTCTGCCTCCTCCCAGCTGGAGGTCACCCACTGGACAGAAACCCAGGCATGGAGGGTGTGCTTCATTGTAGGGTTGGCACCGAGGAGGAGGTGGTGGCTGGGGTGCCCTCAGGGACGTATCTCCACTCTGCTGACGCTTATCTCTGCAGCGAACAAAGTTCCTCTCATTTCTCCCAGGGGAAGAGGAGAAAGGGGAAGGCGATGGACAGGTGATTATGAGGACTGACTCCTTTCTGTCTGTTCACATGGTCATTTCGCATCAAGATTCCAAAATATCCACGTGGAAAACGCTCTGTTCACCTGCCAGCGCCATCGGTGCAACTCATCTGAGTGAAGACGGCATTAGCACCGCCCCCAGAATCTCTTCAGCATCCGCAGAAGGCTCAGGCCTGGACCCAACACCCGGTGGTGTATCTCTGGGCCAGTTTCATAACCTGAGATCAAATACTCGCCTTTGTTCCAACCCTTCCTTTTATCCCGCTGCCTCGGACGTCTGTTAGAACTGGACTGATTTATATGTCCCTTCAGAAGAGCTGAATATTTGGTGGATTAGCACGGGGAATTGAGTCTTTGGAAGGACCCGGCTGTTCAATTATTTCAGACGCTCCATTCAGAATAAAGTGAGTATTTCAAGATCTGAAAGCTGCAAATGAATTTTTGCGACAAACATTGGGGAAAAAAAGGTCATTTGGAGTCAGTCTGCTAAACTGTGGGATCTGGAAGGATTTAGGCTGTACAGAGGTTGCAAATGTAAATGACTTCAGAGAGGTGGCCAAGGTGGGAGGTAGTGGGGTCCCAGGTGACAGGCCGCGGCAGCGATGCGGCGAATCTCTGCCTATGGCTGTCAGACTCCATTTGTCCCAGTGCATTGCAGACGTTGAGCAAAAGCCTCTGCAGATCTTCTGTCTGATGGTCCAGCTCACCATTTACGTGTGAGGGACAGAGGCCAGGCGCATCCCGGAACTAGCCCAGGATCACTCAGATTATCGACCAGAGAGCCGCATAGAAGCCGGGGCTTCCAACTCCAGCCCAGAGCGCGGTCGTTCTCCATCACGGCTTCAAGTCCCAACAGGAGGAAGAAGGACCTTTGAAAGTTTCTCTTCTTCTCAAATTCTAATCATCTGAGCCTCTTACTCTTGTGTGAAAATGGGTGTAACAGTTTTTACCCATAAAGTTAACATGAGGACTCAGATAATATTATGTTAAAAAAAACCCCACAGTAATTGGGATACAGTATACTTTCCTTCCCTCCCTCCCTCATCCCCCCCATGACTCTCGCCCATCCTCTCCCCTTCCCTTCCCCCCTTCTCTTCTTCTCTCTCCGCTGTGTCTTACTTGAGTCTGTAGCCCGGCCTTATATGTAGCAGGAATTCAGTACACCCAGGACAAGAGGATTAGGGCAAAGCGGGCAGACAGTACTAATTCCATCTGTAGGATAAGAGGCAGGCGTCACATGGTCATCGGCGTGGTCCTGAGTCTGAGCTCGCGGTGGTCTTTGCGGCAAGGGTGATGGGTTATCCTGAACACACCTGCAGAAGGGCCAGCGGGGCTGGGGCTGAAAGCGTTTGCCGACTGAGGACGCGGCCCTGGCCTCGTTAGCATCGTGCTCCACGCTGCCGTCCCTTCCCTCACTTAGGTCTTGGTGTTTGACCCTGGAAGAGAGACAAGCAGAAGGCGGCGGCGGCCACCCAGAAGGCGAGGCTCCGTGCACGCTCGCCTGCAGGTGCAGAGATGCGGGAGCAGAGACGGGGGCGGCCCCGCCCTCCCGGGCCTGAGCATCGCGCCCCGCGGCCCCCAGGGCAGACCCCTGCTCAGAGTGCCGGTGAGGAGCTGCGCCTGCCTGGCGCGTGGCCGTCGGATCCCCAGCCTCTCTGCTTCGTTCCGCTGGGAGGGGAGGCCCCTGGGAGCGGTGCGGTGGGCCAGGCCCGCACAGGGGAGGATAGGGCGCCGTCTCCTGCTCTGCCTTCCAACCTCCCTCCTTCCTGAAATTTCTAACTTCGATCTCAGTATTACACACTTTAGCCAGAAGACATGATGAAAAATGTAAGGCGCCGCTGAAAGCAATAATAATTGAAAAAGCACGTGTTTATGTAGCGCTTACCGTCTGTCAGTGCGTAAGAAACTCAAGTCTTGCCACTCGCCTGCTTCCTGGAGGCGGTAGCTGTGGTCTCCCCATCCTTCTCTACGCCTGAAGGGACTGACACACACAGAGGGCAGGCGTCCCGGTCCACGCCACACGCCCGCTGAATGAATGGTGGGGTCCAGATTTGAACCTGTGTGGTTTGACTCCAGAGCTCTTACCAGGACCCCTCACACCTTCAGCGATGACACTGCAGAAATGGGAGTGTGAGTTTGCCGTGCCTAACGTGTGTCCTCTGGGAGCTGCGGGCTCCTTATGCCAAAGACACCCCCCACCCCAGCATCCTGCCTCCCCACTGGCCCCTCCTGGGTCCTCCTTCACGTCCTCACCTCAGAATCCTCAACGTCCCACCCCGGCAGCCTCTGTAACACAGCTGCAGGTCTCATGGAGTTGAAACGTGCTTCTGCAGTTCTCAGAAGTCACCGTTGCCAAGCTCTGACCTGCTTCTCCCAGGGGAGTTTGCAATGTTATCATTTCTTTTTATGTTGAGAGAAGTTGAGATTAGTCTTTTAGCCATTTGGAAGTTTATAATACAGTATTGTTTTCTTAATTTTTTTAAAAAAATTAATTTTTAAATTGAAGTATAGGCAAGATACTGAATACAGTTCCCTGTGCTGTACAGTAGGACCTTGCTGTTTATCTGTTCTATATGTAGTGGTTAGTATCTGCAAATCGCAAACTCCCAATTATAATCCAGGACTGTGGACTATAATCATGAAGCTGTGCACTGGATGTCCAGGGCTTGTTTATTTGCTAGTTTCCAGTTTGTGTCCTTAGACAGCATTGCCCTATTCTGCCCTCCCCAGCTCCAGCCCCTCGAAACCACTGCTCTGCTCTCTGGTTCCACAGGCTGAGACTGCACATGTGACATCCTACAGCATGTCTTTCTCTGATGCATCTCCCTTAGCACAGTGCCCTCCAAGTTCATCCATTCACGTTATGGCAAAAGGCAGGATTTTCTTCCTTCCCATGGCTGAATAGTATTCCACTGTGTCTACACATCGCACACCACCCACGCCGTGTGTCCTTTGTCCATTTACCTGTTGGTGGACACTGAAATTCTGGGTCCCAACATCAAGAAGTGTTTTCATCCAGCCCCACACCAACAGTACCACATTGGACCTCCAGGACGTCTCTGATGCTCCTTCTTGTCCCCGGTTCTAATTTCTTGCTTCCATCATCCCCTTTGCCCAGTCTTACCCTTGTCATTTTTCTCTCCCTTCCCTTCAGCTTCTTCTCTTTCCTGTGTAGTTAGGAAGGAACCCATGAGCATCAGAGAAACAACTTATTTCATCGCACTTTCATAGCTAGAAGGCATGTGAATAATTTTATAGGTATCTGTCTTTACAAAATGATGCAGATGGGACAAGTCTGGGAGAATGCTTGGGGAGTGGGAGGGAGAGAGGTAAAGAGGATCCTTAGAAATTCTATTCACAAAATAGACATTTTTTTCAAATTTTAATAAGAGAACGCATTTTCTGTTCTTCAGTTCAAAGGTAAGTGAGGCATAGATGTAGTAATATTTGCCAGATTTTACATTTATTAAAAGCCGGGACAGACAGGGCTAACAGTGTAACTCAACATTTACCATGCAGCAGTTTCCACATAAATATTAAAACGAGGCCTGTTATCATCAGAACTATGTGTTGTTTATATTTGCTTTCAAATTTTAATGAACACAAATGCTACTTATGTGGGAAAGGTTGATACCTGAAAGAATAACTCATTTGTCCATTAACGAATCCCGCCATAGGACTGTCATGGGGGAAAGTAATTTTTAAACTAAAAAGCAATCTGGGGAGACATCAGAAAAGACCTTCCACTCCTGGGAAGACAGAGTAAACGTACTTTTCATGACTCCTCCTGCCGATAACGAATGAAAACTGTGAACATTATGTCCGCAACAAACAGAAAAACAGCGTGTGGTGAAGAGAAGGCAGCTGGCACTGAGGGGCAGCGTGTCAGTGAGTTTCCTGGGGTTTCCTTTTGCCTCATGAACCCTGGACCAAACAGTGGAGAAGCCAGCATCCCGGAAATGCCCTGAGAGAAGCCACAGGGTGAGGAAAGAGGGTGTCCTAGCTGATCCAAACACAAGCTTTTTCTATAATGAATGTTCACCTCTTGACAAACATCACAGAAAATGTGGGACTCGTCCCTCCTGGCAGCGAAGGCCGAGGGGTGTCTAGACGTCCAGGCTTACAGGGCTGCAGCAAGATGCTGAATACGAAATGGGCAGTGTGATGGGATAACACAGAATGGTGCATACGTGCTGGACCCACCACTGTCCATTTTCTGGTTTTTATTGTGGGATCATTACATCAGCTGTAACCATTAGGGGGATAGGTATACCAGATTTCTGCCACTTTCTGTGAACTTATAATTATTGCAAAATCAGAATGAGAAAAAAGAAACACAGAACGCAAGAAGCAAAATGAAACCATAAAAGCTTCTTAAATCACTTCAAAGTGAAAGGCAGGTAGAAATTCTGTACATGAGTTACTCTTTTTTTTCACATGGCCCTGTCACCTCAAATTACAGCCGAGGACCAGAAGGGCTGAATGAATGAATGATGGCTGGTGAGAGAGTTATTCTCCTCGTAATTTGCTGTCTTTTAAAAGTTCAGGTTCTGAACATTTATCTTTTATTTAATATCTGCCCAATTTTGATTTCACAGCAACTCCAGATACCAAAACATCCCACGGAGAGCTGCTAAAGGAGAGAAGGGGGACCCAGCAGCCTCTGGCTGTGGGAAATGAGGGGCGCAGGAACCAGATGCAGCGTGTTTGGAAACGCACGCGGGGAGGAGGAATATGCCACACACATGAATGAGGGATCTGACAGCAGCCCTGTCTAGTGGCAAGTTCACCTGCGTATGAAGATTCACTGAAGGAATTAAGATGCTCCTGGCTTCTAAAACACACCCACCTACAAAGCCTTTTCAAACGCAGCTCTAAGGCAAAGCTTCCTCCTTTATTCCTCTTTCTTCACAGATATTCCAAGGCCTGGAATGGGCCGCTTATTTTTGCCACCCGCACCAACTCACTCGTATCAGAGACCAGCAGCTGCAGCCCTACGTTTCCCACCTTTTTAGAGGTCGTGTTTCCCTAAGCAACACTGTATCCTCTTAAAATCACACCCCCGGGCTTACAACCCATGGCCTCTCTCACGATGCCAGCGACAAGGTCCAGCCCTTAATCCGCACACGCCTGCCCTCTGCTAACAGGCGGTTAGTCCCTGTGCCAGGACCACCTCCCCGTGGTGTCAGTCAAAGAGGCAAGCTCTGGGGGAGGGTGTAGCTCAGGTGGTAGAGCGCATGCTTAGCATGCACAAGGTCCTGGGTTCAATCCCCAGTCCCTCCATTAAAAATAAATAAATGGATAAACATAATTACCCACCCTCCCAAAAAAAACAGAGGCAAGTTCTGGTGGGCCCTGCGTTTACCTCTTAGTAGATGCCAAGGTTTTCCAAATGGGACTCAGATTCTAGTCCCAATTTGTGACTTAAAAGTGCAAAAGATTCATTCTCTTACCTGATCAAATGAAATGAGCTGGCATGGTTGCTGCGATATGTCACAGACAGCGTGGGAGGGAAGCAAAGGAGGACGAGGCAACTGGGTTTGCTAACAGCATCAGAGTCAAGGACTGTCATGGACAGGGTACAGCCTCTCAGCTGATGCTCTCAGCCTCCGTGAGAGTTAACCTTACCCAGATCAAGCTGTGCAAACTTAAAAAAAAATATTGTTAGTATCAAGGACGTGGCATACTTAGGGACATATCTGTGCCCCTGGAAGAGATATGGCATCTTTAAATTACCAGGCAATGTACAGAACTGGAGCTCTGCCAAAAAAGGTGAGAGTTGTAAAATTGGATTGATTTTTTGCTATGGCTTGCTGAGGGCTCCCCAGAGCCAGGATGCAATGTTCAAATACAATAATTGATAGCCTGAAAAAATATTCTTGATAAGTGTGCAGAGTAACGCAGAGCCCCGCCTGAGATGCTGTCAGCCTTTGTGCTCTGGCAAACCCTACAGCCAGAGTGACCCGGATCCCGGGACCCGGTCTGGTGAGAGCCACCAGGTTTCCTGCTTCACCACGTCCCCCTGCCTTTACCCAGCCTCCTCCAGCTGGAGAGAAAATGGTCTTCGCCTTCAAATAGGAGCGTTTGTTAAATGCTGTTGTGGAAAAGTAATTATCCGACAATCAGACCTGTATGTGGGGGGAAATCGCATTCGTTAATACCACCTTGGTAATCCCAGGGGGCGGAGGGGTTCACGTTAATCTGACCTCTTTTCAGTCTTGCCTTGGTGAGCTGACCACCCCAAGCTGTGAGTGTGTGTGTCTAAATTGCTCGAGATTCAATTGAACCCATTAAAATTTAAAAAGGATTTAACTGAAATTTTTCAATAGCTTCTGAGAAGGGGGATAACATATTAGGTCGGAGTAAATTAAAATCTCAAGCAGGGGTAAAGACTTTGAAGATTGCTTTAATACATTTTCTGTGCTTTCCAAAGAAATGTTCTTTTAAATGGTCCCCAAATCAGCTAATTTTGTCCTATTTAGCAAATTACCTCCTAAGGCCACAATGTTGAAAAACTTAACAATTATTATTTTTTTAAAGAGAAAAACAGAGGAGGGGGGTGAAAAAAAATCATACACCTTCCATAGGAAACAACCAAACCCTAGATTGCTACGTCTTTTATATGCCGCAGTTAAGATTATTTTTTCTTTTTCAGTTCAAAAGTCAACGAAACGTTTGTGTTACCTTCTGCCAGGCCACACACGGGACCTTTCTTCCACATGGTGATTGCAGGCCGAGGAGGTGCGAAGTTAATGGAGGAGCACTGGAAGGTCACGTCCCCCTGTGCTGGGCTCATAATTTATACCTTTATTTCAGGCCACGGTTACCTGTGGAGCAGCAAGGCCATGGAGGTGAGCTGGATGGGTGCCCTGCTCAGCCCAGAGGCTATCCCTGCCCTGACAGGAGACTCCTTGCTCTGAATTACCTGTGTAATAAAAGATTCCTGCTCAGCTCTGACTGACGTTTTGAGGCTGCAGGAGGAGGATTCGATTTTTCTTCATCTCTTTTTTTCCTCCCCACCTTTTTTTTCCTGATGATAACCACTATTTCGTGGATTGTGTTTGGGAGAGTTTTCTTAATGTGCTGCGTTTGGCTCCTGGCTTGTGGTCTACTGGGGGACTGCCCATCCTCCTCTGACTGAAACGACCAGGCAGTGAAAGAGACCCCCTCTCCAAGGAGCGCCTTTACTGTGGAATTCTTGGTGGAGCATCCTGCCCGTGTTTTGGGGCATTTTAGAGATGAAGCAGATTGAAACATAGCTGTGATCATTTTGGAGATCTTCAGAGCCAGACTGACTCTTGTGATTCTTCCTTCCTTCCTTCCTTCCTTCCTTCCTTCCTTCCTTCCTTCCTTCCTTCCTTCCTTCCTTCCTTCCTTTCTTCCTTCCTTCCTTCCTTCCTTCCTTCCTTTCTCTTTCTTTCTTTCTTTCTTTCTTTCTTTCTTTCTTTCTTTCTTTCTTTCTTTCTTTCTTTCTTTCTTTCTTCCTTTCTTCCTTTCTTTCTTTCTTTCTTTCTTTCTTTCTTTCTTTCTTTCTTTCTTTCTTTCTTTCTTTCTTTCTTTCTTTCTTTCTTTTCTTTCTTTCTTTCTTTCTTTCTTTCCATCTGTATCATCTACCTATCTATCTACCTACCTACCTATCTATCTCTCTATCATCTATCTATCTATCTATCTATCTATCTATCTATCTATCTATCTATCGATCTATCTGTATCATCTATCTATCTATCTATCTATCTATCTATCTATCTATCTATCTATCTATCTATCTATCTATCTATCGATCTATCTGTATCATCTATCTATCTATCTATCTATCTATCTATCTATCTATCTATCTATCTATCTATCTATCTATCTATCTAACTATCTATCTATCTATCTACCTACCTACCTATCTATCTACCTACCTATCAGTTCCATCTGATTAAAGGCAAGATACAAAGGTATAAAGAGAAAATGAATTAACAGAACTATGAACTAGCCAGCCTGTTTTTTCTAGTTTAGAATTCATTATTTAAGTGCCAGGCCACTATTCTGGGGATATGTGAAACACAGCTTTCAGGGACAAGCAATAAAACATACACTCCCCACAGCTTGTGACTTCCACGTTCTTATTGCTCAGTTTAGGCAGTACCTGCTTCTAGTCAGGGTCCCACCAAGGAGATAAAAGATAGCCCTCAGGATTTTGGACCAATGTGGGGTCTCAAATGATCACCCAGTGGAAACAAACATAAACAGCTTTTATAGTTGGCTGACTCAAAGGACATTTGAAAATTTGTGTGCCTAGAAGGAAGAGAAATTATACGGATTTCAAGCTTAACAAACTCTTAATATGTTGGCAACTCAGAAGATGAGACCCCTTGCTTGTGAAAATTATCAAATTCTCTTTAAATGCCAAAGATTTCCTTATGAAGAATGGTCATTTCCGTCAGAGTTTCTTGATTCTCTTTTTCACTTCTTTGTTTTCTAGTTCATTGATATCTGTTACCTTTTTACTTTTTCCTTTTATTTTCTTTGGATTTGGATTTTTTTTTTTTTAAGTCCTTTTGAACTTCTTAAGTAGAACTCATCAGTTTTCTTACTGTAATTACTGGCTTATTTGGATATTTTATACTATGTTATGTTTTCCATTTTCAATGATTTTCCTTTGCTTCCTTTTTCTATTCTTTGATTTAATTAACTAGATAGCATCTCTTCAGTTCCTGGATTTGAAAGCTTCCGGTCCCAGAAAACCTGGTTCTGCAACTCCCTTATTCTTTAACAACCATTTTTAATGTAAAAAAGTAAGTTTATCAACATTTCCACTCTCTTCCAGACAAACAGGACATTCTAGCTCTCACCTCCCTGTCTTCTGTCTTCCGTGTTCTGTTGATTAGTATTTTGAATCATTGGTTTTAAAATCTTCCAATTAAGGTATGTTTAAAACTTTCTATGTCAGTTAAATTTATTATATTTATTTATATATTTGCCAGTTTTTATCATCAGTGCTTCTTACAATGGACTTTTTTCTTCTGCATTCAATTTCCTTAAAATGTGTTCTTTAATATTTTTTGAGTCTGTAAGTGCTATTATTTCTAAATATCCATCTGAAAAATATTTTTATTTTACCCTCACTTTTAAGTACCAGTTTAATAATATGGTACTTGACAAGTTAGTCTATTTCTGGTCTCTGTTTAAGATGAGGAGCTGCCTGAATTTATCACATTATTTCCTTTGTGGGTAATATCTCTTCTTTCTAATCACTTTCAATATTTTTTTCTTTGTTTTCATGCTTTTGAAGTTTATTCAGATGGGTCTACATGTGCATTTGTTTTGTTTTCATTTGCTTAACAATTGGAACATATGTAGAATTTGAGGCCTCACGGTTTCCTTCAATTCCAAAAAAATTATCAATTATTTTCTCTTCAAATATGCTCTTGATTCTTTAAATCAGTGGAATCCTCATTAATTTTGATATGGGGCATTTTCTCTTGTTTAATTCCTTTAAAATTTAACCTCTTTATTCATTTATCTTGCTGCACTTGATGATTTTTTCAAATTTTTTTCCAGTTCATTAATTCTTTTGTCAGCTAAGTCTAATGCGCTGGTCAACACATCCACTGCCTTTAAACATATTGATGACCACAATCTTTAGTTTTTAAAATTTAGAGAAGTTTTTTTTTTATTAATGATGCTTTGTTTTTCTTTGGTTATGATATATGTATACTTTAAACATTTTTTATTCATTTTCAACACATACTTCCTAGTCTTTCTCTTATTCTTCAGTTATTGAGGTTGTAATTTTGTATCTATAATAGCACTTTTTTTGGTGTGTGTGCTTTAGTGGGGTCCTTGTGGGGATTTTTTTGTGGGGAGGGTGTCCATATGCCCTCTGGGTTGTGTAATTGTCCCTACAAAGTGGTTTTCCATTTTATTCCTTTCAAGTGTCTTGGGACTTCATATTACAGTGAAATTTTCACGTTAGTTTTTCATTTTGGCACTCCCACGGCACATGGATAATAATGTACATTTGGACTTCACATACACTCATGACACAAGCCTGGGGTTTTAATTTCTTGCAGGAGATCTTTTCTGCCCTATAGCTGAGGGCAGGTAGAAAGTTGCATTTTTCCTCCCAGGTTGGTAAGTGGAGTTTTTAATTCTTCTTTTCACGGTGCAGGTAGCCCTTCACAACTCTAGGCTTTGAAAAATGACTCCTTCCACCTTTTCACCTTGTGCAGGTGAGAGGTTTGCTCACCTGTCCCAGTGTGGGTGTTGAAGGGCCAATCCCAAACCCCGGCATCTGTATCAGGAAATACACTCCAGTGAGCAGTGACGGGTCTGTTCTAGCTTTGCATAATCTCTGAGTTTCTCATACTTGGAAAGTTCCTTTTATTCTTTTGAATCAGCCTGTGCATTAGAACTTCTTATATCCTTTTCATCATATATTTATATGTTCATAGCAGGAGGGGACCTCTCCCCCTTAGCTGGGTCTGCCAAGTTGCTGAAGTCTCACACAGATATTTACAATAATTACAGCTGCTCTATGGTGGTCATTGGAAAACAATTTTTTTTTGAAGTTACAAAGTTTCTTATCTTCCAAAAAGTTGGGAAGAATGGCTGCATTTAATGAGGAACTATTGCATGATTTTAAGCAGAGGAATGACATAGATGTGGCTTTTTATTAATGATTCAGCAGGCAAGCATTTGTCTACTTTTGCTAAACATTTAGAATGTGCCAGGCATTGTCCTAAGTTCTTTGCTGAAATTTCTAATTTAATCCTCACCAGACCGTATTATGTGGATCCTGTCATTAACTCCATGTGGGGAAACCACGTTTTTTTCTGATGAGGAAACCCAGTGAGAGGGTAGGTAACCCGATTAGGAAGTTTTGCAGTAGGATTTAAACCTAAACAGTCCAGCTGCAAGGCCCGTGCTGTAGGTCTAGGCATGATGACTGTGATTAATAGCAGTCGTGGTAATGACAATAATAGCAATATGCATTTATTAAGTGCGACTACATTCCAGGAAACTGTGGAAAGCATTAACTGAGTTATAGCATCATAACCATCTCATAAGAAGCCAGCTATTATTATCCCCAAATTTACAAGTGGAAAGAAAAACTGAGGCAAAGGCTAAAACTCACATAGTTCGCAAGTGGTGAATTTGGGTTTTTAACCAGGCAGTCAGATTCTAGACCTCACCTTCTTAACTCATCCTCAGTGCTGGGGAGGGATGGAAGACTAGTTAGCTGTGTGCTGTGGCAGTCTGGTAGGGGAATAACCAGGGTTTGAGCTGAAGTGGTTGTGATGACAATGGGGGAGAGGCAGATGTGATGGCTACCAAGGAACGAAAGCCCCATCACTTGGCTTCATATGTGCTGAAGAAAAGTCTGTGGGTCAGAGAGGACCTGAGAATCATTTCCCGACCTCTGGCTTGGGTTAGGTCGTGCTGCCTCTACCCAAAGTGAGCGAGAACCATTTGGATGCAAACGTATGATCTGCTCTGTAAAAGAAATATGAGACTGAGAAGTTTTCTTTCATTCAACTATTGTCTCAAAAATGTTTGATCGAGGATTTGACAGTTAAATAGTGTGAGAATATCTGGGATTGCTTTTGGTGAGATGTGTTTTCTACAAGCTGAGTGCTCGCCTCCCCTGTGTAAGTAAACGGTTACATTTAATTCAGTGAAGGGCACCCACTGCCCTTTTTTGTGACATGTTCTCATTCAGTTGCATATTTCCCAAGGGCGTACAATTTAGTGACGATTTAACAAGTTATCACAAAGTCCACAGACCATGCCTGTCTTGAGTGTTAAAGGTCAGGTCACTATTCTTTTTACAATGTGTCCATTTCTGGTACACAGCACAGTGTCCCGGTCATGCATATACATACATATATTCATTTTCATATTCTTTTTCACTGAAGGTTATTATAAGCTATTGAATATAGTTTCATGTGCTATACAGAAGAAACTTTTAAAAATCTATTTTTATATATAGTAGCTAACATTTGCAAATCTCAAACTCCCAAATCCTTTTTAAATAAAGGTGGCCACCTTCATCAACCACCAGGAACTGTTAGAGAGCTCGAGTTCCCAGAGTGACGATAGATTTGCAGCAATCTATCCAGACCCTTCTATGTGGCTCCTCCTTCTGACCATAGACATGCATTTTCAAGACAGGTGGCCTGTGTTGGGAGTCATCTGGGGATGTGAACGAGACAAAAGCTAAGTGGCCCACATGGGCACTGAACCCCTAACCTTTGCCTCATTAGCACGGAGCTCCAACCATCTGAGCTTACCCGCCACAGACTAACGATGTGTGCGTGGAGGCACCATCACATCAATCACATTTTCCGAAGCAAAACTCACCACCCTGAAAGTAACCGGAAGACGCCCACGTAGAGCTCATCACTGGGGCAACGCGGAGCTGCCCTGATGGATGGCTGACACGCTCCCTTCCTACGCGCCATCCATTCGTCATCCCCGTGTCCTCGAAGGACGTGAAGATTCCAGGGATTCACACTGGTTCATTCACACTTTTAAGCCTGTGCCTCCCCTTCCGGGCTGTTCTAGCTGACACACGTGGAGCTTGGGTTTCTGATACCACAAGGAGCAAAGCTCTGAAAGTCCCCCAGGTAGGAAGGCTTCACCTGTTCTCATAGGTCGATGTTTAGCAGGTGTGCCTCAGCCCTCACAGTATCTGTCAGCTCTTGAAATTCTGTTTAAAAAAAAAAAACTATATATAAGCAACTGTGTGTGTGTGTGTGTGTGTGTGTGTACAGTTTTTTTGGAGGAGGTAATTTTCAGAGTTCTCTTTAGACTCTCAGAGGTATCTGTGACCCAAAGCCTATGATCTGAAGCCTTCAATCAAAAAAAGAAACTAAAGGGGAAAATGTTTTTAACCACATTTATCTTATGATGGTTGGTTGAAAGCCTTGTCACCGTTTTTAAATTCTTAATAATTTATGGATTTGAACCATGTAACTCTAAAAATAGATGATTATGATTTCAACGATGGACAGAAGAGAGGGCAGATGCCATGGGAAACACACAAGGAGGCTGGCTGGGCTGAGGCCGGAGGTGTAGCAGGTTGCAGAATCTGCCTTGCTACCTGCAGGATGTTTTCATTAGGGTGGGAGGGGGTTGGGATGTAACTGGGAGGAAAGGGGGGTGTTTTGTATTTTCTAGACTCGTCCTAAGACAAATGACAGAAACCTAAGCTCAACAGACTCTTCCTGGTAGGTCAGAATACAAAGTCAGATGGAGAAAATATACAGACTGAAGACAAAACTGAGAAGTGATGTTTTATGAAGATAATCTCTACAAAAGCAGAACTGGGGGAAGACTGAAGGCCATTCACAAACAGGACAGAAGGCAGTGGCTAGTGGACAGCTTGAAATATTGGAATGAAAACAGAGTTCTTTGACAATTGAGGTTAGAGGGGATCTCTAGTTGGAGAGACAGAGAAATCATTCAGAAAATATTTGTTTACTTCTTTTGCAAACGTAACGCTTGGGTGTTCTCTGTGGTCGGCTGCACTTTCCAGAGACGGCCACAGCATCACCTCCAGTCCCCAGTGCGCTTCTGGGACCTTGCCACACCCCCAGCAGGGAGTGGAGTCCAGTTCGCCTCTCCTAGAATCTGGAGAAGCTCTGGGCTCACTTGCAACACTTGTAACTAAGGGAACACAGCGGAAGTGATGTTGTGGGACTCCCACACCCAGGTCCAAAACGTCTTCATCGCTTCTGCCCTGCTGTGGGGCCACGTGATCTTGACGCCCTTAGCTGACGCGTGAGTAGTCTTCTGTCCTGAGACCGCCATGCTGTAAGGAAGCTCAACTAACCAGATGAAGAGAGACCCAGCTGAGAGGCCCTGAGACTACAGAAGAGGAAAGAGATGCTCAGAGAGCCCCCAGCTCTTATATCTCCTGCAGCTGCGGAGGCCCCGAGGCAGAACCGCGCAAGACTGCGGGTCAGGCGCTAGCTCCTCCCCAATTCCTGACCTGGAGACCCCATGAGAGATTATAAGAGAATGACTGTTGCTCGAAACAATCACATTTTGGAGTGGCTTTTACTGCTTTGGGACAGGTGTCATTTTATGTACTGAGGTTCAGTGGTATGAAGATTCAACTGTCTTTACAAACCAGGCAGGAACAGAGGAAACGGGGGAGAATTAGGCTCGGTGCTCGTCAAAGAGATGGGCTGGGGCAACCAAGAGTCATGGCGGAGAGAACCACCAGGCACCAGGCTCGCTCGGATGGATCGCTCCTGGCGTTTTGGGGTGGAGGAGAGGGAAGAGTCTTATGTGCAGAGAAGCACTGTTCCTTCTCCTTCCTTGCTGCTGGCTGGGAAGGGAATTGAGGAAGGGAAGTTACCAAGAAGTGGGGACTCAGAGGGGACGAAAGAAGCTTTAATGCCTCACTGGGGCGAACGTGTAACTCGATGGCGCAGAGGTGTTTCAAACCAGTTCCCAGAGATGAGCTGAATGCTGTCGCAATCATCCCCCTTCTGGGGGCACTCAGGGGTCGCGCTTCCCTCATCGTGGAGCCCTGGGCATGGCCACACCTAGCGGTGGGGGCCTTGTGGCCAGAACAAAGGGCAAAGTAAGTGTCTACTCCCCCCTACCCCACACACTTCATTTGTGGCATTTTAATCTTCCTACTTGTTTCCGCTTATGAATTTCTCATAGAATTATTTAATGATGTGAGTTCAATGGGCAATTTGAAAATCTACTTAATTTGCCATTTCTGTCCTCAGTGATGCAGTGAGGCAACACATCCCATACTGCAGAGAGAGCAGGCTGCATTGTGGTCAAGAGAAAAGGCATCCAACGCCAGACAATTAATACTCAAGCAGCCTCCAGCGCTCTACCCCTGGGTCCCAGTAACCATGACAGGATGCTGGGGAGCTTCACAGGTCAAAGAAGAGTGAATCATGTTGAAAAAACAGCATGAAACATATCTTATGCCCGGTCTTGGAATGAGCACCCCCCCAACCCCACCACCGTGTCTCTAGACATGGGAAGGGAATGAATTTAACAGGACAAATGCAATAAAGCCAAGGAGCAGAGGGTGTAATCTCAAACTGAGTCAGTGGTCTGGAAAAGGAGACATGGAGCTTTGCCCAAGAGTGCCGGAGGAGCTTGTTACTAGAATGTGCTCGGGTATCACCTGTACTGCGGATCTCTGACATTAGTGAGTGTGTATTAGTAAATTAGGGGGATGATGGACATTCAGCATTCCTCTGAATGGACCAAGCCTGCCGACTGACAATAGGAGACAAACGATGGCGGGGGTTGGGGTGGGAGGAGAGATCACACTGGCAGGTATTGAGGGTCCTCGTTCAGTACAAATATCTGACCCACTCCTCCAGCTCCTCTCCCCAGCAAAGGGTCCCCATCAAAGCTGATGGACAGCAAGGTGAGTCTCACCCATAGTTGAGATAACCCACCCTCCGCCCCCGGGCAAGCCAGAGCAGCTCTTCACGTCTTACGGCAAATCCACTTCCAAGCACTTGTTCTTTGCGTGGGTAGGTGACAGTTTCAAATCCAGGGGTCATGCCTGAAGGGTATGACCTCACCTGGGGGAGACTGCAGATGACCTCTGCATGGTCTCAGCTCGAGAGAAAGGTCCATCTGCTCAGTGGATGTTACTGGTGATGGAAGAAAAAGGGAGCTACCACCAGGGCACCCCTTCCTTACCCGAGTCACGTGGAGATGGTGAGAATGTGTCTGGTCCTATGCAGAGAAGCTCCAGAGATCAGAGTCCTCCGCCAGCCCTTTCACGAGCATACAATTCAAACTGGAGAGAGAGACTCAAATTAGTAACCACACATGCCTGTTTCCTAATGCTCATTCAGACAGAGGTTCAATGGCTGGAAATTATTGAAATGAGGCAGATGTCAAGGGGACGCTGCAAATGCGTCCTTCCCGGCAGCAGCAACTGTGAGCCTGCGGTTCCAAGATCCTTGTTAAACCTCCACATCGCGGATATTCTTAAAGTACCTGCCTGGTGCCACGATCCTGTTTGTCACCAAGTTAAATGAATGTACCAGACGGAGTTTAAAGCTCTGGGATTTGCTTGGAGCTGAATCCAAGCATCATTTTTCCAATCGTGAGACTGAGGGAAGCCCCCATGTACCCCCTCACCCACCTCCCCTCCCAAGACCATGCACATCACTTCAGACCACTGACTTTCTCCCTCTGGTCTCTGTCTCGCTCCGCTCCTCCCATAGAAACTGGTGGGTCTGGATTTCCTGGGCTCGGGGATGAGAAACCGCCTTGAAATACTAGGTTTCCTCTTGGTTTCTCAGCTGAGCACGGCCAGGGTCGTTCTCCACTTCTCAAACCAATGGATGTAAAGCATCTAGCAGGTGACAAAGTATTCAAGTTTATGCTGGGGTTTCTGCTGTTGTCGTTTTGGGAAAGGTGGCCCAAACTCAGGCCCCCTTGGTCTGAAGGAGACAGGAGGTGGGGGCTGGGGGAATAGACACAAGCCTCCCTGCACCCCACCCCCGAATCTGTGACCACGTGGTGCCTGGCACTGTCTCGCAGGTGTGAGGACCACGGTGGGTGCCGAAAGAGAGGCCCAGCAGTGTTTCCCTCTTCCAGAGGCGGTGGGGACCATCAGAGGCGGCGAACTGAGATGGGTAACAAAGGGAAAAATGCCTTTGTATTTGGGCAGCCTGTACAAGCAGGTACAACTAAAAGTTTACAAGGCGCTTTTTTTGCTCCCAAATGCTGCTGATGGAATCTGGGCACTTTGCTATCTCAGCGCGGCCCCCTGAGCAAGGGCTGCTGGGGCGTCAGGTGGGAGGCGAGTCCTGCGGCTGCTCACCTGCTGCCCACAGCCCAGCGCATCCCCCAGTGGGCAGCTCGGCTGGGAGACGCCAGCACCTTACGAGCCCCACCCATGCTGCTTTTTCTTTTTCTTCTTCTTTGAGGCAGCGTACATATTGTTTGATGTTAATTATTGAATCTAAGTTAAATATTGAAACTAGGGAAGAGGAAAAAAAAATGCCCAGTTCAGCATCTGACCTCGCCGCACTTTAGAGCAAGGTTGCGAAAGACAGCAGAATGGCTGTCATAAAATGCAGTTCCATTAACCTTCACTCCCTAGAGGACAGTGCTCAATATCTGTGGGTTCTTCCCCTTTCTCTTCCTCCAACATCACTCACCCCTGACAAGAAAAAGGGAAGAAAAATAATCTGGCATATGTTATATTATATCCATTTCAAGAGTCCAGGTACTTTTACTCAGCCAGCTTCATTTGTGCAACAAGGAAATAAAGTCTTATGTCTCAAAAAAAAAGAGTTTTTTTTTTTTTTTTTTAAATTGACGTAGTCGGTCTACAATGGGTTAGTTTCTGGTGTACAGCAATGATTCAGTCATACGGATATACCTTTTTATATTCTTTTTCATAGGTTATTATGAGATATTGAATATATTTCCCTGTGTGATACAGTAGGACCTTGTTGTTTATCTATTTTTATATATATACATATATATATATATATACACGTATTTCAAGTTCAGATGTTTTTAAGTGCCGTATCAAAAGAAGGAGTTGAAAGTTGTAAATACGTTTCTGATTGCGCAGAAGAAACACTTCATAATTTCCCTATCCATTCTTAAGGAAGAATAACGTCCCTGCTTACGAATTTTTTCTCATTGTTAGATATTCTCTGTCTATCTAGTTCATATTTTTCCTACTGAGTTTTAGCACTCTTAGGAATAAAGAATGCATTTGAAACTCAGTGTGCAAGGGATTCTACTGTGAATTGAGGTAAAGTGGCAAAACTCAGAGTTCATGTGTTAACTTCCGCAAACCAGTGTGGGAAGCTGGGTTGGTTAACACGTGGAGATGACCAGGACTGCTCCACGGATAATCTATTAGAGTACACTTAAAAATAATTACATCCATTTAAACTTCTCTAGAAAAATATGCTTAGAACTTTTTAATCCTTAATTGACTAAGATTTAGGTACATGAAGTTTGTTTTTAAAATCACCACTAAGCTCAATTATCTGTATGTTGAAAACCGTATTCAATTGCAAACAATCCCCATGCAATAGAGTGGCAACGCACTGTTTCCAGCAGCTTGCTTAGACATTACATAAAAACCCCCAAATTGTGAACATCACAGGTAACCTTGCACACCTTTTATCATGACTGCAAATCCATGAACTTTGTTCATTCTTCTCTGATTTGTCTGCATAAACTTCACATTTATAAAAACAAAAACAGGTATGAAGACACCCCGAAAAGCCTGGTTTGGGAGCAGATTGGAATTTGGGTTTCAGTCATCGAAGAGGTGTTAAACAGCACTGGGCATTGATGTAGAAGACAGATTGATCTTTTTAATGGGATCAAATAAGACTTTATTAGCATCTATTAGGTTCAACCCAAAGCTGGAGAAATCGCATCAATGAGCACCATGTATCAGGGTGTCTGCTATTAGACACCAGTATCCCTTAAAACTAGCAAACTGTAGAGTACTCTACACTTTTTTACCTTTATCTTAAGAATTAGCTGACATTCTGTCCTGTTACACTGGCCTTACTATTAGTAATAGTGAACCAATTTATAAACCCATTAGTGACACTTTTTCCAGAAGATAAAAACAGTCAAAATTATCTGGCAGCAATTAATCTTAATGGCTGTATGCAGTAAACAGCAATGGGCTAATTCCAGCTCTGTCAGCCCCATCAAACAATCCCGCATTAGGCAGCCTTTCAGTGATCCATTAAGCATATTCAGAACGACAACAAATTCAATGCTGAAGGCATATGCACTAAACATTACAACAGTGATCTTCTGAAGCCATCATTATCTCTTAAATAGTACTTCCCCCATGTATTATCATTATGCTGTACATTAGAAATACTTTGATTAAACTCCCTTAATTCATAACAGACAGCTGCAGACCATTTATGCAGTTAATCTCAACACAACAGCTATTGAGGAAATATAACAAATGAAGGCTGTAAACTGGAAGTCATTACTCGGAAAGATACTGGTTTTCTAGTCCCCCAGAGCAGAGTGCATCACAAGGAGGGGCTTGGGGTCCATGAGGACGGAGGTGGGACTGGTAACGACCTTCCTCTCTCTCCCTGCAGCATCCGTCCCCCGGCTCGTTGTGCCGCACTCTGGGCGTGCGGCCAGTTTGGACAGGGCTGGTTCCCGGGCACTGACCACCGCAAGGGTCTGACCAAGGAGAATCAAAGCTTTGATTAACTTTCATTTCCCAGTTTGGGTCTCCAGAAGTCAAGGCTTTGGTTAGATGCATAATTTTACTGATTTCACTGAATCATTACTGTAAAGCACTGACATACTCTTCTGATTGTGTGTTAATCTCAGCAACAGCTTCTGAGTTCCTTTCTGACAAGCAGTTATCTGTTAAAAGTTTAAACTCATAGGACTTGAGTTTACATACTTTAAAAAAATGATCTCTACTCAATTTCCCTCATAAACTTTCTTCTTTTCTTTGTTTATTTATTTTAATTGAATTATAGTCAGTTTACAATTTTGCATCAATTTCTGGTATACGTTACAATGTTTCACTCATCCATATACATACATATATTCCTTTTCAGATTCTTTTCCATTATAGGTCACTACAAGATATTGAATATAGTCCCCTGTGCTGTACAGTAGAAACCTGTTTATCTGTTTTGTATGTCGTACTTAGTATCTGTAAATCTCCCTTGTAAATGTTCTTTGCCGTGTGTAGAATTTTCAGTTAACAATTCAGAACCACCCCCCACAAAAATACCCCCTCCCCCCAACTTTTGTAGCCACACCCCAAGTTCACATTCTGCTGAGTAAAATATGTACTGGCTTAATTTGATGAACAAGAAATCTGTGTGAAATTTCCCCATAATATACCTTCACAAACTCTTTCCTTTTCACAGGTAGAGAAACCATAAACATGCAGATGAATGAGCTCTATGTGCCCGGCATTTTTTTCCCCTTCATATAGGGTTTATTTCAAAGTTCTAAACCACAGACACCGTGTCTACCTTTTGATGAAATGGCCAGCTAATTAAAACATAAATTTCGAGTCCCCTTGCCAACTCTGACAGTCCCTTCCGTTTTCAGACTTAGCATCGATGAATTAAATATTGATTCCACAGGAAAAGCACCATCATTGTGGAGTGATAAGGGTTTAGCTCTGGGGTTTCAAGGCCAAGACCCATCCCTGGGGCCGGGTACATTGACCATCTCAGGGGATTTCCGCGTTGTGACCATGCTGATCCACCCCTCCCAGACATCCATGAAGTCGGATGTTAATGTTTGTGGCCCATTTATGGAGAGTAGAAGGGCTGGATGGAGGTGACTTGGCCCTTTGGCCCCCTGGTTACCTCTGGTGCTGCAGACTCCCCTCCTTGCCCTTCCATGTTCCCACCACGCCCTCCTAGAACACCATGCTGTTGAAAAAAATGGCAGCTCTGGGGAACTTGCCTAATTTTTTTCCTCCCTTCCCTTAGGTTTGTTTGGAAGGCATGGATATGGTGACTGCTTGTTCTTTCCATGTTTCTCAGACCTGCATTTGTGACAAAGTGTTTGGTGAAACACCCCAGGACAGCTGGACGTCCTGAGGCCGGTTTCAGGCTGGAAGGGCAGCTTGGACCAAGCAGGACTTCCACGCATTTTGAAAGGTCTTCTCATCCTGAGACTTCACTCCTTGCTGTACGAGTTACAACCTCTCCCCCCACCCCAATTACTGAGATGCAAACACATTTGAGAAATAATGTCCCTCCTTAGAAATTTACAACACCTGTCAGCCAAGGAAAGTCTCTGAGACGTTCAAGAGAAAAGAAGCTTGTTTATACTGTGATGAACTCAGCACGTCCAATCCTACCCCACAGATTTTTTTTTTCAATAGAATAACTGTTAATAACACATGGAGCTTCAGTCTTTAACAGATTATATTTTGGGACATGTTTCTCTAAATTGTAATGTTATTGCCTCAAGATTAATCTGTGATAGGAAAGAACACGTCAGTGTTTGCATTAATTATGCTTTCTTCTGATTTTTGTTTGTAAGATTTGGTTTAGCTTAAAGACATTCCACTGTTGTTGTCTGTTGTTCTTGTTTTTGGAAAAGATGAAAACTCTAATTTGAAAAGATACACCCACCCCAGTGTTCCTAGCAACACTATTTATAATAGCCAAGACATGGAAACAACCTAAATGTCCATCAACAGATGATTGGATAAAGAAATTGTGGACTATATATACAATGGAATACTACTCAGCCATAAAAAAGAAATAATGCCATTTGCAGCAACGTGGATGGACCTAGAGATTATCATACTAAGTCAGACAGAGAAAGACAAATATCATATGATATCACTGATATGTGGAATCTAAAAAAATGATGCAAATTAACTTATTTACAAAACAGAAATAGGCTCACAGACATAGAAGACAAACTTGTGGTTACCAAAAGGGAAAGGGGAGGAGGGATAAATTGGGAATTTGGTATTAACAGATGCTCACTTCTATGTATAAAATAGATAAACACAAGGACCTACTGTACAGCACAGGGAACTATATTCAATATCATATAATAACCTATAATGGAAAAGAATCTGAAAAAGTATGTATAACTGAATCACTTTGCTGTACACCTGAAACACTGCAAATTAACTATACTTCAATTTTTAAAAAGCAAGCAACAAAAAAAGATAACTCCTGTTGACAAATGGCCAACAAAAAATGAAAGTGTGTTTGGAATATTCACAAGGCTGTTGGACTTTGATGGATCTTGCCAGGAATCTTCATTCCAGGAATCTTGGTGCATCAAACAACGTTCACAGAGAAGTTTTTTCTGGTTGAGAGTGAGCTTTCCTTCAATGCGTGATTAGATCTCTGCAGCTGAAGTCAGACGTACGGACAACTCACGGATGTGCTAGCTGACCCTGCTGTGGGACGTTGTCTTTAGCTGCAACACAATGACATCACACCCAGAGTTCAGTCTAGACGTATTCACATGTATCAGTCTCTGCGTCTACTCAGGAAACTTCCCATGATGGGCAGGTAACTTCTACCTGCTAACCTATAGTATGCTGCTTGGGAGCTCAGTAGACACCCTCCAGAAGAAATGGATTACAAATAGTGATTACATTCTAGGCCTAACCTAGAAAAGTCTGTTTAATCCACTGCACCTGTGTAGCTGAACAGGTACATACGGTAGGAAGCCAAATCCCAGTGCAGTCGCCATGCTGGTCAATTAAACCAAGTAGAAAAAAGATAAGGCGCTAAAACTAACTAAGAAATCCTTTGAGAGGTTTGGTCTAAGATGCTAGTGCTTGAGGAAACACAGGATTGATTTCAAAAGATGAGGTTGTAGTTGAGATGTGCATGTGTGTGTGCGTGTGTGCGCGTGTGTGTGTGGTGCAGCAAATTTCTAATTGCAGTATTTCCAATTATTCTTCTAAACATGTCCCCTCCCAGCCCAGCCCTCCATTACAGAGACATGATGGCCAGTCTCTTTCGAGGAAAAAGTAGTCAAACTCCTCTATGAGTGAAAGAATGAGAGAGAACGTCAACAAGGTGGTTTCCTATGAAATCTAGGCAAGAATTGGTGGCGACGGGGAAAGGAGAAAGTAGCTTTCTCTCTCACACACACACACGCACACACACACACGCACACAGGAGACAGAGTTCCTTTGATGGCTGTAGGGGAGGTGTGAGTACTGAAGTGCAGAACAGCTTGGGAGAACAGCATGAGTGCAGTGAGTTTTCTGGTGGCCATTCTGGGGAGGGATCAGGTGTGCAGAGAACAGTCTTGCTCCCACGTGCCCAGGGTCCCCTTTGTCTTGGATTCTACCTCAAGCACCTGCATAGGCCACCAAGTCCCAATTTTAAAAAGAACTTCTTGTTGGAGAGTCTTTAGTTCACGTGGGTAAGTGCCAGCTGCCCCTCCGGGCTTGCTGTCTGGTTCTCCATGGAGCCTGGTGCCCAGGTGTCAGTCTTTTTCCCCAGAAGACTGGCTCCTGTCTCCCACCCACCCTTCTTGCCTCCTCCTTTCCTCCCCCGGCTCCCACTTCCCTCCGTGCTGGGTCCTCTAGGACCTTCTCACCACCTGGGCTCAGGTCAGCTCTTCCTTGCCTTCCATGCTCCTAGTCTCCCCCGTCCATGCTTCATGCCCATCTCAGTGCGGTCTTAATAATGCCAGCGTGGGCTTGGCAGAACCCTCCTGAGTCACACGCCCGATAGGCGTCATCCATCCCCCGCCGTGTCTCACCTCCCAGGCTCCAGCTCCTCTGATCTCCTGGCTGTTCCTCAGATGCAGTGTTTACTCTCACCTCCGCATCTCTGGGCATCCTGGTCCCCTCCCCCTCACTTCTTTTCCTATTAGCTGCCTCCTACTCGTCATTTATCATGTCTTTGGAGCATCTCAGCCTCTGGTGAAGGAAGGTGCACCTACTCACTGAATTATAATTCATGAAACTGTAATTACTCTCTTTTCTCACTTCACGCTGCCTGAAGCCAAGGATGCCATCTTCTACGTTGCATCACGAACTTGTAGAATATTTCTTGGAACATAGTAGGTACTTCAAACACACTCACTGAATGAATGGACCAACGAATACACAAAAATGCCAAGCACAGTGATGACTCATTTTTTTGGACATTCTGTAGAGCTGCAGAATTCTTAAATGGCTAACAGTTATCAGTTAGACATGAACTACATTACACGGAGGGAAAGATATTTGTAACATTCACGTGCAAAATGAGCAAGGGCTGACGTGCGTGTCCCCGTAGGATGACAAGTGATTTGATTCAACTGTTATGTGATGCATGATGCATGTTTTGCTTATGTCTTTTTAAAAAGAACCCTGGATTATTTTCATTATGATAAAAACAGATACTGAAAAAAATGAAGTGTCTCCTTAAGGTGGTTCACGACTTTGCAAAGAGACAGGACACAGAGCCCATCGCTGCCACCTCTGTGGTCCCCGGGTGCCTGGTCTATTCAACTCTTCCCGCTCTGTTCCCTCATCTTCCTGTTTTCCCCCGGGGTGTCTGTGATGGGGGACTTGGCCCTGATCTAGTGACATCTGGTTCATATTTGAATGCGGGTGGGACGCTTCCAGCATCAGTAGCACTGACCACTTCGGTACATCTCTCCCGAGCTGGACCCCTGCCTATTGCTGGTCCGCTGAACCTCGTTGTCCACGTGTCCCACAGCTGTGGCGGGAGGGGTGCTCAGCCCTGCTAAAAGACTCACTTCTCCCGGCATTCCTGGGGACGTGTGTAGGCTAAGAGGGGAGAGCCCTGGTCAGTCATTTACTTACTTCAAGACACACTGTACCAATTTTTCATAAGGAGGTAGAGTGGCTGGTTTACCAAACTAAAATTAAGGAGCCCCGCCAAACTCCCCACACAGGCTCCCTCCAGCCGCCAAGGGCGTCCTGAGCTTTCCTCTGGATCATTAAGGCAGCACCTCTGCCCGCGGCGGGGCCGAGCCCGGAGGCCACCCCGTCAGTGTTGTTCATGGGCTGGTCCTTCTGAGCGCCACTGAATGGGCCTTTCATTCCTAGGAAAGTTAGCAAATTCTCTTAAATAGCAATGCAATATTTAATGTTTTTTTCCAAACTCTACATCTACAAGCATATTGAGGAAAATTGGTGTGCTAGTCTAGCACTATTAAAGATGATCAAGAAAAAAAGTAATGATACTTGAAACAGGCTCACCTTCTGCGTTCATGATGGCATCAGGTGACCGAGGTCTTTGTTTTAATGATGAGGTTTATTGATTTGCTGGATTAATTAAGTTCAGCACACGTCTAGTGGGTGCCTCATGTACTGATGGTACGTGCCGCCATGCTAGGGGCTTTGGGGGAATAAAACAGCAATGAAACCTGGTCTGTGGCCTCAAGGAATTTACAGGATGATGCTTGTAAATGAAATGTGACATAAATTCTCTTCTCCTTGATTATAAATTGGTAGAATAAGCATTTTTATTTCCATTTATCAGATGATTTTCTTTTTTCACTGATATTTACTCTTATTCCCTCCTTGAAAGTTTCAGTAACTTACAAACTTAGATATCTGTAACTTTTTGGCACTCTTCTGCTTGCTCACTGATTCTTTCATTTATGTCCTCACTCAAATATTTGTTTAATGCTCTGATGTGCCAGGAACCGTTCTGGGAGCTTAGAGATACAGCTGAACAAAGCTCAACACACGCGTGCGTGCACACACGCACACTCCTTCCCAGGAACGGATGCGGAGCAAGCCGCAGAGAGGATGGTGAGGGGGGCGAGGAGCTCTTCTGAGATGGGGTGTGTCTTGAAGCCTCTCTGAGAAGCTGGGGTTTGAAAGGAGTCTTGAAGATCTGGGAGCTGAGCACGTAGGACAGATGGCCCAACAAGAGCTGAAGCTCAACGAGGTGGAAGCATCTGTGGAACAATGGGAAGAGCGAAGCGGCCGAGGGTTTTGGGGGTGGGGGGTGAGGGCTGGGCTGCCATCAGGCTCAGGACTGAGGGGCTTGTTGGCCAGGGCAGGGCCGACTGTCCACCTTCCAGGTGGAGGGAGTTGAGCATGGAAGAGACCTAATCTGATCTTCCTTGGAGAAAGATTGCTCTGCCTGCTCTGTGGAGAGGAAGAGCTTGCAGGGTAAGTCAACGAAAATGAATGAACGTCTACTCCATTATTCTAGTCCATGGTCCAAACCACTCCACACAAACACTACTCTTTCCTGTTTTCAGCTACACCTCCAATAATTTGTCAGTACAGTGGATACTGTCAAGGAGCAGCTTCGATCTAGGAGACTGGGCTCAGTAGGCAGAAGCATCCGAACTCTGAGCTCCTGCCTAAAGGGTCCAAATAGGAACGAGGTGACTGTGGTTTGGGCTGTTGTAGGCGTGGTTCTGACACTCACAGGACATGACCTTGGCTGCCCTAAGGTCCTGTTCTGCTCAGAGACCTGCTAATTCTCTGGATTTACTTGCCTCCCATTCAACAGTAGACCTAGCACAGGACTGTAGGCTTAAGATAAGACAGGGCGAGTCTGGTGGACACTGCGCTGTGTTTCCCACATCCGTCATGGCGCCACTGGGCATGGTGGGAGCCCATAGCTCTCATCTCTCGGCCTCTCCTGACCTCATCCTTGGCTGGAGAGAGCTGCTTTGCCCAAAGTCACGCTGGAACATCCCACATCAGTGGGGTTTTAAGGGCCTGACCCTCTTGTTCCATCCTGGGACAACTTTGAAAGGCCATTCTAGGTCTGGTGTGCCCCCTCCCTGAGGTCAGCGGGGACACTGTGGACACTGCATGGCAGCCCAGCTTCTCCCTCCAGCTGCTTCCTTCCCACCAGGTGGTCCCTCAGCACCTCCCCCAGTCCTCCTGCCCCCTGCGCCCCAGCTCTGACAGTCCTTTTCCTGGGAGCTCGGAGGGACAGCATCACTGTGTAAGAAAAGGCAGGGCCTGGGATGCAGCTCAGGGCACCTGGTGGCACTTTGAGGAGCTGCATCTTCACAGGAGCCTTCGGGGAGCCTCGGGCCACCAGGCTCTCTCAATCCGTGTTCAGCAGACGCGCTACCCTGAGGTCTCCAGGTTTGCTCCAGGGACGGGCAGGGAGTGCCGTGCTGGGTTCACAGTGGTGCCTCTGTCAGTATCTATTAAAAGTTGTAAGCCCATGTCACGATTCTGTGCCCCAGTCACATGTGAACAGGCTCTGTGCTCCAATCCAGAAGGTTCCAAGCATTGCCCTGGGGCAGTGTGCCCTGGAGCTGGTGACTGGTGGCTCCTGGAGAAAAGGGGGCCCCCCACCGCCACGTGGGGATGCGGCAAGGACTGCGGATCCTCCTTGGTGGCAAAGGAGATAGAAGGTTGTCACATGCTGTGTAAACTGCAGGGGACCCTGGCCTCCTACCGAAGTCAAGTGAGAAAACAGAGCAGCGCTGTAAGAGGAATTCAGAAATCACTTAGAGATGGAGACGCTTCCTGTCTCACAGGTTTTGAGCCAGTGCTATAGTTGATAACTTCACCCAAAATAATTTTCTTTCTCCCTCTGATATTTTATTATTACTTTTATGCCCCTTCCTGAAGCGCATCAAGAATACATTTTTTTTTGCAAGAATCTTTCATACGAATTGGCTCAAAAGCCACATTATTAATTTGGCTACAATACAGAAACACATTGAATATAATATGTGTGAGCATAGACGTGGCTGGAACTACATGTCTACGTTATTGTGTTTCGGTCTGGGGGTAGGAGACGTTAATTTGAATTCTGTACATGTATCGTAAGAAAATGCAAACATCCAAAAATGTTGTATTAAAAGGAAGAAGGAGTTGAGTCCATTCACAATGGTGTATTCTTTTTATTTAAAAATTTTCTTTTTATTTTTTTAATTTAACTGTAGTCTATTTACAGTGTTATGTTAGTTTCTGGTGTACAGCATAGTCATTCAGTTACCCCTATACATATATATTCCTTATCATATTCTTTTTCAATGTAGGTTATTACAGGTTATTGAATAGAGTTCCCTGTGCTGTACAGTAGGACCTTGTTGCTTATCTATTTTATATACAGTAGTCAGTATCTGCAAATCCCAAACTCCTAGTTTATCCTGCCCTCCCTTCTCATTTGGTAGCCATAAGTTTGTTTTCCATGTCCATGAGTCTGTCTCTATTTTGTATGTAAGTTCATTTGTGTCCTTTTTTTTTTAGTTCTACATTTAAGTGATTTCATATGATATTTTCCTTTCTCTTTTTGGCTTACTCCACTTAGTATGATCATCTCACAATAGGGTTCTTTTAATTGGAGTCTAGTCAGTTTACAATGTTGTGTCGGCTTCTGGTGCTCGGCATCATGTCTCAGTCATACGCAAACACACATATATTCCTTTTCAGATTCTTTTTTATTATAAAAGTTACTGCAAGATACTGAATACAGTTCCCTGTGCTATACAGTAGAAATCTGTTATTTATCTATTTTATATATAGTAGTTAGTGTCTGCAGATCAGCGGGGTTTTCATCAGCATTTCTAACCACCATGCTGCCCAGGGTCCGGGATGGGTCCATTGCTTTTGCAGGTGGCAGGGTGGTTCAGCGGTCCAGGCTTAGGAAACCCACCCCCGGTTCAGATCCTGGGCCCCCCCCCCCCTCCAGCTGCATGACCTTGAACGAGTCACCTAGTCTTCGTGGCTCGGTTTCATCACCTGTAGAATGGGGATGCAAATAATAACACCTGCCCCTGTTTTACACCCAGTAATGTGTCTGCTGCCAGCTGCGCTCTTGCATCGCTGCTTCTCCAGACCCTGCACGTGTGGCCGAGGCTCTACGATTGCATCTGTAATGGGTTTTTAAATTTCATTTATTTTGATGGAGGTACTGGGGGTTGAACCCAGGAACTTGTGCACTTATGCCCACCCCCCCTATTACAGCCTTGCCTGGTCCTTCTCACAGTTGGGTCACACTCAGGCTGTAATAAATCTTGCTTTGGAGTCCGTCAGACTGGGGTTCGAAAGGGGAGAGTTATGCAGCTTCCTGGCGGGTCCGATGCCCTACCTCACAGACGTCTGTGAAGAGGGAGGAAGCACAAACTAGGCACAGGATGCAGCAATGGTGGCCTCCCCTCTTCCTTCCCGTGCTCAAGGGCGGCGCTTTTACACCTGCAAAGCCCGACTTCCGGCACGTCACAGGGGCTCCAGCCATGATCACAGAACTTGAATTTGTGATACTCATTTCCAAAGTCCCATCTAGGATCAATAACACATTATCTTTCACTGTGAGGTCAGATGCGGTTCCCTGTGATGCACAGTCTCCATTTCAGTAATATAATCTTGCCCCAATGTCTTCATTCCTCCACCAAAAAACAAACAAACAAGAATAATAAGAGGTGACAGATTTGCTCATTTCAATTCCCACAATATATTTAACTCACAGCGAAGTTTCAGAAGAGGTTTCTGATCTTAGGTCCCTTATGGAATTTCTCTATTCTCTGAAATGGGTACAATGCTAATTCAAGAGTTAGAATTCAGTGCAAAGTATTTTCTCCAGAACTGGACTGTTGTTTGCCTTTTGTCTATTTCATTGGAATCATAGCTTTCAAAATCAAATTGATTAATTTTAACATCAGGAAATACATGATCTTGTAAAGATTCAACATGCATGTCCACAAAGAATTCTCTTAGGGGCTGGAGGGGAGGATGGTCATTATAATATCATCCAAGAGCCATCAAGACGGTCTGCAGCCAGGAGCTGACTGTCCTTTTCATTTCACGTTTTCTCTCTCAAGTTTACGTCACTATGAACATCCTTCCATTAAGGCTAGGTAGCACCTCTTGCGAACCCTAACTCAGATACTGGGCGTGTTTATTATGGTGTCTTGACAACGTGGAGTGAATACAGATGCTCAGAATACCATACATTCCAAAGGAGTAAAATCTAACCCACTGTACCATTACTTCTTGCTTCTTATACATGACAGAGACCTAAATGCGAGACCACACTTTATTCAGTTTCTTTAAAACATCCCTTTTTAGTAATGAATTTTTCCGCTGCGTTCCCATCCCGCTCACACTTCTGGGGCCCATCATGCTGGTTTTCACGTAAACGGAGAAGCCTTTACACTCTACAAAGAAGGAGACCTCTGGAAGGTTGTGCTCTGAATGGCAGTCTTCTGTCTCAAGTCAAGCACACTTCTTTCTTCCTTTTTTTTAACCAGCTACGAAGCTACAACAATGTTTATATTCATATGAAGTATTTCAGCAATTCATGGCCAATTTATCAATGACCACGCAGCTGCAAGCCCCACAGTCTACAAAAATATACGAGCTCACTTGGTGTTTACACAGGACCTGAAAGCCTGGAGTCGAGGCAGGGGGACCGAAGGCACCGAGGTCGTTAGGAAGGTGCAGGGGAGCCCCTCCCAGTGATGGTGGAGTGATGTTTGCATTATGGTCCAACACATCATTAAGGGCACAATTGTTATTTAATGCGGCACAATCATCTTTCTACTCTTCATGAAACCCTCTTAAGTAATTACCTTCTTAGCTCATTGGCTCTGGGAGCTGCCTGGTTACGAGGGGTTATATCCAAGGAAATCTTAAAACGGGCTCATACAGCTGCCCCCTTCAAGCTGACTTGTCCTTCTTAACATATTCAGAATGAAGATCTTTTTTTCCTCATCCCGAGAATGTGGGAACTCCAAGGTAAAGAAATGCTTTGGAGCATTAGAAGGGTTTCGGGAGAGTAAGGACACATTAGCCAACGTGTCTTCTAATGTCAGCCATTCTTAACAGACAGCTGATACCCGCATGCTGCCTGACTCTTTGTGTTTTCACTTTGACATCTGTTTCAGCCAATCAATTTTTCCTTCAAGCCCAAATGCTGTTTTAAGATCTGCGTTGGCTTTCTCCTTTTAAGACAAGAACGAATTTCTGAAGAAAATATTCCTTTACAACATTCAACGCCTGCTTACCAAGCTGTGTGTATCTGAATAAGTGGTGTCATTTTGAAGACTCGCTTTGAATAGTCTAGATATTAAGAAGAAAGATTTAAAGAATCCACAGAACTTATTTTCAGGGCACATTTAACATGTCTTTTAAACAGATTTTTTTTTTTTTATGACGTGTCCAAGATATTTAGCACCATTTAAAAGGATCAGCATAGAAGCCCAGAATGGAAATTGCTTGACAACACACATCTGCATTTTAAACTTTAAGCTGGCTTTCAGAAAACACTGTAGCGTCCGTGTTTACTATAAATACAGCGAGGTAAGTTTGAAATACCTTTATCTTATTTGGTAGCTCTGTGTTTGAGCCTCTTTGCCTGAACAGAAGTGTCAGCTGTATTTTACATTATTATATAAAAAAGTTTCAGAATTTAATTAAGGGTCAAGTACCAGCCGCAGATAAATGCAACAGCTAAACCATATTTCTGATCACTGTGAAGTCTGCAATCATGAAAATTATTATCATTGAGTAAAACTGGTCTCAATGATGGTGGCTGGGAGATGGATGCTGTGTTACTCAGCTGCCATTTACATAATAATGGGTTCCAGCTTTCATCAGCACCTTTTGTTTGTACAGTGCTTACTGCTACAGTAAATTGTCAAAATGTCATTCCTCTCCAATCAGCCAGAAAATATCAACAGTAAACAAGGCACAGGAAGAAATTCTCTGATTAGAAGTGTGGCGGGGGAAGAGTGGAACCCAAGTCTCCGTGATCACAGGGAACATGTTATTCTGGTGTCCTCAGGAAGACTGTCACATGGCTTAGGAAAGTGACCTCTCTCTTCCACCCCCTCCACTAGCCCTTTTAATGAAGAAATACCACTCTGCTACTGAGGGCACCCTGAAAACTCAGGACTCTCATGGGGGCTTCGTAGATTTGCATACATATCTGTCCTCATCAGCTTCCTCTTCCTAGGAGTCAGCCTTCCTTTTGTGGCCAAGTATCTCGGATGAACCGGGGCTGGGTTCTCCTGGTCCCTACTGTTTCTCTGACTCTTGGCTGGTGGAGTTCTGGAGGAAAAAGGGGCCACACTATCATCACCTGGGGCAGCTACAGAGAGGCTCCCATCAGCTGATCAACCAATGCTTTCCTTTTTTCAGACAGAAGATCTGCGAGAGGTGGAGAGACCGCTCCTGGGGGTGGAGTGGGAGGTGTGCCGGGACCCAGGGGCTGGGGAAGCGCCCCATGTGGCAGATGCCACCTCTGCACCCCTTGCCTTCCACCTGGCTGTCACTTGAAGGTGGGGACCAGCGATGTGCAAGGATAATGTGCCAGAGCCAGTGTGGGCATTTAGGGCGCGGAGCCCCAGGTGCTCAGCTCCAAATTCTCGTCCTCCCCGGTCTGCACACCCCCCTCTTCCACGGCATTTTAAAGTATGTAACTTAATGTGAAATCAATGCATCTTTCTGTTCCTCAATGAAATCTGCCCAGGACCAGAAAAGAATGAGGATGAATTAATACAGTATATGCCTTATAACCATTATAGTTACAAAGTATATTAAAATTAAAGACTTCACATTGTGTTTGAAATAAAAATGAATATAGTGGCATTCTGCCAAGAGTCCCAGAAACCACTCTTGTGTGGAATTGAAACATTTGGCTCATATAATACTTAATTTATTTTTATGAAATGACAAGTTATATAAATGTATGTTTAAAACAGAGGGGCACAACATTTTTTTTTTTTTGGTACATTTCTTTGTATTCTGGCTTGTATAGCTACACAGTTAAGACTTACATCTAAATAGAACAAAAAACAATAAACTTTCCCAAAGTGATTTTTTTTTTAAACTACATGTTCCCCAAATATTTCAGAATGCAATGCTGTAGTTCGGTTACCCAGGGAAAGGCACATGGTGGCTTCTTTTGGAAATGAATAGTTTTTAAATCTATTGAAATGAAGTGTCGACATCAGGAAATATTTTGTAGAGCTTTCAGGTTTCTTAACCATGCACTTTATTTTGCTTGGCTACTTTTAATTTTTTTTCCCTCAACTTCTTCTCTTTGAAAATCCGACATTGTCCAAACCCTTTCGATTAAGCAGCTCGGCTGAATGAAAGCACGGCGATGCCGTGCTGGTGCATCGGTAAACAGGGGCTGGCGGCGCCGGGCAGCGCGCGGGGAAAGAGGGCTGATCAGCGGTAATTACCCTGACACCTCATGCAGCACAGGGAATTAACTCCTAGGACTTCGGGCTGAATGAAGAAGTTGACGTTTCACGTTGTGAATGCATCAGTGCCTGAACCCATTACCAGTTTAAAGGGAGATGGAAATTTACTATACTTTTTTGGGGGGGTGGGGTGGGCACATAGAGTGATGCGCAGAAAATGAGAGGGTCGTTCACAATGCTGAAGCCACAGCAGTTTGTATTTTTATTAAGACTTCTGCCTTTTGATTCTGTGCTCTATCTATAATACATAAAAAAAAAAAAAAAAAAAGACGAGGCCCATGGTAAACCTTGTCTTAAAAGGGAGCCTGCTGTCTCGGAGGGGAGGTTAGCGCCTCGGTAAAGTGGGTGGAGGTGTTCTACGGCAGACCCAGGGGGACCGAGGTGCTCAAAAGCACAGAGCGGGAGGGGAAACAGCCCAAAAGGCAACTAGTTAGCAGCTGGCACTATGACCTTTAACTGCATCCATGGTAACTGGGCTAAAGATGGAGTTCCATTTTATTATCCTCACACCCACAATGTTAAGCCCACGAATCCCACTGCAATTTAATGGCTGAAATCAGAAGGCAGATCTGTGCTCATTGGACCAGTGCCGGTACCCTGTTAGCTAATGAGCACGATAAACATTTTCATGCCAGGGAGCCCGTGCAAGGGGAAATATTATGCCATTCAGAAATACATACCCAAACACAAAGAAATGGTCAGGAAAGCTCGTCTTTTAGGTGTATTTGCATATTCCAACATTCAAAGCCCAACCTCTTTTAAAGAAAGGCTAAAAAAAAAAAAAAGGCTGCAAGTCTATTAAAAACCGTGTCCGACCACGAAGCTCACTGTAACTGAGAAATCTCAGGTTATGAAATCGAGAGTTAATGAATATTACCTCCACTTCTATTATTTTCCTTAAGGAATCTTCTTATTTGTAAATGCATCCTTCCTTTTGTGTGGCTCGAATTCCCATGGTGGATTTTCCCTGGCTGTACACTGCACCTCTGGCTGAGTTGGAAACAGCGCAAAAGCAACCCCCACTTTTTTGGTAACAGGGATGAGGTTTTTGTTGTGACTTTGCCTCCGTGGCCGTTTAGACTGTGGTTCCTTGGGAATTACTGACAGCAGTGTCATTTTACTGCAAGGACGCATGGCTCACTCCTGTTGGCCTGAAGCTCCCCTACCCCCCTAAAAAAAGTGATGAAGGCAACTGATGACCAGGAGATGAGCCTCTGCACACACACGCAGCCTTTCTGAACGAACGTGGGTAACACTTTTGATGAAAACACTGAGATTTCGGTTTAGGAGCTAGGACCGGAGTGTGAACCCCTCACTCCAAGAGGTAACCAAATGCAGACGCTCAAGGGTCATCAACATATGATGTGAACTTTAAACTCTGCACGATTTTTCTGTCGCCATCCTCCCCGAAATTCTTTTCACAAAACTTACTTTGACCTCATTAAACTCTAGTGATGTAAATGAGCTGCTGGTATCCAAAGGCTGCCAGAAATTATCCTGGAAACGTATCTGAATGTGTTTGGAGAAGTTACAGTCCAAGGCACAAAAGTACACAAGAACCTGCAGAAAATGTCACCTCTGGGATTTCTTCTCCCCCCACCACGTGCTTTCCTTCAAACTTTGCCTCAGGAGTTCCTAAAATACTCTTTAACTTTATTTTGGTTAAATGGTTTTCTGAGACACGATGAGGGCTTAATAACCTTCCTTATCAGAAACAATACCTGTTTGCCTTGTGGCGCGGTGCCAAGGGATCCTTTGTAAGAAAAAGCTTGAACTCTTCTGCTAACAGAAACTACTTGTTCTGGAAACCAGAAAGGTCAGGGAGAAAATAATTTTGGTGCTTCTCTTTTAAGACAATGTCACTTTTATCATCATCAGAGAATTTTAGGAGGATTGGGAGAAAAAATGAGACAAAGGAAGTGAGAACTCAGAACCCTGAATAATCACACCTGTTTACTTGACTTAAGAAAGGGCAGGATGTGTCTCTATCCATTTAATAAAAGATGTTCTATCAATTTAGACAATTATACCAAAGATTAAGAATGTCATGAAGCCGATGAAATCTCCTAGGTAACATTAAAAAATAATATGCTTTTAGATCACATCATGTATTAAATGACAACTGCCAATTTTTTTTTACAGGAGTACTCAAAATTCTTTCCTGAATGACAATCTGAAGTTAACACACTTTGTTCTTCACAGTTAACTTCATTGACATGACACTTCTCCTTCTTGACTCAGGAAACTTGGAAAATAAGAGCTTTGCGTTTATCCCGGGAAAAGCAGAGGCAAGATGGAGCATTTGATGGCCTCTCGGCATCTTTGCTTAATTAAAGACCGGCAAGAAGTGTTTTGCTGGCCGATTACTCCATTAAAAATATCTAAATGTGACTTACATTTAAATATCTACCGTCCTCTTGACCTGACTTTTGTTTTTTTGTTTTTTTGGCTTCTGAACAATTGCTTTCCTTATTGTCAGCCTCGTGGAAAGTCTTCAAGCTTTCATGAAACGAGTCACCATGGGAAAGTTCAGAAGATACACCTGCCATGACTTTAGTGGCCTCTTTTAGCAAAAATCATCTACCAAGATGACTTTAGCAGAAAGGGGATGTGGAAGAGAAATGATCACAAAGTTACTGGCTGAGGTGGGACATCACTGAAACACAGCATTGCCATCACTCTCTCCGCAAGAGGAAAAGTCAGATAATACATCAAAACATCCTCTGAGTTTTTGAGATGACTTAAAAAGAAGGGCGTCCTTGACTTTGCAAAACATCCAATATGGTAAGGCAGGGTCCGCATTAACATGGAGCCTTGCCTCCCCGTCTGCAGCCTCAGTCTGTGCGAGAGCGGGGACCATGTGATGGCCTGAACATGCTGGGCCGGGAACCAGACTCTTCCCAGACTGGAAAACTCTCTGGAAAGGATCAGAGAGAGAAACAGTTCTGAATCCAGATGAGTCCTCTCCAGTTTCTCACTGCATTCTGATCACAGGGGAGCAAAAGTCATCACAGACTTGTGGAAAGAAGGCAGATAAACAGTAGGAAGCAATTTTCTAAGGGTATCAGCTCTCAGGCCACGGACGAAAATGGAGATGAAAGCAACGTATTTCGAATGTGGCACAGTGCCAATCTGACGCCGGCGAGATGGAGGCGCAAACGACTAATGAAAGGAAACAGAGCAGAGCGGAAGGTCACGCAACTGGTGCATGGGGATAAATAACACACAGACTAGAGGACCCCGGTCCCTGGGCAATGAGCAAGGCGATTTGCATGCACAGGTGGTTTAAAATGGAATTGCATTGTATGGGAAGAAAATCAAGTGATAGTTCAAAATGACAAATCATTCGATCCTCAGCTAAAATCACAATGCTTCTTCTCAAACAGTAGAGTCAGTCAACCGGTCGAGTCAGTGCAGAGGGTCTAGCCCTTCTGGTAGAGGGTTCAACGTAACAGGAATTCTACAGGAAGAGTGAAGACGTTTTTCTAAAGGACCAGATGGCACTTTGGATGTTGTGGGAAGTACTTGGTACATATGAGTGTTATCACTGTTAGTCCCAAAATGGAAAATCAAAAGGGGAAGTAGGTCAAGGAGAGAAAAGTATTCCCATGATGGTTTTTTAAAAAATAAATACCACACACTACTATTTAGAATGGGTTAAACATAATGACGTTACAGATGTGTGTCGTGTCCTCTTCTCCTAATTCATTTGAAACTTTTAAAATTATAAATCAGGACCTTCCTAAATGGATGAATAACGCTAATCAAGCCTTCTATTTATTTCTGCTGTGGCGTGGAAGTGAACACACCACTTTGATAACCCTGATAATTCCAGTGGAAACCAAAATAGAGGTCTGTAGTGAGGGGAAACTGTCAGATGAAATGCATGCCGAGACCAGAAGCACGGCGGACGATTTGTGTTGACACCTTAATCAGAACATGCTTCCAACTGGCCAGTCTTTCTGGATGGTAATTGTGCTCAGAGATCGCCTAGGGTTCTGATTCTGTTTTTCCTGTGACTCCAAGAAGAGTCTAAAGCCTTAATTATCGACCAGGGTTTAAGAAGACGGCAGTCTGGATTTTCTGAGTAACTGAAACGTAGACAGTGAGGGCCAACAACTTTGGTTTCCATCCATTTTTACTGATAGTTCCCCCATGTGCGTTGTAATGGAGTTTCACACCTGCACACTTAACTTGGTTAAATTCCAGTGACTACATTTCTGAGAGGAATTGAGAGAGAGAGAGAACAGGGGGAGAGGACTGAGAAACTGAAGTGGTTTGGGCCAAGCACCCATCCCCTCTTGCACCCCACGAGCACTGCTGTGGGGCGACAGGGCAGTCAGTGGCTTGAGACTGTTGGTCTTTCCACGGCCACTGTCCCTGTGTCTCAGGGCAGGCCCCCCCCCCCCCGTCTCCCTTCTGCATGGGGTTCTGGGAGTCTGCACACAGGAAGAGCTGTTCACACAGTGTGCCCTCCAAGTACACGCCCCCCTTTGCTCAGCCTCAGAAACAATGATCTATTCCAATTTGGGTGGAAAAGCAGTCTGTTGTGAATTTATTGAGTTAGCACCATGTTATTCTATGGTGGATGTAAAGGGTGATTCAGATCATCTTATTTTTCACGTTAGCTGAAATCCTCACCTCTAAGAAAGACATGACTCACCTATAAACAAATTTGAACAGAATAAATCAAGTATACTGCAGGTGGGTTTTATCTTGACTTGGGACCGTAAATTATGACCTAATCTACATGATGAAATGTTCCTTAGTAAATTTATTTTATAATTGTTTTTGTCATTTGCTTCCTGTTCCTAAAAATATAGTTTAGAGCAGGAGTAAGTAATACTTTTGGGGGGAAAATGGAATGTTGATGAATAATTAAATATTATTTTCATATTATAAAATGATTGAATTTTTAATTTTTGATTTATTAAGCCACATTGAAATAATCTCTATTATCACATCAAAAGTGACTTCTACCTACGGTTGATAACAATCACTTGCTTGTTTTATTCGCACTATACCTTCGCTGTTCAGTAAGTACTGCAGCTATTTAAATTTAAGTTATTTAAAATTAACTGTAGTAAAAAATTCAATTTTTTATTAGCCTTGGCCACATTTCAAGTGCTTAATAGCGACCTATGGCCAGTGGCTACCACATAAAACACAGACAAAACGCTTCCTTCATTTGACGAAGTTCCATTGGACAGAGCTGCACTGGACTTTTAATTTGAAAAGTGTAGGAACTTCACATTTTAATGAAATTATTCAGTTACTTTGTTCCCTTCAGAATGAAAATAGATTTATTGCTATTAATTACTACCTGGGCATTGCTGCATTTCTGCAAGTACCGGCAAAACTAGGAAAGAGCATTGTTGATTTTCAACAGTGCTAACTCTTCAGGGTTTTGTTTCTGCTCTTGCTTTTTAAAAAAAATTTTGCCCATCTCAAGATTTACTGGTATTTGAGATGTTTAAACATGTTAGCATTTGAAATTGTAGGTTATTGGAACCACACAGACTTACCCATGTTTGCAGAAATAAACAATTTAAACTACATGGTATAGTTTCCCACTTTTTGGAATGGTGAGTTAGTTTGGCAGGACGAATCCTTCTATGGGCAGGATAACAATGAAAATCTAAACAATACGAAACAACAAACGAAAAACAGTATATGGTGGGAGACCGTAGGAAACATAATGAAGACGCAGCAGTTGGAAACTGAAATAATTGAGCAGAGATGTTAGCTACTACATGGAAGACAAACACTAACATAAGAAAGCTGGCGTGTCTGTATTACGACCAAAGTTGACTTTAGGAAAAGGGGTATGACCAGAGGTCAAGGGACATGTCATCACAGTAAAAGAGTCAATGCAGCTGAATGGGCATAATTATATTATGTATGCTGTTATAATGTGTATGATTATTATTACGTATGTGTATTGTTTGATTGTACTCACTTCACTGTGCTTCAGAGATATTGAAAGTGTTTTTTTTGTTTTTTAATAAATTTGAGGTTTGAGGCAACCCTGAGTTGAGCAAGTCTGTTGGCACCATTTTTCTAACAAATAGTATTTTCTCATTTAGTGTCTTTGTGTCACATTTCGGTAATTCTCACAATATTTCCGTCTTTTTCATTATTATTATATTCATTATAGTGAACTGTGAACACTGATTTTTGATGTGACTTTTGCAAAAAAAGTTACACCTTGCTGAAGGCTCAGATGATGGTTAGCATTTTTTTTTAGCAATAAGGTATTTTAAATTAAGATATGTATTTTTTTAGACATAATGCTATTGTATTCTCCATAGACTACAGTGTAATGTGAACGTGACTTTATTGCACTGGGAAACAAAAAAAAAGCTCGGATAGCTCACTTTATTGTGTTATTCATTTCATTGTAGTGTTCTGGAACCAAACACAGTATCTCCGAGGTACGTGTGTGTGTGTGTGTGTGTGTGTGTGTGTGTGTGTAAACGGAAAGAGAGAAAGAGAGAAGGGGGAATAGAGGATACTCTCTCTATGTGCCTATTGTCAAAAGGCACAAACTTCCAGTTATAAGATAAATAAATACATTCCAGGCTTGTCAAGTACAGCATGGCAACTACACAAACAATAAGTACTGTGTTGTACATTTGCAAGCTTCTAAAAGAGCAAATCTTAAAAATTCTCATCACAAGAAAAGAATTTGCAGCTCTGTGGGGTGCTGAACGTTAACTGAACTTACTGTGGTGGTCATTTCACAATAAATACATATGTTACACACCTAAAATGAATACAATGTTGTATACCAATTATATCTCAAAAAATATAGTGCTAAGCCATATATATATACATAAACATAAACATCAACTTATGGAGGTCAGAAAGATCACAGAGCTCTGACGTCAGTCTACCAGGACTCGAGGAGAAAGAAATAGAAGGAATGGTGGGGAAGTAATGTTAGATGAAATGATGGCTGAAGATTGGCCCACACTGATTAATGACATAAGTTCTTAGATTAAACATGCCTTTCAAATAAGGAACAAAAAAAGAGAAAAGAAAGAGAAAAGAAATCCACACCCAGATATATCAGTGTGTAGCAGAGTCACATAAAAGGCCACCAGAAAAAAAAGAAGACAGTTTACAGGTGAGTCTTTGACAGCAGACTTCTCATTGGCAATAAATGATAACAAAAGACAAAAGGTGATGTGAATGTTCATAGCAGCACTATTTACAATACCAAGACATGGAAACAGCCTAAATGTCCATCAACAGATGACTGGATAAAAAAGATGTGGTATGTTTATACAATGGAATACTATTCAACCATAAAAACTGACAGCATAACGCTATTTGCAGAAGCATGGATGTTCCTGGAGAATGTCATTCTAAGTGAAGTAAGCCAGAAAGAGAAAAAAAAAAAATACCATATGAGATTGCTCATATGTGGAATAGAAAAAAACAAATACAAAACAGAAACAGACTCATAGACATAGAATACAAACTTGTGGCTGCCAAGGAGGCGGGGGGGTGGGAAGGGACAGACTGGGGTTTCAAAATGTAGAATAGATAAACAAGATTATACTGTATAGCACAGGGAAATATATACAAGATCTTACTGTAGCTCACAGAGAAAAAAATGCGACAATGAATATATATATGTTCATGTATAACTGAAAACTTGTGCTCTACACTGGAATTTGACACAACATGGTAAAATGATTATGACTTAACAAAAAATGTTAAAAAAAAAAGACAACAGGTAAGAATCTTCTGTGCCATCAATGTTGTTCTATACCCAGTGAACTTTTTTTCATGAAGGAGATTTTTTTTTTTAATTCAGAAATGCAAAGACAGAGTTTACTCCTTACAGGCCTTATTGAAAAAAATCTCTGATGTAGTTTAGCAAGAGGAAAACAAACGCAGAGAGGAGTAAGATAGAAAAATAATAATAAAACTGACAATGCGATTGATTGTAAAACAAACCCCTTTCTCTTTTGTTTGTAAAGATGGAAGTTAAAATTGTATTAAACAACAGTAGTAGGTCAGAGGGGGTGATGAGAGACACAGAGAGAGACAGAGACAGAGAGAGACAGAGACACAGAGAGAGACGGTGGGGTGGAGGGTGGGCAGGAGAGGGCACTGAGGACGAGGTGGGGGGTGTTCAGCACAGTGAGAGCTCTGGTCCTTTTCTTTCAGGACACCAGAGACGCCAATAACCATACTCTTACTAAAAACACGTGGAGTTAATTTTCTGCAGTAAATGAATGGGAGGAAGACTGAACATTTTGTCAAACACAGAATTCAGGATTAGAAGTAAAGAAAAAAAGGGGCAAAGAGAAAGAATTGCAGAAAACAAACTCCAAATGGATCAGTAATTGCAATAAATGTTAATGGATTAAACGCGTGCATTTCAAGTTTGACACCAGCACAGTGAACGTTTAGAGCGTAGAGGTGTATCTCGCTCATATGAAACACGATTACACAGAAATATTAAAAATAAAAGAATGGAAACAGATCTCATAACTTCCAAGTGTTGGTGTAGCAACATTAATTCCAGGCAAAAAGTAAAGAGTTTGTGGCAAAAGTCATTATTATGATTGAAGAGAAATTGAATGGTTGTGATGGTTAAAGAGACAGGCCGTCCAGGTGAGCGTACATACAGCGTGAGAACTTGGAGTAACTATGACCTTGAAGATCAGAAGGTGGAGGATTCTCCCCACCCCTCCTCCCCACTGCTCAGCCCTGGCACCAAGGCATTTCATGAGATTAAATTTGTTTCCTTCTGAAATCCCAGCTATTTTGATGTTCAATTTCTCTGAGTTGAAGGAAGAAGTAATTCTTTTTCCAATTTTGTTTTTTATTGTTAAGTTTAACCCTTCTCAGCTAGTTGGAGGCATGGCAGAGAAATGGGCGAAAAGCACGTACAATGGAAATGAAAAGTGCACAAAATACATGAAAGAATTTCCCGAGGTGGGGTGGGGAAGAATTCACATTGGAAGACAGGGCAACTCACTGGACAGAGTGCATAACCTGCAGAGGACGGGCGTCACCGGGGCCGGGGGGACGTCCTGGGCTTAGGGAAGGGGCATCCACTGGACCGCTGAGAGGCCACGTGTAGTGACAGCTGCCAGCCAGGCGGCATCCTCCTTGCAGGACCGCTGAGACCAAGGAAAGATTCAATCCTTGTTAACCTGCCCAGGATGGAAAAGGAAATCAAATATGGGGTTAAAAATGCCTTCATTTAAAAATGTGGAACGTGGGAGTAAACCTTACAGAAAACGGTTGGAGGAATCTTTCAAATGTTGCAAGAAAGATGTGAACAGAAGTCCTTCAGAGGACTTCACAGGATTCTGGGCTTCAAGCAAAAGAGATTTGGCTGTAACATATTATTAAACCTGAGGGAAAGATGGTTGGGTGTGACTTAACACACACCTTCAAATTTAAGTAAGCCCCAAATTCAATCTGAAGCATCACAGCAAATGTGCAGTAGACAGAGAATGATTATCAGCACTTTAAAGAGATACTTCCTCGCAAAAGTTTAAAAATCAGAATATGGTTTTGGCCACAAGGAGCACGTGGTTCCTGGTAAAACTGGGGAAGGAGACTAGAGGTTCTCTGTATCCTCCGTCTCCCATCCCTGGAGCTTACAAAGACTCACCGCTTTGCTTTGGAGGTTCCCAAGTGCTCATCTGAATCTCACTTAAATAAGATACTAACTGACTGCAAGAAACTCCTAAAAAAGACCTTGAATTCCCCCACTGACTTTTACATTCATGTTTTCAATATTTAGTATTTTAAATGTTCTGATGTGGATTCATGTTCAGTTCTATGTTATGTTTCCCCCTTCTTCTCCAAATTTCTCTCCAGCTCTTTCCAGAAGAACCCCAGCATCCTTGGCGGGTGTGAGTTGGAGTACTGGTCCACTGGCGCTAGACGAGGCACCATCGCCAGCCTGTCGGCACTATTCATGCAGCTGCAGGCACCCGGGGACCACTGGCCACACCACCCGTTCCCGGAGCCCAGGTGAGTATATTTCCTTGACCACGACAGCCCTAGAGAAGGAAGAGAAAACCAAACGCAACTTGTGTCTCACACGCCATTTTATTTGAGATTGTCGACTTGATACCTCTGCTAAGCTGCGACAATGGTTTTGACTGTCACTCTCAACCACTGTACGTTTAAGAAAGAGAAACGTGTGCGTTTTAAAAAGCCTTGTTACATCTACAAACTATTTTTTCTTACAAGTCCTTATTACTTCCAACCAATAATGACTGTTTGTAAACAATCTAATGGAGCGCCTCTTTTGTGTGATAATCATATGTGTATTTTTAAAAGTACCTTTTTTGGAGGAATAGGAAGAAATTTATTCTTGCCTTGAACAAAACAGAGCAGTGCAAATGTTTGCTATAAAATAAATAAATGTGATGCAACTGACTTGTGTTTTAGGATTACTGAGAAATTTGTATTTTTAAAATAAATCTTGGGCTTAATACAGGCCTGTGTGGGATATTTTAGGTGGTAAATATATATTTGTATTTTGACCTTGGGATCGATTCTCAAACTTTACCAGCTATTCTAGTATTTTTTTTTTCCTGAGGCAGCCACCTAGGAGTAACCCTTTTTATATCTTTCAGACACTGTAGCACCTATAAATAGCTTCACAGCATTACATTAGGTAAGAGAGAGTCGAATATTCCACTGCATGAGCAGTGTGGAATTTGGAATTTGGAATTAAAAGTAGTTTAAATGGCGTTTTGGTTTTAGTAGTGAAATTAAAGGCAAGAAACAAATCACAGATGAGGAACAAACAGATGTTTCCCTGATAGTTGGAGTCCTTAGAAAATTGACTATAAATTCAGGGAGATAATTATTAACACTGGATTACATAATCAAGATGATTTTGCTGGTTATCTACAAAGTCATTAAAATGTGTCAGAAGAATCAAATGTATATTGTGTACCAAGCAGGAATCACTGCTGGTCTTCATTGAACTCCCTTCTGCATATCTTTGTGCCTAACTTAATTAGCAAAGTTAAAATTAAGATGAGACTCCAGTGTGTTTAGATGAAACAATTTCTATAAGAGGGCACTTCATTAAAACGTTTAATAATGCAGTCAACTCTTGGTTATCAAAGGACTCTCTGAAAACTACTTTTTTCCAATGAATATAATTATTCACTCTAAAATATTTGCATTGTTCAAGAAAACTCCGAATACTGCTCCTGCCGTGTGCACACGTGCCGGGCACTTGTAAGTTCTGTGCTCGATCGGCAATGTTGGTTTCAGGTGTACAGCAAAGCGATTCAGTTATACACATACCTACATATATATTTTCTTCCAGATTCTTTTCCATTATACGTTATTACAAGAAATTGAATAGAGTTCCCTGCGCTCTACAGTAGGTTCTTGTTATCTTTATGGAATCTTTTGAAGCACAAATTTTTAAAAAACACTTTTTATGAAGTTCAGTTTATTTCTTTTGTGGTTGCTTGGACTTTTGGTGTCACGTGTTAGAAGCCACTGACAAATCCAAGGTCACAAATATCTACCCCCATGTTTTCTTCTCAGGGAAGTTTACTTTTAGCTCTTCTATTTTGGCTTTTGATCCATTTTGAGTAAATTTACACATGTGGTGTAAGACAGGGATAACGTCCCAGTTTTGATAAGACATTTTTTCCCTAGGATGGAATAATTTTTAAAAAATAAAACTGGTGTCAGAAAAATAGTGTTAATGTATTAAAAACTGTTTATGCTTATGTAGGAATGATTTTTAAAAAATAAAAGTGGTGTCAGAAAAATAGTGTTAATTTATTAAAAAACTGTTTATGCTTATGCCTAGCACTTTTCTGTGAGTTAAGTAGAAAAATCCCCAGCTTTTAAGGTTACATTGTACACTGACAGATATAAACAAATAAATATGACCAAGTTAAATGGGGTAGAAACTGAAAAGCTACAGAATGACAAAAGGAGGTGGGGAGTGTGGAGGGGGTGTTTTCATACTGAGTATCAGAGAGGACGTATGAGGTGAGGTGATGTTTGAGCAGAGACTTGAAGACAGTGAGAGTGTAAACCCTGGATATTTCTGGCCGAAAAGCATTCCAGGCAGAGGGCATGGTATGTGCAAAGGCCCCGAGGTGGGAGTGTGGCAGGCGTGTCTGAGGAACAGCAGGAGGACAGTGTCACTAGAAAAAGCGGAGGTGGGACAGGCTTGGGGAGCAGGGATGTGGGGGAGCTGGCACACCTGGGGACTCAAGGACCACGGAGCTTCTTTGGATGTAACACTGATTGAGCCTAGAAGACACTTTAGGGGGGGTCTCAGCAGAGGGATCAGGGGACCTACTTACATTGAGGAAGGGGCACCTTGCTACAGGTCAGAGAATAATCTGAAACTAAGCAGAAAGCAACAGTTGAGGCTTGAGAGGATGGAGGCTTGGGTCAGGGTAGGCGTGCTGGAGATGGGCAGAGGGCGGGCATGTGAGATGTGAGGGGAAGAGAGAAGCTCAGGCTTATTCAGGGCTTGGGGCCAGGCAGCAGGAGTGTGTTGTGCCATTAACTGTGATAGGGGAGACGACAGGTGTACAATGATAGAGGAGGTGACAGGTGTACTGTGATGGGGAGGTGACAGGTGTGCTTATCTGAAGGAAAAGGCGGAAGGTCAACCTGAGGCATCTTAGGGTTGAGGTGCATATTGGCACCCATGTGAAAGTAGGTGGGTGGCTTGATATGACTCTGGCTGTGAGGAGAAAGGTCTGAGTTGGAGGTGTGTATCTGAGGGCTTAGAGCACAGAGCTGGTGTTTGCAGCCTTTGGACTGGAGGAGGCCACTTAGGGAGTGAGGAGGACAGAGAGGGAGGAGGTATAAGGGCTGGTTCCCATGGTGTTCTGATGGTCCACAACTAAGGGGAGAGAGGAAAAAGAATGGGCACAGGAGTCCAAGGAGATGTGACCAAGCTTGGACAGAGAAGGAGCAGGGACAGCAGGTGTCTGCCAGAAAGCTATCTATGCTGGACAGACATTTACTGTGCAAGTCCCGGGAGCCAGCAGCTGTCTTAGAGCAAAGAGACCCACATCTAGCCTTTGTGAGCAGGACCTCCTAACAGGGGCAGACAGACAACAAACACAAATTACACAATACGAGAAAAATAGACTAAGTAAGAAGTACAAGAGAGAAGGGTGTCCAAGTAGAGGGCACGTTTTTGACCTCAACAGCTGCAAAGACTGGGTCTCCTTCACCCAAGATGGGGAGGACATGGGTGAAACAGATCGAAGGGGTTACTTGATAATTTTGTTTACTCAGTTAACTGTTTATAAAATACGGAGCTAATAAGTTTTTGGGGAAGTCCCACATAGGCTTTAGCAATAACAGTCTACCACACTTAACCTCATTCTAATGTTTCTCAGTGTCTTCCAAAGTTTCCTGAGTATAATGTTAATGTGGTATCGTCTTGCTTCTGTGACAAACCATGAAAATTTTAGTGTTAATAATAAATCTTTGCCATTAGCTGGTAAATGTTTTCATTAAAGAAATTGTAGTATATGTTTCTGATGACTCTTTTTTGAAGTCCTCGATTTGGTTTCTGAATAAACAGGCACCTACCGGGTACTAGTGACCCATGTTTGTGAATGATTAATGCTCTTAAAAAGGAAACATCTTTGGTCTGGGAAAGTTAAATAAGCCTTTTAAATATTTAGGCTATACATAGTTCTCTAGGAAATGTACAATTACATAAAAGATCTTGTCTGTGACATTTTTCACCTATAACTTATGATTCCATAGCGTGTTAATAGTATTAACCCCAGTTGTATATGTATTGATCAACTGAAATAAAACCAATTTCCAATAACTTTTTTTTTCAACCAAAGTGATTCTGTGGATGAGAAAGCTACTGCTCGAGTATCACATGCCTTGGAAACATGACCTGATTCCCAGGGAGCTGGTGGCTCACTGAAGGAGCTGATCACAGTGGTTGGTTCTATCTTGATTATAAGCATCATCACGTTATATTTAATTATACGCTTGCACACTTGTCCCTTGGTGCTATTGGGTGCTCCTGAGAGCAGGGGACCGCCATCTGTCCACTCTGTAGCCCTCAGAGTCCACATGGTTCCTGGAACCTGGAAGATGCTCAGGAGACTGAGTGAATGAGGACATTCACCAGTGAGTAAACGCTTCCACGCCCTGTAACGTACACGAAGGTGTGTCTGAACTCTCCCCTTGAGCAGTTAAACCAATGACAACCAACAAGCAGCTTCTCCCCTGTTCTTCGCTGAAGCAGAATCGCAGACTTGGGGGGCCAGCAGTGGCATTCCCCCACGGTTCGCTAAGGAGGTGAGAAACAAGGCAGAGCCACCAGCGCCCAGATGCAAAAACGCGTATCCCATGTAGTCCCTTCCCAGAACCAGTCTCTTCCAGTCTTGCTGCAGGACTCAGAGTTTCCTTGCTTAGCTTCACCCGGAGTTGCTAATTCTATGACATCATGTGCTTAACTGTTCATGCACACAAGTAAGTTACCTCTCTTTCTGGCTACCTGAGTTCCCTGAACCATTCCGGGTAGCAGACTAAGGACGCAACACTGCAGCTCCCTGACGTCGTAAAGGACCGACCGCAGGGGACGAGTAGGTCTTCCTGCACAGCACCTTGTCTGCATAGACACACCCCCCCCCTTCGATGTCACTCACGTCATTAGCGTCTTCAAGAGTGCCTAGTCAGGGCAAGAGAAAATGCGGCTACCTACATTTTTACACGGGGCACAGGGATAGAAACTGGGAAGTCCCATTGGTTAAGGATTTCTCCACTGCTTTGAGGGAACCGGGGAATTCTCTGGGAGCCGTACTTAAGGGTCACTTTAGCAATTGGAAACAATGATCAAGCAGCGAATTGTTGGCAGGGGAAATCCAGACAGAAGGCAGCTTAAATTGATGGCTCCTGTGGAGGCCCAGGGAATTTGAGACAGAGCTTGCCTGGGATTTGGCTTGCCCAGATCACCTTTACAGAAGAGCTGTGATGCCCAGCTAATGCCAGGCCCCAGATCAGACTCACAAAGCTGGAGTCTGGAGTTCCTAAGTAAATAGAAGCTATTTTAGATGGACAAAATGACCTATCTTCCTCCCAAAAAAGACTTCTCCAGTTTATTGCCCTAAGTTGCTCTAAATGCATCATTGTTCTCCAACTACCCAAGGAATCGATTACTTGGTGTTATCAGCCGCTAATAACTTGAAAGAATCTTGTTTATGATTTAACTGAAGCTTTCTTTGACAATAGTTGCCTATGACTTCTTTCCTTAATACTTGTTTGACACAGACAGCGACTTAATGCAGATTAAAGATGGATGAGTCCAGCTGGATTGACATCTTCGTCTTGAAAAGATTCGGATGACAGTGGAGAGAACTGTCACCATCGTCTCGCACCATGACCTCTGCCAACAGCAGACACGGCTTCTCTTTTTCCCCCAGCTTTCAGGTCACAACCCTGGCACCCTGCGTACAGGAACCCGCTGCAGTGGTGCCCGATCGCCCACAGGCGAAAGCCAGTGATCCTTGGGAAGTTACGCATGTCAGATTGGGACTCTTGCTTGCCTCCTGAGCCTCAGGTCTCATGACTGCCTTCCATCTTGCTGCTGCCCCAGCGCTGGTTCCACGGAGCTGCCTCCAGCTCTCCAGGCAGCTCAGATCTCTTTTGTTCTCCCCGTGATCCTCTGCTGAGCAACTCCTACCCCAGTGCTGGCCCCTCACTTCCCAGACCCTGTCTCTTGGCTGCATCCTGCTCGCTTTCCCATCAGCTAGGACACCCTCCCGATGCCCAGCAGCCTCCATCGGCACGTCTCCCTGTCCTCAGCCCTTCTCAGTCCTCGTGCTCTGTGCTCTGCTGTGCGGTCATTAGCAGGCAAGTAGGTTGTTTTCCTAGTTCATTGTCAAGGAACAATGCACATTTAATGAATAAACGATACCCTCCAAAAAAATCCTCAAAAAGAAAGACAAAAAAGTCCGAGCATGTTTGCCCTTGAAAGAAGGCTGTCTTGGTGCGAAAGAAAAACAGAAACCTGACAGTGCATCACAGGCATGCGCTGAACCAGCCCCGTTATCACCACTCTCGCCTCCTCAGAACATCGCTTCTGTCCGGGAGGGCTGGTTTGTGTGTCAGCAGAAGAAGGGTAATGATGCTCTTCTTATAAGGCATCCATGATGGCCGAAGCTTACTGCCCTGTGACGGAATCAGTACAGTATTTAAAACATGGTTGGTGATAGCGAAATTATGCATCATGTCCATGGATGTACTGGGTAATTGTTCACTGGGAATGTAGCTGGGCAAAGCCAGTTCCTCCCTTCTGCACGCAGCCTCATCACACCTTTGCTGAGTCTCCATCACTGAGCTCCCGTCTTCCTCCACGATCATCCCCTGAACTGCCCAACAGACACACACATTGGTGATGCTGGGGCCAGCGGGATGCAGGGTGGGTACCTCTCACTCAGATGCCTGAAATGGATACTTCCAGGTACACTCGCCAGAAGAGGAGCCCTTGTGTCTTGTCTACAGGTGATGTTAAGTTATTAAATGTAACAGAAATGGTCCGTGCTTTTGCTCCAGGAAGACAGTAGCTTGAGGGGAGAGGACTAGTAGGAGACGGAGACAGGTTCAGTGCTGAGACATCGTGTGGCACCTGCGTGCCTCTCAAGCTTCTTTAACATCATTTCTCAACACCATTCTTCCTTTCACGGGTCACGTTAAAGGAATATTAGCCATTCTGAGTGTGTTTTGCATCATTTTCAAAGGGTCAAGTAGATTATTTTATTTTATTTAGAAAAAGATACTTTATCTTTGGACTATGAAGGTGTTGTCACTTTTATAGGCAACAATAATTACAACAACAATAAAAGTCACACCGAGGGAGAGCCTGTGATGTGGCCAACACTGCAACATGTACCATTTGATCTAGAATGTCTTCCCCAGTGATGCTTGAGAAGGTTTCAGTTGTTCAAGGAAAACTCCCCTAGCCTGGTGTTTGCACAGAGAAAAGGACATTTCTGTTTCACTCTCCAGGAGAGAAAAATGAGGAAGTGTCCCAGCTTATCTCGGCCCCTTCTTCCCTCCTTGCCAGGTCGTAGGAGTGACTTCATGTGAACAGCGAGCTTGGGAAGCGAGCTGAGTGCGGCGGCGGACCCTGCACAGCCTGCTCCCCTAGGATGCTCCTGGCCACCGAGCAGGAGTGGTCCTGCTCTTGGTTTCAGGGGGCGCTGTCCATGCGGAGCCCTTATCAGATGGCAAAATGACCAAAGTGGCAGGGGGTACACACCTAAACCACAACTTAAAATCAGCTTTAGTGGGAGCTTGGTAGATGTTTTCATTTTCATTTCCACATCTTAATTCTTAATGGGTCTCAAACCAAGAGGGGAAAGTGGAATTTTTATTTGCTGCCTCAAAAGCCCAAACCAAAATGTTAAAGGGTAAATCAAATACCGAGTAACCAGTTTTGCATCAGCAACACATCCCATGAGTCTGTGTTGGAGGGCCTGCAGAACTCAGTCCAGAAGAGGACCTCTTACCTGCAGCAGCCTCCGGGAAATGGGATTATGAAGGTGTGGTCCTCAGAATGTTCTTTTGAAAAGAGAGAAGAGATCAATTTGAGTAATGTGGGCATTGCCAAAGCTTTGCCTATGAATTCAAATGCACTTTGAATTCACACACACACACACACACACACACACACACACACACACATACACACAGATCATTACTTCTAAAACATACATCCTTCCCAATTGGGAGCAAAATTTGTTTTTTCTTTTAAGCTTTTTTTTTTTTTTTAACATCACTTTATTTCTATTTTGTTTCTATTTATTATTTTTTTTTTGGCAGGGGGAGGTAATTAGGTCTCTTTCTTTCTTTCCTTCTTTCCTCCTTCCTTCCTTTAATGGAGGTACTGGGGATTGAACCCAGGACCTCATACATGCTAGGCATGCACTCTACCACTGAGCTATACCCTCCCCTTCAAAATGTGTTTTTTAAACAGAATCCTACCATTCACCTTCTAAATCTTACTTCCGCATCTCACTTCCATTCATCCCTAGAACATCACCTCCTTCTGCAGGACACTGCCTTTCCTTGCCATGGCAAAACAGAACTTTGGACGATTTGTAAAATAAACCCATCAAGGTCATCACCATATTTAAACGAAGTGGAGCCAAATAAATACTGTAATTTTGTTTTAAATTATACCGATTGTTAATCTTACAGGGATCCTTCGGATACAGGTGCTTGATTTGTGTGAATGACACACACAAGAACCCTGACCGTGCATTTGGGAAGGTAAACATGAATTAAATCTAATCCTACCCAATTAATTAATTGTTAATATTAAAGTTAATAATATTAATAAAGAGAGACATTGTTTAATTTGTATAAACACAGTGCATTTCAGAACTCACACCTGGGAGGCCATCTGATAGGTTTATTCTCAGATCTGCTCCTGGGGGGCAACAGTGTACTGACTGTGAAATCCAGGTGCCCAACGCTTTCATCTCCCCCCGAATTATACTGAGTTTTTTTGGGGATAAGATCACAGGAGTCTAAGATGGATTGAGTCAAAAGATCCACGCTTCTTGGCGTAAAACACTGTACAGAATTTTCCCCTTTTCTCTGACACTGTAAAGGGAAGGTTAGATTAGGTCTGAGATCACGAGGAAGATTCCTTGGGAAGTAAACTTTTCTGTGTGGTGGTGGGAAGGACCACTCGGAGGAGTCAGAGAGATAGCCCTCTGACCCCAGAGTCAATAGGAAATTCAAGTTCATTGCCATTGTTACTGGCAAAGAGAGTTTTCGAATGATTGACATAAATTGCTGTCTCAGAAGAGCTGTAAGGAAATGTCATTTCCAAAATGAAATAGCTCGAATTTCCGTGGCCAGGGGATGGGTGGAGGGTGGACCCCCAGCGCACAGCAGGGAGCTAGCCTGGCATTTCGCTCAGTTACACTGATGCACCGAACTTAAATGTCTGAAAAAGGAAAAGAGGAAGGGGAAGGGGCACAGGGGTCCCATCGCTTAGGAAACCAGAGCCTCCCTACACCCAAGCCAGACAGAAGGAAGGACAGGTGCCTTTCACACCTGGCCTCGCTTTGTATCGTGTTTTCATCTTTGAAGAAAGACAAGAGAAGAGGACATTTTTCTGATGAATCATCTGATGTGACAAGAGAATGAAACAGAAGCCCTCTCAGAATCTCTGCGGAGGAGCGGTGATTACCTGTGTTTGCAGCAGTTTCCAGAAGGGAGGAGGGGGGCAAGCAGAAAGATGACTCTCTGATGAATAACACCTCAGCGCCCAATTTGCCAGCTTTCACCCTGCCTCCCCAGGTACCAGGGAGAAGTCCATCAAGGGCTTTCAGGGGTGGAGCCCGGCAGCAGCAGACAAGGTGTGGTTGCTCTTGGATGTGAACTCAGTACTTTGTTTGCTTGCTAATTGCATTGTGTCAACAGAAGCAATTTCTGCCAGAAACAAAACAAAACAAAACAAAACAAAACAAACAAACAAAAAAAACAAACAGACCCATAATGGTGATCTATTGATGATAGTCCGAATCTATGTGTCTTTGAAGAGTGAGAAACGCTGTAACAAATTGCTAACATTTAAACTCACGGCAGGACGTGCCTTTCGAAAATGAGATGTGTACTTAAATTATCTTGGAGTGCAGACTGTTGAAAGGAACAGACAATTCCAGGAGAAAGGATACTCCTTTCGGGGTCCTGCGATTTGCTTGGGGTTTTTGTTTCATTTCAGGTCTTCGGAGAAGATTGGCAGATATCCGGGGGCGTCAAACAGCCGTGTACTGGGACCGCTGTTGTCCTGCCCTTGTGGTTGGTACTGTCTTGCTCGAGAATGTGGACTCAGCTAGCCAACTGTTCCAAAACCCTGATTTCAGCATCTCCTCATCTTGCCTAGATTAATAGCCTTCAAAGCTGTCAGGGGAATTTCCCAGTTATCCAAGTCTGTACCAAGCAAATCATTCCAAAACCCAATCCTTAAAAATAGCCGTTCTGTGATGCTCAAAGTTCCTGTGGGTCAGGAATTCAGCATGGATTCGCGGGGAGCTTGTCTTGCTCTGTCTGGGCCTCAGCTGGGAAGGCTTAAACTTTTTTTTTTTTTAAGTTGTAATTCCCTGCAGCTTTAAAGGATATTTCACATTTGATTTTATGTAAAAGGAAGCTAAGCTATATTTTGGCTCCTTAGTTTGAAAATTTGAAAGTACCACTACTGAAAGCTGATCAAATGGAAAGATTATAAAATTTTCAGATTGATGGTGGAGGATTTGCCCTTTTCTTTTCTGAGACTGTGGAATGGAATTGTTAAATGTGAAATGAAAGGACATTATGTTGGAAGTACACACTGACCTGACACAAGGAGAGACTGAGGCAGGGTAACCCTCTAGAAAAGTGCAGTGAGAACCATCAGGGCTGGGATCTGGGGAGAAACCTGCAGTTTTCTGTATTTGAACCTGCTTTCCCTTTCTCTAGCTACTGACAATACTATTGAGGGATTTTTATTTTCTATTTTTTTGAGAAGTCAAAAAACATCATCTGAAAAGGCTCCATACTGTTTCATTGCAACTATAGAACATTCTGGAAAAGGTAAAACTCATTTTTGGTCAGTGGTTGCCAGGAGTCAGAGGAGAGGGAGGGATCAACAAAGAGAGCACAGGATTTTTAGAGCAGTGACACTGTTCCCTGTGATGCCACAGTGGTGACACCTGTCATCATATGTTCATCAAAACCCACAGAATGTACCCCAAAGTAAGTCCTCATGTAAACCACAGACTTTGGGTGATGATGTATTGGGGTCAGTTCAGGGACTGTAAGGACGTCCCACTCTGGTGGGGGACGGCAATAGAGGAGGTCACTGTGACTGTGCAGACACAGTGGGAACTCTCTGCACTTTCTGTTCAACTTCACCCTGAACCTAAAACTACTCTAAAAAATGAAGTTTATTATTTTTTTTTAAAAAAGTCCCATCAGATGACTTTGTTTTAATATATAATTTGGAAAACAGAAGTCTGGTACTCAACATAAGAGCTCTATTTGAGGAAACTTGCTCTCAAAATAAAGGTCAAGTTAGTGAAAAGATCCCGGCAAGTACATCCTTGCTTAGAAGACTGAAGTTTCATCAGGAAAAGAGGCAGCCAGTCCCCATCTCCAGGTGAACTGTTTGGAGAACACAGTCAAGTACCAGCAGATATGAGCAACTGCCAAGGAAAGTCAGACCTGGCGCTCCACGTGGGGAGGTGTTGATGCTTAAAGCAAGCCTGGCAATTATTCACTTGACTTGAGCTGGATGGGTTCCATGCGGACCCTGGGTTGGGGCATCCCGCCTTTCGCAGACAGAGCGAATTAGAGGCAGCTCTGAAGGGAGCATCGGAAATGATAAAAGGTGCAGAAGATGTGACCCATGAGGAAAGGTTAAGCGAACTGGACACATTCAATCTGCTGAAAAGAAGACCTGAGGGAGACATAATCACTACTTCACTCCCACATCAAGGGATATTATAAAGAGGACGGGCCAATTATTCTCATTAGTCAGTGGGGACAAAACAAGAAGTCCTGGGCTCACGCTGCAGCAGGGCGGATTGAGGTTACACAGCAGGACGAGCGTTTACACCTGCAGAAGCTGGGGAGGGTATCCAAGGGTTTGTGCGGGCTCGTCCTCCTTAGGGATGGCCGGGGTCCAATTTAAAGTGTGATCAGGTGGGATGGACTGAGAATTTTAAAATCAAGCCCTCTCTGATAGATGTAGCTTGGTGCATCATTTAATCCTCTTCCTCTGCTTAAACAATAGATTTTGGTACTTATGTGACTGGAGACAGTTACGTATGTCTAAGGGTTTCCTCTCTACATCTTTACTTTATAGCATCAAGAAAAGGAATGCTATTCTTAAATGAGCGTCAAAATACATTGATGGCATCTGTTATTAGAGATTGCACAGTACTATTTCCTAATTCGGGAAATGTACAACTTCCATCAACCTTTGAAATGTTTTACAGAAACATAACACTCAGTAATGTCTAAACAAGTGTGTGACGAGAACACTGAAACGTGCTTTCTATAAGGAATAAAATTGTATTCCCAGGAGGCTCTCCCTCTCTGTCTCTCTCTACTCCTCTCTGTCATTTCCTGGTTTCAATCAGGCTTTACAAAACCCTTGGCACCTGAATCAAGGAACGTACAACTCCCAACACTCACCCCCTACTGTGGCTGATGGGAATTTTATCTGCTTAAAGATTGAGCAACTTTACCTCATTATTTCTCCAGTCTCCTATTGGTCACAAAGTTTGTCGCCCTTGATACATCTTTTCATGGAGCCATTAAGGGAAACAGCCAGTAATGAGCGTCTTCATAATGACTCATTAAGTTCCTTCCACTGGAAGGGAGGCATATTACTTCTGCAACAGCTCACCTGTCCCATCCAAGAAACCAGCAGCCCTGGTTAGCTGCCATTACAAACTTAACTTCTCTTGAAATCACTGGTGCTAAAAAATGTTCCTTTAACTTCCCATAATCTTGGCTTTTTAAAATAGGTGATATCTCGTTTATTACAAAAGCAGTGAAAGAATTTGAGAGATTCCTAGGGTGTTCACACATTCATATTTACACTGAGCTCCTTCAACTGCCAACTGCTCATTAAAACCAAGTAAATTGGAGTCATTTATAGGAAATCCAAGTACTTTAATACTATACTATGTTGATCTTACCAGGATGTCTTTGTGAAAATAGCATACTTCAAAATAATTCTGAATTTCTAAATGGACTGTTTAAAGACAAGCTTTCATTCATGCATAGCTGTTGACTCTACACATGTCATGTCTGCATTTTCCGGTAAACGGAGCCTACATTACCTACCACCTAGGCCCTGAAGATGGCCAGCATCGGCTCACCAACTGGGAACACAAATTTACCACGTAGAGAGGCGTTTTCCTATGAACACGATCCAGGAGCTATACTGGAGACAATCCAATGTTGTATTTCTTGGCTTTGAATATGTTTTCAATATACATTAGTCAGTAATGCATTTTATATTCTTACAGGAAATAAGTCCTTAAGAATAAATAGGAATATTACTCAGCCATGAAAAAGACTGGAATGATGCCATTTGCAGCAACATGGATGGGTCTAGAGATGATCATAGTAAGTGAAATAGATCAGACAGAGAAAGAGAAACATCATATGGTATCACTTATGTGTGGAATCCAAAAAAAAATGATACAAATCTTATTTACAAGCCAGAAATAGACTCATGAACATAGAAAACAAACTTATGGTTACCAAAGGGGAAAGGAGAGGGGAGGGATAAATTAGGACTTTGGGATTAGCAGACACAGACCACTATATATAAAATAGATAAACAAGAAGGTCCTACTGTACAGCACAGGGAGCTATTTTCAATGTCTTGTAATAACCTGTAATAGAAAAGAATCTGAAAAGAAAATATATATGTGTATGTACAACTGAGTCGCTTTGCTGTACATCTGAAACTGAGACAGCATTGTAAATCAATTCTACTTTAAAAAAATTTAGAAAAGAATTAATTGGAATCAGATTTTACTAGATAATATTTACTCCAAACTAAAAATAAATAATGCAGCATTCTAAGATTTGAAATTCTGAGACCAAAATCAGCAGATATTTGAATTTTTAAAACTTTTTAAGGTAGTCTTATGGAAGTGACTTTGGGCATTAAAATAATAAATGGAGTGTGTCTAAATTTCTGATTCATAAAATCAGCCAATTCCAAGTCCTTTATGCCTTCTTGGAATTATAACGACTGCTTACGTCCTGTTTTCACTGAGGCCAGGTTCACCTTCTAAACTGCACACTCACCACCCAAGTTCCCTGTTTAAAAATCCCGTATTGACTCCACCCTGTCAGCAGAGAAACGCTCAGACTGTGTGGGTCTTGCTCTTGTCACTCCTTCTATGAATTTTTTTTTTTGAGCATTAGCTCATCTTTTTGTTTACACAAATAATAACAAGGCTTTCCATATAGTGCTTGAAAAATATTAACAGCATAAAGACTGAAATAAAAACCAGTCATAGTTTTGGATGATTGCATTCTGTTGATTCTTATTTTGTGGTTGGCTTATTCCTTTGATAACCATGTAAGTTGAAAAAGCTAAAGCTCTAATTGGTTCTTAGAAACAATAGTCAGTACACATATGTAAACTTAAAAAATGTGCAGCATATTGTGTGTTTGTATTTACATGCAATGTAATGCACATGTGCCGTCCAACTGTAATCATTCTACCTAATAAAACTGAAAGAGAAAAAAAAAGCATAGAAAAAAATCATACTCTCACATTTAAGCAACTTTAAATCCATCGAATGTGTCTGGATTTTCTGTGCCTCTGTGCTTTACCTGTGATGATCCCTGCCTGAAGTGCCTTCCTCCTACTCAGCCACCTTAAAGGTTCAGGGGACATCGTGGTAATGCTCCCTCTGGCCCCTGACCCCTGGAGGTAAAATCTCATCACCTTGTGGTCATTCGCTTTAAGTACTTGGCTCTCTTCTCCACAGGCCAGGAATCCGCTTCCAGGAGTGGACTATCTTACGCATTTTTACATCCTTGGCTCTTAGCAATGTGTCTGCATCCGGTGGGTTCAGTCAATTTTTGATTAAGCGAATAAATGAATTGTTTTCTCCAGTCCCCGCTGAGTCCAGTCAACCTGCAGCCATCCTGCCTTGCATGCCGTCGTGGAGGGCAGTGCAACGGTCTATTACGTAGGTCTGGGTGGGAGAGAGCAACACGGTGGGGCCATTTCTCCTCCCTCCGGCTCGCTCTTCTCTTCATCTTGCTGTTCAGAGATCGGGCATCTCCGACACAGAGCTTGAGACTCTCAGACTCACCTGGTTCTTGTGTTATTTGTTTAGAGGAAAATCATGATTGTTTGCTAACACTCTGCCATTGATGTAGCGTAAAAATAGTTGCATTTCGTGAAACCATTCTCCCTGCCTTAAAATCACTTATATGTGGAATCTAAAAAAAGAAAAAAAGAAAAAAAAAAAGAAAAAATAGACAAATGAACTTATTTACAAAACAGAAGCAGATTCACAGACCTAGAAAACAACCTTATGTTTACCAGGGGGAAAGGGGGTGGGAAGGGATAAATTGGGAGTTCGAGATTTGCAGATACACACGACTGTGTATACAACAGACTAACAACAAGTTCCTACTGTAGAGCACAGGGAACTATATTCAATATCTTTTAGTAACTTACAGTGAAAAAGAAGATGAAAATGATATATGTTCATGTATGAGTGAAGCATTATGTTGTGTGCCAGAAACTGACACAACATGGTAAACTGATTATACTTCGATAAAATATATATGTACAAGAAAATTTTTACCAAGTGCTGATTCCATTTTTCACCAAGACTACTCGGTTATCTGTTGTAAACTCCAGAAGACACGTCGTCATCTTCAGTCTCCGTAGAGCCAGGCCTGGCTGGTACCCACCTCTCTGCGAGCAATACGTTCTCACACTAAAATGTTTGAAGCTGGCACTTCTCATCTGTGATGCTACACTTGGGTTCCACTACAAGATTGAGTCCCTGGATTCAAAGAATTCTAGCAAATGGATGATTAGAAATACTCAATTTTAGGTGACAACCCTCGATCTGCTTTGATATTTGAACAGATCTCTTATCATGAGAAATACTATTGTGAGGTGATTTGAACCACTTCAGTTTCAAAAAAAGGGAAGGGAGAGTCATTCTGGAATCTTGAAAAACCCCCTTTTGCAGTAGCTTGGTTGTTTCATCTCTGTCTTGAGATGTTACTATGCGCTAAGCTTAGAATGAAAAGAAGTCTCAGGTAATGTGTAATCACTGATATGTCTTTCCACTGATTAATGCGTCGTGAGAGTTTTAATGTATGCAGTCATGTTAACATATACTTTAATTGACGTACTGTTTTCAGGACCTTGTCTTTTTATTTCTGTAGAGGTGTATGTGAGTGATGGAAGGGTGGCCCAGAGACCGCCATGCTGTGAGATGGGGGACGGGGGCCTCAGAGCTGTCTCTTGGGCCATGATCTACATGATTTTCCACAAATAACTCAGCTAACGCTGTCCATCCCATTCCCTGTTTGTACCATACTGTCCCTGCGGTCTCTTCCATCTTTACAATTGAATGAGTCAAATTTCCCATATGGTTTTTATGGTCCTCCCCTGGTGATGGTTATTTTTCTTAAGATAATTCCACATCTCTCTATGCATTGGGCTCCTGTCCTGAGTGTTTGAAGATGGTCGTCCTCACTGGTGCCGACGGCTGTGATTTACACATTTGGATCACACCAGCTCAAGGCCCTTGACGCTGAGGCCTCGTCTGCCCTGCGTCACCAGGGGGACTCAGCACAGAGTTTTCCAGTGGATTGTGTGGCGCCTGGGAAGACTAGAGACAAGGCAAAGGAATGTGGGTGAGAGCCTTAGGTGCAGAGCCCAGCGCACCTTCAACACAGATGTGCAAAGCACTGTGCTGCCCAGGCTTTGAAAGAGACAAAAGCTATTGTGTGCTTAAGCTGTATTTTCCTCTAAGAGAAAAACTCAGTAAGCATTTTTGACACATGGACTGAGTATGTCTGTGTAGCAGCTGGAATGACACAATGGACCCTAATAGCTGCTTCAGGTTTTCCATACTATTTGCACACTGCGACCCCCTCCTCTTCCCTCGGAATATTTGCTTACAAACTACTGCCCTGGGCAGTGTCAGATTTGGATACTTACTTAGTGATGCACAAGAGCCAACCAACTTCAAAGGTCCATCCCTTAAAGGAGTTACTTTGTTCTTCACAAACCTTTATTCCTTGCAAAGTCCAAATGCTGCTTGTATGTGAGATTACTTTCCACTTTGGAAGGGGGAATGGTTTACGGTGAGAAGATATCGGGTCTCTGAAGTCTGCTTTTGTCCCCCCAGTTCTGTTCCCTACCAGGTGTGCAGCCCTAGGAAGCTGCCAAGGTGGGGCTTTGGCAGCAGGAGGGGCCACGTGGCTGTGGTTACGTCTGAATTAACCCAGCGACGATATGAGGCTCAGAGAAATGCACGTTTCCCAGGTGTGTGTTTGCGGCTTGTAAGTTTGTAAATGGAGTCGACGAAACAATGCTACACCGTCTGCCTCGTTTCTCCTTGCATGTCTGTTGGTTTTGTTTGCTGGCTTTTGGATCCAGGGAAATGGAAGATCGCTAGGAATGTGTGTGTAGATGTTTATCATTTATAAATAGGGTGTAAATTGAACGTGCCATTTCTCCATCAGCCGTGACATCAACGCTTGATGTTGGAATGAGTTTCTCCACAAGCGATCATCTCAGTAGCTGTGTTTACACCACCTTTTTGCTTTCTGTGCTGGTAGGGGGGGTGGCGGGGGGAGGGGAAATGCCGAGTGTGAAATTAGAGAGCTATGGCGTTCTGTTGGCCACTTTCTCCTCCAGTGAGTTCTTGTCATGAGCTGCAGGGACACTCCTTTAAATAGATCCACAAGAAAGAGGTAAAAAAATCCAACAACGACAACAAAAAATTAGACCTTTTTGTTCTTCTGTGGCAAAATAACAACTTCAGCTTGTATTTCAAGATGCGTATTTGGTCCTCGGGACTTAAAAGTGGAGTTGAAATCAGTCTCAGATGGATTATCTGTGTGATGTAAACATGTAGGCATGAGATGTAAGGCGCTTACATATGGCAGCCCCATCTGATGTAAACAAGGGGGCTGGGAAACTCACATACACGCCTTGATTGATTTGTTAAGTGCGTCTGCAAAGGGAGCTGGAAGCCCATTTTCAAGCATGACCTGCGATAAGACAAAGCGGTGTAAATACACAATAAACCGAGATAACACGAGAATAACATCAATTAAAACAATTATGACAACTTCCAGTCATCACGAGGTATTGTCTCAGTTCCATCTTAAAACAGGAAAAGCTTCCAATTGTTCTTAAATCGACTGGTAACTGATTCCACATTTGCGGAGCCTTGACACAAAAGGGTGTTTGTCCCTCGTTTGTATTCGCTGAGGACATGTGAGCTCCGAAGCCTCGGAAGGAAAGTTATGTGTGGCTCTCTGTTTGACACGTTTGAAGTGATGCCTACCAAGAAGACTCTCCCTTTATTTCCTTGTTGAAAATATACGTTTCCATTTCCCTACCCAGCTGAGAGGGTGCAAGTCTGAGCATTAACACGTTTAATAATTTCCTTAAAGTCCACAGGCTAACGAGTCTAAAACTCACAATCTGCCCTTTAGTAAATCAGCTTGCCTTTTTCGATGGCATAAGGGAATTGAATAGAATGCACAGAAACAGATCTGCATTTATAAGGCTAAGGATGACTAGAAATCATGCTCCCACGGCGCGGAATCATTTTCTTGTGCACGGCTTTGCATGTAGCATAAAGAAGCAAACTGTCACACGGCCTGGGCACTGGCACTGGCTGCTTCACCTCTCTGCCTCTGGGTCTTCGGGTGACCTTCCTTGTGAATTAGCCCTTTCTCCACGGTGCCTGGAGACGTGTTAGAACGCCTGCTCGCTGGAGCCTGGCTGATTCCCCAGGCAGAGGGGACATGTCCTGTTCCAGCCTCTCTGCCTCTGTCCCCTGTGGCAGAGACTCCCACCCCGACTCTCTTCCTTTGCCCCTGCTGATCCCGGTTACACGGGGGTCGTCTGGGAGTCTGTCTCTCCGCGAGGCTGCGGTCCTGGGCAGAGAAAATCATCTTTCGTGTCTTACTGGCCGGTTTGTCTGAGCATCAGGATGGTGTCCACCCAGAAGGTTTCCAACAAGTGGATGTTGAATGGCTTCCACTCTCCTAGAATCTATGAGTCTTTGCTTAGATGCAGAATTTCAGACATTTCCTAGATATTACCAGTTCGTCATACAGCAAAAGAAGTTATCTCTGCAGAAATAACTGTTCACTACAAAAGACCGGGGCCAAAGAACTCTGCTTTAGAGTGTGCAGAGCGTCTCTGACCTGGCCCAACCAGGGAAACCCTGACCTCTGTGGGGAAGGTCTAATCACACTGACCCAGCGATGTCCTGTCGCCTCTCAGCCCTCCTGGCTCTGCGGCTCACCAACCACCTCCCACTCAACCATTACACACTTAGGGACCCTGTTTGCAGGTGGATGTGTTCTTCCCTTGGGGGGGGGGAGGAATATATATATATTCATGGTTTTTTACTCAAATTATTTGAGTGCTTGCCTTGAATTTTCCATTTACTGTCTTCGTGAAGTACTGATTGGCAAAGTGGTCTTGGGTGTAAATCCTCTTTCTCGTAGTTTTAATAAAATTGGTGAAATCAGGGGAACTGGTGTTGCATTTGAGCTTCTCTATGTGACGTGATGAAATAACGTCTTTTGAGACCCACAGGCATACAGCTCAACCAGGCAGCGAGACACTCCGGCTTCTAGCTCCGACCGCTGAGCCCTTTGCCACAGCTGTACTGATCCCCTGATGTAGACTGACCACCGCGGAGATCTGATGGAAAGCTACGGAGTCTGCTCTCCACAGTTTGTAGGTTTCTTTTCTCGGTGTCGCAATTCGATGTATGTTATAATGAGACCATGGGAGCTGCAGGGCTCTCTTCACTTCCCTGAGTCTCTCTCCTCCTCTGTGAAGCAAGGGGCTGGACCAGGTAACAACCGTGTGGGTTCCCCTCTAACAGCAGCAGGGCACCTGTGTTGATTTGTGCACCACCGTGCAGGTGACAAATGTGCAGATTCTAACCGGTGAGTTTCCCTCTCCTGGTGGAGTGACACATTTCCTCCCTAGACGGGGAAAGTCTGGCTTCAAGGCAATGGGTCCTGAGGTCACTGATCAAAGATGCTCATTTTTAAAAGGCAACATCCCCCCAGGTCTTATCAATTGGGGAAACAGACTTACCTATTTTAAGTGATGCTCAGCCATGTGGCTGAGTCAGATGTGAGGATTTCTGCCTCGACCGTGTCAGGAGGGGAGATGTATTTCCTGTGGAATCCTGGAATAAGACTCAGTACACGTCTGTGATGATCGCTGTGGCTGGGTTCAGCCGGAAGCGAGGATGGGCAAGGTCGTAGGAAGGCAGGCTGAACACGAGGCAGAGAGGGCGGGAGATGAAGGTGGACGCACAGCGATGGGGGTGAAGGGAGCGAAACTCACCGAGTCAAGGAAACATGTTCTCCCCACAGAGGCCGGGAACTGTCGAGCATGGGAAGCAAGAAGGGCCACGGTCAGGTTTCCTCAGTCCGTGGCAGCCCAGGGGATGGATGGACACAGACACACATTGCCAGGCGTCTGGTCACCAGGCTGGGGCTTCAGAAACCTACCCTGGGCAGGGCCAGCTCGAGCAAAATATGAAAGACAAATACCTTTGGACTTTACAGATCTCCAGTGAATACGGATAGAACTGCCACTGGCGCTGGGAATCATTACGGAAAATCAAAGGACTGACCGTCTCACCGAACAAGGCTGTAACAGGGACCCATCGCTTCTGGGAAGACTTTCACTCAAACAGCGCCCCTTGTTTGATGTTCCGGGAGGAGTATCGGGTCCTCACAGACGGTCTTTTTATGATACAAAAAGCTCCTCTGGATCCAGCCTGAGACAAAGCTAAGCTGGGATGCGGCTGTGCTGTTTCCCACGGGAGTCTGCATCTTCAGATCATCCGGGAGAAAATGAAAGATCATCTTAGGGAAGCAGGTGGGAGGTAAGGAGCGGCGTGCAAAGGGTGCGTGGACGGGGCTCCCCGGAGGAAACCAGGTTGGGGAACCTTGTTAGGAGCAGCCCTGACCTGAGCCCAGGGTGAGCTCTGGAGCATGAATGAGCCCTGAATGAGGTAAGGGAGCTGGGACCACAGCTTTGGTCAGGGGATGCCGGTCAAGAGCCCAAAGGCAGTCCTCTGTAGAGAGGTCCCGGTGTGGGCATGAGAAGCAAGGTGCGCAGGGGAAAAGGTGGGGACCAGACCAACAACACCGTAAAGGGAGGCAAGGGAATCTCCTTGGAGCAGGAAAAGTGTCCCCACAAACCCTTCACCAACCAAGGTTTGCATATAGCCTAGTGGGTACCATTTGCAATCAGATGTGTGTGTCTTATTCTTGAATGTCTAACTTTCACACTAGTTGTAGAAACTTGAGCAAATTTAGATTTCCTCTCATGCAAGAGCTCAGTTTTTATTTTTCTAAAACAGGGATAGTGTTACTGCTTCCCTTATAGGGTTGCTGTGACTCGGAGCACAGGTGGTGCTCTGCTCAGTGTCCGACGCCAACAGAGCAGTGGTTAATGGACGGGAACCACAATGAGCATCGAAAGTCTTCTGCTTCGCTAGTCATTGCTGATTAAATATTTAATCAGAAAGCAGGCGAATCATGTGAATAGGGGAAACTACAAATAAAATTTGTCCTGACTTGAGGGCAAACGTATAATCTGGCTTTTGAATTCGGATACCTCAGCTCCTTTTGATCTGAATTGTTGGGGGAATGAATTCAACTTTCTGCCTTCATCCTGTTTGGCTTGGAAAACCCACATGCTGCTGACGTTATGACTCTTTCATTACACAAATCAGAGAACGTCTCTGGGCCAAACTTTCTCATCTGTAAATAAGATCGTTTGACAAATGACCTCTGTTTCCTTCCAAAGTTTACTGTGATTCTATTATTTCACGCATGCCGTTTGCAGAGTGAGTTAATCACAGGAAAATAAACTTTCAATTGTACTGAAGGTTTCAAACAAACTCCTAACGTTTACAATTCAAAAACATTTTGCTGAAACTATAAATAAGACTTCAGTTAGAGGGATGAGGAGAGGAACGTAAACCATTTGGCTGAGGTACTACTTTGATGTTTTGTTATTTTGGATTTGAAAACAGTGCAAGGTAAAAGAGGAGGTGAGAGTTATCTTAAAAACAGCTTAAACAACTCTAATTATTTCTGAAGAAAGTTTGCAGACCAGAGAAAAACTGTATGCCACATTTTGACCTCCATGAAAGAAACTCAGAGTGAAAAAGCTCTTTACCACAGAATTATTATGTTGAGGACACTTAAGTCTAGCGGTCTTCTTCTGAGATACAAGATGCATGGCCTTGGTGAAATGCACAGATTCTAAGTTAGGAAAGTTCTCAGTCTAAGATACGTCCCTTTATAAGAAATCTAAAAGTAAATAGCCAACAGGGTAATTTGATTTGATTATTTAAATTACTCTAGAGGAATTCAAGAGAATGTGTAAAATTACATACAGTAAATTATAATTGTGATGATTTAAGAATATGATTCTTGATCCTAAGATTAAACAATATTTTTAGAGTAGTTTATTTTGCCTTTGAAAAATCTTCTCAGGAAGGGATATGAAATAAATAAGAATTTCTTCATAGATTTAAATATTAGTCTTGAAACCATGAAGATTAAATAATCCTATGTACACTTAGTACACTAAATTTATATACTTAGGTTGTTCTTATATTAATTACGTATTTTGAAATGTGTGTTTTTGTTGTTGTTGTTTTTTTGGGGGGAGGTAATTAGGTTTATTTATTCATTTATTTTTAGAGGAGGTGCTGGGGATTGAACCCAGGACCACATGCATGCTAAGCACGTGCTCTACCACTTGGGCTACACCCTCCCCCCACCCCGAGATGTATGTTTTTAAATAATGAGTTTCAGAACATGAGAAATTAAAAAGTTCTGAAAGCTCAAAATGCCGTTTATTGTTTTATAAACTCTTCCCTAGTTTGCCTTTTTCCACGATATCGTGCACACAGCCCCAAGGTCCAGTCTTGGCCAGGTAGGGAGCTGCCTTAGCTCAAACTTCAGCTTTTCCTCCACAGAGTCCAATTAAGATGAGCAAAGGGTTATATAAACAGGAGGGTTTTTGAATTTTTAGAAATTCAAGTTAGATATTGTGCAGCTGGACTGGATTTGATAAAGACACTAAAAGAAAACTTGTGTTTTTCCTTCCATAGAAAGAAATGTGCTTTGACAAGATATAAACAGAGATTTTATACGAAACTCAACTGCACCAGTTTCGAGGGGCAAGAGCAGGGGGGTGCCACTCAGAATCTGTTTCTCTAGTTTTTAATAACAGCATCAGGAATGGAGATCAGGTACGGCGACATCAAGAATCAGAGCAGCAGGTTGGATGCTTGATGGGGTCAATGACAGGACCTTAAGCCTTGTGCTTTAAAGGCGTCTGGGTAGTAAAAATAAAACAAGATTTGTAACTTCAGAGTTACTGCAGAGAAAGATCAAATAGATCCTAACTCACATTGCCAAAAAGACGAAAATAAAATAAAATAAAAGGAAAACATGAACAAGAAAAAAATGAAAATATCATACTAACAAAAAGGGACTAAGCATATTACTTCATGACAATAAGTGAAAATGAGATAATTGTCCCTATTAATATCTGGCAAAGCATAACTGAAGGCTAAAAAGCATATGTCAGAGCCAAGAAGGACATATCTTTCTCTTAAAAGTTAAGAATATAATCATCAAAGAAGATAATGCTCATGAGCATTTATGTAGAGAATTACATAGTATCAAACTGTATAAATAAATGTGGTTGAAAGCACAAAAAGTGATTGACAGAAAATCAACAGAAGTGAGAGATTTTGATGTACTTTTATGAGGGCTTGACAGCAAATAGGCAAAAAAAAAAAGGATATTCACAATCTAAATCATGAAACCAATTTGATGTGATGAAATAAATACATAATTATACTATGGATTTCAAATGTCTATGGATAACTTAAATGCAATTATTTTATTTACCCAGCCGACCTCGAGATGGTCCACAAAATAGGAGGAAACCTGAATCTAGGGCTTGCCAAATAGTTCTTGGACGTGACACCAAATGTACAAATCATAAAAGGACAAATTGATAAACTGACCTTCATCAAAAATAAAACTGTTGCTCTGCAAAAACTCTGTTAAGATAATGAAAGGCAAGCTAGAGACTTAGGAAATATTTGCAAATGAACAAACCAGTTAGAAAATGGCCAAAAGACGTGAATAGACATTTTACTGAAGAGGATACACAGATGGCAAATAAGCACATGAAAAGATGTTCAATATCATTAGCCATTAGGGAAATGCAGATGGAAACTACAAGGAGATATTACTACACACCTAAAAGAATGGCTCAAATAAAAAAAAACAGTGATATCGTCCAATGCCAGCAGGGATGCAGAGAAACCGGAAAACTCATATATTGCTAGTGGAAATGAATAGAAAATGAAAATGCGTATGGCAATGGCTGACAAAACCAAACATATGCATACCATATGACCCAGAAGTTGTACTTAAAAACATTTGGGGATACATTAAGCCATTTATTCAAGAGAAATAAAAACTTACATTTGCAGAAAAACTTGCACATAAATTTTCATAGCAGCTTTATACATAATAACCAAACTAGAAACATAACCCAACTGGAAACAACTGCCAGGTCCTTCAACAGGTGGATGGTTTTAAAACAATGTGGTGCATCCCAACCATGAAATAAAGCCCAGCAATGCAACAGAATAGACTTGATAGATGCGACGACCTGGGTGTGTCTCAGAGGCATTATGCTGAGTGAAGAAAGGATACATAGTGTGTGATTCACTTACACAACGTTCTTGAAAATAAAATGACAAAATCACAGAAAGAGAGGATGGGTCAGTGGTCACCACGGAAGTGTCTGTGGCCATGAAAGTTAGCATGGGGAGTCCTTCTGGGGAAAGAGTCCTGCGTCCTGACTGTGGGGGTGGTCACCCTTGTGATAAACTTACACAGAACTAAGCCTGTGTAAGTGAGTGTATGCAAAACTGGTGGAATTTGAATAAGGCAGATAGAGCTCATCAATATAAATTTCCTGGCTGTGATCTTGTACTATAGCTAGTAAGATGTTACACAGGGAAAACTGGGTATATAATTTCCATATTATTTTCTATATCATTTCTTATGATTGTGTGTGTGGAACTACAATTTGCTGAAAATGAAAAATGTTACAAAATAGATCTTGGGCGTATTTCATGGTAATCATATAGTTTCTCTATTGATTTAATATTACTAGATTTCCCATAATGAACCATGCAGGGCGGCCTAGATTAACACTTAACAGGATATGGCATATTAATTTTTCCCTGTACTTCTAGATTTGATTGACTCAGTCTTCTAATATGGCTTAGGAATTTTTACATCCCCATGCACGATTGAGATTAGACTGCAGTTTTGTTTCTGAGTGTTGTACAAGCTTTGCAGATGTAACCAGGAAACTGTCCATTCTTTTCGATGCTCCAATTCAGTTTATATACCACGGATGTTATTTGAAGTTTTTGAAAGAATTCCCCCATGAAGCTACATGTGATCTACATTTCATGGAGATAATTCTTTGAAAACTATTCCAGTTTCTTCCATGTTTATTGTTATGTTTAGTTTGTCAACTTTTCCAGCCAATTTTGTCATCTTGTATTTTCTTAGATTCTTCAATGTTTCCAGATGTATCAGTGCTGAATATATATTTGATGCTGTGTTACAGAATTTTACCTCTTGTTTGTGTAGTAATGGCTCCTGTTTCAGTTTGAGCTCACCCTCATAAAAACTTACGTGTTCTTCCTGCACTTTCAGTGTTTGTTTTTTCCCTGTGAACTTTGAAAACAATGGGAATCATTTTAGTGTAAATTATCTTGTAAGAATCTAATTAATTAAATTATATATACATGTAAAACATATATATATCATGCATATGTGTGTGTATATATATATATATATATATATATATATATAAATGTATATATAAAAACGTGTGTATACATATAAAATGTGTGTGTGTGTATGTGTATATATGTGTAAAACTCCCTGGAGGAAATGTAATTTATTTGATCTCTGGCTGGAGAAGCTTTTTCTAAGGGTTAAAGTAAAAGGGAAACAAACAAACAAAAAAGATTGATGTGTTTAACTGAACCAAAAAGCTAAAAGAAAAACTGTGTATATCAAAACATGGCAGGCATTTCAACACATGGTACAAGAACAGTTAGGTTCTATAACCAACAAATGAATGACCCACATGATCTCATCATATGAAAAAATTAACTTAAACTATATCATAGACCTAAATGTGAAAACTACAACTATTACAACTTCTAGAAGAAAACACAAGAGAAAAAAAATTACTTGTGACTTTGCCTGCCTACAGATTTGTTAGGTACAACAGCAAAATCACCATCAATTTAAAAAAAAATTGATAAATTTAAACTGGACTTCATCAAAATTGAAAATTTTCTGTGGGAAAGACACTCTTAATGAGAAGCAAGGACAAGCCACATAATGAAGAATATATTTTCAAAGCAAATATCTGAAAAAAAAAAAGACTTGTTTCTGGAATGTAAAGAACTCTCAAAACCCAGTAATAAGGAAACAAAAAAATCAATTAAAATGGGTAAAATATTCAAATAGACACCTCACCACAGAAGATATACAGATGACAGATGAGCACATGAAAAGATGCTCACATCATTAATGATTATGGAATGCAAAGTAAAACCACGATGAGATAGTATTACAGGCTTATTAGAATGGCAAATGGCTAAAATTAAAAACACCAATCATCACATGTGCTGGTGAGGATGTGGGGGACCTGGAACACTCACACCTGCTGGTGGAAACGTAAAATGTCTTTAAGAGACAAGAAACAAAGATAACACCGATGCCCAGAGAGCTGCAAAGAGGACGTGCACAGGGGCCACAGCTGGGGTGGAGGTGTTCTTGTCCTGGAGCGTTCTACCCTTTCAGCTTTGAATTTTGTGGATGGTTCACAAAAGCCTTGACCAAGTATTCAGATATTGTTTCATAAGTAGAATATAATCCATGTGGAAATAAAAGTACATATTCATCTGTATCACTGAATATAGAAAGGTGATTTGAAGATAAAATGAAGAAGACAGGTTGGTCTCTGAAAGCCCCACCATGATTTCCATTGTGCACCCTAGCTAAGATCTGATAAGGGGGATCCTAAGATTTCTGGTTCTAGGAGTATGGGAGACTAGATAGCATGAAAGCTTTCTGGGTACATGCACCAAAAAGGCGAGATATACTTTCATAAATATTCCTTTAATGCAGCTGAGCTCTAAAGTGGAAACTCCTCTGGTGCCAGGAAGAAAGACTAGTATCTGAAGCGGATGGAAGAAGGTAACCGGACTGTTGGCAGAGTCTGCCGGGTCCAGATACGCAACCATCTGAGACGAGAGTTGAAATTCAAACATTTTCAGACAGAGATTCAGAGTCTACCATCCACAGGCATCCCTGGAAAAGGGCTACATCAGGAATTAAAAACTGACCCCTAAAGTAAGCAGAAAAGTGCAAGAGGAACTTAAAAATCATGCAGACAAAAGCAATCCATTCATTAAAGAGTATTAATGGAGAAAAAGGAGAAAAACAAGTCCTAAGGCTTATTATAAAGCCATCGTGACTAAATCATTGCAGTGCTCATGGCAGGATAAACAAACTGATCACTAGAACAGAACCAGGGCCTCAGGCGCAGACATGCACACGCACATGCACAGGTGTGTCTGTGTGCGTGTGCACGCAGGTGCTCCGGAGGGTGGCCTTATATTGAGCTGGGGTGGCAAATAAGGAGGGATATAGTGAACTTGTCAATAAATGGTGCAGGAACAGCTGGAGGGAGAAGAGGTTGACAAGATAAAATTAGACCCCTACCCCCCACTGTTTTCAAAACTATATCCCAGGTGGATCCGTGCTTTAAGTAGGAAAAACAAACCTAAACCTGTTAGAAGAAAACATAACAGAATATGCTTTTGATATGGAGTTTAAGTTTCCCTAAGTGACAACAAAAAAGAACATGCTACAAGATTGATATGTCTGCATTAAAAAAAAGATGCCATAAAATATAAGTTCAAAAAGCAAATTTAAACTATACGCTATATAATCATTAAACAATTAGCACCCACAGTGTATGAAGAATATCTTCAAGTGAAAAATATAAGCCTTAAAATAAGTTGGTATAGAAAGAAAATTGATTGACAAGAGTCAATGAGGCAAAGGTGGAGGTGTGATTTAGTGGGAAGAACACGGGGTTTAGGGGCGGGCTGACTTGCTCTTAAGTGTCGTATTAACTGTGCCGCCTCCTGGGCTAGAAGGAGCCTGAATTCTGACAGTGGTGTTTACCTCATCCCGTCGTCATGGTAGAATTATCATCATAATGATAATTTATTCATTCAACAGACACTTTCATCGTGTGTACCATGGAGCAGGGACAGAGGTCCTGTTACTTCCCTCTGCTTTAGAGATGAAGAAAGGAAGGCACAAGGAAGCCAAGAAACGAGGACCAAAACCCAGACTGCTGTCTCGGGCTTCAGAGTCTGTGCTCATTACATATGCTTTCTCAGTTTAAAAAATGTATGTGTACATGTGTATTGCATGTGCATGCATACATGTTTGTGTGTATGCATATACATATATGTGTATTTATGTGCACACATGTGTATGTGTATATGTGCATGTATATGTGTATGCATATATGTATGTCTATATGTGTGTGTACATGTGTCTATGTGCACGTATATATGTGTATTATATATATCCATGTGTATATATGTATACATGCACGTGTATATGTGTATGTATATGCATGTATATGTATATGTGTGTATGTATATTTGTGTATGTGTACATGTACATGTATTTATGTGTATGCGTGTGTACATGTGTCTATGTACATGTATATATGTGTATTATATGTATGCATGCATATATACGTATATATGTGTGTATGTATGTTGTGTATATGTGTATGTGTAATGTGTATATGCATGCATATGTATGTGTATGTATGTGTGTATGTATGTGTATGTGTGTGTAATACATACCAGCAGGTATATACCAGCAAAATTAGTGCAAATTTATAGAAGAATTAGAATTTCTTTAAGTTAGAAGATTTGGGGTATTTGCCTTTTGAAAATGCTATGTATTTTTAATTAGACGACTCAAAATCATTTCGGGGTTTTGCTCTGGCAGTCTAAAGTGATTCTATCAAGAAATCTATAAAAATTCCCTCAAAAATATTGTTATCTAATGAGAATCAGTGAGCGTTCAATCCTGAAAAGAAGACTTTTGTTTCTGAAGAAAAGGAAGTTGGCAATTGACCTGAGTAATTAAGGTGGAAAGGACACCGTGACTTCAAGAACAACCAGGGAACATACTCTGGTGGAAGTTGTGCCATCTCACCTTTATGAATGAGCTAATGTAGATGAGAATGCTCGTGTACACTGGGCAGGACACGTAAAAGCCAGTTTGCTGTAGAGCAGAGTCATTTCCCAACTCCGCCCTCCTCCCACCTGAGGGCGTCTCCAGCCCTCTGCCCTTCCAGACCTCCAGATCACAAGCATCTTAGTGATGCCTGAGTTCCTGGGCCTTCCACTTTCTTTAACCTGAGAAATCATTTTTGATCTTCATTCAGACTTTACAACATGCACATCAATTGTTAAAGCTCACAGATGTTTGAAATGTAATGACACTAACTCTGATTTCTCTTATGAATATCTTTTTTTTCCCCATCAAACAAAGATAGGTAATTCTGAGCTGGCGGACTCTAAATACGGGTCTACTCCTAACTCAGAAACAACGTGCAAACGTGGTTTGTTCAAGGTGTGTGCATGTAGCAAAGGGTGAGAATGATGTCCTTGGAAAATACAGGAACTGTCTGGGCCAGCGTCATCCCCTGATGTGAACACAGTCTTTCTCCTTGTGTTCAAGATGTCTGGATGCCAGGGGATCATGCACTTGCCCCTGAGGTCACATGTCTCCCGCATTTCTCCATCCCTGGACTTCAATACTAGGCACGTGGGCTCGGGCAGCTTTGGAAAAGAGCCATGGTCAGCTAGAACCACTTCCTTCCACATGCTCCCCAGAGGAGCTCGGGGGAAACTGCTGACACCGAGGCTGGCTGGAGATGCTAGGAGCTTCAAAGTGAGAAGACAAACCCCGGCGCTATTTATATCTCTTTCTGTGAACAGCTTTCCTTCTTCCTAATTACCCCGCGGCACCACGATGAGTAGATATACCGAGCCCTCCAGGGTGTCAGCTTGCATTTTATTTGTCTGCACTGGCAAGCAGGACGGGAACCACCATCGTGTGCCGCGTCCCACCCTCCCACGTCCCAGGTGCGAGCGAGCGGAGGTAAATACTGTGATGTAGCGCAGCTCATTGAGAATACGCGTCCTGAGTCAGAGAGACGGGGGTTTGCGTGCCGTCCCAGCTCTTACTGCGTGATGCTGGAAAGATATTGCAGCCAGCCCCAGCTTTCTCATCTGTGAAATAAGGAAAATAGCACCTCCCTCAAAGTGTTTCTGGGAGAATTAATTGGGACAACTCATGTGAAGTGCCTGGTTTGTGGTAAGCACACAATAAAAATCGAGGCTGTCAGTAGCTTAATCAGAAGACCTCCCTTTCCATGATAACATAAAGGACTCAAAAAAAATTCTTTTATTTAAGCATATATTCTGAGGTCTTAAAATGGAATGTTATTAAAACTATGCACTCATTTAAACCACTGTGTGATTAAAGAAAGAATTGGCCAGAATCGGGAGATCAAAAATCAGTGAGTGTATTGGATTCTTAGAGTCTAAATGTAGCGACCTTGTTAAATCACTAGAGAAAGCTAAAAACTAGCTGGTGATGGAGGTTAGGTTTGATCTTTGCAGCGCCAATCTCATTCTTAATTTGATCTGTAACACCTTATTTTTTTGAGCAACTATTTAGGGTACCTCCTGCCTTTTATTTTTTGCCTTATCCCATAAGAGGTGAGATTCACCAAGGAAGAAATGTTCACTGGGAAGGGAACAAGAGAGCAAACCAAGGGTCTGAATAAATTGCCAACTGGATAAACCCGTTACTTCTGTTCACAGATACAGTGTCCCGTGGTTAGAGAGAATCCATTATTCATGGGTTATTTATTGGAACAAAGTTTTGGCAGTGCAAGTTTCCCTCCTAACTGCCCAAATGAACTACCGTGCCATTTTTGTTTTTCATCCTTAAAAATCCACAGTGCAAAAGGAAAACATAGAAGGAGGGACAGGTAAAGGTGAAGTCGATGTTCAACTAGCATTTTTGTTTTGAAAGGAAAAAAAGAGCAGAGATTTCTGGAGCTTGTTTGAAAAGCTAGAACTTTCAGGGCTCTGCCAACAGCCACAGCTGAAGCTGACAAGGTCTGACATCTCCCCCTGCTTTTCCTGCTCCTTTTTTCTATGAAAATCCTGCAGACACTGGATCAGGAAAGACAGTGGAGGCTTAAAATAATCACTCTTTCAATTTGCCCCGTGTTAGTTTCCAGAGGAGACAAAAGAGGGGAATTGTAGCCGGCAGCGAGCAAGTGTCTTGTCAGAACCTCCCTCGTCGCCTCAGCTGTGGTTGTTGGCTGAAATCTGAAAGTGGCATTTTTCAAAAGGCCCTTTGGCTTCTGAGTCTATGGAGTTTTCACTTTGGAAAGCAATAAAAACGAGTGGAAAGAAGTGAAAATTACTTCCAACCGCAAGTTTTCGTATACCTTAGGACGCTACTTCTCATGCAAAGAACTTTTCATTTCTCTGCCTAGTGGTTTATGGCTGAGAACTGAAACTCATTTTATAAAAGCAAAAAGATACATCAAAATATGAAACTGTGCATCTTTGGAAGGTTAAATCCTAGACCTTGGACGTGTTCTACCTTAACTGCAAGCCTTATCATGTGAAATTGCCTACGTAAACATCCCTTCTCGGGAGGGAACTGGGGTTCCTTCGATCACCGTCCTCAGTTCCTTCATATTTTCCAAACACATTCTAAGTTACAAATGCTGGACGGACTTCCACAGAAGAAAGGTACAGAGGATTTATAGAAAACACAGCCAGCCGCGGAATTTAAATTGTCTTTGAAAACCGTGCTCACTTGGGAAAGAATAGTGTTCGAAACTTTGTGCTTGAACAGGACTTCAAGTACTAATTCTGAAAAAAGTTTAAAATGCAGAAGAAGCCTCAGAATAATTCCCATCATGTGAACTGATGGTTTTATTGAGTAGAAAGCAATTTACCAACATTCACGGCTGTGAATTACAGTGCAGGGTAGAAGCGATGCTTAGAGAAAAGTTTTATCAAGAATCTGCGAGGCTGGAAAAAATTTCACACAAAAGTGACTCTGAATGATGTCTCCTGGCTTCTCTGCTGTTGTCACCAAATCTATAATATGTTTCTTTAAGAGGGGGGAAAATTCACTTTATTGTGAGAGAGGGAGAGGATGAAAAAAATGTAAAGAGGAAAAATTTACTGTACGTCTTTACACAATTTAAGTAGGAAGTCATCCAACAGAGACACACGTAGACCAAAGAGAAATCCGTCCAGTGCCTTAAGCACGTTATTTTGTGCATCTGTGAAACCCTCCACACTTTCACTTTCTCTTTGAGTTTTACCTGCAACGTCACAAGCAAGGAAACCACAGGAAAAGGATGTGGCTCTGACTTTCTTTTTATAATTTGACAGAAATGCACATTACAATTTTCACATTTACTTTTTTTCACTTTTGAGTATTTATATCTAAAAAAAAAAAATCATTTCTTTAACTTATTTCTCATTTCCCACTCCCATCACCTGGGGGCATTAGTGTTCACAGATCTTGCTTTTTTTTTTTTTTAAATCCAAGAAGAGGCCATGTTTTTATATTCATGTATTTATTTCTCCATTAGAATTAAAGTCTTCAGGAATTTTTTTTTTTAATATTCAAAGCTTGATGTCAGAACAAAACTAAATTATCAGGATTGGCACGTGAGAAATCCTACAAACTGAAAGTCACAGATATAAAAAGAACAGAGAATTATGGAAGAAGATTTCTCTGCTTACATACATCAGGAGTCTGGCATTCCTTTCAAGAGGTTACTAAACAATTTGTGTATAAGTGGGATTGCGGTCATGGAAACACCGTTCAGCTTGCCGACTCTCCCTTCGTAACTCATTAATGTCTTTGCCATGGGTTCTTTATGGGGCATCCATTAGGAGTGTACACTAATAACAGTTTAATCCCACTACACCCAATTATATATCCCCCTTAACCAGGGTCTGCCTCCCTTTTCTCTCTCTCCCTCTGAATTATGTCTAATAAAACAGAATATGCTAACAGAGAGAATTAAAAAGACAACAGACCTCTCCCTTCCCAACATTAAAAATTATTAGTCGTATCTGGAATGCCACCGACACAGACAGAGAGTGACTAAAGAGGATAATGATGTAGCGGGAGTGCCGGCCCCTCCCCCCTCCCCATCATTAACACGCTGCACCTGACGAGAGGAGAGGTGCTGCCTGCTCTAACCAAACGACGTGAACACCCAAGATCGTCTTAAACAACCCATTCTGGAACTTCGAGCATTAAACTGCATCTCCACGGGCTCTTCAGAAGGGTTGTCTGAGAAAAACAACAGATCGTCTGCAAACTTTTATCTTAGCTATTGCCTCTCGAGTTGTGCTATTTAATTATTAAAATGTGATATTAATGAAACATGCAATCCTGGAAAGGGAACCACTTTTAGCATGGCACATGAAAGGCAAAAATTTAAGATACTGAATATACTGTATACAGATGACAAATGTATTTGCATCCACCTTCCAAATAGCAGGCACCCCCAGCTCCCCCTCCCCTCCTTTCCAGCTGCTCAATCTGCAAGAATGTGTAGAAGTAATTTCTCTGAAATGGCCACTATTGTTCTTGATTCTGATTTGATTCCAAAAAAGCCAAATAATAGAAACCATTTTGAACATCTATTCTGTGCACCTGTTGTTTGGCATTATGATACCCTGCGATTTCCATTTACGTCACAGCTCTTGGCATGCCTTTGACACACCATGCTGCTTCGCTCAACAAAACTCCAGGGCACTGGAAACCGGTGCCCTCCTTCTCTTATTAACAAAATGACAACGGTGAACGCTCTTGAACGAGAGCTCTGGAAGGAAACACGGGCACGTCCGTCTGACGACCCGCCAGACTATACTTAACCAACGTCAAATAGATTAAAAGTAGCTGAACAGCCTGGGGGGGGCCCCAATAAAAATATAAGTTATTAACATTGCTAACCATTCTGTTACTTAGGCAAAACCATAAGACCTGGGTAGAGCTCTGTTCTTTTCCCCTTGTTGCTTGGGTCCTTGAATGTGCTGTGAGTTGAGAATCTGGGTAATTTTTCTGCTTGCCGGTGCGTGTGGGCTGGTTTCTTTCTGTGGCTCAACTTAGGGAGGCCCGGGATTCGGCCTTTGCTGCTTTTTAACTGAGTGGCGGCATCTTAACTTGTGTCTCAATATTAAGGCTACGGCATTTCAGACTTTTCCTTAGCTTCTCTGTATAATGACATGGCAATTATGTGAAGGCTTACAGTGACTGAAGAGGGTTGGTTGTGATAGTTCGTGGGACCATAAGGTTTGCACAGTCTGACGGACCCAAGGATTTTGAAATCCTGAAACACTCAAGCCGCCTTGACTGTTTTTGTGTTTATAGCATGCCTCTTCCATGCTGAGTGGGGTCACCTAAGTGCTCGTACTGACCTGTGTCCATGGCCACCTTGACTCATGTCAAATGACCATCATGCCAAAGTTTTGTGGCACAGAGATCTTGTTGTATCCCCTTAAGATGAAAGTGTCCAGGAGTTCAGTGGCTTCCCAGGTAGGATTCAGGAATCATATAAAGTGGCTTCTTTCAAAAATCTGAAGATGACGAAAATGACCTGACTCAGAGTCGTGGCGTGCAAAGGAACCTCTAAGGTCACATCTGGCTCTGTCCTAATGGAAGAGTCAACCCCTCCTTCCACATCCTTGACAGGTGGACGTCCGGGCTCTGTGTGAACTTGCCACTGAAGGCCAAAACCTGCTTACAAAGCAGTCTGCTCTGTTTGTAAACAGCCCTAATTGTTCGGAGTTTCAGCTTCACGTTGAGCTGAAATCTGGGCCTCTGGGAGCAGAGCTGGATAACCTGCAGAAAGTCTGGGCTGACCCAGGCCCCCTCCACGGCTGGGGGAGCCGTGCCTTCACACGTGCTCAGTTTAACACTCTGCTGGCATCATCCTGAAATCCCGGCTGTGGTAACAGGGGCCTTGGCACGTTCATTGCCGGGTCCCATGGATCATCAGTGGATACTGATGCCAACGGTGATTTACGATGAGGGACCTCCAGGAGCTCTTACCAAATGTGCTCTTTTCGATAGGATTTTATTTTGCCATATACCTGTGTGTAATTTTGTCAGTGGAATTGCTTGTTTTTTGGACTTAATTTGCAAGCCAGTTTTTAATTCATGGATTTTCCCATGGCCGTGTCCTTTCTACCTCACCTCTATCCTCATGCCACTAAATTCAACAGGGGGCCAGGATGAGGAAGGAATACAAATTTGACGAAGCCAGAATCTCTGAACTTCAGCATGATTAAGCTTCCCTCTCCTTTGCTTTTGAAATGCTAACTCAAGTCTTCCCTTGTTAATCAAAGTAGAAGTACATGTTTGGGCTAAATTAATTAGGGTCTAAGCTAAGGAGTAGCGTAGAGTTGGAATCCTGTGGTTTGAACCCCGATTCATGCTTGACTTTTGAAATGACACTCACCTTTGATGCCTTCCTTCCCTCACCTGGCCTGCCCGCCTCCCAGGGCTGCGGCCAAGCTTGACTGAGGGTACCAGGATGCTGGCTAAGCCTGGGTCTTTGCTGAACTGGACACAGAGTTTCTCGGAGGCCAAACTTGAGCTCTATTCTCCCACCCCACCCCGTTTCAGAGACCACAGAGAAACACCTTGCATCCCCACCAGGCAGGCCTGGACACAGTGAACGCACCCGTGTGCCTTTTCTCTTTGCTTTGCCTGCTGTTTTTCGGGCATCCTGTATCACCTCACGGTCGTGGAAGGAGTTGTGCAGAAAGTTTTCAAAGCAGAGCAAAACTACTGGAAGCTTTTTTGATAGCAGGGCTTGAGCATGAGTCCAGGAGTGAGTCATTTAAAGCATTTAGCTATAAAGTGGGGGAAATGATCTAATACACAGAGAGAGAGAGAGAAAGCACAAACCCTTCCTGCTTCAGCCGGTACTGTCCGTCTAGTGTGGAGTGGGGCTCACCGTGACTAACTGGGGGAAGGCAGACCTCTGAGAGACGGAGTGCAACGTAAGTTATCTCCTGAAAGACAGAATCTCCACACTCTGCTGGCCGAGAAAACAAAGAGCATTCAGGTAGCTCTAATCTCTATTCCCAAGGAAAAAAAAAATCATACTTTTATGAGATATGATTCTCCACTCCCACTTGAAAGTAAATTCGCTAAATGGTCGTGATTTGGTGATTTGTTAGAATCTGTGATTATGACCACATTTACTATTGGATGTGAATTTTCTTGATGCAGAGCTTTGACTCAACTTTCCTTCTATCAGTTGGTTACGTGAAACTAAGTTAGAATTTAATTGTTTTTGATAAGAAAAATCAAACATTTCATAAAAGATGAAATGATGTGCATGGAAATGCCTTGAAATTATATTTACAGATAAAGTATTATTTTCTTAAAAATAAACTGCAATGTTTGGGTCTATGGAAAAAAAAATCTTCCCTTAATTGAACTTAAGAATTGGGTATTCTGATATTTTAAGGCTGTATGTATTCATTTTTCAAGGTAAATTTTAGTGACTTTGAAAATTTTTCAGAAGTGTTGTTTATTTCTGTAGTGAAAACTTTTTGGTATTTATTTCCTGTGACTAACATCCCTCAGATTCCACGTGTTGGCTTTCAGATTCCCTGACTGGCGATTTGGGGATTTCTCAGAACGCAAGCGGACACATGCTTTACCAGGCTAGAATCACGACTGGAAGCAATCGCTTTCATGAAAGCAAATCACGTTTCCTTATCTAGAAAATTTAGTTTGTCACTTATCGACCTCTCTTGCCAGCTTGGCCAAGAATAGAGAAAAGGAAATGGACTCAGGGTTTTTGAACTTCCCCTTTAACTTGGTAGCATCTTTATTTGGCTTATGATACAGAAGTCGCACTGCCAGCACCTGCGCTCTACAGGGTGGCGGCCACAGTCCTGCTCTCTGGGCGTTGGCTGCAGCCCGGTGCTCACGACACATTTGTCAAAGGCCCAGACCCTTGGGCGCACAGCAGAGGACCCCGGTTCTCCCCAGGTACCACTCCCGCTAAGTGCACATCACACGGATCTACTTCGAGTGGCAAGTCACAGCGAAGGATGGCGTGGAAGTCCTCGCTTCCTGACGCGTGTATTTCCTTGTGTACAGTCACAGGTTTCTGAAGAGGCTGTTCTCTTCAACTTCTTTCAAAGATTAAAAAAAAAAAAGATCTTTTAAATTTTTCCTCCTCTGGAAAATGTTCATCTCATGTGTGAAACCAATTGGTAGGAGTGATATATTTTTATTGACTGACAGACCACAGTGATTTTGCAATCAAGTAGAACATTAAACTCATAAACACGGAGACAATTCACTAGGAAGAAGAGCTGGGGAAGCAGAACAGGGCACAGAACATGCGAGGTACGACCTCAGCCTTCTCTCCTAGAGGTCTCACCTCTCGCACGCAGCACTTTTGGGAGAGAAATTGTGTTATATTTATCTTCTCTGTCCCAGATTCTCTTTGCTGAACCAAGGATAACTTTTTAATCATTAGTTACTAGACAGTGAAAGAGTACAGATGAAGGAAGAGTGGGGTCTGCTGACACTCTACTCGGGTGGGGAGACCAGTTGGCTTTGCTTGCTCCCTAAGAGCCCCTCTTGGTTGGAGACACTCTCAGGGCACAAGCTCTCTCTGCCCTCACCCCCCAGGACATTGAACCTCCACTGTATCACCTCCAGCAACGGCAGGACATCAGGCGTTGGGTGCCTAATTTTCATCATTCACGTCTGACTCCCGCTGTCCCCTCAGTTCAGCAATTTATAATGAGATGCATATCATCTCAAGCCTCCCTTCTTCCTGGCTTTTGTGAGGCTGGGCATGTATATTTATACCCAAATAGACAGATATTCTGAAAAGAGATTAATCTAATACCATGTGGATATTGTATTCTTTCTTATTTTACTTGAATTGAGAGAACCCTTATCAAAGAGTATGAGATACTACTATGTCATTAAAATTGAAAGATATAACTGTATCCCCGCTAACATATTAATTTCCAGAAATGCTTGTATTAAGAAAAATACCCTTTTGTGAAATGGATTTCCAAGTACTCTAATGGGTTCCCAGGGAGAAAAAGGAAATACTTTTTTTGCCCATGTAATTGATGAACACGGTGCATTGCTCACCATTTGCTGATCAGCTGTGTTTTCTCTCAACCTCTGTCTCTTTTTCTCATGACCTCCATCTCTTTGTCTTTCAAGGATGTGGGAACATATATACCCACTGATGTCACGATAACCATATTATTTATGTGTTACTCGTCCGGTCACTCCAATTTTTACTTTTCTGAGAAGCAGAATGCCACATGACACAAGACACTGCTTCCCTGAGCCTCAGAAAGATGCCAGCTTCCTGGAGGGGGGAAACATACCTTGCGAGGGTCTTTGTTGCCCAAAGAACTGCCTTTTTGGGGTTTCGATCAAAGTGTTAGGAAGACTGTTCTAGATAAAAAGCAGAAGAAATATTTAAAAGTTATACCCCCAGTCACTTGGGCACGGGGGATCTGTGTGGGACAGATGGGGCTAGCTACTCTGTCCTTCTCTCCCCAGGTCGTGGAGAAACTTGGGTCTATAAAAGGCAACGAAGGTGAACTGGCTCATTCCGCACGGCGGGGTGCATCCTTCACCACAGGGCGCTTTTGATGGTGCTCTGTCCACTTTCATTTTAAACATCTAAGCAATGGGAGTCCCACCACTTCCCAGGGAAGATTACCCTGCAGTCTAATAGACCTCAGCATTAAGGTTTTCAATTGGTAATTGGTAATCAACCTAATTTTCCCTTTCCTAATTTCATCCCATTCCTCCAAGCCCTGTCCTCTCGTTCCGTCAAGCTCCTCACCCCCATTAGTGCTTCCGCTCTCCGAATCCGAATAGAGAGCTGCTGAAAAGACCCACTCTCGGTCATCATTCAGCTGGGCCGCGGAGAGTTACCTCTTCTTTGAAAACTACGGCAGTTTCCACATACAGTGTTCTCCGTAAAATATTTTTTAGTGGTAAAAAATTCAAGTATTTTTTAAAATAAACCCAAACAAAGAGATTATCAGCGAAAAGCGCAGCGTCTATGATGGGCTGGGGGAATGAATACATTCTCAATACGGGCGCGTGATAATGGTAGAGCTAAATTCTCCTTCTTTTGCCTTTTACACAGACGCAGAACAGACCGTAAAAACAACTGGGTGAAGCCTTCCCCCTCCCAGTTTATCCATTTCTATACCAGTTCTCTTATAACATTATCCTTGAATGCAATGAACTGAAATGTTTTCCTGGTTTGCAAACGCATTGGATGATAATATATTGTCTATCAATAATCATTAATTTAATAAAATCATTGACATTAATATGTATAATTTGGGTTACTACATGGACATATAAACTGCTACAAGATGAGGGAGGGTTTGGCTCAGTGGTGGAACACAGTGCTTAGCATGCAGGAGGTCCTGGGTTCAACCCCTGGTATTGCCATTAAAAAATAATAACAATGATAAATAAATAAACATAATTACCTGCCCACCAAAAAAGATATTACAAGGTTGCAGTTTTATAGTTGAAAATCAAACCTTAATTCATGTCTCATTCATAACCCTAACTGTTCTTTTTTATATCTAAACCACTTCACCAATTTGTGTTATTGGCAAAGTCAAAGACCATGTTTTAGGAGCACAGGTTCAAGATATGTTTTTAAAAATTAAGATTTCTATTTATTTTCCTCCACTATTTGAAAACTCCCACCCCCTGGTCTCTGTTTAGAGAAATGATGAGATCCCTGTTGTGCTGAGAGCCCGGCAGTAGCAGCTCGGTTCTGCTTCTGTCCTTGGATCCGGTGACACTGCTTGATTCTTTTGACTTTTATCTTGAATGTTAAGCTAGTTTTCCACTTCTGTTCATGATCCCTGGTACATGTTTTACATGAATAAACGAGCCAATGAACAGAAGGAATATTGCATAACTTTTGGAAAGTTGTTCTATGCACTCTACCCCGGAATACTTAATCCCCTAGGGTGGCGTCCTCACGATGTAAACTGTTGGCGTTCCTGAAGACATTTATGTGCCTTTCTAGAAAACTTCTGGTTGCCATCATGAACACTTGTAACTATTACCAAATCCAACAACGTTTCAGTTTCGGTTTCGTTATGTGGACACAAGTCCAAGGTGGAGGGTTCACCATCTTCACACTTCCTCTCTTAGGCTTCGTGGTTGAATGTCTAGGACGTGGCACTGATTCCTAAGAATTTCCTGTTCCCATATTTGTTGGCAGTATGTATGATTTTTTAAAGTTGGAAACAACAGAAATAAACTCTAGGAAACTGAAGCAGGTGGGGGAACTGATTGAGATAATCCTGTGGCATTTCAAGGCATTAAACATAGAGGTTGGTTAATCAGGTCTGCAGAAGGAGAAGAAAGTTGCAAGCAGCCAGGGCTTCTGGAATGAGACATAAAATTCCTGCATCTTCCACCATGTCCATGTTGTCGTCACTGTGTCCCAACAACTCCCAGCAAGTGGGTGTTTCCGTGTCAAATGTCAGATTCCTGGGAGAGAGAACCTGGCTTTCTTTGAGCTTCTATTGAGATTGGTCCATGAATTGGGCCAGGGGTTTGGACTCAAGAAATTCTCCAGGCAACTGAGGGGCCCACTCTTCTGCATCAAGGACCCCTCCCAGATATGGAGAAATTGCTGGGAGAAATCCAAACATCAGAGAGGTCTAACCCTCTGCAGTTAAAGTTACACTGCACGGCAGGCACTGAAGAAGGTTCATTTGACGTATTGCCTCCAGTACGTATTCAATGTTACTTCCCCCTCTACTGACAGTAGGACTTTATGTGAAACTCTAGGATCTTTCACGTGTAGCTGGTTGCAGAATTTCAGCCGCAATCCAACTTGTATATAAAGCGAAAATATAATTTATTTTCTTTATTTTGGTTGCAGCTCATCTCGGCTTTTCCCTGAGCCCTCAATCAGGAGTGAGTGAGGGTCGGGAGAGAAATTAATTAAATGTCCAATCAAGTATGGAGCTGTCAGGCCTGATCATTTAAGCTGTGTCTCTCAGTTGGTGTTCATTCTTCCATTTGGATAGAATGCCCAATCTCTTATATATTTACCCCCTTCCCTGCTCCTTCCTCTATGATGACATCCTAGCATGTGGGGAAAGGAGGGTGCAATTTATATGTCCTGCTGACCTTGGGAATGCAGTAGGACTTGTGTCATCATATGGCTCTCTCCTTGCTGAACCCACTGTCTCTCTGGTCTCTAGATGCCTGCTTGCATCCTCGTAGCCGTCTGGAGCTGGTGAACTCATGATCCTTCATTTTGTCTTGGGCAGGATGATAGGGGCAGAGCATGGGACTCCTCCTGTGGATATGACCTCAGTTTACCTCTCCGTGGGAAGAGCCCCGTGTGTCCACCATATGCTCAATCCAGCTTGGTGGCCAGTGGTGGTTCCCAGCCTTTGCTGTTGGGCTGTCTTCTTCTGTAACTGCAGACCTGCCCACTAAGTAACCAAGGGTCACCAGGGAAGTCCAACCCCAGGGCCACCCCCCGCTTAATCACTTGACAAGGCAGTGACCATTTTGACATGGGCTTTGTAAGAAACACTGTGTCAGTTCTTCACTGTTTTTGAGGACAAGCACTGCATGAAGCGTACCTAATCCTCTACCTTTAACGTTCAGGCCTTTAGGCTGGACATTAAAATTCACTGGACCTTTTCATGGGATAAAAATATTGACGTCTAAGATTATTTCCATGGGCGTGAAAGCCACAGTGTGCCGAGTTTCTGTGGCCATGTGACTTTAGATTTCATAGGTCAAGTGGAAGTCTTCTCTCCAACAGAATTAGATTTCATATCATTCGGGGACTAACCTGGCTTGAATCTCTTCCTTAATATGCTGCCCTATGGGGTTTTCCCCAGGTTACCTAGGTCTTAAGAGAAAATCTGAATGTTCACAGTTCTTCATGTAGTTTCTGGATCTAGAATATCCTTTATTATTGTCATGTACATTGGAAGAGCATAGAGTTTTTTCATATTAATATTGGTATAGTAAATGGCCTTTCTGTTAAATAGAACTATATATTTTTTTTTATTAAAACAACATAAGCAGTTTTATTCCAAGTCTGGTGTGATTCTTTGGAAAATAACTCCAAGGGTGTTTTTCAGTGGAGCCTCACCAGGGCCCAGCGTCTGAAGTCTGACTTGCATTCTCTTTGTTGTTTCGGTTTCCCATTGCCACGCTTACAGAAATGTAAAATGAACTTTCCATATAACTGTTTTTTTTTTTTTAACGTTGCTCTTTTTCAGTCTCTGTACGTTGTGTGCTTTCTTTGTAGCTGGGAAGTAGTTACATGGCGTCAATAAATTGAACCTCTTTTCTTATTTTCATACTGACCTTTTCAGAGGATGTTAGGATTTCCCCTTCTCTGCCACCTGTGACTATGCTCTGCTAGATCTTCTTAAACTCCTGGATCCCTAACATTTTGGGGTTCGATTTAGACCTGTTTGAGTATGTCATGTAAGTTAGTTGCATTTTTATTTTTTGGAAAGATGCACATGCATTTTCAGTGGATTTGGTTGCCGAGGAAGACTGTGGGCCCTGAGCGGAGAATCCATGGCTTTCAAATCTCTATCCTTCCTACATGTGTGGTGACCCCTAAGTGGTGCAGAGATGGGCTCCCAGGAGGGAAAATGTCCCCTGTTCCTCTCCTCCTGGGCTCACCCAGGGCAGTCCATTCATTCATTTATTCTCTCAAGAAAGATCTTGTGGGTGTCCACTTATTTCCCAAGAGCTAGGAGGAGTCCACAGAAAACAGAAACCTCTGTCTTTGGCCACAATTTACATGTAACTCCAGTCAATACTCTATCTTTCTCTTATGTGCAGAGGGATCCAGATAACGAAATATGGAAGGTCAGATTACAGTCATCACAAATATTAGCAAATTAAAAATGCATACTCTGAAGTCACGCACCAAGAGCCACCATTACAGACATTATCTCCAATATTTCTGCCAGTTACACTCAGTGCTGCGGACACATCGAGCTGTCATGTTTACGGGGCATGGCGGACAATGGGCATGGCGGCCATCAAACAGACTGGGAGGCGTGCACAGATGCAAAGACACCATCCATTCTTCACTGAGGTCATCTGCCCAAGCCACATGAGAGGTCAAATCATACTATAATAATTTGCCTCCTGCTTACAGAGTTCAAGATGAAGACATGGATTAATAAAAATATCCTATGTTACTGCTAAGCTTTGGTGTATATAATAAGTCAAATCACAGTGCAGAATTTTGTCTGCTAGATATATTTGTCATTTTTATTCTCAAGATAAGCTTTGTGACTCTTTATAACAGCAGAATTGGTTCAGTCTCTCTCTCTACACACACACACACACACACACACACATATACATATGCACACACATAATGTAAAGATATTTTCTTATATATTTTTATAGACAAATAAACCCTCCATGAGTACCTCATTACTCAAAGCCAGTGTTTGCATTCGCAGTTTTTTGAAAAAGCATTTTATCCTTGCTAAGTCATTGAATTTTTTAAAAAAGCCAATGAGGCAACATAGTAGGTTTTACTTTTTTCAATAATTCTCTTAGTTACCAAAAAAGTCCCCATAATGCCATTAAATGGCCTTGTAAGGACATTTACAGATTAGACACAAAACAAATCTGGGCTTTTTAATATCATCAACTAAGCACTATAAATAGCAACTCATAGTGAGGCTACAGCAAAAAGATGTACTACTGGGTAATTCTAGAAACGCTACTTCTGTCCAACCAAGTACTGCCAGTCGCGCCCAACACCGCCATTTTCCTTTTCCTTATGAAGATGGTGCCATCTTCACCAAACCGCATTTTGTTCTGCTTTCACACTACTGTTTCTTCCATGTCTTTGACTAACTTCTACTTTGTCCTTCAGCCTGTTGCCCGTGACAAGCAGGGGGCTGTCAGTAAATTATAAAACCTTTTGATGAATCTCCTTTCTCAAGATTCTTGGCCAATGGATTTACAGTTGTGACCCTGAAGATTTAGTGATAAAAGGAAAATGTATCTTAATGGCAAAGACTCAGCCATTGAAATTCAGAGATGGCAGCAAGAACAGCCCCCAGAGGACCACCTACCACAGTGCACTGGGATGGCTGCAACCGTATGGAGGTAGGAAGTTAATTTCTGACCCTCCACAAAGTTAGATAACTTGTCTTGTTCCTACTTCTGGGTGAGTGGTGGATGAGATCCTTATGACACTAATTAGCATTTTTTTCTCCTCCTGTCTCTCTTCTTCAGAAACTTATGCTGAACCCAGAGTCAGAGAGCATTCACCCCCTGCTCCTCTCTTAACCAATCGATAATCATTTACTTCATATCTATCAATCTACTTTTAATTAATACTATGCCAATATATTAACCAGGGAAGAACTTCCTTCTCTTATGGTACCATGGGAATTGGTTAAGGGCAATGACAATTCCAAGGAGAAATCTGGGCTTGAAAACTGGGTTCCCCCCACCTTCAGCCTCCCTGGCACTTCGCCATGGTACCTAAAGCTTCTTCAGAGAACATCCCAGCAGAGTGGTCCCTGATCGCCAACACATTCTCCAAAAGGTGGGGCGCGTGTAAGGAGAGCGTCCGACATGGTCCAGTCTCCAGGGAGATGACTCCAGACGAAGGTCATCATTCAGAACAGAGTCAGAGTCTGCAGCTTTTCAGGCAAACACCACAATGCATTTCACAAAAACATACCAAGAAAACAGTTCAGCCCTGTTGGAAGAGGGTCTTTATTTTATATTTCCCCCTTTTCTCTAAAACGGGCAATTGCTTTCCTGCCAAGGAGGCTCAAAAGGGCCATGAAAACGAAAGTCTTTCAAAGCTGTTCAACACATCTTCCAATTTACAATAAAATTCGGCATGGCAAATCTTTCAGGGAAATCTCTGGAGCATCATAGTTGCATGATACAATTTTCCTCTAAGTGCGAATTTTGGCATTCGACACCTTGAGAAACAGGGAGAGCAAATGTGGGCGAGGAAAGCAAAGCCAAACAAAAACCAAAGTAGAGAGAGAGAGAGAAAAAAAAAAAAAACCACCAGCAACAAAGACAGTGGGAAAAAAAAAAAAAAAAAACCGCAAACAGCCGCGCAAGCTATGGAGCAGATGCCAATGCAAACCACCGGTGCGGGTTTGCCACGGCTCTGCCTACAGGTAGCCGGGCAGCGGCGCGGGAGGGAGAGGAAGGGGAAGAGCCAGCGGACCGGGCAGGAGCTGCGGGCAGGACGCCGGACCCGGAGCCGCAAGACACACCGTCAGCCATGCAAAACAGGACATACCTTTCTGGCTCCCTCCTTCTGTCGGCTGAGACAAAGCAGTCCCGTTCACAGCGGGAGGCCAAATCAAAATGAAATTTTATTTAGTCTGCACTGTCCCCAGATTGGGTTTCAGAGCGACTGCTTCAGGAGATAGCATGGATGTGGCTGTTCATGCTTTGCATATGAAACTACAGTAGGAAAAGAAATCTACATAATCAAAAAAATCTGTGCTCTGCCTGTGTGACAAAAACCCCTGGACTCCAGCGATTTTCCTGCAGCCTGTGTCTTCAGGCAGGCCCTTTTAGGGGTGAAATACATGGGAAAAAAAAGAAAGTCTTAAACATGATTATCGACAAATAGGAATAAATCTGCAATACTCAGCTCTATAAAAATATAGAGGTGCCTAGTTGGAATGTGACTCTGCCACGTTGAAATAATTGTGATTTTTCAGCATATTTATGAAGGCATCCAAAAATCTGTGTGACAAAGCAAATCGAATTTTAAAAGATGTGCAGATTATTTTTGGGGGGGGGGCTGTGTTCTGAAAATTACCTCTGAGCCTTGACAAAATAAATAAAAAGCTTAAGCCTGACACTTGAATTAAAGACTGAAAGCCCCTTTGATTCTCTCTGGGAAGACACTTAACTCATTCATTTTTAGGGGCTATTTTTGAAAAAGGAGGGGAGAATCTCTCAAAATGCTCTTTAGACACCGGAAACATTTTTAAAATCAAGAAAAGGAACTAAAATATATGTAGAATGCAGATCAGAGCATCTTAGGAAAAAAAGATCTGTGTATACACACAGACACAGTGACTATGTTCTTAATACAGGGTTATCAGTGGCCTGACTGGGCAGGGAAAGTCGTGTCAGGTACAGGGAACGAAGGGGGCAGAACAGAGCCTGTTGGTAAATACGTATTATTTCTCAAAGAAATACTTATCCCAGCTTGATTTTGATAGATCAGTTCCTGGAGGTTGAGTGCTGCCAATCATTTCCTTTAAAGAGGGTGGAAAAAAAAAAAAAAGAAAAAAGAAATTGAAAGAAAAAAAGCCTACCTGTATAAAATGGTAGCAAAAAGGCTGTCCCCTAGCCCAGGGCTCTGAAAAACATGGACAGTCCTCACTCTGCTTTGTGAAGCGTTCCTAAGGACGGGCGGAATATGAAATCCGCCCTTTTAAGCTCTGAGGAGGTCGTCTCCAAGCCACGACCCAGGGCAGCCCAGAACTTCTCCCAGTAACGAGACACCAACGAGGTGATGGCCCCCAGCCCCAGCAGAAGTCACCGAGGACAGAGCCAGGGACCCATGCCCCTCAGAGACACAGTCAAGGCCAATTCTGTGATTCAGGTTTGGGCACCGTTTTCTTAGAAACGCTCTCCCCTGCTCCCACTTGGAAGGGCGACCAGTCCGTAAGGATGTTTACAAGTGTAAAGGTCTCCTTCAATTGATAATTTTGCATTCGGGATGATGGCACCCTGTTCCGCTGTGCACGCCACCAGCATAATTAAAACCCACGTTCCAAACAGAGCAAAGCGTCCACGCCCTTTATGCTCCGGGACCACTGCATCCAGGTCTGCCTACGGCCAGGGCAGCCCGGGGCTTCTCTGTTGCTTTCAGGCAAGACCCTCCTTTGCCTGGGCTTTCTAGCCTATCATAATTATTCGGAGAGTTATCAAGCAGGAGTTTTGCCGGCATATTATTTTTGAGTGGCAAAACACCCCTTTTCTAAGGAGCGAAAAGATGTTAATCACCAACAAATCCTGCGTCCCCCAAATTCAGCGCACCTGGCATTCACTGTCTACCTAATAAAGCATCTGTGAATATGCAAATGTTCAGTGTCTCGGTAACCTCATTAATTTAGTCCTCAGGCAATCACAGAACCAGTCCTGTGCCACCAGCCCTGGAAACGGTGCCGATCAGGCCACGAGGACGCTCGGAATCCTCCGGCTGCGGGTAGAAATACTGTTTCATCTCCCTGCCGTCCTGTGGCTCTCACATTCAAACAAAGGCTCTCACCTTCCTCTACTTAGCTCACAGCAGAGCAAAAGAAAAAAAAAAAAGAGAAAAAAAAAATGTCGTGGTGGTGGAATAACCAGGATCTCCCCTTCACCACCAAACAGAAACCGGAGGTGATTCCTGGTTTCAACAAAATCTCCACAGCAAGACCGTTTCCTAAACCACCCGAGTAGTCTTATTTTGTTATTTGTTGGGGCCTGGTGGGGTGGAGTGGGGTAGGCAGAGGGCGACCTGCTTTCCACACTGCAGTGCAGTCAAATAATCTTTCTCTTTGCCCACATTAAAAGCCCTGAATAATGTTTATAAAATGTTAGGGAATCCCGGTAGGTTTCCTATTTAACAAGCCATGTATGACAAATCACAGTGTAATGTACTACGTTCTTAATCTTTAATTAGAATGTGAATATCTGCTAGAGAACGCAGTTAACTTTGACACGTTAAATCTTCTGGTTAAAGTGCCTTTACAGGAAGAGCAGAGATGAAACACTGGCAGAGTCACCGGCTTCTCTCCATTCACCCCGACAGTCGGGGAAGGATGATAACATCTTGTAATACCTGCTCTCTAGTAATTAATCGCTGTGGTATTTAGGACCATTCAAGTAGACAAATATGACAGAGACAGGGACAATTAGGAACCTTGTTCAAGCTACATTAACTTTTCCAGCTATTACAACACTGCAGCTCAAGTTTGCTTGTAAAAGCTGCAGAGGGATTGCTATGCATTCGCCGTGCGATTATTAATGAAAGAAAAGGAGAATTGTGTTTATTGTAGTTTGAAAATTGCAAATAAATTTCAATTATCTGCTATGTCATTTTGTTAAACATGCATTCTGGAAATGCCTTTGTACTGTAAATCACGAGCTACTTAGAGCAAACGAACACCAGAAGCCCTCAGGGAGAGCGGAAGTCAATATTTTTGTGAAACTGCTTTTTTTTGTTGTTGTTGTTAAGTGAAACGGGAGATGGGCAGAACCACCTGAACAGGTTTCAGGTAGCAACAGCTCCGTGGTACCCTGGCCGCCGTTTACCGGTAGACCTCGAGCAGATGTCCCAGGCAGACATCAGGGCAATCAGAACCGATCTGTTAAAAGAAACCAGAGAAGCGCTCCTTCCTTTGGGAACACCCTCCAAACAATTATAAGAAATCACTTATTCTACATAAACCGTGTCTGCCATCTTGCCGTCCAGGCTCCTTCCAATAACAGCCTGGGTTTTGGGGGTAGAAGCCATTGGAGGGGTCTGCTCAGCTGCAGAGGTGATGTGAAGATGACTCAACATTTCTGGAGGATGGTTCTTGCCTCTTCGCTTTCTCCAGGATGACTGCCAATCACTTTGAATGGCAAACTTGATCTTGGGGGATAAAAGAAAGAAAAAAAAAAAAAACAAAAAAAACCCACCACCACAAATCGCACTTGGGAGGCAGGAATAAACACACCCGTTTCCCTGCTGCCTTTTTTCTCTCAGAGCATCCAGATACGAATACCAGGCACCAAGCCTCCCCTCTGTGTTTCCCGCCCCAGCCGTGCCGCAGGCCCACTTTCAAGGGGCTGGTGAGATGCAGGTCCTGCAGCTCCAGAAAATGTCCCAAGTCCAAACTTCTCAGCACCCTGCCCTGGCCCTACTCAGGACCAGCCCCGGGCACGGGCCCACCCAGTTCAGCAGCCGGTTTTACTGGCCATCAGGGACGGAACATGCGAAAAAATAATTCTGGTGTGTCCTGGAGCTGGGGACCCGGTCCAACTGTCTTCTGGAAATCAAAGAAAGGCCAGCTTAGAATGGCACAAATCTGCATCTCCACCCCAGATTCTGTTGTCACACTCACAAAAAAAAAAAAAAAAAAAAAAGCCGTTCAGAGCTCAGGAACAATCTCCCCTCTCAGCCGGGCTGCGATGATGTCAGCTTTCTGATTACAAACTGCTTATTTATGCTTCAACAGCTGCCAAGAACGGCAAATAAGTGGCTAAAAGAGTGTCTAGACCAGGCTTTCAGGCCGCTATTGTCTGGGGGTTGTTACCTGGTTGACAGCGATGGGTCCAGCTGCCTGGTGTGAAAGGGGGCAGAGATGGGGAGGCAGTGATTGACAGCTCGGCCCTCTGGGTCAGCCCGGATGGCCCCACGTCTTTATATTCCCAGCTCCAAAGGGAAAGCCAGGGCCTTGCCTTGAGGTGGGAGGTGAAAGGAAATGTTGGAGGGTAATGAAAAAAATCTTTTGGGCCAAATTTGTGATCATGAACTCTTCCCCGGGGAACCGAAGCCAGTCCAAGTGGCCACAGAGTAGCGAGGAGCGGGGCCCCCGGAGCAGAGGGAGCAAGTATTTGTGATAAACGTCGGAGGCCCTTGGAGGGGAGGATGCATTGGCACATGCGTTCATTTTCTCCTCTTTTCCTTTCTCTCTCTCTCTCTTCTCACCCCCACCCCCTACTTTGTTCTCTGGGATGGGGTGGTTCACCTCAAGCGAATGCATTTGTAGCCGCGTTTCAAATTCACCACACTGATGGGTCCACGAGGGTTTCAGAAAGCCTTCCCTGTTAGGACCCTCGATTCAGACTGACAGAACATGAAACACTCCAACATTTGGGAGAACAAGGAGCTTTGTAAGCTGACGTAAATGTCTAATTAGAATTTCCCACCACCACCCGCAACCTTCGCATCTTCCTTCCTGCTTGGTTCCAGCCAGGCTCTCCATTTTAACGCTTCTCGGGGAGATGTGAACATCCCACATCGCCCCCTCCATTCCTCGGTCGCACAGTCCCCTGCAGTTCATTGGTACCCAAAATGTGTGGCTTGAATTCTGCTCTCCTCTTCCCTCAACTTTAGAATTTGGGGTTCTTGCAAAGAAAAGAACCCTGCTAAATATTGATCAGTAAGAGGTCCTCATTTGAATGTAATAATGATAACTTTTTCTATGATGCCCTCCCCCATAGGTTTGCCCCTCCAATACTGGTTGCCTTCTGGGGATGGGCAGTGTTACCATTCAGACACCTCATTCCCTCAGGGACTTTTGAGAAGTGTGACTCCCAGGGGGCAGCAACTAATGCTGATCCTTTCAAGTTTTTATTCGTACTTTTTTCCCAAGCATTACAAAAAAATTTTTCTTCCCAATGTTGGTCATAATCAAGAATGCAAATAGTGCAGATCTGATGAGTCTGTAGCCTGAAGAATGACTGCATTAGAAAAAAAGATGGTGAACAGTCAGCTTTCGACTACGTGAGACATAGCGTCCGTTTAAAATCAGAGTCATCCCCAGAAGCTTCCAGACTTGAATGAAATGCCAGGGGGCACCAGGAGCCTCAGAGCTTAATGCATGTATACAGTTGGCTTTCTCCACGATATCTGACTCAGAATCTGAAACGAAAATGAAATCACGTTAAATTAACTGTAAAAAATCAGTTGATTTAATTAAGCACAGAATGACTTAATAGATATAATAAAATGTTAAAAAGTCAAATGATGTGCAGTTACATTTCAGTTAACACTGCTCAACAAATGTACCAAATTTATTCCTTTCAATAATGATGTGTTTTGAACATTTAATTAGATAAATAATGTCTAATCATTTCAGCAAATCTGAGCTGGAAGAATCCTTGTCACCAGAGGTGCCTCATGCTCTTACGTCTACCTTTTAAGGGAAGGTAAAGGGGGCAAACTTCAGCACTTTTCAAGGAGAGGAGCAGAAACTCAGGTAAAGTCTGCCTTTCAAGCCTCATTAAAATGCAGGGTTTGCTAAACAAACGAGTATTTACAGTAAGACGAGTGTTATTCAGAATAGACTTCTGCTTGTTTGTCCTTTTTTTTTTTTTAAGCATCAGAAACTATAAGCAGCTGATCAGAAAAGGTATTCAGTGTTAGATGTCCTATAATTCATCATAATACTGTTTCCTTTAATAACTACTTTGCTCAAGTGATTGGCATGATTACAAGAAAATTACTTCAAATTATTCATCTCTTATCTTTCCTCTAAGATGTCCTAAGTTGGCTGATAGTTAGCATAATGGGGCCCTATTAATTACTAATGTGGAAAGTCCTTCACAATTTGGATAGAGTTTGTAGCCCCAATAAAGAAAAAGAATGCCAAGTGCAAAACCTTACATCATCTGCTCCTTACAATGGAACCACCCACTGTCTATTAAATGGAATGTCAAGGACATTTATTTCTTCATTTGGAACTGGCTCCGGCGAAAAGCAGGCTCACAATGAACATTGAGAGATGGAGACACACACGTAGGCACAGACACGCACGCAGTCACGCACAAGAGCACACTAGTGCCTTGCACAGAAGTATCGATGCACTCTGCAACGAGGAGGGTGATTAACATAAAATTACCATTTCAAGCTTATGGTGTTAATTCATCCATATCTTTCTGGGGGAAAAAAAAAATTCTTGGTACAGAATCTTTCCCCATACGATAGTGCCTCAAATGATTTGTTTGGGGAAATTTACGTATAAATCTATTCAGTTCATCCCAAGCCGTAAGATAGTATGAAATTCTGTTAAACCCTGAGACTGCTTTGAATTTATAGATAGATCATTGTTAAAAATATCTTTCATTGCTTCCCTTACTTTGAGAGTGACTGTAAAAATAGAACCCAAGCCAAACAAACAAACTCAGAATTTTCATTCATATTCGAAACAGCCAACCTGTTTCTGGTTATGTTTCTAACTGTACAATGCCTCATGGAATATTCGTCTTTCAGTGTTACTTATTTTCTATATTTAAAAATTTTTTTTCTCTGATTATATGAGTGTTATAAACCAATGCTAAGAATCCAGTCTCCTATAAGGTCAAACCTAGCAGAGTTAGCATTGGACATTTAAAGGTTATTTTGTATGCAAATAACAACACTGGCTCTTTGGGGCTGATTTTATCTGCCTTGCAAGTTCTTACCTTTTTACCGTGCACTTAAGCATTCAAAGTTGCATTTGTGATGCATACACAAGCATACTCACACGCACACAGGGTTCAAAACGAGCTCAAGAAACGATGCTCGGTACCCACGGAAAACCAGAAAGAAAAACTAGGTATCATTGGTTCTATTTACTGGATGTAAGTGTTTTATTACCCAAATCTGACTTCTCCAGGTTTGATTTCAGCTGCAGCTGTACTTAGAATAGTCTCAGTCCCTCTTCAAAGCCTGTGTACACCTGCGGGGTCAGGACGTTCCACCGTGACCCCCGGGCCCTTCCCTACGAGTAAACAGAGCAGGAGACCCCAGGGTGATAGCATTTGGCCTAAAGTCAGACTTGTTTTGTGTCGGAGACCTTCCTCTTTCATCCCGTGTTCCTCTCCGCTGAGCCTGGGGTTTTTACAGACCATTATTTCTGACCACGACTTGATTTTCGCATGCATTGGCCTTTTGGGCTTTTAACCCCAGGGGCCACTTCCTGGAGGTCTCATCCAGGTGTCCTGTCTTCGACAGAGTGGCCCATGTTTTGCTCTGGACGTGAAAAATTGTGGAAGGTAAAATGTACTCCAGAGTCTACATCATGATCAAATATACCAGACAGCAGAACATCCGGAAAACTGTAACGTGAGATGCAAATATAAGCTCCCGTTACGAGGGATCGTTCAGATCTCCATCACATGGGTAACAGCTTTCTAAGAGTCATGGGTGAGCCCCCTCAAAATTTTAAGTCTGTAATTGAACATGAAACACATAAAAGGGGAATTTCACACTTAACTGTATCTTGATTGTATATTGGTCAGGAAGACCAGGAAACCTACATACAAGTAAAAAAAAAATTTTTCTTCCAACAAACACTAATGCATCCTACACTGCGACTTTAATATTGTAAAGAAGGTGACTCTGGTTCTCATTCTAGTCATCTTTTTCCTGCTTATTTGTCCATCTGCGAGCCTACACTCTCGGATTCTGCACAGTAAAACTTGGAATTTTATGCTTACTTGCAAGCAATTTAAGACTTCTATTTAAAATTCAGTAAAGTAGTCTTGTTTGGGTTGCCTTTTCATGTGTAAGTTGCATAGTCTGGAACTTGGCCCTTCTCTGGAATAAATTAAATTCTGAAGTCCAGGCGAGCTTGGGCTGAGTCATGACTGGCCCTGAGCACTTTGCCTCGTCAGCCTCCGCCTCTGTGTCTTCACTTCCCAGCGGTGGTCTCTGACCCAACTTTCTCAGCAAAACTATTTTTAAAACTCGCACTTATGAAAGAGTAATGTGTCTTGGAAAAAAGACAGTATGTATTGCTAACGCTCGCTATTTTAGAGCAGAAGAATCTGAAAAAAAATATATAGATGGGAAGAAAGAACTGAGTTTTATCTATTCTTTGAATGGGCTGATTTAAACTTCTTAGAGCTTCTGTTCATGCCTTGCATGAACTGAAAGGGAGAGAGAAAGAAAGAGGAAGGAAGGAAGGAAAGAAGGAAGGAAGGAAGGAAGGAAGATGGAGGGAGGGAGGAAGGAAGAAAAGAGACATGGTTTGAACTGGACATGGTTTAGGGGGAAGAGTCTGGACTGACAGTCAAAAGCCCAACCCTTCTGCTCTGATCCCACTCGGCTGGCGTTGCCCTTGGGAAGTCACTGCCCTTCAGGGAAGCCGGCTCCTCCATTGGTCCACTCTGCTCCAGGACGGATACCCCTGGTGTCTGAACTTGAATTAAAAACAAAACCTAAGGTAACAAAGAATCATGAATGACACACCAGTTTTTTTTTTTTCCAAAATTCAATTGGTTAAAATATTCTTATTCTTATTTCACAAGCTTTCCTGAGCCAGGCCACAGGAAGAAATGTGTGCTGTCCCAATCAAGAACATGGAAAGGAGAGTAAACAGAATAGCCAGGATTCTTACAGAATCTACTGAAGGTACTTTGAAGTATCCAGTTCAAGTCTGTGGCATGAAGAGGTCTCCAGAGGACAATGCTAAGAAAGGCAGGATTTCACCTTGGACCCTCTCCCAGCCTCCTCACCAGGAAAACTGGACCATGGCTACAACCCGCAGCCATGATTCTACCAATACCCGTCTTTGGGTCCTGAGCCCTGGGAACAAGAAGTCAGTGCACGTTCTTCCTGGTGGCGAGCTGGCAGGAAGGGTTTCATCTGCCAACGGCACCACTAGTGCCATAACAGGGGTGAGTAAAAGACACAGAAAACACTTAATTATTACAACCGAAGGGGCTATCAAATTGGTGCAAGGTTTTATCTCCATGGCCTTTCTTCAACTGTGAAAACAAATTTCCTCAGGTCCTCCCTGGGAAATTCATAGCATTCTCAAACGTTATAAAGAATCCATTAGTTTCATTTCCAAGTATGGAAAAAAAAACTTACTCAGATCAAATATACTGATTCAAGAAATTTTAAATCTGTATAATTTATTATCAAACTTATGTCTTCTGTTAATTTAAAAATTAACTCATGTGGATAACCATCTTATAAGCAGTAAGTAAGTAATAGGATTTCCACATGTGTTCGTTCATTGGGTTATAGCTTAGTCATGCAATGTGCAGCTCTAAGTTAAATTCAAAATAAGTGTGATGACTAAGGCTCCATCTCCCATTGGTGGTAAGCTGACATTATAGAATTTATAACTGTAACACACTCATATGTCTGAATTAAACAGTGTTATCTAAAATTAGGCAAAATGATAGATCCATTTTAAACAGTTTTTTATCTGTGTGTTTGGCCAATTAAATATGGAGCTTTGACTGTTTTAGGGTGGCTGGTTACATGAAGTCCACAAATCAGGCAGGCTCATTTTCATTTATTCACTCAACAAACATATATTGAACATATATAATTAATAGATTTTTTTTCCGGAATATTTCTGGAACTAGAAGTGACACTTCTGATTTTTCCTATTTTCCTGGTGCTCATGGTTTGTGAGATAGACCATAACATCAACAAACCTTTACAATAATGCAGGAAGAGTGAAAATAGAGGTGTAAATAGGACGCTCTGAGAACAGAGAGAAGGGTTCTGAGTTCTGAAGTCAGAAAAGACAGTCTTCTGCTGGGCAAGGGGGAAAGGGCACTCGGGGCGGAAGTCAAACACAGAGAAGGTGGCCGTCAAAGGGAGAGACGGCCGGGTGTCTCAGACCTAGAAAGGCCGCCCCAGAGTCCAGGATGTCTGCTTGCAAATCATGATCCTGGTTAGGGAACTGGCATCCAAAAGGCTGGGTCAGTGAAAGGGCTGGCATCAAGGAATGAGAAATTAACTCCAGAGGGTCCAGGCAGGGAGGTCCACTCTGGGTGAGAAGGGCAGCGCATGGATGTGAAGGCACTAGCAGAGAGGCTTGGTGATTGCATGCTAGAGAGCTTCCCATGACCTGTATCCTCCCAGAAGCCCTGTTTGAACATGTCTGGTTGAGCTTGTTTATCCAGGGAACTCCCTCTTCTAGTGTGGTGACGGGAGCCCAGCCCACAGCGGTGATGCTGGTGGCAGTGGGTCCTGCTTCAACACAGATGTGACCCCCAGGACTACGTGTTTGTCTGCCTCTCCTCCCCAACCCACTGCAAATGGCATCACTGCCCAGAGACTCTGGGTTGCACCACATCCTCAGAGTGGGAGCCCTTCCCTCTACACTCAGACCTAAGTTCTTGAAGCTTCTCTGATATTAAAATTTGGATAATGACCCACTGACATCTTTGTAGATGGATCTACATCCCTTGGGAGCCCGTCCAATCTGTTTCCTCTCCGTTCCCTAAAAGTTCATAAAGAAAACAGGGAAGAAAGATGCCCTGATGATCAAGAGACTTGAGGACTGTATATGCAGCTCACAGGGAGAGGCACGTGGCAGCAGAGAAAAGATCACAGTGGTGGTTGCCTTCCATCCAGTGATGACTGTGAAAAACCTCAGACCCCTAAGATGCTATTCTGGGTAAAAATCTGAAAAACAAGTGAATTTCTGATAAGGCCAGGTAGAGGACACAGCTCTGTGTTGACATTGGCCAAGGTCCTTTATGACACAAGATTAAGCAAGAGCTGCCAGCTGGTTTCCTCTGCACAAAGGAGACGCCTCTTTTCTTACCACACCTCCTACTGTCTTAAGAGCCTCAAAAGAGCATCCTATTGGGGAATAGGATGGAAAAGACGTTTTTTGACAGCACGATGATTTTCAGGTAACAGTACAGCACAAAAGAGAAGAGGCAAAGCAGATAATAAGGTGGATTTTCCAAGGACAGAAGCCTCCATGTCCTGTAGGTGACCTGATGGGCGTTGAGGCTGCTGGTTCCCACACCAGTCACAGAGGAGGGTACCACCCCCAGGCCCACGCGTGTCGGATACAGAGTAAGCCTCCTGCACTGTTGATAATTACCTTTAGCCGTTAATGAACCAAGCCCCATCAGCAGAAAGACATGCTTCATGTGAAGAATAGAAAAAATGGATTTAGTTATTTTGCCAATTCCTTGAAATTGTAAGACATTTCAAAATACTCACCATTTTGAAAGAACAATTCTTGCTGTGAGTTTTAAAAACAGCTATGAAAAAGGACAAGGCCAAAAGGTACAAGGTGCTTCCAGGTACACGATGAGTGAGTTCTCGGGGTGGGTAACGTACAGGGGGCTGACTGTTAACAGTACTGTTCTATATATTTGAAAATTGCTAAGAGAGGAGATCTTAGAAGTTCTCATCACAAGGAAAAGAAAATTGTAACCTGTATGGGAGAGGGATGTGAACTACACTTAACTGTGGTGATGGCTTCACAATATCTTCACCCATCGAGTCACTCTGTTGCACACCTTAAATTTATACAATGTTGTATGTCCACTGTAGTTTGATAAAACTGGAGAAAACAGTTATTAAAACAAAAACAAATGGAGGAAAAGGGACTAAAATGAATTCTGCTTGTACGTTATGTACTTACAAAATGTTTGGGAATAAAATATGTTTTTTTTTTCTGTTCAAATTCAATGCTTTCCTCTAAAAATGGCCTTTGCTCTGATTTGTGTGTGTGTGTGTGTGTGCGCGCACTGGGGAGGAAGAGGCATTAGGAAAAAACTAGATTCTTTGTTATTTTGCTCCATCTGCCCATGTGACATTAATGAAAACAATTCAGTGTGGTATGTCACCTAGCAGAAGTCAAGGTCACGGTGAGTATTGTGTTGCACAGGAAAGGCGCACCTCTAAAGTAAAGACGCAGATTCTGAATGTTCAAAGGACCAGCTCGTGTTTTGGTCATCTTTCTTTGTATTTGTTTCTTGGCCGTTCCAAACGGTTCACTCTGGTATGCACTTGAAGAAGAATGACCTTGTGAGTCCAGTAGCGTTCCACGTCCTTACGGGCCCATAGCAGGCAGACTGGCCAGTGAATTACCTGATCAGAAGGACCTCTGGGGAGGGGGGGGCTGGGAAATGCTCTGATGTCACATTTTGCTGGTCGCACCTTGTGTGATGACAGGAATGATGACTACAGAGGTCGGATGCCTCAAGGAGGAGAAACTTTGGGACATCTTCTCCCAGCCTCTGTTTCTGTGGTTAGGATGGAGGGGGATGTCTGGGGATGGATAAGATGGTGTCCAGAATTTGCAGCAGAATCAGAAATAAGATGTTCCTCAAGACCTCGTTGTTAATTTGAAGAGCTTCATGATGGACACAAGGGCAGATTTTGGACAATCTGACCCCACGGTTCTCTCCCTTACTCTCCACTCCATTTCTCAGTGTTTCAGAGTCAGCACGGAGCCAGTTCGTCTGTGGTTCCTTCACTTCCTGGACCATCCTTACATTGTGGGCTGCATCTGACCAGCCACACGCGAACTGGAAAGACCCTGCACCGTCCACGTTACCCCCAGATCGATTTCACAGACCTGCAAAATGCTTCTTTGTACCTTGTCCACCTCCCTTCCCCCAACCCCAATACTGACAGGGTTTTAGTGCAGGGCTGAGCTTTCAGTGAAGGCTTCCAGCTGAGCGGGCCGGTAGGGGTTGCAATCCAGGCCTGCCCCTCTCTCCAGGCTGCAGACCCTGGCCCTGGAGGGAGGGCAGCTTCTTCCTAATTCACAGAGAGGCTTCATACTGGCCCTGGTGGCTCCCACCTACACTAACATGGGGCTCCACACTGGTACTTTTCAAATGCCATCTAGGAGCATCCTGAGGTCTGAACATCATCTATCTGTGCAATAGGGAATCCTGGATGCTTCACAGAGAGTGAAGCTGTATTCTTGTGGGAAACTTGTATCAGCCATGATCACACAGGTCTGTTCTTGGTGTGTGAGATAAAAATGGTCCAAAACCTTTGAAAGTCATGGCGTCTATCTCCATAGTAATCCATAGACTAACAATCACTAATGTGCAACATAGCCCATTTCAGAACATTTCGAATGGTTGTACTTGACCTTGGAATCTGGAGAAGTCGGTTGGGATTATGACCCTGACTCACTAGGCAGATGGGGAAACAGAGTCTCAGGCGGGAACAGTGGTTTGCTGGTAAGTTGCTTTACCAGGTGGATCAAGGGCCCTGGAAGGGAAGACAGGCAGATGGAATTTTCACCTTGTAAAATTCAGCGTTTCATTTACGAGCAGCCGTGGATTATGCTGAAAGTTTAACTCACTGTGAACTTAGTCTGCCTGAGATAAGACACTGGTCAGGTGGGTTTCTAAGAGGAGGTGAGGCTGCATGACAGTCAAATGCTGCGAGTGACAATATTCAAAGGTGTCTTCAGGACCAGTGAAGGTGGTCATGTCCGCCTGCTCAGATCCCTGAAACAGGAGGCTGGGGGTGCCCAGGTGCCGTGGGGCTGGGGGTGGGCCTGGAGGTGGTTTGGAAGAGGAAATTTCTACATAAAAAGGAGTGGGATTAGGCCAGAAAGGAAAAAAAAAAATAATACATTAAATTAAATAGCAAATCATTCAATAAAATAATACAATAAAATACCATACAGCAGAATGTCTTTCCTTTTGTGGCTCCTGTCTTAGCCTGGCTTCAAGGACACGACCTCAGAAAACATAGCCGCTGCCGTGATGTGGGGTTCTTTCCCAGTTTTCTGTGGACAAAACCGCGAGTTTCTGGATATTCTGCGTCGAAAGGTGACCTTGTGCTGTGACACAGCTTCCTAGATGGTGACGTGTTGACTGGAGAGTGAAGGGAGACCCCAGACCGTGCCTGCCCTGCCCCCGGCGAGGCCGCGCTCTGCCCCCGACCTTGAGCTGGAGGAAGAGAACTTTCAGGTTAAATGAGTCCTTGTTCGTATTTAATTGAATCACAACTAGATGATGGAAGATGAGAAAGGAGCTTCGCAATAAGCTAGCACGCACTCCTCATCTTACAGAGGAGAAGACTGAGCTGCGCGGGCACAGACGCGGGAGGACAAGGCAGGGCCCCTCCTTGGCTGTCTCTCCTGGCACCTTCCTGGACCCCTTGATGCACAGTAAAGACCCACAGCCTCTCCCAAAGCTGCACGCCGTCTGCAAGGAAGCCTGGGGCACACTCACTGACGCTTCAAAGTCAGTCAGAATGTGGTCCCCAGAGCAGCTTTGCCACCAGCCGGGCCCGAGCACCTCGAGCATCACTCACCTGCTCGGCCGCTAGCACGCTGGTGGCCCAGGTGTCAGCGTGGGACCAGGTGCCTCTGCAGATGCGCCAGCCACAGCCCAGGAACTGAAGGATGCCGAGGGGACCACCGTCTGTATTACTGAAAGTAATAAATGAAAACATGATACTAAAAAAAAAAAATGACCATTCTGAGACAGAATTCTATTTCAGTTCAGCTAAAACTCATTTTGTCCACTTTTTAAAAAGGGTTTCGGATTATCACCTGCCACGGTCACCATTGTTATTTCCCAGCAATAGGTTACAAATACAAGTCTTTTTTCTTTTAATGATTTGACCATATTTTTCTATTATGTCATTATACAATTTATTTCTGTTTCAGATTGGGGGACATTTCAGTGACTTCATTAAAATATTCATTTTTGCTGCTGAAAATATTTATTTTTCCCTCCTTTCCACAGTCTTCAAGAATAATGCATTTAGTAATCATTAAGGGAAGAAGAAATAATGAAGTGAAATTAAGTGAGGAAAGCATCCCCAGATAAACACTGGCCATCAAAGGCACATCTTATGAGCACTGAGGTTTCCTCCCACCGGTTTTTTGATGGGACGTGAGGAGGTCTGTGTCGCTGCTCCGTTAGCACTCGAACACTGATGAGTGTACTTTCTAACACTGTGTTACTCAAAGTAAGGTCACTTTTTATTTAATGTTCCAGCATCAAATAAACCCTGGCCTCGAGAGACCCAAAAGTAATTTTAAAAAATTAATAAACCGTCAGTGAAACAGATACTGCTTTTATTTAAAAAAAAAAATGTAAGTTTTCTATTGTGTGTCCTACAATGATACCTTGATCCTCCCGACTCCCTCCCCCTCGTCGGAAATAAAAGCCCGGGGCCCACCCGACATGGCGCTGAGCGGGCCGGGATGCGGGACGCCGCCTGGAGCCTTCACCAAGGATGCTAAACTAAGCCTGCATGAATTTTACGAGTCTCAGTATCAAGGTTGCCCTCGCCCAAGGGATTTAAGAATAAGGGGGGGGGGGAGAAAAGAGAAGGCAGATGTATGAATAACTGGCATTGTAAATCTTCACCGTGGCAACCCACCGCTAGAAAAGTCTGTGATGGGTTCATGACTTGAGAAGAAAGCGCCACAGCAGAATGTGAACGGATTTTCTTCAGCTACTTAATACACTGCTTAGAGCAGCTTAAGGGGTGCCTGGGAGGGTGTGCACGTGGGGTGTGCGCGTGCGCGGGTGTGTGTGTGTGGGAGAGAGAGGCAGGGTGTGCAGGGGAGCGCTCTGGAAATTCGTTAGAAGGAATTACCAGTGTTATACAGCTCGCCAGCTTTGGGGGCCAAAAGAATACCGTTTAGCCTCGGAATATAAATGACTGGGTTTTGCTTGGGGGAGGGGAAAAAAGGCCATGGGGGAGGGGCCTTGGATTATGCAGCCAGTAACAATGGCAAGTCAGACCCTCCAACACAGCACAAGGTCACGGAGAAAGTCACGGGGTTGGCTGGGGAGGTGGTTGATGGGGGAAAACGGCTCGTGATAAATCGTTTCCCATTTTGCAAAATCTGGCAGTTAATGAAAATAAGATGCATTTGAGTAGTCTACGTGAACACCTGATTTTTTTTTCCTTCTCTCTCTCCCTCCCTTTGTGCGCGCACACACACACACACACACACGCATGCACACGCACACACACGCACGCACGCACATGCAGGGCCTGCTGATGTAGGAAAGCAGGGCTCTGTCTCTAATTGTGCAATTATAAAACGGAAATGATGTGGGTTTGGCAACACAGGGAAAGAAGGCAGCTAAATAACATTGTTTAATAACAAGCAAATAAAGCTCCGAGGGGAGAGAGGTGACTATTTCTGCTTTAGACTCATTAAGGTGCCTGAAACATATTGTAAAAGAGTGATATTTAATTATGGGCTGGACTGATAACACAGAGCAGGGCCTCACCGGGAGAAAGAGACCCCGTGCTCCGAGGAGCTCACGGCTCCAAACATCAATTACCATGATTATCTACCCGGTGCTCACAAAATGCACCGGCTCCCTGTTCCATCAGCGACCCGTAAACAGGCATCTCGCAGGCAAATTTATGGGCACAGGCGGCCAGGGCCAGGTGGGAAAGCCAGCCTCCCATTGGTGGCTTCCCAGCAAAGGAGGAAAGAAGCAAAGGAAAGAAAAATCTGTCTTCCGCACTGCTGAAAGGACAATTTATTACAGAGCATTTGCAGAAGACAGCATTTGTCGCCCTGCTGCTTGCGTTTTTCTTTTTTTTTAAACTTTGCTGCCTGTCCAAATGAGAAATGGGTGAATATTAACCAAGTCCTGGTTGCAGAGGACCACGTGGCATGGGCCCATCAAACTTTGTGGCACGAAAGAGACTGTGGGTCCAAACCACAGGGAATTAGGAGTGAAATGCTGGGTTTTCCCTTTAACCTTATCTTCAGGGACCGGAGAGGACAACCTGTCAGCTTCCTTGATTAACACTGGAATTTGCTAGACTGACAGGTGCGCCAGGGAGGCAGGTGTCCCGCTTGGTCCACCTCCGGAAGCATCCTTTTGTGGTGGTGTGCTTTTCTGTGGCTGTATTCATTTCCGGCGTGGATGGTGGAGATTCGGGATTAAGGAACGCTTGGAGATGCTGGCACCGTCTGACCTGCTCTTAAAAATACGTGGTGGAGAAATGCGAACACTAGGTCTACCTGCCCATCGCCTATTTAAGGAAACAGTCCCTTTGTGCTCACGTCCCTCCAGCCACTGGCTGAAACGTTGACAGAACTGCTCACATGTTTTTCACGCCCTGTGTTTATAGTTCAAAACAGAAAGTGTCTTCGTACTTTAACCTTTACAGCAAAGGTTTTCGAGGCGGTGGACACCTCCAAAGGCGAGGGTGGACCATGTGAACTTAGTCAGGCTCCTTTGTAACCACTTTCTTGAACAAGATGCTCCTTGACCGATTTATGTTGAACACCGGACGGCTGGCAGGAGCCATGGTGGCTCTAAGTGGTCAGCAGGGCAGGTCCTGTCTGGTCCTGTTCCCCTCCCAGCATTTGCTCCGGAGGGAGCAGGGATTCTTCATGCCTTGCAAGGTGATGAGGACTGGGGACACCACCACTGCGAGTGCTCCTGTCAGCCCCGTCCGAAGAACAAAGGAAATTTGGGCTACTTTTTAATTCTGTTCTCTCATCTCATCAACACTTGGTGTGCGTTAAAATGTAAGAACATTACACTCCACACTCTGCTAATAATCAGAAAGTATGGCTTTGAAGTTTCCCTATTTCTCAGCTACTACCCATGACAGATGTTTGCCAGAGAAAAACTCAGGGGGCATCTTCTTTTGAGCATTTTGGCTGAGAACGGTCACCACTGCATCACTCAACATTTCCGCAATCCCTGGAGGAATCAGGAAATAGTGAGGACTTACTTATCTCACGTCCTGCCCCTGGCTCCCCACGCCCCCACCATGGGCATGACCTCGGAAGACACGCATTAATTTCACCCCAGTATTTCTATAGCACCAATTAATAAAAACTGATGACATTTCCAACAAATGCACATGTCCTGATAAATGAGGGTCTTGACTTAATTGCTCTGTAAATTAAGAGCTCACAATAGATCGTGGAGGTGGTGACAATAGAGAAGAGTTTTAATATTTAAAAACTCATTAAATTGGTGTACTTTTTGAATAATTAAAGTCACAGGACCACTTGAAGGAGCTAATTTAAATTTCATTCTTAAACGTTATACCACAGAGGAGAATTCACACGCCCCTCAAAAGTTGGGAAATCTTCTGAATTACTAAATGGGGTTACTTTTTGCCCTGATTGTAGATTCTCCTTCTCCTCCTCTTTCTTCTTCATTTTCTTCCAGTGACAAGGACTGAATTAAAACGCTGTGGATTGAGGGTTTTCAGGTCAAGTTCTCTGTTTACCTAGAGAGACAGATCGAAAGGCAAAAGTCATGTGGTTGGTTTCACCTTTTTCCTTTTATCTGGACTGAATCTTTTCATTTCCATTTGATTACTTTCCTTTGACATATGTGCTAATTTTAGGGTCTAAATATTTTTTTTCAGGGAAAAAGTCCTGTTGATTTTGTTTAGGACTTGCAGCTGGGTGAAGATCTAAACACTTAAGTACGTGTCGCAATGACAAGGTTTGGCGGAGCCTGGCCAGACTGCGGGTCCTGACAACTACAAAAGAGAGATCCTCGGCAGATCTCACGTCTCGACTCCTGGATAACCACTAACTGCAGAGAGGAGATTTTTTCCCCTTTAAGTCAGAAGTTGGACTTTCCAAGTAATGATTTGCTCTAAGAATGACACACGATCCCCCAGCCTGGTGCTAGCAGTTGGAGAGAAATCTAATTCCACGTGGCCGAGGCCCCACGTTGTCCTCACACCTCTCCCATCCCTCAGTCCTCGGGTCCACGTGCCAATGTTGGTACTGCCACCAGGATTAAGCTGACACGCATGTTCTGCTCAGTTTTCAGACTTCACTGGACATTCTGAAGTGTGGACTGTCTGGAGAAGGTGAACAGAAGGAAATCCCTATTTGGCTTTTGTTCCTGGAAACTTAGGAGCCATTTCTGAGAGAGTTATTTTCACGTGAACTTGAGCATCCTGAAAGTAAAAATGAAAAATACCAGCAAACACATAGCAGAGACTCTCCCAGGACTACAAAGCGTGGAGGCATGTGCCCCACTAGAAACGCCTCTTCACGTGGTAAAGGACAGAGGGGGCACAGAATTGCCCAGGTTAAATCTATTTTGGTTAAAGTAAAACATTGATTGGTCTTCAAACAATACTTACCATGGGAAAAAAAAAAAAAGGTGTGCGCAGAAGTGGGAACTTCTTATAAGTCCTTATTCAATAAATAAATGCCTTATTCGATAAAGCATCGTCTTCTCCCAGGTTGGAGGAGATGAAACGGCATTTTTAGGGTGTGGAATTGGAAGGAGGGGTGCACGTTTTAAATGAGTGCCCTTCCAGTCATTGTCCCTGGAAGAGATGGATGTGGTAACAGTCCAGCGTCTCACAGCAGAAATTGTAAAAATGCAGTGAAAGTTTGGAAAGGGAAGCACTGACAGGATAAAAAATGTAAAAGGTAAACCATTTCTTATGCCACCAATTCATTATCTCTGCCCTGCCTAATGTCCCCCAGTCTTAGACGAGGGGCTATCATTCTAGAATTTTCAACTCTAGGAAAACTATCCTATTAAAATGCTCTCACAATGAATCTCACGGGATTGGGGAAAGCTAGGTTGCAAATGGGATTTTGCACCGTGTGAATTACCAATCCCCAAAGATTGTGAAATCCTGTGGCTAGGCATAGGTTCCACACTACGTGCATCTGTGACAAGGGACTGTCATCACTACATATTATTTTTACCTTTGGCAAGAATTTTATAAAATTTCAGAGCAGACCACACTCAAAAATACTTCTTTAAGGATAACAAAATTAAAATGAAATCTCTCTGGGTGCCGTCCTATCATGTGTTTATTAATTTGTTCTAATATTGTTTTTATTTTATTTGACCCAGAAATTCCATGAAGACTTTAAATGGCTAGCCCTTCAAAGTCATTCATCTGTTGAAAGCAATAGTGTAGCAAATATTGCCATGAGCATCGGAGAGGAAAAGATAAGAAAAAAGACTAAAATTTTACAGGATGGATGCCAGGAAAAAATGCAGGGAAGGAGATGATGGGAGATCAGAGTATCCTTTTTCTTTTTAGCTTCTGTTTTGGATATGGACAGATGAGAAGGGGAGAGAAACTGATCCGGAGAAAGAAACACTCGGTGGAGAATCTCCCAAGACCACAATGCCTAGAGCCACGTGTCCCACTAGGAGCGTCTCTTCACATATTAAACGACAGAGGAAGCACAGAATTGTCCATATTAAATGGTCACTTTGTTACAAGGCATTCGCTAAAAAGAAAATTGGTTAGCTCTGACCACATCACAGTTTGACTTTTTAAGAAACCCGCTTTCAGAAAATCACTGAAGTCCTCATTTTACAAGTTAACATAATGGGCATGTGGAAATACGTCTCCATCCACCAGGGGGCAGAAAGGAACCCTTTGGCCAGAGATCTTTGGACTTCAACTTGGATTTTGAAGCGTCATTTGCATAGCCTTTTTATCGTCAGGTACCACTCACTAGGGACGGATCCAGGGAAGCATCTCTAGGAAACCCCATACTTCTGTGTTAAGCTCTGAACTTCACTTTTTATATAAACTTTCTTCCTTTAAAAAGCTTGATAAAGGTGTGGGGTGTGACACTGGATGGTCTTCATCTTTCTGTGGGTTTGTCTTTTGAGGCACGGGCTCTATTCCCTCTCAGTGTCTTTTCCAAGAACACAGAAACATTAATGATTTTAATGACTGCCATTTAATACAGCATTTTTTTTACTGAATCTCTTCTATAAAAAAGCTAAGTTCTTTGTCCCTCTGTCCTCCTCAGAGGGTTTTGGAGCTCCATTCCTTCATGACAGAGTCTTTCTTGTGGTTTGGTTGGGATGCGAACAGCTTCTTGGGAAGAAGGGACGGGTGCCACGTCCTGGTGGGATGTCAGGTCACCTTGGGCTGGTCTTGCTCTGTCCAGTAGGGGGTGCTGGTGATGGCTTATCTCAATGGTGGAACCAAAGAAAGAATAACCATTATGGGAGAAAAGCTAAATGTTGGAAATAATTAAAATAACTACAACTAAGATACAGTCAGGGGAGCCATCAAATGTAGTTTTCTCTGCTGGTGCCAAATGTTTAGCTGAACTGAAATATAATCCTTCAGCATCTGAACAAGGAAAGGAAGAAAAAAAAAAAAAAACCCACTGACTTATGAATGGTTACTGCTGGTTGTTCAGCACATTTGTGAACGAGGTGCATCTGTTGACCAGCCCTAAACCCGACTTAACATACGAAATCTGATGAGAGCTCACAGTCTGGATTAATAGATGTGAAATGGCTTGAGTTTAATTAGCACATCTTTAGGATTCCACGTTGAGGATTTGGCATTTAAAGAAAATTAGATCCTCATCCAGTAGCACAAAACTAGAGTACACAGCGGTTTAAAAATAAATCATTATAAGAAGCATAAAGCCTCGGGAACTCGGCTAGAGAGCCAAACCACATGGAGGTAGCCGGTCAGAAAGGACAGCCCCAAGGAATTCAGTCTATGAATCCGCCAGTGCCGCCATGTCTCTGGGCTGAATCACACATGGCATGGCTGTGATCTTTGTAGAAGAAATAAAACAGTGATGCAAATCCAAGTGCTTTCAGAACCATCTTTGTTTCCTTCAAAAACAAGATATACAATGCACTCTTTAAAATGCTGGTGTTATTTTCTGGCGGTGGGGGGGTGGGGGGGGTTCCTCTTGTCCCAAACTCTGACTGTCTGGAAACAGATGCCCGTGTGCCTGAGTTCACATTCTCTTTGCAGTCTCTCATCTGTCCTTTGGAGGCTCCCGTGACAAGGCTGTCCCTTAATGACCTTCTGGGCCACGTGTGGCATTGATTAGAGACACACTACGTGGACTTTAACACCATGGTGCTCAAGAGGTAAAATCAACTGGTAAACATCACGATAAAATCCATGATAAACAGATCCTCCCATAACACATACATAAGCAAAGCAGCCAAGAGCTCAGCATCTCCTAAAATTATACACTCGTGTGCTCAGGAAAAGTTTACTTCCTTTGGGGCTTTTTCTAGCTATGATTATAAATCTCCCCTCATTTTCATCAATATTCTAACTTCACGACTGTGCTCCTATGACGGCATGACTCTTGGAGCTATCCAGTTTAAGATTTTGATTGTTGGTAATTTTTATTTTCTATTCCAAATAACAAGGAGGAGGGTCCAAGAGCCCCTGCTTTGTAGGTGAAAAGGAAGCTATCGATTGGCCATTTACGTTGACTTGTTTTTCCAGATGGGCTAATACTGATGGTTCCAGTTGTGTCTTACCTGACCCTACCTAGCCCCCCTGTGCTGCTTTTTTCTGACAATTATAAATATGTACTGTGTTGTCATCAGGTTTTGGAACAGACTGAAATTTACAGATAAAAGTATCAAACTTTTCATGTCTTGGGCCCCAACTGCTCAGTTCTCTCTATTCAAGGATCAAGCCAACCCCAGCATACTCTCCAAAAGTTTTTTTAATTTTCATGATAAAACTTCACATTTTTAAAAGTTATCTATATAGTCAAAAATCTATCCGTGGAAATTTTAAAGGTAGTTTCTCTGGAGGAAAAGAACAGGCATGTCAAACCAATTATACGTACAGCTGTCTAATTGCTTGCACATTTGAGGCCACTAGGAACTGTCACCGACAGAGACAGAAGTAAATCTGGCCTTTGGGGTCCTGTGACTACAATGAACGTGTGGCTCTGGTGAGGACTGACCTCTTCGGTCTCACAGTTCTAGAAATATCTGTACCTGTTTTAGGGGTGCTGCTGGATCTTGGTGTTGAAATTTTAAGTAGCTTCCTGTTACCTGAAGGAAACAAAATTGAAAAAAACTAAAGAAAGGAAATTTTTCTTTGATTTACATACAAATCCAGCTTGAACTCCAGGCATGTAGATCAAACACATAATAATGGAAAGTCTGATGAAAGTCAGAAATTTACAAATCCTATTCAGATACGGCTTTTTACGATGCATCTGGAATCCTTGACATGAAGCAAAGTCCAGGCACCCTTTTAAGCTCTGGGAAACTGAGACATAACTCAAAATTCATCTCATCTCTGCTTCTTCTCTACTCATCTTTTGGGTCTACTGTATCTTGCTTGGACAGAAAATTTCTGAAGGAAACAGATTGCAGACTATCATCTGTGATTAACTTAAACTCAGTGATCTGAGTACTCCCCTGTAATTTCTTTCAGTGGTATGATCAGTGAATTCATTAGTCATCAATATATTTAATAAGTGTGTGTGTGCGTATTTGTGATCACACACAGCATTCTAAACAACATATCATGTAACTCCTGCAGAGTTTCCAAATCTTGATTATTTAAACAAAAGCAGATTTACCTCTGCAAATCTTTACAAAGACTTCCAACAACTAAAAGGGGGAAAAAAAGACAGGTAGTAATTTGGTTTCCATCTAACATATGCATTATTCTGGCCTTAATAATTTCCCTCTGTTTATTTTCCATTCAAAGAGAGGTGGATTTACAGTCCAGTGTGGGTGTTTATAAAAATTCAGAACTTTGTTTGGTAGAGAATGTATTAGTCCACACCATTTTCAATGCATCCAGATTCTAGTATTATTTATTATCAGAATTGCTCTGTAACTTAGCGTAATTCTGAAGCTGAGGGTGTGAACACACCACATCTGTTTCTCAAGGTCTCCTTCCGGTCAGGCATTTCCTCTTTTTAAGATGCACAGATAAAATGTGGATTGCTTAGAAAACCAAGTTGCAACCTTTCCTTCCTTTGCGAGCACCATGACAAATTACAGAGCATTGTTGTTTAAATTAAATGTTAAAGTAGGTTAGTCCAGACATTTATAATGGTGCATGTAATTAGCCCAAACACCGATGAAATATCAACAAATTAACTGTTTTTGAAGAAAAAAAAGAAAGTAATATTCGAAATACTCTGGTATGGGCGCTGGGGCCTTTAAACAAATGATGTCACCCAGGCTGGGAGGCTTTGTCATGTTCAGTAAATTAGCACGGGCTAACCACAGCAGAAAATTTCCTTGAGCTGCAATAAAGACTAAATGCTCTCAGGCTCCCGTAATCCTTTGTAGTCATCGTTTTAAAGCACTGCCTTAGCGAGCTAAACCTGTAAAGTTTTCTTTGGAGCGGCTGCGAGTTGATTAGATCTATTTCAGCCTGGTGGTCGTAATGGGCTCCTCTCTGCGAAGCTGCTTACCCTCTGCTCCCCCGGCAGCTGGAGGGACTGGAATTAATCAGGTCTGCTGGGGACTTCCTCGGCATCTCCGCAGGCCAGCGACTCTGGAATCATTTACCACAGAATCTGACTGTCAACTCTTTGTCATTTAGGCTTTTGATTATGCTTTCTTTCTCTCTCTCATTTTCTTTTTTTTTTTTCCCCAGATAAAAAAAGAAAAAAAAGAAATGGATGACAGATTATCCTCATGCAGTGTTTTACTAGTGACGTAGACAGGTTATCTGTGAGCACCTTTGATCATCCTTTAAAAAAAAATAGGTGTGTGGTAAAGGATTGAGGACCTTTTATTAAAATTAACTTTTTTTCTTCCTTATTAGAATATACGTCCAGCCAGAAGAAAGGCAGACACTTGCAGGTACATCGTCTTTTGAAGAAGGGTATGTTTGGAGATCTCTCATTTTTGGAGGACCTGTCTGGTTTCCTTCAGTAGCATTCCGCAAAACGCTTGGTCTACGTCTCCAGCTCAAATTTGTCTGTATTTCAACATGTGCAGAATCACTACTTAAAACACAAAGCCTATTAGCATTCATGGCAAAACACTTCCAAGTACCCACTGAAATGACAAAGAAACAGATTCACGTCCACATAAAAATCTATGAGTCTAATTTCAGTATTTGATTTTCTCAGATGCAAATATCTTGATAATTGAGTTGCATGATTTTATGCTTAAAATTCAAAAAAAAAATTCCCATAATGTCATAACAAAAATAAACCATCCAAATCAAAGTACAATTTTACATTAAGAATTTTTATCTCGGGGCAACTTTTTCTTCAATTTAGCAACCAAGAATATTCTCTCTTATTTCAGCATTCTAATTGTTTGACAGGGCACTCCTTCCAAGGGAAACATACACCCAACAGATAGGGTAAAGACATTTAAATATCTTCTCTAGGGTATAACCATAATAATTATATGTAAATGCTGGGGTTTAATGTTTCTAAAATTGTGATACATAATATTCCAGGATAAATGTAATCCCCCTAAAAGTATTTTTGCAAACAATATTTTCTTTCACCTAATTGGTATGAAGGCTGTAATGAGTCAAACAGAGAAATACTGTATATTGTAAATGCCGAGATGTAATGAATACACTGGGATCGCGTAGCCCAGGCCAGCAAAACGTGTTACAGAAACAGACAACAGATGAAACGTGTTTACCTTACGACAGGAATGTGCTGCTTTCTGTACCAGTTTTCAGGGCACTGAAACTGATTTCGACTAAGGCATTGTGGGTTACACGGGGTCTGTGGACCCTACGCTTTCTTATTCGTCCTTCTGACACTGTTTATGTCTGGCTGAGCCACAAACAGACCTCAATTTAGCGTCTACAGGAGGGCTCACGTTATGTATGTGTCTGGTGGGTGGAGAGTGTGTACATAACCCATCTCTCCGGAGAAGAGGGCATGAGGGCTCCGTGGTCCAGCCGGACGAGAAACGGCGGGAAAGGCCCGCAGCTGATTTGACATCTCGCGCTTTTAGTACATTTTGGAGAACTGCGTGTTTTAAAGGGATGCGGGGTTCCTTCGCACCCTTCAGACCTCATGAATCGGGAGGGCTTCTGCTTCTTGGCCCACGCTCCCTTCCCCGGGTCTGCGCTCCCCCGGTCTCTGGCTGCGGCTGCCACCTCGCTCTTGCTTCTGTTTGGGTGGGCAGGGTGCCCGGGTGCCTCCCGAGGGGCTTCACCTACACTGCTCATTAGCCACCCGGCAGAAGGGAAAGCCATCCTGCCACAACGCTCACTGCTGCGTCGCGGTCCCCACGGGCCCCGAGTTGGTGGCTTCTCCGCTGCTTTCGGGGGTCCCAGGCATCAGGGCTATAAAGGGGTGTCACTGGGCTAATTTGGCATCGTCCCTCGCAACAATGCAGCGTGCACTTGGCAAAATTCAATGAGAGAGAGAGAAGGAGAGCGGGGAGGGAGGGAGAGATGGAGAGAGAGGGGGAGAGGCAGCGCTCTGCTCACTAATTGAGCTATTTAACAGAATGCAGAGGCACCTGGAGGGCAGCCAATCATTCCTCAGAGTCTTAATAGTCCAGAGACTCCAGAATCATTCCAAGTACGTTTCACATATTTGTTTGTTTGTTTGGTTTGCGTTTGTCTTTTGGGGTGATGTGGGAAGAGGAGAGGGTGGGAAAGATGAGCATGGTCGGGGAGAGGATGTGAAAGGAGGACCACTGTGGCGCACGTGTAAATCCAGATACTGAAGAAGGAAGAGCCAGCATGCGTTCTCAGACTGGCAGGAAAAGAATTGACAATGGCAAAAAAAAAAAAAAATGTTGCGATTTTTACAGGGCTCGGATCATCTTTATAATAAAGTTTCTTTCACACTTCTCCTTAAATAGGTTACTTTCTACCATCCTGGAGCATTTCTTTGGCCACTTGTCCATGGCCCTTTTCTAAGTGGCCCTGACCCGTCTGCCCTCCTTGTGGGTGTGGCATCGGGTTGGGGAGCATCCTTTCAAAGCGATGGTTTGCTTTGGAAACGCCCTTGGAGAGAGAGGGTTTGTTGATTGGCAAGACGGCTGAAGTGGGAAGACTCTGCCAACCCATCCCTTCTCTTCCTTCTAGACTTGGCCCCAGATCTCCCTTTTCCTGGAAGCTTCTGGGACCGCTCCCTCTCAGCTTCTCCTTTCCATCCTTTGTATGCACATTTTACCCCAGGATGTTCACGAGGCTTCTGTTTCTACTCATGGATTTCTTTTCGATCCATTGGTGTCTGCTTCGTTTTCTTGATCAGAATGTAAGCCTGCTCAACATGGGAACCATACCTTCTGATTCTTTTTTTTTTTTTTTCCTACTATACTTTCGCCCATACTTTGTGTGCTGAAGACATTGGTGAGGGTGTATTTACTGAACTCCTGGGGAGAATAGTAGCTGTCAGATGAAGCTTCCACTTAGTGAAAAATCTTGGCCAAGGTAGGAAAATTCTCTGTGCCTCATTTTATAATATTAAGAATAACCACCATGATGCATTTTCAAATGTTCTATGAAAATTAATGGATAATTAATGACGACCATGCAAGATAGTGATTAAGACGGCTGGCTCTGCAGCCAGGATGCCTGGTTTGAATCCTGGATCTGTACAGACAAACCATTCAATCATTGTAACGCTCTCAATTTACCATTCAGTTTTAGGCTTAACCGTTACTGAATGTTTGCTCTATGTCAGCTGCCGTGACAAAAGCATCTTTGTAAGCATCCTCCCCTGCATCTCTGTAAGCACCCTCTCCCTGCATCACCATGGCACCCCTAGGAAGCAGGCAGAGTTGTTATTCCCATTTTGCACACAAGGAAGGTCAAGCGGTTAGCATCCTGCTCAATATATAGTCGGTACTCAAGGACAGTAAAACTGAAGCCATCTGATGAAATCAAAGTTTGCTGCAAGCTGAAATTGAGGGAGGGGCCCGGCTCACATCTCCTCTCTCCAGTCTTCCTCAGCTCGTCCCCAGAGCTGTGCTGTAGGACGCAGAGCAAGCCTGGGACCGCGTGTACGCAGCCAGGAGCATAGTTTACAGTGACGGCAGAAATAAACAGAGTGAAGCCTGCCTCGTGTTCCTGCCAAGCCCGCTCTCCCCACGCAGTGCATCTGAGTGTCCCAGCCAAGGGCCCATAAAAGGGTTTTACCACCGAGATTGGCTTCTCCTCAAACTGTCAGCACTCTTGCCAAGTGTTGCTGTCACATAGTGGCACATCTTTTCCCTTTCAAATTCTGAGATCCTCTACAGCTTAAAAAAAAAAGTGCATTTGTCTACGTATGTGTTGTTTGTATTCTTTGTGTGTGTGTTCTCAGACACCAGGGGTGACTTATGTTTTGGTCTAATTTATAAATGATCATGTCAGTAACTGAACTTGTCTGAACACAGACCATCCTATTGATGTATCTAGAATTTAGCGAGCAGTTGGTGTACCTTATAAATGCTAAAAAAGGTATTTTTTCCATAGTTCAGTATTTTTGTTGTGACCCTCTTTTAAATATTACAATATTTTTCTTTTAGACTTAAGGAACATCTTTTATTTTTATTATTGAAAATAGACATAATGCCATCTTCTTCATTTCTAAATCGCTTGATTCAGTTTTCTAAACATCTTAAGGCATCTGATATAAGACTTTTTAAGATCTAAACTCAGTTTTTAAAAGTGTTCGCAGTTTTCTTAATTAAAAAAAAAATGACCAAGATTCAAAGATGATTAGGATGGTCTCTCAGTAGTTCAGTCTGGCTTTATTGATTATTCTTGATAATTTTTAATAAGAACATTTTCTGAAATAACTATGTCTTCTACTTCTGAGCACTTATTATTTCATTAAATCCTAATAAAAGCCAGAGGAAGAGATGTCCCCATTTTACAGGTGAAGACAGTGAGGCTGAGATAAACAATTCCATTGTCTGGGCTACATAATGTGTAGGCATCAGAGCTCATGTCTGGGGTCCCTGACTCCAGTCTGAGCCCTGTAACTGCTGCGCTATCTTGAGTCCAGGTTTCACAAAGAAAGCACCTGAAACTCATTTTGTGTACAGACTCGCAGGGGAGTCAGATAACGGAGTCCAGAAAATGTGCAGGACACCAGTTAAATTTGAATTTCAGATCAACAACAGGTAATTTTTTCAGTAGTATGATGAATGGAACATACTTAATACTAAACAAATATTAAATAATCATTGTTTACCAAAAACTCTAATTTAACAGGGTCTGAGGATTATTGCTTTCTTTCCTGGTCACCCTTGGGAGCCTGGTCCTTTCGTCCTCTCCCGCTGACACTTGATGTGATGAAGCCCCTGGAAGCTAGAGAGGTCAAAGACAGCATCTCCACGGCTGGGAGCCCCGGAGGGCCTGGTCCTGCTCTGACTCCTCCCCCTCTAGGCTGCCTGCTCTGGTGGGGGCGCCACCTGGGCGGGTCCTGCGGATGGTTCTCCTGCCAAAGCTGCTGGTGGTCAGTGCCCATGGGGGATTAGGGGTGCTGTGATTTGAGATTCAGGCTCTGCAGCTCTGCACCCCGGGTCTCGGTCAGGAGTGCTGAGCATCACACATTCGATGACTGTCTTGCTTCCCCACCCAGTGAACATCTTCCCCAGAAACGTCTCCAGCTCTGTGTCCATAGGTCCCAGCTCCCAGCTCCACAGAGGTGGGGATAAGTCTGCATCCCACGGGCCAGGGTTTGTGCTCAGTCTGGGATCTCCGTCTGGGCTGCCCTCAGTTCACGGAGGTGCCATGCTCTGTGTCATTGAGCAAAGACACGCCTGCAGGGCATGAGGGGGCTGCCCCTGAGCCCTTGGGATTATTATTCTCCAGGTGACAATGAGCAGACATGAGACCTGACTCTCTGAGGTACAGGTCACAGTGGGCACATACAGGAATTTACCAAAAGGGTGCAAAATCAGACAAGCCTGCCTGTCAGTCTCCCCTTGCAGTTACTGTCAGTGTGGCATCAGCAGGTTACATTCCTGAATGGTCTCCGTGTACCCCAAGGGGTCGGGATCCTTAGTGATTCCTGAGAGTTTGGGAAAAAATATTCTTGACTTGATCCAAACTTTCAGCAATTCCATCGGAGATGATTAAATTCCTGACTGAAGCCATAACATTGTTATCAAGACCAAACTCGTTCTGCTCGCTGCACGATAGGCCAATAAGTCGGGCGTTGAGATGTTGGGGCAAGGAATAACGACTTCACTCAGACAGCCAGCAGACTGAGAAGATGAGGGACTAATGTCCTGGAGAACCATCTTCCCCAAGTCAGCATTCAGGCTCCTTTAAACGAAAAAGGGCAGAGAGTGTGGTGGGTTGTTGCAAACTCGTTGGCGTTGGAATCCTTTGTTCTTGCAGCTGTCCATGTGGGTCAGGTCGTGATGTCCCTGTAAACCTCCCACAAGACAAATATTATTCTCCGTTCTGCAACTTTTGATCTCTATAGGAATGGAAAACTCTTCTCCCCTTGAGAGTGGGCTCTTCTGTGGATTTCAGGCTCTAGGCGACATTCTTTCACAAAAGGTGCAGAAGCAAGACTGAGCCCAGGAAACAGCACACAGGCTTAGAGCCGAAGGTGTCAGATTTGTTCCTCCCTATCACAGCATCACTGTTCCGCAGTCATGGCGAGAAATCCTGGGGTACATAAAGCTCTAAGGCTGGCCCAGGCTTCCTGGAAACCTCAGTGTGTGGCAGTGTCTGGCTGCCCACCCGGGTCACCTCCTGGTCTTGCCCAAGACCCCATCCTGGGATGCGTATCCGTGGGTGGGTTGAAAAGAACAAAACTGTGGGGCTAGATCTAGGTTCAGTGTCATTCTTCATCTATAAACTACATAATAGTTACCTTATAAACAGTGTTGTGCCAACCTGCCACAGAGCTCCGGTCACGGCAGTACCAGCCTTGTTAAAGTCGTTGCTATGAGCCAGCATTACACCGTCATGGGTCCGCAGGTTCCCCATGGACACACGATCAGACCTTTAGGATAGTTCCTTATACTTGACAAGTAGCCAGAAACCTCATCTGATTACTGAGGACTTAACAGGTGAAGTGCTGTACGTGTAAAATGCATACTAGATTTTGGAGACCTGAAAATGAGAATGTAGAGCATCTCACTGATAAATGTTTATGTTGTTCCGTGTTCAAATAATGACATGAAAATGTTGACTCAGATAAAATACAGTATTAAAGTTACTTTCACCTGTGTCCTTTTCCTTATTTTGAACGTGGCCGCTAGAAAATTGAAAATTATAGATGTGGTTCACATCTGTGCTTCTGTTATATTTCTATTAGACAGTGCTGCTCCAAGGAATCCGGCTTATAGGCCTAAAAGGAAATGTAATTCAACCGAATCTCTTTTCATTTTTGTTCCATTTTCCCCCCTTTATCTCTGTGTTCTAGGGAGATTTTGTCCTGCAAAATATATTAAAAAATATATATGTGTGTATATAGTTGGCCTTCCTGAATGGAAGAGGACGGAGTGAGCAATGGTGAAATGTGTAAGAGACATGGAAGCAAATGTTGAGAAGAGAATTTGATCCATCAGGAGAAGATGGCTGTGACTTTGAAACATTTTTAAAAGCCTGGAACCAGGCTAAAGGTGTATAGCTGGACTTATTTTTGATTCTGATATAGCAAGCAACCTTCCGTGTAAAAGACAAAATGCTCCACGTGAGATAATTCCACCTGGACATTTGCTGAAACACTTGCAGCATGTTTGCATTGGTTCCACTACAAATTCGTAAGGGAAATAAACGAATATTGCATGTGTGTGATGGTGTGAGTCTCAATTAAAATATTCCAGACCTGCCCTTGTGAGCCAGGATCTGATACTTGTTTTTCCAGGTTTTATAGAAAAACAGAGAAAACCTGGAAATACCTGGTACCTACGATACAGTGTGAGTGCTAACATTTCCCTTTATTTCCTGGAAATGCGGAATTCTGGGGGAGCTTTTTTTTTTTTTTTTAGATAAACAGAAATGCTGCAAGTATTTCTCTGCCTCGCCTCTGCGCCATGCTACGCTGTTGAACTTGCCCCTTTAAAGATTAATCAAAGTCTACATTTACAGGCGGGTTAAGGCTGTCACTATAATTTTGAGCTCATGTAATGTGATAGGAGTTAATTAGATTCAAGCAAAACTAAAACCTGCAAACAGTCCACAATAGTGAATGGAACGTATCTGCAGGCTTCTGGGTGCCGTGGTTGGTGCTGAAAGACTTGTCAGGGGGTCGGTTTCGAATGAGAGACATCTTGCCTGTTAGTAGACGTCAGTGGTAAGCGGCGGTGGCTGGGGATTTTACTGTAACATTTGATACTCCCCCGATGATCCCGTTCTATTGAGAATTGTGAGAGGAGAAAAAGGAAAGGGTAAAACAGTTTAGAGAAACCCTCTGCTTTCCCGCTGCCCAGCACCGCAGCCCCTGGGGTCGGGGGGTCCCTCCTGCTTGCCCACTTCTGTGTGAGTCTGGGGCTGAGTCGAGGAATGGGAGTGGCAGAGAGACCCTCACACACGTGGTGTCCCCTGGGGTGGAGGAGGGGGCTCCAGTCTCTCTCACTTGGTCTCATTTCGTCCGACATTGCTGGTGTCTTCTCCCCACGTCCTGCCCTTGGCAGAGCTGGTGTCTGGTTTCCTTAGGGTGACACTCGGCTCAGGGCTCCTCCAAGGAGAGGCAGTCCCTTGGCTCGCTCCAGTGGCCCATGGCCCCAGCTCCCTCTCTGGGAAGGGAGTCCCCTCTCTTCACCTCTGTGCTCTGTCCATGGAGCCATGTCCACAGCTGGAGTCCTCTTTTCCTGCCTCCAGGGGCCCAGGGAACTAGGGCAGGATGGACCTCAGGTCTACTTTGCTGCCAGAGGCCATTCCTGCAGTCCTTCCCTGCCCACCCCCTTCCAACCTGAAATTACCAGCCCAGTTGTGGGCACCAGTCCTGACATTCACTCTGCCTGTGACAACCAGATTACACATGCCAAGCTTCTCCACGGGTGCTGCCACTTACTCCTGTCTAGTGGTGGCCCCAGGATGGGCTGACATTTTCAATGACTCAGCAAGCTTTCAGCTGGGAAGAGAGGCTCAGGTGTCTCTCCCTTGTAGACACTCCTAACTCAGCCACTGATTCTCCAAGGGACCCCCTCATTTGACTTTGGGGAGGGGAGGGGAGGGACAGACATCTTTATTTCTAGCACTGTGTGCCTGTCCGGCCACCCACCTCACTGGCCTCTCCACCCTCCTCTCCTCTGCCATCTTCTCATGCAGGATGGAGAGGAGGGGCTGCCTTTGGGTGGCAGCAGGGTGGGTCCTGCTGCCTCTGAATAAACAAAAGATGGTGTCTGGGTGTCCAGCCACCCTGCCCTGTGGCCCAGTCTAGCTGCCACACAAAATTAAGCGTCACAGGTATGCCCATGCCGCAGCCAAGACTTACCTCACTGCGGGAGGAAAGTCTTAAGAGCTGGTGCGTCACTAACCACCATCCCGTTTTCATGTGTAGTGAAGGTGAAGGGACACATCTGCACAGTGCCTCCATCAGCCTGGGTCTCTGAGCGTCTATGATAAGCCAACTTCCCTGCCGTCTTTATGTTAGACATGTAATGGTGTGTGAGAAATAGTTTTTTGTACTAAGATACAAGACTTTGGAGCTATTTGTCACTGCAGCAACATATAGCCTATCTGGACTGATACAATGTTGTATTAAACATAAGAAGGTGGGTCAGACGCTGAATCAGGACTAGAAGACTCAGATCCTCTCTACGAGAGATGCTAAGAGATGCCTGACTGCTCTAGAATCGTCCTGGGAAGAGCTGGAACGTGCGCTATGGAAAGAGGCAGCTCTGGAGTCAAGTCCTACACGAGGTGACTTACAGTCTTTGCGAGACACCTGCTTTGACCCCAAGTGTCTTGACTTACATGTCCTGCCCTTTTCCCACTTTCTTTTATTCAAAGTTATTTCTACAATGAATATCAACCTACATAATCTAATTGTTAGCTACTAACCATCTGTAATGTTTTTTTTTCCAGTTGATTTGAGTTGCCTTTAAAGAGCTGCATTCATTTTTTTAATTTATTCTTATTAAAGTATAGTTGACTTACACTGTTGTGTTAATTTCTGGTGTATAGGGAAGTGATTCATTTATACATACACATAAATATTCTTTTTCATGATAGGTTATTATAAGATATAGAATATAGTTCCCTGTGTTATACAGTAGGACCTGGTTTATTTTATATATAGTTGTGTGTACCTGCAAATCCCAATCCAAACTTATCCCTCTCTTTCTCCTTTGGTAACCCTAAGTTTATTTTCTATGTCTCTGAGTCTCTTTTCTGTTCAGTAAATGAGGTCATTTATATCATTTTTTTTTAGATTCCACATATAAGTGATATCATATGATACTTGTCTTTCTCTTTCTGATTGACTTCACTTAATATGATAATCTCTAGGTCCATCCATGTTGCTGCAAATGGCATTATTTTTTATGGCTGAGTAGTATTCCATTGTACATATACATCACATCTTCTTTATCTATTTATCTGTCAATGGACACTTAGTTTGCTCCCATGTCTTGGCTGCTGTAAACAGTGCTGCTATGAACATTGGGGTGCATGGATCTTTTCGAATTAGTTTCCTCTGGATATATACCCAGGAGTGGGATTGCTGGATCATATGGTAAATTTATTTTCAGTTTTTTAAGGAATCTGCATACTATTTTCCATACTGGCTGCAGCAAACTATGTTTCCACCAACAGTATAGGAGGGTTCCTTTTCTAAAGAGCTGCATTTATGATTACAGCTTTTTTACTGAGTTCTGATAGAAAGTAATAACCATGTCCCAGGTGCCCAGATACAGCCTGCTGGATTTTGATAGGGTGACTGTGCTGTGACCCGACACCTAAAAGACAGTCAGACACACACTGTGGCAGAAGCAGGTGCAAGTTGCAGCTCTTGCCGTGGCATCAGAACTCACGTTGTTCTCTGCACAGCCCCAAAGTCAGGGCTCGGGACTAAGTGCATCTCTGATTGATGACATGTGGCCTTGCCATGAATCACAATCTTCCCTTTAAAAAGTGATGAGAACAATCATGTGGATATATTTTTCAAAGCCCACCTGAGAGAAAGAAGGCAGACTCTGGTCACATGTGTTCTACACTCTTGGGTTGGGAACAAAGAGGTCAGTTACCTCTATATGCAAGGGCTGATACTATTGCCTAATTTATCTGCTATTTGAGCAAATGTCTGGTAGAAATCACCCATCTTTCACTTTTCCAGGATCCTGAGGGGAAACATGTAGTAAAGTGTTCTAGACATTTTTGTGTGGGTGTGGATCTCTAGATATAAAATCACAGATTTCATGCTTGTTAAGTATTCTGAATATTGGTCATTTAAATGGAAGGATATTTTGAGCAAAAATTATCTACTACACACTAATTAGTGGTCCAATGAGCTCTGGCCAGTGTAGGACTAAATCTGGGAGAATCTCAGGTCTCAAACTGCTACTTAAGTGCCTACGGGCTAAAAGTTGCAAAACTGAATAGGCAAGTAAGTATGGTCATTAAAGTTTAAGTAGATGAAAATGGGATAATTGCATGCTGCTTTTTATCCTGACACAGATTGTATTAAAAGTTACTGTGTAGAACCACCGTCTTGGGAATAAATAGATGAGATGATTAAACAAGTGACTATTTCTAAATCATATCAAGGGAGCCACGTGAGTGCGATGCCCAGCTCAGGGTCCCACACATAACCTGCGCTCAATAAATATTTGTTGAGTCTATTAATGTATGAAGGCAAACAAAAATCTTATCTTTCCATTAAAATTGGAGTGAGCACAATGGAGGAAATTATTTAAAAACGTAGCCCAGAATCAAACACAAATCATCTCAATTTAGCTCTGAATTAGCATGAAGACTACACTGTTGTTATTAGTTTTCAAAATTTGTTTAATGATCCTGAGATAGTTGCGAGTATTTGCGGCATGATCTCTAGGTTGAGTTAATGGGGTAAAAAATTCTCCTCCACTGCATTCATGTCCTTGTCATCCTTTCTCTGAAATGCTTGAAATCCCATTTTTGGGGTGCAGCATACAGATGCTATGGAAAGCGTCTGGACTGTAAACTCCAAATGCGGACTTCCTTTCCAGCTTCAAGCCACAGAAAGTAAATCAACATTGAATATACATGCTTCTCAAATCTCCCAGGATCTGTTGGAGACTGTTTATGTAATGTACATAGTTTTATGCTCAGTAAGTGGTTTCCGACTGACAGATTGAGGAGGGAAATGGTGCAACGTAGTGTGTCTACTCATCTGTGATTGTCTAGGTGATATGCAGGGGTTACAAAAATATAAATCTCCCATTGTTGACTGGATAAATCTAGATAATAATAGCTTTTAAGAACTGGAATTTCCAATTTAAAAAAAATTCCCAGAAAGAGAGGAAGGGGAGGTTTTTTTTTAAAGGAGAACCTCTAGGGTGACCAGAGTTTAGCCCCAAATTTGGAGATGTGGCCACTAACTGTGGTTCTGACTCTTCCTGGAGCAACTTTTCTTTGCCCCCTGCAGAGGTCAAAGCTGCCGACCACTCTGGTTGGGTCTCAGTTACGCCTTCCTGATGCGGAACCAGGGGTCCCTTTCTCCTGATTCCCCCTGTGGCCTCTCTGGGACTTGTCCATTCTGGGAGCCCCGACAGTTCCCCCAGGAATGAAGTCTGGTCCCCGGGTGAATTTCACGCTTCTCTGTCTCCCCTTGTGTGTCCCATCAAGAAGTTTGTTGTTATATTGTCCTAGTTTCAAAGACAATTGACGTCAAAAATGAGTGGTCTGAAACGTTCAAAGTCACAGGCTTTGTGTTGGTGTTGGGATTAGAAACTGGCCTTCTGGCATCCTGATGTCCATTCAGCTTCCTGTCCAGGCCAGCGTGCCAGGTGGGGATCTGCTCCTCTTCCCCTGCTGGTGTTGCTTCCGGCTCACCCCTGATTTTATGAATGAGTCACGGCCCTGGAGTGCGGAGAGCAGGGCCTGGCACAGAGGAAGTGTAACACGGAGGAACAAACCTGACTCCATATGAGATCTGTTCCTTTAGCTCTACCCCTGAGCTCTGTTTCCTGGGCTCAGTCACGCTGGTTCTGCACCTTTTGTAAAAGAATATTGCTTAGAGCCTGAAATGTACAAGACAGCCCATTTTCAAGGCTCTGACCTTGAAGGGTAGAAAGCTTTTCCATTCGTATAGAGATAAGAAGTTGCAGAACAGAGAATAACATGTGTCATGTTGGAGGTTTACAGGAACATCACGCCCTGACCCACGTGGACAGCTGCAAGAACAAAGGATTCCAACATCAAGAAGTTTGCAACAATCCATCACACTCCTTGCCCTTTTTAGTATAAAAGGAGCCTGAATGCTGACTCGAGGAAGATGTTTCTCCAGAACATAAGTCTGCTATCTTCTTGGTCTGCTGGCCTTTTGAATAAAATCGTTATTCCTTGCCCCAACACCTCATCTCCCGATTTATTGATCTGTCCTGCAGTGAACAGGAGTTTGGACTCTGTAACAGAAGCACTGAAAAATGCTGGCCCTCTTTGTTATAAATGACATCACACGCCATAAAGAACTTTTCATACTTTCTCCCCAAATAGTAACGTTACCTACATTGTGGGCCCATCTGCTCTCAGTTTAGAGAAATAGCACATTTAATGTATTTTGAAGCATTTACTACATCACATCCTTTTTACCCACAGCACTTCATCAAGGCAACATTCCTCCCTCCAAATGGAGCTGCAGACTTTGGTCATCACCCAAGGTCATGGCTAGGCACTCACAATGACCCTGAGACTTCAGAGATCGTAGGGTCACCAGGGAAAGCATGACCCCAGTTCATGATTTCATGCCTTCCACTTACTACTTGTGAGCCCCTGAAGCCAATCTGCACAACATTTTAGGTGACATCAGATCCCCTTTCTGGTAGGTGGGAGGCCAAGACTGCATCCTGGGTGGCAGGTGGCTTCAACACACTACTCTCCCCCATAGCTAAGCTTATATGTGGTCTCTTCCCTTCATCCTTTGTTTCCCCTGGAATTTTGATTTTAAATATCAGGGAAAAGCACCTTTCATTTCGTCTTCCTCTGTCAAATGACAGGATCAGCTTTGAGCGCCATTCTTACACTTGGTGATTATTTCATTGTTTTTGCTCATCTACCCAACCACATTCAACTTCTCCCCTCTCGGGCATTGGATTGCTCCTGTGGGGCAGGTGTCTGAGCCACCTGCTCTGACATCCAGGTCCCAGCCCAGCGCATCTCTCCTGGGACCACTCCATCCTGTCCTTCAGATCTCAGCTGGTGCCTCCTCCATCCTGAGACCTTCCCTAAACCCTAAGCCTAAACTGGGAGCCCCAGGGACCCCTCTCAAAGTGCTCTTTACTTTCCCTTTACAATATGGATTTGGGCTTCGAGTATGTTGGTGCTGTGTGTCCAAAAGCGATCCCCGCCCCACTGAAGCTGCAGGAGTGGGGCTGGCTCTGCTCACTGCCCCATCCCAGCCCCTGGCCCTGAGAGGTCAGCTCTCCAGAGAGGACGCAGGTAGAGAAGACAGTGAGGGTCAACACTGATTCCTCAGGAGATGGGGTGGAGGAGGGGCCAGGAAATTGAAGGCAGGAAGGGGTGGTCAGAGCGCCAGAAGGAAACCAGGAGAGATGGTTATCAAGACACCGGAGGAGAGACCACTTCCAGGTGGGTCCCCCACACGTGTCCCTGCAGGTGAGTGAGATGAGACCAGGAGGTGTCTGTCAGCTTTAGGGACATGAAAGTGACCGCAGGCACCGTGCAGACGTCGTCGCGTGCTTCTGCCCCTCAGCATCTGAGGGCATTTCAAATTCCAAAGTGGTGATTACCGACCCTACTCTGCTCTGCTCTGTTTTCATTTTCTCACACATCACACTTAGAAGCTGAAATATACTTATGCACTTAAATAAGATTTTCCTCTGACTAAATTGCCAATCTCCGGAGAAAAATCTGATAAACTAAATTTTAATTAATCTCCGTTATACCCTCCTCATCATTCCTCAAATGAATTCATTTCCTCCCATAGCAACTTAATACCTAGTTCACTCAAACTCTTAAATTTTACTTTAGAATGCTTACTGTTTCTTACATTTTCTCTGCCTTAAGTTTTTATTTTTTTCCCCCCAAAAGGTCACATTTTTAATCATATGTGCTTTTTTCCTAAGATCCATGGAGGTTCTATTTTATTGTCTATTTTTTTTTAAGTTTTAATTAATTCACTGAGAAAATATTTATTTGGTACCTTCCATATGCTGGGTCCCGTGGTACAAAGATGAACAAGACTCTATTCTAGTCATTGAAGGCGGCGACCATGTGAAGGGGATGGAGACCTGTGTGGGTGGTGGTGACACAGTGCCTACGGCGGAGAGGCTGGGTCTCAGGGAACTCCTGATCCTTGACGCCAAGAGTCATGTAGTTGTTGCCTGGTGGCCTTCTCCTGTCTGGAGCTGTAAGAACAGAGAGTTCTGCCTTTCATCTCTCTGTATCACTGTGCTGAGTGGCTCATTATCAAAATAATCCGTAAATCTTATAAGACTCCTGGTTGATCCTTACATTTTGTTGAGGCATTGGACGGGCGAGGAGGGGTGGGCTGGTGGAGAAAGTGGTCCAGGCGAAGAGGAGAGCATGAACAAAGGTGTGATGAAAATCTGGGGGGCAGGGCTGAGCTGGGGGAGCCTGGATGGGTATCATCAGAAATTTGGAAGTCAGGAGGAATATTTGTGCAGGAGGGGAGGAGGCTCTGGGAGGGCACCTGGGAGCGGTGGCATCTGAAAGGCAGGAAGAGAAGTGGAATCCAGGGAGGGGACAGTGAGGGGACACCCTGAGAGGTGTGAATGGGCAGTGTGGGAGGACCTGAAGGAATCAATGGGTTTGTAAAGTGGGGCGTGACCTGCAGGGTCAAATGCAGGGATGGAGCCCGGAAAGAGTCTATAGAGGCGTGGGTGGTCTGAGGAAGAGCAGGTCCAGGGGGTGGTGGCTGTACAAAACAGACTGCGGAGGTTTGAATCATGGGTGGGAGAGGGGACCGGAAGGAGGAGTCTACAGAGAGCCTTCAGTAGGAGGGGAGGAGAGAGATGGGGCCATTTGCTACAAGTGGATGCCAGCTCAGGGAGTATGCCTGCCTGTTTCTTTCTCTCCCTTTTTTTCCTTCTTCCTTCCTTCCTCTCTCCATAAAACATCTTGTTTTCCAACTTAATCTCCCATTGCTACGTTTCTCTAGAGAAGCCATAGATTCAGTTTCCATCTGGACCCCCAGGGACAAGGAGGTGGTCATATCATCTGTGGACTTTCCAGGCACTTGTGTATTCATCAGACGTTTATTGAATGACTCCTGTGTGCAGGGCTTTCTTCTGCGGGCTGAGGGGCATAGGATGGGCAGACAGGGAGGCACTCAGAATCTCGGCAGAGAGCTAGAGAGGGAGATAAAGAACAGTGCAGCTGTGGGAGGCACTGAGACAGTGGGAAGCACCAGCAACTAGGGTAGCGTCCACGAGGGACGCGGTGGAAGATCAAGCATAAGGAACCCTGTCAAGCGCACACGGGTTTGTGAGGTTAAGATGTTCATGCTCCATCAGTGGTACTGACCGACCACATATTCTGGCAAGTCTTTTCTGATGTGGTGACGTCTTCTGGCAGAGGGGAAGGCGGCTAGGATAGAGCATGTCCAGTGAGCATCGTACAACATTTTTAAAGTCACCAACTAGATGCTGAAGAAGACTTAAACCTTTACCATAGAAAGAATAAGCATACATAATCACCAAATTTTGGATATAAAATAAAGGAATCATTGATCTAAAATCCCTTCGTGGCTGACAATTATGAATTTTGCTCTGAATGATCAAGTTACACGGTGCCTTCGATACCTTGTGGATGAAGTACAGACTTCATCCGGCCTGAGACCTGATGCTTCAGTAAGGAGTGATGTAGAGGAGGGGTCTGGGCCAAGGTAACCATCAATCATCCCCCACTCGCCACCTGTCACCATCACAATCCTAGTGTTCAAACTTGAAATATCTTTCTGAGTAATGGGAAGGCGAACTCAAATAACTAAATGGCTTTCCAAGAAGATATAAGCAACCACTGTTTACAAAGTGACATCGACTACCTTGTATTTATCTGAAGGTTTCCAAATACATTTGCTAAGGTAGTGACTGATACTGTGTGCTGGGTTGGACGTGGGACACTTTTTCTTAGGAGGGGGTGAAGCAGTTTTGAAAAACATCAGTGTAATTTATATTTATTGACAAAATACAGTCAAGATTCTTCAAGGAATTTGCATCTATAATCAAAGTATTCATTACTTTTTTGAAAATGACTTTATGTTGCAGGTGGGAGGAAAGAATAAATTAAAAGATCTTTAATGTTCCTTTCTATCTCTGTGACTAGGGGAATATATTTCAAGCCCTGAAGAAAAGGTTCGATGTGACTTGGCGTGTCACCTATAAGCATTTCAAACTCCCATCTCAGGGACTTATTTATAGTTGTAAGAGTCATTTCTTAAGATAGCGAACGTCTTCTAACCCAACCTCCCTCAATAAGCATTGTTCTAATTCTTCACCCTTCTTTCAAGATGACCGTGGCCACTATTTAGAGACCACGACCAACAGTAATTATATTTACTAAAGAGCTCTGGCAAATCAATTCAATATTAGGAAATTGTGAAAATTAAAGGTTAATATGACACCGATTTATGAATTGCAGTGAGTTGAGGAACAAAGGAAATGTTGGGTGCAAATGTATGTATCGCAGTAAAGTTCTATGTGTTCTACTTTAGTTACACTTATTATTTTCCCCCGATCTGCTTATTTCAGCAAGTAGCATCTTCAGACTCAAGTATATATTCGAATCTAAGACCGTGTCTTTACATAAGAAAGGAAAGTCGTCTTCAGGAAGAAGCTCTGTCTTTGCAAGTAGAAATAATTGACTGAACAGGCATAATGTGATTCACTTTTAAAGTATGTTCTTCGACACGACACTCCAGTAGTAACAGGAATGATCTTTCTTATTTTATGCTCCACTAGGGCATGTGTGGCCAATTGTATCGCCAGTGTAAGTCTGGATTAGTTCCTATTACTTTCTATTGATAATTTTTAATAACTGAAGACATTCGGAGCTAGAAGGCAGTCAGCAGTGCTTGCAACAAAGCTGGGGCAATTAAGATGGGTGAGGGTTTTAAACTCTGCCTCGGTCTGTGCACATTGGGAGAGGCATAGTCAGCCGTTAAAAAAATTAAACCATTTGGAGCTTGGGTTAAGGTCTGTGAACTGTTTAACGTCATAATTGCCTACTGCCACCATCATCAAACTGAATGAACGTCTAAGTTGAACTGTCATAAATGCTCAGTGTAAAGATTTATATAACCCAGGTATCCGACCTACCGCCATGGCGTGCCTGTGGCAGGAAGTGTTTGTTATGTCTTACTCAACCTTTGGGGAAAAAAAAATAAATAAATTCCCGGAAATGTGCTTGTTCTGGCAATGATCAAAACATTAAGAACCAATTCTGTTATCTGTGCGGTGTGTTCAGAATTGTGCCAAACATATCCATTTCCTATAAAAAATAATTGAGATCCAAATTCCTTTCGTGGATGTGTGTGTGTGTTTATTGTAACAAACGAGAATGGTTAGTGTCCTGTTTTCCCACTGCACGTTTTGCTAAAATGGGAGACGGACATTTCTAGTTAAAGTAAATTCTGCTTTATGAAGGAGTATATTGCTTTGTGGTTCTTACTTGGGTTTTGAGCCTCCCTAAAAAGAAAAAAACTCTCCAATTTTATTATGTGCATATTATAAAATGTAGGCTCAATGCAAAGCAGCATTCTGTAGCTAAGTATTATTTGTAATTTCCCCTTTCTATACAATATAGGATTATTTTAAAGTTGGTAATTCATGTAACTAAAAATAATGGCGTATTTTCTTCTTTAAAAATTTAAAATCAACACATTTCACAAACATTGGGACAAAAGTTCTCTTACAAAGTTCTGTCAAATTTAATATGACACCAACTTATTAGTTGCACTTATCATCAAAATTGTGTGTATTAAACTCTTACAAATCGATAACAAAAATTAAAAAATTAAATTCAAATGGGCAAAAGACCTGACTGAACCCTTGACAAAAGAAAATGTGACAGTGGTTAGTAAGTATGTGGCAAGATGGTCAACATCACTAGTTTCCAGGGCAATGCAGTGTAAAATGACAATAAAATACTATTACAAATCTACCAGAATGGTTAAAATTTCAGATGGCTTAAGGTGCTAAGAGCTGGTAAGAATGTGGAGTCCTGGAACTCTCATGCACTGATGGTGGGAGTGTGCGTGAAGTGTCTAACACATAACAAGCCCTAAATCAGGCATCGACAAAAGTGAGGACGTCTAAGAGGATGGCCGTGCCCATGATGTGGCTAGTCTGGTGGTGGAGCTGGTCAGGTAGGCAAATGATCAGCGCACTGTGTAGAATGCAAGGTGTGTCGTGGATATTCCAGAAGCCCATGGGGTAGCACCTCACACGAACAGGACCAGGGTGGAGGAGACAGGGACGGTTTTAGGTGCCGTATCCATGGGGCCTGAGTAGACCAGCAGGAACGAGTCAGGCGAAGAAGGAAAGGAGGCAGAATCCTAGAGGCAGAAGAACACCAGATGCAAAAATGCAGGCATATGAAAGGCTCAGGCAGATTTGGGACACTTTTGGAAGCAGGGGGAACAAGAGAAGGGCAGAAGTAGCAGGTAGGTGGCCCCAGAGAAAGGCGGAGATCACATATTCAAAGTACCGGGTACAATCCCTCGCTAAAATATTTGGTCTTCATCATGAAAGCTATGAAGGTCCCATAAAAGTTTTAAGTGCCACGATCATGTTTGGTTTTTGCGGTGACCACTCTTTCAACAGCATTGAAAATTGGCTGGGTGGAGGTAAGCCTGAAGACAAGGTGATTAATGGACTAGAAACCATTTATAACTCACCACCAGTGATTCAGGTCTTGGTATCTGGAGGTTTCCCCCAAACACGTGTGCGTGTGTTCTTTTGGGATTTTTTTTTTTTTTTCCTCCCTGAAAGTTAGACAGCATCTGATAAAAGTGCTGACGACTCCTCAGTCACGCGGCTGAGGGGAGCTCAGGCAGATGACGACAACGTTATTTTGCCAGAAGATTATCGCATTCAAAACCAGATTTCATCACAGAGAAGCAGCCTTCCAGAAGGGGCCTCTGGGAGCCCAGGCTCAGGGCTGTTCTTAGCAGCGGCCCCCACCGTGGCTCAGTGGCCCCTTGGCAAGGAGACCTCGAACCCAGTGGGGCTGGAGTGTCAAACCAACGCGGAGCTTTTCTCTGCCAGGATGAGAAGCGGGTTAAAGAGCCCGTGGCAAGGGAGCTGGTCCCCAGCGCGCACACTAAGAAGAGGTCCCCGTGCGTGCCACAGAGAACGTGCAGGGGACTCATAGCTCTGTGAGCCCAGCTCTGCTGGGAAAACGGCTGCCAACGTGGTTTATTACGGGAGGCTGACACGAAAGCAAATTACAGAGGTGTTGGAAGATATGAAAACCAGGGGAAGTGAGACAACCAAGAGGGCACAACTGCAGGAAGCGGCTGCCGCACCAAGGACTTGCGGGGCCAGGGGAAGAGGTGTGTGCTGAGGCCCGGGAGCTGGGGACCCGGAGGACAAATACGCTTTGTGGACAGACTTCCAGGAGGGAGAGAGGCAGTGCTGGAAAAGCCTGTGGAGATGGAGGTGGCGTGGAAACATCATGGCTTCCCTCACTCACCAATGCCCCCCCAGCCAACTGCCAGCCCCCTAATATCCTGCCAGTGGTTCCTTTGTCTGAAATAAGCAAGAAGCAAGGGGGCAAAGGATTATGGGAAGTCTAGTCTGCCTTCTTCCTTCTCCTCCTGCCTTTTTTTTCCCTTTGCCATTTTCTGCCTTCTATTTATTAAACCAGCATCTCATCTTCCATTGTCCTGTGTCCCTCCAGGCAGACCTGAGAGAAGGTGGTGGTTTATGGGACATGATTTGAAATTAGCATGGCAAGAACCTAAGGTGTCCAACATGGATCCAAACATAAGAAAAGTCTCAACCTGCTTCCGGAGAGCCAAATAGTCCCTACTTAATTGAAATCCTGGTCATTTCTTTTACTATTAACAGAATGAATTCGACAAATCTAAAATCAGGTCGATTTGAAGGCTGTGAGCAAGTGGGTATGGGGTAATCTCTGTGAAGGAATCAGAGATGGCCAACAGGTTTCAGGCTTGGATGTCAGAGTGGCAGCAATTAGGCTGGACTATTTAGGAAAAATGATAATCCAGGGGTAAAGATGAGGGTTTTTTGATACTGAATTTGTGTGTGGATTCTACCAAGTGGGTGGGTACTGGGTTCTTCATTGTAGGAGCAAGACTTGGATGGGAGACAGGATTACTGGCTACATGAGCACATATATACCCGCAGGAGTCAGGGTCAACCCACACGAGCCTGAGTGAAGGTGGAAGAGACCACAGGCAGAACCTTACCCAGACAATGTTTTCGAGTCAGGCAGAGAAAAGAGGAAGGAGCAGAAAGTACTGTGAAGGAAGGTCAGAGAAACAGAAGGACCGACAGGGCTTCGTTTGTGTGAGCCAAGAGAGGCCAAGGACACTGAAGACTGAAAGAAGACAGTGGGTGTGGTTACTAAGGGACCATTGGTGACTTTTGACACAGCACATTCAGTGGAATGTGGAGAGTGGAAAGCCGACTGCCATGGGTGATGAGGAAGTTCGTGAAATCTGTGTACGTGGGACAGTGTTGCCTCTGGGAAAAGTTGCTTGAAAACTGAAGCAGAGTCGGGTGTGGGGGAGTTCCACGCTTCCTGAATGCGGACGTTGCCACGGTTGGCGGGGGCCAGTGGCGCAGAGGTGGACGTGTCCTGTGCACTGGGCCGTGGAATTTATGCAATGAAGCTGGGGTCTGGGGATGGGGGAACCACATGAAAGCTTAGATAGCAAAGCTGATTATAAATAATTTCATACACCGCCCCACCAGGACCCCAAAGGATTTCAGTCTGTCCGAAGAGCTCCAATACCCAAACCACAAAATAGCCCAGGGACACAATGGCAATCTGAGACCACGTACAAATGAGATTAGCCCGCGTGCCACTCTATTCCTGCTCCCACTTACTGACCCCGGGTCTCCCAGTAACATGAAATCCCAGTAATATCAGTGAAGGACGTCCCATCTGGGAGTGTTTAGATGTTTTAGTGATCGCCTCAGGCTGAGATAGACGATAATATCTCCTGAAATGAGACTCACTGTCACAGGAAATTCCAACGGCCATGCTTTCACGGGCCCCACATTTTCAAGCTGGAACACGGATGTGATAACTATGTGAACAAATTACGCACATCACCCAGATGACACCAAGACAGTCAAAATCATACTGGTAGTTGTCCAGCTTGAGCCTCCACCTTGCAGCCTCCTGCTTGGTCAGACCCTCTGGTGAATCACAGTTCATGGTCTACTGGTCTGCTATTAATACCATTTCTGTTGCCCTTTGAGCTTTTAGCCACACATGTGTAATTCGTCGGAGAAATTCGGTCTGTTATCTGAAAGGTCTCCCAATGCCACTGCATCAATGCAAACCAGACCACACTGAGGTGAACAAAGGGAATTTAACTTTCATAAGTTGGTTTTAAAGATGCATTTACTTTGACTGCACTGAAAGAATCTAAAAAAAGATGAAAAGCATCTTTCGCATGCCAAAAACATCTGGTTTCATATTTTCAGACCAAAAGGAAATTGCATGAAGACTAAAATCTTATGTTTTGATTTATATTATTATTGGAGGGCTGAGAAGCTGCCAATCACCAAGTAAAATTTTATGATGATAAATAAATAAGGAAAACAATCTGACAAAACACACTGTGGAACAAAGCCGCATTTCAAGTTTAATTAACTGATAACAATGTTTATGATGGAAGAATTGTGCCACCAATTATACAGTTGTAAATGCATGCCCCCAGCAAGAAGACAAGCCCATAGAACCTTACAAAGGGCTCTTCCTTGAAGTAGCATTTTAGCTTCTCCAAGCAACGTTTTGCTTCGTGCGGTAAATTAGGAATCAATTAAGACCCTCCCTGAACACTTGCACGAGTTGGTTTCTCAGAGGTGGCACCTCTTAGAGGTTTTACTTCTCAGTAGCACATTTGAAACTGAACAGTAGTGGGAGTGATGCTTTCCTAATAATGCTGAGTGATGGGGTCTTTGGTGAGTGAAAGGCAGTGATGAAGCAGAAATGTAACAGTCAGGGAAGAAACCAAAAAAAAAAAAAAAGCTAGAAGAAAAAAGAATGTTTTCATCTTTTTAGCACTATGCTCTTCCTTCCCCACAAAACCTCAGACAAAATTCTAACAAAATGTTCCTGTAAGAAGGCTTTCCTAGAGTCTGCTGATTAGCAGTGAGCGGTAGGTAAGGGTTTGCCTTAATCGTAGGTGGGAGGATCAGGTCTCTTTGTTGCCCTGAATTTTGCACTTAAAAAGAGTGGCAGACTCAGTGGTTTCAATTCAAAGAATTAGGATCACAGCCTTTGTTTGTTCCCAGAATAAACTGTTTGCTTTCAGTTTACTGCTGAGAATGTACTGTGCCATGTTTTAACATTTATTATATTTTTAGAGGGGGAACGTTTCTTAGCAGATCTTTTAAGTTGATTTACTCAAAATACTGAAAGAGATAAACCCAGGCTGATAGGTACACAATTTTATGTCCAACTTCCATCAGCTTTTGGAATGCTGGACTATGAACACGTTTAGGAAATATTTAACTCCCTTGACTCCTGGCCTGTTAACCATTCTGCTCACAAACCCGTAGAATCAACCATTCTGCTCACAAACCCGTAGAATCCTTTCAACAGCGATAACTCTCACTGTGCTTTTGGTCTCTGGGACGCAGTGAGCCCCCCGCACAAATCAGATCAGTTAGCACATTAAGCAGTGCATTCCTAATATTCGGTACCTTCCCAATGGATGCCTGATGGAATTTAAAACCCATCAATATCTGATATTAAGGGGTAGAGTATTCAATCAAATGCTTTTGTTGGTAGAACTCAATATTCCGTAGTCAGACAAAAGGCCCTCAGAATGCAGACCAGTTGTGGAAAATTCCTGGAACTTTGAGCCTAGATACAGATGCCATCAAAAACATTCTGAAGTGCATTTGTTGATTCAAGAGGAAGCACAAAGCATTTGGAATTTTACTTTTTCTAGAATCCTTTCAAATTGGCGCAGGGCAATTTCCTGTGCAATCTTTATTTTATTTCCTCCGCTTGTGTTCTCTCATGAGTGAATTTCACGCTTTACTCTCTTCTTATTGAAATTATTAGCAATCAGTTCAATTGTTTGGTCAGCGATTTTTTTGTTTGTTTGTTTCTCTCTTGGAGGTGTGCATGGTAATCGTCCCCCCTTTCGTTCATGAAATGAACTTTTCCGCATGCGGGGCTGCTGTGTTGGTTCCTTTCGCATCTGCCTGTGTGCGTGGATGTGCGTGGAAAAGTTAACATCCTGTCTTCAGTGCTGTTGGAAATTATTGCTGGCATGTTTTGACTCGTTCTCTTGAATCTTAATCAGCTGATGAAAAAAAATTTAGTTTCATCGGCTGATGAAGGCTCAGGGTAATGATCAAAACATCCTCACAGGGCTTCTCAGGAGCCAGAAATGGGACTTGAGCATCAACCCTGACATGGTGCTGCCCGACACATGACTTCTCCAACCTCCCTGTTTTCCAAATATGACAGTCACAGCATAGCTCGGGGAGGGATTGGCAGACCACAGGGTTTGCCATCTAGGAAGATGCTCCATACTTTTATCATTTTGTTTTTGTAGCAAGTACACCTAACACAAGACTTACCACATTGACCATTTTTAAGGCTGTCATTCAGCGGCATTAAGAACATTGCTGTGCAGCCATCACCACCGTCCATCTCTGGTATTTTTCCATCTTCCCAAATTGAAAATTCTGTCCCGTGAGACAATAACTCCCAATTTTCCCCAACCCTCAGCCTCTGGTAATCAACTTCTGCTTTTTATGACGTTGGCTATTGCAAGGGCTTCCCATAAGTAGAATCACAAAGTCTGTCTTTTGGTAACTGGCTTTGCACAAGGTCCTCAAGGTTCAACCATGTTAAACGTGTGCCAGAATCTCCTCCCTGTATGGAGCTGAATCATATTCCATGGTGTGTATCAACCATATTTTTTTATCCATTCATCTGTCAGTAGACATTAAGGTTGCTTCTAACTTTTGGCTTTTGTGAATAATGCATGAATGTGGGTTTACAAATATCTGTCTGAGTTCCTGCTTTCAGCTCATTTGGGTCTGTGCTCGGGAGTGGCGCTGTTGACTCATACTCTATTTTTAATTCTTTGAAGAGCTGTGCAATTTTATTTTGAAAGCAATCAAACCTGGAGACCGTCTGAAGGTGTCTTGAGAGCATGGCCTGGGACACTTCTGTGATTCACAGGACTCCTGCTGGGGAGAAAGTGTGGTCCATGCCTCAAAACTAGTGTGTGATGACTCCCTTCTGCCCATAATCAGCAAATTTGGTGAAGGAAAACCAATCAAGAAGAAAAGACAAGTCTTCAAGTAAAATAAAGAGGAAAACTGTATCTTTACAAAAACACAAGCCAACATTTAAGACAGTATGGCCTTCCAAGCATTTTCTTAAAAATCCGCAATCGACCGTGTGTGTGTGTGTGTGTGTGTGTGTGTGTTTTAAAGGGACAGACTGAAACGTGGAATGTAGAGCTGTTCCCCTAGTGGGCGGTTCAATTAGAGCAGAGACTGAATGTCGTCTCCCCTCCCCCCCCCGGACTGTCTCTGCTCACTGTCATTTGTGACTGTCACCGCTTCTCCATTTCCCTCATGTTTCTTTTCCAAATTGGCACTTTATTTAGGTCAAATCTCCTTGGTTCAGTAGCACAACCAGAAATCCACTCAAAAGAAAGATGAAATAAATGAGGACACAGAGGGACTTCACTTACACAGCGAGCGGAGTCTCAGGAATCAGCACTGTGAACAAAAATAAAAGCCGTTGTCAGTTTGAAGTAAAGAGATATCAACGAGGCCTTTTCTTAGGAAATTTGAAATGGTGACCGTGAGGCGGGTGACTTGGGGGGATGGCTGGCTATAATTTTTTTAAGTTATAAATCCTACTTCTTGAATTGTCCATGGAAAAGCGACATGGTATTTCAGGCTGCAAAATTTCTGAACCTAAAGGGACTTTCAGGAATCTTGGAGTAACACTTGGGTTGCTTTTAAATCAAATTAAAATCACTTTTGTGTGTGTGTGTGTGTGTGTGTGTGTGTGTGTGTGTGTGTGTGTGTGTTTTAAGGTCCTTTGTCCTGTAAGACCCCTCTGATTGGGCTCTGGATTTTTTTCTCAATATTCCAGGCAGACGGTCCTCCCACATACTTTGTCCTCACCACCGACTTTTTCTACTCACATACGGATTTTCTACCATTTCAAATCCGTCCTTCCTAACTTTTCAACCAAGTTCCATCTCTCCCTGTCTTCCCAACTCCTAAAGCAGATAGCATTCACTTCGACATCCAGAAGTGAATTACCTGTTTCAGTTCGTCTTTGCAAACATGCACTGAGAGCCTATTGGACGCTGAGCACTGGTCTGGGTACTGGATATACAGGCGAAAACAGAAAAAAAAAGCCTCTGCCAAACTGAAGTTCTGGTGACATTCCAATTCTTTATTTCTGCCTTCTCACCAGATACGTAGGGGGCACAGTCTAGACACACTATGGGTGGGCCAGGCACCCCCGGGGATGCTCAAAGTAGAGAAGATGCTCAGGGGTCTGACTTGAGGTCTCGGTTTCTGGGAGTTGGAGTCACCTTGCACACTGTATGTGTGTGTGTGTTTCTATGCGTGTATGTATATATATATTTTATACATTTTAACCTAAAGGCATACTCACACCTTCCTTATTTGTATATAAACAAACCTCTGGACTGTATTCTTGCTCACCTTTCCAGCCACATATACATCTTTTAATTCACCGTGTTATTAAGTAGTGTAGGACTCTACAGTTTGGGAGCTTTGGGAGGGAAGCACGTTGCTGGCTGGCCCCAGAAATCAATGTCTGTACCTAGAGGAATTCAGAAAGCAAGTGAGGAGCCTTATAACACAATTCAGGTGTCACTTTCACATGGTGTTTTCCGTGGATAATATAAAGACGTTTTCATAACGATCATGTCCCTACTCATCAGGCCACGCCCACAAGACTGCAGACTGCGTGGTCAACTCGAAACGTTTTTAGATCCTGACTTAAAAGTTTGAAACTTCAAGTGTGATGGCATTCTGAGCAACATGCAAAATTCTTAGAGGTAAGACTCAATTAGTGAAACGTCCTTTGTCTCTCCGAAGGTAATGCATGGGGCTGTGACAATCTGTCTACAAAGCCCTGCAGGCCTGATCAGTGTGTGTGTGTGTGTGTGTGTGTGTGTGTCTGTGTGTACAGGCGTGTGTACACATGCAAGCAAAAACCCACTACTGTCAGTGCCCAACCACGGAGTCTCTCTTCTCCTTGTGCTAAGTATACTTTTGAAAAGCACAGAATAGAAAATGTATAGAAAACAAACTGTGGTTACCAGGGGTGGGGAAGGGACGGGGAAGGATAGATTAGGAGTTTGGGATTAATAGACACACACTACTGTATATAAAAAAGATAAACAACAAGGACCTACTGTATAGCACAGGGAGTGCTATTCAATTTCTTGTAATGAGCTGTAATGGGAAAGAAACTGAAAAAGTACATATGTATTTTTGTATATGTATAACTAATCGCTTTGCTGTACACCTGAACCTAACATTTAAATTGACTACACTTCAAAAAAAAATAATAAAAAAAGGAAAATGCATTGTTTTAACTGGTCAATCCAATGCAACATCTGGAAGCTAGGAAGAAAAAGGAGCAAGTCTGTGAAGGGTGTATTCAATAAACAAATAGTCACAGTCAATTGAATCAACAGTCATGGATAAAATTGAGCTTTTCAAGTTGCAAGAGAAAAAATCAAGAGTTCTGGGATTTGCATCAAATTTGTTGGCTGGTTTGGCTATTGCTTTATTTAATAGTTTGTTCTATTTTTAAAAAGTCGTTCTGAAATTTGTTTCCTTTTGCTGAATTCACTCTCTGAAAATCATAAATTTCAATTTAGTAACATAGCCTTCAATCTTTGGCAAATGCCTTGAAAATTTTCTGCTCTTTTTCTGATGGTGTAGGGGGAAAAACATTACCTTAATTGCCATGATGTATTTTTCTTTTAAAGTCTTTCTTTTCCTTTGAGGGAGAAGTCCCCACTTTGAGTTCTCTGAGGTTATTTTGGCATAATTTCTATTCCCTACTCCAATTTATTTTTCTATGTTTATTATTTTTATCAGATAATGAAAAAATGATACAGTCCTTCTCAATCTGAAAATCAAAAAAGACAAAAAAAAGAAAATCTGTTTATAGAGACTGGAATACTTGGGATGTGACCATAATCTCTTAGTTCAGTGAAATTAATAATGATGATTTGTAATAATATGCTGCCCGATGTTGTGGGTTTGAAGAAGTACAGAGCAACCCACATGATATTTGTCTTTGTCCTTAAAAATATTTGATAATCCACCCCCCACCAAAGTTCAGAATAATAGCACCACACAAAGAATTCTGGAGAGAACTCTAATTTGAAAAGACACATGGACCCCAATGTTTACAGCAACAGTATTTACAATAGCCAAGACATTGGAACAACCTAAATGTCCATTGGCAGATGACTGGATAAAGAAGTTGTGGTATATTTATACAATGGAATACTACTCAGCCATAAAAAAGAATAAAATAATGCCATTTGCAGCAACATGGTTAGACCTGGAGATTGTCATACTAAGTGAAGTAGGCCAGAAAGAGAAAGAAAAATACTGTATACCACTTATATGTGGAACCTAAAAAACAGAATCAACAATAAACAAGAGTGCACTAATGAACTCATCTACAAGACAGAAACAGACTCGCAGTCATAGTAAACAATCTTACGGTTACCGGGGGAAATGGGGTGGGAAAGAATATATCTAGGAGTTTGAGATTTGCAAATGTCAACCACTATATATAAAAATAGATAAAAAACAAATTTCTTCTGTATAGCACAGGGAACTATATTCAGTATCTTATAATAACTTTTAATGAAAATAATATGAAAATGAATATATGTATATGTATATATATGGATGACTGGGACATTGTGCTGTACACCAGAAACTGACACATTGTAACTGACTGTACTTCAATTTAAAAAAAATAAGTAAAAAATAAAAGCAGCCAATACTGCTTGGCTCACTTAAAAAAAAATGAATTAGCAATTTGAGAGTATTTTGTATTCTTTCCCCTACTCATAAGACATCATTACTGTTAAGTCTAAAAGGTATGATGAAAACATGTAGAAATACTTTTGGTTCTTCCTCTTTTAATTCATTACAAACCCATTACATTTTCCACTCACACTTGTTAAGTGTTAATAATATTAACTTTGATTTGTAACAGGTAAGTTTTGTATTGTGTAAGATGTTGTCACTTGTATGTTCAACACTGCTTAAGCTTGAGTTTCTTTTTAACTAAAATAGTCTATGATGAGTCTTTGAACATCTCAGACCTTCTAATCTTAGTTTATTGAAGACTGAATAAATATTGATCCCATTCATGAGGTTCTGAGATTTCTAAATCTTTATCATTTAAAAACTTTAATTTTGAATCTGCACACTTTGATATGATGACTTGGGAGCTCACACACTGAAGTACTTTTTCTAATTGTAAATCAACTATACTTTAAAAATGATCATGATAATAATAATAATAAAATAATAAATACTTCTTTAACTTCAGGGTAATGTCTAACAACATCAAAGGTACTCCCACCTAGACAAAATTTAACCTATCATGCCTTCTTTACTTTAAATTCTGTTTCCTAAAATATAAACAACTATTCATTTCAAATGAATTCGGTTTTTCTGCTTATGACTTAATTGAGCAGACAATAATTTGTTTGAAATATTTACATCGTGAGGAGTAATGTTGGCTCCCAAATTACAATGTTTCAAGTGCATTTTACTTTTTATGTTTTCTGAAATTTTCCAGACCTATTTTCTAATCAGAAGCTCCTCATGCAATACCCTTCTCTACAAATGATTCCTTCAGGGTAACGATCTGCCTGGCAACAGCACTTAAAATCTTCAGGACACTCCAAACCAATCACTGAAAGTCAGAAACATAGGATTCTTTAAAAGTTTAAAAGAACAGAAAACAAACAAACAAAAAAAATGAAGATATTTCTTTTAAACTATTTTACTTCAAAATTACATTTTCCTTGACATTTTTTGGGTATGATTCCATTTATTTATTTTTTAAATTGAAGATAGTTTACAGTGCTGTTTCAATGTTTGCTGCACAGCATCATGTCTCAGTCATACATGTGCACACATATATTCCTTTTCATATTCTTTTCCATTATAGGTTATTACAAGATATTGAATATAGCTCCCTGTGCTATACAGTATAAATTTGTTGTTTATCTAGTTTATATATAGTAGTTAATATCTGCAAATCTCAAACTCCCAATTTATCCCTTCCCACCCCCTGTGCCAAAGCTTATAAGTTTAATTAGATCCCACTTGTTTATTTTTGCTTTTATTCCTATTGCCTGGGTAGACTGCCCTACGAGGACATTGCTAAGACTTCATGTCAGAAAATGTTTTGCCTATGTTTTCTTCTAGGAAGTTTATAATGTCTTGTCTTATGTTTACATCTTTAAGCTGTTTTGAGTTTACTTTTGTATATGTTGTGAGGGAGTGTTCTAACTTCATTGATTTATAGGCTGCTATCCAGTTTTCCTAACACCACTTGCTGAAGGGATTGTCTTTTCTCCATTGTATATTCTTGCCTCCTTTGTTGAAGATTAATTGACCATAGGTCTGTGGGTTTATTTAAATTTTGTAGGCTCTGCACACTGCACCGTGTTCCTGGCCATAAGACTTTATCATCAGGTTGTCCTCTCCTTAACTCTGCAGCACGTGGCTTGATTTTATTTTAAAATGAGTACTGCAGAGCAGGAGGTAATGAAATAGGGCTGGGGGTTGTATGCAGGTTTGGGGAACTCTTTCCTGAGCTTCAGTGACTCAGAAAAGCTTAATCAGAAGGTTCTGATAGATCCTGCATCAGACTGGGATTTTGGGAGGGTCTCAGACCAGCCGTAGTCAGTTGAACTGGCTCTCCTTCCCCACAAGAACGCTCATTTCTGGGCACAGGAGCTCACCTGCCCAGACATTGTCCCGTGCTGTCAGCCCAGCATCACCTCCTGCTACATCCCCTTCCTGGCCTCCAGCCTCCTGCCGCTTCAACAGAGCTTCCCGCAGTCAAATCCAGCACACGAAGAGCCATCACTCCATCACTCTGTTACAGAAAGCCCCTCCCCCAGCTGATGGGACTCAGTCACCCCGCGTCACTCTGCTCGCTCAGGCCCTGAAGAGCAAGCCTTGCACCTTAGAGAGGTGGTACCTGCACGCTGGTCCAGGCAGGATCGGACTCACTTCCAGGCGATCTGTAACTGGTAGGTTGGGTAGGGATGGAGCCCTTGCAGTGACTCCTGAATAGGAGGCTTCTCTCCCCAACCAAGCCTGACCTGACAACTCAGAAGTAGCAGAAAACAGCAGAAAACAGCATGCTGGGAAACAAAAGTCAGTATCTGAGCCGTGGGCGGTGGCAGAGCAAGCCCAGGAGCGACCTCAGCCGCTGCCCCGGGGCCCGAGAGGAAGCTGTTCCGTGGCCGGGCTGATGCCGCCCCGAGCAGGGCCGGGGAGACGGGCCGCCCGCGTGCTAACCGCGTCGCTTCTGAAAGAAGACTCGTTAGTTCCCTCTGCATTTCCATTACTCAGTGCTTCTGAAGGTGGCCTAGAATTATGGGCCTCGCCTGGGCTCGGGATCCAGACAGCTGGGTTTGGTTCTGCTGCTTTTCATTCAATTAGAGTGATCTCTCGAGGCTTCCAGGGCCTCGTCCCTAAAATGTCAATAATACTAGTATCTGCCCACCTACCCTTACGGGGCTGCCGAGAACGCAGTCAGACGGAAGAGGCAAAACGTAGTAAAAAGGAAAGTTCCTGTGAAACTGATTTGTGTTTCAAAAATTACGTTCAGGGATCGACATTTGTCCAAGAATAAAAAGGAATTTGAAAATTGGTTTAACTGCTGAATGAAGAGAAGTCATTTGAGAAGAAACAGGAGGAGGGGTTGGGGCTGAACTATTTATGTATTGCCATAGTTATTACATTTTGCTGACTTTATGAATTAAAACAAGCATTTAAAATGAGAAATGACATGGAAGCCTTTTTTATTTTTTTCCCTATGATTTTAGTCTGAGGAGCAAACTGGAGATTTCTGAAACGACCAGGTAGACGCTTTTTGGTGGAAAAAAAAAACCTCTATGATTTATAATGATGATACAATGTTTTAATCACCAGGGATGTTTTTACATTTCAGTTTTCTCTTTAAGAAAAAGTTTCCGTTTGTCACGGATAGAAAAGTTTACCTTCTAGAGCAATTACAATTTTAACTCAGGCTGAAAAGGAAACGTGTTTCAGTTGTAGATATGACGATCTATTTGCAAAATTCTGTTGATAAATCTTTTGTTTTACAAACCATCACTGACTTCAGGGATTTATTCTTTTTGGGTATGAAACAAAATGATTTCTCAGAGAAACACCACTGTCGCTAGCTTCCGATACACATATAACTTACCTGAATGGGATTCTACCCAAACTAAAATTACTGACGATAAAACAGCTGGACTGATGTTAAAGTAGCTAAATTATGGTTTCATTGAAATCATTGTCAACAAAATTTAAACTCACATCCCTGGTAGGAATTCAAATGACAACAATCGAAAGATGTATCACAATTTGGTAAACACAGTTGATTTCTGTGGTTTCTCAAATTATGATAATTACAGCTACTTTTTGCAGAAGAATATGTTTTCATGTATATTCTCTCATTTGTTACTATAATATCCCTGTAAGGGACAGACATAACAGTCTTCAATTTACAGATGAGGAAAAGTGAGGCACAGATGGCCAACTGCCTTAAGTATGCCAACTTTCCACCTCCCTAAAGACATGACAGTGGAAACAGTAGAAGAAACACTCTAGGTCGCCATCAACAGCAACAGAGCATCTGGGTGACCCTACCCTTTAGTCCTTTCGGGAAATATTTTCAAAAGTCAAATTAACTCAGAAATTCACATTAAAAAAATGAATCACTACGCTGTACACTGGAAATCAACACAGCATTGTAAATCAACTATACGTCAATTATACAAAACATATTGACCTTTTTCCTAAATATTTATTGGAAATTTGTTTTCTGTGAATTAGCTTTTCTGAAGCTTTGGTCCATCACCGGGTTTAGAGTAAAAGCATAATGTCTCTTATTTCTGCTCATCCTGGAGGATTCTCTCTCCCTGCTCCCCTGTCTCCCTCCAACAAAGCTCATGCCCACACCCTGCCTTTCCCTAAATCACATGGGCTCAAAAGTTATCTCTTTACTTCCTCCTCTTGACCCACCTGAAGGCATCTCCCTGTCCACCTGGCTTGCATTGCCATCTTTAACCCAGGTCCCAGTGAGGTGACTTCTGCACCGTTACAGCAGCCTTCTTTTTGGTCTGGTCTGGTTACATCATCTGATTTACATCATCTATGGCATTTCGCTCAAGCAATATATATATATATCAACACTGACTTTTTCTTTCTTAGTTATAGTTTAAAAATAATTTCCTTAAGAAAGAAAGGGATTAAAATTCTTTTTCCCCTAAAGCTTTCCTGAAGGTCAGGGGCTTTATCTGTGGAAAAGTAGTAAATAGTTCTTTGTAAGCTATGTGAAGCAGCTGCCAGCCTTCAGATAGTCCTTTTGGCTCAGGGTTAGAACAATGAGTACTAGTATGTTTGGGCTGCTTTTAGTGTTTCTTAATCAAAATTATTAGATGATAGAATTAAGTACTTATTACACGTTATTACTTGGTGTGCTGATAATCATTGAAAAGTAAAGTCCCTCTGTCATGTGAAAAAAAAAGTGGGCAACTTCTGACAATTCTGTTCTGTTCTACACACGTTGGTCAGATTAACTGCCCTCCAGAATACATCTCATCCTGACCTTCTCCCGACCAGGACCATTTCCCGTCCTTCTATGAAGCTATTGTGAAAAGTCTGTGAGCTGCGTGTTTTTGGACAGCTTCATCCCACTTCTCCTGCCTCATTTTTAATCATTACTCAAAATGGACCCAATATGGCGTCCCTTCCCATAATTCACCCCATACTTCATCTTCCCGCCACTCCTTTTGCCCAGCCTGCCCTCAGCCCACTCACGCTCCCTTGTCCCAGCCGTCCTGACCTTATGGAGCCGTTTCCTGAAACAGTTGCCACTTTCTCTGCCTGCCCACATCACTGATCTGTGTTTGCACATTTTGCATCCAACAAAACAATTACTGTCTTTGTTTACTGTAACTGGTCTATAAAACAGGGGTAAATCTAAATCCTTAAATTTGACTTTGTTTGTGCTCTTTTGTTGTTCAGGATCCAGTCTCTGATTTTTGAATCCAGTATATTTGTACACCTTCCTTTTCTCCTGCAGTAAGTCAGTTGTTACTGTCGGTGGTGGTGGGGTTGCTACGGTGTTACTCTATACGCGGGTTTACCATCTCCTGCGTTCGCTGGTGAAGAACAGTTTGAGTGTGGATCTAGGATTGTCAGGTATTACCTGGTGAAATTTAGGGGCACAGGGCACGCTAGGGAAAGCAGCAGCATTCAGTGACAGTTTTGCTAAGGGAGTGTCACACGTTCCTACCAGGACATTTTCTTCCAAGTGGGGATGCTCCAGGAAGTGGACAGCAATCTTTGCCCTGTCCATTCTTACCCAACAGTGTGGTCGACAGTGATTTCAGTGGTGTCTGCAACAACAACCCTATGTTCGTTTTTATTAAAATTATGCAATTTATTCAGAAATAATTGTAGTTATCAATGGCTGTTGTATCGTAGGGATTTTTTTTTTTTCTCAGACAGTAAAATCAAGGTATCAGCCAGGCTGCCTTTTGTCTTGTGACTTTGCAGCTAGTCCTATCAGAGGGCAGAGTTTATTTCCCACGTTGTGAGCAGCTCATTGTTACAATCCCCAAAGATTCTGATGAGTCCAGAGACCTAACTTGAGCAGCATTTGGGGCATGACAGGCCAGCACGAGAGAAGTTAGCATCAGGTGATAGAAAAGTGTGGAATGTTAGGGTGGCATTGGCCTGGCCTCGAGCTTGGAGAGCAATGGGAGGGAAGATAGTGCTATGTGGATCTGTGGCTGAGCCAGGCCTCCCAGCGGAGAGGATGAAGTTGCACACACACCTGGAGAAGATGTGGGGCCACTGTACCTGCACAGGGTCCATGAGAAGCTGTTCTGTATTAGGAATATGACTTTACAGAACCACAGCTCTGTAACTTATAGACAGAACAAAATGTCTCTATTCTATTGTTTTTCATGTCTCAGCTCTTAAGCGAAGGCTTACTTGTAGGGCAGATAAATGTGGCACGAGTGGATGGCTGTGTTCCCTTTCCTTCCCAACCCCACCCTCCTGGAGGCCGCTCAGGGGTCTCTGTGGACCAGAGTTAGAAAATCACTGACATGCAGGGTGGGATTTACACTCCTCGGTCTGGTGTGCAAGGCTTCCACAGTTTGGTTTTATCTTTCCTGTTCCCTGCTGCATGCAAACCGCCCAAAGTGTCTGCTCTTGGAACCTGTGAGTCAGGAATTCAGAATCAGCAGAGCAGCAGCCCCATGACTCTGCCATTTTGGGTCTGGAGCCTCAGCTGGGAAGATTCAAATGTTTCTGGCTGGAATCTTCTGGAAGGTTTTTCATGCACACGCCTGGTACCCAGACTGGGATGAACTGAAGGCTAGGCTCATCTGGAAGAGTTAACTAGAGCATTTCCATGTAGCTTCTCCATCTGGTTTGAGCTTTTTCTCAGCAAGGTAGGTGGGTTCCAAGATTTCTTACACAAAGTAGAATTTGGGGCCATGCTCAGAGATGCCAGTAATATTTCAGAACCCATGGGAGAGGTGTCCCAGAGTTACCCCTTGTAGTCTGGTCTTCCAAGAAGGAATTAGCCTGTCACAAATCTCCATAGAAACTGACGATGGACCAAGCTTTGGAGCAATCAGTCCTCCTGTCCACCACTCCAGCCCCACCATCACACCATGAGTGGACCTGTGCAGCTTAACAGTCCCACAGCCCGACGTCTGGTTCTAATAGGTCTCTGGGGGATGCTCTAGGGTGAATAGGGACTACTGACCTGTCTCGCTGCTACTGGTCCTATGCCATGAACTTTACCAAATACACGCTATTCTAGGAAGTCTGGAGTGGTCCCATCGACCACTTGCCCTGACTGCCTGTCAGTTAGTGCTATGAGCTGACTGCCAGACCAGGCACCAGATCAGGCACCCTTCATGGCCGCTGGAAAGCAAATCAATGGGCCAGAGATCAAAGAATTGTCTGAGGCAGAGTTGTGAGCCACTGGCTTAGCTGGACAGAGACAGCTATTGAGAGCAAGCCTCATGAAGTTCTGAGCACGAAGTAGAATTCTTTGGTAGTTACTTACAGATCTTGAATCTTTAATAACTGGATGGATAAAACTCCAGTTAGGGGAAGACTAAGTCAGTATCCTTGATGGAATTAACTGAAAAAAGAGATATAGAGTGGCTCTTTGTGACGTGGGAGGTACAATGACTGGATATTGAGGAGATATTAGAGATGGTGTGGTCACCACAGATGCCTCACTTCCTGACTTTCCAAGATGAAGACCATTATGCTCATTATTAGACCCTCATTTCTGCTGTCTGGGCACCTGATGGCACTGAGTCCTTCCTGGGACTGGAAGGTGTCCTGAGATGTGCACGTTGGAAGGGCAATGACTTACTTAGTATCCCTGGGGGGATTGCGTGTTGGAAGACTCGTCCAGCTGCAGAAACGGTTCCATTTGTAATGATGAAGAGCTGGCTATGCTTGGAGCCAAGAGTGAAACCACGGAAGCATTAACTTAATCTTGCTGGGGGCTCACAAGTGGACTGAAGAGGCAAGATTTCATGCGAAAGAGAATCACAGAATGGTATGCGTATTTCCAATCCAATGTTAGACTGAGAATAGGTGAGTCACAGCCTTCAGAGGTGCTCTGTTTATGGTGAAAAGAAAAAATGATTCAGTGTCCCTTCGATGTGAAGAGGTGCACTGGCCAGCATGACACTGAAGCCTGTAATCAGACTATTACAGATTTCCATGTATACTATTAAACTGATATTGACTTTCATGAGGTTATATCAAGATTTATTGGCCCGAGAGGTAAATATTGACTGATAAGATGTTGAGGTCAATAATTACCTCCAGGGACAATAAATCTTTATATTCACAGACACATAAATTCAATAGTCAGTGTGGTTTGTTAGATTAAACACAAATTCCAAGTCATTAGAAATATCTAGAAATCCCTTTTTTATAACCGTGAATTCTGACAGTTTATAATTCATCTTAAAACAGCATATTTTAAATCACATCTAATTCTAGAAGAGAAAGTTAGTTTTATTTTTAATCATAGCCTTATGGAAAAAAATCATTTTATGTATGTCTTCAGGTCAGCTAAATCTATTCCAGCAGCTAAGCCATCAATTGCTGCAAGTTAGATACTCAATACACATTAAAAAAAAAATGAAATTAGTCTCATGCAATTTGATATGTAAATTCTTAATCAACAACAAAAGCTGATTAAAAAGTATATGTTATATAATAGTCCTCAATATTTAAAATTCATTCACTCTTTCATCACAAACATATTTATTCAGAGCTGATTTTAGGGTAAAGTGTGTATCAGGCAAAAGATTTATGTCACTGATGAAATGAAAAGAATCTGGATAGTTTACATTTGCTCTTCACCTGAAATTTATTCAGAATTTTATTTTAGCCCAAAATTCAAATCTCAGTACTTTCAAGTTTGAGATTATTGAGTAGTTAAGTTTATAAAGCATGCAAATACGCCATGCACTGGCATCTTAAAGAGCTAATTTTTAATGTGGATAATCAATTATTTTGAGAGGATGGATCTACACGTGGATTGCATCTGGGTTAAGACAGTATACCAGCAAGAAGGTCGAGCAGACCGTTGAGGACCGGTGTCCTGGAGCGCAAGCAACAAAGAGCTGGTCGTCCCAGTGGGGGCTCCTGCTTTGCCCCAAAGTGAGAAACAAGAACCCTTTCTTACGTGTGTGCTGTGGGCTGGGCTTTGCCTGCACCGCCACTGCCCACATTGCTGAGCACTAACGAGCCGTCTCCTGGCCGGCACACCACTCCTCTGGCCCCTGCTCTCAAAACTACCAACATTCTCCGCTAGCAAGAGCCAAGAGTCGGTCCTGAGACTGGCCATAGGCAGCTGTGCTACACGGGGCTTCTGGGACTCTGGGGGGGGGATTTAAAAGATGTCTCCAAAGAGTACAAAGGACGACCAGACTATACCTGTGGGCTGACCTTCCTGGATTAACACCTGTCGGCGATGCACATGTGTTTACATACATGTCTATAAACAGGTAGATTATTATTTTGCTCAGGCATTCAGAAAAGTCCTTCAGTGTCTTATGTACACCATCTGCTTTGTCCTGCCTCTCCTGTGTTACACGTTTCGCTATCTCATCCATAAACTTTTCAGAATAGTTGGTGCATGGGCTGAATCCCTTAAGAGTCTTGAAATGGGTAGGAGAAATAATGACAACCTAGTATGTTCCCTGGTTCATCAAGTATCAGTCTGCAGATCAGCATTCCTTAAACAGACATTCATGTGCACTGTGGGAATGGAAGTGGGCTTGGGGAGACGTACCCATGAATGTGTTGTGTGTCTGTGTCAGTGTGTGTGTGTGTGTGTGTGTGTGTGTTTGTAAGTGTGCACTTACACATAGTGTATCATTTCTGGGAAAATGCTCCACAGCTTTTGTCAGATCCCAAAGGGGTTTCAAAAGTTACAATTTTTGGAACCACTTTTTAAGAGCTCTCATTTCAGGGCCATGAGGTCAATACTTGTTGGTATTAAAATAAAGAGAAGAAGCGAAGCTACATGTCTTAGTCCACTAGGTCTGCTCTAACAAAATGCCACAGGCTGGGTAGTTTATAAACTGCAGAAATGTAGTTCTTATAGTTCTGGAGGCTGGGATGCCCAGGGTCAAGGTGGTTGCCATCAGGTGAGGGTTCTCTTCCTGTTCAAGGCCAGTGCCTTTTCCCTGCATCCTCACCTGGTGGAACGGGCTAAGAGTCTCTCTGGAGCCTCTTCCATAAGGCACCAGTCCCACCATGAGGGCTCCACCCTTATGACCTAAGCACTTCCAAAGGCCCATCTCCTAATACTGTCATCTTTGGGGCTTAGGGTTTTGACATACATATTTGAACACCAGCATTCCGACCACTGTGTTATGATGAAAACTCATATGTTGGAAAATATACAGATGGATTTTTGAAATCATAAATATAGCTTTATTTGTATGTATCTAGACATTTTATAAGTCACATGTAAACATTTAACCCACAAAATAGAGTGATTAAATCAATTAGTGGATCTTTGAACTTTAGAAATAGACATCAGTTACTGGATATCTTATACAGGGAATTCAATTACCAAAGAGATGACTGGACTAGTGATCTTTTAATTATTCCTACAAATTATCAATCCAAACTCTCTACTTTACAGATTGGGAAAGCTGAGGTCCAGAGAACTGGAGGGATTTATAATCAATCACCTTTTTTTTTTTTTTTTAAGTTCAAGATGATTGCAGTGTCATGAAGAATGTAAAAGATCAGTCTGGTGGAGGGAGAAAAATACATGACCTTTCATTTAAGTCCTTATAAGACATTGGGATGTGGGCTACAAATGAAAATTAACTTTCTTGTTATTCTCCAGAACTAGCCGGCTTAAGAAAACCCAAAGCTGGGAGTCAGTAAGCATGATGAAAAATAATTTATGCAAATGTTAGACTCTTGATTTGTTCAATTTTCTGGCCACAGATACAAATGCAAACATCTAATAAGTGTGCCTTCAGAATGTACGTGCCGGTGATCTCGGAGGAGAACCCGGACGGAGCTGCCCTCATGGAGCCATTAAAAGCTTTTAGTCCTGAAGCAATGGGGTGTTAGTAAGATACTGACCTTGTATTTTGGTTTCTTAATTGCTGAAAGGGAGCTTTGAAAAAGAGCTTCTTCTCTCACTCCAATCAATCATCTAGCTACTTTTGGAAAAAGAATTTTAGAGATAGAAAGGGTAGAAGTTAATCTCTCCCTGTAATTTTGCAGGTGAAAAAATCAGATGAAAAGAAGCAGAAGAGTTTAGCTTGAGTCATGGGGTTCATTGTGGCAGGAGACCCTTTGGTTCTGGCTGCTCCTTTCCGCAGATGTTGCTCGAGCTTGGTGTATGCGCTGGGTTAGGGTGCAATTGTGTGTAAGTATTATGCTTCTGTGGACATAGAAGATTTGTGCCTGCCGTTGAAATGTGACTGAGGGGATAGAATTTTTAGCTAATGCTTCCAAATCCCTTCAAGTGGTCTGAAAATCCTGATTATGTGTTGAGCAACTACAGTGATAACATTTGTGATTAGGTCTGAAGGGACCGCAGTTTCCCACACCACGAATCCACAGATCTAACAGCAAAGGACACCGCTTTCACTACGGCGCCCATTACTTTTGGGATCGTCTCTTCCTTACTTACCTTTATTTTCACCAACTCACCTTCTTTTTAAAAAAAAAGAAAGGGGTTTTTCAGTTGACTCCCGTATCCCTCTGACACACGCCCGGGGTAGGTTTTTGTTGTCATTGTTGCTGTTTTGAACATTCCCTGACTTCCCAGAACTGTGTGTGGCTTCAGGTTCACCTTGTGTATTTCCTGACCCAGCCCTGGAATACTGACTCATCTTTCACAGTCATTTTAAATGTATTTTTATGGTGTGATATTGTGTGTATGTGAGGTTAAACCACTGGCTGGATGACCCCCTTTCTCCTTCAGGCTCATTCTCCACCCCTGTGCACCTGCTCTGGGTCCAGAGAGGCTGACCTGTATGGATTGATAAAGAGACCCTTGCCCCCTGCTGACAGCTGGGCCCCGGCAGTGGGGCCCTGGAGCAGGGACACCGGGGAGTACTGAAAGGGGTCTGCAATGTGTCCGGTGGTTCTTCCTCTGCAGTGGGGGTCTCCTTGCACCGCATGCTCTGCTCAGGGTCTCAGGTCACTTAGGGAGTCCCTCCACATGGGCTCCCCTGTCTCCTGTGCCCCTGCCCTGCCTCCCCATCACCCCTCCTTTCCAAACCCCGACTTTGGCCCCTTCACTTGCCAGGGCACTGCCCTAATTCTTGTAATTTCTTTCCATCTTGCTCAGGCTTTTGTAAACAGAACTTTTATTTACAAAACATCCTAATTTGATTGTATTCTCTCTTTCCTGGTGGGACATTTTCCAGTATCTTTTTGGAGGAAGGTGAGAGAATGTTTGAGGAACAACTGAAGGAGGAAAGGAGTGAGTGAGAGTCAGAGAAGTAGCAAGAGTGACTGAACGAGAGACGAGATGAAGAAAAAGTGATCAGAACACACAACTATGCTTTATGGCAGCGTGAAGGATGATGCTTGGAAAGGGATAAATTGGGAATTCAAAAATTGCACCTTGAGGGGACTGATGGAAATGTTAGCTATTTTGATTGTGGTGGTGTTTTCATGGGTGTCTACATCTATCAGAATTCATCAAATTGTACATCTGAAAAAATGTGTAGTTTACTATACAGGTACCATACCACAATACAGGTGTTTAAATCAATCAATCAATCAATCAGTCAAATTACCTCCCCCCCAAATAGACAAGCAAGCAAACAAAAAAGATGCTTGGATCAGTGGCAGAGGACAGGTTTCTATACCTTCTAATTCCTCTCACACTGAAGGATGAATATAGGTCCATGGGGGCGTAGGCACATTTGTTTTCGAATTTAACTTCAGAGCTAAAAATTTTAATGTGTGGAGTTATTACTAACAACTCTTATGGTATCCTGATGTTGTGTTAGACACTGAGTTAGCGTAAACATTTCTTACTCACAGAAAACAACTGTGCAATGTCCATATTTATGCATTTATGAGGTTTCAGATGTTCGTTTGATTACTTTGGATGTATTCTCACTGAGGAAAGAAATCTTACCATAGACACTTCTTTAGATTTTGCGATAAATATGATGAGAGCATGTTCTTAGGTGAAAGGATCCTGAATCTCCAGGTTGTTTAGCACACTCCACTGCATTATAAAATTTTCAACAAATACTGAAATATAGACGTAGTTAACGACTTACAACAATCTAAAGGTTTATCTTTTATTGCACGCTGTGTAGGTAGGCACTTAAATTATATTACTTAATTCAACTCTTAAAGCAATCCATTCTGTTAGAATTGTGAGCTTTATAGATGAGTAAATTAGATGGAAAGACTAAGGTACTTGCCAAAAAACACACAAAGACCGCAAAGACAGAAATCACACCACTGGGACTGGAACATGAGTCTTCCTAACTATAACCTCTGTGCTTTTATAGTTACACTGTTAGGTAATGTTACCATGGACTCTTTGGGGGCAATTAATTTATAAATATACACTACACTAAAATATGAAAATTCACTCCTGGGTAAGTTTTGTTTTACACCATGCACTAAATTTCTGGTTAGTATTGAAAATACTTTTATTTTAAGTCCTGTGTTTGAAACAAATGTCTTTTTTTTTCTCTGTTCTTGAAAACTCTTAAAATAGTCTATCACCGATGCTCACATATTATCCAACACAACGGGCTCAAACATGCTTTCATGGTTTTGATTTCTATTTGGTGTCAAGGTATTTAACTGCGGTTTTATTTCAGAGAAACAAATAATCAAAATTATATTTGTGGGAACAAGAAATAAAAACGACATCTTTTTCTCCTTCTGAAGTTTGAAACTGTGGTCGTTTACTTAACCTGATCCAACTTCTGCTTGGTGTAAAAGAGACCGGAGACATATTGTTTTAATCCCAGGAATGAAGCTGATTTGCATACATTTGGTGTGAGTTCACACAAGGCTGTTAACATCAGCGTTAGCAGAGACTGGATCTTGGACAATTCCTCTGACTGTAATTTAAATGATGATTTATTCACCCAGCCGTTATGCGGTTCTTTCTTTCTTCCATTCATTCCATAAATAATTTTTGAATACGATACTTCAACACATGTTTTCATATGTTGGGTGTCCTACCAGGCACTACAGGGACACAGATGGCCACATTCTGCATAAACTCAACCTCTTCATAGTCATTACAGGTTGTTATTGTGTCTAAATACATTTTTCAATTATGTTAAAAATTGGAAATCTTTGGGGCAGGACAGCGTGGGCAGCTCTCAGGCTGAGAAGGTACTCAGAGCTCTGAGACCTTCCAGGGCGATGCCTTCCCTACAGGTTCCTGGAGGCTGGAAGTCGGGGAGACGGTGACTTCCTCAAAGTCATGGAGCAGAACCTTGTCCCCTGACTCCTGGGTCTGTTCTTAAACAGGATGGCAGCATGCATGGGGCTACTGAGGGTGTCATTCGTTCATTCACTCATTTATTCATCTGTTGGCTCACTCATTAACAAATATTTCTTGAGCATCTTCTCCAAGCAGGTGAGGCAATGGGTTAGAGGCTAGGTGTTCATTGTGAACAGAACAGAAGAGGGAACTTCTGTCCAGCTAAGGGGAGATACTTCACTCACTCTGTAGGAAGATATTAAGTAACCCACTTAAATATAATTCATCAAATGAGTAGATTGACCTACGAGTCCAGGAGAAATTCTAGGAAGGTGAAAATTAGAGACTGGAATAGGGAATCATGCGAAAATAAGGAGGGTTTTCTAATACTGTTTTGGGAAGTGGGAGGCTGGGTTGGAAGTCCCTGCGGATGTGAAGCTGAGTTATAAACTGAAGCCGTGGGAATGATGCCAAGTGGACAGGGAGGTGGCGATGGGTGAGTGTGATTCCTGCGCCAGCAACAGCATATTCCAAGGCCCGGAGCCCAATGTCCTGACGGAACTGGGAGAAGGGATTTTCCAATGGGAATTCATACATTTATGAAGAAATAAAAATAGTGATTGTATTTATACAATGCTTAGGCAATGCCACCGTATTATAAATGCTTTCCATATGTTAATGTATTAATCCTCACACCAATATCATGAGACAGAGGAGTATTGTAGAGGAAGACCTTGAAAATTGCCAAGGTTAGAAATCTCACCCAAACCCTGTCTGAGGAATTCATGGGATGGAATTCCACAGAAGGTGTGTGGGTCAGTGTCCCTGCTCTGAGCCACAGCCCTACTTCTTACGGAACGTGAAGCAGATAATGTTTTCTACCTTCCGGGTCTTCAGAGTTCAATTTCTACAGTTGGGAAAAATTACTCAAAGCCCCCAACAATCTGAATTTAATTTATGCCTTGCCATCCTGCACGTTCTCAATGAATGAACGCGTGTGTATTTCCTTCCATTTGTGGGTTGATGAAGGTCGGAGTCACACTTTACAGGTGGTTTGGTTTTTTTTTTTTAAATGTCTAACTTGCCATATAGAAAGGTACCGACTTGGGACAAAAACACTTCTCTCCTACTTGTAACAATCCTGCACCAAACATAGCAAACAAACAAACAAACAAACAAAAAACCGACACAGCCCAGCTCAGACAAACAACACTTTATACTTGTAATCTCCTGCTATTTGTGTACCTTTTGCCCAGTTTCTGGTCTGGTCTTCTTCTCGTAAGTTTTCCTCTGTATCATTTTTTGGCTGCTTCATTTCTGTTTAATATTGGCTTATTTTTTGTCAAAATCACCAGTGCGGAAACCCACAAGCCAAACAAAGGCGAACTGATAACCCGGAGTGGCTCAAATGTCCTTGGAGACACTCAGGTTTTTTTTTTTTTTTTTTTGGTTGTTTGTTTGTCACCATTTGTCATCCTCTGCTCAGAGAGATCAACAGTTTTTAGCGCACAGATCGATATTCTCTTAACCCAGACCTAATCCGAGCAGAGTCTCCCTGCGTTTCACCTTGGTCTACTCCTCTCACCTGGAGTTGCCTTTTTTTTTTTCCCCCAGCAATAATTTTGTCTGAGTAAGACAGCAATTTTTCATCCTTTGGTCAAAACTGGTGACAAAAGAGGGAATAATGGTTGCTGACATATGAAATGATAGATTTGACACGTGGCGTGCTGAGCTGGGAGAGTCCACGCGCCAACTTAGCAAGACTGATAAGCAAGCTGATGGCTCTCCTGACACGGCGAAGGCTCCCTGCCCCACCCCCTCCTCGGGTACCAAAAACCACTGCCTGGATCTTTCTTTTTTCTTTCCTTTCCTTTTTTTTTTTTTTTTTTTTCTTTTTCTTGGAGACGTTGATTCTGGACAGGAAGCAAGGAAGCAAGCAAGCAAGTACATGCTTTGCTGTCCCGCCCCATCCACATTCCCCCATCCCGCAGAAATGATCAGTCTCTGCCCCTTTCCCTGGCCCAGGGAGGGCCAGACAGCTCTCTGCTGGAGGAAGTATTAGCACATATAGCCAGTGAGAGGGAAACAGATGGGACGAAGAAATTGAACCAGCAGATTTCTGGCCGCTGTTCAGGGAGCGGAGGTTTTGAATACGGAAACAGAACCGCTCTTTAATTTTTGTGAGCACCCAGAGTAGGGGAACACCTCTCCCCAGCCTCCCGGTCTCCCCGTTAAGGACCTCCGCCGCGGGGCACAAAAGGGTCCCTCTCTTCATCCTTCTGGCAAACGCAAGTTCCGGCTCACAGCAGCTGGTGCCAGGAGGGAGAGCAGAGACGTGTGCGGGGCCCTTGAGCTGGTTCCCTGGGACAGACACACTGACCTAGATGCCACGGGGCAGGGCTCCAGCCTGGGGATCCCGTTACATCTTTACACACAAAAGCTTCTTTCAGAATCTCTACTAACCAAACAGGAACCATTTTTATTCCTGCATGGGCTCCCCCAGAGCGTGTGTGCACAGTGAAAACCCTGCCCGTGTGCCCTTTGCCTGCATTCCAGCTTATTTGTCTTCTGTGACTTGCAAAGCTGCAGCCACCCTCGTGCGCGGTCACCAGCAGCCGGTGAGCAACAGCACATGCAATTTACCCTGTAAAATAAGCCAGCTCCAGACCCCTCCTCTCCTGTCCCTGGCCCACTGGGGTCTTTGCTTGGGGAACCCTGGCCTTTTTTCACTGTTACAAATTTGCCAGGAACATTGAAATACCAGTCCTCTACCCTAAATGAGAAAATACATAACTATTGTAAGGTGATGATATTTACAAAGCCCCCAAATGGCTACGTTTAGCTTTCATTTCAAAGACAGTTTTAGAAAGAATTTTTCAACCTATCTCAAAAAAAAAAAAAAAAAGAGGATTTTGTTCTTTAAAACTGTGCCCCCAAGTACGTACATGCTAAATGCATAAGGAAAAGATTATAGATATATGATCACATGCCTGGTTTAATCCTCAGAGCCAGTTTTCTTTCTTTTTTTTCTTTCCTTTTTTTTTGGGGGGAGGGTGTCTGTGTGTGTATGTGTGTGTGTTGACTAAAAACATTTTTCTTGTAATACATTATTCGGCACATCTATGGTATTTTTCACAGTTTCTACATGTTTGACATTTTAGCCAAACCTGTTAGGAGGGGGAGTCGAACTGGAGAACTGCAATATTTAGCTTTCAATAACCACTGCCAATATAATGGCTGAACAAGAGTAAAGTTTCAGGGTGGGGATGATTTTAAATGTGATTTTGAGAACACACAGATTTGCTACAAATAGTTTATGAGCCCTAACAAAGCAGCTTTTAAAAAATGTATATAAACATTTTGAGATGTGTATGCTGTGAAGGGAGGAGTTTGATGGGGGGGAAATCTGGCAGAAATCAAAAGGTTTGCATAATGAGAAATATTCTGAAGAAAGCAGGTCTAGAATGAGCTGCGATTTTAAAAATTCTTTCCCTATTTATTATTCTTTTCCCTACAAACTGGATTTCTTACAAAATCTTGAATTCCCCGAAATTTTCGTTCATGTGTGTGTTTGAAGTGAGTCTTAAGGTCACGAGTAGGGGTGGGAGTCCCCAGCCTGGCGGCCCCTTAGGTGACAAGTGTGAGTAGTCTTCTGGCATTTTCTTTTTAATAGCAATTTCAAGTACAGGAATGCTGAAATGTAGAATCATTTTTGAACATGCACCCTGAGGCCACAGGACAATGAAGAACACTTCGAGGGAGTCGATAAAATAAAAATAAAACCAGCAGCGGTGTTCTTTGGAAGCAGTGCCGTTGCTCCCAGCGGCCTCGCCTTTCCCCTTGACCTGTTTCCCCTTCTGCCGGCAACTCCCCTGGAGGCTGGGGGACTGAGTACTCAGCCTGGGGCCCGGAGCTGCCTCTGCCTCCCTCGGAGTCTTTTCTGCAGAGAAAGGTCCCTCGGTGTCACTGCTTTTGCAGACAATTCTTGCCAAGGGAGTGTTTACATGATCATTTGGTCCCCAAAGCATCCTTTGACAGGCGTGATTCAGTCAAATATTCTGCTTGCTTCCCACGGTCCTACTTGCTGGAGAACACAAAGAGTTAAGATGATGTGAATTGTCATAAAATTAATCAGACTCGTATGAGCAGGAGTAAATGCCATGCCTGCACCCTTTCCTCCCACACGTCACAGTCCCAAGTTTTTGCTGTGGGCAAATAATGAAGTCAGGATATGCGGTGCCAGAGATGGGGCACCTTTTTTTGTCATGCTGCGTAAGAAATGAATTGTCTCTGCTGCTAAGAGGGTCACGAGATCCATGAGTTAAGAAAATGGCTTAAAGAAACGACACGCCAGAGGAAACAAAAACTTTTTTTTTAGTGCTTTCTAGATGGATGGCCTTTTTGGGAAACGAAATCAGCAGAGATACCCCTATGTGATCAAGTTTGGTTACTTTTAATGGCTGTGGACCAAGAAGCTTTCAAGTTCACACAGCTTACTTGCGGAGATCAATAAAACGAACACAGCCTCCTCCCAGGAAAACCTGAGCCCCACCAGAGGGACAGACTGCAGCCCGCCTGTCCTGCACCGGGGACAGCGAGGTAGGGTGGGTACAAGTTCAGCACGGGCATCACACTGCCTGAGGGTGAAGCTCTCAGTTCTGCCTCATCCAGCACCTTTTATTATAAAATGAGGACGAAGATAGCACTTATCTCAGAGAATTCCCACAAAGGTGAAGGTTATGAAATCACATAAAGTGCCTGGAATATGCTGCCTCATAACTTCAGCTCTTAGTATAGGTTTTCAAATTATTTAATTTACTCAATGAATATTTATTCCCTGCTTGCTAGGTTGAGTATTTGGGAGACTCAGGAAGAACTGACTTGGGTCAGACGGATTGAGATGGGTCATACTCTCAGGGCGGGGCCCCGTGAACTCACTCGAAGTAGCAGAGAACAGAGAGGGCAGGAGCTCATAACTCTGCAAAAGAGGCAAAATGATGCCCGCTGATACACTCCTGCAGCGGCGGGTGAGAAATGACCCGGGGAATATTGAGAGACTCCCTGCGGAAGAATGTAACCAGACCCCTCTCTTACACACACAAAAATTAACTTGAAATGGATGGAAGATGTAAATGAAAGATTTGAAACTCTAAAACTACTAGATTCAGAGAAAAGTTCCTTGGTTAAGGCTTTTTGGATGTGACACGAAACAAAAGGAGACAAAAGGCAACAAAAAGAGACAACATCAAACTAAAAAGCTTCTGCGTGGCAGAGGACACCATCAGCACAATGAAAAGGCAACTGAGCAGAATGAGAGAAGGTGTTTGCAAAGCCTATATGTGGCAGGGAGTTAAAATATGAGTAAGTAATTTTAAAACTGTGAAAAATAATTTTTGAACTTTATAGAAGGTTCAATTCAATCCTAATTTTGAGACCGTCTCCTATGGCTGAGCCATGGTTCAGGTCCCACTGGGGAATTCCAGGTCCTCCACGAGATTCAGTCAACATTCAGAAATAATGCTAACACTAGGCAGTTGTGACAATTTCTACAACAATGATATAAGCAAATTCCCATGGGAGTTTATAAGCAGGAAGGAAGGATTAACTTCAATAAACTATCGTTAGGAAGTTAGATAAGTGGGGGTGCTGGGCAGACAGGAGGAGGAGGAGGATGGTCCCAAAGATGGTGCTGTGCCCGCATCCAGCATAAAGGGGCTTTACCTCTTCTAAATGAGTGCCAGCAAAGATCTGGTTAAAACCTGACACCCGTGACAGTGCAGAAGCAGAAAGGACCTAACTGGAGACGACCCAGTGCTCATTGTGTTATAATTAACATTGCAGTTTCGCTCCCTGCCCTCAGCAGGTTGTTCTGTGTGCATCATGGGTAAGGACATGAGCAAAGGGACCAAACATGACCAAGCTTCCTGGGGACAAGAGCCGTCAATCAATCAAGAGACCTTCTCTAAGCGAGGGAATAAGAGAAAGGGGAGACAAAACCCACCTATTCCTCCCTTGGATCAGCCCGCCCCCCATTCTTGGGGGTGTACTTTTACTTTTTTTAAATAAACCTTTTAAAATCTTTCGCTACACAACGCACCATCTCCCGACTGTAAACTTATCTTTCAGGTTTGAGGGTGTGACAAGAGCCGGGGTCTCTACCTTTTGGGGTAACACCATTACTTAACAGTAAATAAGCAATAGTCAGCCTTGTTCAATTCACTATACTTCGGCCAGGCAAGTAAACCCTTTAAAACCCTTTTCTCCAGGGATTTTTAGGAGGTTGGCCAAGTGAGCAAATACACGTGAAAGTTCTGTGAAAAATACATCGAGAGCTCCCCAAACTGAGTTGTGCAAGTCATCATCCTGGCAGTCACCGCTTTAAACACCGTGTGTCCTGGTCCTGGAGTAGAAAGATCCCTCACATTTAAGGTGTGCAGATCACCGGGGCATCTTGTTAAAATCAGCTTCCGAGTCAGTAGGTCTGGAACGTGGCCTGAAGGCATGCATTTCCAGCAAGCATTCAGGTGAGGGAGATGTCACTGGTCCAGGAATCCAGCTTCCTGGAGCGAGGCTGGGGGCTGTCTTCTCAGGGAAGGCCCACATTTTGTTCAGGTTTTGCCAACAGCCTTGGCTCTCTTCATCAGTTTTGACCACCGGGACAAATTTTTCCCAATAAACCACTGTATCCCTGAGTAACCCAATCTCCCGTGTTGTTTGGTCCAGCAACCAAGCACTCTGGCTCACTGATTCTTGGAATGAAATGGATTTTTAATTTGCCTCTCAGCTCCCGGCGTTAACTCGTCAGGGTCTCGGACACCTAGCATCTCAGGCAACAATCTCCTTTAGACTGAATCTCACCTGCAGCTCTGTATCCTCCGTTCATTTACTGCATCCGACCCCTAACAATGCTCTCGATGTTTAGGGCTGTGGCTACAACTGCAGGGTTCCTGTTCACTCTGGACTTTGCATGAATTCTATGTGAGTTTTGCTCTGAAAGCCCCATTTCAGTGGGCGTGGTGGGCTTCGTAGATGTACGATGCTTCAGCACTGATACGGGATTTTACAACTTACAAGGCACTTCCACGAAGAATAATTTAGTTAAGCCCTGATACACCCTTCTGAGGTAGGAAGTTCAGCCATTATCCTCACTTTTCAGCTAAAAACACTTTGGGAATTTAGGTCACCTTTGAGGAGTTAAGTCAGACAGATGGGGATGAGGAAATAATAAAATACAACCAAGTCTATTGCTTTTGTTCCCCTGTTTTTAATCTTTTTCAGGCCTGTGCTTTCCACTTTCCCTGGCTAAAGCAAAAAACGGACCCTAACAAGAACCATAACTTATTTAAATTAAAACCACTTGCTCTGTTCCAACTTTGTTTCATCCCATCAAAATTAGTCACCTGACAATATTTGATGTTTCCAGTAACTAAAAGGTGGTTTTCCAGTTCAGGGTGACAACTTGACTTTGTACACATATCTCCCTACTTTCCTAAAATAACCCCAAACTGGGCAAAGGGATTTAACAACCGAATTGGCGTCTGGAGAAGAGTCCCACCCACGTTTCTGTATGATGTACAGCACAGGGGAGAGCAGACTGGAGGACAGACTGACTCCTTTGACTGTTACATGCAGGATAAACTAATGCTGGTCCAAGGAGTGAGACCCCTGGTGAAGCAAAAGCAAAACACTGGACAGCAGGGCAGGGCAGGGGGTGGTGTCTGAATCCCCCAGGTAACCGTGCAGGCACTGAGCACCAGGGCTTTTCAGGCTGGCCTCAGAATTCACTCCTGGGAGGCATGTGGTATGGATGCGCTGATGTGGTGACAAGCTCACAAGCCAGCGGGAAAGCTGCTGACCCCAGGATGCTACTCCACCCCGAACAAAGAAATGATTTGGTCTAAAGTTGAAGCGCACATCCAGAGCCTCCTCCTTCCTCACTCCTGACAGGCCACGAGTCCCTCCTGGAACAGCAAGTTAAATTTTCCTTTGTCTTTTGACTTCTATCTGGAGAGTTTTGAGCGGGCGTCCACCCAGCCTGAGGACCATTCCAAGTGGCTCAACAGACAAATGCTTGTCAAGTAGACGTCCTCTCCCAAAAGGCATGAAACTGAAAAAAAAAAAAACAAAAAACTATCATTGGACATGAAATGCTTTCAACTGTTCAAATCACGAGGGGAAAAATAGATCGAGAAAATATGCATTCAGTAAGTGACAGACAAGACTAAATTCTCAAATACACAAATGATCATAAATTATTTACAAAAATAAAACTTCCAATGAGCGGGGAGTCAAAAGAACAGATTACATATCAGGAAATTGCAAATAAAGAGGAAACAGCTATGGTGTTATTAATATCAGATAAATTAGGAGTTTGGGATTTGCAGGTACAAAATACTATATATAAAGCAAATAAACAAGAATGATTTACTGTATAGCACAGGGAACTATATTCAATATTTTGTAACAATCTATAAGGGAAATGAATATGAAAAATAATATATATGTATAACTGAATCGCTACGCTGTACACCAGATATTAACACAACATTGTAAACCAACTATACTTCAATAAAAAAGCATATATATATATATATATGTGTATATAAAACTGAATCACTATGCTGTATACTAGAAACTAACACAACCTTGTAAGTCAGCAATACTTAAAAAAAGAACAGTGCCAAGAAACACGTATCAGAACAATTGTGAATAATTTACCCACCAAAAAACACCACAAAAGGCTATTTAAGTTTTTAAAATTTAAATCAAAGAAAGATTCTGATGCCCCCTTTTCTGTAGCAGATTATATAGATGAGAATAAATGTGGATTTAACAGACTTGCACTAAACTTTGCTCCTTACAAATAAAAAATACGCATTGCCTTCAGAAGCATTTGAGACAATGATTTTCAACTTATTAAACACTCATGGAGCCTATTCAATGAGCCAAGAGAGTTTACATATTTATTTATTCCTCAGAATAATCCTGTGATACAGCTGTTGCTCCAGATTTATTGACAAGGACACAAAATCTCACAGAGGAAGAAATGATCAGGTTCCATAGTCTGAAAGTGACAGATTCAGTCAGACTTGAATTTTTTTAACCGTTTTCAGGGACCAATTTTAGACCTAACAAAAAATTTGCAAAAATAGTGTAGGTAGTTCCCTATACCTGTCACCAAGCTTCCCTAAAGTTGACATCTTAACATACAATTAATATCGGTGTAATACTGTGACCAAAAGACCTTATTCACATTTCACTCACTTTTCCACTATTGTTCTTTCTGTATTCCAGGATCCAGGGATCCCACATTGCATTCCTCCTTGGTGTCCAGTCCGTCTCACTCCCTCCTTCTCCCCTTGTTTTTCAAGATCTTGATACTTTTGGAGAGTACTTGGTCATAGAAGGTTCCTCAATTTCAGCCAGACTAATGCTTGCTCAGATTGAACTGAAGTTACACAGTTTTGGCAGAAACATGGCAAGACAGTGTGGGGTCCTTCTCAGGATTCACAAAGAAAAGTCCAATGATCTCCAACACTGACTTCCACTGCTTGCTTAAGCTGTTGTCTGCTGAGTTTCTCCAACTATAAAGTTCTATTTCTCCTCAGCTTTGGGACGATGTTTAAAAATGTATCATTTGCCAGGCAACAAACTGAATTAAAATAATCTATGGTTTTATTTTATTAGAATAGAAATTACACCTGTCATTATATTTGATACCAAAAAATCCAACAGTATAATTGCCATTCCACATTGAAATTTATAGAACTAGTATTCTAAATATTTTAGGGAAAATAAATAATCAATCTGTAAGGATATGTCTCCAAATTAGTTATGGAAATGACTAAACTTAGGGGAACTCTCATATTTTTAAATTTCCTTAGATTGATTTAACAAAGACTTTTTTTGCTTACCGTATTCTGAATACTACATTAATGGTGAGCAAAACCGAACTGATCATGAACCCTGTGGTAGTGGTTACAAAGAGAATACATTTTTCATCTTAAGAAGCTTTAGAGGAAACATAAAATAAGTCTAAAAAAAAAATAGGAGGAAAACAAATGAATGAACCAATAATTAACAGGCAGATTGTTAAGTCAAGTTCTGTCCTCTTGGAAGTCAGGCAAAGCATGTCAAGGCTACTTAGAAACCTACACTGAAAAAAGAATGGAGACACCGAGCTGGTCTGGTTGTGTTAAGAACACATTCCCATTGGTGGGTGGGTGACAGGGTCGCTGGGTCAAGACTTTTAATGGAAATTTATTTTTTTGTGTTACATCAGTCATTCTAAAATGCTTGTATATTTGGTCCGTCTCTAAGAAATCTAAGGTTTTACTCTAGAGCTATCCACTCCTAATTTTAGGCACAATAATACTCATCACAGCATAATTGATAATCGTGGGAAAAATAGATATGCTCTGAATGTCAGATAGGGAGCTGGTGACGTAAGTAGGTTCATGACACAGAACATCGTGTGTACATTAAACATAATGCTGCAGGCAACTATTATTAGTGATATAGAAGGGAGCTCGCAAAGTATTTCAGGTTACCAGATACTATATTTAGTGTGATTTTTGTCATAGTCCTATACAGTATTAATTTATAGATCTAGAAATAGAAACATAAGTTTTTAATAGTGGTTACCAGTGTGAAAGAGGCTTGGATAATTTTTACTCTCAGCAACTTCCATCCAATTCAAAGAGAATTGAGTTGCCAAGGGAAATATGTGTGTGTGTGTATATATATAATATAAAATATTATATATAAAGTAATATATATAATATAAAATACTACAATTATATAATAATAGTACATAAATTTATATATTAATATATAAAATATATACATATAAATATAAATTTATGTAAAATATATAAATATAAATTTATGTACTATTATTATATATATTTAAAATCTGGTTTTAAAGACACTTAAGCTATAGCTAACTGGCTTTGCTTCACATTTGGGAGATCATGTTAACTTGCCCTCTCACTTTCCAACTGGCCAGTTAGTCTCTCTGTGGATTCCTTTTTTCCCTCTGAGAGGACTAGAGAGTGTCTTTAAAACTCCATTTATGAGCAGTTATATAGGTTTTGAAACACGGGACTCCTTGTTTCTCATTTATTGTGCGTTTGTTCTCCATTTTTCCTTTATTTGGCTTTGACTTTTCCCTCAATGATAATCTGAAAAAAGGGGCCCTTTGAAGATGGGTGATGTCCACATTCTTGGAAGCAAACAAGCAAACACTCAAAGTCTCAGAGCTTAGCGACTCCCCCTTCCGCTTGCAGCAAGTTTGGGATCTCAGCGGTTTACACAAGTCCCTGCCCAGTGGTTCTTGATTCATATTTTACATTATATTTTGTTTTTTTCCATTTATACTCCCCCTTATTTACATCTGAGTCACTTAATTATTATGAGCGTCTCTTTCCCTTGGCAGCGCCAGCGTCTTTGGCTCTGGTTACACCTGCGCCCCTTCCACAGTCACAGAGCCGCTCTCCACGAGCCGGTGGAGGCAGAGAAATGGCACAATTCCCATTTCCAAGGTTTTCCATTTTTGTTTTTCCTTCAAAACATGAATAATGGATTCTTAGCACTTTCCCGTTGTCATACCTCTGTGCCACCAGGCGCAGAAATCTCCTCCACCGGGCTGACTAATTACCACCGGGGCGCGGCCAGGCGGGGTGCTGGCTGGGGGCATCTCCTGGGGAATCCAGAAAACTGAAAATTTTATAGTCTGGTAGAGAGGAAATACAGCTATCCAGTCAAACTTCATTACTAAATGACATCTGAGAAAAGGCGGCGGTATCCTTATATTAAATCAGCCCAGGATGACATGAACTGGAGGGGTGAACAGATATTTAAATGCTCCTCAAACGCCAAACCATCCTGGCCTGATCTCACAGGCAGAAATATGTACTCCAGGCAGCTTTCCTGGTTAGATGGGTAATTCAGGCCATCCACAGGTTTGTTTAAACTGTTTTTCACTAGCTAAATAGGTAATTACGACAGGAAATGTCAGCATTAAAAGGCATTTTTTTTATTACACTCTTTGAAAATAAATGTTATTCTAAGTCATGTTGGAATATCTGACAATCACACATGATGTATGTGTGTGTGTGTGTGTGTGTGTGCGTGTGCGTGTGTGTGTGTATGTGTGTGTGTCTGTGTGTGTTGGGCGCAAGTCCTGATTCATCCAGAATCCCCATGCCAGAAAACTGAACTTAAATTCACTTTCATTAGAAGGCAGTCAAGATTTCAAAGAGTTTAAATTTCCTGAGCCTTGAGCTCCGGTTACATTCTGAAAACTACCTACAAAACCTGAAATCAGATATTTCCAAATTCCTGAACAAGACGTTTGCTTCTTGTGTCTTTCTTCAGGGCTGCCGAGCGCCTGCTTGGTGCCTTGCGTGTCTGTGCCAGCGACCTGCTGCTGGCTGGGTGTCCCACTGCCACCCCAGAGCAGGTCAAGCCGGAGATAAAGCCTGCATTTGAAGAGCACACACTCTGACTATTCCTGTTCACTACTTGCATTTCTATTTCCCTTTGACCTCAGTTCCCTCTTTTGTGAAATAACAAAAGTTGAGCCCCACTGTGCCGTTACCTCTCTGCTGGCGTCCTCGAGAGGTGGTTTTCCATGTGCTTGCAGTTCTAACACTAGGGGACCCCGGTCTCTCCATAAGTAGTGTGTAGCCTTGTGGTTAAAAGCATGGACTTCAGATTCTGGGAGAGGCGGGTACAGACTCAGCTCCAGTCTACAGGCTTTTGTTACAGAAGCTGAGCTGACTGAGGCCCAGGACATACACTCTCCCTTTCTGCTCAGTCCTCACCTCCTGCTTATATGGAAGAAGCACGTGGAGGGAGATTCCTGCGGCAGAAGAATTCGATCTCACCCTCCAGAGGTAAGGGGAAGGGACAGGTGTTCTCCCATAAGTCTGCAAGTCACGTGCCACATCTTGCTGAGCAGGTAGGGAACGCTATCTTTGTGTTAATTTTTCAAAGACACTTAGAAGGGCTCGTGCACAGATCTTCCTTCCCGGTGTTGAGGGCCTTGCTCAGCTTTGGGGGATAACTCAGGGCAAGGGGAATATTGCCTGTGTATCACTACAAAAGATGTAATGATAATGAAGTCATTTGCTTTCCCCTAAACCTGTATTTGTGAAAACTCAGAAAATGAGTAAATGTCACTGTCTTGCTGAGCAAATCACCCTTACATGCTGGGTGGGCGCATTCAAATGGCAACAAGATCAGGCAGACACTTTAAAGTACTTTCGGGAACGTGTTTCCCACAAAGCTTGAGAACGCATCACTTACTCATTCAAAGGAGCCCTCTCCTGCCCCCCCCCGCCCCGGGTAGAGGTGACATTGCTACCTAACCTCTGTGTTTTCCAGCCCACTGTTGGTTCTTAGTGAATGTTCCACTGACATTTATGAAGAACCCACTGTGTGCAGACATCGTGTGGGGCTGTGGATGCACGGAAACACTACAGTGTGGTCTCTAGCCTTAAGGATCTCCGAGCCCGGAGGGGCCAACAAGTATGTACGTACTCAGGAGAATTATAACTCAGCAAAGGGGGCCACGCTCCACTGACTGCGAGGACGGGAGACGGAGCGACCGTGATTTTAGCTTGAAAAGTGAAATGGAAACTGCTTAAGAGGAATGGAACTTTCTACGAGGACTTTTCATTAATTCAGACTCACTCTTGGAAAATAATAAAGTCAGCCAAGTTTGCCTGTGGTTTCTTCTTCTTTTCCTTATGTGGCCCCCTCCCCATGCTACCATTTCCCACTGAAGACTGATTCAGGGCCCCAGATATGGGTCACATACTGATCTGGGACCCTGGCACTTTTTCCCCAGGAGAGTTGTGCAGAGGCTGCCTTCCCTGGCCTGTTACCCGTACTCACCATCATCATCCCTGCGTAGTTCACTTAGAAAAGCTCCCTGTCCAAGTTCTCATTTCCTCGGGGTGAGGTTTACTGGATCTCAGGAAGAGTCTGCTTAAGTGGGCTTGCCTACGCACGTTCACGAGCTAATGAGAGACGGAGAAACAGAAGGTCTCCTTCTCTTGTTACTGAGTCCAAACTTGTTCTGCCCACACGCGACAGGCCAATAAATCGGGATGCCAGGTGTTGGGGCAAGGAATAACGACTTTATTCAGAAAGCTGGCAGACCGAGAAGATGGGGGACTAATGTTCTAGAGAACCATCCTACCCAAGTCACAATTCAGGCTCCTTTTGTGCTAAAGTGGGGAGGGGGTGTGGCTGGCTGTTGCAAACTTCTTGGTGTCGGAATCCTTTGTTCTTGCAGCTGTCCAAGTGGGTCAGGTCATGGTGTCCCTGCGAATCTCCAACAAGACAAATGCTATTCTCTGTTCTGCAACTTTCTATTTTTATACGAACGGAAGAGTGTGCCACCCTTAAAGGTCGGAGCCTTGAGAATGGGCTCTCCTGTAGATTTCAGGTTTGAGGCAACATTTTTTTACAAAAGGTGCAGAACCAGCGTGACTGAGCCCAGGAAACAGAGCTCAGGGTTAGAGCTAAAGGAACAGATCTCTTATGGAGTCAGATTTGTTCTTCCCTGTTACATCTCCCAACCTCCTAGAGGAAATATGCTTGCCTGGTATCAGGATAATATTAAAAATATCTAACAACCATTAAGCCAAGGCCACTGAACGTCAAGGATAGATCCCAGCCATGGGGCTCAGGCAGCGTCCTGAAGGAGGGTCTGTTGGGTTCTGGGAGCTGCTGCCTGGGGTCAACGCAGGTGTGGCGGGGGCCCTGGGGCTTGGGGGAGGGGCTCTTTCAAATGTGTACCATTAACTACGGGGATGTGTACTAGCTGAGTATCAACCATTTCTTGATGGTAAATTAATCAGTCAGCATCTTTACCCAATAAGAGAACAGAGAACTCACTCCTGGCTCCAGTGATGGGGATTTTAGGGGAGTTAGACAGGAAAGGTGATGTCATACAAGGCTGGTGAAGGCGGCACCCCAGGGCCTGCTCTCTGCTTCTCCCCTACTTTTTCTTCTCTCTTCCTCTCCCTCAGACTCAGGCAATGACCTGCAGGCAGTTGCTGTCACCCACATCCATCCCTGCAGCAGTCGCCTGGTTTTTACGTTTTAAGCCAGTGCTATTCCTCGGTTGTGAAAACATTGTTCAAGTTACAGAGACGCCTGTATTTGCTTTTTGGTACTTTGTCCAGGCTTTATTTACTTTGATTTAAAAACCCTAAGTTTATTTTACCTTTTATTCTACCTCAGTTGGGAACGCCAAAGGTAAAATTAAGTATTTCTTTTGGAAAGATGCTTCTTTATGAACTTCTGCAGATTTCTAATTTACAATCTCCCTGCCAAGAGATGGCCCTTTAATGAACGGAATCTTCAGTATCGGGGTGCAATACCAAAAGGTGAGCATTTATTAAAGGAAACTTAAAACGTTAGCCTCCGTCACTAATACCAAAAACGTAGAGATGGACCTCAATTTGCAAATGAGTTTATATTGAACTGTTTGGGGTTTGAATGCAAACCAAGCAAATGTCTCTTTAATACCATTTAAGAACGTTTAGGAAAGGCAAGTCAGGTATGAAGCACCACCAGGCTTCTCCAGCGGCTAATCTGAAATAGATGGTAACGTAATACAAAGCAGCTTTAGCAACTAATAAAACTTTTTCTGACTTGGAGATTACTAGAGAGTTCCTGAACGCATTTGTTTGTTTTTGACAGCACTGGATTTTGTGTTCTCTACGCTTGTTTATAAATAAGCAGAAAATTAGCTCCAGAAGGCAGGTTTGATAAGGAACATTTTCCAACCAGTGAGCGCTGGCTCCGTATCCATTTTGGGGATGCGGTTGTTTTGGTTTGTTTCATTCCTCATTTTCCTGGACCATCACTACGGTTACTTAGCGTGAACGAGCCAGGCTGCTGTGGAAGGAATTTCTGTAAGTTCCTAACGTACACCTATCTGTATTTGGGACATTGGTGCAAACAGGTGGGGAGTGATACCTTACCATTCCTGTGATGTGTGCTTTCCTTTCAAACAAAGTTCTAATAGGTCTTACAGGCTCAGGGTTAAAAAAAAAAAAAAAGATAAAAAATCGCTTTCTCTTTTGATTTGAAAAAAACTACGATTTTTTTCCTATTGTCTTCGTGTAGACTTTTAATCTCTAATGTTATCTTGCCTCCAGCAAATCATGTCTATAGGATGTTTTCCAAACTGAACTGTTCTAGGGGGATTTTAGAATGTCTTTATCCCAATAGCAGATAAAAATTGTGTTACTTGAGAAAATTCAGACAGACATAAAAGCAATAAAAATTCTCAACACATTTTAAGTAAAAAAGCCCTCTGGAAAAGGAACAAAAAGCGGAAATTAAAGAAAAATTGCTCAACTAAATACTTCCTAACTAAAAATATGTACACTGGGGGAAAGGCAGACTGTTCACACGTCCAAATGAACAGACACCGTTAGCAAACCTGGTCCGCATGTCTGTACTCCGGAAGCGCTCCATACCTTTCCAATTGGAACAATGCAATGATTCCTTTAATCAAATAAAAATCAGAACCACAATTTCCATTATTTTACGATAAGGAAAAATCACAAAAACCTGTAAATCCCCGTCTTCCTCTTTCCAGATGTGCCAATTGAATTTGTAATTGCGAAGCACTGCCTGGGTTTAATGAAAGTACAACATATGGGTCCGTTCATTTCACTGCCGTTGCATGTAAGGTCCCCAAGAGCAGGCATCGATCTTGTTAACGACAAACGACATTCTGGAGATTAAACATTTTTAGGGATAATAATTTCTATCACTCTGCTGAGCTACACTCTCTCTGAGCCTACAGTCTATAATTTGGACATCATTTCTGATAGCTGGCGACCACTGTCGTTGGCCTGGCCTATGTAATTAAATATTTTAAAAGTCATTCATCCAACTATATGTTTAAGTCAAACCAAACAGTATGAACTTCCTCCAAGGCAATGATATTAGAATAATTTGCCACTCCAGGCCACTCTGAGTCACACTGATGAGTTTTACCAAAATGCAGAGTTTTATAATGATTCTGCCACCAAAAACATAGGCAGGGATTTAGAGCAAATTAAAGTGTAATTTGATTGTTTCTCTTAATGAGATCACAGCCTCATTAAGTTAAAATCAAGTGTTGGCACAGGCCCTGGGAGGATTTGTACCATGTGTTGTTGAGCCGCTCACCTTTCCTGGGATGGAGAACAAGGCTTTACCCACAAGGTAGGGTCCAGGTGAGCTGCTGCCCCACGTGACTTCCCAGGGGAAGCAGGACTTTGAAGAAAAGGTGTGGGAAGGGAGTAAAAGCTGGCAGGTCAAGAAGCTGACCATGCAAGGACTGTTTCAAGATGGGACAGGTTTCTGACTTCTCAGGTCACTTCTTGCTGCCACTTAAGAAATGCACTCTGTCTGGCCACACATTTTCTGCTTGGGATGAGGCTAGTTGGCCGAGACATGGGTCTCTCCATATCTGTAGTTCTACCTGAGGATATATTTTTTTTCTTTTATTTTAAAGACAAATGTTTAGTGACAGGAAGTTGAATCTGGCAGATATACTGTTAGATTTATTCACAAACAGTATCTCACTGGGGACCACTTAGCAACTACCAACAGGGAACATAACTATCTTGTCTGATCAGAGATTCTCCCATAAAATTCCACACTTACTACATCCTAATTTAAAGACTTTATTCAGTGAGCATTGAAATCACCCTGAGGAATTAATAACGCTACCATCAATGCTCATTTTTATGTTCTTTGGTAGAAAGGCTTCAAGGTGAAGTTTTGATGAGCATTTGCAGGTAGAGCATGAATTCAGTTCAGCGGTGCCTCCCTGAGCTGGGCAAGGGGGAAAAAGACGTTAGGGATATTGGGGACTTGGAAACAAACTGTTCCTACTTCTGAGTCTGGGTGGAAGCCTTCTTGAGTTTGTGATGTGTCGGCACACGTGTGGTCTTCAGTGGCTACCACCTCTACCCTGACCAGTCCTCTGGTTCCTGGATTGATTGTCTTGTCTTATGCTGGCAGAGTAACTTCTCCAAATAGCATTTAAATGCTGTGTGCCCACTGCATGCTCCTTGATCTGCCTTTCCTCCTGGACTATAAGCCCCGTGAGGGGAGGTAACTAGTCTGTCTTGTTCACAGGAGTTCTGAGCACCCAGCTCAGTGCCCAGCGCCCAGTAAATACCCTGTGCAATTCGAGGATGGATGGATGTGCAGTTCACCAGGCACTCTGCCGGTATCTCCTTTGTAGGTTTCCTTTGCTTATGACAAAATGTGTCTTCTGTCCTAATTTCAGTCACTTTGCCGACTTGCCTTTACCTCAATGGGGAGGTATAAATATCTTTTGATTTCTTTAGCCCATGAATGTAAATGTCAAATTTTACAGTGTAATAAAAATTTCTGTGAGAAGTCATTTGGACAAGGTGTCTTCTACTATTAAAAAATGCCTCCCCAGTCTTCTGGGTGTGAAAAATCAACATCTCACTTTTTTTTTTTTCCTGCTAAAGGATAATCCCTGAGTAATTTAATGTATCTGCACACTCTTGAGTTCATGGGCCCATTAGTCAATGCTTACCAAGAGCAGCTCTCTTGTTTCCCTTGGGGAAAGCGAAGTGAAAAATGAATCTTTTTACTTTAATAACCAACTTTATTCCTACCGCTGCTTCAAGTACTGAAATTATTCTTAAAATTAGGCAAAATGATAAGAAAGTTCACAGTTTATCACTTACATGATTTGCACACAACTCAGAGATTAGGCCCAACCCCTCTGCAGCGTCTGATGTTTTAATTGTCTTCCCAACACAGATCCTTAAATTAGTTGTTTACAACTCAGAATGTGTTTTCTCATGGAAATAAAGTCGTTAAAGGTGACTTGTTTTCCAGGTTAGATTATGGCAGCTTATTTCAGCCCTGTGCTGCCTCACGTAGCCTGGTGCTGGTCAGGCCCCCCAGGGCGGAAGCCCCCTGCTTAGGGTTAGTCCTGGGCTGAGTGCCCTACATCATTGCCTCTAACCCTTCCATTCCCATTTTACAGATGAGCAGCTTCATGGAACAGACACCCAACAGAGAAGGCAAAAGAGACGAAGCCAGCACCCAGCAGACCTCGGTCCTGATGGATGTCAGCTTGAGCCCAGAGCCCCTGGGCCTCCCTTCCCACTCCCCTGCCTCCATGGAACCTGGACAGCTGTGAGATTGCTGAACCAGGCAGGTGAGGCAATCTCTCAATAGATACACTGACGGGGCATATTAGCCGCTGTTGCCTCCCCACAGAATAATTTACGCTGCTTTCAGTTAAAATCAGAAGTGTCTGAGACAAAGCAGATTTTATAAAAGTACCCTCACTGGAGGTTGGAAGTTCCAGTAAAAGATGGGACCTGTGGGCCAGGGCCACATGCTGAGTGAAAGCAGAGAAGGAAGTGAGTAAATAGACAGAGAACTAAGCACAGGCAGAAAGAGAGAAAAGGAGCTGGGGATCCTGTGAAAGGGGGACAGGGAGCATTTTCAAGTTGTCTCACTGATTAATGACTCCCAAGGTATTGGAGAAACATCATACATCAGTCGGGGCCAAGAGAAACACGGATTGTCTTAGAAGCTCTCTCTGTTATCAGCTGCCAATCCTGTTAACAGGTATTCCTACAGAATAGTTAGGATATTTATTGAAGAAGGACATTATCATCATGAGCAAAAAGTAGATTCTGTATGTGATGCTCAAGACCCTCAGAAGATGAGTGGACAGAGTGGTAACTTCCAAAGTGAGATCTACATTTAAGGGACAATTTCCCATATAGACGTCTGATGTGAAATAGACACAGCGCTCGCCCTCTTACTTTACTGTTAATATAGGGAAGACAAACCATGCCTTTGGTAACGTAAAAATCCAAATACAATAGACTGAAAACTAAAGAGTGATCTAACAGAGCCGACTGAAAAATGTTATTATGGCGACTACTGGTATCTCCCTTTTATTGCATTCCTTCTATGCACCAGACATGTTACAGACGTCTTACATAATCTTGACATTAATCTTGCGTGGTCGATGGTGTTGCTGTATTTTACCCATGAAGAAACAGGCTGGGAGACGTTATGTGACACTCAAGTTCAGGGAGCTGCCCGTGGTAAAGGCAGGATTCACACTAAGCTGTTCAGGCTTCTTTCCTGTGTCCCTTTCACAATGCTATCGTATAAAGCAAATAGATGCTTCCTTTGTGGTTTGTTTTCTGATTTCATAAATGCAAAAATCTCTTCCTTTGTTGGTTCAAACTACGCTGCCGAATGTCGAGTAATTTAAAACCGTGCATCAGACACAGTGAATTTACAAAGCAATCATGAGCATGTCCCGCCTTACTTACTGAGTGTAAAAATCAAGGGAAGATAAAATATGACCAGAATGTGACACTCTTGTCACCTAGTCCATCAGTCTCATAGGATGCTAACAAGAGGCGAGAAGACTTACAGGGAGACCTAGATCGTGTCCGAGGGGGATGATCAGGGAGTGGGTGTCAGAGGGAAGAGGCACTAGAACTGGGGCTTGAAGGACATGTGGGCAGAGACCATGGGGTGGCACCTCAGTCTGCGGGACTGCGTGGAAGCGAAACTCATGGAAGACAGAAGTGGTCAGGTCCACTGGTGAGTGGGCCGACTGGGCAGCCTTCTGAGTGTTGGGACAAGATGCTGTAACGACTGACTGTATTCTGAAAAATGAAGGACTTCAATTTCAGGTTTGATGAGATAGTACTTTATTCAATAGTCGAAAAAATAGCTTAGACGTTGTTTAGCCAGAGACATGTGCAAATTCATTTAATAGTATCGATTATGTCTAGCCTACTCTTTGTCTATATGGTGCTATTCTAAAAGTGCTTTAAAAATACTAATTTATTTAAATTTATAAGCTCCCTGTGAGTTAATAAACTGCTTGTCATAGTTTACCTGTAAGGAAACCACAGCACAGAGAGGTTGAGTAACTTGGTCCAGGTCACAGAGGTAGTTGGTGATGCAGATTGGATTTGGACTCAAGTATCTGATGGGAGCTGGCAGCACTCACAGCCACCATGCTGTGTCACCTCTAAAGGGGTGGGGGGGGTCTTTTACTGGACATTTAGCATCGTGGCTATGTAAAGCTGCATCGGAGACACGGAAGTGGAGTCAAGGCAGTTAAACAAATCTCAGCCAAGTGCCCACCCATGAAGTCACAAAAATCCAAAGGAGGCAGAGGACCATACACTTCATCATTGTCACCAAGGATTTCACGCTTTCTTGTTATAAAGTATGCTTTTTGTTTTATCTCATGCTCTCTCCTTGAGTAAAAAATTCCTGCTTTCTTTCCATTTGTGCTCGGTGTATTTTTTGCACATTAAAAATTTTTAGTCTTTCTGAAGTAATTTTGCTTTAGATATAGCTTTCACACACATGACTTGATTTTGTTTTCTGATGTGATATGAAATGTTTTTTTCTTCCAGTTGGTAACTTTATTCCAACTACATTTATTGATGTGAAAGTTAGCTATCAACTGTATTTATGTATGGTTTCTTAATTCTTTATCTTCAAAACCCTTTCCTAGGTGTTTTTTGTTTGTTTATTTGTTTGTTTTTGTTTGCTTGTTTTTTGGAAAGGGCGAGCAGGTATTTAGATGGGATGGGAAGGATGGGAAAAGAGTTGACCAGAGAGACCAGGTCAGCTTTGGCAGTAAGCGCAGGGGTGCTGGGCAGGGGTGGAGCCCAGCAATTGGGAACGTGAGCTCTGCATCAGACTCAGGTGGAGTTGGAGTCCATTCCTCCACCCACAGCAAATGTCCTTCTAGGAAAGCGTCTTCACCTCTCAAAGCTCAGAAATTTTCTCCTTAAAAAATGAAAGAGACGCTAAGCGTTCCTACCTTTTATGGTTGTTGTAAAGATTAAATGAAACAATGAAAACAAAGTCTGTGCCTATTTGTATAGAACCTGGTATATAATGAGCCCTCAACAAAATTTAACTATTAAAATGACAGTTGACTCTTGAACAATGTGGGGTTTAAGGAGACTACCACATATAACTTTCAACTTCTCCAAAACTTAACTGCCGATAACTACTGTTGACAGGAAGCCTTACCGGTAACATAAACAGTCAACACATGTTTTGTATGTTGTACGCATATCCAGCTATGTTTTGTGCATTCATGACATGCCTAACATTTTGTTAATTTTTCCAAAATTTCTAGGCTATGTGGTTCAACTGAAGGGTTTTCAAATAGTCACAAATCTCCAAAAGTTTTTCCAGCATAGTTATTAAAAAAAACTTTGCATACAAGTGGACGCCTGCCATTCAAACCTGTGTTGCTCAGAAGTCAATTCTGTGATGTAATGATTATTGCAAGCATCATCTCAGGATGAAATTATTGAGAGAGATTAGAAACGGTGGGAAAAAAATGAAGAATTTGAGGAACAGGAAATAAGGAAAAGGAAAGGAGGGGGAATAAAGAAATGAGTGGTGACCATTCAAATGAGAAAGAAGGAGATTTCTGAGTGGCAGAAGGAGAGGAGGAGAAGAGGTTTAAGAAGAAGCATCGGGTTGAGTCGGTTAAGCATCCTGCTGTAATGAGAAATGATGGACTATGGGAAAAGGTCACCAAACTTGAAGAGCAGATCGTTTTGAGGGAGCAAAGAGGACTGTGTTGTGAGGGTTGCCAAAGGTGGGAAGAGAGAAGGAGGTTCGGGATTACGTTTGATCACGTGAACATGCTACAAGAATGTGGTAGAGACCAGGAAGGAGCGAGAATAATCAGCAGAGACAGCATCCCTGGAGCACATCTGATAGTCAGCAGGGAGCAAAGAACTTAGAGGAAAATCAATAGATGTGACACATCATGGTGGCCATTGCCTCCATCTGACCTGGTATGTTTTAAGTGCTCAGTAAACTTCAGTTAAATGAAAACTTGAACCAATTTGCTGCAAGAGGAAAGGATTAGGAAACTAGGAGCAGGAGCTTCTGAAAAGTAGAAAAAAAAAAACTGATTTAATTTAAAAATCACCTAATGTATTTTCAAGCTGACAGAACTGCATCTGTCAGCGGGGAAACTTAAAAAAGATACTATTGTAAAAACAATAACAGAATATCGCATAGAATGTAAATGGCATGTGTGGGGGAAACTCCTGCAATTTCCATCATACTTATATAATTAAAGTAATTTCTGTATATTCCCTTCCAGTCCTTTATTCATATGCAGTCATATTTTTACATAATTGCAACCAAAGTATAGAGACAATTTGCATCCTGCTTTTTAATTTAGTTCAAGGGAAGTTTAGCTACAATTATTTGAAAGAAAAAAATAAAAAATATTGGCTATAAATATAAATATTCCGTTACGAACATAGGAAAGTTTCATTCATCAATCCTCATGCATAGAAAGGGAAAGCAATAAAAATGGGATAAAGTGATTCAACAACACTTACCAGTGCTTATTGGAGAAAAAAATACTTCAAACTTATGGAACTGAATACAATATTGTAGCTAAAGGCACTGGTGGCATTTGTAATATTTTGCTAAGCGTTGCTTTATGCTAAATCGTGATGCTTTCTGTTAAATTGCTGTTAGTGCCTTGCTGTAAATATATGCTTTGTAATAGAATATTATTATCATTATTAATTTATATTAATAAGATGACACCATGTAAAAATTCTTTACCAACCTTTGAAAAACCCTACTTGATCTTTGCCCTAGGGACACAATCTAAACTGGAGGAACACAAGGCAGGAAAAATGATGAGAACATAATATCATTGCAGCGATGGGATGGATTTCAAGCTAGAGCGGTCCTGCAAAGGAAGCACCGTTGATGTGATGTCTGAAAATCATGGCAGTTTCTACTCTGAATAAATTTTGCCTGTGATTCATGAGTCTTGTGAAGTTTATAACTTTTTTTTTTTCCTGAGGCACCCCTTCACAAGTTCTGTAATTTCCATAATACTCCTAAATTTTAAAAGCTCTGGGTCTTCAGCTATAGGCAGCTGCAGAAGATGAAAAAGAAGACAGACTAACTTTCTCCTCACCAGTCTGACTATTTTTTATGAACATGTTTGCAAAAATGGCACCCCTTCCCCACAAACTGGTAGCTGGAAGTGCTCCAAATAAAGAGAAAGAGGGGATTCATTAGATGATTGATTTAAAATTTATTTTTAAGCTGAAAAACTATTAAACTATTTAAAAGTAATTTTTAATAGTTCACTAGTAGCTGCAACATTGACTTTTGAAGCAAAAACAAGATGGCGGAAAGTCATGTGTCCAGATGCAAGAAAATAAGCTTGCTTTTCTGATTAAAGAATACATGTCTCCTTCTATTAAATGAATAAGGTTCTAATCTGTGTCCACATTTTCTGTCTAGGCAGCTAGAGAGCAGAAGTAGAGCGCAGTCAGCCAGCCACATAAAATAATTGGCTAGAGGGGGAGAACTTCATGAAAGTTTAATAATTCATTTCTAGTTAGCCAAAATTCAGTCATTTCCCAAAGGCAGGTTTTCCTAAGCACATTTATATGTTTACATGCTTTCTTTAATCTTTCAAAGGAAGGTTGTAAGTTGGGAATGGTACAAGATTTGATTGTAAAAATGGCCAATGAAAAATCTTTGTACCTTTGGTGGCCTGAGTTCCAGAGGTAGAGATTATGTAATCCATAGTTTAATAAAGGGATGTTAATTACATTAACCATAGCCAACATCCAAATATCTATAATGCGTCAGTCACTATCCTAACCCCTTTTGCAAATAGTATCTCATTTACTGCCCACAAACAGTTCTATAAGATTGATACTATTATGACAATTTTCACTTTGTAAACGAGGAACAAAGAGATCACAGTTAGTGAAAGCACTTATATTGGAACCCAAGTGGTCTAATTCTGTCCATAACCACTAAGCAATATACTTCAACCATCACAAAGATTAAAATATAAACTAAACAGAAGACAAAAGTTGATTTCAACATGGTTCTACTTCATGTCATAGTCAAACAAATCCTCTTTAGAAAATGACTACAAATTGGAAAGTGACCATAACTAGGAGAAAACTGAAGGGCATTCTACATGTGGGAGAGGGAATGCCATTGAATTTCCCCAATTTCACAGCATTTGGCCTCAGGGCAAGCCCTAGCTTTCCACGTGGCTGCCCTAAACTGAGATAAACACATTCAATCTGGATGTCTTGAAGAGCTCAAGGAGAAAGATTACAGGAATCACAATATCTGGAAAATAAAAGATAGAGGGGGGGGACTCAGGGGTTCTGGAAAGAGAAAATCACAGCAGGGGGCAGATTTCAAGCAGTGCAGCCAAGCAAGCAGCATATATCAGTTTCAAAGTTTCCATTCAGTAAACTGCCTGCTAAATGAAACAACACTCTCTAGAGGAATATTTCAGAACCCAGAATCTCCACAACAGAGCATTCAAAATCTTTAGCAGATCATCCCAAATTACTCAATCTACAAAGAAACAGGATCACATGGTTCATATTCAAAGGAAAAGGTTATGAATGGAGCTCAACTCTGAGATGAGAAAGATACTGAATTTGTTGGAGAAGGATTTTAATTCAATTATTGTAATTATTAAAAATATACTTGTAACCGACATAACAAATAGGAACTCTCAGAAAAGGAGGGAAATGATTTTTAAAAAAAGGATCAAATAGAAATCTTAGCACTGCAAAATACAAAATCTGAAAAATTTAAAATTTATTAAATGTGATTAAAAGGAAATTTAAGAAGATAGGAAGAAGGCTACTGAACCTGAAGCTGGATTAATAGAAATGACTAATCTGGAGAACAGGGGAAAACAAACAGGAAAAAAAGGAAACGGTGCCTTTTGGACCTGGGCAACAGTAGCAAAATATCTAACATAAGTGTGATTAGGGTCCCAGAATGAAAAGATAAGGAAAATAGGATTTGAATAAGAATTTCCTAAAATTTTCCGTATTTGCTGACATAACTTTATAGATTAAAGAGGCTTAGTAAAACAAAGAAAAAACGTTGAAAGCAGTCAGAAAAAAAAATATAGAAAAATAGTCATATGAATGATGACTAATGGTAAATATGAAAAAAAAAAAAAAAACAAAACACTAAGCTAAATTTGAGTCCCAAATCTATAATCCACCTCAAAGAACTTGAGCATGAGATTTAGCCTCTCTAAGAATCAGTCTTCTTTCCTGGAAAATGAGGCATTTTTTATGTCTGATAACTACTAAGTACTGATAAATTTTCATGAATGTATTAGGATAGTCCAGCTTTCAAGAGTTTGAGGAAAAAACAAGTGAATGTCAATATTCAATATTCCTGCCTTTCTCATCTTATAAAATATAGATGAGCATATGTTTAAAGTAGTAGAAGAAAACTTAATTAGTGCCTTTTTACTCATTCTTCATAACTCTGCAGAGAAAATTGAATTGTGGTATAAATTATCTTTTTATTATTATTATTTTTTTTTTTACTAATTTTAGCTTCAAATCTATGGACAATTTAATAACATCATTCTATGACATAACTGTATATAGGAAGAATACGTTTATTAAACTTTCCAACTTCTATTTCTGCCAATTGGGTGAAAATACAAATCTTCAAAATATAGATGAAATTAGATACCTCTCTGTTCTTAACTTCCTCATCAGAAAGATAATTCTTATTTTACAATTGTGCTGAGGAGTAACGTATATGGAATATGGTCAAATTCTAAGATATAAAGCATACACTTTAATTAGCATTATTATAAAAGTAATATATTCATCATAGAATATTGAAAAAACAGAAGAGAAAATAAAAATCACTTTTACTTTCACAAGCTATAGCAATATTTTGTGCATTTCTCATTAATTTTTTTTAGTTTGCCAGTACATAATCTTTTTTTTTTTTAGAGGAAAGTAGCAAGATATGTATGTGAATTTATGAATATTGATGACCTTTGAATCATAAAAGAGTGTTAATTTAATTTTAGGTTCTGCTTTTTTTTTTAAATGTTCATATGCAAAGTCAAATTTGTCCAGTAACATAAATCGTTCCCTTTATTTTAGGAAGCATGCTTAACTACAGTCAATGGCTTCCTTCCTCTCTTGCTTTTTAGGACAGATTTGAAGAATTCAGCACTTAAGGAATCCTGTAAAGAACAAATTGGATTTAGAATTTAAAATAGGACACAGGTTCGTAAACAAGTATCCTGTCTTCTAATGAAAGTAATATCTTGTCTGCAGAGGTTTCCAGTAGAGTTTGAGAAACATGGTGCCAGGATCCCTCAGGGACAAAGTGTATTTTACAGCCTCACAGACAGGTGACCTTTGACATTCGTTCCAGTTTTGATGAAGTGAACAGGAAACCTCATCGCTCTCCACCTATGGGCAGGCTTTAAGAGACCTCTACAAAATTTGCTTTTTTTGGCTTCTACTAAGTGACTTCCAAGGAAGAAAAAAAATCACGGATTTACAAAAAAAAAAAAAAAAAAAAAAAAGAAAAGAAAAGAAAAAAAGAAAAAAAAAGAAAAGAAAGAAAGAAAAAGAAAATAAAACTCTTCAAGATATTATAGGAAGTGTAACAGGACTAGGGAAGCAGCCTTTAACTGGGCAATGAAACACTTAGCCAGGCTGTTTATACGTTAGTCCTGGGCTCAGTAGGAGTTAATATTACCAGCCAGGAAAAATACATTTTTAAATTTTATACTCTCATATGCTGTGGAAACCCTGGTATGTGTGATACTGAGACTTTCAATTGCAGTGGAGCCTGTTGTTTGAGTGTATGACGCAGCCTGATGGCATTCTGCAGGGAGCTGCAGTGTCTACAGCAGCATCAGGGAGGACAGCAGATCCAGAACAGTTTGCAAGAAAACTTGCTCCTTCCACGTTAGGAGAAAATGAGTCATCAGGAAAGGAAGTGGGGTTCTTCCTACAGGGCTCAGAGCAGCGACTGCTCCTACAAGCCCACACGTTGTATGGCAGGTCTGAGGTTCAAAGGGAAATGCTCCAAAGACAAATACATGGAAATTTACAGTCCAGGGACTCTCCTAAATTACTTACTGGAGCAGAGTTCTGCAGGGAACATATTTCTCATTTGTTTTTACTCATATCACTTTACCACCTATCAGTTTTGCTACTGTCAGAAAACTCAGTCTAAACACTACAGCCTGGCTTTTAAGTCATCAAAACTTCAACAGCAAGTGGTTGGTAAGCATCAGAAGAAAATAATACACAACAGTTTTTAGGAAAAAAAGTAACATATGCATTAGTGTTTGTTTTATTTTATCTATCTGCCTCTCTCCCTATCTCTCTATCTCTCTCTCTCTCTATCTCCCTATCTAGCTATCTATCCATTTACCTATCTAGCTATGTATTTTTGCTTTTTTGAAGTGGTCCTGAACATTTTTCCCTCTGCAGAGTTAGTATCAAGTTACAGTATAGTGATATTTATGTTGGACAATATCTTATGGTTTAAGAAATCTCTTGCTTTTTCATTAATAAGAATGATTAGGAAATCTGTGATTTCTTAAAAATGAAACCTCAAAATATAGAACATAAATGTGTAATGTTATTAACAAAGTCCTGACAAAGCATGATCGGTAACAATCACAGGTGAACAATGATTTTCAGTCACTTGAGATCCAGTTGAGATGATACACTCACACATTTCATGTGCTTACACAAACATGCGCATGCAGATACACACATAAGTACGTATGTGGATGCGTCTGTACATACTCTAAGAGCTAAGCCTGATGTGACCATAGACGTGGTGGCAGTCTCTCTTGTCTTCTCTTGTCTCCCTCCCCCTCCCCCTGTCTGGCCCTGATTTCATTTATTTATTTTGGCCTTTTCTTTTCTTTCTTTGTAAACATTTATTTCATTCACATTTCCCGTAGTTGGGCTTGATAGGGTGGTAAGAGTGTGGCTGGGGAGCTGGAGGGATAGTTATTTCAGACCTGTACCCTCTCTGCTTTTATCACACTCTTTGCAGTTCGATTTATCTTGTCAGTTCAAAGATTTTGCATTAATGATGTTTAAATCTTGATCTAGAAGGTTGTGAGTTTAGGTTTTTTGATGACCAGAGTGGTAATGTGTCACCAGGACCTGGGGAGATGAAGTGCCCTGTTTCTCTGGGAACAGGTGTTTCTGTAGCCCACCACTCTCCCACCTGGTGGGCGGCCACCCTGGGGCCCCGGGAGCCACACAGGGTGGGAAGATATGCAGGACTGTGTCCAATCCAAGGGAGGTTCGGGTACCCCAACCCCACGTGATTAAACAGCAACTGAGAAATTTATTCCTTGGATGGTCACCACCCAGGCTGAGAATAGGAGCACTTCCCAGTGTTATCACAGCCACAGAACTGGCTAACCGGCTGCAGGCAGGAACCTATTTATTGAAAAAAAAATCCACAGTAGGCCTTTATTTACATCAAACGATCTACACATGCAATTCCCTCAGCCTTGAATATTAGTTCTACATTTGTAAAACCTACAGATATTTTCTGATAAGGGGGTTTGGTGCCAAAGTTTTAAATTTCTCCCTTCAGAGCTCTTCCCAGCCTCTTCTCTTCCTGCTGAATAATGGAAACCCATTGTTATACACATAGATTCTCTTGATCAGAGTGGTTATAACTTGTAAATCATGATTTGCATGAGAGTCTCTGTAAAAATGCTGATCAGCGGCTAGTGTCAGAGAATGGTATTGTCAGAAGGTGGGAAACCCTCGGTTCGCAAATCTGGTAAGAGCAGACTGTTCCTTCTCAGGACCTCGAGGGAGGGCATCAGGTGTTAATAGCAAAGTGCTGGCTTTCTTGTGAATGGAAGATTCTTACTCAGCCTTCATAAGACCCGCTTAGAACGTCTCCTTTTGACTTAAAGAAACTAACCTTGTATAAGCATATTTTAATTCCTAATCATTTCAATTATATGACGTACAAAATCAAAGGCTGAGCAGAAAAGCCACTGACCTTCCATTGTTTTTGAAGAAATAAAATCATGCAACAAAAATCGATGATTGGAGTCTGTTTAGATAATGCACGTGTTGAAAACATCAAAGTAGCATTTGTTGTCTCCAAATTTAAATATTCTCCTACTAAATGTGCTGTTCTCTCAAGAATGTGTGTTACTAAACTGAACAAGATAATAATTTGCACTTGAAAAAGTGGGCTGGATGTTTTCCATTTTTCTTTCCAAGTCTGCTCAGTCCTATTCTAACCTGCTCTTGCCTCTGTAGACCACAGGGGACAGGCTCCCTTGTCCTCTGTCTTGGAGTGAGTTTAGCTCCAGCAGAAGATTGGGGGATGGGAGAAGAGAGTGGTCGGGGGGTCTAGTTCCCCTTCCTCACTGCAGGGTTGGGCTGGCTGAATTCCTCCCAAGGGCTCTGACTGCTGTTGGGCAGTCTCTCTTAAAGCTCCAGTCTCTGAAGCTTCCAGAAATGCTCTGTCCTGCACATCTGCAAGCCAAGGGGTGGTAACAGATTGGATGTTTCACCATCCCCTGGTTTCCTTTAACCAATCCTCCTTCATATTATCCTTTTACTAAACTCTCTTCCACCACCCCTCCCTCGTCGGGGGCTCTCCCATGATTGGAAATAGATAGCTAAAAACACTTTTCCAATCAGTAATGCATCAAGAATTTACATACCTGGCATTGGAGGTTCATAAAGATGGTACTAACAAAAAGAGTCCTTGTCAACCCCAAATTTATAATTATATTAAGGAGTGTGCTATTTGCTTTTCCCAGGATAGGCTGGACTTGCGGCTGCTAAAGGAGCAGGCGATTTTTGCTTGGGCTCTCATGCTGGATTCAGGGAGCTGGCCCACTGTGGACCGCAGGTTTGTGGCCTTCTGAAATTCATCTGTTGCAACCAGGTCCCCAGTGTGAGTCCCCAGTAATGGAAGTGGGGCCTCTGGGAGGTGAGAGGACATGAGGGCAAAACACTCACTAATGGGATGAGCATCCTGATAAAAGGGACCCCAGAGAGGTCCCTCGTCCTTTACGCCATGTGAGGGCACAGCGGAGGGGACAGCGTCTGTGACCCAGAAAGCAAGGCTTCACTAGAACCTGAATCTCCCAGCACCTTGATCTTCGACTTCCAGCTTCCAGAACTTGGAGAAATGAAAGTTTGCTGTTTAAGCAGCCCAGCGCTTGCTGGTTTGGACCACGGCAGTGATGCCACTAGCGGTGCAGAGGTGATGAAATTGTGTTATTCAGGACCCAAGGTTAGCGGTAGATGTTAGAAACTTAAAGATATAATCCAGTCTATTTATTACTAAAATGTCAGAGTGAGTATTAATCCTAAATTGTTTACTTTTACATGTTAATTTTAAGGGATAATATCTGTTTTCATGAAGAATGGGTCTGAATGCTAGTAAACCTATTAAAAATGAGGCCAAAGACTTGAGTAGACATTTCTCCCAAGAAGACATCCAAATAGCCAAGAGGTGTGTGAAAAGACGGTCCGTGTTACTAACATCAGGGAAATGCAAATCAAAACCACAGTGAGATGTCACCTTTTACTTTTTAGGATGGCTACTAACAAAAAAGCAAGGGAAAACGGGTTGGCAAGGATGTGGAGAAATTGGAACCCTTGTACATCACTGGTGGGAATGCAAAATGGAATACTCCTATGGAAAACAGCAAAGAGAGTCTTCAAAAAATTAAAAATAGAACTACCGTAAGATTCAGTAATCCCACTTCTGGGTATTTTTCCAGAATAATTGAAACAAGGATCTAAGAATTAATCTCAGATGTAAATGAGCCTTTGACAGTTTTCAAAAGCCATTCTTTTTTAAATAGACCTTTTTTTAAATTATTTTATTTATTATTGTATTATTTAGTTATTTTATTTTGGCAGTTGGGGGAGGCAATTAGGCTTATTTATTTTTAGAGGAGGGACTGGGGATTGTACCCAGGACCTTGTGCACGCTAAGCATGGGCTCTATCACTTGTGCTGTACCCTCCCGCACTCACAATCCATTCTTTATGTATTTAGAAGATTAGATTCTCATGTTAAAAATACTACTTATGTAAATCTAACTGTCACTCTCATATTTAATGAAGAAGACTTGGTGGTACGAAACTCAAGAATAAAGCATGGATGTTGCTGTCACCAATATCTTTTAACCTTGGCATAGAGGTACTAGTTCAGGCAATGAGAGTGAAAACACGAATTTTTTTGTGAATTAAATTATTTTCTAGAAGATCTACAAGTAGACTAGAAACCATTAGAACTAGTAGAAGGTTAGCCTAATAGACACTTGAGTATGGATATTAAAAACTTTTCCATATGTTAGAGTCAGAAATATGCTAAGGCTGTCTGAGAAAGCCCTATGCCGGCTTTACAGATGGGTATGATTTAGAGAATATGAAAAAGAGCCATAGAACGACATGTAAATTGGTGTTAAACACAGAGCTGAACAACACCCTGAAATGTCTGGCACTGGTCCACTACTGTGTGGTGGGAGGTGAGGAAAACGATGCTGCGTGTTGGAAAGACGGTTAATCACTGCACAACATGTGGGATGCTGGTCTTTGCCTGAGATATTTGTGGTCAAGAGGAAAAGATTGGGAGATAGACGCTGACTGTGAGTTGTGCGTGCTTCTAGCAGTCTTCGGGAAGGTATCATGAGAAAGAGACGAGCTCTGGAAAGAACAAGCCAGTTTGCATGAGAGATGAAAAAGAGAGAGAAAGCTGTCAGAAACTTGGGACCTTAAAATGCTGAAAAAATGGACTGCTTATAAGCCCCCAACAGTAAAGATGCCATTGTAGAAGGTGGCTTTGAAATAGAAAGGCTCCTTGTACTTCAGCTTTATATTAAAGATGTGTGTCTAACAGTGGGTAAAGGCTTACGTATATTTAACACACCTTTCCTTAAGTTAAGAGGAAGAATGTGGACAAGAAAGTAAAGAAACGCCACATGGAAACTATTGTGAAAAGAGGTGAGGGACTCTAACTTTTGCCACATACATGTTTTAACTATTATGTGAAGGAAAGGTTCTATATTCAAGGGAGCAGAACATTGGTGATTTAAACAAAATTTAACGTATTTTTCAGAACTTACTTGCTAATGAGCCTCATAAATCTCCAGGGAGGGACTATGGAAGGTAGTGTTTTTATAAATTAGTGTTTCCAAAAGGTTCTATACTTCTCTTCCACTCACTAAACAACCATTAACATCTTTAAGTATATTCTTTCCTAGAACATAGCCTGGGGAATGTTAGAAGAAGCTAAGAAACAAACCATCGATTAGATTAAAAACAGACATTTCAGGAAGTAGAAATATACCAAAAAAGAGAATGTAAAAATAAATGAGGCAAGATCCATGCTCTTCTGGCTGAGAAACTGCCTACCAAATCAACCCTCCCATAGACAGCAACTGTAAACTCTGAGCAAGGTATGAACAGCCCTCTGAAGGCACTGGAGAAAGATGAAAGATGTCAGTAAGGTTACAGATGATCTGAGGACATTCCCAGCCACTTTGACCTGGGTGACATTTATACTGTAACTCTCAACAACCTGAGAATACACATTTCTCTACATGCACATTCACCACGATAGTCATAAAATAAACTGCAATAAATTGAGAAGGGTTGAAATCAGACAAGTCTATGCCTTAACTACAATGGAACTAAATTAAAAATCAGTTACAATAAAATATCTAGGAAAACCTCAAATATATGCAGTTAAAGAAATTTAGAAAATATTTATTAGACTGAATAATAATGAAAATGCACTATCCAATTTCCACAAATGATGGTCCAAGACCCTTCTGAATGACCCTCTGCTGCAGAGAACCTGGACATAATACAAAAGAGCAGCATTGAAAGGTATCTGGCATGAGAAGCAGGCAGACTTTTGGTGGGAAATTCACATTTGGAAGAGGAGAGACAGAGAAGGGTACAAGTAAATTCCAGTCTCCCCAGAAATTAGCATGGAAGTAAGCTTAGCCTGCCAGGCATGAACAGCAGCAGCAGGGGGCACACTTGGAAAAAGCCAATCTTTCTTCTCTGGAGAACCAGGAAATGAAGCTGCCAAACCACAAACCCTGAAGAGAGTGGAGGATCTTCCAAGAAAAGAGCCAGTTAAAATGAGCAGACATTTTGAACAGACACTTCTCAAAAGAAGATGTACAAATGGGCTTTGAGCACATCAGAGGATTCTTAACACTTACCATCAGGGAAAGGCAAGCGAAAGCTACAATGAGATGTCATTATATACCTGTTAGAAAAGCTAAAGTTAAAAAGCCTGACAATATCAAGTCTGGGTGAGGATGCAGAGCAACTGGAATGCTCACACATCGTTCGGGAGGAATGCACAATGTACAGCCACTTTGGAAAATGGAGCTATGATACCTTGACATATTTTATTTGTAGATTCCTACCCTCCCAAAATTGAAAATATATATCCACAAAAAAATTATATGTGAATATTCATAGCAGCATTATTCACAGGAGCCTGAAATTCAAACGATTGGAAACCGATAAAAAGTTAAATAAATTGTAGTATATCTATACTTTGGACTGTTACTCAGAAATGAACAGGAACAAAGTATATTCTGCATGGAACAGCATAATGCAACTTAGAAATACTACATTAAATTTTAAAAGTTAATCATAATAAATCCTACCTACAGTATGATTCCACTAACATGGAATTCTAGGAACAGCAATGCTGTGGAGACAGAAAGCTGATCACTGGTCCCCTGGGGCTGTGACTGGAGAGAGTGGGAACTGAGTGAGAGGGGGCAGGGGAAACCTTCAGAGCTGAGAACATTCTCTCTTAACTGCCCATGGCTTAGATGCAAAGAACCACTCGCCGTCCCTGAAACACCTGCGCCTTTTTGGATGCTTCTTCTTCAGTATAAATTCTATTCTTTGCATGAAGAAATTCCCTTCATCATCCAGGCTCAGCTCAGAGGTGATTTCTGTTGTGAACACATCTGGTCAACCAGAGTCTCCTTTATTAGTTCTTCTTTCTGTAATTCTTTATACCAAATCCTAGTCACATGCTTTTTTAAATATGTGGGGTTTTTTTTCCAGTTTCTTTTAATAAATGGCTGATCCTTAAGAAACTGGATGGTGCCTTATTTTTGAACCTTTGCAAGCATCCAGCTAAAATCCCCAACAAATAATACATAGTAAATTTTATGTAATGTATTTCATGTTGCACTTTCTTACTTCCTAAAGAACAATTTTTTTTTTTTTTTTTTTTTTTTTTACTAAAGAGAGTTTTGGATTTTTAAATTTCCTTTCCTTTCTAGGAAGATCTCATCAAATTGTCTTTTGCAGCCTTCACTTTTACCATTTTTTTTTTTGCTAATAAATTCTCAAACTTTCTTTTGAAATGTTTTATTCAGAGCTAAAATATATATGCGTGTGTATATGTGTATGTGTGTGTGTGTGTATATATATATATATATATATATATATATATATATATATACATGTGTATCCCCACTCATCCTTGAGAATAAACATTCTTTAATATTCTAAGAGAATCTTTTTTAAAAAAATAGCCCTACGTATTTTGCATAGAGAGTTGTAATTGAGAAGCAGGATTCATATATTTACTACTTGATTTTTCTCTTACTCTATGTCCTGCAGGATGGCCCATACTGCTTGAAATTACCATGTATAATTTTGTATAGTAGCGTTACATCTCTCAATGAGCAATGCCTCCTCTCCATTTTTCTAAAACTTTCTTATAAAGTTCACATTTCCTTAATGTTAATCATTTCTAGCCCTTCTCCAGTTTCTTCATACTGTTAGGCATACGTGCTGAATGGCTAAAATTCACTTTAGCTTAGCCTTTGTTGATACAGTGAAGTAATTACACATGACAATTTTGCTAATACATCACAGGAATCATGCTAGCTGCCTTAATAACAGCATTGTTTCTAAGAAATCCTCAGTAGGAGAGCTTCTTGTTAATGATAATTAGACCAGCAATGCATAGGAGTGGTCTATTTTATAAAATCTTCAGAGGTGAAGGAACACTTAGCAACTCCTTTGAGATTAAAAGGTAATTTAGACATGGTGTAAGCAGTCAGAAACTTTCTGACTAATCCTTGTTAGTGAGCCATTGTTAAGAGGAGAATCTTTCCCATTTTCCACTTACCCTCTTAGAAAAATCAGCTGCCTAGTTTATGGATGAAGCAACGGGCACTAGTAGAAATTGCCCAGTGGGAGTAACTTTTTCCTAGACAAACAGTAAACGGTACAGCTAGATTTGAATTCAGATCTGTCTGATATCAAACCTAAAGCTTTTTCTGAGATACCAGGCTGCCTCTCTGTGACAATCTTTTCAAAAAAATGTATTTATCACAAACCTTTCCAAACGCACACAAAAGCACAGAGAACAGTAATGGCAAACACCATGAACGTCAATCAGATTGCACATTTATCAAAGTTCTGCCACATTTTCCTCATCTATTTCGTTGTCTTTTTTCCTTTTTCTTTTCCTTTGTATTTTAAGCAAATTTTAGATGTCACATCTTTTCACTCCTATGTATTTTTGAATGCATTTTTTAAAATAAATTTTTCCTTATTAACAATGCCTTTATTATACCAAAGTTAGCAATGATTCTTTGGTATGAGATATCTCAAAAACACCTACAAATGGTGTTTTGTTCGAGTCAGTACTCAAAGAGTCCACACATCATATTTACTTGTCTTGACACCTAAGATTTCAGAACAGCGCCCCACCTCCACTCCCTTCTTCCCGTTTATCTATGTAAACATTCCTGTAGGTTCTGGAGGCTAGATTTGATTCAGGTTCAGGGTAACAACATTTTTTTTTTTCCTTCCAAAAATCTGTCATAAGCAGTTGCTGTGTGTTTCACACAGTCTGGTTGTCCCATTTTTAGAGATTCTGGGGTTGATCATTTTCAGGTGCTGAAATTCTGATCTCTTCGTTGCCAAATTTCTCATCCATCTTTTGTCCTACTGAGCCCTGCTCCACAACTAAACTGATTCATTAGGTGTTGCAAAATGGTGATTTGCTAATTTTCTCGTCCCTTACACATTGGTTAGCTACATCTCTCCCGTGAAGGAGAAATTCGTCATGTCGATAGCCTTCTGTGAGTTAGCGTGCTTAGGGGAGAGTCAGAGTAAGCGCTTCCCGTTTTCCTTTTGTTGACGGTTTTCAATTTTCAGCGCACAGTCGGTGCCCTAGATATTTCATATCCACCCCCGCCCCCTCGCTCTCATATCATGGTGAACTTACAGGTGTTTACATATTCAATATATTTAAATAAATTATTCTTTTTGATGCTCAAGTTGTTCCATCTTTGGCTCTTGGCTGATGAGCGATCTCCGCGTTCTCTTCTTTGTCCTTCAGGCTCAACCCGTCTGTCTTTGATCACTGTCTTGTTTTCTGGCACCAGACGTTTCTAAGCTCATCATGTGTATCTCCCGCTTTAGATCCGGAATTACCCATTACTGTGAGAATCTCTAGTTCATTTTACTGGAGAATGGCATTTGCAAAACACAACCTGGGCACCAAGGCTGCTCATTGCTGTCGACTTATCATTGGTTCTTGACATTTTTAGGGGACAGAGCTAGCAAATAGACATTTAAAATAAAACAGCAATCTATATGGACACTTCTAACATCCAAAGGTTAACTTCTTTGATTTTATGCTTATATGGTTTTATCGTACACTAAAATGCTTGTTCTTAACAACATTAATATTTATTTGCATCATCCGAAAATATATATAATAAATGTTTTAAAAATAACACAAATATTACCACTAACAAACAGACTACTGGATATTTTAAGATATATTTACAGATTTTATTTATTCTTAGAATATTTTCCTCCGTGTACATCTGTGGATATGCAGTTCACATGCTATGTTCTACAGTCACTCAAGATATGTGTCCACAGACAGACTGTGCAATGTGATGTACTCAGAGAAGTCGTCTGCCTTCCGTTGCTAGCTCCTGTAACCTCCACACCCCCCTTCATGGTAAGGTAATATTTTTATTGGGTAATCATTTTACTGCTTTTTCCAACTATTCATTAACCAATGCCAAATTACTATTCTTTTCTTAAAAAATAGAATTTTCTTTCTATTTCATCTGGTTTATTTTCCTATGTAAATGTTATAATCTACCCTGGTAGCTAAAGAAAAGAAAAAAAAACTTATTTTTATTAGGAATTGCAATAAATTTATAGAAGCTCAGCAAAATTGAGATCTTTAGGGTGAGTCTTCTTGTGTCATATTTTTATACTATTCAAGTCCACATTTGTGCCATTCAGAAAAATGTTAACATTTTCTCCACATAAGTTTTGTACACATATTTTAAAGTATATACTTGGATATCTTATGCTTTTGTGTTATTCAATAGATTTCCCTCTGTTGTATCTTCTAATTGATCATTTATACATTTAACTACTTCAGTATCTTCAGTTTTACATGCGGCTGTGATTAAATTGTCTTATATTTTTGTAATGAGTTTTCAATTCATTCTCTTGATTTTTTAAAATAGACAATTACATCATCTGCAAATAAAGATAATGGTACCCGTTTCTTCACAGTCGTATGCCTTTTAATTGCTGTTGTTATCTAATGCCTCTACGGGTGTGTTAAAGAGTGGAGGTAATAGTGGACAACTTTGTCTTCTCAGAATTTAGTAACAATGCCTTTCAACAACAATGAGATAGCACCTCACACTGGTCAGAATGGCTGTCATCAGAAAGCCTACAAGTAACAAATATTGGTGAGGATGTGGAGAAAAGGGAGCCCTAGTGCACTGCTGGTGAAAAAGTAAATTGGTGCAGCCACTAAGGAAAACAGTGAGAACGTTCCTCAAAGACTTAAAAATAGAACTACCGTATGATCCAGGATTTTGACTCCTGGGTATTTACCCAGAAACAAAACAAAACAAAACATTAATTGGAAAAGATACATGTACTGCAATGTTCATAGTAGCACTATTTATAATAACCAAGATAAGGAAGCAACCCAAGAGTCCATCAACAGAGGAACGGATAAGAAGTTGTGATATATACACATATAGTGGAACGTTACTCAGTCAAAAAAGGAATGGAATTCTGCCACTTGCAACATCCTGCGTTGACCTAGAGAATATTATGCTCAGTGAAATAAGTCAGACAGAGAAAGACAGATATTGTATGTTTTCACCTATATGTAGAATCTTAAAACAATGTGTATAGCAAAGCAGAAACAGACCTAGAGATATAAAAAACAAAGTAGGGGTTATCAGTGGGGAGTGGGAAGGAAGGAGGAGCAAGATAGGGGTACGGGATTGAGATCCCAAGTGCTATATATGAAGTAGACAAGTGACAAGAATATATGATACAGCACACGGAATTATATCCATTATTTTGTAATAATTTCTTAATGGAGTATAATCTATAAAAATATTGAATCATTATGCTATAATCTGAAACTTACATAATGTTGTAAATCAAATATACTTCAATACAAAAAGACCAAAAATTAAAAAAAATAAAGCAATGCTTTAATTAACAATTTCTAATTGAGATGTTGTTTTAGGGGGTGTTCAGAAAAAAATGCAAGTATTCCTATTTTACTGAGTTTTTTTTTTAATTAGAATGAACTTTTAAAATTCTGTTGAAATTTTTTTAACCTCTGAAAACAGTCACGTATTTTTCCTTCAAATGATTAAAATATCACACTGTCCTGGTGGATTTACAAATGGCGTGGCTGCCATGATTTTATTCCTGCAGTGAATTTCACTTGGGTCATGATCTTCTTTTCTTTCAGAGCGGGCTACTACATTCTACCTGCTAATCATTTATTTACATTTTTGCATCAGTAAACGTGTGAGTGTATCAGTCTATAATACTTCAATGCATGGCTTTTACTCAGTTTTGGTACCAATGTTAATATTTACTTTAAAATAAAAATATGGAAAAGTTTCTTATTTTTTCTACGCTCTTGACCTTTTGAAGAAGTATTGAAATTATCTGATCTTTAAAGACCTAATAAGACACCCTTGTTGCATCCAATTTGTGGGCAGCTTGGAGAAGTCAGTTGTTTGTTTTTGTATGTTCTTTTTTTGCTTGTTTTCAGTGACATCTTTAATACATTATTCTGCTCTTTCCATTATACTAGGTATGCTTTCCTTTTATTTCTCGATTGCAGTCAGTTTTAGTAAATTATATTTCTGTAAATTTCTTTTCTTCTCACTTTTTGAAAAGTTGAATCTTTTGGTATTATTTTTAAAACGTTTCTCTCTTTGTCAACTTTTTTTTTTGTCATTTCTTGTTTTATATATGTAGGCTCTCTCTCTTTTTTTAAAAAATATTTAGGATGAGCAGTGAAATTTTTTCTCAAACAAGCAGTTTTTGAATTTATTAGTTTGTTTTCTAATTCTTAACTTTCTATTTTAATCTTTATTAGTTACTTCATTCTGCGTTCTTTTGGTTGCCTTCTTGGGAGTTCTAGTTTTTTATTGGGATATATAATTCCTTTATTTTTATTATATATTATTTATTCATGCAGCAGTTTCATGCTGTAATTTTTTTCGCTGAGGACCATATTAGACATATTCCACATTCTAGTATGCTAATTACCCACTACTATTATTACCTAGAAATTTTGTATTTTTATTTTGTTTTTTCCTTTTTAAACCATAGGTTGTTTCATGGAGAATTTTGTTCATTTCCTTCAAGAACTCTTTTAATTTTACTAATCTCTTGTTTCACTGCATAAAAGTTAGGAATATGATTTGTTATTTATTGATGTTGTTTTTAAACCTTAATGCATAGGAAATTTTGATAAATATTCATCAAAGTATAGTATATATCTTGTGTATGGTTGTTGCCCTTATTGAGAATGTCCACTTACTTTGTTAACTGTTCAGGTCAGAAAGAGGTAATTCTGTTCTATCCTTTCATTGTCTGTTGTCTTTGCTTCATGAAATTCGCTACTGTGTTTTGAGCGCTGTGTTTTCTTTGTGCATTTTAGACTTTATTCCGTGTCCTTACTTGTCTTGTTAAAATGTTTTGCCATGCCTTCTACCTTGTCTACCATTTTTTACAGCTTTTTTTTTCTGATTGCTTGATAATTATTTGCCTGTCATTTTATTTGAACTTTTCCAGAATCATTTTTGTCAGAGGATTATTTCTTTAATACAGCCCAGAGTTGGACTGGCTTTCACTTTCTAGGCTGAGAATACTTTTCTTACTGCAGTTGAGTTCAGCCACAGTTTTCTAGTGGGTTCTCATTGTCTGTTTGAACATTATTATGAATAGTCCTCCCTTTTTCTTTTAATAACTCCATGTAATTTTGTTGTTGTTGGCTATATTTAGAAGAGGTAGATTTTCCTGGGATTTCAGGAGGTTTCTGTTGAGAGCATGGTGAGAGTTGAGGTCAATCTCTATTTTTCCCAGTTTCACTGACCCAGGACTCCCCACTCAGGGGTTACTTGGAAAGATTCATGGCCTTTTTTTCCTGTTTCTTGGAAGTAAGACCAGTTACCCTTTGGTATCTGCAGGAGGTTGGTTTCAGGACCCCTCTCAGATACCAAAACCCATGGAGGCTCAAGTCTGTAGTTCAAAATGGTGCAGTATTTGCGCGTGACCTCTGCACACCCTCTTGTATACTTTAAATCATCTCTGGATTACTTATAACGTCTAATAGAATGTGGATGCTCTATAAGTAGTCATACGTATGGCGGAAGTGACATGTAAACAGTTGCAAGAGTGCCGCCAAGTCAAGTTTGCTTTTTGGAACTTTCTGGATTTTTTTTTTTCAAATATTTTTGATCTGTGGCTAGTTGAATCTGCAGCCTCAGAACTGCAGACAGGGGGGGTGGCTGTACCTTCAGAAGGGATTCTTGTGTCCAGTGTGACACTCCAGTCAGAGAACTTGATTGGCCTTGCCTCCCAATGCGATGCTTTTGGTTACAGATTTTACGTTTTGTTGTTGCCCTGCTTTCCAGGTTATCTAAGTATTACTCCCCCTAGCTGCTCCGCCCCCAGAGTTGCAGCCCCGCCCACTGGACTCCTGTCCACAGTGGCTTCTCCTCCTGGGAAGCTGTCCTCCTGGAAGGGAGTGGGAGATGCCTTTACCCGCAGTTGTAAGCACAAAGGCTGAGAGTGTTTTTCCGTTTTGTTGATCATTTTCAAATCTGTCTGCTTGAGTTTCCAGCCAGATTGGGTTCTCTTATTCTGCTGGAGGTTTTTTGGTGTCCAGTGGACCCCTCACGTCTCAGAGTTCCTACCACCCATCTCTCCTTATGCGGCAACTATGGCTTCTGTCAGGAATCACCCAGCACCTACTGTTAATCTAATTATTCTGTTGCCCCCCACCCCTGCTCCCTGCTGATATTCAGGGAGACTTGGAAGGTGGGCTGCCATGATCCTGTCATGTGAAGGACATTGTTGTCCTGTCCATAGTGCTTGTAGAAATGTTAGAACAGGCAGACAGCTAGATATGAGCAGAGAAAGGGGGACACAGACCAAATGGCAGGATCTGGGCAAACAGGAGGGGAACACCGGCCAAATGGCAGGAAACTATACATCATGTGGACAACAGGGTTCCCTGGGCAGAGGAAGAAAAGCAGGAACTTCTGGACTGATAAGAGATCACACAATTTGGGGTGACAAGTAATCTGGAGGCAGACAAAGCAAGGTGGGACAAGGTAGGAATCTCCAGTGTCCGAATGTAACCTTCTGCTCATTATGCCCTCATTTCAATAGAATTAGCCTTGCAGTTTAGAAGTATCCATCATGCACTGATGCCAGGACACTTCAGATCCAGACTAAATAAGGACAAAAATCTTTCCTCCCATCGGGAAGGTGGAGCTGGGATTAAAATCAGGGAATATGACCCCAAACCATTCCCTCTGCAATGAACATTCTGCCCATTCATTTTTACACCCTGTGTGACCAACTTGCCAAAGAAATTAAGGGCAGCTGCTCACCTGAGTCTGCCCGCTCTCCCCTCGAGAGTGTGCTATCCACCCCTTAATAAATCCCCACTGTACTTTCTTAACTTCTGCATCCTGTCTCTGAATTCTTTCTGGGATGGGACAAGAACCTAGACATGGGCCCCAGAAAGAGCTGTGCTGAGTGGGAAGAATTAGGAGAAGCAGAGACGATGGGGCAGTTGAGGGACAACAGCAAACGGGGCCTCATCTTCGCATTTTGACTGTGTGTGTGGAGGGGACTCCTCCTTCAGCCCAGGCCGTAAACTGGAATCCTGTGTGTGTTTCATGTTCCCTCTTTGAGGTACCTGTGGGAAAGGGAGTATTTTGGGGGTGATTTGCAAAATACAATTACTCTTAAGTTCTTACTGTTAATTTTAGAGCATCCAGAAGCCATCCTTCTTGGATATGGATACACTTTTCAATGACACTGCTAAGGAGCCTTAGAAGCTCTGTGTGTGTGTGTTTGTGTTTTTATATTATACATTTTCTAAATGATTAGTGCTTGTTAGGGACATAAATTCTGACAGCACCATCCAAAATATAATTATTCTAAAAAATTACATGATTATTTAGAAAATTCAAATTAAGTGGGTGGTACTTAAACATAGACTCTTTGGCAAGTTTCACAGTGAGGTCATTGATTTTATTAGACAGCTCGGTTTCCTTTCACAATACAGTGTTATCTAGTTGTTCCGTGGAATAACCAGACAATAAAGATGGCAAGGAGATAGAAACTAAAGTGATGAGATGCAAGACACAGTTTTTAAAAAGTGTTCAGACTGTGTAGTTTCTGAAATCTGCCAAGAAATTATTAGAACTTTTATGATCACAAAGCTTAATCTGAGGGAGGTCATATTTTCTTTTCTTTAAAAAAAAAAATAGCTTTTGTTTTTCATGGCAGAAAATCCTGGTTTGTTGGGAAGGTTTTGAAGGAGTCTTTAGAAGGGAATGACAAAATAAAAGCCTTTTCAGTGGCCTGTGGGAAGGCAGGGCTGGTCCAGAGATGGAATTTGGAGCACAATAGTTCCCTGGGCAAACTGTCAGTCAGTTTTCAAGGTGGAATTTAAATAACGCTATTGTTTTCAAAGAATCCCTACTTTGACCAGCTATTATGCAGAATTACAACTGCACTGATTCCCTTCCAAAGCATTTACTTTCAAAATTCCTTCTTGAGTATTATGTGGTCCTACACGAGCCTTGTCTTCCTCATCAAAATAATGGACCCTATAAATATAAATTCTATGTCAAGAAATTTAATTTGACTTTCCAGAGGCCAAAGACCGATACTGAAGTCCTGCCATATGTGAATGTAGCATGTAATTTCGAAAAAAGAAATGACTCGACAAAGGAAAAGAGAGAAATCCTCCTTATTTAAGTGAAGAACCCAGCTTTTAAAAATTAGTTACTGGGAATCAGGAAGAGAATGATAATTTGTTTTATACCCTAGTATTTCAGAGATATTTAGTAGTGGAAAATGAAAGGCATGCCACGCATCCACACCTGGTTAGTTAATATTTTTAGGACAAAATATTTAAATCCGAATAGCTGGTAACTTTGAGCATTAAAGAGGGGTCTCGAGCAGAGTGGGGCAGGGGGTGCCAGGAGGAGAAAAGTCTCACTTACGGAGCACCTGTGATGTGTCCTACTGTGCATATATGCTTGTGTCATTTAATTTAATCTTCAGAACAGCACTCTGAAACATGTACTATTGTTACACCTATTTTATGGGTAGAAAATGTATCTGTAAAGATAAAACAATTTGTCCAATTCCCACAGTTAGCGTGGGACCCAGCGCCGTCAATGTTACGATGATAACAGAGCTAACAGGGTTACAGAGGAGGCTTTTAAACCTGCAGGCCGCATTCCCCTCCAGAAGTCCACAGCATCAAAAGCTGGAGGGAGCCTGTGAATTTTAGTTTCAGATGTTTGTTTTAAGCCTGTATTTGCCAGAGTCATCTGACATGAAAATTGGTTTTCACGCTCTGCTCTCGCACGTGAGATTTAGGTATCGTGTTTCCACGATTTCCATCTAAACAGATGACAGGCCACATTTGGCCTCAGGGCCACAGTTTGCTGACCCTGGTGTAAAGACGGATGATATGTCTCGGGGGGGGGTCACACAACAAGCCATCTTTGGGGTGGTTTTTAAAAAGTAAATTTCCAGCTGTCTCAAAAGACACCTCACTACCTCCTTTTATTAGATAATAATCTTGATATGAAAAGTGATTTGGTAAACCTGTCTGTCTGCAGTCACCTGAATGCCTAGAAATAATTTGGGTGAGTGGTGACTGCGGGTTTCAGAGGAGCCGGCATTAATATCACAGAGAGCAGTGGCTTTGCAGAAATAAGGTGCATATAAACACAAGCTTGGTTTTTGAGATTTATTTACAGAGAGTGAAAGGCACAGATCTTAAATGTGTAGCCCAGACATCAGCATCACCCCCCAAACTCCCCTCAGGCCTCTTCCCGGGCAGTCCCCTCCACCAGCAGAGGCAGACTTCTTGTGGATCTTTTATGATACATCCTTTCTGCCTGTTCCCAAACTTCGTGTAAATGGGAACTTTCAGTACGATTCTTTAAGTCTGGCTTTCTAACAGTTTTCTGTTGCAGTACAGCAAGTTTCCACAAATGGAGTGGCGGAAAAAAACAGTCATTTACTATCTCTCAGTGTCCACGTGTCAGGAATCCAGGCATGCTTTAGCTGCGCCCTCTGCTCAGGTTGTCCCCAGGCTGGAGCCCCAGTGTCTGCAGCCGGGGTTCCCTCCAGGCTCCTGCAGGCTGTTGACAGAATTCCGTTTCCCGTGGTTGTTAAGACTGAGGTGCTCCCCGTGGGCAATTCACAACACGGTCCTTTGCAGCTTCAGGGCCAGCAGATGGGTCCCTCCTCATCAAGAGATGTTACTTGAAACATCAGACCTACACAGCATCATCTCTCTTTCTATTAACTCAAAAGCAACTGATTTGGGAACTTAACTGTTGCCATATTATGTAACCTAATCATGAAAGGGACATCTTCCTATTCACAGCACCCGCCCACCCTCAACGGGAGGGACTTCACAGGGTTATACGGGGTGGGCCCCGAGGACCTGTCACAGACTTCCTTCACAGTTACAGTACCCGTCCAAGTTACTGATGTCACTGCACGGATTTGTAGTTTTTCATTGTCTGAATCTATTGTAATTTCTTCATCTGCTTTCCTACTGATAGACATGGTTTTCTCTAATTTTTGGCTCTCATGAATAAAGCCACTATGAATATTCTTATGCAATTTTTTGTGGATAATTTTTTTTTTCCTTTGTCTTGGATAAATACCTAGAGTTAAACTGGTGGGCCATAGGAAAAAAAAATAAAAGTTCCTTCTTAAAAAAGGGAGAATAGCCACCCCATTTGGCAAAAATGCTTTTACTGTTTTACGCTGGAAAAAGCCACAAGTGAGAGTTCGGGTTGGTTGTGTATCCTCATTGATGTTCCGTGTTCTCAGTGTTCGTTACTGAGTCATTTATTTTACTTTGAGCTGTTCAGGTGTGTGGAATGGTTGTCACGTTGTGGTTTCCATTTGCAGGTTCTTGATGATGAACTGTCTTCAGTAATGAGCTTTTCCATGGGGTTTGTGGTCCTGACCTTAAAAAGTGTTTGTTCAAGTCTTTGGCTCTTTTTTTGAATGTGATCATGGGACTTTTTATTACAGAATTTAGGCATTCTTCATATATTATAGTTACAAGTTTTTGACAGATACATGTTTTATGAACTTTTTTTTCCCAGTCTGTGGCTTACTTATTCTTAGTCTTGAGCATGTCTTTTGATAATCAAACATACTTAATTTTGAAGAAATCAACATTATTGATTTTTAAATTTAATGCCTTATGTTTCTATGTCCCTTTTAGGAAATCTTTGTCTACTGAAAGGTTAAGAAGATATTTTCTTCTGGGATTTCAAAACGTAGAATAGATAAACAGGATTATACTGTACAGCACAGGGAAATATATACAAGATCTTGTGGTAGCTCACAGCGAAAAAAGAAATGTGACAATGAATACATATATGTTCATGTGTAACTGAAAAATTGTGCTCTACACTGGAATTTGACACAACATTGTAAATTGACTATTACTCAATAAAAAAAAGTTAAAAAAATACTTAAAAAAAGATATTTTCTTATGTTTTCTTCCAGATGTTTAAAATTGGAAAATATTAAAGATTTTATTTCTTTTCAGGCTTATATTTTCTCTGTTGAGAAGTCAGAAGTATTTCTATTATTTTTGTCCTGTGTCTATACTTCTTGTCTCTCTGACTCATTGTATTTTTCAGGTCTAGAATTTCCATTTGTTTCTCCTCTTTTTTCTTTCCTTTTTTGTTTCTCATTTTGTACTGAGATTTCTGATCCATTCACTCCTTCCATAAAATTTTTCCTTTTAGCATTTGAGCATATTTATAATAAATTTTCCAAGCTTTTACTACTAATTTAAACACTCCTGTTATCTCTCGGTGTCATTTTTCATCTCCTTCACTGATCCAGAATTTTTTAAAACAGGCTTTATTTTTTAAAGCAGTTTTAAATTCACAGCAAAACTGAGCAGAAAATACAAGCTCCTATTTTTGCCCCCACACAAACACAGTCTCTTCACTAAAACATCCCACACCAAAGTGGTACACTTCTTACAATCAACAAACCTACATTGACACATCATAATCACCCAAAGTCCATAATTTACATTAAGGTTTATTCTTCACGCTGTACATTCTGTGGGTTTTGACAGATGCATAATGACATAGATCTACCATTACCGTATTATACAGAATAGTTTCACTGCCGTAAAAATCCAGTGTTCTCTGTCCATTCATCCCTCCCCAGCCCCAATCCTTGGCACCCACTGATCTTTTCGCAGTCGCCACAGCTTTGCCTTTTCCAGAATGTGATGGAGATTTCAGGCTGGCTTCTTTCACTTAGTAAAATGCATTGAAGTTCCTCCATGTGTTTTCATGGCTTGGCAGCTCATTTCTTCTTCATGCTGAATAATATTCCTTTGTCTGGATGTACCATAGTTTATTTATCCTCTCGCCTACTGAAGGAAGTCTTGGTTTCTTCCAACTTTTGGTAATTACGAACAAAGCTGGTGTTAAACACTGGTGTGTAAGTTCCTTGTGTGGGCATAAGTTTTTAACTCTTGGGTGAAAACCAAGGGGTGTGACTGCTGGATTGTACGGCAAATGCAGGTTTAGTTTGGTAAGGAACTACACATTATCTTCCAAAGTGGCTGCATCATTTAGTATTCCCACCAGCAGTGAATGAGTGAGTGTCCCTGTTGCTCTGCATCCTTCCTAGAATGGGGTGCTGTCAGTGTTTTGAGTTTTAGCCATTCTAGTGGGTATTTAGTAGCAACTCATTTGTGTCTAAACTTGCACTTTTATAATGCTGTGTGATGTTGAGTGCCTTCTTATGTGCTTATTTGCTATGTGTATATCTTTGATACCTGTTAAGGTCTTTTGCCCATTTTTTAAATCAGGTGGTTCATTTTCTTGTTGAGTTTTAAGAGTTCTTTGTCTACTTTGGCCAACGGTTCTTTTTCAGATGTGTTCTTCGCAAATGTTCTATCCCAGTCTTTGGCTTGTCTTCTCATTGCCTTGGCAATGTTTTTGATGGAGCAAAAATTTTTAATTTTAATAGAGTCAAACTTATCAATAATTTTTTTCATGAATCATGCCATTGGTGTTGTATCTAAAAGTCATCACCAATCTAGGTGATCTAGATTTTCTCCTTTGTTATCTTCTAGGAGTTTATTTTAATTTTTCATTTAGCATTTGATCTGTGATTCATTTTGAGTTAATTTCCGTCGAAGGTGTAAAGTCTGTGTCTAGATTCCTTCCATGAACATGGTTGACCAGTTGTTCTAGTGCCTGTGGTGGAAAGATTGCCTTTCTTCCCTTGTTGAGAATCAGTTGACTGTATCTGTGTGGGTCTCTATTCTGTTCCACTGACCTCTCTGTTCATTCTTTCACCACCTTGTCTAGATTACTGTAGCTAATGGTAAGTCTTGGAGTCAGGTAGTGTTAGTTTTTTGACTGCTTTTCTCATTCAATGTTGTGTTAGCTATTCTAGGTATTTGCTTCTTTTTATAAACTTTAGAATCAGTTTGTTGATATTCACAAAGTAACTTACTGGAATTTCTATTGGGATTGCAGTAAATCTATAAATCAAGTTGAGAGGAGCTGACAGCTTGGAAATGTTGAATCTTCTTATCCATGAATGTTGAATTTATCTCTGTTTATTTAGTTCTTCTTGATTTCTTTCATCAAAAATTTGTTGTTTTCCTCATATACATCTTATATATATTTTGTTACAGTTACACCTAAGTATTTATTTTGGGGGGTGCTAATGTAAACAATATTGTGCTTTTAATTTCAAATCCTTTGCTAATTGTTTTTATATAAGAAAGCTATTGGCTTTGGTATATTAAGCTTGAGCTCTTCAATTTACTATAATTGCTTAATCCTTCCAGGTTTTCTTTTTTCTTTTTGTCAATTCCTTGGAATTTTCTATGTAGGCAATCATGTCATGTATGAATAAAGACACTTCCCAATCTGCATATTTTTTATTTCCTTCTCTTGTCTTATTACAGTAGCAAAGATTTCATGTCGAGTGTTGAAAAGGAGTGGTGAGAGGGACAGTCTTTCTTTCTTCTTGATCTTAATGCAAAACTTCTAGTTTCTCACTATTATTATGTTAGCTGTAGGGATTATCTTTTTGTTTTTCTGTGTTTTTGTTTGCTTTGTTTATTTGTTTTCAAGTCGAGAAAATTTCTTTCTGTTCCTAGTTTGTTTTTGTTTGTTTGTTTGTGTGTTTGTTTTTACAATGAATAGGTATTGAATTTTGTCAAATGCTTTTTAATGCATCTATTGATATGATCATTTCATTTTTTATCTTACTTATTATATTAATTAATTTTTGAATGTCGAACTAACTTTGCATACTTTTGATAAATCCCACTTGATTGTGGCATTTGGTGGCTGATATTAAGAATACATTCTTGGCTTGGATGAGGATTTTTGAACTTATGTTCATGAGAGGTATCAGTCTGTTGTTTTCTTGTAATGTCTTTGGTTTTGGTACGTAATTTTTATTTTATACTGGATATTGAGGTTGATGCTATATGGTTGAGTACATACATTTTTTTTTTTTGATATAAGGTTTGTAGTGTGATCTCTGACTCTTCTCAGAGTGACCCTCCTGCTGTTCTTGAAACTTACCTCCCTATGCTGCAATCCAGCAAATTCTGGAAACATGGATCTCACAGAAGTCACTTTGTGTGTTTTCCTCCACTTTGCTGCTTATTGTCTGTCCGACATCTGAAAACAGTTGTTTTATATACTTTGTCCGTGTTTGACTTCTTTATTAAGAGAGGTTATTTCAATATCTGTTACTCTGTCATGGCCAGAATCAAAAGTCCTAGGCTTTATTTCAAGTTTTTCTTGGATTTCTTGAGTCTTTGAATTGCATTTCTTAAGACCAAATTAAAAACGTAAAAATTAATATAAGTCAAAACATGGTCTGCTCACTTACTTAAATATTTTCTAGTACCTGGCTCTTCAGCCGTTCCCTTTCTCCAAGTCTGCACATGTGTCAATCTAATGTCCAATATTAGTAAAACTAGATACAACTACGTATGTATTTATGCCTGAGTAGAAATAGATACAAAATCTGGGAGTTCTTTCCAAAGAACAAGAAATCTTTAGTTATGGAAAAATAAAACAAAGCAGAAAATCTTTACAAGGATGTGATGTTTGATCACTGACACTTTACTACTTAGATGTGCTTTTATATGTTCACAGTCCAATTTATATTTTATTCATGCACATAGTTTTAGGAAAAGACAGGGGATGTTATTTATACCTTCAATCAGTATTAGTAAAGAAGTTTCCAGAATGGTATGACAATGGATCTAGGTGACAAGGTCTAGCCTTCTTCTGTGACATCATGATATGGCTGTGTTCCTAATCTCTATCTTTGAGCATTATTTCTGACATGTGACCAAAAAAGACACATCTCCATTACTCAGAAAATTATAGGCTTGGGTGAAAGCTGACTTTTATATTATTCTTCAAGGAGACCTGGGTGAAGAACTTGTAGTTTTATTACTAATAACCCAGCCCCTCAAACTGCATAACCTGCTTGGATCTATTTCAAATGGTACACTGCTTTTCAATCTTTATGGCAATAATTCAAAATAATGTGGTAATATACAATAACTAAAGCCACTCTATGTTTACACATCAATATATTTATAATTTTTTGTTTGTTTGTTTTTAGGAGGAAAGTCTTGCCTGTGAAAAGATAGCCAAGGACCACCGCAAAGAAAGCTATGAACGAAGTGGAAATCCTGTGTTTACTGGCTCCTGTGGTTCAAGGCCAGCAACGGTCATTGAACTTCACTTCTTTTCCTTTGCTATTCTCTGACTCCAAGTCTTTCAAGAGTGCCAGAGGAAGGGAACCAGTTTCCTTGTGCTTGGAAGCATCACCCCGCAAAGGATCAACTACTTACTCAAGCTGAAATTCTTCAGTTTTCTTTGTCAGCACATGTGTTCACATGATTGTCATGTACACATTATAATGTTTTGGGAACAAAAATTTCAACTTGTAAATGTAAGTAAAGCAAAGAATTCTGTGACTGCCACCCAAAGAGTAAGCAGATGCCTTTAGGAGATGGCATCTTTCCTTCATACCAATCTCAAATCATGACACTGGTGAGAAAATTGGTCATCACCAAGGCAAATGCCAAATCAGTGGGAGAACCATCAGCAAAAATGTTTGCTACTTTCCAAGTCACAGGAAAATAAAAAAAATTAAATCTTATGTAGAAGAAGGCTTATGCACACATTTGTTGAATACTTTCATTTTCTGGATGTATTGTCAACTCAGGCTTCACTTTTCCAACCCATTCCCCTTGGTCATTTGAGTGCTCCAATATGTATTTTTTGCTCTCTGTTTTATGCCTGGGACCTAGTGCAATGCCTAACACAGAGTAGACCCTCCATAGAGAAATATTAACGATACAAATATTCTAAAATAAAGATTTTCTTGCATTCATAACTCCTTAATTTAATTGGTTTTTATGTCTTTCTTCTCTTATTTTTCCTCCTTGGTTCCCCCTTTCATTCTTTTCTTCCATTCTAGACTTCTATAAAAGACTGCATTGGACTTTCTCAAAGGTAGGAGGTGGAGATATCTTAAACAATAGGTTTTGTTTATCAAGACCAACAATATATTGGGTTTAATTCCACCCTAAACTACTCTAGCAGAAAACCTAAAGGACTAGAATCTGAGATCTAGAATGCAGGTTCCTATTTCTTCATCAATGTGTAGGAATTTTCTAGAATGCCTGGTACCTAAGACTAAGGGTTCACTATATCTTTATCAAATGGATAAATCAATGAAGTAGGCAAAGGAACACTAGTGTTGAACCACTGTGCACTCAGGGGCTTATAGAACTTACTCCTTTCAGTTAACTTTAATAGGATTTAGTTGTGACTTTTTGCAGAAAACTTTGAACTGAACTGGTGGGTATAGAAAAATCAGACAACTCCTGCAACTTCAAGAGTTGTCCAGAAAATTACTACTCTGGAAAGTTTTCAATAGGAATATGAAAATATTTGACACTAAATGTTCCCAGCACAGCTAAGTTTCAAATGGTTTGTTTTGCATCATATTGGAAAGAGAGGCATCTTAATGGCTCAAAATTCTATCAATGCTTCCCAATCTATTTCATCTCGGGATAGTCTATGTAGTTATCATGGTGGGAGGAACCCACCACATTTCTCAAGTTTTATGTAATTTTCCATCTTCCTTTATTGGCATAAAGAACTTCTTTCAAAGGGTAGAATTTATGTTTTAAAAATGAGTAATGAACATATGCATCCTAACGCTATTACTTTTTTAGTAATTTCTTCACCACCTTGGATTGGAATGTCGACTATTGAAATGTTAACCTTAAGTAACGCAGCAGAATTCTTTATTTTTGTTGGCCAGGAAGTGCACAGTTCGTGGTGAACACTGCATCACTTGAAAAGTTAGATTGGCCAATCTTTTCCAGAAATCTGCTTTAAGGAGATGCCAAATTGTTCTGTGCAGTTGAGGACATTGTAGCAGGTGATGATTCCTTAAATCCTTGATTCCTTGTGTTTGAGGGTGCTTACCCACAAAATCCTTAAACTCTGATCTAAAACCTGTGGATTTATTAAGAAAAAAACAGGCAATCCTCATCTTGTAAATAACTGGTTCATAGATGTGACCTTTGAAACTTTTTTCACTTTCTTCAATACGTATTTTATTTTTTCTTAATTAATAAAGTTCATTATTTCAGGGCAGCTCCCTGATTATAAAAAAATTTGAGGAGACAGTACAGAGTTCCCATATCCTCTGCCCTCCTATTGTCCCACCTCCAGTTTCCCTTATTAACATTTTCCAATGGTGTGTAGCATCTGTTACAATTGATGAGCCAATGTTGACATACTATTATTAGCTAAAGTCCATATATTGCATTAGAGCTCCCTTTTTGTGTTATACAGTTCTATAGGTTTTGACAAATGTTTAATGACATATACCCACCTTTATAGTAACACACAAAATAGTTTCACTGCCCTAAAATCTCTCTGTGTTCCACCTCTCCAACCCTCCCTCCCCCAAACCCCGGCAACCACTCATCTCTGCTGTGTCCACAGTTTCACCTTTTCCAGAACGCAGAACGTCATATAGTTGGAATCATACAATATGTAGGCTTTTCGGATTGGTTCCTTCTCTTACTCATATGCATTTAAGGCTCTTCCATGTCTTTTTGTGGCTTAATAGCTCATTTCTTTTTAGCACTGAATAATATTCCACTGTCTGGATGTTCGTTTGTTTATCCATTCACCTACAGAAGGGCATCTTGGTGCTTCAATTATGGATAAAGCTGCTATAAACATCTGTGTGCAGGTTTCTGTACGCATGTAAGTTTTCAACTCCTTTGGGTAAATTCCAAGGAGCACAACTGCTGGACCGTATGGCAAACACACGTTTATTTTTGTAAGAAACAGCCAAACTAGCTTCCAAAGTGAAAGCTGAACCATTTTGCACTTCCACCCACGCTGAATGAGGGTTCCTGTAGCCTCACGTTCTGCGAGCATTTGGAGTTGCCAGTATTTCAGATTTTAGCCATTCTAATGGGTGTAGAATGGCATCTCACGAGTGTTTTAATTTGCACCTCTCTAACGGCGTACGATAGTGGGTAATTTTTTCATGTACTTCTTGGCTGCACCGTTTTAATCATTCCTAAAGTGCTTCTAATATTTTTTGAGAGGGGGCAGTACATGATCTTGAATGGTTTGGAAGAATCAGCATGGCTTTTTGAGTCAAACTTCTTAGTCACTTCCTGTAGAGAACTGTTGTATTTAGCAGTGATGTCAACCAATTTGACAGGTACAATACAGTTTTTAAAACATCAGACTCAGTTGTATGTCACCAGCCTCAGCTTTCTTGCTTTTTCCTCTGTGACAAAATGATAATGTGGTGGTTACCTCTCAAAGTAATACAGAGGTTCTCATATGAATGACACCCTTCGTGGGTTGGTAATTCATGTGGATGGCTTGTGAACGACCCGTCTGCCCATTTCCCTTCTAGTGTCCTGCTCACGTGGGTCTATCAAGCCTGGAAATGCTGCATGACTTTGACCTCAGTGATAAAAGAAGTACAGACTCATAGCCCTGAACACCAGCACGCCTGGTCTATAACCTGAGTTTCCCAGCTGCCTATACTGATCTCAGAATATTATAAATGAGATTGTCACTGAGCAACATTCAATTTTCGTATTAACGTTTCATTTGGACATCTTGCCTCCCCGAGGAAAGGTGTGACACATTTCAGGAGGTTTCTCTGGGAAACTGAATAATTTTATTTCCGAGTGATCTTAAGAGTGAGGTTAAAGTATTCTGGCAGAGTTTAAATGCTCTCTGACTTGGATTAAAAGCAAAACCAAGGTCATTTTCTGCCTTGTGACTCTTTTAAAGTAGTTTTTTTTTTTTATTTGAATGTCACTCTGGTGCACTGGATTTAAATAGCAGAGTTAATAACGTCTTGATTATTTAAGGATTATTCAAAAACATTATGATAAACAAGAGTAAAAGGGATTGGAGATCATCTTTCAGTCCCAAGAAACACCTGACATGGTTTATTCTCCCAGCACAGCTAAAGGCTCTTAAAATATTCCTGGCAGACTATTGTTCTTAAAAAAAAATTTTTACCATCCCTTGTCAAAATAAATCAAATCATGCTAATCTCTACATGCACTTAAAAAGAGACCCAGATTATGAGATGGTTTTATATACCAGATTCCTCCAAATATTGCCTCTCTCTTGAATGAGAGGATAAAAATGAATCAAATGTCAGAAAAGTAAATTGTTCGCTTTCATTACGATCATTTTCTCTTCAATAGAGATAATTAAATATAGCTTAAAAATGAGTGCGTGTGAGGGTCAGAGATAAAGTGATTTCAAAGGCCAGAATTTAATGTTTCCTTGCAAGATAGACCTGTTAAAGACCTGCCAATAAAACGTCAACTTTATTTTATATTTTGTCTGTTGAGATGACCGAAAAAGGAAGCTAAATGCGAAAACAGACAATTCTCTCTTAGGGCTGCCTGTAACCTAGTGTTTTGTAGTAAATGAAACTTTCTTGGGGCACTTGTGTTGTTAACAATAATTAGATTTCCTTTCCTCCCAGCTTCTAATTTTGTCTTTGAAAAAGTGATCTGTTTTATTTATTCATTCATTTATTTTTAAGGCTGTGCTGGTGGACGATGGGCTTCAGCTACAAGTAGGGACAATGATACAAATTTGATGCAGTAAAAACAGTTAACCAAAGAGTTTAACATCTAGCTGGTACATTCACAGAAAAACTGAATGTAAGAAAAATGACTTCAGAAGAGCCATCAGTATGATGAGCTATGTGCAGACATGTTTTCGAATTTCTCGAGAATAAATAAGGTGGCTTTTGCACCCAAGATCTTGAATAAAAGCGCACACATGTACAAGCAAACACACACACACACACACACACACACACACACACAGGGAAAAAATAAGCAAGGAAATTCTTTCCAGCAGTTGGCTCCGTGAACACAACCGTTCTCCTGTTCCAGGAGCTATTACTCGCCAAATAAAACATCACTATTCCACGAGGAAACGGTTAGCTAAACAGAAAGGGCAGTGAATCTGCCGCTGATGAATACACAGAGTTCTCCATGAAGTCCCCTGTGTCAAAAATTGTTAAAGAAGCTTTTTTGCCGTTCGGGACGTTCCCAGTACTGGTGGCTCAGTGTTATGTAAATGACAAATGACTAGAAAAAATACTGGCACAGGTAAATAAGGAAATCAGTTTCCTCGTGAAAGGATCCAAACAGGTTCAACTGCCATCTGAGTGCAGCGTCTCAGTACCTGAGAGATGTTTGCAGCCTGGGGGTGAATCTGGATATTGTTTTATTAAGCAGTGATGGAACTGAGAGGGGAAAAACATCCAGAAATACAGGTTAGAACTTTTTTGTTTCTTCTTAAAATGGACCAGATTTACTTTTACTGCTGCCTACAAATAAATGGCTGAGAATTTTGTGTCCAGGTGAATCAACAGAGCAGACAGGCCGTCTATTTATGGTTTTTTGTTAATTGATTTTATAATTGATTCTATAAAGTATTAGGGTGAAAAGATTCATTGGTACCTCTTCTCTTTTGGCAAAAGTGGTCCATGCTCCTTTTCATAAGAATTTAAAATGCATTTTTAAAGCATTCTATCTAATAATTTTATTTATAATTGTCAAATATTCCAAATTCACACAAAATATTAAAAATAAGAGGCTTATGTGAAACCACCACCTGTATCAAACAAATGCTAACAAAAAAATTATTATTTTTAAATGGTTGAAAAATAAGTTTTAAAAAACACTTGAACAAAGTAGCCATTGTTTTTTTTTTTTTTTAGTACCCTCGTCCCACGTCCAGGAAAGAAGGTGAAATTAAAAACATAGACACCTTCCAATGAGAATGACATTTAACCACACAAGAATGAATTACCACGAGCCTTAAAATAGTATGAACTGTAAGGGGCGGATGGAAAACTTAATACTGGAAGTTCTTTCCGTTGAAAATATCTAATATGTAGGCAAGTAACCCAACTATTTAACGTGCAGATTTGTTTTGCAAACCTAAAAGTAGGCATTTAAAAAAAAGTTTCCCCACATCGTATCTTCTAAGTACAACTCTAATTGGAACAGAATTTTTCTGGTCCAGATGTTGTATTTGTTGTTCTGATTAAGAGCACTTTAAACACAAAGCTGTCAAAACATGGGAGGTCTCTGTGTTTAAGAGACTGTCGGTTGGGAGTGGTCACCAGCGCGGTAAAGGTTCGACAGACAAGACCACGCAGCTCCTCCTCACCTTTCTGGGTCCACCGCTGAGAAGCTTCAATGCCTGACGTTTTTGTCACATACAGACCACACAAGGACACACACCTCATTTTGTGAGTGTCACCTTTTGATGTCTCAAATATATGTTATCCAGCTTATCTGTTCTTTATTACATCTGATCATGAATGACTTAAACTTTTTACCAATTTCTAGTCTATCCTTGAAAGCTGAGAGACATGACTTATGACTGAGAATATTTTAAAGAATACGGTTACAGAAAAATGCATATTTGAAATATAAATATATTCATATATATGTCTGTATTTTATACATCTATCAAATATATACATATGATCCTACAATGACTAATTTGAAGAGGATAATGGTTGTTTGTATATTTGTTCATTCATTCAGTGGACACGTAGGGAGAAGAAGGCAAGGTTGCTTTTTTCCCAGCAGAATTCTACAGTCATGTGGCTGGATAAATCACGTGTCTATTAAGGTCATTAAGAAAATTACTCAATTTTGGAAATTACCTAAATGTCCATCGACAGATGAGTGGATAAAGAAGTTGTGGTATGTGTACAATGGAATACTACTCAGCAATAGAAAGAATAAAATAATGCCATTTGCAGCAACTTGGGTAGACCTAGAAATGATCATAGTAAGTGAAGTCAGACAGAGAAAGACAAATCTCATATTATGTCACTTGTATGTGGAATCTAAAAAAATGATATGAATTTTATTTTCAAACCAAAAACAGACTTATGGGCATAAAAATCAAACTATGGTTACCAAAGGGGAAAAGGCGGAGGAGGGATAAATTAGGAGCTTGGGATTAGCAGACACACACTACTGTATATAAAATAGATAAACAACAAGGTCCTACTGTACAGCACAGGGAACTATATTCAATACTTTTAATGGCCTATAAAGAAAAATAATCTGAAAAAAAATATATATATATATACACACACACACAAGTATATATATATATATATAACTGAATCACTTTGCTGAACACCTGAAACTAGCATGGTACATCAACTACACTTCAATAAAAAATAAAATTAAAAACCATAAAAGTACTCCATTCTATAGCCACGTGTGGGACTCCCCTGCTCCCAGCCTCAGCCTTCACTCCACTTGGCAAGTTTCTTCACGCGCTGTTCTCACTCCAGCCCCTCTGCCTTTGCGTGCGCTCTGCCTTGCAGAATTGTCTTTCCAACATGCTTTCTAATTATCCAAATCCTTCATGATCCCGCTACCAAAATGAGGTTGTGCTTCCTCCATAAAACCTTCCCTAGTTTCCCTGACTTCCACTCACTTTTCCGTTATCTAAGTTCCTGTAGGACACCCCGCTCAGCTCTCTAGTGCCTGGCATCCTTGTCTCTGTGCAGATGTGATGGAGTCTTCTCCCCCCCGAAATGAAAAAGCAAAGCAAACAAAAAACCCACAAAACACCAAAGCAACATTCTTTAGTTACTCAGAACTTGGCATTTAATATAAAGGTTTGTTTAAATAAACTTCCAACCTAATCAAGTTATTCCCTTTTTAAAAACCATCAAGCACACTTGCAGTTATGTTGCTAGTTAATGCTTGGCCTCTTGGTGATGGAACAATTTGTGGCTTATACAGGCGTCAAGGAGCAAAAGCAGAGAAGAATTAATTAAGAAGTTCTTTGTTAAAAGCCTACTTTGTGTCAGACACCATGCTAGGTTGTGGAATGGTTAAAATGGCGGTATGATAAGGTGACACTCTGGAAAAAGGAGGGCCAGGGACTAGCAGAATTTTCTGGTTTATTTGCTACCAGTCAGACTATGATGACATCCAGAACCTACACACCTTCACTCTCAACCCAGGTCTTACTTTCTGCACAGAGGCTGACCCAGCACCGCAAATCCCACTAATGCTTGGTTCCACCTCCATCAAGTGAGTTGCTCTACCTCTCCCTGTCCTTCACTTCTTGAATTTCAGCCCTCTCTGCTTGTTGTTACGTTTGAGTTTCCTACCTTGATCCTCCCACACCTTTGGAAAGTGTCCTTGATCCAGCTCGCCTCGGGTTGCCCTGTGTGTGCGATCCATCTACTTCCTGCTGGGATCCTGACTGACAGTCCCCCACGTGGTCCTCGTCAGTCCTTGGATGGATGGATCATGTCCTGTGGCTCATGGCAAGATGACCGAAGGCCATCAGCCACCCGCCTTTTACTCCTTACAATTCTTCAAGTCATCTGAGCTTCATTATCAGAAGAGTTACCAAAAAAAAAAAAAAAAAAAACAAAAACTGTGTCTCACAAGTCACTACCTCAATCTCAATTAATAAAAATTTAACAGTTATGAAGGAGAGGCTTCCTATTTATTTTTCAAGGCAGATGTTACTGGAGATGGAACCCAGGACCTCGTGCATGCTAAGCATGCGCTCTACTGCTGAGCTCTACCCCCACGCCTAAGCTGGTGCTTTTTAATCTCGCAGTTTGACGAAGCTTCAGTTCTCTTCTTTAAATCTCCTGAATCTTCCCATCTTACTTTTAACTTGTGAACATAACTCCATGGAATTTGGGATTTCATTTATGTGCACATGCATAAAGTCGCTTTCAAAACGGAAAGCTTTCATATTTACGTTACACCTTCTGGCCCACATCCTGTGGTATTTCCTTTGCATCTTTTTTTTCTCCTCTTTCCCCCAGTGTTGCATTTCCTACATTCTCTTTGCTTTTTCCCCGTCGTGACTTCTCTCGCATCTGTACCTTTTCCGACCTCCCTTCTGCTCTGCTCCAGTCACAGGTACTCTGAGGCAGATTCAGCTTATCTCTTCCGTTCAGTTTCGCTCTTTGAAGAAGGCACATAAAGGAATCCCTCCCGCCCGGCCTCCTGTTGCAGGAGATCTTACGGCCTGTGTCCTGGGCTGAGGGAGGGTTAAAAAGTCACACATCCTTCTAGACTAAATCCATTTATTTTAATTTTGTTTCCTCCAGTGCTTGCTTAAGTTAGATACCTACCTTTTTATTGCCACACATGTAAGTATGGTAATTCTAGGTTTCTGTCCATTTAGACCCGTTGTCTGTTCTGCAGAAATTCTCTGCGCCTTGATCACGTGCCCTGCATTGCCTTTGACAAGAAAAGCTTCCATAGAGAAGAGCGCTAAATGCACACCTGCCTTCCCTGCAGCCGATTCCAGCCATGTGATCTTAGAGAAAATGTTTTCATGACTATATGAGTTATTAGGATCCGATGTAAAATTTCATGTAGAGGCTCCCACCAACTGCTCGAACTGTCAAAACCCAGAAATCTCACACATTATCTCAGTGTCTGGCTGCCTTCATGTCTGCTCAGGATGATCTACTGGCCCCTCCACTGATAGAGAGAACTCACTTTGGAGGGGAACCTAGTCATTCTTATTTTAACAGGCAATTTGGGTTTTATTCATACACTTTGTGTTTCAGAAAGCATGAAGGAAATAGGGGATGAAATGTTTTACCAAATGCAAATCTGTTTTCCTTCCTGAGGAACCAGTGAAAATTGAGGGTTATGAAAATACGTAACTAATGCCAAGTGAACCCTCTTTAAACACAGCTACTACTGTGCCCTTCTATCCTTCAAAATTGTTCTAACGCATCCGAAAACATTATATATTAAGACAAAATTTAAAGTTTGACCTAGGGAAAAAAAAAGAGATTCTATGTAGATCAGAACATACATTTCTAATTCAGTGTGTGTGTGTCTGTGTGTGTGTGTCTTTGAGTGACACGTTCACAATGTCAGCCACTGAACGTTGTTAAGTTCACGACAGCATCTCTCCCCCGCCCCTTTCCCCTTCAAACGCTGCTTCTCCAACCCGAGAAAACTTCTTCCTGCGATAACTTAAGCAGATTGCCTCGTAGAACCCCGTTATGAGTCTGTTTCTGTGGTCAGACTATCTATGTCCCCTCTACGACAACAATTTCCTTAAGTTTAGTACCAGCTTGATGAAGCAGCTCCCCTTTTATTTGCTCTGTGGTATTTTTAATTAATAATCAACCTCTCTAGACATACTGAACATCTGCTATGTGTATATGTACACACAGCAACACAGTAAGTAAACTGCAAAGGGGGCGTTTTAATTCTAAGGTTTCACAGAATAATCAGGGACGATCACCCACATCCTTTAAGCCTCTGGAGCCGCCGGTAACCCAGGCGATGCACTTCAGGTTTTTTGCAGAGAATTCTATTTCCTCGCTCCTTCTATGGCAGACCTCCGTGCCTCTGCATTTTTTAATCAGTGCACCTTCCCTGGCCTCGAAGAGACAAATTTAATCCAGTTGTGTCAGCAGGAGTCCAGAGCTGTTTAATGCTTTGGTGACATTTTGTGTTCTTGTTTCCAATTACTTTCTTAAGCGCATCCCACATTTTGGAATTGTTTCTTGAGAGATGAGGAGTGGGCTGGATAGGCACGATTCTCAGGTTCGCTCTGGATGGTCAGAAGGAAAGATCACTGAGGGGAAGTCCTGGAAGCAGAATGGAGCTGATTCCTTGTCGCCCTTGGAGTCTGTCCCTGGTCCTCGCTTCGACCAAAGTTCATCGGCCATTTTTTCTGCTCTTTCTTGGGTTTCATTGCTGTCCTTTTAGCTTATTGGCAACAGCAGCTTTCCAAGTAGTTTCAGAAAATAGTTTTGGTTACAGAATTATTCTTTGAGAGTTTCTAGTTCACAGTTTCTCAGAGTGAGAAGAACCTATTCCTTGTTATTCTTTGATTCCCCTTTTCTGACCTGATTGTTTCTCCGTAACCACACATCACTCTAACTCCAAACTCTCTCCATTTGGAGTCTATATCTCGCCCAGAATTTCTGCAGGCTATTTTTTAATCTAACTGCATTAGGGCCACCAGCTGTCTCTTGTTTATTTGCTTATTTATAAACACCTCCTGCCCTCATCAAAGAGATCTGATAAGATTAGAACGTAAGATCCCCGAGGGAGAGGATTCATCTCCAGGACTTCTGACAGGGCCTGGCACACGGCACACATTCGACAAATATTTGTTGAACAGCTCAATATTTGTTGAATGAATTAGTCATACATGATTCCTCTGTATTGAAAACATGTTCCGTATCACATCCTAAATTGCACTAGGTTTTCTCCCTTTTGGTATGGAACTGTTGAAGGAGATTTAGCTCCAAAATAAGTATTTGAAAGAGTGGGTCCTTGTAGGGTATCTTAGTTTCCTAGGTTGGCGGTAACCAGTTGCCGTGAACTGGGCGGCTTACAAAACCAGATTGCAGAGAGGGTGATGGGATCTGGAGCCCCCCAGGGACCACGACCACGAGTTAGCCCCATGCTCTTAGCCTTCAGACAGAGCTTTCTCTGTGAGTCTCCACTGTGAACCTTCCTTAGTAGCTTCTCTGGGTAATAGTTTCCGCCGGTCAGCGTTCCTGGACCACTTAGCAGTTGAAGGTGACTATCTACCGACCATCCTGTGATTGACAAACGGAAATTTCAGACCAGTAACCATCAGCATTGACACTAATCCTTACCTCTCTGAATCAGAGGCCAAGAACCAAATCATCCTGAGACCAGTGGACTCTTTTACAATGAAAAGCAACCCTTTCCGCTCAGAATTCAAACCCACTGGAGAGCTAGAACCAGGGAGGAAACTGGCAATGCTGTTCCCCAAACTCCACTTGCAGGCGGGTGAATGCATAAAGCATTTCAGTCTTCGAGACTGTTAAATTTGGCATTGCACACAAGTTCTAAATTTCCTACATTAATAAATAAATATTTTTCAGCCTATTTATATTTTGCAACCAAACATGAAGCCCATGGCAGGCCAGGAATATGTGAATACTTTCGAAGACCCTCCTCGGCCGCAGCCCCATAAATGGGAACCTTTGTCCTTGCTGGGCCGGGTCAGACCCCCCAGGCTGGACAGCCTTGGCCTGCACCTTGGAAATTCTTTCATGAGGAGGACCCACCTGCCTGGAATCCAAGGCCGGGGCCGAGCTCTGCCTTAACTCTGCGGTGAGATGCAAGTTGATCCACACGAAATTGCCCGTGTTTGACCGCTTTGGACTTAGTTTCATATGGTTCAGTCTGCGGCCTTTCAAAACAAGGCTTCCACTCCTTGTTTGTAGTTCCGTACGGTGTCTGTCTGCTTTGCGTCTGATGTGTATGACTGGCAAATAAATATAATTTATTCAATGTATTTCCTTACTGTGCAAACTGTACGTGGTCAAGGAGCCTGACAGCAGCAGTGGTTATGACTTCAGAGGCCAGCTTGAGTCAAGCTTGGATGGGAGGATTTGGGATGGGCTGTTAGACCCTGGGGGGTCTGTTGAACGTAACCTCAATTTCTCATCTCTAGAGTGGTGGGAACAAATCCCCACCTACTGTGAGAAGTTAATGCAGGAGCAATGAGAAGGCTGTTAGCAGAGTGACTGACTCACAGGGGGGTACAATAAATGCTTGCTTTACTCTCGGTGTTGTCTTTCCATTCCTCCTCTTCCTTGCCAGCATTTTCCTACAGAGCAGCCTGACTAATAAACACAAGGAACAAAAGGAGGCATCACCAGACCAGATCCCTATGTGCACGCCTGTAATTTTATGTATTGTGTGCACCATTCCATATTGTGCTTTATAAATAATTTAATGGTGCAATTCCTATGTAAGGTATAAGGTACACACTTCGAGATCAGAGGTCAGCAAACTATGGCCCAGGGGCCAGATCCAGCTCTCTGCCTGCTTTTGTAAATAAACTTTTATTGGAACACAACTGTTATGGATTGAATTCTGCCTCATCAAAATTCAGATGTTGAAGCCATAACACCCAGTTTGACTGTATTAGAGATAGGGTCTTTTTAGAGATAATTAAGGTTAACGAGGTCATAAGGGCAATGTCCTAATACAGTAGGACTGGTGTCCTTACGAGAAGAGGATGAGCCACCAGAGATCTCTTTCTCTGTCTTCCCGCAGGCTATAGAGGCATGACCACATGAGGACACAGGGAAAAGCTGGCATCTGTAAGTCAAAGAGGGTGGCCTTGGAAGAAACCAACCCTGCTGACACCTTGGTCTTGGACTTTCAGTCTCTGACTATGAGAAATAAGATTCTGTTGTATAAACCTCCCATCCCCTGATCTGTGGTCCTCCTAGAAGACTAAGACAACAGCCACGCCCACTTGTTTTTATCTCATTCATGACGCCTTTCTCAAGACCTGATGACCTTGAAAGCCTGAACTATTTACTGTCTGGTCCTTCATACAAAAGGCTTTCCAACTACTGTTCTATGTAGTCTTTGTAATTTATCATTAATATCCATCCTCTAGAGAGCTATTAAATCCAATCTATTAAGGTTTATTGTTTCATTAAACAACGCTTGTGCTTTACTTATTTTATTTCATTTTATTTTCCAAAAGTTACCTCATTAACATAAACCCGGATGTGATGAAAAGAGGTTTGTTATGAATAACAAGACACCCATTTCATCCTTTTGGCTCTGAAGTGTTTTCAGAACTGAGGACAAGAGGACCAAATATTATAATAAAAGATGCACCCATTTCTTTTATCCCTCAGGAAATTCCAAGAGTCTGGGGGGCTCTAAGCCAGGAACTGTGGGTAAAGACCAAATAGACAAATAAGAAATGCATTTTGGTCATCTGAATGATTTCTTAAAAAATCACAATATTGTGCACGTGTATTAGCAATGCAAGCGGGAAACCTAGCAGACAACTGGGTGCATGTATCTGGAGTTTAGAGAGGTGTGAAATAGGTGCTTAGAGTGGGAGTGAACACAGACAGAAAAGGAGGACATTCCAACTTTTAAAGGCTGGAGAAATGGTGAGGAACCAGCACAGGAAATTCAGAAGCAGCAGTCAGTGTGATGGGAACAAAACAAAGAGTGTGGCTGGAAGTGAAGGTAATACTCCAGGGCAGAGGGATTCACTGCATCAGATCCTGCTAGTAGGTCTGGTTCAGTGAAGACTGAGGAATGACAACTGAAATTCTAATGTAGATGTCACTTAATGACCTTGATGAAAACAGTTTTGTTGGGCACACATCTGACTGGAGCAAATTCAAGAAAAGAAGAGAAAGTAGGGGGGAGAGAAGCTAGAGACACCAATATGGACAATTCTCATGAGGAACTTTGCTTCAAAGAGATGGCTGTCAACGGACAGAATCCTCAGACCAGGATTCACTGTTAGTGATGCACAAACGTTGTTGCAGCAAAGACAGAGCTATGTGTTCTCGAAACCCCATGCCCTTTGCCTGCTAAGCACACAATTGGAGATTAGCTTTGCAGGCTCACTGGGCATGACTGGAACCCAGTTCATGAAATGTGGATGGAAATGCTACATTTCCTTACCGGGCCTCAACTTCAAAAATATGTCCTACCTCTTCCTCCTGCCCTTTCTCTCTCTTTCACTTATGACTGGTTGCACTGGATCTGGGGAGGATTCAGGGACCCTGGGGATGGCAGGGTCCTGAGTGTCTGCATGGAGAAGAGCCTGCTACCAACCCACTTTGGATGTTATTATGTTAACACATGATATTGGGGAGGTGGGGGTCTCTGATAGTTACGAGTTTGCCGTGACTAACTAACCTTGAATTTAACCATCCTAATGAAAGGACTCGACAAGCCTCTAGTTGAGATCGAGATATCTATTTCCTAATCTGTTTATATTTTGGTAAAATTTCAGTATTAAAATACAGTGCCTAAATGTACCTGCATTGTGAGATGCAAAGTTGTATAAATGGATGGATTTTGAGTTATTCTTGAATTTTGGAAGCGCTTGGCTTACGTGGTTGATGGGGTGAATTTCCTGATGGAAAACACACGAAGGCTCCTCATTGCCCACCGGCTGTGGGCTATGCCTTCTGGCATGGCATTCAAGGCCTTCTACAGTCTGTGCATAGAGATTAGTTAACTGTTTGGAGGCTCAAAGTGTGGCTGCCTTCTCCCACCCCCATCACCCAGCAAACACTAAACGTCTTCAACAGAATCACGTATATTGTTTGATCAAGTTATAAACTCTGGATCCAGCTGTCAGTCAAAAGAAATAACTTTTATTCCTCTTACAACTCTCCATAAACCTTTGTTAAGATTTTCATCGATTTAAATGACTATAATAACCCAATACTTCAGGTAGTCTGGTTTTGAAAGAAGGCATTTTACATAATACACATCAATTACTTGAAAAGACGTTTCCGTGTGAAGATCAGATACAATCTGTAACTTTCAAATGCAGATTCTATAATGTCCATCTCAGCCCTGGGGAGGCAGCGGTGCAGGGTTTCAGCAGGAAGAAGACCACAGAATAATAGGCATCATTTTTCAAGGATGAGCTTTAATATCGGGCTTTGTGCTTTTCACTTTATAAATACTGTATTTCATTAATTCTAAGATGCTGTGAATTGAAATATGCATCCTTTGGAGGGAGGAGAGGAGGACGAAAGAAATTCAGTTATTTCCCTAAATGAGAACCTCAATGACAAGAAGTATCCGGATTCTAAAAATCGTGATAAATACATGGAAAACGTGCATTTCTCGGACTTGAGGAAGTAGATTATGATCTTAGGTCTACCCCTGCTGTGTCTATAGGAACGGAGGCTCAGGGGTCACCTGTCCGAGGTCACACACCTTGAGAGGGCTGAGCTGTGGTGCACGCACAGTGCTGAGAAGCACTCTGACCTGGATTCCTTTCTCCTCCCCAAGCTGACTCTCCCCTTGACTTTGCTCTTCAAAGTCTAGACCATGACTGACTAATTAGAACGTGACAATACCCTCAAACACTGGCAGGTCTAGTTAGTGAATATGTTTTAAAAAGTGAAAAAAAAAAAAGCGTTTTACACCATTGATAATTTTCTAAGTCTTCTTCCCCCAATTCATACATTTAGTGATTTCGAGCCAAGCATTTAAGGCTTGGTTGAATCCGAAGATAATGTTAACACTTTGTCAAGCATTTGAATTGCTTCCAGCATATTGTAGTATAATCCTCTGTCCACAAACATCCCTTCATTATTGCCTAATTACATGCAAATTTCACAAAATGAATGAGTTTTAAGGACTTGTCAATCTGTCATCCTAGGAACCACTGAAACATTTTGACTGCTAGATAAATAATCAGCAATAATCACACTATGCAAATTTGATATTTTCTGTACAATTATCTGAAACCATAAATAACTGGACACAAAGACATTTGGCATTCTCTCCGTGAGACTTGACCTACGGGGCTTTTTCTCTTTTTCCTCTTCTAACAAATGTGCTAGTGGGAAATTTGCTTCTTTTTTTTCCCCCTAATTCCAACTGTGCAAATGTACCCACTGGAAAAATTATAAGTACATAAATGCAAAGAGAATTTTGTTTATTTTTATCTGGAGTGTGTTTCCCCTTGGCAGACATTTTTTGTTTCCATTTTAATTTTTGGTTTTTCCTAATTTTCACCTCCTATCTCCTGAAGTTTTTCCTTTCTCACTAGTGAAGAGAATATAGGTGGGGAGCATTCAGTGTCAGTTTACTTCTTTTCTTTAAATTTATCATCTCTGTATTCTGCATCTTTTAAAATTTTTCCTCTATAATTCATTTCCAAACTGCCTACTACACATCAGGCATTTGGGAGCATCCAATATTGACAGGCTGATGATCATTCTACAGTCAAACTTGGAAACATATAAACAGTCTGTTGCAGTGAACCCACCAGGTCTGTAAGTGATTTTTTTTTTCCCGTGGTTGCACTGCCGATATTCCTGTAAGAATTAGAGGACCATCTTGTCCTCTATATCTTTTCATAAAAACAAGCTGATGAGTTTTAATTACTAACAAGAAAGCTCTTTGATAATGTGTCTGCTATAAAGGCCTCTAAACTGGAACAGCATCAGAGCATTAAGGAGACACGGTTACCTTTGCTTTGTGGACATCTTCAAATCTGTGCAGCTCAGCTATTCCTCGAGTTTTTTTTTTTTTTTCCCCAGAGTTTAGGGTCCAACCAACGGCATTGCAACTATTTAATAAGAGCTTCCAATGACTGATTGATTAATTATAGGAAGAGAGACTTGTTGGTTATCATTGGCAACAAGCCGCCAGCTATGAGTAGAAACGAAACCTTGCTTCTGTGGTTCATTAACGTCTGAACTCATTAATGGAAATAAATCTAGCACGCCACTCTTTTCTAAACCACTGAAGAATCATCTGATATGAATGTAGGGCATTAATTTTTTTTTCCAACTTTTAAGATATATAGGCAAATAAAGGACGTTAGTTGATTTCACTTAGAAGGATAATGAAAGGGCACCATTCAGAACCTTGGGATTTAAAAATGATTAATAAAGTGCTTTGCACCACATCTACGCATTTTCTTCCGTAAGTGAGGCCATCAATCAATACAGAGCCAAGCCTGCCTCGTTGATACTGTTATTTCTAAGCCTCTGCTAAACGTGAAAGCATTTATTGTGTTTTGCTGCCCCTAAAAGGGAAAAGGTTAACTAAGTGGTTTTTCATGCTGAAGACAGACAACCAGGAAGGAGGAGGCGACCGAGCTCCTGCTTACACTCTGCCCAAATCAAACACATGCGGGCACCTTGGGCAACAACAACAACAAAAAAAAGACGTTCCCGTCCGGGGCAGCTGACAAGTTCAAAACTTGCTCCTGGAAGTCCTCTCCCCTCAGGGATTCTCCTGGAAGTACCATCTTTCATTTCAGTTTCCAGCATACCAATTGCAGCCTCCGAAGCAGGCATCTTGCAACGCGCAGTGGTAAATTGCTTCAAGACCTTAAACAGCAACGTTTTCAACTGATAAAGGAAGATGAAATATGTTTCATCAAAGCCATCTTTACAAAAATATATAAAACTCTCCATATGGGGGAGGTAGGGAAATGAATGCTCAGAGGTTACAGCCAACCAATGCTATTTAATCTTAGAGGAATGGCTTTGAGGACACCCACGGATCCCTCTCTTTGTGAGAGGGCGCGCTCTGCGAACTGTAATTGTGACTTGCACCTTGTGATCTTTTAAAATGCAGTGATACACTTCGAACGTTTAAGATCACAGTGCAGTCGTTGCGTTGTTTCTTTACACAATGCCTATCTTGTTAGGCAAATTGCCGTGTCTATTTCTATTTCTATTTCACCATTAAGTAATAGTGTGGGGTAGCATTAAAATATTATGCTTTGGGTTAACATTGGAATTTAGAATGTGTACTTTTCTAAGCCTGTTTAGACTATCCATTAGGGAGTTTAAATTGTCCCCGGATGTCTTATCAAACAGAACTCTTCCTGGAGGTTTGCACTCGTGAGGGACTGACGCTCTATAACACTAATGTGTGAATTACTGTATTTATATGATATGATACATCAACTATACATTTTAACCACAAAGAGAGAAAAAAAATTATTTAATTCTTGCACTACTGGGCCTGCCTGGAAAGGTGGAAAACAAACCCAAAAGGAGGAACGTTATCAATGAGATACACCATCGTGTGTTCAAAAGTAGCTGCAGAGTTCGCCACCACCCCTGGTCTGACGTCAGACTCAGGAGCCCCGAGGAGACAAATTGTGCTTTAGGAGAGTAGTTGTTTTCAGAATCACCTTACAGTGAAATCCTTGGAGGAGTTTTTAGAAATCCCTGTGCAAGGTCACGCCCTAGCCAGATTAAATTAGAATCGCTGAGGGAAGGACTTAGGCATCTGTGCCTTTACAAACTCCCCAGGTGATTTCATTGTGCATCCAAAGTTCCAAACTGGGACCTTTGGGTTTACTCTATGCCAGGCCATCTCTCAGGGGCTGGGCAAGAAGCCACAAAGCTCCTCGCTGCAAGCACTGTCCATTCCCTCAAATGTTCTGTCCCCAATAATCCATGACCCAGGGGTTACCCATCAACATCCACCATGGCCAGCTCTGTTGGGTGATTTCCTCACTGCTGTGGGAACTGGGGAATGTGAGATGGATGTTCACAGGAGTCGAGGCTGGACCTGACTCAAATCCAAATCTAAATATCTTTGTTAAACACAAGACAGTATTTTAATGCATTTTGACCTGAGGTTCCTACAAAAGCAGCTCATTGCCTAATACTCAGCATCCACAGCCATTATAAGCAGCCGTGGAGTTATTTGAGGGGTGTTGGAAAAGTCCTCTTGGGCCCAGTAACTGTCCTGCAAAAACTGTGTAATGGCTAAACGTTTCAATGTCGATCATTATTCATCATTGAGGCTCGTGTGGTCATGAAAGACATCAGCCACTTGTAACGAAGTGACTTTCATTCAAAACTATTATGAGCCATTTCCTTTGTAGGAAGTCTCAAATGAAATCATAAACCAGAGAAGATGTATCAACTGTAAGGATTTATTGACGTGTAAGCCAGTGTTACTGCAGCTGACCATGGTCACAGAGGCAAAGACTGGACGACAGAATGTTGGTCGGGTGGACTTCAGGGAACTGCAGTGGAAAGTCTGAAGCCTGGGGTTCTGAATCTTGCAAGAGGAACCCAAGGAAAAGTTGTCTGTACACAGTGAGGTTAGGAGGTGAGGAGAAGGGACAAGGTGGCAATGGACGATGCCAAAATCTGAACGTGCTTATCCTGGTTTCCACCGGGCATGTGAACATCTCTAAAAAGGGATCTCCTTTCTATGTGATTGAGGACTCTCTGCTCCTCCTTGGGCAAGTCACAGGTGCTAATCTTCTCTTAGTCCTCTCTTAACAGACCCTCTGTGGTTGGGAGGGTCTCGCTTGGATTCAGCTGCCTCTGCATTCCTCTCTCCCAAGACTATGCTTTGTCATCAGTTCTCAGGTTGGACTGAAAGTCACACCTGAGTTTCAGAAAAAAGGCAGAGCCCTGAGCCCTATACCAAGTCTACCTGGGATAAAATAGAATTGAGTTATTAATGGAGCCTGGCAATCTGCATTTTAACACACTCGCCAGCAAAATCTGATGCATTGAAATGTCTCAGAAGCACCGGCTTATGAGGATAACCACGTTTAAAGAACATATTATTCTATTTATATTTTCATAAGTAATAAAAACACACGATACTAATTTAGAAATATCCAGAATGAAATGTAGCTCCTCATAACCGCTTACCCTACAACAACTACCCCTCCCCTTGGGACAGACCCTGCTACCAGCTTCTGGTAACACTTCATCCAGTATTAAGATTATACCTCTGCTTGCATTGTGCATATGCACTTGCCAGACATCTCCTTGCATGTTTTCATATTTTTTAACATTCTAAGTCATTTTTTAGGGAGTAGGTGGTTAGAGAGCATCTTGTATATAGTATGTAATTGAGTTTTGTTTGAAACCCAGCGAGAGTCTTTTTAAGTTTCACAGACTAGCTTAGCGCACTTATGTTTATTTTATACGATAGATTTGTCTATCGGCATATTTTATTCCATGATTTCTGTTTCTAATTCTTAAAACATTTCTTCACATAGTCCATCTTGTTTGGTTTTGTGTTTACATGCAGTTTCTTACTGAAAATGTGAAAGTCTTGCATTTTAATACGTTGTAGCTGTGGTGCGGCGGTAAATGTTTAACAACTGGCTCCTTAGCAAAAAGCCCTCCAGATTATAACATTTGCCAATTTCTGTGGAATAAATATTATTACCATGGCTATATATGTATTTACATTTTATACACACACACATATATAATTACATATATATTCACATTCTGACTTTGTAATAGTTCCTTCTCTAGACGATATCTAATGAGAAATGGTAAAATAAGTTTATTTTCATTTCATCAGCTTCTTAGAAATTTCTTCTGTTGACTTCTTATGACATGATATTTCATTATCAGAAATTATATATTTTGGCTGTAGTAAAGTTAATATTTGGGTAGTAAAACCAATATGTTCTTGGATGGAGGAGATGCTCTTAAGTGCTTCTAAGTTGACACCCTAGTGGCTCAAAGATTGGGTCTTTTCAGATCACAGCCATTAAATGAAACCCCAGTGGGGATCAACCCATCAGGAGGAAAATATGATCTGATGGAAATAGAAGGGTCTTTGGTGTCACACAGACTAGGATATGACCCATTTATAAGTTGCCTTATCATGAAAGAATTAAACCGTCTCTCTAAACCATTGGTTCATTTCCTGAAAAATGGGCGGAATACTAACCACGTCACAAGGTGTCAGTGGAAGAGCATGCACATAACACTGAGCGCAGGCTGGGAAGACAGCATGTGCTTCCTACGTGCTGAAGTGTGACGGGTGGAGAGACAGAAGGCTGCTGCCAGGTGCAGGTTTCTCCTCCATGACCGTCACAGGCTCAGTCATGTTCCCTCGCAATCCATGTTGAAACCCTAGCCCCCAATACCTCAGGATGCCACTGTATTTGGAAGTAGTGTCTTTAAAGAGGTAATTAAGGTAAAAAGAGGACTGGGGGGTGGTCCTCATCTAATATGGCTTCTATCCTTACAAGAAGAGAAGATTAGGAAAAAGATGCACACAGAGGGAAGACACGTGGAGAGGCAAGAAGAAGACAACCAACTACAAGACGAGGAGTAAAACCTCAGAAGACACCAAGCCTGCAGGCACCTGGAGATCCAGCTTCTGGTCTCCAGAACTTCTGTTCTGTAAACCACCTGGTACTGTGTTACGGCAGTCCCAGAAAACTAATACGATAGTTTTGCCACTCGAATTAAATTGTTCACTTTGTTAAAGTTTATCTGTTAGATGTACAGCTAATCGGGACTTAATGTATATTTTATGTAGGCTCTGTCTTTATTAGACCTTGAGTGTTCATTTTTAGCTTCAAAGGTGTGGCCACACATCTAACGTGAAGAGCACAACACAGTCAGGGACTCAGTAAGGGCCTCGTTGAGGTGAGTGCAATGAGCACAGGTCTCTAACACCATTGTGAATTAAGGTAGTAGGTCAGAAGGGTCATCCCTGTCCCTGAAGAATGACCATGGAGGTATGAAATCAAATATGCAGTGGGAAAAGAACAAACAATGAATCCTTTCCATTGGGTTTCTACCATGTGAAGCCTACATAGAAATCATTCGTGTTCTTCCGGAATGGGGGCCCCAGAATCTCCACTGCTGTTGGAAAAGCCATTATTATACTACATACAAAATAAAGAAGCTATCAGGATATATTCTAAAACATAGGAAATACAGCCATTTTTTTTCCTTTTTAAAATGTCTTTATTTGCTTGCATGCACTCATCTATACAAACTAGAATAGCCAATATTTTAATAGCTATAAATGGAATATAATCTTTAAAAATTGTGAATCACTATGTTGTACCCCTGAAACCTATATAATATTGTATATCAACTATACTTTAATAAAAAAAATCCAAAACCAACAAAAAAATACATGATTATAGACGAGAGATGATCGTCATAGACAAAATTGTTTATTTTGTGTATGAGAGATTAGTGCTACTGACTGTTCCCTTGCTCTGTTTCTAAGTAACAAATCATCCCAATACTCAGTGACTTAACACCACAACACATGTTATTCACCATATCTGAAATTTGGGCAGGGATTCTGGTGAGGACTCGTCTCTGCTCCCACGGGATTCAGCTGGGATTGCACAAAGGCAGCCGCTGGCTAGGGATGCTGTTTAAAGGCTGGAATTCAGTTCTGACTGAGGCTGGAACACCTGCTTATGGCCATCCCATGTGGCTGCTGGCTCCTCACAACATGCTGGCCGGTTCCAGGGAATACGTGTCCCAAGAGGGACAGAAGCTGTATGCCTTGCTCTTCCAACCCAGCCTCTGATATTATGCCATGTCCCTTCTGATGTGTTCTGTTAAAAATGAGTTATTAAGGTTGGCCGTTTGGTAGGAGAAGTGTCGAAGGATTTGAAGACATGCTTTAACATCACCATATTGACCTGTTTTCCACTGGCTACATGCTTTGGAGCATTTTTGTTGTAGTGTCCACAGGACTGCGCAGTCAGCAAGGCTTCTTGGTCTACCTGTGACCAAACGATTCAGACCTACAAAGCTGGAATTTTAGAGGTGTGTCTGTGTGAGACCACTGAATCAGGCATCTGTTTTTCTAACAGAAAAAAAAAAAAAAGGCTCCTGTGGAAATTTCATTTCCTACTTTGGTGTTATACGCTTCATGCCCTCCCCCCACGCCTTCATGCCTTGGTGGTGAGCATTTTGCTTGTGTTCTCTACAGGTGACAGAACTTTCCACTTCCCTAGGGATCTTGATAGGGAAGCGGATACCTTAAGGAAAGAAATTGAACTTCTTGATAACTTCGGCTGATTTTCTTAGGTGTTAGTACCAGAAATGCTGTAATAATGACCTGTGTTAATGTTCTACCAAAGAATCAAGGGCGAGATTGGTAACGGTTAGTGTTCTCTTTTGTCTTAGACTCTCAGAAGCTCAAGTAAGCTGTGTGTATTTTTATGGGGTCAATTAACTGTGCTTGACATTCACTGAATATTATAATATTGTCAAGGGATGTGCATATATATACATACACACACAAATATGCATGTGAATACATGCACATTAAAATTGTTGGGTCAAATTTCTTTTGAAATAAGGTACTTGAGCTAATGAGTAAATAGATAAATAAATGAATAGGTAAATAAAAGCACAGCAAATGTTGTGGAGAAGGAAAAGTACTTTTCACCAAAGGAGGTTGAGAGAGGGACAGAAGCTGTAGTTAAACGGACATCTTTTAAAAGAGCATGTGCCGCCTGGCCTTTCCTTAAGGATGCTAGAATGGGTGTGGAGGAAGCCTTGGTACTTTTCCATCTGACTCACTGGATTTGAACTCCTGTCTCCTCATTGGGTGGTTAAGATGGGAGCACTGAGTTCCTTGTAAGGAGAAGCCATGCCCCTTAGACACCAGAGAGACCTGAGTTTAAGTTCTGCCTTTACCCTTTCCCAGCCCCCGGACCTCGGGTAGGTTAACTGCATCTCTGTTCATATTTCCATGGATTGGGGGTAACATGAAATTAGGAAAATGGAGGCTCAGAGGAAATGATGCTGGTAGCCTCTAGCCAGCAGGGAGCATTCAGTGCAACACCGTCTCCTGATTTCTGATCTCAGCACCTCAAACAGAAGCGAGCCCTCAACAATGATCAGTTGAATAAATGGCTGATTGAATACATTGTATGCAAATTTAATCCTACTAGCTTTCATAGGAAGTGAATATTTTCTATATTTTACCTGATTAGAAAACACACTTGCATTTTTTTTAAATATAGTGTTTTGATTTGAATCTTCGTCCAAGTTTTGAGAACTATCATTGTCAAGGTCATATTACAAAGGGTAAAGACCTTTATCACCCAACACAAGCAATAAAGCAAGGTCTCTTTTCACACAATTCTTCCAAATTGGGTTCATAATATGATAAGACAATAAAGATCAATAAATCAATTCATGTAAAATAGCTACCGTCCCGGAAGTCCTTTGCTCATTTCACTTAGGAAAGACATGCCTTCCCCTAGGTTATCAGAGCAAATTGCGCGTGAGGGGTGAGTATGCGTATTTCTGTTTTCATGGAAAAGACTCAAGGAGACACGCTGAGAGTCGGTGCAAAGCATTTCCCCTCCTAAAGAGAAAAGATCCTTGCAGCCCAGGGTGCTTGGGGAACGCGGTTCTCCCAGCTCGGATCCCCGGAGCCGGCTTTGCTGCAATTCGGTTACACCTGGCTGTCCTTCAAGAGGGTCTTGCTGCTGCCGGCCAAAAGGGCAGCCCCCTCCCACATCACCCTCCTCAGCTAGGAATTCAGTCATGTGTTTTTATTTCTCAAAAGATCGTCACAAACTTCAGAAACGAATTAATGACCTCATGTACATCTTTCAAGAGCTCCCTCTACAGCAATCTGGAGTTGGTTCCCGAGCTGGATCCTGGACCCTGGACCCTGTGGCTTTGCAGGGACCATGGAGCAAGTTACCCATCACGGAGGCCCTCTGCCTTTTATCACTGCTCCCTTGGCTTTTGGTTTTAAATGACACAAGCTCGGTCAGGGTGCTCCCTTCAGTGGCACATCTTCACAACTTGTCAAATGCAAATTTATTTCTGACCCTAAGAAAAGACAAGGAGCCAAGAACCATCCCTTCCTACTTCCCTTTTCTTCCAGGCTCACCCAGACTCATGTTAATTGCCTCATTCTTTTTGCTCTGGCTCTCGTGTCCCTCGTTTCTGCCCTGAGGCATTTACCCTAGGACAGCGCGTTTCGTGGTAGGTTGCTTGTACATATGCATCTGAGATCAACCGTTTCTCTTTGCAGAGACTATTCGAGATAAAGAGCTGACCCAGAGTGGTGCTGACACTGGCTCTCGTAGAGATAAAGAAAATCTGCTGGATAAGGATGAAGACATTTCAAGGACTTCCCTAGAATGCAGTAGCTTTCTCTCCGGGTCGGTCAGCGTTTCAGATTGCTTAATTACTGCGCATTCACGCAGGTAGCCGGGATAAACACACGGACAGACATCGGGAGGTCTCTTCTATTGCTGAACTTCATAGAGGAAATGTTACACACAGCAGAGGGGTGCAGCCGTGGCTTTCCTTAGAATCTCCATGTGCAGAATGGTGAAGATGGACAATACATTTTGAGTTATTTAAAATGTGCGGCTGATTGATAGTTAATGAAAAAATTTTTTTTCCTCTTCAATTTAGATGAGTTTCTAAAATGAGATTCACATTTTTATTGAAATTAATGGGGTTTAATGTTTGGGTTCTTTGGGGTATTTCTGTAGGGTAGGCTTGGCACTATTTATTGTGTAACCCTGTGTTACAAAGACAATATAAGGGGCTAATTTACTGGCAAAGATAAAAATTACAATTGCACAGTATCATTTCTTAATTCAGAAGAAAAACATCTAAGGACGTCTGGAGATTGCGGATGGGACGACGTATATGAGAACAATGTTTTAAAAGCATTGGGGCTATTTGCCTTCAACAGAGAGAGCTCTTTAGAAGTGTCTTAACCATGTTGGGTTTGCCTCAAATAAACAAAAGAAACTGAAGTATAGGAGATGTCCATTTAGCCAGAGGCTCTGGGTTCTGGAAGAGAAAAAGAAACAAATGCATTCAGTTCAACACCTAGTTTAAATTTCTCTTCCCTAGCTTGCTGGGAAGATTTATATAGAGCCTTCCTGTTATAGACTCTCCTTTTCTTTGAGGACAGTTATTTAATCATCTCTCTCCCTGCACCAGCCATCTGTTCTCCAGGACACATTGTCCCAACACATTTCATCTTTTATATTTTCCATATTTGTACTCACATTTTTTTTTCCTTTTTTGGGCTCAAGTCAGTGATATGCTTCCCTCCCCATATCCACAGGCCTTTCTATAAGAAAAAAAAAAAAAAACCCACGGGAGAGGTAATAGGTACAAACTACATTATGCTACCGAGAATTGCGGTGAAGTTTCCTACAGCCAAATTAAAAATGGAGGGAAGAAAATGTCTGCTCAGGAGGGACAAGGCAGAGTTGCTCTCTCTGCCCCAGACCAGTCCCCTGGTGTACTCTGTGCTCTGCGTCCATGATGCTTCTCTGAAACCCACTTGTCTATGACATTTAAATCCTATTTATCACTGCTGTTGCACACCAAGAAGATTGAATGTTGAGAGTCTCGATTTAAATGGAAAGTAAGGCCCTAGAAAGAGGGATGATCTGTAAAATGATATCATATTTCAAACCTGGGAGGCTGGGGGCATAACCCTGCCGTCCCCTGTGAGGGCACCTGTGGGAGGTGTGCTTGGTTGGGAGTGGGTGGTAGGGGAGGTGGGGGTTGGCTTGGTGAGAAGCAGATATTCTTGTGTGGTACCCAGGTGGAAATGTGCTGTACACCCTTGGATTGGATTCTGAAATTCAGGGACGTGTCTGGAGCTGGGACTGTCGATTTGGGACTTGTCAACCTACAGATGGTAGTTGGAGCCATGAAAGTGGATGAGATGGCTCAGGAATAGGAAGAGACCAAGAGAAGAATTGGAAAACAAAGAGCTGAAGGTATGACCAAAACCAAGATGGCAGAAAACTTTAAGGAAGGAATGGTGGACAATGCAAAGAAGTCATGTCCCACAGGACTGGGAGAGAAAATATATCTGCTGGGTTTGGCAATATGGAGCTTCTCTGTGTCTCTGGTGATAGACATTTTACATGAGTGGTGGGGAGAGATGGCCTGTTAACTGGACCTTAAAAAAGAGTGACGTTCCAGGGAGGTTAAAGTAGTCTTGTTTTCATGCTTGAAGTTGTCCTTTCTATTACTTCCGGAATATCAAAGTTACAATAGAGATTGTTATGTTGGTTTAGGAAAATTTACTTAAGCGAGCTTCCGTCCTAAATAACAGCCATAGTTACATGTCTCAGGCCCCTAGCTGCACCTGGACAGCGTGGAAGGGATGAACAGTGGCTCTACTAAGTTAATTTAATAAGCCAGTGACTCAGGGAATACACGGTACTTCGTATGGCCTTTTCGTTGTTCAGATTTTAACTTTAGTGTCTCCTCCTCAGAGAGGGTAATTTAACTTAGATATTTGGACACCCCTGAGATATTAATTTATGTACATTTTCTGCATAGCAACTACTATTATCTGACTTAAAAAAATCTATCCCCCTACCTGCCCATTGTAAATTAAGATCCAAGAGATAAGGCCTTGACACTCTCTGTCCCCCCCTATATCTCCAACACCTCAACTATGTCCTTCTGGTATTAGAGCATTGCAACCTGGGATACCAACAAATATGTAGTGAATGAATCAATGCACAGATAAAAGGTCTCCAACCTGCAGTTCCCAGAATTACAGTCTGATCTGAGATCAATAATATAATAATTATAGCAGATGGAATGTTTGCAGTGTGCCAGGAATTGTGCTCGGTACCCACTGAGTCCTCCCAGTAGCCATCCATTGAGATAAGCATTAATTTGATCTTCCTAACATTAAAAAGTATCTGAGGCTCATAGTAGATAAGTATTTTATTCAACAATAAAGAGCCATTCAGCGACAGAACTTGGATTTGAACCCACGTTTGCCTGACATTAGGGCATATAACTGCTATGCAGCTGGCCTCCTCTTTCCACTGAAATGTTGACCTCAAGATTGTGTCATAGCTGCAGGTACATTAAGCTTTGGGATGGATACACAAAAGCTGGTCCTTCAAAGTCTGTTGCTCCAGGAGGACAGTAACGATAAGTTAACTTCCGATCATTAGTTGATATTGGTTTCAAATATGGTGTGGAAAAATAATTAAACAGATTATCACACCATTCAATAAAACCACAATGGAAATACAAAAATATAATCTTTATTATGAAAATACATACATGTGATAATTATTATAACCACAGCTCTAAAGTGCTTTATGTATATTAGCTAATTTAATCCTCACAACAACTCTAAGAGGTAACGATTATGTCCATATTACCAATGAAGAAACTAGGATTAAGAAGTTAAATGACTACTCCAAGTCACACACCTAAAAAGAGGTAATCCTAGGATTGGAAACAACAAAGACTGAGTGCCAGGATGCCTAAATAACTCTGGCCACATGAATCAAATATACCTTAGGAAATTTGGTGTCCTCCTAAAGTCAGTGTAGACCAGACCATGTATAAAGTTTCTTGCTAACTTAAAACGTGCACCTATATTTAATTTTTGCTTAGCTTGGGTAAAGCATTTTTTTTTATATAAAAGATGTGAACTAATTGAAAAAAGGAAAAGGAAAAATTAATAGTTAGTTATCTCAAAATGTTATACATCAAAGTCTCCAGAATGCTAAGCAGGTGAGCGGACTGAATCTCTGAAGTTTGCTAGTTTTGTGCCTTAGACAAGTTATTGTGTGCTAAGTGGGACACTTTCGAAGCCATCATTAAAGTGGTTGTCTTAACAGTTGACAGGGATTTGCATCTTCTGCACCAGGACTGTTCAAAAGAACTTCTTGTGATGATAGAAATGTTCTACAAAATATCTGACTGTTGAGCACCTGAAACGTGGCTCATGTAACTGAGGAACTAAATTTTAGTTAAAATTTAACTAGTTAAAATTTAAATTTAAGTAGCTACTTGTGTCTAGGGGCTACCATATAGGGCAGCATAGATTTAGACTACATATAATTACTTTACACAATTAGAAAATATTTTAAAAATTAGGAAATCAGACACTAAAAATATTTTTACACAAAGGAATGGTGGGGCATGTAAGCTCTAACCCTGCAGGCAAGTATTAAAGGATTCAGCCCTTGGAGTAGCAACAACTTTAAGCAGGACAGAGACATGCAAAGTCCACTGAACTGGTTTTACAGAGACAAAAGCTGTTCTGATTGCAACCAACAGTTACTGAGAAAATTGGATTTAATCATCCAAATCTACAAATAAGTGGCCAATATGTATAGATAAAGAGTAGTCCTATGCATCATAAGCATGATGACTAAAATCACTTATTCACTGCAGAAAGAAATTAAGAAAAAAACAAAAACCAAAAATCTGTAGCACCAAGCACAGAGGAACATCCTTTCTTGGCAGCCTATTCTAGAGAACACTGCACACCTCAGAAGCTCCTTTTGTAAAGAGAAGGTAAAGGATAAAGAACTTCAGACTGTTAAAGAGAAGGGTTAGGAATTGAAATCTGTCCTTTCAAAGCCAGTGGGAACAGCTTCCAATGATCAATCCAGGAGTGATGATTTCACCAGTGAGGGCCGAGGTGCTGCAACCGTCTCCTGTGGGGGCAGCGAAACTTCCCAGCCAAAATGTCTCTTTTGGGTTATTTCCAGCTGAAAACAATCAAGGCTCACAAAGAAACTTTGACCTCCCTGCTAATTGCCTAAAAATATTTAGTTGGAGGGCCTCATCCTGGAATACAGCTATTACCAGAGATATCTGCAAAGAACATGGGCTCGGCGGAGTGAGGAAGCCCCTCCCAGGACCTGGAGATCAGAGTCCACTCCGTGTCCCATCGTCTCTGCAGGGACCAGCAAACATCAGTTGTTCCATCTTGAAGTGAGTTGCCTTCTACCCCTTCAAAGTCCCAAACTACTACCCTCAATATCCTCTTTTGTCTTTAGCTTAAGATGGTATTTAAGGTGAGGGTTTTGGCCATTCTGGTGAGTGACTCAGTTTTTCTGCATCTTTCCCGTGTATATCTGTTATTAAACTTTTGTTTGATTTTTCTCCTGTTAATGTCTCATGTCAATTTTAATTCCTAGACCAGCCAGAAGGACTTAGAAGGGTAGAGGACAATTTCTTCCTCCCTAACTCTATCATGTACGTCTGTGGTTTGGCATTGCTTTATAGAAGCTTATTTTTTGTATGGTGTATTGTAACACCTTTTTTGGAATGTAAATATTATTTTGGCACGTTGCCTACACACATGCACCATATCTAAGTTTAGTTAAAAAAAATCCATTAAAATATTGCAAATTTAGGGTACCTATTTTGCTCTCAAAAAATTCTTATCAAAGCCTTTCATTTCATTAATTAATCAACCGTTTATTTTTTCATTTGCTTCTTTGAATTTAACAAGAAGCAAAAGACATGACTAAAACTCCTCAACTGCTATTTTGACTACAATTATAAACATAGTTTTCTTTTGATCCCTAACCATGGTCTCTTTCTATAGATTTTCATTATTCCATTTTATTTCCTGCCTTCCTATAGAAGCAGAAAATGAAAAGAATAAAAATATCCTAAACTTTTGTAGTTTTATAGGGCATAAATAGAAATAACATTTTTTTTTTTATTCCTCAGACATACCAACCATTGAAAGCTTACACTAATTACCTGTAGTTTCGTTAATGTTATAAGCTGCCCTTCATCTCTCCTACCCAGACACACCACTCAGTTTCCTCGGCAGATACAGTCTGCAGCTTCTTTTCACACCTGACATCAATTTCCTTTGATGTGCACAGCCTAAATGAGACTGCTACGGCAAGCTGTATTTGTGAAGTGTACCGGATGCCTTTAAAATGATGGCAGGTATTTTCCTCATTAAAGCAGCCATAACAGATAGTTAGATATAATGCTGTCCCTCACCTTCCTACTAATTAATGACTATGACTGCAACCCAAATAAGATCAGGCAATTAAATGTGATAACATTTCAGAAGCAAAGAAAATATACAACAATCTTGGAATAGCTTCTTACCGATAAATAAAGTTGATCTTTGGAAAATTACCATATAAATGTACTATTCTATCAAAAAAATCACACAAACTAAGGAACATAATAATTTTACTTTTAATTGAAACATGAGTTACCTATCCCATTACATTAAAATGTTATGAGTTGGTTGTAGGAAGGCACTATAAACAAGTTCTGTATTCGGCAGCAGGGTGCAGTAGCCAAACATGCCTTGAAAGGCACTTTGGGGAACATGTTATACTCATCTTAGCAAAATATATGTTTTTTTTTTTTTTGGTAACAGATTTGAAACCGGGTTTTGATAAAAATGAAAGTCTACCAGGGAGGAATGTGCAAGAGAAATTATTGACCTCATGGTTCACAGACATGCAAATACCACGAATATTCAAGAAAGCCTTCCAGAAAAGCTAGAACTCTCAGAAAACAAAAATAAACAGACCATTAGGTATCCAACTGCTTTTTTAGGGGAGGGGGTGATTAAGTTTGTTGAATTTTTAATGGAGGGACTGGGAATTGAACCCAGGACCTCATGCATGCTAAGCAAGCACTCTACCAATCGAGCTATACCCTCCTCCCCAGCTGTGTTTTAATTTTATCAACTACAATGCATTTTGGCATTTTTATTGATTTGAAGTCTCGATAACTATTTTCATTAAAATACAAAGAAGCCATGTGCACTAGTTGCTTGCAACTTTCTTGTCAGACCTCCTTTTGTGATCTTGAGACAGATCATGGCTGGTGGTGCCAGTACTTAAAGTTCATTCTCCAGCTCATCCTCTGAGCCCTGGGAAGGAGTCCAGATGCAAAGAGGGTCCCATTCCTCAGGGCATTTACCTTTTCAGCCACCTGAAATCTGTCTTGGACATGCCCTAATCCTAGCCTTGAGGAAAAGGCTGTTTTATTGTTTGTTCTATGTAAACGTCTCTGTCGATTTCTTCATGGTAATAATGACCTGAACGTTAAAACAGGAGCGAGGAATATCAGTCAAAGTAGTGTGCTTGTCTGCAGTGCCCACTGTGAGAAGACCCTGAAAAACATCCTCTTATACAAACACTCTTGCACCAACTCCTTCGAAGGGTATGTATGTGACTTGAAGCATCTCTGGGATGCAGCGAATCCTGGTTGTTATGCTTGGTGCCCTGGAGGTGTCAGTTGCTGTGGGGGAGTTAGAACTGCTCCTTAGAACAGGAGAGAAAGAGAACATGCCAGAAAGAATGTGACCCTAATCTAAAGAATGAATACATGTATCTATGAATACATAAGTTAATGAATATATATTATGAGTGTATACATGTGAATAATAAGTTATACATAAATTATGTATGTGAATAAAGATGTGAATTCTTTAAAAGCAGACGACCGTCTCTGCTGCCTGTGCCCTCAACACAGAGCACAGAGCACAGAGCAGTGCCTGGTGATGAACAAACTCACTGAAATCTTGTTGGATGGGCACACACACACTTGCACACACAGGCACACACTCGTGGGTGTCGTAGGGTCTGTTTGCTAGGAACACTGCTGCCTTCTTTTTCCTGTTTAAATCTCTCAAGCCTAATGATGTGTTTGTCATAGCCGCTCCCTCTTCTTACTTGGTCTCAAGGCTGTATTCTTGGTGTCTCCCTCTCCTCCTCTCTCCGCATGGAATAACTTTGAATATATGGCACCCAAGAGCATACCTGGCTTGGAGTTGATCTTGGCTTTATGTGAAAACAGAATTTTCTTGTATTCCTTTGGACTTGAGAAGTTAGTCAACTAGAACACTGTTTTCAAATGAGGACTAGAATACCTAGTTATAAACAAAACTATAGGTGAGTTAGTTGCATATTTCCCAAGAATGCAAATGTTCATTTTTATTGAAAACAATTTTAATGTTGTTTAACGTTCAAATATCAGTCCATAAGTATATGTTTATTGTCATTTTATAGAGAAATCATTAATTTTATAATTGCTCTGGTGGACTCCAGAAGAATTGGTTTGCAGTCCTTTTCTGCCCCTTACTTGTGTATCCTGACTTCAATGTATTAATTTTGCCAAGGCTTGGCTTCTTCAATAAAAGTGAGACTAACGTACAATACAATGGTCTTGTGGGTATGAAATGAGATAATAAACTGCTAAGCAGTAGAGGTGTCTAGTTCTCGGTGACATATTTTAAGAGGGAAACTGAAAAGAAGTCTGAATCCAGAGAAAATTGGTCACAATTATAAGAGACCTGCACCTACTAGCTTGTGGGGAAGTTAAGATTGGAAGAAAAATAGGATGAACTTGAAAACTGTCTTCAGGGACTTAAAACGTTTCTCTATGAAACAGAAATGGATTTCTGTAATTTCATATGGCAGAACCATGATGTATGAATCAAATCTTCCAAGAATGTGACTGCAGATGACCAGAAGCTAGAATTCTTAGCAACCCTCGTAACCAAAGGCGGTGAACCACTTAAAGTGTGGGGTTTGAAACAGAGATATAAATGGAATCCAGCTCTAGTCCATTCACTGGCTGGTTGTATTACCTTGAGTATGACCACTGATCTTTTCAAACTTGAATCTCTTCATCCTTAAAATGGGAATAGGTATCTATATAGAATATTAATAACTATTCAATTAGGTAGTGCAGGCAAATTGCTTAGCATAATGTCTGGAATAACTAGCCCTTAAGAAATTATATCCGTTTCCTATGAGGGGAAGGACTCCAATCTAGTGATATGGTTTCTAATCCAGGATGCTTCAGAAGGGCATGGACCGTGTCTGTTTTGCTCACAGTAGTATTCGCAGTCCTAAGAGACAGAGTTGTGATTCACCTACTGTTTCTCGAATAAATGAACAAATGGAAGAGGCGGCTCCATTGAGCTGGAGTTTAAGATTAAACAATTGCTTCCGACTTCAAGAAGTTGTTCTTCTTAGATTTGGTGATCCTGATTGGGAAGTAGAAAAAATAATCCAAAAAGTTGGAAGTAAACCAGTGAGATAACTTCTCATCTCTACCTTCGGTTTAAATACGTGGCAAGAAGACAGTTACCCCTCTTCCTTGAGATGCTTACTTGAGGAGTTCTTAAGAGCCAGGCAACCAATCTGTGCTTTAGAAACAACTGATTGCTCTTAGTGGGAAATAACATGATGACAAATATCTTTACTTAAAACATCTGTGTAGAGTAAGAGTCAAAAATAGACATTATTCCAATTAAAATTATTCCTATTGATTTGGAAAACATACATAACAGGGTTCTCAGATACTCACCATTTTTTGGTAGGAGTCACAATTACCAGTGAGTTCTCCTAATTCCATTCGTGGCAATTAATCAGTATTATTTCAGAAACACATTTTTTTGAGCACGGCACAAAAAGGCAGTAAAAGGTTTCCAGGCTTAATTTTATTTCCCCTTTTTGTGTGTTTTTGTTTAAGTGTCTATGCTTTTTCATTGCTGGAGCATCACACTTGACACATTTCTATGCATACACAATACTAATGGCAAATCCATACAAAGACAAGGCTGGCAAAAAGTCGTAACTGTTAAAAAAGTTCTTCTATAAAGTGCCATGAGATTATTTAGGTTAGTAAAAAAAAAACTAGCAAGGATTGTTAAAAACTCCAGAAGGATCTAATCAAAGTGTGAGACTGTGCAACATAATGACAGATGGAATTTAATGTAGATAAGAAAAAGGTAATGCATTTTGGGAGAAATCATTTAAACTTTTCATATACATCGGTAGGATCTGAATTAGCTGAACTTCTCAGGAAAAAAAAAAGGAGTAATTATGGATGGAAGTATTCACTGAAGACATCTGCTCAGTCTTCAGCAGCAGTTAAAGCTAATAGACTGATGGTTATATTAATAAGGCAAGGGAAAATAGTATGGAAAATATTATGACATTAAGCTACATAAACCACTGCTTTAATTTCACTTTGAACATGGTGTTAGTTTTTGGATTCCTAGCATTTTAAAAGATGAAATGTTTACAAAGTAAAAGTTAAAAAAAAGAAAGAAATACACACACACACGCGCACACACACACATACACACAACAAAAAAGAAAGCAGAGCAGAGCCAAGGGAAACATTAGCACCGGAGCAGGTACAGTGCAACCTTGAATGCAGGAAGCTGCATCTCCCACCCGCACCATCACATAGTCTGTTGAATTCATAATTGCAGCCTTCTCCCCGAAATCATTCCTGAAAGGTTGTTTACCAATGGGTTTTAAACAAAGCATTGAATGCTTTTTAGCTCAACAGAAGGATTTTGTCCTCTGTTTGCCTGATACACACTTGGTAGCTGCTGTCTCTGAAAATACTTTTAGAAGTGAAAAAACGATTCTTCTAATGCAAAGATTTTTTTCCTCTGAGTAAGTATGACTTAGAAAAATCACAGGGTGGTGCCTGACTGAGTAATATTCCCATTGGTCCTAGGCTGTTTATTTTATCCTTTCCACATTTCTGGAAAGCCAATGATATCCCTCTAATAAAAAGATCTTGAGGGGAAAAGTATCTAAGTTTGTTGCAAGATGTATACAGTAATAAAACATTTTCTATTTAGTTTTTTTCTATCTTCCTTACTTATCTCATTAAAATGAACTGCTTATAAAGATGTAGCTCCTTTCTTGAAATTGTTCAGAGCCAAGGTACCTGTACCAGAGCACGGTGAGGGGAGCGTTCGTGTTCTGCGGCCCTGACCCAATGCTGGCTTTGCCAGTTTTGAGACCTTATGGAAGATCTTTTCATCACTGGGTCCTAGTTTCTTCTCTCTTACATTGGCAATGATAACTTTTGGGTCATAGTGTTCACAAACATTGGCATGAGAACTAAATACAATCATTTACGTGGAATTCTTTGTGCATGGTGTATGCTCGGTGTTCGATACCACCGCTACAGGATACCAAATGAATGGGTTTGAAATAAAAATAACCATATTATCATTTCACCTCAAAAGAATGTTTGCTCGCATGCAGTTTAAGTTCTCCACATATTTAGAGTTTCTAGAGGATGTGCTAAATTAGATCATTTTCCCCAATCCAAACCCAAATTCCCCTTTCCAGCCGCTCTGCTGCTGATCCCTCATGGTCATTCCATTCCACAGCTGAAAAGAGTGCTAATCTTTGCTCCTTTCTGAATGTTGTTGCTTCTCCAGCTCAGAGCCAGGTTCATAGTACAACCATCATTTCTAAAGCCCTGTCCCCTCGGCAATGCTGGCTTCAGTTCTGCACGCAAAGGCCCCAACACTACTTTCCCTCTGGAAATCTGGTCAACTTCTCCAAGAGCTTGAGATCAGTCCATCCCTGAAATTCTGTAGCGCTTCGTCTGGAATAGTCCTGGATTCCATGAACATCACGCCTGCTTTTATTCTAATTATTTATCTAGCCACTCCCCATATTTTGTTAGCTGCTCACCTTTGTGCCCCCAACATTTTCCGGCATAGGGCAAAAGAACATATTGCATGAATTCATAAAAACGTGCAAAGTTACAGATTCACTTCTTACGATGAACTCACGGACGCAACAAATTACAAGAATAATAAGCAAACTTCAAAAAAATGATAATCTTACATAATAAACAAAAAACTATAGAGAATATTCACTTTTCCTGATCTTTGCTTTCTGAAGAACTATTATTAAAGTAGCAAGGATTTATGACTTTCTGACAACATGCCATCAGTTCCTACTAGAAGGACTACATTCCTGGCTCTAAGTGTGGACCAGAGCATATTAAAGTATTTGAAGCCTATTTGAGGGGAAATGAAGTGCCAGTCTGCAGTCTGTGTGGGATTCTGTTTTTTTCTCTAAAAGTTCCCCATGGAGGAAGAATGGATGGTGTCATTAGTCATTAGTTTACACCTTTATCTGTTGTGTTGTGTATTCCAATCTCCTCTTTTCAATTTTAAGAATTGTTTTTACTTTATTTTGTATACCTTCCTTTATAATGATAAGCCATGAAGTTTCAGGGTTTCATATATGAATGGAAGAAAACAGATAGTATTTTAAAGGATTGTTTTGGGTTTTTTTTGAGGTATAGTCAGCTTACAAAGTCATATTATTCTCTGGTGTACAGCACAGTGATTCAGTTATACACACACATATATATTCCTTTTCATATTCTTTTTCATTATAGGCCATTACAAGGTATTGAATATAGATCCCTGTGCTGTACAGTAGGACCTTGTTGTTTATCTATTTTATATATACTAGTTTGTATCTGCAAATCCCAAACTCCCAATTTATCCTTCCATATCCTCTTTCCCCCTTTTCCTCACTGGTAACCACAAGTTTGTTTTCCATGTCTGTGACTCTGTTTTATAAATAAGTTCGTTTGTGTCATTTTTAAAGATTCCACATATAAGTGAGATCATATGGTATTTTTCTTTCTTTCATTGAATTTTCCCCATTCTTTGGCTAGCATGAATTACACATTTTCAAGGATGAGGATCATTATGTGAGTCTGTGGTGAGTGTTTTATGAGATAAAAGAGAAAGCATGAGATCAGCTTCTATACAGCTGCTAGGCATACCCTCTTTATTGAAAAATGTGTTTAAAATGTCCCCTTTTCAATGACTGGGCAATGATTTAAAAGACACAGCTGCTACAGAGATGACACCTGGGCTCCAACTGGGCTTAGGTGTGAGCAATTGTGAGAAGAGGCTCAGAACGGAAAGCAATGATGTGGGGTGTGGGGGAATCCTTTTGCCATTAAAGTCAGTGTCCCCATCACAGCCTGTAAAGATCCCAGTTTTCAAGGTATCGCACTTGGAAATTCAAAGCAATTTTGGGAAAAAGCATGCGTCGTTATATTGAAACATCTTTTGAGTTAAAAATGTTAACTGAATTAATGCAAGATGATTGAGGAGGATTTTTAAACCATGCAAATGAAAGGCATTTTTCTCAGGGCAAGGAGATTCACATACAGAGGAACATCACTGATCATTAGCGTGGGGAGGGCACGCTTCTGCCTAATCAGATGTCCATTAATACCGAGACTGCCTGTCCTTTTCCTTGATTGCAGTTTAAAAAGAAACACATGAAAAGGTGGTCACATGAGATAGAAATGCCTTCATTAGTTCACATGAATGGCACACTCTTCTTTTTAACGTTCTTTCCTTTCTTTTCTATTTTTCTTCAGAGTGTTGTGAAATGTGGTGTGTGTAAACTCTCTCTATAAAATGCAATTAGCAAGTTAGGGATAAATCAATCACATGTCCTGTTAAAAGGTCTCTTTCCTACAGCATCCTCTTCACAGCATCTTAGTAATTTTGGCCATGGGGATAGACTAGACCTTCTGTTTATTTCTGCTATTGGGTTGGTCATGACCCTGGTGTGGGTGCAAAAACGTGGGCTTCTCCTCTGTAGATGTTAGTGACCAGAAACAGTAATTTGGAAATACAAGCAGGGGCACAGCATAGTGAAGGGAACTGTACTTTACTGTAATGCCAACCATGGTTCGAGTCCTGTTTTTCTTCCTGTTAATTTGGATACCCTTGGGGAGGTAAGCTGTGTGATCTTTCTGTGGCTCACATTCTTTATATTTTCATTCCACATGTGTTTAGGAACCTCTGCTTTTGCCAGGTACTATTCTAGGCTCTGGTATTCCATGTAAACCAAACAGAGGAGGTGTCTGCCCTCATGGAGCTTAAGTATTAGAGGGGAACTTTAGCAGTAAACAAACAAATGCATCTATCTATCTATCTATCTATCTATCTATCTATCTATCTATCTATCGTCATTCCCAGTGGTAACAAGTGGAATGAAGAAAAATAAAGAGGGAGAAATGGAGACAGGGATGGCGGACGCTGTTGGAGAGAGCAGATGTAGAAGACCATGCTGTCAACATCTTAATGGATGAGGCTTGACTGACTGCAGAGAGGGTTCCTCACTTCCTGTTAATGGCTGTCTGTAATGGAAATGATAGTCCCTCTGTTGGTGAAGAGTAAGACGGTGCAGACAAGGCACCAAGTAGGCTGTAGGGAGCTCAGTAGCCAGCAGCAGCTCTTGCTGTAAACAGTTCTGAGATGTGTGGTCCCCCGTTATACTTGGTGTTCACGTCAAAGTTTGGCTTCAAATGTGACTTCCATCCTCCTAAAACCAACGCTGATTCTAGAGAAGGTAGTATTAGTTAAATTCTTTCATTCTGCTTGATTTTTTGTTCACAATAGAAATGTGGAGGTAATTCTGCCTTTGTTCTAACACTAGACCACTTCCTCATCATTTAGCACTAGGGATTGGAAAATGTGTTGGGTGAGATTAAATTAATCACAGCAGCATTTATGTTGCTTTCCGCATTTAAATATTTTTTTCAAATATAAATTCCATAGTTTTTTTCTTTCCCCCTGCCATTTGTGTTTCGCCAATGGAAAGAATCTTGGTCTCCAGGTCCAGAATCCAACAAAGACAACAGAGACAAATAAAAGACAAGCAGGACAGGATCTGGACAGTGAACTAGAGTTTACAGTCAACATCAAAAAAACCTTGAGGGTCAAGAGAGGGACGTTCATGGACAACAGGAGGAGCCAATAGCAATGCCTAGGATAGATAGGTGGGGTCAAATCCACCCAGATGGATCAGAGAATGGCACAGGAGTGTAGACAGTCAGAAGAAAGATAGAGGGCAGTCACTGGGACAGTGAAGGTAATTTATAACTCACAATAAGCAGTGACAGAAGTCACGATTACACTCAGCAGTGCTCCGTAATGAATGAATAGCCCAGACTTAGAGAAGTACAAAAGGGGTATTTGAGTGGTAGCAACTAGCCTCAGAACAGAAAAAGGGGGTCGATTTTTCTACCACAGTGATCTAAACAGACGTGACGAAGGCTAGAAGTACATTATGTAAGAAGATTTTGTCTTTCTTGGTTTACCCCCTCCCATAATCCTTGAATGAATGGAGGGGAGAGCCTGTCACTTCCATTATCCTTCTTGCATTGTTAAGTGAAATGAACTAATTATTGAGCACTTAATGAACATATCTAACACTTATTGAGGTTTATAACATGTTCCAAACTCTTTAATTGAGTATTAAGTCTTTAATCCTTGGGAACATTTTATCAGATAGCGGTGATGATCCCCACTGTACACTGGAGGAAACTAGAATGCAGAGCATGACTCTTCAAAGATCACGCAGGAATTCGTGGGTCCTTGCCTTCCACCTAGAGAGTCTGACTCCAGTAGCCTTGCTGTTAGTATTCACAATACTGCCCTGTGCTTGCTAATTTAAGTAAATACTTTGTGAAATCTGGGTATGTGGTGTTATTATCCTCATTGTACAAATTTATCAAATGAGGCGCAGAGAGAGGAAGTAATTTTTCCATGCTAATACAGATTGTATGACGCATAGGAAAAGCAAAACAGAAGACATTCTCTGGATTAAAGTCCTTATGCTCCATACGATGCCATGCTGGGAGAAGCCTCGCTACCCGATGTATTGGTTCCTACAGTTTGACGGCAAGGTTACTGCTCCTGGATCGCCCCATTAGAATGGTATTCCCAAGGACAAACACTTTAGAAGGACAAAGGATTAGACAAACTAGCCTGGTTTCCCCTGCTTCTCCTCCCCACCCCATGGGGCAGATGACACCATGTTGGAGGCAGAGTGAAGACAAGGTACTATCTCTTGCCCTCATTTTATAAAAGAGGGAATCCTGTTTAACAGAAGTGTTACACGTTGTTTCCCAGGCCACCCAGTTGAGGGCTATTCGCATGTTCCTTGTCACTTATGACATTTATTTTTACTAGTTTTGTCGTGTCTTTACTCATTCACCACACATTTGTTAAGCACTATCCTCAAAGGATCCCACTTGTAACCCTGCAGTTAAAAAAGATAAGAATCCTGCCTGCAAGGTAGATGTCAACAAAAACACGGAACCACACTGTTGTGTAAGAAGAAGCAGGGTAAACATTGTGAGAGAGAGTCACACTGCCCAGGGCGGAGACTGGGGAAGGAGAGGTTGGTCTCAACAGAAGGACAGGTTTCATGGCAAAGTTAAATTTAGAGCTGGGTCTGAAAAGACTACCAGATGCATGTGGTTTAGAGGGTAAGACCCCTCAAGACAATGGGCCAAAGACTGGCAATGGGACCTTTGACCTCAGTGAGGAACCAGGGGAGCACTGGCTTGACAGGAGAAGTCCAGCACTAAAAGTTGGAAAGACAGGTGAGTTCTCATTCTGTTTCAAAGATGGGCTTGGATCACAAAACAAGGGTCATTCAGAACCAAGAAATATTAAGGTTGTTAAGATATATTTATTGGAATACAGTGAAAAGAATCTCTCTAGACACTGAAATCAAAACCTGAAGCATTAGAATTAACACACTTAATTCAAAAGGCTCACTGAGGCAGCGGACACCACCAACAATGTGAATAATAACTGGCCGAATCAGAATCACTCATGCATTAAATTAGAATATTTGTACCACAGAGCTTGAAGCAGAATATGCTTTTTTTAATGCTAGATATATGACAGACACCATCATGATAGAGTCATTACCTGGACTCAGAATGCGCCGCGGCAGGTGCAGACAGGGAAGCCAAACTGGAGAGAAAATACTAATTTTCTTTCACCTAAAGGTTACGAGTGATCCCCAGATTTTTTGCTTTCACGTTTGGTGACCTGTCTAATAAAATGAAAACTGTTTCCATCTGGTTTTTATTCTGATTGCTGTTGTTCTCTGGAGGCCAGTCGGTCCTGGTGTCTTCTGCAGATACAAGAAGACTGTTCTCTAAAATTTTGAACCAAGTTTCTTCTGAAACTCTGAAAATCTCCATCATTCTGAATGCGTCCCTTACTAGGAGGCTTTTGATAACTTAACTCAGCAGATACATCTGGGACACATCACCTGCTGTCTGTTCATTCCCACTGATTGATTTGTTTACTTACACCCATGGGAGCTGCTTACACACCAGCCCTCCGGGGGTTCATGATGGTGACCCCTGGGGATCCCAGGAAACCCCCAGGAATGGCAAGGAGTCAGCAGGGAAACTCGGGACACCCAGCGATGGCAGCAGGCGGGCAAGGAGCGAAAGCCCTGTGATGTACACCTGCGCAACTTAGGGTGTTTCCAGAGAACATGAAAACTGAGTTTGACCATGGGAATCTGGGCATGTTGAAGACCTCGCAGCCCTGCGGCAGGAGGCACCCTCTTGAGCATGGATTCAACTAGCAGTTCCATTGCTTACTCGTTCCCTTAATGTGTATACACTTAAGGGTTAGCCTTTTCCTGTGGCGGTTACATTCTTAAGAATGGTTCAGTAGCCTTGCCAGGAATCAGAAGAGCCTACAAACACCACCAAAACCTATTTAAGAGAAGCCTCCTTCTAGAAAACAACTGCACTCTATGGAAGATTAAGAACATGTGATGATAAAGTGCTGTGTCATACTAAACAATGAATGTATATTGTTCAGGAATGAAAACAAACAAACAAATAAACAAAAAACGACCAAAGGCAGAAGGTGAATGCCCATTCTAGGGTTCCTGAAACACCTGGGGTGTACCTCCTTGTTGTGTTTTACAGAAATAAGACCATATTGGGCCAGAAAGAGCAGAATTTTATTTTAGGAAGGGGATTTTATAAGCCTACCAAATGTTGATTATCTTGATCAATAAATTTTGAGATGACATTGTAGTATGAAAAAGTTGTATTTAGACAATACCCTGCCTTCAACGATTCTATCATCCTTTGTATAATTTATACTCTAAACTCTACAGTAAAGAATTCTGGATGAAAGTATTAGACGTATTAGGCCATCTTTTGACAAATAAGTAGAAACTGAAAACAAGAAGTGAAGCTGTATGCCATATTTTAATTGTAAAATGCAAATTACTACCAAAATTTTTTTTGGATTGTTTGAAGGCTTTAAATTTTTTTTTTTCTGACAGTCTCCAAAATTAGTACAGTAGAATTCACAAGATAATTAACTTTTTAATTTAAATGTATCCCTTTCTACTCTCAGACATCACACACACACACACACACACACACACACACACGTATGTGTACTCTCACCTAGACACATTCAGGATTTGTTTCTATGTATCAAACAGACACCTTTGCGTTATAATTCATCTGGCAATTAGCCACAGGGTTTACATCGCTTTGGCACTGATCAGTATTCCTTAGCGAGTGTTACTTCTAAGCAGTCTTGGTGTCCTCATACGAATCAACATACTGTTGCATATAAACACCTTCCTGATCTCACTTTGTTTTTGAAATTGATTAGTCAAAGAGATAACCGTGGAAGTCATTTCCATGAATCTAAGAGTGAGGCCATTTACAAATTAATTCTGCAGCTTCCCTTTGGCCTTTTTACAAAACACAGTGAGGACTCTAATATATTTTAGTTTTATTTTTTATCACCAGCTTCTATCAAGTAGATTTTCTACTTTTTGCTCAGAAAAGTTGAGTTTCTTCTTCCTTGTATTTCTGCTCTCCTGGCCAAAGACCTTGGCTCTCCTGTTCTTAGAAGATTCTCTCTCTCTCTCTCTCTCTCACTCCAATCCCTTCCTCCTTATAGCCCTTCTAATAACACCAAGTCTGCAGAATCTGCCTGTTCATAACTCTACCTCAGTGCTCATGCAAAGCACATCTTTAGCTCATCTCCTGGTTGTAATTGTGGTGATTCACATCATATGCCTTGATTTAGATTAATTTCTATATTGTGTATTTATCAATGCAGTCACTAGATACAGTCTAAACCCTGAATGTAAAATGTCATAGTTTATAAGATATGTAACATCAAAAAATCACATTTAAAGTGCAATGTACTTTGTCATCTTAACATATAATGAGCTTAGTTGAAGATATTTCATTATTTGTATAATGTGTATCAAAAAGATATAAATTGTATCTGGTCCTAGATTTAAATCTTTAATCCATTTTGAGTTAATTTTTGTATATGGTGTTTGAAATGCTTTAATTTCATACTTTTACATGTATCTGCCCAGTTTTCCCAGCACCACTTATTGAAGAGACTGTCTTCTCTCTATTGTATATCCTTGCTGTCTTTGTCATGATTAGTTTACCATAAGTGTGTGGGTTTATTTCTGGGCTGTCTATCCTGTTCCATTGATCTATGTGTCTGTTTTTGTGCTAGTACCAAACTGTTTTGATTATGGTAGCTTTGTGGAATAGTCTGAAGTCAGGAAGCCTGATTCTTCCAGCTCTGTTCTTCTTTATTAAGAGTGTTTTGGCTATTCAGGGTCTTAAGTGTTTCCATATAAAATTTAAAGTTATTTGTTCTGGTTCTATGAAAAATGCCATTGATAATTTGATAGGGATTGCACTGAATCTGTAGATTTCCTGGGATAGTTTGGTCCTTTTAAAAATACTAATTCTTTCAACCCAAGAACAGAGTATATCTTTCCATCTGATTGTGTCATCTTCAGTTTCTTTCATCAGTGTCATAGTTTTCAGAGTTCGGGACTTTTGCATCCTTATGAAAGTTTTTTCCTAGGTATTTTATTATGTTTGATGCTATGGTAAATTAGATTGTTTCCTTAATTTCTCTTTCTGATATTTCTTTGTTAGTGTATAGAAATGCAACAGATTTCTATATATTAATTTTGTTTCCTGTAAGTTTACCAAATTCATGGATGAGCCCTAGTAATTTTCTGGGGACATCTTTAGGATTCTCTGTGTATAGTGCCATGTCATCTGCAAACAGTGACAGTTTTAATTCTTTCTTTCCAATTTGGATTCCTTTATTTCTTTTTCTTCTCTGATTGCTGTGGCTAGGATTTCCAAAACTATGTTGAATAAAGGTGGTGAGGGTGGGCATTTTTGTCTTGTTATTTTATAACAACTGTAAATGAAAAGTAAGCTTTAAAAATTGTATAAAATTAATTAAGAAGTGCATAAATATATTTTGATGTTCAGGTAGCCTAAACATATTTTCTAGATTACTTTTCAGTATACTGTATATCTGTTAATATATTTGTAAAGTAGTTTGAAAACAAACCCAAAGATGTACTTTTATAATATGGGGAATAATTACAGTGTTAAGACAATTCATTTTATATTATTGAAATACTTGGGTAAAACTGGTACTTATTTTTAATAATTATATTTTATTGAATAGGTGAATCAGTTGTTAACTCTGCCATTAAATAGAAGAAAAAAGATCAGAGCAAATGTAAAAGGGAGAAAATCTTACTTTATGAAATTAATAAGGGGCTCCTTTTTGGAATTTTTCAAGAACATTGTAACTGAAAGAACACAATGTTGGACAAAGTATGTTACTGTCACTTAAGGCACCATCCCTCTCTGGTGCATCCTCTCTTCCCTCAGATTGTGAATGTGGAAAGATCTCGTACAAGTGCTCCCAGCCACGGTGACTCTGGAGCTGTCACGAAGTGTCAGCAGCCATGATGACTATCAGAATTGTGTCGAGAACTAAATAAAGACTAGGGACTGAATAAAGCACCTGGACACATGAAACTATACATCATCTCCTTTGCTTCCTTTCTGAAAGTTGGCACACACAGTGTATTTTTAGCAGGAAGGGGTGGGATGATTTTGCTTAATGCTCGACAGCTGTTCATTAGGCAGATCAGAACGAGATAAGCAGGATGAGAAACTGGTTAAAACTGCAGAGTAGGTACCAGGAGTGTTAGATTTCAAGTCTTGCTCACTGAACTTGAGTGACCTTGAGGATTTCTTTTCCTCTTGCTGTTCCTGGCTTCTCCAGACTAAGAGTCGGGACAAGAACAATTTCCCAATATCTCCATGGCTCCAGTGGAAATTTGTGAAGCTTTGAGCTTTTTTCCCAACTTTTTTTTTTTTTAAGATAAAAGGACAGTATATATGCACTAATTTTGTTTTATTTTATTATTTTTCTGTTATTGGTGAAGCATAGTTAATTTACAATGTTGTGTTCATTTCTGGTGTACAGCATAGTGATTCATTTATACATATATATATATATATTTCTTTCATATTCTTTTTCATTATAGATCATTACAAGGTATTGAATATAGATAGTTCCCTGTGCTCTACAGTAGGACCTTGCTGTTTATCTATTTTTGATTCTTGAAGGCACAGATATCCCTTAAAATCACTGCTCAAAAAATATGTCTCTGTGGCAATCTGATATAGATATCATCCTCATGAACTATAAAGAATGAGAGGGAACAGAACTGTTGATAAAGTTTGATTTGGTGAAAGGCTATCTTTGGTGAGATTATAATTATTTTTAATGAAATTGGCCTCAGATGGTCATTAGGTAATTCTGATTCACCTCAGCCCAATTAAATGTATCCATGAGTGATACATACAATCAAATGCAAACATTTATTTTGGTTAAATAGAGTAAAAGTAGCCAGATGCAAAGTTAAGTAAGTTTCATGGTCATCTACAGTTCAGGGTTTTTTCATCTGGTCCTTTGTTTCTAGCTGGAATGATGATCCCTTTCTTTTAGGTTGAGACTTCGGAAGAAAATGAGGCTTTCGCTTATTAAATTACTGAGGTTAAGAAAAATGAATACATTTAGATGTCAGTGTTTTAAAATATTTTTGGTCTATAACCTGAGTGCGTTTCTTTTTCAGGCCCTTGAATTATAAGACAATAAGATAATGACGAGATGAAAACTGCTTCTTTCAAATTAGCACATGTAAGAAGTTACATTCCGGAAAGACCAGAGTTCGTAAGTGTTTTTTATTTCTTCATAGTGATGATGGTGGTGAGTATTTTACTTTAGCCTAAGTTCCTTTTTAGTATAACATAGGGCTGATAATATTGATTTGATTGCTGGAAGGAATGTGTAGTTTGATCTCAGTTTGTTAACATATAATTTTAAAGATAATTTTGTCCTCTTTCCTTGTTCATGTTTTACTGCTTATAATGCTGATTTGATTGAGTCGTATTAAAAAATAATCCTGGCAGTGAAGGTCCAGGGCAGCCACAATCTGACCCGTCTGGATGAGCTCTGTGTTGGACTCTGTCACCGCTGGTCACCTGGGGGGTTGGAGGGGTGGAGCGGTCAGCATGCTGATCATGTGGCCTGCTGAGAATGAAGGAAGCCAGTACAAGCCAACGTTAACTGTCAGCTTCCACAAATAAGTTGCCTATGGTCAGCATTTATGATTCCAACAAGCCTCCACTGCCAACGTTTGAGATGCTGTGGGCCTGCGCCAACATTCAGATGGAGTCTGTGCCCAAGCTCCTCAGGGCGTCCCTGGCCTAGGTGCATCTCTGTGCAAAGATGTGACTCACTGTGTACCTTTCCGCTACAATGGGTGACGCAGTCATAAATCCATTTCTTCTTAAAGCAGCTATTTTTATCAAGCCCTTCCAGTGGAAAAAAAGGTGCAGTGTAAAAATGTGCACACAGAACCAGATGCCAACACTGTAAGTTTTCCCAGGAATGCAGTTCAGCTTCCCACATCCTGAGAAGATAGAAGAAAAAAAGAGACTGAGAAATGGGTGTGTGATGGGCAGTCAGCACCTAATCACCAATGATAGTCGGGCAGGATAAATTGTCACAGCCTGTGAATAAGTCGTTGGTCAAATCCATTTTTATCTTTCAGGTCAGTTTAAGCTGGTTCCTAGTACTCAAGCCCACCAAGGGGAAATGCTTTAAAATTCCTAGCCTGGGGTCAATATGAGTAGAGGGTATAATATCATTTACTAACTAAGAACACTTAAGGAAAACACAGTCTTCACTTTTGGCAATATATATAATATTTTCCTTGGGAGATAAAGCTGATTAATATTTTGGAAATATATAAGTTTTCACTAAAATGTTGAGCTTTATCTGATCTTGGTAAAACTAATTCTTGCTGCAAAAGTCAGGCATTATCTTTTTTTTTTTTTCCCACAGAAAATTCACATAGGATATAAGCCAACTTCTTAATGAAAATCTGGTTGTAGCTAACCACAGAGGGTGAAAGAACATAGGGAAAGTAAGTTAACTCTTCTCTGCTAGATACAGCTGAGTTTTCCTTTGACAAACAGCTTCTACTACCCAGGCCACATTCCTCTCTGGAAGCTGCTTCTTCCCCAAGGTGAGCACTGCGTGGTGTGTTTGGACTAAGCAAGTCTGCTGTCAGGCTCAGCCCTCACCCAGGCTGAGTCAACTCCTTGGTTGACCAGATGTCCATTGCACGCTGTTTTCAAGCAAGAATTCCATGGAAGAGACAGAGAGGTTCTGAGAGATGGAGTTGCATTCTGTTCCCCTCAAGTGTGGGCTGGATTAGGCAGCTCTCACTAATGAATGGCAAATGTGATATATGACCCTAATGAGATTAGATACAAAGCTGAGACTTCCATCTTGGACTCTCTCTCTCTGGGGTATCTCACTGAGGGGAAGCAAGCTGTCAGTTTAAGCAGCTCTATTGCGAGGCCCATGCAGGGCGGTCCAGAAACCTCTGGTCAATAGCCAGGGGGGAATTGAGTCTGCCAACAACTGCAGTCTTGAGCTTGGAGGCAGGTTTCTCAATCTGAGCTGAACCGTCAGATGACTGTGAGAATTTGACTGACGCCTTGTGAGAGACTCTGAGTCAGAACCACCTGGAGCAGAAGCTCCTAGAGTTTTGCTTTTTTCAGAAACTGTGGGAGGTAATACATGCTTATTATTTTAAGATGCTAAGCTAAGTTTGGGGATCACTTGTTACGTAGCATAAGATAACTAATACAATTTTCACACCCACCTCTCCAGATCATTCCTTCTTAGATTCTTTGGAAGGCATCCCTGCTCCTCCCTCTGACTTTAACAACTATTATCTCCTAAGACTCTGTCTTTGGTCCTCTTTTCCTCTTTCTCAATAATCTTAGGTTTGCCTGTATAGCTTCAAAAACCAATCAAAACCTACACATTTATACGATCCATTTTCTTGACGAGGGATTTTCAACCTGGGCGATTTCAATGGCATCTCTCTTCTCTACACTCTGGATGCCACGAATACCCTCATCTCCCCCAGCACTGAATGCCAAAAATGTGTCCAGGTGTTGCCAAGTAGCCCACCTGAAACGGGAGCCAGTAATGTGGCTAGCTGAGGGTGACTGTTCTAGACCTTTACTCAGAGATTCAGATTCACACATCTAAGCAGCCACCCATCTAAGGTTTATTGAAGGTCTCCACCTGTATAGTATAATCTCATAGGCATCTCAAGCTTTACATACTGAATTTTGAATTCATAAGCTCTATCTCTTCCCCCCAGCTCTTGCTGGAAGACTGGTTTCCTGGAGTGTTCCTGACTTCTTTAGAAGTCGACTAAATGGCAAAATCTTCACCACGGTTGACCAGGCCTTGTCTGTTCTATCACATGTCTGTCTTCCAAACTTCACGTCAGACAGCTCTGTCCTTCAGACATGCCATCTGGTCATGTTGTTGTGGTTTGTTTCTGCATCTTTGTACCTATCTCTTCCCTATACCATCGCCTTTGTACAAGCCTCTCCCGCCCAGAATATAATTTGTTTTCCTCTTTACCTTGCGAACTCTAACCATCTCTCAAATCTCAGCTAAAATGCCACTTCTTCAAGGAAGCCCTCCCTGATTGCTGCAGACTACAGTTAGCTCCCCCTTATAATCCAGGCAGTTTCTGCCTGTCCTTTTTAACAATTACAATTATTTTTAAAAACTTCAGTGTTCTTCCCATCACCAGTAATTTTAGTTTCATTAATGAGGGTATCTGTCCATGTTTTTTCACCTCTATATAACTTCAACTTCTGCCGGTGTCTGCCAAAAAGCCCACACTCAGAAAATATGCATTCATTAAAAAAAAAACTGGCTAAATAAATAAACCAGGAAGTAATGGAAATTTACTATCATGCTATTGAAGTCTGAAGATGACCCAAACAGACTTTATGAGTTCCTAATTATCTTTTAAAATCATTCTTTTGTACAAATATCCCCCATTTTTATAATTTGGGAAATGTATACTAAGCTTCAGGTTTCAGCTTTACTATCCCTCTAAGAGACAAAGAACATTATTGAACAATAAATTATGAGACTGTTATCAGAGTTAACAAACCAACTAGTGAAACTATACATAGTGTGAAAAATAATAAACAGAGTGAACTTGGATTCTGAAAAGTGTTAAGATACTTCAGTTTTACAAGTATAAATAAAAACACTTTCCTTTTTTTCCAGAAATTATTAAAAAACAACAGATATGATTGAGCATATTAAAAATGTCTTTGTGGCTAAAAGTAACATCACAATTTAAATTTATGAAGACTGACATATATATTACAAAGCATTATTATTGCTATATTTAAATAATTCTACCAAATTAATAAGAAAAAGGCAAATTATTTATTAGAATAATGAGAAAAGAAGAGCATATATAAAAAATAGAAATGAACAATAAATATTATTTGGCTGAAAAAATAGTACATTCTGGTTTATAATAGCAAAACACTGGAAATTTATATATCCAATGTAGGGGATTATTTAAATAACTGTGTCTCCCTAAAATAAAATTCTACTCACAAAATAAAATTGAGAATATAAATCTCAAGGAGATTTACTAGCAAGGAGGTATGTGTGCGTTTATAAATACGTACTGCCAACACACCTATTTTTTCACATAGTGAAGTGAAAAAAGGAAGTTTACGAAATATAGATATTATGGCAAGCATTTTTATAAGAATGTGTGTGTTGTGTATGTATCAGAGAAACCTGCTGGTGTGGGGATTATGTTTGGATGATGAAATCCTCAGTCTAAGTTGTTTATGATATGTACAGATTTTGTTTATAATCAGAAAAAAAAAAGCTAGATTATTTTGAAAAAGTCATCCAAAAATCAACTTTAAAGATCTTAAATGTTTGGCCAGTGAAATAAAACATATCTTAAGAATTTTAGCCCCAAGAATCTTTCCCCTGGAGATATAATTTCTTTAAAATACAAATGTCTTTCTTTGCTCCCTTATAGTATCTGAAGCTTCTTTCCGTGGCTTCTAAGAACTCCAGTGCTAACTTTTAATAGTATAATCCTGAATTCTTTATGCAGCCGTCAAAGTTAAATTTAGAACTTTAAACCTTCCTAAAACTCATCCATCACATTAGTAAGGAAAATTGAAATATGCCTTATATCCCAAATGAAAATTAAAGCCATCTGCTAATTCCATAGCATACTTCACCTAAGTGTTTTACAAAATCATGTAACTTGAGTAAAAACAAGAAAAGAAGCAAACAGGGCCTCAGATCTTCTTTAATCTTTGACTGAACACGGTGCAGTGGGGACCACGCTGTCAACAGAGGAGAGTCTTTTGTGCACAAGGGGCTTCTTCATAAAATTAACTGTTTTTATCTTCTTGGTCCCTGAATTTTGTTTCAGTTTCGTGACGATTAGCCAATGAGCTGCACTCCTTTGGTGGGTCAGAGGAAGACCATGAAAGCACCGTTTTATGCTTCTTTTGCCACAAATTTTCTGCTGAACCCTAAGGGCCAAATTTAGAGATGCAGCCATAACAGATGTGCTCATAAAATTCAAGGCCTACCTGTGCCGCCTACCAACGAGCCCCAAAAAGCGTCCCAGGGCACAGGCTTCTGATTTCCTAGTGCCGTCTCTAACGGCCCCAGCAGGCAACTTTCCTCCCCATCTTCTCAGCAGGCTGGCAGCCCCAGCTTCGAGAATGTTCTTGGTGAGGCCTTTGCAAATAAGCCCGAGCTGCATTATGTCAACTTCAAATGAAATCATAACACAAAAACAAAACGTTCATAAATTGATAGAAATTATAAAGCATCCAATGAGATACAAGCATTTTATCTCCTCATTTGTATATTCCTGTCTCCCTGTCTATAAACATATGTTTGCACATGCTGTGTATTGATAGATTAACATATAAAATTACAACATTGCATTTGTAACACTGTAGTTAAGGTTGTCTTCACATTCATATTTCTGAGGTTTTACATCTGAACTATAAACATCCTCTCTGGGCTGAAACTTGGCATAAAGTGAAAAACTAGAAGTGTGCTCATCTTTCTCCTAAACATGGAGTAAATTTTACAGAAGTGCTTAGGTCTTTTTAAACATTTTTTTTAAGCTGACCTAATAAAAACACCATTTTTCAAATTAACCTCTAAAAATGTATACGTTAAATTACTAACAATGCTTCCAAACAGAAAACCAACAGAAGGTTTGTTTTCTACATTAGGGAGGCTGGAATATGTGCTTTTAAATCTAATAATACTTAAAAAAATTTTATGATCATTTGACTAGAAAAATTATGTTAATGGCATTTCAAATTAAACACTTTAAAAAATTCTAAAAACAACATAAGAAAATTATTAACTTTTGGTGAGATAATTAAATATTGTATGGGACATAACTGACTTAATGTTGCCTTCTAAATGATGCTAATAAAATTATCATAAAGACTGTTAAAGTATACATGCACACTAAATTTTTGTTAAATATTAGTTTAGAAGAAAAGAGTTAATCAAGTTTAGCAGGGGGTGTTAACATTATTTTGAAACTGAGTAAATTCAATATTCTGGTTTGATGTAAATATTTCAAAAGATTTATAAATTTGGGAAGAAAATAAAATGTCAAAAGTCTAATTTATTTACTGATTAGATTATTTTTTGTACAATATTGAAATTCGCATTATTTTCATGGTAGTTCTGTGCACTGATTATTTTAATTAAGTTGCTCATTTGCTTGCTTAAAACTTGCTTTCATTTGTTAGAAAAACGTATGAAAATGAAATCTTTCTTTAACAACAGTGGATTAAATATAAAGCAAGTGTTTTCCAAATAACATAAAGTTTGCTTTATAACTTAAGAATATCTTTAAGTCCCTTTTCAATATTTTCCAGACATTCTCAGAAAACCTTTCTTGCACATTTTTCAAATTTTGGAAGTGAGAAAAACGTGTATTTTGTGGAATGTCGGGCCCATGTTTATTCACAATTAGCTGTGAAGCATGTGGAATAAATTTCCCTTACGGTACACAACTTTAGAAGTTCAGAGTGGGAAATATATGGCTGAAATACTCTGGGAGTCTGCACATTGAATTTGAAAAATCTGTCATGATATTTAGTGATTCTACTGTGTTCAGTTGCAAGTATGTAAATATACACACAGTATATCAGAGCACGGAGGCTGAAATAAATGAGCAATTTTCCAGAGTTGGAGACATTAATTTTTGACTTATTACCCCAGGGTCGCTGAGTTATGCACTCATACCCAAGGGGTCTGTTTTCTCGTAGTCTAACTGCTGCTGCTGCTGCTGCCGCCTCCTGGGGTTTGCGAAGTTACCTGGGCTCCCCTGCCCTGAAGCCTACAGACAGTGTGATTTAGTTAACTCCACATCTGTCACCACTCGCCACGCTTAGCATTTGGACCTGCTCGCACTTCACTGCGTGGGAGCAAATGCTTCGTGTCATCCTTCCCTGCGGACTGCATCAGAATAAGTCACTCACCATGCACGTGGGAAAGCTAGGGATGGGTCTGAACCAGAAAGAACCAAAAGTTCTAACACGTTGCAGAGTTGCGATTACTCAAAAGTATAGCCCTAGACTTTATTTTCTGTTCTTTGAAATATACGTTTCACAATCCTACTGTTTTTCTTAGGATATAAACATTTCCTTTTTTTTTTTTTTTTTTTATGTTCACATCAAGGTAATGCTTTACAGACGCAAATGATTCCAAATCTGGCATCTTCAGACACTGAAATTTTCAACAGGAAATGTAGATGGCTTCTGAAATGTATAGTCCTATTCTTGTCTGAGTAGGCATTTGGGAGAAAGAGGGATTTCTTTAGTAAATGTAAAATGCTCTGAATTATAGAAAATACAGATGATCATTCATTCTTGCTACCTGTTCTTCCATACAGGGATAAAGGACGGACAGGTCCATAATGTTTAACATGGCCTTTAGCATACAGACCGGCGACAGTGACTGAATACATGAGTGCAGGAATGGATGAATAAATGCACAGATGAGGCACTGTTTTTTTAGGAGGTAGGTGGCCAATTTACCTTCTCATCTCCTGCAGATATTTCTCCCTTGCTTCTGGGAGACTGAAAAACTCAACAATTCATGGATGCTGACCTGTCTGCTTCTCTGCTGGCTTTCGTGTGCATCCTTGTCCCCGTGATGGCCAAGTTAGTCAGCATGTGGGCTAACAGCATAGAGGGAACTCTGTCCATGCCGTTGTTCTGTATTTATGAGCCTGATGCCGGATACATTTGCACCTTAGATCCATTGGGTCCACAGTGCTGAATATTTCATTCATTAAAAAAAGTAATGGAAGGTCTGCTCCATGTGTGGGATGTTATAAAATCACTGCCGTAAAACGTTTGTGCTGGATCATCCTTCCTACCAAAGAGGACACTACTGGCAAACATCCCATCAGTTCTGCAGAGTCTTCAGGCTTCAGACCATCATCCCCCTCCTGTAGCTGGAAATGCTGAGGTCATTAGGTGGTAATGACATATATTACTGTCAGGTCTCGTCTTTTTAAAAAATAATTGATTAATTAATCAATGAATTAATCAATCAATGAATTAATCAAATTTTTTTTGGCAGGAGGAGGTAATTAGATTTATTCATCTTTTTATTTAATGGAGGCACTGGGACTTGAACCCAGGACCTTGTGCATGCTAGGTATGCACTCTACCACTGAGCTATACCCTCCCTCAGGCCACAACTTAATAGGACGACTCTTAAGCAGAAAGTCTACCACCTGAACAGTGTGGTTTATTTTCCATCACATCACTGCTGAATTCGAAGTGCTCTAACTGGCGACTATCCTCTCCTGCTCTCTCTAATGCCTGGGTTATCTCGCCTGTTGACAGCAGACCCAGATTCTTATAGTACGGTTTGTTTTTAATATATTACCTATATATTACATGTATTTTACACATGTGTATTGCTTAATATATATTATTTAAAGTATTACTTTACACTGAAAGTATTTTTATATACTTGAAGTATTATTAAACCCTTAAATTATTACGTACTTTAAGTATTTTTTCAAACTTAGAATGTCATGACACTGTCAGTGTTCCTTGGTGCAAAAAATGTTAACCCAGATCTTAATTAAATGTAGGCACAGTCCCCTCTTAGAGTCAGACTCCTCATCTGTTTTTCGGCATGTCTTCTATTGCTAGCAAATGAGTCTTCTCTGTGCTTCCATCGTCTTGAATTTACAGGTGGCATTTGCAAAGAGGAGCGGCAGCATTTACATTTTTTTAGCCCATCCGGACCTAAAAGTAGCAAACACGGCAGCTGTTATGAAGAAGATCTTTATTTGCCCGCTAAGGGGCTTTCATTCTTCATGGCATTCCCCAGGGGGAAAAAAAAAACCCAAAGAAATTCAGTATCGTTTACAACTCAGTCTGACCGTCGCTGCTTCTTACCGAATATGGACAGAACTCAATATAGATGCTCGGAGAGAATTCAAAGCAAACTGGAGCATATCCTATGGAAGCAAAACAGCGAGGAAGCCCTCAGAGTGGATCTTTCCTGATGACGCCTTCTCCCCCAGATGCAGGTAACAGCAGCTCCCTTGCCCAACGCAGGGCTGCTCATCCAGTGCAGGCAAACTCCAGAATCTAGCAGACGAAAGAAGAGTGTGTGTTTAAAGGAACTTTAGATGCCTTATAATAAATCTGGGTGTGCTTATAAAACCCCCGAGGAATTTTTAAAAAGTCTGGATGTGTGTTCTCAAATAACTATTTAAAGCATATTAGAGTTTTTTAATTGCACGGGGGACTTTTCAAAGCATATCAGGACAAGACAGTAGAGTGTAGGCCCCCAATATGCTAATTAATAGTTAGCTAGACCCTTGAAATAAACCTGCAACACTCCATTAATCAGGCAGTAATTGAATTGGCACAGCGCTTTTGTGCAAACTACATGATAATTGAAAAACCAAACCTGGCATCAGCGGGGGTAAGGTTCTCCACAGTGGCGTGTACCAGAGCATCCTGGTTCCTGTTACCAGTGGGCAGTGGGCTCTCCTGCCAGGAGGTGCACATGGGGAGAAAGTTGGCCGCTCTCTGAGTCTGGTGAAACTCTGTCTCCTGCTGAGATGGCCTTTTAGGTGAGCAGTACTGGGTGGTCACCAGCACGACCCTATGGAAGTACACGTTAACGGCTGATATGCGTTTCTCTGTCATCTGAAGACATCTGCCAATTAATGTGATTATAAAATAATAGTGAGGAACAGATGTTTCATTTGCTAATTTTATATCTGACTATTTGAAAGCTAACTACCTGGAGATTTCACTGGGAAAGACTACTCTGCTTACAAAATAAGAAACAATGCATGCGTTATCCCCACACAGATGATGTGGTGTAATTCTGGATATCGGTTATCTATAGTAAGAGCTCAGCAAGAGGGAGACTGATTGCTTCTGAATGAAGAGAAAAGAAATAGCATTTTAAGCCTTTTTACTACAAACAAAACATTAAGCATATTGCTACACCAAAACAAAAACAAAAACAAAAAAAACCAAAAAACGCTGTTACCATAAAAGAATTTTGCTTGTCATACACTGTGCTGACATGGGTGGAAAAAAAAGATGTAGATAAAATGAAGATTGGCGGGAGTTTCCGTCTAGAACTTTGAAACAAATCATACTGAAAAAACTTCAAGGCCTTGTACAATTGTCAAACCTTTAATTATACAGGTGAAGTGTAGGGGATGTGGAATCATGGGGAGAGAGTGAGCTTTGGGGAGCCAGAGAGAGCTATTTTAAGACATTTAGAAATTTAGAAAAAAAAAAAAATTTAAATAGTAATTTAATTAAATATCTTTATTCTAATTTACTCATGTGCTTCCCCAATGAAAGTGCTCACTGTGTGGAACAGACCCGAGAGGTGTTTCTTGCTCTAGGCCCTTGTCTCAGTCAGACCCTTCTCGCTGTGGTGGCCGCTTGCTGTCTGTGTCCCAAGAGGCTGGCTCTGGGTGGGAGTCTCATTTTCTGATCATGCTGTTAAACGTGAGTCTTCATTAAGAAAAAACTTGGATGTGGGTACTAGACATGCCACTGGATTAATTATGTTTATGACATCAGGCAAGTTGCGTAACCATCCTGCTCACTCCCCTTACCTGTCCAAAGAGGAATCTGTATAAGATTAGGGTTTCAGAACTTTTAAAAATGTGTGCCTTTTTTTTTTTTTTTAATGAAAGCAAACCCCCACGGTTTTCCTTTAAAATTCTCTCATTTATAAAAACTTCCAATCAAATTATTATAGAAAATGGCTTTATTTTCAAATCTTAACCTCTCCCAAGCTTCGGAGAAGTCACAAAACTTCCGTGAGAGCCATCTGGGCCACAGCTGTTACCCTCCCCTCATCAGGATGTGGCCTCGAGACCCTGACAGTGAAAGGGGTTTTCACTGTGCCAGACGGCCTTGCTGCCCTCACCGCCTCTTGCTTGGAAATTGAACTTGGTTGTTAGTAACTGTGTTTAAGCTGTTTCTTAATCTCCACATAGTGTAATTGAAAACTAGCCGTGTCCACCAACGATCACAGGCTGTCCCAGGGCCACTGATGGTGAGTCTCTCTTTTATAAAACAAAACAAAAAAACAAATATCTGAGGGTTGCTTTTCTTATTTGAGGTTCTTCTTAAGCCCATCAGTGCTTGGTTTCCCTTTTCTAATCTCACAGTGTCACACAGTGAGTTTATGTTGTCTTGTCCAGTGAGTTCACTTGTTTTGTTTTCCGCCTGGCTGGGGACTCTCTTCCGCAGCATCTGCTCCAGCTCCCTTTTCCCCTCAGATGTTGAGCTTCCCCTGGGGCCTCCCACAGAAGCCACGCCTCCGTTCTCCAGCGTCAGTGTTTCCAGACGCGGCCAGGACTGAACCTCTCCCATTCCTGGCTTGACTTTGATCTCAATATATTGACTTGGAATGAACAGGCTTGAAATCATTTTCAAAACACTGATTCCTTCTAACTTGACTCCTCCTCCTCTGTTTCCTTTTTAGATCTTACATCCAAGACTTCAAGCTTTACTTCCAAAACAACTCATGTTTTCCCACGTCTCGGCACCTGCACTGTCCCAGCTTCTGTCACTTCTGGTCCACCCTTCTGCAGTGGTCCCCACAGTCTCCCTGCTTCCTCGCTTACACCATATAATCAGTGTGCAAGCCCTGAGGGCTCTTTTGAAACTGTAATCATGTCAGTGCCCCAAACCTACTTAAAAATCTGTCAGTTGCTTCCCACTGCGTTTAGAATAAAATAATAAAAAATAACGACATTAAACCATTAAATCCGATTTACCCCACGTATCTCCTCACCTCTCTTCCCTTCTTCCCGCCCTCCTCCTGCTCACTGCATCACTTCTCCAGACCCCACCAAGCCCTCTTGGCCTCAGATCTTGCGTCTTCCATCCCCTTTGCCTGGCCCGCTCTGCCCTGGACTGTGCACATGGTCAATTTCTTCTTTTAGGCTTTTGCTCAAGGATAATTTCCTCCAAGAGCCCTTCCCTGTCTTCATAAGCCCCCCATCCCATCCCAAACCCCTCCTCACTCCTGTTAATTTTACGCATATAGCTTGTCATGATTTCAACTTATCCCATTCATCTGTGTACATTTTTATAATTTGTCTCCCACTGCAAGAAAGTGCCCTCTGTGAGAATAGGGTCTTTGGCTGAACTTTTCCCTGCCACACTCCCAACGTGTAGGACAATGCTCAATAAATTCTTGTGAAATGGATTAAAAAAAAAAAAGAATGTTTCCACTCACGGCATATGCTTGCAGTCTGTGCAGCTATTGAAGAGCTGTTAGCTCAGTGGTAGACACAGACGAAGAGTCTGGGCCTCCTCCATGTGTTTTCAGAAACAAAGAAATCAATAACCACCCCAAAGTTACCATTTCTTTTCCTAAAGAAAAAAAACATAAACCAATTTTTAACGCAAGTCTACATCAATCAAATCTGACTCCATGGAAACAGATATAAGAAAGTCGATCTATTTTAAAGCAAGAATAAAATGAAAATAAAGAAACTTCTTGTTCAAGGGCTGCCAGATTTTTCCAGGAAGGGCCAGGAAGTAGTAAATATTTTAGATTTTGCAGGATTATGGTCTGTGTTGCAGCTACTCAACTCTGCTGTTAGAGGAAAAGACCGGATGTGGGTGAATGGAAGGGTGTGGCTGTGTGTACCATTAAGGTTTTACGTACTGACACTGAAATGTGAATTTCATGCAACTTTCAAATGTCGTGACATATTATTCACGTTTTGATTTTTTTCCCAACCATTTTAAAGTGTAGCTCATGTAGCTTAGCTCATGGTCCATATGAGAGTGGGTGGTGGGCCAGATCTGACCTGCTGGCCATAGCTTGCCACCTTCTCTTTTTGGAGTGTTGAACTGTCCTGAATCCTCCTTCTCTGATTTCTAAGAATTGATAGTTGCCTTAACTTAGAGTCTAAGAGATGTTTACTGTGTGCACAGAGTCTAGATCTTCTGAAGCCACCTGCATCTCTGGCTTTGTCACTGAGACTCTTCCTTGAGAGTCAAAGTCATTAATTGCTTTAGAAGCTTCACTTTATTTCTTGATACCCTTTCTGTCCTAGCTTTCCCCGTGGGTGGTCTCTGTTTTAGGGCTATTTCCAGAAGTCAACATTAACCTGAATACATCCTACATCATTCTACTCTGCTACCCCATGTACCCATCATTCCTTCCTTCTCAGGTAGACATTAGGGGTTGGAATGTGGGGAGAAAGAAACAGAGTATCTTCTTTTCTGAGGTCACCCTTGTGATCTCAAAGAGCAGCTCTTCTCTGTTTATGACTGCTTAAAATTAATCATGGAATTTCAACTAGAAGCCACTTGTAATAGTAGGTTGCCTACTAGGGTTTCTTCTTTAAAAAATTTCGGTTACTTATTCTATTCTTTTCTCTTTCTTTCTGAGAGGAAGAATCCTTAGTCCCTCTCCCCCTGGCTAAACGTACCACCTTGCTTTTATTGGCTGAATAAGAACAACTCTCCTGCATGCTCCCTCTGCTCCAGACCCTAAGTCCTTCAGAACTTCCCTCCATCCTACTTTCCTTCAAAGCCTTGTTCTCTGTGCATCTTGCCCTTCATTTCCAACCTACTTAAAAAGATGTTATGTGTCATTTTGTCATCAGCTTCGCCAGAACCTACTGGTTGAAACAACAGTCCTTTATTTTGTTCATGAACTTGTGATTTGGACAGGGCTCTACAGGTACATCTCACCTCTGTTCTGTGTGGCGTCAGCTGGGTGACAAGAGTGGTGGCTGGAAGGTCTTTCTTTAAGGGCTTCCACATGGTCTGGAAGGTGTAGTTGGGGCTTCTTGGTTGACTTACAGCATGATGTCTGGGTGCCAAGAACAAACATCCAAGAGATAGGAAGTGGAGTTCTTGGTTTCTTAACGACCACAGAATTTCAATACTGCCATATTCTATTGCTCAATGAGTCGCAGAGCACAGACAAATTCAAGGGGGCGTAGACCCCAGCCTTTGATAGGAACAGTGTCAAAGAATTTGCAGGTCATGTTTTAAAGCTTTTCCTCAAAACTCCTTTATCAATAGCACTATTAATCTCCAAGTGATCAAATTCAGTGGCTTCTTTTCAGTATTTCTTCTATGCAACTTCTTTTTGGACATCTTTTCCTCTATATCCTCATTTCCTTTAGCACCTGGGACACTGCTTTCTCTTGATCCTCTTTTAACCCTTGATTTGTTTCTCTATTTCTTAATTTTTCTTTCTTTTCTTGTTCATGTGTCTTAAATATTCGAACTCTCCTGGGTTCAATCTTCCATCTTCTGCTCTTCTTTCTAGGGGTTCAGGCCTGAGTTCTATGACACCAATTAATGTCTATACTCTAATGATGCCCACTCTGTTTTAAATCCCACTTATTTTACTGGACTCCAGAACTCCTTTTCTAATTGTGTCCTGTCTTGAACACTCCCGATCCTTGAGTGACTCTGCGCCTTGGCTCATGCTGTGTTCCATACCCAGAATGACTTTTCCTTACTTGGATGAACTCCTACTCATTCTTCAAAACCCAAATGAAGTAGTAGGTACTGTGAAACCTCCCAGACTCCCTAACCAAGTACATCGCTCTGAGTAGGTGCCCCAGACACCTTGTTCTTTGAACACGTGAGAGCTGATCTCAGTTGCAATTCTAGGTGATTTTAACCTTCAGCTTTATTCATAGATACCCAGCTCCTTTTATTTATTGTTCATGCAGCATCACTGAAGGGCTAAAGTATTCCTTTAACTTAAAAAAATTGTGAATTATTCTTTCCCCAAAAATCTAGGTGTGCATGAATTTAAGGGAATCAGTTCTTTGGTATTCCCTTACGTGTGTGAAACTAAACCTGGAATTTTATTTTTGTTTCATTTGGGTAGGGAGTAGGGGTAAGTTAACCTTTAAGATGTGGAGCAAACTCTATTCCTTAGATTGTGATAATGTGTCCTTGCTTTTAGCAACCAAGATGGATAAAATAGACTTACAGAGACAAACTTACTTTTCCCCTATTCAACTTTAACTAATTTTTGAGAAATACAGAATATGTCAACTAGTTACTTTTTCACCTCTGGCCACTTACAATTAAAAGTAAAACTGATATTCTTTTTCATTAAAGGTTATTATAAGATATTGAATATAGTTCCCTGTGCTATACAGAAGAAATTTATTCTTTAATTTTAGATACAGTGGTAAACGAATATATGTATGTATATGCATGACTGGGACATTATGCTGTACACCAGAAATTGACACATTATAGCTGACTATATGTCAATAAAAATAAATAAAAATAAAAACAAAGCAAACAAGCAAAAAGTAAAACTGATAAACATCCGGTGTTCTTCGTCCCCTACTCCAGGAGAACTAACTCATCAAGTTGTCCCTTTGACCAGTTCCTGTGAAGAGATGTTAACCAAAAGTGTTGGTGAATATTTTGAAAACTATCAATATAAGACTTAGCTCTTTAATGTCGCATTCTGAGTAACATTACCTCCACAGAGGATGCTAGGATAGCAAACGTCTGGTATGGTCATGTAACGTATCAGAAGAAGCCGCAGTTCTTTGATTCAAAACACAAAGAAACCTACATAGTAATTTTTCAACAAGCAGTTTCATCCTATTAGGCATTTTTGAACTTCCAGGCTTATACCAAGAAACTCTATACTTACTTAGAGTTGGCCTGTTTCAAAAAATTTTAGTAACACATTGGGGAATATTTTCTTGAGCTATCTTGTTTCTTCTAATCATTGTCCCCCCTCCACTGGAGAATTTCCCATTATTCAGAAACATATGGATGAAACATTTTTTCAGTAATCATGTCTGAACAAAGTAATCATTCTCTCATTAACCAATTATTCTTCAAAATCAAATGGAACAGGCATATTTGCTAAGACAATTTACTTTAATAAACCCTATGGAATCAGAGCTCACATATCTCATGTTCAAATGGTCTAATTCAAAGATCACAGTGTCGATAACAGAAGTGGTTAAAACTAGGTTTTTAGAAGGGAGGGAAGATGAAAGAAGAAGAATGTCTGTTTATATACAAAATTTCTTTCTCCGCCCATATCCAAGAGACTTCTTTTTCTTTTTTCTCTCCTGTTTCATCAAAAGTTTGTGATTTTTTTTCAGCTCTTCTACTTATTAGAAAATGTTGGAAAAGCAGCCTGACCAAGGGAATGAAGGGTGGGTGGAATCTGTGTCCAGATGTGTTTTCCAGAAGGGTCGAACACAGTGGTTGGGAAAGGCAGACTGTCTCAGAATTCCAGTGACCTCATTAGTTCTGAATGTTAGCGGGAGCCTTGGGAAAACAAGGAAGCAATTGCAGGGCATCACTGGGTGGGGCAGGCACAGAAGGTGCCCAGTGCTCTTTTGTTTTCCACGCCATGATATTTTGCTGGTATTTGGTGCCACGGTGTCTACAGGAATTTTTTATTCCATTGTATCCTGACAGACTTGACTTTGATACAAGAGGCCTCCCCTAATTCCTGTTTTATTTCTCTTTGTGATGGACTTCAGGGGAGTCTGCTCTGGAGATTCTGCTTTGCAGTTTCTGAGTGCCCAAATCAGAATCCACACTAGTAGAATTCTGGGTTTCCTGCCGTAATTCATGGGACTCAAGCATTTTCAGATGAAGGCCTCACATAGAAGAAATTAGTCAAGCAAAGCCTGAGAACAAAATTTTTTAAGCTCCAGTTTGTGCTCCAGTTAATCAAAATAATATTTAACTCACTACCAAACAGAACATTATTCTTATTTTTTTTATTGAAGTGTGGTCAATACACAATGCTAGTTTCAGGTGTACAGCAAAACAATTCAGTTATACATGTACATAATACATATAAGTTTTCAGTTCCTCTTCCATTATAACTCATTACAAAAAACTGAATATATTTCCCTGTGCTGTACAATAGGTCCTTGTTGCTTAACTGTTTTATATATAGTAATGAGCATCTGTTAATCCCAAACTCCTAATATTTCCCCCACTTTTCCCCTGCTAACCATGATTTGTTTTCTACATCCATGAGTCTATTTCTGGTTTGTAAATAAAAGGTGTACTTTTTTTAGATTCTGTATATAAATGACATCCTATAATACCTTTCTCTGTCTGACTTACTTCACTTAATATGGTAATCTCTAGGTCCATCTATGTTGCCATAAATGGCATTATTTCATTCTTTTTTATGGCTGAGTAGTATTCCATTATATATATACACCAGATCTTTTTTAGCCAGTCATCTGTTGGTGGACATTTAGGTTGTTTCCATGTCTTGATTATTGTAAACAGTGCTACTGTGAACATTGAGGTGCATATGACTTTTCAAATTGTAGTCTTCTCTGGATATATGTCTAGGAGTGGGATTGCTGGATCATATGGTAACTCTACTTTTAGTTTTTTTTTAAGGAATCTCCATACTGTCCTCTGTAGGGTCTGCACCAATTTATATTCCCACCAACTGTGCAGGGTTTTTCCAAACCCTCTCCAGCATTCATTATTTGTAGACTTTTTAATGAACATTCTGATCACTGTGAGGTTTATAAGTTCTTGTCCTTTCTCTGCAGTTAACTGGTCATAGAAAAGTAAGCCAAAATTTTACCTTCTGTCTCCACCTCAGCCTTCTTTTCTCTAAAATGGGTTCTTCTGCTCCAAAATCTGATGATTCTTTGGGTTTGTCTTGATGGAATTTTGCACATTTTCTAAAATAGCAATTAAGGATGAATCTGCCCACATCAAAAATAACAATAACAAAATGTACAACCCCTTCCATTTAAACATTACCTACTCACTAGTGGGAAAAACACACAAAAACTACCCAACACTCTGGATATACAATACTTTACATAATTATTTAAATGATTTCATAGCCCTAGGCTGGTTTATCCATTATCAACAAGGTGCTGTTTTACTTTCAACAACTTTTTAAAGAAGTTTCTTGTCCACGCTGTTAAACACCGCAACCTAATCTCACATTTAAGTCATTAATGGCTGTCACCACAGTTCTTTGCCCTGGCTGGATTTGGGATGACAGCTGTCACTGCAGCAGGATGTAGTTTTTCTAATAGTTTTATGATTCACCCTTTGAGATGAAGATGTGGACACCTGATACCGGCCTGTGATTTTCTCCCTGTAATTTTCAGAATGGGTAAAACCAAATCACAGCCTCCAGGACTCACAGGTCTTATGCCAAGTGTTTCAGAAATGATATCAGTGGGAATTGAAAGCAATGTTCTCTCTCTTTTTTTTCTTCTCTTTTTTTGGCTATATTGATGCTTTTCATTGGTTAATGTTGGTTGATGATGGAAGTGGGGCAAAGGCTGGCTTTCCTTCAAAGTTACAGCAAAGCCACCATTTCCTCCCCAGTTTGCTCTCACATGATTATGGAGGTGAATATCAATTTGTGTCAGCTCAGTGTCAGCAATTTTCATGACAAATACATGGTCTGTAAAAAAATCTATTCAACAGTCTACTGAGTATGCTTTCTTTAAAATCTAGAATATCTTTAAAAATATTTTGCTTGTACCCAATGGCAATTTAAATACAAGTAAGAAGGACTATAAGCAAGGTTGAATTTTTTTAATGTGGTTCAATATTGACAATGTACAAGCCAACTTCCTGCGTTCAGCCCAGCACAGAGGACGGGTTAGTTCCTCCCCTGGCTCTGGGTGTTTACCCAAGCGATGGCTTTGATCAAACAGAGTAACTCGGGGTTCTAAGAAGGTTGTCTGCCCTCAACCTAGGTTCAGAGTGCCTCCTCTACCCACCTATGACATTCTGCATGCAAGCTTCCCTCTTCTCCTCTGAGTTCCTTGAAAACATTGGACTAGGGACTGGAGCATCCCGGATGGGTGGCATTGATGAGGGATGCTGAAAATGCAGGTATCCTCCTTCCTCTCCTGGCCATAAGTTCAGAAACAGGAACATTTGTTAAATTGCAGGGATCTGAGGTGATAAACGTCATACAGTCAGGGTCGTACAAAAGAAAACTGGCACCTGCTTTGTAAACCAGGAGTGGTTTTATGTGAAAAATTAGAACCACTGCCTGCATGACCTGTGTCAAGGAGTCAACAAACAGGTACAGTGACGAGCCAACTACCCAAACCTCCACAGAATCCCTGTGGCTGAATGTACTTCAGCCGCTGGCAGTGGTGTATGTACTAAAGTTCTCTGAGCAAAAGGGAAAAAAAAAGAGTTAAACTATGCTCGTGTGTTTCTTGGAGGCTAACCAGGACTTTTGAAGGCAAAATCCTCAGCCTCCTTTCACTCAGCAGGAGACTTTCTGGGATGAGACCCTTTGACTACATATGTGATTGTGTTTGAAATGGTCCTGATGAAAGAAAGGTATTTGGGGGAAACAGAGCCAGAGGGGGGAACCAGTGGAATCCTGACTTCCTGGTGTTTGGGAAAGGAGCGTGTGAGTATTTGTAAGAAGCTTACGAAGACATAGGAACTTAATAAGGATAAAATAGAGCAAAATTATTAATTTTAGCAGCACTGACAATAGTTGTTCCTGGGTCTATATGCCAATGATGCAAGTTAAAGTAAGGGGGGGGTTGCAGTTGAAGCTCCCCCCCACCACTTCTGGCCAGAGCTCTTCAGTGGCCAGCAGATAAGAAACATTGCTGCTGGCAAAAACGCTCCGCAAATTGGGTGGATCCTTTATTGGAAGTCATGTTCACAAAGAGGACGTTGATCCACAATTGATAACCTTACTTAGGACACTAAAATTGGAGATAGTGTAAAACTTTTTTCCTTGAAAAAAGTCTACAGCATTTGTGAACCTTAGAAATAATACAATGATGAATCTGTCAGGTGGGTTTATAAAGCGCAGGCAGGTGCTGAATTGTGGGGCTCGATCCTCTGTTCTATTCGTGATGAACTTCCACTGGGGTGTTCCCAGGTTAGAAGGTTCCCATCTCTAACCCTTCTGAAGGCAAAGGGATGGGGCAGAAGCCATGTGTGCTCTGGAGTCCTCAGGTTCACATTCCACCTGCGCCAGCTGAGGACGCCGGGAAAAAGAAGAGACGGAGAGGCTCCTGTTCCTTACTGACACAGTCAGAAAAAAAGGGATCTCTACATCGGTCTGTTCCTAGCCATATATCTCTCTACCTATTTATCTATCTATCTATCTATCTATCTATCTATCTATCTGTCATCTATCTCTATCTATCCATCACCTATTGTCTACCTATTTATTATCATTATGATGATGATGATGATTTATCATCTAAATTCTAACCATGATGCATCTAACGTTTGTCCTCCTGCATGAAAACTGCTGGTGTGATGAGAAGCGAGTTAATTTGAAAATGTGACGTGGATGGCCACCACGAAGGGAGACTCGTTGTTTGACCTTCTAGAGACTTTTCTGACATGTGCTTTGGAACCAGCTTGTGGGTGGAAGAATGTATCCATTGGCTCCAGTCTTGCTTGCTTCCAGAGTGGCCACATGAGCATTCACATCACCCGACTCCTGAAGTTCGTAGACCGAAGCACCCAGTGGGTTCCTTTCTGACATCTTCTGATATGGAGGCATCAGGAAAGCAGGGCAGGGGCAGCGTGGTGTGGGTATGAAGCTCCCTCAGTGACATTTGTGTGAAGCTGGTCCTAGCAATGCTTGGGTGTAAGAGGGACTGAGAGGACTTGACGGTAGAATACAAGGGGTGGTAAGAAGCCCATGGTAACACACAACTGTTTACAGGAATCCATCCCATTTCTTGGGGGCCCGGGAGTGATTAAAGAAATCTTAAAATAAAATGGGGCCAGAAGAAGGTAGCTTTTTTTTTTTTCTATTTTGTATGAATTTATGAGATTAAAAAAAAAATAAGACTATAATCCTCAGTGTCTCAAACACTTGGCTGGACCTTCTTACAACCAGTTATTTTTGAGATAAAATGTGTTGCCAAAATAAGCCATCCAGAATATTTCAGTGAGAAAAAAAGAGAAGACATTATTCAAATTTATTTCTTTAAATTTCTCAAATTTTAGAGTATGTTGAGGTCAAGAAGAGGGCTTTTCTGGTTAGTGGAATCGAGATAAATTTTTATTTTTAAATAGAAATTCTCTTTCTGTACCTGTGTATGTGTGTGTACATACATATTTATTGGTATATGTATTGAGAAAATAGAGAGAGAGATACAGACGCATATGAGAATGTATGTCTGTATATACACACTCAAATGCATATATTTTCAGAGAAGTATATGTGTGTATATATATGTATATACATGCAGAGAGCGATCTTTTTCCTCAAAAAGGGGCATCTCACTTCAAATATTATAAGCATAAACAGAATGTAAATGTAAGGCATACACTAAAGGTTAAGATACAGAGAACTTAGTTTTATTTTTAGACAGAGATTTCTCCTGCAGTGTTTCCTCTGACACCTAAGATTTAACATTTACTGGTGTCCTTTAAGAAAAGGAAAAAAAAAAATGGAGAAACTTCCTCACTTTCACATTTCCCAATTCCTCGATCACTCTTTCCAACACATCTCGTCTCATCAAGGACCGCCTGCACCTCCTCACGCCCCCACCCGCTCCCTTATCCTTTCTGTGCTAAGTAAGTGGAAGAGTACATTTAATTCTTAAGATTTCACCCTTTTGTCAATAAATTACCTGTCCCTGGCTTTCAACATTCTAGTGTCCTCTGCTGACCCCTTGTCCCTTAGTAGTTTGAGAAATGTTCTGATATTTATCTAAACTTTTCTGGAATCTTCCTTTCATTTTTCACCTGGGCTTTTCTGATGTATATTTCACACTTGAATTCCCCCTGTAATCTTCCCGGTTACCTCTGTGTGTAGTGTTTTATATTTCACGTTTTCTTGTCTCTTACCCTGATTACTCTCTTCACCTCCTTATTTGCCCACGGTGACCTTTATCCACTCTGAGTGCATTTACTGGGATGTGACATTCCTAACCCTTGGGCGCACGTTAATTTGCTGTGGAATATTTCCCATTGCCCCTTTCTGGCCTTTGTAGAATCCATTACCTCATCCCACTGGGTTGCTCCCACCTCTTATCACACTTTTGCAAAGAACGTTCCCCCTTGAAATGCAGCATCTTTTTATTCTTCAGCATTTGGATCCAGACCAGGATCACTGATGTGGCTGGAATCACTAGTCCATAGTCAGCGTCTCTGCGGAGGGCAGGACACTTGGCAGAGAGGATACTGCCTTTCCTGTCATATTCTTCAGTTAATTCTCCGTGGACGAGAAATGTAGATGTCGCCATTTAAACAAGTTTCCTTTCATTTGCCGAGAGAGGAAATGTGATGACCGGGTTCACCGCCTTTATGGGACAGAGCATCCTTGCCAGCTGACCCATACTCATTGGCAGGCTCCCTCCCAAAGGCTCACCGTCCCTTCCTCCCTGCCGTGCCTTCTTACTCATGGTCTGCCATTGACCTGCTGGACCATTTTCCCCAAACTTATTTTGAGTCTCTGGCCTTATGTACATGTGGGGCCATAAGAAATTTTAAAAGCAATTGATGTGAGAATTTGACAGTAATCAAATATATTTGCATCTCCACTTATATAGATTGATCACTTTACTTTAAAAAAATGGAATTTACCCATTACTTGAGGATGTTTCCTAGAAAGTCAGCTTAAATATTACTGGCATATCTTTTTTTCCCTCAACTCTGACCATTGGGGATGATTCCCCCCCCCCCCACTTTCTTCTGCTAAAATTAACTTCCTTCTATTCTTGACAAAGAAATCTCACTAAAATTCGACTTTCATCAAGAAATCTTCTATGGAAGGTGCCTTGCTAATTTTTTTTTTTTTCAGTTTCATCTTCAGGCACAAATCCATTTTGTAACAAGGGACAGCTCTATACTTAGGTTCACACCGTCACACATATGACCCTTTTGCTTTTTTACTAGTGATGTGTTCATTGTCAGCTGAACAATCGATGGTTGATAACTTGAACATGTTTTAGACTGAAAACTTACTAAGGAAATAAACCCAACACTTAATTGTTTTATGTGTACCAAGTGTGAAAGAGTGTCCTGCTAGGAACACTCAAGCCTGGTTCAAATCTGAGTTCAATCAGCACTGGACCCACAAACAATGTATCTCACCTCTCTGAATCAACATGCCCATATCTGGAGATAATTACCTGTACAGCAAATTTCCTGTGAAGCTTGGAGATAGTATATGAGGCCAACTGCCTTTTGGGAGTCAGCTAATAAGTGGTAAGTATCATACTGAGAATATTTAATAAATACTATTAATCGTGACAGAAAGTACTCATGGTTCTTCAGATATTTCACAGATCCTCCAAATAAATTATCTTGTATAATCTAACAAAAATCCTGTGAGCTGGAGAGTGAATCATTCATTATACTTCCCATTTGATATTATTTAAAGGCTACTTGCATTTAGATGTGATCTTAAATTTAACTTTTTAGACTGTTAAATAAATCTGGGAGTCTAAAGTGAATGGGCAGCTTGAATGCTTTTGGTGACTGCTTTGCTGAACTTTGAGATGCTCAACATTCATGTTTAATAATTTGGAGTTTATGAGTGTCTGAAAGAATCTTGGGGGCTCAGTGTATGACATGAAATTTTCACATGCCATAGAGCATGAATACAAACAGGCAGAGGGGAATACAGCTTTCCTTAGGCTATATTCACGGTCTCTCGCTCAGAATTGGGACTCACTGGCCCTGCACCGGTGGTTCTCAGACTTTAACATTCATTAGAATCACCTGGAGGGCTTATTAATACAAACTGCTAGGTCCCACTCTGAGGGTTTCTGGTTCAGCACAACTAAAGTGCGGCTGAGGGTTTGCCTCCTAACGAGTTCCCCGGTGAGGATGGAGTTGCCGTACGTGCAGGTACCCACCACCACAATCGAGATGTGGAGCTGTTCCAGCACCTGCAATGTCTTCTCTGGGCTACCCCTTTGCAGTTACACCCACCCTTTCCATCTCCCCTACTAACCCAAACCCAAGACAAACACTAGTCTGTTTTACATCTCTGTAGTTTTGCCATTTTGAGAATGTTATGTAAATGACATTATATAATATGGAACCTTAGAGACTGGACTTTTTATTTTCCACTCTGCATAATGCCCTGAAAGTTCATCCGAGTTTTTGGTGTATCAGGAGTTCATTCCTTTTTATTACTCAGTGGTAAACCATGGTGAGGATGTATCAGCTTGTTTATTCACCAATTGAGGGATATTTTTGTTTTGACCAGTTTGGGGCTATTACAAGTGAAAATGCTATAGATAATCATTGTACAGGGTTTTCTGTAGATATAAGTGTTCTTTCCTTTGGGAAAAATGCCCAGGAGTGCAGTGCTGGGTTGTATGGTAAGAATATGTTTGTTTTTTTAAGCGATTGACCAACTATTGTCCTGAGTGGTCACTTGCAATTCCATCAGACGTTTAGTGTTTCAGCCTCCTGCTCACTTTGATAGGTTGGTAATGATCGCTCATTGTGGTCTTAGTTTGCATTTCCCTGATAGGAAGTGACTTAACCATCTTTCATGTGCCATTTTGTGTATTCTTGGTGAACTATCTCTTCATGTCTTTTGCCCATTTTCTTATTGGGTAGTTTATTTTTTTACCATTGAGTTTTGAGAGTTGTTTTTTTTTTTTTCACAGTTGTTTATCAGATATAGTGTTTGCAAATATTATTCCCCAGATTGTAGTTTTACCTTCGTTTTTCTTAACAGGGTCTCTCCCAGAGTGAAAGTTATTAATTTTGATGACGTCCAACCTATGAAAAAGTATTCTTTTATTTTTGCTTTTAGTATCATGTCTAAGAATTCTTTGCTGAAACATAAGACCTGAAAATTTCTCCTGTTTTTTTAAAAAAATATTTTATAGATTTTATTTACCTGCTTTTTGTATTTTACGCTTAAATTTATGATCCATTGTGAGTTAGTTTTGTATGAGTCATGGGGTTTAGATCAAAAAAGATTTTTTGGCTTATGAATATCCAGTTGCTCTAGGACTATTTGTTGAAAAGACTATTCTTTCCCCATCAAATTGCTTTTGCATCTTTGTCCAAAAGGGTTGAATATATTATGCTGGGCTAATTTTAGATTTTCCATTCTGCCCATTCATCTGTGTGTAGGCTGCCAATATGATACAGTACTGATTACTACAGCCATATAATAAGTCTTGGCAACAAGTAGAATGATTTCTCCTATTTTATCTTTATTTTTCAGAATTACATTTATTCTAATTCCTTTCCATTTCCATGAAAGTTTAGCATAGTCTTTTCCATATCTGCAAAAAAAAAAAAAAAAGGATATCGATGAGAACATCATTAAGGCTTTTTGGGGGGGAGTGAGAGAAGAACTGACAACTTGACTATGTTGAGTCTTCCAATCCATGAACACATCATGTCTCTCCATTTATGTATTCATCTGTGACTTCTTTCCTCGCGTTATGTACTTCTCAGCACTCAATTCCTATATATTAGATTTGCACCATGCATTTCCATGTTTCTGAACAACTGTTAAGACTTTCTATGGAAACAATCATGCCATTTGCAAATAAGAGTCTTCTTTGTGCTCTATATGCTTTCTCCTCTTGCCTCATTGTGCTGGCTGGAACTTGCATCACTGTGCTGAATAAAACGGTGAGAGAGGACCTCCTTGCCTGGTTCCTGATCTCAGGGAAAATGAGGCCACTACTTCAGCATTAGGTATAGTTTTTTTTTTTTTTTGTTTTTGTTTTTTGTGGGCTTTCTCCTTTTTTTCCAAGTGAACACGTTTCCCTCTATTCCTAGTCTTCTGAAGGTTTTTATTATGAACAGGTGTTGAGTGTTGTCAAATGACCTTTCGTCATTAAATGATTTTTCATCATTTGATTTTCCTTCTTTGGCCTATTAGCATGATGAATTACATTGATTGACTTTTGAATGTTGCACCAGCCTCACAGCCATGGAACAAATCTCTTTTGATCACGGTTATATATATTTTTATATACATTACTGAATTCTGTACACTAACATTTTAGCAATTTCTGTGTCTATATAAGAAGTCTGCAGTTTTTATTTTTGGTATTGTCTGATTTTGGTATCAGAGAAATACTAACTTCATATAATGAGTTGGGAAGTGTTTTCTGGAAGAGATTGTGTAAAATTGATGCTGATTCTCCGTTAAATGTTTAATAGGATTCTCCATTGAAACCATCTGGATCTGGGGATTTTTAAAAAATTATGAGTTACATTTCCCAGATAGTTACAGGGCTGTTAAAACTGCATATTTTATATGGGGTGAGTTTGTCTCAAGTATGGTTTTTGAAAAATCAATCCATTTCTTCTAAGTTGTCAAATTTATATGTGTAGAGTTGCTGACAGTATTCCGCATCATCTTTTGGGTTTCTGCAGGGTCTGTAGTGATATCCCCGGTTTCATTCCTGTTATTTTTAATCTGTGTCTTCTCTATTTTCCCTTTGTCAGTCTATCTAAAGTTTTGTCAGTTTTACTGATTTGTGTTAAAATATGAGCTCTTTATTTTGTGAACTTTTGTGTATTTTCCTGTTTTCAATTTCGTGACTTCTGTTATTATCTTTATTACTTCCTTTCTTCTGCTGCTTTTGCATTTATTTTGCTCTCATTTTTCTAGTCTCTTGAGGTGGGGGGGCTTACGTTGTAATGTAAGACTTTTTCTCTTTTCTAATATCCTTGTTCAGTGCTACAACTTTCCCTCTTAGCACTGCTTTAACATTATCGCACTAACTTAAAGATGTTATTTTTTTTATTTTTATTTTATTAAATGTACTAAAAATTTTTTCTTTAAAACTCCTCTGACCTGTGGGTACGTGGTAGCATGTCGCTTATGTCTGGAGTGTTTGGTGCTTTGCCTGCCATCTTTCTGTTATTGATTCCTAGTTTGATCCCATCAGAGTCCAAGAGCACACTGTGTATGATTTCAACTGTCTTGAATTTGTTGAGGCACATTGTGTCAGTTAGACCCTGGTGATGAATGGTGACTGTGAGCTCTTCTACATCTTGGCTGATTATCTGTGTGGTTGATCTAACAACTGTTGAAACCTCCCACTATAATTGTGGGCTTGTCAAATTCTCCTTTGAATTCTATCAGTTTTGCTGCAAACACTTTGCAACCTTATGTTTTATTTGTACACATTTAGAACTGCTATATTTTGGGGGGCGTTACTCTCCCATCATTATTTACCATCATAATTATTTTTCTCCCCTATTTAATTTTCAAAAGTTTAAATATGATATATTGGGCATGGATTTCTTTGGGTTTAATTTCTTTGGGATTTGCTCAGCTTTTTGAATCTTTAGGTTTATGTGTTTTGCCAAATTTGGGAAATTTTCAGTCATTTTTCAAAACCTTGCGTAGCCCTGCCCTCTCACCTCATGTGTATACTCAAATGACATGCATGTTAGATCTTTTCTCTTAGTCCCATGTATTCCTGGGTCCTCTGTCCTCTCCACTCTGCTATTGAGTCTATGCACTGAGGTTTTCTCTTTTGTTTTCCTTTTGGACATCTCTGTTTGGTTCTTCTTTATATCTTTTATTTATTTGCTTAGATTTTCTATTTTATTTCTGAGGTTTCTACTTTTTAGTTTGCTTCAAGTATGTTTGTAATTGCTTATCTGTTTGTGATGGCTTCTTTAGATCCTTGTCAGATCCTTGTCAGATAATTCTAAAACCTGTACCATCCTGATGTTGGCATTTGTTTATTGTCTTTTCTCATTGACATTGAGATCTCCCTGGTTTTGGGTATGATGACTGATATTTTATGAAAAATTGACATTTTTGGTATTATGTGATGAAGTTCAGAATTTTATTTAAATCTTGTGTTTCTGCAGCTCTGCTATGACATTGCTCAGTGAGAGTATATTAAATTGAGTCATGAGAAATTGCGGTTTTAGTCATTTAAACACAGTCACAATTTAAATTTAGTTCAATAGATTCATTAGGGAAAATATATGCTGGGCTGAAGAAAGAGTAAAACCCATTTTAATGTGTAGTCATCCCCCAAATTATTACACACTGTTATTTCCAGGAGGTATATTTTAGGGGAAATAAATCAAAATAAAAGTGTCTATGTAAATATATATAAATATGCCTTAAGTTGCTTGCAGACTGAAATATAGGAGTTGAATTGCTATCCTCTGCAACAAGAATATGACCTAAAAGAAAAAAATGCTGTCTCTGTTTCTCCCAGTTAATATATGGCTTAAATTTACACACAGTTGGTATAAATTAAAGTTTAAAATCTCCTTTTAGTTGGGAAGAACTTAGGGTCCAGTTGGACTCCTGCGTATACCGAACCACCCCCACGGCACTTGGAAGCGATGACAGTCAGATTGACTGCTTCTTACTATGGAAGGTTCTCGAGATCCCAAGCATCTGGGCTTTCAAACCTGATGATGCTTGTTTACAGATAAAGTCATTTACAGACGAGGAAGACGAGGAAGATGAGGAAGACAGGGGAGACAGCATGGCGTTTGATTGTCGGTGTCAAGGAGCAATGGAATAATTGGTTGTAAAGAGAAGAATCCTAAGGTCTGTACCAGCTAGTTTCAGATTCCCCTTTTTTGGGTCTTGGCGGGTGGAAAACACAGGGCTTGCCACCCGGGAAGAGTGTAAGAAAGGAAAAAACAGCACCATGGCAGACTTGAAGCCATTTGCCTGGGAAGTGTCTTTGGGCTGCTGCTGAGAACCCAGGAGGGTATTTCAGAGGAGGAAGAAATAGTAATAAAAAAGGTGATGGTGCTCCAGGGTGTGAAGGGGGGTGTGGCGGGGGCAGGGTTGAAGCACTGTGGGGGCTCCTCAGGCAGGGCTGTGCCCATGAGCTGCACCCCCACTGACTGCACATATCTGGGGGCTACAATCTGGGCTCAGCCTTCATGTGGCCAATAGAAACTGACATTTCCCGTATCCCAAGGTTAACTTAACAGTAATTAAAGCGTCACGTCGCACACGATTCCTCCCATTATAATTTAAGTGGATTTTATGCTATTTTAAAAACCATTCTAGTTCCCACTGTGAATAATGAATACAAATAAAGTTGAATGTCAGACCTGGAATACAAATCAAATAAGAAAACCTGTAAGTATTCCAAACATCTGCCCCCGCAGTCCCCAAGTCTCAGGGCTCCGCTGCCGGCCCGCCGTCCTCATAGACAGTTGCTCTGGTTTGCATCTGATGTCAGGCCACCTCTAAGGGCCACTTCTGCCCCATCTGAGAGTGATCAGGTACTTTCCACTCTGAGACATCCTTCTAGCTTCCACGGTATTTCGAGGAACTCATTCATCTCCCTAAGCAGCTCCCTTAGTGCCAGGAGGATTTCTGAGGAGGTAGACAGGCACACCTACCCTGAATTGCAAGGTCTTTCAGACAGGATTTTTTTTTTTAAACCACTGAGCGAATGGAGATTTTGCTTGATTCATTTTCTACACCTCCCTTCAACGTCCTTAAAAATGTCCCTGCCTCTCGGAGCCCCTAGGAGGGGCTTCTTACAGTCATGCTCCCCTCCCATTGTGGATGCGACATTGTTGTGTTCTGACTGTCAGCAACACAACAGAAGGTTTGCATCAGCACATCTTGCTTGTCTCATTGTTGTTCCACGAAATACAAGGAGAAATTGGAAACAGAGAATCGCACAGTCTCGCTGGAAGGATAGCTCCAGAAAGGTTGTGATCTCATGACTCCACTTATAAAAGCAAGAGAGTGCAGAGATCTGGGCATCCACTGCCTCTCTCCATGGGTATGGAGGAGGCAGAAACCAGGGAGAGGAGCCTGAAGCCCTGCCGTCACTCACCGCAATGCAGAAAAGCTGGGTCATACAGAGTTGTTTTCTGTTTTTTTTTTTTTATTATTACTAGACTGAAGAGCATTAATATTGTCATACAGATGGTCACCTATGCTGGAAGCTTATGAAAGAACTCTAAATTGTGGAAAGATTATTCTAAATTTAGGAAGGCATCAACTCCCTAATGCTAAAGGTGGAGCCGTGCTGCTAAACATATTAGTATTTCTTAATTCAAACACCTGTTCTGCCCGTACGATACATAAAAAAGCTCTTATTTATTGCTTGCATCTCCAGTTCAGATTTAATCTCACTATAAATTCATCTCATGTTAATTTATGTGCAAACAAAGACACACACATTTTAAATATCCGAAATGCTGGAAATAAACTTATTTTTAATTTTGTGCTTGTTTTCCATTTGTCAACCAGCAAATGAAAGGACTGAATAAATCATGCGCTAATTGCCAGCGGTGCTAAATTTAGTGTGAGATCTGGAATCCTTTTGATCAAAACCGCTGAATATGAAATCATCCTCAGCTCTCTAGGCAACTTTATCCGCCTTTCTATTCTCCATCTGTCAGTCACCTGGGAATTTGTGAACTATTCCATATGTCAGGCTTGTCAATCACAATGGGATGTGGGAACTATCTGCCGGCTGCATAGGAATTCTTGTTAAAAAATTAATCTTTATTTAACTAGTAGTTCTATATTTTGAATACCATATTGTTTGGTGTTTTGAGAATTCTCCTCTCTCTATAAGGTTAATGGAAATAAATTTTATTTAAATAATAAAAAGCAAAAGACTCTTGTTTTAAATAACATTTACAAGCGTGTGACTGTTACACATGTTTTCCGTCTATATATAGTCAGTGTAATGTGCATGCACAATGGAACACTGAAAATAAAATGTCCCTTTATGGGGACACTGACTCTGACAGCCACCTATCTTAAGTGCTGAGATTCTAAATACATACAAATTAAAAAGTGATAAACGCTCGTTTTGATCTCACTGTTTTGAGATCCACAAATTCATCAAGATAGTTCTGACCAAAAAATGTTTTACCAAAGGTGCTTTACTTTAAATGTAAAGTATTCAGATCTAAAGTGTTCAAATATCTCACTTAAATAAAGATGCAAGTAAAACTGTATTCATCACAACACTACTGCATCCCTAGAATATTGGAAAATAGAGGAAAATAGCAAAACTCTAAAAAACCTCATTTAATTTGAAATGTTTATATATTGCATATTTTAATTCCATTTACTTCTGATAGAATTTGAGATGAAATAAAGTAGAACTAATGAACTATTAGAAAAAAGATCAAAACAACATCAAATACAAAATAATAATGATGCTAGAAGTCCAAATTAACACACAGATCTTATGGCTGTTACTTAACTTTTTGGTGCTGGAGTTCCCGCATTTTTGGTATGTGGGCATGAATAGGTGCTAATCCGTACAGTTTTGGGGAAGATGAAATAATATATGTAAAGTACTTAAGAAAATTTCAGCAAGATAGAAAGCATCAAATAAATGTTACCCACTGTGTCATCAAGTTTCCATGCCAGACCGTTTGCAAGAAGGAATTTAATCCAGGGAACTAGCTCTGGAGATGTTGGAAGAACGGAAAACACTAAATCCACTTGCTGCAACGCAGACCTGGAAATCAGTCATTTTCTCCCACACTTAAATGCCCTTCAGATTTTTCCCATTGTTCTCAAGAAGGAATCCTTAAAATGGGCTGCAAAGCCCAGAGTGCAAAAGTCACTTGAATTCCCCACTTATTACTGCACATCATCCATTCGTAAAGCCTCCACCTTTTCTTACCCTCAAGAGTAGTTCCATTCCAGCCACAGGACAGGCACCCCGGGAGCTCCTCTCCACTTTCCCTTGACCTGAACATTTAGATCTCCACTGGGGTAACACTTCGTTGCTTCCTCCTTGGCCCGTGCCCTTCGTGTCCCCGTGCATAATCCCAAGGCTACATAATCAATGACTAAGTGTTTAGGCTGCAAATGAGTTTGCCCTTCTCTCTTTTAATTGGACATTTATTTGAGAGATTTTGATTGATGTTTATTCATCCCACTTAGACTGTAAATTCCATGCAGTCAGGGACTCAGTCTGGTTAGCTTCTTATCAAGTCCACTAATGGCATGTAAGAGGTGGCCAGCATATATTGATGGAGAGAATGACCTGCATTAATGGGTGAATGATCACAATGATAAATAATAAAGAAATGATTATCTGTGTACATAAGTGCAAATGTCTTAACTAAGCAACTCAATTGTGTTTAATAACTTAAAAATAAATTTTAAAGTAGATGATGTCAAATAAACTTACTAAACATAATTACAATTGACTTAGATGAAATGTCTGCAACACTGTGGAAACTTTCCTAATTTCCATAGGTCATGTCATCTTTAGTTTTACACCAAAATAAGCTTCTATATACATCTAACACCTTCTACTTTGTAATACGTCTCTGAGTACACGTAAGGCCTCCCTAAAAAGCTGTTAGTTCGTTGAGTACTGGAATTGAGTCTTTTTCTCTTTTGTTTTGCTACTACCTAACATAATGCCTAATGCATATGAGGTTGTTATGACAATTTGTTCAGTAAAATTTTTCTGTTCAGAACAATATTGCTTCTCTGTGGCCCTTTAGCCTGGATGTTTACAAGCTGCTCCTGTTCCATCGATTCCAGTGAGCCAGCTGGATGTGCTGTACTCCATCTTCAGAGACTACACACCCATGCCTCTTTCTTGGCCATCCATCATGAGAATACATTCCACTAATTACAATAAGAACTGGAGGGTAGAGTGTGTTCAGTTCAAAGCAAAGTCATCATTATCCTAGGAAAGTAAATAATGGAGGGACAGGGACAGAGAGAGGTAAAGAAGAAAAGAGGAAGGAAGGAAAGAAAGGAGAAGAAAGAAAGGAAAGAGAGAAAGAAGAAAAGGAAGAAACAAAAAATATAAAATTTCCAGTAAGGATTCTTTTATTCCTAAATAGGATCAGAAACACCTTGTAATCTTACTTTGAAAAGAAAAAAAAATCACTTAATAAAAATTAGTAACACTGGAGAACTCAAAATATTTTCCACTGATTCTGAATACAGCTCTTAAAATGTTATGTTACGTATTTCAGCACATTTGCCTAGATTGCTATTTATTCAAAAATAGACTAAGAGGCAGAAAATGAAGTAACAGAGTAAATCAGAAGAAAAGATAAGTTAAATTAATTTTCCCTATTAGTATCTGTTTATTTTCTGAGATACGGTTACTGTTCTGTCTAATCAAGATTGACAACTAGTATATTAATGTGATTAATAATTGCAAAAATTAAACATGATTTTATAAAAATGTGTAATTTATGCTGAAAGTACAAAAGGAGTTCAAATTAGTGATTTATTTCACATAAGAAGTTAAAAGATGGAATAATAATATTAATAGACACATAAAGATCAGCAATTTAGTTTATTTCCCCTCTAAGATGAGCACTCATAACAATAAAAATAGAAGGAAACATCTTCAATTTTAGTAAAACAGCCATAAAAAAAATCATCAAAGTCATGTGTAAAGTTAAAATTAAAAATATTTTTAAATAAAAAAAAGAAATATAAGGAAATTTTTGTCACCAATACTAGTCAAAATTGTAGTGGATGTCCTAGACAATGCAATATGATAAGAAAAAAAGAAAAACTATGATATAAAAATTGGAATAAAAGTGATACACTGTCTCTATTTTGGATCATAGGACAGGATACTTTAAAAGAGTGAAAACTCTAATAGAAACCACTGAAAATCTATTCGGATATGAGAGATCAGTAAGGACTCTCCATAGAATTCAACATTAAAAATTCAGTTTCTCCAGGAATAATTAAGTAGGAAATTTATATATAAAGAATTTGATTTATCAGAGCAGCACAAACTACAAAATACCTACAGATAAACTTAATTAAAAATGTTCAAAATATATTTAAAGCATCTATACAGGATTTTAAAGAATGTTATAAATAAAATAATTTAGAGTCATGCTTTATTAGAAAAGAGAAAGATATAATATTGAAGTCTTCAATGCTCAAGATACTCTGTAAGTTCAGCCTACCTCAATTAAATTCAAACAGAAATATTTTTAATGCAACTGACAAGCAATTTCTAAACTTCATCTGGAAAAGAAAATTCATGGCAGTTTTTTTTTTTTAATTGAGAAATAACAAGATGATTGACTTGTTATCTATCTGGTTACTACTATTTGATTGAAATATTATTTATTTTTATTTACATTAAAAATAAACCATTTCTAAGGGTGGCTTACTACAATATAAATTTGAGTTAGTCCCTTTTCTGTGTTACCATAATGCCCGGTAGAGAAATCTATGCCTGCACTGACACACTGATATACACAACATGAGCTCCTCGACACATGTACCTTGATCTTATTCATTTTTGTAAACCAACAGTACTTAACAGGCTGCAAGTGAAAAATGAATGCACATTGAACTCACTTGTTTACTGAACAAAGAGCTATTCCATCTTTTCTGTACAATGTACACAGAGATAGACACTGAAAATACAATGGTAAGAAAAGATACATGGTATCTGAACTCATGGAACTTATATTTGCAATGGAATATATTTGTTTAAATAAATCATCAAATAAACACAGCATTTCAACTGTGTGATGAAGAAAAGGATCAAGATGTTTTAAGAGGAGATCAGAGGGGCTCATTTTGTTTGAATGAAGAATGAATGAATACGTTTAGTGAAACAGTTGTAATGTGATTATAAAGATTCATTTGGACAATGGAAATAACCATTTAAAAAAACAAAATAAGAACAGAAAGATGAATCCAATTGCTCAGAGCGACACAGGAAGTTTCCTAAGTGCAATTAATTGGCAGAAAGTGTAAAATGAATGAAGGTCGTTTCAGGGAAATTGAACGATCTTAAAAGTCCTGTTCTCCTAAATTGGTCTCCCTTTGCACAGCGTGATTTTCCAGTGGTTCTTCGGTTGACTGGGCACAGACCTCAAATGAGCACGTGGTTCCCCTCCCAGGATGCTCTCAGTAATGAACCTGAGTTTACATGTGGCAGTAGCGTTGTGTTCCTCGGGAAACAGAGGTGTGCTCCAGGACAGTAAGCACGGATTCTCTAGAAACAATATTGACGTCCCCACAGAACTTCTCAGATGTATAGATTGTGATCCAAAAACATATCTTGTTCCTTTTTGCTTGTCCAGTTCTATCAATTGCCCAATACTAAGTTGATACTCCACAAATATTAGTTAAGTAAGTGAGTAGTTATATTTCCAAATTTGCTAAATAATTAAGTTGATAAACCTCAGGACTTTCTCCCCAAAATTCTGGGCTGCTGATAGGAACGTGTGTTGTTTACTCACTGAATCTCAGTATTTCTTTCATAAAGAGGGGTAGACTGAAAAAGGACTCTATTTTCACTCATTATTGCATTTTTTTCACCCTTTTATCTACATATTCTATATCTTTTTTTCCTATTTGCACAACTTCTATTTTCAAATTCCAAGACTCATTTTTATACATTGAAAGTTGTAAAATGTAAAAATGGTAATGAGATTTCATGGCAAAACCAAAGAAACCTTGAAATACTTTTACGTAAATGAGTTAAATAGCCACATGGAGGAAATTGCCTATAATTGCTTATTTTCAAAACAGAACAATTTTTAAAAATTGAAACGGACTCTCTATTTGTTTATACTTATGTTTTAAATTATAGTTAAGAGGATAGTTTACAAGATTGACCTGGTATGAGACCCTCTGGAACTTAATATTTACAGCTAAACCATAATTTAAGTGAAATTAATTAGGAGGTAAAATTGCATTAGGGCATTTAATGCAATTGGTGCCAATCTTCACATCGCTGTGTTGATAGTTTTGTCTAATATAAAATAAACATGAAAACACAATGCTTTGAATTAATGACACTTCACCATCATCAAAGGTGACTATCAGTGCCTGCTAGTGCTAGACAATGTACGTATATGATATCATAGTAAGTATATGTGCATATGATGAATGGCCTGTATTTCCAGTTATTATAGTTTAGCCAGTATGATGCACAATGTCTGGAAAGTCATTGGAATCCTCGGCACTTCATCACTTAAGATGAGTTGTAACATCATCAACACGGAAGGCCTACAGAAAATTGAAAAAAATTGATCTTTAAAGAGTCGGAATATTTAAGCATGTAGCTTTCTTCCTCGACTCCCTTTTCGATCACTCTAAGTTGTCTATTTGGGGATTTTTCTCTCATCATTGAGCATCTTCGAGAAACAGCCCTGCACTCCAGCTTCAGGAAACAAGAGGAAATAAAGGGAATACCGAGACAGGTCCCACAGTAGAGAACAGTAAAATTTTATTGTGTTCTCACAAAGTTCACCCCTCCTTTTTCTTTCGACTCAAATTTATACAGTTAACATTCACATAAAGTTTATGGGCCCCCCAAATCTCTTTTCACCCACCCGAGTTGTTCAAAGGTTAAACACTTCCTAGTTGAGCCTTTTCTAAATAAGTCCTTGCGCCTAAATGCACACGCATTTATTACGAGCATGTCAGACTGCATGTTTAGGTTGGCGTCTTCCTGCCCACAGCTGTATATATGTCTGACTTGTAAAGATGTGTGTGCAAAGGAATTTGGTACCTCAGTTTAAAGGGCAGGCACAAGAGTCTACTTTTAGCAGAAAACTAGCAGTTAGAGACAATAAGAAGTCTATGAATATTGCAAAACAAGAAGGGAACTGAGGGATCTGAGAAGACAAATAAAAAGTATATTCTGGAAATGGAACTTTTAATTACGACATCTATGAGAAGAGTGAACTGAATGACCCTGAAAGTAGCTGAGTGAGTCATGAAAGGCTGAGAAATTTGGGTCCGCAAGACAGATGGCAATAGAAATAAGGTCAGTCTTCTTCTTTTATCTGCATTTCTGTCATCTTAAAAATGATATTCCCTTTCTCTATGAGCCTTCCTAAGCTACTTTGATTTGTATTTTCCATTCAACCTTGTTTGCAGTTGAGTTTTTTTTTTTTTTTTTTTTAAGTTGTTAGTTATCAGTTACCAAGGAGAATCCGGAAACCAACTGAAGGTAAAAGGAACAGGCCAACCTGTGACTTGCAGTCCAACATGAATGCTGAACAGAGCCCACCCTTCCTTCCAGAAAGCATTTTTGATGGCGCACTATATGTCAGCCATGCTCTGGGCTTTGGAGGTATGAATAGTGAATAACCTCACAAAAGCCCCTCCTCTCATCAAATTTTCATCCCAGGGGTGGGGGATGGGCACTAAACAAACAAGCAAACAGGTCAGCACCTCATTTGACATCTCTAAGATGTGCTATCATGGTTCATGCTTAACATCTTTGCAGGCACCTTACGTTCACTATTGTCTAGGTGGCATTTGTGATATGTTACTTGATTATAGGTTTTCCTATTTTCAACATTTCCATAGAATTCTGTGAGTTATGTCCATGTTGCATTTACCTGCCATGTAAAAATATGACATGACATTGAAATGAAAGTTATTTTTATGTGAAAAGGCACAGATACAGAGCATCGGGGCATACATTAAACAAATACTTATCAGAAACCAAAGATATTCTCCTGAGTTCTTCATTTTCTTGCAGTGCATTAACCACGTGCTACATATGGCTGAGAAAAGGAAGACATCAACATATGAATGAAGATCATGTTTCGTGTTTTTGTTCCAGCTGAGACGTGTGCAAAAGACATTGGATCCATTCAGATCAAACGATCCAACTGAGGCAGCATCAAGCTCACAATACCAGGCAAGGCCAAGGCCAAGGTCTGATTCTGGCAGTGGAGACATGAAGCACTTTCAGAATCACACAGCTTACCGCTGACGTGCACAGCGAAAGGAAGGGCAGGCAGAGGCACCAGCTCCCTGAGGTCCTTGTCCTACAAACCAAAAAAGCAACCCCAAAACTGAAGGGGCCAGAAGATAGTCCCAGGTGATTTGTGGGAGATCTTGGCACTCTGAGTGCATTCTAGAATTCAGCTGAGCAGTTAGTCTGCCGCCCTCTCTGGAGAGGTGGAGCAGAAACCAGAGAAGCAATGAGAAATGGCTCCAAGGCCGCATCCCAGGAGAGACGATGCGGATGGAAGGTGGCTTTGGGGCAGAGGATCAGAAGCCTCTCATCCTCTCTCGCTCCTGAGATATCACACGGGGCTCCATCCACTCAGATACCTTGTAGGGAAAGCCCATGTGCGCACATCTATGGATCCATGCAAGATCTCCACGGCACCGTGGGGGAGCAGTTTCCCTTCATGCAGAAAATATTGCCAAATTCCTTGGAGGAGATTTTTTTTAAAAAAAGTTCTTCAAAGTAATGAGTTAGAGTGACAAATTTAGGCATTGGACTTCAGTCAAAAACGAAAAAAAAAATTAAAACCACAATAGATATCATTAGCCAAGAGGAAAACAAACAAACAAAATACCCAAACAGAGAATGGAACATTATTTTAAGAAAAGAAAAGTACCCAGTTCTGGCAAGTATAGAGAATGACAGTGCGTGGGAAAACATGGGTACAGACAACTCACTGTTTCTTAATGTGAAGAAGGGGTTAAGTAACTCAATTGCTTTTATTGAACTTTTCATTTTTTTGTATGTAGGAAAGGTGGTTAGGTGATAAATATCTAGGCTTAAATAAGCCTAAAATAGTTATTTTAGTATAATCAAAATAAAAATTGTAAGTGAAGAAAGAATTATTTCACTATTTATTTGGTAATGCACTTTCTTTCTTGGTGATGCATGAAATAACCATGTATGGCGAAAGATAAAGAGGGCTAAGATGGACAGGGAAGCAGGGAAGGTGAGCTCATTTCGTGAAAGTCATCAGAGGAGGCTTCTGTGGGAGGTGCTATTTGAACAGAGACCTCTAGGAAGTGAAGGGAGCCTCATGGATGTTTGGAGGAAGAAGGTTCTAGGCAAAGTTCATAATACTTGCAAAGACTCTGAGGTAGAGACGGGCTGGATGTCCTTGAGGAAGAGCCAGGAGGTCTGAGTGGCTCCAGGAGAATGAGAAAGAAGGGGAGTGCTGGGTGCTGAGGTCAAAGAAGTAGCAACGGGCGAGGTCTGGATGGGTCTTGTGGGTCATGGTTAACACTCCAGCTCATTGGCTGGGTGGGAAGGGAGACCGCCGGAGTGTTCTGAGGGTAAGAATGACATGCTCTGACACAGGTCTCAAAAACATCGTCCTGGTTACTATTTTTAAAACAGATGGTAAAAGGGGAAGAGGAGACAGCCTTGGAGGGTCTGAGCCTGGGTGGCAGCAGCAAAGGTGAAGAGAGATGCTTGGATACTGATGATATTTAGAAAGCAGAGCTGGTGGCAGCAGCTGGCAGGCTGGGTATGGAGAGCACGAGGAATGAGGGGATAGTAAATCACTCCTCACTTTATGGCCAGAGTAAGTGGCAGGAATCGGGAGTTCAGTTTTTAAAGTGTTAGGTTTGAAATGATTAACTATCCCTTACCAAGTTGAAAAATGGATGGGAACATTTGGAGGTCAAGGAAAAGGGTCCAGGGGCAAGATGTTAATTTGGAAGTCACCAGCATGCAGACGTCTTTATGAAAGTTTCTTCAGGTGTGTGTGCTGACCCAGAAAACCCCTCCCCAAATACAGAGAGGAGAGTCCATATTCTCCTCAGGCCAGTACCCACAGATTCTGACTGTGGAAGATTCTGTCCTCTGAAGGGTCTGCTCTCTGGACGTTTTCCCCTTCCTTCCCCACCTCTACGTTCACTGACCCTGGGACTCCTCCTCTTCTGAGCCGAGCGCTAATCCAGCTATCTGAGTTTACAAGCAGACCTATTCTGTTTCGTAAAGGAGAGTCACACTGGGACTATAATTGTGAATAAGGCGAAAAAAACAAAAATCTGTTCCTCTTCCATTGGCTACTCAGAAGCACAAGAAACCACTGAAAGAAACTCGTTGCCAATATCTGAATGAGCAGAACCAAACAACAGGCCCCAGCTCTGTCGGTAATGATTTGTCTATAAAAGAATATGTGAAACTCATCGAATCTTAGGTTTCTCGTGAAGTAAAAGAATGAATATGATGGACATAACAAGACTGAAATCAACATGTTATTTTCATTATTGCCAGCAATATCCATGATATAAAAGTGACTTGCAGAGACACTTTTTGCTAAAATGATAGAAAGTTTTCTTACAGATTATGCATAAAGAGCACCATGGTGAAAACTGTAATTACGTCTTTGGTTTTCATTTGTTTGGAATGAGTGAGTACTTGTGTTTCTAGTTAAAACCATGAACTTGATTCAGCAATTCTTTAAAATTCCCTGGAGAAGGGATGAAAATATAGACAGTCATTTCCATTATACAGTGTCCTGTAGTTATTTCGTCAGGTAACTTTGATACAAATGTTAGTTTGGGGGATTATGGAACAAAAGCAACATATTCAAATGAATTCCTATAATATTAAAAACAGATATGGACTCATGTAGCAGGAATTTTCCTCTTGTTACTCATTTGAAGTTCTGTTCTGCCCTCATAAATCAAAAACTCACCCAAATGATATTTGCAGTGTGTGCGAATGTGGATAACAGCACCGTTGCTTTTCAATAGTGTAGAATTTCTAAGACCCCATCATCACCGTTGGTACAATAATTTATGTTGGAAATACTGTAAATGATTGGAAATATCACTAATATTTTTAGTCATCAATTATACCAAGTTTTATGAAAAGTATCACTAACCTTCGCTCCCTTTCCTACTTGGGTTTATTTATTAGAATAGAAACGAGTTTCTCTTATGAAAATAAGAATTTAGGAAATAGAGAATTTCAGGAAAAGATGGGGACCTGGTTTTAATAGGATTATTAAGTCATAGAAATAAAAGGACTGGCAGTATTTAATTTCTTAAGCTTGGTGATGGTTTATGAGTTATCAAATTGTACACTGTATTTCAAGGGGCTGGAATATTTCATAATTAGAAAAATGCATACCAGTAGTTGAGCCATTCAAAGGAAAGTGAGTATATCAATGAACCGTCTTTGTTATTTACAACAATGTCCATAAATGTGTTCGCAGGTGGCATTGCTAGCTCTGTACTCACCATTTATCTTGTACTTCATACCACTTTAGATTAAGATCAGCAAATTTGAGGGAAACCAGTAATTCTGACTATAGAGGAAATGTTTGACTTGCCAAAGTTAGTTAGAACATGAAAAATGGCCTAATTTGCTATTTCTCCTGACTAAATTGCAGTACTTTACCTAAAATCAGTTTGTTACAGCAAAGTCCAATTTGGGAGAAATTCTGGAATGGGGTAGTGAGGACCTCTGTAAATCCACATCCCCATAAAACACTGAAATTTTGGCCCCCAAAAAGTCAAAATTAAACTTTTCCCATCTCCAGAAACTTAACCAAAGACCTGCAACATTCTGATGAGTACTAATTAAAGAAAACGTGTCTAACTTTGTTGAAAACCAGCAGGGCCAGTGACTTGATCACTTCCCCTCTCCTCCCACAAACTCGGAGACTTGAAAATCATCAGCTTCACCATTGCTGGAGTTGTGAAAGCCAGCAGCCTCATGCCACTGAAGGGGGCAGACCACGACAGACATTCCCCAAAAAGTGTCTGCCCCCAGAGCAGGGTCACTATTTCATACGGCTTGGAGCTCTGTTCTGGAAAATCCCCATTTACAAGATGCTGTCGTCATCTGACTTGATTAAGACTTTGCTCAAGAGGAAAAGCCCTATTTCCAGGGTGTTTCTCAAAATTCAAATCAGCAACACTTGTTTAAAACTGCAACAGCCCGAGCAAAACATAGATAGTCCCTTGTCAGTAATTTATATCTAGTTTTATCTAGTATCAGGACTTATATCTAGATATAGAAAGAGCTCTTAGAACTCAATAAAAAGACAACCCCATTAGAAAATGGGTAAAATAATTGAATAGAAATTTGTCCAAAGAAGACATGCAGAAGACAATCAGCACATGAAATGATAATTAACATCATTAGTCATTAAGTGAATGCACACGAAACCACAAAGAGACGCCGTGCCATACCTCGCAGAATTGCTGTAACCTAAATGTAGACCATAACAAGTGCTGGTGAAGAAGTGGAGAAATTAGCACCTGCATGTAAACTGGCCCTAAAACAATTTGGCATTTCCTTAAAATATTAAACATGGAATTACCCTATGATCCAGTGATTCCACTCCTAGGAATGAAAAGAAATAAAAAAACATGTCCACACAAAAACTTGTACAAAGATATTTTTCACATTATGTGTTATAGTGAAAAGATGAGATTTAGTTAAAATGTCCAACACTAATAAACACATTGGTATATCCACACAATGGAATATTATCCAACAATAAAGAGGACTGTAATAGTGATACGTGCTAAAACTTGAATAAACCTTAGACATGATATTGAATGGAAGAAGAAGAAGAAAGAATACATAATTTATAATTTCACTTATTTTAAAAGTCCATTAATTGCTTAGTAAGGGCAAATAAAAAACCAGTCAAAAATTTTAAAAGAAGATCTGAAAACAAAATTGTGCTGTATCCCAGAAATTGAGACAACATTGTAAATTGACTATAACACTATACAATTAAAAAAAAAAAAAGATTTGAAAACAAAATGTTCATAGGGTGCTTTATAAAGCTCTAATGCATTACTATGGAGGTAGGCATCCATAGAAGGCCCTGTGCACATTCAGGGAGGACTGTATGGATGCCCAGGGACCTGGGAGCACTGTTCACTTCCTGGTCTTAACCTGTGTCCCTGCACAAGGAGGGAGTGAAGACTAAGGCAGACTTTTAAACTGACTTAGTGGAAATGATGCCCCAACACACACAGGGTCTCTTGGCAAAGGGTAAGAAACTTACAGGAATGAGCTAATGAAGGAAGTCTCTCACCAATCTTTACCTGCCCACTGAGCTAACCAAGCCAAGACTTCAGTGGCTGCATATGGCAGGGACTATGGCATAATAGAATTCGCCCAGAAAACTTACTAAACAAACTAACCACTGCCAACAAAAATAATACCAAGTGGAGGAAATAGGATTTTCAAAGTTCCATATCATATTACCTAAAATATTCAGGTTAAACAAACAAACAAAAAATTATGAGACAGACAAAGAAATGGGACAGAATGTTCCCTCACAAAGCAGAAAATACATAGTTCTCTTGAGAAGGTCCAGATGTTTGATGTGTTAGACACAGACCTTAAATCCCTTATTAAAAATATGTGAAAGAGCTAAAGGAAATCATATCTAAAAAATTAAACAACACAACAGTGATGACTCATCAAATTAGTCATATCAATAAAACGACCAAAACAATGTTTTTAAACATAACCAAAAGAACTTTGGAGATGAGAAGAAAAAGAATTTTAATTTAAAAATGCACTAGAGAGGGTCAATACCGTATCTGAGCTGCAGAGAAAAGAATAATCAAAGTAGTAGAGAGATGTACAGTTATTCCTCTTTTAATCTGAATTACTAAAGGAAAAAAAATGTAAGAAAATAAACAGAGCTTCAGAAATCTGTGGGTCACCATATAACAACATACGTGCAACATCAGTCCCAGGGGAGGGAGAGAAAGGGGCAGAAAAACCGTCTGAAGGAATATATCCATGAGACATTAATAAGTTGAATTAGCAAGTCAAGATCTTCTCACAAAGAAAAGCTCATGCCCAGATGGTTTCACTGGTGAATTTTAGTAAACATTTCAAGAAGAATTAATATCAACACTCCACAAAGACGTCCAAAAAACAGAAGAGAAAGAAAACTTTCAGTTCATTCTATGAGGTCAGTGTCATCCTGATATCAAATCAGATAAATCCACCATGAGAAAAGAAAACCAATATCCCTTGGGAATACAGACGAAAGACCAGAAACAAGGCAAAGATATCCTCTTTCCCTCATCTACTTAGCATATGTTTTGTGGTTGCCCCTTGGAGGGCGAGATTTACCACTCTCACAAATTGAGATGGATCATGCCACACACATGTTGCACTAATTCCACGTGGCTGCTGGAACAACTTAGCACAAACATAGTGGCTTAAAATAAAATATGTTTATTTTCTTACATTTCAGGATTCCAGGAGTCTGAAGTCAGTATCACTGGGAGGAAATCAAGGTGTTGGTAGGACTTTGCTTCCTCCAGCAGCTCTGGCAAAGGATCCATTTCTTGCCTCTTCAAGCTTCTGGTGCCTGCTGGCGCCTCTTGGCTTGTGGACCTGTCATGCCAGTCTCTACCTCTGCCGTCACATTGCCCTCTCCTCTGTGTGTGTTCGTTATTCTCTCCTGGCTACATTGACTCTTCCTCTGCCTCTTACTAATAAGGACACTTGTGATATGATTTAGTGCCGGCCTGGATAATCCAGGATAATTTGACCACTTCAGAAACATCAACTTAATCACATCCACAAAGAGACTTTCTCCTTAAGTGTAATGTTTACAGTTTCCAGAGATTAGGACACGATACCTTTGTGAGGCCATTATTCAGGCTACTACACACACCAAGAGACTATGAAGAGACTTAGCACATACTGAGACTTTCTGGGGTGAGCAGCAGCATTGAATCTAGTCTGAAAGAGGCCTGAGCAAAGGGAAGTGTAAACATTTATGGGTTTTACTGAGATGGGGTGAGGATTCCTGCATCATTTGATGAACTTCTCCATCAGTATCAGGAAGGAGAGTGCCTGCACTTTCTTATCTGCTTGCACTAATGTTCAACAGAAGGAAAAGGGGGATGGTAGGATTTGGAAGCTGTCTAAAATCAATAATAAAGTATTGTAGGTTCTATCCAGTAAAATCAGACAACGTAAGCAATAATATTCATACTGGAAAACAGAAATAAAACTATCTTTACTCACTGGTGATATTATCTTGTACATAGAAGGTTAAGGAATCCAACAACAATAATAAAAATTAAAATTAAAAAAAAAAAACTATGAGAACTAATAAACAACTAGACCAACGTCACAGAAAACAAGATTAGTATACAAAAATCAATTGTAATTCTATATAAAGTAAGGATCACTACCCAAAATTAAGAATATAATTCCATTCACAGTGGCATAAAATCATGAAATAATTTGTAATAAATTTAATAAAACAGCATACGACTTGTAAACTGACAATTATAAAACCTTAGAGAGACTTTCCATGTCCATGGATTAGAAGACAGTTTATGTTAAGATGACAGTTCTTCCCAAATTGATGCACAGATTCAATGTAACACCTATCAAAATCACAGCAAAGTTTTTGAAGAATTATTAAACAGATCCTAAAACTTATGCAAAACACCTAGAAGACCCAAAACGATTTTTAAAAATGAAAACAAAGCTGGAGAACTTTAACTTGATGATTTCAAATTTTACCATAAAGCTACACTTATTAAAAACAATGTGTTACTGGCATAGATTGACTGAAAGGTTAGGTAGAAAGGTAAATAGATAGATTTATAAAGTTGACCCTTGAACAACACAGGTTTGAACTGCACAGGGCCACTTACACATAATTATTTTCAGTAGTAAATACTACACAATCTTTGGTTGGTTGAATCCATGTACGTGGAACCACAGATACGGAGGAATCATAGACACGATTCATGGAATCATGAATTAAGAGGGCTGAGTATAAATTATATGCAGATTTCTGACTGCATGGAGGGTTGGCACTCCTACCTCCACATTGTTAAAGGGTCAAATGTATGTATAGTATATATATGTGTATATATACACACAAATAAATATTAGTAATATATTAATTAAGCAAATTGAGAGCATGATCCATTCAATTAAAAAAGTATAAACTAGACCTCATCAGAATTTTAAAAATTTGCACTTGGAAAGATACCACACAGAAAATGAAAACACAAGAAATGGACTGGAAGAAAATATTTGCAAAACATATATTCAGTGTAAGAATTTTATTCAGTGTGTACAGAGAACTCTTACAACTCAATAATGAAAATACAAACAACCTAGTCAAAAAATGGCAAAAAAAAAACAGTGGAAAGAAATTTCACCAAAGAAGACATCTAAAAGTTAATAACCCCATGAAAAGTGTTTAATATCATTAGCCATTAGGGGGATGAAAATTAAAATAATGAAATATATCACTACAGATCTATTACAATGGCCAAAAATTTCAAACATTGATAACACCAAATGCTAGTGAGAATGCAGAGCAATAGGAATTCTTCTTCTTTGCTTGCAGAAATGCAAAATGGTATAACCATTTGGGAAGACAGTTTGCCAGTTTCTTACAATTGGACATACCCATACCATGTGATCTAACAACTGCGCTCCTTGGTATTTATCTAAATGTACTGAAAACTTATGACCGCACAAATATATAAATATAGATGTTTATAGCAGCATTACTCGTAATTGCCCAAACGTGGAAACAACCAAGATATCCTTCAAAACGTGAAAGATTATATAAACAGTGATATATCCATACAATGGAATATTATTCAGCACTAAAAAGAAATAAGCTATCAAACTACCAAAATGCATAGAGGAGTCTTAAATGCAAATCCCTAAATGAAAGATGCCAATCTGAAAGGGCCATATATGTATGATTCCAAGTATCTGACTTTCTGAAAAAAAGGCAAATTTTATAAAATCAATAAATGTCCTGGGTTTGGGGGAGGGAGAATAAACAAGTAGAGAATAGAGGAATTTTAGGCAATGAAACTACCTTTAGTCACGCTAATGGTGGATCCAAGTTAAGGTACATTTGTCAAAACTCATAGCATTTCAAATGCAAGAATGAACCCTATTGAATTCTGGACTTTGGCTGATTATGATTTACCTATGTTGGTTCATATATTTGAAACAATTGTGCCACTCTGGTGTAGGATATTGATGATGGGGGAGGATGTGCATGTGTTAGGGGAAAAAAATGAAGCCTACAAAATAAAGTTTACCCATTTAGCATATAAGGAACTATAAATCACCACTCTTCTTTGACCAGCAATTATAAAACTGAACAAACAGAAAAAATAACACATTTTGATTTGTCAGATAAGTGAGGTCACAGGGAAAATTGCTATGCACAAATCAGAGAGACATATAAGCAGGTACACAGAATTACAACTTACTGGAAAGAGGCTCATGAGCAAAAACTTTTGTGGGAACCCGTTCCAGGGTAGGAAGAACTAAACTGTAATGGACTAATTGCTAGAGTCTCGATATAGACAAATCTGACAGTTAAAATCTCCCTGGGGATCCAGTCACAATGAGCCCTCACACTTTTGTGAGTTTTATCTCCAGGAGCTCCAGGTTTTTACAGTGAATATCGGAGAATAATCCCCTTGGGCTCTTGGCAAGGGAAGAGGGAAAACTAACCATTTGGAAACATGAAATTGCATTCCGTTCTTCTTAAGAATGTCTACTCTCAGGAGAAACTATTTTACCAGAGCCTAACACGCAAGGGTTTTAAGAAAACCTAGTCCACCTGGAGAAGGGGAAGTTCAGAACTCCACCCAGCCCTAGCCTTCCACATGGAGGAATGGAAACACTCAACTCCAGCGTGCTCTAACCTTCCTTGCTGGGGAAGAGAAGTACCAGCCGCAGCCTCTATATCCATCCATGACTGACGGTTTCCCCCAGATTAATGTCAGACAGCAGGATAAATGCCAACAGCACTGTCTACATATACCATATTGAAATTTAAGAATGTCAACAACAAAGAAAAATTCTTGAACAAAGCCAGAGAGAAAAAACAACTTATTTATAAAGAAATATTGATAAAAATTACAACCAATTTTTCCCCCGAAACCATGAGAGCAAACAGGGATTCTAATGAAATATTCAAAGTGTTAAAAGAAAAATATCACCAACCTAGAAATCAACCCTGTGATTTTATCTTCCAAAGTGAAGGAGAAATCAACTTTCTCAGACAAATAAAAATTCAGGGAATTTGCTGTCAGTGGACTTGCTTTGTAAGAAATGCTAAAAGAATTTCATTATAGAGAGGGAACATGATATAGGTCAGAAACTCAGATCTACGTAAAAAAGGAAGAGCATCAGAGACAGAGCAAGTGAAAGTAAAATATTTATTTTTCTTATTCTTGGTTGATCAGATAAGAGTTTGTTTAAAATAATAATAGCAACAGTGTATTTAATTATATATGCCTATGTATAAGTGAAATGTAATGACACAGGAACAGGAGTGGTGAATTAGAAATATTTTGTTATTAGACTGTATTTGCACTACTCATGAATTAGTACAGTGTTACTTGAAAATGGACTTGGAATAATTATAAATATTAATTACAAGCTCTAGGTCAATCACCAGAAAAAGTAAAAAAAAAAAAATAAGTACAACTGATATGCTAAGAAAGGAGAAAAAATTGAATCATAAAAAGTGTTTAACTGAAGCCACAAAAGGCAGGAAACCTGTAGAAGATAAAAACAGGACAAAAGACAAGGGAAACAAACAAAAAACTAACAAATATGTAGATACTAACCAACTGTAGTAACAATAGCTTTGAACATCAGTAGTATAAAACACCAGTTAAAAACAGAGACTGTCAGAGTAGACAAAAAAACAAGAGCCAACAATATGTTGTCTATCTAAAATCCACATTAAATATAAATGCACATATAGATTAAAAGTAAAAGGATGGAGAACTATATACATAGCTAACAGTAAGCAGGAGGGCTAGGTTAAATTGACAGAGCAGACTTCAGAGCAATGAAAATTATCAGGAGTAAAGGGGGCATTACATAGAAACAAAGGGGTCAATCTTCCAAGAAGACATAATGACCCTTAATGTGTATTTGTCTAAAAGTAGGACATCAAAATATGTGAGGAAAAATCTGACAGAACTACAAGAAGAAATAGATGAATTCATTATTATAGTTGGAGACTTTTAAAAACCCCTTTATTAGAAATTTACAGCTACAGCAGGCAGAAAATTGGTGAGGAAATAGTGGAACTCAAGAGCAACATCAATCAACAGGGTTTAACTGACATCTATAGATACTTCATCCAAACAACAGGTTACACATTCTTCTCTAGATGACTTGGAACATTGAACAAAACAGATCACATTCTGGGCAATAAATTAGACCTTAACAAATGCCAAAGAATAGAAATCATACAATAGACCATAGGGAATTAAACCAGAAATCAAGAACAGAAAGATACCTGGAAAAGTCCCAAACGCTTGAAGACTAAACAACACACCTATAAATAACACATGGATCAAAAAAGATATCTCAGAAGAAATTTTAAAATATTTTGAAGTGAGTGAAAATGAAATATAAATTATCAAAATTTGTGGGGTGCAGCAAAAGCAGTGGTTAGAAGGAAATGTATAGCACTGACGGTCTATATTGGAAAAGAAGAAAGATCTAAAATCAATGATATAAGCTTCCACTTTAGGAAATTAAAAGAGGAAGCAGGAGGAAGAGGAGGAGGAGGAGGAAGCAGAGGAGAAGAGGAAGGGAAAGGAGATGAGGAGAGGAAGGGAGAAGGGGAACAGGAAGATGGTACGAGAAAAGAAATAATAATAATCAGATCAGAAATTAGTAAAATTGAAATCAGGAAATCAAAAGAGAATATCAACAAATCTAAAAGCTGTTTCTTTAAAAGATCAGAAACACTGGTAAGCCTCTAGCCAGCCTAAGGGGAAAAAAAGAGAGAGGGCATAAATTACTAATATCAGAAAAGAAAGATGGGACATCTCTACAGGTCCCATGGACATGAAAAGGATGATAAAGTGACACTATAAACAATTCTGTGCCCACAAGTTTGATAACCTAGATGAAATGGAACAGTTCCCTCAAAGACACAAGTCACCAAAACTCACACAGGAAGACAGAGACAATCTGATAGGCCTCTATCTATTACATACACGAAATCAATAATTAATAACCTTCCAAAACAGAAAGGAACAAGCCCAGCTGGATTTACTTGTGAATTCTGGCAAACATTTAAGAAAGAAATTCCACCAGTTCTCTAAAATCTCTTTCAAAGGTCCATGCGAAGGGAATGCTTCCACTTCCTATAATGTTAATTCATCTGAATATGTCCTTTCTGCTTCTGTTCTGTGGTTTTCTTCGGTTATTTTTGGATGAATGTTATGGAGAAGATTATGGGAGAACAAAGTGAGAAGAGAGGCACCACACCAGCTATTTTATTAAAGCTGCTTAATTTTCCCTTTTTGATGCCTCTTATGAATTGTGAGTTGCCATTCAGGCTGCATGTAATAAATAAAATTATCTCTGTATCTTCTTCAAACTATCATACTTACATTATCTTAAGCAAAAATGCATATATGACTTTCATTTCAACTTTATGGGTTCTGTGCCTCTCAAATTTTGACAATAGGCTGGCCATGAATCTTAGTTTCATCGCTGTTTTTCTTTATATCTGTATTAATAACATTGATATTTTATTGGGATGTTTATAAAGCCTACATCAAGACAGATGACCGGAGCAAGCTTTAAGTTAGAATTCCTGGCTATGTTAGAGTTTAAAATGGTTCATTCTCTTATAAACTATACATTCCCATCTTAAAGACTTAGTGTATAAACTATTCTTAACACGTGTACTCTTATTTCAAGTGAAATATAGGAGCTAAATCTACAAAGAAATGATGTTTTCAGAACTTTTATAAAGTAAAGAACTAGCTATTAATTTATCTTTTTAGCAAGTCCAGATTTCCAGACAGTGTGGTATTAAATATTCATTATCACTTATTTTCTCTATATTCTGGAAAATATTCATTTTTTAAATTTTCAGTTTCCTCCATCATTGTTCCTAATTCATTGAGCCACTACCTCCAACTTCCTTCCTGGTATAATTCTCTGTTCTACTTAATTCTGCTTTATCCTTGGGTTAACTTGCCCTTTCATTCCTTTACTATGCTGGAGACCTTCTTGCCAATTTCCAAGGAAGCAACATTCTTTGCTGAATCCTCTTTGAAAGAGAAAAGTAAGTTTCTAAACTAAGAAAGACCAAGTCAGAACAAAATATGAGTATAGCATTATTTTCTAAAGCAATAAACCTAACTATAGCTAAGGAACACAGTAAAAAAAAAAAAAAAAACCCAAAAAACAAAAAACCCTGAAACTATTTCACCTTCAATAGCAGAGAAAAGTTGTATTTAACTACAAAACTTAAAATAATCAAGTTTGTGTTCTCCTTTTATTGTTGCAGAGATTCAAAATGTTAAAAAAAAAAAATTGAGAGAAGACCTAAAAATTTCCTGTGGGAAAAAGAGTGGGGGTGGATATTTTTCCACAATTTGATCTATCAGCAAAATAAACCATATAGGTGCCTGAAATATCATATATAAATTAAAAATTAATCAAGAATTTTTTAAAAGAACAAAACTGTATTACAGGCTTTTATTTCCCTTTCTCTATATATCAGAGTGAAATCAGCTGTTAAGTAGTTGATGAGTTATGAGACAAAGCACTGATTTCATATGTTCAAAGTTGATATACAATATACATTTTGAATGTTTTCAATTGTAAACTTTAAGAGGAGAAATATAAATACTAACTCACTTCTAATTCCCTAATTTAAATGTGAAAAAATTCTTTTCTTTCTTCTCAAATTCCAGATTTCCAATTATTTTAAATACTTGATTTATTTTTCCTTAAGGGACAGGGGTAATTCTATCAGGGCACAATGATCGTTGCTTTTAATTGCTCAGTTACTCTATCCAATGATCCAACTTTGGCTTCAGGTTGCTATAGCAATTAAAGTGGGAAAACTGGGAACAAAACCTAATAACTCTTCATTCAACCCATTATATATGGTTACAGCAAACCAAAAAGCTTCCTACGGACTCTGAAACGGATGCATCGCCTCTGTAGATAATTAAGTGTTTTGGTGGGAATTTGTGCAAAAACCCGATATACAATTAGACAAATATGTTCACATATCCATGTTTCATTGAAGTCTGTATGAGCCTCCGTGCTTGTCAATGGGTCCCGATCCTAAATGCTTTTATGCCTGATTAATTGTCAATACCAGGCAGGAGCTTGCTCATTAGCTCCTTCCAAGACCCATTTTAGATCGCAATGAGCTTCATTTAGAGATGATATGCTAACTGGTAATAAACTGAATTGAATTTTTGTCTTGTGTGAACAGATCCCGTTGAAAAAACATATATGAAAATCTTCCAAGAGCACTGAATAAATTCATGTTATTCTCTGCTATAAAATTCCCTGCCTTGTTATGCATGATTCTTTAGTTAAATAAAAGCTTTGTGTCTCCTCTTTATTTTATACTTTGTTCTGAATCTGTTTGGTGCCTCCCATAGTTACACTAATGTCACTTCTGGGTACAAGAAAGCAAATTTACTTTAACTAACTTTTTAGGCAGAAATTCAATTTAAATAGACCACATTTATTGTAAAAAAAAAAAAATAGTATACTTTAAGCCATTAACCAAAACTCTTTAAGGCAATGTGCTCAGTATTTTTCCTTTAAATTCATTAAAATTATTATAAGTACACCTGTATTATTAATATATGTTGAATGTACTTAAGAGATTAGGAAAATTCTTTTAAAGCATTGAGGAAGATCAGGTTAGTAGGAACAGCCAAGTTAGCTCAAGATCAAAAAATCAGAAATGGGTTATGCCCACAATTATTCCTAATTCATGATTTTCAAATCATAATTTTTGTCTTACTTTTTTTTTTTGCATTAAGCCACATACTATGTTTTGTGATAGAAAAGATTATCCTCTCAAGAATCACAAGTTGAAATAAAGTAGAAGTTTTCAAAATTACCAGTGCACCACTAAGAATAGTTATTTTATTAAACTCACACCTACACGCTTAAAATAGACTAACGTCACTAAGTAATCTAGTTGCTGTTCTTAGCACCTTATCTAAAGTGGGAAAATTAAAATAAGAAACTGTAATAAAATACTTTTAGTCTGGGGGCCCCTAGAAGAGAGAAAAAAATTGTGAAAAGGCATAGAATTTTGTTTAAGAAAAGATCTGCAAATATACTAATTAAAGAGTCAACATTAGAAATAATTATATATATTTAAAAATACATTTGAAATTATTATCTGTAATCAATAATTATTATAATCATAAAACTAAAGACGATAACCATCATTAAATACAGCAACATCTTTCCCTATTTGTTAAGCCTTTAATACATCGGAGTTTCTACTGAAAGATATAAAAATATAAAGACAATTCCAGTTATTTCATGTGTAGAATAAAAAAAAAATCTTGAATAGATAGTGAAAAAAGTGCATTCTTACTGGCATTTAGAGGATAATTAAAGATTTTATACACTCAAATCAGCCATGGGCATAATGAAAAATTTCCCTGTTTAGTGATATTTTATGGTTCTTGCAAACACATAGTGAAGGGAATAACAGAATTATCTTATTTGGTTAAAATTTACAAAAAAATAGAGATCCCTCCTTAGAAAGAAGAGCATAATTCTTGTTGCATAGTTTATGCTCAAAAGACCTACAGATTATATTATTTTTGTCTTTTTTAAAAAGAAATTTCAAAAGATAGACTTTTCTCTTAAGTTATCAATAGAAAGATAGGAATACAGGATTCCTGAGAATCTCTTTTTCTCCAGTAATTTGCATAATTCTCATTATTCAATAATTTAATTTAAGGAGTTTGGTGACTACTTTCACCAATGACCAAGGTGAAATTAATTATATGTTAATTTTTTATCCCAGGTTAAGATGAAAATATTGTTTTGTGCCTATTTCCAAATACACGCCATAAAAATCCAACTAATTCTAAGAAAGTGAAATAAGAATTCACAACAGAATCTAACACACTCTTATTGGAAAACAGAGCTTCAGGGACCTTTGAAATAATAATCACAGTGTGATGTAAATTTCCTCCCCAAAAATATGTTAACTTTGCTTTCTAATGTAATGAGATCCTTCCATCCATGCAAAAGGTTCCCTTGAAGTGAACAACGTTCTCTCAGCATTTGGAGTTCAGGTCTCAGTTTTCCTGTCCAACCAGCATAACTGTTCTTTCAGAGACCCACTCATTGAAAATTGTAGTAAGTGCTGTTTTCTGAACACACATTGGGCATTTTTTTCCTGTGCCTTTTGCTTATGAATGTCAGGAATGCGTGCTAACCATCTCAGTCTTCAAGACCATATCCACCCACTTTTCTTTGTCCTTTTCAGTTACAAGATCTTAATGTATTCCTGAGTACTCCTAAGGAGCATGACCCCCATACTGAAATCCCTATGCCATTTTTATTGTGCCCATTTTATTTAACTTACCTTGCAGTAAAGATGTGTGGCTTGAGTACCATGACGGAATCCTGTGATACTGGAATATATTTTCACCATTAACAGATAGAAAGCAAACCCAGCAATAGCAATTCCTCAATGAGACATGAAAACAATATTTTGCGTAGTCAGGGAGAGACGGAAAACACCTAGGAGTGAAATTGGTGGGTGATTTGATAAGTTCATGTTATCTTTTAAAATTACATGCCAAAGTTTTTCAAAGTGGCTAAACCATTGCATATTTCCACCAATGACAAACAAGGGTTCTGGTTTCTTCACATTCTTGTTAACAGTTGGTGCGGTCACATTTTTTTTTTAAAGAAACCCTTCTGATGGGAGTGAATTTATACTGTTGCTTTAATTTGCATTTCTCCAAGGAATCATATGTGTGCAGCTTTCCATGTGATTCCTTTGGGGGAATACCTACCCAAATAGTTCACCCATTTTTATACTACTATTATTATTGTTATTGTTGTTGTTGAGTCATAAGTGTTCTTCATATATTCTGGAAACAAGTTCTTTATCAAACATGTGATTTGCAAATATTTTCTCCCAGTTGTATCTTATCTTTTATTTTTTTAAGGGTGTCTTTCAAAGATTTTTTTTTTCAATTGTGATGAATTCCAATTTATCTCTTTTTTGTTGTTACAAATTGTGCTTTGGTGTCCAAGGGTCTTTGCCTAAACCAAGGTCACAAATATTGTCTCCTATTTTCTTCTAAAGTATTATGGAGTTTGCTTTTACACGAGGTCTGATTTGTTTTTGAGTTAGTTGTGTATGATGGGACGTGAGCATCTACGTTGATCTTCTGGCACGTGGACATCTGTTGTCCCTGTACTATTTATATAAGACTGTCCTTTCCTCATTGACTGCCGTGACAACTTTGTTGAAAATCAATTGGCCATAAATGTGTTTATTCCAGAACTCAATTCTGTACCATTGATCCATACGTCTGTCCTCACACCAAAAGTACTCTATCTTGCTTACTGTGGCTTTGTAGTAATTTTGAAAATGGGAAGTGTAAGTCCCCCAACTCCATTCTTCTCTCTCAGAGTTATTTCAGCTTCTAGGTCCTTTGCAATTCCATATAAAATTTAGGATCAGTTTCTCAATTTTTGTAAAAAGAATCCTTCTGAGATTTTGGTACATAGTATATTAAAGCTATAAATCAATTTAGAAAAAAAAAATTGACAGCATGAAAATGTTGATTTGTTTAATTCAAAAATACAGAATTTCTCTCCATTCTGGGAAATCCTTTTTACTGTCTCATAGCAGTATTTTGTAGCTTTTAAGGTATTTGTCTTGTCCTTCTCTGGTTAAATTTCTTCCAAAGCATTTTATTATTCTGGATGATTTTCTGAAAGAAATTGTATTCTTACTTTAATTATTTGATCATTTGTTACTTATTTGTAGAAATATAATTGCTTTACATGTATTGACCCTCTAGGGGTAACCATGCTGATCACCTACCCTGAGTTTTATTGTGGATTCCTTAGAACTTTTTTACATAGGTGGTGATACCATCTCTGAGTACAGACAGTGGTACTTCATATTTTCCAACATGGATATATTTAATTTCTATTATTATTACTATTAGCCTTTTTTTTTTACACTAGCTACAACTCAATTAAAACCATTAAATAGAAGGGGGTGAGAATTGAAATCGTGGCTTTGTTCCCATCTTAAAAGAATACGCATTCAATCTTTTATACTTAACTGTCATGTTAGCTGTAGGTTTTGCAAAGAAGTCAATTTTAGCAAGCTAAGGAAGTTGCCTCCTGTTAGTCTGTTGAGAGTTTTTAGAATAAATGTGTGTTGGATTTTGTCAAATGATTTTTCTGCATCTATTACAATGACCATGAGCTGAATCATTGTAGTCAGACATTAAAACAACTTTGAATAATATATGCTCAATAAGATCACCTTTCTCTAACATCTAGAGCCGTTTAGTGCACTGAAAATCACTGCATATAGGTGATTTATCTTACAGTTGTTAGGGCCACCCGCGGCTCAAGGAAATGTTGGACTTTAATTGTTGACACTGGAATTTTAGGCACTTTCCGAAACAAGCCTCTTTTATGGATGAGCGTTATATTGCTGAAGACTCTCTACTGTTATATAATTGCCTATTTCTCCCTTCAAATCTGTCAGTGCTCCAACATATATATTTTGGCTATGATATTTGTATACATATGTTAATAAGTGTTATATCTTCTTGGTGAATCGATCTTTTTGTCATCGTATAATGCCCCTCTTTATCTGTTGTAACAGCTTTTGATTTAAAGACTATTTTGCCTAATATCAGTGTGGCTACTCTTGTACTAGCATTGAATATCTTTTTCTATTCTTTCACTTTCAAATTATTTGTCTTAGACATCAAGTGAGTTTCAGAAGATAGCATATAGTCAGATCACGCTTTCCATCCATTCTGCTAATCTATAATTTTTGATTAGAGACTTTAGTCCATTTACATTTCAAGTAAGTACTTGTAAGGAATGTCTTCTGCCATTTGCTACTTGATTTTTGTGTCTTTTAAAAATTTTGGTCTTTCATTTCCTCCATTATTGCCTTCTTTTGCATTTAGTGGGTTTTTTTTTTTTTTTTAGTGATCTGTTTGCTTCCCTTTTTATTTCCTTTTGTGTATATTCTATAGATATTTTATTTCTAGTTCCCATGGGGATTACATATCACGTCCTGAAACTGTAACTATTTAATTTTAATTAACAACTTATCCTCAGTTGCATGCATGACTCCTATAAAGTTCCCATCCCTCTCATATTATTGATATAACAATTTTTCATATTTTTATCTTTTAAATCCTGTGAAAAATAAAAAGTTATAAACCAAAGTTATAATAATAGTGTTTTTTTTTTACTTGCACATGCATTTACCTTTACCACAGAACTTTACATCTTCATATTTCTTCAAGTGACTATCTAGTGTCTTTTCCCTGCACTCTAAAGGATTCCTTTTAGCATTTTTCACTGGGCAGGTCTATTGATAATTAACTTTCTCACCTTTTTTTTTTTTTCAAATCTGGAAACTTCTTAATTTCTCCCTCATTTTTAAAGGATAGTTTTGCAGATATTGAATTTTCAGTTGACAGGTTTTTCTTTCTTTCTTTCAGCCCTTTAAATCATCCTACTGCCAGAAACTCCAGGTTTCTAATGAGAAATTGGCTGATAATCATATCGAAGACCCCTTACACATCTTTTCACTTCTCTATAATTTTTATTTCATTTAAGATTTTGTGTTTGGCTTTCAACAGTGTGATTATTGTGTGTCTCAGGTTCTTTTTCAGTTTATTCTACTTGGAATTTATTGCATTTCTTTGATTTGTGGATTCATGTATTTCTTCCTATTTGAGAAAAAGTTGGTCATAATTTTTGTCATATATCAAGAAATAATGTTTCTTCCCCTTTCTTCCTTCTTTTGGTATTCCTATTCTGTGTATGTTAGCTTAATGGTATCCCACAATTTCTCTAGGTTCTGTTCACTTTTGCTTATTCTGTTTTCTGCACCTCAAACTTGGTAACTTCAATTGTCCTCTCTTTGAGTTAACTGATTTTTCTGAAAATTTGCTGTCAAACCCCTCAAGTGAAGTTTTTGTTTTAGTTATTGAAATTTTCAGCTCCAGAATATTTTGTAATTCTCTTTTGAAAATTTCTGTTTGTTGATATTCTCCTTTTGTTCATATGTTATATTCTAAATTTTCCTTAGTTATTTAAGCATATTTAAAACAGTTGTTTCAAAGTCTTTGTTTAGTAAATCTAGTGTCTAAGCTACCTCAGGGACAGTTTTCGTCAGTTAATTATTTTGTTCCTTTGAATAAACCAAAACCAATTTCTCTGTATTCCTTGTGACTTTTTTGCTATTGTTGTTGAAAACTGGTATTTGACTTTTATAATGTTGTAACTCAAATTCTATCCATTCCCTAGGGTTTTCTGTATTTTGTTTTTTGTTTTGATTATTAAAGGCTATTGTATTCCATTTGTTTTGAGACTTTTCCAAACTATTTTTTTCAAAGACTATTCCTTGGTGTATGTCCTCACTGTCTTTTTTTTTTTTTTTTTTTTAAAGCTTGTGCTCAGCAAATGTTTTGACAAAGATTTCCTTTAATGCCAGGAGCTGAAAGAGAAAAGCAAACAACGATCACACAAAAAAAAGGACAACCACCTCTCTGTCTTTAAATACTAGCTCTGTGTGGATTCCTTTGCCAATTAGCTAGGCTTGCTGTGAGCTCAGAGATCAGCTGAGGTGACAGCTGAAGGTCCTCTCAGGATTTTTGAACACATGTCTTGACTTGGCATGCACGTGACTCTGTAACTCCTCCTGAATATGCAACTGCTTTTGCATGTCCTAATTTCCCAAAGAGTCTCACCCTAGTTTTACATCTGGGCTTTAGATGGTCCACTATAGATCTCTACCCAGAATCTCTGGCCATAGATGTCTGTGGATTTACTGACCCTTGTAGCTTTTGTGAGCAGTTCTAGTCCTACCCGTGTTCCAAGTTATGTGAGACAGAGATGAGCAACTCAGCTTTGTTATGACAACGTCTTTTTTCTTTTCATTGTTACCAGTTCCATTGTTTTCAGTGATTACCTAATATTGGTTATAGGCTGCCATTCTTTAAATTTCAACTATGAAAATAAAACACAAAATATGAATAAGTTCATCAATTTGTCTTCCTGTGAACACATATATAACAGATATTTCTGGAAACTAAAGACATAAGTGTTCTTTCCCTGTTTATTAATTGAACTGAGGTGCTAGAATGGTGGTAGTTTATGTGGTTCTTTCAAAATTCTGGTATTTCTCCCAAAACCTGTTATTCTTTCATTGTGATTCCCATTCAAACTCCTGTCTCTCTAATGATTTTTTTAATTTTTTAATTTCTTTTTATTGAAGTATAGTCAGTTTACAATGTTGTGTCAATTTCTCATGTACAGCATAATATTTCAGTTATACATATACATACATATATTTGTGTTCATCTTCTTACTGTAATGATTTTAAACATTATTTTATTTTTATTTTCATAATATTAACTTTAGAATATTAATCTAGGTATTTAAGAATAGTAATTCTCCTGTTTGTTGTGTCTGCTAGTTCTCTTGGTGCTGGTATATTTTCTCATGTGATTTGTGTCTTTAAATTATAAGTTCATCCTTAGAAGCTCTGTTTTTCTCCGTAGGTGACCTGGATGCCCTGCGTTGCCGAATTACCTTGTAGACGGTCCTGTCTTTGCTTCCACTAGATCTCCTGGGGTATCCAGCTTGAGATGTGTATACACGTACAAAGAACCCCAAGTTAAGATGAGTTCCAGCCCCCAAAACTGAACGTGGCATAGATTTAAGTGCTTCTACTTCCCACAGAAAATGTTTCCACACTGGAGCGTTGGAAAATGAAAGCTTATTTTCTTCTGCTGTAGGCTGGCGGAGTGGGGATTTTATTTGCCCTTTTTATGAAGTGAGCAGAACTTCTAGATTCCTGACTTTATGCAGGAGGTCTCATTTGCAACTCCCTACAACTTTTTTTTCAACCAAAAGAAGCTCTAATATTTTTCTCATTTTCTCTTCATTTCTCAGGTTTCAATTTCTATTCCAAACAGTCAAAGGCTATTTCCCATGGGAAGTTCTTTCTATTTCATTGATTAATTACACCTCATAAAAAGCACAAAATTTGTATATGCTCCAGACATGGTGGAATAATGTCAAAACAGAACAGTCAGTAAAAATTCACTTTGTGTTACTCCAGAGACTTCATCCAAAGCTGATGAACGAATACAATTCATTTTTAAAATGGTTCAGACAGACACACACAGATTATTTAAAGTAGTGTAGTTTTCTATATCTAGCTATGTCTTAGCCAAATATATAAATAATGATAATATTTAACATAGTTTACTCTACTGGCCGCTCATACCTATACTCAGGAATGCTCAGAAAAGGTTAAGAGCGTAAAGTTTCTTCAGTGAGATTCCTGAACTCTTTTTAACATGGAGACTCAGTAATAATTTGAGTTGAGTCACCATGATTACCAGCATCTTCCGAAATGCGCTAAGGTCGTGAGACTCTTGACTGTGCTTTGTGAGCATATTCTGTTGTGGCTGATGTTTGGTTTTCTCTTATAGTTTATGGCATCTTTAACTGAGTTCCAAGCAGGATTTTGATGTTGTGCACCAATGGCCAGGACAGGGCCCACTCTTTACTTCAATGGATAAATACGGTTTCCCACTAAGGGACTTTTCTCATCACTTTAGGAGATCAGAGCCCAGTAGGTGCTGTCCGGTATGCGGATCGAGATGTGTGGATAGCAAAATAGTTTTCCTTCCAAAGAATTCTTTCTACAGACTGTGGTTTTGTCGATTTGGCTCTAGCAGGGAACAGGAGCCGCGGTTAGATAACTCGGCCCTTCCAGCCCGTGTGGGACGCGGAATCGGTCTCACGCCTCCCATTAGGCTGTACCTGAAACCCACCTGGGGATCTTGGGAAAGTCTGCTCCATGCTCCCGCTCCGCTCCGTTTTTGTTTGGTTTGTCCCACCGCCACCCCTCTGTGAGCTCCAGGGGACATTCGATCTTTGCAGGTTCCCCACCTGTAATGAAATAGACAAGTGCACGGGCCCCATTAAAAGCCCAGGTACGATGGCTCCTCGGCCATTATGTGTACACCAGCTGAAAACCCAGAGCTGGTCACCGAACCACAAAGCTGGAGGCAATTTTTTTCTCCCCTCATAAATGCCATTCCATAGATATGCCCTCGGATGCTGTCAAGTACAAATTATCAAAGGAAAACAAGGCAATGGCGTGTACTTGGCCAGGATGGTCCCTCGGGCTCATTTTATCCCCGTATATCAATAAGAGAGCCTTTCACAGCCTTGTTTCCATGGCTGGTCTCAGCTCATCCTTGTCGCTGGCTGTGCAGGACTGGGGCACTCGTCCATGGACAATGCCATACGAATTACCCACGTACAATTCCAACTGAATTGTTTTTTATATTTTTTTTAAGGAAAGTTAGATATCAGAAATTCAACCTGTGAGGCCAGGTTTATATTCATATAGAAAAGTGTAAGATTTCAAGAATGGTTTTGTAGGAAGCATTAACTTTTTAGAAGGCACCCGTTTGCTGTCATTAATGAGATGCGTAACAGTTTAATGTAATGCGCCTTTTAATGATCACAGCCCTTTCCTTTAAATATCAGATTTCCCCCTCTCAGCTGTCCTGCGTTCTCTTTGGAGTCTCATCCGTCACTGCAAAGGCCACCACTTTCTTCCCCCTTTAGATGCGGTGACAGGCCTCCTGTTACCTCTAGCTTTATCTCTTTCTCCATCCTTTATTGTACTACAAAGATCCCCCTTTCATAGTTTACAGCTGTATCCGCTTTCCACACGTGGCAAATGATTGCCTCGGTAAAGGTATTTTCTGTTTCAATCTTACATTTTCCCAAGGGAGAACAAAGGGACAAGCTTTCTGGAGTTGGTTTCACTGAGAAAATTGTTTAGAATTGCCTCATTCCTCAGCAGATTAACGAATGCATACAATCCCAGCTTAAGTGCTATTGTGCTGCACAATTTGTCCATTATCCTTTGTCCTTTCCATTTAGAAAACCCCTCACCAATTAAAGTTATACAGCCTTCCAATACCTGCTCCCAATTAAATCTGAGCTGTATTACCTGCCCCGTGCAGCTGGTCACAGATTCCTGCCACTTACCCGCATTCATTAGGGCTGTTCATTAATCAGAGGGATGGTGGCAGGAATTCAAGCCACGGCCTTTCTTTTAGGGCTCACCAAAATTATCAGCTTTCCACCCACGACCCCAATAAGGACAGGATTAAGGGTAAGGAGAGGGAATTCATACAGTAGCAAACTTCCATTGTTTCTGCTTCGCTCCTGTCCTCTCTACGTTAACACATCAAAAAGATACAGTCCAGGTACAAAAAAACACTCATCTTAATGAAAGGATCACTTTCCCCTCCCTTTCCAGATGAAAGCACACCCTCAGCTTCGGTCCTGTCTTTCCCGCCCTCCCCTTTCCAACCCCCTTCTCTGCGACCCACAGTGAGAACCCTGAAGAAAGCCTCTGAAAGTGACCAAGAAGCCACTTACCATGATCTCTGTCATTGAAGACAGGGCTTTCCAGCTTCAGGCTGGACTCCAGCTTTGAGAAGCTTTTGTTGTTGTTGTTGTTGTTGTTGTTGTTGTTGTTTTGTTTCTATCCAAGGCTTCAAAGGATCCTGAGAAAGGAGGAGGGTGGATGGCAGGAAGGGACTGGGAGCTGCGATGTGATTACTCAGGTGGCCTGATTGTGTTAGTGGGGTCTCCCAGATAAATGTAATCTACTAAGAACAGTAATCAGAAATGTACAGCTAACTCGCTGTATTCTCATTTTGAAGAAGGAAATTCAGCTGTTAACTGCCTGGACACGCCTGCAGTTTTCTGTCATAATTATTGGCCAGAAAAGAAAAATCAAGCTCTGTGGGGGAAATGGGCATGCCACAGAGGGAAAAAGATCACAGATTCAAGGGGAGGACGGTGTTAAAAAAGCACCAGAGACAGGACAAGCTGGCTGCCAGGGCAGCAAAGTTCAGATCCTGAGTCTACTGACAAAATAAATGCCCTAAAGTCTCGAGGACACGTGCCCCCTCAGCCCTGGAGAGACCAGACCTGAAGGCTGACTCAGGCCCTGGTGGCCCTCAGGCAGGGCTGCAGGTGGGCAAAGGATGCAGGGCAAATTTCACTCATCTTGCCTGGAGAGAAGCGACTTAGATCCTGGATCCAAAGTTACCTTGAAAAACATTTAATTAAGGGATGGAATTAATATATATCCTCCCCTGAATTCCAGAATAAATCACTCATCCTTTAGTCAGTAACATTTTGAAAGGGACTTGAGTGACCCTGTGTCTTTAAGGAGCAGGCACTTTGGGAAATCCTGATTCCAGGGACCCTCGGGACATTGACGAAGAGGCCAATACGTGGTGGGTGGAGAATCAGTGAAAATCCATCTTAAGCAATCTTGGGATCAGCTTTACTGTAAGTCTTCATTGTGTACATACAAATCTTATCAATGAATGGCACCGTATGCATAACCATGGCTTTTTTTTTTTTTTCCTTAAGGGGGGAGGTTGTATATTAGTGTTTTCCTCTCAATTAACTTCTAGGCAATTTTCCCAGCTAAATGCATAACATCTTTGGCAAGATGCCAAACAAAACCTTAAGACCCAACACTAAATTCTGCACTTATACAGGCAGCTTAGATTTTCATGCGGTGAGCTGGAGGCATGCCAGCAACTCCCACTATAAACCCAGCAGTGGGAAAGCTATATATTTTTTTATCAAGAAACTCTACTTTAGATTTCCAAGACCACTTGAAAATTGCACTATTTTAATGTGCCTTTTAGACAAAATAAAAGAAAGATTTAACCTGCTATTAAATTAACCCAATTAGCTATTTATTCCATATAACCTTACACTTTGGATGATGTTAAATCAAAAATACTGGCAGGGAGTGAATTTTTTTTTTTTTTTTAGTGAATTATGGAAATTACAAGATGCATTCTAGACAATGAGCACTTATGTCTTTTCCTTATTCTTTTCGCTCTCACAAGATTATTAGAATTCTTTGTAAAAAATTTTCCTTTTTTATGTATGAAATGGAGTTACCCAGGATACAACTGGGGTGGAGGGGCCAAGGAGTAGAGGCTGGGAAATTAGCAAGTAAAGGAAAACTAATCAAATAGAAATGCATCCAACAGTCGCTCCTTGGAAAGCTTGCCATCAGTCCCTCAAACTTTGCTTTTCGGTGTGCTTTTATTTGCATGTTCCATTCAGCACATGCGTTCTTCCAGCAATGTTGTGCTTTTCAAAAGACTTACTGCAGCCTGGCTGCTCTGGGTCTCAGTCAAGCTTCCTTGATGTTAAATTTAGAACCAAAACTCTGGGAGTTTGAGTTCATGTCCAGTGGGATCCACAAGTTTTAAAAACAGTTTTGAGAACTTGTATAGTGTCAGATAAACCTCTTTCAGCGCTAAAAAGCTTTTGGAAAGCAACGTTTTGACGATTTAAGAGGCAGTGAACCAGAAACATATGGATTAAGTTTCCCCTGAAATACTCAAGGGTTTAAAAATTAAGAGAGAAATGCTTGGCCAAACAAATCTTGCTGAACCAAAAAAAAAAAAAAAAAAGAAAAAAAATCGCAAGACAATCCAAGATGGTTTGCCAAACCCAACATACTGATGGCCTCTCTTTCCTTAATATTAACCATTACTATTTTTTTTTTAAATTTTTGTTTGACGAATCTGGAGTTTCAAACACATCTGGAATGGCTTCAGAGAAAAGCAGTTCACATCAAAGTGATTTTGCAATTTTGAAAACAAATCATAAATCACAACCAAACAACACTGTGAACTTGTCTACATGGATTCGAGAGCCAGGCTAATTTGGCCGTGTACTATCTGTCATACGGTTGCACCCACGGCAGGGGGTGGGGGGCAATGTGTGGTCACTGGTCAGGTGCTGTCAGAGATGGGAGGACTCTGGTTCCAGGGAACATAGGAGAAAAGGTGCCACGTAAGCAGTGGACCATGGTGCCAGCTTCAGCCAAACAGACATAAGATAAATGGCTGGCACCAGTGGAGGGTTTAATATCCCAATATGCAGAAAGATGACTTCCTAGGTCACTCCATTAAACTTTGTCACTTGAAGGCTTTGAAATCTGCCTAAGAAGTTATTAGGAAGATACTGATCCCCAAAGAATACTTAATGTTTACTTGGTGGTTGTCAACAACTTCCAAGAATTGGCTCGGCGGTTACTCCTGCTTCCTTGACCCTCTGTAAGTTTTAGCAGCACTTTGAGACTCTCAGCTCACAAAACAACTACAGCCAACTAGCAGGACCATCTTTAATGACCATCTTTTCCTGTGTTTATAATCTGTTCCCTCAAATCCTGATTGGAAGGAGGCAAATCCAGTGCCACGTATGGCAGATCTGATCATGGAAGAGCCAGAATGAGCCTGGACTGCAGAAGCAAAGAATAAATAAAAGAAAAAGACAAGACGGACAATTAAAGAGTGAAAGGACAGAACAACAACCAAAAAAGAAAAAAAAAAAAAAAAAGAAGAAAGGAAAGAAGAAAGAAAGGAAGGGAGGAAGGAAGGAAGACACTCAGCACATGTATAGTATTAAGGGAAAGGAGACTATAGCCAATTTAAAAAAAAAATTTTGAGGGGTAGGTAATCAGGTTTATTTACTTTTTTATTTATTTTAATGGAGGTACCGGGGATTGAACCCAGGACCCCGCACTTGCTAAGCACACCCTCTACCACTGCTCTGTCTCTTCCCAACTCTATAGCCAATATGATCAACACTTACTATACATTTTGCCACAGATAATTTATTGGCCTTCAATTTGTTTCGGCATTGAACTACCATTCTTCATGCAAGTCAATTATAACTATAAGTCATATGACGGTGGAAGAGGTGATGGTAACAGTGGCTATGACACAGATCGGCATTTAGAAGCTTTAACACTGTCTTTGAGACAGAAGTGACCATCTGATGTAAAAAAAAACTCTCTTTAAATATTTCGGAAGGGCTATGAGAGTCATTTGACATTTTAAGATACATTTAAAGATACAACAGGAGGTAACTAGTTGACTATGGAGAAGTGATATTTAAGGAAAAAAAAATACATTCATGCTGCTGAAACACCTCAAAAATCCCTGCAAAACTCTGGATTATTTATGAAATAACCCTACTCTATATGGTCTGTTCTGAAGCAGAGACCTTTGTGTCCACAGAATATGGTGACTGCAGCAAAAACATCTGACATTGTTGATAGAAAGGTAAATTAATTTTTGTTTGAAACTCCTGGAAAAGTGGAGGAGGGGTGATTTTGTTCGTGGATGAATTTCTTAAATCTGTATTAATGAGTCAACTGGCAACTGAGAAATAGCTTAACATACCATTTTTCCATCTCCTAACTAGAAAAAAATATTTTTTTCATCCATAAGGCCAGTCGAGAAGATTGGGCATGATTCACCCTGTATCTTATTACCCCCCCTTTAATTTGTATCTATTTATATAAAAATTAGCATAATGTGACTTAAAAGTTCTATTACTTTGTAAAAGAGTTATTTCAATATTTCTCACCACAAGCAGCAGCAGGCTTTTAGAAAGAATCTTCTGCTGGGAAGGAGTAGTCTAAGCTTGCGTTTATACGTAACTTCCCTCTAATCTGTACAATCCAAAATTGCAGGGAGACAGACTAGAAGAAAACTATTTGCTCAAGATTCCTTGGGAGGATTTTTTAAAAATATCATTTATTAAAACAAAAAAGGTAATCTGATGTTAAGCACACTGGCTTTGATGTCAAATGCATTTTTTAAACACTCCTCTCAAGCTTCTTTCCAAAGTATAGGGGAGGCTGCCTGTGCACCACAGATGGGGCCATCCTTAGGAATGGAATGTGCCAGTGTCCACCTAGCCCAGTGGGTACCATGACATTCCATGAGGCAGAGCCGTGTAGCAGGCTCGTCTTTGTCCAGACTGTGAATGATCAGAAATCAGGGATTATCTTTCTTAGGAGTAAAAGCCGATGCATAACATCTAAATAAATCAATCAATCAAACCCGAAAGCTTTTGAAGTCTGGAATGAAGTGTGGCCATCCCAGGTGGGACGGCGATGTCAGAAAGCCCAAATCAGCATTTCTGATAAAGGTAAATGAAGGCTGACGTGCAGTTCCAGGATCCAGCCACAATCAGAAACTAGAGAGGAGGGGCTCCCTCAGCTTGAATCAGCATCTGAAGTCAGGGTCAACAGGCACGTGAAGGGGTAAGCCGGGAAGTCCACCTGGGGCAGGACACGGGGACAGTAGACGGCCAGCCGTCCACACAGGACTCCTCGGGCTTTTCAGGGAGAAAGAGGGAAAGAGAAGCCAAGGCTGGAGATAAAAAGGCAGCCCGGAAACCAGGGCTGGGGGTGGGGTCAGCAGGTTACGTTACCCTCATCAGTCAAGGTCCACACCTGGCAGCCAGGCCCTGGACCCTGGCAGACTTGGACCAAAGCGGGAAAACCTCCTACGGAAAACAGAGTAGTAAATAATACAGATCTGCAGGCAGACATCTCATATGCGGCTGTTTGTTTATTCAGAATCTAGGCGTTAGGAAAAGGCTACTAACTCCAAGGAAAATGCTACTCGCTCCTACGAGGGCACGTTATTTCTGTGCAACAATTACTTCTGGAAAACCAAGACTTCTTTGAACTGGGAAGAAAAGATATTGCCAAATATGCACTATTGAAAGCCCTCCGTCCTCCTGTCTTTGTACTGATCTTTCTGCTCTTTTATTGATTCATGTCCCAGTGTCCACACACAATCTCGTCTTTTTGCAGCAGAGTTCAAAGCAGAGGAGATGTTATCTCATTAGTTTTCATAATTTCCATATGATTCACCATCTGGCTCTTCTGTCCGCCCCCGTCCCCTACTGCACCGCTCCGCTCGCCATACATCCCAGCCACACCTGTAGCTCCTTCCTGGAATCAGCCTCCTCTCAGCCTGGACAGCTCTCCTCCCTTATTTATGGCATAAATATTTACAGAGGCCCAACCACGTGTTTAATCTGTGCCAGCAATTGATGGAAAAATAAGGTGACCTCTGGAGCCTGCCTGTTACTAACAGCATCGGACTTTGTCCACCAAGACTTCATTTCGCTTTCCTTTGCAAAACTTCCTGTGCTAAGTCATTTTGAATTTGTCACCACTTTCTACGGGCCACCGCAGGAAAAAAAAATCTATATATTTAGCACTATTTCACCAGAGTCTGTATGTTAATTAATATCTGCACATCTCACCACCAGAGGATAAGCTATACCCACCAGACCTTACTGGTTCCAGAGTTTTATGTGTTGTGATTATTCATTTCAAGTAGCTCTTTGTTCAGTGGCTGGTTGATGGGTAGGTGGATGGATGGATGGATGGATGACTATTTATATATATACAGTTGGATATTCTGCCTTCTTTGTTCTTGGAGTTCACTGTGCACTGGCCACCACTGTTCAAGGCAACAACTGCGTTGTTTTCCTGCCTCAATCTGGAATTAATGACTTAAATTTGTGCTGGACTTCGCCATCAAACAACTCATAGAATAGTTCCTCATGTGCTTTGTCATAGAGCTATAAACATTACTGACTGCATTGCCGTTTTCTGTTACTGCCCTAAACTTTTCTTATGAAGTAATATTTGTCAATCTAACAATACGGAATTCATTTAACAATTAACAAAGGTGTGATTGTCAAAAGGGGGTCTGAATTGTGGTTTGATGTATCTTTTTAATTAATTTTAATAAAAATACGCTTGTATGAAAAGATCAGTGAAGCATTTATGTGGAGGGACATAATACTGATTAATTTATGTGTATCATTGAATATGTCTCCAGCTTCCTTTGGAGAGTTATTGAATCTGAACTGTCGATTTATATATCTTCAACTTTCTTTTAGAGAGAGTTCGAAATGAATACATGACTGTCTTTATATATTTAAAATTCACATATCGTTGATATTCATATCTTAGTACGTCCTATGTGGAAAATGGAAGTTTGCTCTATCATGTTTTGACAATTTAAAAAATTCATTTCTCCATCCAAAAAAATCCTTGATACAGTAGACTGATTCTGGCACAGGTATCATAATTCAGAAATGTGTAAAAAAATGCTCAGAGAAAGGCATATCTAATATCGCCACCCTCACACGTTTCATATAGATATAGTGTCACCGAGCTCATTATAGCAAACCCTGCACTATAATTATATTACACACATTTTAAATTATCATTATAATTTAAGTCTGCAATTTTGTTTGGGGCTTAGATTTTCCATATTTGTTCTCACATGTGAATCATTTAAGTTGTTGAAGTAGAATCTGTTTAGCTGTTTTGAATTATATGAATGAAAGAAAAAAATACTTTCTCTTCAAAGCAAATTCAGATATTTGAGGATTCAAGGGAGGCTGTCTGAATTTATAAGCTTGAAAATTTGGGAGTCAATATGAATTTGAAAAGATTTCCTAATTTCCCTCCAACACAATTTAAAATTACAACTGAATTAATTCTTTGGTATAAATCAGATGAAATTATCAGTTTATGTAGACGTTTTAATTTCACTATACCAATATTGAAGCTAAAATTAACATCATAAATTATTAAACGATTTAAATTTCTTTCAGTTTTTATACTACTTTGGTGTATATAAGTACATGTTTTTTTTTCTTTATTAATTTAACATTGGACCTGACATTCAGAGGTACAAATTAAATAAATCCCCATTATTATTCCATAATATTTCGATAGGAAAAAAAAAAAAAGAAACAGTCTTATTTCTAACAACAGGAAATGAAAGTAAGTGAAGAAAAAAATATATTATTTTACTCTTAGTATATTCTACTGACTAATAATGTCTTTTACTGTGGAGCTGTGGTAATAGTCCAATTCTAAAATTATTTCTGTATAAATATATAAAAATGCGAAAGTCAAAATTCACTCATCATTAATTTATCCTCAGTAGCTACAGTGCTTGTTACCAGTAGTTGGAGTTTTAACTGGAGACCTGAGTACCATCCCTCCTTTAGACCAAGCATTTATGTCTTTATACTTTGTGGAGAAACTTGGCAAATATTCCAAATAAACAAAAAAAGATTTAGGCTAAAGTTTTAAGGAATGGAGGCTTCTATCACCCTTTCTAAAAATGACTTAACCTCTAAGCTCTCAGAGTACTTAAAAAATCACTTTCATCCATGTCTACTCTCACCTTACTTCGTGTTTTTAATTTCATAATACAGTAATTCTCATATTGTCTTTTTTTTCCCTTCAGTGTTTACCTTTGGAAGTCAGCAGAGAAATAAAACGGTCAGCCCGAATTTTTACTCTGGATTGTGTATTTCAGGTTATAATAAAACTCAACGCGTTAAAATTTGCTCTCCTGACATTTATAAAACAGCAGTGGCAATAAAAGGCACTTGTTTATAAAACCCTGAGACTCACAGTAGCCCCTGCCTCTTTCAGGTGCTCAAGGTCTTCAGCGCGCCCTCGTCTTACCGGGACCGTGTCAAGCAGAGGAGGCTAGAATAGCTCCCCAGCGCTGGCCAGAGGCTCCAGTGGGAGCCGGGGCTGCAGCTCCAGACTCTTGGAGGAGGGGAGAGGGAGGAAAACCCAGACAGGACTGCAGAGACAAGGTCTTAACAATTGGCATCCCAAACGCACTGCTTAAACTTTTCTTCTGTATTTTTTTTTTTTTTTTGGATCAAAGTATAGTGAGTTACAGTGTGTCAATTTCTGGTGCATGCATATACATACATGTATTTCTTTTCATATTCTTTTTCATTAAAGGTTATTACAGGATATAGAAAAGAGTTCCCTAAAGAAACTTTACTAAGTGTCTCATAGACAATAGGATACCTTTCTCTCTCCTAAACTCTCCAAATAGCAAGAAGCTCACATAGTTTTCATTATCGTGGATGACAGAGGGAGAGATGCACTGTTATGAGAGCTCCAGCGTTAACACCCATTCAGAAATCCTCTGACCCATATATGCGTGGACATACCAGGCACAGTGGGCCAATATTAGGAGAGATTTTATCCATGCATGCCATAACGGAGGTGCAAGGACAACCCGGGAAGCAGTTACTTTAGATTTAAAGCTGGAATTCTGACTTGCACAGATAGTAAGTTTCCTTACCAGCTTAAATTCTTGTAAGACATAGAAATCATATCACCATTTAAAATCTTAGCTCACTTGCTTTATTTTGAAATGTATTTTAGCGCAATTATGGGTAAGTAAACTTGCCATTTTTTCCCCCTCAGTTTTGCATTTCAACCAACCTTCTAACTCCTCTGGAGGCTTTGCGATTTAAGTGAATTTCACTGTGCAATAGTTTACAAAATAAAGACTATTTGAAATGCTTGAAATCACTTGAAATACTCACTGAAATATCTGAAATACTAAAATGATTGTTAATTCCTAATTTGCTATAAAAATTTTTATTTCCGTCTCCCAAGCTTCAAAATATATCCTCTAATTTTTAATTTTAACTTAAACGTATATATAGTCAAATGTGTTTTTTAAAACTTATCTTGGGATCGTAGTATTTATGTTGTATCCTTAATGTTCCAATTGCTGTTTAAGCATTAAAATGTGAGTAAGCAGAAATTTTAATTTTTTTTTATTTCTTAATGGTAATTCTACAAGCCTTTCACACCCTCTACGAGCCGTCTTTCCTCGGTGAGACAGGAATTGGCAGCACTTTTAATTCGGTTAATTGTTTCGGCATATTTTCATGATACTTCAGGCATTATTTAGTGTCTGTGGGTAGAATGTGGTAATTGTCACAGGTTTTGTCAGTGAAAAATTTTTGCCTGGGTAATGGCGATATTATGACAAAAATATTAATTCTAGTCAACATGAGAGAATGGTCAGCAAATTTAATGTGATTATCATTTATAGATTAAAATCACTTGTGATTTAAAAAACTCTGCAATTTAATTTTTTCTGGTGGTTGGTAAAGCAGAGTAATCTTGAGTAGATCTGGCTTGTGAAACTGAGAAACCAAATTTTTAATTTTCTTTAATTTTAATTACTCTCTATTTATATGTAAGTACCAACTGGTCTAGAGCCAGCCCACGTGCATTTGAAACCTGATCTGATCTGTTTATGTGTGATTGGAGAAGCTGCATTCCCAGAGCCCCAGTCCTTTTATCTGTAAAATGGGGTAATAATACTTACCTCGTAAGATCACTAAAAGGATTCAGTAAGATGCTGCGCCTTAAACCAGTGCTTGGCACTCAATAGATGTTAGCTGTTAATACCGTATCGGTTTGTATCTTGCATTTCACAGCAATCCACCCAGCTTAGCTCTGATTTTCTTAGGTTGTCACCTAAAATAAATGGAATATAATTGCAGCTAAACCAACAAATGACTTTGGATTCAGCCTTTGCTTATCACACATGTAAGTGTGGAATTCTCAGACTTTCTCTGACAAAGGGGTACAAGTGACAGACCATCCACCTTTTATTTGGTGGAAATAGTAATGTATGTTTATTTTAAGAGATTTATGCAGCCGGCTTTAAAAAGACCATTTTGTGTGAATGGGACTATTTCTGGAGAGTCTGTATGTGAAAACAAAACCATAAAATATTTTTAAAAATCATTTTGCATTATTGCAGAAAATTTCTGCTTTTATATTAACTGTGTATCTAGTGATTCTCAAGATATTAAAACTAAGAAAAACACAGAGTTTAGAGTAATTTATATCTTTACACTATGGACATTTAAGTACTAATATTAACATATCTATGGTACATGTGAAATTTTCTTTCCCCAAAGAATAGGGAAAAGCTTATCTAATTAGCATCTCCCATAGTCAAAATTAAGATTTGGATTTTAATGAATAAAACTGTAGACAGAAGTAACCTGTGAAACCAAGCAAAGGAGAAGGAACGTGAACAGAACCACACAGGTGACTTTCTTTCTTCTGTCTTATTTTTGGCTGTTACGATGTTAAAGTATTTCAGAGTAGAATCTGTGAAGTAATAAATGGCATAAAATAAGTGTTTCACGAAAAGTTTGACCCTGAGCTGAGACAAGACTATTTTGAAGTATGAAAGCAGAAATCTGTTTGTGGTGTGTTCAAAATGGAGCCAGCTCAGTCTGCTCGGTGCTGTCTCAGTCAGTCTGGTCTATTACACAGTGCTTTCAGAAGCCTGTTGAAAGTGGGAATTCACCCCCTTCCAAAATGATTTTTTTTCATGCTGAATTTAGGTTATTTGAAAAGGACTATCAAAAAGCAATATGAAGGAAGACAGATATCTGATATCATCGTCAACAAATATTTGCTGAATGCGGCGTACCCGTCATGTAAGTGTGGGGGGGTTTTCAAAGCAGATGGAAAACGTGATTCCTTTCCCTTAAAGCTGTTGTACTTAAATTTGATCCATGAAAACCTGAGCTTCGTGTCGCGGAACCCCTGAGATTACTATGCAAATTTTGGTGTGTGTGTGTATATACACTTTTAAGTGGGTGGAACAAGAGTAGCGTACATTGTGAGACTATCAATGTTTTTTGTTAGATCCTCAAAGTGTTCCATGACTATAAAAATGCTAACCATGCATCTCCTGGGGTCATGCCTAAACAGTTGCTAAGAAAATCCCTGCTTTTCATTGCGATGCTACTTTGCTGAACAGTCAGATGTGGGGGTTCTTACGCAGCCCAACATCATTAGTGGTTATTTGTATTGAGCCCAGCATAAGCCCTGTGAAATTAGTGATCACCTGAGCTGCATCCCAGTGCCTGACCAGCCCCTTCCAGACAACCAAGACAATGTCTGATTTGCCCTGAAGTCTAGGGCTGTGACTGCACTGTCGATCAATGGTTTTCCAATTTATTCTTTTTTTTTTTTTTTTTTTGGTATTCACGTTAACACCTAAAATTTTGGACCATCGAAGTAAACTCTAGCATATGACAAGTTGATATGCAAAACATTTTCTCATCAATTTAAATATTTTCAAAGAATGTAATTTCCAGGATGTTGTAAATACTGACATTTAAAAATGGAACCAGTGCACCACTCTTTAAAATGTATCCCATGGGATGAAAATTCCAGAAGGATGGGATTTGGACCATCATCCCTTAAAAAAAAAAAATATATATATATATATATATATACACACACATACACACACATATATACATACAGCATGTTATTTAATAGTCAGGAATTTTATATTTATTTTTTTTCTCTTCTTGAACTTTCCATTCCACTCCTGTTTAAAGCCGTTTATCCTAATGTCATATATCTTTTGTGTTTAGACATCTTTCATTATCATGGAATCTCACAACAAAAGAATGTATGTAATTGAAATTTTATAAATAGAATTCAGTGACCATAACAATTTATGTTTATAATGTTCCTTTGGATGGAATCATACTTACAAATCTGTTTAGTACAAAGCTGAAGAAAACAATATAAAGATAGTATGAGACTGATAACAAAAGCATGGGGCTCTGTGGTGAGTTAAAATGGGCTTGTTCATTCAGGAATATTTCCTTCAGATGCCCTGTGGCTATGCTCTCCGAGGACCCTCCCCTTGAAGCAATGTACCCTTCAACAGGAGAACAGGGAAAATGCGAGCAGAATCCTCTACCAGGTTGCTATGACTTTTTCTCCACTCCGTAATATGCCCACATTCAGGGTGACCACAGAGTCCGCTCCATCCACAGCAGTACTTTATCTATTCCTTTTGTGTGGCTTCTTGGAATCATGTGCCACAGGACAGCTATGGCTGAGCCAGGAGGATGCTTGAGTTTGTAAATTGAGGGAAGATTGGTTGTAATGAGAACATGTCGTTCTTAAGAAATGAGGAAAAGAAATAATTTGAAGAAGGCCTTTAGAGTCTCTTATGAGTGTTAAGATGCCTGGTGATAATACACATAAAGTTTCCGCTGGATTCCACCCTCTGTGTCACACCCCGCTGATACTCCTGTCGACTGGCCCGTTGACTCCTGACTACCCCTGTCCCTTGTGTAAACAATAGAAAGTCATTAAACTAACTTGTGAATTCTGCTCTGGAATCTTTAAGAGACCTCGTAGCTCCTGAGTGGACAGTCTTGGGAGCATCCATCTAGCATTTGAGGCAGTAGCTCAGAGAGCTCATGGGGTGACTGGCGGTCACATGGACAAGAACTGAAGCCCCGCAGCAGGCATGGAGTGAGGCCGTCCTGGACCTGTAGGCCAAGCTGACCGTCCAGCTGAACGCTAGAAAGCGTCCAGAACGCCCACCCCTAGAACCACGAAGACTTATAATTCACTGTTGTGTTAGGTCCCTAAGATTTGGGATGGCTTAATGCTCCACAGTAAATAACTGGTACACTGTCAACTTGTAAGACATCCTCTAAAACGGTAGGTATATTTATAAACTGATAGTCCCTTCCAAATGAAATAAAAAAAGTTCCAGATTTTTGGTTAAAAAACTTGTCGTAGCAATGAAAAGCTATGCAAAAAGAGCTTATGTTTAAAAATTCTAAAATAAATTAATATAAATGTCTAAAGCTAGTTTTTGAACATATGGAAACACCCCCCACACGTGTGTGTACACGTGCACCTGTGTACACAGACACACAGCCCTCCTATAAATCGATTAGAAATCAATTAGATTCAATTCAGAGTGTGAAAGTCAGGAGGAATTTTCATGTCTATAAAAGAGAAGAGTCTGGCTCATAACATGTACCCAAGAATATTATAGGGAATAATCAAATGAGTTATTTTATTGTGTGAATAATATTGACCACTTCTAACAAAAATGACATTGATTTGGGAATTCAGGATACAACCACAACATCTGTAATAAAGTATAATTTTCCATCTTACACAGACAGCACTATAAAGTATTTCTTTTAGTCTAAACCACAATTCTTGTCGAGGTCTACAAGGGTTTATGCAGTATATTAAAAAGCCAAAATAAAAACCAAATGATTTGGGAGAAACCATGAACTAATTTGCAAATACAAAGTTAAAGTTCTTCTCTTCATTTTATGTCTAAATCAATTTTCAATTGCCTTAAAAACTCAATATTCTTCTTTGTGGACACTCTGGGATTAAGAAAATAAATCCCCTAAATAAATTCATCACACCAGGTTTGACATAAAGGAAGCTGGGTGGTCCCGGGGAGCTCAGGACTGTGTGTGCCCCCCTTGAAGTCTATTTTTCCTTCAAAGGAGAAATTACGTCGCGTTAGAAGATCATAAATATAGAGAATTTAGAGGGTGTGATGTGAAAATTAGTTAAGTCAGAAAGTACTTGTGGGGAGAGGACCTTGGAACTCTATGAGTCCACCCACAAACTTTGGGTATTGCACAGGAAGGAAATGCAGCACGGAGAGGCAAAATGACAATCCAACAGTGGGAGCAATCAGGAGACCCAGGGTTCAAACCCAGGCCTCTTAATTTCCACCCAAACGGGCTTTTGTCTAGAGGTACACATTTCTCATGGAAACTCTTGGGACCAGATGTTTCGGATGCTTACTGTCTCAGAGTCGCGCATCAGCTGTGGATGCTCCAGACTTCACAGCATCCCCACTAGCACCTGAGCGAATACTCCCAAGACATGCGCTAACATCTCTGCAATGGAGCACGTGGACATTCCCTCTACGTGGGGTCAGTTAAAAAGTAAAGGCCTTTTTATCAGTTCTGGTTGGGTTCCACTGCCAAACTTACAGAAACACAACAAAACAAAACACTTTCCTTTGGATTTGGGGATTCCAAACAAGGGGCCTGGGACCCTACATATTTCTCACTCAGACATTTATTTTATTTTAATCCCTGACCATGGTTTTATCTTCTTTCACACACACTGTTCTGAATTCTAGTTCAACATACAGTATCTTTAAAGAAATCTTGTTTAGTCTTTCCCAGTATTTCTTTCTCCCTCACACACTAAGTCAGTGACTACAAATGGTGCTCGTTTTTCTGTTCAGCTTAAAGTATGCAGGTGGTCCTCGGGGGAAGATAGGCAAATCGGTGTTCAGAGACACCTTAGACACCAGCCTTCACCTATAACGTGGGGAACTTATACTGAGGGACCCAAATGAGCTCCTGAGCCTACGCAGGAGGTAGCTTAGATGAAGGATCAAGCATCCGGGTGAAATTCTGTCGAAGGCACTCAGAGATCACACGGTGCAGTGGCTCAGGGTTTCGCGCAGTGTAGGGAGACCAGGTCTGCCACAGAGAATGCAAGTTTAACTTAATTTAAAAAATCAGAACACTGAGGACTAGCCATGGCAACATTTAGCAATATGGTTCGTATATGGACATTTTGGGTCACATCACAATTGAATGGAGGGCCTTTGAAGGGTAAGAACACGAATTATGTCTTTGCTACAGATTTTTAAAATTCTCAGTTAATTATTCAAAAAAAATTTTTGAGAGATATTAAAATTCTAGTTTGATTATCAAAAAGGGCCTATAATGATATTCTTCATACCCCTTTACATGTTTTCTAAAATCCCCAAGAGCTTTCACACTCATTTGGTTGTTACTGGCTTTTGTGGAAGCATTCCTACCTGTCCTGTACGCCTGGACAGGTCCCTGGAAGTTACACTTCTCCCCTCCCTTGATGTGGGACATTGGTCAATGACACTTCAGAGAAATGTCACGTGTCATTTCTGGGCAAAGCAGTTAAAGGCAAAGCGCAATCCCCTGTTCTTACTTCTGCTGCCTCAGCAGAGTCCTGTGTTTAGATGTCAGTGGAGCTGGGTGCGGGGCATCTCCCAGCCTGGGTCCCCTCCCAGCCTGGGTCCCTGAGGGGCTTGGTGGAGCAGAGCATTTTCTTCTTCCTTCTCTAATCCCGACCTATGATGGACCTCGAGCAAGACTGAAAATTTGCTTGTTGCTTTAAGCTATTGAGCTTTTTCAGATTATGGGGTTGTCTCAGCATAATCCACACCATCTGGCCAGAAAAATAATTTCTCCACTAAATGGCTGTTTATCCGCTCATCACTCTGAATCTGAACTTTTTCTAGAAAGTTTCAAAGGTTTTTTTTTTTTTTTAATCCATATTCTAAATGTCAAAGCTTAAAACAGGACCTTGCTAATTGATGAGAACGCATAAAATATTGACATAACCCCCTCACACACTCTGGTAAACTACAACCCACAGCACATGCCCTAATCTTTCAAGATTACTGGAATATGGACCATATTTACATAACAGGGCTGTATTCACAGATCCACAGATTTTTCTCTGCAATTTATAAAATTGTTTGTAGCAGTTAATCAAGATTTGTAATGACTTGTTCAAAATAAAGAGACTCTGGTTTTAAAAGCATGAGAGGTGATAACATATGTCAATGTATACAACACATTGCACAAATTACATTGATTACTTAAAGAGGGTATACATAACAAAACAAAAAATTATTGAAATTTTTAATAATTTATCTCCTCTTTTTTTTAATAAAATAAAATATTTGATAATTCTACATCACTATCAAAAAAAAAAAAAGCATGTGAGGTGAAGTATTATTTGAGGAAAGCCAACTGTTGTACATGAATTTAGAAGAAAACATATTGATGTCACAGAATAAAATCTGCATACCTAGAATCCAGAATCTGGAATATTGGAAAGTGCAATAGAATTTCATCAGAACTTCAGTGGTAATTGTGTGGCTCTGTGGTGTGTGTGTTTGTGTGTGTGCAATGATTAGCAAAGATTTTTAAATTGTTTTAGCCTGAATTCAGATTTGTGGAAATTCAATTTTAGCTTTACATGATGATCTGAAATTCTTGAAAAAATAAACTTTGAAATCTCAATATTAATATGTCCAATGAGGAAACCACAAAGTGAAATAATGTATTTATATATCTGACTGTTTTCAGTTATAGGACACGAGCTCAATCAATGGAAAAGATAAACTTTTCAGTCTTAACAACCAATTGAATTTAAAAATCAATTAATTATCATCTCTTTAAAGTAAGAAACAAAATGCACTTAATTTGTGAAGCCATGGTTTACTTTAAAGTATCATTAAAAACAGCTACACATTTCAATCTGTAAAGTGGGTATAAGTTTTCTCTTAAAGGTGGTGGAAGTTCAGATGCAATAAAATTTGTGAAGTATTTTGCAATGAGAAATCAACTTAACAAATATAAGATATGGTTTTAATTTTCTATCTCCCTTGCTGGCAATTTTAATGTAATTCAATATGTTTTCTTCATCAGTCTGCATTTTTACATAAGGAATCTACCTCTTCCTGTTAACTACAGACAAGTTCATGGTTTGCGCTTGTTAAGTGGCACTAGCTTGGCTAAACTGAGTTCAGCACAATAAGGTTTGTAGATATAAAAATTCTATTACTTTATTCCAAAATCCAAACGTGATCATTTTTGAGGCAACAGAAGTCTCTTTTGAGAACACGCATCACATCCAATTTATCACACGTTGAATTAACCACTTGCAAACAAACACGAAAATGTAGTTGTAATTCTATTTTTTTAAAATAGAATTTTTCAGTTTCTTTGTGATTGTCTTTTATTCATTACTGCATTCAAGTAGTCAGTTAGATGAGCAGACATGATGCTGTAACATTTCTTTTTAAAAGTCAACATTTTCTCCAAGCTTATGAGAATATTTGTATGAGCCTGTACTTCTGTATTATTTAAATTGACTCACAGATCCACATACATCAATTCAGCTACAGTTTGCACACTGGAAAATATCACAAAGTGTTTCCAATAAGTAGAATTCGTCTGTGTACCGTATTTAAAATCTAGATCCTTAAAGTACATTGGCGAATGTTTATCAAAATTCTAATTAACAGCCAGCATCATGTCTAAGATGCTAAACCTATTCTGAATGCATTAGAGACCCCTCCGTTCTGCTCATGGACAAGTCTTTGTTTGTTTGTTTGTTTGCCTGCAAAGTAGTTGCTTCCATCAAATTCATTTTGCTATTTCCTTAAATCTTACCTCCCCCTGCTGGCTGTGTAACATGGGACTTGTCTAGGTAGACTATAAACATAGCTTGCAAAGGCTGGAAATCTTTCAGAAGGGCGACTAGTGAAATTAAAAACCTGCACACATGCGTGTGCAACTACATGCACCCACGTGTTCACATACACACCAGAAAACCAGGCTTTCAGTGAACTACACTGAATCTTAGAGTAGAAGATTTTAGGCAACAATCAATAAAATTTTATGTGGAAGGGTAATATCATATTCTTACCAAGCAAGTCACCCCAGGACGCATCCTTCATTTGTATACACTACAACAGTGATGTGTACTTTACTGTGGCCATAGTTTGAGTTATGTCGTCATGTACTGATTTGTACGTGGTTTACCAGGAACACTGGGAAGACAGATACTGACTGTCCCATATGTTGGCGCATACATCAGCATGCCGAAACCATTGCCTACGCAGCGGTAAATTGAATTTTTATGTTGAACGCTTGCTGTTTAAGGAAGTTTACAGGAACTTTTGCCCATTTCCCACCTTTCTGAATTACAGACTGTTCCGACTAGGACATCTAGCCTGTGATGCTGAAAAGTGCTTGCTAAATCCAACACACACGGAACCACAGGACGCATAATTTTCAGAACTGTGTCTACATGGTCGGCAATTTACATTAAATTGCTATGTTTTGGTTAAATGACACCTTAGCTTCCCAGCAACTCTTTCAATAGTTGTTTCTTTAATTATTATTTAATTTTGTGGTTATGACTGGTTTTCAGTTAAAGAGGGTACTAGTGACAAATTCAATTAAATGAAAATAGAGGACTTAATGGTCCATGCTAATGCTTCATTTCATACATAATATTTTATCATTTTCTGTGCAAATTTGTAATGAGTGCTTGGTTTATATTAATAAATGCTTACATTTTAGGCCACCTAAAGTACAGTAATTAAAATATTTTGCTAATAATATTTACTTATAAGTGCTCTAGAGATAATTAACCCATTGATTCCAATTACTTTTACAAAACTAACTTCCAAGAATACAGTTCTTTGGCATCAAAATTATTATTTTAATGCTACTTTTAATAAAGTGCCTTGGGCACTGTTTTATTATATTTTAATGGAGCATGTTGCACATCCACTGCTTTCTGGGACACGGATTTCATGGAATAATGGCAAACAAAAATTTAAACAAATCTACCATTTTTTTGGAATTTTGAACAAAAGAACACATAGCACATATGTTATAGATCTCCTTTCCAAATATTTAAACTGAGAAATGTAACTGTTTATTGTATTGAAATGAGTAAAAGTTGGTTGCCTTTTGCTCTTTAAAGTAAATGTTACTCTCTGGTATTTTTGCTTATAACCTATAACAGAAATCATCTGCAGACAATTTACATTCCTTCTCAGACTCAAAGAAGATATGCTGCCTCCCCAAATGAGTAAAGATCCTATTTACAAATATGTTGCAGGATATGTGTTACTTCTAATTCAAGGAGATGACAGAGTTAAAAATTAAATCTACATACACAAAATGTAGGAAAAACATAAAAGAGAGATAAATTTATTTTATATTTTAGAAAGTTGGAATTAAATTTGTGGAGGATTATTCAGTTTCTAGCCCACATGGAAAAGAAACAGTTAAAGAATGTTTAAAATCTCACCTTTGGAACTGTGATCAGTAATTGGCTAATCAATGCCTAAGGTTTTCATGAAACTGGAGACTGATAACCACGAATAAGAAAAAGCAAAACCTCAAACTGACAGAAAGTATCGAGGTTATAAAACAAGTTAAGAAAAGTAAAAGAATGTCTTGGTGTAGTTCCTTGCTTTAAGACCAACCATAAGAAAATTAAAACCCCAGCTGAACTCTTCAGATTACTAAAGCATTAGGCATTGATTTTTTTTTTTAAAGTATGAAGATCTTCCTTTTTAGAAGAAGCCCTAAAAGGAAAAGGGAGAGCCGTAGTGTTCACATTAAGATTCAAGGCACCCAATGACAATGCTCCTTTCGACGCGCTACTTCAGACATGTCCTTACAAAGAAAAAGCTGCTTGGCTCTAACACATGGAAAAGGAATTACTACTATTTTAAAGGTGAGAAAGCAAACATGCCTTCAGGTCAAACACTGAGTAACAGGAAGGCTACATTTGTGACTCAGGTGTGCTTTGGCCCACCAGGTCACCGGTTTGTCTCCTAGACTCTTCTGGAAACATGAGCCTGGAAATTTTCATTCTCCAGTGATATTTTCAGGAATTTCAATGCAGATGGAATACTTAGCTATCTGTATGGTTATTGTTATTATTACTATTAAAAATCATCTACAGTTGATTGGGAAGTGAAATATTCATGCCCACACATACGTGCATAGAGAAGGCACTTTTAGTCCTAGGAATTGATAGATGTTAACAGTTCCATCAACAGCCAAGCAGGAGGGGGCGTGGTCGTCAGCACGTGCAGGGATGCAGGATGCTCCTGCACAGTTTACCTGGAAGAAGAGAACAGGAAGTAATCCCAACCACTCACGATGTCTACAGAGGCTCCATGTATCAGGACTACTTTCTGCCGACTAAATGACCAGATTGGATAGATTTCTGCAAAATAGTTTCCCCAAGTAAAAAAAAGAGTTAAATCAAATATATTTTATTGTTTATAAAATCATCAAACTCCTCCCACTTCCACCCCAGAAAATTCTCCGTCTGGCTAATTTTCTTTTATAATATTCAATATGGAGTAAATGTTTCAATATGCTTTTTGTTTCTTTACATTTCATAAAATAGCTCTAATTTGTAAAATATTTTTTCTAATCCCTAAAATGAATTGTACTGTAGAGAATGCTCCTGCCAACGTATTAATGGCTGAATTATTTCTCTTTCTGAGGCTAGTGTTGGTACACCAAGATCTGATTCTGCCTCTAGCTGGCCAAATAGGCCAGAGGAATCTGGAAATGGGGGTTTGGGTACTCAGGCTTGCCTGCCCTTCTCATGTGATGTATGTGATTTAGCTTCAACAACCATGGCTCAAAGCTTGGGACATGTCCCTGACTGGTTGCCTTTGGAGAAGTCGATAAATATTCCAGCTTGTAATCACAGAGGAAAGAAAACAGCATTCTCTACTTGGGGTGAGGGCATCACAGAGCATCGCCCTCCTGAGCAGAGGAAGACAAACCTTGTTCTTTCTTTGCTTTCTTTTAAAAAATGTCCAATGTTTGGAATTTGACAGCCCAGTTATTGACACTGTATGCAAAATTCTTAAATGTATGTATTTTTGAATTAATGGGAAAGAGGGCTAACCAACCACATGACCATGCTTAAATCCAAGATGGACAACTTTAAAGACCTGAACTTGACATTTGAATGCTACCTACACTGACACTGACTGAGTACAAATACCTGTTGGCAATCTCAAAACACCCTCTTTGGGAAGCACCTGTTGGTAATGACATTTTCTCATGCATTTCAGTGATGCTTAAGGTACAGAATTCACGTGCGTGAAACTCTGCTTTGCTCAGTTTTATCGGATCCCATGGCTGTTCCAGGCTTCATCTCATTCAGTGCCATGGAGATTTTACCTGTTGGACAAACAGCTCATACAACTCAATTTAAAAAACAATCAAAAAATGGGCAGAAGACCTAAACAAACATTTCTCCAATGAAGACATACAAATGGCCAATAGGCACATGAGAAAAAAGCTCAATATTGCTAAAATCAAAACTACAATGAGGTATCACTTCACACCAGTCAGAATAGCATCATTAAAAAGTCCACAAATGATAAATGCTGGAGAGGGTGTGGAGAAAGCAAACTCCCCGTATACTGCTGGTGAGAGCAGAGTTTGGTGCAATCGTTATGGAAAACAGTAATGGAGAGTACTTAAAAAACTAAAAATAGACCAACTCTATGATCCAGCAATCCCACTCCTGGGCATATAACCAGAAGAAACTCTAATTTGAAAAGATACATGCACCCCAATGTTCAAAGCAGTACTATTTATGATAGCCAAGACATGGAAGCAACCTAAATGTCCTTCAACAGATGACTGGATGAAGAAGTTATGGTGTATATATATATATATATGCAATGGAATACTACTCAGCAATAAGAAAGAATAAAATAATACCATTTGTAGCAACATAGATGGACCTGAAGATCATCATACTAAGTGAAGTAAGCCAGAAAGAGAAAGGAAAATACCATATGATATCACTTATATGTGGAATCTAAAAAGTGACACAAATGAACCTATTTACAAAACAGAAACAGACTCACAGACATAGAAAACAAAATTATGGTTACCTGGGTGGAAAGAGGGCAGGGTGGAGGGATAAATTGGGAGTTGGAGATTCGCAGATGTAACTACTATATATAAAGTAAATAGAATAGAATATGAAAAGGAATATATATATACTTATATATATGAATCACTGTGCCGTACACCAGAAGTTAACACAACTTTGTAAATTGATACCTCAATAAAATTTTAAAAAGTAGATTTCACCTGTTGGTTTCCTTTTCACCTCTTTCTACTTGCTGTCTTCAAAGTAATGTGTTCCTTGACTGGATAGCAACTGTGGATTTTTGCCTTTCTGTATTTCCTTTTTTATTACACACTGTGACAGGGAAGTCAATGACAATGCTAGAAGCTTTGAGTGCTAATTCCTCTTTCGCTGATCAGCAGCTGTAGGGCTTAGGCTGATGACCAGTTCCTACAGTCCTATTTTAAAAGTTGCCGAGTCAAGATTGTCTAGGTTTCTTCCTAGTTTTGGTATTTCACGATGTTTAAGCTAAGTGTTGCACTAAAGACATGTTACGGACAAGTTCTCATTTCTGATAAAATGGTGTGAGGCAGGGAGCTTGGTCTGTGTCCCCAGAAGCTGAAAAATATCAAATCAATACTTTAATTGCAACACAAAGTGCAAAGGAAAGCAATTTAGTTAGAAGCAAAATATACCGTTAAATAAAACAATCAGCCTTCAGAATGACTCGATCCCATAATTCATTGGCTGAGAAGTTAAATAGGATTGAAAGTAACTCCATAGCTCCTCTTTCGTCAGAGGAGTTACTTCACTGTCAAAATAGTTTTGTTTTGTCTTTTTGGAGAGGGGGTAAGATGGAAAAATTAGGAAAAGGAAGGATTAGGAAGGATACTTCTTTTTCTAGGTAATGATGGGGCAAAGGGGCTGAGATGTGAAATACTTAAACTTGCCTTTGCTACATTAACTTGATTAGGTTAACTAACATACATACACACATAACAACTGATCTGGCAAAAGATAGAGAAGCTATCAGAAACAAATCATGGCTTTTTTGGGGCAAGATTGGCTTGATCACATAGAGTAGGGAACAGAGGACAAAAATGCAACTGGAATGCATTCGTGGGAGGAAAAGAATAGGAAATAAATATTAATGCACTTAAATATCTTTCACAAACTCATCACAATGCAACACTAAACAGAGCAGGCGCACAGAGTTGGTGGCATGGCTGAATGAATGAACGAATGAAAGAAAGATGCTAAATCTAGGAGGTACTTAGAAGCAGGCAGAGCTACACTTATGGTCCGTGGCCTGATTATGGACTGGACCCATAGATTTTTTTTTTTAAATCTTAAAAAAAGAAAGACAAGAAAGTGTTTTCAATAATGCTCTAAATGTTGACAATATTTTTGTAGTTCAACAAACTTAGTCATGGTGTGTTTTTGTCCACAGGTTGTATATATTATTATTAGGACCTGCTCAGGCTTTACTTAATAGAGATTTTGACTGAAATGCAATTTATAATGGATGTTTTATGGCCAATTGTTTATATTATGCACTAGCTTTTGGGTAGACTTTCCATGTTTGGAACAAATCCAGTGCATCATACCAGGGCAGTTGGAACATGTCTGTTCAGTAATGTCCATGTGCTAAAAATCCCCCAGAGAACTCCACTGGGAGAGGATTAAAACTTGTCATTATGCCAAATAACAAATCTTCGCTGGTTCTTTGCAGCACGCAGCGATGTTAGAGCTCATGTTACAGGTTAATTGCTTTCAGTGGTGGAATAGCCCCGGTAAGGTTTTCCTTGGCTTAGCAGAGCATTAATAAGGAAACCCAACACAACGTGACCACCAATATCGGGGACAGAACGCTGACCAGCTAAGACAGCAAATGGCCAGTGGGAAAGCTCTGACACTGCGTTTCCATCCAACATGCAGAGCACAGAAGAGTTTTACCCTGACTTGGTCTACCTACTAACTTCCAGCAGCAAAGACCTCTTCCTAAAGAGTGTGTGAGATTCAGACGAAGAGGACACAAAAAGTTGTGTCATGAGTGCACAATGGGAAAGAAAACACGAGTGTGGGTCATCAGCCAGAAACCCAGAGAATTTAGATGTTGTCCACTTGCCAGATTTCTTTGGCCTGCAAAGAGCCTTATTTATCTTATGTTACATTTTCATGTATCAGACGAAGATGGTCCATCCTTGAAAATCGGGTACCAGTTTCATCGACAGCATCTTTCCAGCCTGATTACAAAGCCCTGAAAATCAGCATTCTTGGTGTAATGGGAGTACTGTGCATCTATCACGATCACATCCTGAGCAGTACTGATTATCCATTCGGTACTTAAAAAGTAGAAGTATGGGGGCTCTCTGCATTTACAGCGCCCATGTTTGCAGAGGTAGCCAGCCAGTCAGCATTTTCATTCTGCACTAAACGCCTGAGAAGATTTTAGAAATGGCAAAGCTGCCTCTTTAGCATCAATCTACGCTGCAATTTTAGCAAAGCAGCGTTACTCAGAACACCATACAGTATATCCCAGTGTACACAGTCAAAGTCCAATTTGAATCTGTGGGATGAATTAAAATACCGTATACTAAAGAGCCGTTCCAAAATAGTAAACGACCGTAGCTACCAGCTGCAATCTCTTCTTTTTCTTGAAAAATCTCCGTTTGAGTAAGATCGGCATATGGCTTATCCAAACTATACCTTGTAATAACTCCATAAAAATGGGCTGACTTGTTCCAACCTTACAGAGCACAAGTACTGAAAAGGACAGATGCATGGTGCTTCTTACACTGGGGTCTCCCTACATGCTTAAACCCAGGCCAGCCCAGGATACAAGATGTATAAGATATGCAGATATAGAATCCTCTGCCTTGCCTTTCCTCTGCACATCGTGCACCCTGCATTTCTACTCCAGCAATTTCACAGCAAGATGCTCGCACAGTAACGATGGTCAGGGAGGGGCTCCACGGCTGACCACCTAGAAAGAAACCTTCTCTGCTGAGACCCCGGCCCCGCGCACAGCCAACCGGCTGCGGTTTCTGCATGGCTTGTGCCGGACAATGTCCTGCAATCCATTTCAAACTGCAGTGTCAGTCAGCGCCCTGGCACATGTGCAGCCTCAAAGGGTGAAAGAAAACGCGACCAGCCAGTGGTCAGTGGCTGCTGGCTGGGCTGGGCGGGGTGTGGGTGAAACGGGGTGGAAGGAAGCAGGCTGGGATGCTGCCTCGGTATTTCCCAGGCTCTGAGGACCAGCGGCGGCGACCAGCTTCCCCTCCTGGTCCTGAGCATCCATCGTGCCCTCCTGCCCTTTCGGCCCCCGCCCCTCCCCCTTCACCTCTCCCCCACCGTGCCCTGCCTTTGGTGCAAGAAAGAGACCAAAGTGCCACAAGAGGCCAAGGGCAGCTCAGTTTCAGACCCCAGGGCAACATGTGTTCAGCGAACAAGAGTGTAAGAAACACTGAATATAGCAGTTAATACTTTAGACGATTTTCCAACTGCAGTTTCCTTTGAGCCATGCATATTTATTGCCGTTCAAAAAGAGGGTGCTTGCATCCCAGCAAACAGCTATTGAGAACACAGCAAATCTTAAAATGATTAAGGCACTGGAGTTTTCTAAAGATGTGGCATGCAAAGAATCACGAGAAAGCCATGGAATATTAAAAAAATATTAATAATGTCAGTTCTAATAACTCACTCTCAGATTTATTTCGGTGCAGTCCTGTTCCAAGTAGTATACCCTGTCTTTTTTCTTAAGAATGAACAAAGATCATGGAACAGATTGTAACCTAGGTAAACTGCATGTCTGTTTACAATTGTATTTCACATATTCTATGTATCATTTGCAAACTATTCCCGAAAGAAATATGTATCAAACTTTTGAAAAAAAAAATGAAGATTTGATGACAATCTGTTTTTCTTTCATTTGTTTCAGATGCTGCGTGAGATTTCTCTGCTGTTTAGTTTCTTTGTCTGTATTTTGAATATAGTGTCCTGTCATGTTGGTCACTGTTTTCTTTTGTTCTGAAAGCTTTTATATTCATAAACTACATTTCTTGAAATGATATCACCACAATTAAGCAAGGAAGAAGGTGGGGGGAAAACCCTTATGGAAGATTGTGATGAGGTTTACATACACAGTTTAATCATGGACTTTGGATCAAAAGTGAATATCAAGTGCATTTTTTACTTCCCACTGGAAACAAAATCAAATTGTACCCCCATTGTTTTACCTATAGGGTTATGCAGTGTGTGAGTTTCAGGAACTGTCATGGCAGAGATGTCTTAGGCTATACTTTGAGGAAAACAGTGAAAAATTGTAGCATATTTATGACCATGTTTTCATTGTCTGTACTTTGGGGATGGGAAATTGTTCCTTAGTAATTAATTGCTGCAACTGTTTCAACTGTCAAAACTAAAGATTAATCTTGCAATAACAGTTTAACCAGAAAGACAACCAATGGCAACTGCGCAGGCATCTGACGCACAGAAAACACTCAGGAAGAGCAGGAATTCTGAACCGCACACTCACTCCCAGCATCACTCACAATGTATTAATAGAATCATTTCACTCCTAAGTTAGCACTGAAATCAGACGCAAACACTCTCATTCAGAGGAGAAATTTCCATCCCAGTACCAATTAGGGCTCTTAGATCCCAATAAACATGATTGTACAGTATATATTGAATTATTGCTCGTACTGGAATTCAAGTCATAGAGGAAAAACACATTTATGTTTTCAGTGTCTTCAGAATAATCATGAGAAAAACAAGACAATGTTACCGTGTCAATTTGGCATATAGGCATGTGATAAACACGTAGGCTATAAACAACTGTGTGATGAATGGTAAGAAAGCTTGGGTGTAAAAGTTGGCTTTGGCTTAGAAACTAAATACACACATTTAGAAATAAGTGGTAAGGATCAGGGATGAGGCGGCACGTTACGGGGCTTGGGGAAAGAAGCGGTTACTCAGTGAAAATGCTTTTGGCAACTGTTGACCTTTGAGTTCCTAACTTAAAGGACACACAAGCAACAGTATTTCCAGCAAGTTTTCCTTGATAACCTGCTGGAAAGGGGACAGGGTATCCTGAAGCCATTTGACACTCACAATTTAGCAATTATGTGGTCAGGAGAGGAGTGATTCTGCTCCACCACTGGGAATTGCTGGTGTTTGCAGCCTTTACACATTTATAGAAAAATCTAAAATCTAACACAGCATAATCAATATCAGAACAGATTCTCCTTTCCAACAAGGAATCATATCACACATTCTACAGGAAAAGCAAATTTGGAAGATTTCAATTGTCTGATTCAATAGAAGCCCCCCAAAAAGGAATGAATGAGGGTGTTAGACCATGTGGTAAGGGGAAGCTCATGACTACATTTAAATAAGGAATAAAAACAAACACCAGCCAAAATTAATGGGATGATTTTTTTAACCTTAGCTTAAAAAAAAATTTAAAAAAATAACCTTTCTCTATTTGAAAAATAATTAAGTGTATTTAACTTTTCAACCAAAAGAATTTGTTCTTTTTTCTAAGTCAGCCTTGATCTCACGGCAATTTTTATTAAATTTTGTTTTACTGTGCGGGCAGAAGTAAGGTTTCAGGGCCAATAACGCGAGTGCTTTAAATATTTCAGTCTAATTGGAGACTCTTAATTTTCCCTCTGAATAATTGAAAGCTGTTTTCCTTTTGTTTAGTTTTCTTGATATGAAAATGTATTGCATTAGCATTTTTTTAACAGATAAATAAATAGAAAATACTTTTCTTGTCTTCTTGAAAAACCAAAGGGTTTTCGAGCTTTTTATTCACAAGGAAAGGGCTTCTCACAGCTTTCATTCTTAGGGCTCTACTCTTTATTTTTTCTGATTCTGTATATTTACTAGAATATTGTATCACTTGGTAATTTCAACATTGTGGTAAATGCTTCAAATGCCTGCGATATGCCACATACTGTTCTAGTGGCTGGAACACACTAGGGCTCAATGTGTAATAGGTCGTTTCCACAATGTCCTGCACGCATCAATCAGATATCAGTTGCACCTCTGATTGGGTCCTCCCCCCACCCCCGCCATCATTCCCTGCTGCCCAGGGCCTGCCTGCCAAATGTCGTAGGAGGTGACTTGAATAGTGACAGCAGATGCAGCAGGACCCTCAGTGTGTGCTGGTGGGTCCCTGGCATTCCCGCCGAGAGCCCAGCACAGCTGCTGTCTGAACCCAGGGTCTCAAGCACAATGGACTTGCAGAAGACCATCCGCAACTGCGCGGCATAAGCCCTGCTACCAGGACACACGTGATTCAACCCACTACCGGCATCTCTGTCTTCCTCCAGCGTCTCCTCCAGGACATTTGAGTTGCATTTGGAACGCAGACTCTAGCTTTTAGATCGGTTTCTTGGAAAAGAAAAAAAAAAAGTCAAGCAATCAAAAATACACAGATTAAATAAAGAATGAATTCATGCCTTTAATAATTTAATTGAGAGTGTACACATATGACGAGGTCACAGTGATGGAGGCAAGTTCAAGTGATAAGGAAAGACTGATTGGCGTAGAAATTAGATGTTGCTGCTCCAGGGACCCAAAGAGCACTATTTCTCTGATGGAGTCTCCACACAAGTGAGATTTTTAGCATATGGATGGGGCTCCCCAAACTGAGTCACGCGGAATTGATATTCACCCAGTGGGACGTAAGAACTTTTTCTGAGAATTACCTGGCAGCGAAATTTCTGTGAATGTTCCTCACAGCGCAAAAGATGGTCAAGGAGCTCTTGAACCATTTCTTCCTCCTGCTCCCCTCCAACAGTTGTCTTTTTGCTCCTTGCAACCCTTGCATAGACATCCTGGCTGGTACCTTCTGTTTTTGAGGGATGAAACGTGACAGGTTTTCACATGCTGAAATGTTGAACAGGAGTGTATGTGCTCCTTGTGTGATTACTGATGCCTCAGTGGCAGGGAACAGCCTCAGCCACGTCTTTGACACCATTTCTTAGAGGAATCAGGAAGAGCAAATTGACCTTATTTTATTTTTGTTATTGAAATATCTTTGAATTATCGCTTATGCTTTTTTTAACACCTTAGCATGAATTTCTGGTTCTACCTTAAACTCTTAGGCACACACTTATATACACGACATGCCATCTGGTAATAAACAAGGTCTTGCTAAATGTAAAATCACTGTACAGTGTTAACAAGAAGGCTACCTAGTGTTCAACCTGGGTGCAGATTCCCAGTGCCTCTGTATATCTCAGCTGTGTGACCTTGAGCAAGTCACCCGACCTCTCTGAACCTCGTATCTCCTAAAATGAGGTGAGATAGAACCTACTTCCTGGATTAGGGGAGGTCTAAATGAGATAAAATGTATAAAGTGCTTCTTATAAGGACTGGCAGCAGTGTCTCCCTTATGTCTTTGTTAAAAGTATGACGTGCTCATTGCCCAACCTCCACCCTCACTCCTAAGACACTTTCTTTTCCTTTTTCCTGCTTTCTCTTCCTCTAGAATATTTTCCACCCTCAAAAATGCCCTCTAATTTCTCCATTTTTTAATTTTTGCATTTATCATCTGTCACTGGCATATGAGTTCACAAATGCAAGGATTTTTGACTGTTTTGTTCATTATTCTCTTCCCAGGCCTAGAAGTCTGTAAATATTTATTGACTGAGTAGGTAAATGAATAAATACATTAATAAATAAATGAAATACTGGATTATTTAAAATACTTCATTGCCATCCTGTGGAATTACACAGACTATTTTGCCATGAATTTATTGAAAAGATCTCTTTCTATTTTGGGCCAAACAGAATTATTTTCTTCCTAATGTACAAAGTCCCATATTTTTCAGCATGTTTCCTAGGGTGCTATTGCTGTTAAACCTTGCATGGAAATTAGCCCTTTGTCCACCTGAGAAAACGCTTGCCACTCGGACAGCCTGGTGGAGGCGCTGTCTTCTGAGTCAGTGAAATGGACCACCACTGTGACACCCAGCGATGCGACCCAGACACCCGGGTGCTGCAGACCGTATGGCTGCGTCTAGGGCCACGTTCCGGTCCCTGCGCGTTCTGAGCAAGCTGTCTCACCTCTGGAGGCTCAGGCAAGCCATCAGGGCTTCGGTGTCCTCACCTGTAGGAACCGAGTACTGAACTGACGTCCATTCCAGCTCTGCAGTTACTCTTACAACTTTCTGCACTGCTTTATACGTCTGAGCGAGAGAGGTCAAGAACGGATCCTGGGAACGATGAATACATCACATCGACATGCTATCACATCGACGTGCTGTAGACTTTACACTTGCGCAGTTGTATGTCCCTTACATCTCAGTCAAGCTGGAAAAAAGAATGGGCCCAGCCTCATGTCTAATTCCATGCTATGGCGAACGATGTCTTCTGGTGAATTAGCACCATTAAGGACGCACCGTTTGCAGCTGCCCTGATGGCCTGGAGGTCTAAGGGAAAACTCGTACTGGGAAATAGAAACGAGAGGCTGTGGCAGTGCCTGGGGCCTGCGATCCCATGTTCTACTTTTTTTTTTTTTTTTTTTGAGAAGTGCATCTACAGATTTATTAACTCAGAAAAAGCAAGAGAAAAAAATCCCTAATTTTAAATGCATCCCTTAGCGCCAAGAATTCTTAACGTAGATGAAAGGCAAAGTAAGCCTGCACTGAAAGGCGTATGATTACAATAAAGAGAAGGAAGGAAATCCTTTTCCAGGAGAGAGGTTATAACTTACATATGTTTAGAGTTACCAAGAGAGCGATTTGTCCTCCAAGCGTGCACGGAGGGGCGCCCGTGTCATCGCTGCGCGCGGCGCCTGGAACAAGCCCTCCGCTCTTTGTGAAATATCTATGCCACTTACTTTAAGTGGGAGCGTTAACTCCTTTCCTCTTTCTCTAAAAATGGAGTTTGCTTCTTTTTGAGTTAAAAAAAAAAAAGATTGCTATAAAAGGGAGCATTAAGCAAGTTAACAAAGTACTTTTTTAAAGGATCAAGCTAAGGAAGGCAGTATTTCCTTAAAAGGCTTCGTTTATTTCCCACCTTCTTTGACGCTATGACAGAACACCGCGTGGAAAGGCTCAAAGGAGAAATATGTTGAAACTCAATTTCCTGTGTTAGTGAACCATCTAAAGAAATTTTAAAATATTCTCTCCTCACAGGTGCCCGGTATGAACCAAGCGCTTTATTTGTGTCTCTCATGCTCCATTAACATAATGAAATGCCGTCTGCCTTTTTTTCCACAGTGGGAAGAAAGGTCTAAAAGAGTGATAAAATACCCATATTAACTATAAGCTGGTGGACAGCACCTCTGACTGCTTCCGGGTTGCTCAGCACATGTGGGATACCGAGCAGGTGGGGACAGCATCCTTATCCTTGGTTCCCAGAGGAGCTGAAGCTGACTTGAGATTTGATCTGGACAAGAGCCCTTTGGTCCCACTGATTTTCTGAAACTTGTGAAATCAGCAGACTGGATTTACAACCACAGGAATTCTTTGGAAGTTCGATTCTCTACACATTTTCATTTGAAATAGAAAGGTTATATGTATGAAGGCCATCTCCCTGTATAAAACAACCAGTTTTTTGCCCCAGATCTGGCCACCTTCAGTTCACACAGAATGATGGGGAACATGCCCAGAAATAACAGATCTGTACACTGCGTATTGTCTTTATACAAAGTCATTCTTGAATTTCCGGACACCAGATATTCAGGAAGAGCGTCTCAGGCATGCGTTCATTCATTTGTTCTAAAAGTAGTTATGGAGTGCCTGCTGGTCGCAGAATATTGCACTTGGATATTCTTGGTTCAACTGTTGCCCTTTCAGAGGTTTATTATTGCTTATTAATTCAGTTTGTGTCTGTTCAACAAATAACACAGTGAATCTTGAAAGAAAGTGCGAGTGAATGAGTCAACTCCTACTGCATCCCGGATCCGATCCAGGCGCCCGGTTATCTAAACTTCCCAGGGCTGTTCTTGCCACACTGGACAGAACCAGCTGACATCAAGGTCCCATGGCTTCCCCCAGCTCTGCTCCCTCCTGTCACTCCATCTCACCTGTTCCCTCCTTCCTTGATCAAAATTCTTCAGTAGATCTCCACCGCCTGCCCACACGATGAAGCTCCTTCCTGAATCTGATGTTCCAAGCAAGTCCGTGATCTGAGCCCTCCATCCCTGAGTCCTTTCACATTCTTGCACGTGTGGTCCCCCCTCCCCGTCACACCTTGCTCTTTACTGGACACCTTTGGTCATCTTCCACTTCCACTTTCTCTGCGGTCCCCCTCCCTAGGTAGAGTGCCTTCTTCAGTCTTATAATAACACCCTACTCAAGTGCCAATCCTCCACCAAGACTTTTGGAGTAATTCCAACTGAAAGAGGCTTCATTTTCTCCCCGATTTGCACTCATTCCAGTCGAGCTATTGACATTTCTTTTTCTTATTTGTCACTGCCCTGTCTCCGCCGCTAACTTGTAGTCTTTACAATTAGTCTTAACCTACAGAAGACGAGGGCTAGGACTCATTTCCACACATGTATTTGCATCTCTATTTCTTCCCCAGCCCTTAGAGTGAGGATGTGGAAGAAGCTCATTTCAAAATGAAAAACGAAACAAAACAAACTGTCGTTTTACATACAAACAAATAGCTGACATTTTTGAATGCTCTCTTTATTTACAAATTGACTTCTCACAATATTTATTTATTTGCTTTACTAATAACAATGCATTATTTATTATCCCATTTGATTCTTTAAGCACCTCCATTAGACACATGTCCAGAGTATGAGAAAATAAACCAACAAATACATAAGTTAAATTAAATTTCCAAAGAACAAAGCTAAAATTCTCCATGAGATAATTGAAAGTTTGATGACCGTTTAGTTGATGGCTGACATGGTGTCTCACAGATCTGAAGCTGAAGTGGTGTGGACATCTATGTCTGTGGGAAGAGGTGATGAATGTGCATTAATGTGGGGATAAAGAAACTAGAAGCATGGAGAATTGAAGAGCATAGCCCAGGAGCTGCATCCCAGAAACAGTGATGTAGAAAGCATGGTCCTTGTAATTCAGACCATCTGAGTGTTGGAGGGGCTGCACGCAATGGAGTGTTTGTACTGAGGGACTGGATTAAGCAGAGGCTATGGGCTGTGGCATAGGCGCAGGAAAGCTCCTTATGAAATTTAGGCTGGGAGCCAAAATAAAGTGAAGATGATGGCATTCAAGGCAGAGTAGACTAGGGTCAAAAGTAACAAAACAACTAAATAACATAATTAATTGATCAGACTCATCAGACCATTTATTCATCTGCTTAGAAAAGCTAGCCTAGGGGTGGAAACAAACACACAGCCATGACTGCCCCACCTGCGACACTGGGTTGATTAGACTTCTTCACAACTTTCTTCAGGAACATGGAGGGGGAGACAGTAATTGTCCCTGGGGACTTAGGGACTGCCTCATAGACACCACATTTTCATCTTTGCATCCTTAAATGGGCAAAAGATGAGCAGACAGTGAATTTATGCCCAAAGGCTCATGGGAAAGAGCCCAGGACAATCCCCCAAATGCTATTTGACAGAAACACAATGTAATTACATGTGTGTGTGTACTTGTGCATTTTTAAGCAGATGTTGTGTGCGAGTGTGTTTAGTAGTAGTGAGACACTGACATGAAAAGTTTAAGAAGCTAAGTTTGGCTAAAACGCAAACATAAGTTATGTATCTACACTGTCCCAGACAAACCATGGAAAATGAAATAGAAATATGAGTTTTGGTGTCCACATACAACATTTTAAAATATAGTTAGACGGACTGCTTGAATGATAGTTAAGATCAATGACAAAATGTTAATCATATACTGACAGCTATGCATCTTCACAAAAATTCAGAAAGTTAGAAAAGAATCATAAGAAAAGAAAGACTTCAGTAGGAACTCGGGAAGATGGGCAGGGGCTGGGGTTAGAGACACATATGGAAATGAAAAAAGACAATTCCAGTCTAAACTAACATAAGCTTTCCAGAAAAATACAGGCTGTCCAGTTAAACTAGAATATAAAATTATTTGGGGAAGTTTAAGTACGTCCCAAATATTACAAAATTATATTAAAAATATATCAATTTTTTTAAAATGACATTCAAAACTGTATCATGCCCAAACAAAACCATAAAAGCTGGGATTAGAAGTTCGTATTAGGAAGCATATTAAGAGAATTTCTTAATCAGTCCCCGTATATCATCACACTTAACTTTAAAGTAAAATTATCTGGTAATCCCTATGCATTACCATCCCTCACTTAAAGATGAGGAAACTGGTTTGTGACTTAGGTTACATGTCAGATGCCTCATAGTTAATAAGTGATGAACCAGAATTTGAACCCAGATATGTTTTCCACCAGAAAATATGCAACCCTAGGCTCCATTGTATTGGAAGGAAATGGGTTAGAAGCTCGTGAAGGGCATAGAAGCTGATGATATTTAAGCTCCCTTGTGAGTCTGAGATTTAGAACCCATTTCTGACAAAGATATGCTACATCCTAGCTAAGATCAGATTAACCCTATTGCCGAGCATAACTAGAAAGTCTGGATAAAATGTGGAATCAGAGAGCTACCCAGGCAGCGAGGACTTGAGGGGCTAAGACCCTGGAAAGGGAAATCCGTTCAAGTGAGTCAACATTGTCTCTGCCTTTCCTCTGGAGGCATCTGCTTCTTGAGCAAAATGAGCTGACAGACTGAGCATTGAAGATAAAGCAGCAGCTAAGAATCTAAGGAATCGAGCCAAGCTTCAAGTAATCCCATGGAGCTGAGAAGGTGGCATATTTCAGATGAATCATTGTAGTGAAGATTGAGGAATCAGGATTCCAAAGAGACGTGGATGCAACATTCCACATTGCCTTTCCTTTTGAAACATTGACCTATTTACAAGTGATGGCCAAGGGACAAGACAGTGATCAGAGGTTTTGGCAGTCTCACCGTGCTGGGGAGACAAAAATTGGAGTCCAGGGGCAGCCAAGGGAAGGTACTGAGAAGCAACCTTGACTTTTACTTGAGACCATTGAAGGGCTAAACGTTACGTGTAAGGCTGGCTTGAAAATGAAGTAGGACTCACAAAGACTAGATTCGAGGTCAAATCAAATCAAACCCAAACTGGTCTAAAATAAAATATTTCTATACTAAAGTAAAATATTTCTATGCTAACAGACTCCAAAAGCAAAAATAAATGTTCTCTACGGAAAGAATCTTCATTCCAAGCCTATGCCATATTTAATATCAAGTTTTCCAACAGATTTCTTCAAAATTTATTGGACATACCAAGAGATGGGGTCAAAATAAAGAAAACAGAGGCCATGGAAGTATATCCACAGATAATCTAGTTATCGGTTTTATTACCACACAGATGATAAAATACCATAATTAATATAATAAAATGCATGGCTAGATGGACAATTCCAAAAGGAAAAGGGGGCTTTTACAAATACTCAAATGTAAACTCTAGAAAAAAGAAAAGAATGGAATTAAAACTCAACATGAGTTTAACAGCAGATAAGACACTGTTGAAGTGAAAGTTAATTAACTGAAATAGGTTAGCAGAGAATATCACACTGAAAGACACCTGAGGAGAAAGCCTATGGGAACATATGAGGACGAGAAATTCAGGGAACGTGAAAAGATACATGTAATCGGAGACCCAGAAAAAAGGGAGAGACAAAATTTGACAGAGGGTTGATTTTCTGAAAATTTTCAAAACCAATTAAATGATTTAAGAATAGATTCTAGAAGTGTTACAAATTCCAAGCCAGATTATAAAAATACAAAGTATAGTAAAGCTGTTGAAACCCAAATGCATTAAAGCACCCAAAGAAAGGAAAAGAAAGATAACCTTTAAAAGAGCAACAAGACTAAAGGCTAGCTTCTCAACTTAAAAGCTAAATCTAGAAGACAATTTTTTAAAATGTAATTTAATCTAGAATTCTATAGCTGGACAAAATCTACTTCAAAAATAAAAGTGAAATTAAATCATTTTCAGAAAAAAAAAAAAGAAAACAGATTTTTTTTAACCAGTAGTCCTGAACAAAAACAACAAAAAGAATGCTAAAAAAAATCTTCAAGCAGATTAAAAACAATCTCAGATGGAAGCATGGAAATAAACAAAAAGAAATAAAAGGCAAAAATGTGTGGGAAAACTAAATAATTATCTTCTTTGAAAAATAATAATAGCATTTTCTGTGGTTTCATATTATATATACAATTAAAATAAATAAATAAGAAACACAAATGGCAGGAAAGGATAAATTGCATTAATATGTTAACGGTCTGTGCATTGTCCTAAATTGGAAAAAACAACTATATGCTGCTTATAAGATCTTTACTTTAAATGTACAAAAACATATACTCTGAAACCTTTAACCATAAAAAGCCTGACAGGAGACTAATTAGATACACTGGCATGTGATTGATTAGACATTGAAGAAAGAAACGTAACTCCTGACTCATGGTTCAACTCACCAGAAGGAGTTAGCAATTCTAATTTTTATGCACTGATAATACAGGCTTAAAATAAATGAATGGAAAATGAAGGATCTAAAAGGACAAACAGATCACCTATAAACATTGTGGAAAATTTTCATACACTATTCTCACCGACCGGCAGAACCACAGATGCAAACGGTTAAGAAAAGGGAGGACCTAAATAATACGATTGATGAAACTGACCTAATCAACTTACCTAGAACACTGCAAATATTAACCACCAGAGACATCATTTTTCCAAATGAACATGGAATCTTTCTCATGGTTGACCCATAAGATCAGCTAAAAAAAGACTCAACATATACACAAGGATTAAAATGACACGGGAGTATGTTCTCTGACAAGAATAGCATTAACTAGAACTTGTAACAAAAAAATGTATTTAGAGAATTCTAAAAATATTTGGCAACTTTTAAATAGAACATAGGTCTAGGAAATAAAGTGAAAATTTGGAGATACTTTTGACTGAATAATAATAATAAAATAATCATCTGTGGCAGCATATTAAACTTGTAGGATGCAAATAAAGCCATGGCCACAAGAAAAAAATTGTTTATCCTTAAATACATACATGAGGAAGGAAGAAAGGTTAAAAGATCAATTATGTAAATATTCATCTTAAAAAATTAGACAAAGAATGACAAATTGAATTCAAAGAAATTAGAAGGAAAAAAATGAGAAATTCTAAAACAATACTAAAAAAAGAAAAGAGAGCCACACTTAGTTCTTTGAAAACTAATAAGCTGACAAAATGATATCCTGATTATTAAATTAAAAAAATAGAGGGCACAAACTGCCAATATCGAAATGAAAAAGAAGCTATCACTGCAGATCCTGCCGGTGTTAAAATGATACCGGAAAATATCATCAAAAACTCTCTGCCAGTAAATTTGATTATGCACATGAAATAGACATATTCCTAGAGAACTGCAGTGTAGCCACTGACAAAATATGGACAGAAATTACATTGGTGATTGAATATCTCCCCAGATAGGATAGTGGCTGGGAGTAGGTATGAAGGAATTTCTGGATTATTGTCAATTTTGTTTCCTTCGCTGTGTGTTGTTTACATGGGTCTGCCAACTTTGTGAAATTAATTGAGCTATAGATTTACGTTATATGCATGTTTCCATACATTTGTTACTACAATGAAGAGGTTATATTAAAAAAAAGAAAAAGAAAACCAACTATGATTCTCCTGCTGGTTGACACGTTATGCTTGAATTATAAAAGTTGTAGGTAAAAGGGAAATGATGTGTTAATGAATTTAAAGGAGCTTCCATTGGTCTTGGTGCCAAGTTGGTGTGGGAAAAGAAAGAGAAGGACGTGGTCCAGAGAAATGTAGAGTTTCTAATGTGGGAGTCATGGGAGAAAGGACATGGTCAATGTACGGATGGGGAGATGTAGGTCTCAATGTATTATAATTGTATTGTATTGTAATATATATATTACATTTGTAATATATATAACATATATAATTGTAACAATAATATATAATTCAATGTATTATAATTGGGGTTACAGCAGTATTTTCAAGTCAAAATATACACCTGACTCAGGACACTGATGAAGAAATGTCACTGCCCTGAGGGAGAAATTAAATAAAGGAGATAGTCATGGAGGAAAGATTGATAACTCAGTCTTCTCTATGGTCATCCCGAAGCTGATGTAGTTGCTGTCTGTCCATAGCATTTATTGTATGTGTCACTCATTTTGACAACTGGTTATGTGTATACTGTCTTGCATCATCACTTGACTATTTGGAGATGCATTAGGGTTGGACCATATGGAGCTGTTAATATTCAACCAGAAGAAGAGAGATGGAAAAAAATAGATCAATGTCGTTTAGATCTGACATGTGGCTGAGACTTCCACAGCATCCCTGGTTTCAGGAGAATGGAGAAGATGTGAAGGAACTACTGTTGAGAATGTGAGCTGAGCAGGGAAGGGGACGTGGATTGCTGGGCAGTTGAGAACCTGGGGTGTGGAGTGAGTGGGCGGAGCCAGGTGGCAGGATCCCTGCAGCATCCGTGCAGACCACTGCCCTTGCCTCTCAGCTTTCCTGGATCCACGCCGCCTCTACTCCACAGGTGTTCTGTCTGTTTCCCAAATCTGGTATCTAGCCTCCTGAGCATTACCTGAGTCCCCTGGATGCTTCCAATTGGTTTGCACTCTTGGTGAAGACAGCCATGAGCCAGGGTTGATTTCCATAACCGGCAAATCAGAACGCTAAAACGCTTTCGTGTTCCATCCATGAGCATCATATTACATTTCACTAAGTTTAAACATTTTAATGATAACATTCTCCTTCCATTGCAGTCTATGCATGCAAGCCTTTGCCACACATTTTAACTGAAACTCTGCTTACTCAGTCTCAGTGGGACGAGATACTGATACTTAGCACAGCTTGGATTCAGCTTGCTGACTTTCTTCATTCCTTGAAAGTGTGCAGTCACGCACTTTTATTTTCCCTCACGCCTTGTTACATAGAGGGTGTAGGTTGTATGGTTTTTGTATTATTCATTTTAGAGGGTATTGTCCTTGCAAAAACTCTGATGGAATGAGTATTTCAAATTTTAGGGGTATTGAATGACAATATCCTTAGTTTGGTCTTGATTTCAACCATGTTGTGGATTGCTGTTTTTGGTAAGGGAGGGTTGGTTGATGTTTTTTGGTTTTTTTGGGGGGGCTGGGACTGGATGTCAGGGGGGACAAAGGAAGGACAGTGCTGTTGGCTTATAACATTAAACATTTACTGGATGCATTGTCAAAGTGCAGTATGCAGAACCACTGCAGATAGACAGCTGTGTGTCTAAGCATTTGTGACAAACAGAACTCAGATGGAATATTTTTTAAGGAGAAAAGGCATCAACATACATTCATCATTGGGTGTGAAAGAAGGCTTATATGTATGTGGTGGGGATAGAGAGTAGTCTGTGATGTAGCTTGTGAAAAATGATGAGTTTTTTTTTTCCCCCCATGAATTAGCTTTCTGCAGTTGTCAGCACAGCTTCCTCGTTGCCTCGTAATTTAACAGCCAGTACATTTTAATCACAAACAAGATGCAGAAGATTTGTAGTTAGGGTAGTGGCCAAGATAGAGCCTTACTCTGAGACTCCCATTCTGGACCCTTGATTGGAGTCAGGCAATAAGAAAGTTTTGGGGACTAAATGAAAGTCAAGTTTAATAACAATGGATGACAAATGGAAAGAAACAGCAAATACGTCGTCTCAAAATTCCTGGGGATAACTTTTTAAGGCACAATGATCTATTTTTAAAATTATGAGACTGGACAGATTCCATTCCTTAGTTTATGTAATATATATGTGAATGTAAAATAGATGGGATTCTTGGAAAGATAGATTTAGTGGATGTTTGAGGATGAGTAATTGTTGTTTTGATGTGATTTGAATAAATTAAATCGTAGAATAGTTTTTGATGTCATTAAATTAAATTACAGTAGAAATAGTGGTTTGCCTTAAAATTGAAAAAGACAGAAACTATAAAAGATAATCTCTTTCTTCTACCTGAAATGCCTACGACTTCATCTTTTCCTATAAAATATTACATGTAATGTTAGATTGTTAATGCCTTGTCTTGAAAAGCCATGTTGACTGTAAAGACATGTTTTACAGTGTAATTGTTACTTTGATGAATTCTACTGTTAATCTGTCTCTAATGGTATGTCTAAGGGTCTATTTGTCATTTTATGGCCCTAGCTTTACAGCCACAAAGATTCTCCTAGATATTTGGGAAATGTTAGATATTGAATGGATGAAGAATTAGAATTAGATCAGTAGTTAAGTTATCATTTCAGATTAAAGCAAAATGTGGAAGCACCTAATAAATGAACTTTGATGAGCATTAAGTGTAATGATTCAGAAATTAAGTGTAATGATTCATACAAACAAAAAAATATGTGAATGTTAATGTAATACAATTAAGTATGTGCTTAGGACTTCCTACACACAACCAAGGTGAATCTATAAATGATAATATTAATTTGACCAAATAAAAAGTTTAAAGTTTGGGTTGGTTATAAAAGTAAGTTAATAGGCAAAAAGTCCATATGTAGATTATATTCTTTCTTGTGCACAAAAATATAAAAAAGGTTTAATATCCTTGAAATGTAAAAGTCATTTCAAATCCATAAGAACAACAGTAAGCATCTCTATAAAAAAGGACAATATACATGAATAATGTAGAAATCACATGAGCAATAAACAATAAAAACTTAGCCATAATTATAGCCAAATAAAGTGAAACACACATGCAAACAATTTTTTGATTTTTCAGATGAATGAAGATTCAAAAAGGGGTGATATTAAGGAAGAGTACGGGAAACGTGGTGGGCCAGTCCCCTAGTGAGGACACAACTGCAGGGCGATCTGATAACGTACGTGATAAGACACAGTGCATACTCTGCAATTCTGCTTTTACAATAAAATGTGACAGGGTACAGTGATGTAGACGAGGGTGTCTCTGCAGAATTGCTGTGTACACTTGCCCCACACTGGACTGGTCAATTATGCTAAATCCATATGATGCAACTATTAAGAATGATGATGCAGACACTTCGTTATTGATACTGACAGTATATTGGTGAATGCAGTGCCATGTTTGTAGAAGTAAATAGAGCACTGAACTATAAACTTTGCAAGGACGGAGTAAAATGTGGACAGTAGTTGTCATTGGTGAGATGGCATATATTTTGGCGATTTTTAAAATTTTTCCAAGTGACTTAATTTTGATACAATGAACATGCATGAACTTGGTAATCTAAACATAAAATTTACTAATTATTATCTTGCAAATATGATTAGAGACAAATGGGAAAACAAATGTATTCATAAAGATATTATTGATGGTCGAAATTAAGTGCTGAATAATAGGAAAATAGTCAAATAAATTCTGGTACTTCCATTTGGTGGAATATGAGCTAGCTATTGATTTAGTTATAATGTGGGAATTTTTTTCTATTATAATGTTCAAATAAAAAGTCAGACAGCAAAATTGCATGTATTTTAATGATGTCAAGCATGTATTTTTTTAGAGAAAGACAAGAAGGAAATACTAAAAACTTTTTCAGTGATTGTCTATGTGTCATATGGAAAATACTAATTTTCTTCCTTCTAGCTTGCTTCAGTACTGTAAATTTTTTCACACTGAGCAAGTTTCACCACTGCAATCTTTTCAAACTTTATCAATCATTAAAAAAAAATAGACTGATACATCAACAGCAAAGGACAGATGCTCTGCACATGCAGGGAGGGAAGGCTTCCATTCTAATTATTTCATTAATTCCTCTCAGTGAGGATGACTCCGATAATGACTGAATGATGGTGAGAGTGAGAAACGTGCTCTATACCTAAGGGTTATTTGGTGTTTGTTTTAAATTGAACCTAAACTAAGCTTTAAAATAGATACCTTCACATACACGATAAATAAATTCTTAAAAAGTATGGGAAGTTTCAGCTCTACAGGATGAGTCAGGTCCAGGGATCTGCTGCACATTACCCTACAGTTAATCAAAGTGTGCTGTAGACTTCCAATCTTGTTACAAAGGAGGATCTCGTGTTCTGTGCCCTGACCACATTTTAAAACATTTAAAATAAAATGTATGCAAGCCAATTGTATTGGATTAAAGAAATAATTTCTATCTTTAAAAAAAAAGGAAGTTACATGTGGAAAAATTGTATATGGAATCCAACCTTCTCTACAAAAACAGAAATGTGTTTCTATGTAAATAAGAACTGAAGCTGTGGCAAAAAGGAAAAAAAAAAATAAAAGAAAGAAAAAGCTGTGAATTATCAACTTGTTTTCTTGGGAGAGCAGAATCCTGTGCCTGCTCACCTAGGAAGGAGGCCATTTGCCCTGATACTCTGCCTCTGTCTTTGAAGGATACCCCATTCACTGATTTTCCTGCTTTGAATTCCATAATCACTCTGGAGCACAACACAGTCTTCCTGCCACCTTGAGGATTAAACCTACCTGAGGCCTTCATAGACACAGTTCTAGACCTCAGTGGTAAATTTTATTTTACTGATTATTAAAACTATGTATATGGAAAATTTTAAAACTCCAGTGAATCCAGGAAGTAACAGAAGAGTAAAAATTTCTCATAATTTATATACTAATAGACTAGTAATGTTAACTTTTAGTTGCATTTCTTTTAAGTACCTTTGTGTGTATGTATATTTCGTATATAAGTATATAAATTATAGGTGCATGTTCCATTTACACTTATCTTTTACATATATAAATTATATTTGTATGTAACATATTAGGATGTTATTTTATATTGTTTCCATATAAATCTTACTCAAAAACGTGCTCGATTCTCTATCAGTTTCTAGATTAAGTGCCCCGTCTGCAGATTTGCATTCAAGAATTTTCCTTCCTGTGATTCCATTTACTTTTCTGGTTTATTTTTAAATAATCCTCTGCATTCACCCTGCATTAACTCACATCCCGACTTCTGCAGCTTTGTATTTGTCTGGCTTTAACTGGGCAAATTAATCTCTGTTTTTCAGATCCCTCGTCTATAAAATGACCATAATAATTATTGTCATAGAGTCATTTTGAGATTAAATAATATAATACGTGGTTCATAATAATCACCCCATAAATATTAGCCTTTGTTATCATCCAGCAAAAGGGCCATATTCTTCCCAAATATGGCCCAAGACTTTTCATATTTCATCTCAGCTCATATCTGTGTTATTATGACTCCCTGCCTCCATCCCCACCTGTTAAAATCTTTACTAGTTTCAGTGTCTACCTCAAATAAACTTCCTCCAAATTTCTATTCAAATGACATATTTGCATTTTTTAAAACCATTTAACATTTTCTTATATAATTCCTATTATTGCATGTACATCCCGTCTGGTGTTAGTTATAATTATAGAATACGTTACTTATTCCTCTGTTGAATCTCAGTAATTTAAGCACAAGAACTAAACGATGCATGCTTTTAACCCTCTCAGAGTCTAGTTTTTTTCTTTATTTAGAACATAGTGAGTTAAATGAGGTAACAATTTAAAGGTTGTATCCGAAAGAAATTTTTCTAAACCCTCAGATTTTGCTTAAATGCTTTCAGGCATTTCTAACTAGGTAAATTAGTTGGAATATACCTTTATTCAATTATGTACACATTTATTCATTCAAAAAATGTTTACTGAGCTCATGCTCTAGACTCTAGGGAAATACGAGGCAAGACAGATTCTCTGCTCTCCGGGGGCTAATACTGTAATGAAAGAAGAAAAAATAAATAAATAAAAGTAAGCATGAGATAATTCCGGCACAGGAAGACACTAACTCAGATGGAGCAGTGGTGCCCACCAGGGCAAGTGCATTTAGGTCGCTGTGGGGACACGGCTTCACCAAGAGGACGCTCGGAAGGAAAGACGCCAACAAAACTGAGATCTGGGGGAGCTGTGTTCCAGGCACAGAAAACGGCACATCCAGCAAAGACCCCCAAACAGCTGTTGAGCCTGTTCCAGAAGCAGCAAGGAGGTCAAATGCACCTACAATCCCGCGAACAAGAGGGGTGGGTTGGAATAAGTGAGATTGGAAACGTGGACCCTAGTTCATGTAGAGCCTTGAAAGAAATCTGTCTTTTCAGGCGTTACTGCAGGGGTAACGCACCAGCACTGGGGCAGTGACGTAACACCTTGGGTCTGGCCAATGGGAGGTGGCCGCAGGGCCTGGGGCGTGGTCAGCGCACTTAGTCCCGCCGCCTCCTGCTCAAGGGGACAGGCCGTGACTGCAGCGGAATCTGGAGGCTCCTGCCTGCTCCCCTGCCCCTCGGGTCAGCTTCCCCTGGGTTCCAAGCAGCCTTCTTCCTCGCCTTGACCCTCCAGGCCCGGGCATGGTAATATCTACCGGCTACTGGTCCCAAGGATGTCAACTTTCCTGTCCCTTCAGCTCTGCCCACGCCTTTGCAAAATGGCTTTCATAAGCACCCGTTTGGGTCACTCTCTAAGCCAGCTGTTTCTGCTGGGCACTGGCTGATAACGGAGTTTTGGCAAGAGGGCCAGGTCGGCAAGATTGGGAGGTTCCACCTGGGGGCCGTGTCCATTTGAAGGCTAGATCCACAGGGGCCTTTCTCTGCTGGTACGAGACAGAAATGAAGTCACCCATGGTACCTCTATTCACCCACACTCTTCTGAGATGACAATTTCAGGGAGTATATTAGGAAGCCTGGCTCTGTACGAAGCGCTTTGCTGCCTCCATCAAACTCTGGGGTGGGGCCGGTTAGTCTCGGCCAGTTGAACGCTGCTGTGAACCACGCAAGCAATCTCCATCCATCAGCCCAGGCAAAGCAAGGGCCAAGGGCTTAGTGACCCTGAGGCGGAATTTCTTGTTTCCCTCTGTGTAACTCAGCAAGGAGTAGATTCTTAGATGGAAAGAAATTTCTACTGCATTTAGTTTATATCATACATCTAAAAAAGAAGCCACCATTGTGTAAGAGGCAAGCAGATCATGGGCGTGGTTCTGAATTTATGCTAATGATCTCTTGAAGAGGAACAGACACCAGGTATTCGTATCCATTTCCTTCAAAATTCTTATTACCTCTTATCCTCACGCACATTGTTTTCTAGGGATGCTCAAAATTTTCTTACAATTACTCACTAGTAAGTAAGACTTCTTGGTGGAGAGAATTTGCTCTGTTTATCAGTATTTCCCAACGTGACTTGACTGCTACTCCCTGTCACACACTGCTGCAACGAACAGCATGCACTTGGGGCAATTGTCCGTTTTTAACGTTTGACGATGCTGCAGCTTTATCCTCGACACAGTGACAGTGCCTGCAAGTCACAAAGGTAGGCTTGAGAAAGACTTAGCCAATGAAGACCATAAACAGCCTTAAATCTGACAAAAGATTCACTCTTCATTGAGGAGGTAAGGAAACTCTAAGTTCAATATTAAGACCGTTTCTCCTCTAACCAGATAGCCAGTCAAAGGTGAAAATTAGGATGCTTTCATTCTTTCAGCTTTTCCTAACAGACTTTTAAAATTCTCATTATTTTTTCCTCAGATAATATTCTCCCAAGCTCCAGACTACTCACAGTATCTCTGACCTCACAAGCCTGGTTCTTGGATTTCAGGAATTGGTTGTAAAGCTGCATGACACCGTTTCCTCTCTCCCTCTCTCCCTGGTCAGCCTGCTTGCTCTAACTGTAATGCTGTCTCTGAATGATGCTGGAACTTCACTGAAGTTTGGATTATTTTTTAATGTACTGCACACCTGAGGAGCTTAATTCCCTCATGGAAGATATGGATATGTTATTTAAATTAAGGGCATTTCGTCCTTATCCTTTTCCAGTCTCAAGATTCCTGGCAGCCTCACAGGGGCCATCTTTCTCTTCGGGTTCTCTTTCATGGTTACGTTCATCCTGACTCGTCACTGTCAAGAAGTATTTTTACAGCAACAAGAAAAGTACTTGATAGTATTTGCCTCCATTTCAAGTTTACATTTTCCCCTAAACTCTTTGCTGATTTTACGTTCCAGGCACGTTAACATTTCTGTTACGAATATGGTCCCCATGGGTTTCAAAATTCCCCGGAGAACATAACTGCATTTATAAACACTCTTTTTGTTTGTTTGTTTTTATATCTCCTCTCCTTTGAGTATGTTGCGTACACACTTGGACATGTATTCATTGTGATTTATAGCTCATGCTTTTTCTCCCCTGGTGCCCAAATCCAAGACATCCGGCTATGGTGTTAAACAAAATGCCTTCCTGCTTTAGAGCCCTGAGTTCACTTTCAAGTCATATAATTTACTTACTTGCGTGCCCTAGGGAAAGTAAATGGTATACATTTTTTTCTAGAAATTCAAATCCAATGGAGACTTAGTTCACTAGGTATCTTATATGTGGTTCATCCATCTTTGGCAAACATCCTTTAATTTACTTTACATTCTTGAAATTTCTAATGAACTCTTTATTTGCTTCTATATGGATGCACATACGGGATATGCATCTCTGGGCAGATAGATAGCCGTGTCTTCCTCTTGACCCTGTTTGAAGTAAAATTGGAGGTCCTCATGTAAACCGTTCAATTTTTCATTCCATTTATCTATTCATAAAATATGGATAATACCTCCTGAAAGGTGGAAGTATTATAGCATAATAGTAGGTTTGTAAAGCCCTTGAATGCCGTGAGAGTTGTGTCCTCAAAGCCAAGAGGGAACGTTTCCTATTCCATATTTTACAAAGTTGGTCCGTCACTGCACGTTCTGGCATTTTCCATAGTTCCCGGGCTTCATATGCTAGTATTTTGGTGTCACAATCTTTGCACTGCATTATTAAAGTCTGAAGGTGTACTATTGAAATACCGTTCGATCTTGTCCGCTGAAACAATGAGAAATTCATTAATGCTCATTAAACTTGTTCAATAAAAATGAAAGAATGGTTTGGAGCAGTGCTAGCCTGAGGGCTCATTGCCTAGGACAGTTTTTGTTGCCTGCTTAGTTCTTGCTAAAGAATAAAACTAACTTACACATTTTGTAGGACTGACGAATGGCGCGAGGGATCGTGTTTTCATGGCTCTGTCAAAACTTCATTAATGTGACACTGGTGACATAGAATTTGTGACAATTCTGCCTGCCTCTGGCGATGTTCTCTCATCAGAGTGCTTTAGAAACATAATTGTGAGGGAAAGTAATGAATGTAAATATAATTGCCAGCAGTGGATTGACTTTCAGTGGAGAGATCACTTCTGAACAAAATTAAGTATCTCTCTAAATATCCCTATTCTTTTGCTGGAAGGAATTGAATGTATTCTTAGTAGCTCAAGTGAAACCTGTGCTAGAAAATGGAGATTGAGGCTCTCCTTTTGCCAATCCACCAAGATCTCCGACCTCAGTGCCTCGTCACAGTGTGATTACTTTCCATCCCAAGACCCTATGACCCACAGTTTCTGCTCTTTCGGACTGATCCCCCAAGTTGAGAAGGCTGTGTATTATGCATCATACAAAACCATCAATGTTCAGTTATCTATATTAATAATCATTAGTAAACCTCAGATATCTAATTTCTACATTTTAAAAATATTTGCAGGTTTTATGAAGCCTCTTAATAATGGATACAACAGACAACTTGGGTTTCATCCCTTCTGCGTTCACCGCTGCTAAGATCTGGTGAACATATTCTAAGGAACGAGGAGGAAAAACATCTAGAAAAGATTCCAACTAGATATCTAGTCTATTAATGTCCATGAAGAGAAATCACATGCCCATTAAGAGAGAATTTCCCTTGAAAAAAATTACGTGTCTTCACGTAGAGCTGCATTCCAAGCACTGAGCCCAGGACTTGTGGGCGTTCTTGGGATCCTGTGCATCTGTGTTAGAACAGTTCTAAGAGCTGACCGTTTAGAAATTGTCACTCCACAGCCAACGAGATACACAAGGACGTTGCAGCTGGAGGAGGACTCAGGCTACTGGAAACACCAATCAAACATATACATTCTGTGAGCCACAGCAGTGTGGCTCTCCCAATCCAATTATAGATGCCTAAGCTTTCCACAGCAAAACTTGCTAATTAAAGGTCCAGGTTTTCTTAGCAACTGCATACAAAAATGCTTCTTTATGAAATGCATTTTCCAAAGGTTATTTCATTTATTTGACTTCCCTTATAATGATGAAAAAAATCACAAATCCTAAAATTGAAGCCATTACTAACGTATTTATCCTGCTGTTGGGGGTTCTGGCCTGACTCGAGCACACCTTCAGTTTTAGTCCTGTAACTGCCTATTTTGTTATTTTTATATATTATCAACCTCCTCATAATTTTCCTTGTACTCCAACAGTTTTATCCCCAGCTACTCTGTAACTAGCAACACTTCACCCAGACAGGGAAACACTGATTTTATTGACAAGCTGTGGTTCTTACTACTGTCCAGAATGCATGTCCTGAATCTGCTGAGTGTAGAATGGTATGCCAATGATTAATGAGAAAAACTGGTGACATATTATAGTGGTAGAACAAACCAAAATATTTATTAAAATATTTAATGTCTGCTTTGAACAAGTGTGATGGTTGATCGTGTTGTCATTTTCTCCTGAGAAGGGACCAGCCCATCACTCTTGAGTTTTCTCGGGGTAAGACTGCGGTGTGTTTATTCACTACAGTGAACTTGCATGTAGGATCATTATTTAAATTAATTGAACAAATACCTCCTGAGGGGCAATTCTGGGCCAGGTGCCTGTAGGCACTGGGTACAGAGAAATGGAGGCGGTACTGTCATCGGCATGGAGTTCAGTCTAGAGGAAGATTTGCCCCTGAACTGAAGTTTAAGGTGAATCTTACTCATGCCAGGACTTCCCTGGTAGGGGGCCTGCGGAGCAGCGGAGCCCCCCACACAGAGGACCGGTGCACATGTGTCTCGTGTGGGTTTCCAATCTCTGCGCTCATTCTTTGCACTCAGAATAGGCGACTGAAATCATTAGTAAAATAACTATCCAAGTCACCTGTGTGGCTGGGCCCTGAGCTGGCGCGGTGTTACGGAGGGTTCGAAGTGAGTGTAAAGCAGGCTATTGAAGAACGGCTTAGGCTAGTGGGAGTGATTTTATCTCCTTACATACAAGTCAAGTTATTTTAAATTACATACCGAAGTTAGTGGTAAGCACGGAAAAAAAATGTGCTTCTTCCCTCAGCAAATAACTGATGGCCCGTTATGTATGAAGAACTGTCTTTGAGGGGCACAGCATAACTCCTCTCTCATATAGAGGGTTGATTTTATATGAGAGAACCCACACCTGGTCCTCGGCGGGGGTTTGGGTGGAGAAAGCCCTGGTTCTGGGCGGAGCAGCCACAGAGCAAGCCCATGGGAAGAGGCATCGGGGGTGCAGTGCTTAATAAAGGGGAAGATGCACGCGGTTTCCATGGAAAACCAGGGACGGAGACAGAGTGGGGGTTTAGCAAGCAAATTCAGGGAGAGGAAAAATATAAGCAGTGTCAGGAGATGGAGAGTCCAAGTTCTGCCCACATGGCTCTGCCGTGCTGTGCTTCCCTCAGTTTGACACAGCTTTGGACATTTGAATGGACAGTGTCAACATCAGGGAAACAGGGGCTCGGGGCAGAGAGAGGTGGCAGAAGCCACATGCTGCTTCTTGGTGTTAGAGGACTGAGGAAAGCAATCTGCTACATGGTCCAACTTAGAACCAGATGAGAAATACATATTCTCAAATTATACTAAAACTAATCACAAAGGAAGAAGCAGACCATCACCCGACGTCTCCCACATCAGGACTCATGCAAACGGAATAGGAGACAAATAGATTAATCGCAATGATCGTTGCCAGATCTCGGAGACAATGGCATTTTTAGGCCAGTGTCGTCACTTTTGGCTGAAAGAAGAGGTTCCGTCGGAGAAGGAAACTGAGAGACAATAAGAATAAGTAGGGGTGATGGGGATGCATCTCAGAAGTCAGGGGCAAGGACCTGGATACTTAGCTTGGCCACACAGCAGAGCTGACAGGCACATGAACTTTGGAGTCAGACAGTGTAAACTGGATCCTCACTCTCCTCTCTCCTGCCACTTACTCAGGTCAGTAATCCACAGCATCCTTCTTAACACGCTTCTCTGAGGCAGGGGATTCAGTGGTAAATTGTCTGCAAAATTACTTCCTTTGTGCTTGGCCCATAAGAATCCCCAGATGACAGCCACGTGGATTTGAGTTAGACCAAGGGCAGGTGACTGAGCAAGGATACTGGTGGAGGGCAGGGCAGGTGAACTGCAGACTAGGGTTTGAGTTTGCCGTGGGGCTGGGTAAAGAGCTTCGGTTTAGCGGGGATTACGTGCACCAGGGCAACACTGGATGCAGCACAAACGCCCGGCAGAGGTGTCCCATGGAGACGGCTCATGCTCCTGCTTGGAAGAGTCCAAATAAAAGTTCCGTCTGAACTTTGGACACCACTTGAAACTTCCCTCTGCGGCTGCCTAAGCTAAAGCTAAAGGAGCTGAATTCATGATGGTGTTGAAAGAATCTGGACACAAACTATGCAATCTCTGGTCCAGGGTGTTAAATGAAACTTGGAGCTGAGAAAGGAATGTCCTTCTCCAGCCAGAGTGTGGGTCTCCTCGGACCCACAAGGATGCAGCCTGGCTGAGAGAGTTCCTGCCAGGGGCTCCTTCTCCTGGGAACATCCACAGCCGAGGCGGGGAGGATGCTGGCTGTTGGGAAGGGAGGGCAGAATGGAACTTTGGAACTTTGTGTCTTCAGAGAGTTCTTGGAGGAGAGACTGGAGGCCAGGAGAAGTTAGAGGCGATCAGAGTGTTCAGAGAAGTACCCGCCCTGTTGACAGTTCTCTTCCCTGCACCTTAGTACCCAAAAGGAGGGTCTGCATGACCATGCACTAATTCGGGTTACCAGTTATCCTTATTTAGAGAGTCTCCAGTTTTGCAAAAAGAATATCCTCTTCGGTCTGTTGAACAAATTTGAACGGATTTTAAATGACCGTAAGTCCTTAGTTCTATGAGAAGGTGATGTACGTCCCTACGAGGCTGGTAAGTCTTAGGAGAATCGTAACTTTCTTGTAAAAAAAAAAATAGTCCACTCAAAACCTGAATTAAAAACAAAATGCCCAAAAATGTTATGGAAAGAAACTGCTCTGTTGTCACTGGAACACATGGATGAAGAAAGAGTGCAGCTCCTGACAAAACAATCATTCAAGACTTTAACACCAGCTGCCTAGACAAGAAGGTAAAAATAAACTTTCAACACCACCACACATCCATTATTTTAAAAACTCACAACTTTCTTGCAAAAAAGGTTACTGCTTAATTTATTTTCTTCACACATCTCCTTTGGGGAGGTCACAATACAGTTATAACCAGTCAGCATCGGAAAAACCAAGACTGTACCTGCACCTGTAACAAAGTTTGGTTCCACCTCCAAAGGTGAGAGTGTTTGAGTGCACCTCTCAATTTGAGCCCCAATTAATTCAGTCCACAAGCAAGACTGGGCACATCTTACGGAGGGGAGGCGGGGGAGAGCGGCTCTGAGCACATGGACCCCATCAGGACTCAGGCCGGCGCAGACCGCAGCATGTCACCTGTGCTCACGCTCGTAGGCTGATTAATGGGCTGTCACCTTAGTTGTTGACTGGTAAATTATTTATACTTATAAACCACTAAATAATTTAAAGCTGATATCTTAAATTACAGCTGAGAGTGACAAGGAGAAGGTGGCCTAAAACTCCAACTGGAAAGACCAATGCTCTTGTCCTCTGGGCACTGTAGAACACAATTTCTGCTGACTGTTCTCATGACAAAAAAAAAAAAAAAAAAAAGGAAAACAAAAAGTATGTAGATTTGGTATAACGTTATAGAGAGAACAAAATGCTTCAGCAATCAAAGAGAAAGTCGTTTTAAACAAAACAAACGTGCCCCAACACTAAGGAACACTTAAATTTCACAGGAAATACAAATATTGGCTTCAAAATTTAATCATGAAATCTAGACCCACAAGATGGTTTAAACTTTGCCTCTAAGAAGTTTATCATGCTTTGTGATCACAGGAGACCGGGACACATACAGTTATTTGCCCCCATGGCTCTTGCATTGTATTTCATTTTCCTTTCCTAGCACAGCAAAGGAAGCTTAGAAATAAAATATTAGTTAACGGAACACAGGGTGGGACGGAGCTGCAAAGTGATCCAATCCAGACATTTTAAGTTGAGAAAGGCAAAAAGGAGGGGAGGTTAGAAGGAGAAAAGTTAAAATTCTTAGTATCTTATTGACGCCGCAAAGAAATCTCAGAAGGACCAAACAGACTGAGGAAAGTTATCTTAAGAGGTTATTGTGTGCAATTCAAGAAACTGAAAAAAGAAAAGAAAAAGAGAAGAAAGTTTGTGCAAGTAAGAGGCACTTGTGTTTTAAGATGATCTTGTAATATCACAACCAGAGCATTTCCATGGACATAAATGAGATTTTATTTTTTGACTTTTTAGTTGACTAAAAAACAAATAAACAAACAAAGAAATCTTGTGTGTTTTTAAGACAGTGGATCAAAGCAAAAGGAACATATTTTAGGCTCCCATCTCCTCTGATCACTATCTTCCTTCACACATTTCATGAGAGTTTCTACTCATGTTAACTTTTACAGGTATATTCTTTTTGAAATGCTGGGTCACTTTTAAATGCTTATTCCCAATGACTATTCAATAATTACTTCTGCTGCACTGTTGGCCTGCTCTGAAATGACCAGTTCTCTTTCATCATAAGTTTTTTACAAAAATCCTTTGAAAATATTTGCCTAAAATTGGATAGGTCCCGGTTCCCAAAGCCTAGCTCTTTCCCTCAAAGAAGAAAATAGAACTTAAGTTACACTCTTGTTTTTTTTTTTTTTTTTTTAACAGATATTGTATCTAATGGCAAATAAAGCAGACATGTGTGCCTTGGGGCTGTGTAGAGTCTGGGGTTGGTCTAGACCAGGGGCAGTCCCATTATTTTATGACCCTGTATGAGATTTCTGCCTGTCTCATCCTTTGCCTGAACCGACAATGCCTCTTGTCACCCTCTTGTTTCCAAAAGACATCTTCTGTATTTTCTGTCTTCTCCAATAAAATGGTAATTTTGCAAGGCTTTGTCTGATTTCTCATTTACTCTTCTCAGCATTTTGAAGAGATACTCACTGTCACTTTGACTAAGAATAGAGGGGTAAAATTCTAGAGTGATAAAGTTCCAAACAAGTTAATCTCCTCTCCCTGGATTTCATAGAATTGCTTAGTGACACAATTATATTCAGTTTCCAAAATTAGGTATAATCATTTTCATCCTTGTAAAGGTTAATAGACACTTAAAAGCAACAGCAAGTGATTGGGTAGGCTTCTAAATTGGGGCATTCCAAGATCAAATAAGTTGGCTTAGTGCTACTACATACACTAAAATTTTGAAATATGTTCAATTTTTAATGTTATACCTGCCATGTACATGCTGGTTCTCGAGTTTATTTATTCAAAGAAGACTGATACCATGAAATCTAGAGTCATACTAAGCTGCTTATTTGCCTCCAATTATTTTGACTACCAAGTACCTACAACTTAACGTGTACAAACAAAACCCTTGATACACCTCTAGCCTACCTGGCTTCCCTCAGTTCTCACCATCTCAGTGAACGGGGCCACTCTTCATCTAGTCCTTCAGATCCCAAGTTGAATTCTGTCTGGTCACTCTCTTTCCCTCAAACTCCACATCTAATCATGGAGTAAATTCTACTGACTCACCTTCAAAACATATCTGAAATCCTGACCTTCTCTTAGGGCAGCATATCTATATAATCTCCCCAAATCCCATAGTAAAAGAATACAGGCTTCTGGTCCAGAGAAGATCACCTATGCCTGCTTCTCCTGGGTCCTCCCTACTAAGCACAACCATGAACACTTGACCAAACATGAGAGACAAGCAGAGGAGAATTCTGAAAGGTGGGGAGAACTGGCCTGAAGGGGATGTGGCTCCTCCACCCAACAGAGAAGGTGATTCCAATCCAGAGTCTTCTGACACCTGACCAGTAAATGAGGGCAGTCCTGGTTGGTCCCTGATCGTGGACTGAACTGCAGTCCATCCTCTGACAACATCAGGTGTGCCAGCCTCCTGACATCCGAGGAGGTTGCTCTTCTCCGACACGTGGTCAGAGACTCCCTTCCCCACGGACAGGTAATGAGGTTGGAAGGAGGAATCAGCCGCAGCAAGAGGACCATCAAAGGACAGCCCCCTGCTGTCCAGGCACCTGAGACACCTGCCTCTACCCAGAGAAAGCAGGGCCCTGGGTGACACCACCTCAACAAGCCCCTGATGGGCAGCCCTCTCTGTCCTCACAGACAGGAAGTTTCTTCCATAACAGATGCCTTCTCGGGGAAGCCTCCATGTCCCTGTGGGTCATGGACTTCACTCCCCATCTTCTGCCCCTTCCACAGCACCAACAGGGGCCAGTGGGAGCCCCAGTAGCATCAGATAAACCAAGCAGGCCAAAATAACAACATAAAGACAGTGAAGATTAAATTGTCATGGGAAAGCCAGCCCGCCAAAGTGTGCTAAACATCACAGAGTGATTCCCTGCTAAAATAAGAGATTTAAATAAGATGCAAAAAATCATAACATGATAGACAAAATGTGACAGATACAACTAAAATTCACTCCTTGTACCAAGAAACAAGAAAACTGCAAGTTGAATGAGAGAAGACAGTGATTGGATGCCAATCCCAAAATGAATCCAATGTTGGGATTATCTGACAAACTTCTTAAAACAGCCATTATAAAAATGCCTCAACTAGCAATTTCAAATTCTCTTGAAACAAACAAAAAAATAGAAAAATCTCAGGAAAGAAATGTAAGTTATTTTAAAAAGCCAAATAAGAATTATGGAAGCGAATTATACAACAACACAAAGTTTAAAAACCTCTCTGATGTAACTAAGATTAGATTGGAGATGACAGAGAATAAAATAAGTAAACTTGAGAACTTGAGGACAGATCAAAAGAATTCACCCTATCTGAACAAAAGAGAAAATAATAAATTAAAAGAAAAACAAACAAACAAGGCTTCAGAAGAGATAATAATGATCTCTTGTCATCTCAGAAGGAAAAGAGAATGATTATAGGGATGAAAGAATATTTGAAAAAATAATAACTGAAAACTCCCCAAATATGATTAAAAAAACACAATTTGCGTAAAGGTAACAAAAATCCTCTAAAAGAAAAAAACTCAAACGAATCCACACCAAAATGCATAGTAAGTAAATTGCCATAAACTAAAGACAAATTTGAATGACAGCAAATTTCTCATCTGAAATTCTGGAGGCGAGAAGGAAATAGCACAAAACTACTGTAACAACAAATAAGCTTTTTTTTTTTCTAAGTGCCCATGGAACATTTATCAAGGTAGATCATACTTTAGGCCATAAAGCAAACCTTAACAAATTTAAGTGAATTGAAATCATCCACAGTATGTTCTCTGACCAGAATGAACTCAAACTAGAAATCAGTAACAGAAGGAAAAGAGAATAAACATGATTACCTCCGTCCCCACCAAAAAAAGCAATTAAAAAAAAAAAAACACAGAAGGAAAAGAGGATAATTTCTAAACACATAAAAATAAAGCAATGTATTTGTAAGTCATCCATGGGCAAAAAGCAAGCCTCAAAGAAACTGAAAACGTAAACAACTGAATGAAAACAGGCACATTGAAGTAGGTAGGATGCTGCTCCTGCAGTCAGGACTGAAGAAGAAACTCGCTCCACTGTGACAGCTGATTGTATGTGTCATCTCAGGGGTGTGTTTGGGTGAGATTGACACTAAATCAGTGAACACTGAGGAGGTGGATTTCCCTCCACAGTGTGAGTAGACTTCATCCAATCAGTTAAAGGCCTGAGTAAAATCAAAAGACTGACTTCTTGGGAAAAAAAGAAAATTCTTCAGAAGATAATTTATATGGAAAGTCCTTTAAGGAAAATAGATTATAAAAAAATAAAAATAGAAAATGAAAAATTATCAAGATAAGGCAGAGCAATTCAATCTATGTACAGGACAAAAGCAAGGGGGATCTGGTGTCTCTGCCAGTCAACAGGTGAAGCAGAAAACCCCAAGCATCAGAGTTAACAACTACAGCAGCAATAACAAACTCTGGGAAAATTATAAGTAACTTTATTTCTGGGGAGAGGAGAATTCAACCTAGTTGACCGAACGAAAACGTTTTTTTTCAGTGGAATATTTCACCAGAACAGTCAACATCAAACATATTGTAATAAAAATGCTTGACTTTTAAATAAGAAAATAGTATTTTAGACATCTAGACCAAAAAAAAAAAAAAAAGCAAAAACCAGCCACTAATGATGAAAATAAATCAGATTAATGGTTTCCTTATCGAGAGCAACACCTCACATCCAACAAAACCTTAAGTGTTGTGTACAAGGAATAAAAAGAACTGACGTTTTATCCCTCACTAAACTGATATTCAAAGTACAGGCTGCAGAAATAGTGAAAACTTGTGGCAGAACTTGGAGTATTTTTCCCATAGGTTCTTCGTGAGAAAAAGGACAAGTGTCAGACAGCCACTTAAGACAACCACTTTCCAACCTCAGTGGAAAGCGCAACGTCATTTAATTGCAGAACAGAGGCTAACAGGCGGGAATAAACGTCAGAGAATTGCACACATGTGTTCAATACTCTGACACTACAGACAGAGTAAAACTAAGGCTAACAAAGTAGAAGAAAAATGAGAACTAGATGGAAAACAAAGTAAGTTCACTGATTATATCCTAAGTATAAAACATTCATTTTTAATGTGATGCTGGTGAGACAAAGAGGTGGGATAAGAATAAGTCTTAGTCTTAGGGCACAAATGGATGGAATCTAAGGAAGAAGAGAATCAAATGTCTTTTTATAAACTTGTAGTGTAAACATAATCAAGAGGACAGCAACTCACAACTTTACAAATGCCATTGGGTCCACCCCTATACCAGTCAGCAAGAAAGAAAGCGTGTAAGAAAAGGAACCAAACATATGGTAGTATGTCATCAACAAATGCAATGGCTTAACTCCACAAGGACATCCCAAATGCATCCTTAGCCAAGACTCTTGCTGTGGAAGAAAGCAGTGACAAAGAAGAGGAGCAGGCTCTGATGAACCCTGCAACGCCAGCCTGCCATCAGAGCTATCAGCACAAACTCACGTTCACTTTAATAGACAGATGGATGCAGACATCACGCAGACTTGCGTGCACACCATTGGTTGCATATGCCTGTGCATTTTGTGTGTTTGCTGAGAGTGCTTGGAAGCAGGGATACCCCAACAGTGGAAAGAGTACTTAGTGCCCAGATCTTAGTTTCTTAACACTGTTGTCCAGGAAAAAGAACCAGGGTTTCTTGGAGAAACAGCTGATTTGGGGGCCAGGATAAAGAGGAAACAAGATGAGCTTGGGACATCTTGTGATGCCAACAAGGGCAGAAGTATATATATTTATACGTGGATGCCAAAGGGACACAGGACTTGACCTGAGAGAACTATCTGTGCTCAAAACTAGCCCAATGTAAGCAGCAAAATAAATAGTCCCAGCATTGGACTATAGCCCAGAGAATAAAGTAAATATTCAGAAGTTTATGTTTATACAAACAATTGACTGAATAAATAAATAAATATGGATAAAACGCAAATCGTTCTTACAGAAGAAACACAAATACAAAAAAAAAAATGGAGATATACCGTCCCAGGAGATAGAGTTTAATTTCTCTCCCCTTGAGGGTGAAACTGACTAGTGGATCACAGCCAAAGAATAGAGTAAGGAAAGGTAAAAATAGGAATGCTATAGGGTGGGAACCTCGGGTGAAGGAAGGCATCTTTAATCCAACCACCCTGTACCACTTTTACCCGGACGTCCACATTTCTCCAAAATGCAATTGGTGGAAAAACAAAATGGAAGAAACCCACGTCTTGAATTACAGTGCAGAAAAAAGCAACCCATATTCTCACCCTGGACTCTTACATGAGAGAGAAATTATGTCTTTGCTTTTAAACCACTGATTCAGGGACCTCTTGGTTATTACAACTCAACTTTTCACCTGAGCCACAAAGTCTGACTTGTGACCCCTGCCCTCCTTATCCCCTTCCACTTTGTGTCTTAAGTTCCTTCTGCCCAGCTCTGAAACCACATGGCTTGCATCTATCTGCCAATTAAGAGACCTGATAATCACTTACAGGATTATCTTTCTTTACCCCGGAGTAATTGCATTTTAAAAGAAGAGCAAAACGAAGCAGACGTTCATGGATGAATTAATCTCTCTTGATGGTAAGTTGCAAAAATCATTTTGGAGGATGAGAGGAGAGAGCTGGAGGTGGTTAAAAATGCGTGTGTTGGGTACATGCATGAACACATGAAACCAGGTGCTGATAGTGTATGACGCCAAGACCATCACTACGCATACATCTACTTTCACAGGGCAAATGGTATGAGAAGGTATATTCAATGTGGTGAAGAGCAGTGAAAGTCCCTTCAAGATTTTTTTCCCTTGAAACCTTTGAATATTTAAACTTAAGAGCATATATGAATAAACCATGAATGTATCTGCCATTCAAAAAATAACTGGGTGATTTCTGCACATCTTTAGACAAAAGCATTCCATGAAAAGAAGTCAAAGAAGTACGTCAAGAACAACAGGCCATAAAAATCCACGATTAATCATCTGGGCAAAGAAATCTGGCCGTACGGTCTTCCGAGGTTCTAAAATCTCATGCAATGCTTCAACCTTTGGAATTGTGAGACCTGGCATTCTTATTTTAAGCCTCAGAAATTTCTGTCTGAACAGCGAGATGGCCTGGTAGAATCACAGACTTGAGAACGAGAGAGGAGGCGTGGGTGGTGGGGAGCACAGCCTGGATCAGCCTGGGGTATGCAGGGCAGGATCCGAGACCCTGACCCTCCTCACTTGTCTGGCTGGGGCAGCGCCAGCTCCACCGGCAGAAGGGGGTCCCGGCACCTGCACTCTCCTTGCTTAGCTCTTTTGCACAAGAAACAGGCACAGTGGGGTTTTAGCATTAGCTGCCCTCTGTCTAGATCCACTGTTGATTTTGTGTCTTTTGGGTCTTGCTTTATGCCTCCTCTGACCATGCAAGGCAAATACTGTGCTTTCCCCATTTATTTGGTTTATTTATTTATTCTTTTTTTAATTGAAGTATAGTCAGTTACAATATGTCAGTTTCTGGTGTACAGCACAGTGTCCTAGTCATGCAGATATATATATTTGTGTGTGTGTGTAAATATATATACATATATTCATTTTCATATTTCTTTTCATTAAAAGTTATTACAAGATATTGAATGTAGTTCCCTGTGCTATACAGAAGAATTTGTTTTGTGTCTATTTTTATATATAGCGGCTAATCTTTGCAAGTCTCAAACTCCCAAATTTACCCCTTCCCACTCCCTTACCCCTGGTAACCATAAAATTGTTTACTATGTCTGTGAGAGTCTGTTTCTGTTTTGTAAATGAGTTCACTAATGTTCTCTTTTCTCTTTCTTTTTTTTTTAGATTTCACATTTGAGCGACATCATATGGTATTTTCATTTATTCTTATCTAAGTGTTTCCCTGATAATTTTGTGTTTACTTGGTCCCATCCTCAGAGAATGGGGACTTTGGCTCTATCATTTTTCTACTTCCATTGATGGAAATATTGCTTCTGTAATATTTGACTGAATAAAGGTTGGAAAATATTTCAGTAACTTTAGTAACTGTATCCCTCATATGAATTTCTGTGTGTAGTCCAACCTGGAAACCAGGGCTCGACCAACGTCTTCTGCAAAGGAGGGGACTGTAAATATTTCAGGGTTTGGGGTCCATGAATCTTCTGTTGTAATCACACAGCTCTGCTGTCTTAGCACAAAAGCAGTCATAGGAAACACGTGATGGAATGAATATTGCTATGTTCTAATAAAACTTGATTTGCAAAAACAGGTGATGGGCCAGACATGCCCCAGGAGCTGGAGTCTGCTGAGCCCTGTGATGGATGCCTAGATGTGAGGCTGCTTTGTCAACATATAAAATTTATATACTATATATTTGTAATTTACATATATATATATATATATATATATATATATATATATACACACACAGTAACTATACATTAATTAAAATTTAAATTAACCACTCTTTGACATATTCTGCAAGGATATTCAATGTTGTCCCTGCTTTCAAAGCCAGATGACAATCTCCATTGTGCATAAAGCATAATCTAAGTCAATTAACTGCATCCCCATGTCGTCTGTATCTTCCACATCTTCCCTCATTCAGTTCTGTAGGTCGACTGGTGGAAGCGGCTAAAAGTAGTCGGATGACTTGGGGTCATGGCTTTAATTACCAGTTCACCTTCTATTGATTATGTGATCTGGGGGCAAGTCACGGAGTTATTTCTGCACTGCAGTCTTTGGAAACGGATGCAACGTTATCCACATTGTCCCCAATCATGCGTCCTCGTGCTGGGTGTCTTTGCGTTGCCCATGACTTTGAGACCCATCGTGGAGGTGGAAGAAGGTGGCCAGTAGAACATTTTGGATTTAAAAGTGTCCTCCAGAGCAGATGCTGCAGACGCTGGGGGAGAAAGGACCCCGGTCAGCATCAAGTTGCATCAGTCTTGATCAGTAGACGGTATGGGAACAGCATCCATTTCAGCACCTGCAGACCTCCGACAGGAAAGACGAGGGTAGCAGAAGAACACTTAAGAGTGACCAGGGAGTTTGTAAAAATTAGGAGTATGATAACATCCACTTTGTTACCCCAGACGACGGTGGTCAGTGGTCTGGGTGGTTTCGAGTAAGACTGGCCAAATGTTTTAGATGATCAGCAAAGGTAAAATTCTGGATCACGGGGAGACAGCCCAAGTCTTTGCGGTACCAAGGCGAGAGGTGCATTCACAGATGCTCCCTACCCCCTCGTCCCCCACGAATGTCTTAGCTTCTCTTACTTCGCCATGCCCTCAAGTCTCCAGAGCCACCCTGGACCCATCTCAGTCCTCACCTTCTCCTTGCTCTTCATAAAGGGGGTGAATTTCCAGCCTCCAGTCACACAAATAAATCCCTCTGTTTTCCTCCTGGCTTTTCATTCTCCTCTTGGGGAGCCTGCAGACACCGTAGGCTGCTGTTCATTCAGTGTCCCAACCCATAGCATCTTGGCTCCAAATTTAGGTCCGTAAGCTCTCTAAATTGTTCTGTTAACCAAGTTAAACCCCAGAGCTTAGAGCAGCCACGGAAGGGTCTCCTACATCTCCTCCTGGTGCTTTAATTGAAATTAAAGTAAATTATTCACACAGTGCACATTAATGTTGGCACAGCTCCTTCTGCCTTCTTCCCAAATGACATTATGAGTGATGCCAAACTAAACTCATTTCCATTTTTGATATGGTTAACGAGTGGTGGATGAGGGGGAAGCCACTGACAGAGCCTAACTTGATTTCAGGGAGGCATTTAGGAAAAACAATGACTCTCAGGCTTTTCTCTGGGACGTGACAGATACATGTTAACTGCGTGATACAGGATATTTAAATAAACGTCAATCACCAAGCCTCGATTAATCGATTGAAAAGTCAGAAAGAAAAACTCCATTTCTTGTTGATTTTCTCAACATTTCGTCTTGGACTCATCTTTGTGGATCCAATGTTCTGCCACCATTAAAAGCATATTTTTCAAGATTAATGCCATAAGACAGCTTTCTTTTTAAAGGAGATGAAATGCATATGTGTATATGCATTGTGTGTCTCTGTGTGTGTGTGTGTGTGTGTGTGTGTGTGTGTTTGTGGTCTAGGGGAAAAAAAGACTGGATGGAAACCTGCTATTTCAAATGCTATCTCCGCGTGATGAGACATTCGTTAATTTTTTTCCCATTTTATGTTTTTACTATTTTCAAAACTTTAGGCAACAAACAGTATTACCTTTCCAATAATAATAAAATGATATGAATTACAGATAGATTAAAAACGTGGACAACACCAGCCAGCGATGTTGAGCAAGGATGAGTGTAATTTCCATTCTAAAATCAATACCATGTGCCTGGGAAAGAAGATACAGCCCTCATTCACCGGGAGGGGTCTGGTGCTTTAGCCCGCTCTCTGCACCAAAGGAAACTTCAGGACACAACCAGATACCTGGTCTGCAGTCAGAAGTATGTAAAGAATTTGCATCTCTGTTTTCCCCAAGGAATCCCACATTCTAGCTCCTGATAGAATCCTCATGTCCCGTTATTTTTGCATCTAAGATTCTTTCATCTCACCAGCTGCTCAGGAGCTCCTTCCCAGCTGAAACCACTAAGCTCGCCCGGTCATGCAGCCCATGTGGACGTGACACCCCCCCGCCGCCCACCAGCAGCCCCACCTCAGCCCTCACTTCCATTCCAGTCCAACCAGAACCCAATGAGGGGTCAGTGATGCACCCCAGACAGTTGGCTCCAAAGGTATTCATGAATTCACATCATGCTTCATTTTCCCAAGATCATGAAGTGGGAGTGGGTTTTTCAATACTTAGAACCTTGTGAAATCTGAACTAATGTCCTATGCTTGAGACGTTCCCCCTAATTTTAGTAAAGTGCCCAGTCTCTCGTTTGGGGGTAAGATTAGCAACTCTTTCCAAAGTGCAACCTTTTTGTACAGATTGCAAGATGTATAATGTATCCCATTTCTCTCTTTATATCATTATTCACAGGTAAAAGTGCACTGTTTTTTCCCCCCAAACCAGGAGAATCACTGAAAATATGGTAACATTTTGAAAATAACGTATAGGTTAACATTTGAAAAAAAAAAAAAAAAGCTGTCCTTTTTATAAAAAGAGAATTGTCATAATATAGAATTTCTGCTGCCTAATGAGATGTTTATATTATATACAATCAAGAGAAACCTATTATTTTATGTGACTTAAGGGTAAAATATTTATATGATCATAGGGTGAAGTGTAGGATTTTTAGAAGAAATTCCTATAGGCTGCTTCCTCTCCAGACTCCAGCTCTTAATTCCAACAATTCTTTCGTGCTCTTAAGTGAAAGAGAATCAGGTTAAGTCAGACAAAAATGAAAGTGATTTCTGTGTGTCCCTTTTGGGTCAGAAGGGGATGGTTCATTGGGGTTCAGCTCTAATTAGGATTTTGTTTTGGTGGTAAGATGCCTCATTTAAATTCTCTGACTCAAGTGCCAGGAGATCACATGACTTTCAGGACCTAGGTCAATATTAGATCTTTGGTTCTGGTTAAAAAGATGACAGGAACATTTCTAACAGTTGTTTTAATTTTCCTTTGTATCCAGAGTTCATTAAAGAAATCATATACCTGATAGCATCTTAACAAATAGAAGAATGCCAGAGACAGAGAACCTGAGGGGAAATTCCTTCATTTAATGACATTGAACGAGTAGGCAATTGGGACTTCTCTCTACCTCAGCAAATGATGCTTTTTGTTTTGGAGATGCTTGTGGTAAAGAGAGTATCTCTCTTTCTAGAAAGAATAATTCTTTCCATTGGGCTATGAATTTTGTCCTGCCAGTCTTAAAGGTATCATTGAGAAGTTGGTGGTTTTAGCCAACAGTCTGCTTCCGTAATTCACAAATGTGGATGCTCGTTTGAAAACCAGTGCTCTAGCTCTGGACCAAACCTGCTAGTTCGAATCAGCCTACTGACTAGGTGTTAAGTAGGAAACCGCAAACTCGAGACACAAGAGCCGAAAGAGTGACTCTAGGACATCTCAGCAGCGAGCAAATTACAAAACAGAAATGGTGGACAGAAAGCTCAATGCGTAAGTCATTCCAAGAGGATCAGCCTGCATTTCCATGACGCCAGGAATAGTTCATCTTTGTCACGTGACTCCTCCCTCCAATAAAGACCATCTTTCTTCTTCCTCCCTTAAATTCTAGCCCAACCAACCTGATGGTCTTGGGGACTGAAAGAAAAAAAAAATGCGATCTGGTAAATTATTTGTACCTGTTTAAGCGGCTGTCGTAGTCTGAGGTGTATTGTATTATTTATCACAATGTATAAATATTTATTAGGTGAGCAGCCTATCTTTTCTCCAAAAAGGGGGAAAAAACATCAACAACAAACAAACACATCCCGGAACTCTGTTTTGAACGCTACCAAATTCAACATTCCGGCCAGGTTACAGCTTTCAGTGGCCGACCCCTGATTTGCACGTTGCATACTTCAGACAGACAAGCCACCCTTCTGCTGCTTCTCAGGCCAACTCTCCCCCTTGCTGGTCCCTTGTGTACTCAGCACAGCTTGTCTCCACAAAACCCAGGGGAATCTTCCAGAGAGCTCTTAGTGGGTGAATATTACAGTATAGTACTTAAAAATCATAAGCTTTTCAGAAATTCAGCTCTGTGTATCCTTGGTTGTAATAACACATGTGTCAAATAATTATTAAATTAAATTATTTAGAGGGAAAAATAAAACTCACCATCTTCCCTACTTATTAAGCACTTATAATGTGGTACATTTTATTTATGTCATCACCTTAAAATACTTAGCTAAGTATTTTAAGAAACCCTAAAAGCATTCTCATTCTTTTCAGAAAATCTCAGTGAAGGAATTCTAATATCCTTGGCTGGCAAATAAGTATTAACACATAAAAATAATTTTTCTGTCAAGTGTTTTTTTTTCATGTCATTTCTCATGATTTATCTTTCTCTTGATGGGTTCTGAAATAATACCTCAACACCAGCTCAAAGCAAAGTATTTTTTAAAGTTTCTGTATCTGTGAACTCTTTCTATGCAATTCTTTGCTGTAACTCTGATGTTTTCTTTAACAATGTATCACACACACACACACAAACACACACACACTCATACACACATACTGTCCTTCACACTATTTGGATCTTAAGGACCATACATACTACACTGAAAAGGTTAACGTTATTTTTCATAATGTGCTAGTCAAAAATTTAGGAGTAGAATCTAGAAAGTTAAATCCACGGTGGTGTCCACAGAATTAAACTAGAAGACAACCTCGCCCCTGGAGCTGGACTTGAAGCTCCAAGTGGCATGAGGTGTGTCTACCCATTTCAACGTTACACCCCTCCGGCAGGGTGCAGCAACTGACCAGTGCATTGCAGAATAAATGAGCTGACCACTAAACAAATGAATAAATGAAAATGTGCTCCTGGTAAGTGATCACTTTGCTGTTAAATTATTGGTAATCGGGAAAATCTTTCTGACACCAAGCTGTGAAAAAAACCCAAGATTCTAAAGATAGCATGTGCATCCAAATTTCAAAGCAATTTATTAAATTCATTAGTTATTTTTTTCCTTTATTGAAATATAGTCAGTTATAATGTAACCATTTCTGGTGGGCAGCATAATGTCCCAGTCATGTATATATATATATACACAGATTCATTTTCATATTCCTTGGGGATAAATTTGGAAGTCTGAGATTTGCAAATTTATTGATTCTTAATTCTGAGCCATCCTACTGTACTTGTTATAGAATGACCAGAAAATATAGCATGCAAGATGTAACCACAATCTAAAACCTGAGAAATGAAATATTGTTAAAATCTTTGTGTATCTCCTTCCACAATTCATTCGAAAAGCCCATGAAATTTTAGAAAAGTTATGTTATAATGGACATATTGGCTTCTGTGACTTCCTTTGGCAACATTATCTTTAGTGGAGGCATGCCATTGGATTTATGTTAACGTCTTTATTTTCAAATTAACTTTAAATTAGTCTGTTTCTTAAGAAATTATTTCCAAGCATTTTTCATCCTTTGGCAAACTTTTGAAATATCATTCTGCTCCGTATTTAATCAAGATTTAGGGCTGATGAGCAAAAGTGAGTTCTAGACCCTTTGTGCAAACGCCTTGCCTGGTCTGATTCGGAAATCTAATGCGATGCCTTGAGCGTGAAAGGAGCTAGAGATGAGGCTGTGATTCTCATTTTTTCCCTAAAATCTCTGTTAAAGAGAAAAACGTCATTTGTTTTAGTTTATTAAGATGTAAAATGGCTATAAAATGTAATGTATAAATACACATCATTGACTAGTGTTTTAATTGTCTTCCCTTAAAACATTTACCCAATGGTTCCACATTAAAATATATTCGGTAATAGTCAGTCTCCTTGGGAATACATGAAGAAGCATATTATAAAATAGGATACATTTTATATGTGCATAACTGTCTTTGTGAGGAAAATCCTCCTTGTAAGCTGTGATATCATTAGCTGCAATAATTATAACAAAAATAGCATTATGGATATGTTATGTTTCATGTAAAAGCTGTAATTATCACCAAAGGGGGAAAAAAATCTTTACATTAAGTTAAAACTCAGTAAACCAGTTTGATTTTACATGGATTAATTCTCTTGCCTTTTTTTTTTTTCAGTGACTTTTTTTTTCTTTTTACAATAGAAAGTATTATTTTAATCATTATAGCTATCTTGCAAATAAATATTTTGCTAAAAAATACATAAAAAGAGTGAAATCCACACTCTACTTGATTACAAAGCTTATTTAACTCAAAATAGTATTGCAAATAGTCACTCACCCTTTGGTCCTGGAAAAGTAATGATTTATGCCAAGCACAAGGCAGAAAATACACTTAATTTATTCATTGCACAACCTATACACCACCTCAGGGTGGGGTGGGGGGAAGGCTGGAAAAACATTGTGAGCTAATAAATTATTTCTCCTTGTTTGGAAGCCTGTCACTATGGTATACTGCTAGCAAAGCTTACAAATGATTCTTATTCTAGAGATGTTGATAAAAAAGGGGGAAAAAAGTGGGCTGGATGATTAAGCTCTGCTTATTTTTCTTTATAAAATTTTAATAGGAAAATGGATAATTAATTAGGCTTTCGTCAGAAAAATTGTGGGCAAAGAATGACCACAATGAAAATAATCTAAAATTTCCATGATTTTTTTTCTTTTCTTCACATGTGAAAATAAATTTTCCTGATTTCTGTACTCTCTCCATATTATTCTCTGCAAATGTCAGCATTTGAATAAACTTTTCAGATCCTACTCCTAGACAGACGTCTACACAGTTGACATAATCCAGATAATTCATGCAAAAATACGCAAATAAAAAACCCTTCTTATTGCATTTGTAACACCCTTATTTCTTTTTTCTTGACCTGAATTACCCCCATATTAGCTCGCTGTAGAGCACCAATTCAAAAATAAATATTGACCCAACACTTTATTTTGTGTTGTGTAGACTTGGCAATGTACAGCCAATAAAAGCTACATTAGAGCATCTGAACACTCAATTTAACCCTGAAAATTTGCATTTATAATTGATGGTTATGTTTAGCTGATTAACAGTATAGAGAAACACTCTGAAGATTACCAGTGAATTCCACTTATTTTGTAAAATAAAACCTAAGTAAGACACTGGTTGAATTTCAATCCACCCCACGATGAGCTAGATTATAAGGAATTCCATGTGTAGCCTTCTAAATTTGTTCTTCTATAATAAGGTAAACACTATGAGACAAAAAAATTAAAGAAATAATTACAGCGAACATAATGAAATAGTGAAAAGATTAGTCGTTTTTAAGTAGCTCAAGTGCCGTTGCTAAGTATCGTGAAACTGTCAAAGACAAACAACTTAACATCACATATATGTACATTAAAGAAACATAAAATGGACCCAAAAATATTGGCAATGATGAATGGTCCTCAAAATATTAAAATTTGAGTAATTTAGCATTAAACAATTTGAGATAAGGAAAAATTAAAGGCCCTCTGAAGAAATATTTTCCTTCAATTTCTGTGTTATCCAATTTTTTTAGGGGGGTGGAACTCCCCCTTATGAAAAACAGAGTGAAATAAGATTTAGTAAGAGATAGTCATCATTAATTTTATAGCTATTGATTTTATTTGATTTTAATTTTAGACAGGAAAACAATTTTAAATCAGTTCCTTCACCACTGCTGAAAACTTCCCAATTTACCATTGAAGTAGAATGGAAACAAATGAATAAAAAACTCTACTGAAACATTCCCTTTAATTGAAAAAACACATGTGCCTTGATCAGACACAATAAATGGAACTGCTGCTGATGGAAATTTCTGGATCATTGTAGATTTTGGAGGAAGACATAAGAAGACAGAGTCTGTCTGCACGGGTATGAACCACTACTGCGTCATGCAGGGCTTACCGGGACCAACGCAAGCCACACCTAGGTTTTCATTTATTCCACATACTCTTATTGAGTTCATAGGAGGTACCAATCCTGTGCAGAATGCTGGGAATGGTACAAACATAACTACCAACCTTGTTTTTTTTTTTTTCTTAACACCTCTATGGTATGGTTCCTGTACAGTAAACTGCACATTTCTCAGAAGTACTACTTGACGAATTTTGATAGATGTGTACACCCATGAAACCACCACCACAATCAAGACAGCTAACATTTCCATCATTCCCCCAGAGGTGCAAATTTCAAACACAGCTCTCCTTTATTCCAGAAAGCATTGTAGATGGTACAAAGACAGGTACACCATAGTTTGTTTGATGTTGCTTCAAGTCTGCTTTTCACATCTTTTTCTCAAACTTGTTCACATAGGATTCCAACTGTTTTTTGAAACATGAAGATAAGGATTTGGGGAAGACAGAGAGATGAGCACCTTGGAGTTTGGCAGGTGGGTTGCAATCTCTTAAAACAGCTGCAGCCACCACGGGGTCAGGCTGGGAGGAAGCAGTAGTCGGCGGTGAGGGATGCGTTTACCTGCCCCACCACGTCCTCCCCTCTGGCTTCCCGCCACAGCGATGCTCCCTCTTCCACACCCCAGCTGACACTTGGCCCTGGACCTGGTGGTTACCTAGGGTCCACCTGGCCTCGGTCAAGCACGCTACTTCCCGGATGGGAAGATTTTCAGAGAAGTAGCATCTTAATGCTCCTCCCAATACCTCCAACAGCCAACAATCAAAAAAAAAAAAAAAAAAACTTATTGGCCCAAAGGACCTCATTTAAATGGAATGATGATGGGGTCAATTCCTTGAGAACAGCTAGCCAAAAGACATCGATTTTTTCAAGTTTTTGATGGGTTCTTTTGTTTCTTCTTTGAAGAAAAGAGAATTGGCAGAGAGAGAGAGAAATTAAACATTTGAATCATATGCATTTGATGATCTATCTTCTTAGCTAGATAAACTTTTCTGTCACAAAGAGTACGTTCATTATTCACATAAAACAAATGAAGGTTTTTTTGGCTTTAATATAGTTGAACACCAGGGAAGGGGAGGAAGAATGTAACACAAGTAATGAAGGAACAGATAGAATTTCCCACTTAATGGAAAGGTGTGGGGAGTAGGTACAATGGGCTCAGGATGTCTTGAATAGATTAACTTATTTTAACAGCCTGATGAGCTAAGGAAAAGTCAGCTGTTTCTCCATGTTGAATTTGACTGACCCCTGGATGAGTTCTTAAGATTTCAGGAACGTATTTGAAGACATAAAAGGTCTTTAGCTATATGCACAAGCACATGTAGAGGAACCACTTTCTACAATGATTCCCCTGACTCCCAGAAGAAAATAACCATCTGTTCCCTGTTATCTTTCAGACATGCCCACAGGTCTTCCTTGCTTATATCTGTCCAGCTCTGACTTTCTTCTGGTTTATTTTAAATACAGCATGTCACTTTCCTTAGCGGGTCCCACTCCTTTATGTGTGTAATTTTATGTGTACACCTTACTGCTAAGAACACAACTAATTACACAATGAGGCATTTCCTCTTTCCTTCTTTTTTCTATTTTTTTCCCAAGTGTCCACTAATGATATGTTTCTTTTGTGTAAAATTAAAGTTCAATCAAAATAAAGGACTAAAGATGATTCAAAGAGACTCTGCAATATTGTGTATTCCTAGGCTCTGCCCACAACTGGTACCCGTCTTTCTCTCCCTTTCCTTGAGCTTAGCATATTTGTCAGTCTCTTGACTTGAGACTGTGCGCCTACAGGGCAGATGTGATGTACAGCTCCCTCGTTCTGCACGGCTCAGAGGGGAGATGCTGGTGCTTACAGAGATGCTAACCAAAATACCAATAATAATTGTACGTGGTGCATTCAGGATACGTTCATTAAATAACAGTTACAGGATAGCAGGCACTGTGTCTTCCCAAGAATACAGATGAGTGTGTCTGTGTGTGCGTGTGTGTGTGTGTGTGTGTGCATGTGAATGTGCACCCAAAGACACCCTAACACACACAAAACTAATTTAGGGCACACACATAACGCTTTTCTCCTTTATTTCTATATGCCTTTGTATTGCCACACCAAGCACAAAATCTCTAATCATTCCTTCCATGTTCTCAGCGTGCCCTGTATTTCAGTAGTGTGTCTAGCTTTGTGCAGACAGTACAGGAAAATGGTTTGGGGGATCAGTTCTGTGCAGAGCGAGCTTCATCAACATTTATAAAAATAATTTGACCTTCATATATATATTTTTGGCTAACCAGATTTAATTGAAGTAGAAATAAGCATGTTCACATATAAGTCACTTAGTAATTAGCAAATAGTAAACTATAAGATGTTTCATGACACTTAATTTTTGTTTTCCTTATAGAATTCTTAATATATGCCATGTGAAACACAAACACAGGTCTCCACATGGCTCTTTGAAACTGTATTAAGGGTACTAAAAACAAAAACAAAATCAGAATCAAATCGTTATGTGCTGGGCATATGATTTGATGGAATAAAACAAAGCTCATTTACAAAATGCATTAATTAGACATCATGTATGATTTTGGAAGGGAAAGCATGCGGATGTCACTGCCTACCTTCTTTATAGAATTGGTGTTTTATAAATCATCCAAGATAGCCTTTTCTGAGGCTTCATCCTGCCTGTAAAACAGTGGAGAGAAAACCGGGGCTTTCATTTCTTTCCTTTGCTATTTTTCTGTCCCTAAAAGGCAACCCTGCCCCACTTTTACCTGAGCATAACTCTTCACGTTTTATATTCACTTCAGAACAAAGGCTGTTGCACATGGAGTTTCACTTGCTCCAAAGCGAATCCATCTGATGCTACGTGGTTCTGTACTAAACAGACCTTGATTTGGCCTGAAAAGAAAATTAACTCCATGCAAAAACTCAGAAAGGAAAATAAAGAAACCAGGTTTCTCTTGAGCTCTCAGATTAAAGTATGTGGGACACGGAGACCATTATACAGCTTTAGGAGACAATATTTCTTTCTTTAAAAATCTTTAATAAAGACTTACCATGTAAAAAAAAAAAAAAACGTGATTCTAAGCATCTCACATGAATTATTTCACTTAATTCTCAGGGCGCTCGACAATGTAAGTGTTAATTGTCCTAACGTTGTAAAGACTTTAAGGCTCATAAAAGGTACACATTTTCCCCAAGATCACACAGCAGCTAAGTTGCAGAACAGACATTCAGACCCAGCCAAGTGGATTTTTTTCCTACACTTAACCATTTCTATTTAATAATATTTCTTTATCAATTTAGCCAATAAGAAGCATTTGACATTTAAGAATGTAAACAAATTAAGATTTTAAAATCCTAAATGAATGTGGATATTTTGGAGCATGAAATAAGATCTGTCTCTCTTTTGCAGTCAAACCCTAATTAGTCATCAATGATGGGGTAAGGTAAAACGTTTCAAATCCCTTACTTCAGGTTTTTTTAAAGTAGTTTTGATAGAATAAAGTTTGAAACGACTGACTAAGTGAAATGTTGGGAAGATCAGTAGTGGATCAGTTGATTAACAGACAAGTTTTCCATCAATATATATAATTAAAAACCCAGGCACAAAAGATTAAGTTTATAAAACTAGGTTTCAGGTTCTCTTATACGAAGCTCCACTTTGTTTCTCTGGTTTCTTTCCTTTCTTTGAGAGCTGACAGCCAGCAAGCACTGTGCTTTGCTTGGCTGGATGACCACGGCATGTGCAACGAGAACAGTGTGTACCACTATGGGATAATATCACCCAGGGCCCATCATAGCTGGACCACAGAGGGTAGCTCCTCTTCAGAGAGGCATTCTTCCTTTTCCTGCTGCAGGGGTGGTGCCCTTTTGTAATGGAAGATCCTGAACTATGAAAATGAATCTAGTTCCTCTTTTGTTTGAGCACACAGGAGAAAGAAAAAGCTGAAATATTTATCTTAAATAGTTTGAAAAATAATTAACTCTGCCAGAATATGGCTTGCTTGACAGAATTTAGAAGCACTCCATCCACATTTACTACCCAATCCCATCTTAGACTTTTTCTGTATCTTTTTTGGCTCTCTGTATCGTTCAGTCTATAAGACTATCCCCAAATGCATGGAATTCACACAAGAATATGCTCAAAGGTACAAAATGTGCAAACAAATACAATCACACAAACCCAGGATGTATCACAACATGAAACCAGGCATATGAATGAGAAGACAGCAATCTAAGTGTCATAGCTCTTCTGTTGGACATTTAATGAGCCAGTCCTCCTTGGCGAAGGCTTAGTTTCATCTCCTTGGCCTCAGTCTCAGACTTTAAAAAAAAAAATCTTGTCTCAAACATTGGTTTTGAAACTGAGTTTATCTTCCTTCCAAGGAAATCAATTCAGTTCTATAGAGATATAAGCCTTTGTATGACAGGGGTTAATATTAAGGACAATCTCTTGTGTCTTAGGTTCTGGAAGCAGGGGTCAAATAGACAAGAAAGAGGTGAAGAATTTCCACCTTTAAAGGCAAACCTGGGCAAACTTTTGAAATTTTTGGTTTGTCTTGGACATGCTTCCTCTTTTTATTCTGTTTCAGGGGCTCATTATATTTATATATGCCCACCTGGGCTTCTCCTTCTGGGTAACCACCATATAAGAGCTAAGTACCTATCAAAACATACCCATCCTTAAACTTTCTAAATGAGAACAATTATAACATTTGTAATCATAATGGTTACAATGAGAGCCATAGAATGAAGAGTTTCCATGCACCAGACACTCTTCTCAAGGCTCTGTAGCAACTTGGCCTTTTTTCACTCCATTAAAGAAATAGATTAGCAAAGAACAAGTTCAGTGGTCAGAAAAAAAGCATTTGAAAAAATCAACATCCATTTATGAAAATAAAATAAAATAAAATAAAATCTGAGCAATGGAGAATAGAAGGGAACTTTCTCAAGGTGCTGAAGAATGTCTACCAGAGCCTACAGCTCATATCATACTTAATGGTGAGTCATGCACGGGAGAGGGCTGATAGGATGGATGGATGGATGGATAGATAGATAGATAGATAGATAGATAGATAGATAGATAGATAGATAATACAGATGGATGGATGGATGGATGGATGGATGGATGGATGGATGGATGGATGGATGGGATGGGTAGATGATAGATAGATAGATAGATAGATAGATAGATAGATAGATAGATAGATAATACAGATGGATGGATGGATGGATGGATGGATGGATGGATGGATGGATGGGATGGGTAGATGATAGATAGATAGATAGATAGATAGATAGATAGATAGATAGATAGATAATACAGATGGATGGATGGATGGATGTTTGGATGGATGGATAAACAGACAGATGATTGATGATTGATAGATACATAGATAGATAGATAGACAGCTAATAGATAGGCAACAGATAGGTGATAGGATGATAGATTGATGAAAATTAAAAGGAATTGTCTATGCTTTTATGGAGCCTGACATGGCCCAGATCTACAGGGTGAGTTGCAACCTGGAGATCCAGGACTACCCATGGCTTAGTTCTGACACAGGTCTAAAAGTCTGAAAGTCGGAGGACCAGTGATGTAATTCATGTCCAAAGGTCAGCAGACTTGAGACCCAGGAAGAGCTACAAAGAGTACAAAGGCAGAGGGAAGCCAGTATCCCAGTTCGAAGGCAGTCAGGTACGAGGAATTTTCTCCTGCCAGGGGGAGGGTCAGTCTTTTTGTTCTATGCAGGCCTTCCCCTGATTGAATGAGGCTTATCCACATTAAGGAGGAAAATCTGCTTTACTTAATTTACCAATGTCAATACTAATCCCACCCAAAAGCACCCTCATAGAAACACTTAGTATAATGTCTGACTGAATATTTAGATACTTTGTGGCCCATTCAAATTGACACAAACAATTAACCATTACAATGAAAAACTGGACATTTTCTCCCAAATATCAGGACCAAGGCAATGATGTCACTCCTCACCACTTCTATTCAAAACCATACTAGAAATTCTAGCTAATTTAATAAATAGGAAAGGCAATAAAATATATAGATTGGAAAGAAAGAAAGAATATTGTATTTATTCACAGAGGACATGATCATCTATGTAGAAAATCCCAAAGAATCTATTATGAAATAAATAAAATAAAATAAAACCAAACTCCAAGAAATAATAAGCAAGTGCAGTGAGGTTGCAGAATACAAGATTAATATACAAAAGTCAATTGTTTTTCTTAAAAAAAACCTATGTTCTTTAACCAAAATGAAAAAGTTGGAATGTGACATTTATAAAAATACCTTTTACGGTAGCACACACACATAAAAATTACATAGTTGTAAATCTATCCAAATACATACAACATCTATAGGCAAAAAACATCAAAATGCTGATAGTGAAACTCAAAGACGATCTAATAAATGGTGAGATATTACATGTTCATGAATTGAAAAAGTCAGTACTGTTAAAATGTCAAATCTTTCCACCTGGATCTAAAGATTCAACACTGTCTCAAATTAAAGTCCCAGAAAGCTACTTTGTAGCTATCGACAAACTGATTTTGAGGTTTATTTAGAAAGACCCAGAGCTAAACTAATGTAATACTGAAGAAGAGTAAAGTTAAATGAGTCACACTACCCAATTTCAGAATTTAGTAAAAAGCTGCAGTAGTCAAGAGTGCATGGTATTTGCCAAAGAAGACAGTTGGGTCAATATGAAAGAATAGAGACCCCAGATACAGACCCAGACAAATAGAATCCGGTGACCTTTGGTGCTGAAGCAATTGTCTGTCCGTATTTTTAAAAACAAACCCAGACACAGAACTCACATTTTTCACAGAATTCACTTCAAAACGGGACATATATCTAAATGTCAAATGCAAAACGATAAAAGATCTAGAGAAAAACACAAGAGGAAAAAAAAATCTACGTCAACATGGATTAGTGATGATACTTCAGATAGAGCACAGAAAGCAAATCGATAGAAGAAAATAAATGATAAGTTGAAGTTTATTAAAATAAAAAGAAACCTATGTTCTTTAACAGACACTTAAAAAAATCAAGAAACAAGCCACAGGTTCTATAATACTTGCCAAGTAGATACCTGACAAAGGACTTGTATGCAAAATGTAGAAGGAACCTTAAAACTCAGCATAAAAAAACTAACAAACCATTTTTTTTAAATGAACAAAAAATCTGAACAGACTCTTCATCAAAGATATAAGAGAGAAAACACTCATATTTAAGGTGCTCAATGTCAGTCGTCCCTAGGGAATTGCAAAATAAAACATCAGACCACTACACACTTATTAGGGCAACTAAAATTCAAAACTGATGGTACCTAATGCTGGGAAGGGTACTGAGCTCCCATTTTTTTACTGGTGGAAGCGCAAAATGTACTGCCATTTTGGTAGACAGTTTGGCAGTTTCTTGCAAAACTGAACAGTGTTTCCATTTAGTCCAGCAATCAGGTTCCTAGGCATTCACCCAACTAATTTGAAAATATACCCACACACACATACACAAAAACTGAACATGAATTCTTATAGCATCTTTATTCATAATCACCAAAGTTTGGAAGCAACCGAGATTTCCTTTTATAGGTGAATGAATAAACAAACTATGACATGTACATACAATAGATTATATGCTACTTAGCATTAAAAAGAAATCAGCTTTCAAGCCACAAAAAATGTGGATACATCTTAAATACATATTCATATGAGAAAGAAGCTAGTCTGAAAATGCTATATATTGTGCAATTCCAATTATGTGACATCCTGGAAAAGCAAACAAAAGAGAGTAAACAAATCAATGGTTTCCAGGATGCTGTGGAGAAGGTGACAACAGCGTCAAACTCTGTTAAAAACCCCAGACACAGCCTCACTGAAGGGGATGGAGGAAGAAGGTTCTGAACAAAGCAACTCTGGGCAGGAGTAGAATTAGTAAGACTGAAGGCAGTAGGAAACATGCATAAGGTTGATAGAGCAGTTTACTCCTGGGTACATAGGTTAGCAATCCCGATGTCACTGTGCCTGTCTACTGGCACTGAACATTTAACAACATGAATGGATGGTGAGAACCTGGTTCTACTGGAGCAGGGGGACACAGAGAAACAAGAAGATGATCCAACTGGTCTACCCCATCCCTGCTGCTCAACAAAGAGCTGGTGGCTATAAGCAATTCCTAAAATTTATGGCTGCTTTTTCAATTTTTAAATACTTTATTCATAAATCCTCTGAACATTCTGCTTTTCTTTTTTTGCTATTGTTATTATTTAGTAAAATAATAATGTAGGATATAATAATATTCATATAAGCAACCACTGTTGTCTAAGTACTTTGTAAATATTATCTCATTTTTTTCTTTGTAACGGCCCTGTAAAGGACGTAGCCTAATTCTGAGGATGGCAAGACCGGGGCTTGGCAGTAATGAGGAGTTTGGGTGTGGTCTCACAGCGTATTTGGTCATTTATTAAGTTGGCAACGATTTTTTTAAAGCACCTACCCTGTGCCCTTGTGTGATTATCAGGTGTGCAAGCTTGCAGGCACTGTGCCTCCGGAGAGCTGGCAGTCTGGCCTGGAAGACAAGCACTGTTTTACCAGGAAACAGACCACCACGTAATTCATGTTATCGGTTTAGGAAGGAAATGATCACTTATTAGTGAAGTGGGGGGAAAGCCCTTTCCGAGGAGGAAGTCACATGTAAACAGAGACACCAAGGATGAGAAAATTCCAGGGGTGATGAGAGTGGAAAAAGATATGAAATATTACCCAGCAGAGGAAACAGACAATGCAAAGATCCAAGGCGAAAACTTGGTGAATTGCAGAAACTGATAGGAATTAGTATGTGGTAGACCAGGTGTACGACCCTAGGGCTGCTAAAAGTCACTACCTTTGCTGTCACCCAAGCTGGTATACTGGAGAGCTTTTCTTACTACTGTCTTCCCCTCAGTATAAAAGGTGCTTACTGCAGAAAATCAGCATGAGTCAGACAAGTATTAGAAGGAAGCAGAAACAATCAGTAATCCCCTTGGACACAGAAAAACAAGCAATTTAGCTTCCTTTCTCTGAAAACGTAACTATAGGAACAGCCCTTCTTTCTAGATGCTTCACAGTTTTAAAACACTTACGAATGTCACTTTCATGGGGAAAAAAAGAGTATATTTGCCTCTCGCTTTCGGTACCCTAATTTGCAATTATCAGAAGCCTCATGGATTTTGGTCCCATGAAAGGGTAGTGAAACTGACAGGGAATGAAGAAGAAAGAAGGTTAAAACAGGCCACATCAATCCTCTGCCAAAACCTGCAGACCTTGTCAGTAACTTTATAACCATCTCCTCACATGCCGCAGTTTATCAGTCCTCGGACTTCTCGCTCGGGAGGATCTGAGCAAATAATTATGATGCACAGTAATGCATTTAACTCTGTACCTAAGCTCATGAGATGTGGGTCCACTTTAACGGGAAGACTATATGCCTGGGTCCCAAAGTCTACGTGAAGTCCAGGAATGATTCCTTCCGTCTGACTTTAGCATAAGAACTCAACCTATGGAAAATGATGGGGTAGGCAGACCCAAGCAGGTGGAGGGTATTTGAATAACCGACCAAAAAGGACTGGTCCAGCCTTAGTCCTTTTAGCTTGCAAGCTATCCATATAGTCTACATAATGGAAAAGGAAAGAAAGAGAGAGAATGAGTGAGTGAGTGAGAGGAGAGAGGCTGAGAGACACTGCAGTGGGAGAGCTGTGGAGAGAAACAGACCCCCCTTCCCCTGCCCCTCTAGCTACCAGGCAAGAGCGTGAAAGAGGATTCACCGAACCCATCGTCACAAGAGGCACATTCATCGTTAACTCTGGCTGTAGTTTTCTGCCACTCAAATGAAGCTTCTAAACCCTGTCTCGAAAGTCCCGACCAGGGGATCTTTGACGTCTCCCTCTCCTCCTCATTCTTCACTGCGTTTATTCCAGTAAGCACGCTGAAAAGCACAGTTACTCAATACTGATTTGCCCATTCAGTAATTCTTAGAGCTGTCCTGGCCTTTGAGACGCGGTCCCCTCCCAGCTTGAGAATGAGGCCGTCTGCAAGAGGCAGGGAGGGCGATTGGCTTATTAGACAGAAACTGACAGTCACAGGATGAAGGGCATGGGGACCCCTCGGAAACTCACGGGGACCATTGTGGGGGGATTAGCAAAGGAGAACACACTTCAGGAGGCCTGTGGGCACATCTCCACAAAGACTAAAAAAACGGGGGGAGAGGGAGGTGGGGTGGAAGGAAGTCCGTGCACTCAGTTACGTGTTGTGTTAGTTCTGATTTGGTGTTCGGAGTCTTTTCTCAATATTGTCTCCATTGCTTCTCAACTCTTTAATATTTATTCCGTTCGGGGCATCACACACTCTGTGATGAGCTGGCATGGGCTGTGCTCAATCTGGGGTTATCTGTATGCATTTATCTTGTGAGCTGCTCCCTAATTGGTTTTCATCCAAGTAATCCCACAGAGAATAAGGTTACATGCTGAAAAGGGCTGAGGTGAGAGTGTGGGGAGAAGGGGACCGCGGACTCCTTCCCTGGCCTTATTAGGAATGCTGTGAGCATCAGCACTAAAGAGGAAAAAAAAAAAAAGCCCAAATTTCCAAAATTCTCCTAAGTCATGAAGAAGCATACAGTAGACCCCAACGTATACCCAACAAGCCACAGGGACAACAATTCCAGGGTAACCCATCCACTTTTGCAGGTACCAAGGGCTGGTATCACAGAGATGGAACCTTAGGCTCCAAGGGGATGCGTGAGGGGAAGTAGTTGGGGAAATAATGAAAATTCAGAAAAATCAAGCATTTGTTTTTGCTCCAGAAACCTGGAAATTTTGAAGAAATAAGCTACTAAGTGAGCATTTTCATATGTGATTAAAAATGAAGGCAAGTAAAATCAGTATTTCTGATTGGTATTATTGTTTTTATTTCCCGTGGGCCCTTCAGATACTTTAATTCATCTTTAGCAACACATCTATTACGGCAGTGGTTTGTAGCTCATGTGTGTTTTTCTGAGTACAGCCTGTCCCAGTGTAAAAAGGAACAAAGCTTTTGAAGGTCCATGAAAATGTTCTCCCAGTGTGATTTAAAAGTGAAAGCACTGAGACACTGTTTTAAAGTTAACAAGGTGACGAGAAAGTTGTACTTCTCTGCATGAAGTATTACGTTTCCATTTACATAAATCCTGCAATTGTCTTTACTTGCTGAAAATAATGTCCACTTTTCCACTCGCCATCATTAGCTGGGCTGGTACCCCGATAAGGCTAAGCTGCTTCAAGCACACTCTAGCATAGGTAACAGATTGCATCAGGAGACTGACGGTTCTGTATTTTCTGCTATAAAACGAGAATACCATGCTTGGTCATAGCGCTTGCTTTAAAAGTAATTATCATTTTCCAAATCCGATTCACTCTCAGAAAAAAAGGAATCTGGAATTAGTCTTTCTAAATCCAAAAGAGAGACAGTGGTGTAATTGTCCGTCCTCCTGGGAAACATGCTTCTCCTTAACTACAGACAGTGACACAGAAAGTCCATAAATAATGACAGCAACAACATGTTACGCCGAGTAAATTAACACACACACACACACACACACTGTATATTTAGAATTAAAAAGAGCGTTAAAACAACAGTTTGGAAAACTCTGCCCCAGAGCACAAAATGAAACCACTTCAAGAATTTCCAGGTGTGAAGGGGGCTGAAACACCGAAGGAAATCTCACTTTGAATTACCTGACTCTCCGCTTATATGTCAAGTGACTTAGTTTACGGTAGTTTAAATGGAAGAGTCATATTTAAAAAAAAAAAAAGGGGGGGGATATTTTTCTATGAAGAATCTTACAGGCTTAAAGGCCGTTTAACTTAGCTCAGCCATCTGGTTTATTTTGCATTAGAGGAACTTCTCATTTAATTTACCAGTCCATAATAGGTAGCTTTTTCACTACGGAGCTAAAGGTCACTATTATATGTAAGGAAAATTAAGCCGATGTTCTTGGTTGCCTTCCAGTCTTCCTAGTTCAACTACTCCAATAAATGAACATGTACAACAAGCCGAAGGGCTTTTTATTACAAATTTAATTCATTTCTCTAGACAACTGTGAAATTTGCCATTGACATTAGTCATTACCCCAAGGCGAACTAAAAGATGATCTCAGTTAATAAATGATCCTTAACAAGGAACGCTCCTATCTCCTATGATATTGGGACAGGCACGTTTTATTAATGCAGGACTTGCTTCCTGCCACAGCACCAGTGTTCACGACTATTTGGTGGACTTATTTCCTCTTCCTGCTCCTGATATTAATAATTATGCAACGGGGATAATTAGCAACACAAAGAAACAGTACTATGAGCTGGAAGCTAGATTTGCAGCACGTTAACCTTCTGGGAAATAAAGAAGAGAAGCAAAGAATCTAGCCAAATAACCAATGCAGGTTGATTTCACAGTGTGTAAAAGGCTAATTATCTGTGAAAAGTCTGACCTCAAGTAACAAAATTACAGAAATGTGCAGCCATTTTATTTTAAATAAAACTCAGAGCCTCTGCTTCATATTCTAAAGAAACCTGATTAGCAAGTGTATGAAAGGAAAGATTTGAAACTTAAAAAAAAAAAAAAAAGCTCTGAAGAGAATGAAGGTATCTGGAAATAAATGTTAATGATCAACCTAGCCACCTGAGAAGGGAGGGTAAAAAATAAACTCCCGCTTCCTTTCCCTACCCCCACCCCCGACACAGACATTACAATAAAAAAAGAAAAAAGAAAAAAAGCAAGAAGAAAAGCATACACACTCAGTCTGTGACAGAAGCAGGTTAAGTGTATTTTGTTTACTGGAGACAGGCTACAATAAAAAGCAGAAAATATTACTACTTCTTTACAGATACCATATGTAATTCATTCTGATATAGGAATATTTATCCACTAGCAGTAATAACAAACCACAATTTTTGTCATGAAAAAAATAAATTGTATTTGCAAAAAGCAAACACATTACAGAGTGTGTAAAAATGCAATATTCCCATTTTCTAGTCAGAGTTCCAATTTATTGAAGTAACAGAGCAGAAAATGCACTGACAGCTGTTACATTTTATTGCGAATTAGTATATACGTTTTATATCCAGTGAGCAATTGCATGATACGTTGTATTCCAGTAATTGCCACTGGCTTTCCAAATGGAAACCGAATGATCTTAGTGCAATTACACTCAGGAGAGTACACAGAACAGCCCCCAGGTCTACATTATCGCACTTTAACAACACTGATATTAAGTATATTTTCTTTTTTTAAAGACAAAATGAAAGATTAGAAAGGTCAAGCTGAACATTTTTTTTTTTTAATTTAAAAATTAGTGCTCAAATGGTATATGTGGTCTCTCATTTAATCCTGGATGAATTTTTTTTTTTAACTTAAGTTGCATGTGTTAGAATATTGCAGTTTAGAATGTTCAGGAAGGTTAAACAAAGTTTCTCTCTCTGTTCTCCTCCTGTCCTTTGTTTACTCTATCAGTGTCTTACTTTCCTTGCTGTCTCCTCCTCCATCCTCTGTCTTAGCTATGGGACCTGAAGTGATGAACAGGAAGCAGGTGTTGGAACACTTCGGAAAATGTCCCTAGGCTGAGTTTTCACTCCATGCCGAGCATCCACGTCATCTCCGATTCCCTCCCTCCTTCGGACTCGCCAGCTACTCCTTCTAGCATGTTCTGCGCATTAGCCACCGGCCTTAGGAGCGAGCCGTGTGTTTTCATAAGGGTTAACTCTGATTTCCCAGAGCATCCTGCTAATGCTTAGGACTGTGGGTTAACAGGCAAGCACGCTCCAACATTCTAACCGTCCTTGCAACCGGTGCTAATATATTAGAAGCAAATTTCTCACAGACTGTAAGAAGCCTACTTTGTCTATTTTTGCAAACCTTGATAATACCCTAGACCCTTTCCCTTGGCAGCCCGTCGGTGGACGGCCTCTCCCCCTGGGGCTCGGCGGTAAAGCGTTCAATAAAGCCGGCTGTCTCCCCCCCTCTAGTGGTTACCAGCCCGCCTTGCAGGGGAGGCAGCAGAGGCTGCCAGAGACCCAGGGAGGGACATTTGTGCAATGCTTCTGGCTTCGAGAGAAAAAGGAAAAAAGTAGAAAGCAAGCAGTCTATCGCTGCAGAAAACAGAATTTATCAGGCCTTTGAAACAATATGGTAGTGTCGGCTACAGCTTAACCAACACCAACCTGCTGACACGGATTTGCAATCTGACCTAGTTATTAGTGACTGAATTAACAGCGTGTCACAACTTGTATCTGGTTTCATAAAAGAAACCGATGAATGCAACAGAACCATAAACAACGTATAATAAGACTTTTTTATTTTTCTCAGGCCAGAAACGGCATCTCACGTAGTTAGAACAAGAAAGCCACTCCGCTTGTCCCTCGGAGGGCTGTCCCCAAGCAGCCTGGGCCCTGTCCCACAGGACTGCACCCCCCGCCAGTGCAAGGCCCCCCTATAGAAATGTCGTCCCAAACGACACTGAAGGCAGCCACATCGACAAAAAACTGCTGACAAGTGATCTCTCTCCTCCAGGTGTTGGAAACCTTTGTGTTAACAAATTCCAGTTGTCATTGTCTTACCTGTAGAAATGCCACTTCAAAACACACATACAGCCTCAGTTTACCCCCACCCCCTCGCAACGGTTTCAAACCCCAAAGTTGTTCAGAGACGTATTTAAAAGGAAAATGAATGGTGCCTAATACATGTAGCCCCCCCCCTTTTTTTTCCTATAAAAACATATTAATGCTGGGGGTTTATGAGTTTTAAAGTCTTAAAATGTAAGTTTGGGAGTTCTACATGCAATGTAACACATGAATAAAACTGCTGTTCCAGAAGCATTTTGCTCTCTTTTTATTGGAAAAGAAATATTAAGGTTTATTCTGGGCTTAAATCATGTCCAAACTTACTGAGGTGTCTTCACGTATTATGCAGAAGGATTACTGTGGACCATGTTCTACCTGGAATTACTTAGACTGGGGACTTCACACAGTTCATCAGATTATTTGGTAAAAGGAAGAAATAAAAGGACAAATGACTTACCCTCATCTGAGCAGCTTAGTTCCTCTTTTTTTAGGAACAGACATTTTGGAGAATTAGTTTATGTAAGTATTGAAGGAAATGAAGAGAATTCTGTTATCCATATTGGGGAGGATCTCATTATTGATTAACATGGATACAGTGATATTCCTTAAAGGATATTTAATTTTTTTATTATTAAAAATTTATATTGGTATTGATTAACATTAAATTGATAACACCAAGGGCTTTTTCAACAGCATAGCAAACAATATGCAAAGATAATACACGAATGAGACCGAATTTTCCCTTTGCAGATTAATCAGAATCTTACTCTGAAATCTTTCCAAATGTCTATAGGCAGCTAACTAGGGAAAATCAAAATACTGTCTCCTGCTTCCCTGAAAAAGGGTCCGGCCGGGGCTGATTTGATCTCATCCGAGACTGAAATCAGGCAGCTCCCCGGGGATTGCGTTCGATCTGACTGAATGTGTGGAGGTGAAGCTTGGGGAAATAAAATAAATCAGATACGGAAAGATGTACAGGGTCTGCCACAATAGACACTTCTTTTTTTTGTCAAAAGCAAAATCAATGAGAAATCTGAGTGATGATAATTTCCCCTCTAACAGAGAAGTACACTCAATTGTCATTTTGTCTCATTTTGCTTTTTGTGGGTTTTTATCACCATGACCTCATGGCTCGTTGAGTCTTAAAATACAGATGAGGAAACAGTGGCTCAGGGAGAAGGGGTAACCCACCTGATGTAAATAGTAACAGAAATTCCTCCCTAGTTTGCTTTTTGCTGAAGAAAATAGCAAAATCAAATAGTAACAGAATACAGGTCATATCCCAGGTTTCCAGTGCTCTATTCTGATACAAAAAAACATTTTGAGCCTCCACGAGGCATTAAGTGATAGTTATCAGAGTTGGGTTTTTAATTACAGGATTTCTTCTATACCCAACAGACATACTAAACTTGCATTAGTTGGTGAATGAACAGAAAAATCTAAACCAATTTTAGTATTTCCCTTAGCAAAACAAAAGAGAAACAGAAATTTCAGAAACAAGTATCCTAAATTTCAAAGAAGAAAACTATTTTAAGTGAATTTGGATTATCTATAGATTTGAATAAACTACACCCTCTTTCCATTAGCATTTATCCAGAGGAGTTGATTATAAATGTGACCTCACTGGGTTAATTCTTACGAGTAGAATATTTTAAATTCATTCCTCCTTATTGTCTTCATCTGGGCCACAAAGTTATATTGTTATGAAATTTTTCTATCACTCTGGAATATAAGACAGGACATGTCCCAGGTATCAGAAAAGTACGTATTTGGGAAAATTCATAAACTGACTCAAATACCACTTGTGATGCCTTAATTTGAAGTTGGCTAATTCAACACAATTTGGGAAGTGACCGTTTCTCTTTTTGGTGGTACCTGAGCCTTTCTCAGAAGTAAACAGTGGAGCCTCAGCATTAGATTGGGAGCTGGTCAGACAACATGACCATATGTGCTCTACACTTTGGGAATCCCCTTTTGTCTCAAATGTATTTGTTCAACTAATATTTGTTTAGGGTCAGGTGATGGTGCTTGTAACTGAGGTGTGATAATGAGCAAAAAGAGAGTCCTTCGTTACACGGAAGGTACAATTTAACAGTTACAAATCAAATCATCATGCAAGTGGGTATGTTTTTAAAAATGCTACTTGGGGCTCTGGGGGACATGGATAGAGGTGGAGGGGCTTTAAACCTAGTTTCAAAGGTCAGTGAAGAACAATCTCATGAAGAAATCAGGTCCTCAAGTTGAGTTGGAAGGAATTCATGAGGGACATGTGTGTGTCTGGATGTATGAGAGAGGGAGAGAGAGGGGATGGCAGAGTGATCAGACCTGGGGGGATGGCAGAGTGATCAGACCTGGGGGGGAGGGCAGAGTGATCAGACATGGAGGGGATGGCAGAGTGATCAGATCTGGGGGAGGGCAGAGTGATCAGACCTGGGGGGACGGCAGAGTGATCAGACCTGGGGGAAGGCAGAGTGATCAGATCTGGGGGGGATAGCAGAGTGATCAGACCTGGGGGATGGCAGAGTGATCAGACCTGGGGGGATGGCAGAGTGATCAGGCATGGGAGCTCTTAGGACAGCGCAGGTAAAAGCCCTGCGGTGGGAGAGCCTCGGAGGAGCTGAGCAAGGCAGTGGGACCAGGGGACAAAGCAAAGGAGTAGAGGGGAAGACAGCGGGGCACCTAGGCCAGATCCTGTAAGTCCTTAGAGCGCTTCCTTTTCCAATTGCTGGTCTTAACACAAAGACAGACAGAAAACCCTAGGGCCCTTTGACGTGGGGGTCACCAGCCACTCTGCTGTGGTAGGAAGAATAATTGAAGGGAGGATGTGTGGGTGGGGAGGCCCTCCAGTTGCCAAAACATCATCACAGGTCCTCCAAAGTGTTGCTGGGCTCTGATTAGCAGCTTGCACGAAATATTCTTCCGTTTTTCTGAGCTGGTTTCAGTTAATTTTTAAAAGCATAGAATTTACAGGGAACTTTGGCCTGTGTTTGATCTTTATAACGACGCTGCAAGAGATTTATAACTACCCAGCTTGGACATGCTTACTCTCTATGAAACAAAGGTACGGGGTAACTGAGATTGGAGACCCACAATTTCAAATTCTTACCAACTCTCTCTCCACCACATAATAACATTCACAACGTTGACATCTAATTAGTATAAATTGAAAAAAAAAAAAAAAAGAAGATGCTTCCAAAGGAGATGGCTTTCTTATAAAACAGATTTTCCTCTTCATTTTGATCGATTTATTGGCTTAGCATGTCCGCATTCTGCAGTTGGGCCTGGTAAAGGGACTAATGAGAGAATGTTTATTGAAGATTTTTCAAAGCATCGTTGGGAAATCTGCATGAGCACAAAGCTTCTATTTGTTTCATCATCGCAGTGTGGTTTTGGGGCACCTACGCTTGGCTTGGATGCTTTCACTTCAAAAGGTGGGGTGGGTATCATTTTTCTGATGCAAAAAAATAAAAAATAAATAAAAGTGCTGCTATACCTAGAACCTGGTTTAGATTATGTACAGAGAATGGGAAACGCAAAATGCTCATGCACATTTTGAAATTAACTCTCATCTGATTTCATATAAATAACCCACCGTGTACATCGGAATATGTTTACCATACTTCAGCAAAGTACACTTACAGGGTAAAAATACTAGAATAATAGAATATTGTAAAACTCAAAGAGGTGGCTAAAGTTATATAAATATGGTTGTCTGAGATTGCTGGGCTCCTATCATAAAAATAGTTCTAATTTTATTCATTCACTTGGAAATAAGAACTTAGAACTTTCCAAGTGCAAGGTGTCTGGATCAGAGGGAGATACTAGATGAATAAGACACAGTCCCACAATGAAAGAGCTTTTGAAGTATTTTAAATCATATTTAAAAGTAAAAGACATGTTTTAAACAAGAACACTACCCCAGGTTATTGATTTAAAACTGAAAACATGTAAAATTATGTCCTTATACAGTTCTTAGGACAGGTATAAAATGTTTTCTGAAATATGGAGGGTTTTTTTAATGATGTGTATGTAATTAAAAATAAGTTTTTACTTTGCAAATCTTTGTGCAGTATTGTGATGAGTGAAAACTCACAAATCTGTAGTGATTTACTTGCCTCCTCAAATTATCAAAAGCCCACACGGTGTAAGTTTTCCCGCAAAGTGTTATGTAAGCAGAAATGGGTAAAACTGGGGGTGGTTTGACTGGGGTAAACCCCATCGTGCTGGTTTGGGGTTTGGTTTATCAACCCATAAGAGCAGGTCTTGTTCCAGCCTCTCTTTTCTCATTAATTCTTAACATTATCATCCATCAACTTCCCACCAAATAATGTTTTCAAGTATCAACTAAATAAACATATTTAAGCATGTGAAACTTCATACAAACTTAACAAACCAATGTCATCTTTGGAAAAATCCCATATTGATGCTCTTCCAAAAGCCACAGCAAAGCCACACGGTCTTAGTTTTACCAAAGTAATAAAAAGAAAAATTAGTTAATAATTTTTCATTGTAAATCAAGCTCTGCTCTGTTTATTTATCATCTATTCATTGATTCATTCAAGAGTTGACTCATTCATTCATTCATTCAGTCAGTGACTATCAATAAATGTATCAATAAATGTGGCAAGCACTAGAGTGTCACTGGGGGTTACAGTGATAACAATGACTTAATGTTTATCCCACAGGGACTCACATCCAGTGCATGAGATAAATTTGTAAACAAATAGATGCAGTGTAACATGAGGATATAACATAACTAGGTACCAAGGGTGATGGGAGGAGTAGGAAGGAACTTTCTAACTGTGTCCTAGAAAGATTGGCTATTTTTGTTTGTTTATAACCAGATAGACATATTGATTCCTAATTTAATCATTGGGTTTTAACCTCTTATGATAATCAAATTGTACCACATCTGGACATTGAGGGACCCTTCTGAGTTTTTTTGATGTCATGATCTTTTTTTTTTAAAGCACTTCCTTGTTTGGGGCCACTAAGATGTTCCAAGTTCATCTTCTGCTTTTTCCTGCTTCAGTCACTTCCCAAGGGATCCCTGACCTGCGGAATGGTATTTAGAAACCAAGGTCTAGGTTCTAGTAGTCCACATTGGTCTTGGGGCAGCGCTTCTTCTAGGCTCTGTCACTGGATAGAAAATATATATACATGCACACACATGTATATACACGCAGTCACTCGCATACATCCGTATCTACACATCTGTATCAAAAATCACGAGCTAACACGGGTATCTCCATTCCAACCCAGCATCCCCAGGATTCATTCTAGTTTTCCCTTCATGTGCAATTGCCTTTTCAAACGGAGAGAATGGTGCTCCTCTGTCTTTGATATGCTCCTTTGACCTCTGCCCTGTACCTAACTCACCTGTCGCCACCAACCGTCTGCACGCCTCTCCTCCCTGGCTCTGACACGCCCACTCGTCTACTGCCACTGCCTCTTCCCTACCATCTGCGGGTTTTTCTTACTCTGCTCAACCTCCAACACTCTCTGTCATCCTCAGTATCTTTACACAAAGTCAAAATTGTGATTTGGGGGGGTGGGTGAGGCAGCGGATTTGCTCAACTGAAGGGAACACAGGTTGGCACCTGCAGCCCCAGTAAAATATTGAAGACAAATATTTAAGCAAGAAGGAATAAGAATAGTAAGAGGAGGGACAGATTTAAGATACGCATCATTGAGTAGAGAAGGTGGTGATGTGACTGCTGAAAATAGTCAGGTTCATAATTTGAGAGACTAAGTGAATTTCTAAAATTGCAAATACAGGGTAGAGATGAGACCATCATTCATTTTGTAGGATTCTGATTTAGAGGTGGGGAGAAGATGATAATTTTGAATTTAGACATCCTGGGTATTAGGTATTGGCAAGAAAGTTTTTTTCTGTTATCGAGATCTGGGAAGAACACTAGATGGGCTAAGTTGAGGAATGAATGGGGATTAGATGCCTTACAGTGGCCAAATGAAGCAAAGAATATTTTGGTTATGTTCTTTTTTAAAAAACGTATTTATTTATTGGGGGAGATAATTAGGTTTATTTATTTATTTTTTAAATGTAAGTGCTGGGTATTGAACCCAGGACCTTGTGTGTGCTAAGCACTGAGCTATACTCTCTCCTCTGGTTGTGTTCTTTTAAGATTCTGCTGTTGTTGCTGGTTTATTTATGGTTTTCATGACTTGAATGTCTTCCCTTTGATAAAGACGGCTGTAGAATGACCTCCTTACATCCAACAAGGTTTTTTTCTTTTATCCTCTGTCACTCTCCTCCATCTTCACTTGCTGACTCTCTCAGGAGTGGCTAAGAGGACAAGGAGCCAGGCCTGAGGGGGGACGGGCAGGAGGAAGGGGAAAGGACAAGGTGATGAGAGTCATTCTGGTTACATTTCTCCTTTTCCTGAGTGTTTCCATTTGTATTAGCTTCTTGTTGCTGCTGTAACAAATTACCACAAACTTTGAAACTTAAAAACGCATCGCCATTTTATGCTTCAGTTCTGGAGGTCAGAAGTCTTCCATGGGTTTTGTGGGCGGAGCTTCATTCCTTCTGGAGTCGCTGGGGGTGGGTCGTCGCTCTGTTCCTTGATTTCCCTGGGGTCTACAGATCACTCAAGTTCCATGGCTAGTGGCCCCTTCCTCCATTTCACTCCAAGCTCTTCTCTGTTTGTCACATCTCACCTCTGTGACTTTGACCGTCAAGCACTCTTCTTACAGAGATCCTTGTTATTTCATTGGGTCCAGTTGGATAATCCAGAACGACCTCTCCTTTCAAGATATTTAATGAAATCATACCTGCAAAGTTCCTTGTATCGTGTAAGGTCATACATCCACTGGTTTTGAGGATCAGGACGTGGGCATCTTTGGGGAGTGCTATTATTCTATTAATTCCACCCAACACTGTGAAAAAGTACTTCGTGTACAAACACTCAGCATGTGCAATGACGCGCTTCAAGTGCAATTTCTCATCGAACCCTTAAAATAACCCTACGAGGTTGATACCATCATTACATGTTATTTTCTAGATCAAGACATACAGAATTCAGATAACTTACCAAAATCCATACAGCTGGTAAGGGCTAGAACTCAGAAATCCCCCCAGGTGTGTGACTTAAAAACCTACACCTGTAAATGATGGCTTTCTATACTGGATAGAGCAGGTGTTATCTCCATATGACAGACATTGACACCAAGCCTTTAAAGAAGTCACACAAGAACAGTAACAGAGAAAAGTAGATGGATGGTAGCAGAAGGGTGGCTGGGAGCCTCTGGATCTAACTTGCAGGATCTTGTTCCTGGGCAGATGCTCCGGCTGCACTTGGTGTGAAGTCCCGCTGTCTCCCCAGCAAGTCTCTGGCATGTGGACTAGGTGGGTGGCTATCATAACCCAGGCAATGAAAAAGCCACCGAAGAAGGGCACTCACACATATGATAAAGGATGACAGAAAAAAGAACAAAGAGGGGGAAGAGGAGAAATAGTTGGAAGACAATAAAAAAAAAAGATGAGAGACTGGAGATGCGCTCTGCTTGCTTCTGCAAGTCATTCTTGATTTTAATCTTGTGTAACTGGACATAATGATTTAAGAATGAATGGGTGACTGTTGTGGTTGGATTCCCCAGGGAGGCCATATAGTCGAAGATAACTGTTAAACTTTCACTCACTTCTTTCCACATAGGAGACATGAACAAGTATAAAAATACCATATTCCTTACATTTTGCTTTTTGCCCTGAGGATCTACAATTTCCTGATTAGTTACAATGGTAATTTAAGGGTTTCTAAAAACTTAAATTCATCATTTTTCTCTCATCAGGACACACCAACATGCTGATGAGATAGATATGAAATTAAACAAAAACATAACTGAAAACAAAAGATGGTTTTCAGTCTCCTTTTCTAATTTATGATCCCCAACTCCTGATTTCTTAGAGGGGAGAGAACTTTTTCTCATGCACACAGATAACTTCAAGGAGGAACTGAATTACAACCATGCCCATCACTAACAATTCCATCATTTCCACCAATTTTTGTGCCACACTAGTGCCATTTCTTGAATACCTACTGTGTGGCAGGCAGCTGACTATAGCCTATGTAAATTTCTTTCCCTCAAATGCTGTAAATTCTTTGGCTATTTCAACCTGATAGAACATAACGCTATCATATGCTCAGACGATGTCCCAAGACTTCCAATCAGTATCTTCTGTAGGCAGATGCAGAATGACTGGTGACGTTAAGACTGGTGTCACCCAAGACTTTAGCCAATATTTGTGCTGTTCTCAAACTTGAACTCATGAGATTTGGATATGGTGAAATAATGTGAAAAAGCACAAACGTTAGCCTCCGGTACCCATAGCTGGCTGGTTAAACGCGTCTGGTTCACTCCTCCATCTGTCTGCTCTGGGACCATGAGCAAGCGACAAAACTGCTCTGAGCTTTAGATTCTTCCTAATACTGATTTTATGACAATGTTCGGTGGGTAAAATTATGTTAAAAGAGACTTTCCAATCTCCTTTATAGGAAAGTTCTGTACAAATACTTTTGGGAAGAACAGTCTGGAAAAGTACAGTAGATTTGAGTTCACCGTTTAGCTTCCATTACATAGCCATGTATTCTTGAGGACATGTGTAACCTCTCTCGGCTTTATTATTGTGTGTATGTGTGCGTGCATGTGTGTGTGCATGTGTGTGCATGTATGTGTGTGTGCATGCATGTGTGTGCATGTGTGTCTGTGTGTGTATGTGCGTGCGTGCATGTGTGTGCATGTGTGTGTATGTGTGTGCATGTGTGTGTATGTGTGTGCATGTGTTTATATGTGTGTGCATGTGTGTGTGCGTGTGTGTGTGTGTAAAAGGGACAAATACTGCCTTGTGCATCAGTTTCATGATGGTTTAAAGCTAGAGGCAAATACTAGCTGGTCATCGTGTTAGCTCTCTTTTATTTCCCTTTCCTCGTGGCCTCCCTGAAGGGGGCTACGCAACGGGAAACTGACTTGTTTTGCAACCTGGAGAACTTTCGCCTGTAATGGGGATGTGGAAACAGGAGGGATACCGTCTGCACTCATCAGCCACACAGCGTCGTGTAGAAGGCAGTGAGGCAGCCGTTGGCAACGCTCTGGAATGGGGGGACAAGATCCTTAACTTTTCTGAGCCTGAGTTTTATGATCTGTAAGACGGTGTGTCACATGGGCTTCTTGTACTTCAAGGGGCTGCTGAGTGCATCGCATGCAGAAATGTCAGAGAAACACCTTGAACACTAAAAGCATTACAAAAAGAGAAGAAACCGCTATGAATATACCTTCAGCAAACAAAACCTTCTTCCTAATGCATGGTGATCAGAAAATAATCTGAAAATAGGACTCCAGGTGCACATATTGGTGCTGAAACATTCTGGATGGTTGCCACCTTGCTCTGCGATCCTGCTTACTTAACTGACCTTTCACTCTTTTTCCCCTCAACCTGCAACCTCTGCCATGGCCACATCTACTTCCCCCTCGCACCTGATGTACATGGGGATGGCAGCCGCCCCTGGCCCGGCCACCTCCCTGGCCAGGAGTGGTCTCTCCTTCCCCTGGGCAGGAGACACTGCTCATCTGGTCTTTGCTGACCATGCCAGACCTAACTGGGCTTCCTTTCACTTGGACTGCTTCAGCACCTTGAGTCTCACATAATTTAACACTTAACTACACTGTACAAATGGAGTGAAGGGACGCATCCGGACAGAAATTCCATTTATTTTAGTGATAGAGCCAGCTAGAGAGAGAGAGAGGAAAGAAGTGATTTCTAGTAAGGGTGGGCCTACCTCGCCAGAAACAGGCCAGTCAACCGTACAATTTTTATTTATGTTTCCTTTTCATTTCCTGAGGGCAAATGTATATTCTACCCCCTTGCCGATGCCAAGCAGTGAGTAGCCATAAATCACCACTGACACACTGGAACCAAGCTTTTTAGGGACTGGAAGAAGGACTGGGGGATTATCCACAAAAAAAAAAAAGGCACTATTGAGAAAAATCTAGAAAAAAAAAGAGGGACACCTTTGTCAGATAATATTTCAAGGGATGCCGTTCAAAACTGAATAGAGGAAATGCCGATGTATTTTTAGTATTTGAGACCATTTGATTGGATTGAATAACCACCGACACTTCTAGCTTTTTTAATGTTCTGTGTGTGTCATAACGAAGGCTAAAAATTTTATGAGAGTTTTAAAAAGTAAACATAATATAATTTAAACATCCTGGTTTTTGTTTTTCCTATTTAAGAGGCAGTCTAATACATTGAAAGAATGAGGATTTTGAAATATGTTTTTTTTGTGTTTATTAGCTGCCTGACCTAGAGTAAAAATTCAGTTTCACTACATCTCACCTTTCTCACTGTGAAATGGGAATAATAATATTCACCCCATTACTTTTGAGGACTGATGTGGAGAACATGGGAATCTGAGATCACTATCTGGCGCTTCAGTGAGTCAAACACACGTTACTTCTTCTTTCTCCTTGTTGAGAGTCTACAGAATTATTTTGATGATGCAGCCCTCATAAAAAATTAAAAAACCCTAACATTTTAGAAGAACTCATTATTAGAATTCACTATTTGGGATTGCTCTTAAAGTCTGAAACACATTATTTTGATTATCATTGACCATTGATGTCGCTTTTATAAGCAAATGATTTCAATAATGTATAGCTCACCCACAGAGGAACAGAGAGATCACATAATAATAGTGGGGGAAAAACAACAACTCTGTAAAAGGAACATAGACTAAAAGGCAAAGACATTTTAATCCCTCCTGTGAAAGCATGACCCAAGACATGGCCATACGACATCCCCAAACCCAGCCTATTTAAAGTTACAGAAACACACATGCACACATAACACACACATCTCTTTTCTGGCTATTATAGATACAGGCATAAAACTAATTAGGATGTAAATTTAAGTACATTTTCAAATGTTTATCAGTGGACACTGAGTTACCAGCAGTTCCAGCAGAAATGGTTTCAGTGACAAAACATGTCAACAATTACTGACCTGAAATTCTGTACACAGAGTATGTTACTAAATACTAAAGACAGAGAATTTTTAATTAAACCTTTTATGGAGAAGGTTATAGGTTCACATGTAAGAAATAATGCGGAGATATTCCATGTAATCTTTATTGTCTCCCTCAGTGGTAACACTCTGCAAAGCTGCAATAAACTATCAAAACTAAGGTGTAGACATTGAGATAATCAAGATACAGAACAAGATACAGAACAATTTCATCCCCATAAGAATCCTTTAGCATGCTCTTCTATGACCACACCCACTTCCTTACACCTCTGCTCCGTCCTCAACCCAGCAGTCACGAACCCACTCCCCATTTCTACAACCTGGCATTCTGAGGATTTTGGGTAGGTCGAATCATACAGCATGTAAACTTTTGAAACTGGCTTTTTATTCACTTGCATAATTCTACTTTTTTTTTTTTTAATCGGAGTAGATCCCAAGGTATGGATGTATCATACTTTGTTTAATCATTCACCCACTGAAGGTCATGTGAGTTACTTCCGGTCTGGAACTATTATTAATCAAACTGATATAAACATTCTTGTAGAGATTTTTGTGTGAACATAAGTCTTTAGCTCTTTGGATAAATGATCAGTAATGCAATTACTGAGTAATACAGAGTTGCATGTTTAGTTTATTAAGAAATCTCCACACTGTTTTCCACCGTGGTTGTACCGTTTTATGTTCACACCAGCGATGTATGAATGATCTAGTTTCTTTACATCCTGGGCAGCGCTGGATGTTTCGAGACATTTTATGTCAGCCATTCTGACAGGTGTGTTGTGATATCTCATTGTGAATTTAATTTTCATATCCTGATGACTAATGATGTTGAACATTTTTTCGCGTGCTGTTCTGTGTATCCTCTTATATGAAATGTATCTTTATGTCTTTGCCCGTTTTCTGATTAGATTCTTGTTTTACTGTTAAGTAAGGAGCAAGTTTTTAGAGTTCTTTATATATACAAGATACTAGTTTTTTTTCATCAGATATGTAGTTTGCAAATATTTTCTTGCCCTCTACAGCTTTTCTTTTCTTCCTCTTAGTGGGTCCTTTTTTTTTTCACACAGAAAGTATTTTTAGTTTTGATAAAGTCCAATTTATCCACTTTTCCTTTTAGAGATTATCTTTTTGGTATAAATTCTAAGATTTGGTAAAATTTGGTATAATTCTATTCCTTTCCTGAAGATTTTTTTCCTAGGATTTTGCCTAAAAGTTTTACAGTTTGATCTTTATATTTAAATCTATGATTCACCTTGAGTTAACTTTTGTATAAAGTGTGAGACTAAAGTCAGGGTTTACTTACTTCTTTCCTCACAGATACCCAATTGCTCCAGCACCATTTGTTGAAAAGGTTATTATTTTTCCATTGAATTGCTTTGCATCTTATTACCTTTGCCAAAAATATGTCATTTAAGCATATTGGGGTGGGTCTATTTCTGGAAACTGTTTCTTTTCATTGACCTGTCATTGTTCTATCATTCCGTCAATACTGCATATTGTCCATTACTGTAGGTATATGATAAGCTGAAATAAACAGGCAGGCCAATTTTCTCTACTTCATTATTTTAAAAAATTTTATTGGCTAGTCTACTATTTTGCTTTTCCATACAAATTTTATACTCATCTTGTCTTTTATCTAAAAAAATCACATTAAAATTGTATATCAGTTTGGGGGCAGTTGACATCTTTACTCTGTTGATTCTTATAATAAACATGAAAACAGTATGTCTTTCCATTTATTTATATCATTCATGATATATCTTTTTTCCATATTTTTAATCCAATCTGATTATATTGTTTAAATGATGTAGGTGGGTAATATATTTTATCTACTTTTCTAATATCTTCATTTTAGTTGGTATATTGAAATTTAATGTAATGATTTACATTTTAGGGCTGAAGTCTGCCATTTTATTTGTTTGTTTGTTTGTTTGTTTGTTCTTTCTGATATTTGTTTTCCTGTTTTTTCCGTACCTCTGAGTGGATCTCTTGAACAATTTTTAGATATCTATTTTGATTTATCTATTTTTGATTCTAGCTCTTTGAATGGCTCTTTTTAGCGATTTATCTGTATTATACATAAATATCTCACCATAATCTACTAGCATCATTATTTCACCAGTTCATGTGAAGTATAAAACGTTACCTCAGTTTATGTTTCTTTACCCTCTGCTGTTGATATTTTAATTGTCTTAAATATGTCCTCCACATACATTTAGAACGATGTCAGACAATGTTATGATTTTCACTTCAATCATGAAATGTAATTTACAAAACTCAAGAGAAGGAAAGTCCAATGCATTTCCCCATATTTTTTGGCTCACTGTTTTCTCTCATTTTCTCAGTGTTCCAAGGTTCCTTTTTTAAAAGTTGTTTCTTTTCTGTTTATAGAACATCCTGTAGTCATTCTTTAGGGTATGTCTTCTGTCAACATATTCTCTGAGTTTCCCTTCATTTGATACTGTTTTGATCGTCCCTTCATTCACGAAGGATATTTTTGCTGGGTATAGCATTTGGGTTGCCAGAGTTCTTTGCTTTTGGCACCTTAGAAATAGCATATCACTTCCTCCTGCCCTTCATGGTTTCTGATGAGAACTCTGTTGTAATTCTAATAGTTTTTTCTCTTACAGATAAGGTGTTACTTTTCTCTGGGTGCTTTCAAGATTTTTCCTTTGTCTTTAGTCTTCAGAAGTTTAATTGTGATGTGTCTTGGCTTGGATCCCACTTTGAATTTGCTCAGCTTCTTGAATCTGCAGGTTTATTTGTCTTGGCAAATGTGAGAGATGTTTACAGTCATTCACTCAAGTAATTTTCAGTCCCAAATTCTTCTCTTTCTGGAACTCTGATGATACAAATGTTAGATCTTTAGTTATAGTCCCACATGTCCATGAAGCCCTGGTTATTTTTTTTTTCCAATCTTTTTTCCAGTAACCACTAGATTGGGTATTTTTACTATTTTATACTTTGGTTCAGTGATTATTTCGTGTGTCTCCTCCACTCTATCATTGAGCTCATTAACATAGCTTTTTTCGTAGGTTATTCTGTTCTGAAATTTCCACTGATGTTTCTTTATATCTCCCCTTTTTTTCTCCTTCTTCTTCTGTCTCCTCTTCTTCTACTTCTCCTGATTCTTTTTTCTTAGAGTTTCTATTTTCTGAGACTTCCAATTTTTCCATTTTTAAGCATGTTCATAATTGCTCATTTAGTATTTTTATCATAGCTTCTTAATTTTTTTTAAGATAACTTTAACATCTCTGTCATCTCAATATTGACATCCATTGATTTTTTGTTTCATTAGTTTGAGTTCTTTCAGGTTTTTATTATGAGAAACAGTTTTAAGAATGGAACCTAGATATTTTCCCATTATATTGTGATTATTTGAGTCTCATTTAAGCCTTCCGCCTAGCTGGCTCTTCCTAACCTTACTCTAGCAGGGGAAGGCAGGGCACTGTTTTATCTCTTTCAGGTGGAAGTAGAAATCCAGGTTCCTTCCTTTGGTGTCTGTTGAATCCTTATCACCCGTGATGGAATTTTTGGAAGCCCAGTGGTCTCTAATGACATTACAATGTGTTGTTACTGCTAAGTGATGGAGACAGTCCTGTCTCTATAATAGTTGTCCTCTGACCCTCCACACTGAGGAGGGGAGTATCTTCTGACTGGTGGATAAGGATGGAAGTTTAGGCTTCCCCTGTGGTCTCCACCCTCACCATGGAGAGAGAGGAGGACCTCAGTACTGGCTGGTGGAGATGGAAGTCCCAGTTCCCTACCTGGCCTTCTGTGACACCATCCCTGGCGGCATGGCACTTAGTTTTAACCTCATGAGGGTGGAAGTCTAGGGTCTCCTTTTGGCCTTTAGTGGCATGGATGGGGGTAGGGCCACAGTTGTTTGTTTTTTCCCCCCTGTGGTATTTGTCTGGTATAAAGTGATTATTTTAAAGGATTTTTTTGTGTGTTGCTAGTCTTCCCATTCCCTGGCCCTTTGGTTAAAGAGAGAGCCATCCTTCGCTGGGGCAGTTTTGTCCTTGCCTATTGTCATTTCAGGGCAGTCGGCACCTTCAGCTCCATGTCTGACATATATGCAGCAAAAAGAAAATCCAAGAACCTTTTTTTTTTACATTTAAAAAAAGTTTATTTTATTGAGTTATAGTCAGTTTACAATGTTGTGTCAATTTCCAGTGTAGAGCACAATTTTTCAGTTATATGAACATACATATATTCATTGTCACATTCTTTTACACTGTGAGCTACCACAAGATGAAAATCCAAGATCCTTGACCACCAAAGTGTTTCTTCAGGTCCTCAGGTCACTGCCTTATTCTCTCCACAGGAAAATGAGTAACACTTTGGAAGCAAACCATACACAGCCATGAATATTTGTTGTGTTCTCTTGAACTCTTCTTATTTTCAAAGACGAGTACTTATTTCCTCTGGACCAAATAGTTTTTTAAAGTATAAATTTTTCAATTATTTTCTATCTATTTTAGTCATTTGTTAATTTCTTTAATTACTAAATAGTCATAATCAATTGCAATCAGAAGCTGTAGCCTGGAGAACGTTTAGTCTGGGGCATTTTGAGGTTGGTTTTTCATTCATTACATGATTAATTTTTCATGAAAGTATAAGAAGCTGTGTTCTCCACAGGATGGAAACGTATCAGTCCTACCTTATTTATTATCCTATTCGAATTTTCTGTGCCATTCTTTTTCGTTGTCAATCCGTCAAAATCTGAGAGCAGCGTGTGGAAGTTTCATATTAACATTGGATTTATGTCAGCTTACTCTTCTGTGTGTTTAGCGGCTATCCGTTATCTTGTCTGCCCTGCCCGAGTTCCTCCTGGGAGGTTCCCTTTCCCTTCCCAATGGGTTGTTAATCAGCACTCAGACCTCACCTACCACTCACACAAGACAGCCATCAAAAGACCCCATTCCGAGAGATGTCATTAAAAATAGTGACTAACTAGTGCAGCACAAGAGCCGAATAAGAACAGGTCACCAACCAATGAGAACAGATACTAGCCATGAACAACCAGTAGGATCTGACTAACGCACAGCGGTGGGGCGTCTGTCCCGCCCTTCTGTGGTCCATGGGAGACTCGGTCCAGTGCAGTACCACAGTGCAGTGCCTTGTTGAGCGGTTGGTCTTAATGCCTTATCTCCTTGTGAGATAGTGAGGTGCAGAGGCCTTATAAGAGAGAAGCTGCCTTAGACCAACTTTCCCACCATGTGGAGAGATAAGAAAATCAGATAAAAAAGGAAGAAAGAAAGCACACAGGGTTAAGACCCAAGGAGAGAATGAGAATGAAGGAAAAAATTCGATATTGCTTGAGCATTTGGATAACACTCGTGCCTGCTGCCTGTATAGTTCTGTCGGGAATCAATACATTTTCTGCTTGTTTTAACTAGTTTGAGTTCTGTTTGTGTCCCTTGAAATCCAGGTCTTGCCTAATTTAATTGACTTCTATCAGATATTTCAAACATACTGCGAATACAGGAAAAGTTAAATGCTCGTGTACACATTAGCCACGTGCCACAAATGTATCTGTTCTGCATATATAAAGCATAATCATTGTGATCGTAATTGTTCTGAGGGTCTTCTCCACTGCCCCTCTTGGAGGGACCTATTCCAAAGATGGCATGCATCAATCCAGCACACATTTTATACTTTAAAACATATGTATCTGTCAATATAATATAAATATACACTATTTGTTTCTCAAGTTTACATAATTGGTATTATAAAGAACTCTGAGTTCTGTAGCCTCTTTCCTCTCAAAATCTGCCTCCCAGATTTTACACGTTGTTGCATTTTGACACAGTTCATTCATTTTCAGTGCTTTGCAGCACTTCATTTTATGAATAGATCATGATGTATTTTCCCTTTTGTGTTTTGGACTTTTTTTTTCCAGTTCTTTATCATGTCTGATGTTGAAATAACAGTTCTTACAACTTTTTGAGAGTTTAGTTGGGAGAGACACCTTGAAGGGGAATGTCTGCATTGTATGCTGTGTTCATTTTCAATTTAATCACATAATTACAGATTCATTTTAATTATGGGTAGTTTTTAATCTCACCAACAGTGTATGAAAGTTTCATTTTTCCAAATGCTTCTCAAAAAATATATTTGCTAGATTTTGTTATTTTTGCCCACATGATGGCTGAGGTAGAATCTCTTTGCTGCTTCAATTTGCATTTTTCAGTTTCTGTTTACTTACAGAGGTTGAGCTTTTATTTACATGTGTTTTAACCATTCAGGTTAGTGCCTTATGTGTTTATTCATTTCCTTTGGCATTTACACTTAGGTTAAGTTTTTTTTTTATTTCTATGAATTTTAAAAGATATTCAAGATGTGAATCTGTTTTAATGATGTATTATTAATACCTTTCCCTTGTCTATTTTTTAAACCTGATTTAGACGGTTTTATGTTATAAATAATTTTATTGGTTATTATTATCATTGTTTTATGGGTTGTGATTTTCTCTGAAAGTCATAAAGGAAAGTTTATCCAATTTTTCTTAGAAGTTTTGAAGTTAGCTTTATTCATTTAGCCTGTTAATCGAGGCTCCATTTGCAGCTTTAGCTGGTGGGGAGGTCATTCTGTTCAGCTGGGCACTGCTCCTCTGAGAGCGAGTTGAGTTCAGTCCCTCACTGGACAAAAACTCTATTCCAATGATGGAGGTGAGGCAGTAACAGTAAATTCTCCACTTTTCAAGAGTAAGTTTTTCAGGAAAAATACAAAAAAAAAAAAAAAAATGAGAAACCAGGATACGCAGGTTTCTAACTCAGACATGTGGTCCTCCCTGTGTTTAACTGCCCCGCGTGTGAATCACATCCTGTCAGACTTTGTAGAGAGCTCACAGTACACACAACAGCACTATGGGAACAGGAAGCAGGTGTTTTTTTGTTTGTTTGTCTCTTCTAAGATTTTATGCTGTCCAGCAAACTGAGAATTATGCAACTTAGTAGGAAACAAGAATAAAATAATAAGTCAAATGCACATAAAACTAAGTTATCCCTTTACATTATCCTTCTTAACAGCTTAAATTTTATACCTTGGATGCCATCTGCTAAAAATGTATTTGTGTTTATTGGCTTGAGTTTTATCTTCATTAACTTATTTATCCTGCCTTCCTTCAATTTGGAGAAGTAATGAATGGAATTTTAAAAGGATTTCAGAAATTGGCACTTGGTACCAAAAAGAGTCAATGATGTTTTGATTAGGATGGAAGGATTTTTTCACTTTGTTCATGCCTTTGGTAAGTAACAAAATATACTACAATCTCTCTTGTTGTAATTTAGCTTGGACATTTTGAAGGGAACGACAAATACTGGGTAGAGTGTACTCAGGTCTGACTCACAGCAGGACAGTACACCAAGCAGCTCCCAGCATCCCCTTTTGCACTTTTGCAACAGTATCAAAGCCACTGAAAAACTAGTAAGTTCCTGAGAGTCTGTTTGCGTGTGTACGCTACTGTTGACAGAGGGAAAACTTCTGGTTACACTCAGTAACTATTTCCTGGGTCCCTTGAAGGTCTTCCGAGGCAAGGTGTCTATATGATTTCTCAGTCAGCCTCCTCAGACCCCTGCTGCCTCCAGTGAATCATGTTCAGCCTGTTGCACTGAAGAATCTTCCATGAACATTAACATAGGCAAATCTATTTTAAGAAGTTCTTATCTAGTAGGTACGGAGCCTGTTTCTCATCCACCCTTTTGATCCAATCAGACATCCACAAACTTAGATGATCTGCTTCCACCTTTCTTGCAGTGACGTTACCACTCAAAGTCAAGTTCTTCTTACATTTTCTAAAACTGTTCATCAACCGTTCTTCCTCCCACTTTTTTTTCACTCTTTTCTTCATTCCTTCAGAATGTTCATAATTGGAAACAAAACAAAACTCCATTCATTTATAGAATAAATATTTAATAAGAATGTACTGTGCACCGGCTACCATGATAAAGGCTAATTTGATGATGATGATGAAAACAGACAGAGACACTGACCCCAGGAAGTCCACACAAATAAATACCTAATTATAAATTCCAACCATTTATATGAAGAAAAAGCATGGTACACAGCAGATCGACTTATTAAAATAGGGAAAATAAGGAAAGAACCCCATAAACAGTTGTTATTACTACTGAGATCTTAAGACTGAATTGTCATCACGGGCAGAGCCCTGCATTAAGCAAGGCATTCCAGGGCGAGGAGCAGTTGAGATAGGAAAGAATTTGATTATTGAAGGAATTGAAAGAAAAGTAGTAAGACTGAAGCACATTGTGTAAAAAGAGGGGAAGTACTCAAAGATTCTGGAGGAGACAAGGGTCAGATCATGGAAAAGTTTAAGTGTTATTGTATGTGCAGTGGGAAGTCTTTTAATTATTTTAATAAAATAGTAATACAGTAAGATGTGGGTTTGAAATGGGCCCCTCAGATTGCTGTGATGGGAATGGATTAGAAGTCAGTCCAGGGGGAAGGTGGAGAGGGAGCAGTTCCGCATGAACCCAGCGACAAACAAGACCTGGGCTTTCAGAGAATCACAGCATCACGTTGTAAAAAGTTCCAACATCAAGTGTCAGGAGTGGGAGGAAGCCTGGGAAAGGCAGGTAAGCCAGGGGTCCCGGGATGTGGGAACGGGTTCAGCAAATTGCAGCCAAATCCAAGGTACTTGCAAGTACGTTGGGAGAAACTGGTTGCCTCTTACCAAACCTCTGGAACTTAATGGCCATGAACCTTCCTGTTCATTTGCTCATTCACTGATAAGCATTTGTTGAGCACCTACTGTGTGCTAAGCATGTGCCAAGTACTAGATTTTTTTTGGGGGGGTCCACAGAGGTCATTTTACTTCAAATAGAACTCTGAATTTCTACTTTACAAATGTCCTAAAGAATACAGCATCCCTGCATTTTAACTGGCTCTTTATTTCATGTATCTGAAAATAATTCCCTCATTTATCATTATAACTTTTAGGTTCCCCGGGTACTAAGAAAATGTCTCTGCATGGGGTCAGTGCCCACGTGAAACAGTCAGTGTGAACATAAAAGAAGGAACATTTTAAACTGGTATCCCATTTTATAGGTAGAATTTTAAAAAATACTCTCATCATTTTACATTTTGAATCTTAATATTATAAAGTATTACAACTTCCTTCCCACAGACAAAAGGAATAATTTATATTTATTTAAATTCATAATAACCATTTCAAAAGAAAATTATTAGATACATAGGACTTCTGATAAAGGGAAAAAGGGAAATATTTTCATGTCAGATATTGAAAATTGTGGTTAAAATTAATAATGAACATGTGTTCTGAATATTGTAGCCCAAATATTAACACCTTAACGCCTAAGAGATAAATAACCTTGAGTGACTGTGGTTTTGTATGAAGCAACTCGAGTTAAACCCTTGTTTAGCATTAATGCTAATTATCTATAATAGCAAATAAATTATTACAGTAAATACATGTGATAGGTCCAATTTTGTTCTTTTAGTCCTTTAGCATTTTTTGTAATATATGTTGTAGCTGGAATTTAGTGTTTGTAGATTATTACAACCATGAATCAAGGCATAAAGACCAACAGAAAAATTGTTTTTAAATGTAAGCTGTTAGCAAAAATGACAACCTCAAAAACCTATTATTTTAGTTATGAGCTCTTAAATAAAGAGAAATGATATTTAATAATCTATGCCTAAAATCCATTTCAGTTATGTATGGTCTAAATCCAGTATTTTCAACTTGCAACTCTGCTCAAATAAATGCAAAAATTAATCTAAGCAATTTTAGTTTGCTAAGGAAGAACGTGCTTAAACTTATTTGAATGGGTGTTTCCTCAATTCGGGGGAATTTTTAAGATGACAAGCAACATGTACCGGACTACACTGGGTTTTCAGAATCTGGGAACTGCCAGTTTCCGGAGATAAGAATGAGCTGTATCATTCCTCTGACCTCTTTATACGTTTGCTGAGTTCTCTTCTTTATGAAAGACACTAACTTCATTTGCTTGTAAATACCTTCCCTGAGTTACAAAGGCAAGGGGTTTGGCTAGAAGTGCTTACTCAGAGAGACTCTGCTCTGTACTCACTTCCTCAGGGAGTGTGTAGCAATGAAAAAAAGAAAAAGTTACCTGCCACATATTTCCTCTCCAGTGTTTGTTTCTGGAGAGACAAGAGGGTGGTGAGCTTCATTTTACAAAATTCTTAAGCTTCTTAGATTAATTCATCAAAGGGATGCACTTGAGATCTTTGAAAGCACTGATTAATTCATTCTGACAAATAACGCTTCTTGATATAAAGAGGTACTATGCTCAGTTGTCCTTAAGTTACTCATAATCTAGTTTGAGTGAAACAGAAGTAAACCACAATTTTATTCTATTTTGATAAATGTCAAAGTAGATACAGGTGCATGGACTACATGCTTTGTGCAGGCTGGTCGGTCTTGATCGCCTCAGCTTGGGTCAGCACTCTGCAGCCTCAGGACCTTTGCACCTGCCGGCTCTGCTTGCTCAAGTGTTCTTCTCCTCACTCTCACAAGGGTAATACCCTTTGGCCTCAGCTTACATTGTCTTTTCTCAGAGGCCTCTTTTCCTACCAGCATAACTGAAGTCAGCCTCCTCTGTTATCCCTTACCCCTCCTTGTTTATTTCCTCCCAACTCATTCCCAGCTGGCAACTATGAACATTTCTTTTTCTGTTCATTTTCATTTTTGTCAGTCTTCTCACTGAGAATTCAAGGTCTTAGAGAGAAGAGGTGGGTGTCTTTTATTTACTGTTGTGTCTCAGTCAATGACTGATGGATAAATGACTGGATTGTCAAGTAATATATCTCTTTCTGACTTGTCTTTTAAAAGTTTGAAAATTGTATCTGGGGCCAGTTCAAAACATTTTATATAGCTTGTAACATGTACAGACTACTTGTCTGGTTTGTTTTAGGAAGTTCTTAATTTCTTTTTTGAGTTCTCTCTCTCTCTGTCTCTCTACATAGCTAGCAAAAGGACCAGTTTTCACTTAATTTGGTGAGTGATTTAGGGTGAGTCCCTCAGTGTCTCATGGCCTGAGTTTGCACCAGGGGATGTGACCATGATAATATATCTCTGTCTTTTTCAGACCTGCTCTCTGCCTTACTGGCCCTACATATCTTCAGAATTTGAACTCAACTCCTAACCATGCCATAAAAATGTTTCCTGTGTTAGAAATAATGATTATATGCCATAAAGCACTACATTTGAAAAAGAAAAGGCTAATGAATTATTTTATTGGACTTTCTCATATTCCAAATGAGAAGACGGATCTGGAAGATTGGTGATCATTTTTATGATATTACCTAGTAAGCTGCCTCAACGCTTTTGGTGAAGAGGCTAGATATAATTACACAGGTAGATAAGGAGATGAATTATCACAGTCTAATAGCACCCTGTAAGTATTGCACATGTTTTTCCAAATTGACTGCAATCCCTGGCAACTGAAGCACAGTCCTCAGAACAAAGTAGACTCTCAATAAATATTTGCTGGTTAATGATGAACGTGCGTATGCTTCAAAAAGTAACCAGTAATATGTGTGTAAACACAACGTGGTGTTAATGTATGTTTTTATCATGATAATGATTCTAATGACAATCATGTGATTTTATCAACTAGATGGAAAAACACTAATATTGCCATCTTGCAAGTGTATAAGATACTCAGTATTGGTGTGAATGAAATACTCGTATGTAAGAGTGTTCCACTACTTTATTTTATCTTGAAATTGGGCATGATTAAAATAATGAGCAGTTTAATAGAAATCCCAATTCTTAACAAAAAAAAAACCTCAACACAAACACAAAACAACATTCAGTTCTCCTGTAACAGCAATGGATCTCAGCTAGAAGCAGCATTCTTACATGTTTGGACGGAAAACGGCACTTCATTTATAAATAAGGTTTTTATTTAAATAATCTTGAATTAAGATGAAACCTTTGGCCCTGCTAGTAATTAAACAGCAGTGCTTTACGCTAGTCTTATTCTAAACATGCAGGCGGAGAAAAACACTTTGCAAATAAAAATATACACAAGCTGCAGTGTTTGGTTCTAGCGGGGAGAACACCTGCAAAGCTGCTACTCCCTCCACGTGGGCTGTTTTCAGTGGGCTGAGGGGTGGTGGTGCCCTGGTCCTCACGTGGGAACCGGAGATTCGTCCCAAGTAAAACGCCCAGCCCACTCAGCTCCCTGGGACCAACTGAGGAACCTCAGCTTGGCTGATGTGAGAGCTGGAATGAGACGCGCTTGAAGCAACTGGCCACGTGGGGCCCCGAGAGCCAAGGGCACTCAGGAGGCCAAATGCGCCCTGTGCCTGATTGTTTCCTGCGGGGGTGGCAGAGAAGTCGCCGCTCTGGGTGGCCCTGTGCAATCGAATGCAGCTGGTGGCACTGGCGGAGTCTCTAGGCTGAAGGGCCCAGGTAGCTCCCCCATGACCCCCGGAGCGTGGCGTCCGAGTAGGACTCTTACCAGCCATATTCAGGCAAAGAAAGAGGGTGTGTGTGCAGCTTTCCAGCCTCGAGGCCCAGAGATGCAGGGGGACACGCACTCTGCTTTTCTCCTCGTGAGATGGGCTTTGTAGTTTGCCGTTTCACCGTCAGAAACGTACTCTTGTTCAGGTTCAGAGAAACAAGAGTAGCTGTTTGGATTTCCCCCCACCCCACCAATATCAACGGCTGGCCATTGCATTTGTGAAATGATTGCACAGAGCAAAAGGTGGCTTAAAGTCAGATGCAAATGCTCAGTGCTCTTAGACTCGGGAGGGCTCACTCACGGATGACGCCATCGGGTCTCATGGGCAGTGAGCCCGGGGCAGTGACAGTGCCTCAGAATTCAGGCTCCTGAAGCTAGGAAGCTCTGTGAAACAGGGGTGTTTCCAAGATTGGACTGTGCCGAATTTCAGATGTACGTTGTGAACTAAAGTCCTTTCATCACAGAGATGCTAGAACTTGGCTTAGAGCAGAACAGGGAAAGCGCAGAAGCAGCTCCTTGCAAACACGCCTCTTCCACATCTCACAGGCTTTTGTCCTGACCCCAAGCAACAGGTAAGTCCCCAAAACGTGTCCGCACAGGACGACAGTCGGCTTCTGCCCAGCCTCCGTGCCGTCAGCAGAATGCTGTTGCTCACTTAATCACATCCCCCCGCTACCTGCTTAAAACTTCCCAGTGGTTTTTCCTTGATATCGTTACAACACAGAAACTGAAAAAAACAGTTTTTCACTTGGTCCCTGCTTACTCCTTTAGCCTCATTTCTTGGTGTTTTATCTTTATCTCCTCTTCCCAAGTAATCTTTGCAGCAGTCCAAGTGGAAGTGGACTGTGTGAAGTTCATTTATCCACATTCCTTGAACATTTCTATCCTTTTGCACATTACTGAGACCTTTCACATATCAGTTATTGTCAATCCTGGCTGCAGAACAGAATTAAAAAAAAAAAAAAAGGATTTACACCAGAATTGCTAATTTATTTGCTCAGGGGTGATGCATGGACATTAGAGCTTTTTTTTTTTTTTTTTTTTTTTTTTTTTTTATGTTCCTGGATTCTTAGGTGCATTATACCTGAGACTCCTGGCCTTAAATATCTATATCTCCAAGCTCACCAGTATAAATTTGGTCATTCTATCCTAATGTTAAAATTAAAAACAAACTGGAGACCCAGTTTGAGAATGCCCTGAGCAGACGAGACCAGGTAAGCCCCACGAGCAAAACTGCACCTATCTTATGTCATGAACTTGACTTAGCTTCTTTCTTGTAAATGCCTTTGACAATCATAAAAAAGCTTAAGTCATCTTCCTAAAAATGAGGTAATGACTTTGAACCAATCCTTTGCCATCTGGGAGGTCCCATTGTGATAGCCAATCATTGTCACGAGGTCCTCCTTGTCACTATATGAGCCACCCTGTAACTTCTTGCCCCTGAGCTTTAGATCAAACTTTGGATTTGGAAGGTCCCAGTTCATGAGCTGTCCTTATGTGCACAACAATAAAGCCTTACTAAATGCTATGCATTGATTTCATGGTTTTACTTTTGCTATTTCTGGATTTTTGACAGCAGCCTCCTGCCCCAGTCCATGCGAGAGCCATCTCCACGATGTCCTACATCACTCTGTCTTAACATCCTCCATGGCCCTTAGCACATCACTCCTTGCAATCCTATGTCTTCTGTTTCTCTTCTCTACCAGAACATGAATTCTTCATATTCATAGTATTTAGTACTCAGTAATTTTTAAAATCATGCTAATGAGGCTTTTGAAAGTGAGTTCAACAAATACGTGCTGAGTGTCACCTGCGTGCCACGCAAGCAGACAGTCTCTTGGTCTACACACAATCCCTGGTACTTTGCGGCTTAGTAGGGGAAGTGGCAATTTAACCAAACCATTACACAGTCACATAGTTGATAGCAATCCAAGGCACAGAAGAAAAAAACATAATCTGAGTCAAAATAATTTGATCCATGTTGAGAATTAAAAGGTGAGTAGGATTTTCCTAGACTCAGTAGAAGCAAGCGTGTTCCCAGCAGCAGGGATAAGGGATTATTAAGGTGAATTTACAGTGGGTGAGAAGGAGAGAAGTGAGAGATGAGGCCACTGATGTCAGCAAGGAGCAGGTCACAGGTGCCCCTGCAGCTTTGGTAAAGGCCACTGGGTTTCATCCCAAGTATAACGGGAAGATGCATGTATCAGTCAGGACTCCGAGAAAACAGAAACCACATCAGAGCCTTCCAGCTGAAGAACTTTTACTGGTAACTGATGGCACAGCTGATGCTTGGTGCAGCTAGAAGACACCACTTAGCACGAGACTGAAGGCATACAAGGGGCAGGGGTGCGATAGAGCTTCCTGTGCAAGAAAGATCACCGGCTGGCGCTCTCAGTGATAACTGGGGTCACAGAGGGAGCGACCATCTGGTGGAAGCTGGAGGCACTTTTCCATTTTTACCACCTACTGTTAAACCAACCGGGGGGAAGAAGCGGAGGAAATAGTTCCCTGTGATAAAGATCAACACAGAAAAGCTGGGCATAGGTCTACCTGCAAAAAACAAACAAACAAACAAACACTATTTACTGTAGTAAGCAGGGCAGGTTTGTGAAGATGTGATCAGATTTAATCTAAAATTGACTCTGGGTCCACATGACGTAAGTAGAAGATGGAAGAGCATGGCGGAGTTATGGTGGTTTCTCTTGCAACGATCCAGGTCATCGAAGAGGTAGCCTGAGCCAACATGTTGGTAGTAGTGATGGAGAGAAATGCCTGTGTTTGAAAGATATTTAAGAGGCAGGTAGAAGCAGCAGGAATCATTTTAGAAGAGAGAGGAACTTAGACTCGTGTAGTGGGGAGTCCCCGTAGGTTTTTGATTGGAGGAGACAGATGTCATGCCATCCATCTGAGATAAATTGAATGGATGAGACACTCGAAACAGGGAAACTTGTTAAAAGGTTACTGCTATAGATCAAGCGGTAAGAAGATCCGTGTCTCAAGGCAAGGCACGACACAAACAGGAGAAAGAAAGAGTAAGAGCGAAGCCTGAAATTAATTCTATTTAGTTGAAAAAATGAGCATGGAAATAAAATTGATTTTTAAAAACTCTTCCCAATGAGTTTTATTAATTTAATAATAGCAGAGCTCAATAAAAGTAATTTTATTAGCCTTATTGTTTGCAAGCCCAGAATCAACTGACATTTTGCACAGAGGTTAGTTCATTTGATTGATTTCAGTCTCAGCCTAGATAAGCAAACATCAAAGTCCTAATGACTGCATATGATTAATTCCCAATTTATTCACTTTGATAGCATTTGTCAAATGCCAGACGGGTATGTTTATTTTTAGGTACTAAGAAAAGAAATACGCAAGATCGTATATACAGAATTTTCATCCTCAGATTGGTTTGAAGTAATATGTATCTGGCCAAGAAGACATAATTTCCCAGTCATCCATAAAAATCCTGTAATCCTTTAGACTAGAAGTCAGCAGTTTCCAGAGTTTTAGAGTACGAGGGTCCCATGATAATACCAATTTTTTATTTTCTTATTTTTCTCATTTAATATTTAATTTTGAATTTTATAAGGTCAGTTCCCTCCTCCTCTATTCAGCAGATACTTATTAAGTATTCTTTGTGTGTCAGCGTCTCTGCTGGGCTTTGGGGATATAAAAATGAACAAAATAAACAAAAGTGCTTGCCCAGGTAGAGTTTACATTCTGAGCCTCAGTTAATGCTTGGTGGGCGTGTGAAATAATGGAACATCTTCCAAAAACTCTTCACAATGAAGTCCACTCTTGCTTGACATATACAATTTTAATATAGAAATATATTTTAGAACCATTATTTCAACTCAATTTCTATTTAAAAAAATACAACCTAAGAAGAAGACAGTAACCAAAGCTGAACATATGTCCTTGATCCTTTATACTGTGGTTTCTCTACAATGCTAGCAGTTTTTGAATCATGGCATCCATGTATTTGTAAAACTGGTGAAAACTGCAAAACACTGCAAAGAAGAATTAAAGAGGATCTAAATGTTGGAGAGGTCTATAAAATTTATTGATTAGAAGAATTAATATTATCTAATGACCATTCTCCCAAAATGTATCCATAAATTCAATACAATTTCAATCAAAATGCCATATGAGAGTTTTTAAGGGGGCAGGAGGTTGACACTGGCAAGCTGATTCTGAAACTCACCTGGGAAGGCAAGGGACTTAGAATAGCCAACATAATTCTGAAAACAAATAAAATTGGGAGACTGGTACTACCTAATCAAGGCTTACTACAGAGCCAAGGTAATCAATGGCGGGTGGTGTTGCTGTAAGGACAGACATACGTATCAATGAATAGAACAGAGAGTCCAGAAATAGATCCACATGTGTAGTCATTTTTATAGTGATGCCAACATAATTCAAAGAGAAAAAAAGGATTGTTTTTTCAACTAATGGTGCTGGACAGCTCAATATTTACCTTGAAAAATAACGTCAACCCCATTACCACAATGTCTCTATGATATTTAACTTGAAATGCTTTATACTCCCAAATGGAAAATGTAAAACTGGAAAAAGTTCTGGAGAAAACATGAGAGAAGATCTTTGCAAACTTCAAGAAGGCAATAATTTCTCCAGATGGGAGACGAAAAGCATGAGGAAAAAAATTGATAAACTTAATTTTATAAAAAAAATGTAAAATTACCTTTTGAAATACAACATTAAAATAAAAATACAGGAACACTCACTGGGAGAAACTATTATATAGATCATATGTATATTTTTGAAAAAGGATATGTATCTGGAATGTTTAAAGAACTTCTATAACTCAAAATTTGGAAAAACCCAATTAAATATGGCAATGCTTTGGACATATATTGTTGCAAAAAGTGTACAAATAGCCAATGAGCATGGGAAAATGCTCAACATCTTATTCTTAAAAAAAATGCATGCTAAAGCCAACATAAAATGCCATTACTCACTTACTAGAGTGGGTACAATTTAAGGTATTGGCAATACTAAGTGTATCGAATGACTTCAACTCTCACACGTGCTGCTGGAAATGTAAAATGACAGAACTATCTGAAAATCAGCTTACCAAGTTTCTATAATTTCAAATATATACTTTCCTTAAAGCCCACTGCCACCACTCCTAGATACTCACTTACAATAAAGTAAAACATATGTCCACAAAACATGGTACAAGAATGCATAAAGCAATTTAACTCATAATGTAAAAAATTTGGAACAACACAAGTATTTTTCACTAAATAAATTCATAAACTCTTTCATAGAATGGAATAATACTCAGTAATAAAAAGGAGCAAATTTCTGACACATGCAGCAACATGAATGAGTTGCCAAAAAATTTGCATTGAATTTAGACGTCAGAACAACAAAGGCAAAACAAAATCCCATTGTACGATTCCATTCATGTGAAATTCTGCAGAGACAACTCCGTACTGATGGCCAGTTCTGTGGTGCCCTGGGGTGGAGTGGGGAGCGTCTGGGAGTTGTCACACTGGTATCTTCTGGGGTGATGAACACGTTCTACGTCTTGATTTTGTGCTGATGATTACATTGGGTATGTTCATCTGTCAGATCTCATTGATCTTCACAATGAAAATGGGTAGTTTTAAGTTTTGTAAATTACACCTCAATAAAGTTAGTTAAAATAAAATCAACTAGAAAATATGAATTTTTTTAAGTCAACTGTTTGAGATATCAGATAGACGTCAAAGATGTGAGGATGAGAGACACTCAAATCAGCCGAGAGAGGAGAGCCTCGTATTCCGTAACGATTGACACCTGGATGCACTTACTTAGTCTAAAACTGTGGGTGAGAGATGGAAAATCTGAGCAGACGGTAGCTTGAGAGCACATGGGAAAACAGAGCCATGCCCTGAGCAGTCTCTACAGAGAGGCACAAGATTGGAATCTCAGGTCTCACCAGGTAGCAAGTGGTTGATAAATATCGCAGGCTAAAGGATGTAATCCTAATCCTATAAAAGGAATTAGATAAATCATAAATAGAGCAGCCCTTTTAGAGATTTAAACCCTTTGTCACATCAGCTCAATCTCAGATGATCTTTGCTAGCTGGAATGTCGGCTAAAATAAAAAATAAATCCTCTGCAGAGGAAGATAAAGTCACCCAGTGTCTCAGACTAAACCTACAGTTTTTCACACACAATGACAGACGTTTAATCAAAAATAACCAAGTATGGGGGAAAAATGAAGTAACAGAGACAGATGCATAAGATAGTTCCCATTTTGGAGAAATCAGTCTCAGGCTTTAAATGACTATAATTACTCAATATGTTTAAGAAATTAAAAGTTGGATAATTTGAACAAAAATTGAAAAAAAAAATCCAGTGGAGATTCTACATCTGAAATGAATTGTGGTGGGCAGAATTCCACACAGTTCCATGACATTTTCCATCCTGCATTATTCCTGTTGGTTATGTTAGGTTACATGGCAAAGAGATGTAATTTTATTATTAATTAGCTCATCTTAAGATAAGATTATCCAGGTGGGAATAGTTTAATCACATGGACAGTTTAAAAACAGAGTTTTCTTTGGTCAGCAGCAGAAGAGGGAGGCAAAGATTCAAAGCATGAGGGAGATTCAACATGCTGTTCTTGGCTCTGAAGTTGGAAGGGGCCACACGTCAAAGAACGTGGGTGACTTAGGAGCCAGAAAAACAAAAACAAAAACAAAAACAAAAACCATCTGATGGCCAGAAAGGAAACAGGGACCTCTGTCCTCCCACGGCAAGCGACTGAACTCAAAACCTGGGGGAATTTGGAATCAGATTCTTCTCCAGAGCATCCAGATGAGAGCCCAGTATGGCCAACACCTTGATTTTGACCCTATGAGACCCTAAGTGGCAAATCCAATCAAAACCACCTGGAGTTTTAGCTTACAGACCTGAGAGCTAATGCACGCATGTTGTGTTAAGGAGCTAAGTTTGTCCATGAATAGGATGCAAATACATATACAATAACTGGAAATAGCTCAGTTGATGTATTTAATGACAGCTTAAATATAGCTTAATAGAGTTCTAAAAATAATAACATGTAGGGGATAAACTGGAAGACAGATAAAGTGAAAATTTAGACGGAATCACACAGGAAAAAATAAAATGACAGAAACCACAGAAAGGAGTTTAACATGTGGGGAATGCTGTCCCAAAAGCGGAGCTGGAAAAGGGACAGAAACAATCTGAGAAGATAGAATGGTCAAGAATTTTCCTAAAAGGATGAGTCGAATCGTATAGCCAGCAAAAATATCCTTCAGAGGCGAAAGTATTTTCAAATTTCAGATCATTTTCACATCAAGAAAAATTGATGATTCATTCAGGGAGGGAGAGAGAAAGAGAGCTTACGTAGATATTCTAATTTCAAGCAAATACAATTTAAGACATAATTGTAAAGTGTAAAGTGAAATGCTTAATAGTATTTAAAGTTCCAAATACACAAGATGAACTTATTCTGAAGTGATGTATATTTAAACACACATCATCAACGTGTAGAAAGCAAAAATTGCCAAAATAAAAGGAGATATAGACAAAAACCAAGCAGTGGGTCATTTCAGCAAATCTCTCCCAGTAATACAATGAAACAGCAGACAAAAAAATTAGTAAGCAGAAATGCGAACAGTGTTATCCACAAATGTATACAAACATACACATAGTATATATCAGCATGCATTTACCAAATATGATCTTATGCTGAACCCATGAAACAACAAATGGCAGAGAAACGAAACCAGGTAAGCTGTGTTCTCTGGTCGCAGTAAAATTAAACAAGAAATCAATGACAAACAGCTATTGTGAATACTCCAAGTTTCAGAAATTAGCTAATATTTATTCACCAAATAAACAAAAAGGAAAAGAAAAATTATGATCTGAATTATAAAGAAAATACTTCATATCTTTTGCGATGGTCTAATGATGCTCTTAGAGTAATTTTAAATGAATATATTAGAAAAGAACTGAGCTGAAAATCAATGATTTATTTCAAGAAGTCAGAATGTAAACCACAACTTTATTTAAAGAAGGAAATAAATAATAAAGTTAGAGTGAATATTAATGGAATAGAAACCATCTTCCTATAGATTGAAGAAAAAGGACTTTGAAAACGCTAATGAACTTACTCAATAGCTGGCAACACTAATGCAGGTAGATGAGACGCACCCCCACCAAGCTCAACCAGCAGTGGAAAAGGAGTCGGCATTAGAAATTCTAAAAATATTTTAAGATACCTAGAAGACTCATCATTACAACTTTAAAAATTTTGAGAGTTAGTTCTCTTTGTAGAAAATTATGTCTTACCAAAACTGTAATTTGGTAAAACTTAAAGCTAATTCTTATGTCTTCGAAGTGCAGGGCATAGATGGGTAAACAGCCCAGCCCCAGATCTTAATTGTTCCTGTTGCAGAAACACGAAACACGTAGCCTGCGTATCCTCACCACGTTCTCTATTAAAGCTTAAGATATCGACTCGAGAGAAGTGGGAAAGACTTAAGTGGGGCCGTCAGGCTGAACTCAGAGAACTCTGAAAATCTCGAAACTTCAGATTTCATCGAGCCTGCCTTTCCAGCAGAAGCAGCCCTTTTCCTCCTGTCAGATGCCATCTTCTTTTTCTGGAGACATAGGCCTTATACTGCCCACGTAGTAACTTTTTTTTTTTTTTTTTTTTTTTTTTTTTGGCACAAGAAAGCCCATTTTCCTCAAGGCTCATATTCACTGTCTCTTTTATGCATTCAGATCTATAACCGGAATCAGAGACCAACATTCACAGGGGGACAAGTCCAAAATAATAACACACTTTTGACAGTTTTACATTGGGTGTCTAAGAAGTATGTGTGGAATGTGTTTTAAGGGTGTAAATCCAAAAAGATTGGAATATAAGGTGGATCACATCGAATTTATTGATAAAAGTGCACTTACTTGAGTTTCTAGACTCTGTGTCCTCAGTGTGAAGGGAAGGAGAGGGCTAGGACAAGAATTCACAGATACCAACTACAGGCTAATTCACACTTTGGAAAACAAGTCTGTATTTTTCAAGTACGTCTTTGTAGATCCCTATTTTTTTCTGCCTCCTCTACTATTTTAAGAATGACGAATAATGTTGGTGGTATTCAACTTTATAATCAGGGTTGGGGTTACAGTATGTCCAAGTGGGATCTTGGCGGAAGACCAATGGACATCCCCGGAAGTGGATCTGGGGAGTGACAGGAAGCGTATCTCCTTTTTGCAAGATTTCGAGAGAGCATCATTGTTTCATTTACAGTCTCATCCTGTGAAGAGAAAATGTAAACTAGTTCCGTGGGATTTAAAGATAACTAGAGTGTAAGGACAGCAAGTTAGTAAACTAGAGCATAAAGAGCAGAGGGTGAGCGAAGAGGTGGAGGTGCCCACGTTTGTTTGCTCTTAGGCCTACGCCCCTCCTTTCCCTTGAAGAGGATGACCTCCGTGTGTGCATCCGCCTGACAAATCTGGTTAGGTTTTGCGGGATTGGCTACTGGGAGGTACTGACGGAAGACTGGCTGGAAGAGGGGAACCAGGGGTTTCCTACCTCAATCTTTATGTCGAATAGCAGAAAGACTCACTAATTTGGAATTAATTCATAACTCTCTGTTGTGCATTAACTATTCATAGGAATGGTTTTATATCTCCATTTAGTCATCATACTTCATATACCAAGAAAATATTTGTGGGTTTTTCATAGAAATAATTCCTGTTTCTTGTTATTCTTCCAATGTTATACATATATATATATATATGTGTGTGTGTGTGTGTGTGTGTGTGTATATGTATGAAGGGGATTTTCCTCTGCTGAGCACTCTAATTCACTTTAGAAAACCTATAGACTTCTTATTTATTTTTTAATGGTCGGTCTTCCTATTGAACTCTTTTATTTATTTTATGTGGTTTTTATTTTAACTATTGATTCTCCTGGGTATTTCAGATACATGAAGAAAGTTTATATACATAATGAAAAATATCTCCTTTACAATGGTTAGGGTCTTCATTACTTTGCATATCACATTGCCGTTGTGAGAACTGACAATGAGCATCCTTCATGCGTTCCTGGATTTAGTGCTCCCCTCTCCCCCTCTCTCTCTGTGCCCCGCCCCACCTCTGAGTTTTGTCTCTATACAATATGTCAGTTTGGAATAGTTTATCCTTCTTCACTGCAAGAAAGCATCTTTCTAGTTCTGGTGTAGGTATAGGCAATCTTTGCATTACTTAATTTTTAATTTTTAAAATTTGGAATGGATTTTCATGCCTTTGAAATAACTATATGGTTATTTTTGACTCTATGTAATAAATGATTTTAACAGCATCCTAATATTAATCCTTTTGTTTCCTAAATAAAATATATTCCCAATGAGGCATTAACCATTTAATATACTATAATATATCACTGGTATTTTAGTTAGAATGTGTTTTATCAGTACAGTTTGTTTTCAGTTTTTTTTGTCGTCGTTAAATTTGTATTTTTTTATTTCTGTGCTAGAGCCCTTTACACACGATGGGAACTGTTTTATTTTCATAAGGGTTTGAAATAACTGCTCGGAATAGTGACGCTCTAGTATAGAGAGTTAAAAGCAGCTTTTATGAGAAAAGGATTATATTAAAAATTAGTGATAAATAGATCCAAAAGGCAAATGAGACCAACTGCAGGTCTGAATACGATGTTCAAGGGGAGGTGAATTTCGGCTAATCATATTGGGAATGAAGACAGGGACCAACACTGATACATCCAAGAGATGCCATAGAAGATTGGTACACGTGATCTGAGGGTAATTCAACATGAGAGAAGCTAGCATTCCAATAGTCTAGCCAATTATTGTCCACCATAGAAATGCTGAAAAGCTTATATCCATTTCAAATATTTAAAATAAAACTATATCAATAAAAATAGCAAACATTTTAAATAAAACTGATAATGTATTTGTGGAGCGCTGATCACATGCCAGACATTGAGCTGTCAGTGCAGTTCCATCATGTCATTCAATTCACGAGACACCTCTGTGAAATATACTCCATCATTATTCATTTTGTGAAAAGTCTTTCTGAATTTTCAGAACTTATTAAAGAACTCAGTGCCTATTAAAGTGACTTGCTTTTTATGTCCAAAAATACATGTACATACAGAACACTGACAAAAATATTTTTAAAGGTAAAAATTAATCTGAGTCTAGCAAGCCATCTTCAAAGGGTTGCTGATTTAAATCTATAATAAACTGAATTGCAAAGATCAGTTCTAGGCACTGGTGTCATTCTCTAATATTCTTTGTTTTAATCTTTATGTTCTTTTCATTGTTAAAGAGATTAAAGCGTATTTAGGAAATATAGACCCAATGGGACAAATTTACCTCCATCTGGAAATTTTGTAATAGCGACATTTGCCCTAAACTGTTGTGTACAATGCAAGTCTAAACTCATATTAATATTATGGTAATTTTCTAATATAATAAGAAAATCTGTTAAAGTACTAAATATACATTTACACATATATGTATAAACATGAATTTGCATATATACTTACATATATGCTATGTATGTTGTTACACAAATACTAATTTATTAATGAGTTAAAAGGTGTATCTGAATAAAGTAGATGATTATTTCATGAGCATTGATCTGAGTGGGTATTTACTGAATTTCCTAACTCTTGTATATTTTTCTGTTCAGCTTGAATTTTGTATTCTGTAAGAGGCTTGCCTCTCCAAAAAGGATAGCACGCCTTCAGCTCTCACGGAATGTTGTCTTCATCCGAGATAACATATAATATATTTAAATTATAACTAAATTATTCTATTGACCAGGATCCCTTAGGGATAATTTCAGTTTTTGTTTTATCTTAATATTTTCTTCTTTATTGGCAGAGCTTGAAGAGTGGGACACGACTGATTGAAGAAGACATTTTTTGTAACTTCTACTTAGATGCTTTCTTAAAACACAGTTTTTAAGTCCTGTTTACGTTGCAAATCTGAACCAGAACATGCCAGCAGACTGGGGCTTCCTGACGCGCTGAGCGTCAGGTGGCTCGGCCTTGTTTTCCGCACATCAGTACTCCATATGCTGGAGGAATGTCACTGAAATCTGGCAGCAATTTTGAAAGGCTCTTGACATGTTGTTTGGTGTCGTTCTCCAGTAGGAAGTGCCTGGGGTTGTGGCTGAAAGAAGGGGGAAATTGTGGCAACTAAGAAACACAAAAGCCTAACAAAAAATGATGGAATACATAAGAGGTTTCTAGAAAATAACAGATGCAGACGATTGATGGCTTGATGGTGGGGAGTGTAATGAAGAGGGAGAGAGAGGGAGGAGGGAGCCCGCAGAATACAAGAACCCCCCCCAAATAACTATTGGTAGGATGCTCTTTAAATACAACTGAAAAACAAAATGCCACATTTCAGACTGACATATTAAAATGTGAGGTTCTTCCTCTCAGAAACGTTTTGAAACTTCAACTGGAAAACAGTGCAGAAAAATGTTGCGGCCGAACTGATGACAATAGGTGGTGAGTGACTTAAAATGCCCTTCTTCTAAATCAGTGTCCCTGCTCCCCCCACCTCAAGGACAGGCTTATTTGCAAGAACTGCACTTCCCCACCCCAAGCAGCTGAATTCAGCAGAACACGTGCCTCACCCCCAGTATATCTGAATGGTCATCAGGGTGTCGGTTGAGTTACTCGTCAAATCGTTGGCCATCCTGTTGCCACTAAACGCATGGGGGAAACTCTTCTTTGAGTTAAAGGTTGGACAGAGGGATGTTTGCTTAGGGACTCTGGTTACTGGTACTGGAGGTGGGACAGGAAACAAAGATGATTACCAGTCATAAACCCCGACAATGTGGATGCTGCACTCTCTTGGGCTGTTTGGCAATGGTCATCAGTGTTTGTGCAATGTTAACATTGACTTCTTTACTAATATTTTGAGAGGACTGGTCTGTTATAAAATCTTGCTCAAGATTCTGCACATCACATTTCCTTAATTATAGGATATTTTGTAAATATCAAAATTTCTACCTTACGTGCTCATAAATATTCCATACTTTGTATCAGGCCACCATCTAGGTATTTACTGATGGTTGTATTTGCTTATGCTAGTTTGCTTTGATCGTGAGTCTTTAAGTTGGACCTATTTGTTAAGTGTTAGACGTTGTCCCCAGCATGTTGTGTGGATAATAATAGCATATGGTCAGTATTATTGCTATTTGCCTATATGGATTTGATCATCTTTTGGGAAATGCAAACTTAATGTCATTTATTTTTCCTCTTGAAGCTTTTTATGGATGAATTCAAGTTTATGATGCTAAAAGCACTTATGTATGGGTTAATCTGATCAATCTTTGTTAGCCCCAAAAGTTTGAAATGTGTATAGAGAAAACAAGTATTTATGAATATACAATTGAGAAAAAGAAGCTGGCATTTTAAAAGCTTGCTATTCAAATATGAAAATCTTTCAGGATGGGGTTCCTCTCAGTCTCTCACATCACAGACCCACATTTCTGCTCCTTGAATGAGTTTTATCATATGAGTCTATAAGGCAGGTCTCTCAGAAAAAAAAGAGCAAAACAAAACAAAAAAAGTTTCTAGCAAATGATTCCAGAAATTCGTTTAGAAAACAGAATATTAGAACTAAGGATTTCGAAAGAATTAGATAGGGGGTACATCAGGTAACATGGGTTTCCTTCAAATAAAAAGCTGATTTTACTTCAATCTAAGAATACAATAAGCATTTGGTTTTAAACATAGCATACAAATAAAACATAATGTGTACAGTCTTCAAAAAGGCAATTATTTCGAGTAACTCCTAAAATTAACTGTGAAATGTGTATTTGTATTTTTTAAATGCTGACTCAGATTATTGTGAACATTGTGTTCTAAATTGTCTTAGTGAGAAATTTGACTCAGTGATATGATTCAGAATAAAATATTTGGAAAGTACTATAATCTTGTAGCTGACAGTAGATCTTCCAGTGGAAGCTCAAAGCAATTGATGTTTTATAAAAACATGAGAATGATTATAAAATGTTGTGCAGTAGAATTTGAAAATTAGAGTGGTATGAACAAGGAATACAAATTCAATGGAACTGAATTTTTTTTAAATGTTTAAACTAATAAAATTGTGTTTAAATTCAGAAAATGCAAATCTAGAAAAAGGAAATAAAATGTAAGCTGAAAAATTAACGGAACTTTGAGAAGGGTGGTCAATACTAGACAGCAGTTACTATGATTTTGTTATGCAATAAATTGACTCAATATGCTGGGTTTCTACTCCACGTTACTTTTAATGGTAAAAATGTGTGCAGCACATTTAATTTTTGTTTATTGCTTTTGAGTAGAATGAACATCAACATTTTAATAGGTGCTTCAACAATGTGTCCAAGAACACCAAGAAAAAAATTAATTAGATCAAAGAAGGACATTTAAACCATCTACATGAGAGAAAGAAAAGATGGCTTTCTTTCTTCTTTTTTTTTTTTACATCTTTTTATTGAGTTATAGTTGAGATTGCTTTCAAGTAGAGAAATTAGCTAGTTAAAATTTACCAAAGCAATGAATAATGAAGCAAAAAAAAAAGGAGAAAACATGTTTAACATGATGCCAGTGATGACAAAACAAATTCTTCAAAAATTAAATTATTTAGAGAAAATGTATTTGAATTTTTTAAAAATTTGAAAATCTGAGAAATAACTGGTTAATAAGAGGATCTAGCTGGGTGATTAATTAGGGCTAACATCTAAGAATTAACTAACATATCAAACTGATTTGAGATGATCTAGGTATCTACATTTTATTTATTTTTAGAATAATTCCATTCAGCTAGAATCTACTACAACCCTTATTTTAAAATAATATATTCATTGTTTCATGAGATACAAACCCAGACTAAGGATTACCACTAGTGGGTCCTTTCCAGATGCTCTGGGTTCAGTGTTGTACAGATTCATAGCAGGTCTTCAATACAGTTTGTGGAGTGAATGAATAAATTTATAAATGTAGACATGAATGACTATTTGGGGTTTCATTCTGGTAAACAACTATTTCAAACAGTTTAAGGCACTGAGGCTTGCACTGTAGAGGATACAAAGACCTACCTTGTGCCATCAAAGACTTTAAAATCCAGTTAAGTAGAGGACCAGGTTAATAGAGTGAGCAAAATAAGCAAAACTATTTGCTAATAAAGTAAATGAATTATCAGGATGGTTGTCATGGGAACACAAGCAGGGGGTACATGGAGCAGACAGAATTTTACATTACCCTGAGGGTTTGACAGGGGACTTATTTTAGTTATCTAGCTATCTAAAGACGAATCAGATAAAACAGAACTTGGAAGCCACAGCAACATAACAGAGGAAGCATTAATTTGGTTTTCAATTCAGAAATGTTCACTTGAAGGAAAGTGTTTAGTTGGAACAGGTGGAACAGTGATGGACAGACTTGTGCCTGGATATTGAGCTGTTTCTGAGCAGGATGTGGGAAGCTGGGTGACAGCCCTCCAGGCCAGTCTAGAGTCAAACAACACTCAGGGAATGAAGATGCCTCAGACAAGCTCAAAAGGAAACTTGAAAACCCACATCTTATTCGTTGTCTAAGTTTCTTCCATGTTTCTAAAATGGCAGCTCCCATTACCCCAAACCCAGACAGCGTCATCCATTTCAATGCATCTCACATTTCCCTAAAGAATTACAGTAAATTTCCCCCAAATAAATGTCTGAAAACATGAATCCCACTCTGTGGCCAGTAGGTATGGGAAATGCATTACCAAAGGTGCATAGATTCCTGGCACTTTCATTATTAATTTGAAATACGTCGATACGTGTCTCCACCTGAGATTTTTATACTGAAAATGAAAGCATTTCAGTGTCAAGACATAGTAAAACATGGCTTCCCCCCAAATAACACAGCGTACCTGATTAATTTTATATCAGGAACACAGTGGGTGTTTGTAAAATGTGAATTCTCCTCCTGAACTGTATGAGAGTGAACACATTTGTAAAGCCTTTGGTGTAGTGGAGTGAAACACATTGTACATTCAGTACTTGACTTCATGCATCTAGCATGAAATCCAATGGTGTATAATGTCAGATAGAATTATACTTATTTTTATCCAGTTCACTGTAATACCTACTTTTAAAAAGAAAAGTTTAAAAATAATGCCACAGGTGGCCAGTACGCCTATGGGACTTCCCAAATGTGATATATTTGTGTTAATACTGAGCTAATCATTGTGAAGTGGGCTGTAGATTCCCATGATTCACATTCTTTTATTTCAAACAAGTCAATTTGAACAAGTGTTTTTCTTGTTTTATGGTAATAGACAAATATGGCTCAGTGACAGATTAGCAATGTGGGAGGGGTCTCTTTGCTATGCGTCTTTATTCATGGAACGTTCCTCTCTTTAACTTTGCAAAGGAACGTCTCAACACTATGTTTTGGCTGGGAATTAAGTCTTTCTGATTACCTAGCCCTTCCCGATACCAAAAAAAAAAAAAAAAAAAGAAGAAGAAGAAGAAAAAGAAAGAACTAGAAAAGCAAGTGTATGCATGTCAACAAGCTGCCTAACAATCCAGATCAATAAACAAAACCAGAAGGCTGCAGAACACCCCCCTCCTCCAATTCATAGATGAATAGAATCAATGCTTGAGAAAATTTCCCTGGAGGGTACAGGGTGGAATTTGGAAACTGTAAAAGGAGCACTGAAAATGAGAAGAGCAGATGGAAGCTATTAAATCAGAATAACATTGCCTCTCACAAAGACTCAAATCAAATGTCATGAACTTCTATCATTGACAAGACAGGCAGGCAGCACCGTTATCTTTGGACTTTAAAAAATATATTATATGCAATATTACACTATAAATAGTTATAAATTCTGCCTCAGCACAGTGTCACGCACCTGGTAGGTGCGCTGTAAAGATTTTTTTCGATGATGTTATCTTAATTTTAATAGAGTCATGTGTCTAGAAATGTTGAAGAAAGAACAGAGATCGCTGAAGGACTTGGCATACGTTTCGTATGTTAAAAATGGTGAAATCCTAAAATAGGAAACACATTTTAAATAGAAAAATCATTTATTTCTTTGCAATGACCACAGTTTTAGAGAAAGGCATATTTGATGCTTTGATAATGGTGTTCATGTTTTTAATGCAATCATCAGTGATTCTTACTTCTTTATCAGAAATGATCAAAGGCTCTTGGCACCTGCTTCCCACCTGTACTCCCTCCTTGACCTCTCTCTCCTGGATGGAGCATTTTCACGCCTTAGGAAGTCATGGAACTATTGAAAGATTTGCAAATGAGTTTCTTCAGATGGGACACAGGGGTCCGGAGGTCATGTGGAAGGACCTGCCCGGTCTCCTTCTGCAGCCACGTGGTCTCCATCTCCCACTAGCCCAGCCATTGGTGCCCCTGTGAACACAGATGAAGGTCCGGCAACTGCTTTCCTGTCTCCTCCACCTGCTTGACACTTTTAACTGAACGGCTATGCTATTGGTGTTCAAACTTACATGAAACTATTCCTCCTGAGATGTCCCCAAGAAATCCCAGATCACGAACAATTATCTGTTCTCCCGTATCTTCCTTTCCTCCCATTGCTTCCTGAACCATCACATCACGCAATACGGACACGCTCCAAAACACCTGATCAATTACATTTCTTGACAAAGAAGAAAAAGGAGGAAGAGAAGGAAGAGGAGATGAGAAAGAGGGAGGAAAAAAAATGATATTGTCTTATTGACATCAAGTAATAAATAAAAGATTAAGATTGATTTTATTCTCTTTTTTTTAATGTTTCAATGGTTTTACAACGATCACGTGAGAATCTACACACTAACTTAAAGGAAATATTTATAGGGTATCTTTTAATCCTAGAATCACGAGAAAAGATGATTTTTGGGGAACTGGCTGATTTTCGTGATGTTCATGGTAATTTTTTGCATCCCTACACAAGACTGGGCTGCGTCTCGTGGCTGATACACACCCTACAACATGCTCCAGGTTTGACTGAATTGTCTGGGGTCTTGAAAACACTGATAATTCCTTGGGTCAGGAAATATTAAAATAACTGTGTTAAAATGATAATTCTGCTTAAAACTATGGAAAACAATCACAAATGGATCAAATCTGAAGCTATGGGACTAAAACTGCAAGTTTCTCTCTCTTTTTTTATGATTGTTATTACCCATGATGCATAAGTACTGAGTGGTGCCTAAGTTCTCTCAGCCCAGTGCCTGGTTGCACCGTGTGTGGACCGGTGTCAGCCAGGCTCCCCAGTTAGGCTGATAGGAACTTACACAAACTAATACAATTTTTTGCCCCCTGGTGTCCTAATTGTAAACTTTTTCTTCTCCAGCGGAAGGGAATCGTAATTCCCTAAGAGGGTTCAATTGGCCATAATTAATATATTAAGTTATTCAGAACTATACTTCCCTGCAGAAAACAGGCTTCATCAAAATTTATTCAAGATAACATTTAAGCATTCATCATTTTCAGCTTATTTTATTTACTGTGATTACATTAACTTAGCTTGATGTAAACACAGTGGATCACAAACACTTTCAAATATGACTGTTTGCCTGGCTTCTAAATGCTTTGCTGTCTTTGTTTTAATAAGAATAATAATGTTTGGAATTGATTAGTCAGAGGAAATACAGAAAATAGTATTTGTGAAGAGATAAAAGAAAGAGTCTTTAAAATTTGGATTTGGATCACTGTTTAGCTAAATGCCTTTACTCATTCATGGATTGATTCAACGTATGTGTTTTGAGCATGACTGTGCGCCAGGAGTTGACAATGTCGCAAGGACGGAAAGAGAGAAATCCTAGGTGGTGTAGCAGAGCCGTGTGTCAGGTGCTGTGGGAGCACAGGGGCGCCCGCCTTGCTCCGGTCTGAGGGGCTGGGTGTGGCTGGAGAGGGCATCAGGAAAGTCTTCCATTATCATGGGTCTGGCTGAACAAGCAGGGATCAGCCAGAGCAAGCTGTCAGGATAAAGGGTCAATCGTTGCAAGCAAAAAAGCCAAGCCCTGCTAGGATAGCTTGAGCGAGTTATTTCTCTGAGCCTGTTTCTTAAACGTACGATGAATATAATGGTAGTATTTACTTCCTAAGATTGCTGTGAGGATTAAATGAGTTAATATATGTAAAGTGCTTGGAAGAGCATCGGCGGTTTTGTAAAGCATCACATAAGTGTTCAGTCATGCTATCATGGCACAGGAGCCTCGCTGTCCATGAAGAACAGCACAGAAAGTGAACAGGAGTGAGGCCAGGAGAGGAAGCAGGACATGGTTCCTGGGAGAAAATAAGGTTACTGTCGTGTTACAGGGTTTAGACTTTCTTCTGAGGGCCATGGGGTCCTTAAGGCTTTTAAGGAGGGGCTCATGGTCAGTTTTGCACTTTAGCCATTAAATAGCCCTTCACATAACCAGGGATCCGCCATAAGAACTTTCTAAGTGCATAGCACATAATTCTATCTCTTTATTTAGAAACCTCGGTGTTTTCAAAAATGTGATGTTTATAACATTAACAATTATGTTAGAACAGAATTCTTAGTAACATCATCCTATACTTATATGAGGAAAGCTAATGATTTCTGAAGAAAATTCTTGCTTATAGACTTGCTTTGTCATTCAAAGTCTACATTGGATCTTAATGTGCAATTAAAATATATTTAGAACTACTTTTTACTTAGTCACAGGCAACTAATGGCTTTAATGAAAGACGAACATCAAGGTATAAATACAGTTTTAGTTCCTGATTTCACTAATGATTCTAATTATCACAGATATTATCCTGTCCTAATGCTTTTGCAATTCTTTAGGTGAACCAGGTACTTAGAAATGTGCACTAATAAAACTTACTCTTATTCTTAATCCCTTTAACATTATATATATAGAGAATCTCCCAAGTTCCCTTCATGCAACTGTTCTCTTCATGGGAAAGATAAATTGTTATTTGTGCAGAAATTCATTCAAATCCCACCAATTTTGCAGTGAGACATGCTCGCACCCCATGCTTCTTGTAACCACCGATGGCAGTGCCCGTCCTCCTAGGCTGCCTGTGGCACTTAGGAGCCCACTGACCTCACATGGCAGCCTGTCCGTGGGGCTGCAGACATTCATCTGGTGAATACCAGCCTCAGGATCTGTGGGGCTGAGTTTGTGCCCTTTCTTGTTAAAGAGCTGCTTCTAGGGAAGGTCAATGTCCTCCGTGCTACTGGCCACTTGCTTCCTTCATGTGGGGACCCTCGGATCTCTGCCTTCAAGCTCCCTGCACTCAGACCCCACTGAGCTGCATCTCCACCCGCCAGTCCACCCACCCGCCTCGGTTCACCTCGCGCTGCACCGTGGCCCCTTCTCAGATGCCCACAGGGGACTGGTGTGCACAGGACCTCTGCAGAAACTCACTCAGTGTCTCTTTTCCAGCTCCCAGCCCTTTATGTACAATCTAGGCATTGCTCCAGCATTGTGACACATCTCCCAAGTGGAGATGCAGAATGTTAGAAATTGTGTGGGCTTTGGGGGTGGATAAAGCTCTTCCATCTGTGACCTTCTTAACCCCAATTTTGTCAGGACTTTATGTGAGAATTAACATTTTATCAAGTGTAAACATAGCATTTCAATACACAATAAGTGGTAAATAAATACTAGATAATGTTCTTGCCCAAGGCTAACCTCATTCTGTGAATGACTGTACCTTTTGCTCACTGCATTTTGGTCTTTCCCAGCTTCTTAATTGATTGATTAATTAACTGATTAATTAATGTTTGCCCCTCCCCCACTTTGGATTTCCTCTCTTCTGGGATGCATTTAGTGTTCAGCATATATTATGGGCTCATAATTGTTGCATCTTAATAAGTTACTTAATACAATTCTTTATTAATTCTAATTAAATCCATCTACTTCTGCGAAGGCTTCTGGACTTCCCATTGGTCCTGCCATCATACGTTCCCAAAGACTTTGAGAAGTGGAACTTAATTAGCTTCCGTTCTGTGAAGACTCCCCTCAGTTTTCTCAGGCACGAGTCAGTGCCCTGTGATTGGTTTTCCATTTCTAGATGGGGGATGCACAGTCAGTGTCTTCTTGGGGTTGGGGAAGGGTAAATTCTCTTTCAGCTACCATCCCAGTAGTAAGGATGGAAAGAATTCTTTTAGGTTTGCAATCTCCGACTTACATGGCTGTAATTACCCCACCTCTGAGAAGATGAACACGAATAAGAAAGCATATGGTATTTTAACAGGCAGTGATTGGTACCTGTAGATACACCTCTGGACTTCTCTCCGTGAGAGTCTGTGGTAACAATAATAAAATACCCAAGTACTAGTGCCTGCCACAGTCTTTGTTTATTTATCCATCCATCCATCCATTCTTTCAACAATTCTTTGTTAAGTACTATTGCCAGGCACTGGATTTGGCACATAAATAACTTTCAAAAATATTGATGAAAGAAAGAAAGAATTTTTAAAAAGGAGAAGAGATGGTTAATGTGAAGAGTTGAAGACTCTGTGCCTGGACATGGTGCTTTTCTCTCAGTAACCATGCCTGCCCCCTTCCAGCTTTGTCCCAGACTCACAGCACTTCCAAAGTGCTAACTCCATTTTCCTTTCTCTCTGCTTCCCAAGATGTAGGCAATTTTTCTTAATTTTCTTCTCGCAAAGTTATCCATATTTGAGGACACATAAAAATGCAAGTAAAAGGACTGAAGCATTTAGAGTGGTGCCAAATCTGAAAATTAATTAGTGGAAAATTCTCCTTATTACTGGTGGCTTTCAGGGGTGGGGGGGAGGCCCTCACATCAGAAGATAGGGGTTGTTATCAGGTACTGACCATAGAGATATTTGAAAGCAGATTCCAAAAAGTGGGTGTTGTGTTACACCTTTGGGCCAGGTACAG